>NC_134315.1:72059467-74582800 GCF_964195595.1 Calonectris borealis | reverse complement strand
TGACATTTTTTTGTGTCTTTTCATGTGTTCCTCAGCCAACAAATTCTTTATCTTCTATATAACTACAGAGATTTCATTAGGACCCTCTAATGAAAAATATATTCTAAGAAAAAAAAAACTTTAAATAGAGAATGGTTATATCAAAAATACGCCCAACATCATATCAAAACTCTGCTGACGTGGATCAGCAGATCAAGTAACATCTACTGGTATAGCAAACTGAGCGCCTGCTTCCAAACCAGAAAGGCGCTTTGACCAATGCGATACACTGATCATAAGTTTACCATACGTTTCCAGGAAGATTTTTATTTCAAGAGAAAGCATTGCAAGAAAAAGAGATAAGCATATCATAGCCTATTTTTGGAAGCACATGTTGTCTTAAAGGCTAAATTTTAACATTGCTTCTATAAGATATCAGAGTTAATCAGCTTAAAAAACCAAGTGTTCGATATTTCCAAGTTCCAACAAGTATCTATGTCACTGCAACATTTTCATGTTCGAATAAAGAAGAGTCTTTTGTAGAAATAAGAAGTGAATTTTGGTTTTCTTTCCCTCTCACTGGCTAAAATATTGAAGATTTACTTAGTTTAGAAGCTGAGGGCCACATACACTGAATCCACAACATATTTTTAATGATGCTTTAATGTAGGGGTAGATAATCGTTTGCTCATATCTGTAATTGGTATAAGCAGATCCTTTTCACAAAATTTACGGTTCAAATATGTTCTGGAGTAGAAAGAAATTCTTCAGATTGAGTTGTACAGTCCTGCCACCTGCAAGATCTGTAGGTAAAATTCTAGTTACATAGGCCCACAAATACCTCCTGATCTCATAAAATCTGCCCTTCCTAAAGGCAAGATTCTCTTGAAGGATCAAGTTTCTATTTTGTTTGGTTCCCAAATCTACGCAACTTCTTCACATAGCTAGAATATTTTCCATCTACAAGTATTTCCCATCAGAAATTCACCTTTATTCCTCTGAAAATATATATTTGTTCCAGGCTATTAAGCCTTTCTAAAAACATCTTGCAGTCTGAGATTTCCTTGGCTCTGTTTGCATTGTGCTCACTTTTCTCTCTTCTCTGCAACCAGACATAATCTTCATTTTCAAGTTAATGGCATCAATTAATAGTTTTGAATTACATCTCATTTTTGGGACAGAATTCCCCTTTAAAATGCCCCTGCGCATTGACCTGGTCACAGCCGTATGTGAACTCAGGAAAGGCTATGACCTCTTGCAGTTCTCCTTTATCGTGACCTCCTTAATTGCACATATTAGGGGACACCAGTGAGTCAATAGCCATCAATCTCTTTATTCTGTTCAACTTTTAAGGTCTTATTTCAGAGTGGACAAGACACCAGTTCAGAGAGTTCATTTTTACTTCTAGATCAGTGACACTTAAACATATTAAATATTTTCAAAAACACACAGCAGTCTGACATCCCATTAAACTGACCATGAGAAATATTATTGCATTACATCTTGTATGTAATGTCTGTGTAGAACAACTGACAGAATATATATATATTTGATATATGAACCTCAGTAAACCCAGCCTATTAATAAAAGAAGATCAATAATGTTCTCACTGTTTGGGGGTCACACTTTGATAATGTTTCTGATAAAATAAGAAAAAAGAAAAATATATGAGCTGCAGGTTGTTCCACTGGATACATGGCTCGATCTCAACTAGCATTTTGACCAAAATCCAAGCACTGGCAGACTGCATTTCATCTGTTCCTACTCTCCTATCAGTTCTCCTTATTGCTTTCTATTTCCTTGCATATTTATTAGGGTGAGTTTTCTCAAGAACAGACTGTAGTAGAGCAGAATATTTACCAAGTGTACTGTTTTTTAAAATGCCTCCTACGTGAAGAATCACACACCAGAAGACTAAAAGTTGGTGAAAATGACCTTACGCAAATCAGTCTAAGGTTTAGCTAACTGTTCTGGAGTAGCAATGCCTCCAGAAGTTCAGTAACTTGCCTGGCTAGCTCTAATTTTTTAATTTTTTTTTTTAATAGGGAAGGGAGGTGCTGCATCTCTAGAGAGATTCAATAATTATTTCTTCTTATCAGGCCTGAAGTTCTGCTACTTAGTACATCATGTCTTCCTGAAATTTTTTATGTAACTGCAGAATTCACACTGCTTCTTGAGTTGCAAAACTGAGGAAAATAAGAAAAAGGAAAAACTCATAGGATTTTTTGTTCTGTTTTGGTGGGGTTTTTTGCACAGGACTTGCCTATTTAAATTGGGATCAATTTCCTGGCTTGTGGAGCTCCAGTATTGACGTGTGTGGCTTTATAAAAATGGTAGTGTCTCAGTTCCCAGATTCCCTCACTGTGAGTATTATGTCATATATATTTTCTTAAGCTACTAATAACTTACCACCATTTCTTGTACACATACATATACTGAAAGCATGTGTAAACACTGAACTCAATGAGATTTTCATGTTATGTATTTTTTCAACGTGATTTCCTAACTAATCTGTTGCATTTCCTTGGTCTGGACTGAGGACATGACTAGTTACAATGAAGAATATTTTGGTTTACACTGCTTTTTTATTAGGAAGATGTGCAAGAAGCAAGTACTCTAACCTCTTCAGTAACTTTTATTTAAAGTTGTTGAGTTTTTCCACTCCTTTTTGACGATGGCACTATTAATCTAAAAGCTAAGTATACTTGTTAGCATTACGCAAAGTCCAAATTTATGCTTGATGTTTGGGTAGTAATAAGAATTATTATCTGATGCCTATCACAGACTCTAACAGAAGCTGACGATTATAAAAACAAGTGTTACCATAAAGATCCCAACCCTTACTCTGCAGCTTCTACAAACTCCAGATATTGCGCAGATTCAAGGGATCCAACGAAATCCTAAAAACATTGAAAACCTTATGGAAGTTCCCTTTACAAGTTATGCTCAAAGTCACAGTAAGGACGATTATTTCAGTGTCCATTTTGAAGCAAAAGGCTCATCAATTTTGCCAGGACTTCAGTCCCGATATCCCATTTATTATTAGCGAAGGCGGCTTAAATGTTTCAAAAAAGACACGTAGCATAAGACAGCATGTCCGATTCTAATGTTTTCACTGCAACTTGCAGGAAAAATAATCTCAAATTTAATGGTAAAGAAATAATTGCTAGAAAAGCAAAATTAATGACCAAGACGAAGCTGGGCTCACTGGTGACTCTAGCCCTCCAGAATACTGTGCTTATCTTCTGGAGTAAAGGCATTTAGTTTGCAAGTAAAAGAGGAGACTTTGGCTGTTTTGATAAATTTCATTCATGCATACTTGAACCCTTTAGTAACATGTATGTTTTTAACAAGCATCATTTCAAGGATGTCAACAATAAAAGCTTTAAAAATTAGGAGAAATCTTAGAATCACAGAATGCCACAAATCCTGAAATATCAGTTTTTAAATAACATCCCTTTCTAGCGAAACCTTGGACTCTAAAGGAGTCCTACTAGGCCTTTGACGGTGCCAAAACACAAAGAGACATTTTAATGTCAAACAGTAGAAAATGAAGATATGAGGCTTTTTCTACTCACATACTTCACATGTTGGCCTTTATTTTCAAGCCTAGAGCTTTTATTTAACCCTAAATCTTATAGTAGGTTTTTAATATATCAGGCAGTATGGCTTAAGAAATTCCTTTGGATGAACAATGTAAGTTACAGCTTAACAATATCGGAGTAAAAATCATAGACAATGTATTATCATAGCAACACCAAGCTGGCATAAAAAGAGGAAAAAATACCAGCTCTTACAAGATTCAAAGCAAAGAGATGAGCCATGAGCTTTCCATAAGCAAAACTCAAAAACCAATCTTAATCTTGCAGAGCCAATATTAATTTCTCTAATATAGAGTTGGATAACTTCATATTAATAATAGCCACAATTCTTTGCCTTACATAGCTTAATGTGTAACTATAAATAATATGCAATTGCTTGATGCTGGTTAAGAAAAAGTTATATTAGTAGTAGTAAGAAAAGGACTTTCTTCTGGGACATAACATTTGGTCATCTTGCTATTTCTACCTGCAGATTTAGTTTCAATCTCTTCTTCTAAGAAACCAGAAAAAATTGGTTTTTTGATTTTTGATTAGCAGAATTTAGCTCAATATATATGGAGGTTTGCATATATTTTCAATCTTTCAAGGAATGGTCTTAGAGACGACTGTTAAGCAAAACTGTCCTGCACTTCACATTGCTTGGATACATTCAGCTTTCACCTCTCTTCTCTCTTCCAAATATGTGTTAGGAGTTGCATGGTATATGACTCACTAAATTACTTCATTACATAGTAATAGTAATTTAAATTTTTTAAAAAATCAATTGATAAAAATGCTGCTCTTTCTTAAATTCTTAATTTTTTCAAAATGGTTCTAAAAACTAAATATTTTATTTCCTCTGCAGGAAAATTTCATAAGAAGCAGTTGGGCAATCTTTTTGGCACTAAACAATTATTATAGTCTTTTTTAAGATACAGTTCACTTACGTATTGAGTCCACTGCAACTTAATTTATTCTTAGAGACTTTGAGCCTCTATATTTTATAAATAGGAAATGGGCAGTAAAGTGCTTTGATGCAACAATTTAGACCAAATGCAGACTGAGACAAATCCGTCTCTATCCCAGCGTGGAGAGCTAGCAACTCTTCCTCCTTATATTATCCTACATGCACTCTCTGTGAAGATAGCAGAGGAGCACGGAGGTCCTATCTCACCAGGTAAAACCACAGTATTGTTGCCCAAAGGCAGATTTCAGGCATACTTTCCATTTATCTACCTGTAAAACTATTCTACAGGCTCAAATTCCATTTTCAGGTGGGCCAAGGGACCTGTGACCCTAAAACATTAACAGAAATTGAAAAGTATTTCGGAGCTAATGAGCAAGTCACACACAAACCTAATTCATGGTGAATATAAGTGTTTGCAAAAGCAGTAACGAAGGGGCTGTTGTAACTCTGCTGTTCATCCCTGCCCCAGGGTTCTGCCATTGACCCCTGAGATGAAACCCAGTGACTGACGGTGGTCCTGCTACGTTTCCATGCAAAGCAAACAGGCTTAGACAAGTGATTGCCTTGCATCGTCTGGCTATTATTGCATTGTCCAGCTGCTCTAGACACAGCTTTGCTGCACTGCAATAACCGAAGCAGAAGACTTGTGGATCTATAGTGGAGAAAGCTTTATTATAATTGTGTAATAGGTGGCAATGAGGGCCATGGGATAGATGACTCACTCATCTCTTAACAAAAGATTTATGTCTCAACCACAGCCATGAGCAATATATTTCAAGTGATTTGTTAGAAGTGTGAAAAATGACAGTAACTGACTAATAAGAAGTACAATCCTGAAAGTGCTCTGATAGTTTCCATTAACATATATCTGGCATACAATTGCAGGTAGCCACAGGGGACATAGGTGGTCAGTAGAGCGAGCACACATAAAGACATGTATAGAAAAAGGAAAGCATTCCTCACCTCTGCACAGGCATTGGAGTGGAAGCACCTTTGTGAGTAAAGCGTAAAATAAGCCTCTGATCAAGGGGTATAGTATAGAAAATGTCCCCAAATGGCACTATTAGTGTCCTGTTGCTCAGTTCTTCTCCCAGCAGAGGACAAAGTAACATGAGTGATGATAGCTTGTATTGTTTATCTACCTATTGTCAAGTTTGGTTTCACTTCATAACAAACTTGTTCATAAATTGCATTATTACAATGTATCAATACAATGTACTACTACAAAGGTATTACCTCAGTGACATGACTCAGAGCGCTTAAGTAGATAATAATTTCTTCATGACAGAACCTCACCTACCCTAATCTAGAGGTTAACTCCACAAACCATAGCATACCAAATCCTGTCGCTAGCTGTAGTAAGTACAAGATACAGATCAAGCTACACTCTGAAAGGAACTGCAAACACCTTTACAGGCAGTTATGTTTCAGTCAAAGGATGGAAAAACAGCAACTACCAGATGAAAACATGTGGAACAGCTATGTCCATCTGTACGTCGCAAAGTTCAAATCACACAGAACGAATATAGTTTTACCAAAATTGCTGAATTGCTTTAAATTCTGTCGCTAAAAATTTGTTTTATTGCAGGCTTATCTGCATAAGAAATGACTGATTTCAGGATGTTCTTTGAGTTGCATGGACCTGCAACCCACCTTGAAATATTCAGCATAGGCATATCAATACAGGTTCATAAAACTCAGGCCTAAAATAGCAATGCTGAATATAATATAATAATTTTTTTTAATTATGTTTACCTTTCCAGACAAAGTCTGTGAAGGCATATGTTTGTTCTTTATAAATAATTTAGAAGACTGGAGCACCAGGAGGAAGAAATACTTTTGAAATCAGAAAAATCATCTTGGGGGACAAAAAAAAAATGGGGACAATTGACCGTAAGAGGAATGTCCCTAACTTCTGAAGCAGTGAAGTTCCTAGACAGGGCTGAATAATATTCAGAGGATCTTTGATCTGTTTATGAAAAGGATGGGGTGATATTGCTGTCTGGGATAGTAGAATAGAGAACTTGATGATCCCTTGCAGTTCTGTGCAGCTGGTGTTAAAATAAACTAATATAAAAAACATTATACAGATTACTCTCTTAAAAGTACCACAAGCAAAATATCATGGAAAGCAAACTGTTAATGAGCTTACACAATAAAATATTGTGCAGAGATGTAGTTTAAGTACTGTATAATTCAGGATGAGCTGGCACTTTCATTATGAAATCTCTGCGCTCAGCTTTAGAACAAAAACCTTCAGCACATTTTGTGTCAGACATGCAAAACTCTTTTTTTTTTTTTTCCACCGTCAGAAACACTGGCCCTCGCTCTTTTTGGGATATGCAGGTACTGTATTTTCCACAGTTTGGTTTGGTTTATGTTCACATCATCAAATAACTGTCCTTCAGATAAAATTTTGTCACTGGTTCGTGAAGAAGTATCTTCATCTGCTAGGAAACACTGAATTCATACACCTGATATCCAGAAAGGTTGCTTGATGTGGCTGCCATGTCAATACATCTCTTTACACTGATTAAATTATTTCAGTGTTCTATGTCATAGTTGCAAGCAACAGGTCCCTTGGAAACTAGCTAAAAGAAATGTTAATTTATTTAGTTGGGTCTTTTCACAGTGCACTACTCATGGGTGTTTTAGAGATGTAAGTATCTATACGTATATATCAAGTGCTGACTAATCTTTAATACATGTTCATACCAACAGTTAACTGGGATCATAATCACGTGCCCAAACACATCTTCATAAGTATATTACATTTGTCAGCAGACCTAAGGAAGTAATAAAGTACCTAAAAGCAGTCATGTTCCCTTTCATTGGCTCCTAAATACTGTTTACTATTGAATTTTCTGCTATGCACTTCCTTCTCTCCTTTTCAGTCTCCAGAAAAAAACTAAGGAAAACCTTGTTTCTGGACTGCAAATTCCTTTCTTTTTTGAACTTCTCTAATTTGTCCATGAGACACATGAGTTCTCAACTGGATGCTAAATATCAGCCTACATTCAGGGAACACTTCACATTAAATAAAAGATTGCTTAAAGTCAAGAAGGTGCGATTCAGATAACTTTCAGTATAATGGAGGTTCAGCCTATTTAAGTGAAAAGTGGACTTTCTTGGGTGGCTAAAAATGGTGACCAGCATCACAGCATTAGTCACTGATGCCTAGCCTGAAAAGTACAATTCTTGTTCCTTCAGAGAATTCACAGCTTCTTGTGAATAAAAATCTAAGTCTCATTGAAGAGTGGTCTTATTTTTTAGGTATTTTTGAAAATAGTGCTCACAGTATTTGCATTACTCTTCAGAAAAGTTCCTACTTAATTGAGTCATCTCATATTTGGGCCCTCCAGCCCCCATTTGGTTATATTTTAAAGCAAATATATATTGAAGAAAAGGTTCACTAAGTCATTTCCTTGGTAACATTATTCCTAATGAATCCTTCATATAATCATGCATATCTTTATAAATATATCCTGAGCAATAAACCATGATTGAAATTAAGTAAAATACACTCTTAAGGTTGATTTAATCTCTTTTACCGAATAACCATTAAAACGAAAATTCTCTCACAGGATGCTCAAGTCAAAATGAGGAACATGATAATAAACATTGGGTAATAAAAATAAATTAAAAATCAAAGCTTTATGATATATTTTCCTATCAAAATGGAAGTGGCAAATTGAAAACAATAATGATGCTCATCCACAGTTACAGTTCCAACAGAAAATCTCAGAATTTGATTTACAATTAGTGGCATCTCGAAAATAAGCCATCATTTTACATTTAAAACCACTACCACTCAATCCATCAAGTATTACAATCTTGATGTTGATTAATGGCATCCTCTGACGCTGTTTCTCTCGATGAAGCTTCACAGAAACCAAAGCAATATTATTCAGTATGAAACTAGCACGTTATAAGGTTGCAGACCTCCTCCATGGCCAGTTCAGTCGCTATCACTGTGTTCATAAGCAGCAGGTGTTTGGTGTTTGAGAAATTTTAGTATCTTCACTGGAATATGAGTATAGGACATACAATTTGATGGCTTTCAATGTTATATTGGCACAGGCTTCAAGCACCTTCAGCAAGTGGGCTGAATGCAAACACTGACAGCAAGAAGCAGATTTCCAGCTGTGATGCTTTTGCCTAACAAGCTGCAGTGACCAAGCGCTACCATTCTGTTTTCCTATAGAAGCATCGTTATCAAAAAAAGGGCTCAGGAACTACTGAGATCCATTGGAGTTTATAGCCCTTGTGCAAGATGAAGGTATAAGGCCCGGTAGCATACAGGCTGGTCTAAGCAATTTCTCTAGCAGCATTTCAGCTTTATTCCTGCTGCTCAGATGGTCTTAGTTTCTGAGCTACGAGGTTTCGTATCCCATCCAAGCTGCTGTTACAACGGCTGACACTAATCCTGCATGTTTTTTATTCACATTGATGTTCAGTCCCACTGGCTGTTAGTATCGTCCCTTTTTATGGACAAACTAAAAGGAATGGAAGAGCCCAATTTACTTTTTATTCCTCTTTCACTTATTCTGTTGCAGAGCCTCCATCTGGATTTGGAGAACAGCGAGGAGAAACCAGAAAATAGAGAGGACAGAATATGGATATCCTGAAAATTGTACCTGTTACATCAGTTCAGAATATAAGTAGTGCAGTTTCCTTTAATTTGCAGAAGACCAATCAACAGTAAACACCCTTTTTTACTGCTACTTCTTTTAAATGTGGATATGGCTGAGAATATTTGCAGGTTGCCCTTTTCAAAGAAAATCCAGTGTAGTTAATAAACTTTTGACCTTGTGATGACTGAGACTAAAAACTTTCTTCTGTTAAAGTCTTCAGGAATCTTTAGTGCATAAGAGCAACTAGGCATAAACACTCCAATTTAAATAGTAAAAATAAAAAAAAAAAGAAGAAAGTGTTTATAAATATCACCATAGCTGCAGGCTATTTCATATCTTTATTCTTTAACGCTTAACAACATTTAGGTGCCAAGTATCTCCTTAGAAATACACAGTTATTTACATAGGACAAAATGCATGATTTTTGCCATATGTAATACTATGTAAAAATAAGATTGAAATAGAATATTTAGATGCTAAGGTTTTTTTTAATAAAATTTTTTAAATGCTTTTAACAATAGGTAAAAATGCCATTCCATCCTAAGTATTATTTACCCATTTGAAGTGGCTTTCCCAGACTATAAAAAATAACTAAAGTATAAAACCAAATTAGTAAATATTAGCCAAGTGCTTGCACAATCTGACAAATTGATTTTGTGCATTACATTGTGACTGGATAAATTAGCATAAAACGAACAATGAAACAGTCTATTAATGACTCTGGAAAGAAGCTTTGATTTTTAAATTTTTTTTTTTTTTGAGTCTGTTTCTAATCCTCAAGGAGCTTGGACATCAACTTCAGTGGACAGACGATAAGATCTTTAGAGCTTTGAAAATGGCTCTTGTAAAAGTTTTTTCAAAAGAATGATCCAGGTTTTAAAATGGTAATATGGAATAGCTGTGACTAAACAAGGAAGAAAACATCTTCAGAGTTTAAATCGGCTACACCCTTTTGTTTGAAGTGACAAGGCCTATCATTAAACAGAAATTTTGCTTCTCTAGCATAACAGACACACCAGCAATGTGTTCTCACATTTTCTTTCTTACTGTTATTACCTTTTCGCATATAATTGGTTTCACACATTTTTGAGGAGTCTAAGCTGAAAGCCATTTGTTTTCTTCCTAACATGCCCAACCCTGCACCATCACAAAAACTTTAAAATATTCCAGTACTTCAGTGTTCATCTTATGAATATATTCCACATCCCCAACTACTGCAACACTGCTTTATCTCTGCAGCAAGTTTTCCCTTCAATATCATGCTTCCTAACATAAACTTTCCTTTATACTGTTTCAGAGTACAAGACTGGCCTCCAGCATTCTCATATATTGTTTCTCCCCTTTAATGTAATCACCTTTTCTTAATCTTTTTGAAAGAGACAAAAAGGAAAATGACTGCTAATTGCTAAAAGAAAATATAATTTGCAATATGCACACATAAATTACAGAGAGGGCACATTAGTCTTCAGCCTAATTCCTTTCAGAAAACAAGAAACGTCAGAGTAAAGAGTGGTGGGGAGAGAGAAGGGATAAGAGGAAAAGCAGAGGAGGAATCACAGAAAAAAACAGTCTTTATTTTTTATTTCTAATAATCCATAAAGTGTAGTACAATAATTCAATAAAAAAAGGAAGGGGGAGAAATTAGAAAGTAGTTTCAGAAATTAGATAAAAATGGAAAGAAAACATAGCAAACTAAAAATCCTCCAAACAGAAGAAATATGCAATCAGAGCTGCACATCAGAAGAGATGATCCCCTGGAAGACCGTGGCGGTGGTAAGGAGGACGGTATAGCATGAGGCTACATGTTCACCTGAGTAAGGAATCAAAACACTCCAATGAGGTGTTGGTCATGGCCTCAAACCCAAGTGGGAATGCTCTGACAGTATCTAATACTAAACTTTCCCTTTACTCATAGCATACATGGATGTATAATTGGGGTTAAACCCATAAATAGCGTAATATCTGATACAGACAGTAATACATGCATGGAGTATCAGATACCATGCGTGCTTAGAATATATATATAAGGTATACGCCAAAAATTTCTAACACTCACAATATAGCATATACTCATTACCTACATATACTATTAACATATATACAGTCATCAGGTGATCGATTGATGTCAGATTTTTAATGCTTGCTTGGTGCCTTGTTTGGAGTCTAATTAAACAGAAAAATCTTCAGTGTAATTTAGTAAATGGGGATAGTATTACTACTTAGTACTTAATAGTAGATGGACATGCCAAGTGCTCCACCTGAAGGGAGAGGACACAACCACTGCTGATATAGCTGGGAGAGACACAGAGGAGACAAGCGAGTCTGGGACCAATGAAGATGGCCATGTTCCTGCAACTCCTCATCCCTGCAACCAACACGAACCTCCTAACCAAATGAATTTTGGTATCCCCTAAATGCCTAAATTTATGTCTCCACATGCATATAGAAGCACACTACTCTGGGCTGCGGGCGTAGGACGATGCTGTTGCGCTGTGAGTCCCAGACTAAGACAGCCAGATAGCTGCCAGCCACGAAACAAAGCGACTCTGACATGAAGAATGCAGGACCCGCCTTCATTCTCACTCGCTATCAATAGAAACAAGAGTGAGGCAGCTGGATAGCCCCCAAGGGAGCAGAAAGAAGCAAGAGATGTGACAAAACCACAAGACATGAGAAAGAAAAGCCAAGGCTGTCAAGGATATGACAGAGTCTGCAATTGGACAGAGGAAGCTCCACAGCAATTACGAGCCTAAAAAAAAAAAATCTGAATGATAGCAATGGGAGAGCACAGAAGAAAACAGAAGGGAAGGGGGAAGGTCCTGGCTGAAGAACAAAAAGATAAAGCACAAGTATCCAGATCCCACTGCAGAAATGCATAGAATCTAGTCAATAGTGCTTAACTATGTTTTATTTATTAACTTGCTTATTTGATGTTATCTGTCAGTGTTTAAGAGGCATTTGGATAATGCCCTTAACGCATGCTTTAACTTTTGGTCAGCCCTGAAGTGGTCAGGCAGTTAGACTAGATGATCATTGTAGGTCCCTTCCAACTGAAATATTCTATTCTATTCTATCTTAAAATCTTAGACTTTAATAACAAAGTCACACTACAGGTGACTAATTACAGTGTGTATCACTCCATTTCCATTTTAGTGTCTGATGATAAGCTAAAATAGATTTTTTGCCCTGTGAGGATGATTCCCTTGACCTCCTCCTTTATGGAAAATGGTAAATGAATCTAAAGTCAGCTGGAGCGGGGGGCAAACAGTGGTGGTGCTCCCCTGGTGCGCAGCTCCCCCAGCCACCGCCCTTACACAATGTTGGTTAAAAAGTTCTCCTGCAGGAGGAAGTGGAACATCACCTCTGTCATGTCCCCTTCCTGCCATACGGCCCACCAGCTTGAAGAGACAAGGGTGGTTGTCTGAATAGCCTCAGTAGAGGACAAAATCAGGACACGGGCAAGGGAGATGTAGGACTGAATTTCCTGCCTGCAAAAGGTGTAAATCTCAGGATTTTCACTTGCCGGTGGATATCCCAACATAAACAAATGCTTAGTGAATAATTATCCCAGAAGTCCAAATTCATAGCAGGGGTTATTATCTCAGCAACAGCATCCTATTCGTGTCGTAAAATGGTTTCCGAAAACCTCAGAGAAACCTCATGGTTTCTGAGAACACTCATTTGTATAGATACTCTAAAATAACATGGCAAACAGAGTAAAGAAGGGGTTGTCAAATGCTTCCAAAATGCAAGTGAGACCAAAAAAATCCCCAAGCAGCAGCAGGTGGTTTTACATACCAGCATTAAAAAAAAAAAAAACCACATTTTTTTCTGAATGAATACAGTCAGTATAGCTGATGAGAGAAAAATATAGCATTGCTATGAAGCATTATGACTTCAAATTTGTGAAACTAGCATTCCTTCCCCACCCACACATGCCTCTAAGTCAAAAAAAATATTCCCTAAATTGTATACTGATGACACCAGGAACCAAAGCCACCTAATCATCCTTATGTTTCCCTGTCATGAGATGAAAGAGTTCCTATATAGCATATACAGCCATATATTCAAGATAGCTATCAAAAACTTTAATAAAGTAGAAAATCAAAAATAAATTAAATGCCATTTTGTAATCAAGAAATTAATGTTTCTGCTTTTCTATCCATTTCTCAATGTGCAGTTTCATTTACTCTCTTTTCCTCCCTAGCCTGTTTTGTTTCATTCCTCTTGCTAGCTGCTTAATTTCACTGAAAATGATGATTTTTCCCCATCTTTAAAAAAAAAAAGCAAGCAATCATTTACTACTCATTACATTTCCTTAAACCTCATCATTCTTTTCCCTGTGTCAACCGTTTTGTCACTGAAATTACTTTCTCTTATACTCTTCCTTTACAAGTAATAGTCCAAACCTGATGATCTTTTGGAAAACATTACCTCTCATTATGGTACGTACGAGTTCATTACTTTATCTCTCCCATTATATTATCCCATCACAAGTGTGTTGGTTTGGGCTGGGATAGAGTTAATTTTCTTCATAGTAGCTATGTTTTGGATTTGTGCTAGAAACAGTGTTGATAACACAGGGATGTTTTCGTTACTGCTGAGCAGTGCTTACACAGAGTCAAGGCCTTTTCTGCTTCACGCCCCACCCCACCAGCGAGCAGGCTGGGGGGGGCACAAGAAGCTGGGAGGGGACACAGCTGGGACAGCTGACCAAACTGACCAAAGGCATATCCCATACCATATGACGTCATGCTCAGCATATAAGACTGAGGGAAGAAAGAAGGGGGGGACGTTCAGAGTGATGACGTTTGTCTTCCCAAGTAACCGTTACGCATGGTGGAGCCCTGCTGTCCTGGAGATGGCTGAACACCTGCCTGCCGATGGGAAGGAGTGAATGAATTCCTTGTTTTGCTTTGCTTGCGCACACGGCTTTTGCTTTCCCTATTAAACTGTCTTTATCTCAACCCACGAGTTTTCTCACTTTTACCCTTCTGATTCTCTCCCCCATCCCACCGGGGGAGAGTGAGCAAGCAGCTGTGTGGGGCTTAGTTGCCAGCTGGGGTTAAACCACAACAACAAGAAACACAGCGATTTTTGAACTTCAAAACTTTTTCAGTCCTACAGGAGCTGATGAGCAGGGGATTTTTGCTTTGTCTTTCTTTGCACTGAATCAGAATAGATTTAGCATCAGCTTGACCTGGAGATTGAATTAAATCATTAGGTAAATTGAATGCTTGTAGAAAATATGTAAAATAGTGTAGTGACATATAGCATAATGGACTCCTTCAAAAGCTCTTCTGTACAACTCTGCAGATATTAAGGAGATCATTTATTTTACCTCAGACTTTCATTCTGTTTGTTCTTTATGAAAGCTCCAGATAAATTCATACAAATTCTAGGGAGACATTTTTTTTAACAAAATTCTTTGTAGCATTGCCAATGATAGTTCAGCATACTTAAGAAAAAAAAAAGGCTCATTTCTTTCTTTCTGAAATCCATTGATTTCCAAGAATTATTCTTTACCGCAGTTAATATCTATAAAAGTATACCTTCACCATAAATATGTATGTACTTTTAAAGATTTCTGAAATAGAGTTTTAAAATATTACTAAGAAAAAGCAAAAAGCATGTTGTATTCTGTATAAGATACCAATTTATCTGTCTGACCTTTGATTAAGCATTTCTTTCACTCCTAGCAGGAAGCATTCTTTGGATATAGCATGTATGATTTACTTCAGGACAAGAAATCCAAGTTAAAACAATTTTCATATCTCCTAATGACTTGTCATAGTGGAGAATCTTCCACAGATCACCTGATGGTAAACATAGTTCTCTGATTAGTCAGTGGTGGGATTTTAGTTGTTATTCACTGGAGATTTTTTATTTATTTATTTTTAATTTGTGCTGGCAGTTGTGATAGGTTGATGTACTTTTCACAACTTTCTAATCAATATGAGTTTTGGAGAAGGTGGGGTGGGGATGCCTTATGCAATTTCTTTTCCCACCTAAGTCACTAACTCTGAGTTTGGATGTCTTCAATGACTTCTTGGAGTTAAGTGAGAGGAAAACACAATATATTTTCTGCTGTGTTCAGTCCTTCCTCAGTTTGGCTTTCAGGGAACATCTGGGATTCTTCAAGCAGTATTTCTTCTGTCTATACTCAGAACAGCAGCCATGCAAAATATCTCTGCATATTTTAGAATAAGAGTAGGACTGCATTAAATTTATTAAACACTATTGCCATAGTTCTGGGTTTAATTTTTAAGAGTTTCCTTTCCACTCAGCTTTTCCTTTCAGTCTTGCTTCTTTATTACACTCCATTACAACACCTTCTGTCTTCTTTACTTCGGTTTCTGATGCCTTCTTCATAAAGTCTTTATGGCACCTTCTTTGACACAAGTCTTTTGAAAGCTTTCCTGTCTGAGAAATTCCTTTTTCTTTCCCAGATTTCCTTTCTGGGTGTTGCTTTGATGAACAGTCAGCCTACCTTCAGCAAACAAGTTGTGTTTAGGTTCTTCCAAGCAAGTACCATCTTACCTGTTCCAGTATTTGTCACACACCGTGGGAAAGCTAACCTGCTCCAGACTTAGGCTGAACATTGTAGTCTGAAATAAGTAATGCAGCATGAAGAAAGACTATAATATGAACTTCCAAACTCTAAAGAACATACTGCTTTTTAGAAGGATATTAATTTATCCAGCTGTTAGCAGTTGTCCTAAACTTATAGGAAGATAGACAAGGAAGATAGTTTACTTATCTTCACTACGTTAGCCTACTGAAAGTTATTAGTCCTTCCTTAAAGAAGGGCTTCTGTCAGGCTCTGCTCCTTGGTAACAGTTCACACAGTCTTCTCAAATAAGGAGGGCTAGAAAATGCTTCTCGTATGAATCACAAGCATCACCAACCTAAACTGCCAGTTCTTGGGAAAACTTGTACAAATTTAGTTTCTGTTCAAATTTTATTAATGAAACTGAAACATAAGGGACAGGACTACCTGTTCCTGGTTATGAGGACACATCATTTCAACTAGAGTCTCTTGCTTTTAGTTACATTATTTTCACCTGTAACTGAGGCTGGTATTTTTACAAAGCTTTCTGCCATTTTAAAATAGTAGCCACTTTTTCACATCTATTTGCATGTTCTAAATCAAACCAAGAGCTGAAGGTGTATTCAAGAGATCTTTTTCCAGCTGTTTAAAATTACTACTCTGAGCTAAAATCAATGTTCTATCAACAACCTGGTTTTTAAACAGAATTTTAAAATACAATTTCAGCTGTTAACTTCAGGCTGCCCTTATATTCTTTCCCTGTGCTCTCTTCTTTCCTTAAATCTGCCACCCATTCAATCTCAAAAACTGAAAAATAACTGAGACATTATTGCTTAAATGCACTGATAATTATATTGTTTAGATTTAGCAGTGATTACCTATTGCTTTCTCACAGTCAAATAGGACTGGAGTTTGTTTCTTGTCAATGCTTGCTGTTTCTCTGAAAACCTGTATTTCCAGCTGTGAAATAACAAATAACCAATCTTCACCCCTTCTCTACCTCCTGGATTTCCCAGAACTTTCAGATGTGAAAATTAAATATCTTAAGTGTGTCTGCAGGCTCTCATCTTATTAAGACTTTTTATTTTTTTTTAGTTAATAATTGTAGAGAACGTGATATCAAATGTAAGTATGGAGGGGAGAGGAAGGGAGTAGATACAAGTGTGGAAAGAGATCAGCTAAGAAGGACTCTAATACTCAATAATCTATCTTTGCAGGTAAAATTCAAATCTTTATTACCTACATTAATACCTACAAAACACCTCCACTTAGCATGAAAAATATATTGATCCCATTTTTTCCACATCCTTACCGTGTTTCTCATATTGGTTCAGAGTTGGTGGTCAAAGATGCCTGCTGCCACTGCTGGAGGAATTTCACTGCATCACCTGTATGGACCCCAGCTACTCCATATTCTCCCATGTACTGTCCTCACGCCCATCTCTGCCAAAAAACACAAGTCCTCTTACATCCACGAGTGGAAAAATCAACTGCTTTTTCTGTATGTCCTGTATAAGCAGATCTCCGTTAAGTTGAAGAAGTTGCATATGTGCTGTCTACCCCTACAGAGCTAGTTGCAGAACTGAAATATGTATCAGTCGAGTATAAAGATGCTTTTCATCCCCTTTAAGATTGCAGTTTCTAAATACATTTTTTTTAAAAAAGATTCATGTGACAGTATTTAGCTGTGAAAGCCGCTTCATTTTGACATGTGAAAATCAGAGTGAGATACTGCATCTAAAGCCAGACAATGATGTATCTGTACCTATCTTTATAGAAACAAGTCTTCTAGCACCCAGCTTGGAAATGTAACAAGATTTGTGATATTTTAGCTTTAAAACTGCCCAATGATTTTTTGCTGTATTTCCTAAGCGTACAACAGCTAAATGGCAAACTGACTACTTGATTGAGGAAAGCGCTTTTATGAGATGATCCTCAAATAATTAAAACCCTCAGCTAAGGGTCTTGTCCTGTCCCTGCATTTATAAAAGAAAGATGCCCACATATTTTTTAGCTGCATTTTAGGTACTTTTTTTAGCAAGTAAAACTGCCTACAAAGAAAGCAAGCTCCCTGTAAATTTTCATCATCCCTCATTTTAGCTGTGCTTAAAGTGTCTTTGAAGAATTAACAGAAACTGCTGTCAGTGAGAGAAACCAGTGGATTGCATAAATAAACTTCCATTTTACTTCCAGGGGTTGAAAATGAGAATAAAACCTGTTTCTTTCAAACAAATGAATGTTTACTCTGCTAAGATATGAGCTCTGGCTGAGTCACCACTGTGAGAGAGTCCTGTGATATCCAAAAAGGAGTTAATCAACTTTCAGTAGTGCTAGAAGCGTCATGTTGCAGCCCTGACACTATCAGCAAGTGACAGGATAGTCTGATGATGTAATCCTTCTAACTTGGTCTTACATTATTACATCAGAGCACCCTGCCTACACAGGTACAGGCGTAGACCAACTGCATTTCCAACTCTGTCATCAGTTGTTGGTACATAAACATCCTCCAACCTCTGTAGCTCCAATGCAACTTTAATTTTGCAACGTTAATTCTAGCTGATAAATACACTGGGAGAAAAATATTTGGATGCAATAGTTATTACCACATGTTAACTTTTATCTGAAATCAGTACATATTTTCATATTTATAAAGATCAAGATACAATACTTGATCATGTTTTTAATGGTGTTTTGGAGAAAAATGTGTCATTTTTCTTTACCATTTTACTTATTTCCCATCTTATTTCACACATAAAATTAAATTTAAAATGAAGTCTCAAGAAACACTGACTTAAAAATACCAAGCATGCAAAAAAATCTTTTATGGAGAAGAAGAAATTCGGAATTGTGACTTGAGCAGGACTTAGGGGGGGAAGGGGTTGTTATTTTGATAACCACAGAACATCCATAAGGCTGTAAAGAAGAGAATAAGGATTACAACAATTCTCACTTTTTCTTCACACCACTTCAAAAATCTGCAAATAAAAATGAGGATAAGATATTTGCTGTTAGGAACCTGGAATTCAAATAGACCAGAAGAGGCACCAGTACTATGTCATTTACATTATTACTTGTACAGGAGCTACAATCTTGTTTTTTTTAAATGGGAGAAGCCTCCAGGCAGATATTACAAAGAATTCTGAAGTACAATTAGGCCCAGGGCCAACAGCCTGAAGCATGATTCAGTCAAGGGACATCAGATCATAGATCAATATCTCTGATAAAAAGAACAAAAGCAGAATTAAGCAGGCTGCATACAGGCAAAGTAGTAATGAGTAGCAATATTTTCCTAGCCTGAGTTTGAAGAGGAAAATAAATTTATAAGTATGATACAACAGCCATATGTTGATACTATTGCTATATATTGCTATATCAAGCTAGGACTGTGCTGTTTAATGCCCCTCTATTAACTGCGAACCTTGGTGATTTAATGTCGTCTTCAGACCCTATAACTACAGGCCCATATATATAAAACTTTACCCACATGAATAGTCTCAAAGATTTCAACAGGATAATACATATACCGAATGCACAGCCAGTATTTATCTGAAAGGAATAAGTACACTGTAACATGAATAAATAATGCTTAATGAAAAGTTGGTTTTGAGACAATCTTATTTTCAAAAAAAGAGTTATCGGGTCATTTGTAAGACAAGGGTGTTCAAATGCAAACGGGCACTGCTGGGGTCATTGCTTTTTGCCTCCATCGCCTCAGCTGCCACCTCTGAGGGAAGGGAAGCTGCTGAACCTCCCCTCCCCAGGACACAGCTATCGAGTATGAAGGATCACCTGCCGCACAGACAGCGCAAGTCCTCTCCTAGGCTAAGAGACCACGGGAGCAGTCGGCATTGCGAAGCCAAGAGAATTTTTGAAGGAGGCGAGTTTCTTTTTTACTCTATAGAAACATGACAGCATTCCGCATTAAATAAGTGTTGTGGTTACAAATCTCCTTTGTTTCGGAACTTGCCTTAAGCTGCTATTAGAGTATTATTTCCTTTTTTGACAATTTGCTGGCGTCCTGCTAGCATGGGTGAAGTCATAACTAAATTCCCTTCTCAGGACTCACTCTAAACCCGATGGGAAAGTAAACACCTTTGCACAATGGTTTTTTTTTGCTTGTGTGTTCCTCTAGTTGCTTTTGCAACACAAGCAGCTTTGCTCAGCAGCAAATCCTATTCAAGCAGTTATTGTGATTGCCTGCACTAACATGAGACACTCATTTAAGAAGATTACAAAATAATGATGAAATTGCAGCATTACAGCATTGTAAATCTCATCGGTGAGGACAGAGAGGAGCTCTCAGAAAGTAACAGATTGCTATTCCAAGTTTCTGTTTCCATTATCTGACTTCTCTGAACACAGGGAAACTAAAAAATTTGATATTTTAAACTTAATTAAATACTTCAGAGGTAGCTGTGTATATTGCCTATATTGTACTTTAGAAGTTTAGTGTCACCCCAGAGTTAACAAATGAATAGCAGGTGATTAAAATGCTATTTATTGTACCAGTAACTTGTTTCATAAACACATATGTTGCCACTTTAAATTATCTTGCAAAAGCTAGGCCACATCAGCCTGTGCAGCAGGCATTTGTGTACTCTGTCAGGTATTTGGACTAGAAGCACTTAAAACTATGAAGCGTCAATTTGTTGAAAGACCCAGTAAGATAGCCAGTATTTTAAAATTATATATTGTTAGCAAATATTCAGCAAAAAAGTCATGAACTTTGGTTAATTACTATAACCAGATTGGGGAGGCACCAAAACCATTGGATTTAAATGTTGGATTGCTCTTACTGCTCAGCTGAGAGGCTCAGGTTCAGGCAAAACTGAAGACGACTGAAATGATCTAAAACTTCAACCCCGTCTTGAAAGCAAACCTGCTGATCTTGCTGCAGGACACCTTGCTCCCCGCAGATACTCTCAGCAAAATATTTCCCTTTTCTTCCCCCTAGTTCCACACCCTTGAGGGATTTGTGCCTTTCTGTGCTGAACCGCGGTCGCGTGCTCTGCTATGAAAATGTGTAAGCTGGCTTCCTGCAGTACAGTGTAGTAAGTGATTAAAAAAGAAGAGTAGCTGCTCTCAGCTTGGATGTACTGGCACTATTTACATTTTTAGCATCCTAACAGCGCCGTGAGTTACTGAGTGTATTCAGTGCTCTTACTTGCGCCGGACACCTTTTCTGAAGCAGTTTATATAATCAAACTGAGCAATTTATGCCCATATTCACAAGCGGTTCATCCATCCAGGCTCTCAAAGTATTATAAAACACATTACCATATGTATAAGGCTTTATGTACAGATATTATATACATTTATACATAGATATGTTTTAATTTAACATACTTGCTGAAAAGGACAAATCTAAGCAAATGAAATCTTTCTCCTATTGAAGTTAATAGTAAATAACCTCAAAATTAAGCCAAGATTGGGACATAATGAGAAAGATCTCTGAACTTTTTTCACAATTAAACCTAGGTGAGGAGCTTTTTGGGGTGACATTTCTGCTGAAGCTACTGGAAATAAACGGTAGTTGATGACAGAAAGCTATAACCCATTACCTTTGCTTTTGCATTGGCCCTCAAGAGCAAGGAAGGTATTCCAAGGACAGGAATCTGCTAGAAAAACTGCATATCTTGCATGCAGACAGAAGAAAAAAAAAAAATCTAAAAAAAATGTAGTCATCCTTTCTCATTTATCAGGAATGCTCTAGCCATGAACCGAGCTCCATTTGAGTTATCTGTTTAGGTAACTTCTCTTGACAGGATTGCTGGGTTGCGTCTCTCTCGTGGGTAAGGCAGCGGGCAGGAGCACATCATCTCCGCACCCCCGGTAGGCTGCTGGTCTTTGCTGCCCCAGGACTCTCCACTCTGGGTCCGCAAAATATGCAAATATTATTAACAACTATTGACTCAATTTGTTAAAAATTTCAGGAAGGTGGTGGCAGAGTGTGAATTTCCATAGCCCTCACAGCAGCTCTCGTGGACAGTGCTTGCCCATTCAGAATTTTATCTTCTTTCCATCCAGAAAGGAGAGAGTGTTTTTTGATGTAATGAGATACTTGCAGGGATTAGCTAGTACGGAAACCACCTTAAGCACTTATTTTTATTGTAAGGCACAAAGACTTTTAAAATTCTTAGTCTGGTGTTCCTATTCTAGTCAGTTTAGTTTTCAAGTAATTTGAGAAAACACATCTTTATAGCTTAAAAATATACCTTTAAAAATAGCCTTTATAGCCAAATTTTAAAACAGCTGAACTTCTTTGGAAAAAACTTAATGATTTACAGTTACAGTATCCTGTAGTTACAAGAGCATTTCACCCTAAATGTAAGTGTTTTACATTTGAAAAACAAAGTTAAGCAAAACATTATTCTGCTCTCAGATTTCAAATGAGTTTTGGCAGACAACATATGTTCCCCAAAAGCGTACTTTGGGGACTTGGGCCCTGACAGAAGGGAAGCAGTAAAAGGATGAGCAACCAAGTGATATATTCCATCTCCTTTTTCAAGTAATGCTATCGTTCGTAGCATTTACAACAACAAAAAAAATGATTATTCACAAAGCAACAGCTGTCCTTCTCTTCAAACTACTCTTAAAACTCATCTCTGTCATGATGTTTACAAAAATTTGACAATGGGTAGGCAGATGATATTCTGCAATTGCCACTTATTCCAAAGATGAGAATCATTTCGTCCCTAACTAGTGTTTCTTCTATCTCCTTTTTGTATTTGCCTCTGTGAATATGGACTATATTTTGCTATATGTTCCAAACATGTAGGTAATAATGTTATTTCTAGGTATTACAAATATTAAAGAAACAGGAAATAAAACCATGTTTATTTTTACACTAAAGTGCAAGTTCTCAGTTATAGAGAACTGAGCAAATGACAGCAAATGGCTCCTACATTTACACTAGGTAATAATTTACTCCAATAAGTTATGAAATTACATCTAATTTTTTCTCTTAGGGAACTATATCATATTAAATAATCTGATGTGTGAAATCAGATTTAAGTGTCAAGGTGAAAGAAATCCACTGAACAGCTCTCTCCAGGTATCATAGGAATGCTAACATTAAACTGCAGATAGGAACATAACAAACAAAGAAAAAAAAAACCCACCACATTTCCAGCATAACCCCAGCAATCATTTTTGGAATAGATCACAAGAGAATTTCAGGCAAATAACTCTTTAGGTGTATTGCTGAGATTCAACAATATTAAAGCAGCTAGTTTTCATCAGCTGCCTTAAAACCCCTTAGCTATCGCTGTTTCCACCACAAGTCACATAAAAAACACACTTGATTTCAAGACTAGTATGTTTACAGCTCCAGGAGTAGAGGCAGCAAGATTCATCTATCACCTTGTCTCCACCTAGCACAGATCTGATAGGTGTTCTCAAAATATCTTATCACACTAGTTTTCTTAACATACAAACCGTGAGGAAACGTGGAGGTGAAAAAAGCTGTCCTAAAATGCCAGTGCTTCAAGAACCCTTCTGAGTACTGGAGAATCAGGTTCAAAATTTTGCTGAAGTTTGAAATGCCTCTCTCTGGGACAGGGCTTTCTAACTCCCAAGGCAACAGCCCAAACCTCAGGCCACGGGCATGTTCCGACAAAACTGGATTTCTCCAATTCTGAAGGTTTGGGAACAGGGAAGGAGGGAAAAGAAATGGAAATACATCCTCCATCCCTCTAAAAACAACCCAATGATCAGATTTTTTTATTCATATCAGTGAAGTGTTAGAGAGCTGTATAGAATAGCCTAAAAATAAAAATCTTCTCTGAATATGTATATAAAAGCTTGAATGATTTTTTGAGTACTTCAACAACTTCAGTGGTAACCCATGAAGCACTGGGCTGAAATTGTTCAAACGGTCGCTAATATTCAAATAACCCATCGAAACTATATTTGCAACAGACTAGCATCATTAAAAGAATTTTGGATAAAGGGGAACAGATGAAGAGAAATAGCAAAGAGAACTCAGAGGAACTGTCAAAGTCCCCCAGGACAGTTTTAGACAGAATTAGGACACCATTCGCAGGGAAAGTTGTTGTTATGGACACTGAAGCTCAGCCCCAGCTCCGCACGAAGGAAGCAGTCAGAGAGGAACCCGGCTGTTCAGCTCTGATCGGAATTAAATTTACGTTAATCTTCCCGTAACCTGTTGGTTAAAGTAGAGGTCCAGCCTCAGACTGGACTTTAATCTTGGATACACGTCCAGGTGAAAGAGAAAAACCTTGGGGAACGCTCTCCCTAGCAATTCTGAACAAAACTGGGATATGGAGGCACATACAGAACACTGATCTATGCTTCGGAGACACGAGAGTTAAAGAACGACACTCTAAGTTAAATACTGACAGGTAGCATTGGGTAGGTGCCAGGACAGGTAGAAAGACACCATCTGGGAGGCATAAGCGATACTTTGGCAAAGTACATCCCCTCCGCAAAGAGACGATGGCACATGGCAGCTTCACAGCCTCACCGTGGTGTTTCAGAGCTTCTCTCAGCATCCCTGCTGCTGAATCCCAACTGTAAATCGCAGCACTGACTTGTACCTGATTTTCCCATGTCTTTGGCAAGTGCTGTAAGCACTTTCTCTTCCTTTTCTCTCCTCCACAGTCTTCATGGCCCAAAGCTTGGCATAATTAATCTTTGATTAGAGATTAAAAATAGCTTTAGAAAAAGTAATCGAGACAGATGGTTCCCAGAATATCACAGACTGTGGTGTTGGGATGTTCTCAGCAGAAGCAAAAAAACTTTTAAATTCTGCACCAAATATGACTGAAAGTTTTCTGAATTCCAGCAGGACATTAAACGACAGATGCAGATGGTTCTTTTTGCAATGAAAAGGGGGGTACCTGGCACGAAGTCCAAGGGGCACTTTGTTCTTAGGAACCTCCAGCACAGCTGGAAGGTGCGCTGAGAAGTTGGACCCTGACCTCTCACTCCAGCATTTCCTAACAGTTAGCTTCAGACAGCTTCCCACCCCAGCCTGTTAGCACCACTGGATCACACTCTCAGGGACCTTCCAGTGCACAATGTGAGGTTACTCAGCAACGCGGGTATTCGAATTTCAACAGACGATGCAGTGTCCAAGAGTTAGGGGACTCAGCGACTTTCACAGCTTGAGCTCTTTGCCAGTACTCAGTCACTGGTTTACTCTGTAGTGATACAACAAATACTTTGAAGCATCTGCAGAATATGTGTTATTGGCTAAACAGTCAATTTATCAAATTACTATATTTCAAGATTGTGGAGTCAATATACTCTGGCTTTCTGACAGAGAGTAGGAGTAAGAGGGAGAGAGTAAATATTCCCCTTAGTAAGCACTAAGAGACATCATTATAAATACACACGGAAATACAGAACACTAGAAACTAGCAACCAATTAAAGCCCTCATATCTCCCTGTTTCTTATCTCTATCTCAATTCTTATCTTATAAAACCTTTGAATAGAAAAGGAAAGACCATTCTAAAGGCAGTAAGTGGAGTTTGAGGTAGATAACTGATTACAAAGTCTCCAAAGGCACCTGGGGCTCTCAGAAGTAAGGATATAATTTAGAAGTTGATAATCTATCTCTGAGTCCTTCAGCCACAAAACTCTCCGCATTGCTCTAGGTGATCTAGAGATACTAGAAGGAAGATAGTCACCTCAACTCAGACCTCCACAAAATTGCCTTCTTCCTTCCGGAGAAGGGAGTCTTCAACAGCAACATACTGCGCAGGATGGAGCTATACACAGACACTTGGCCTTCCAGTAGTAGCCAACATGTTAGGCCGGTCAGCCAAGAGTATTTGATAAAATGAAGTGATGGTGCAAATCCTACTTTCACCAGAAGAAAGAACTTCAGTAATTTAGGCCAGTGCTTACTATATTAATTTTTAACAGAGGTTCGCTGGCTAAAGGCCAGGTAGATACCTACAGCAGCCACAGGCACAAAACTTATTTGTACCAAAATGCTTCACTTCTTTAAATCTGGCTCTAAAATTACAGTACAATAAAACAAGGCACAGGGATGTGTCGAACTGCAACATAATTTCCCTAAAACCAGAGCTGGCAACACACTCTACATTACTGGCTTGCATAAACACCTCTTCTTCAGATGGTTTAATGCACCACTCAACAAGTCATTGCAGGCCGCTGTGAATTTGCGTTATTTCAGGCAGCGGCTGTTAGGAAGCCACACAGGTCTACATGTAAATCACACAGCTGTAGACTTCCAAGATACTCCTTGTTTTAAAGGAAGGAAAGGAAACGTAAAGCTGGGGACTAGGCTTTGTTAAAGTAATGCATTTTCTTTAATTGAGTAGTTAAAGTTCACAGAGCAGTTGCAGTTAAAGAAACGGACTGGAAATAGTGGTGCCTCAGTTTATTCTTTTTTTCAACATGCAGCTTCAGGATGGGGTAAAAATGCTTTATTCAAAACTACCTTTTAATTAAAACAAGACAAAGGGGAAGAGACTGTTATGTATAAATAAAAATGTTAAAGACAGCCACACACTTGTCTGATCCAAATTCCAAATAGATTGGGCTAAGTTTGAATTTGAGAGCTGGATTTGGGTTAAAGAGCAAAGGTTTAAAAAACTCTTTCAAACTCATGCAAATTTAGTCACCTCAAGGAACAAGTTTTACCTGTTCTCCAAAGCCTTCTGGCTTTCTGGATGAAAATCTGAACTTGGCCACTCTGAAAAAAGAAGCGTGTTACAGATTTGAGACAAAAATCTTAATGCTGAGTTCAGGCATTTAAACATTTAAAAGATGAAATGCTATTCAAAGCTGGTGATGAAATTCTAGCAATCTTTGACTATCTGCTAGTTCACAGAAATAAAAAAATTACAGATACGAGTTTCTCAGAATAAACAAACAGTTTAAGTATTAACAAAACTAATGAGCCAGAATGCTCTTGAAAAAGACGGATGTGTGTTTCAGAGAATTTGTGTATGCAAACATACACAAATTGGCATTTACAAACTTCAAATGCATTTTTATGAAACTACAATTTTTACAGAGAGATCCAAAATCTCTACTGTCCTCTTGCCTCTCTCCCTGCAATATTGCCTATATCTTCTGAGCACAACACCTAGACCTTGTCTTAGTTTAAGCTTTAATGATCATTAAAATAAACCAATTCTTCTATGTAGAGCCAAAATACAACGTTTCAGATTCAAACTCACTGAAACTGCTGAATTCAGCTGCATTCATCCACCTTTAATTAAGATTGCTGGACGTGTAGGTATTCCCAAACTGTCCAAAGCATGACCTGCTGAGGAAATCAAGTAACCAGGGTCAGAGACTCTAATTGGAAATTATTTTGTTCATTAGGAAGATAGGAAAGAAGATAAATGTGGCAGAGATGGCTCAGATAGAGAAAAGCAGTGGCCAGGCAGGACAGTGCTACAGGGGATCCCCCCTCGGTAGAGGTGGGGGCGGCGAGAGCCGGAGCTGTGCCCAAGCGCCTGCTTTCCTCCTGTGTTCAGGGAGGCACCATTTTGTAGGTTTCTGAGAACAAACGGGAGAGCACTAAAGGTTAACCCGGTGTCACCACACAATATACAGTGCCTTGACTGCTGTCCACCTCTGCAGGTTGGGTGGCTAACGAGGAAGAGGCTGTCAAAAGCCTGGGCACTTTCAGTTATTCATATCCCCTTCTCTCAAGTATATAAATGTTCTGAAAAAAATGCAAATACATTTTTAGTCATCTTCACACTGCATGCACATACATATATAAAAATACACACACAGACACACACACGATGTCTCTTTGGAAGCCATGAAAATGGATAAGCCATTCTTAGCATCGCTCCAGAGCCTTCTGGAATTACATTGATCCTACACATGTGCACTCGGAGAGGATGCCGTCATGACGGAGACCAGTCAACCCGCAGCACACCACCAGCCAAGCAGGGAGCAAAACTGGGTCCTCGCTCCGGCGTGTTCGTACACAGGATGCAAAGAACTAAAGGAAAACTAAATCCTCACAGTTACTGAAAAAAATAAACAGGTGTCCTGTTCCAAGACTTCTACTTTTAATCTATAAAATGGAAGCTTTTGATGGACATCAGGTTGCGTGTCCCTGGAATGAAATACGGATCTATAGCTTTTATGAAAGTAGAGAATTTCAGAGAGGGCATGAAGGAGAAAAGACATTTTAAATATAATACCCATCTCAGGAGGAGTCTCTCTCAGTGTCAATTCACGACACTGCAGACTTTGCTGCTTTGACAAATATTTTCCCTAAGGTGAGCTATAAGTTGCTTTGGTTTTACCATATTTTTTTCACTTCTAGTTTATGTAGGAATTGCACTGAAATTACAACCTCTCCAATCATTCAGAGATTGGAGAATAAAGACCATTTATTTTTATTAAACTTCTTAAGGTTATGCAGGCCATTAGCTCATGACAAAATATCTTGTTCAATGTAATTTTAATTTTGACCTGCAAGAAAGAGCAGAAGTAAATAAGGGATACTTGAAAGAGCGGTGTAAGTTGTACTACTTAATTTCCTTTAAAAAAAAAAAAAAAAAACAAGACAAAACAAAAAAAAAGAGAAAGAAAAACTCAGTTATCTATCATTCTGACAAACCAATGAAAGATGCCCTGATATTTTCTCTTTATTCTTCCAGTTTTGGAGTGGCCTGCAATTTTCAAGATGTTGTTTTAAAATTTTGTCTCAAGATCTTGGCTTAAAATTTTTTGCAAAAGGCAAGCTATCTCTTCATTCCACATTGCTTTGCAGTCTCAAAATAGTCATCTAACATGAAAACACAGTCAGAGCTGTAACAAGCAGAGCTGCCAAGATAACAGCAAGAAAATCCATCCTCTACTTTTACCTTGGTGCTAAGATACATAGTGCACCATTTTAAGTATTTTGTTTTAAACTGGGTATTTAAAATCTAGATTGAGAAAAGGATAAAACAGGTGATAGTAGCTGTGCCGCCTGAAAAACCTCATGGCCCACAGCCACAGTTCAGACTTTTTTTCTCCTTTAATGCATTAGGTTAGGAGGAGAAATTATTTCCCTGTTCAGCCAACTCAATCACTCAATTTTCACTTCATGCGCAATTCTTATGGACTGCCATCTCTATCTCCTCCAATTTTCTCCTTCCATGCAACTGCTGTCATTCCTTGAGGCATAATGTAATGGTAACTTACACAGTGGTATCAGAGAATGCTTTATTTCTTTGCTCTTGCTCTGTTTAACAAGAAATACTTGTTTTTTTCTATGCATACATTGGGCCTTTTCTGTAAAAGGATTGCAACTCTTCAAGGCTCTATTTGAGCTGTGAAATTTTCTCCAAAAGGCCCCTAAAAACCTGTATGTGTAATTGTACCTTCCACTATTTTAATGCTTTCTAAGACCTGAAAGCATGTGCTTTCCGTTTTAATGGAAAACTTAAATATTTTTTTCCTAATTAGGTAAGATTATGGTTTCTGTTCCCTTTATTTCAAGAATTTATAGTCATGAAGTTTTACCTATAGGAAAAGTTGTCAGCGGTCAAGGCTGAAATTTACTCATTTACACCTCAAACAGCAGTTGATATGTAGAAAGGAAAGATCCCCAGTTCTAGACTCAAAATGCTTTTAGCGTTCTTAGAGGATGAGTGTGCAGCAGAAACAAGATTATATAGTTCCAGTAAAACAAATGAAAAAACCTTTGAGACATTTTTCCAAACTAGTCTATTAGATATATTCTGATTTATCATAATCTGGTATAAGTGGAGATTAGTATCTTTTTCTTTAAGTTCACAAAGAAAGGCAAAAGAATGCAAGCACAGCTAAGAAGGTCAAAAAGTAAAAGCAAACTACACTGTTTCCAGCACCATAAAAGAAAATATTTGATTCAGAATAGCAGTATTTCACAAAAAGGCTTTTGTAGATTAATTTTTTGCCAAAACTCTGTTCGGCACAGGACTACAGGGAAGCATTTTCAGCTCCAGCTTTGTTTCCTCAGACTTGCAATTTGTGTATTCTATTTAAGGACCAAGAATTTGGCATCCACCAATTAAAGAAACCAAGAATATAATGACGCTAACAAAAATGTCTAAAGCAAACCCTACCTCTGTCCTCCCCAATGCAGCATCAGTCTCCACAGAAGGAAGTCAAAGAGCTATTGAAATAAAGGCACCAAACCAGCGACAGTTTCTCCAAGAGTTATTCTTCCTGCAGCGTTCATCAAAGACCATTACACAGCTTTGCATCCCATACGTAGACAGAAAACTTGACTGCACAGGTGGTATTAATGAGGCAGTAACTGATGATAATCTGTGTTGTGATGTTTAAATAATAAGAACCAATTAGACAGCCATATAATTAAGGATGCTGAGGACAAAACTGATATCCCAGACCACTTGCAGAGTAGTTATCACAGTAATACGGCTTAAAATAAATGATCAAACTCTAGTTTTAGACTTTTTTTCTATTACAGAAGATGGATGAAGCTTGACACAGTTACAAATAATAGATCTTCTTAAACATGATTAAATGTTTAAGAGTAAACAAGTAAAACTAGCTTGTTTGATGAAATGGCACATTTTGATGCAATTATAATCAAATTGTCTTCTTTTGAGGAAAGAAATAGAGAGATATAGGGATCAACAGTAGAGTTGGTTGGTAAATCTTAGACTTCTTCCTCAGGAAAATACCTATTCATCAAAGAACTCCTAAAATGAGGGAATAATAAACTGAATTCAATGCTATTGTCAGTGTAACTGGGGCAGGGAGGAGAAAGGAAGCTTAAAAGTTAACAAGAACATTTGAACATTTTCAAAAGAAAACCCAAAATCCTGTATTCCAAACAAGAAAGGACTTCTTAGCTGATATTAAGACGGTCAAAACTAAAGACTGTAAGGAAGAAAAACATTTTTGTTTCCTACATTTGACTGTGGGTCTCAGATCAGGGTGGATTTTTTCTTACTCCTCCTTCCCTAAATCAGGAAAAATACTACGCTAGGAAAGTAACAATTGTCCTTCATGGGTCTGTTGAAGTGAACAGTATTGTATTCATATAATAAACAGTGTTGACAAAACAACAGCCAAGTCTTTTATTCGCTCAGTAGTTCAGCTGGGAGATGGATTTCCTAGCAGAACTTGTTTAGACTGCCTATCTCCACATGATTAAACAGGAGGCTGCCAGTGGTAAATTTAAATATTCAAGTATATTTAAAGGAAGGGGAGACTAGAAGGAGAGAGGCAGCATACCACAGGAGATGGTGGTTCAGAGTATTAAATGATACTGTAATTCTAACACCTGGACATACCCGGGGATCCTGATTAGTGGCCATACACGCTGTTAAGCGTAGACCGTAACTCTAATCTTATCCCCTGGTTGTGAGCTCTTCTTATCCAGTTCCCTGCCCTCCTCACACAGCCCAGTTCAGTAAACGGCATTGTATGACATGCTATAGATTTCCCTTTCTATTCCCTAAGTGAAAGCAAGAAATAAGGGATCAGTGATTCATATTTTAGGAGGAGATATCAAGAGGTGCAAGAGTTGATCTTTCATATTCCTGTAAAGTACTGGTTTTTTTAATGAGCATCCAAATGGACATTTTTGTTTAGTGTTATGTTAATGACATTATCCCAAATATTTCTGATACCTTTCTTACACTCTGTTCCCATTCTACCCCAAAGAGTTGGTTTTAAACAGGAAATCTTGAGAATAAACTGTAGACTTCAGTCTTGTCACTGCTTTTGGACTCTGCTCAGTTTGAGCCAGCAAGAAACTTCCACACACGTTAGTCCTGTGGGCTATACACTGTACTTCAATACAAAACTAAAAGTTAAATTTTAACCCCACTATGTTTAGGCTTCTACCTAAGCCACATTAAAACAGAAAAACCTTTTTTAGATATATTACTGAAGTGAATAATGCTCTCATTTTCAAATCTAACTCTTACTCACCCCTTCTTAAATTTTGAATGCCTTTCAAATGACTCCTGACCTCAAGTTACTGTCTGTGTTCCTCTTGAATCACAAGTTTTAAGTATTGTATTCCCTAAACCTTGCCCTTTCTGTTCTGAGCAATATTTTATCATTGGGTTGCTTTAAAGTCAAATTAGTAACATTTATGAAACAGGAAAGACGTTGAAAATATATTGAAACAGAAGAATATTTTTGAAGTAAATAATACAATTATTTTTGAAATTTCAGCTAATGGTAGCATGATTTCTTTATATGTTGCTTAAAAGCAATTTTTTGGGAGGACAGATAAGCATTCAGATCATCAAAACCTAGAACGAATTTATTTACTCACAGTCCTAAAGTAGTCTATCACAGATAGTTATGAACTTTTACGCACAACATCTTATATCTGTGGTGAAACTAAGTCCAAATCACTATCCTAAACCAATACCCTACCCAGGGAGAATAGATGATAGGCTTAGTTACATCAAAAACATGCCAGACCTTCCTTACAGTGGTGCACTTTTTTTTTTTACACGAACAGGATTTGAAAGGCAGAACCCTAAATCTGCTTTAAAATAATTATAACAATATTCATGTAGTCATAAAGTAACTGGTAATCAAAACATATCCCAGAACGCTGACAAAGCATTTTTTCATTCTAATGGAAAGCTAGAGGATTTTTCTTTAAAATACTCAAAACTTTAGACAAAAGCAAAAGAAGTTTTCACCTCAAGAAGATTAGTTAAGGGCACATCAAGCCTTTATATGCTGTGAAAGATAAAAATAATTGCTACCAGAGAACAACTGCTGTTAGTCATTGGTATAAAAAATGCTGGCCTGACATCTTTGAAAACTGAAATTATCAGCTTATCCATAAGAAACTCACAACAGGGGCAGGAGCAATGTAAAAATTCAGATCTCTTCACAATCATTATGACTAATTCTGATGAAGAAGGATTATCTTGTGCTTATATTTGTAGAAGTCTGATGTGCAAATTTTCACCAAAAAACCCTAAAATATAAATATTGCACTTACAGCTGTTCATGTTAAATATGTCTAACTATCAATTTGTTTAGGAATGGGAACATGATATAGATACACCCACTTCCGTGCATATAAGCAATGATACATAATGACTAACGCCAGCTTCGTTTGTTCTTGAAGAACTCATTGAACATATCAGTTTCTTCATTTGCAATTCCATGTTTTTGCAGTTATTGGCATACAGAAAAGTCTATTACTATTTCAAGTGCATGAGTTCTTAAAGAATTTGAGTGCACATGATACAGCCATTTGGGAAAGAGGGGTAGAAGAGAAGGAAAAAGGGGGTTATGATAGTGTTCCTCCCTGAGGACTTCTGCAGTTAAAATTTTTTTATCATGCTTTTTTCCTATGTAAATTTAACATCTTATTAAATTTAATTTGATTTAAATGAAAATAAAATTGCTAAGATTTCACTAATGTTGTTTTTTAAATTTTAAATTACATTTATTTTTGATAAGGAGGGCAAGACAGTAGAGAGGGGCACTTAGAAACATCAAGATGCAGCTTCCTCTCTCTCCCTAGACTCAAGATCGTAACCAGCTACATTTTCATGAAAGGAGGGATATGTCCAGAGTTACCCAGGAAGGCTCTGGAAATAAACAGTTGTTCATGTGTCTTCTGTCAATGTACAAGCCAAATCACTGCCAAGCCTTCCTCTTTCCCGTCACGGATTAATGGCCTCTGGGCAGCTGCCTGCAGAAGAACAAAGGATATGCCCATGTCACTGTTTGAAGCATTTAGTAGTAATTCCACATCACGGCGCTGGTATCTGCTAGTGACAACAGAGGAAACCAATAGCTGCTGGCTGTGTTGCTGAAGCAGACGACGCAGTTGCAGCCAAAAAGCCAATATCGTCAAGATCCGAGACAAATATATTAAGTAGATGCATTAGCTTAGCTTCTGGAGTTGGTTTTTTTCAGCCTGCATAAAAACTGGCCTGGGAACAGTAGATCACCTCTGAAAAGTCTCGTCTTATGAACTGTAAGTACATTGAGCTATTAAAAATCCCCTTTTAAAGGTCGCAGTGACCCTTTGATACTAAAGGCTCATTGCATACGAATGGAAACTTTTCCCACCTTCCTCCACCAGCCATCTTACCCCATCCCTTTCTCTAATGAAATTTCCTCTTTTTCTTCTCTTCTCAGTTCAGTGGCAGTCAACATCATGAGAGATAGATGTAGAAACCTGCAGAACACCACACTAACCTTTCATGCTGATAGAGGAGACCTTTTAAAGGTATGGCTGCAGCCTGTAGACTCTACCAATAGAGATTTGTGCTATCATCTTTACAGACAGATAGTGAATTTCAAGTATCCAAACATCTATACTGAACAAATCTTGTTTTGTTTTCAAAAGGGACACCAGGAGGCCTCCTCTAACTCCCATACACAGATCCTCCATCTGAAGAATTTACAAGGTTCTGCAGAAGCCATATTCAATTACAGGGACCAAATTTTTTGTTTTGTTTTGTTTTTAATTATTGCAGCAGTGTCAAAGGCAAACTGGAAGTTCTTTAAAACACAAGATTCCCCTTCTCACACACCAAGTAGCTTCAAGAAAATCCTGTCTCAGACCACAGTACTTTCACCACCTTAGTGTCGTGCACTCGGGTCACTGAAGTACTTCCAATTTCTTTCCTGTTCTACTTCATTTTGTAGCACCTCCTCAGCCGTGCAGGCTTTGTGGCATATAACTCGAACACATCTCTTAAGCTGCTCAGTAGGTCTTCATGTTGAAATCGGCAAGGAAGTGGCAAGGTTTATTATTTTTACGTTACTGCTATACAAACACATTTCTGCATCATGGGCTATTGAATGGAATTTCAATGTTGAACCAAGCTGCATCACTCCATCGAAGTTAATATGATAGCTTATGAAAGTAGAAAATTATTGAGAGTTTGGTAGGCCTCAGAATGAAACTGGTAAGATAATCGTGTGGCATTGCAACTTGCGAGGCAGCCGGTGTGTTTTAAGTTTCACTTTTGCATAGAAAAAGGAGCAAATGCCAATTGTGAAGTTCAAAGAATTGGCACTGTAGACAGGAATAGTTGAAGAGTTCAGCACTATTGCTTTTCAAATATTATGTATGCACAGGAGGAGAGAGAGGATTTCTTTGTAAAAAAATTGGGATAGTGTAACACACACATGCTGTTGGAGGAGAGAATTTTTAGAGATTACATCAAAGACACCGATCTACATCGTTTATGACAGCATTAAAAAAAAAATCCATTCGTGCTCCCATCAGTTACATACTACTAATTTAAGTTTCCTATAATAATCAGGGCTATATTCATCTGATATTGAGCATTTCAGTGTCAATACTAGAACTCTATTTCCAGTGTTTTATATAACTGAAAGACACAAGCATCCCCTATCAAATATCTTTCAAGGGGAAAAAGAAAAGTTCTATAGCATAACAGCCTGGATAGGTTTTATAGTAATGTCTTTTCTTGTTGTCTCTTAGTTTTGTACAAGAATTTAATAGTTTCTCACCATCCCTCCCTAATAAAAAAAAAAATCTTTGCTATAATTACAGGTTTATTGTGTCCTTAAACAATGAAACGACCTAGGTAGAATTTGACATTGCATAATGATTTTCAGCTTTATCATTTCAAACAAAACCCAGGCAGGCAATAAATCCAATGTTTATGAAATCTAGGATGTGTCAGAGAAATACGTGCCATTAAATGAGACCGTTCGGTATCACTTTATCTTGGTATTGCTTAGGAATATCTTATGTGAAGCATAAAGCTGAGCTCCATCCCTCTGCTGCAAGTTCCCTCTGGTTGGGGTGGGAAAGCAATGGAAGTAGCAGCACCTACAAGAATGTGCCTATGCCACTTTTATCTCTGAATCATTGCTTCCTTCCTTCAGTTCAACTACCCAAGTTATAGCAGAATAATTTTGTACACTTTGTGCAATACTGAAAAGCTTTTTTCTCTCTCATTTGCATGTCTTTTGGCCACTTTTTTCAGCTCATGAAGTCAGAACATTATCATAGTTTTGAGCTTCTCAGCAGTAAGGAGAAAAAAACATAATATGATCTTTTCTGTTGGGAGAGCAAGGAGGTAGAGGGAACAGATGCAGCGGCAAAATGCAAAATAGTTGCTTTAGGGCGATACCTTTCTGGCTTTGCTAGGAAAAGACCTCATACAAATAAAGTTATTAGCTCACGCTATAGATCATTCATGAAAAACAGAACTTCTCTAGCAACAGCTCACTTGAGGAAAGGCTGCTTTTGGAGACACTCATTGTTCACACATCAGAGTCTTCCACAAGTAGGAAAACCAAAAAGTACATGCAACTGCTTCTTATCCTTTCTCGATGCACGCAAAAAACTAAACCAACGGGTTGCACTGAGGTCTAAGTAAGCCAGCTACAGGACACCCACAGCTGCAGCAACAACACAGAGATGTGTTGCAAGTTGGTAACAACTGTGGGAAAATCCATTTAGCAGAGGCTGAAATTTCATTCTTGCACAGCAAAGGAAGGGGAAGAAAAACTCTAGTCAATTGTCACTTCAGAGTGAATATAGGAGCAACTGTATTTCCTGACAAGATGTGTATTTCGAACAGATGTTGTTCAATCCAAAGCTCATATATCGGCACGGGTAACAGATCAATTTTATCTTCAATTTTAAACAATCTAGAGTTTGCTTTAATGTAATGGTGATGAGGGATGCAGTACCACCAGCTGTAGAGTAGAAAAGGCTGAAATACTTCTCTTAAAACGTCAAACAAATAGAAATTGTTCAAATCACATTTGGTCTGCATTTTATTAGCACAATGAAACTACAGGTTACTTGCAATACTAATCACCACGTGAAAACAAATGCTCTTTTATAGCTAGCTGGTATGTTTCTTTATCCCACTTCTACATGACTATGTAGTTACCTCCTGAGATCCAAATTTATGTGAATCCTTAAAGCAAGTTTTTGCTGCTCAGATTTTTTCAAAGTAGGAATATATTGCTTTTTAATATAGGAAAGGGCAGTGTGTTCTGCCAAGTCTTTCTAAGATTATCATCAGTGTATTTTCTGGAGAGACTGATCTGCTAAGAGTGTTCTCTGCTGTTGGATCAGTACAGTCTTCTGACCCTTAAGACTACAACTTGCATCCAAGGGAAGTGAACACATTGTCTCCAAAACTCCTATATTCCATTGTGCGTGAAGTAAACAAACCCTGAAGAAATAGTTATGTCAACACTTAGTTACACTGCAAATTTTAATTTCTTCTCATTTAAATATGACTAAAGAAATGAAATAGCTTCCAGAGCTGGTTTGTCACAAGTTTCTTCTTTATTTAGTGGCTTAGGAACTCTGAGGCATAAAAGTACCTTCTGTGAATCCATGAGAAACATCTTTCCATCACCACCTCCTCACAACAAAACAGCAGAAACCAAAAAGACACAAAAACACCCAGAGGAAATCCTTACTTGGAACCACTTCCTTTTCAAATAGTATTTGTTGTGGGTTATTGGTCATTTTCTAGACCTATGCAACAGAACATGAGGTGTTTAATAAATAAATCCTGCATGCTTTGAAGCAAGTACACTCCCCTTCTTGTGAACAGTATTTTGTAACCACACTATAATGAAATATTTTAAAGGACATGCTGCAAAAGTTTAGAATGCATTTTAATATCATGTATTTATAAGCTTTAGCAATTACAAAAGAAATGTAAACTATTCTGCATAAGTTACAACCAGGGAGAAGTTATTTTGCTCACTGGGAGAAGAATGAAGAAAAAAAAAGACTTTTGCCTCTTTCATTTTAAACTTTGTTTCCCTGATACAAGTACTACCATAATAGAAGCATTTAATGGCACTATTAACTCAACCACCTAAAACCAGAATCTATATTAATTACATTCATTATACTTAATTGAACATAATCATCTAACCTAACAATTCCTTGTACACTAATTAATAAAACAGCATGTCTTCTGGATCAGAAATGCATTAATTTATTTCTTTTGAAGGTAAGATATTTAGGGGACACATAAAATTCATAACTATCATTGGACAGACTGTTAACTTTTATAATCACAGTGATTGTTCAGGGCAATGGATCTCTTAAAGTGAAATTTCATGCAAATTTTGTATATCTAATGTGTTGGTGTTTTTTTTTTTCATTTTTGTGACATTTGAAGAGAAAAAACATGAATCAGCAAGGTTATTTCCATAAAAACATTGCAAGGAGTCTGTTCTGGTTTTGGCTGGGATAGAGTTAATTTTCTTCCTAGTAGTTGGCATAGCGGTGTGTTTTGCATTTAGTATGAGAATAATGTTGATAGCAACAACTAAAACATCAGTGTGTTAAGTAGTGTTTTCACTAGTCAAAGACTTTTCAGCTTCCCATGCTCTGCCAGGTGCACAAGAAGCTGGGAGGGAGCACAGCCAGGGCAGCTAGCCCAACTGGGGTATTCCATACCATATGAAATGCATATAAAGCTGCACTGCTTAGCATATAAAGCTGGGGAAAGAAGAAGGAAGGGGGGGATGTTCGGAGTGATGGCATTTGTCTTCCAAGTAACCGCTACGCATGATGGAGCCCTGTCTTCCTGGAGATGGCTGAACACCTGCCTGCCGATGGGAAGGAGTGAGTGAATTCCTCGTTTTGCTTTGCTTGCGCACACAGCTTTTGCTTTACCTAGTAAACTGTCTTTATCTCAACCCACGAGTTTTCTCACTTTTACTCTCCCAATTCTCTACCCCATCCCACCGGGGGGGAGTGAGCGAGTGGCTGTGTGGGGCTTAGTTGCCTGCTGGGGTTAAACCATGAGAGAGTCACAAAAAAAAGTCTAAAAAGTGTCATCTATATTATGAGCAATCTTCAATAACTCCTCATTTTTATATAGTGGTGTTCAAGTATACAATGTCATCTCTTTAAGCAGGTAAAGAGTAAAGCCTGGACAGATCAGATGGACCATCCCAAGCACTCTGAACAAAGCAGTCACAGCTCTGCACCTGAAAATCCCCACTTGACTCTTGTTTACTTTAAAAGAAACCGTAACTGTAAGTGTCTTAGCCTTTGATAGCAAAATGCCTTAGGCACCTGCAGGTTTTTGGTTTTGTTTTTTGGTTTTGGTTTTTTAGTTTGTTTGTTTCTTTCTTTTTTACATACAGCCAGAATTGCATCCATCGGGACGGACACAGCTGAACAAAAGCAAGGAACACTTTCATCCTGACATTGCAGAGTCAAGATTATCCTCAGCTAGAAGAGACCAAAATAAAGATGACCATCAGCCTGGGAAGTCATCCTAAGAACTGAACAATGGACATCTCTAGGATAGAATTATTCTCTAACCCTCTTATTAAAGCTATTATAATGTCTAATAATAATTAAAGAAGCAATAGGCTAGAGGGAGAAAACTCTAACCACTTTGTCATTTGGTAGCTATGTAGGTCTGCATCCTAAAGCATGCATTTCATTTCATATTGAATAAATAATTTCAATAATATTAATAAGTAATCTTTGAAGAAGGAAATGGAGGGACAAGGCCTATACTTAATAATCAGGACACTTCCCTGGGAAGGGAGAGTAATGTGCATTTGGCCCAATTAATCTTTGATGTTGCTCCACTGTTCATAATAAAATCACATTCAAGAGCTAGAAAATACCACAGACTAACTCAGCAAAATAGTTTAGAAGGCAAAATCAACAACAAACAAACAAAAAATAGCAAACTCCCATCATGAAGAAATTTGCACCTTGATTTCGCATCCTACATAAGTGTACTAACCAGTGAGCTATGTTTGGTGAACTAGGCAGGGGAAAGGGTAGAAAAGAGGAAGGGGAGCATATACTTGCATTCCTAAATCTCTCGATCCATTAAAGAAACAAAACAAAATGAGAAAAAACAGACTATGCATCAATATTCAGAAAATAATTCTGTTTTGTTGATCACAAGCTGAAAGCGCATCCCCCAAAAGAACCAAGAAAGGGGTCTAAATTTTAGCTTCACAGGAGTTTAAAAAACCATTCCCACTCTCAGCACTTCCCTCGGGGAAGTTCAGCAATACATTGTCTATACGACACTCACTGACCCAGTACGGCAACGAGAGACATCCCACTTTTCACATACACCATATAAGAAGTCTAGATGCTTAACACAGTTCCAAACCTTATGTTGGAAACTGACTACCTAAATTGGTAGCTATTAAAAATGTATCAGAAAACCACCTTTCCACAACTACTACTGTCCCCTGAAATTATTCAGCACACTTTCTGAACTTTAAGTGGCTTAAGTGGTTTGAGAGACACTATTTCTGCACATAATGATCAAATGCACTTTCCTTTGTTTCAGTATATTCAGTATGACTCAGGTTCTCTCACTGGAAAGTTAGACAAGCTACACATTTGAATGGATAAGTAAGTCCACATGGTTTCATAAAAACCGTATTACTACAAAATGGAAGGATCAGTCATGGCAGAGGCAGGAACAAAGTTCAGTGGTTGTGTTTCCCAGCTCTGAATTAGTTTAGCCAATTACATACCCTTTGAAGATTTTTTTTTTTTAAACCTTCTTCCTTAAATCGAGTGACTGAGCAAAAGTTGTATTTTATTCACATCCAGATAATGAAAAGATTTGGTATTAGCATCATTTCAAAAAACCTCATCTGTTCCAACTTCCTTTAAGTTCCAACAACGCATTTTAACTGAACAAACTTCTGTATTGCATAAGTCATCCAACACGCTAGTATGCTACATCCTACTTGGAAGAATATATTGTTGTTCTCATGAACCTCCCTCCATCCTTCTCCCCCTTTTCTCCCTCAAGCTGTTTCATTAGCAGGTCTTTCCAGGCCTCTCTCTTCACAGCCTTTGCCTCTTTGAACAAGTAAATGGTGGGAATCATGTTACCAAACTTCACCTAGGCTCTCGGTGAGACTCTTTGAACTGTCTGTGTACTAAATACCTGCTCTTACATACAGCAGAAATGGATAAAACACAAACCAATTTTGATTCCCTCACCTAAATTTACAGGGAGCACACACAAGTGTATGTGTAAACAGCCATACCCATCTCCTGTGAATTAATTTACACAAACTTGATTTCAGACCAGCCACATATGATCCTCTTTCCCTCCCCTCCCACTCCTCAACACAGAGTTTATGAGTTTCTGACCAAGAAAAAATTTGAATCTCCTACTGTATGAGCTAAAAAACTTACAGAGACAGCATATCAATCTTCAGGATATACCAGATCCAAATTATAGCCTATTCTGAACTATTTTGGATCCTAATGTCATTTTCTTAGTTTGTAATTAGTAGTATTATTTTAGTGCCTTATTAATAACTAGTGCCACAAACTAAATTACCATAGTTTCAATCAAATCATCTTTCAGATCCAGTAAAACAAACAGTGTAACACACACACATTTCCTAGCTACAGACAGGTATGTCACAGCACGCAGTTTTTAATTCCATAGGCATAAACAGATCAAGTTTGACTACCCAGTTATTAAGGAAGTGATTATACTTATTAATGAATTAAGCAACTTTTTAAAAAAAAAAATCATTTATAAGTAGCACACATGAATCACTGGTTCAGGAGCTCCTACCCTTTCCCAGGAAGCTGCAAGTCACACCCAGCCCATGTCTGTTCTGTCTTGCCTCTGCAGCCCAAGCCTTTGGGGGAAGGCTCTCTTATCTTTTGACACTCGTAACTGCACAACACTTCACCAGCTGCAGCCTTACACAATATGAATATTGCAAATCTTTTCCTGCAAGCGATTTCAATATAATTTTGGTTTTATTAAAAACATTAAGTCCTGCTAACAAACCTCACCTGATGCGCTGGGTCTCCGTAGTGCAAGAGGATATTTTTACAAGGACTTTTAACAGGAATCCAAGGCTGGAGGTATATTCCTGTCCTGAAAAGCTTTAACATCTTTGTGATTCCAACAGTTCCACGTCAACAGGAATTATTATTACCCAGTTTTGTTTCTGTCATTTTTTAATTTTTGAGTAAAGCATTCTCTTCCTTAGAAAGTGGTTAGAGTAAAGAGAAAAATACTTCTAAATTTTCATTTCTTTAGAAATATTTGTGGAAATTGAAGTTACCAGATAGACTTGAGGATGGGTTGTATTTGCTGTGGAAGACAACAGAACTGGGATATGTTGAAACTAGCTTAGCTGGTTACAAATGTAAATATAAGACATGGTTATTGTATGCACTCTGAAACCAAAGAAAAAGTTTAATTTAGTGCTGAGGAGGAGCACTGAAAGTGGAAAAACTAGTTTTCCAGCATTGTTCCTCAGAAGCCCAGGGGAAAATTTTAAAATGTAACCCAAATCAGTTTTGCTTCCTGCCCCCTGCCCCCCCTTAAACAAACAAAATACTCTCAAGGTTGACTCGCCTTATTTAATAGCGCTCTTTAAAAGACATTTGCTATTAGAGTTTGGCATCATTAATTTTTCTGGAGCGCACCGTCAGCATGTGAGCAAGTACAAATGCGGAACTCGTGCATGTGTGTTACATAGTATGGACCTTGCCTTTAGCATTTCTCCATTTCTGACAAGCAGGAAAGTAATTATCAAATAGTTGATGCAGAAGCCTGAGGCTATAGTAACTAGTTAACCCAACTTAAATTTTGCTGGTTTTGCCAATATGTAGTTAGTTTATTTTTTAATGATTAAACTGCCCGGGTTTTTGGTTTTGTGTTGTTTTTTGTTTTGTTTTGTTTTTTTAACTGACTGTCAGCCTGGAAGTGTTATATCAGAACTCCCTTTATGTTACAAAAGGCCACCAAAAGAGAAAAAATAATCATTGAAAGTTCCAGTTTTTCTTCTCTCTGAAAAAAAGTCATTACATGTGAAAAAAGTATTCTTAAATGGAGCTCAGTGAAAGAAAAATTGAATGTGGATTCAAAGACATGCTCTGAACCCATAACTAATCTCTGTATTCCTTCCTTTTTTCACATAGGCAGGGGAGAAGAGCCCGTGCCCGCTATGATCTGCAGCCAGGCTGCAGCAGTAACAGGAGTTTCTGCCCCAGGACGGCTTCCCCAGCACCCCTGGATTCCCCACAAGGAGAAGGCAGGATTGACCCCCAGGGCCAGGCACTGGAGCCCCAGCTCTGCCCCAGTGCAGGAGGCTGCTGCTCCCACCCGGGACTCCCCAAAAGCCGTGGGATGGGAGGGACAGTGTGGGGGTCCTCTCCCACTGCCTAGCATTTCCCCACTTGATTCTTCTCCTTCCTGAAGGAAGGACAGGCACAGCCTCCCCCTGTCCCTGCTCATTGCCCTTCAGGGCAGTAGGTTAAGCAGGTGCTTTTTTCCCTCTAATTCAACCCCTTTCGTTTCTCTTTTCCCTCTCGACATCTCTATTTTGCAGGCTTATATCACATTACACCCCCATCTATCATCTCTCTCCAGCTGAGAAACTCTGCTTTTCCACATTTGGTTGTTCCTTAAACAGAAACTATCCCATAGCTTTACAGTTTATGGCTGTCCTTCTCTGAACCTGTTCCAGATGTACTATATCCTTTTCGCAATGACAGGAACCAGTGCTATATACGGTATTCAATGCGATGCAGGCAAAACAGGGATTAATACATGATGTTCTGTTTTGTTCTCTGTTCCTTTCCCAACAGCCCTTAACACTCTGCTTTCTTTTTGGATTATTACTGAGCTGAGGTTTTCACAGAACTATTTATCATAAACTCCAAAACTCACTCCTTAGTGATAATGAGCTTCGACCTCAGCAACAGAATAAGCATGCAGAGCAAGGACAGCAGAGGAAGAGAAGTCTTTAAGGGCATACTTTGAGAGCTATACCCCAGGGCTGGCTTCTCAGTTTATGAAAGTTTACATTAAGAATTCAAAATTTGTTTTCATTCTCCGCAAGCACGAAAGCAGGACTTAAGCAACTGTCAGCAAAAAAAAAAAGGAAGAGTTAATGAAGCAAGTCAACAAAGAAAAATAAGAATACAACATCAAGAGTGACTAACACAGCACAGAACGGTTCAGAAACCGCTGAAACCTAGAGGCTCCTGTGTCTCCCACATCCCAGGTGAGCGCTGCTCCCCATCCCTGCAAAGGGCATCTGATACTGAGGAGCTACTGCTGAGCCAGAACTGCTGCCAAACAGCCCCTGCAACAGCTCTTAGGCAAGCAAAGCCAACACCACACCTCTATAGTGCTTTCCGGGCTAATCCACTCGCTCTGTCCATGTGCTGGGCTTGGATGCAAGCCAGCAGGACTCCCAAAATCAGGATAGTGATAGCTAGTGAATTGCTTCACTTGAGCTTTAAAGGTTTCCTCTCGGCAGGATTTATGATCTCAACACAACACCATGCTAACTGCAGTGACATAGCTGCCTATTCATGGTTCCCCAGAGGGCAAGAAATGTGCTGAAGTCTGCTAGCAGAAGATCATAAAGACAGACCATGAGACAGACCATGAGGACATGTACATCTTTTTTAAATGAGGACTGCTTGTTAGTGGACTGAGCAACTCTGGATGCTAGCCTCTACTTGCTCTTTGCCTTTGGGCAAATCAGCTAGCATCTTTCCTGGATTAAATTAGCTATAAGCACAAGGATGAGATAAAGAGTGACTCATCTCCTCTCCTTCAATGGTGGTTTAGTTACCAAAAAACCTGCCTTTTTGGCAAAAAAAGTCCCTTGAGGCACACCAGACCAGACCAAGCTACTTGTTATTAGATGCTGTTAACACTCCAGAAAACCTTATGCGAGAATAAAGCACTTGAAGAGCGCAGGGAAATTGCAGATCCAACTTTTACTTTTTGAGAAAGATTATTTACACTCATGGGAGCATGCATCTTGCAGTCAGTGTTGAATAGCCAAATAACACCACTGAGAGAGCACCACAGATTTGACGCTTGTGATGCTTTCTGCTGTGAAAGGCAGATAATCTTCCTCCAATCCTTTTCAGGGGCACCGAGCGAGCAACAGGAGTACTTTTGAAGAAGTTACATAGCTAAAAGTGTAAGAGATTACACTTCTTGCTCTTTGGTCACCAAGAAAATTGTCATGTAATGCAAGACACTGCTCAGAACGAAGTGGAAGAGGAGTCCATTCTGGTGTGACAAAATTCATCCCTACAGCAGATACTGCTGAGTCAGGAGGATGATATATGAAGAGACTTCATAAATTCACTGAGCAACAAAGAAAACTGATAAAGCTTTCGGGAGAATGCTGCACTGGAAGACTATTAGATTTTTTCCTATAAACAAAGACAGGCTGTGTTTACCATCAGATCAACTACCTGTGTCTAAATCTGATGGATCCCAGTTGACAACAGTGAATAAATATCCTGTTCAAATGTTACCCATGTTATCACTGGCTTGCTTTCACTTTCTTAAGTTTTGTAGCCATTGAAGCTGGTTGATAAACAGTTGCCCATCAATAAAGATCATCCCTTAATTTCTAGGTTTGTCTCAGCAAAAGCCAACTTTTTCTAAATCACTGAAGCACTTTATCAAAATTTAAAGTATGCTCATTAATTCAAGACTTCCCAAATTACCAGCTTATCTTAATTCACTATATAAGATAGTTGTCAGGTGTTTAGAAGAAAAATTGACACCTACAAATCCTGAGAGGGGTGGAGGGGTGGGCAACATGGGAGGGGAGGTGGGAGGGAGGATGTTCAAGACTTGAAGACTGCCTTAACAATGAATCTTCAGCTGAATATTCAGCCAACCACCCTGTGCCAGAAAATGGCATGGGTGTATCCAGAATCTGACACAAAAACAATCGTGTAAGACAAGCGTTATCTGATGCACTCATTTTTCTTGGATTTTCAAGAGAAGATGACAGACAAGATTATCTTCTTTTCAGGTCGTTGACAGACTTTAGGATGAACAATACAGGAAGCTAGAAACCATTATTTGAAAAGAAACCAGTATTATTAAACAGAAGAATCTAAAGCAACATGAAGGTCTTGATACTTCATGACCATTTAGCCAGGCCAAAATCTATACCCAATTAATGGAACTACAAAGACTTTCTACTTGTTAGGGAAGCACAAAACATGAGGCAGTTTCACAGTTTTTAGCCCATGGGGTAATTTAGCTCACATAATTTGCTATTGCTTTGTCACCAAACCAGCACCAAAACTTGTTATTTCCACGGTGACAAATGATCAAGCATAGATACTAATTCAGTTCAATATCACATTTGATAAGGTTGATGGCTTCAGAAAGGGGAAAATCTGTAACTGCTTATTTGGCCAGATTGTTATGAAATTATGTGGGCATTTGCTGCACAGCGGGGGATGGCTTTTATTGGACAGGAGCTCAGCAGACAGGAAAGCTGTGTTTTGAAACTGCAGATCTTGAGTTTCAATCCTGTTTTCAGTGCAGGTCGTATTGAGATAGATCTCTTTGTAACTTGTTCCACACTGTTGGAACTGCTACCGCAAGTCTATTTGCTCACATACATTATTAATATCAGCCTCATGTGTCATCCCCCCTCTAACCTTCAGTCCAGCTATTTGAATTTCATTAGGCTATAACTAAAGACAGTTGAAACTTGGCACTGAAGACAGACAAATCACAACAATTCTCTTACCTCATTATTAAAGATTTCTATTACAGCATAAGATAAAAAGTTTACAAAGTATGTTTTTAAATGGGGAAAAAAACCAAAATGTTCTTCTCTGATGAGGACGAAGCGAGGCGCTCCTCAAATCCTATTTTCTTATATTATTTTAGAATACCTTGTAAAAATCAGTCCGTTCCTTCAGAAGATTGCAGTTGCAAAGAATTCCTTTGGGACAGCAAGAATCCAGAGCAAGATAAGGGATTTTGAGAAATGCAGAAGATGAAAAGTATATAGGATGTCCAGCCTAGGTGACCACTTGTTCTTTTCTTCTTCTAAGAAGCCTGAGAAATGCAAGATTGTTACCATACAGTTACCAAGCAGTGCTGCTACTTTAAATTTCTCTGTAAAGCCCCAAACCATGATTGGGTTAAATTCCAATCAAACTAATGATCAAAAGAAATCACTAGTTGCTAGGAGTAGATGTTTGAAACAAATAGTTATTATAAATTCAGGTAGAGTGTTCTGTTCATGTTTCTATAGTACAGTACAGTACAAATAAATTTAGGAACATGAGGGACTGTTGGTTTGTTAAATATTAGAAGATAATTTAGCATACTATTGTAAGAAGCAACTGATGCTTAGAAGAAACCAGTTGAAGCAAATCACCTAGGTCGGATAGAAGCCAAAAGGCCACTGCGTCTGCGCAAAGTAAAAGGGTCAGCCAACGGTGACGAAGAGGAGTCACTGGCCTTCATCTCCAAGACCCCTGACGACCACCACCAAGCAACAGTGCGCAGGCGCAAATGGGAGGAGAGCTCATTTTAATACGAAGCGAAGACTAGTCATGCATATGTATTAGTAAATGATGTAATGCTATGTATATTTATGATTTTGTTGTATAAATTTATGGTGAAAGGTGCAACAAATTGGACACGCTGTGGTGGAGCGATCCCCCGTGTCCCCAGCGCTGCTAATAAAGAATGCCTGCCTTTTAACACTACATTGGTGTTACGAGGTTCCTTCCCGATTTCGGTGACAGTTTTGGCGACCCAGATGGGACCCTGCTTGTGAATCTCGACGGATCCGTGGGATCACAGGACCTCCAGCCGGCACCGAGGGATTCTCGGGGAGAACCTCTGATCCCCGGACCGAAGAATTCAAAGCAAGTCCCCTGGAACAGGTAAAAAGGCATTCTTTTCTAAAAAGGAAAGGGGTAGAGTCCCCGCGGTCTGCTCGTAAGGCGCGGCGAAAGCTACGCAGAGTTGGGCTGAGAGGTACCTAGTAATAACGCCTGCCCATAAGTCGCGGTGAAAGCTTCGCAGGGTTGGGCTAGAGACCCGGGTAAAGGAAGGGGTAAGAGGCCCCGGAGAGGGAGCTCCACCAGGGGTTGGGGTCCCTCTGACTAGTGACTGGTGATAGTGCACAATCACACTCAACTAGTCTTTGGAGGATGGGTACTTTTCCGAGCAAGAAAGCAGTCCCACAAAGAACACCCTTGGGATGTATTTTGAAGCATTGGAAAGATTTGGGGGGTGATCCTTTGACTCGGAAACAGCTAATTGAATATTGTAATAATTGGTGGCCCATGTATAAATTGGAAGATGGGGAAAAATGGCCAGAGAATGGAACATTGCAATATAATACCATCCTACAACTGATGTTATTTTGTAAGAGGGAAGGTAAATGGGATGAAATGGCATAGGGAAGGTAAATGGGATGAAATGGCATATGTTGATTTGTTTTTCGCATTGCGACCAGATTGGAGTGACTTACAAGTGATATTGGATGCTTTGCTTGATGATACTGATAAAGGGATGGTATTAAATGCTGATAGGAAGCAGGTAGAAGGGGCACATGCTAACGGGGGTTTACAGGGAACAGTGGAACAGAATTTTCCATCCGTGAATCCTGAATGGGACCCTAATCAACCAGGGCCCAGAGAGATGTTAAATAGATATCAGAGGTGGATTTTATACGGTGTGAGACATGCAATGCCCAAGGCAATGAATTGGTCAAAATTATATGATGTAAGACAAGCACGAAGGGATGCACGAAGGGATGGAAAATTGCTGGCTGTTCTAGCTGGAAATAATAGGAGGGGTAGAGGTAGAGGAAGAGGACGTGGAATGAATGTTGGAGATAGAGAAAGGGTAAACCTCCGATTGGCGGAAGATCAATGTGCCGCGTGCAAGGAGCATGGACACTGGAAGAAAGAATGCCCCAAAATTAGAGAATTAGATCCAACTCTTCAAGCAGTTAAATTGATGACCTTGGACGAAGATTTATGAAGGGGACCGGAGGAATCAACCCTAGCTGAACCTCTGGTAATGTTAAGGCTAGGGGATGAAGAAATAGAATTTTTAGTAGATACAGGAGCTACCTATTCAGTACTAAATATGTGTAAGGGGGGACTTAGTAGTAAATCAGTTAATGTTGTTGGTGCGACAGGGCAAAGAGAGAACCGACCCTTTTTAGAACCATTAAAGTTTAAATTGGGAAAGCGGTGGGTAACTCATCAGTTTTTATATATGCCAGAATGCCCATTGCCCTTATTAGGGCGAGATTTGTTGAGTAAGTTAAATGCACAGATAACTTTTAGAGATGGGGAAATTAAATTGTTAGTACCGGAGTCAAAAATTATAGAGGCAAAGGCGTTTATGTTGCAGGATTTCCCCAAGGAAGAACAAATTCCAGAAGAACTGGAAAATGCAGTAATTCCATTGGTTTGGGCGAGTGGAAAACCAGGACGATCTAAGTTGGCAGAACCGGTAAAAGTAAACCTGAAACCTGGAGCCAAGCCGGTAAGACAAAAACAATACCCCATTAAGTGGGAGGCTCGGAAAGGATTAGAAGAATTGATTACAAAATTTTTAGAATATGGGCTCTTGGTAGAATGTGAATCAGAATATAACACTCCCATATTGCCAGTAAAGAAATCTGGAGGAAAAGAATATCGATTAGTTCAAGATTTGAGAGCTATAAATCAAATAGTGCAAGATATGCATCCAGTTGTAGCTAACCCATATACTTTATTGACCTCTCTAAAAGAGGAACATAAATGGTTTACGGTACTGGATTTAAAGGATGCCTTCTTTTGCATACCCCTGGATGCAAAAAGCCAAAGCATATTTGCTTTTGAATGGGAAAGCCCTACCACAGGACGGAAGACACAATTGACATGGACTGTACTTCCACAAGGGTTTAAAAATAGCCCTACAATATTTGGAAACCAATTGGCAAAAGAATTGGAAATATGGAAGAGACAGAATCAAGGGAAAGGCACATTGTTACAGTATGTGGATGACATCTTGATAGCGGCAGAAAATAAAAAGGAGTGCCTCGAGAGTACTATTAGTTTATTGAACTTCCTGGGCCAAGGTGGATATAGAGTCTCTAAGACTAAGGCCCAAATAGGAAAAGAAACTGTGATTTACCTGGGTTTTGAAATATCCCAGGGACAAAGACAATTGGGGAATGAAAGAAAGGAAGCAATTTGTCAGACCCCTGAACCCAATAGCCCAAAGGAATTGAGAGCCTTTTTGGGAATGGTTGGATGGTGCCGACTTTGGATTGTGGACTATGGACTATATGTAAAGCCACTATACGAGGCTTTGAAAGAATCCAAAGACCGGTATTTGACCTGGACACCTGAATGCCGAAAGTCATTTAAAGAACTAAAGAAAGCATTGATGATGGCTCCTGCTTTAGGACTACCTGATGTGACTAAGCCGTTCGAGCTGTTTGTGCACGAGAGACAACATCTGGCTCTGGGAGTGCTGACACAAAGACTGGGATCCTGGAAAAGACCGGTTGGGTAACTTGATAATGTGAGTAAAGGATGGCCGGGATGTTTGCGCGCTGTAGCAGCAACAGTGTTGTTGATCCAAGAGGCTCGAAAGTTGACTATGGGACAGAAGATGGTAGTATATGCCCCACACATGGTGATAACTGTTCTAGAGCAAAAGGGGGGTCATTGGTTGTCCCCTAGCAGAATGCTAAAATACCAGGTTGTCCTATTGGAACAAGATGATGTGGAATTGAAAACCACACCAATTGTCAATCCAGCAATATTTCTAACAACAGAGAATCCAGCAGGAAGTTTAGAACATGATTGTTTGCTAACCATTGAACAAGTCTATTCCAGTAGATTGGATTTGAGAGATGAACCTCTGGAACATCCTGACTTGGAACTGTTTACTGATGGAAGCAGCTTTGTCCAGGAAGGAAAGCGAATGGCCGGGTATGCTGTTGTCACCACCACCGAGGTACTGGAATCAAGGATGCTGCCTACAAATACCTCAGCACAGAAAGCAGAACTGGTTGCATTAAGGCGAGCTCTGCAAATTGCCGAGGGAAAAAGGGTAAACATTTGGACTGATTCTAAATATGCGTTTGGTGTGATTCATGCTCATGGAGCTATTTGGAAAGAGAGAGGATTGTTATCAGCTCAAGGAACATCTATAAAATACAAGGAAGAAATTCTCCAACTTCTAGAAGACGTACAGAAACCGAAAGAAGTAGCAGTAATGCATTGCAAAGCCCACCAATTTGGTCAAACAGTAGTAAACATAGGTAATCGATTGGCAGATAAAGCTGCGAAAGAGGCAGCAAAACAAGGCATCCTTGCACTAGTACCAGTAAAACACATAAAACTCCCTGATTTAAAACCAAAATATAGTAAATTGGATAACCAATTGGCAGAGCAATTAAAGGCATCCCAAAATGCCGAAGGATGGTGGGTAACACCGGAAAAACAAGTAATAGTGACCCCGCAGGTTATGATAGAACTTGCAAGAGAAAAGCATGAGCAGACACATTGGGGAATAGATGCAATGATATCTAATTTGAAAACATTTGCAGTTTGCGTGGGAATGACAGGAATAGTTAAATCAATAGTAGCTAAGTGTCTAATTTGTCATAAGAATAATCCTTTGAACCAAAAGAAGCCACCGTTAGGAGTAATAAAGCAAGGAAATTCTCCTGGAGATTATTGGCAAATTGATTTTTCTGAGTTACCCAGGCAAAATGGGTGTAGATATTTGTTAGTGTTGATTGACACATTTTCTGGATGGCCGGAGGCCTTTCCTTGCCGCACCAACAAAGCCAAAGAGGTAGTCAAAATATTATTGAAAGAAATAATACCTAGATTTGGAGTACCGATAGGAATGTCTTCTGATAGGGGACCGCATTTCGTGGCAGAAATGGTCCAGCAAATTAGCAAAATTTTAGGCATCAAGTGGGACCTACATACCCCCTGGAGACCACAGTCAAGTGGAAAAATAGAGAGAATGAATCAAACATTGAAAAGACAGATAAGTAAAATTTGCCAGGAAACATCTTTGAGGTGGCCACAGGCTTTACCGTTGGCTCTTTTAAGAATTAGAATTCAACCAAGATCAAAAGACGGTGTAAGTCCATATGAAATTTTGTATGGTAAGGCATACCAAATTCCTTTAATCCCAGGGGATATTAAGGTAACTGGGGAAACTGATTTGAAAAGATATTTGATTTCTTTAGGGAAAGTCCTTGGAGCACTCCGAAGATATGTGGTATTGACTAGATCACTTGCCTTGGATACGCCTGTACATCAGTATCAGCCAGGTGATCTTGTATATGTAAGAACCTGGAACTCTGAACCACTGCAGGAGAAGTGGAAGGGACCCTTCCAGGTACTGTTAACAACTTACACTGCAATCAAAGTAGAAGGAGTGGAGCCGTGGATACATTACACTCGAGTAAAGAAGGCCCCGTCGTGGAAAATTATTAATAGGGATCCAGAAACTGCAAAATTGACTCTAAAATGTGTCTGATTGTAAGAAAATGTATGTTAATCTGGCAATTAATATTGGTGGGAACTTTATTTGGAGAAGAAGGAAATCAAATGAACAAAACAGAAATTGAAGATTCATCAGAGCAATTGATACACATTCCCAAAAGGACTCCGGAAGAAAATCTAATGATAGGATTGATAAAGGAGTTTGCTAAATTGCAAAATGTCACCCAAATAACGGCATGCCTCCCAATTCCGAGAGCAGTAGGTGAGTCGATTCCATGGGGAATTTTAACGACAAATTTGAATAAAGATGAGCTTCATTGTGAGCAACGTCCAAAACAGCAATGGCAGGAACGCATTGATTACATTCAGAAACAGTGGAAAAGTCCCGGAAGTAGGTCAGATTGTGAGAAACTTCCAGGGTCTGTTTTCACTAAAATTGGAAGATTTAATAATGTGGGATGGTGCTCATATAAGGAGCCAGTAAAGAAAAATGTTAGCCAAATAGTTAATATTGTGGAAGTATTGAAATTAAATAAAATTTCAAGACTTCCAAAGGGGGGAAATGTTACCATACAGTTACCAAGCAGTGCTGCTACTTTAAATTTCTCTGTAAAGCCCCAAACCATGATTGGGTTAAATTCCAATCAAACTAATGATCAAAAGAAATCACTAGTTGCTAGGAGTAGATGTTTGAAACAAATAGTTATTATAAATTCAGGTAGAGTGTTCTGTTCATGTTTCTATAGTACAGTACAGTACAAATAAATTTAGGAACATGAGGGACTGTTGGTTTGTTAAATATTAGAAGATAATTTAGCATACTATTGTAAGAAGCAACTGATGCTTAGAAGAAACCAGTTGAAGCAAATCACCTAGGTCGGATAGAAGCCAAAAGGCCACTGCGTCTGCGCAAAGTAAAAGGGTCAGCCAACGGTGACGAAGAGGAGTCACTGGCCTTCATCTCCAAGACCCCTGACGACCACCACCAAGCAACAGTGCGCAGGCGCAAATGGGAGGAGAGCTCATTTTAATACGAAGCGAAGACTAGTCATGCATATGTATTAGTAAATGATGTAATGCTATGTATATTTATGATTTTGTTGTATAAATTTATGGTGAAAGGTGCAACAAATTGGACACGCTGTGGTGGAGCGATCCCCCGTGTCCCCAGCGCTGCTAATAAAGAATGCCTGCCTTTTAACACTACATTGGTGTTACGAGGTTCCTTCCCGATTTCGGTGACAAGATCAGAGACACGCTACAGTGTGCAGTAGCAAAACGTACAGCATTTCCTGCAATGGAAAAAAGCCATGCTAACTTTCTTTAATTTTTTTTTTTTTTAAGTTTCAAAACAATGTCTCAGCCATTCCTCAAAAAATCTTCAAAAACTAAGCTCAGCTTAAGGTCAGCATTTTGGAAATTTTTTTCATGTTAAAAAAAAAGCTTTGTGCACAGGTAGGTTAGTTCCATACTCAGCTACATGAGCAACCAAGCCTCACAAAAGATTTTTTGGGTTCAGAACCTGTTTTTCTCTTTCCGTACTTTCACCTTCTAAAAGGTCCTTAATTGACAGTAGTAAATTACATCAAAGTTTTTGACAAACATCCCTGGATATTAGGAAAAACAGAGTGGTTAGTCTTTCTGTTAATCATAAGGCCTCTTTATATTTGGTTTTAATGACACAGTAATTCTCCTGTAGTATTCTTAGTGGCTGTTTGCTTTCCCTTTTATCATTCACATTCATGTACTGTCTGGTGCACTAGCTGTCCTTGACATTCCCTTATTAGGTTTACAAATAATCATTAATTTGTTTTGTGTTCTGCCTCCTGTTTCAGTGATATATAGGCATGTCATTACCTTTCTAAAGCATATTCATTATTTTTCTTCTTCAAAAAAGCCCACTGCTTTTCACGCAGGGTTCAAGGCAATTTGCACGGTGCACACGTAATGGTGTATACTGTTTAGTGCATCTTCACCAAAATTTATGTTATCTATTCTTTAGATTTCATAATTAACGGACTTGTGATCTGAAGTCTCCTTCACTGTTTGATTGCTCTTTCTCTTGATCTGTTTGAAAGGCACTGCACTATAGTGAATAGAATATTAAACTTGGACTCAGGCTTGATTGTTATTCTTCATTTTGTCCCAGGCCTTTGTATTGCACCATCTCCATTTTCCTCCCACCACCAAGGCATTCCTAAATATGGGGTTGTGTGAGGGGTTTTTTGTTGTTGTTTGCATTTTTGTTTGTTTGGTTTTGTTTGTTTGTTTTTAGGAGACCATTTCTTATTCTGGTTTTGTACAGTACCTGACACAGAGCTAGGGAATTAGTTGAGGCCTATAGGCACTAAGGCCTAAGGCCTTCTTTTTTTCTGCTTCCACTTTCTTCCATAGGCTATTTCTATCAGTTTAGCTCAAGTTTTGAGGAAAAGTTCTTTGATATAAAGAGGTTGCGCTACTTCACGGTTTAAGCTCAGCATTTATACCAATGAATGCAGTATCAGTATCAACAGTAATTTCAAAGCTTTGCAACATACTAAAAAATGCTAATACCAATTTGTTACATCAGATGTCCTTAAAATTACCAGTTAAGTTTAAAGTCATCCTCAGACTTGTGTATCTTCTATCCTAAGACGACAGCTCAGGATGGCTTGCTTAGAATCTCAGCACTCCACTGTGGCTGACTTTATCGAGGGGGCATTTACTGGCAATTCATCTGAAATTTAAAGTCTTAGAAGACAAACATGAATCTTTTTATTATAGTTTTTTTCCCCAGCAGTTTTGGTAACATAGTTTATATAATACTGTTGTTCGTACTGCTTAAAAAAATGCATAGACATTCTGGATAATATACTTGTTGAAAATATACTCTTAATTAAAAAGTTAAAACCACACCAAACCAGTTCAAAATTTCACTCACATTTCTGATATTTAGATGCTATATTTCCAAAATTAACAAAAGTTTAATAGCCAAATAAAGAGATAGCTATGACACGATTGTATTAATTTGCCAAGAAGCTCTTGAAGTAGTATGGGAAGAAGAACAAAGTAATAAGCCTGTAGCCATTCTCAGCAGAGTTTGAAGATTTAAGAAACTGGAATCAAAGACCCATTTGTTCATAGTACCAGTTGGATTTGTAATTATAAAAGCGAACTAAAAAGGCACAAAAGTGATTCATGGGACTGGTGAACCCCATCCCCTTCTGAAAGAACACCACCACTATGTTTTCTGTGGCTGACAAAATTGAAATGTTATTATGGAATTACTCAGTAGTTTAAAAGGACCCATGGAAAAAATATGAGAATTTTTAATAGAAAGTGGTGTAGGGGATAGCTTGTCCAAGGCTGGGTCCCACAAAAGCCTGCAAATGTCAGCCTCATTAAATAATCCCATTGAAGTTTGTACAATATTAGAGGCCACATGTCACAGACCACAGATATTAGAAAAGCCATCCTGAAGAACAAAGGACAACAACCAGAACTAAATAATTTTGGCTGCACTCTCAGAAACAACAGTCAGGTATGTTATTTAATACATGGCACAGCCCAGGTGATGCTGGTTTATCAGCTTGATGCTGGAATTGAACATGTAATTATCCAGTTCACCCTTTATGATAGGTACGTTCACAATAGATGCTGTCACTACCCTGGAAATAAGACCAGCACTAAGACTTTTTTTTTGAAGTTCTATCATGAAGAGAAACTGAGAGACCAAGATACAAGGCAGATCACCCTCTCAGTGACTTTAAAAAAGCAGAAGTTGGATGATTTCAAGACAGGCACATTAAAGAGAAAACAATTAAAGCAAGATTAATCTGATTTATACTGGAGAACCAGTATGAATCCAGATCTCTCATGTTCTGCCTTAAAGAAAACAGTAACAAAAATCAGTTGTGTCACGTGTTGCATTTTTTCTCATGCACACTAAGCTAGTACTAAAGAAACTTCTTGTGTGCCTTGTTATGTTAGTAGAACCCCATAATCAGTGATTTATTCAAATAAATCATTAGACTTTATATTCAACAAAAGGACTTATCTGTCCTATACTTGTAACTCTGTGCATTTACCTGATCCGCGCTGAATCTCTTATTTCTCTTTATATTACTTTGTAAGGAGCCATCCTTTTATTTTGCTCTGAACCTTGTGTCAACATCTGCACATGTGTAAACCAACTGTAAAACACCATCATGTCAAAAATGATATGTTTCTCACCCACTCTGAGAAGAACTATGGCACATTTAAGGCTGTTGGGGAATCTGGTCTGGAGCGTCTTGTGGCAGCCTTTTCCAACACAATCCAATTAAAGTGAGCTCTGTGCTATCCTCTGTGTGATGTTCTAAAACTGTAACGTCAAAATTAGGGACTCAAGAGTTGAATGAGATTTGTTTTTAATGCATGTTTCAATCACTAACATAGTGGAGCTGAATAAACTGCAGCTTTCATTTCTTCCCAGAAACAAATTGTTGAAAAGGGTTAGTTATTGCAGTTTCTTGGAAGTAACGTCTTACAGTGACAGATTTCTTTTCTGCCTTGTATACTGTATTGTACAAATGACAACAAGAACATGCAGCAGCATGTAGGATATTCACAACATTTTACTAGGGAATTACATTTGCAATATGTTCTTCAGCATTTTCCTAACAGGTCCCTGTATTTAGGGGTTCATAACTCCAGTGAAATTTTGATCTCAGCTGGAACTTGGCAAACACATTCTCCACTCAAGAGATGTTTTTCATGTGAGCCTCAGGAAAAAAAAGCCATTAAATGGGAATGCACATGCATAGCTTATTGCATAAATGACATTAAAACTGAAAAGAAACTATACTCATTGTGTAAGTTTATATACCAATGGGAATTCTATAAGCTTCAGAACTGGAAAGCTTTTCTTAAGAAGAAATAAAAGCTATGCAGAAAGAATACTTCATCCTTCCTGGAAGAGGAAATTATTAGTGTAAGCTTAAAGAGAAGAATGGAAGACTTTTTTGAAAGGTAAATTATCACATATCCATTCCTTTCCTTGAGTTAGCCAGGTCATAACTATCTGTACCTATGTTAATATTGGGAATATCTGAAATAAATTGCATGCAAGTAAGATATAATCAAGAATTATGTAGGTGTATTGGATGAAAATTTGAAGTGAGGTCTAAAAGGTAGACTCAATCCACAGAAGATTCATGAGCAGAAAAAAGTTCTCACTCATTAAATAGGTTTTTCTATAGATTCCAAGAAAGTGATTTACAAAACAAAATACAGTGGCGCTGTGCATTAGCAGAATTAAAACCTGCTGTTCACTAAGACTAACACAAAAAAAGAAAATAGAAGTCAACACATAACAAGTTTCAACTGCTTTAAGAAAAATTGTTTTAGTTTATCCAGTAAAACTTGACTGTCACAATGCAGTCAGTGTCAAAAACAGATGACTGAGCTTCCCCACAGCGTTTCAATGGAATCAAAAATCTATTAACTGCCTGCACATCAATATTCTTTTGCAACGACCATTTTAAATCTCAAGGCTAAAGACACACTCTCAAATGAAGTACCTCATCAAGTACCAAATAATTTAAAAGGTCATGAAGAAAGTTATGCTTGAGTAGTGTTGTAACAAATAAGCAAACCAAACAAGCAATAGCTCACCCACTTCCCCTTTCTGCCTCGCTTAGCATCATCCCTCCTTCCACACACTAGGGTTTGAAACCTCAGATAATAAAAGCTGTCATGAGTTTATTAAGGTCATGAACACACAACACCTGAATGATCTTAATATCCTTGGTACAACTCCTGAACTATATAAACCGGCCACACTTGTCTTTTTAAGAGCATCAATAGTACGTGTTTTATAACACACGTATAACTGACAGTGGCAATATTTGCACCGTTCCTAAATGTTTTAGAGGGGGAAAAAAGTGGAATTCAAACCTCTTCCATATTTATGTACTTGTATCACATCTTACTGAAGACGACCTCAAACATCATACCCTAGATTACTTATGTATCAGAATTCTCTAAGTATAACCTATAGCAGCTTTGAGAACCTAATTCAGACAGGCTTTCATGCATGACTAACATTAATCAACTTATAAATCTTGATGTAGAGGTTTAGCTTAAGAAAAACACAGTAATTTAATCAGTGTTGTACACTGCAGTTATATTTTGTTCATCACTACCCATAATACTGTATCATTAAGCACATTTAATTCCACATAAAACAGTCAAGCAGTGAACTCTAAAGCCTTCCTCAGACGTCATTTAACCCAGCAAGCCTCAGGCACCACTGGAAAAAGCATGCAATTTGAGAACAGGGATAAATCCAAAGACAGCACGAGTTTGGAAATATTTCATGTCTCAATGACCAAACGCAACAAGCTTGTATTAACAACAAAATCCTGTCATTGATAATACTAATTATTCATAGCAAGACATACTCCATAAAAGGACAGTGATCTTTTGAGGTATATATTACTGTGTTAAATACGTAAATCCAATATAAATACAGGCTAATTTACTCCTCCATTACCCCCCTTTAAGTTCCAGTGGAATCGCTACAGCAAAGTGTGGATGCAAGACAGTGAATGACTTCACCCCAGCCTGGGAAAGTCTCTCTCCTCTGCTCTCTTCTTCTGAAGTGATCAAACAGGCGTCCTTCAGCCTCAGTAGAAGGTATAAACGATGTTTACTGCTCTGTCCCTCACAGGTCACTTAATCTTATCTGTCCTCAATCAAAAGGAGTGCAGTGGGGAGGTCAAAAAACTACATATCCCACACATGCTCTTAATCTGCAGCCTGTTGTTATTTCAGATTTCCATGAACCTTGAGGGTTCATCTTCCAAAATGTGAAATGAGAACTACACAGCATCTACCCTATGTAGTAAGAGAATTCCTGAGGAAACCCTTATTTCTCTTATTACGCTAAGAGTTACAGACCACCATTCTCACATAACAACAGAAACCCATTAAAACCAAATCTTCCATCGTCCGGCAACCATACAGGAAAGCGCAAATCATCTCTGAGGTGGCCTATCAATTGTCACTGAGCAGTGACAGCACAGAAGATGCTTTCCTGTGGAGTCCTGAGTCATCAGCCTGAACTTCTGCCACGTTCTTGCATTAGGCATTTGCCCGCTGAGCAGTTATTTGCCAACGCAGCGAGAGAAACATGTTAGCCATGGGGAGAACAGAAGGGGGAAAACAAAACAATAAACCAAACAAAAATGTAGGGAAATAGTATAAAATCCTGTGAACATCAAAGACAAAAAGTGGAAATAATCCTCGCCCCAGCACACATAAAACACAGGAGAGGTTCTGTAACATGCTCCTTCTAGGGACTCCCCTGAGGATTCAGAAGTACTTCCTTACATCTGGTACTTCAGTGTTTATACCTCTATTTTCACATGCTTTTTGACCCGGCAATTTTTGTTTGTTTGCTGTTTTCTTACAACTTCAATTATCAGGCGATAAAACCCTGAATTAGCTGTTCAGATCACCAACTAAACTGAACTATTTCATGTCAACTGAACTCAATTATTCTGTTTTAATTAACCACAAAAAGATCTAACCCCTTAGAAATAAAGAGTTCTCTTTCATCTTTTAAGCAAGTAACAGAGTATAAACATCAATCAATTCTGAAACGCCAGTTAAAAATGAAACTTCCCAGATGTTTTATTATTTCAATATGTGTAGATGCCTATTGGAATAACCAGCATTCCTGCAAGAACTCCTCCCCCACATCCCCCCCATTTCATTAATAATGAAGTCATTAATGCAATAAACAAAATGGACCCCAAACGAACATTTCGGACAAAACGAACATTTCCAAAAGTCTGTTGGTCAAGTGATACCAAAGCAGCAGTGTTGTCAGGGGGAAAAGTAAAAGATAACATGGGAGGAAAAGACTGGGGGTAAAATAAGTGGATAATTTGTAACTTGGGAAAAGTTTAACAAGGAAAGTACCACAAAAGCCTACACATTGGTTTGTCAAACCCTTTTTTCCAATTATTTTTTTCCTTGTAGCCATTGTCTACACCTCTTCAGTGCTCTCTCAGGTGTGACTACAAGGTCTACGCAGTAATTGCGGAGCTCGGCCTGATCTAGCTAGCAGAGGCTGTGGGCATGTTGGAATTATCTGACAGCCTACAGATTTTAGACTAAATTATATGTACAACTACGTAATGGTCTGTTTTATAGTTCATTATGGAATTTACAATATAGTCCTACAGAGAACCTACAGACGGGAAAAATAACACACTTTCTTTTGTGAGTGAAATCTAATTATATGTTCAAATCTCAAAACATTTGAACTGCAATTTAAAAGAGAAGAATTAGAATTGAATTAGAAAGCAAAGATAAGAGCTAAACAGTTGTGAATGTCTAGTATGGCTTGGCAATGACTGTTTTACTTAAATCATACATATTCAAAACAACTCTCTTCACAGGTTAACATTTTCCTCTCTCGCCAACAAGAGCCCGGTTCACTACAGCAATATCTACTGTTCCTTAAATGGGAGCTTACAAAATATTCTGACAGCCTCCAACTTAATTGAAACTTGTAGTCAGTGAAAGGTAGAGGGAGGAGATAGACACAATACTGAGGATGTAATTTTATTCAGTTTAATGCTATCAATGTGAGCCATCATTCAAAACTCAGAAAGTGTCTTCATGGATTCAAAAGACAAATATTGAACAGTTCCCTCCCTTTTGGGGGATTAATACCATCACAAAACTATATTCTTATCAGATACTAAAAATGTCTTCAAATTAATTCTCCTCTACAAAAAAAAAAGAGATTGCAATCTGCCATTGATAGAAAAAAACAGAATTTCAGTTTTACTCCTACAATAAGTTCATCTCTATTTAGTGGCTAATGTTATTTGAAATAGAGATGAATAAACATACCGATGGCAAACCACTGGAAAATGTAGATTCAAACCTTAAATCCACTGTCAAAACTAGAAGCCTTCCAAATGAACATGCCCTATGTTGTGGTATTTGCAGATATCTGCACTCTGTCATTGTGGCCTCTGTGTCAACTTTAGCTTTCATAAGCTCTGTAAATTAATTCTGAATGATTATTGAAACAACTCCACCACAATTTAGAGCTTAGCAAGTCTTTTAAACACTTTAAATATGCATAACTAATCTATAATTTTATATTCTGGATCTGTGATCTTGTCATGCGGACATGCAACTGCACTGCAGAGAAATCACGATTCAGATGATCACAACTCCTCCCACGTTTCTCCCATTATGTAAAGGATAGAAAATTATTTCACCTGCAAACCTTTCTTAAACTGGTTTTGTAAAAATCTGTTATTTTCAAAAACTCAGCCTTTCAAGGCATGTTATCTGAAAAAATGTTCTTTTTAAATTTCAAGTGAGTCTTCTTTGGACAGACATATACTTGATGGTATTAAAAAATAATTCAGAAATTATGAAATTTTTAAAATCCTGTACTTTAAAACCTCTTCCCCTCTTTAACACTTTTCATAGAGCAGTTTCATCTCATTACATGCCTAATAGGGAAGGACTAGTGTCACATCTTTAACCAATTCCTGCTCATCTTTTGATTTTTTTTTAAAAGAGATTTTCAGAGTACAAGTTCCTTCCTTACATGACTTAATGACAGACTAGTTTTATGAAGAGGGAATGAAGGTTCTGTCCTTTTTGCCAAGACCAAACTCAAGGCCTTGTATGAAGAAAACTGTTCATGCGATGTTTCCTTGGTGAGGAAGTAGGGACAGAAAGGTTTTAGGCCCAAAAAGCCTTCCATGGAACACGCTCATTGCTAATTAATTCTGATTACTTTATAGCTGAAGGACTGTACAGGAAAAACAATTTGAATTTTACTCTGGAAAAAATATCTTTGCTGCTTCTACATTATAAGACAACACATTAGTTACACATCTAATTTGGGGACATAACTGGTCATCACGCAGCAATGAAATCAGTTCTGAGCATTAAGATGCTTCGAAAGACAGCTTTTTTGTTGGAAGATACTAACAAGTTGCTTGCACCAAAGGCATTATTGAGCATGCCACTGATTTTGAGATAATGTATACAGAAGTGCAGGTATCGCTAGAAGAAAAAAAATCTTAAACAGTTAAAGATTTCAGTAGTATGAAGGGTTTTGTCAATGTTTGTGTCATATTGCACATTACTGGAAATAGTCATGCTATTTGGAAAAGCATCAATTTAGGATTTCCTTACGTTACATTTGCAAGATTTATTTTGGTGTGTGGGACCTGGCTGATCTTTTCACCAGGGAATTAGTTCAGATTAGCATTTGTAGTGCTCTAGATCTCTTTAAATGACATACCATCCCCTCTTGACACAAGCAACAGAGGAGCATGCTAGGCCTTGCTATCTTATCCTTTTCTTCTCTCCCAGGCATGTTGGGAGATGCAATGCTTATACTGTATATATCACATACAGAGTACTGGCAGCCACTTAGAGACACACGTGGAATTTGCTATAGGGCAGTGTAAGTTTTATACAGAAAGTCCAGATAATTTTTTTGTTGAATCTTCCTCCATAACCTCTAAGATGAGCAGTATTCAGCCTTTAACTTACCTCCAATAATTCCCTGGCCCATACCTTCAGAGTATTTCTCTAGAAAGCTGTACCTCCAAATTAGGCTTTACCTGAATTAAGATAGTAGCTATAATGCATATTCATGGTAAAATGTGTACCTATCTTAGCAAGTTTGGGCATGCTTTCCAGTTAATGATGCTTATACATTAAGGGCAGAGTTCATTATCACATTACTCTGTTTTTAGGCTTCCTTTCTTTTAGGCTTCCACTAGAATGTGTCAATGAATCACATACACAGTACCTAGGTCTTGTCAGTGTCATTCTAGGTCAGTCTTCCTAGTTAGAAACTGCATCTCTCTTCTTTCTAAACTTCGTATGAAAAACAAACAATATAACCTGCTAAAGACTCGATTAATAACTTGCTGATCTTTCAATTGCAAGGAATTTTAGTTATAGTCAGTGGCAAAAAAACAGAACACTATTAGTAAAAAAAATTTTTTTACAGTGAATCTGCCACCAACTACACTACTTCTATTTGGCTTGTATTGTTACCCCAGAGGTAAAAAGCATAGATGTTTTTGTCTTGTTATCAACCTAGACTCTGTATATAGATCTTATATATTTATTAGATATACAATAGAGTAGGTACCTAAAGAGGAATGATAAAACAAAAATAAATTTAACAAGCCCCACCAATTAGGTACCTATACAGGAGATAATCCTCTTGCATTTCCAGTTGGGTATGAGAGATTTTGCCTCTCTCATGAAGGACAACTAGACACTTGGCCATGGGGTGAAGAAACGCCTCCATCTTCTCAAGATCCAAACTACAGAATTACCCCTTGAGGGCAGATGATTGGAAATATACTTTTTCCTCTTTTAAAACCAATCAGAAGTTTTCTTCTAAGCATCACATGCAATGTTATTCTTTGACCAAGGGACTCAAACCCTCAGCTTTCCAGTGCATACTTTTTATCACAGGACTCAAAAAAACCCCAAAATAAGATACTTCTGTTAACATTAAGCCATTAATTAGTGGAAGACACAAGGAAAATCCAGTGCAAATATACCCCCAACAAGGTTAGTTGGACCAGAAACATAACAAGTAATAGGTATATAGCTGTAGCTTAGCAATAGAATACTCAAACAGACAGTGTGAAGTGTTGATACTGAGTGTCTTCACCACATTAAACTGAGCACATCAGACAGGTTTTATATTTGGAGAATGGAAAAAACACAGCTGTGAAACTCCTTAAGCTAAAATCCATGTTTTCTGCTTCTTGGATGTCCTACATAGAACGTAACATAGTAAGTATCCTCCTCCTTTAGTAAGGTTTCACAAAACGTTTTCTATATCTAGTTCATGACAAATAACTACATCACTGCATGCAACAACATTATGAACTGCCTACTGCATCGTTCAAACCGTTTTCATATCACAGTAAAATGTATGAGGGAGCCACACACTCAAATAGTTAGGCCAAACAAGTTTAAGATGTAGAAGTTGAGCTTCAAAGCACTCAAGTTAGAAGAGAAAAAAGTGCTCAACAAGGTTAAAGACATCCGGTTTAGGAACTGTGCAGTAGAGTGTTTTTAAATTGCAATTATTTCCAAGTCAAACCCACCTTCATCTACATCTATTTTAGAAAAAGGGAAATCTGTTTTGATTAGTTGTTTTAACTCCAGCTGTAATCCTAAGCAATACATTTTCTTAGTTCTTAAGAGAGGGCAGCTATTTACAGAATAGCAAGGGATTTTGTTTCTGTAATATGTTTTCAGTTTGCTTGTGTACATTCATGAGCTGCTTTTTATGCCCATTTGAAGTAGTATTAAGTGCTTCAAAAATATTACACATTTATGTACAAAAACAAGCTTTAATGCAAGATGATTTCTCCAAAGAGAACTCCATAATAGCAGACCATTAACTTAAAAACAAAAATGGTAATCTGTATATCTGTCTATTCCTTTCTGATTGTGTTAATAAGAGTATGGATAGAGAGAAAGCAAAGCACATGTACAGTTTAATATACAAAGAAATGTATTTTTTTTAACGAAAAATTTTAGTAGCTCCTCATTTCAGGTACATGCACATTCCACTTACTCATCTAATCCTGTAACGATTATTTTCTAGGATACATTTTACAATCTTTGAAGGAGCTGAATAATTTCAAAAACTGGGAAGCAACTATTATAGCATAACTTGCCATAAAGTTTGAAGGTTGTCAGCAAATCAGTTCTACATCTATAGTAATATTGTATAACAGATTATAGAGGGAAAGCTCATTAGATTTTTATCATTTGAAGACCTAATATGGAATCAGTAAGTACCTGGTTGAGAAACAAAAAACATTCAGTAATTAATGTACTATAGTATGCATGCATTGATTTTTACATGGACTATATTTTAGCAGTAATAATGTCTGGCACCAGACTACAAATCAATAGGAGACACTATTGTGCTGTTGGTTTTAAAAAAAAATTAAGGAAAACAATCCTTTGTTTAACTGGCACCATCAGAGTTCCACATTCCAATTTTGCTATTGTAATGCTTGCTGTTATTTTAAATAAGATTCTCATTCCAACTTATTTTGCCAAATAAAAACCCAGTCTTTGTACTAGTTCTGTTCTTCTCAGAAGAAACACACTGTCAAATTTAGAAAAAAGTAAAACACTAATATCAGATGGAAATGGGACCAAGTCTTCTGCATGTGAATATTCTTGAGCATTTGCGTTTGCCATCACAGTTCAAACACCATAATGTTATGCTTTGCTTTCCTTCATTATTTTCTCCTAGAATTGTTAAGCAAGTTTCAGACTAATATGTGAACAGAAGATGAGCAAGAGACACTGGATGAGTTTCCTGAAAAGGCATTACTGAATATTAAGAACAGAAAAGGGAGGAGTGAGCATGTCTGTACTCCACCAAAATCACTGTAAGAGTGAGCAACACAATTAGATCCAAAAGTGTTTCTTATTATGGCTGGGAAAATTCAGAATTTCAACACAGTAGTAATCCAAAAGTTACTAATCTTCAAAGAAAAAGAAAAAAGTTAATTCTGAAGGTTCAATATGTTGTTTAACTCTTGGAAGGCCCCCAGGCTGAAGGGAACATGGCAGGTAGCACCAGGGAACAACTTCTGTCTTCACTAGCTGTTCTTTGGTAACTGCTCAGGTGTAGACCCATAACCTTGCACAAGGGAGTTTCCAATCACCCCACAATACAGGGGGATAAGTTAAGGGCCAACTCCAAAAAAGCTGTACTGGAGCAAGTGGCAGGCAAGTGACCCAGGGTGGAGGCTATGGGGGCCAAACAAGAAAGGCCTGTGTGTCCAGACCTGGGCAGTCATTTCATGAGCTTGCTTTCATAGACTTAAAAATTAAAAAAACAAACAACTCACAGTTTGGAGGCTGTAACTTCGCAGAACCCCATAAAAATGACAGAAGGAAAGAAAATATTATACTAGAGTCGTAAGGTATATAGAAATCCAAGGACAACTATGGTACATATGAAAGATATTTTGCCTTATGTAAGAAGTTATTTTACTTAAGACTTCAGGTCAGAACAGTCTCCAGAACAGTATAGCCAATATTATGGCATGCTAAAAATTATCCAGGCAGAAAAAAGAACACTCACAATTACGATTCCTGTTACTGAGAACACAGCCCATTTTAAAAAAAGCAAGGCCAGAAAAAAGGAAAATAAGGAAAATAGCCTTAATTTAAGGAAAAAAGATCAGACTAGCAATCTCTTTCTTCCAAGAACCTATAGCTCTTTTACTTCCAAGGCAATACCAGGCCTGCTTCCATTGTTTTTTCCTGTTAGTAGCACACAGCCAAGAAAAGCTGGCATGGGTAACTTAAAATCCATTGTCATTACCATTTGACTTAGCACACAGGATGAAGCTGATGGAAGTAAGAGATTTTCCACTTTTTATCCTGTGGTTAGTAGTTCAATATTTTTAGAATAAAGAAAACAAATAGGATTATTATGTATGTTTATAGTATGAGGAAAATAATCTAAAAATTAAATTAGCACAATAACCTTTAAGCGAAAGCATGTATGCAACCTCGATAAAGGTTGCTGCTAATACACAGGGAAAAAGCATTATTTGTTCTAGAATGTCTTTAGATTAGCCAGCTGGTTCTGTTACATACCAAAAGATTAGAGTTTAAAGGGTATTAGGGACCTACAGATCCCATTTCTCTCAGCAGGTGTTACAAACACACAGTTCTGGGGGACAAAAAAAAAAGGAAAAGAGCTCCTGTGATCTTACCTTACAGTTCTTTTCTAAAACACATTGCTGATTTCAGAAATATTCAGCCAATATTTCCATAGAGGGTTGCGATTTAACTGTTTTACCATATAACAATAGACTTAAGCCCAGAAAGATACACTTAAGAAGTTTCTTAAATTAGGGACCTAATATTAGGAAATACTCCTAATTTGAAATTCTACCTTAGAGTGAGGATTGAAAGCATTCAGCAACTCCTAACATTTGACTTGCTATTTTTAGCCAGGAAAGTGTGTGATCTAGCACAGCACCATTTGCTTTTTTAAATTGATTGCACTGTCTTTTCACTGGTAATAAATATACTACCCTAACACCATTTACATAAAAATCTGGAACCAACACAGCATCAAGCTCAAATGCAGAAGAGTAAATCTGTGTTTGAGTGACCTTTATGTATAATGTGCCCACAAAACCCTACTAACAAATAAAAGCTTTTTCAGGGCTGTGAGGTGTTACCAACACAAGTTTAGAAAGGATAAATCAAGATACAACAAAAAAAGGAGTAGTATGTGGTAGAAAAATAAAACACTCTTCAGAAGACAGGTTAGTTAAAGAGAATCCAGCACTATGCTCGCTCTGATCTGCTGGGTTTAGTATTCAAGTGGTTGAGACACTGATCATTTACATTTCAAAGAGAAAACTGAAGCTTGCTGATGATCTTCCACAGAGTGTGGGTGAGACTGCCTAATTCTGCATGACCCATATCCATGGAAGCAAAGGAAGCACCTTCAGCACCCACCCTTCCCAGCATCGTTCACGCAACTCGAGCGTCGTCTCTCTCTCACCCGAAGCAATCACATTTACCAACACAAAACCCAACTCAAGCATAAAGGTAAACTGTTTCAAGATGACAAAGTCCTTGGTATACCGCTTTCGAAGAGTATCAGTACATCTAGTGGAACTAAGTCTAGGAAATAGATATAAACAATGGCGGGTTGTTCACCTGCAAATGAAGAAATGAAGAAGTGAAGTGATTCAGCTAGCACGCATCTTGACTTCACTGATTTTTTTTCCTGCAGGTGCTATTATTGCAATGAAACCAACAAACTGTTGATGTTTGTCCATGTTCTTTTGAATTTGAATATATCTACAGCAGCAGATGTCAACATACCCCCTAACACTGTGTAGCACTAAATTTCTCAGAGGAAGATCTGAGCACCTGACTGCCAAATTTCACTATACTAACACCTTTTTTTTTTTTGGGGGGGGTGGGGGGGGGGGAAGGAACATGCTTAAGAACAGAAAACTTGTCTAATGGGCCCAAATTATTGTTGTCTAAAGAAAAAGCAGTGATATATACAAGAACAGCATTTGGTCATTCTCTTCTCAAGTTGAACTTTAAAGTGTGATCCAGTTTAGCGCACATTTGAGAAAAAAATTTGCTTTAGTTTAGTTTCCTGGCAGGTTTCTCCCTTGCTCACTGCTTAAAAGCAAGTCCTATGAAATTAAGTCTCAAAGGTTTTCTAGAAGAATAAACGTGTGAGATGTTCTCTTTAGAACCGTGGTTGCTTCTGTCAGATAATACACCATCATAGCTCTACATGGGGATAAAGGAGGGCATTCATTTGTTTTCCTTCCTTTTACTCTAAAGGTAACAATTTATAATCCACAATTCTTAGCTGAAGAACTTCTTTTCCTGCATTCTTAGAAATAATATATAAATAGATACGAGCAGATATAATAAGTAATGAGAACATAATATTTATTTCTTCCTTGGCAACTTAATATTTTCAAAAGAATGTCTTTGGGACTTTTCCTGCCACTGACAGTGTAAGACCAGACTTCTGCAACTTGAGAGTCCTATTAAAGTAAATTGGGCACAACAGTTACACCTGTTTTCTCCACCACAATTTTAAGTTCCAGTCCTAAAACAGAGTGCAATTCAAAAAGTCCCTCAGTCAAAAATAGCCTTAGTGAACTCCACATCAACTTGATAGATAAAACAAGAGTATTTACATTTACCCTGCCTCTTTCTCTAAGATCACTGCATCTAAAAAAACAACTTGTGTCTGTCTGAAGAATCATTTGAACATAGTATTTAGTCATTGTAGTTTTAAAAATTAAAATAAACTTTTTTAAAAGTGAACACCTAAATGTTTTGGTTTGATTCTTTGTGGGAGTAACAGAAACAATGTTCATTTTTCCCCCTTCACATCTCCCCTCTTTTCTTTCACAAGAATATCCTATTCAGTTCCACAGTCTGAAAATGACCTTTTATTTCAACAGCTCTGTGGGCTCCACTACTTGCAGAAACAAACATTATCTTCCTGGCACAATAGCGACTATTTTAATATTCTCTTCAGACTCTCTCTTCATTGCAATCCTAATAAATGCATTCAGGTTTACGATGAAGAGAGATCCTACCAGACAAATGGCAGCAAGGTTACAAGATCGAGCTGGCGACCTTCTGAAAGCTTGTTTTCCAGAGCTGCCCGATGGGGTGAACATTCCAGCAATGTTATTCATTGAAACAGGAACTCCAAATATTCCCCTTTTCTAAACAATGTCATTTTACCTTGACAACTTATCATCACTGGCTTTCTCCTGTTCATTTCCTAGGTCAGGAAAGAAAGGTGAACAATTTATCACTCATGAATCCCTGATTTTAATGCAGATATTAACTGAAATTCAATTTCCATTGAATACGTATTTTGAATATTATATACACATACATATGCAGTAGCATTAAGGCACAAAGGCTAAACATATCTGTCAGATCTGATCTGAACTGGGATGGAGATATAGCATTTTTCAACTACTGTATAAAACACTAGTGACTTATACTTCACAAATTCCTGGTATTTCTAAAGCCTTTAAGCCATTTAACCATTTGAAAGCAAACTGCTTAACAGGATTTCCAGTTTTATAACTCATTTGACTTCAGCTTGCAAGAGTTAAAAAAGGGTTAGGTCAGGTCCAGTTATTCTGAACAGGTTCATTTATTCTGAATACCACAAAACTGTAACGATTTGTCTGCTTTCTTTGCAGAAGGAGAATTTACAATTTGGATTATACCCCACAGAGCTATACACAAAGGTGTCCTTCCATGTGCTAATCTCCCTCTTTTGGCACAGAGATTACACCTCCAAGATACTCCCTGGATGACAGAGAGGGGCCCACCGTTGTTTTGTCTCACGCTGAGAAAGCTGATGCCATCACTTCAGATGTATTTGGGTTTCTTATTTGGGTACTACTGCAACTGAAACTTAAAAGCCACCTTGTAAAACTTCAAGTATTCCTCTTTTTTGCCTGAAAAGCAGACAGATTCAGTCCTTACCTTACATCCTAAAAGGGCACCTTCGATTTGCCAGGAAATATTTAGAAATTCAGCTTGCTTCAGCACAGAGAATTACAGGGTACAACCCCAAGCAAATTAATAACACACCAAGACTAGGAAAATAAGGTCACAGTGTCTTTGGCATGGTTTTGAATAGGACAGTCACAGTTGGTCTAGATTCTTGTGTTAATACCTTCTTTGAAGGCCCACTTTTAATTAAGTGTGGTAGAAAAAGTGGATATGCCAGGTATGGAGAGTAAGCCTCATGTTCCTCTACTCACACTGTAAGTTAGAGAAGTGAAGAGACTTTAGTTTTATAGTGTCCTTTTCATATAGATCCTTCCAGAACACTGAAGGAAGCTGAATCTGGGATACAGAGTTGATTAGAGAAGCAGTACCTCCATCTATGTAGATGCCTGTAGTTTCCTATAGCTCTCCACTAAGTCCACCAGCTATCACCAAGGAGCATTGCCAAGCTTATCCTGCAACACAGGGGACTATATAATAACAGAAGAACAAAGGAACACTTATCTACTTTGTCCTTCTCCAGATTATCCCAGAGATTTTACAATATAGCTCCATGTAATTTAGGTTTGTATTTCTATATCTCCTAGTAGGCAGGCATATATTTTCTGTTATGTTCTGGTAAGTTACTGTAAGTATTCTAAATGGTGCTCTACAATACCATGTATTCATGTTATTAGTATATTTCTCAAAAAGAGGAATTTTTTTCCCCCTTCAGTGTTAAAATAATATTTTTTGTCATCTTTTAAAGTAACCAGCTGCTTCCTGACAGGATCTAGTTTACACCTCAACTGGTACCACTATAAAGGTATTTCTTCAAAACATTAAAATCCAGTACAGCTTTATTTGCTGACATTGCTGTAATCTTAAAACTACTTTTGTCAGTCTACATAGCCCCTACACCTGTTGCCTTGAACTGATGCAGCGAGAACAATGCAGTGCCTTTGCTTGCAGTTACATTTTGTAGAAAGGAGTCTGTAACTGGGAAATGGGAAATTATACCCAGGACATTCCAACAACGCAGAGAGACTCTACAGATCAAGAGGTAATAAGTATCAGCAAGGTCAGTGCCAGTGTCTCAGAGGGTAAATCAGAATAGAAAGTTAGTAAAAAAGATCCTACAAAGCAAGTAACAGGGCATACATGCAGAGATGTTCCTCAAGCAAACAGGGTTAGGTGAGCTGCCTTAAGATCTGAGCTCTTCCCATCCAGATACTGTGTTCTCCAAATCACAGTCACTTAAAGACAACTGGAATTATAAATCCACTAATATTTTCAAAAGGTAGTTTTCTTCCCCTATCAAAGTCAAGAGAATTTAGTTGTCCAAAACCAAACAGTTTAGAGCCTTATTTGTATATGGCCGAGAATAACCTTTCATAAAACAATGCTTCAACTTTAAAATGAAATTAGATGTATTTAGTATAGTTCCAAGCAACTCTTGCCAAGTGGCTGTCAGATCAGAATGCTGTGCAGTATACTTGACAGAAAACCTAGTGTAGTAACAAGAAACCAACCCGAGATTTAGTACTGGAATAATCCAGACTCTGCCAAAAGAATCACACAATAAGTGCAGACTCTAACAGAGCTTTGGGGATTCTTATTCATGCATACTTAGACTCTCACAATTATAATCATGCACCCTGTTGTTCCAGGTGCTCCTCAAATTTTTTAAGAGTTATACTTAGGCTATCCTTAATAAAAAGTAAATATATATTTTAAAAGAGTGGGAAAATCACTAAAAATATGGAAGGAAAAAAATCCATCACCCCTCAAAGCTTGGAACAATAGGACTGTAGAAGTATGATAGTCATACTACACAACTACTCTAATCTGCATGATAAGGACATTTTTACAGATCCAAGTAGTTTTTCCATTTATAATTCAAGGGTTATCTACACTACACTTAACCCACTTCCCTTTCTCTCTTGGCCCTCTTCCCCCCTCTGCCAAAGTTGTGAACTAAAATACAGGCACATCGTACTGGTGTGAAACCAGTTAAATTACCAGGATTAGTCATTCTGATGCATATTCTGTTTTGTAGTGCACCTGTATTAGGCAAATGCATTTATATTAACACAAGTGTCTTAGTTGAGACATACTATAAACTGAAAGAAAAATATAAACATTTCAGTGATTAGAACAACAAAACATCTAAAGGTGAAGCATTAAATATAAGAGGACCGGAGCCGGAAGTCAAATTAACTTGAGGGCTGAACTACACCCCTGGAATGAAATGGTATTCATTGTTGGAAATACAAAGCAGACTCTGACAAGTCTAATTAATGAATAGAATTCTTGTGTCTTTTACAATAGAGCTTTAAACCGCCCCTGCTCAGCAGGTCCAAAATGATTTCACTGGGGGGTACAGGGGCTATTGAGCTGAAATAGCAGCTGTTCCGCTCAGCTCGCCTCCCATCATACCAGAATCCCAGGGAGTTTTGTACTGCGTGCTAGCATCCCCCCCACCCCTCCCCTCCAAAAAGTAAACTTAATCATAATACCCAAGTGAAAAACCCAGGGAACAGTTCACATCTCTATGTGCGCTGCTTAAACTTTCAAAGATACTAAAATGGGTTTCAGGGTCTACTTTCCCCTCCCCGATCTTGCCCAGGCACGCATCAGTGAAGTACAACTTTCGCATGTTCACAGATTCCCATATTCATAACTACCAAAATGGAGATCTACGAGGAAGACTGTTTCATGTTTAGGTTTCCATACGCCTATCAAACATTTTCTGAACCCTGTAAAAAGTGCTAAACTAAGACAGGTCATCTGAAGTTTATTAAAGCATCTGTGCATTCCAGCATGGAGTTCACGAATCTTGAATGCAACATTATTCAGCCAATTTAACAAGATTAGCCAGCCTGCTTTTTCCACTTTCTGTCATTTCTTCTTCCATAACAAGCTAGCTTGTAGCTAAGGGAAGCCAAGCTCTTTAAAGCTTTATTCTTTCACAGCTAGTAAAGTACAGCATTTACAATTGGGAGCTATCATGTCAGAAGCATAGTAGTTTCTCACGGGTCATTCAAAGTGTGCTACACAAACCAAAAACAAGAAAATAGAAAGGAGACCAGGAAGAAAGGAGACTAATTAAGAGTTCTAAATTTTAGTTAAACTCTGTTCAACCTTCTGCTTCTCAGATCCAGCTAGACAGCTAATAAGCCTCATGGAATTCTGGCTCTTAATTAACACACAATTATTTCTCCAGAAGGATTAGAAGTTTCACCAAATGCTCAAGAAGTCAGCTTCTACAGCTCAAATTAGATTACTGCCTACAGTTAGGAGCAAGGGTTACTGCTCCATCTTCTATTTGTAACACACTTTTTTTTAAAATGCAATCACATCTTTAAAGGAGATAAAGGACACCTGCATTTTCGTTGCACAAAGCTTCCCTCTATGCAAGCACATAACATTCCCGGCCAATAATTCAGTCACTTGACATGAAAAGATAACAGCCATTAATGTAAGCATCCCAGTTATACATTAACTGTTTGAAAGCAGAACAATCTGCGAGTAACCACCTTTCTGAAAGCTAATCCAACATTTTATAGGCCAAGGTCTGAGACTCTCTGCTCCCTAGCAAGGAGCTGATCATCACAAGCAAAACACTAAGCAAAGAGGAACCAGTTGCACCAGCAGCTTACACCACTAACTTCCACCCATGTGAACCATGCGTTGTAAATAGCACCCCTCCCAAGGTGGACCACCTTCTTTGTTGGCAATTAGTCCCTCCTTGACTTCTGGCTGAACACATGCAGGCCATTCCAAAGCCCTGCCTCAGTTTTGTGAGAGCAGCAGCAGGTGTGAGTTTTAAATCACAACACTGGAGCACTTGCCCTTAATGGGACAGTCAATCCTCAGACCTCTCTCTTACTTTCCCCATCTGTAGCTGTCTTCAAGCCAAAGCCAACTATCATAGCCTTATGAGGAAGAAATCTGTATGACCAAAGAGTAAGAGAGCACAACCATCTCCTTTCCTCTAAACACGCTAGCTTTTTCTGCTCCTTCTGGCTGAAACTTTACTTTGTCAAGAGAAGCAGCTCTGTGCTGCAAATTAATACATATTATCTCAATATATCACTCAGAGAATTACAGTGCACTATGCTGGAAAGGCTTAGAAGACTGACAAATCAGGCCAGCTTTAAACTTTAAAACAAAACTGTACTAAGCTCACTTATTGGCAGCAACACGCTAATGGTTAGCCCTTATGCCTTGTTAATCTTTTTTGCTGCATGCAGAACTGTCAGCCTGTCACACCTCTATCCTAAACCAGCTGCAAGTGGCACACAGCACCACACAGCCGATGGCGGTTCTTCATTGCAGAGGTGAGTGTGATCAGGCCTGACTGACAGCTCCTCAGCTAGGGCCAAGACAGGCTTGCCTTCTCTTCTCTGCCCTGCATCCTCCTTGAGGAAGCAACCTGCTCCCCCCCAGCTCCAAAGCGGGGGCAGCTCATCTGCTTCCAGTAATGCTTATTTTGGTTTTGCCACTCACCCCTGTGCATCTGGTAGGGCACTCTGCACATTTATCTTGCAACTTTTTGTTATTTACATGTTTCCTATGTGCAAATACACTCATCTTTGTTGCCCCTTTGGTGGTCACATTGGTTATATGTTGTATCTAGCCATACCATCAGTGCTACAAAATACTCACATACTGGTTTTTGTTAACCATCTTAGCATGCTCTTATTTGGGTTCAAGGCAAACTAACATTAATTACATCCTGATTAATGCACTTATAATTTGTAGGTGTCATAAGCCTTTGCTTTAGCTACACCTAGATATACAACTCCCAGGCTAAACAGGTGCTCTTCTACCTGTGGTAGTGAAGAATTTCTTCTACAACCTGTGCTATACATAGCTTATCTTCACACTTGCAGAGAAAGTTTAATGTGATATGGGTAGAATTGATAATAGAACCAGAGTACAAAGGGGGAAAGAGATACTTATTCCTCCCCCCCGCCCCCGAAGTAAGTTCAGAAAATCCTGAAGATAGTTTTAAATGCAATGTGTTATTTCTGATAATACAAACTAGATACAGTAGCAATCCTTGCTTCTGTTTACACTATTAATACTCAAGAGTTCTTCCTGCCCAGCACTGATGTGGTCTGCTATTTTGGAATATTACACCTTTTATTCCATCCACAGACTCATTCTTCAAATCAGTAATACAGTAATAATGATTTGTCTAGTATATTTTGTCTATGATTCACCTATTGTGATAAGTGACACCAACACTAAACAAACACACACAAAAAAAAAAATCTTCTTTTCTACTATTTCTACTTTGGCATCAGTTGCTTTACCTCTTTCTAATTTATCACATCCATAAGCATGGATCCTATTGTAGAAAAAGAATGAGTCTTTGGCCCGCATTTTGGAGGCTGTTTGTTTATTCCCATGCCCCCACACACCCCCAGAATATAGGCATGCAGTTTAGATAACTTCAAATGTTTAAAATAGAATAAGGAAAATTGATTCTTTACAATGAAATTAAAGAATATACTCATTATCTGGATGGCATAGAAAGCATGCATTTAATTTAATGCTACATACATTTTTATTTCCATTACATCAGTTTCATTGTGCCCTGCCAACAAAATTTTCAAGCATAAAGTCCTGAACCTTGTTGAGGTTGTCTGGAAAAACCCCCAAAGTTTGATGAAGACGCAGAAACAAGACCACAAACTTTGAACTGAGACTCTCTACTGGGGCCCAGTATTCCAGTTGTTGAGGCTCCAGCACAAAAAAGAGATGGGTAACTAAAACATAACTGCTTGCACGTCAACTTTCAAAATAAGCTGATATATGTACTTAAAGTGCCCTTGTAAAACAAGGACTTCGCTCCAAGCAAAACTCAATACCTACTCCACTCAAGCCTCTAGACAGAAATAGTTGCCCATGTAATTAAAAAAAGCCAACGCACTAACCAATTAATCATCCAAGTTCACCATAAAAATGCAGTGTAACTTATATCCCCTAAGCCTGTCCCCAGAGCCCCGTTTCACCTCTGTCCCTGACCCTGCTAAGCCAGCTGCTAATGCCACCAGAGACTGCTGGCTATAGACCAACCACGGTGGGTATACTTCCAGCCAGCTGAAGAGTCATGAAATTATAGTTTGGGAGTCCTGGGCACCTGGAGAGGCAGCTAAAAAAGGTTTTCTGACTGCTCAGTGCCTGGAGAAGTCCTGTAACAAAGTCCATAGACCGAAGATCTACATCCAAAACTGTCAGCCTAGTTCCTGCTCCCAAGACTGACCTCTCCAGGCAGCATGCTCACCCTGACGCTCCTGGTAGTCGGGCCCCAAATCCTCATCTCCCACCACAAGTATCTGAATGCCCATTCTGCCTGTTTCTGATGCTTGGTCATCTGCCAAAACCAGAAAATACACGGATCAAGCCAAACCATCAACTAGAGGAAATATATGGATCCAGTCACTCATTTCCAAGCTCTCTGAACCCTGTTGAATATGAGAGCTCCCAAAGCACCATGGTGGAGACAGGGCCTGCCTTCTTGCATCCCATGGCCTCCCGCTCGCAGACAGCAGGGCCTGTTGCAGTGGCTGTGCACCTGCTGAGGTCTTGCTGGTGGCCACCAGGCCCCCATGGTGCCAGCATGCCAGCACCCTGCTGGAGCTGGGGCACAAGGGATCTGCACCTCACCTCGCCCCAGCCTGCATGAGATATTGCCAGGGCAGGGAGAAAGAAACACATTAAAAGACTCAATGTAACAAAATTCACTTTTTTGCACAATAGCTCTGTAGGTTTAGTGAGCACCTGAAGTCAGCCCTGGGGCTCACCCTTGGAAAGACCCATTTTCTCCTCCTCCACCTTCTGCTCAACTCACATGGCCAGCAGTAAGGACTATTTTGACTGAGAGCAAGCAACCTCTGAGCCAGTTACTGGGCCTGGGCTCAAGGAGCCTGTGCATCTAGCAGGGGCTGGTAACCCTCCAGATGAGATAGGGCCCGGGCCACCCTCGGGCAGGATAGGACACTCGCAAGCAGCAGGCTGGTGGGGACAGGTACTGCCACTGCACGGGGTCTCACTACAACTCTGTTGGGGTGCTGCCAGCCCCTGTCTCCCCAGTCCTTACTTCCCAACCAGATACCCAGAAACAAAAACACCAACATAAAAAGATAAACAAACCTAAAAAAATCCAAAACAACAAATCGCACACAAATCAAACATACCAGGAAATCCAGCCAGGCCAGCAAGATTCACCAGATGAGGCGACCAGTACTGAAGGACCTGCTTCAAGGAGTCACAGAGACCAAGCCTTCTCCTCTACAACTGATACCTGCATGGACAGCAAAGCCTCCCCAGCTGCCTTATCAGGGGTGGTTCCTAGCAGCTCCTTAAATCCTAGCTAATTCATGTGTGTTGATCAATAAATAATTGCTTTATACTTTCAAGCTGTGTATATCCCATTTGCAGAGCATCTTTGCACCTGGCTACGGGCACCCAAATAAACTAGCCCAGAAGGGAAGTGATAACCACCTACCTGCAGTCAGGTGGTAAAAAAAGTCCCCTTCCCTGAGACAGGAATTGTGTTTGGCCGTGAGCTTGTCATTGTCTCCTTTAGGCATTGCTACACCGTCCATGTACACAGGGCACAGCTGAAACCCCGGTGGGCCATCACAGCATTTTCACTTAGCCGTAAGACAGGCCCCATCAGGGCTGTGAAAGCAGGGTGCCAGCCTCCTCCATGGCTCAGGTGCCTGCCCAATCACTGATGCTACTACAATGCTGGCCAGCCACGAAAATAAATGAAAAACCTATGCGGAGGCATGTGTAACTCAGCCACTGAGTTTGGTGTATCAGGTGTGAAGGAACACGGATATGGTGGCTGTGGTTGTCACGTAGAATAGAAATAACTGCTGTGAGCTGATGGCTGCTCCAGATTTTTTTTTTTAATATATATAGGCAAACTAAGCTCAACTTCTTTATTTTTAAACATTGACCAGTACCTTTATTTAATTATATATGCCTTTAAAATACTGTTCATGAAAACTTATTAAGTTTCCGTAGTACCTCGTGGGTGGCTTCCCATTAACATTTCTTAGACTTTCCATAAAGGTGTGATTTATGGCCTTATTCTGAAACCACCCATCGGAGGGATTTTGAATTCACTGAGACAATCTGCGTGAGTAAATGTTACTCATGTACATTAGTGGTTTCCAAGTCAGGCAATTAACTTACAAATGTTTGCAGGCTCTTGCTTCATTTTTTTCATACCATAGTCAGGCACAGTATTAATATCCAGTACTGAGTCTAATAAGATTTCCATTACCTTCTGGGGTTAATAATGAACACAGCAGGGACAAAATCAGTATCACTGTATTAACTATCATTAAATAGGGTATCTAAGCATCAGCATCATAGTGAGCAAAAAGCTTAGTGTATATCAAAAATTTGTATTTGTCTACTTATCGCATTCAAATTCTAACTTTAACATTAAGCCTTGGATTTTAAAATTAGTAACATGCAAACACATTGTGCATGGTCAATTACACTGAACTCTACTATTTCACGTAATTGCAGAAACTGTGAAAACCAGAAGTAAACTTTGTTTCAGCCAGTTTCAAACAAGGATTTTAGATTTTTTTTCATTAATGAAAAAAATTGTCTGAATCAATTGATTTTAAAAATGGAATTCTCTGACGAATTTGACCCTATGTATGACCAACTTAAAAACTGAATCCATACTACATAATAGTAAAATTAAATTTTACTGCATTCCTTCATTGAAAACATGCATCCCTGTAATTAAAATACTTGCAGTTATCAAATCTGAGGCACGTATTATGTCTTGTCTAGCACATGGAAGTTTGTGGTGGAGGGTTCAAGGCATATTCCCCACTGGCTAACCTCGGGCACTTAATTTAAGTGTTTGTGTGGACAAGTAGGCTCCATACAACCTGTCAAGCCAGCAAAGAGAGACAAACCCACACCACGTTAAGTCTGAAGTCACCTCCACACATGATAAAATGATGGCAGAATCACATTTGGGGGGAAGGAAGGAAAAAGAGAACACGCCTCTTTGTTGAGGAGGAAGTCAATAAAACAGCAGGGGGAGAGGACACACAAGGGATCCCAGCTCCCCACGTGCTCAGGGCAATGAACGCGCCCGAGCACTCCGATAATCCCATCCGAATTACACGGGGTGAAAGGGAGAAGGGCAGAGCTAACGTCTCCTGCAGTATTCTGCCGTTACAGACTCAGGATACAGCTAAATGCACGAGCCCACAGGTTGCACAGGGTGGACACAACCCAAACTTAGATGATGCCCATGCACGGCTCTTCCCTGCACTCTTCTCTGTTAAAAGCTTGATGGTGGAAGGAGAGGCACCCCGCGAGCGCTGATTAACCTCAAAATGCACAAGTCTGCACAGTTCTGGTCTGAGGAAGTTTATTTATGGCTGACGTCCACTTGGGAAGACCCACTACCCACTCATACTGTTGCAACCGACTGCAGCCACTCCAGTTTTAAAAGTAATCCTGCTCTTCTTAATGTGAACCACACACCAACACCGTAAGTAATACTAATTGGCATTTATTAGCAGTTTGAGATACAAGACAGTCTAAGGGCTTAGAAAGCGTAGCCTCTTAAGGCAGGCCTCTTCAGAAAAACATGAGGTAACACGGCAGAGAAATACAACGAGACTTTGCTTGCGGCTTCGTAATCTGCTTTTTTCGAGATTGGATCCACAGGTGAAATACACAGAGCAGTAAGATAAACGTTCTAGGACTACATCTAGACCATCCTTGAATACTAAACATCTTTTAAAATATACAATTAAGATGAAATAGTTTCATAAGAATCACAATTTATCTTCCCACATAAATGAGAACAAAATTAGTTTTAAATATCTCAGAAGCAAATTTTTTCCTCCTTCAGAATCAAACAGGGCTGAGGACTTTTTGAACAAAGGGATTGACAGCGAACACCTGCAAGCATCTGTAGCCACATGCATTTCTCATTTACATCTTTATTTTTCTCCTTCTTCTTCAAAGTAATTAAAATCTTCCTTTTGCTGGAAGGCCTGTGGGGAATCATCGCAGGGGGGTTGTTCTGAGAGACGACGAGCTCCTGAGCTGAACCAGCCTCCTCCGGGTCAGCATCATCTCCACTGTACCACGGGCAGCGCAGCGCTCCTGGTAAACCTCTCTCGGTGCCGCCCCAGCAGGCACTGGTGGCGCGTGGAAATGCCGTGGACTGAATCTGAGGTTTGTGCCTCTGCCCAAGGGCTGACTCACTCGACTGACTTCCACCCCGACTGACCTAGCCTCATGTCGTCTGTGAGAGTCAAGCTGTACTTTAGGTAAGTGCAGCTAAATCTGGGAGATGATAACTTTATTTCTGCACGTCCACTCAATTAATCTGTTCCTGGACTGTCAGCGATAATAATTCTCCAAGAATTACCGATTAAGTCATACACTTAAAATTGTTTCCTAAAACCTCCTATTGTCACCCGAGAACTTTGACAGTGACTCTTGTCATTACAGCTCGTTACCCTTCAGCATCACCACATCCAAGATAAGCATTATGTTTTGCTTGTTCATTCACAGGACTATAGATGTAGTGCAGGGATTACCACTTCATATTCTACTTCTTATTTGCTAGAACTTTCCTTACCTAATTTTCCCTCTGGGACCTTTGCAAACATGGATTTCCTTATTCTTTTATGGTATTTTCTGCAATTTCTCCTCATCTCCATTATTACTACTGAAACTATTCACTGTCTTTCCCTTTCCATCTTGTAAAAACCTTAAATTCCCTCCCTGCCCCAAACTGTTTAAGGGCTTTCACTTCTGGTTTATATCAGATAGGCTAAAGCTCCAGTTTTCTGTTTTGCTTAATCCTAATTAAACTTCTGGCCCACATACAAATGATGCCTATTACCTCTGTGGCAGCTTTGGCTTTTGACTAATCTAGAAATACTCATTTTCCTATATATTTTGTACTAAAGGAAGTTGTCTTTAAAGATGAGCAACTTTGCTCTTCAAACACTTAATCAGTGAGTACCATACAGAGATGTAATCTTCCATACAGCCCTCCCTGCATCAATCCAGGATGAGGCATTTTGTACTACCTACGAACCAGAAGACTATTTAAGACCATGATAGGACATAAATATTCAGATTACAAAATAAATAAGTGAATTGAGAAGATTAAAAAAAAAAAACAACAAAGGGAAAAATTAATCCTGATGTAAAGCCAGCTAGTTAAACCGTATTCTTGCTATATAGCCACCATTAGCCAACCCCTGCAGTTTCCAGATGTTTATTACAGGATATGCCTGGACAAATCTTCTTTCATAAAAGCTCTTTGACACAAAGACATTAAACTTTAAGTACCTTAACACAAAAGCAGACCTCTTAAAGGGGATTTACTTGAACTTTTTATATACAAAAACAGCTGGAAAGGGAATAGAATGACAATGAAGTAAAACAATACTTACAGACAACCAGTTAGTAAATCTCCATCTTCTTCTCCTTTAGGCACAAAAGCAAACTCCATACACCTTCAGCACCAGGTACACAATAGTCCTATTAAGCTCACCATTTTCTAGAAGATTAAGGGCCTGATCAAAAGAACACTGAAATCGCTGGAAATCTCGCTATTTGCTTGAACAACTTTGGATCTGGTCCATACTGACTCCGTAAGAATAACTGCTCATAACAACTCAGCTTAAAGCTGTAAGAAAACAACTCTGGTTATAACCTCCATAAAAATACAATAAAAAGGAACACATGCTTTCTTTCTATTTATTTTACTTTCCATAATTTTTAAAATGGAAACTTTCAGCATTTTGCTCCACAATATAATCCAATTCATTTGGTCTGAGGAAGCGAAAGGAAAATACAACAAGGCATAGAAGTTTGGTTCCCCATTCTGAGATGTATCATTATTCACAGTGAAAATAACTACTATTTTATCCCTCAGTTTGATGCTGAACCAAAAATTATTTGCCAAAAATTGGGGGGACAGTGGGACATACTTTTTCTTTCTAGAAAATGCTCTCTGTATTGCTGGTTCCAGGGTCCTGGTTCTGCATTTCTTCCATGTCCCAACTACCTATGGGCTTTTCATGAAAATTTCGTATGTTCATTAAATGCAAGGTCAGACTTCTGTAACCGACAGTTCTAGTTCCACTTGTACGTATGCATGTATATATACTGTAAAGCAAGGCTAAAAAATGAATATAGCATCAAATGATAAAAACAAGGAACATGATTCCAAAACATTCTAACCAAAACTTACGCTGGCTGGATACCGACCATTCTTAATTTCAGGCAAGGCTTCTACTGTTTGCAGTGAGTGCCAGAGAAAATACGTTTCTATTGTTCCTGTAAGAGAAAAAAGAAAAAAAACCAAAACCCAAAAAACATGATCAAACAACAGTTGTCCACCGGCTGATGAACACACACAGATTTGTAGGACAAATGAAGCCATGTCTACAAGCAGGAGCTCATCTTACCCCATGTGAAAAAATCTCTGTCAAAAACTCCAGTGATTTAAGTGGGACTAGAACAGATGCCAAAGTTACGATGCTCTTATAGCCAGAAAGGTTAAACCATTTTGTAAATTTTTTTCTACCACTCTCACAGCCTGAAAGCTATTATTGCCTAATACCACATTTGGCAACCAGATGGTACTGAGGAAACCTCTATTCTAATTTTACAGGTATTTTAATAAATCTATGCTAGGCTTTTTAGATCACTAATATATGATTATCATCTTCTATACATGAGTAGATAGATCATATATATGCTATCTGATCATCCAGCAATAACAAGCTGGATCAGGTTCAAGTTAATCATTCCATCACAAATCGGTAAATTGGACAAATCAAGCAATTTGGAACATCTCCTGACTTCTTCCAAGTCAAGACAGATGTTACCTATGATCCAGCATACAGGGGATAAGCAGTAAACCTTGCCACTACAAAATTAACTTATCTATATATTCTGAAGACATTTGAATAAGCCAAACGTGTTTATATCAGGCTGTATTTTGGCCATGGCCACAGCATTTTTGATGCAGCACTGGAAGCTCTAACACTGCATTTTTCATACTGACAAACCACACCAAGTTCCTACAAAAAGTTCCCAAACTTCTGCTGTTAGGATGCCCAAAGCAGACATTTCTACTTCTGTCTCACTTCAGTAGGCAGGCTTACAGAAAACCCTTCTCGGATTAGACTCATACACAGTAATGAAGTCCAGTGCCTTTATAGGACCTTCTTACTCATGGACCTAATTCCGTTTTTTCATAGGGGAGGAATAATATTATGCCCATTATACATATATAAAGGCATGGGAAAGTAAAGCAGTTCTTCCAAATCACCACCACTAACAAAGCACAATCCTGTCTTCTAACTTTGGTACTAGATCAAATGGCAATTTTTGCCATTCCCTAAAAGCACATAAGCTCTGGAAACTGTTTTATTACAACAATCACCTCTAGAAATTTTCAGAACCAAATTATTACCCAGAAAGCTCATTTTGCCAGGACAAAAATAGTTAGATACATATTTTTTTTCTAGCCCCATTTTTTGTGATTTCTCAGATTAGAATACCAATCAGGTATTATCCTCCTTCTTCCCACAGAGACCATAACACAAGATGGTTATTTATTACCTGTTGAAAATTCTAAAAAGGGACATTACAATTTACAGTTTTATATATACGGTTCTGTAGATAAAGGACTTCTGATGATGCTATAATTTTCTGAATTCTGGTCAAGGATTTTCAGTTAATATTCTTCAATACTGCCCTGTAAGCCTATAGTTACATTGCAAAATCAATGTATACAACTATTATTTGGCTTTTCTATCTTTGCTTGCAATAAGAACCGCATTTCTAAAGCTATTTATTGGCACTTTGGTAATGCCGTAAAGGCTATTTCTTCCTTCCTAATTGTGCTTTTGTTCCTTTCTGTGCTGAGCAAAATATGGCAAAGGGTCAAAAGTATATATCCTTTCTTTCCAGCAAATTGAACATTACAAACTAGTTTCCTGGTCACCTCCAGATTCTTAGAAACTACAGAGTGGTGGAAACTGGGGGACACAAGTGCTCCCCAGATCCCTACTGCCCAACGTTACAGCAGCATGGGAGAGCTGCAGACAACTTTCTAAAACATTCTTCCAGAAGCAGCTTTCCCAATTAAAGCCAATAATAGACCACAACCAGTCATAGCAGCAAGTTGTTCCAAAATATTCCCACTCTGCTCTTGACGCTGCCTTTTACAGGAAGCAACAATCCCCTTTCACCAAGTTTCTCTCAATTACAGGGGAATCTATGAGAATCACTGAAAGCCTGCAAACTCTCGAATGCTTTTCAAAGCTAAGAAAATCCAAGCCTTCCTACAAGATTTCTATCATCTTCCCACTCTCCCCTACATCACATTTACATGGCTCATTCTTCCATTTTACACTTCCCACAACTTGAGTCCTTCCTGTCTCGTCTTCCTTTTCCCTCCTTTTCTTGCAAATCTGTTTACTTTTCATGCTTAGCTCACGTAGAGTTATCACAGCGCCTATGTTATAGTTTTCTCCACTAAACTGATTACTTCTTTAAGTCAGCTCTCCGCTTTCTGGAGACAGACACTCCTCTCGTGACCACACAGCAGTGCAGATTACTACGCAACAGTACACTGTACCGCTATTTTTATTTGTGATAAAGCATAGCTCCTCTTTTTGCCTGGGCATTACATTACTTTTTCACAATCCAGCTGCTGCCTCCCACAGCTGCAGGATTTGCCGGACCATCCCTCCGAAGCAGCAGCTGCCGCAGCTCGCAGCTCTCTGGGAGCGCCGACCGCAGCAGGGGTGCAGAAAGGCTGCTGCTGGGGAAAGGATGCTCTCCCTCCCCACGGCAGCGGGGCCCTGCGCTGGGACGTGGCAGCCACCGAGGCCACCCAGCTGCTGTGCCGAGCTCCGACACGGCGGGGTGACCCTGCCAGTCATGGGGGTAATGTTTTGTTGTCTCGAGTGGCGCAGCTGATCAGCCTCTCCCGAGAGCTTGGAAGTGCGTTGAATTAAAAGACGTTGCCTCTCGCTAGAGGCAGGATGGGTTTTGTATTGGCCGTTGCTCCTGCTGAACTCGATTGCAGCTGCATTCCCCTCTCCCCCCACACTCACATCTTGGAGTACTGTCATTTCTTTCCAAGCTCAACATCAAGGTTCATGTAATTGTATATGATTGTATATGCATGCGTTACTTCAAAAAGATTTGCATAGTAAAGCCTGCAAAATGAGAAAACACCAATATTAAAGGAAGCAGGTGTGATTCAGCAGCTTGTTGTGGGCATGTTAGGAGACAGTCACATGTGGCTGCAGACTTCTTTAGCGCACATCGTGCCAACCCTCCACTTCCTACAAAATTGTAATCACCTCCGGAGCTCTTCTCATCATATCCAAGTGCTTTGCAAGTATTCACCCATTCATGTCAAAATACATTCGGCAATATACTGTTATAGTCCTTCTTAAAACAGAGGAACTGGGGCATATGTTACATATGTTGACACACAATAGCATTTGGCATTCAACATAATTGACTACAAGATCTTTCTTTTCCTTCCTTGTGCATTGTATACTGTAACCGAAGCTGAAGTCCTGCAGGTGCTAACCAGCTCCCATTCAACATCAGCAGCGCCGCTCGTTGTGTACACCGATCAAACAACAAAAGCTTTTTGGAGAAGATCTTGTCTCAGAAGAAAAATCTGGTACCGTTTGAGTCCCTCGTTCCAATGAACAAATTGCAGGACTGATGGGCAGCTGAGGGGGATCTTTTAGTAACAGATCCCCACAACGTACAGGCTCATTAGAAGCAACAACAGGAGTAACTTTCAAATCAAACATTTCTTAAGTCTGATTATGCAACTTGCATACTTTGTTAATTTTTTCCCGAGTTTTGCTGAGTGAGGCGTATCATCCCTGTCCCCCACAGCGGCAAGATCCTGCTGATCAGAGCAACCTTGCAGCTGCGTGAGGCGGTGGCTGCTGGGCTGGCGCAGCCCCCGGAGATCCCCAGTTTAGCACGGACTTCTGTTGAGAGAGACAATCTTTTGGTTTGATTTCTTAATTGAAAAACTGTAATTGTAGCAACACCAGGCCCCAACTTGCATAATGAATAGAGTGTGGACCAATGAGATCTATAGCACAGACTACTCCTACTTCACCTAATTAAGCAAGAGCTAGCAGTTGTGAGCTTTTCCATATGCATATGTAAAGCCTGCTGATAAAAGGGGAAGGGGAAGTCTTAAGAGCTTTTTTGTTGATGTTGTTAGGCTGCAGGAACTTAGGAAGCTGCTGAAAAGTCCGGTAGGATATTTAGCTTTGTGGTGATAGGCTGGTTGCTTTTGCTTTTAAGTCTCAATGTTTTTTTAATTTTTCTCTCCTACCATTTGTTTTGCTGAACTTACATTTTCAGTCATTTCTCTACACTTTAGCACTTGTGACCTCCTTTTTCTGCCGTTCTATATGTTGTCCCATATGCATGCTTTACTTTTTCTACTTTCTCCTGCTTCCCTACCACCAGTGGGAGTAGTAAGTCTATGGATGATAAGTGGACGCATGCTTTGAATCTATATCCAGCTCTACAGATGAGCCTGCAAAACCCTGGAAATAATTATTCTGAGAAAAATGGTGTTCATCCCCCACAGCAATTGTGTGGAACATACGCACTTGCACAGTTTCTGTCATGCAGTTCAGCCACTAAGCAGGAGTTGTGAGAGGAGATGTCTAGCACAGATTTTTCAAGGACCAACTTACAAATTTCTGAGAGTGTGTAAGCTGAGGCTTTTCAAGGACTTATCACTTTGGTGTATCTTCCCAAGAAAGGCAAAAAGCACTCTTGAGACCTCCATCTGCTAAAGTCGCTCTTCCAAAATGTGGAGGTGGTAAAATTTCTGAATTGAATGTCGCAATATTTTTAGCATAGACAAAATAACGTGTTTTCTTTGATTATTGCCTCATAAATGACTAAACTGCTTTCCAATTGGAACTTCCTCAATCCTCAAATTGAGGTGGGTAACAGTATGGAAAAGCTGTTGGAAAAGCCAGACGCAATTTGAGGAGAAAAAGCAAGCACCCGAGTATAGGCCCTCATCATGTGAAGACTCAAATAGAAAAATGCAGTCTTAACTATTGGTGGTGAAAGTAGCTCCACCTAGAATAGTTATAAAAAAATACAGATGTGCGCTCTCTTCCCACGTGACTACATAATTATAACATCCTTTTTCCCATCTTTCTCCTTTCCCTTCCTGGTTGGTGCTATTGTTATCTGTTGTGTAGTTGGTCTGATGACTCAGACGATGGAATTATACTGGAGATTATATATCTATGGAACACTGAGGCCCAAGAATGCAAATTCTTCTGGGCAAACAATCTAGGGGGTTTTTTGTAGCTATTCTGCCAAGCACTACACGTTATAAGGATAAGAATAAAAGTTTTATATTTTTAACTACTGCTTTCAAGCTGAACCTCAAAACAAGCTATGCTTTAGTTCAAGGCTTGAACTTGCTGTTGAAAAGAAAATCAACAGAGCAATTTTCTTTATCTTGAGTAACTACATCTACCTATGGCTTTGAGTGTATAATAAGAAGCTTAAGAGTCTCAAGCAACCGGAGTTTTCCACTGCAGTTTTGTCCTCATTTGCTCTAGAAATCATTCAAGCTTAGCAGCATTTGTTAAATTCAGATACAGGTCAACTGTATTTCGATGAAGTTCAAAGAAATGGGTGCAGCTGATTGAGCCACAGCATAAAAAAAGAAATTTATACAGAAAATAGTGGCTTGCTGATACCTGTTTTGATAAATGTGGTAACATTCTGCTTCTCAGCTGATGCAATACCAGGTTTCTATCTACGGAGTAAACTATCTTTCTGAAAATTCTAGTTAGATAAGTAATTTGCCTTGTTGAAAAGTATTTTGTCAAGAAGTATCTTCTGTGAGGTAAGTTAGATGCAGATGTCATCTCTCATCTGCAAGTAAACAGATAAAAGAAATATGTATTTTTGACTGATCACCTTGTGCTCATTTTCGTTGGTTTATAATGTATCTGCAGCACTACAGTAAGTGTTAAGTTCAAGATTGTCAGATTTGCCACTAATTAATAGATTCAAAACAATGAAACATGAGGCAAGCTTATAGGAATCAGGCTAAGTGTATGTTGGTTAGTGTAAAGCCACGCATACGGAAATGACTGTTCTGAAGTGACCAGGACCTTGGCTGGTCCAATCTGGACGCTATAAAAAGGCCTGGTTGCTAGAAAATGTTGAGAGCTTATCTGTGGAAAAAATAGAGTTTTCTTATATTTATTTCAGTGCAGACTTGAATCAGCTAAAAACACAAGTCATTAAAACAGGCTGGGATTTTTTTTTTTTTTTTTGTAATAAACATTATGATAGACTCTGAAAGCTGGAGAAGGTGGGATAATAGCAATGGACCGCACCAATCTACTGTTTCACACTTAACAGCCTCTTGCTGCTTGAGTGGTCTCCCTGAAATCTGTATGAGTGTTTGGGGGCAAGGAAGAGGAGGCAGAAGCTGGCCTTAAGAAACCCCTATGGGATGCATCCACTGCAATTCTGTTCTGGATTGTGGTGCATCCACTGCAATCCTTATTCAGAAAGACACCCAGCACCTTCTGGAGAGGTTCCATCCTATCTGATCACTAGTGCAGTAGTGAGCATGTAATGAAGTAATACTTTATCTTCATTTATTAAAACGGCTGTCTAAGGTCATAAATAGAACAAGTCGTTTTTATCACCAGGAGTCCTCCCATAAGCATGAGGAGGATGATTAACATCGTATCTCCAGTTCTGCTTACATTTGCAACCTCGCAGCAGATGCTTGGCTCCAGCGTTGTTTAAAACCCATCAGAAAATGTCTTGATCACTGGTGACCTCTGCAAGAACTTTGGTGGCTGCTACATCGATCTGACCCAAGGAGTGCTCCTCAGGCAAACATGAAGGCAGGCTTTCTTTATTGATTAGCCAAATGGTCTAGCCTTCCTGTTTTGTCTCCTCATTGGCAATTAAGAGAAATCCATTGAGGGAGTGGTGGCAGTGAACCTTTCCCTCTGACACAAACAACCTTAATCAGGCCTCTTAGTTAATTTCTGAAATTGTTCTGTATCGACCTCTGTTTGAAGCAGGATTTTCATCCTTCGGCCCTATCAGTAAAACATACACACCTTCCTGTTAGCAAAGCAGGCTTTTTCTAACGGTGACATCTTTTACTTCTTATTTACAATCCTAATGACATCATTGATTCCAGTAATCTTTCCTGCGCTAAGAGCTGTTATTAATTCTCTCGAAGGAGAACCTGGGTGGGTTTTGTTGGGGTGTTTTTAAACCTAGATAATTAAAATTAAACCAAGTAATGACAATTTAGCAGACTGGGGGGGAGGAAGTCCAATTCTCAGTGTGTTTTTAACACCCAGACAGTAAAGAGGCCACAATGTTCCTCAGTCTAAAACTAAGACTGATACCTAAAATAGAACCAGAAGATCATCAACTAAACAATGGGGATTAGCTTTCTGCACCCAAAGCTCTGATTGTCTAGGTTAGGAAAGCGATTGTTTAATCCAAAACACAACATTTGAGCATTTACTTACTTCTGTGACTCCTTTTGTGTCTGAACAATGGAAATACTACACTTGGGTAATGAGAAATTATTTCCTCACCTTTTCCCCAATAACCACTGATTTAATCCCTCCCCCCTTCCCCCCCCAATGAATGCATTAATCCTTTACCTCCATCTTCCCTATCTGTTTTATACTGTTTCATGAAAGGCCAGGACTCTTTTATCCTTCTTAATGTCAAGTGATATTTCAGACTAGGAACCATTGAAATAATTGGGAATGTTCATAGTTTACGTCACTATGACTTCATCGCTACTCTGTGATGAAGGGCAAAAGAACTCGGTTGCGGGAGGGGGGAAGCCCTGGCCTTGGGGCACTAATGCAGGCTGAATCTGGGGCTAAGCCCCCTCCCTATCTGACAGCTCTTCCTCCCCTCATGCACATGCACTCAGGTTTTCGTGTCAATTCATTCCCCCAGTGTGTGAGTTAAATGCAAAGTTTTTTTATCTTTAAGATAATCCGTGAGATTTGCTAAACGGAGATGCTAGAGAAGTTCTGGTTGAGCAGGAGTATTATTTATCGTATGCTCTCCTTGCTAGAAAATGCCCCTTTGCACTTGGGGTGCCAAAGATGCACGTGAGGATTTTGGCAAGGAGGAAAGGTTTGACTTACTCAGGTACTATCCCCCTCAGCACGGTGGATTTACAAACCTGATGTCATCTATTTACATTTCTAAATGGCAGCATGGAGCGAAATTCAGCGATACGGAAGATTAGTCTTCATTTGGCGAAGTAACTGCCAAATTAAATGATGACAGATGGAAATACTAAAAGCCACGGTGCCAGGGGTCTGATGATAGCCCTCTGCTTTAGCAAGACGTAAATACATAAAGCTCAGCTGGTGCCTGCAGAAGATACGCGTCCAGTTTAAAGACAGCCCTCGGACTTTTTATTTAATCAATACTCCCTATCGAAGAGAGCAGCGTACAGCATTAGAACTAAAACAGTGTTATTAGAAAATGATATACTGCACATTAGGATGTATAATTCATGTCGCCTTCATTTGCTCCGACCGTCGTGAAAATCCATAAATCATTTTCTCGTTCATGTGTTGCCTAAGTGCAATTTGTCATTTTGCATTAGGGGGCTGCCTCAGATCATCGGCGCTTTTAATTCACTGCTCGGGGTTTAACACAACGCGGAGCCTGCGGGGCAGCCCACCGCTCCGTCGCCCGCCTGACACAAAATGGAGACCCGGCTGCGCTGTGAGACACGGGGGGGGGGACAGCACCGCCGAGCCGCTGCGCCCGCTGCCAGCCCCGCCGTGCGCCGCAGGGAGGGAGGGGGGCGGCTCCCCCGGCGCCTATACATGTATATGAATATAGAGATGTATATTCCCGCATGGTTATTGCCCGCTGAATCAGGCCGTCTTTACAAAAGCGTTGCGTGGGTGTCGCGCCTCGAGCGCGCGTGGGGAGCGCCCCGACGCCGCCTTCGCGGTGATGCGGCGATGTGCCGCTCCGGCAGCCCGGACCCCCGCCTCCCGCCTTACCTCCGGCCCCCGGGGGCGGGTTCGGTCACGGCCCCGGACGGGGGGGGGGCGCGCGGGGGCCCCTCCGCTTCCGAGCGCCCCCGGGTTTCGCCTGTCGCGCCCGGGCTGCCCGCTTTCCTCGAAGGCAAGCGGTATCGCCGTTCCCGGGGCGCCGGCGGTGGGGAGGGTTTGGAGACAGGCCGCTTCGGGTCACGTTAAATCACAGACTTCCCTAACGGCAGGGTGACGCACCGGCCCCGTGCGCCGAAGCGCAAGAAGGGCGCAAACTCCGTGATCCGTGTTGGAAGTTGGTGGCAGCGCACGGGAAGGTGAACGGTCGCGCCTCTGCACGCGAAGGGAACACGGCGAGCTCCCCGTCCGCCTCCAACAGAAAGCAGCAGCCGGGGTTTTCCTGACGAAATCCGTTTTCTCGGAAAACACCCACCGAGATGGACCCGCCGGCTCCCGTTAGCCCTGCTCTAGGCGCCGAGGGGCGGGCGGGGGGGCTGGGGAGGACGGGGTGTTCTTTGGGGTGGCATTTCCCTGCCCGCCGCGCCGGCGGGCAGCACCGGTGGCTCCCCCGCGCACGGGCACGGTAGCTGCTTTCCTGCCTCTCCCCCTCCCGCGGCGAGGCAGCACCGTGTGCCGCTAGACCGGACTTCCCAGCCGCCGCAGCCGCTTGCGGACGCGAGGCGGTAACGGGAGAGCTGCGGGCGGCGCACTCGGCCCGCGGGGGGCGAGAGGGGCCGGGGGCCGCGGGCGCGGCGCTGCCGCGGCGGGTACGACAGCCGCCCTCTCCCCGCGGGGCGGGGGCGGTGCCGCCGCCGGGGCGCAGTGCGCCGCTGCCGCCGCTGGGGGGCGCCCGCCGCCCGCGATTGCGGCCGCTGGCGGGGGCCGCGGGCTGCCGGGGGGGCCGGGAGCGGCCCCGGGCGCGGAGCCGCCGCCGCAGCGCCGGACGCCGAGCCCGCTACCCGGAGGCGTCGCCGGCGGCGGCGCGGAGCAGCGCGGCTGTGCCCCGCGGGAGCCCGGGGGAGGCGGGGGCTGGCGCCCGCAGCCGGGTGCGCCGTAACCCGCTTCGCAGGGGTCGGCGCGGGGCCCCTTTCACAAGCTGCCGCCCCGGCACCGGCATAGCTGCCACCCCCGCCTCAGCTCACCGCGGCCGGGCACCCGGTGGCCCCGCGACCCCCTCGCCGGGGAGGGCGAGGGCAGTGGCGGGCGGGTAGGAGCGCGCAGGAGGGCGACGGTGTTCCTGATACACGCACAAGTTTGGAAATGTGAAGTCCTGTGTTTTCGCAACGGAAAACGCATCTGAGCATATAGTTTATTGAAATGTATGGAAGGGAGCCACTGCTTACCGACGGATTAAAGATGGGGTCAAAGCAGAAGCTGCTCATACCTGCTTTGTGTTGCTCTTTAGAAACAATAAAATAACATTCGGCAAAAAAAAAAAAGGCAAGAATTATAAACATTTAATCCTTTTTACTCTTATTTTTTTCATTTTGTAAAGTTACGGGCGTGGATCTTCAGTTGTAAAATGCCCGTGGATAGTACGGGACACTGACACAGGTGAGGGTTGGATCTGTGAACACCCGTCTCGACATCCCCCCCTCGGTGCCCGGCCCGCTCCTCGGTGCCGGCGAACCTTCACAGCCAAGCGCATCGATCGAAAACGTGTTAGTCGAGCACTTGACGTGCTATAGACACTATTGGTAGAATCGACTTTATTTAGCACAGAGCTGTCTTCTCGCTGTCTGAGGGAAAAGGGGAAGGAAAATGTTGCTGTGTGAGGCAGGAGGCTACCCGGCCTGGGCTACTAAAATCTGCGAGAACTCGCAAGCCCGAGCCTCAGCGGCGGCTGCGAACGCCGGCTCTAAGCGCTGGGTGCAGCCGAGCAGCCTCTCAGCCTCCAGCGCTGTTACCGGCGGCGGCAGCGTGGGAAGCAGGGGTACGGCAAGCACCGACACCCGGCATCGGAGCGTTTCACTTGAAAATAAATCAGTGCCTGTGAGCCTCTGCTGATTCTTCCTGCTTGTCCCCCCCCCAGCGATGCCCTTCCGCCACCCCAAGTAGCCAGTGACAGAATACATGCCCGCTTTCCCTCTTCCCTCGTACCCGACAGCCTCCTGTTACGTTAGTGGAAATTCCAAAGTGTACATCGGGAAAAATTGGCGCAGGCTCATGATACTTTAAATTGGCTGGAGCTGGAAACACTGTAAAGACGTATGATGGAAAGTTGCACTTTCTCCACCGTTAAACAAACTAATTAGCTAAGGCAGCCCATGGGGGGGGGGGGGGGTGGAACAATAATCTCAAGTTTCCCCTTGTTTATGCTGTTTCTAAAAACGTTACTGCCAAGCCTCGGGTAGGAAAGTTAGTAGCTGGTGGAAACTCCCTCTCCAAGGAGAGGGTTGTTTACGATCACCCGTGCGTGTGCGCTGATGACGAGCGGTGATCTCCCTGCCCAGGGACTGCGGCGGGGGAATAGCCGCTCTCGCAGGCAGGCAGGCAGGCAGGCAGGCATTCCCCAGCAGCGCCTCGGCAGCTGCAGGGTTAGCCTTGCTCTGCCTGCCTGCCTGCCTGCCTGCCTGCCTGCCTGCCTGCCTGCCTGCCTGCCTGCCTGCCTGGTCGCCCGCTCTGCCGTCGATGACGCAGCCTACTTGACGTGCGCCGCGGCCAATGGGGTGCCGCCCCCGGGGGCGTTGCTAGCGGCTGATTGGTTGGCAGGAGCCGAGCGCTGCGCAAAAACAGAAAAGCCGAGCGCTGCCGGCTCAGAAACTGCCGGCAGAGATCAGAGGAGTCGGAGTCGGGGCCGGGGCCGGGGCTGGGACCGGAGCCGGAGCCGGAGCCGGGACGGGAGGCGAGCGGCGGCGGCGGCGGCGGCGGCGGCAGCAGCAGCAGCAGCAAGCAGAGACAGACACAGAGAGAGAGAGGGGCTAGACGCAAAAGCAGCAAGAGAGGAAAAAAACTGATCAGCACATCCCTAAAAAGCAGAGTGATGATGATGAACATAGTAATAGCAATAAAAGAAGAAAATGAAAGACTATTAATAGAAGAGAGAAAAATCTAAAATCTTTAAATAAAAAAGGAAATCCCAGAGAAATCAGGGAATGAAAGTTTTGGGTAGCGAACCTGTTTTCCGCCTTTTTTGATATGAAATCTTTTTGCGGGTTATAATTTTTCTTTTTTAATTTCGCGGTTTTCTGCCTTTTTCTTCCATCTAAAGAGGGCATGTCCACCGGCTCTTCCAGCAGCATCTACCCCTCCAGCTCCCACCAGAAGACAAACCGAGGACAATCTTGAAATATAAAAATTTCCTCCTTGGGATTTGCTGCTGCTGCTGCCTCCGCCGCCACTGCTGCTGCCGCGGTGCAGTGCCAAGACTCTCGGAATAAATAAAAGCGGGCTCCTGTGTATCTCTAGATACATCCAGCTAATAGCTATTATTAGTTGGCCGTTTATTTCGAAGATCACAGATGAAGTGGGGACGCCTGTCTTCTTCATTTGGTCTGCGTGTGAAACAATAATACTCGTAACAAAAAGGAGGGAGATGGGGGAGAAAAAAATCCTAACATGAATCAGAAGAAATAATATCTAGCACACCCCCGTAAATCAACCTTCCCCCCCTTTCCTTCCCCCTCCCCCGATCCCTCTCTCTCCACACGCTCGCAGGCGCGGACACACACACACGCGCGCACAGACAGACAGACACACACACACATAGATAGACACGCACAGGCGCGCACACACACTGTACTGTGTATTTTCGGAGGAGGAGGTGGTGGTGGCTTTTGGAAGAGGAGGAAGAGGTGGTGTTGGGGAGGGGGGATCTCTTTCCCCATTTGGAGATGATTGTGCTATTCCTCTTTGCCTTGCTCTGGATGGTGGAGGGGGCCCTTTGCCAGCTCCATTACACGGTGCAGGAAGAGCAGGAGCATGGCACGTTCGTGGGGAATATCGCCGAAGACCTGGGCTTGGACATTACAAAACTTTCGGCTCGCCGCTTCCAGACGGCGCCCAACTCCCGCAGCCCTTACCTGGAGCTCAACCTGGAAACCGGGGTGCTCTACGTGAATGAGAAGATCGACCGGGAGCAGATCTGCAAGCAGAGCCCCTCCTGCCTCCTGCACCTGGAGGTCTTCCTGGAGAACCCCCTCGAGCTGTTCCGGGTGGAGATCGAGGTGCTGGACATCAACGACAACCCGCCCTCCTTCCCGGAGCCCGACCTCACCGTGGAGATCTCGGAGAGCGCCACGCCGGGCACCCGCTTCCCCCTGGAGAGCGCCTTCGACCCCGACGTGGGCACCAACTCGCTGCGCACCTACGAGATCACCCCCAACAGCTACTTCTCCCTCGACGTGCAGACGCAGGGGGACGGCAACCGCTTCGCCGAGCTGGTGCTGGACAAGCCCCTGGACCGGGAGCAGCAAGCGGTGCACCGCTACGTGCTGACTGCGGTGGACGGCGGGCAGCCCCAGCAGCGCACCGGCACCGCCCTGCTCACCATCAGGGTGCTGGACTCCAACGACAACGTCCCCGCCTTCGAGCAGCCCGTCTACACCGTATCGCTGCCGGAGAACTCGCCGCCGGGCACCCTGGTGCTGCAGCTCAACGCCACCGACCCCGACGAGGGCCAGAACGGCGAAGTGATCTACTCCTTCAGCAGCCACATCTCGGCCCGCGCCCGGGAGCTCTTCGGCATCGCGCCGCGCACCGGGCGGCTGGAGGTGAGCGGCGAGCTGGACTACGAGGAGAGCAGCGTGTACCAGGTGTACGTGCAAGCCAAGGACCTGGGGCCCAACGCCGTGCCGGCGCACTGCAAGGTGCTGGTGCGGGTGCTGGACGCCAACGACAACGCGCCCGAGATCAGCTTCTCCACCGTCAAGGAGGCGGTAAGCGAGGCGGCGGCGCCGGGCACCGTGGTGGCCCTCTTCAGCGTCTCGGACCGCGACTCGGAGGAGAACGGGCAGGTGCAGTGCGAGCTGCTGCAGGGCGACGCGCCCTTCCGCCTCAAGAGCTCCTTCAAGAACTACTACACCATCGTCACCGAGGGGCCGCTGGACCGTGAGCAACCGGGCGGCGACGCCTACACCCTCACCGTGGTGGCCCGGGACCGCGGCGAGCCGCCGCTGAGCACCAGCAAGTCCATCCAGGTGCGGGTGAGCGACGTGAACGACAACGCACCGCGTTTCAGCCAGCCCGTCTACCAGGTCTACGTGAGCGAGAACAACGTGCCCGGCGCCTACATCTACGCCGTCAGCGCCACCGACCGGGACCAGGGCGCCAACGCCCAGCTCGCCTACTCCATCCTGGAGAGCCAGATCCAGGGCATGTCCGTCTTCACCTATGTCTCCATCAACTCCGAGAACGGCTTCCTCTACGCCCTCCGCTCCTTCGACTACGAGCAGCTCAAGGAGTTCAGCTTCCAGGTGGAGGCCCGCGACGCCGGCGAGGAGCCGCAGCCGCTGGCCGGTAACGCCACCGTCAACATCGTCGTGGTGGACCAGAACGACAACGCCCCCGCCATCGTCAGCCCCCTGCCCGGCCGCAACGGCACCCCGGCGCGGGAGGCGCTGCCCCGCGGCGCCGAGCCAGGCTACCTGGTGAGCCGCGTGGCGGCGGTGGACGCCGACGACGGGGAGAACGCCCGCCTCACCTACAGCATCGTGCGGGGCAACGAGGCCAGCCTCTTCCGCATGGACTGGCGCACCGGGGAGCTGCGGACGGCCCGCAGGGTGCCGGCCAAGCGCGACCCCCAGCGCCCCTACGAGCTGGTCATCGAGGTGCGCGACCACGGGCAGCCGCCGCTCTCCTCCACCGCCGCCATCCAGGTGGTGCTGGTGGACGGCGCGGCCGAGCGGCCCGGCGGCGGCGGCGGCGGCGGCCTGGGCGCGGGGGCGGGCGCGGGGGGCGGCGGCGGCGGCTCCAGCGAGCATCGCCCCAGCCGCTCCGGGGGAGACACCTCGCTCGACCTCACCCTCATCCTCATCATCGCCCTGGGCTCCGTCTCCTTCATCTTCCTGCTGGCCATGATCGTCCTGGCCGTGCGCTGCCAGAAGGAGAAGAAGCTCAACATCTACACCTGCCTGGCCAGCGACTGCTGCCTGGGCTGCTGCTGCTGCTGCCCCTGCTGCAGCCGGCAGGCGCGGGCCCGCAAGAAGAAGCTCAGCAAGTCGGACATCATGCTGGTGCAGAGCTCCAACGTGCCCAGCAACCCGGCGCAGGTGCCGGTGGAGGAGTCGGGCAGCTTCGGCTCCCACCACCACAACCAGAACTACTGCTACCAGGTCTGCCTCACCCCCGAGTCCGCCAAGACCGACCTGATGTTCCTCAAGCCCTGCAGCCCCTCCCGCAGCACCGACGCCGAGCACAACCCCTGCGGGGCCATCGTCACCGGCTATGCCGACCAGCAGCCCGACATCATCTCCAACGGCAGCATTTTGTCCAGCGAGGTAAGGCCCGGGCGCCCGCCCCGCGCCGGACCGTTGGGCGACCGTTAGGGGACCGTTGGGCGGCCGGCCGTGCCCCGCCGCTGCACTGCGGGCTTTCCCCAAGCCCCGCGTCGCTTTCCCGTCGTCTCCCGAAGCTCCCTCCCCTCCTCTCCCGCCGGGGAAAGGCGCTTTGCTTTCCCCTTCGTCCTTCTGTTCCCTTTAATCCACTTGTCCGCCGCCTCCCTCCTCGCTGCCCTCTGATATTTGGGAGGCTTCAGCGAGGGAGAGGCGAGTGCGGGGCAGCCCCCCGGCCAGCCGCTACCTCCCTCTCACCCGGGCTCAGAAACTGTTGCAGCCCAGCGCGTGTCCCGATCCCCCCCCCCCCCCCGCCCCGGTGCCTGTGAGGGAAGCTGGCCCCGGCCGGGCAGCATCGGGGCGCAGAGGTCCCCCTGAGCCGCTGGCTGCAAGCGGATCGCCTGTGGGTTGGGGCGGGAGGGGGGGGAGTGTGCGTGTGCTGCTTTTCGCAGAGTCGCTGCAGCTGATGGTAATGAAATGACGTGAGGTGTAATCACAGGGTTTTCTGAAGCAACATTTTTAAAACTCTGTCTTTTTTTCTTCTTGAAATCTTTGCATGTGCAAGGCTTTGGGGGAACCCCCCTCTGGGACTGTGACAATCTCTACAGTTAGCAGGAACTTTAATTAATTTGTGAATTAGGGTTTATTAATTGACTTCTCTTTATCTGAACAGCTCTTTATAAACCAAAACTGAGTTCGCAAAGGAAAGCATCAAGAGTTTCTGTGAAACTATATGCAGAGACTTAACATCCCCTCCTGTTAAACATGTTGCTTATATTGTGTTATATAGTGTGTAGAGAATTTTTATCAAAGCGTATGCCATGCCATAATTCTCCCCTGTTAATCATTTTCTACTGGGTTAGCTCATACAGGCTCACAGTACCTCTCTGCCTGTGCACTAATGAAAACAACACGTTCTCTCTTAACGCGAATACTGAAACCTGAATACTGTCCAGCCTGGCAAAGGTGGTTTGAATAATATTTTCTAAAGCCTTAAGTTTTGCAGTAAAATTTCTAATATTGGCTTGTAAGATTGACCTCTCCTCAAAATGTCTATAAAATTCTGTCTTCTGTTGCCTTTTTGAGGACTCGAGGGCATCTCAATGTATCTTCTTCCTTAGGGTGCAGTAATTGTACTGTCTCCCCCTATTTTTATACACTGGAATTAAAAACAGGCTGAAAACTAGATTACAATAAGTTTTTTTCTCAGACTAAGTAGTACACAACTCTAGAAATAGTTCTGTTGATCTTTGTGGGAGTCCTTGTGATGCTCGACAGCATGCACTGTGAGAAAAAGTGTCAGAATCTCATCCCAAAAAACTCGGGAAAAAAATCCCTCGTGCCTTCCCATCTGTGCGAGTAAGAATACGAGCTGGGTTTTTTTCCCTTACATCCTAGAAACAGATTGTGTAGGCCTACTTGCAGCTAAACATTACCATTTATAGTGAATATGGTGAGCTGCTCTGGTATATTTTCTGATGCTGGTTACAGAAATATCAAGAGTTAAAATATTTCTCTGTATTTTCTTTTTCCCAGACAAAACATCAGCGTGCTGAGCTCAGTTATCTAGTTGACAGACCCCGACGAGTAAACAGGTATGAGCTCCTTAGCCTTGTTCTCCTAATGCATGCTTTAGCAAGTCTGAATGGGGCGCAGAAATGTGTTTACCGCAGATATAAAATAGTAGTAAAGCAATGGGAAATTGAACGTATGTAGAAGTATTAAATAACACAGTCGACTAAGTGAGTTTGAATTACGGCTTTTCTGAACTGGTTTCAAAACCAACTGAAAAGAGAACAAAATCTCGTTTTGTATAAGTCTAAAACGTGCTTTAAATACTTATGAATGCTTCTGTAGGGTCTTCCAGAAAACATTGGTCTCTCTGAGTTAAAAGTTCGCTTAAGTAAATGCTACCAAATTATTAATACCAATTACATGAAAACCAGGAAAGTAATAACGCTTACCGACCGTTCCAGCTGGACTACCAAGGTCTGAAAATGCCAGTTTTGTTTATGGTGGACAGAGCACCTCTGCAGCAGCAGTGCAGCAGGCAGGAGTGGGTGAATGCAGCGCCGTGTTTGGCCATGTGATGGCAGAAGAATGTTTTATGAGTTCCTCTTTCATGTTTATTCTAATGTAAAGATGTTTCTGTGTCTAGTTCTGCATTCCAGGAAGCAGACATAGTAAGCTCTAAGGACAGTGGTCATGGAGACAGTGAGCAAGGAGACAGTGATCATGATGCCACTAATCGAGGTCAATCCTCTGGTAAGTCTGATAAGAGAATGGAAATAGTAGCTCTTTAAGTAGGGAGACTAGAAAGAACAGTTACTTATAGGAATATAATACAAGAGTGGCATAAATAACGTCAGCATATTGTATGGGAGGCTGGGTTTAAGTCAGCTCGCTACTGAGTTACCTGGGCAAGGAGACAATTTTGAGCCCCTTTCATTCAGGGGGCAGAGTTTATTTTTATTCATTCGGCTGGGGGCGGTTGGTCTGTTATTCTGCATCATTTGCTGTTGCAAAACTTCCTGCACATTAAAACAAAGTTGTTGGTACATTTTATAGTGCATTTTTTTTCAATGGCAGATTCGCAGAATTTCAAAGCATTAGGCAATTTTGTTTAGTAGGCACTTCAGCTGGCATGGCAGTGTGAAGTGCAGGGGGAGTTCCCAAGGGAAAGAATGAACCCAGTGATTGAATGACAGCCAGACTGTGAGGATTTTTGCTGGGGATCAGTGGAGACACACTGGGTGCTCTGAATGTGTAATACCTTAGCATTTTTTGAGGATTGTTTTTTTAATTCAAATTGAGGCACCATATAGTATAAGTGATCTCCATGTTAATAAGGCTAAGGTATTCTTAAGCACATTTCTTTCAGTCCTGACAAAGGAAGGAAATGCTTTAAAAGACTGTGATTTGAATCACCTAGAAAATATATACATTGCGGTGTTATTCCCATGTGTACGGCTTGCTGTCTTTGCTCTCATACTGTCAGTTTTCTTCTGAAAGGGACATTTGTTTAGAGCCTATGCATTAGAATTCATTCTCACTCTCGCACTGCATTTTAGCCACAAATGCTTGTGCTTTCTTCCCTACCACAGCCTCCAAAGGTCTGGTATGAATTGATTCAATACAGTGATTTCTTTCCCCCTGTTTCCTCTGTGCTCTATCATGTAGGATTTGCTACAAGTGTGTCATACAAAATACTGCCAGAATCTCTCCAGTCGTCTATTTTTTAACCCTGACCCCCGTCTTAGAAGATACCAGGGCAAGGGACTCAGTACTGCCAGAGCAGTGCTGCCTCACCCGCGTGCTCTGTTAACGTCCTCTATGTTCTTGCTGCTATAGTCGCTGTGCCCTTAACGGTGGGAAACCCAGGCACCAGGGGAGGAGGAGGCTGCTACAGGGCCCCTTTATATTGCTGCAAGTCATTAATATGCAGACCTAATGAGACTCGAGAAGAGCCAAGAGTCTCCGGAGCTCCCTGCTTCTTGCAGGGCTTCATGCTAAGCGAACAGAGTGTCTATTTTGTGTCTGGGAACCTGACAACAAACCAGGTCTTGCCAGAAGTTTACATCCGAACACAGAGCCTCTTTCATTTTTGGCCTATATATGGCGTATGATTTATTGTTGTTTTAAAAAGCCATGTATTTAGCCTCCCCCCACCCTTTCTTTCGCACTGCTTCTGATGCAGCAATCAGTGCTACTGAGTTATAAAAAGCTCCCTCTCCTCCTGCCCTCCCTGCATTCCATTTTTTTTTCTTTTACGCATTTTACTGCAGCAGTCATCTCAATGAACATTTCAATCAGCTTAGTCCCTCAACATAATGAACCATAATAACCAAACAGGAGAGAAAAGAATAAACATCTGCAGAAGGGGCTGGATTTGACTGATGGTGGGAATATAATCATATAGTTGCACATCAACTGAAAGCTATTTTCTTTTAGATGCATTCAGTGCTGTTATTGTTGTGCCTCTGCTCTTTATTCTTTCTCTCCATTTTAAAAGTAGTCTGTCTCAGATATGAACACTGCAACTACTGTCAAACTTGGCATTAGTCCTTAGCTGGGTAAATTCTTCATTTTCATCATTTCTATTTTATCAAACTAGGGGAAAAAATCTATTCTATACTTTCAAAACAATTTCAAATCATTTAAGAATCTGATGTGATTTATGAACTTCTGTGTCTTCAGTGGTGATTACAAATGAAGTAATGAAAGCTGACAATTTGGTTTGGTCTACTCACAATTAACAGTTTGAACTGAAACCTCAAATACACAGAACTTCCAATGTAATATATTGGTGCTGTGATTTCAGAATAATTTGCATGCACAATTTTTTAAATGCTAGTTCCAAATAGATATTTAAATACAAATCTCTCCAGAAATTGCTTTAATCTTGTACATACGTATAATATAGTTTTCCTGTAAGTTTTGGGCTGAATCCTGCTGTCGTGATGCAAAGAACGTACCCCTTGACCTCAGCGATAACAAGATATTTTGATATAAAAACTTCACTCTTGCTGTTAGCTTTTGGTGATGAATTTTATGGAAAAAAAAGGAGCATAAATCTTGTTTGATCTTGAATGGCTAGAGGAAATATCTGAGGGAATGCCTTCTCAGCTTGTCAGTTGTTCTGGTGCTCTGTAATTAATTCTTTCTAAATTAATGAAGGAAAACACACTGGTTGATAACATGGGAGAAGTTTGGGCTGTTTTTTCCAAGATGTTACCTGATACCATGCAGCATCATATTTGTTTTCAAAAGCATTGTATCTGCATCCAAAAATATTTAGTAGAAAATTCACGTTGACAAATAAAACTCACTCCCTACCAGTTTCAGTCAGCATCATGTTCTACTTGCAAAACATCTTCTTACTGTTCTGTGCATGACTTCTGTTACTGTCACCAGTGAACAGTCTTGTGGCACACAAGTAGCTATTCTATAGTAGTCCGCTGCTAGCCAAGCTGACTGTCAAAAGTCATGGTCAATTATTAATTGGGAAGGAAGACATGCAGGATGAAAATCTGTCACTGTGTCATAGATTTATCCAGCACAATTATTTAGTGAAAATTCTGAACTAAGCTGTTCTATGTATCATAAAATGTTTTATTATGTTTTGAAATAAGATTCTAGTTCACCTTTTCACAAAATATATTTTCTTAATAGTGATTTAATCATGGTTTCAAATGTGCTGGAATGTATGTAAAGGATTAATATTGTTCCTATTAAAGTACCACCTGAATGCCTGGTAATTATCCACATTCTTATCTACCTTAACATCCACGAAGTACAAAAGTACCGTCATCTGCATTTAGCGGGGAATGGCAAGTAGTGGGATACTCAAGAGCCTAATTTTCATGGCTTGAGTAGTCATTTCGTTGACTGGGATAGGAATCTGAGCTTTTTGGAAAATGACTTTCCAAAGGTGAAGAAGCGCAAGAAGTTTTTGGCAGGCAGAGGAGGGGTTTCTCAAACCCAAGTGCGTGTTCTAATTACTTGTGCTCTTCTTTATCTGAAAATTGTTGAGACAAAAGCTGCTATTTGTTGTAGAACAAATGCAACTCATACAACGCTACTACCTGTTATTAACACACTGTATTTCAATCACGTTCTGTAGGAGTAATTTCTAAGCATGAGGTTAGTTTATTTCCCATGGTTGATTAAATTCTTGGCCTCCCTTGTGAAATTGCCGACTTGGGTGCCAATTAATACTCTACGTGTGTGTATGTTTAAATTGTATGATTAGACACCTGTCCTGTAAGATTTGGACTCATGCCATCAACTTATTTCATGTGGTTGCTCACTAGCTACTCAGCTTTCTCAAGCCGAACATGCAGAGTTCTTCACAATATTACCTTTGTTTCACCTTTTTCACTGATTTGGCATGATCTCTCAGATGCGCTTCAGGAAGGAATATCCAAGATGTGAAGCTAAGTAAATATACTGTCAGGTATATACTATAAAATGCCTCAGCTTTTTTGATAATCTCCTCTGTGCAGTACTGGGCAGTACGCATTGGTGACCGGCTGAGATCTAAAATTAGGCTTTCACTAGTGGACTTTATGAGGGGAATTGGTAGGGGTCTAATACAAAGGCACAGGGTGAAACATTGCCCCACACCTTTTCAGTACAGACTAGGTAAACCCCAAGAGGGTTAGTACGTGTTATTGCAGAAGAGCTATGATATTTCAGTGTTCACAAGGAGAAGAATTTGAGATGTCAGAAGGAGAATTTTAGCAATAAAGGGACAGAGAAAACCAGTATTCCTTCTGAGCCTATGCAGAATGACAGCTAAATCCTGTTTTGAAGATCACTTGGGCTAATAGTCTGTCTTGGATAAAGTGAGAGTGAACATGAAAATGGCTTAGAAAAGTGCTTTGACTCAAGCTGAGGGTGGTTCCTTTTTCTCTTTTTCTCTTCTCTCCTTGGGCTGCATGCTTAATAATGTTCACATCTCAATGGTCCAGATAGGGCTTTGAAGTTGAGATATGGAAGAGCTGAATATTGAAGATGTTTGAGTCTTTATTCATGTTCTCATGCAGATGAAGTCAGTTTTATCCAAGGCAGCAACACCAATTACTTAGCAAGAAAGAATGATAATTCTGTTTCATAAAGTCCAGTTCTTCAACAGATAAAGCCTTCTACAAAGGAGGTTAACATCATTATCCTTATTTACTGACACAAAACAGGAATCATAGGGAAATAAGTAACTTGCTCAAGGATAATCTAACCAAATGGATAGTTGTTCTGGTAATGGAGCTCTGAAAAGGAGGCCTGGTTCCCTATGTCTCACCTATCTCGCATCTGACTAGCTTTTTTAAGAAAAACTATCACAGAAGAAACGGAAAATGCCATTTAATTCCAAGTAAAAGCCAGTTATACAAAAAATTACACATGTTGGGGGGAAAAAACCCCTCTCAATAACAACACTACAAAATACTTTGTCAACATTTAATTTGTATTTTCGCTTCTTATTACATCATTTACTCAGTAATTCATATGAACGTGTTCATTCATTGCTCTAAAGGCTTGGTGTATGGCTCTTCTCCCTTAATTAAATTAAGAAAGAATACATTATTTAAAAATGGTTTTAGGCCTAATTTTTGCTTTGATCTAAACTGTTTTTCAAACCAATTAGAATTCATGCACATAGAAATTTTGATTTTCTCCTTTTGAAATATGAAAAGGAAGCAAATTGGGAATATGCTTCAGAAATGCAGCAAGTATCTGATTCAAAGCACGTGAGTTCAGGAAATTCAGATGCAGATATCAAACTTAAGATTTAACTCCTCTTCTGGTTTTTGGTTTCCTTTGAGGGAGGGGCGGGGGCTTGTTTTCCTTCAAAATCTGCAAAGTTAAGGTTGTGTGAGAGCTCGTATTGCCCTCTGGCCTATCTAGTAACAAGACTTGAACAAAGAGGAATGAACTAGTGGCCTTTGCCATGAGCTTTTATATGTATGCTGTATTTGGAATAGTGCAATGCTTATCATTTTTCAGCACTTCAGTGCACTATACTATCTATCTGTATCCACAAAGGACATTGGAAATTCATAATTCAGAGTCACCTTTAAAATCTCAGTTTCTCTGCATGCAAGGTCTAATACGATAACTAAATGAAAAATATAAAGCATTTTTCTTTAATGTGGATTTGCAATTATGATGGATAGTTTAGTTCTGAAGGATCATATATATAACCAGATTTATGAGGGAGATGAGATGGAAGTGTTATACTGCTGAACATTTCTTTTTGTTATAAATCAAGAATATGATTCTTGGTGTATGAAGGAGTTCTGTGCTGAATGTCTTACTTCGTTTACCATGATATATCCTTCCTTCTTGAAAAATAGCAAATAGCCTTTTCCCCCCCCCCGTTCATAATGTTTTCCCGTTAGAAACAGAGACTACTATACATGACCCACAGGAAAAAGGTGGAGGAAGAATAGCCAGCATTCATATCATAGTCAGTGTAAATATACATAGGTGCCCAGGGATTTCAAAATCTGATTGCTAATTTGAATGTATTTTCTGTCAAAATACTAAAACCAAGGGCTTGGTTCTGCACCCATTAAACTCTTAGGGAATGTTGTGACTGATTCAAGTAGGAACAATACCCAACCCAGGCCTCTCTGAACATTTTGTTCCCATCCTAAACAAGCATTTACATTCTAGCTGTGTGTTCCAGCAGTGCATATTAAAATTCAGATGTATAAGTATATACATTTTTTTTTCTTTTACAAGTTCTCATCTTCAAGGGGGGAGAAGTTTGTCATACAAGCTTACATTTTATATCCCCTACATTTATTACTTGGTTTATTCAAAATCTTGATTTATAGTGGCTATAACACCTCTTTTATACTAAGCTGATATGTAATACTATTCAGTGCACTGCAGTAGACAAGCAGTATTCAAAAGGGAACTAAAAAAATAATATTTGGATAGAGACATTTTGCAGTTTAGCAGCTGATGTGAAAACAAAATAGTAAAATGGAGGGTAATTTTCCAGGGGAAATAAAAATCCATGAAGGGAAAAAAAGGGTCTAACTTTGAATATATATCTTAAAAACAATATTATTATAATATCTCCCTCCCCACTGACTAAAGAATATAATTTGATATTTATCCATAAGTTTTTCTTTCTCCTGCTGTCTTTCAGGAAATGTTGAATGAATACGGTCAGTGATACACTGATAGCAAAATGTAACTGTAATCATTTTCCTATTAAAAGTAGGGTTGTTTGTTGTTTACATGTAACTTTGCTAGGAAGTCTGAAAATGGAAATAACCATTTTGTGTTAATTGTCACTTAAATCTTCTGAATGGCAAAAAGTTAGACACATAAAATATGTCCTTTCTTGCATAGGAGGTATTTTTGTGCAGACATTTCAATATGTAAGATACACACACACATGGTTTTATAGACATTGTTATATATTATTTTCTTTCTGGGAAGCCTGCATCTAAATCTTGCTTTTCAGTCTTTGATAGCTACTACCACTATGGCATTTAGAACTATACAATTTGTATGCCTTGCCTGATGATCAGCATCTGATTCCTTAATCATATTTGCAGTTCACGTTTGCATTCTTCAACAGTTCACTGATCAGTAATTTATTTTCAGACTTCTGTATGCCAATTATCAATGCAAGGTTCTAATCGAAACTGGACCTAGCATTGTATATTACTTAATTTAAAATTTAAAAGTCATTATAAAGTGAGATTAATCTGAGATAAAAATCTTTTTTTCTTTCTTCATATTTTTTCTGTCAAGTGACTGCCTTTAGTGCTCAAGCACTTGTTGATAGCTCAGAAAGATTCTCGCTTGCTGAAGAGATTGTTTTTTGTAGTGTGAGATATTGCATAAATATCACTAATATAAGTCAAATTATGGTTCAAAACAGAATTCTTAATACTAATCCTCACATTGGAGATCAAGCTAATCCAGTTCTTTACAATGTTGGCTGGTGAAATGAGCTACATTACATGAATCTTATTACAGCTGTTCAAAATTTTTTCCTATTTCTCTTGCAAGTAGTGTCATTTTTTGTGATTCTAATGCAATGCTTGTAAATGCAATGTTTATAACAGATTTAGTTCAGTTTTGACATACACCTATTCTAAGACACTCAGTTCTCTTTATAAATACAAGAAAAAGATAATTTCTTTACTGTTCTGCTTTTCTGTATGATGTTGAACACCAACTTGGAGACACTGGTATTTATTTTACTCTATGCTTATGACTTCATACACCATTCCTCTCAAAACAAGTATAATCCAACAATTTAGTGACTCACAGTCAGGAAATATTCTCTTGGAAGGCCGATCTGAAGGTAGTCAATAGAAGCATAGCTTGTCATTTGAAATCTTAATAGCATTAAAGGATTTGTAAGCAAACAGTTCCGTGTTGGCAGGGACAAGTGTTTGCTTATATAGGGGAAGCATTAACAATATTGTCAATAGTATCCACAGCCATGTCACATCGGTCTACAGCTACCTTTGTACCGCTAATTACAGTAATTTATTATAGGATTCTCTCCCATTACTTGGATGACTTGATGATAGTAAGGACTGCTGCAGTAGCAATGGAAACCATCTCTGAAAGCATGATGTAACAATTGATTAAATAAGCCATCCTGATCACTTGAAAGCTGGGTTCCTACTTTGTAAGATCTGCTTTCGATATCAATAGGCTCTATCTGTATACTAATGTATGCACAGAGAGTTCCTTTATAGGACTCATTAATATTTCATTTTCATAAATGAAATCTGTGATTCCTCAATCAGGACATTTCATTTCTTCGGTCGGAGATACATTTATGTAGAAACAATTCCTTCATGTTCTTAAACAAGTATTTTCAACTGGTGAACCACAGACATCAACCTGCAAGTGGAATTGAACCTTATTTGAATGGGTTCTAAACAGTGAGATCTGCAAGTGATTTTGTGAGATAGAAGCACCAATACCCTTCTTCTTGTGATATTTTTGTGTGTGTGTGACATTCTGGCATTTAGTTACACTTATTAAATGGTGTCTTTGACTTCTGAAGACTGGACAATCAGATTTTTTTTTTTGTTGAGGAGATGAAAGTAGTGGAAGAAGTTCTTATGACATTTCTCTTTCCGCTTCCATTTCTTGGCATAATCTTTCTTATCTGTCAGCAGCTGTTCATGATGCTGAAGCTTATATCTGTAGTTTCTTTTTCTCTCATGCTTGCAGGCATGGATCTCTTCTCCAATTGCACGGAGGAATGTAAAGCACTGGGCCACTCAGATCGGTGCTGGATGCCTTCCTTTGTTCCATCTGATGGACGCCAAGCTGCAGATTACCGCAGCAATCTGCATGTACCTGGCATGGACTCCGTTCCAGACACTGAAGTGTTTGAAACACCAGAAGCCCAGCCGGGGGCAGAAAGGTCCTTCTCCACCTTCGGCAAAGAGAAGGCCCTTCACAACACTCTGGAGAGAAAGGAGTTGGATGGACTGCTGTCTAATACACGAGCGCCTTACAAACCACCATATTTGAGTAAGTACTATTCAAAAAGCTGTATGAAAGTGTTCCCTTTGCGGGAATAAAAATTAGCTCTTTCTGCTATTCATAGTAGGAATAATACAGACACAATTTTAGGAGCAGAGGGGAAAAATGGCTTCTCTTGGATTCAGGCACACTGAAGAAGGCATTGTTCAATGCTTTTAAAAAAAGACAAAACCTTGATTGTTTTTAGCGTGACATGATTGTCAACAACAAAAGTATCAGCTGATATTAGCAGGGGAGTTGCTCAGTTTTGTTTTCTGATGCTGGATTATTTTCAAAGTTTTCTTGGATAGATGGTTTAAACGTTGACATTGCCAGGCTAACATTTTTTAAGATTAAAATTAAGTCGAGAGTCCTAGGAGCTTCTTTTTATGACTGAGCAGTATCTTGTGAATAAACAGTATGTGTATTATTTTGAAGTAACTATTTACATAGTTAACATTAAGGGTTTGTAAGGAAGAAGACAAAACTTTTTGCCTTCGGTCTGATCATCTTTCAGCCTACATAGTATTGACTTTTGTCAGCGCTCCTCCGTGCCTTCTGTCTTGTTCCAAAATCTTGCCTCTTTCTTTAGTCACCTTTTGACTATGGTTGGGTGGCATGAAAGAGTGTGATAGACCTTCGTAATTCCTTTTGGAGTCTGAGCCAGTAGAATCCTTGAGTAATACTTTGGTCTAATATGTCTTTTCATTCTATTTAGCATCCTTCTGTATTTGATTAGAGACTGTAATCTCCTTGACTTCAAGAGTTTTATGATGTTTATTTCATCCCAATAAGCCAAAGATGTTAACATTGCAATACCGACCCTTTTTAAAGCAACAAAAGTCTTTTAGGACAGCAGATCGGGAGTAAAAAAAAGAATCTCACTGAATGGTATTAGTTTATTTATTGTGATAAAGCATTTAGTTGTTCTGAAAGGTGCTGCACTGGCAGTCCTGACATGTGAAGATCTTCGCTACAGATCATTCTCAGCATAGACAATTCAGTTCTCCCTTCTTAATTAGCTGTCTAGGTATTTCAGTCCTTCAGAGAGGTCTTTTTACCACTTCACTCTTTAGATTTGCTTTACTGAAAGCTTCTAAATTTGGATACCAATTCTGATATGTGAAAGCCATTCCTAAAAAACCTGTCCTGAGACAATATCAGCTTATTTTGTGTAGGCTAAAATGTCAGGTGTCAATCATCTGGTCATACTCTAAAGACCAATGTGAAATTTCACTTAGCTATGACCTAACGACTCATGACTCTGTCTTTCCCTATCTGGTCTTCCATCATTTACCTCTAGGAAACATTCTTTAGTACTAAGCTGTAATCTAGCAGTACTAATTTCATCTCTATCACTTCAGTTAAAAATTTGAGTTTTGTAGCACTGATGCTACACAGACACTGATGCTACAATCACAACAGAGTTCCGATGCAGTATGTGCATTCCAATGATGATTACATTTGGTGACACCACAATGGTAGTTCTGTTCTGTTTTGCTCTAGGCCTGGGAGTTTTACTTCACATAACAATGAAATATTTATTTTATTGATAGTTTAGGAATTTTAAATTTTGTTCAGCTAACATAAGTAGTATTGATGAATGATGTGTTTACATATAGACATTGATCTATATTTTACACTTTTCTGGTATAAAGGCATAAAAATTGGAGGTAAAATGTCAGAAGTACAAAATATAAGTAAGTGGTATTATGTAATCCACACTTGAGAATCCAGATTTAGTTTTGCTTTTTTCTTTGAACATCAAAGCTAAAACTGCTACAAAACAAGAGTAATATTTCTCCGTTTTATTTTCCTTTATTTAATATTTTCTTTAGTAAAATTTTAGATTATCATTGTATTGCAAGTAACAGGAGCAAAGAAAAGAGAGTGAGATAGTTGTAGCAATGAGTAAATAATTCATTATTAATAATGTATTCAATGAATAAGGCAAGAGGAATGCATAAGTGGAAGTTGATTCAGGAAGGAACTTTAGTTGAGCCACTGGGTAATTGCAATTGTAATAAAATTAAATTCAACTTCTTATCAAAGAAGATCATATCAAAATCAGTTTATGAGGAGAATGATTTTTTTAAAAGAAGTGATTAAAATGTATGAAACAGAACCTTCATATTCAGCAAAAATACTGTTTGAAAAAATGCAGCATGTATGAAAACGGCCATATGAAAAATCAGTATCAAAGAAAAAAAAGCATATTGCAGAATACAAAACCTATTTGAACTAAAAAGGTCTCTTAAAAAAAAGAGATTCTTAAGCAAAATGATCAGAAAAGAGCATAAGTTCTAGCAGGTAAACTTTAGGAAAGTAATTAGTGGAGATAAGAGGGACGACTTAGAGCAGATAGCCAAAGGCATGCAAATAAATATAGACAATTTTTAAGATGTCAGGTGTAGTAATCTAGGAGAGAATTGGTGGGTCTTTTGAGCTGCAGTTAGTGAGGACAAGGACGTTGCAGAGATTCTAAACTGTTTCTTTGCATTGCACCAGAGGAGGGACGGAGAAAGAAAGACAGGCCACCCATATTTAGGAAGCCACCCATCCCAGGTAACCATTTCAAATAAATGTGCAAGACTGAGTCATGGAAGAAGATGTTGTTGAAAAATTGACTAAAACAAATAGGAAGAAGTCAGTGGATTATGTGTTTCTTTAATTTTCAGTTTCTAGCAGAAGCTAGTAACCAAAGAATGTCAGACGTTGTGTTTAGCATTAAATAAGGTACCAGAAAACCTTGTAAATTAGAGACCAGTGAGAAACCTTAGCATAGGACATAAAATTGTAACTCGGGGGTTTTAGGAACAAGGTACCTGGCATCTGTCCAGGAAAATTGCACAGAAAGATTGTCAATTTATTAGAATTTTTATAGAGTGGGTGAGAATTAATCAATATAGTGTATTTAAACTGTCAAAAAAAAAACCCTTTAGCATAGCTTCTGTGTGGTAGAAGAAGCTACTAAAGTAAGCAAGTGTTGTCACAGGGCAAAGCATTACCAGACTCTGTGTGCCTAAGAGAAAAAAATCATAAGGATAAATGGAACATCTTAGCAGAAGCAGAGTTCCCCGAGTGTCTATGCGGAGATCTATGGAGTTTAAAAAAATGAATTATCTAGAAACGGAAATGAGAAAAAGGGAGCGGTATTTGCAGATGACATAAAATTGTTTAAGTCAATCAAGTCTCTAACAGACCACGTATGCCCACATTGTGCAGTGAAGCATGGTCCAGAAAACCCAGTCTGCTTCTGACCCAGCTCGCTCTGGAATTGAAGGCTGCAGAGCGGTGTCAGCACGGTGGAATAGGTGAGCGAACTTACTCGCTTAAGCTGTGCCATTAGCGCAATAGCTGCAAATGTAAACTGGTAGCTCTCCGTGGAGCTTTCACTGTGCCATGTAAGTGTATCTGCTCAGGTTTGTGTCTGCTTGGTGAGTCCTGCACTGTGTTCCAATGGGTACATTCAGTGCAGAACCTTAGAAAAGATAAATGAGGAAGGCGATGTATATTATCATCAGAAATTTGAATCCTTCTTGAGAAAAAAGACCATGCAATAATGCCCTGAAAGTGTCCCCCAATGTACAAAGCCAGCAAGAACGAAATAAAACGCCAGGTTGTAAAAGGGAATTGAATTGAAAGTACACTAAAAAAGTATTACAAAACCCTTACACAAAACATGTCACTATGTTGCTCTTGCCAGTCGATTAATTCCATAGAAATACATAGCATAATGGCAAAAACACTGAAAATATTTCTATGCAAAGTCATATCAAAAGCTTAGTACTAATTAATTTAGACAAGCTGTGAAAGGGACATGAAGTAAACAGGAGACTGTGTGAAAACAGAGAAGGTAAGCTGGGCACCTTCGTTTGCCGTTCTCAATAACAAGAGAGCAGTAAGGCAGCAAAGCAATTGAAGGGCAACCAGCTCATGAACTGATAAGATCATACACATTTGATAAAATGATACACATTTGACACAAATAATACAGTAATCTGTCAAACTTATGATTATGGGGTATGATTGAAACCAAAGGCTTAATAGTGGGGATTTGGGTGTTTGCTGCTTTGTTGTATGAGGTTTAGGTCATTGCATGGGTAAATGAAAACAGTAGCAGCTATAATACAAATTATAATGTAGAAAAAGATGTAAATCCTCATACTTGAAAGGGTTTCTTTATGTCCCATTATCAAATTTTCACCTTACTGGTCTAAGCCATTGGACTTATTCATACACCAGTTTCCACATAAACATACATAGTCTGTATATGCAGCAGAATACACCAAAACTAGATCTTTTTGTACTCAGAAGAATATATTTTTTACATATGTTTCATATGTTTATTAAGAATTGATTATAAGTATTTATTATGAATACAAGTTATAAAATTGTGATGGGATCAATAAATTGTAGGGTTTTTGAAAACAGTTTTCTCATAGAGTGACTCCAGGATTCTTCTAGCTTGCATGTTCTTCTTACTGCGTAATTTACACTTATTTCTTCTTATTTATCCATGTGATTTGAACTGTTTGCCTTTCTGCAAACAGTTAAGAAATATTCATAATGACGTAAATGTTCATAAAACATGAAAGAGATTCTGAACTTGACTAGAGAAAATAAGTGAAATAACACTGGTGAGGAAAATAAAATGTAGCTTTTGAACAATTCCTATATTTTAAAAATAGATTCTAACCATTTCTGTCTAATTTTTCATTCAGTGGTGGTTGTATTAGCCATTATTTTTGTAAGTATTTTTACTGTAGTGACCAAAAACCTTCATCCAAGATTCAAACTCTGTTGTACCAGCTTCTGTAGGATATCTTCACAATGAATACCTGATCAGTCTGATTCTGATCTATTTCTAATACTTTGGACCAGGTCCTGAGACGGTAACAGTGGGAATAGCACCATTATGACCATCTCAGTAGTGTTTTGGTCTGATGATGATAAGAACTAGCTTTATTTTTTTTTTTTTCTGTAATTGTGGATCATTCTAGATGCGCATTTCTTTTATAATACTTTAGAGCTTTCTTAAAGTTATGTACTGACGTTAGTGATAGAATATTTTTTTCTTCCTATTAAGAGGTTAGGATTTTTTTTAATATATGAAAACAGTCAAATATTCCCGTAATACCTTAACCTTCTATGTAGAAATGCTTATTTTGCTCTAAAAAAATGATTTTGGCATTGCTTAATCTACTTTGGAAGCAGGTTAAAATAAACTGCATAAAGGCACAATTTACTACACAGAATAACAGTGTTTATAGAAGGAGACATTCTGGAATAATAATAGTGTTCTAAAGTAGCCCCCTAAGTAGCTCTGCAATATTTTCTACATACACGCAAGCATCTTCATCTTCACCGATGAAACTATATCATTATCATGGTAATTATTGCCAACACCATCAACATGTTTTTATGCATGAATCAGGATTTTATCATGTTAGGTATGACATATACATAGAGACAGAATAGAACAGCTGGTCTCTTCCTCAAAGAGCTGGCCGCCTAAGCAAGGTGAATCCCTTTCTTTGGCTAACTGTTTTGATTTGTGTGGCACGGTTACTAAACATCAACACTACCTTTGATAGATGCAGGAAGGTCTAGGCTTGCAGACTCAAATAATTTGCATGAGACTTGTTTGTACCACCCAAAAGTTTAAAGGTAAGCTTGTCCTCATTCTGTGCCTCTGTTTCTTAGCCTGGATGGCCATTGACTCACTCTGCAAGGACGGTCTGTATGCAATTGGAGAATTTGGGCTTGGGTCTGAGCACAAGTCCCTCTATGAAAGTAGAGATGTAGTCTGAGGTTCTCGTTCTACAAAATATTTGTCACCTGCTCAACTTGAGCTATCCAAGTCAAGTTGGTTTACAAATAAAATTAAAAAGCTTTCAAAAGTCTTTGCACAGTTGAATGTTTACGAATTGGACCATCAATTTATTTCAAATAACTCACCACAGAGCTAGCACAAAGAACAGTTTAACTTACAATCATTATCCATCTCCCTGAATTAGATTAGAACAAATGACCTAGAGGGGAAAAATGTTCCTGTCTTTATACCAGGACAAGAAGTGTCTCACAATCCTTTGATTATTTTTCAAAGGAATAAAAAAAGTGCATGTAAATATTTTTTGAGTATTTTGATCTAGTTAAGATCATAAAGGCCTATTTCTGTATGGCAAGATATGTAACACAACATTTTCTAATGATGCTTAACATAAATATATGAAAAGATGTTTTAAGCAAGAAGTCTTTACTGTTTTGGAAAAGTTTCCCAAAAAAAGAAGGAATTTTGTACATTTAATATGATGGAAGAAGAATTTTCTTTGGTTTTTTGTTTAGTTACATCTCATTTCTGGAAATTATTTGTGTAGTTTTATCACAGCTGTGATAGACATTAGAGCATTACATTTGCATAAACATAAATAACAGCTATTTTGAATGGGACATTTGATTAATTTTTAAAAATGAGGCCTGTCTACATTTTTGCTTTTGAAATTAACCTACTTGATTTCTAATACAAATCAGGTAAACTTGTGAGCCGTCTGATCCCTTCATTAATCATTTTTAACTCAATTTGTGATTTTCGCACATACTTGAAGTAAAAATGCACAGAAGTAAAAGCAAACAAATTAGTACCAATAAGTTGCATGTATATATTACAGGTCTTGGGGTAAGAAGAAAGAAAACGTTGTAATGCTAGATTAAAAAAAAAAAAAGAAGTTGCATTGAAATGCAATTTTTATTGGTATGAATAAATAAATGATATGTGCATAGTAAAAGAGTTGTTCCTTTGTGAATAGTACAGTTTTGTGCTCAAAAAACATGTTAAAATTGTATCTTTCAACTTTAAATCTGATCTGCAGAGCTGAATAATCTGCATATCCTGTCACAGACAGTGGAACTCTTCACTTATATTCAGGAATTTCTCTCTGGGACAGGATACAGCTCTCATTTCTGCACAAATGAGAATGACTTTGGACATGCAAAATTGCTCAGCAAAAATGGAGGCTGAGTTGAAAAGCCAACATCTAATAATGCTAAGAAACCTAACTGAATACTTTTCCTTTTCTAAAAAGTCTAATAGAGCATTCCCATTTTTGGTGTATCTGAAATGCTAAGAGATTTATTCACTTATACCTCAAGTTTGCCACTTCAGATACATCATCTCTATTAGGTAAATAAAGCTTACAAAAAACCCTCAAACCTGAAATAAAACTTAAGCAGATAATACTAATTAAAATATAATAAGGAGAGAGCAAGACTATGATGTATTTTGACTCATTATTGTAGGTACTCTATGATCTTGAATAAACCACTTATGATGATTCACTGTTCAATGACTATTGCATAACTTCTGAAAGGTATTTTTATCTCACATTCAGGACTCGTTTGCATTCTTCATCTGAATGTATTCCTCTTGCAGCTATCACTCAAAGGGAAGAACACTTAGAGAGTATTACTGCAATAATAGAAAGGAAATGGACAATTCAGAAAGCAAAATGAGAAAGGAATATATAAATATGCAAAGATAACTGGGCTGTAGCCCAATAAAACCTATAAATTACATTATTTTTATCAATTTTTATGAAAATGAATATAAGAAAAAGAAGTAAGCATTCTTTTAATTTTAAAGCATAGGTGTTAGCTGTTATATTTAAATACTATTTGCTTGAATCTCTTTATGTAACTGTGATCTTGGACAGAATTAACAGTACCCTGGACTGTACAAAATACTGATAAAAAAATGTACCCATTATTAGGTTTACATAGCATCTTTTATCTTAGACAACTCTAGAGCTCTTTGCAACTACAGTGCAGGAAAATAATGGAAAAAGTTAAAAAAACTTGAGAAACTTTTGAGAAACTTTTGAGAAACTTTTGAGAAACTTTTGAGAAACTTTTTGAGAAACTTTTGAGAAACTTTGAGAAACTTGAAAGAAAAAATTATTTTTAGTTTGTCTTAAAAATATACCATTTCAACTATTTCTTTTCGTCTAATAGCTGTAAAAGTCTGTATTTGCCAGTTCTGACTGGAACACATAGAAGTCTTGTATATCTAACTGTCTCAGACTGGTACTGTATTTATTCATTTATGTCAATTTTGAGAGTGCTTATGTCTGCCGTGAATATACTGTCTGTGGACATTTTTTTTTAAATAATGAAATACTGTTTTCTGGATTCCTACCAGTGGAATATGAACAAACCCAGCAGAAAGATTGCTTGAAACTTTAGGAGTAATTTTTGAGATTACTGTGTTATGCTGGTTTAAAATTTCAGAATGCTTCTTGTCCTATAAATGTAAATCCTATGACAAAAGTAATTTAGCCACTTATGGACATGAGTCTCTTTGGAAAGCAATGAGATGTTTGCAGTTAGAATTTTCAAAGGCACTAAAGATATGTATTTTTGATAGGCAAATTCTATTCATTATGAATAAATGCTATTCTTAAATGTACAAACCTCCTTATTGTGACAGTCAGGAGCTGGAGAATTGAATGTGTGCCTAATCTTAGGTCTACGCGCAGCGAAGTCTTTTCTTCTCTGCTTGCCTCTATCTGCAGAACTCCTTGGCCTGCACAGCAGAGGAAATTGTTCTTGTTTCTGGCTCTTTTGCTGTACACAATAACTCTGATTTCCCACTGTCATTTCCACTGCTTTAATTTTTGAGGGCTTCCCTTCTTTTTTTTTTTTTTTTTCTTGACCGAAGGAGGAAAAATAGGGAAAACCATTTAAAGAATGCAACAAATAGCCAGTAAGAGAAGGAACTGCATCTATTTATCGTGTTTGGACAAGCACACTATAGGGATCAGTGTTGCTATTTATCTGGCGAGCCTGTAAACAGCTCTATTTGTACACTAGCCACCAAGAATCCACAGTTTCATGCTAGCAGTAGGATGACTGCTACTGGGAAGTAGCTGTCAATATTTTTAATTTGTTTTAAAAACATAGTATGGTGAAGTCAGAAGAGTGAAAAATGATGTATTTGGTACCTTCTTGTAAGAGGGGAAGTAGGAGATACAGACAATTAGAATACAATTTTTAACTTCAATACCGAATAAATTGTTGGAAGAACTAAATACGATGATAGTAATCAATGTGTATTCACTGAAAATCCAAGCTCTCCTAAGGTAATTTAATTCCTTTCTTTGATAGGATAATGGTCTTTATTGGTTGAAGAAAATATTGTGGAATATGGGGAAGCAAATCTTCAGAACTTGCTTCCTAAATTCTGCCTGAAAATTATGTGCATGTATGAGCTGCAAGAGTACATCTGCATTTCTTGCATACACATGAATCTATTTCATATGTGTAAATGATGTTATTTTACATGGCATTTTCATAGGTTATCAGGAGTAATGTGGATTAGAAAGAAAAAAAAAATGGATGCAGAGTAGATTCACCAAAGAAGTTACGGGGATGACAGACTCCTGTTTTAGCAAGTGACCTGAGTCCTCTGACTTTATCTTTTCACCTCCAGCATCATGGCTGCATTCAGCACTGGAAAAGGATTCATTATGAAACTGCTTGAATGCAATCTTTCTTTATTCATCCGGAATTTTATAGATGCTGATACTGTGGATTCATCTTATGTCAGAGTAAAATTCTGTCACTTTGTGACTTTTTTAGTTGCCTATTTGTGCTTTAATTTGACATCCATCTATTCTCAATTGGAGTTTAGATGACAGTTGAATGTAGCTGCACACAGCAGTGGGTATTGATAGGAATTGAGATCTAAAAAAATTCTTGTTTATAAATGAGATGCAGTAATAACTTTTTTCCCACTCTACTTGAGATAAAGTGCTGTGTGGTTTGTACTTGCAATATTCTTTATGTCCAAAATGGTTACACTGCTTCTAATTAATTAAACAGGATCCTTCCCAACCCTGCAATGTTATGGTCTGTACTCTTACAGCCTCTGGCATGCCTTTAGGCTGTGTCAACTAGCTTTCTTCCCGAACAAGTCCTGCGCATGGTGCAGGTGTCAGAACATGGGACCATTCCTGAAAGCAGATTGAATATGATCACGCTATATGGCCCCCATGTATTGCTCGATATGGCTGAGAAATTTTAATAACGTGGATATAAATTATTCCATTCTGGTAGTCTTAAGTGAGAAAGAATGGTCATGGGCAAATTGCATTCATGGATAGAAACTGAGCCAATATGTCTTTTTGAATAAGAGAAGTTTTGAAAGGAGTGTGAGAAGTTTATATGATACGCTTAAGTATGTTATCTTGGTAAACTGGGAAGGACTCTCTGAAATCTGAGTGTATGCTGCTCATGAAAAACAATGTTAAGTACTGTGCTTTAGAAATGGAAAATAAAACGTTCACAAAAAGAGAGGGGACATACCTGCCAGATCCTAATGCCACCTAATCCCTACTAGGAGAGAGAGGTGGTGGAAAAAACATCATGGCAAAGATAAATTGGGTAGGAACACACAGTGCGATGCTGATGTAGCACTGTAATGCATGTTACCTCGTGTAAGAACAAGGAAATTTAATTATTTCAGGCCAAATCCAGCATGATTAATTTAGGCACCTCTGAAGGCCACCAAACAGTGACTTATACATGTCTGCTTCTCCCTTGAATCTATAGGGAACTTAGGCACTTAAGAGCAATTTAGGAGGAATGGTTCATATCCCTCCTCTTCTCCCCAGGGCACTGAAAATTTTAAGTCACATTGTAGCCAGCCTTTAGTCTATTCTGCATTGGTTAACTCTCAAACTGACATGTTCATTTTCAGGCTTGTCAGCTTAAAGAGATGGATATTGTAGATTTCAGAAGAGCTCAATAAAATGGTGAATTTTGGAAAAAAAACCCTAAAACTGCATGGAGGAAGAAGAAAAGAAGGTTGAGGAGAAGAAATGATTGTTGCATACAAATACATAAGCAATTTTTATAAAACAAGAAAGGAATCAAATACTGGTATTACTAAGGATAGTACCAAAATTATTAGCTTACAGTGAATCGGGAAGAATGTGAATTTGCTACTAGAACAAATATGCAGTTAGAATAAGTTGTTGATGGAGAATTTGGAAATATTCTTAGGGAATATGCTCTGTGCTAAGTTTGACATACATCAGGAATAATTTTGGAGTTATTTAATTGGTCTTAATTCAGTACATAATTATAAAAACTCTTGCAAAATTAAATATTCCATGAGTCTCTGAATGTAATGGTGACGTCATGTATTATCTTTAGTGTTTTCAGGTAGATAATATGGTTATAATAGTACAGATAGAGGAAAATGCTTTCTTCTGCTCACTGTATCTTGTGGGAAAACTGTCTTTGGTATTTTTATGGTACATTATAGAATATAGCTTAGCACTTTCTGTGCTGAATTGTAGTAACTAAAAAGCATTGTTTCTGTAGTAAATAACGGCAACCAGAGATAAATCAAATCTGACATGTACTATGCCACTGGCCTGTTGCTGGCAGTGAAAAAAAAATTGTCAGCATTTAGAACAGAAAATCAAAGGCACATAAAAGTATCTTATGTGCCACCGAACATTGATGACAAAATCTAGGACTTGATTCAAAAGAAAATCCTTCTTAATCGTATCTTTAATGTAAAGCACATGTTGATTAAGGTCAGTGCTTAAACTTAAGCCTATGCTTGAGAATAGTCCTAAACAGAGAGAAATTTTATCTGGTGCTTACATGAACTGGGACTTGGATACTTATTATTAAGAACTGAAATTTTTTTTTTTTTTTCAGAGGATCAGCTAAGTCCAGGTAGAATATAAATCTCAGAGCACTCAGTAGCACCAGGGAAACATTATTTCAGTGACTGTCATGATGTGTCAACATTTGTATCAGGTATCCCACTTGCCATATGAAAATATTTACCAAGACATGTTCCAAACATCAAAAATATCTTTTAAGTGTGTATTTTCTGATCTGAAATGAAGCTAATAGAGATGGCTATATGTGTCAGTCAGAAATTTGGTCAATAAACTTTTCTCAAAAAAGAGTGATCATCTATTTAAGTTGTTGATATAGAATTCAACACTATGTTCAAGATTGAAAAGTGGCAGTTTTGTACTTAAGTGCAAAGGACAAACCTCTTTCCCCCTTTTCATGGAGTAGGTAACGCTATTTGTCATGTTCACTAGATTATGGTCACTGCAGTGTCCACCACTGTCAAATTTCGGCTTGGCTGGGAATCACTGTTTCTTGAACAGATTGAAATGAATATAGACATGGAAATGTACACAGTTAATGCAAGACAAAAGGAAAGGACAATGTATGTGGTTACATTGTTTACTTTATACCAAAGATAGCTTTTTGGCATAATCATCTTTGTTCCAGAAGTAAAGATATATTCTTAAAGGAAGGAAAGATTTTAATGGTCTGTGGTGTTTATTTATTTAGCTAAAAGCAAGTCTGTTTCCAGAAAAGATTCAGTGCAACAATTACAAACTTTTGCATTTTGGCCTACTTCATTTATTCACAGCCTGAAGACCTAATGCTCACAAATTTTTTTTTTTTTAATTTCACATGAAATCTGGGTAATTGTACCCATCAGTCCAAATGCTGTTTGTTTATTTTGGAAACAATATCTATATTTTGGGTTTTGCAGATGCCAGAAAGAACATTTCAGTCATACTGAGTTCCATGTCTTTATTAGGGACAAACTCTGCCTTGGTGCAACTTACATGTTCACATACAGGAGCTTCTCCTGCCTTCCCTATCTTATCAGATGCCAGAAATGGCCAGACAGAATGTGGTCTCATTCTTACCTAACGCCCCTGGTGGCCTTCAGGACTCTTCAGACATATACATAAGCACATAAAGAGTGGCCACCAGAGCCAGCCGGCTCACTGACATTAGGGGAGAGTTGGCCTTTTTTATTTTTTTTAATTTTTAAAGTACAAAAGTAAGTATGTTCCATCTTCCTTTTTTCAACTCTTTGATATAATATAGAGTTAACACAACCACATTAATTGTGTAAAATGTAACGGGCATCTGGAACACAAGCTATGTTGTCTAAGTGTGCTCTACAGAGTACATAGATTTGAAAGCACAAAATCTCGTAACTAAAGCCTTGAAAGAAAAAAGTTCCCCTTAAACTAATTCATGAGGAAAAGATATATGAGAAAAATATTATTTTCATATTTGTGTACCAAAGTTTATCGGTCTGGATAAGACAATCTCTTTTTATAATGCCATTAGTGGAATTTTCATAAAATATTATTAGCAATGCTTTAAAAAACTTCTTTAAGTAATAGCTCATTAAAAAAAAAAAGACTTTATGGATGCAAAAGATACTGAATTGACACCTGAAATGACTGGAATACTTTTTTATCCACAGAACATGGGTGGCAGCAGAGTAATCCCCATCCTACATCCCCCAGCCCCAGCCCCAGCCGTGTGTCTCACCCTTTACCTGGATACACCACTACAAAGGGTGAGGGAGCTATGGTAGTTTACTCTGCATTCCCATTCACTTGTTGACCTCTTTACAAAAATATAGGTGCTGATAACTGAACTAGAGCTTCAGGTTAACTGAAACAGCCAGCTTATTTCATATAGAATACCTTCTACCACTACTTAAATCCTGGTCTCTGCACAATTGGGCTGAGTTAAAACAAGAATGATGAATTTGCAGTCTGTTGGTTGTCACTAGAATTATCCATTCCTGGCTCTGTCAAAGCTAATGGGACTTGGTGAAGGGCAATATTTCATCTGCTACAGTTAACGTATAGACTGTAAAGCAAACCATAAAAATATAAAGAGAGCTAAAATTAATAATGCAAATTTAAAACGAACATTGCCATATGTATATGAGGTAATTAACTCCTTTTAAAATTATTGTTCACTACAAGTGAAAGGCATTCACTGGTAAGCCTGAATAGCTGGGCTATTTCTGAGTGGAATGCAGGAGATTACAGCCTCCGGTAATCTCTGTATCGTTGCACGGGTTGCACGAGGACCACCTGAGCTGCATAAACGCGGCATGGTGAGGCACACTTTTTTTTACAGCAGACCCACAAGAAAAAACGTAATGCATTGAGTGCTTGCATAGCAGCCCATATCTGAAAGCCCATATGAAGACAAATAGTACTTGGATATTGTGCTAACTTACAGAATTTGGATCTGAAATAGCAAGATGGCAGTTTATGTACTGGCTTTTTCCCCTGTTCTCCTGTTGCATAGCTTTCTTTGATTTAAAAGAGAGGGTTTTAGGTTCAAGTGTCTTCTTTCTCCTAAGTGAAGGGGGATCAGCAATATTTCTGTAACAGCAGCAGCATGCCTGGCATTTGATATTCTTCAGAGATTTTATTATCTAGGGGTTCATTTGGATCTTTAGACTGTTGGCACTTGGAGGAACTCGGCAGTCATTCTGTTATAGCAGATATAATGCTGTGGGAGTTTATGGAGCTCCTAAATGTAGTATAGAGTGAAAGTGGCAATAGTTATAAAAGGTATAGGATGTGTTTCCTTTTGCTGCTTTGGTTGCCAGCTGTGGAGGGAAGCAGTGGGCCTTCTCTCCATCCTCGTTAGATTAACTAGCAATACTAAGCAGGAGAAAATTTTGATTCAGAGAGTTTGAAGGTCTTCCAAGTACAGGCAATCCTTTCTAGGGTTTGCCAAGAGGAAATGTATATGACTGTATTCATGGCTGTAAAGTAGTAAGTTTGGATGCAATAGGATGATTCACAACAGGGTGAAAGGAAGATTTATTAAAGAGACTAGGGCTTTACAGTATCTTCTGTTCATTTCTGATTCATAAGCTAGGAATAATCATTGCATACTTTATTTTCTCTTTTCTATTTCTTATGTTAGTGTTTTTCATTTTTTTTTCTGTTCATCTACCACTGATGTCTCTACATGTCTTCTCTCATCAGTCAACACAGAACTAGCTCACTGAGAATGGGAGCCTTACTAATGTGTACTGACGAACAGATGAATCTTAATGTATTTTTGCTGGTTTTTATTTCCAGTTTTTATTGCAATTCCATATAAATTCTATGCATTAAGTGCTCTTACTGTAACACTCAAAATCTTTGTTAAGGTCTTTGGGGAAGGATCAATAGTCAGTACAGCACAAATCGTGTACCCTAAGAATTTTAATTGGAATATTTGTGATTCTTTAATCATCTTGCTCACCTCAAACACTGTTAGAATGTATGTACAATAGTATAATTACATTAACAGAATTATGAAACTGCTTATTATTAAAGCCCTCTTTTTATGTAGTACCCGTACTCACACAGACTTGAAGCTTCCCTATGCACTAGTTTGAGAGTTCGGAACAGGAGATAAAATAGGGATGAAAGAGAGAGCTGTGATCTCAGAGGAGATATTAGGCACCAGAAATTATGGTGTTCTTGTTCCAGCTCTTACACTGACTCTGATACTTCCATTTCTATAGCACTTGCCATCTCTGGATCTCAAAGTGGATTATAAAGAATAGTGATTTAAACCTTCCTGCACCTCTAGGAGATAGGTAAGCAATATTATTCCCATTTTACAGATGGAGAAATTGTGATACAGAGAGGCTTAGTGTTTCTTAATAAAGTTTATTTATGAACACACATGCATGCGCACACACAGAGCCAGAAACAGATGTCAGAACTTTCATTGCCCTCTGTTTTAAGCTAAGTCCATCCTCCTTTCCATTTAACCTCTCTGATTTATATTCCCCATCTGTAAAAAGACGGAAACTGGTATAGACATGGAGAGATTTGCTTGCACGTCCAAATACACAAAAAAAAACCCCACGGAGGACAAAAGTTGCCTTTGAAATCCAATGCATTTTATGTGTTGGCAAAGGACGTTTTAGGATTTGGGACAAGGATTTGTAAGTGGGGAGAGTTGCAGGTGTTCTGCAGCCTAGTGTGTAATATTTAGTTATTGCTATAAAATGGCCCGATTGTTTTATAAAATAAGCATATTAACTGAAGTTTAAAAATTTAAAAATGCACTAATTTACACAGTAAAAGACTAGACACAGCCAATAACTCAATCTCTGTATTATCTGAGAGAATATCCTAAACAGATTTTGCTGTGCACCTCAAATGCCACATCACCACCACCAATGCACTGTGTCAGACAGCAGTAGGACAGTAGTGCTGCCCGAAAGCAGCAGTTGCCTCGGCTGCAGATCTGTATGGTTTTCTCCATGAAAGTCCTACTGCTTCTGTACTGCAGCATGAGTTCCTCGATGGCAGACAGCAATCTAGACTACTGTACTTACATATTTACAAGAGAACTGAAATTATTAGTGAACTTTTGGAAAAAAGTTTTGAAGATCAAATATAAGTCTTGTTATTGTTATTACTATTATTGGAATGATTGTTTCTTGTAATATTTAAAAATATATTTTAAAAGATGTCTAGAAACTTGATTGGCCTGATCATGTACTGCATCAAAGCATCATAAAGATTGTGATCTCATAAATCTTAACTAAAATGTTAAAAAAATACCTTGCGGAAGTTTTTAGAAATCCTTTCTAATTCTGCTACTAATTTGCTAAAATTGAAACATCCAAAATATAATATATTAGATGTTTTAATTTTCATGTTAATAACACATCTGGCAATTGTCTGTATGTTGAACAGATAGCTTATACATACATTTTTTCCACATTTTTCTGCGTGCATCCTATGGCATAGGCAGGCTAGATTAGACGAACATACAACACCCATGTTAACATTTTCCTGTAAGTAATCTAACTTCCCTGTGATACAGCAGATACATTTCATATGTTTACTAGTGAATATATATAGTGAATAAGTATGGCTAATGTATATATGTTAAATGGAACGGAGACTGGATGTGTTTGTGTGTCAGCATGCAAGCATCAACATGTATATATGGATGGCTTGATTCAAAGATTCATTCTAAAGTTAAGATTCCTTTTTGTTTCAGTTGTAACACTTCATGCACAGAAATATACTGAATTTCAGGTAGGGATTTAGTTGATTTAGACCTAAGGTAAAAGCTGTTTTTATCATTACAAGCTTTACTAAACAATAATGATAATGATGCTGATGGTAATGATAGTAATAATAATACTACTACTTCAGCAAGTGAGTTAGTTCCTTGTCTCAACTTCATGTGTGACATGAGATCAGAATTTAACCCAGGGTCTTCCTGAATGCTAGTACAAATCATTTGTTACCTTTGCTCCCAATTACAGTTAAAATAGCCAGTGTCTTGAGGTAATACAGCTATAGCTACAGCTGGTGGATTAGGATATGGGTTTGCTAATGCATTGACCTTCTTCATCTGTGTAACACGAGTTAATTTCCAGCCTGACAGTAAATGCTGAAATTTGAATTGTAGCACTAATGCACCATTTTTTCGTCTCTGTCAAACCAGACTAAAGGGTCATTTGGTGATGAGGATAATGGTTCACTTTGAACGAGAAGGAAAACCGGCTTCTGAATCTTTGGGGGATTCTAGATCTTGCTTCAAATAACAAGCTGAACTAGGAAAAAATAATAGGCTTGGAAATTCCAGTAATATTGAACCTGCAAGTCTGACTATTTGCCTTGTTCTTATACTGATTCTGTATAGGCACATTGGAATACTTGCCATGACACGTTAGACAGAATAATAAAACAGCATGTGAAGTTTGGTTTTCAGGCTATCAAGCCTCAAAACGATTTTTCTCTGAAAAATGAATCAACATTAAACTGTTTGCTACAATGGGAATTCTAAGCGACAGTTTGTGACAAGTTTTGATTGTTTCTCTACACTCTAAGAAATACTAAGCCTAAGAACTGTTGGAGACTGATTTTTTTTTTCTCTCAGAAGTGTCTTTCTTTCTTTCCTGCAGCACGGAAAAGGATATGCTAGTCACTTCTACAGGACTTACCTGAAGCAGCATGATTTGCACAAAAGTCGACCAACAAAAAGCATCAACTTTCAACTTCATTATCTTGGCCATCCAGTTCTGTGTAACTGAAGGATTTGTGTGCTGTTGGAGACATCATGGCCAACAAAAGGACCTAATTGCTCTCAGCAGGCCTGAGAAATGAGTTGAAATGTGTAGAACTGTAGAAACTTCAGAGGCAACTGATCTTGCCTCTCTGATCAGTGTGTGCCTGTTTACAGCACTATATATCTTTCTCTCTCCAAAATGTCACTGAGCCCTTTAGATGTTTATATTCACCACAAGAAGCCAATCGTACAGATAAAAGAAATGTGCATTATAAATGCAATATCACTGTTTTAAACTTGACTGTTTTATATTATTTTTGTGTGATCAAGTGTTCCCCAAACTATTCCAACTTTACAAGAGAGATTGTGATCATGTTCTTTTCACCCGTGGGTCATAAAAATGTTGTTAATCTGAAGACCCACAAAATTATCAAAGACATTCTGTAGTTTATACACCGTGTTGCAAAGTGTTTACTGTACTATTTCAAAGCTTCTAAATAAATATAAAATATATATATATTATATTATATATAATTTTCCGAAAAATGTGGTACAACTTAGTTGATTTTTAAATGGATTCATACAGTCTACACCATACACTAAAGTGAGAAGGTAATTCAGGGTTCCTAAGCTATCCTTGCTAAAAACAAAAATAAAATAAACCTTTAATAGTACTTCCCCAATATTCGTATTTTGGTCAATCCTGTTTTTCTTGTTTAAAAAAAAAAAAGCTGTAAGCAACAACATTTTGTCTAAAATTGTAATGAATTTTCAATGCCAAAGATGCAGCTGTCAATATTACCAGAATGAGCGCTATGTACTATCAGAAGTATAAATCACTCTCCATTATTTTGATTATATTTCTATGGTTTTTAATTTGGACTCACAAGATCTTTTATAAGGCTCTATAAACTCACCTGTATATGTTGTTAAAAAGAACACTGGGTGTCTGTACATTTTGCAATGTAAGATATAATGTAAGTGAAGTTAAGTATTTTAAGAAAATCATCCCAAACTCATAAGTATGCATACATACATACGTACATACACACACACACAAACACCCACACATCTCTCCCAGACATAGTTTTGTGAAACTATACAAATATATTGCCTAAAATATTTCTCTTGTGGCTAGGAATAGTTGTTGATAGAATTCAAATTACAAAGGCAAAGTACATGCCAAACTATTGACTCTTTTATCACAAAGGAGATTTAAAATTAGGAACATGGCACATTCTCAGCTGACCCCTCTCCCATTGGAGTTAAAATGGGGTTGGCTACCATCTTTGTTGGGAAAAGGATTAAGCCCTTGCATATAATCTTTATGTTCTGTAATAATTCTGTGGTTTGAAACGGTATCTTAGAGCGTTTCTTTTTTATGAAATATTGAAAAAGGTAAAATTTCAAAGGTAAAGTTTAAAATTACTTTCATGTCCATGAATTTAAGTACTATTTACTAAATGTAAAAATCTAGTAAAATGTTTTTTTCTTTTTTTTTCTTTTTGTATTGTGTTTTTTTCCCCACTGTATCTTAATATGTCAAATATTGAAAGCAAATGAGAGAACACTCTGTTATCAACCAATGTCTAGCCAAATTTGAACAAATTCCTGGCGATGATTCAATATCAAGTAAGACAAGAGAAAACCTCTCATTGGTTGCAGTGGAATTTAGATCATGCTGTTATATAGAAATTCTGATATCCCCACCAATGCTGCCACAGGATGAATGTGTGAGAAGCCGAATTTAGCAACTGCTATGTCATAATAGAGTTTGGGGTTTTTCTTTTTGTTTTTTTTTTGTTGTTGTTTTTTATAATGACAGTTTCTATTAGATAGAAGTCTATAAATCATCTGTATGGAAATCATCCTGCTATGGATCCATACAAGACTCCTGATCAATTTGCGAGAGCTCTTTGTACAAACAGCTACTGGACCGAGCCCTGAAGTTGTTAATTTAATATTCTGAACAAAAAAATATGCTTGTTAAACACTTTTAATGTGTACATCTAGCACATTTGTATAACTACAATGTATAGATTATCCAAAACACAATCAAGAAAAAGCACCAACAATAGCTATTGATTTGAGCAAACACAACAGTGAAATGTTTCTCTAGCTGTAGGTAGCGGGACTTTAGTCACATACAGGCTTTGTTATTTTTATGAAGTAAAGCAATGAAATTTGTGACAAATATTTCATTTAAAGGAGTTTGTTAAACTCTTATTTCTGCTTTTAAAACAAGAAAGTCCTTGCCCTTCTTAGAACTGGTTTTTCTTTATTTCCAAGTATCTCTTTAATATTAGGCATATACTGTAAATTAAGGTTGTTTTCAGTCTTTGGGACTAAAAGGAAATTATTTTCCTTTCTATTTCATGGACATTTGAAGTGTTTTTATTTAATGAAACTGCCTTCACATTTTGCATGCCATTTTTTCTGAAAAACTTGACCATAGCATACCCTGTCATTCATTTCCATAACTGAACTCTCCATGAACAGTGTATGTGATAAACATACCCTTTATTTTCTTTTTTTTTTTTAATGTTAAATAATGTAGACATTGGTCCATGTATCCACAGAAATCCTTCTGAGTTCATTGGGAGAGTGCCAGAGGGAATCATGATAGGATGCAGCACTGCTGAGGAAAAGGAAGTTTTTAAGTACTACAGCCTGGGCTCCCAAGTTATTTAAAGACGTAGCTTTTGCTGATTTCCCTAGCTCACTGTGAATTTCTGTATGATAACATTTGACGACACAAGCTTTAGGACACATTAAAAAACAGTACATAGCTGCTGTGTCCCAAGAGAAGTGCTGAGAAGTGTATTGGGCAGCACAGAGGCTCAATTTCTCCCGTTTCTTTGTTTTAGTGGGGAAGATGCCCGTTGCATCCAGCCAACTCCCATTGACATTGACTTGTTCAGCATCTCCCATATATTTCATCATGCTACTAGTGCCTATCTGCAGTGATAGGTATGTAAATGCCTTTAAACATTAGCTTTTGTATTTGCCTCTTCCTTTAAGCATATGTGATGCAAATGTCTAAGGACTCTGATTTGCATGTTGGACACAAAAGTAAACTGAAGTAGTCCGAAAATGTTTAGATTGGATATTAAGGGGAAATATCTATACCCATAAGCTGGGATGAGGAAGGTTCTGAAATCTCCTTCATTAAAGGTTTTCAAAAATAGTTCAAAAAGCACCTGTCAGGGATGATATAAGTGTACTTAAACTTGCCTCAGAGAAAAAGTATGGACTCGCCTCTCAGTCCTCTTGTTCTATAATGTTCCTAGTAGGGCACGCTAAGCTTTGGCGGATGTGACCTGTACACAGCTGTAGGGATAAGAATGTTCTTCAATTAGGTATCAGAAGCAATATTTAATGTTTAAATTTACAATTCATGAGCATAATAGAACAAGCTGCCTGTGTGAAGAAGTGTCTTTGGAGTAAATTGAAGTTCCAGCACAGAAGACAGGATCTTATAAAGGATAACAAAATGGAATCAGAGCTGTAATTTTTTTTTTAAATTCCTGATTTAGATATGTAGCAATGGATTTCGAAGTAGCTTGCCTATTCAATTTCTTCAAAACCAGACTTTAGTTTCTTCCAGACGGATTCTTCCAAAACTTAGAAATACTAAAATATTTCACTACTTGAAATCAAATTCCTATTACTTAATGCAAGTTTTTACTAAGCTGCCTATTGAAAGAAAGAAAAAAAGAAAAGAGGTATTTCCATTAATATATTCTCAGCTGATTTGAACAAAGTGTAGTAATTTTTCATCAGTATTGGTGCAAAATTAAGTGGAATGACAATGCACAGATAAATACACTTTGTAAAGATGATGCTTCCTGCATTATAGTCCCTATATATGTGTGTGGGGAGGGGTGTGTGTGTGTGTATATAATTATAGTTAAAAATCTGGTAAGTTGCCACTGGATTTTTTCTTACAGGCGTACGCTCCTATCAGTAAATGCAAACAGAAGGGTAGAAACACATTTACGATACTACAAAGTTAGACTTGTTCCTTAGTGTAGAATGGTGTTTTGATTCAAGATCTGAATTCAGCCCCTTCTTCATGCATTATACCCACAACCAAGCACACATTTCATTATTTGACTTTCCAAATTTTACCTGCTCACAGTAGGCTTTTTTTTTTCTTTTTTTAAGTACTATCATTCCTCAGGGTAAAGGTGGATAAATAGATAGTCTCCCTAGGCTGATAAATTGTCATTGCAATTTTGCAAGGCTGTTAAATATTTGTATGTCTTATATGGAGAAAGCTGAGCATATCTTGCCATTGTTCCATGTTCAAGTCTCGAGTTTTATGGCATTGGGACTTTTGAATTAAAATCTATACAAAGGCATAGGGGCTAAAATAAGCATCTTTGATATACATTTAGTTATTGCAATTTGGGCATCAGATGTCTATAAAGAGTAGGAAGTTGTTTATTCTATTTGAAGTAATGTAAAAGATGGCCAGTACGACTTTATTATAATATTACACTATGAGAAATTCTGAAACTGTGAGTTAAATCCATTGCACTGATCCCTACAATTAGAGCTCAAATTCTTCTTAAAGAGTTCGTTTTATTTTGTCTCTAATCTGCTAATCTGTCTTGGTATGAAATGGATACATATATATCAACAAATACACACATCCATTAAAATCCATTGTTGAGCATCTGTGTTTTTGCAGATATCCTCATGTGTAAGAAATGAGCAAGAACTAACTTGGACAGCTTTCTTGAATTGAAATTGTTTTTGAATTTGAATTTGTTAATAAAGTTCATGATATTGACAGACATCAGGAAAAATGAAATCTATGTGGGTGTAGTTCTCCAGAAGGCAAATGCTTCATTTAGGAAGCATCCTGTCAAAGATGTATAAATGTGAGTGCTGGAAATCTTGCTGAGTCAAGATGAAACATACTGTGCTAAAGCTTTCTTGTTCGCTGTGTCAGCACTGATTAAAGTGTCCTCTGGATGTTAACCACTTTAGCTAATCAGAAGATATCAAAAATGACAAAGAGGATTCAGATAACATTTACCATTCTTACTGAAGAGAGCCTCTTTTAGTATATACTGAATATATACTAAAATATTTATGTGTATTATACAATATGGAAAATTCAGTTAAGCCAAACAATTAATGAAACTATGCTTCCAAATACATGCACTTCAAAAGTTAAAGTTCATCTGATGCTCAACTTAAAAGCCTATTTTGGATAACTCATCTTTGAGTTGCACTAACAGCAGAGTAATGTATTGTATAACAAAGCCTTACGACAACACGATAAAAGGAATGTAACCAAACCAACCTTAAGTTTTACAAGTCTTGGATCCAAACATTCAGGTTGCAAAACTGAACTGTGTTTTATATGCATCAGAGCCTAATTCCATTAAAGGCAATGGCCCAAGCCCCAGTGAGTTGAAGGAGAGCAAAAGGAAGTTTTCATTTCTTTCTTTATGCACATGCATTTTTAAGCAAGAGCAGCCTACAATAAAATTATTTGATACCAGAAAAAGGGAAACTTCACTAGCTCTGCTTTTAACAAGCAGCACAATCAAGTTTGGAAATTTGGACATGGCTATGTGTCAGTTTAAAACAGACATGTTTCTAATAATTTTATCTCAAAGCAAAATAACACAAGTTAAATGATATCACTGTTCAGATTTTCTAAGAAGACAAAGACAGAAATGCAGTCCTGAAAAGATATATTCATGTGTTTACTATGCAGAAGGGCAGAGAATTAAAAATTCATTGGAGCAGAGTATTCTTACACTGCCACAGCTGTTGGTTGAAAATGTGAGCAAAGAAATTACCAACATCAACAATGAATGTTCCGGAAAGTTTTGCTTTGGAAGGTAACAAACAGATCCTAAGCACATTATCTCCTTTCAGACCTAGATGTTTTCTGTCATGTCTTCTGGTCTAACTTTTACCCGGAGTATAAAAGCAGTCCTCTGAAGGATTTGCATGTTCACCTCAGTGGGGGGGGGTATTCCCATTTGATGAGAATAAAACAGAAAAAAGACCTAGATGAAGCCTGATGTCAAAATTACCTAAGTAATTTCATCCCCATCGCTACAGCTTTTCTAGACAGGTATCAGAATAATTTAAGGCAGAAACTTTATGGGATGCTGACAGAAGAGCAGTGGTGTGGCACCGTTCCACTGTGAAGAAGAAAAAAAGAGAGAACATTCTCTGCTTTTCCTAGTCTCGCAGATGACATTAATTGGTACTTAAATAGTGCTTTGTTCAGGAACATAAATATCACAAAAGAGAAAGATTTCACCCTGAGAGCAATATATTTGTTGTGGCTTATGCTATCTGCAAAAAAATGATGAATGCAAGCAAACATTCTCCTGCTCAACCCCCTGAAGATGAGGCTAAATGATGCCCTTGGAGCTCACGGCCATTCAGTTTTTGTAAGAGGCTTGGTTTGATTTATATTCTGACTGTCAACAAAGAAAGAGAAAAGAGACAGAGTGCTGGAAGTAAAAGATAGATAATTAATATAATCTAGGGAGAAAATGCAATATACCTTGTAATGATACCATTAAACCTCACTGAGCTTCTAGAAACTGTTAAAAAATAAACAAACAAACAAAACGCCCAAAATAAAAAATAAATCTGCTCCTTGACTCTCCAAGTACACATTTACATTAGATCAATCACAGCTGAGCTGAAAAATAATGGCATGTGAAGTATCATATTCTTTCTTACACCTATTCCCAGGGGACAGTGGGGGACAGCCCTAGCATCCAGCACCTCCCTGGGGACAGGGATGGGCTGAGGCTGAGACGGGCTGTGGGCCCACGGGTGGGGGTCAGGATCAGGCCCAGTGTGGGGAACCAGGGTCAGACACGGCCCTGGGACAGCTGGGCTGAGGCGGGCCCTGGCCACGGCCACCCCCCGGCCCCACAGCCCCCAGTAAGATGGGGCCACCCTTGGTTGCGCTGGTGCTGAGCCAGCCCCGACTCCCCAGAATCAAACCCCCAGGAGCGTTTCTCACCCTATTGTGAAAACTTAACTACGTACAAACTTCCTTCCCAGACAGATTATTATATTCTGCTTCAAATACTCCTTTTTAATGGATGTTACTTCATTGTTCTTTTCACCATCTATGTCAGCTATTTTTTGGGGGTTCCTGGCATTATGTATAGTTAAGTAGTAGACATACCAGTCTAACTTTTAAATTATACCTTCATAATTATAGGTAGAGTTCAATTAGAACTCTATAGAAACATATAGAAACATATTAAGGTTTCTGGGTTTAATTTTGCTACTTTAATTCCTGTTGTCACTTCTTGTGTGACAACACAGGAATTAATTTCATTTTACTATTAATGAAATAAAATTTTGTTTTATTTAGTAAATCTGATCCAAGATGTGCCACTTCTCCAGAAAAAATTCCAGGCAAAAGCAGGTAGTTTACCTTTTTTCTTTTTTATATAAATTATTTCCTGACCTCCCCTTCAGGGATAAGGACATAAAATGCAGTAACAAAAAATATTTGAAGTGTGCAGGGTGTTTTACTGGACTGGGGAAATGTCTCTCCTGTTTCCATTCTATCTGGAGTGAACTGGAAACCACCATTTGCATGCAGACTTGTTAGGTGTTTAATTCTTCATTTGCAGAGTTGAAACTTACAACTTCACTGAACACGTTGCTAATATTCACAGACCTAAAGCTTCAGCAAAAAAAAAATAAAAACAAAAATCCTACTGTTCTCATCCAAAAATAACCTTGAGCAGTTGAAAATCTATGCATAGCTGGAAATTGAAAAAACATTTATTTTAAAGTTAGATTTCTATTGACTGCTGTCCTGTCCGCTTTATATCCTTTATTAGTAAGCAAAATATACTCCAGTGTTATGACTGATGCCTGTATCACTATCTTTATTTTACTGAAGCATAATTGAGAAATCTCATAATGCGTTTATTGCAGAGGCAGGAATAGAACCTAGTTCCTAAATCAAAATAATAAGAAAAAGACCACAACAGCAACAGTGATTCTAATATAAAATAATGTAAAACCACATGGGTGCTGCAATACTGAGATCTCCCCACATGCAGGTTAATGAGCTAACTAGTAGTCTAGAAAGCAATATCTAATTTGGTGCCCTTGGTCTCTCTGTCAAAAGAATATATAATTATTCTTTGCAAAATGGGACGGCTTCAAAGAGAAAAATGAAGAGCTCTTCATCTTTCCACTCAGAGCCTAAATTCTTTTGGATTTGATGATTGAGAAGGGTTGGGAAAAGAAAATTGGGTCTAGATCCCATCATGTAAAGGAAACGTTTGTCCTCAGTGGCCAACATCATGGGCAAATACTGTGATCAGTATGGTACAAAAAGGGCCTCTATCAGCATTTCTTCCTCTGATATTTTTCTGTTCAATACTTGTCTTCCCAGAACACCTAAAAATAGGATCCTATTTTGTTAAGATGTTTGTTAAGATGTTAAAGACTAAGTACCTAAGATTTCCAGAGCAGATGGTATGACTTTTGGAATATTTTTTCAGGATGTGAGAAACCTGTATTCAGTTTTCTCCGTGTCAGATAATTTCTGCATCCATATCCAGCTTAGAAGAGTTTCTAAACAGCAAGTTGGAGGATTATCTCCCGTTTTGCTGTTCCAGTCTACAAAAGCATTTAAACGTCTGCTGGTGCATGAACTAGGCACATGTGCTGCCTTCTACGGCTAATCATTGAGGAAATATAGACTCATTTGCTTGCTCTCCAGTGAGTATTTAGTATTGTATAAAAAATTTTGCTGTGGGTAGTTGTAGATGACACACAGAGTGACAGCAGGCATATAACAGAACCAGTAGAGAGCTTGCCCTCTTGCCAAAGGAAGAGATCAAGAGAGCAAACCACGCCTGACATGTTAGTCATATAGATGAATGTATTACCAGAAAATACTCGAACATAATGGTGGTAAGGGCAGTCTAAAAATCTTACACTAACAGAATGCATTACTGGGAAGGACTTATCTGGTATTTACCTGGTGGATGTTGAAAAGTTCAGAGATTCTGGACAGTTGGATAAATTTCCGGAAGGTAAGTCTTTCCTAAGTCATCCTATTGATAACAACAGAATTACTGTAACAGTTAAGTTGGGAAACAATACTTCTTTGCCGTTTCCCTGGAATAAGCACCTGCACACTAACATTAGAAACTGGAAAGACACTGAGAAAAAATAAAATAAGAATGTGACTTACAGAATTGCTGGTATAAAAAGAGGACTTGCCCACCCCTCTGACTCCCTTGGACCACTTTGACGGCCTCAGACATCCTGGGGCTGCATCTCACCCTAGTTCCCCTCACTGGGCCGGATGCTGACCTCCACCCGTGGGCCAATGTTCCAGACCTTCCTCGGCCCAGCCCTGTCCCCAGGGAGGTGCTCCATGCCCAGGGCTGGGGCTGTCCCCGGCCGCTCTCTGCCTGCCCTGCTCCAGGCTGGGGCAGTGGGATGGGCCCTGCCCTGCTGCCCCCGGCGAGCCCCCAGTCCTGAGGGAGCCCCGGCCCCTCAGCACCCTGACACTGGGAGGTCATCGTTCCCAATTCTCCTGCCTTGCTGCAGGATCAGCACTTTGAACCATTACCAATACATGTTTACCTAACCTGTTCTTACAGACTGTACTAATGCCAGGCACAAGATGTCCCCATTTTAAAAGAGAGATTCCAAAGAGGATGGAAAAAGGAATATTTCATTTTGAGATGGAGTTTTGTTTTGATAGTTTTATTTCCTTGATGCTGTTATTGTAAAATACTAGAGTATTTAGATTGCAGAATAATAGCTGTTTCAAATAAATCAAACAAGAACATTTCCTGTGCATATGTTGTCACTAATATTACTCAAGGTTCTTGTTTTATCTTCTTGGTCTTGGTTTGCTCTTACAAAGGAAAACCTTGCAGCTGTAACAGTTCTGCCTCTCCCTCTTCCCCCAACCTCCTCCCCCTCCAAGACACTTAAATTGGCCTGACAGTACCTTGAACAAGTAAGATAGTGAGAGAAACTGTAGGAGACATATGGAAATAAATTCTTTTAAAGAATTTTGTACACGTGCTGGTGTGCAAGTAAAATCCTACTTCAATTCCAGCTTAGTCTAAATAAACCAAGGAGAATAAAGGTAGGTTCTTAGCCTAGTGTCTCTTTGTGTAATTCCAGTCTACTACAGGTGAACATCTTGCCCTGACAGGTCCATTATAAAGAAGGTAAACTGACCCATTAATCAAAATACCAAATATCTATCTAGAACTACAATTTTGTAGTTGAGTGAATATACATAAATAATCAATGAATGCAAACTGAATTAAAAAGTGAGATACGGGGCTGTCCCTCTCAAAGTCATAGCACAGAACTCACAACTTAGAGAAGAAGAAATGAGATAATATAAAAGGGTATCTGAATTAATCACTCTGCACTCTTGATATAAGCTGATTATACCAGAAGTTTGTCAATTTTTCAGCAGCCAACCAGACTATATTGCTTCCAGACTATATTGTTAGAAGTGAAGATCTCTCCCTGCTCCCATCCTATTCCCGGGATTTGTGTTCCCTTAGGGCTTTTGAAGAAGAAAGAAGAGAGCAACAGAGACTGTTCTGTCTTGCTGCTGGTGAGAATACCTCTCTGGATTGATCTTGTATTTTAACACCCTGTTGTATTCCCCCTGCACTTATTCAACATACAGAAGCTAAATTGGGAGAAAATGGCTTTCTTAAAAGATCAAAATCTCAGAAGGCTTTGAACCCTTAAATAATATGGAAGATCACAAGAAGCCCATTCAAGTTAGAAGAATCTGCTCATCACCTTGAATTATATCAGTACCATCCTTCTCTTTATTGCCCTTAGAGTGTGCGGAGTCAAAGGCAAAATGGTGTAACAAATGACACTCTGTGGCCTGCCGATTTCTGGCTGCCATTTGTACGTTAAATCACCAGCAGCTGTCATGATCAGAAAGAGTGGTAGTCAGTGTTGGAGGGGATAAACATACACAGAAAAAAATGAGGGCTAGATTCCTTAGGGGAAGAAAGCAAAACGAAATAGAAATGGAGTGGTATAGACAATACAGGTGGTGAATGAATAACTCGCAATGTTGCAAAAGGAATATGGGGCAAGTGCTTTACAAGGATCATTTACATACCTCAGTACTTCTGTCTGAATTTCTGTTGTGTATTGCCTCTCAAAAAGTGAATGGAAAATGCTTTTAAATGTCAGGCATTTTTATTAGGACTGTTTACGTGTGCTTATGTCGTACAATAGGTACTACAATAAGCAAAAGTTTGGAGTTTCAGAAGGTTACAGCTAACACTCATATTTGGGGGATCATGCCTGTGCTTCTCAGCACAGTGAGCTCACCTCACTGGGACCTCACCATGGACCCACTTTTTGGTTACCTTTCTTTGAATGAACTGGGGAGCTGGCCATTCCTACGGAACCGTCACTTGGTCTGTACTCAGGCTGAAGAGAGGTTCCTTCACAACTCACAAACAAAAAGAAATTAGTTGTCGAATGTATTTTTTATCTAAAAATACGTCATGTCTCCAAAGATTGATTTTAAAAATTTCTGAGCAACCAGAGGTCAAAGGGTGCCAGGTATACTCAATGTTTTTCAAAAGTAAGTTAGTACATTAAAAAAGAGTCTGACTTCCTTTCTTCCACTATTATGGATGCAGTATTTCCATCATCTTTATTTCAGTGTTAAGCTTTCTTTGTTCAATAAACACAGGATACATTTACAAATGTCTGCTGGGAAGGTACTGTGAATTTTTCTTCCTCCCTTAGCTGCATATTTATGCAATCCATGCTGAGCACTGCTTTGCAGGTAGGAATTTATGCATGAAACAGTGTTGAATTCCTCTTGTTTGTAGATTGGGTACCTTTCAACTGATTGAGTCTCACCTGCTACATCTGTTAGCACTTCACTGGAAAGTGTCTTTCTGTGATGGCCTGTCACTCTCCAAGAAAGAACCTTCCCTTTTGTTCCTAATCTCTGCACAGCATTGCTTTCTCTTTGTTAGATGGATCACTACTCCAGAATTCACAATCTTTAATAAACACATCATCGACAAAATGCTTTCATCTATTCTTTAGATTTTGTAACATCTCTAGAAATTATTTTGCTCCTTCTATGTGTTTTGCATAAACTTGTCAGCAAATCTGTTTACCTCACTCTCAGAGAACTAAAGTTTTTACTTTTTAAGAAATCTTTGTTCTTCTCCCAGCTCAGTAACTATTCATCAGATGGCTTGCACTCTTTGGCGGTGGTTTTTTAACCACTCACGGTGACAACTGAATTGATCATACACAAGCCCAGGGCTCAGATATCCCACTGGTATCAGTGTAAAAGAAGAATCTAAGATCCAGATTTGTATTATATGTAAAAGACCTGCAGCAGAGTCTTGAATTTTTAAGTTTTATTTTTCGCATGTGTTACAAATTGTCACCACCACCAATGTCCCCATGCAAATATACCTGACATTCTGTACTATATTATATATATTTATATATATTAAAAAGTTACTTGCATGTATCATAAAAATTCTGCTTCATATTGTGCGTGATTTGCTGATTAATGAAATGCATGCAATGTATCAGTACAAGGACAAAATACCTTTTCTTACTCACACTCGGGTGTGGACATCAGATATTTATCTATCAGGAGACCCATTCGTAGGCAGAGCCGCTTGTACAGGTGAATGCACAAACACGCTAATAAAAGATGCCCTCACCATACTGATCTTACACTGTAATCATTAAAGTCAACAGCAGGATTTAGACAAACAGAGGACCACAAGGGAAAATACCCAACAATGAGAAGTGGGAACCTAATCTATACAGCACTGAAATTCAGTGGTACTTCATAAAAGATGTGTAGGAAAGATGGCCTGCTGGCAGAGGATGAGCAGGGATGAAAAAAGTTGAAGATTAGAGCTTTTCTCCACAGAAATATTGAGCCCAGAATTTCAGTACTTGTGTAAGACCAGAGATCTGCCCGGGGACTCACAGCCTGCAGAACTAATGAAGACAAAATGCTGAAGTTAAGGTGTGGCTGACCTTTTGGAAATTCACAAGTTTGAATTGTGGTTGCATCTCATAGCCCAGATCCATCCCATCCAAGTTCAGACATCGACATTAGATGACCTCATTGGGACATAGCAGTAAGGTGCTAAAAGACAAAGGGAATGAGAGAATAATATCAGGGGAAGCTGAAATTGAAGCAGCACTGAAATGACTGCTGGTGCTGCTTACCTGGCCAAGAGGGAGCTAAGATAACTATGCTCCAAATTGTGACGCTTCATTTAAGTGCCAAAACTTCAATACAATAAACTCAATCTTAGGAACCCCATCTTCTTAAGTCCCAAGGCAGAGAATCCTCTTCAGAAGCTGTACATTGACCAGAGAAAGCTGCATTTTTTAAATCTTGGCTAAACCGAGTAATTGTGCTGTACACATTGTTCAAATGTTGGTGCTAAAGAGCCCTTACCTGGGAAGTGGCATGCCCACCGTCTCCCCCCATCCACAGCCCTGGCTGGTTTCCTTCACGTCACTGTCACGTGCGCCGGGCACGTGAGGTGAAGGTGGCTGCACGCTGGCCCGTTTTGGAGATCAGTGAAGTACATTTCATCACCCTTTTCTCTTGGGACACACCATTTAATACAGGTTTCTCAGATACTAACTAGGCAGCCAGTAGTATTTGAAACTACGATCTGTTGTGGGGCTATTAACAATGAAGATGGAGCTTTTTTACTAGTATTAATTTTTTTTTCCATTTTAACTGCTGCTAACCATTATTTTAAAATAGAAGATAGCCGCTAAAGTTTTAAATCAACAACAGAAACTCAAATAGTCACTGCAGTTCATTATTAGCTTGGAAGAAAACAGAGCAGCGATTATTTCCCTAATTGTCCTTAAAGTCATTATTACATATGCAAGTACAATTTGGTACTCTCCAGAGTCTTTCCCTCATTACACTGTGTGATTCACTAAATTACACGATTGTGATTAGTGCGGCAATCGGTGTCCAAGTGGTATCAGGCAACTACTGGGCTCCTTTTGCGGAGGTCAATTTAATTACATTGTGCATGACAGAAACCAGGCCAACTGAGTATTGCCTTTGCCACCAGCAATTGACACCTGAGTGTTAATGAGCTGGTAATTAAGAGTTGGCACAGACAGGCACATTTTAGTGTTTGGGACTGGGATTACCATATGCTTCAATGCCTCTATGCTAAAAGCCTGAAGTTATCCATTTTCTAAAATATACAGGATTTTAAAATAAAGGCAAATTATGGCAAATTTGCAAATAACAAGCAAGAAAACTTTTAATCAGGACTGAATTCTGCCTCTCACGAACTTCTGAGAAGTCCTCTCTTTCTACTTGTAATCTTTTTTCCAGCATTTTATTTTTTTGTAATACATGTTTACCAATACATCCTCACACTGGAGTTGCCTATAATCAAAGGGATGTTTTGAAGTTTGTTTAAAAGTAAACAATCGTTGTTATTAATTTCACTACTGTAGTTTGGCCTAGAAAATTTAATCAGAGCTGAACCCGTATTGAAAAATCTTTCTTACAATTTAGAAATCAATGCAATATCTTTCTCAAAGAAGAGAAAAAACAGAGTTGGTAGACATCAACAGACATGCATTTTATTACTAAGAGGCTATAAATATAGAAATGTTAGTTGTACATTTCCTGTTTTTTTACTGATTTCTCTAAGTTGTTTCAGTATCTTTGAGGGTCTGGACTATTGTCATCTGCCATTATTAAAATGAAATCTTGTGTTCCAGCCTCTTCACAATATAGCTTTATAGAAAAGTCATGTACCTCTGCATTTCTGAATATCCAGGATGCAAACTCTCTAATCTTTGGTATCGTTGATAATACGGGATTTACCTTTTTGTGAGGCTCTTCTCAGCCAAATGGTGATTACCAGACTCTTCCTAGAAAAACAGAAAGGCATGGGTTTGTCTGCAGCATGTCACCTAGGGAAGGTGAAATGGCTGGCTGCTTTTGCAGAAGGTAGTGGGAGAGGCAAAAGGCAGCTCTGCTGGAGTTGCTTTCCCAGTGCCTTTACGCTCCTTTAAAAACAACCTCTACATACTGTCTAAATTTATGAAGAAGAAAGAAGTTGATGAAGGAGACTGAGCTTAAGGAGAACTGAAAAGTGACTGGCATGAAGGAGAGTGTGATGACAAGTCGGGGGGGGAGGCAGGGAAGGAGACTGGAAAATTAGAGAGTAGGAAAGGCTATATGGTAGGGAAACCACCTATGAAACATAATCCCAGAAACATAAATCCCAGAAACATAATTCCCCGAAAACATAATCCCAGGAAAATTAGAAAGAGGGAGAAGGAGAAGCTGCGTGGTAGGGAAACCACCTCTGAAACATAATCCCAGAAAATCAGTATTACTAGCCCTCATGATTATGTTGCAAATATTCCAATTTTAATTTATTACAATGTTCCTCAAGTCCTGTGTCTACATGCAGCTCAACTTCAATTTAAAAAAAATATATATTTCTAACTGTCAGAGAGATTTTAAACCAAGTGCATAAAGTGAGTAAGGTAAATTAAAAACACTCCAATGATTTTCAGCATTTTTTCGAGTTTTGTGAGGTTAACTCTGCATGTTCAGTGTAAGGAATATTACGAATGAACTGATTTCTGTGATGCAGCATGTATAGCATTTGTGGCTATAATTCCTGTGTCTTGATTTTGTTATATAATAGGATGATATGATACAGTCAAACCCAAACAATTTTATACAATTCATTATCACAGCAAAAATGGTTTTTTTTGTGAAGATCTCTTTGATGGACGTACCTATTTAAAAGTCCTCTTCCGTATCTCTTTCATGACGTCTTAAGCAAGTAGTGTTGCTACAGACCCCTCCTTCCTCAACAGCCTGCAACAGCCCCCAGCAAGAAAGGTGCTTAAGCTCTGGGAGGGTCCTTCACAGCTCACCTCAACAAACCCACCTGGCAGGGTGCCTTGAGGTCAACAAGGGACCCGCCGCGCACCCCGGCCGGCAGTCAGCTTGGAAGCCGTGGGTCCCTCGTAGCAGCTACATTTTTTTTTATCTGCGCAGACTGACTCGGTGCAGTGGCTTAGACAATTTTCCGGTGGCTTTACGAATCCACAGACTGTTCACATCGGATGAAAAATGTATTAACTTTACTGAATCTTAGTTGTGGGATTTACTCCTAATTTTCTTCTTTTAAGGAGTTTGCTTTTTTCTGCTGAACCCTCCGTAGGACACACAGTCTTTTATATGCAGATTGTGATAATTATGCTTTGAAATAGCTTTGAATTCCCAGTGGCTTAAACGAGAACATGAAAGGGCAAATGTTACGCTGAGCTGAAGGATATGAAAGTGGCACGTACATCCATCTAAAATGAGATATAGGGACGAACAGCTCTTTGCACAGCGACGTCGGTTCTTGACAGGTTATTGAGGGATCTTTGCAGCCACAGAGGCTGTCTTGGGCAGCACAGAAACGCTGCCTAGGGATAGCTTATCAGCTTACATTTTTCTTTTTTAGTACCGAAAGGTGAGTAGGTGCTAAGTGAGGCGGGAGAAGCAGACCGCCGGGAAAGCCACAATCCTCCCCACCGCAGGCTGGCCCCAGGCCCCAGGCAGCCAGGCCTCCGCCGTCCCAGGCAGTCCCCCACAGTCACAGCTGTTTTTTTATTTTATATAATATAAAAATATTATAATTTTTAATACCCCTGCGGCCCAGCGGGGAGGCTGGGGCCCAGCAGGGAGGCCAGGGCCCAGCGGGGAGGCCGCGGCCCGGGATGCCCCTTACCCCAGGCCTTGGGGCCCTCGCTGTGGCCGGAGAGGCCTGGGGGTGAGAGGCTGAGGGCCTCTTCGTGGCAGGAAGTCACAAAGCCGCCCGCCGCCTTCTGGCTTTATTTACTTATTTATTACTTTATCTTTTTGTTTACGTGGAGACACTACTCCCAGCCCTAACAGACAGCCCCAGCGGGCCGGGCAAGCACCAGCGGGGCTCTGCCTTTCCCCCACGGAGGAGCCCACCGCTGCCTCCCCGACATGGCCGGCTGGGGCTGGAGCCCACCGCTGCCTCCCCGACATGGCCGGCTGGGGCGGCAGTACAGAAGAAATGAGAAACGTGTATGCCCTGTTCCACACGATGCTATTCTAGCAGCGTAAAAACGATCCGTTGGGAAAGTAGTTACCTGCTCTGTTATTGAAAAGCCATGCAAATTCTTCCCGTGAATGGAAATATACCAGGTCACTTTGTATGTAAAGTGGTTTCTCATGTGTACGTTTCAATGCAGCCTGCTAGATTATGTGTATATATATTCCATTTTTGTTTAAAATGTATCGTCTACAGAATTGTTAAGATGGTTTTTTTTTCATTCATGTTTGCACAGAAAGGATTTGCATTCAGGCCCTCTAAACCACTTTTGCACACTGTTTAAAATTGTTGAGTCGCACAAAAGCGTGACGTTTTCGGTTTGGGGCTTTTTAAAAACTTCCTTTAAATTACTGGATTAGCACCTGACGGCGCCAGGCCACCTCCCCGTTGTGCTGCCGGGGCGTGGGGTGAGCCGGCGCGGCCGGGCAGGGGCGGGTTAAGGGCGGCCGGGGAGGCCCTGACGGCCCAGCTGGGCAGGGGGGAGGATTTTTAAGCGGGGGGGCGGGAAAGTCCTGGTGGGCAGCTGCGGCCGCGGCGAGGTGGGTCTAACGGAGCCGAGCGCGGCTGGCGTTGGGCGGGCGGGAAAGGTGTCGGGGGCGGCGGCGGCTGTGCCTGGAGCTGGGGCGGGGCGCCGTGAGGCGCCTGGAGCGGTGCCTCGCCGGCTGCCGCGGGGCTGGGCGGCGGAGCTGAGCCGCCTGCCTGAGCCGCCTGCCGCTGTGGCTGGAAGCTGGAGCTCTTCTGCGAGGTGGCGATGTCCAAAAGCAATAAAAATAGGTTAGGCAATAACAGTAGGAAATCTGGGCTCACAGGTGTCGTCTGGGCTAGAGCAAACGGCCCCAGCTGGACGGGCTTCATCTGCTGGGAAGGCAGCGTCAGGCGCGGGGCAGGCTCGCTGGGGCTGCCAGCAGCATGTGCTGAGGCGTTGCACAGGCCTCTGGTCACACCCTGCCCTTAGATGAGGCTTAAAAAAACCCAAAACCACAAAAAAACCCACCAAAACCCCAATGAGGAGCTGTAATCAAGGGGCTGGTGTAGGCTTGGAGCTATGTAGGACGGTGTTCTTGAGTGTCGCTCCAGGTGCGTTTCCTTTCGAGGCTGTGGCCGGCGCTGAACCTCAGCACTGGGTTTTTTTGATTGATAAAAGCCAACCTCTGTGCTCTTCTTATTGATATTATTCTAAAAATAGAGGCATAATAAATAATGAAATAGAGCTGAGTAGAAAATAACTACTCTGGAGGTAATACTTTCTGAATCTTGAAATTATTTATGTATATTGATGAAAGCTTTTTTTTTTTAAAGGCTGAAACAATAGGAGGTTTGCTTTGACTAAGCACAAGCTGAAATTTAAGAACTTAAGAAACTTGCTCTATCATGGTCAAGTGGTGGTGGTTGTGTACAAGCTTCAAAAATATCCACCCCTTCTTTTTCATTCCACCTCCATGGAAAGCTTCTTCCTTGATCTGGTCAGTTTAAGGACTTTAATGGATAGGCTGGTTGAAAACCTTCATTTTCCTTCAGTACTTGAAAATGGACTACCCGTGTTCAGAGGTTATAAAGGAGCAAAGAGAAAACTGAACGTGTGCTAGGATTTGGTTGTGTTATAGCTAGATGCATTTAACTGGTACTATTACTGAATTGTCTGTTGTTGCTGTTTGGTATGGCTTGGAGAGGGAACAGAAAATTGTAGTAGTTCTGCATGTTTGAGAAGGGTTGAAATACTTTACAGATATTAAGAATGTTACCCTCAGATGGATGCGCTATTTAAAGCAACTCCCCAAACTTTTTTGATTGCACACTACTAACAGTAAAAAAAAAAAAAAAGCACACCCACTATATGAGTCTGTATTTATAAATTATATGCATGTACTACTGTACTAATATATTATGAACATTATAAAACATACACAAAAATAGAAATTAAAAAAGGATGAGATAAAAGTGAAATAAATCCTATTTTAAAAATATTGTCATTTTATTTACTAAGGGTGCAAAAATATTTTTTTCCTGCACCCCAGTGGGTTGTCTTGCACACTCCCTGGGGTGCGTGCACCCCACTTTGGGGACGACTGGCTTAGAGCATCTTTATAGTTGACCAAGTAAAGAAACCAACTCTCAGTGTGGTAGAAACAAGTGATGATGTAATTTGAAAGAAGTGCTTTTATGACTGTAGAGTTCTTCGTCCTATTTCTAACACCCTCTTTTCCTTCCCCCCTTTCTCTGTATCCGAATTCTTCACTAGGTTATCAGCTTCATGAGGTCAAATATCCTAATTCAAATTCACTGGAAGTGAGAACTGAATTTGGCTCAGCTGTGGAAATACTTAATGAACTTATTTATACCCTTTGCTGATACTCTCTGCTATGATTGTTATCTTGCAACTGCTTCCAGAGTTCAAGTTTTGCGAAGGCAAGAGAAGTTTTAATGAAGTTCTTAGATTGCAGCAGTAGCTGAAAACTTGGTTATTTAAAGTTTTTTGAAGGGATCTTGAGATCAAGACCTATTAATTTCTGGGAAACCGGACACAAGTTTCTATATTGAAGTTCAGGCATACGTTCTGCTTTCATTTTTATGTGCTGGTTTTTTCTCTGCTGAAAGCTGTTGTTCTGCAATGAAAAAAGTGACAAGAACACTAGTATGAACAATACATTTTCTTCTCTGTAAATGACTAATTTCTGGCAGTGGGAAGCGAGAAGGAACTTAATGAGAAGCCTGATTTATCTGGTAAGATCTCATATCTTAGAATTATTTGGTGTAAGGGTTTGTCTTTTGCTTTTAGTGAAGGAAATTATTTAAAAAAGAAGTTGTCCTTGGCCTACCACTTCAGAAAATTGCATGAAAATCCTCATGAGAAAGCAGTAGGACATACATTTTCATTCCGAAAGTGAATCCTTGCTCCCAACAAGTGTGTAGTAACTTCACTCATCCTATCAAATGAAACACATTTATCAATGTTTGTTAGGAACAATAATTAAGAAGGCTTATATTTCCTTGGTAAGGGGTGCATTCAGCAGCTCATTGGTCCTATAACCTCGGAGAGAACTGATCCGGTGTTCACTGCGTACTTTAAAGGGCTAAACTCAAAAGGGGAGATACTTCATATCCACTATCTAACACAGTGTAATGCAGAGATCCTTGAGCTAGCTCAGATGTCTCCAGCATGAAATCCTGCCCTCAGTAAAGAGTTTTCCTCCCTGCCACTTAAGATAGATGCAATCCTGCGCTGTTGCCACTGTTTTACTTCTGGGACCTGAACTGGTGTCTTTGCATGGCAGTACGCTATGCTTACTTTTTTTATTAACCTATTTGCTGTGATCTCTGAACTGAGATGTACAAACTGGTATCTACACATGTTATGGCTCCTGAAAGTTTCTGTTTAGTTGAATAATCATTGCAGAGTCTTTACATAGTATATAGAGCATGATAGATGTTAAAATGGATTCGGAGGAATGAGTGCACTGCATGGAAGGCCTCTCCAGTTAACTGTCAGGGTTAGGATGAAAATGATGCCAGTGTCTATGTGAATGTCATTTTTGCGCTCATGATTTAACTTCTAGTTATTCATTACATAGGAAATCTGGAAAGCAAGGTTCTGATTTAGGCAATTATCATGCAAACTGGCATCGAGTTCAGATATCATAAATTGTAAGAGGTGAAATATTCAAAGAATAGGTTGAGTGCTCAGTGTTTGGAGTAGCGCATTCAGGGTGTATGACAAATGTTTTGCTGATCAGGCAAACTGAATGGTGTATGTTATGTTCAGTTGTGGCTGGACAGGGAAGAGAAACTGTATATGATGTCCTGGCTGCTGTTGCGCTCTTGGGCACTGGAAAAGGAAAGAGGGAGAAATTGCTCCTTTCCTAGTGCGCTCAGACTGGGGAAGGCTCTGGCGAACAGACTGAAGTGGTCGGCTAGTGAGACGGGCAGCAAGAGGAGATCCTGCTTTCAGCAGGGAGCTGCTGGCCAAGCCCGACTTCAGGAGTGATGACAGGCATTACAAAGACCTAAGAGAGGGTTGTCTGATGTCTGCTCAACTTGAGAAAGGGCTGAAAGCTGTTGGGCTAGTAATCAGGACTGGGAGGGACCCCTCTCCTTATTTCAGAGGTGTGAGTAGGGAGAGGGAGATGTTCCCCCTACTTCAGCAGTTTCTTTAATCTGATCATCCACTGGATTTCAAATTTTTTCTTCTGCTTATGTGCTGTCTTGCAAAACGATGTCTTGGTGCATTCTAATAAAACACTGTTTGAGTCTGTAAGCTCTTTTATGCTCTCTTTGAAGAAGAGGCATAAAAAGATTAGGCAGCCACCCCTCCAAGTCTTGTTGAGTTCAAGTCTCCGTATGATTCTGGATTTTGTTTCAACCTGGACTCTTTCCTTTAAAGTGGAGAAGAAATTTGAATGGAGGAGAAGAGGGGTGGGAGACAATTTCTTTGAATAACAAAGATGCAAACTTTGAAATTTAAGTTACACATGCTTGGCCATTTACTTCTTGATATATAGGGGGTTTTGTGTCTTCTGGTGCATAAAAATCTTGTTGTTTTCCTTTAGTTAAGAAAAAGACTACTTTGGAAAAGAAAAATCCGCAGGCAATTTAATTCATAGAGGGTAAGGTTTCTGAATTTGTCTGATCAGAATAACCTCACTTAATTTGAAAGAAATTGCATTTCATACTGCTGTTTTTAAAGTACCTGGTTATTGTTGTTGCATACAATAAAATTGCTGCTTAAAAGTATTTTTCTGTGAAAACTCCTTTAATCATGCTGGGGAGAAAGTAATTTTCCCTAGTGCTATCTTCTTGTTTAATGTATATCCATCTTCCCCACTATATTTGTGAGCTCAGATGTATGTAAACAAACAAACATGCCATTGGAAGGTTCAAGAAGCAATTTAATGATTACAACCCTTATCCACGCTTCTGATTGTTGAGACTACTTTATATTAGACTTATTTTGGGGATGCTACACTGATGGCTGTGTGGGCTAGTGTGTTGTATCTCGCTATCCAGTGATTTATTTCTTTGAAAATCTACACTTAAGAACTGACCGTGTAGAAAAGAAGGTAGATGCTAAGACTAAAGCTCTTCATTGCTTGCCATCTGACAAAAAATACAAACAGGTGGGCTGGTAAGTACCACTTGGAGGGTGATGTCTGTGGGTGTGAACACCAGTGGGTTCAGTCCCATGGCTTGCAGGTAATTCATTTCATAATACATCATAAGCAACTGTCAGACTGTGATTAGCCTCAAACATTCCTGAGACTTAAGATGCTGATTTGTAGCACATGCTATGCTGTTCATCCCTTGAGCTTCTTTCTGTTTCTTGCAGATGCTGTAGAATAAATGAGAAAAGGTTGGATTTTGAGGACTGAAGTGAAGCCCTGGTAATTTTGCTACTAGACTGATTTTTGTGGGCAGAAGACATGGATAGGCAAACTCACAAACTATGCCCCATCCATTCTGACCCTTTCTTACTGTTCTTTAACAACAATAAGCTTATATCTAAATCTGAGGTCTTGACCCCCCTCCTCTTAAATCCCTTTCATCTCTCTTATCCTCTTTTGCGTTTGGCAAAACATCCTTCCTTTCACTTTGAGTCATAAGACTAGATTATCTTTGACATGGGAGCTCTGTGTGTGTAGTGAGAGGCAAGAGTCAGAAGGCAGCTCCATGCATCCACTGATCCACAGACCAACATTCCTCTTGAAATGCAACTGTGTAGGTTAACAAGGTACCCTCTGCAGGCTTGCTCAGAAGCATACAAGGTTGTAAAATGCCCACAACTTGCTTAGTTTCACCCTTTTGTAGATTGGGAAGCATTGGTTTTGTTGATTTCAGTATCTCAGGAGGTAAACTATGGTACTTAGTCTTAATGACTCAGATCCTAGGCTACAACCATGTGAAAGAATGTACATCCATTTGCATGCAAGTGAGAGTTATGTACTTTATGATATTTCACTCATAACTGGTCCCTGAAGAAACCAGAATAAATTAGGAAACATGCTAAGATTTGTACAGCGCTCAGAACAGTAGAGAGGACAGACATCCAGGTGCTGTTAGGACCACTCCTCATCACATTGAATCTTGATTCTCTTGGGAATCATAGAGCCATTACATGCTTCCCATCCAGGAAAGGTGGACTTATGAGTCTGTTTTGTCAGTCTCTGAGAGAAGCCACCCTCTCTGCTAATCTGTGATTGCTGGGGATTAAATCATCCCCTGCCCTTTTCTTGAGTCTCTCACATGTCTGTCTGTGGTGGTATTACCTTCAAGAGATGTCACTCCTTTGAAAGCCTGTCTTCTCTCAGCATTTCAAACTAGTGCATGGTTGGATGACGATTGCTATTCGGCTCTTCTTGTGAAGAGCTTGTTTTGAACTGATGACCAAATTGACTTTTCATGTGCAAATTTGGGCATGACAGTGAAGAATTACTTCTGAGCTTTGCAATAAATATGATAATTATAACAATTATTGTACAGATAGGAGAGAGCTGGAAGAAAATTGTTAGTCTAGATGAGGAAGTACACTCCATTTCCTCCTATATTGCTATAGGTGAAGTGGACAAGTAGTATCTGCCTGTGGATCACTTATGTTCTTTGTTTAATCCCAGGAGCAAGGAGGACTGGAGAAGCCCATCCAGCACCAGCACATTTTATGAGTGACCTGATATGTAGTTTCTCTTGAGGTTAATGGTGGTAGTTTGCAGAGTTGGTTTAGTTTTTTTAAATACCTTTGTTCTTTATGCTAGATAATCTTTCAAAACTCTCAGTTTTCAAAGATAAAATTTATAAAAAAAACTTGAAAAGTGAAGTTCTTCACAGTGAATATTCCAGATTGACTTTAAGGGAGATCTGCAGAAAACATGAAAGCTAACCAGATGAGCATTAGATAAAGTCTTTTTCATGGATTTTGTTACATACCTGATGAAAAATGAGAAGGTAACATGTCTCTATTTGATCAGCTGGGTTTTGATTATTGAAGAGCAGAAGGAACTAAACCTTCAGAATACTGTTGTCCTTGAGAGGAGGAAAAAAGTGGTAAACTTCATTCCCTGCAATGTTGAACCTAAACTGTAACTAGCAGTGCTGGCAAAATAGTAAAAAGGAAAGAGAAGAGAGAGACAAGAATAACCTGTATAATTCAATAAAATGATGTGAACATTCAGAATGTATTTGCACATATAGCAATACAAATTTTTTTTAAAAAAGGAAGCAACCCTGATGTCGTATATTGATTCACAGTTCTTCCTTAACTTTCTAGACATCTGAAGAACCTGATCCTGCATACTGTTACTTTGTATATTAAATTTGGAGTTCAGTGTTTCATTTCTGATATAACTTTGGATTATATAATTGTTTTGAAATAAGCTTTATCTGCATATGATTTGAGCTCCATCACTTCTGAGGGGCAAAAGAGATGATTACTGTATCTTAAAAGTATGAAAGGTTCATACTGGGGCAAAGAAGAAGGCACTAATGTGCTTAGAACTAGTATGTATATATATCTCTGACATTGCAGAAGTAGTATAGAAGGAGAACAGTTAAGAATTTATTTACATAACTCTAAAACACTTCCTATCCCAGAAAATGTGCTGGATTGAAAGAAGTTGCAAGTTACTTAATGTGACAGAACAAAAACCTAGCTGCTACTGAAAACAGAAGGTGAAAATACAGAATGGACGGATGGTATTTGATGAACAGTAGTTGTGTATTATTGAACATCAGAAAAGGATCTATATACTCAGATTAAAGACAGATGACCTTTTTAGAGTTTAGTTAACCTTTTGGTCACTTTTGAGAGTTATCACTTATGAAGATAAAGGTCAAGTTGGAGCTTGGTCTTCATATATTATCTTTTTTCTGTGATGAAAGGTATGCCCCTCTCAGTTCTGCTTTCTTAAGGAGCTATAGGAGTAGTTCAGTTTAACAGGAGTAGTGTGTGGAACGCTTTTGTTTTTCTAATCCTTGTCAAAATTATTTTGAAAGGGGAATCCTTTCGTACGAAATGGACGGTCCTTGATCTTTAATCTTTTCAGTATCTTCCTGTTAGTGTAAAAAAAAAAAAAAAATTGTGAAAGAGGTCAATGCTTCATATAAATTCATGCATTACTTTTGAAATCAATATAATTATGCAAACTTGCACTGAGTAGCCTTTTATTAAAAAAAAAAGCAGTCATTGGGAAGAAAGACAAACTATTGCACCCAAGAACTCCATAATAAAAACCAGCAATTGTATCACTGTTATTTATGGATTAATAGGCATACAAACTCCTGATCAGCCAACTGTTTGTGAATGTGGCACATGGGTTTATAGCCACTCCAAAGAAGGCTGTGGCTAGTCCTTTACTAGGAAACCTGTCCAGCAGTTGCTAATTCTCTGACAGGTTATTACTTTTTTTGGTTTGGTGTTGGGTTCTTTATTTTTTTGAATTGCATCCTTTAATTCAGCATTTGAGTAAAATTGGAAGCATACTTCAGACAGCTGTTTGACTAGTTACAGCATTTAGGTTACTGTTACAGACAAGCAAAATACTTCCTAAATTTCTTAAGGCTTCTTTCATCTATCCTTCTTTAGCTGATGTAGTCAGGATCAAAATGAAATTAAATTTTGCGTCACACAGGAAACAAATGCATATATGACTAGGTATCCAAGTATTTGTCTTGGTGGTTTCAGTGGAAATTTAATAGTTCTCTGCCAGAGTGAATTTCATACCCAGGGAAGAGGGGTTGTGGGCAAGAGATACAAAAGCTGCCCCTTGTGCTTTCCCTTTTACCTTTCATGAGAGCAGCAGGTAGGGAAACTGGACTGATTGTTAGAGGACTGTCAATGGTTTTGAGCATATAGACTTCGTAGAAAATAAATAACTGTTCTGTAAGTGCAAATAATGAAATATTTGCCAATGACCAGTTTTCTTTTTTTTTTTCTGGAAGTTTGACTTAACATTTGCTGTGATCAAATAAGTCTTATGCTAAAATTAATTTTAGCTAATGCTTTAGGAAAGATTTGAGTTGAATAGGGAAATAACTCTTCCACCCTTCTTCTTGGAATACTACGCAGACTGGCGTTCTGTGTGTTACACAAGAACTAGCCAAGTAACAGTGTTTCCAGGCCAGCTTGAAATCTAAAAAAAAAAAAACAAAACCAAAACCCAAAACAAACCAGACAAAAAAAAAAACCCAAACCACATGTAACATATGTAACATGAATAAAAATGATAGTTTTACAGGCTGTGTGCATGTTGACTCCTTACAGAATTGGAGACAATGCATATTGCATGGATACCGAGTTGTAGATTAAGAATGCAGAAAAGGCTGAGGGCTACTGGCTCTTTCTTTCAATCAATTATGAACAAGGCTCACTAGGAGAAAGACCTGATTGTCTTTCCATTGTATCTAACCAGTTGCTATACCAGGTCTAACCAAGGATCTTTCTACCCTGCCGCCTCAGAGCTTGCAGCATTCACCAAGAAGAGTGTGAGGAGGTGCAAAGTATGCATTGCATGCGCTTTACGCTGCTACCCTTGACCGGCGTCTAGCCACCTGGAAATTATGTCTGGGCAGTTACGTCGTAATGGTCACACCAACTCTCTGCAAATTGATCAAATCTCAGATTTGCTGTTCTTTGGCAGTGACTTCCAAAATTTTGATGAAAACTTGCATGAAAAGCAGAATTACTGTTAACTTCATTTTAAACCTCCTCAATGATGGCTCTACTGGGGTCTACCTAGTTCTTTCCCCCTGCCCTGCTGTAAGAGAGAGTAATCTCCTCTTCAGCTTCTTTATACAATGCATAATTTTGTAGACTACTGCGCTCGCTCTCCCCTAGTTTTCTCTTCAGTTGACAAACTAATCTACTTAATCCCTTTCTAAAGAAGATTTTCCCATACCTTTGATTATCCTCGCAACATTCTCCATCTTTTCTACTTTTTCAATCTCTTTTTTTGAAATGGGATTAATAGAACTGCATGCAATATGAATTCATAAATGTGTGTGCAGTTCTTCGGAGGGATATCACAATGCTTTCTGGCTTACTGTTCCTTTCCTAATAATTTCAAACCTTCTATTTGTCTGCTTCTGAATAGTGAGTAAATTCTAGTATCTTTCCTGAGTGGTAACTTTCCCTCCTTAAGTGTTTGTGTGAGGCAGAGACTAATTTTTTTCTTTCTCCACGTACATCTTTGCATTCATCTTTGTCTTCACTCATCTGCTTAAGGTACTCTCCAACCTGTCACGGTAGTCCTCAGCTCTTAAACTGTAAACTCTATACCCTACTCTCCTTTCTCTTCTTGCGTCATCTTCCTCTCTGCCCCATCTTGATCACTTGAGTGCATTGAACAGTGAAGAACCAGATATATATATTTCAAGGACTGTCTTAGCAGCTGCTTTGAAGGGGCAGCTTACTTTTTTCATTAATTAATAAGTGATCAAAGGATAAGAAACGAAGGGTAGGATCTTCTCTCATCTAATTAGAGTTCAGTTCCTTTAGGAGCCTTTAATGAGGATTTGTGACAAAAGCTTCTAGGAGACATGAGTATACTTTATTGACAAGATTATCCATGTATTCCCTGACCCCTTTTAAGGGCTTCAGCTTGAACTGAGAAGTGATTTCTTATCCTAAACAAATCACTCCACTTTCTCTGGTTTGTGTTCATGTCTGCTAATTTTCATCTTTTTATGGGTTCTACTTTTTGCTTTGCACACAAGTGGTGGATTAAAATTTACTGTTCTCTTGAAACCATTTCTAAAGATTGTTACATGGCAAATAGACACAACTCCTCTTCCGTACGTGCTCATGTAGGTGACAAGTTACAGGATGCAGTTACTCAGCATCTTTGTATTCAGATGCCCTTAGGACCATTTGGATGAACAGTTCGAGTGACTGTTCCAGTCATTTGTGGTTTATGTTCATTTCATGAATTTGTTCTAAGATGTTTTCTACTGATAACTGGGTCAGGTATTCAGATTCAGCCATTAAATAACAGCATTGGCAATGTAGCGAAAATGTGAGTGAATGGCTCTGAGGACTGTGCTGCATAGCCGGGTTGCTGGTTGTTGCGGGTTAACATAATCTCTTCCTGTGTGTATCTTAAAATACAGAGCAATTTAGTAGTGGTTTGGCTAGATTTAAATGAGGGTTGGCATTTCCAGCAAATGAATGAGGTCTCATACACAGGGCAGGGCTTTCTCCTCCTCTGACTGATGTACTTTGTTTGGCTGGACTATCTCTGGCTGCACTGACCTTGTGAAGTGGTGTCGACCAAGAGTGGTGGATGTGTAGTGTGAGCTGGGAGGCGCTGAGGACTTCATGTGCACGCTTGAAGCATATCAATGGACGTTTTTGTCTTCTTTTTTACTTTGGATTAGTTTTAATCTGATTCCATGGGTTGAGTATCTGTTTGACTGGAGTACAAGGGATGCTGTGATTTAGCTTCATCAAAAAGGAACCCAGTCTCCACCTCACTGTGCAAAATGAAGCATGGTAAATGTGTATGTTTGAAAGCTTCTTAAAAAGTGCACTTCCAATCTGCTAATCCCTAAATACTGAAGCACCTGGCGTTCTCGAGGATACTGTTGTGAAATCTGCCTTGATTCTTGGCAAGGCAGGATAAATTGTGAAGGAGCTTTGAGGAAGAGTTCAATAACCATTTCCTCTTGGATCTGTTCTTCTGGTGTGTGGAAGGATGGCTCCAGACTCTGCTTTCCCGTGTCATGGGCAGGTTTGCTGTGTACAGTCACCTGTGCACCCAAAGCGGGGTGAGGGAACTGGGGTTGTTTAGCCTGGAGAAGAGGAGGCTGAGGGGAGACCTCATCGCACTCTACAACTAACCTGAAAGGAGGTTGTAGCGAGGTGGGTGTTGGTCTCTTCTCCCAAGTAACTAGCAATAGGACGAGAGGAAATGGCCTCAAGTTGCACCAAGGGAGGTTTAGATTGGACATTAGGGGAAATTTCCTCACCAAAAGGGTTGTCAAGCACTGGAACAGGCTGCCCAGGGAAGTGGTTGAGTCACCATCCCTGGAGGTATTTAAAAGACGTGTAGATGAGGTGCTTAGGGACATGGTTTAGTGGGCATGGTGGTGTTGGGTTGACGGTTGGACTCGACGATCTTAGAGGTCTTTTCCAACCTTAATGATTCTATGATTCTATGATTTGTTTCAAAGCTGTAACTGAAGTCTTGTTATGGACCTTACCTAAAGGCTGTTAAGAACTGTGGCTCACCATAAGAGAACTTGTCCATTACAAGACTGCTATTAACATGGAGTGATTGTAGACTTAATCTTGCAACTGTCTCGGCTGAAATTAAAGGCAGTTTTGCCTTTAAGTAAGGTACCATACTAAAGTATGAGTAAGAGGTGCCATATTAGACCTTTATACGTTTTTATTTATAAATTGTGTTGAATGATGTATCCTTTTGATTCTATATACTCAGTGCTGCTATTTTGGAATATAGTCTGTGTGAGGCCTTTTTTAAGAAGCTTTGGAAATTGAGGTCTTGGATACACCTTTTACTTGTAGACATCAAAAAAATATGGAACAATTCAACTGATTATATCAGTTCTCTCTTATTAGGCTTTTTTGCTTGGTTAAAAATGTAATAAGGTTATGAGCTTCTCATCTAATAATGAAAAGGTCTGGAATGATTTACATCAACTGTTCTTCAAAATTAGGAAAGGGGAGATGCATCTAAATTGAGGACTGTAATGCCAGGCTTCACATTGATGGAAATCAACTTTGACAAGTCTTTAATTGCTAAAAAGTAGGATTTATAATGGAAACATGAATAGACGTTTGAATATATAGCGTGTTTTTGAGGTGCCACTCATACATATTGTATTATCTTTAAGTGTTACTTTTTAAAATATGACTTCTCTTACAGTTTTAGTCCAATTCTTACCTTTAGTCCAATTCTTACCTTAGTTCTCTGTTCTGTATTATCTCTATTTATTTGATGGCATAGGATAAACAAAACGTTGCTAAACAGCTATGTCTAGTCCGTAAAATTGGCTTGACCTCTTTAACTATCAAGTCTAGCACAAAAAGGTATTTAAGTGTTTTTAAGTTGATGGTGACTTTTTCTGGAATGGCAAGCAAAATGAATGGGGTACATTCTAAAACGTTGAAGTAGAAGATTACATGAAATAAAAGGAACAAAAAAAATAACAAAGGAATGCATGCTGATCTTTGCATATTAAAATCTGCATAAGTCAATACGTGAAAAGGTTTTATAGAATAAAATATTCTGTACTTCATGGCTTCTAGAGCTCTGTACAGCACTTTAAAGAGCAGAGCTGCAAGCACAGAAACCTTTTTTTCTTTAAGATTAAAAAAAGCCTTCTAGTATCTGACGGTCAAAAAGGCCTCTATGGGCATAACCAGGACACTGCTGGAACAAGTGGTTGAGTTTGTTGTGTTACGATTGTGTTCTGAAAGCATTTTAGAAACCTCGGAAGAGGATGTGCTGTTGCTTATGCAGGTGCAATGTATTTGTAGATCCTTAACTAGGTATGTGGATGTCAACACTTACTGATTAGCTGATATGTTATATCAGGTAAGGAAGTTATTTTGGAAAACAGCAATTTTGACTGTAAAGGATTGACGTAGTACTTGTAATACTATGCAATGTTTTCCACCCCCTACCATCTATAATGTCTCAAAACGGGATTTAAGCACCTCATCAAAAAGGAGCTTTCTCTGATTACGTTTTTGTGCCACTAGCTTAAGTCACATGCAAAGATTCAAAAAGTGCTTGCTTTAGGAGAAATCCGACAGTGCTGGTCTTACAGATTTTTTTTTTTTTTATTAACATTGGTCTGAATTAGGAGTGTCTTTAAATAAAACATCTGCATCTTAATGAACATTGAGCAGATTTATGCCCTTTATCTATCCTTTGACCTTAATCCTTATAACTCATCTTCGTGTCCAATTCAGATATTCACATTAAGTCACTTATTCTGTCTTTCCCTTTTCTTTGGAGTTTGAGTGAGATAAAGTAAATAATATATGACACAATTTTTCCTGTGTAGACAGTTCCTCCCCTCTTCCCCTAACTTCCCCAATCATCATTATCAGTTTAACACTTTATTAATAAAGACACTCTGGTCTTTCTAAAAGAAAAGATATTATGGAGGATAATTGAAAAATAGGGTAATTGAAACTGTTCCTATTACGTCTGGCAGAAATTACATTAATTATGTTGGACTTTGCAGGAGCAAGTAATAGTTGTTTTCATGAAACTTAGTTTGAGTAAAATTATTTTTGAATGAAGGCTATCAAATCTGTTACTAAGTTTAACTCTTGAATTGTCACTATTTGCAAAACAGCAGGTGGAATTTACGTTAAAGTGACTTCTAGCAAAGAAGCATTACTGCTTATTAAACTGCTTCGAAAATAAGATTCCCTAAATGTTTTAATTGATAGTTGCAAGGATAAGCTTGACTCAAACGTTTCTCTGCACACTGAGAGATACATGAAATACTGCAGAAGAGATCATCAGCTGCCTTGTGACAGCAGTTGCTTCATTAAGGTGTTATCTGGGTCCTGAATCAAGTCTCCCCGTGAAGTGAAGTACTTCACTCAATGCTATTATATCTTACAGTGTTTGCTTATTGTCAGATTCTATCTATGAAAGATGTAAACAATTTGCATGGGCAAAACTTAATTTAAAATTCTCCGTTGCGTAGCGGCTCGGTAGGAGAGACTTTGCACTTCAAATTCTGACTGCTGTTCCTACCTGAAGATACTGTAGGCCTAAAACCTGCCAAGTCCTGATGTGCACAGCTGTGATGACTGGAAAAAGCTCTATAGAAGAGCAAGTGCATAAATAACTTTGTCAGCCTTCACTGCTGGATCCGTATGTCTGTGAGGATCTCTCTGCAGGAATCTGATTCTGACACTTGAAGCTTGCTTTGCACGTCAAGTGGGGGTGTCAAATGGGAAAGGCAGCCAATGTATTTAACAGTGTGATACTACATCTCAGTTGGTGGGCACCTCTTCATGAGCTAGCAGAAGTGATTTAGAAATGGTAAGAGTGATTTGGTGGTTAATTCTTAAAAGCATTAATCAAGACCAGTTTTAGCTCTAAAGTTAAAGCCAGCCATTCAGACTCTTCAAGGCTTTTAAAATTTTGCGAAAAAAAAAAGACCAAACCCAACTTCAAACCTAAAGGGGGGGACGCGCGGGACTGTAATTCCTACATCTTGAATTTTGTCAATGGCTGCATAGTTTTTATGCTTGAACGAGCAATTACCAGTAACTTATTATCACACTTCTCATGTCTTCAAATACTCCATTAGTTCATAGAAAGAATGCAGGTGCAGTGTAATCTGAACAAGACCGACATGTAGCATGCTTTTGCAGAAATTAAATGAAAGTCTGAGTCACAAGGAGTAAACCAAAGGTCAGATACATTCCCTCGTAAGTTCTACTTTATGTATTGCTCATCTACAACCAGTGCCAGTGTTTCTGAAGGGTTAACTCTTTGGTTTTGGAAACTGCACTCGGGCAGTTTGTGAAGAAGCTGGAAATGTCTTTTGCTAAGGCCTTGTTAGCTTTTTCCTGCATCTCTAAGATCATCTTATAAAACAACAGGAATAGCCTGTATGGTATTTTTCTATCTGGCATAGCTGTTTTTTGCCTGTGATTTCACAAGCAGGCAGAAATGATTTGTAGTAGGATTTCAAAGGGTCTCCCTCCAGTTCAGTGAAACTAATGGTAACTCAGTGGTAGAGCAGTCAAATTTCCTGAGAAGAGTTTGAATTGAGAGTAGTAGGATTTTTTTCCTTTTCAGTCCCCCTTGCTGATCTTGCTTGTCACCTATAAAAGCTATTTCCAGGATGGTGGAGCAACGTTAGTAAATTCTTTTACTGTTTTTCCAAATCTGATTGTTCCTTTACTCAGCTAAGTGAAGACCCTGAGGAGACTCAAGCCATTTAATCTCTATGGTAAAGGTGAAGTATAATGTGACATGAAGGTGATCAGAGTAGAGACAGTATATCTCCATAACATCATACTGCACCTGAATTCATAGGACCTGTGTGCTAGTATGGCTAGGCTGTATCTATGTCTAGTGGTTAAGTCTACCAGATTGCACAGACTTGGCTTTGTTGTAGATAAAACCTAGGAGGGCTTGGATGCCATATTTCCTAGGCAGATTCCCTTGTGGCAAATGCAAAACCCAGGTATTTTGAGTCCTTGGGGAAAAGAAGCCATATGCAGCTGAATTAGAGTTTGGCTGCATAAAATACTTGGATCAAATAAGGGACTTCCTCCAGGGCTGAGCAGGATAGCATATTGATACCGAAACTTCCATAAATTTTTTTAGTCACTCAAATCCTGTTTTGGTTTGCCATGATCTGGGAAAGGCAGAGAAAATATCCCTTGCTTAAGTTAAGAAGGACATCAAGAGAAGGTAAATGACTTTACCGGGTTGAGAAGTGTCCTTACCAAAGCCTTTCCTGTGTCTCCTTTATAGTGAAGTCCAACTGCACTCAGGTCTCTGGAGATGTGGCTTGCTTTTTTGCATACACAACCCTATTCTTGTGTGGTTTTTAAAATTTATTTTAAATTAAAACAAAATCAAACTTGACTATTAAGATCCCCCATTAGTCACAATAATCTTTCCCCTTTTGGCTGCAATAAGTACTTCTGACTATGGTCAGAAGTGCTAACTGGTGAGCCCTGGAGAATCCTGTTGGAGCGGTTAACGTTCGTCTTCCCACTTGATTCCTTTTGTCGATCTACTCTCTGGGGCATAATGAAGAGAAGTAATGTATGTGCTTCATTACAAAGTATGGAGTATTATGTTAAATTATCAATTAAGCTGGCTTCATGCAAGGAAGCTGGAGTCTGGAGTGAGGCATTTCAGTTGTTCTGTTCTCTGGTAGATAGGCAACAGGGGAGTGTGTGGGAATTCAGGTTTGGCATCTATAAACTACTTGAGTAAGATTTACTAGAGCTTGTCGGTAAGCACCATGTTATGTTACGGGATGGCTGCTGTACACTTCAGCACATGAAGTGTTTATTCGCCTGAATAAACTAATTACTTGGGCGATAATCAGCGAACTCGTGAATGGCTGTGTGAACTTCCCTAAGAAGGAGTATTTGAATGAATGATGTTCAGACCTGGGCACAAAGCACCCCTAAAAACTCGGGGGTTTTACATGATTGTGCACTGCTGCATGTAAAAGTGTGTTTATTTGATGTAATATTAACTGTAAGATGGCCATAAGTGTCATGAAGACATTAAAATTGTTTAAAAGCTATGTTAGGATTTATTGAAACTTTCTGAGCTAATTTTCCACATCAAACTCTTTTGCAGAATCCCAAACAAAACTGATATTTAAGCAAGTGAAAAGCCCAGTTAGTGCGGGGGGTTTTCCACACTCGCCGTAGCATGTTTAGAGATACGATCAGAAACATTCAGCAGTCAGAATTGGACAAGTGTGTGGGCAAAAGCTTTTCTCACCTGCCTTCTCACTGTATTACCTATGACGATGATTTGTTTCCCCCCTTCCGTTTATGTAGTCAGAGAGGAAAAATGAGATGATTGTGGGTGTTTTTTGTTTATGAATAAATACAAGAGTTATCTTACATTTCTACAAAGATGTCTATTTGTACGTCTGTAAAAATGACTTAATTTCTGGATTATTTAGAGCAAACCCATTTGCATTTATATAGACTTTCCCTACAGCTCTCCAGCTTCCACTAAATGCTGCACCAACCACTTTTATATAATGGCCTCAATAAAAAGAGGACAGTAAAAAAAGAAAAGTTTATATTGATAATAGAGAAAAGAAAAACCTTACTTTTTCAAATATGTGCATGTATATATGATGTTAAAGGACTAATTTCCTGAGTAAAGTTCAGGGGAATTGTTCAGACAAGTAGTTGCGTAAAAAATCTTGTCCTGCAAATTCACGAGTGCGAGTGGCCTGATACTGGAGTTGAGTGCATGCTAGGCACACATAAGGAACTGTGTGCATAGAAGATTTATAGCCTTAGAAATAAGCTAACCATTAATAAATGTAAGTACTTGATAAAATAAAGTTTTCAGATAACTGCTCTTTTTTTTCCTTGCTTTCCCCAAAAGTTTGTCTCTCCTGGGACCTGTTTTGTCATCGTGGGAATATTTGTTGTGGATACCAAGAAGGCAGGCAGATATCAGGGCAGATATAGGTGAAGGGCCTTGAGTTCTGAATTTAAACTTTCATTTTTGGCACAGCAGCAGCTTATGTGCAGTGTTACGTTGTTCTTGAACGTTCGGTCGGTGGGATGCAGCAGTGCCCTCCTGACTGGATCAGCAGTTGTGAGGCTGTGTGTTGTTTTTGTATCGGTTGTTACAATCTTGCAACATATTATCCATTACCAAGGCATTTATCTGAAAAATAAACAAATGGCTGAGGCAGGGTTCTTACAGGTCATGAAAGGCTTAAATACATCTAAACTCTTACCTCATCCTAACCTATGTCTGAGCATGAATGAACACTGGATACAATCAGGTTTTTGGGACTTGATATCACAGTTTCTCCCTGCCCCCACCCTCCATGTGTGCAGGTGGAAAAGGCAAATACAATACAACAATAGTATTGCTAACAGCTTATTTTGAAACTAGGTTTATCTTGTGGCTTTCCAAATACTGATGCGAGTAAAACATCTAAGAAAAATGCAAATGATTCATTCTTTGCACTATGGAGGTGGTGCGTGTTTGATCTCTAATATACCATAAATACAGAGTGGTAAAAGATGGAGCAGTAACTGTATGGGCTCCCCGGTCTTCCAGAAAGCTTGTTTGGGTGGTATAAAAGAGCACTGCTCCTTCACAGACAGAATTTTCTAAAGATTTATTTTGAAGTACCTTTGTAGTTGTACAGCAGCATAATTCAAGCCCTTTCAAGTCAGGGAATTTCTTGTGCGTGAACAATATTCTGGATATTTTTTATATTCTCTAAGACTATAGATGGAAAGGAACAGGGCATCGGGTCATTTATGAAATGGGTATTTTTCAAATTTGGGTTACCTTGTTGTTGTGTCGTATTTTCATTTCTAACCCTTAGACTGAAGTTATGCCTTCTAATGATGAAAGGGATGGTTAGGTAGAACAAATACTTGCTGAAAGGTGGACTGTTTCTGGCAATATCTTCTTCAGCCTTGCTAAGCATGTTCCAGAGCCCTAATCTTATTCATCTGAGACGGCTTCAGCCTCTGAAAGACAAAAACATAATGTCAATTACACCTAAACCTGCATACAACTCAGTATTAGGTGTTTGGTTATGCTGGAAATACTTTTGTGCAGAGATCTGCATGGCAAATCTTACATACTTTATTCTTCAATTACCACTATACCAAGTGCCTGCACTGATTATTCTGTATTTGCAGTTGGGATTTTAATAATACTTAATGAAATCAAACAAGATTTTAAAGAGTAACAACTGTTTTGAGAGCATAACAACGGAAAATATTCTAGTATAGAGCAGGACTGCAGTGTTTTGTGATGTATGGCATGCCTCTCAGGGGAGTGAAAGTCCTGTCACCCTTTGGGTTATCATTCAGGTTTGTTTGTTTTCTTTCCTACTAAGAGACCTAGGCTAAGGCATGTTGCAGCCAAAGAGCTAGCTTGTGATGTGTCTTTCACCTCGCTGAGGGGCATGCCTTGTACCATGAATTGTTGCAGCCTGAACTGCAAAATGCTGCCATCGCATCAGGGACAGTATATAGAGCAATATTGTGTGTAATTTGTGAGTGCAGTTGTCTGGAAGAGACTGTGAAAGAGGGGAGATGGAAACAGGTTTTGGTCAGTTGTCCAGTGTACTTATGAGCTAGACTTCGGAGGGTTTTTAGTTAGTCTTAGAGTTATTCACACCAGAGCAGCAAAGCAGCTGTGTGTATTGGATCACAGAAAGGGATTTGAGAACAGAAGAAACAATTAATCCTTGTGCGTACTAAATTCTTTCACAAAGAAGATGGGACTCAGTGTAAATGTCAAGAGTCAGATCTAGAGAGGGGACATAGATGTTGTGACAAGGTATATTGCAAAGCCTGTGTTTAAATAACTGAGATCTGGTCAGTGCCTCTGAGTGAGGCACCTGAATATCTCATAGTGCTGATGGAGAAGCCTGCTGAAGGGTTTTTAACCCAGCCGATGGGTTGCAATGTAACTCAGTCCTCCGGATTGCAAGGCAGTAAGTTAAGCTATAGGGAAATACTTCTTCCATGCAAATAAAATCTTTAAGGGGAAGAATTGAATTTTTTAATAACTTTTTGTATACTGTAAATATAGCTGTAGCAGCCTGGAGTCATAGCTGCAGCAGTTCTGTCTTGCTCGGTAGCTGATTTGTTGAAGCACATAGTGGAGCTGTGGGGAAAACCGGGCTCAGCTCTCTTCACCTGAGGCTAGTCAAACGGCCATCTCTCAGGAGAAATTTGCCTGTGACTACTCTGGGGCTCATGCTCTGGAGCTGTTGTGCTCCAAATGAAAGCTGGATTCATCTGGGACAGGGGAGGCGAGGACTGTTTGGAGGTTCTCCTAGAGTGTTATTGGACACATCCTATAGCACTTCTCAGTTTGAGACCATTCTGTCTGTAGATGGGGGATTTGATTGTTAAACTAAAAGTCTTTTTTTATTCCACAGAACAATATTTAGAAAGGGAAGAAGTTTCAAGAGGGGAGTTTGAGACTTAAATTTGGTATTTTCTCCTTTGAACATGGCTTGGCTCATAGCTAGGTATGTGTGCATAGAGCAGTCTTTTACTATCAATAGCAGTTACTGTTCGATTTAATGGTCCTATAATTAATTACACTATTTTAACAAATCTTTTTAATTAAAACTGCTTTCCAGTTAGTAAGAGGTCTTTTTTGTTTTGCTACACCATGTTGCAGGGTTTCTACTGACTTGTTTGTGTGCTCTTTTGTGGACAGATCACAGGCAGCACACAAAATACCACTGGAAAGACATGAACTTGAACAGATATGCAGTTAATAGAATTCCCTTGAGAGGTGCTTGGCAAGACTTTGTGACATGTCCCATTTTCCAAAAGGGTATGGCGTGAATGCGCTTCAATGGGCAAATGTATGCTTACTACAATTTTATGTCTGTCCTGACGTAGCAGTTCCAGCTATAATGGGTAACAATGCCACTGAGGTGATATTCCTTCGGTTTTTAGACACATGAGGATTTTTTTGTCCTGTTTTGAGGGAACTTAAGGGCCTGTGATGTGTGGGAGTTACCTTATTTTTCTATTTCTTTTCAGAAGATATAGTTTTAAATTGGACAGCTGAAGTCAAAGGCACTTGAAATTGCTCCCTCAATTTAACAATAACTTTCAGTTATTGTTAAATTCAGTAATTCTTCTCAGCAGCATGCTTGGTTTAGATCCTGGCAAAGCTTGGCCATATTTTCTTTTTTGAGGTGTAGTGCAAAGTAGAAATAACCCAACTAGCTTTTAAACATGCTGTATTTAAAATAGCTGGAAAACAGCTCTGTGTAGGCTGTTATGTTTTATAGGTTTAAAAGAAAAACTGGTCCACTTTTACTACCTTCTTGTAGAAATATGATGATTGTTACTTTGGGAAGTCTTAACAACAAAAAAATATGCTTTTATTATCTTTATCTTGAATTCAAGGCAAAATTAGGTAGATACATGCTCTACGTGTACACTTTTAGCACAAATCCAATTGAGTGTTTACATGGGTTAAAGCCTAACTCCGTAAAGAAGGATCTTGGCACCCAAGTGCAGATTTGCCTTTGGTGCCCGATGAGGGGGAGGGAGGAATGAATAATCACCAAAGAGAAGCTGATAGAGGTTCAGCCGTTCCTGTCAGGTATGGGCAGTGGCTGGTATTTTTGGTCCTGTTGGTTTTAAAAGGGCAGTGTGTGGCAATGGAGGCAAGGAAGCTTTCTGTTACTCTAAAAAGTACATTATGTGAAAGAAATTACAATGATAACTTAAGGTGGAATGCAAATTTGCAGTGTAGATTTTTAGAAATAATTTTTATGACCTAGTACAGAAAAATCATTGCTTTAACATATTTTAATGTAATTGTTTATCTGGAAAATGTTTTTAATGCTCTTAAAAGGATAATTTACCTGTCAATTTTGCTACACTTTGGTGTGCTAATTAGTGGCTGTAAGGAAAATATTGAAGTACAGAAGCAGCGGGGGCATTAGAGAGAGGTATGTAAGCTCCAGAAGCGTAGGAATATGTTGTTTCTGAAAAATGGTAATACTTCAGAAATAGCATATTTTACTTGTTTGCTTCAGTTTCCTAGAGAACTTAATGCAATCAATCCCAAGGATCTCTCTATAAATCTCTAGCCAATACAACTGTGTCAAAGTGCAATTCCTCAGTGTGGGTAGTTGATCAAGTTGGTTCTACATGAGAAAGTTGCCTTAGTTCAGCAGAAGTTAGGACTTTTTACAGTGCTGTTTGTTGGTTTTTTTTTTAATAAATCAGTGCTATAAATTCCTGTGTTTGCGTGCTTCATGTAAGACTGTCTTGAATGCTTTAATAGCATTTTAGTGTTACAGTTACATAAGACCCTTTTCTGTCAGTCAAAAAGGTCCAGAGTGAGGCATCTGATGTGCTGGTTTGTTCTTCCAAGAGACTGAAGAGTAACCAAGCTCAGTTGAACTTGTATTACAGTGATGATTCAGGTACTTGGAAGATAGTCTCCTTGAAGTGATGTCTCAGCTTGTCGCTCTGCCTTTGGGCAGAGATTGTTTTGTAGGAAGAGCTAGGAAATGTGGGAATTTTTTAAAATTTCTCTCTTCCTTCTTTGGCGTCAGTGCAACCAGATGCTTGAGCTTAAGAGAAGACTGCTGAAAGAATTTTTTCTGAGGTTTGGAAGCTTCTTCCTCTTAGAAGCATCCTGATTTTTGTTGTTTTTCAGAGCATGTCAGATACCTGCAAGAGATCTGGGGGGATTTCAGAAGAGAACTTGGATTTGTTTTTACTTGTCCTGATTGCCCACCAATGTTGGATGCTTGTGTCCTCCTCCTGCTTTTTATAAACTTGACTATAGAAATAACATACTGCTGACCTGATCCTAAAGCCCCTACTTTTTTCATTCATTATAAGATAGGGGGGAGATTAATTATTGTATTTTTGCTTAGTATCAGATTATCTTTCATATGCAAATTTATGCTTTGGCTTGTTTTGCTGTTTAAAAACTCACTTTGATTTCATATGCATGTTCTCGTTAAAGGATTGTTGGGAAAAATACAAAACTAGCCCTTGGAAGAGGCTTGAACCTCCAGTGACTTAGAGAATCCTGCTTTCTCTTGGTTAGTTTTTCTTTTGCTGATATGTGAATCTCTTGCAATATGGTTTCTTTCTGCAGTACGGCTCAGCTTCAGCAAAAGGAGTATAAAATATTTAAGCTAGCATATAGCTTATGCATTAGGGGTCTGTCCTTGAACAGGGAGCTCTCACAGGAAACACGTCTCTGCGGGCCTACAACCCAAGAGCTGTGCCAAACAAAGCTCGCAAGGCCTAGCTGTACTGGTGTAATGTGCCGCCACTCCCAGCTGTCTCCCCTGAATTAAACGTGTTCTTGTGCCTCCGTTGCTGTAAATTCTGGTCGAGCCTCCTAGTTCAGGCTACTAGTGACTGAGCCGGATGGTGAGGCGTATTGGTTGAGGTAGTGATCGTGCAAAGGGGCAGTAACCACGGGCAGAGTGATGTGGTACATTAGTGGATGAGGTTGAGCAAACTCTTAGATCAGCATTACAATTTGGTTTGCTGCCTTTGAATCTGGGCCTTAGCACCCCTGTTTCATGGCTAACGGCTCTCCTGCTATAGATGAATAGTGCGATCATCTCCTTATCCTGCTCACTTTTAATTGAAAGCCTTTTGAATACTGTGTAATAGAGGGTTTCACTTCCAGCATCAACATGTTCGGCATAACCTGGCCGTGCCTAATGGCTTGGACTTCAAAGACTGAAGTAGAGTTAAGTGTATCTTATACTCTTGAATCAAAATGAAGTTTAGAAAAGAGCTAAAAATCTAGATGTTCCTTGCAGTGTTCCTGAGTGTATGCAAGTACACATAGGGCTTAAGTACATGGGGGTCTCTGGCTATGTCTGTGGACTGCAACATCTCCTGCCTAGCACTTGCTAATACTAGAAATGTTGTTGACTCTTACTTTCTGAGACTGTTTTACTTTTATTACCCATCTTTAACGATGTGATGTGGGCTAAGTGATGGCAAAATCCTCTTTTTGAACCTATCCTTCTAGTGCATCTTCTTTCTAACATAGCTGCAAATTTTCCTTGTAACAATGAAATTTATCTTATCTTGTATGATAGCTTCTTCAGAATCTTTTAATAATCTCTTTTTACCTGGGATTTGGTGATTATTCCTGAAAATGTCCCACTAGACTTAAAGTACCTTGATCTGTGTGTATTTTTATTTTTTTATGTCCTTTTTCTGGATGATCAATGATCCAAAATCAAGCTTTACTTTCTTGAAGGTTGAGCTTCACAAAGCAGCTGTCCCACTCCTTCATTTCCTTTTGTTCCCTCAATTCTTCTCCAACGAGCTATTATCGAGGAGTTCAACACTTGTCACATGACTTACCTCACCAACAGTGCCAGTTATGTCAAATATATATTATTTCAAACTCTGACAAATACAATGCACCTTCCTTGTCACTCAACATCTGGCCACAGTGTCCACAGTGTGGAACGCTTTTAGGAAAAATTTATTTTCTTACTGAATTTAAACTTAATCAAAACTTAACAACTATACTCATCCTTTGCCTTTAATACCCGGTGCTCAACTACTTGCTTTCATCTTTTTCCTGATCTATTTCTCTCATGGGGGAAGAGTCTTCTCAAAGCAACTCTTTTCCCATTTGAAATAAAAGTGAAGTCAAAGTAAGGACCTCCAAATTCTTCTGTCATCTGTGAAGGTTTGTGTGATGTCAGCATATAGCAACATCAGATATTTGCCAGCTTACTCTGGCAATCACACTTCCATTTTTCTTATTCTGGCAGACTGAACATCATTCTGTTGTCTTTGGTCTTTTCCTGAATATCTTTTAGTCTTCTAATTGAAGTGCAGGTAACAGTTGTTTATCTGAAGAAGCTCTAGGATAATATCCTGGTTTGCCCCACAAGGATGCCCCCCAGGTATGCCTTCTGTAGCTTTTCGTTTTCTTCTATAGACACACCATTTCCTAAATACTGAAATGGTTGATACAATGATTAAAATGTAATTCTGAATGTCTTTGTACGTCTCTTCATTTACGTCTTCATATTTAATTTAACTATAAATCATTTGTTTCTTAGTTTCTGTTTCCTGCATCTCACCTCTTTGCAACATCTGCAGACAAGAAAAGGAACAATGTTAAATTCACTGATTTCCCAAAGCTTTTTATTTTCTTGGGTGCTGCTTGATGTTGAAATGTTCCTTGGCAGTATTCATGTTTTCCTTTTCAGGCCTGCATTTCATGCACCAAAAAACCCCACCCAAACCCTAACTATTTCACTAGAAAATAAAATCTACTGCTTCCACAGCAGAAATGGATGATGAGTAAATCACCTCCAAAGATAAAGGATCTATGGGATGTACTCAGCCTTACATCTGCTCCATGTGTTTGTCTGCTCAGCAACCTTGCTTTGCAAATGGCTTTGAGGGAGTAAAGTACTTCGTATGCTCTGAGAGGAAAAGATTAGCAAATGAAAATCAAAATCCTGGGTCTGAACAGAGACCTAACTTCTCATACTTAATTCTTTAGAGATGAGCACATCCAACTCCCTCACCTGGGCTTTCAAGAGACTAAAATCCCTGCCATGTCCTTGAGATGCAAACTAACTGACCTTGCTAAGACACTCCCTACCTCTAAACACAGCATCCTCAGTTTTGCCTTCTGTTGTCATCAAGAGATGATTCTCTTTTCTGTTCTCTTAATTTTTCTCGTAATTTTTCAAGCCTAGTGTATTTTTTTCCTCATCACTGAATGTTGAATGAATAGAAATTTGAGTTATTTTCTTAGCTGTACTCAAAGTTGGAAAGAACTTCTGCTTTTATTGATGAAATTCAACTAACCCATGGTAGTGAAAATAACGTACATTGTGTATGGTCTGCGTGCATGATGTTCTTTTATTGCCTATTGGCTGGTGTTGGCAAGTATCTGGTAATTATCTTCCTTATGTTCTGACCCTTGGGACCTCTCCTGCTTCTCTGTGGAACAACTAATGTGTAGACAGTTTAGCAGAAATGCATCCTGTCGTTGGCATTAAGACATCACTGGTACTTGTCGGTGGAACAATTATACAGAGAGAAATGTGACAACGGAGATAGTCAGACTATCAAGGTTATAATCTGTTCCTTGTATTCATGGTTACAAGTCAGAGTGGCAGGGGCGAACATTAGGGCTAATGTATAGGGCACCTGCTGTTACAAACACATGAAGATATGAAAACATTTCAATGTCATTTAGTAAATGGAAAGTGCTGCTATTTCATCAAGTTCATATCTAATTGTTTTAGCTTTTGGCATGAATAGCCATGTTGCTGAATCAGCGGTAACAGGGCTGGTTCCAGTCTGGCTGAGACTTTTAGGGGGAACATTACACAAAATGCATGTGTACCTTTTTAATTAAAGACAAGTGAGCATATGCAAAAAGAACTTCTGCCAAAATATGCTAAATACTTAGCAGAGAAGCCCTGAGAAGCAGTACAATTCTGTTTTACTACTGATGTTTAAAGACGTGGGTAAATATCTTAAAGGAGGGCTATGCCTATTAGAAGTATTTTGAGAAATACGTGTTTGTGTGAGGGAAGGACAGAAAGATTTTTTTTCCTGTTCATAGGTTGGCTTTTTAATTTAATTTAGTGCTGAGTAGAGTTTTCAAAATCGTGTTTCTTTAGAGCTCCTCCTGAGACTTGTATGGCTGATATTCAGTTTTCATTAAAAAGTCATTTCTTTATGCATGTTCTAGCTCTTACAAATAAGTCAATTTGGCAGTGCTTTTAACGAAATTTCATGGTAGTTCTCATTGTTTGTTATGAATAAAATACAAAGTTTACCTTTCATATACAGTGAAGAATTTTTTTCATTTGGTAGGCATATCCCATAGTTGTCCTAAATGACAATGTGTATTTGAAATAAATTAAGAAAGCGTAGTTAGGTTCCCTGGGAATGGCATTCCTAAAGCCCTAATATGTTATTTCTATTAAAAAGCAAGGAAAAAACCCCAACTCTTCCTCTCCTTCTACAATTACTATCAGCTTTAGGGTCTTCTGACTTTATGCAGAACACTATAAATGCAGTTGTACTGAAATTTGCTCTCTCATATTTCATAAGCAGCATGATCAGAAACAGTATTTCTCAATAGGACAGGGCAGGTATCCCATCGCTTCATTGTACAAATCAGAGGACAGGCCAATATACATCCCATAGGGGAAATTAGTAACACCTTTCAGAAGTGGGTCAAGTTTGATGGCTGCTTGAGGTCCAATGCTAAGTGCACTAAGAAGCACAGACCTTGGTTTTTTTCAAGCCCATGCAGTCAAATTGTAGAGAAAATGTTAGTGTAACAAAACAGCAATTTTTAATATCAAACTTACTTGGAACAAAAGCAAATATTTTACTGCCCCCAGGCTCTTTTGTTTTTAATACATTCAGCTATTTGCATGCATGGATTTAATGATAAAAATGCAGGATGAATTCTGTGCTCTCCATTTGTGGGTGCTGTTTTCAACTTTTTGCTCTAAATCTAATAGTTGTAAGCGAAGTACAGGCATCCTCATTAGCAATACCACCCGCAGTTCTGTACAAAATGTGATTATCTTGTACCCGTGAAGAAAATGGGGAGTGCTGGGTGTCGCCACGCTGAGTGAGAGGCATTATATGATCTGAACGATTTGTTTGTTCTTGCATTAGGGTGACTGCACACCCACCTATAAGCGGTGATAGTATGAATCTCCATCTGTGCCATTAGATGAAGTGGCATTATTTTAACACTCTGGCATTAGTTAACTTCATATGGTAACCCGATCAATGCATCGATGTCCAAGTATCTCCAAGATGCTTCACTGTGCTCATTCTTTGTGAAGACCATCTGCATGAGTATTTCGGTGTCTATGTAGACAAATGCCAAAAGTGCTGGAGTGTTCTAGTTAGTCATACAAGACTCTTTAAGAGATTTGAAATTGCTGTATACAAACTGATGTCACTTTACTCTGTGTCAGCAGGCTTGACAAGGCTTGCTGACTGGTAACACTTTCTGGAAGTTGTAAAGAGTGAAGATCTTAGTGTGCCAAACATTTGCAAAAGGATCATACAGAGTCAGTCCAACTGCTTATTTTTCAAATTGGGTGCAGCTTGAACTCTTAACATGTTGGGATGGAAGAGAAGAGTTTGTACATGTTGCTGACGTGTTTTGCCATGTTCTAGACGCTGCGTTCAAATAGTGGTTTTCAGAGCATGAAAAAAAATTTGAGCAATGTCAGTCTTTTTCTGTACTGTGCAAATAATATCAGCAACATTCGAATGATATTTTATCGGGTTGTCTTACTTGCATGAGTGTCAGTTTCTCCAGACTTTCCATTCTAGTGATCTCCTATATTTCTCCCTTAAGGAAAGGGCAGTGTAATTGCAGATGGTGATACGATTGCCTTGCATGGTTCTGAAATGGCCCAGTTTAAATATGGTAGGCATGTATTAAATATGGTAGGCATGTTACTCCACTGGGCTCAGCATATACCGAAATACCCTTTCAAGTAAGGGCTGGTATTGCTCAGTGTTTACAGCACTGAACTGTTTCTCTGATGAATTATATTTTCTTGTCTTTTACTCACTTCATCTAATGGTTGCTAATGATGTCTTGAAACAGGGGAGGATAGACTGGCTAGTGTTTGATGTCCTTTCTAGTCTTTTCTGCCCTTGTAGAACTGGAGGGAATACGCAACATTTCCAGCGTGAAGAAGGAATCCAGCAGTCTGTCGTGTAAGCTCTTTTTTTTGACACCGGGCTCAGATTCCTCTGAAGCTTCGGTAACATTTGTTTGCATCGAAGCACCCAGTGCTTCCCCTCTCAACTTTAGAGGTCCTCCCGCTGCTATTTAAGTGCTTGATCTGGCGTGGCTGGAGTGCTTGGCTGAAGATTGACCAATGTGAAGGAACAGGTCTCTACATGTGCACAAGGAATCTTCATAAGCTGTTGCTGCTTTTTTCTTGCTGTCCTTTTGGCCATGGGTTGAATGTTCAATTCTAATCTGTCCCCGTGGGGAAGGCTGACAGCTGCTATTTGTATTTAACAGAACTCATCCGAATTTATCTTACTGTAGGAATCTGAGAAGATTTGAAAACTAACTGTGGTCTCCTCATCCTAAATAATAGAAAAATTCATCTGAGTATTTATTTGATTAAGCTGAGGGACAATGAGAGTAAACACATGATTACGTGAAATCTGAATTTTTATATACTATAAATAGGTGCGAAAAATAATTTCTAAAGTATTTAAGTTAAAGATTACCATAGTAAGAGAGGTAGAAGTAGAAATTAATCTGCTAGATTAGATAATGATGGAGTCCAGCTGTTGGACTTCTGTCAGTCTTAATGTCATAGCAGGTGTTTTGGTAATGTAATATTGCTCAACAACTCTTTGTTCAACAGGACACATACTGTGAAGTGAGAACAAACGTGTTGCTGATAATTACTAGTCCCCACTGGGGAAGGGGAACAGAGCGGGGGAACCTACCAAATCTATGTTGAAAGGACCTGGGGCATTCCCTGCATGGCGATGTTTTATTTAGGTCAGGAGATAATAGAAGAGGTTGTTTTCAGTATTGACAAGTACAAAATAATACTGTGCTAGATGCTTGGGGAAAATATTTGGTCTCGCAATAAGTAATTCTGTAGGAGAATTGCTGAATTTCCTAAAGCAAAGACTAGCAAGAGAAGCATAGCGCGCCAGTAGCCTGAAGGGTAGGGCTGTGGAGAGAGGCTGTCTTGTACTGGTCGTGGTGGCTGTTCCTGATCCTTATCTCATGGCAGTTAGTTCTGCTCCTTCTTAAAATTAAAAGCTAATTCAGCCTGACACGAGTCACTGAACAGTCCATTTAAAAAGCTCTGTTTTGCTAAGCATTTATTTGTACAGAGTGCCAAATAAAGGGCCAGATTCAGTAATGTGCTGTCTGTATAAGACTTGGATAACTCTGACTTTTATGGGGATTTTGGAGTACTCTGCACCACAGCTGAGCAGATCCAATGATACTGACCTTTCTAGTCCCTATTTGGACTTACGTATGTATGTCCAACTTGGAAATAGAATTTGGGATAATTAGACTATTAGGAACCTCATTAAAGTCTGGAAGGGACTTTTTCCTCTAAAGTCCTGCCCACAGATGTGCTTTCCCACACCTGCATTCCTAAGGTGTTGCTAATGCCTGTATAATTGCTCAGTGATCTAGATAAAGTACTGATACAGTTGAAAACAATTCTGTCCAAAAAAAAAAGTGGGTGGACAGCCTCTGTCACTCAGAAGCTAAACTTAAACCAATTCAACCCTCTGAAACCACACTTGAAGTCTTAACCAATAAATGGTAGTACCAATGCTGCTTAAAAACCAAACCAAAACCAGCAAATCTAGAACTACTAATTACTTTTCTACACATTCTTGGTTTACACTCATGCAATGCATGTCCTCTAAGAGTGAAATCTGGACCTTGTTGAAATCTGTTGTACTTCTGCCATTAAATCCACAGGAATTTAACCTTATATGGTTGACACAAGTGCGGTAAATGCTAGTGGGTCTATAACCTGGTTCCACAGATGCGGCAATGTGCAATTTAGAATCCAGAGTTTGTAATACTGTCTTGCAATTCTTGCTAACACATCAAATGATGTAGAAAGAGCCCAAAGAACTAACTCAAAATAACATGTTTTGTTGCTGGTCTCGGCCCTCATTTCCCATTTCTTTCCTACCCACCATCTAAATCTAGATTGCTTGTGACAGGTTAAGGATAAAACAATGCTTAAAAGTAACTTATAATAGCTTTTGGAAGAGCACTTGTTACGGGGGATAGGGTTGGGAGGCTGGGAGAGCAGAACTGCACCACTTGGTGATTGCATAACATGAAAAATATTTACTGAGTGGGACAGGTACAGTGGGTGGATAGTGATTTTTTCCCCAGTCCGGTTCAGACTGACACCACAGACCCAGGGGAACAAGACACTCCCTCTGACAGCTTGATGTATAAGAGCCCTGGCTGGTGGCTGTGCCCCAGCGTGTAGCGGTTCCACCTAGGGCCCTGCTCTCTACAGGGTGTCAGAAGTCAGTCTGTGGTGTTACCCAGGAGGAGCTATTGTTTTAACTACTTATGGCTATCTAGATTACATTTTCGGGGTAAGCTGCCAGTGGCCTTGATGACTGCGTAGCCCCCAGGCTAATCCCTCTGACTATCTCTATATGTAAGGCCAGTTAGCGGTTGTTCTGGGGTTTCTATTCCCTTCTGGATTCCCATCCCGAGTGTGTTACGGAAATGTGAAGTTAGCAGCAGTTACTAACAAAGTTGTCTATTCTTCCTGTGTTTTTCCAGCTCATAATGGGTTAATCTAGTCACTTGGAGCCAGGCAGATATGGTCACGATCTCATTTATTTGAGCAGTGCTTTTGGCCAGCTCTTAGCCTGTGACAAACCTGTACCACTACAAGGTGTATATTTAAATAATGACAGCATTATGTTATTAGCAGCATACATAAAAACTAGAAGTAAATATTTATTTAGACAAATATTTAACCTTAATCTTGGCCCCTTATTAATGGCAGTATTCATTTGGTTGAAACAAGAATGCCTGCCAAACTTAATTTGCTAATTTGAAATCATACCCACTATGTCCCTGTTTCTCAAAGAAAACACCACAAAAGAAGAGTCATGTTGGTGTGCAGATAGCTGGTGGATAGGAATCTTGATACAAACAGAGTTTGTTTTGGGATATTTTCTTGCTGTCATCAGGATCTCGATCAGTCTGTGCTACAAGCTAGCACTTTTCCATGAGAAATATGTTCTGAAAAGCAAACAAAATACTTTTCTGTATTAAAGTGTTAGTCAGCATATAGCTCTGAAAAAGGCTGCCATAAAGAGTCATATTGGTTGGGTTTAATAGTTCATGCATTGTAAATGCTGAAATTGGATATGTCACTGAAAGCTGCTCTTGGGCAGTTTTAGCTTGCATGACCGGCATTTACTCAGCAGATCACTATAGGTCCTGCTGATCTTCTCCTGGCAGCACTTAAGCAACATTTTTATAATGGATACATTTTTTTTCTTATTTTTGTTACTCTTCCTCCCCCCACCATCTATTAGGCATTAACATGCTTTCCTTGGAAACTGGAGCGTGGATTTCATCTCCTACTGCCTATTTCCTTCTTCAGCAAATTTATTTTAGTGTCACTGCAAGGGAATGCTATCTTGTGCAGCTCAGTGGTGTAATATTCCAATGGGTAATACGCTTGAAGTTCCCATATTGTGCATTGGCAAAAACAGTAAAGGATGTAAAGGATCTTACATTTTTGAGAGAGAATTCTGCCTTCAAGGCACTCTGTATTCTGTAGCTGCCCTGGTCTATCAAGGGGAGCTTAGCAGCAAAATGTAATCTTAAAACTCAGATGCCACCAGAGAATGCATCAGCTTTCTGATTTTTCGAGCTGGCATAATCTGGGGTGCAGCTCAGGCAGACGGTGCCGAGCAGCTCTTCCTTCGCTTGCCACTAACACGTGGTTCAGTTCCAGCCTCTTCCGTGCAGCTGGGAGGGGGTCTCTAGTGATGATGGCATGAAAAGTGTGCGGGGGATGTTGTTTGTGTCATAATATGGACTTTTAAAGTGTACGCTCACATTTTAAATTTGTTTTCAAATCACCTAGTACCCCAGTCATGCTTAAAAGATACATTTGTGAAACAGTTTGGCTTGTGAGAGATTTTTTTAATGTACCATGAGGTTAGAACGGACTGGTGTTAAAAAAGCGACACCACAACTAATTTATAGGGTCAAGAAAAGAAGAAAACAGTGTGAGGAAGCTTTTTGCTATAGGATCACTCAAGAGTGCTAGCACTTAACTGTTTTGAGCACAGTGAAAGCCATTATAGGCTTTAGATATTATCAGCTAGCTCTCGGCCTTTAATGCCAGTAGCCCAGCTATGTTATGCAGTATAGTAGTCAAAAAGCCAGAACAGAGCCTTAGTTTTCCTCCTGTACAATTAACTACGGACATCGTAATTTTGCTTTACTATTACTTCACAGCGTGTACTCTATCCAATTTAGTTATTAGTGTCAGTGAAATGTTATTTGAGAGAGCTTTCTGAGAGCAGCCAGCAATTTGAGGTCAAAACCCAAGAAGAATGGCCACTGAGTTGGTGTCTGATTCGGACCAGGATTTCTGAAACTGGATCTCCCAGAGGGATCACAGCTTGGATTTTCGGGCCTTAGCTTTTTAGGAAACTGTGGATAGTAGTATGTGTTGGGGCGTGGAGGGGACTGCTTCTGTGGGTAAGACATCTTTCTGTAGCTTCAGGCTCCTGTGGAAGAAGGAACAGTTTTAGATCATGAGAGGTTTGTTTCCCATCCAGTGTTGTAAACAAGATGCCAATGCATGCATGCCCGTGCAGATCAAAGTTTAAGTATTTTTGCTGTGGCTGGAACAGATGTTGTTTAAGATGTGACAAAAGAATCATTCTTTCCCTTTCACATCCTGAAAAAAACAATGCCAAAATGTTGCATATGCAAAAAGCCAGACTTGTTGGTTTTCTTCCATAAACTTTAAATGTTCATCAGGTTCTACCAGGTAATATGAGTAAAAGTCAGAATTTATCTCATAACTGTATTTGTACAGTCTCATTTAATTTTGTGTTCAGAAAACCTTTATAACTTAATACATAGCAGACTTGATTTTTACACTGTCAGATGTGTTTATGCTCGTGCTTAACCAGTGTCCATTATACTGTGAAGTATTCATCACTAACAGGGGTCTTCTCTAACTTCTTTTTTAGGATAAGTACTTGTACTGCCTGAAAGGTTGCTCTTCCCAGTCTGATCAGTATCCTGTCTCTAAAATAGGGGCTAAATTTTGACATTGGTTACATAATTGCAGATTATGCTACCTGTATGGACTCATGGTTTGTAGATTGACGTAGCGCTCAAGTGTCAGAATTTTATTTCAGCCATGTCACTTTTGATATGAAAGATGATAGAGGATGCTGAGCTCTGAGCTAGCAACACAGCAAAGCTTTCAATAAGCTATTGGCATGGATCTTCAGCCTTTTTGTAATAGTCTCTTCTCTGCCAGCAGTAGGAGATTGATCTCTCAGTTTTAATAGTGAAATGTATATTACATGCAGAATATTTTACTTGGAAATATTGCTTTTGAACATTGGGTCCTTCTGTTTAGGTTTTTTCTAGGCTATGTTTGGACACGCTGAACTTGGAAGGATGACATGATTAACGTATTACTGCTACTATTACGGTAGAGATGTCACGTAGCTCTGTTCTCAAATGCCAAATCTTTGCTACTGGTTAAATATTCAAAGATGTTGCAACAGTTCGTAAAGCCATAAACCAAATTATATTAAAGAGTGTTTGTAACTAACATGCAGAAAAAGATCCAGTAACTTGGACTGTTTAAATAAATCATTAGAGGAAGGAAAATGCAATGCTAGAAACTTCTTTAACCTTCTCACATTTTAAGTGGAAGTATGGTCCTACAAAGCTGCTTGATTTAGAAACAAATTTACAGAAGTAATTGGCATATATGTGCACATAGATAGTAATAAATACATTTAAATGGCTATTTTCCAGCCTATATTTAGCAGTGGAGCAAGCGCAGAATACTCTTCCTCTATCCTTTATTTCCTTTGAAATAGTGCTTTGCATGACAAGTTCCTCTCTGTAGATTGTTCTGTTAACTTCCTCCCATCTGTATCTCCCTTTAGCCCTAGGCTGTTGAAAATGAGACAGTTTTTGAATGAATAATGCTTATGTGATTACTTTTTTATATGATTAAAGAAAGTGTGGGATGATATTTTGGTACCCTTCTTTTTTTTTCCCCTCCGCTAATGATGATATATAGACTGTAAGAGTTTCTAGGGAAGAAAGAAGGAATAATACAACTCCTGTTTGACCCTGTTCGTTGGTAGGAATCCATTCCTGTTTTGCCTTTGTGCATTTGGGCCCAAGCTTTCTCTTCTGAAGATGATAACTGATACCTGCCTTAATATTGATTCAATCTGAGGAAAAACATTACCTGTCCTTCTGCTAAATTAAAAGTATCCTATAACTTGAGCATGTGGGAAGAAATGGAGCAAATGTGGTTAACAAAAAATCTTAAATTTTTAAGAGCTTAATATCCCTTAATTTAGTATCAGATTATGATTAATAGCAGTGGTATTTTGCTGCTGAACTAAAATCTACTATTAATACTGTATGCACATTTTACAAAAGTTACCCTTCAGTAATATAGGATGTAAAGATTTCTGTTGACAGGGTTTGTGAGTGTCATTTAACATAAAGAAATGAACAGTTTTTTCAAAACTACCTATAGCTCATACTATGTTTGCCCTTTCAGCTATTCAAGCAACTAATGATATGAAAGTTAGTTGTTTAATGGAACAGGCTTTCAAAGGTTTTTAATTATTCAAAGGATAATAAAGGAAAGCGTCAGAAAATGTAATGTTAAACAATGGATCAACTTCATACCACTGAAACCCTATGGACCTATTTTCAAGTTAATGAACTTACTCCATTGTTTCAGCCTTATCTGCCTAAAATAAAAGTAAACAAGAAAAACCATGAACTTCCCTCAAAGAAATGCTTCCATTGACTCTAATGGCACTATTGGCATGAGTAAAGCTAATTGTGTGAATTAAAGAATTAAGTTTGTCCTCTCAATTTGTGTGCTATCCAATTAAATGTTGAGAAAGGGATAAGCACATAGGCAGCCAAAACTTTAGACTAGTGAATTAAATATTTTAAAGTAGTTGGAAGCATTAGAGGGTTTTAAATTTAAAAAAAAAAAAGCCAGAAGTTTTCTCTGTTCCAGTTGGAGACCATCTAGGATGTTCTGTGACTGGGAAATGAATCCTACTTTTTTGTTTAATGAAAGTCCTTATTTGCATTTGATAGATGCAAGGGAGTACAGAATGTAATTTAAGGTATTGATCAAGGCTTAATAAACTAAATCCTAAATGAGGGAAGCAAGCAAAGGCTTCAAAATCCTTTAGCTATTGTGATGAAATTCCAGTATTTTTTTCCCCCCTGTTTGAACTACTGGGTTTGACTTACAGAAATAAGGGAGTCCTCCTGCGTTTTGATACCGTGCTGGTTGACAAAGCAGTCGGACAAAGAATAGATGGAGTGCAGATCTTAAGCAAAACAGGTAATTTTATTATTACATCGGTGACATATCTCAGTGATTGGTCTGAAATTGCTTGTGGTAACAGTTGAAGTACGTGTGTGTATGTATAGCTGTTCATCAAGGAAGATCCCGAAGTGCCCGCAGACAGCCTGCGCAGCAGTGGGGTCTGTTGCCAGCCGCTGACCCCGGCCCTGCGTGGTGGCAGGGGCGTATGGCGGCTGCTCTGTCACGGGCGCTTTGTGCAGTGGGCTTTTTTACAGGAGAGCTTTGACTGAAGCAGCAGCGGCACAACGTTTGTAACCTGAATTAGAATTTATCTGGTGCACTGAGAGAGACTTGAACTTAATTTAAGGACTGAGATGCAATGGTAGAGTCACTAAATTTTTAATGAGCGAAAATGATCAGGCACATCACTTTGTTCATCAGATTTGTGTCTAGTCTTTTTTTTTTTTATACCTACTTCTTTCCCATCCTTTGTTTAAGATTTGTAGGCATACAAAGACCTTTAGGATTATGGCTCTGCTGTGAATTTACTTTCTTATAGCTGTGCCAGGTAACTGGTAAGGTCAGAGAACAGATAGTGAGATACGGTGACTTCAGCCTTTTAAGGAAACTAATTTACAGTGATCTTTAAAAACAAACAGTTTTGTGTGAAATGAGTAGGTCTTAGTTCAGTTGCTGGTAAAGAAATGTAAACATTACATATCAAATAATGTAGTTGGGGGTTTTCCACATGAACACAGAGACAGTGAACTAACTTGGGCATTTAACAGAACAGTAAGTGGGATTAGTTTTATTTATTCGTTCTCTAAAGACATTTCATTCACAGTAGGTACAGGTATACTGACAGGGTATCATGAAAAAGCTTCAGTGATATGTCAGCAAAGTTAAGGTGTGACTTGCTATATGTATTGGACTTCCTACACTAGCAAAGTCTTGGAGCAAAGTCTCCTTTAGCTATATATTTCTCTCGAGAGCTATGGAATACATTTGATGATTGCCGAGAATAACTGAAGTTTTTAACTCTTTCTCTAACATCTGGTGGTGAAATAATTCAGTGCAAATCCTGAGGGGGAGAGAAATTCTTGCAAAACAAAGTAACAAATGGTATTAGTTACACAAGGACTGAAGGATAGCAATAACAGAAAATAACTGCGACACATCAATAATAAAGTGAGTTTCTCTTGCCATGCTTATCAACTTTAGATACAGCCTCATAGAAGAAAGTTTTTGATACACTGTGATTTAAAAAAACCCAGGTTTTGATTTTATGCTGTTTTGGAAGAATGTGGGGGTAGGGTCCTGTGCACTCCAACATGAACTCTTTGCTTAGAAGTAGCACAGTAGTATGATGAGTGCCCTTTATTTGTGATGGCTTTGTGTTTTAAAACCAACTAAGGAATAAGTCTATATTTGTACAAGTGTGTATATAGTCATGTATTTGTATCTGACAATTGACACAGTTGAAACATACTGTTGGACCTTTTTGCAGCATGTCAAGCAAGCTATTAAAATGCACTTCAGTTTATAAATATCTTCGTAATTATGTTTCTGACTTCCTACTTTCGTGAAAAAGGTTGAGACTTTCTTTTTTAAAATAAACACCATGTAGTATTTGGAAATGAAAGTCGTCATTGAAACAGTATTCTCAACATCTTTCAATCTGTACTGCATAGCCTTTTTTATAACTCCCAACTTTCATCTGGTGCGTAAGTACTGAGCCCATTCTGGGCTTCTCAATGCATTTCCCACTGGTCCTCCACTGCACCTGCTGTGCTGCCGTCAGCCATTAATGTTCAGATGAAGCCAACAGCCTGTTAGGATATGCCTGAGGTATTCAGTAGTGCAGATGGTATGTTCTGTCTGCCTCTACCTGTAACATCTGGCAGCAGTCAGATGTGAGAAAGCCCAAATGAGAAGGAGGGAGAGATTTTTTTTTTAAGTTGAATTGAAAAAATCGTTTTCTTGGACAAATTATTGCAGATTGCTTGAGATCGTAAAGAAAAAACATGTGAACTGGGGGCAGAATTAGTTTGCTTGATAGAATTAATTAAATTAATGCATATATTGTGTGGACTTACAGAATTTCTCAAAAATTGAATTGGAAGTTGGTTTAGAGCTTAACGAATCGATGCTGTAGTCTCTAGGGAGTTTTCTCCTTAACCATCCCCAAGAATCTATCAAACTATGTATTAGGCAGATGGTTGTGCACTTGCTTTTCTACACTGTTATGAGTTTTGCCATTGGTCTTGATGCAATTTTAAATAGTTTCTAATTGTATTTGGGATTGTGCAGATAAGATTAGAATGGCATTTTTTCCTTCTAAATGACTTTGTTTTTGTTATGAAGAGCCTGACAAAAGGATGACTGACTTTGCCATCTGATTGCACAGCCAGGAACAGTCAAACTTTTTTTATCCTGAATCAAACGCTTTTTTCATACCTTATCTTTTAAAAATCCCTAGTGTGGTAAAATGTGATGTAGTATCCTTCACAAAGTTTGTACTGTGTAATAACCAGAGCATGTAAATACTAAGTGTCATATGCAAAGGTAGAATCTGTGGCTCTAAGAACCAATAACCTGCATCATTCTCGATCATCTTCTGCGTTTTGACTGGAAACAAATTTGCACTCTTGATTTTGTCAATTAATTGTTACTATTAGCAATGCAAATGGCTGAACACTGAAGAAAAACCCAAAACAAAACAAAAAACCAAACCAAAAAACTGGGGCAGAGGAAGAAGGTGAGGGGTTTGGCTTCCAAGGTGGCTGTTGCTCCAAGGCTGGCTGGGTGTCAGTCTGCTTCTGGGAGGTGGTGAGCGATTGCTTTTCTATCACTTATTTGCCTTTTCCTCCCCCTCTTTCCTTCAGTTATTAAACTGTCTTTATCTTGACCCATGAGTTTTCTTGCCTTTGTTCTTCCTTTTCTCCCCCTGCTTCTCACTGGGAGTAATAGAAGCTCTGAGCATGGTGTTGGATGGGGTGGAATGTCCCTCTGGCCAGTTCAGGTCACCTGTCCTGGCTGTGTCCTCTCCCAACTTTTCTCACCCCCAGCCTACTTGCTGCTGGGGGGCAAGAGTGGGAAAAAGAAAGCCTTGGTGCTGTGTAAGCACTGTTCAGCAATAGCCACAACACTGTTGTGTTATCAACACTGTTTGAGCCACAAACCCCAAACACAGTACCGTATGGGCTGCTGTGAAGAAAGTTAACTCCATTCCAGCCAGATCCAGTATATATAGGAAAGTCCATCCAAGTTAATTATAAATAAACAAATCTTGTATAGATTTAACAAATTTTTCCTCTTATATGGACAAAATATGCTAGAAAGTGCTGAATTGTAGAGGACAGAAGAATAAGATTACAGTACAGTGGAGACGATAAAGCTGTAAAAAATGCATTTTATAAAGCACAAGAGAATTTAATAGATTTGGAAGATGGATCATGTCAGTCAATCTTAAGACTTGCTGGCATCCCAAAGGAAGAGGAGCAGAATAATATGGCTTTTCACCTACAACTATTTCTGACAGTGCTAATGAGTGTGGAACAAAAAGTGAGAAGGACTTTCTGATTTCTGCTATCAAAACCAGCTCCTGGGCAAAGACCTCATCTTGTCACTTGCAAAGGCCTTTTGCTTTCAGAATAAATAATACACACTTTTTAAATCTCATCTTTGTCAGGATCTGTGCAGAAGGATCTTGACAACACTAACATGAAATGTAGCAGCATTAATCACCTTTAAGCTTCAAAGAGCTGTTAGTAGAAAGGCATATTTTGTGTAAGCATTTATATTATCAAGTTAGGAGAAAAACTGCTTGAAACGCCAATGCCCATTTTTTATGTTTGCAGTTAAGCTGCTAAGTGTTTCTGAGGATGAAAAGTCAACAGGTAATTCTTCAGCCCTGTGGTATGAGAGATATAGCTTTAATTAAAGCTTCAGTAACAATGCATCAGTATTCTGTGCCTTTTGCATCCTCAAAATAGTTGTCTTCATTCTCATTTGAGTTGTGATTTACTGCCTTTTACATGTCCTGTTTACTTTAGAGTAAGAACCAGACTACTTTAGAAACAATGGCAGGCTACCACCTAAAGCAAAACATGCAGATAACTTGAGTTTTGAACTGCTGTTTACAGGCCTCATTTTTCCTCCGTTCTCTCATTGACAAGCTCTAAAAATGCCTCTTATAACCTTACAGCCGCTAAAAAGAGAAAACGAAAGTATGTGAAGTAAGATACCAGACTGTTTTTCCGTCTGTACAGCTGAATAGATTCAACTATTGTCAGTTAAGTAGATGCTAGTGCTATTAAACTTACCAACCTGATGTTCCTCATCAAAGTTGAGTGTTTGCCATTCCTCTATGTGGAAAAGTTTGACAGACACCAATTAAAACTGATCAAAGAGTAAGACACCGAGCAGGTTCTTGGAAAGGAGAAACCAAGAAAAAACGCTCATGGTGGTGATTTTAGTTATTTGTTTTGCTTCTGTTTCATAAGCCATAAACTCGCTAAGCCTTGAGAAGTGCAGTAACCGAGAAGTGATCCCTTCTGTGTAACAAATCCTTTCCCCGTGTTTTCAGTGTTCTCATAGTAATTGGGATGGGGGCTAGGAGGAAAGGGCACTTGCCCAGATGTGCTGATCAGGTTCAAATGCCTGCTCACGCAATTTATTGCTTACTGTCATAAAGGCAAGTTGTAGCAAAAGGAATGAAGTCTTGGCATGTATATTTAGCAGAGGACGACCTGTAAATGTTTTGTCACAGCACAGGAGGAATAGGTTAGAGGCTACCCCTCGGCGGTCGGGGTAGCTGTGAGCTGGAGCAAGTTGGGGAACCTCTCTGGGCAGTCACTGTCAATGGAGGTTTGTCAGGACAGGTCAGTGAGACAAATGTTTCTCGGACTGGGTTAGTGGTACTTGGTGCCGCTGGGGTGTGACTTTCCAGACTTAATTTGAGTAATCACAGCCAGCTATAGATAGCCTCGTTGGACTGCAGTCTGATAATGCTTTACCATTTTGTAAGTTTGAGACTCGTTGTTACAGAATGGCAGCTATAGCCCCTTTAAGACGAGTTTTCTAGAAATAGCTATCATGTAAAATGTGCTAAAACCTGCCACATGCAGACAAAATGATTAAGTAAAAATCTGCAGGCTGGTTACAGTTGCCTTCTATATTAGATTTAAAAACAAAGATTTCCTCATTCAGTTCATTTTTTTTTTTTCTGCCCATGAACTGTGGTGATTTTTTTTTAAATGAGAAACAGCAATATAATTTGGTTGTGCAGAAAAATACAATATCTGCCAAATGATTGATCACTTTTGGCCTCTGAATCCTCTGGCAAGCATTTTGCAATGCATTTAGGAGTATTTCTGAAGATATAAATAGATCATCACAATCTGTGGCAATTAGCAGATACGAAGAAATAACGATCAGCTCTATATACTGGATATGTAATAAAGCTGGATTTTAAAACCAAAGGGAACACAAGATTTCCCTTTGCAGCACATGATTGAGTCCCACTATGATGGAATGCGGGCAACAGTGAAGCTGATTTGGGGGCTACAGTTTAATGATGGAGCATAAGATGTCGTCTTCTCCATGGTTATTTATTATGTAAAGAAATGCCTTGCCTCTGAAGGGAGGGCATAGCTTATTCTTTGTGTTATTATGAAATTGATGTCAATATGGTGCTTTAAAAAAAGCATACTGTTTCTAATAGTGGACTGATTATTGTTTTATGTTTGATCCTGTTTGGTTTACAATGCCACCTGCCAAAGTGAAGAGCTACTGACGTTTACTTACATGCTCTCATTTAAGGACTATTCTCCCAGAAAACTGCTCTCAATGAGAGAAGTTTGGGGGTTATGTATACCAGACCCATGCAAGCCTTTCTTCTGGTCTAGAGTAGAAACAGTAACTTCAACCTCCTGCTTCTGGAGATGAACTTGATTGCCTTTCCTTAGCAAGCTCTTTCAGTCTTAGACCCAAAGAAGAGCTTCTGTGCTTGAAGGCCTGTTTATTGAGCCACATTAGCTGATTCTGCTCAGTTTTCTCGAAACCTTGCCTTGCTTAGACAGTCATGACTCAGTAGTAACAGCATATTTCTGTGCCTGTCTATCTCTTGATTAAAAAACTTGATTGTATTATAGCTTTTTCTTTACTGTTTTAATCTAGGAAAGGTATATTTTTATGTATATCAAATGTTTGTATGGTAGAACAGAAGCCAGGTTTTCTTTACACATATATATATTGCTCATATGCATACACAGGAGACAAGTATTTTTGGTAAGGAAGCTTTCATATAAATGGTTGTCCTGCTGAAAGAAATTTTTGTAGCATGTAGTAAGGTTGCCAATTTCATCTTGTGTAATAATGTGCCCTTCCGCAAATGTACGAAAAGCAACATTGTAAGTTATGAACTGATGACTTAATCATGTAGTACTCTGTTACAGCATCTTATGGGCAAATATCTGGAGGAAAAACATACCCCGTTTAAGGAGTTTCTGTAGAATATGGTAAAACTCAAGACTGTTTCAGGCAGAGGATTTCTCCTCGGCGGTAGAGCCATAGCAACTGGGAATTGAAGAATTGGGTCTGTGCTTCTGCCCAGATGCTTTGTGAGTGAAAGGGTGGAGTGTGCATGTGTCCTGTGTCCTTTCTCACCACTCTTGTTTTCTTGAGGCATCACGAGTTTCAGTGTGTGGTTGACAAAGGACGCACGTCACCTTTGGCACTGGGGAACTGTTGTGCTGTTTGCTACATGAACATCACTGACTTTGTTCTTTTACTTAGAGTAGTTCTGTGCAATTTTTAGCAAAACTCTTATTTCCTAAATGTGGTAGTGCTCTGAAGTGACATAAGCCAGTACCTTACTTTATCCCAAATTCATCATTCTAATGTGATCATGCAGTGAGAAGAAGATGCAGCAGAATTCAAACTTTGAGCTTACTGCTTTTTTTCCCCAGTAATGAAATTTGTAATTAGCATGTTTAGGATGCTAAAGAGAATGTGAACATGTTAACAACTCTCCAGGTGTCAAAATGATTTTGCAGTTGTCACTGGTTGTTCACATTAGGGAAGTAAAGATCCTTTTTACTACTCATAAGTTTCTTACCGTCACAAAGTAGAGCAGAGAAATATTGATGAAGGACATCATTCAAATCTGCAAACCAGCAGGGGTTTATGCTAAAGGCCATAGCTGTCTACAGCTGTTAAAAGCATCAACCCATGACAATCGGTGCAAGTACTGCTTGCTCCCAACAAGTTTACCTACAAAAAGTGTCTTAAGTTATGTATTAGAAGATAATAAAATAAGCTTTAAAAGAAATCTCTTAATAGCGTTACTACTCTTCTGAAAGAGGACATACAAAATAACGTAAGTAATTTTACACAAGGAGTATAAATCCTAATTATATTACTGGACTTTACTTAAAGCATGAAAATCAAGTATTCAAGGATGAGCTCAAGGTACTTCACGTGCTTGACCAAAGACTTATCAGCCCCTAAAAGTTGTCTTGATCCAGAGAAATGTAATTACAAAAAACTAAATCTAAAAAGTTTGCTTCATAGAGGTGAACTGCATTGCAAATATGTTGTTACACAGCAGTTAAATTATTCTCTGAAAAGATTATAGAGATCTGTCATTTAGAAATGAAAGGAAAGACCTGGTATTTTTTTAGGGTACAACTTTCTGATTATTAGATTATTCTGAGGCATTAGCCAGGAGCAAATTTATGTTTTTAATATAATTGCAGCAACATAAATGCTGATAAAAGACTGAAGTAATCTGTGTAGCCAGAACAGTTACAGATTCATGTATTAACATTGTGATTTCTTTGCAAGTCTGGAAAATGAATATATACAGTAGATAAAAACAAAAGATACATTTTGTTTGCATACTGGTAACCAAAATCAGTTCCTTTAACTGTCATTAACCTTTTCTTGAATTCTGGGGTAACTTTATATCCTGCTGTAATTTTTAGGGTGATATCTGATTTTTTTATTCATAGGAGCCTAACAAAGTGTATTAGTGTTAATTGAGCCCGTTCAATCTTTCTGCAAAAGGCAGTTAACAGGTAATGTACCTTTAAAAAACAAAAATGTTTAACTAAGGAGTCACTACCCAAATGGTACCAAAAATCTTATTACTCAGGAGAAAATGCAGAAGAGAAAGGTGCACTAGTCAACAGTCTTCTATCAGCTGGTATCTAATTTAGTCCCATTACAGTTGGTGCATGCTGATTGTGCACTTTTTTCTGAGGCCGTCAACATGGAAAAAATGAGTAGAGCATCTGCTGTTGATCTGTTTGTGTGTTTGCTGTTGACACGTAATACACAGTCATTTTTCAACCATGGTTGGACCTTGGGAAAACATCCTTTAAATGAAGGAAATTAAGCTTTCTGCTATCCTAGGACAAAAGTTATTCCGCCTTTATTTTTGGCCAAAGTATTTTCTAGTGAATACAAGGGCATATTCCTAGTAATGTAAGCTGGATAACTATAAAGCCTGCTATACCAATAGCTTCAATGACTGTAAAAACATTGGCTAATGGTGACAGGAACAATCTGTGAATTGTGAGATAAGCAAGTAGATCCATTCCTGCTGTTCTAGCTACAACTATTAGAAGAGTCTTGTCCCTTAGCTAGCAGTGTGGTGACCTTCTGCCCTGCTGAGGCAACCAGCTGAACACGCGTTGTCTTCTGTATACACAGTGAAGCCACTTAAATAATCTCTAGTAAAATATTACCTTAAATCCAGTAATGCATAAATTCATCAATTAAGTCCATAGTGAATAGTCTTTAATATTCTGAATTTTTGTACAGCTGCTGAATGTGTGCGGGTTGGTCAGAGTAACATGTTTGACTGAATCATAGTATTATGCCTTGGTTTCAGAGTCTGAAGATGGATAACTCTTTAGTAGCTTTCAGTCTGTTCTATTAATTAATCATCTTGCTACTTGAATATCGGTACCTTTTTAAAACTGTACCAAAAGCTTTCATTTCTTCAGGGTACAGCTTGTTTACTGAAGTGTTGTCATGACAAAATGCATCAATTAAACTTTCAGATTCCCCTACTATTTTTAAGTGGTCTTTGTTCCTAAGGACAAGAGTCATTTTCTATTATTGAACTTTTAATCAATTCCATACAATATTCTTAGACATAAATAATTATGACAGTGCTTATAGGTAGATTAACAAAGGATTTTGTGTAAGAGATTTTATCTATATCAGTGGAAGCTGGAAATAACCCTCAATTTTTCTACATTGATTTTTACCTGGTTTGAGCCTTATTCAATGGGGTGGCAGTGGCCTCACTTACTGTATTGCAGTGGGTGATGTTGGAAGTTCATAGCTGCCACTTGATACACCCTAATACTTGGGCAGTGTGCGATTGATCTGAGGACTAGCTCCGTATTATCTATTTGCTTGAAGCCAGTTTTCATTTGGTTGTCAAATGTTTGACTGGGCATGTCGCAGCTAGCGGCATGAAGGTGGAAACTGCTGTAAGTAGAACTAGATGAGCCCAATATTCTTTTCATTAAAGGAAGCTGAAATAAACTCCTTTAGAAATAAACAAAAAAACCTCTAAACCAACCAAACCACCAAGCCACTTCAAGGTCTGAATAGTCAGACAATAGGCAAAGAGAGCTCCTGGATGTCAGTTGTTGTTGGAAGATGCTTCTTGCTCTTCAAAGTCTTGTTATACTAATTCTCATATTGTTATACACTACTTTTGTGGAATCACATCTTATTAGCCATTTATCTCCTGAAATGCTGCATGTGGGATGTGCATGCTTGTTATTTAATCCCTGATAGCTGGATACCTTATCCTTTAGTGAACAATTAGATTTTCACTTGGAAATTACCTTTAATTCAAAGCAGATTAGATTAAAATACAAATGAAATTATTTGCAGCGTCCAAAATAGATAACATGGGTACTAATGTTTTTAGACTTTAGTGAAGAAATAAGGGAAGTAAAATCGGAAAGCCGCTCCTGGGCTGCTTCAGGAACTCACTTGAAGTCTTCCTTGGGTGCAGTTTAAACTCTATCTTCCTCAGAGGCTTACTGATTTTGTGAAAGTGAGAGATGCTTGAAACCCCTGATAAGAAAAGGACTAGCGTACTTCTTTGGAGATGCAAATACTGCTATACCAGACCAGAGACTATGAAGAGCATTCTGATCAGTGAAGCATACCTTTTGGCCTCTCCACGCCCACTTACCACTTACGTGAATGTCTGTATCTGTATTTACATTGATGAACATACAGGAATGACACAAATAGTTAGATGACATTAACAAGATGGGATTGTTGCTATTTCTTGGCTGAGACATGATGTCGTTGTGGGCGGTAATCTTGAGGATACCAGGTTTGGAAGGAGGAGAGTCGATCTCTAAGGGACAACATAACTTTCCCCACATAACGTCGACAGGAAGGCAATTTTGCCTAAGACCTCATTCAAAAAATAAGTGAAAGATGTTTGACACTGAGTAGCAATGCTGCAGTGTTAATAACTTTAAAAGGTTATGGAAGAAAGTCATGCAATGTACTCTTACCTTGCTTGTAATTTAATCAGTGAGTTTTGATAAGGATTTTTTTCCAGTAGGTTGAGAATGTCTCCTAACAGGACTAAATAGAAAAATTGCTAAGATCAACAAAGCTGTTCTATTCTATCATGTCAAAGATGAATTTCCAGTACTTCCTGGCAAGGACATGAAAGCAAGCAATTATCTATATGAACCATGTGTTTTGGAATACAGGTGCTATACTGGAAACACTTGAAAAAATATAACTTTCTTTTATAACTGTTTCTATTCTAGCAATTGCTAGTAAGCTTGTGAGAAGTGTCCTTGATCCTCCAGTCCTCAAACAATGCACTTTTCTATCTTAAGTAGAAGTATATGTTGGAAAGGAATAGGGATGAGGGAGAATTTGGAGGAACAAGTAACTTAATGCTAGCATGGAGGCAAGCCAGGGATTAGCAAAGTAGCAATGTTTTTGCTTTGCATTCTATTTTTACTATGCATTTACTTTAAAGATGTCTGCAAACATGTAAACTGTTCAAAAATTCTTTTAAGATGGAGATGTACATCATATGAACTACTTGCAAATAAACTTGAGCTTAATTTATTCTTCAGTATATTAATTCAGTTCTAATCACTGAATTCCACATGGCTGAGTTCAAAAGAAGATCATGCACCCCTGCTCCTTCCCTAAATTTTAATTTCTTCTTAGTTTGCTTCAAAAACCGAACTGCTTAGAAATACCCTACTTGACCTTTAAAACTACAGTGTCAGGGGAATCATGATAATTAGATGAAGTTATACAATTATTTGTCTAAAATGTCTGTATAAACATTGGAAGCCACATGTAAGCAGTTTGTGAGAATGCTGTATCTTCACAGGCATGGGATGCTGGTGTAGGCTGCATCTTCATTCATGAATTAATAGTGCTATTACTGAAGACATTTGCTGAATATTATGCCTGTTTTTAGTGGAAGTTGATTCTACTTTTACTGATGAAGTCTGCAAATAATTAGCTTTTCTTAGTTGGCTATGCCCTATATTCCTTCTGCATAGTTCAGGCTTGGGAATAAACCTCTACCCGATAACATTTGTTCCAAGCACATGTAGTCAGTTCTTCTTTCCCTCCTCCTAATATCCACCACTGTGAGACTATAGTTTTCTTTAATGATGCACCACTTCTCAAATAAGGACCAACGTTCATCATTTGCTGAACAATGTCTTCTGTAAAGATAAATACATTGCATGTTTTATACAGGAGGGCTACACCTACAGAACAATTTCAAATAACAGCTGTGCTGCATTGTATTTGGCACATAATAGCTATGTTACAGCCCTCTGAAATGCCAGTAAAAAATAGCAGCTAACGAACAGACTATGTTAATACTTTGGAGCTGGCAGAAAAGTATCAGTGTAGGTTGGCATACTTCCTGGGACAACATATAGTAACTTCTGTAAAGAGCAAAGAACAGTTTTCTTTCTGTCAGTATAAAAGTAAACCAACAGAGAAAAATTAAGGTGCCTAATCCATTAATGCCATGGAAGGCATTTGCTAAGGGTTTTAGAATTTTCTACACGTTCGTTAAATCTCAAATGTGTAACTAGAGGGACCTAGGAGGATGACAGGAGCTAATGAAAATACAGAAGACCAAAAAAACCCCCCACCCCCAAAAAAAACCTACAGCCAAAAAAATCCCTTAAAAACTAAAAGCAGAATAATTAGCAATTTAGATAAAATACACATCTCGGTGCTCAGCACAGTAGTTCAGTTTAAATACATCAACAGTTTTGTGCATCTCTTCAAGATGAAATGTAAAATGTCTTCCAGGAAGGACTGTCTCCTCTTCCAGTCTTAACTAATGACTTCTTTGAAGGGGTTACCACAGAAGATATAATATATTGCTGGGCTGCAGTGATAATACTGATTTTGCTTTAAAGAATTTTGACTTTGATAAATTGTACCCTGCGGAATACTTTAAATGAGTAACAAAACAACAAAATGTATTGTCTTAAATTGTCAGAGTTGACCAGTAAATTTATGCTTTAGTGTTTGCAGAGCTTCTTCAAATCACTTTCAAGGAAAGAATTCTTCCTTGGGTTGATTCATTTTAAATTGTCTCAAATTAGTTTAAAAAATAAGACCTCTCCAAATCACTAGGCAGCATCAAAAATTTATGTCTTCTGGCTACAGAGCTTCCTAATGAGGGACTAGGGAGCAGTCGGTACTTATGGGGTTATTGACAAAGTCTTAAAGTACAGAAAATCCTAACGAGGATGTGTATGGTTCTTGTGGTCTATCAATAGGCAGCTGGGTATCTTCTTACTCTAAATTTTTCTTTGCATGGATGGAAGAACCATGGACCCTCTTACCATAAATGTGTGTAGGGAAAGTTGTGGAATAGTGATAAATACTTGTCCTAGAAAAACCTTGACCTTCGAACACAAACGTGGGTGTGAAGGATAGAAATGAGCCAAGAACAGTTTCTGTAACCTTTTAATAGTTCACTAGCTACCCATCCTCACTAAAACATTTAGGAAATGTGCATGGATGGACTTGGTTATAATTCTGAGTTGAAACCAGAATGAAAGACAGAAGAAAAATGCAACTAAATGTAGTCTCCTGAATGTGTAACTTAAGAACTGGAGAGTAGTGAGCTATGTTCACCCACATTATACTGCCCAATAAATTACTTGCTAATTAACTAGTTTCATTATTGAAGGCAAAGATCCTCTGGAGCAGGCTCAAAAATCTGCTCTCTGGTAGTAGTGAAGAGTGGGTAGGGATACGGGAGAATGGTTTATACTTGACCATGTATGGCATGAGAGATGCTGTCATTTTTGTGTTCTCTTAGTAATTGAAAAAAACTCAACAATTCAAGTCTAGGAATGTCATGCACTAGATCTAGGAAAGAGTGGAAATCTTTCCTTCTGTGTTAGTGAAGTCGAATTAAGGAAATTAGTAATACAGTTTCATCATTTCCCGTGAATTTCTGAACATACCTTTATGCTAGTCAAGCTCTTAAAAATACTTTATTTAACAGTCTTCCTGAGTTTGAATATTTTATAAAGGAGGGCAGTTGAAATAGGGAAAGCCAAGCTGTGAGTTAAACTAGACATGATGTAAAGACTGCTGCAGAAAAAGAGTAAAATGAAAAAATGACATGGTTTTGTGTGGTTAAAAAATAATTTCTTCTGTCCTCAGTCTACTCAGCTTTAGTTTATTGCTACACTCTCTGTTGCAGAACATAAGTCTTGGTGTGTTACTTGTGTTAGAAAGGATTTTCCTATCAGTAGAAACAGACCACTGTGGTGAAGGGGAGTCAAGGGACAGCTGTTGTCCTGCCGCTCCTCTGGAGATCTTTCCTCCCACCCCCAGAGGGGATGGCAGCTGTTTGCAGAATAAACCTCCATAGAAGGTAACAGAGTCCAACTGTAGCAGTAATTTTGAGACAGTAAAAGCCCTTTTTTTTTTTTTTTAAATTGTTTAGAAAGAAAATGCTGGCTGCCTTTCTTAGGCAGGTTGCTTTTCACATTTATGGCCTCTTTCCTTATTACGAGCAGCAGGTGACTTATCAAACATATCCCCCCTGAAATAGAACTGTGTTTGGAGTAGGATTTTGATTGCTTGAGGAAGAAACCTGCCAAACTTTCCAGCATTGATCTTTGGGCTAATGTGAAGTTTGCGTGAGCCTGCTTGCCCTTTTTGGTTGAGTAGGTGAGGGGAGCACACACAACCTCTCCTACGCTGGGGTTACAGTCTGTGACGTTTGTACAAATAATTATCATTTCTGTACAGAAAACAATTATGCAAAAAAAAAAAACCCAAAAAACCCAAACACCAAACCCAAAAAACATTATAGCTTAAGAATGATTTAGACTACAGCATAAGCCATCTTTGACTCATTGCACAACAAATATGATATTGAGACTGCCAAACTGCACAAAAAGTTTTCCCGAGACCATTTTTAACATTAGCAAGACAGATTGGTGGGGCAGTATGAAATCAGTTAGGGATGAATGACTAAGATTTGGTTTTGTAGGGTATGTGAGCAGCGTATTGATGAATGTCAGAAGTTCAAGACTTGCATGTGGTAATTCACTAAATCTTCCTTATTTGAATTACATAAACTGAGGCTTTAGGGTTTTCTCCAAACAAAATTTTGACAGAATAGTTTTTCATAGCTCTTTCACTATGCTACTCAAAGGCTGTATTTTGAAGTCCTTTACTCAGGTAAATCACTTTCAGCTCAGAGATCTGTGTCCAGTAGAATGTGAAACTGGCCCTTACAAAACCAAAGCTCCCCTCTCATGCTTATTTATTTAGACTTACTAAAATCTGAATAAAAGGTTCTGTATTTGGCAATTAGCTGAAAATGTTCCGATTAGAAAAGACATATTGTTTTTTATGAATGATATGAGCGTTTTTCTTCTGTATGAGTCAGGCAGAAAAAATGTGTTAGGTGATGTAAGTGTTGAGAAAATCTGATTCTAAATATTCAGAAATGAAATATAATTTCATATTAATGAGAGCAAAATATGCTTATGATTGGCTTCATATTAATGAATCATCAAATAGCAAAATGTACTGGATCAGGTGTAGCTATATACGTGTGTGTATATTTATACATGCACACTTCAGTGTATATTTCTAGAACTCATGCTATATATATGAAACCCAGAAAGACCTCTGAAGTATTAAAATACTCTGTAAGTGATAGACTTTCCCTTTCTGAAAAAGCCGATTCTAAGTGTAACCTCACAATAATAGAGAGGTCACCACAGTCTGTAAACTGTGTTGCAATTCACGAAGACTGTGAGTTGCTGAGCTGCACTCAGGAAAAAGCTACCTTCTGCTGTTCTTACCATGGGGTGCCACCAGCAGAACCAGGGTTGTAAAGACAGCACTTACCTATGTGATGAATACTGCTGCTCCTCTGGCCTGGGCATGCTGCCTGAAGGACACGGAGGGCTTCCAAGGAGCTGTATAAAACTATTTGCCACCTCTTCTACAGGGTGGAAGGAGCTGACTAGGAGATGAGAAGCCAGCTCATCAAGTGCAGGATGGGTGGAAGGAGCATGGAAGTATGACATGAAATAGTTTGTAACTGCTTCATTGGGAGCCTTCAATGATGCTAGTACCAAGTTCAGCTGAGCTGAAGCAGCTCTAGCAAAACCCTGTCCTTTGGTGTATTACCTTTTCAAAGGAATACTAGATTCTGGCTCCAGCTTCCCTTTTTCTCAGAAAGAGTATGCTGGTTTGCAGATCAGATTCTTCATTAGATCATTAGGGTGATGTTCAGTTCCTTTAGATTAAAAGCACCAGGTTAAACATTTGAATTAGAGAATTTAGGTGACAAATCAGAAATATTTGTGCCTAAGAGTTATATTGTGATGTTAACTCTGAATACAGCAGGCTTAACACTATCTTCTTCTAAGCATAGTTCCAGGGAAAAAAAATAATTCCTCTTCCCCTCTTCTCCCTCTAGGCAAGATAAAACTGTAGCACTTGCAAAATGGATCTTTACAGGAATGCTTCTTGCTTTTTTTTTCCTCTTTTTAAATATCGGAAGTGTTCCACTGAAAATACTTTCCATATTCATACTTGGTTACACAAACATTTTTCTAACTAGTCAACTCATTAAAGTGTTTTCAGGTGTGGACACATCTTGTTCTCGTTTATGTCTATTTAGATGTGCTGCTGACCTGTACCACCATGGTTGTCCTGTTGCTCTCCTGCGCTGATCAGCTGCCAAGAAAGGCCAAAGCACTGCACAGCTCTTGCCCTATCAGGCTGTTTGGCTTTCTGCTCTTTTTATTCACCTAGGTGAGTCTTCATAAGCACTGTACTGCCTGCTTGAGCACTCTGTCTTTGATTCCCACACCTGTTTCTTACCATCTGTGTATGTTTTTCTGTTTTCTCTATGATTTGTACCTGGAATGAATCACTGAACGTGCAAGGTGTGTTTCATCTTCTTTGCCTCAGTAGCACCAACTAAATCAGTCATATTCTGTATAATACTTCTGGATTACTGATGTTTCTCTTGTATGTGTAAAAATAACACAAAGTGATCTTAGAAATGTGACAGTTCTCTCTTCCTTGTCAATTTGTCGGTGCCTGTTAGAAAACACGTTGTTATGGGGTTGGTTTTTTTTCCATTCTGCTTATAAAGTAAAGAGGAGGGAAGAAAGAAATGAAAATTATTTTCACTCGAAGTATTTTGACCTTCAAGCTGTTCTGAATGAAGGTTTTTATGCAGTAATGTGTTCTCCTAGGGTGTACAGGCCTCTACATGTACTAAATTTAAGCAGATAGTGTTCAAAATCATGAGAAATTGGACTTGTCAATCCTGTAGTTCCTTTCAGAAGAACTCTGTGCTGTTCAGGGAAATCAGCACTACTGCTGTGTCCTGTGCTGGGGCTTTCCAACCACTGCTTTTAAACAGTCCTCCTCCTTCCAGGGGTGTTGAAAGACTTTCTGCTACGAGCTCATCTCTCTGTGCCTGTTCAAAGGGCAAGGCTGATGTGTTTTAGAAATTCATGGACTTCTTGAAGAGTTCAGTCCCTGAGCATCTTCTGAATGAACACGGCACTGCATATGCTACCCTAAGCATGTATATTTATTTGACTTTTGTCATTTTGAGAATTTCTAAAATGCTTAGGATTTCCTATGCTTTATAAATAAAATGTGTGATTCTACATATGCAAGCTGTGCCAAGTATGTCAGTGGTATGCTTTTGGGAGTACAGTATGGTTTCTGCTTCTGCAGTTCAAATCTCTCACAAAGGCAAAGGGATGGAGCAGGGAGAAGGGAAACAATAATGGCATTAGCAGCCCTTCAAAAAAGGTTAGATTTGCCTCCTGTGTTTAGAACTGTGTGTAAAGCAAATGTATATCAATTTCAAAGTGCTGCTTTATTTCCAGCTCTGATTCCACTCTATAGAAACTTGGGTATGTATAAGGATTCGGAAAATCGACATCTTACTACAGCTGATACACAGTTTTTATCAGTAGAAATCTGATTAAAAACTGACCTCTGCTTTGTGGTTTTCATTCATTTACTCTTGAGATTAATGCTGTTATTGTGATTTATTAATCAGAAAAGCATTTGCTTTTTACTCATGTTGTTAATAAGTGCATGCTTCCTGCCCTTTATCCCCAAGGTTCATGTTTCAGAAGGATACAGTATGATAGAAAGGTTTTAAAGCAAGTATTTAATATATTTGTGATGTTTGTAATAGATGTTTGTAATTGTTTAGTGGCTGAAAGCTGTACAGAAGGGATCAAATTCCCATCGAGGATTACACAACCCGTTGGACCAGCTGCTGAGCAGGGGCCTAACGTAGCCTGCCCCATGCCCCTCGCTCGTGCAGAACCACAGCTTTTCCTTCAGGCTTCATGCAAGGCGAGAGAACGGTAGTCCATTGAGTTTTAATATTAGACACCTATATGACAATGCTCAAGTCATTTGATTTACTTCTCTGGCCATGCTATTTCAACATGAATTTTTTCAGGCTAGATAAAGTAGCCGTAAAGTGTCTGGAGTGCAAAAGCAACATGCTGCCTCGTCCCCAGGCAGATGTGGCGCTCGTGCGCTTCCCTGCAGGCTGTGGGCGCTCCAGTAAGGACAGCTAGGTGCTTGCGTTCTGAAAGAGGCTTGTGTCCAGATTTTGAGATAAAATGGGAGTACAGGGGGAAAACAGCACTTCTGCCTTTTTTCTCCAAAAATGAGAAGAGCTACAACTGTTTTATTGGGGTGGGTAAGTTGGTTTTGTTGTGGTCCTCTGATTAGCATAATTGCGTAACCACCCAAAAGCATTCCTGTTAACCTTAAAAAGTTTGCTTCAACAAGTACATCTTGAAGTGCACTGCCAACTGGCGCCTCTTGGACAGGAATCCTCTGAAATCTTAGGCTAACTTTGACTGCGGTTGTGACAACTGTGGACTTAGTCACATAAACTACTTATCCCTAATCTCAGATGTGTATTCTGATGAATTATTTCTGACAGAAGGCAAAAGACAGGAAACAGGCGTGATATACTTGTCATGCGAAGTGTTTAAAAAAGGCAGGGAGACAAAAGAGCTGTCTTGCATTTATTTCACTCCACAGGTTTGCATTAGCGGAGACTTGGGAAAGTAGTTCAAGAAACGTGTTTGTGCAATGAAGACTGTTACCATAGCTGTTCTGGGGGGGACCGAGCTATTGCTGACTTGTTAAGCAGCTTTTACTCTTCAAAAGACAAAGCTGTGTGGAGCCTTTGAGAGCAGAATCCTAATGAGTTTGCTACGCTTGCGCTTTTTTTTTCTCCTGTCAATCCCAAACCTTTGTAACATGTTGTGATCCATTGAGAGATTAATTTAAAATGTGAAAGATGGATGGGGCAAAGGCAGGGTTCTGGGTGCTCTCCCCAGCTCCCTCGTGGCCCTGTTGCACCAGTGGGTCAAGCAGAGGCACTGCCCAGCCTTCAGCTCCTGTCTGTTTCCACCGACTCCATTTCAGAGAAGGAGGTGTCTAGCTAGTGCTGTACGTGTGAGGGATGCTGTGGATGATTTGTGGATATAGAAATTCTGGTATTGCTATGACACTGGCAATAAAAATTAATCTGCAAAATGCATCAAATTAGTCTAGAAAACATTGAATATGTACACTTATTGCTTGGAGAAATGAGAAATCCGTCGTATTTTTGGCAATGTCAGTGTATCATTCTGATTGCAGAGTTGCTATGATTTTCTGAGTTGCGAATTGTAGTTACAGATTTTTATATGCCTCTCAAGGTAGTTGAGGTACTGTAAAGGCCCTGATTTTTTGTACATCTGCTAATATCATCAGGATCTGTAGTGGCTGCACAACTGGGAAGCATTGGTAGTACAGGGAAGGATAGGAAGTAGGACACTTAAAGATGATCTTTTCTAGGGAAGCAGAGAAAGAATTTCTTAATTTCCTGTGCGTAGTTTCTTTGCTCTGAAAGACATGAGAAAAATATCAGGCTGTCCTGGAATATGTATGGACTATGGTACGACTTGCTAAATGGATGCTGTGATAGAACGGGAAATCTAGGTCTGCCCATCAGCAAGTATCACCATAACTCACTCTGCTTAGCTGCAGTGGCCTGCGTGTGGACTGGGGTAGATAACATTCATTTTCGCTGATGCAGGAATCAAGTAGCTAGTGTCACAGGTAGTACTTATCTTCCTGCTATGTGAGGGGAAATAGAATAAATCTGTTAGGTTAAAACATATAGTCTTAAATAGGTTAAATGTGTTTAACCTTAAACAGGTTAATGATAGTCTTTCAAAATAGATTTAAAGATCCTGCGATCTTCAAATACAAGCAGACGAAGTTTGGGATGGAGTAAACTGTACAAGAGCCAATATCTGGAAAGACACTCAAGCAAATGGTAACGGTAGCTTTCAATATAAATAAGAACAATCTGATCATGTTAATGAAGGAATTTAGGCAATGGGTGTCAATAGCTTAAATGCAAATGGAAGTGTCAGTTCTCATTGAAGCCTTCTGTAAGTAAGCTCATCAATTATTTCATTGCTCTATGGTTACCATAACTAAGGAAGCTTTGGTTTTAGTTTGGAAGATCATCTGGTAAAGTATCACAGTTACATGCCAGCCAATATACAGAAACTGTACAGAGGAAAACAGACTGAACCACTACCTTAAGAGCATTACGTAGACAATGTTTTTTAGGTTTCTAGCTACAGCCTCACATAACCCTACCTTTTATTTAAAAAAAAAAAAAATCAATTTAAGAGGATTCCACTATATATCTGAAAAGTAGCCTGCATTGCAGAATTTAATAGGATTATACTATTGATTCCATCTTTACAATGCTAGCTAGTGTTTGGTACTTGTGAACTGCAGACTATTATGTGACTGAACACAAGGGAAGAGGGATTAGTTTGTAAAAGAATAAGCAGCTTTCCTTTAAACTGCCCTGAACCACACATACATACCTGTTTTGGTCTCTGTAAGTAAATGCCAACTAACAAAACACCAGTAGCAGCGCCTTCTAAAACCGGGTATCTTCTTACAATCACTTGCTCAGTCTCCAGGTAGAAGGTAATGAAACCCCTTGTGAGCTGGTATCTGTTGCTGTAATGCAGCTGTTTACAGTTTCTCCAGAAAATTCCACCTGTATGTCTTTAACTGCACAAAAGCTACTAAAAAGTTGTCTGGAAACCCATGTCATGTACTGATACTAATGATTCTCCTGGCAATAGAAGGTACTTTCTGCTGGTTTTGAACTTAATGGAGTAAATGCTCAGTTGAAATATTGAAAAATTGAGTTTCCATAAAAATGTTTTTTTTTTTGAAAAGGTAACGCTTCCTAACTGAGAAAATAGTTTTATGTACTAAGTCACTTCCTTACATACCACCACTATTTGTTTATTACTACTATATTAGTGACCATAGTCACTCCTTCATGTTTGCAAAATCAATTGGCCTCTGAACTCTGGTACCCTTCATGATGACAAGTATTTCTATAGAATGGAATTTGTAAAATTTTGAGAAAATAAACTGGGTTTTTTGAAATGAGTTTTATATGAGGGAGTCATCTTTTTCTCCAGTTCCTCTTCCCCCTTTTCTCTACTGAAATCTCTTTATCTCTGTCTTTAGCAGTGAGAGCGTACCAAGCTGTTGCTTCCCTTTAGTTTTAGATGGCTCTTCTTCCAGAAAGCAGATGGCCAGCTGTGAAAACACCAATACAGCAGAGCTGCATAGAACTTGTTAAGGATGAACACCAGCAAAATGCTGAGATCCCAGAAAACAGAGATTATGTGTCTCTGGGATAAACTTTAAATTTGCAGTCCTCCCTGACTCAGCAGGTTCTGCTGAACTGTATCAGAGAAATGGTTATAATGTTGTCTTTACCTCCCCTTATTGGGGTAGGTGGCAACAAGTTACTTTTCTGTGGAAGAGTTCTCCTCTATTTGCCTCTTCTGTTTTTGTTAGTGAGTAGGTGAGGATGTGGAGAGAGAGAGAGAGAGAAAGTACCGTCAGTACCTTACACTTTTATTCTTTGTGCTCAATCGGCTTTACATTTCTGAAGGCTGCAGATGATGGTGGTTTCAAACCTTCAAGAAATGAAGCAAACAAAAAAAAAGTTGAGTAAGAACATCAAGAGTACAATGAAATACGTGAAGAGCAAACACCTGTCCTGCTAGCTTTGTCTGAATGGTTTTCCCCCTCCCAGCTGGTGTACGCTGTTGTCAGTAGTTAACTACTGTATTACATGGAGCACAGCTTGCTGTTAAGCCATGTACCTTCAACCTGGATCAGTCTGAATCTAAACCAGCTTAATACCAACGGAGATTTCTAGACCTGAGGCATAAGGGTTGTGATCTTTTGTTTAGTCCAGCTTTTTGGTTGATGTCAAAAATATCAGTTTCTCTCTTTTTCTCTTTGGATCTATCATGTCCTCATTCAGAACAAAACATGGTAATATGAGGTGAAAGTAAAAAAATGCCAGTGACCTTTGTTGCTATTGGTAGGGATTAAAGCCATGTGGGATGTGAACGCTTCCATAAATCTCACTGGAGGAATCATTTCTTCTTTGAAATGAAATGAACATAGATGAGAAATTCCTATCTTTTGTGGGACTTTATTCAGTTAGTATTTGAAGTACTTTGAAAATTTGAGACTCTTCACTGAGTAACCTTAGCTGCGGTTGGCTTGTCAGTCCCATTTATTGAATATATGCATTAAAAGAATGCTAGAAAACTCCATCACTTTTGCACAGTAACAGGGACAGCACTTCTACTACTGTTTGTTTGGGTTTTTTTAAGAAAGAAGTCTATTTGCCCAATGATACATGTGCAATTAATGTTGACGATTGCTGCTAAAGCTAATGTGAATTGTAAGCATAAAGCCTCCCATCTCTCTTGAGCGAGAGGGACGTAGTGCCAGGCAATGGCATTCAGTCAATGTTCTCTGTCTCATCAGTCATGGGGGGTGGGGGGAGGAGGGCAGTGTATCAGTGTAACTATAAAATATTTCTGGAAACAATATGCCTGAGTGCATGGGCTCGGGGAGGACACTGAAAAAACATCATGAAGTGTATCCTGTCCTTTATATGTGTCTGGTAATGCAAGTTGAATTTATTAGCAGTTTGTTGCTACAGTAAAAAGCATTCACAAGATTTACAGCTGAAACAACAGCTGTAGATGTTCAGTCCTGTCGTATTTATTGAAGGTTTTGTTGAGCTCATAGCATCCTTTGATTAATTGCCATCTGAGGCGTATTTTGTAACAAGGACTGTGTCAAGAGTTTTGTGTCACTGTATTTCATAAAGTTCTACTGAGTCTTTAGGGAGAGGGAGGGCAAAAACATTAACTTTACAACAGGTGTGTGGGCAAGTGGTAAAAGTAATAACTAATCCTAGAATCATAGAATCGTTTAGGTTGGAAAATACCTTTAAGATCACCAAGTCCAACAGTTAATATAGCATCGCCAAGTCCACCACTAAACCATGTCCCTAAGCACCACATCTACATGTCTTTTAAATACTTCCAGGGATGGTGACTCAACCACTTCCCTGGGCAGCCTGTTCCAGTGCTTGACAACCCTTTCGGTGAAGAAATTTTTCCTAATATCCAATCTAAACCTCGGCACAACTTGAGGCCATTTCCTCTCGTCCTATCGCTAGTTACTTGGGAGAAGAGACCAACACTCACCTCGCTACAACCTCCTTTCAAGTAGTTGTAGAGAGCGATGAGGTCTCCCCTCAGCCTCCTTTTCTCCAGGCTAAACAACTCCAGTTCCCTCAGCTGCTCCTCACAGGATTTGTTCTCCAGACCCTTCACCAGCTTCGTTGCCTTTCTCTGGACATGCTCCAGCACCTCAATGCCTTCCTTGTAGTGAGGGGCCCAGAACTGAACACAGTATTCGAGGTGCGGCCTCACCAGTGCCGAGTACAGGGGCACGATCACCTCCCTGCTCCTGCTGGCCACACTATTTCTGATACAGGCCAGGATGCCGTTGGCCTTCTTGGGCACACTGCTGGCTCATGTTCAGCCGGCTGTCAACCAGCACCCCCAGGTTCTTTTCCTCCGGGCAGCTTTCCAGCCACTCTTCCCCAAGCCTGTAGCGTTGCCTGGGGTTGTTGTGACCCAAGTGCAGGACCCAGCACTGAGCCTTGTTGAACCTCCTACAGTTGGCCTCGGCCCATCGATCCAGCCTGTCCAGGTCCCTCTGCAGAGCCTTCCTACCCTCAAGCAATTGATTGCCAGTCAGGATTTATACATTTAGAGAGCACCTCCTCAAGTAATGATGGATTTTACATTTTACTTTAACACAGAGTATCTTTATTATCTTATTGCTGGGGTGAGTTTCCAGAGTGTGCATCGTAACAGCCCAGAACTTTCTCAACCATTTAAAAAGGAGATGGAGGAGAATCTTGTAGTCTGTAATATTTTATAGCAGAGCAAAAAGGTAATAATATGTGCAAATCATGGTAATAGAATAACATTGGGGTTAGCTCACAAGAATTCTTGCGGTATTTGAAGACATGCACATGCAAAATTGAGGATCTTAATGTTTGGATGAACTCCATAGAAGCATATTAAAGGATTAAGGGTAACTTTGTTCAAGTGATCTATTGATAAGATTTTGGTGTGGTTTTTTTTTTTTTTAAAGGCTACCAGATCCTCTTTTATGGTTTTGGAAACATAATTTAACCTAGAATTAAAAGATTAAGCTAGGTCCTTGCTTTGTGCAAGTTGTCTCTATAAATACCTTTTGTGAGGCCACAACAGTCTGACAGTAGATCAGTTTTATTGTTACTGCTTTTGCTCAACTGTCATTGATTTGGTGTTTAGCAGAGAATAAAAAGTAGAAAATTGATGTAATTTTGCCATCAAATATTCGTATAACGTATTATAGGAATATATTTGCTGTATGGCTAATTCTACAACTCCTACTATTTCACAGGCACTGGACTTCTATCTTTTTTTTGTCAAAAAGTATCAAATTCAAGTTGGGTTTTTTTGGAGTGCACCCATTTCGAAGTGCTAACCTTCTGACTTTTATGATTTTCCATGGAGTGAACATGACCCTTAGTGATTTGTATCTTATTAATTCACTTCAATCGTGTGCTTACCTTCAAGCTCCTTTCCTTCTGTATTTCTAATGGTGTTTGCCTTTATATTCTCTTGTTCTGAAAATGTGAATACTAATCAGTTATCACTTCAGTGTAATATTTCAAAGCTTAAAATATGTTGTTGATTAATTCCCTGGTATTTGAGACAGTTAATTTCTTCTGTCATTGTGATAAAAGGAATGTGATAGAAGAAATTAAGCCCAAAACTTAAGAAAGGAGGCTAAAATAGTTGGGTTTAGTACTGTATATTTCAAGCTTGTCGAATGAGTTAAAGCATGCGCAATACTGAATGCTTCAAACAGCAAAGCAGAACACATCTTTCCCCATACATTTGTAGCATCAAGGACTTGGTAGTGCATGAAATATTTGTACTTATCTATATGTATTTATACTAAATTGATACCAGAAGAACGACACCTGAGACAGTACTGATTTGACTATACATTTAAAGATGGTATGCCCTTTACAGAATCTAAAGTTAATATTGGAAGTTAGGTGTTTTCTTCATCCTTGTCTGTTACTGGAGGATTAGATAGGCTTTTTAATAGATATTTCTGTTAATAGCAATAACTCACCCGACTGAACCCCGGGGAAGAAAACCCCAACACTTCTGGAGGCTGGCTCTTCCTTTGGTGCTGCACCTCTCCTCTCCTTCTGTCTGCGATTTTTTTTTTGTTGTGTGGGGTTTTTTTGTTTTTTTTTTTTTCTTTTTTTTTTAATCTAATGATGGTGGAAGGCAAGTGGCACAAAGTGAGAATACGAGATTGTTATTAAGAGGGGCTAGAGAATGAAAAGGCCCAAAACTGGGAAATTGCAGCTGCTCTCGAGCCCGGTGTTGGGCGCAGGTGCCCAGGTGCTGGCAGGGGGGCCTCAGGGGCGGCCTCTGTGAGGAGAGGCCGGGGCTGCCCCGTGCCGGACACAGCCGGTTCCAGCCGGCCCCAACCGCCCCGCCGCAGGGCACGGCGCAGCCCCTCAGGGGGAGGAGGCAGGCGGTTCCGGAGTGAAGTTCAGCGTGGGAGGAAGGAGGGAAGGTGGTTTTAGTTTTGTTTTTGTTTCTCACTATCCTACCCTGTTCTTAATTGGCAATAGAGTAAATTAGTCTTCCCCAAGTCAAGCCTGTTTTGCCTGTGACGGTAACTGGTGAGCGATCTCCCTGTCCTTATCTACACCCTTGAGCTTCTTTCATCTTATTTTCTCCCCCTGTCCTGCTGAGGAGGGGGAGTGGGAGAGCGGCTGGGTGGCTGGCTGGCAGACAAGCCCATCTATAACCTGATTTTTAAAAAAACAGCACCAAACAATCAAAAAAAAAACCAAAACCACAACTCCAAACAAACAAAAAAAGCTACTGCTGAAAATGTAAAGAAACGTAACAAGAACAATGGCAATCATTTGTATTTCCTTTTCAGAGGGAAATGAAAATGGTGGTGTTTAGAAATATCAAATAAAATGCCTCCAGCATTTTAAATAAGGCTTTAAAATATTACCTTTTTTAAAATCAGGATTTTTCACCAGTTTCTTTAAAAACAAAACAAAACAAAACAAAAAAAAAACAAACTGAACCAAAAAAGCCAATAACCCCCCCCCAAAACCTAAAACAAAACCCACAACAATTATTATAAATAAAATATCCAAGAATAATAATTTTTATTGCATTGTCTGCGTTAATGATGTAATAATTTCTTTTGAAGAATGCCATTACATCTGGTAAATATTTAGTCCCTACACTTATACAAATCCAAACTGATTTTATCTGAAATCAGCTAGACAGCTAAAGTCAGTAAATTGTTGATGCAACTGGTAAATGGTATGTAATTATTTAGGCATCTTATTACAAATCCATTTATAAATAAAGCAAAGGACACTCAGTTATGTAGATGCTACAAATCATCCGTATCATTTTGGGGTTTGGTGCAAGATTCACAGGAGTCACTAACTTCCATTTTGGGCACCAAATGGAGCGTAGATACCCAAATGCAAGAGCTTGGTATCCTTCCAGCTGCTGTTAGGACAGAGAGAGGACATGAGTAATGCTGTAACCGTAGTTTCCTGGTCCTCTTTCTTTCCTCTGGCTACACTTGAGTCATTTGCACGGCCCTCCTTTCTCCACTTCTGACCTCAGGTCCTAGGAAAGCCATAAGCACGTGGCTGCTCCCGAATAATGAGCGGTCGGTCCCTGGGAGGTGGTGTCCATGTAGGAGCGGGATCTCTGCCATGGTATGACTGTCGATGGGCGCCTGTCTTGTGCTGGTACCTGTATAGGCTTTACCAGTTAGGCATCCCTGTATTTAAACTGTGTGAAGACGTCTGTTTGTAAGTGCTTGTCCATTATATAGATCAGTTAAATCATGGAAGAACAATTTAGGAAAGCAGCCAGGTAACCACAGCCCTGCTGATGCTGGTGTACCCTGCTCTTTGCTTAAAATAAATGAAAGTCCTTCCCCTGAGAGTAAAAGTCCTGGGAGCAATTTTTCTGGATAAAGATGTATTTAAGTTTTCAACTTAAAAGGAAAAGGCGGAACAGAAAAGAGATTTCTAGTGCAGAGTAATGGAAGGGTAAGAGAGGACTCTCACCTGGAAAGGTGCAGACTGCCAGTGGTGGTAGAGACAGTGTAAGCAGGCAGCGTAAGCATCTCTGTTGTAGGAGACATGAATGTTGTCCCATGTCTGCGGGACCAGTTGTTTTAATCTAGTGGTTCAGTTTTAACTTGTGCCTCTATCTAGCTCTTCTCTATGTTTAAAGGGTCAGCTGAGTAGTTCCATTGTTGTGTTGCTTTTGAAAATGGGGGGACAAAAATGGTCTATCTATTACTATAGACAGTCTAAAATCGCTTATCTCGAGAATTTCTTCCAGTCCTTTATTCATAATCGAAGCATTTTAAAGAGACAGTTGCAAGTTGTTGTAGCCACATGAGTTAGATCTGGTTACGCTTTGCTGGTTTGAAGAAGATTATGTTCAGAGTAGCTTTTGTGTGCTTGTTCTTTCACTCTGACTTTAATGAGTGAATATTCATGGATCGTTTTCTTTCAAATATTTACTGGGTTGTTTGTTTTCATCTATTAAGTCTTCATATGAAATAAGCAGGATAATTTTGAGAAAACATTTTAATTAGAGCCTTAGAAGCTATAAATATTTCACTATTTAATAAAACAGTGCTGCAAGATGTAAATGATTAAATGGAACATGTTTTAGATATTTTAAATTGTATAACTTAAAATTATGCATGCTTTCACACTTCCAGGTGGGACAAAACCTTGATCTATTGCAACCCATATTTTTTGTTTTTCAGTGACTGAAACTATTTCTTTTTTTCCTTTTTTCTCCAGTATGATATTGTAGGAAATGGTCCTCCTGTGCTGAAAGCTAAAATAAAAGGATTAAGCTTTTGGGAAAAGAGGTAGGTAACATGTTTTACATTTTTATCCTCAGCTTATGGACTACTGATTTAAAGAATGATGCGGTCTCTTTAATTATCTTAGAAGATCATAGAGAAATCATAAGTAATAAAGAAGCTGATAATGTGAAGAATTAGCGTCAGGTAATATGATTTAGGACTGTTGTGAATACAAGTCAAGTCTTATTGTACTTCCCCTTACTGAAAAAATCAAGAGTGATGTTTGTTGAAAATTCTGAATGCTTTCTATTTGAATAATGAAAATGGGAAATGAAAGGTATAAAAAAAAAAAATCTGGTTAATGCAAAACAGTGAAAAATGTATGTTTTCCGTCAGTGATGTAAACAGGTTTGTGTTGCAAGAACAATACTATTTTCAGAGTTTATTTACATCTGCATTCAATTTCTGGTGCTTTTCTGTCTGACCCACAAAGCTCAAGATGCATTACTGCACTGTGAGAATCTCATCAAAATTGAACGCAGCTATATATTTGCATTTTGGCAGTCTGGGAAGGAGGGTCACACGTTTACAATAAGTACAAAGTGCTTTGATACCCTTTTTCGTCCGTGAGAACAGGGCAGACTGCATGAATGGTTTTGATAGTTTTTTCAAGAAAATCTTATGTGAAACCGAACTGCACACCCTGCTTTGAAGCAAAGTCAGCAATGAGGGAACATAGATTTCCAATTAAACATGAGAAGATGAAATAAGTGACGACAGAAATAAAGGTAGAAGAAAAAAATTGTTGATTATGCAAAGCAGATAAATACAAAAGTAAGAATAATTTGTGACTTGGGATCCTGAGCATTGCTTATGGCCTCCTTATGTTCTTGGGAATTTGATTTTACTTTCTTTCTATGCTACTGAAACAGGAGATCCATCGATATTAATTGATTAGTGCTTTTCTGTGGTACTCTCTCTGTTTTGGGGTGGTTTTATTTTTTCTTTTTAAATTTGATGGACCATTTGCTTGCAAAAAATCCAAACTGAACCCTGATATTATGTTCCCTGCTGGAGGTTCTAAAATAACCTGATACTATTTCCTCTTGGAATAGAAATGTATATGTTGCAGTTATGTTTTCATAATACAGCTCTAGAGCTAATTTTCATATGTTATTTGCTGCCCTTGCTGTCATCTTGTATGCAAGATGAAAAAGGGAAAAATTAAATGATATGGATTCTTTGCCATCGCATGTGATTTCTCAAGTGTTATTTTGACATTAACTTCTATAATTACTAGTGGATATTAATTAAGAAATGGCTTTACCACCAGGAATTGTGAGATAGATAATTTTGTCCACTATTTATAAGGCTAGCTGAGAGCCAACTAAAAAAAAAAAATGTAAATTGAGTTTTCTTTTTAAAAGCAAGTAGCCTTTCGCTTAACTCATGTAGTTAATATCTATTAAATACTGTAGCAGTATGAGGTTTAAAAAGATTGTGAATATAGAAGAAAATGGCATATATATTCCTTGCTTAAATTATACCTTAATAGATGTTGGCAGTTGAATAGTTGAACAGCAAAGAATAGACTTTTCTGTCCTAATCTACTACATTTGAGTCTGGGGAAAAAAAAATCGGTAGATTGAGTATTATAAAGAACATCTGCTAAATACCTGCACTTCATCTCTGGGCAGCTCAGCGTTCTGAGAGAGAGGCAGACTGAATTACACACAGAAGTATAAGGTAATCGTAGGGATATTACAAAGAGAATCATAAGACAGATGGCAGCACTTACCTGCACCTGCCTTGGACAGATGAGCGCCCTTTGTTTTGAATGTTTCTATTTCTTCAGAGAAAGATGTTTGGAAGTTCATTTATGGTTGACATTTTTCTAATGCTAGGTATTATGAGACACAGAAATTTTAGTAATTCCGGTGAGGTCATCAGAACTGTGTGCTTGTATCAGCTGAATATGATTTAAATATTTAAACTTCAGAAACCCTTGCTAATCTCTTCCGTAGGTTTTTAATTGCCCAACATATTGTAGTACTTACACAAATTATTACAGTGCTATTGTCCCATGCTACTTGGATATGTATACTGGCATAGGTTTATATTGACTTGGAAGAATTATCAATTCATATTTCATAACCTTAACTCTGTTAAGATGAATGGTCTCCAGCAGAAGGAGGAAGAGCATAGAACAGGTCAGAAAATCTTTGCCGTAATGGTAGGATAGGTAAAAATAAATAAATAGGGTGAGAAGGCAAATATAGGGCTGAAGTCATAATGAGTCATAATCATGCAAGTGAACAGATGTCCTGCAATCAATATAAGAAGAGGTGGATATTTAATTAAAACAATAAAATAAAATCGTTTCAGCTAAAAATAACATCTGTAAAATTTATTTTGTGATATCACAGCAGCAGGTGTTGTTATGTGGTAGTAACTTAACTCTGTTTAGGTAAAATATTTTGCAAAAGCCAGGTTGTGACAGCACTACTTCAGCTGACAAGGGCCCTGCTCCAAAAGTGGTCCCATTAGCTTCACTTGAATTCACGGTATGTTTCCTGTGAATTCAAAGGGAATACCTGTTGCAGTATGAACTTCAGAAATCCAGTTGAGTATTAGATGTGTCAGCTAGAACTGACAAGACTGAGAGCTTGCAGTTCCTCAGGTATTTTTACTTTAAACATGGTTATTACTGTCCCACAGAGTGGGTAGGGTGAACTTGAACCTCAAATGAAAGGCATCTAACCTATTTTCAGTTTAGGAATAATAAAACCAGTCAGATTTTCTCCTTAACAATAATTCCTGTCACTTCTTATTATTCATGTGAAATTTTTAAAATATAGCTTTTTGTCCCCTGATTAGAAACTTCAGTCCTTTGCCTGTGGGAATAGAATATATCCAAATGACAAGGAAGGGCTTGATCTGCCAGGCTAGTGATGTTGAACGTACTTGTCTGAAGTCAGTATCCAGATCACCGGAAGCTGTAGAAACTCAATTGCAGTCAACCTTACTAGTGTGGTTTGTTTGCCTTGAGAAACCAGATGATGAAGAATTCTGTCCTTGATTTTAAAAGAAGGAGAATACCAGTTTAATGAAGTAATTTCCTTTCCTAACCAGGTACATGTGATTTCCTTTAAGCTCTGTAACATCATTAGAAGAGACCATGGTGGATTTGGATTTCAGCTGATGTGAGGTAGATCATAAGCCTCTAATAAATGATGAGATGGTGAAGCATACTGGTAAACTAGTGGGACTGGCTAACAGATTGAGGAGTAGAGAAGTGAGGTGATAAAGGGGGCTTTGAGAGAACGTGTGCCTGTAGCAAACAGGCAAAGCTAGTGTTTTGCAGCACTGTTTGCTCCAGAGGAGTTGAGGAACGTGCTGAAGCAGGGTTTTGGCTTCTCCAGCGAGAAGCTCTTGGGACAGTCTCAAACTGCAGTACCAATAGTAGGAGTTTGAGACTAAAACAAGAAAATAAATGGTAACAAATCTAAGGTTAGCATAGTATTACCAAAGAGTCCTTGGGAAATTAAGAAATGAAGTGGCTGAGCGAATGGTTGTGTAGCATGACCTTGCACTAAATCAGCCTTGATTTCAAGGGAATAAAAGGTGGTAACCGCAAATACTACTTTTTGTTCTGAACTTACACAGGGTAAGGTTCCTGTTGAAATCTCACAGAACATATGCTGGGAACTGGGCTGGCAACCTCAGTAAATAATCTGGGAAAAAAGGGGTAAATAACATGACAGTTAAGTACACAGCTGTTCAGTCAGCTTTATATTTGACTTTCTGAAGAATGCTCATATGATGTGACTGAAAGGCGTGCAGAACTGCAGTATTCATAAATGCAAAGTAATGCATTTAAGGACAAGATAAAACAGCTGCATCGACATATATGCAATGTTGGGCTCTAATTTAGTTCTCAGCACTTGGGAAAGACAGCTTGGAATTATATTAAAGAACCAGAACAGGCCCAGAGTGGGAAAGAACAGAGGTGTGGAAGAGGACAGAGTTCTGAAAGAAAGATGAAACTGACTCTTCAAATGAGAAAAAAATGTACAGGAGAGGTGAAATATGATGGAGATTTACAAAATCATGAGAGTATAGAAAAGGTGAATAGGGAGTGATTGCTCACTGTTTCTGACAATGCCAGTTCTAAGAGGTGCCCAATGCTATTATTCAAGCAGCAGCTCTAAAGTATAAAATAATATCCCTCTTCCCCCTTTGAGAGAAGTTAGTCATTTAAACTTATGGTTTCTAGGGGTAGGGAGGCCAGGAGAATAAGAAAAAAATTTGGAGAATCCGGTGTCCATTAGTGGCTATAAAACATCTTCCCTAAAAAGGTGATTGTCAGGTGCTTGTATGGTATTGCAGGGAAGAATCTTTCTCCTGACACATGCTGTGTGTCACACTTCTTATGCTCTTTCCTTGAACACCTGTGAATAGCTTGCTGTTGGAAGTCAGGTAGCAGGGTAAGCAGATCTTTGCTCTGATGATGTATAAGGGTTTCTCCATTCATATATTTTAACTCTGTTTTAAAATTCTGGCATCCTGAAGAACAAATGCAACACAGAGCAATTTCTTACTTAATCAGGGGAGCTTTCAGAGTTACAACTGATGGGAAGCTGTTGCTTGAGTCCGCTATTTGAAAGAAAGTAAGGCCTAGTCTTCAGCTGTAGGCATGGATCTAGTCTTTTTGGTTCTCTGCTGATATCTTGCTCCGTAAGTGCCTGAATTCCCTTGATAACTGCATATGCAGTGGAACTTCTGGGACGAAATGGAGCAGAAGCTGAAATTAAAGCTCTGCAAATTGGCTGGCAAAGGTAGGGACCTTGTTTAATAAATTTGAATGCTTAGAACTGGCAGCACTGAGTGTCTCCAATCCAGATGAAACTGATTCACAGCAAGCCTGAACCATGCTGGTTATGACAGAGCAAATCACTGGGATCAGCATGTAAGCACATCGGCTTTCGGAAGGTACTGCAGTGTTAGGTATAGGCACCAGCTGAACAAAAGTTTCCAGCACCATGAGAGTGCTCTGTCATCTAAATGGCAATTCAGTGCCCAATGCTTTATCCCTGTATGCTAAATAAAAATATTTTTCTAATTGTCCAGCTTTAACCCTGTCTCAGGATATATTGGAAGAAAAATCTCTCAAGGTTATTACTTTTTTTTCTTGTCCTCAATGATAATTCAGTATACATGAACAATAATCAATTTGATTGCATCCAAGCCTTAAATTTATTTTCATTTACACTTACGTTATTTCTCTTGTCTGTAGGTGGCTTTCTTGGCTGGTTATAATATTTCCCCGCAACCCCAACCCCCCAAAGCTCTCCCCAAACATTCTGTAAATGCTTAACATTGAAGCAATCAAATAGCTGTCAGAATTGTAGTATGCAGATAGTAGACAGGCATAAGGCGTATATGGGACTAAGCTATATATAGATTTTTTCTTCTGCATTGATGCATTTTCAGTGCTGGTGCTCGAGCCAGGTTTAACCTTTTTGTCCCAGGAATCAAATTCTCCATGCCCGTAAGCTACTTTCCAAACAAAAGTGGAGATCCCTAAGTGAGAGCCTGCCTCCAAGAACTTGAAAAGAGACTTTTGATATTTGTTTTGTCTTGGATCGTGGTAAAAGTTTGAGTTGGCAAAGCTGATAGCTGGAAAAGTTTTTAAAAATTACCTCTCTGCCACTTCTGTCTTCAATAGAATGGCTTGTCAGTGAACTTTAAAATAAGAAACTCTCTTAAACATCCAGTGTTCTCTGCTTGTCAGAGACCTGTTTGCATCTGTTAATATATGTCTGCTGTCATTCTACCCAGCTGTATTTATGAGAAATGGCTTTTCTGTAGTCTTCCACGCAGTCTTCCCAAACATCTGTAACAATCCTATGAATTCATCTGATGACTGTATTATTAAGGTGGGGAATAGCTTGGAGTAGTCAAAGGTAACATTTAGAATGAAATGGTGTTGTCAGTGTTACACCAGTAGAAAACTGTAGTGACATCAGGGATACCAAGACTACTAACATAACCTGGATTTACATTGGAATAAAAGAAAATCTGCTTTTTGGTTCTAACATTTGTTAACTGTGATTGTAAACACAGGAGTTCTTAACCATTTTATTACTTTTTGTAGACCGTTCTCTCTCTTTATACAATTCACATGTGTTTAGATATTGCTTATTGATTTTTTTTTTTTAAAAAACAAGTTTATATTAATAGCCTTGATTCAGGTAAATTAAAATTTTTTTACACAATTTATGTAAGATTCTCTTGAACCTTGCGGTTTACTGTTGTAACATTTACAAAGTCTATTTTTCTGACCTTATACGCTAACTCAGGCTTTTGTCTAGAGGCCTATAGAATAAATGTTAAGCACAGGTTTATGCTAATATGCACATTAGTTTGCAAGCTAAATGTTAAGGCAATACTTCAAAAGGAAAAATTAGAATCAAAAGAAATATCATCATAATGGAAAAACTGAACAAACATATACAGTGTAATACATCAGTTTTCTTTTCTTTTGCCTAATTGTACTGAAGACATGTAACCTTTAATATAGAGAGACGCTACTATTCTCTGGCTTCAGTGAGAATGTTACTTTGTAGTATTCTTTCATTTACCAGTCTTCTGATAATCATAATAAGATGACTACACTTCTTTATACTTCAGAACTAGGTAACTAAAGAATATTTTTTTAATGGATGGAAGGTATACAGGGAAAAAATTCTTTAACTAACTAATCATATTATCTACTGATGAAAAGAAAGTAAAATAGTTAAGATACATGTTTTTTCTGAATAAGCTTTGCTTTTGTATAATGTTTTTGAAACACATATTTCAAATATGCCCTGTAAAGTGAAAACAAAATTTTGTCCTTGATACCCATTTTATATTTTTCAGACGTGAATGATTTTTTTAAAATGGTCATTGAATAGAACTTTCAGACAAACACATTTTATTCATATTAGAACTGTTTACATGAAAATAATGTAAAGAGCATCCTCAGGATAAGCAGTATCATTAATTCTATAATAATATATAATACTACCTCTCATTCATCAGAAAAAATGGATTTAGATATTTTATTTCACTGTATTCACTAACTATGCTGTTTAGTATTATTCTTTAATTCAGTTGAGGTGAAGTAACCTAAACAGACCACTTTAAAGCAAACTATATACTAACTACTGTTTAGGTTTTCTTTTTGAATATTTTGTGCTTCCTTCTACCTATAGCAGCAGCAAAGCTGCTGCGTCGCTGTACAGCGGCACCCAACAGATCAACAAGTACAAAGCTGATGTAAAATTGCGTTACTCTGTCTTCCAATAGCTCCTTCCTTAGGAAAGAACTGTGGAGACCTACAGATCAAGCTACAGGGTAGAAGTCGTAGGAAGAAGGTTTTCATTCCTTGTTTAGAAAGTTTTGAGTTATTAGTACTGCAGTAGTATATAAACCTTAACCTCTCTTATGAAGAATGTTTTTTTTTCTGTCTGAAGAATTTTTAGAAGCCAGGAGTCGATCACAGAAGTAGCTGGTGGCCCTTGCAGTTCAGCGTCACTGTTTGGGTTTTTTTCGAGCTTCCTGATATGCCATACGGAAGTCGTGTTCGCACGTTCCTTCTGAAGTTAGGCCCTGCTTAATGCACCCTCACGTAGCAAAAGGACAAAGTTTGTGCACCCCTTCACTGTGACCAGTGAAAAATCAGTTTCCCACTTGTCACGCAATAGACCACAGCTATGATATATAGCTGAAAACATCAACACAACATCAACAAAAGGGGATGTTTGTGTTCCCTGATGTCATTCTGGTCATTAAGAGCAGCTGCCAATGTGTGCATTTGTCCCCATGTGCATCTCTTCATCCTTAGCTTGTCCTTTACTATGGCTTGTAAAAGCTCCTCAGGGCTCGTCAGAGCCTGGAATACACCCAGCATCCCTGGCCCCCAGGGAGAGATCTGCCCTGAGTATTTCGTATGCGCTATATGAAGTATATGCCAAATGGTACATCCCAATGTGTACTGCTTTCAAATTTTGCCATACTGTGGTGGCTTACCTTGTGAGGTATACAGTAGTTCTCAGGGAAGTGAAGAAATACATCCTACTGTGTCCTTGGTAGAAGCAATGTCATGTCCTTCTGTGGTCGTTATCCTGATGTGCCTAATTAGTGGAGTGATACTAGAAAATACTATGAAATCCGGTTGCCTTTCCTCATGTGCTTGTCATTTTCACACACAGGTGTATTATCTATACAAACACTTATGCCCATGAAAAATGCAAGGGGAAGGAAGTTTGTTATATCTGACCAAATTAAATCCGTGTTGACGATTGTTCCGCTTTAAAGAAAATACTTCTCACTTTTGCGGTTGACCTTGGTTATAATCTAGAGTTGTTTGTCTATATGTTATCATAATCCTGTTTTCTTTCAAGAACTTCTTACTGGTACATTGCTTTCATGGAAGCTATTCAGGCCTTTAGCTGAGAGTATACATTTGTTTTCTTCTTTCAGTAATGACATAAGAAAAAAATAGTAGTATTATATATTTATTAATACATGCTAAATCCCTGACTTATTTTAGGCCTAAACCTACAAAATGAATGATGCAGCAGATGCTTTTTTGTTACTTGCAGTGGGAGTCAGGCTGAATGACTAGAAGAGGTAAAGAGGTAGGATTAAATACAGATTGTACGCATCTTTCTTCCTACCCCTCAAGCTATTCTTGTTTGTATGGTCATAGGCCTATAAATTTGTAATGGGATACTGTCCTAAGCTATAGTATTTAATAGAATACGATTACATTACAAGCTAAGAAGAAATAAAAAAAAGTAAAATAGAAGATTTAATCACATATCGCTGAAAGGTATAACTGAAAATACAATGGATATGTTTGTATTCTGCATTTTAAAACAGGCTGGCCTGTTTATACTATGAGGAATCTTCAAATTAACTGAAATGTGAATATTTCCTGGAAATATATTGAGAAATGTCAGTATGTTCAGTAATTTATGAACTGTATCTACATCTAGAATTCTAATTTCTTCTGCAGAAAGCATTTATTATTAAAAAAATTACTGAATATACTTTATATCGTAAAAATATACATTTATTCCAACTTTTTCCTCTTCAATCTGCTATATATGTTGAAAGATGATCGTAATGCAGTTAATATAAACAATGTATTTGTAAACAAACACAAAAATTATGCAGGTTTCAGAATTAGAACTGTTTAGGCAGTGATTTTAAGCAAAAGTCTTTAAGCATGTACTTACCTTTTAAGATTGTATTTAGCCAAGGATTATTACTAGCTGAAACTTCGCTCTGCATTGCATTCTTAAAGCCTATCATTTCCTGCCTATGAAGTTAGTCATTAAAATAAAATTCTAAGGTGTTCACAGACAAACCGAAGAGTCCGTGAGAAAAGTATTTGGTCTGTAAGGATAAACTATTTTCTTCTTTAAATTTTCTACCAAGTAGCTTCGAGGTAGTGACATGATTACATCTATAATGTAGGAGCTGAATACAACTTGTATGTGTTCTATATATAGGTATCGTACCCTATACAAGGGTATAGGGTAAATACAAGGATAGTATCTTTTATCAGTGCAGAAGTGAGCATCTGCCGTTTCATACAAGCAAATGAGATGTTTCACGCGGTATATGAAGCAAGTAATATGCTACAAAACCAAGCCTTCCTACTCCGTAGTATTCACTGACTGAAGGTAAAATAGTTAAAAAAAAAGAGAGATTTAATTGCAATAATTAGTTCTCAGTATCTCAAACAGTTTAAATACAAGCAGTATTTTGCTACTTAATGTTTGTCGATCTTTAAAGCTATGGGACTGGACATCTTGCTGATTCACACAAGAATCTTGTTTTGCTTTTTTTATTTTAATCCTCTGATTCTTGGGTACAGTCAGCTATTATTCCAGGATCTTTTGACTTGCATCCAATCTGTGGAAGTCCTTTTACTCAAGAGAATAAAGCAGGTCTAAGAAGGGGGTTGTGCATCTAGGAATATGTGAAACAAGTGGAGATTCACTTCTGTACTGAGAGAACTTGCTGAAAGGAAGAAGGGGAACTGGCCCCTCTGTGTGTCAATGCTTTGTACCAGTTAGCTGATATAAATAAGCCAGGAGCAGAATTTATTCCTGAATAAAAAGGAAAGGTAAAAATATGAAATTAATACTTGCCTGGGACTTCAGGTTCACATTCTTCTGCATGGTAAACTAAATTGCACATGAATGACAGTTCTAAAATAAGAAAGGAAATACTTTTTTTATCTATGCTAAAATGAGATTTAATTTTGGGGATATTTCTGTTTTTCAATTACGTGTATAAGTTTCATATAATTCAATTTTACTAAATTTATTAAATTTTAGCAATAATTTTTTTACTGGCTAAATTTTTCAATTATTAATGACAACGTAGCTTAGGATTATTCAGTGTTGCGTGTTATTTTTAGAAGCTGTTTTCATTCTGCTGATTAATACGTTTTATCATAAAGAGACTAGATTGTGCTTTAGCTTGAAACCACGCCATTAGGAAGCATTTCAGTGAGGTCATGCTTGCTCTCTTTAAAGGCTATTTACACAACAGTTTGCTTCAAGCTTCTGTTTCCTTCCTACTAGAACACGCGACCTCTCTGTTCTGTATTACGTACGTATTGCTAGACTTTTCCCATCTGCTCCTCTTACACAGCTTCCTTATTCCTTTCTTGCTAGGCATATTTAGAAACTGCAAGCATTGGAGTCTCATCCCAGGCTGTGCTGGCTGGTGACGTTCTCCTGTCCTTTAAACCTTGAGCTGGCCTGGTTTTGTTTTGTTTATTTTTCTCCTTTGTCTTTGATTCCACCAAGAGCTTCAGAGGTTGCACACCTTGTTCCCTCATGCTAGGAGAGAGAGGGGTATTCCTATTTCACAAAAGGAAGATGTATATGTGAGGATTTTTTTTGGAGGGTACTTCTGCTGAGCTAATCTCTATATTGAAACCTGGGGAGGGGAAAGCTAATTACAGATCCCCCTAATGATTTCTTTTCTTGAAAAAAAAAAGCATGAAGATATCGGTTGCCAGTGTACATTGATATTCCTAAGCAAAAATTAGTGGAGGGCAAATCACATCTCCTGCACTAGCCAATGTTAGGAATGTTTTTCAGTCAGTGACATAGTGAACTATTTTTTTACTTAAGTAATTTTGAAGTTTACAAAACAGATGAGACTGGAAAGATGGGCTATCATATTTAATAGAGTAGTTAGAAAGTCTGTTTGCAAAGGGCATTACAAAGGGAGATAGCTGTGAAGGCATCCTGCATTAGGCTTTTCCCACTGTTAAATGTCCTCATCTGTCTCATGACTGAAGTTGGCAATAATAAAACCATTTAGGTGGAATCACAGTGAAATTAGAAAGAGGAAGGTCTTAGACTTGACCAGATCAGTGAAATGTTTATAATTCTGTCTGTTGATAATACTACTGAATAAATCTCTGTAGGAAAAATGTAAATTTTCTTCATCTTTTTCTATCTTTTTTTTTTAAATCACTGATTTAATCCTGAAGGACGTCTATGCCTTGTCATGCAATAATTGGTGAAATAAATACACATTAAAAGCATTTAGTATAACACTACAAACTACAATATTTCTGGGGTTTCCATAGGGGTTCTTTTTCCAAGGATGCGTAATCCGTAGTTGTTGTAGCCTACCTCCACATTCTCTACTGTTCTTATAACATAAAATTGCAGTAGCTTTATATTCTGTAGTGTATTTAATTCCATCTGGGACAACTGAAAAATGACTTGCAAAGAATTTTCTTGCCAGAGTTTGCTGGCAATTTGAAATTTTATGTCCTTATAGAGCTTCTAAAGGTTTTTTTGATCCTGTTTTTGAGTGCTAACATCAAATAAGGAGGAAAAAATCCTGTGTTTTAGTGGTTATAATAGACATGCACGATAAAATTAACCTGAATTTAGGAAAACTGTCGAGAACTTTTTAGTTGTGCACCTGTAGAACACATTCTTTCTACTTTATATAGTATGTTTACACATACAGTAATCCTGTAATAATCCTGTGTAAGAATCACTCCTTTTTTTGATTTGTGTGGGAATGCTGAGGATTTTGTGCTATGAGGCTTCCTAAACCTGGTGGTTAAAAGATGTCTTAATAAACAAAATGTTATTTCAAAACTGACTTGACATGCAAAGTAGTATTGTAACTTCTGGGTTTCTTTAGAAATCTCTGAATATTCCACTTTTTTTCCGCTGGGAAGTGTCTAGTGTTTCCCCAGCTGTTTAGGATTTCTTTATCTGAAAGATGCAACTTTTCCAAAGCCGTTTCAATTACCAAATATGATTTTTTAAAATCTCATTGATTCTGAAATGAAAAATATTTATTTTTCTTAAATGCATTAGTATTCTAGAGAAGATTTATAATTGCATTTTTACACTTGTGGCAAATGCTGGGATGGCACAATCTGAAATAGGGTTACAAAACTATATTCTCCTTGAGCCAAATGTGATTATATTTATTTGCAAAAATGAAATCTATTGAATATTTACAAGCAGAGAGAGGACGGAGACTGAACAACAGCAAGGCAAATTTTTAAAGGATTTTGGTGGTTGATTCCAATTTCCAATTACAACTTCCTAATAAAATCATACTTTGTATTGTCAATGTATGTAAATGAATCAGGATCACTTGCATAATTACTAATTATATGTCCTTTTTTATTTTGTGAACTGTTTTGGCTCCTTGAAAATAAACTTTAATAAGTGTATTTCAGCAAAATAGAGACATGTTAAAGCACAACTGTCTTTTTGGATCCATAAATTGTTCTCCTGAGTGCTACCAGGCATACTAGAAAAAGAGTAAATTTTATTCACAAAGAGGTCGTTAGGAAGGGTTGGCTTGTCTTACTTCTAGAGTTAAGGAATGCCCTGTCTTATGCATGAGAATGACTTCCATTATAAGCAACCCTTCTGTGGTGGATCTGGTGAGTGAAAAGAACAAGTAACTTTTTGTTGAAATACTCAAAGATTGAAAAGTACAGAAATAAACTGTATTACTGCAACATTGGTTGTTGCTTCTCAGATAAAAAGTGGTGTGTTTGTTTTTTCCTCCAAAATAACATAGTTTTCTTCTATCTAAAAGATTAGTGGAAAATACCTCAGATTGATGGAAGTGCCCATATTTTACATGTTATTGAAGAAAGTTATTGTTCCGGTAATAGGCAACTTAGAGTATCTCTGAATCAAAGAAGTTTCACAAGGAGCTTTGAGAGAAAATGTAGAAAATCATGATGTGTGTGATTGAGGAAAATTTTTATGTGAAACATAGTGAGAAGATAAGCTTTCTTCCCTGAAAATGTTTCAGTACAAAAAGAAATGACAGATTTCCTAGAAGCCACTAAGTAAAACTCCCAATGCTTTTGTGCAGGTTATTTATGATATCCACTATTACTGGATCTTGTAAGTATGGTGAAACAAGTTAAATTTTGGGGGGAGAGATGAAAGAAGCAAGATATATCCAGATATATCCACCTTTATTAGTTTTGAGTATTATGGGAGTCATGGGAATGGACGTTAGTGTTATGATTAATGAAATACATATAATGGAGTGTTAAAAGGGTAATGCTTTTTTTAAAAAAAAGGTATGATTCTCTAGTTCCTTTCACTTTAAGAGCAGTAACTCCAAGTGGGGAAAATAAACTCATGAAAATGTTCAAGCTTGGGGTGACAGGGGAAGAAGGTTTTGGGTGTGCTGGCAGCAGGTGTGTTAGTGGAAGCAATGTGCTACCTGGCACTGCACCTGAATGCTCTACTACCCTTTGAATCTCCTATTTCAAATTCCAGAGAAATCCTTTGGTTTGATGAACATAAAAATAAGGGAGTATGGATTTATATTTCTTTTTGTTAAAATGTTCATAGTGTGTTTAGTTTGTCTACAAGAGTGTAATAATATTTGCTAATATTTTCATGTTAAATATCCTACTGTTCATGTTTTTCCAGGGTGTTGTGCATATTGACGTTAGTTTCCTTTCATTGCTGCTTTTGTCACATGAATGGATCGATTGCTACATATTTTTTCCATTTGATTCGAAGTTGGTTGTCCTGTCAAATTTGAGGATACTGAGGGTCTTGCTGGCTTAGCAATGGTTTAGTTTGGTTCATTACAGTAATGATAGTTTAGCCTGTATTTTGCTTGAAAAAAAATAATTTGCAAATAATTAATACTGAACATATCTTCAGCTCCAGAAAAAGCATAATATTTTCCAGTAACAGCACTGGCAGATAAAGGAATTCTTATGTATGTAGGATATTTGCTTAGGTAGAAGCTTGTTATTTTCACAGATGGTTACAATATTGCTGAAATTTTTGTAATAATTATTCATGCATAAATTTGTTAAGCGTATGTCAGGGAGGATAGCTGTTTTTTTAGTATTTGTGTATTTGTCCTCCATTGTTAAGGACAACAGAGGATATATAGTTATGACAGGGAGGCATTTTGCAATGGAAAAATTCAATTTACTTGGTATATACATTATGTGATTTATAACGAATTACATGACAAGTATAGCTACTGGCTTGACTGCTGTTTAAAAAAAAATTACAGCTCATTAATCAATATTCATTTTTCATATAAAAGCATTATTATTTTTAGGCATCTAAAGGCCATGAATACCCAAGAGTCAACACATATTATTAAAACTGTTGAGTATCACAGTCATTCATTTGTTTCAGTTTAAAGGCTGACAAAAAATTTCCACTGGAATAACTGGATCAGAATTCAGCATGCCTGTTTGCAACAACAGAACACCCTAATAATAAAGTGCAAGGCTACGTAATAGAAACGAATGAAGTGTAAAATAAAATAATAGAAGAACATGACAAGCTAAATGCTTTCTGCAATGCAGTCTTCTTGGGAAGTGAGTACAAAAAATGTTACCTTCTTGTTTGCTAATTTCACATAGGAGATATTTCTGACTTATCATCTACCTGTTTGAACAATACTTTGTTGTTTATCTGGTTTAGCAGATCTCTGGATCTAAAGTTCAGGGTTTAGTAGCCATGGTAGCTGCCATGGAATAGATCTTACCTTAAATATGCAGTAGTTCAGAACTAAATATTTTGTGCTCTATCTTTTGATGTATTCACTATAGAATCTGCAGTATATTTACACAGTTTCAACAGAGAGGCATAAAATCACTCTGAAATTGCAACTTGCCTGCTTATTTGAAGGACTCCAGAAGTGCAGCACATCTTTTCTGCACTGTGTGACATTCAGGGAGGAGCTTAAGTCTGCAGATGTGAGACCACAAAAACACAGTAGGCTAAGAAATAATGAAGGAAATGCAAAGGAAGTTGGAAAATATCTACAACTCCAGCTTTACTTTACTAGTTTTGAGGTCACTATTTGCTCTTTATACCCAGTTAATTTCTGGTCATCCTGCACAATTAGTCTACAATTAAGGAAATGAGGCGATCTTAATAAGCGAACAGAACACATGCCTTGAAGCTCTTCCCACCTCGTTTGTGCTGCTCCTTCCAGGGAAGGCAGTCAGCAGTGGCACTGGGACTGCCACTTCCAATTGAAAATTTTGTACTTCCAAACATTTGCAGCCCCAGAACAGTGCAGAGCGTCGCACGCCTGACATTCACAAGGTCACGTTTACCTTTCTTGGCAGCACTGCACGTCTGCCTATTATAGACAGATTAGAGAACTGCCAGAGCAGCGGACTTGCAATCTGGAAGGTGCAGGGGGCAACAGGGATATTTCAGTAGTTTCCCACACTTCGCATTTAAGATCCTCTGAATGAACAATTGTTCAGATCAATTCTGATGAAAACTAAATTTGTTTGCCATCCACAGCAATTGTCTCATCCCTCTCCCCTGTTTCTTTGCCCTCTCTGAAATGATGGGCTGTTGGTTATGCAGTATTGTGCCTGGGCCCGAGATAGTGGGGATTCCTTTCCTCATAGCCACAGGTGGTCATCTTATAAGCCTGAGATTTGATTACCCATATCATTGGCTTAGCTTGCATAGCTGCAAATGCTATTAAAGGTAATAAAATTATCCAACCCTTACATCACTGTGCTGTGGGCAAAGGATATTGTTCTCAGCAATCACCATTTACGTCTAACCATTTAACACTGGTGAAGCTATGCTAATGGCTTTCTATGACATTTTCGAAAGGACAACCATTAGATCAAATGAGCAGATATCTACCTAGCAAAATGTAACATTCAAATATTTATGAAGAAATGGAATTACCAAGTTTGTCATCGATGACATTGGTAAACAAGGCTGTTCAGGGCTTTGATGCAGAAACTGATCTCCTGCTCTTTCTTTTCCCAGCCTAATAATTCACTGCTGTGGACTGAAACTTGAGCTGGTGTTGTGATTGGATATGAAGGGCGATATAGTTTGTAAGGCTTTAAATTGGTAGAAGACTGAAATGAAATTACAAATAGGTAGACAAGATAGGCAACAAAGTTAGGCATTTCACTGCTTTAATTACGAGGAGTATGAAGGAAGAAGAGAGCTTTATGATCTGTTTTATGGACCACTCATATCGGCCCTGGGATATGTGATAATTCTGCTAGGGGTGCACATCACTGCCGGGCAAAGGTACAGCAACGATCCTATTGTTTCACTGCCTGGAGTCATGCATTACCTGTTCTTGGCTTTTGCTCACTCCCTTCCAATAAAAATTCTTTTCTACAATTTTTTTTTTCATTTCCAAAGGACATAATATCCAAGCCATTGCCTTTCAAGTGATAATTCTCCTCTTCCTCCCTAACTAAACAAGGTAAACACAATCTGTTAAATCACAATACTTACGTGATGCAGAGTGTTCATTCTGTTTATTCCCTGCTCTCTGCAGAACCTAACATCCAGTGTATGCTTGTCAAATACTAAATAATCCTTGTATATTATAGAATAATATTTTAGATCAACAAAGGTTTACTATTGTATATTAGTACAGATAATTGAAATATGTAAGAGTAAGTAAGTGGCATAAATAGCAATCTTTGATCTGACATAAAAAATCTAATTTTACCTATATTAGGCAGTCAGGATTATGGTTTGATTTGGAGTCTCAACCTACAAACTTCTATTCATTTAACTTCAACAACAAACACCTTTCAGTCATTATTTAATCCTTAACACTAGTAGTCCTGCTAGGGTCAGCATGTATTCACAGAAACCAGAGTTAATGCTAGGAGTGAAAGTTTTCAGAAATTATTTTTTAAATGTTAGCGACGTAAGTGAGGAAAATAATTATTGCCATATCCTTTTGTAACTTTTAAAATACTTAGAATATGTAAATATAAAACCATAAACTATGGCTCTTAACACCATGACTTCTAAGTATATATGATAATGTAATTGGAAGGTCAAAGAGAAGATCTCATTTTGTGAATACTTCCATGGATAATCTTTGCTCATGAATTATTTTTTAGGTGAGCAGGAATGGGCATTTCATTAAGTATTGCTCATGGGAATAAGCAGTACTGGATCAGACCTTCAGTGCTGTGTAATGAGTGGGAACTCTATAATGTCACTCTGATAATTTTTTTTAATATGTTTTTCCTGATGATCTGGTTAGTTCCCAAAACAACTGGGATGGAAATCAGTCCAATTCCAAAAGACAATGCAAACTTGCTTCAATCACAAGGTACCGTAGCATTAGTCTTGGTTGTAGTATCAAGCTGAACATTGCACACTGTTGAAAAGCGACTGATTTGTGATCCATGGAAATGATTCCGCCCCACCGGCTGTTTTATTGTGGATCTTTACTGGCAATAAAACATATATCTACTGACTATAAGGCTGCTCATTTTTGTATCTACTTTTCTAACAACTCGAGTCTTCCTGTTGAGGATTTCATTCATTTCTAATGTTCGAATCTTGGCATTTTAATTTGAGCCTTCTATATGCCCAAACGGCTGAAAGAGTATGCTATCTCCTACTGTTTTCAATCTATGAATCTGACTTGTTCAGCAACTTTGGTCATGTTTGAAGGCAACAAGAGCAAGGAAAGTGTGAAGGTGGATTTTTTTTTTCTTCTCCTGAAATCTTGGGATTAAGGAAAAAGCAGAATTACTTGTTCAGTATCCAAATGATAGTTTTGTTTGCTAAATCCTAATGACAGGTATCAAAATTCATATGTTGCTCCAGCTGTATAATGCAAAAATAATTTGAAGATTTTGCAGGCTTTATCCTGAGGTAAGCTATGAATCTGGATTTTGCTTTCACTTGTGTGGATACAATATCACAGACATTCAGTCTAAATCTGCAGTTGTAAAATGACTGTGAATGGTCAGATTTATATTCAGGTTTGTGGAACAACTAAGTCTGGGGTTCTTAGGAAAAGCAGTAATCAAACATTCTCCCCTCAGCCTTGTCCCACAATCTTTATCTTGGCTGAGTTAAAATATTTGAGGGCTAATTATGTAGATCACCTTCAAATGTGTAAAGGTCGGGTTTCACAGTTGTGCATGTGGTATTTCATTATTTAATTAACACTTGTGCATAAATCTTTTAGGTTTTAATTACTGTGCTGAAGTTATATCTACATTCAGAGGGTAATGCTGTGTTTCACACCTTTTATCAAGATGTATTTAGACAGTGGAGTCACAACATCTGAAACTTTATGCTATCTGTTGACTAATATATACAAACAAAATGTATATATCTTCAGAGACAACGGGATTTTTCTGTATACATGCACATACTAAACTTGTCCAATGTTTTATATATGTATTGGTTTATAGTTTGGTTTTGCTTCTTTTTGGATGACTGCAGCCACAGTAGAGTGGTTCCATTCATTGGTCTGTGATACAGCATTGGTAACTTGACTAATAGTGTGGTCCTTGTCTGCTGCATACAGCAACATGAGATGCAGTCATGGACATTTGAATTCTGTGTGCAAAGATTACTGAATGTATATAGCTGTTAATTCAGATACAAAAAAAACCCCTTTTTCTACTTTTCAGCCAGTTTGGGCCTGTTCCCCATAATACCAAGTATTTCCCCAGTCTTAATATATTTTAAAACACAATAGGAAAAGATTAGAGGAAATATATCACTGGCTAAGTGGAGTTAATGGCTTGTAGCATATATATATATATATATATATATATATATATGTGCTTGTAATATGCATATATGTAATAAATATTCGCATAAATATGCATAAATACTTGGGGATGGGGGAAGGAGCTTATTCCAGTGCTGGCTTGTGCTGATTTCCTCTGAGTTGTCAGATGATGGATCTCAACCCCTTGAGTTCATGTGCAATAACTTTTGGGAAGGTGCAATGACATCATCACGCTTTAGATATGAGAACAGAAGAACTTACAATACATCTCAAAACTGTGGAAAATGAAAATGTCTGTTTGGGATGACTTTTTTGGCATCACTTACTCATAACTTTGTCCATTACCAATATTATGGCTATCAAAACTTCTAATGATGAAATCTCTCCCTCCTCCTACAAATGAAATACAATGAATGTTTTAGTTTCAAATGGTGCAAATGGCCATCTGACTGAATTAAACATTTTATCGTTATAGTGATAGTCAACATTTCAGTATGTTTAATACTGCTTTTTATTTCATTAATCAGCTGATGAATTAAAACTATTGCACTCTTGTAGCATCAGTCTTGTGTGGAATTAAAGACAGAATAATAATTAGACACAACTGCTCGTACTAAATGTGTGTCTATATCACATGCTGGCATCATCTGAGATTTAAAAGGTCACTAACTTTGGTATGTGTTTCCATTATGTAGGAACAGCACCATTCTTTCTTGCATAAATACAAGAGGTAGTATATTTATATACCCCAACCCTAAGCTTGAAAAGTATGATTAGTGCCAGTTCCTTAATCAACAGCATTTAACTCCTTGTTTGTGTCTTGTCTTAATTTTGCTGAAAGAATAGATTGCCTTGGTGCCCTTCTCACTGAAGTGCACTGAACACCGTAGCTTTCTACGGGAGGTAACAGCAGCACGTTGTTCCACAGCGTGTGTGGGGAGGAAGGGAACATGCTTGGTTGTTTGGTTTTTTGTTCTTTTTGTTTCCCAAATCTCTGAAAGTTATCTGTGGTTAATTTTTTTTTTTCCCTAAAGTGTTTGAACATATTGATTTGAAGCATCAGAGAAAAATCCCTTGTTGGTACTAGTGAGATTTCCAGGCTGGTACTCTCTGGGCCCCCAAAGAGAGGACCTACTCAGAACAGGGAGCCTGTCAGAATGCTGCAGCTCCTGGGGGTCTTAATCAAGTGGGAACCTTGGAGGAAAAAAAAAAAAAAAATAGGGCAGAAATGGTGTTCAAGAGGTTCAGGAATCGCTGTACGTGTTCCAGCAGGTCTAAGAAAAATATGATCAGGGATCAGCTTGGCTATAGTTGAAACAGCAGGAAAGCTAGAAAGAATGACTAGTGTAACTCATATTAGGATCTGTCTGAAATAACCTGGACAACATTCAAATATCATATAAGTGATACATGAAGAGTGTTTAATGAAATTAAAGATATAGTGGATTTCTTGAAAGGTTGCTCCCAGTTTCTTCTGAAGTCTTCCAAATATGAGTACTCTGCCAGAAATGAGAATTCAGAATACAGTGTTACTCTGTTTAAAACTGTGATGTGTTCAATAAGCATCTTTTTTAAAAGGCTTCATACTTCTAAGGTCTTAATGATTATTGAATCATTAGTCTAATGTATCCCAAGGGTCTGGTTGTAGAAAATTACAGATCAAATACCCACTTCCCACAACTTTAATGGTTCAGTAAGTAGTACCTTCCTTGTGAAAACTTCTGTAGATTTGTCCTAAATACATTTGTTATGAATTGTTTCATTGTCAGAATTAATGGTATCCTAATCTAAAAGATGTCATGTAGGAGAAATTAAAGACTATTAGTCAATTTGTGGCATTTCACTTAAACTCAGTATTTTTCTAGAGGGATGTTTAATTTCTTCTTTGCTCTGTGTTTAAATATTACCATTTCAACCACAACTTTCCTTACCTGTTAAAGTAAATCTTTGCTATCTATAATCTTGCTACTTGTTTTACAGAGTGGTTATTTGCAGATTGCGTAGATCTAAGTAATGTGAAGCTTCAGACAAGTTTGATCACAGTTAACTATGTTGGCATTTGAGGGGATAATAATTTCCTATGAGTTATCAGTCTTGAAATGAATGAGGCCTTTCACATTTTAAAGTTATTTCAGGTTCTTTGTAAATGTAGGCAAACACTTCTGCACCAAACCGCATATGTTTCAAAGTTTGCATTTGCATAGAAAAGGAAACAGCATTGAGGGAGTTGAACAGTTTGTTCACACGTACATGATGTCAGCAGAACAGCAAACTTTGTTCCAAATTTTATTTTCAGACTCTTCTTCTGTGAGGTCTTTAGAATCTTGTTTTTGATGTACTGAAGAAATAAGCATAGCTAAATTGACAAAATGTGATAAAATGTGTCTGGTAACCTGGAGAATGCTGAACTATACTTAAATCTGTTGTGCAAATTATCTGTTTTTCTATATCGTACAGTGGTTTGCATTTTAACAGTACCCTATATATAATCCCATAGATACATATACTTTTATCATTACATTAAAAAGGGTTGTGAAGTTGAGTACTTAATTTTTAGGAAGTGCTACAATCAAGGTGTGCCACTAGAAGATATCAATTTTACATAGGTAAAGGCCTGCCACCGTATATAATTACAAAGCTGTGTTTATGGAATCTTCCAATGAACAACAAAGAGAAACCAGAATATCAAATATCATTCAGCAGGTAGGCATCAATCTGTTTGGAAAAGTAAAAGTAAAAAAGCATTGTTAAAATAAAAGCATTATAGTCTGCCATACTGTTCTCAACGATCACCCTACAGGAGAACTCTGTACTAAAAAGTGGATGCGATTTTTGCCTGCCTGTCTCTTCCAGAAATACTAAAAGGTTCTGTCTTCAAATTAAAAATTGCCCACAAATCTAGAAAGGTATCAGGATATAAGGAAAGAAAAAAAAGAATGAGTGAAAAAATGGACTGCACTAGGTTTCGATAACCTCCACTTGTTCTTTTCTAGCCATTCCTGGCTTTCCTTTGGGAGCAAAAACTTGCACATAAAAGGTCATGTTCTGTATCTGTTGAGATCAATGGCAGGCTGTCCACTTATTTCAGTAAACAGTGAATCATGTCTCAGATTTCCACAGCTGAGAATGGCATAAAAATATAGCAACTCTGGGCTAGCTCTCCCAGACTGTGAGGAACAGGGAACACCTTGGTGTAAAAGCATCACTCTGTGGGGGAAAAAAAAAAAAAATGAACTAATTGGAGGAAAGCAGACCAGAAAAGAGGATGAGGTTTCTTGGGGAATAGTTACTATTTATCTTAGAGCAGAGATGAAGAAATCCGGAGTTAATTCTGGTTGGTCAATAACAGGAAAGAACAGCCTCGACATGAACAGTACAGTCTGTGCTCTACATACGAAGAACATGTTTCTTACAAGTCAGCTTGCTCATTATGCTGTTGCTGCTAATGAAACACAGGAGTGCTTTGTTACAGGAATATGCCACAATTTCTATTCTTTCCGGTTGCGGAAGAGAGGATAGTATTTCACACTGGGTCTTAATCCTGGGTCTGGTATGATGTGAAGGACTGCAGGGAGATACAGAACAGTTCTGAGGTAGGGAAACATCTATCCTGATTTAAAGCAAAAGGGTATGTGTACGTGCACAGACTTCCACCGAACACTGACATTTATATTCCTCAATATCGAGATTTATTTTTCACTCATATAAATATTGTCCTACAGCTTAGCCACAGATAATATTCACCTCTTGAGTCAAGAATTTTTAATTTTAAAAAAACCCCTGATATTGCTTCTTAAAACACTAGTCAGGGCCGCATATCAAAATAGTATGGCACTGGTACTTGCCAAACTGTAATTTCCAATTAAAGTGCTTCTGATGCAGGACTACGTACACGCCAAGTAACCAAATTGTAATTTTGTTCATATGTCTTACGTTGACTTATTTAATTTAACTGTTGTCTCTAATGAATCTGTGGATATTATGGGAAGGATCCTTTGTTTACAGGGGAGGTATGCAATGTGGTCTCAAAAAGATTTTTGTTTTGGTTTTGTTGTTCCCTTAGCCTAAAAAGAGTTCAGAATGAAAATACACAGTTCCTTTTCATAAATGCAAAAACATAACAATTACATACCCAATTATTTAGTAAAGATTAGGCTTTAAAAAAAAGCTTTTGTCTTATAGTTTGTCAAAGAAGCTGTAAGATGAAATATAATCAAGAGCATTCATAGTTTGAAACCTACTGAACGTTGAATGCTTTGATTTATAATTGATGCTTTAGATACATTATAAGTGTGAAAACTTCAGATAACTATGGTAATTTACACACAGACATAAAGGACTGTGCACTAAAAGCTCTATTTTAATGGACCTGATCCTGTCAAAATATCAGCATGCCAAGGAATATTACTTCTAAATATTGAGTTCTATTTCACCCTATTGATGAAATACTGAGGATAACACAGCTTCTTGAAAAAGTCATTTTTTCTAAAGAAGGCTTATTGTGTTTCATAATTAAACAAACAATGCCATGCCTTAAAGATTTGTGATAAAGTAGATCCCATTTTGTCACTCAATATACCCCTGCGAACTTACTGACAGTAATTGTTCCATGGGCGTATGACAGAAAAATTTGGGGGTGACTATAGTAAGAGTTCTGGTGTTTGTGCTGGTATTTTGCTTTTTCTTATATTTAAGGAATTACAGCTGAAATATGCATATCCTCAAATGGAAGATGAACAATTCCTTTAGAGGTAGGTTAATAACTGAGAACAAAGGTTACAAAGAGGGAATTGAATCCTTGACAAAGTGGGGAGATGGGACCACTGGTGTGCCTGTTAAGGGTCGGCTGGGAAGTGAGGCCTCCCAGTAGCAAGGTATCGAAAAGACCTAAGGAGCTGCACGTAAAAATGCAGCAGATTCATCAGCACAACGTACGTTTCAGAGAGGGAACTGCAGGCATAACTAAGGCAGTTCAAGAGGGCAGGCTGGTACTTGTTGCTGAAAACTCCAAATTCAATGCTGAGTACTAATTAGTACTAGGCATGGCTTGGCATTCTGCAGTTATGTTTTTGAAGATTTTCTCAAAACTTACATGCAAAGGATGGAAAAGCTTCAATAAAAAAAAAGCTTTTGATTTCTAGTTTAGTTTAAAACTCAGCCTTTTACAATGTTATGAAGAGCAGATTTGTAATAAAGGAGCTAATTACTATTAAAATTCTGGTGTCAGCAGAACACTTCATCCTCACAGACAGAAATGAAATAGTAGTTCACAGATATTTATTCTAAGTTTCCAATAAGTACTTGGCAAAAATTCAATAATGTTCATTAAATACATAAATGGAAATATTAAAAATAAAGATTTTTCCCTTGTGATTTATTATATAGTGTTTTTGAAAAGCAAAGCTGAAGAAAGAAGTCGTTATCTGGCAAAAAGGTACTACAGAAATGTTAATTAAATTGTATAGTCACAAGTAAGTCAGTGAACAAGAAAAAAAGCTTCCCTGCTTAGAATTGGAAGCCATATTTATTCTAGCTGGATGCTTAAAGACACGAAAAGATTATCTTTAAATAAGGCATACAGAGCAATATAGTTAGATACTTTTCTTTTTGGATTATATCAAATGAGGAAAACGAATCTTTAGAAAACCCAATTAGGAGGCCTGTTGTAATTAAGAAGTTGGAAACAAGCATAGGCAGGTGTTTGCAGATGCGTCTGAAGCACAGATTACATTATGGAGTAATTACACGTAAGGTGAGGTTGTGCACAAGGTGCTGTTGTCCCTCTGGACTGATAGGAGGGAATGTCTGCGAGAAACTCCCTGTGCTCTGCCTGAGTTGCTTTCCCCTGCTGCAGAAGCTTATTCTGTAAGGAATCGAGGAGGGACGATGGCTGTGGGCATTGCGGCCAGCCCTCCTCTCTGCCTGCCAGCCTTGCATTAGAAGAGTGTAGTTCATGAGTTATCGGATGTTCATTGGGGAACGTGGAGTTCATCAGTGCTTCGAAAACATGAGGTTTCTGCACTCTGCCTGTCTATGACTTGAAGCCAGAATCCTTTGTTATACGTGCTTGAAAAATAGTTTACCTATTTTATTTTGTTCTACATAGCCCTAGATTTTGAGGGCTGTATTTCTTCTTTGAGTCTGACACCTGGAGTATTAATTTGCATTATTTGAAAGGGCATGTGAGCCCAACAAAAAACCCCAACCAACCAAAAAAAACCCCAAAATCGTGATTTCTATAGCTCATGATTAAATTACGTACCTCTTTTAAAAGTGCATTCCCATCAGTGTAATGAAGCTACTCTATTTCTGAATACAACTGCAACACCTCCAGCCCCAAATTGCTTAATTCAGTGCAGCTTCTAAGTAGCGCTGAGCTCTACTTTAGGAAAAAAAAGAAACCCAAACCCCTCTTTATTTTGTACTTCAAAATGATTATTTACTTTTAAACTGTTATATTAAAAGGACTCCTCAGAAGGGTTTTCATCTGCTTCTGGACACCTGGTTAACATTAAGAACAGTTTACCAAAGAGTTTTGCGTAGAAATACAGAACTTACGGTGAGAATTTAGTCAAATATTTTACCAGCCTTGTGTGGATAGTTCAGCTGCACAGATTAATGTTCCTCAGCAGGATTATGGTTGTTCTCTCTAAGAAGGTATGCAGCTTTCTTTTTTGCATCACAAGGTTTTGTAGCACTTTTTAATAATAAAAATTCCTCTTCTCTGTTGAAGGTGCTGCTTCATTCAGCTAGAGCTTTCAGGTCAGCATCATTTATTGGCAGTGATTGCTAGTGCTGTGGTTCTAATAAAAACAGTATCAGAGGATTGTGTTCTGAGGCGTATTTTGTAAAGTAAAATTGTATAGGTATATTCTGCACAGGCTCTTGTTTTCTAAAACTTGACATTTGTAGAAGTGATTTGAATAGTTTGAATGAGCTTACTGATCCATTCACAAGGACTTCTTGTCTCTTCTAATGTGAGGGATATGTTTGATAAATCTAATATGAAATAACTTTCAACCTTAGGAAACTAATGTAGTTTTTTTTTTCTGTGATGAACTGAGTGACCGTGTAACATGGTTCTTGCTCATTTTTGAACACCTGTTAGAAAAAAGATGAAGGGGTCAAATTCCTCTTTTTAGTTGTTTCTCCATAACAAAGAGACAATGTTAGTTTTTCATACATAGAATTGATGCCACTTTTGGCCATTATATTCCCAAAACCAGGGCCGTGGACAAAGCTGGAAATTGGCACCAGAATATGCAATAGCATACTTCCCTCTGTGGTAGTGATCGCTTGTAAAAGGAAGTTTTGGGGGATATTTTGTTTGGCAGAACAACTTTGGAATTTTTTTCAAAAAATCAGAAAAATCTCAGCTCTTTGAACAATTTAAGAGTTGTTTTAATTTGGGTGGTGGGGAATGTCTGATTAACTGGCGCGTACATTTCAGGTGGTCTCTAGAGCTTGTTTTCGCCTTTCTTCCATCACACACACACACACACGTTTCTTATAAATAACGATTAATAAATAATAATTTCTAAAGAAGGATGGGGAGGAGGAGAGAGAGAGAAGTGTCTGTTTTAGAATCATAGAATTATTAAGGTTGGAAAAGACCTCTAAGATCATCGAGTCCAACCATCAACCCAACACCACCATGCCCACTACACCATGTCCCTAAGCACCTCATCTACATGTCTTTTAAATACCTGCAGGGATGGTGACTCAACCACTTCCCTGGGCAGCCTCTTCCAAGGCCTGACCACTCTTTCAGTAAAGAAATTTCTCCTAATGTCCAATCTAAACCTCCCTTGGCGCAACTTGAGGCCATTTCCTCTCGTCCTGTTTTGTAGGCATTCTGAATGTGTTGTAAAGTTGGCTGGTTGGGATTGAACTGTACTATTGCTTCAGTGAAAACCGAAGGACAGAAGGTCGTAGGTACTGAACTCAATTGCATGCAAATTAACAGACCTAGATGCATCCAACACTGACACAACATTGGCACTTAACTGTTTTTTTTTTTATAAATACAAAACAAAATGGAGCTGATGAAGTGTCACAAATGATTCATAAAATGACATAAGTGTATAAAGGTATTTAAAAACAGCTGTAAAAGCCTGTGGAAATTTTCTATGACACTTCAAATTCTACTTTGTTTTCTGTTTTTGTAGCTAAAGAAAATAAAATCGTACACGCTTTTAACTATCGCTATATAATTAAAAACATAAAAAATGGACTATAGCTGATTTCTGTGTGGATAGCCAAAATCAAAATATATACAGACAAGGTAAATTTTTAAATAAGGTGAGCTCAGCTTTTTTTATTTTCATTTTCTAGTCTAGTTTGATCGTGTCGCTGTACTACTAAAATTATTCTTGCTACCTTAAAAGGGCATCATTCTGCAAAACTTGCTCAAGGCTTGACTGTTTCTGATTATTCATGACTTCCTCAAATATTCTCCATTTTTAAGAGACACTGCTAATGTTTGTTCCTTTACTTCCCAGGGAGTTGAAGGTATTTTCAAAAATTGTCTAGATAAAACCTAAATGTCAGCTTCTCCAAGGCAGTTAAGTACCAAGTTCAGTGGGAGTCAAGTGACATATAGAAGACAGAAACACCTTTGGAGGTATGGGCTTAAGTGCCTTTTCATATCTCAAGGAAAGAAAGAGACAAAGGCCTTACATTGTTTGTGTTTCATAAGCACAGATGTTCTTTCAGTACGGTGATTACAAGTCTACAGACCTTGTCAGAATTTTGTTTGCTGTTGTAGCACAAAACTATAATATATCTCTTCTGCAAATAATCATGGTCAAAAAGCCCCTGAATCACGCGTGCCATACTTCAGGTGATCTCCATTGGGATGCTGCGTTTTTTGCTCGTGTTTGTGGGTGTAGATGTGGTTAGGGGTGGAAGGAATTTTTTTCCCTTTCCTACCCTGCTGTGTTAGCTAGCTGTGATATAGCAGATCTTCGGTGAAGACCTGTAACCACAGCGGGAAGGTTTGGTTCACTGGCAAATAGTCGTTTGCCTTGTCCCTTCCTCTGGCTGCTTTTTGGGGACCTTGTACAATGGAATACTGTGGCTCTGCCTGCGACAAAAAGACCACAGATCCTTTATTTGTAATGAAAGCTCTTCTGGCCTGACTCACCCCTTGTTGTCACGGTGTCTAACACAGCAGGGTCTTGATCCTGAGTATGACATTAAACATTCTCTCCTAAAGAAAGATACCAGGGTCTGATGTGGCACAATCCTGAACTGTTTCTGCTCAGAGGAGCCTTACAGTTGCAGCACAACAAAGAAGAAATAGCATTTAGCACGGTTGTAGGCTGCAGAATCCTGCAGATTCCAGTGATACAGTATTTGGCTTTGACACCATTTTTCTAAACGGGTGAAGAGACAACAAACATCTTCAAAGCGGTTTGTTTTAACTTCACTCTTTTCTGCTGGGTTTTAGGTGGGTGCCAGGAGGGGATATAGCAATCTACCTCTTGGGATTAATATCACATCTGTCTGCCTAATGCAGAGGAATCTCTGGTAATGTCAAGTGCCTGACACTTCAAAGGAAGCTAGAAATCACCAGCAGAGATATTTATAGAGCCCTTCTGTAGGGAAGTGTCTTAATGTCTCCAGATCAGTAGCTGCCTTGGATCTGAAGCAGGACAAATAATTCTGTGTTTACTATCCTTTCCAGTGTCCCATTTTTCTTCTTTTTTGGTTCTGATTGTTGGTCACACAAAACGCGCAGGAAGGCGCTACTTGTAGGTAAGTCGACTCAAACAGTGTCACATGTCAGTCACCGTAGAGAAAATCCAAGTGTAAGAGAACAAGAGAGACGGACAAGCAGGGAAGAGCAAAGCAGGTACCCTGCAGGGCAGGAGCGAGGTGCCTCTGCCTAGCCTCAGTACTGCGGGCCTGGAACTTCAGTTGTGTAATTGAGCTGTGCCTGGGTGTCCAGGTCCAACACAGGCAGCGGGGAATTCTCGGCAAGCTGCTTTGCCAAACGTCTCCAGGCGGGCACAGAGTCCTGCGCTGCCTGGAGCACTGCCAGGCAGGGTTAAGTGAGGAAGAGTAGGAATAAACACATTTAAAGGTTACATTCTCTGCTGGGGAAATGTTTTGGAAGCAGGAGGCATTCATAGGGGCCTCGTATGTGTTGTCTTGTCAAACTGCCTCAGAGGACTAGCAGAGTGTGTAGAGTTCACGATGGAGCAAAGGCAAGGGATTGCTTAAAGGGTTTGTGTTACTTGTGCTGCTCAGGGTGTAGCTGTGCTGTGCAGGGATGTACAGAGCGAAGAAGTGCAGGTTAGCTCCAAGGTCTCAAGGGCTGGAGCATTGTAGATGCTGTGATACTGGTCTCTCATACAGATTTTCTGCAGGAGGTTAGTGAAATACGTAGGTCAAATAGCGTTTCAGGGAGTTCTCCGCACTGCGCTGAGACCTGTGCAGCTGGCTCTGTACCACCCTCTCTGTTGTGTATGAGTTCCCCCACTGAGGCTGGGCTGGAGGTGTCGTTTCCAGGACTGGTTTCTCTGCTTAGCTGCGCAGCTTGCTCTGGGCTTCGCGTAAGGCAACAGCTAAGCAAGGTGGGAGTCTGGCTAGTTTGGGACCAAGCCCAATGTCAAGCACCAAACTAACATAACAGGGCAAAAGTGCCCTTAAAACTGTGGGTGAGTTTTACACAGAGGGTACCTAGTCTTTCCCTCTTCCAGTGGTGCAGCACAGTCTCTATGCAGCTGCAAGAAGTCTGTAATTCGCAGCAGTGCCAGTCCTGCCGCAGCACAGTTTTAGGGAATTAAAGTCCATGTGCATCCCTCTATCCAGATGTTCTCTTGCTTTACTTACACTGAAAATGTAGAAGGTGCAGTATAAAATGTATCTGTCTGCTGATGTAGATTTAGCACAATATCAAAATTTATTCTAGGATTTGAGTGCTTGGTGAGTGTTTCTGAATTATTTTTGCAAAAAGACTATGATGCTGAGAATAACATACCTTGAAAAAATGAGGATGATTCTGGATTTGCGTTTGTATCAATTCAGAATGAGGTCAACTTCTACCCCAGTTCTGCAGTGTAGTGCAGTTGTATTCAGTCTTTGGAGGTCTGCATGTGCCTGTGTTACTGCTACGGATCTTCCTCCTCATTTTCTTCTGGATTGGCTGCAGAAGCTGATACTATGATAGTAGTAGTGATACTACTCTGTAACCAAAATACCTTGTGCTTGCATGATTTTTTTCACTAGATTATGCTACTTTTGCAGTCTACAATTCATCCTTAGACTAAAGGTTATTTATCATCCACCTTTGACTTCCAGAGGAGTTTTTTATCTTGGATTTTTTTTTACCCAAGTAAAATAAAGGGCCACATTAATGAGTGTTTTTCTCTTCTATATGTAGATATATATAGTGTATATATATTTTTTTATATATATATATTTTCTAACAAAAAGAAAACTTCTTATTTCGTATTAATAGTCCTCTAGAACTGCACTATCCAATATTAGTCTTTTTATCTGATTTTGCTAATGCAGAAATGTTTGGTTTTGCTTACGTAAGACAAAATACAAACAGTTACAACTTACGTGAATTTAGAACAAAACCAGAGTCTTCCTACTGATGTATTCTCAACTTGGTGTTTGAAGTATAGTTCGTATGAAGGAGAAGCAGCTTTGTTTTTTGTACTCATACACCAGTGCACAGTAACATACAGACAGAATCTTTGCCTATAAGGGAGGTGAGGAGAACTGAATCTTTATTTTAGTATTTAAGTGTCTTGTATCATATTGTCTTCTCTAAGGAGAAAGGCTCATAAACTTTATTCTCATCTTTGCCTGCTGAAGTTGTAGCTTTCAGGTTTCAATTATATTCAATTCTGTATCATTATGATGGAATTTATTAATTTGTCTTTAAATGAATTTGTATAGCCTCCCTGTTGTCTCATCTGAGGCTCTGTACCATTTTTTATGGCTGAAATGAAAACGTAAGCTTGGCTTGAAGGTAACCCTTATTTTAGGAGTGTCATCGTTAATCCGTTTGTCCTTTTTAGCTTTGGTTGCCTAAATGCTGCAGTTAGGCATCCTTGCTAGGGAAAAAGAAAAAGTATTTCTGATTAAAAACAAAACTCCAAAATGAAATTTATCTTCTTGTGACCCATTTTGTCACTTAGAAATAAATTTCTTGGGCTTCATCAATATAGATTCTTCCAGATGAGTTAGTTGCTGTTGTCTTTGTCTTCAGGAAAGAACCTGGCTTTCCAATTTGGTGGCCGAACGCAGAGCATGGATGACTGATTGTGTGGTGGTGGTGTGCTGGATCTCACAGGCCATCATTTCTAGTAGACTCAGACACTACTGTCTTGCCATACTAAAATGTGGGTTGAAGCAGGGAATTGGGAAAAGTAAGGCTGAAATCTGTTTCCCTTGGAGAAAGAGTTCTACAGACTGTTCAGGTGCCCAAAATACAATTAGCTAAATTATTTAATGTTTCTACACTGAAAACTATTTCTTCAAACTAAACCATAATGTTGCATTTTAATCTTCTTTAATGCCGTTGCTATCTCTGGTTAACGTATAAGTATTTTATTGAGACAAAGGTGGTCTTCTGAGATGACTAGACAAAATGCTGACACTTCTGAAGACACTTTTCAAGCCAAAACATGGGTGTTTCTCTTATCTTGTGAGATTGTCTCTCCATTTGAAGATTAACAATCTCACTTCAGTTGAAGATCAAGGATATGTATTTGGTTAAATCACTGTAATACTCTTGAAAGAATTACTCACTTTAGGGTAATCCTGAATACATGAATACAAATAAGGCAGGACTAAGCAACAATTGTAAATGCAGCATGTTTTTTTGAGCTGAACAAAGCAAGAACATGCATAATTGCTTATGGTGGTGGTACACTGCAATGGTTTAGTAATCAGGCTTTCGTAAAGTACTAATGTTCATATTTTCCCAAACCAGAGCCAACAAATATGTAGACATTAGTGTCTATACACAGCTCTATTGCAAAATAGACCAATTTTTCCTCTCTGATATGCCTTCTGCTGAATTACTGTTTGTAAGGTCAGCATACAAAAATCCTCATGCATGATACATTCATTTAATATGTCTTTATTGCTAAAATTGGCCTACTTTTCTTAATTCTTTTGGGTATCAGAAAACATCCTGAATAAAATTCCCCCCTCCTTGTGTCTAAAAGAAACAAATTCTGAGGTTCTCTTGTTTAACAACTGTGCAACCTCTTGCATCAAGATTAAACACTTTGTTTTGTCCCCAGGCAGTTGTATATTTATTACTCTTGAGGCAGTGGTATTTGAAATAAATAGAATTGAAAGATACTGAGAAATGGTTTCTGAAACACATATATTGAGTTATTCTCTCCTATGTGAGCAGAAAATGCTTCTGATGCTTCTCCCTGCACCCTTGCAAAGGAAAATAGCTGATATAAAAATATCACATGATGGGGTGGTGAATAGGAAAGCATTTTTATCCTTAGTCAATGAGGCTTTTTGCTGCTTATTCTCCTGAAAATAATTAAGTTATCTTTATGGAATGTATTACTATTCACTAAAGATAACATAGGTGAGGGCATAATAAAGGACAAGAAGAAAAGGTTCTCTCCTTTTCTGCCTCAAAAGGTACGCTATGAAAACAAAAAATAATCCATGGCTTGCAAATAGTCTTAAAAACTTCTAAAAATTCAGATATATTTTTGGCAGATGATAGGGCTTATTCCTCCTCCCTGTTCAAAAAAACAGATGCTCACCAAAAGAAAAAGTTCTTTCATGTTATAAGGGAAATAATTTCCATGTAGCTTTTGTGTGTGTGTGTACGCATATTCATAAAATATGGATTAGCAGCACTAGGTATTCAGCTAAGTAAATATTCATAAAATAAAGGTGGAATTGATATGCATTTCCCAATAGAGAGTAATAAGCATATTTTGATTTCTTAGTAAGAAATCAAACTAAGGGGAGAGAAGGCACTTTCTTTTGTCTGGGCATTTTTTATTCCTCATTCTCATTGTGTTGATCCTGCTGGCAAAGATTTTCTTTACTGACATTTTGAATATACAGTATTGCTTATGCTAAATGTACAAGAATCAGGAGTTTTGCTTAAAACATGAAATAAAAAAGAATCCAAAATGTCTTTTTTTCTTTGCATTTTCACTTGTGTCTTCGGGGTACATTAAAGTTGCATGTTTAAGCTTGTCTTTATAACTATGAGAGGTAGATATGCTTTTTAAAATTTTTTTAAATAAAATCTGAAATTCTTAGAAGTGTAGGACCTGGGGCCTTGTTAGCAATACTTGCTAACAAGTATGGGAAGACTCAATAAATAAATGAAGGATGACCCAAAATGTTTGTTTATCGTTGCCTTTGCGACAGTGACTGAAACTTCTAATTAATTTTGCATAGTTATTGTCAGCCACCATATAATGGCTTTTTTTGTCACCTCGTTTAGATGATTCGCTATTAACCTCTGATTTATGCTGGACTTAAGGAAATAAGATATATATTGCAGAGTCCTGAACTGTATACTTATAGGTATGCCTGACAGCTTCCTTTGCAGTACACTTGATCACTTAGAGTAATAAAATGGAATTGGTTTTGAATAAACTGAAAATTAAGTGGATGTGCTAAAGCTTTAGCTGAGAGATCTCAAGAATGGCTCTATTTCAAGCAGCTGGTTGAATCAGGTAAAAATTACATGTTGGTATCCAAACAGGCAAAGATTTAATGAAAATCAACTCCTTGAAGTAAAACAGAATAGAAATAGATTTTTGCTGCTGTTTTTATTTAATGTCTAATTAAAGAGCTGGTTTAGGCTTCTGGGTTTCAGAAACAAAATGTTTAAATCCCAAAATTGAAGAATAGGTGTTCCTAGAATTAGTATTTGATACAATCATTTGTAATGTATCTTGGTCTTTACCTGCATTATTCTTGATGTTGCTTCTTTGTTTCTGTTGGAGCTGTATTTGTTAAACACTATTTCATCCCCTCCTTTTGTTTTACCCCTTTGCTTAGGTCAGTCATATCTGAGGGAAGATGGGCTTAATCATGCATGTATGGAGCAGATAGCTTGCATCCTCATCCCTCTCTTCTGTTTTGATGTTTCGTTCTTTGAACATAAACAGTTCCTTCCAATAGCAGCCATATTTTGGATAGTCAGGAAATACAAGGTCTTTGTTCTACTTATTTTATGGACTTTACCTGATTTATTGACACATGGGATACGTGCATTCAGTAGTGTAAATTCATTGTTCGTTGCCAATAAGGAAAATAAAAATAAAACCATCTTTGGCAACTGGCACGGAGCTGGGGTGAGCCAGTAAAAAAATGTTATGTATTTTAAAAGAGACTTTATTATTTCAGAGCTGTTAGAGGAAAGGAGGAGATGACCATTGTCATGTAGTTTGAAAAATTTGTCCAAATTACATCATGCTACGGCTATCAACTGGCTGCCATTGATCATTTCCACACACTGAATAAATTAAAACCATCCTAAAGTATGGCAGTAATCTCCATTAACACAGCTTGTTGATACCTGCTTGTTGAAGTCTATTATTTAAAATCATTCCTTTGGCTTTGTCAATGTTTACACAGGCCAGCATCATTAATGTTGACTTAAGGTTATCTCTATGTTCCATAACTAGAATACAGAACATTTCTATCGACTTCTTAGCCACACTCTTCTACTTTACTATCGCTAAATGAATTTTGATTCATAAAAGAAAAACCCTGGAAGTCAAATGTCAGCTATTATCCAATATATTGCTCTCCCCTGCAACTAAAATAGTCTGCATCTCATCTTGAAAATATAATGTATATAAGTCTTCCTGAAAGAATTTCAATAAAATATTGATGTGAAGTCCTTTTTTTTTTTTTTGTTTTGCATGATAAGATGTTTTGAAGATATGGACGAGGGCACACAACAAAGCCTGGAGTCATCCTGTATCCTGTTTTGTATTTTGTGAGCTTTTTCACTGAGCGTTAATGTGGGGTATTTTCTTTGTGTTTAATAAGAAAATAGTCTGCGGTATTGTCTCGAGCGATCTGTCTTAGTTGATTTTGTGCTGGGAGTTATGATCAAGCCAAACAAAGCCAGTTAATAACAAATGAAACCAGTACTTGTACACGCTACTTTGAATATCGTATTGGTTACTTCCATCACATTCAGGTGCCTTGCTTTTAAAGAATGTGTTTCTACAGAATGCATTTCATTTTTTCTCCTAAGTGTGTGAATAGTAATGTGTGTAATTAGAATATTTTGTTCTGTTTAAAGGCAAGTTTGTGATTCCATGAACAATCTCATATGATTTCCTTTTCATAAGTAAAGGTACCTGGTAGTAAGAAGGCTGATGTCACCTGGAAAATCTCGACACCATAGGAGTGAGAAAAATATCAGCTTCCAGGGACATACATGCTTGTGAACAGATGCATTGGAATTGATATGATTTTTTTATTTTGACTCAAATAGAAGAAAAAAAAGTGTAATCCCAGGGCACTTAGGATTCTCTGGGAACAGGTCATGATAATGCAGGATAGTATATGTGTACATTTTTACCAGAAGTGGTACGTGCTCATTTCATCTCCCTTAGTGACATTATACTGGCTATTGGCCTACAGGAAAAAGAGACTTCAGAGATGTTAACCAAACAGATACCCACAATGACGATAAATTCCTAATGCAGATGTGTGACATTCAGTACATCCAGAACAAAAAAATTGAAACTGCCTCAAGAGGCAGTAACAGATTTGAGAGCTTTATGGCAAGAGCGTACAGAATTGAAGTTAAGTGGGATATAAGGATGAAATTCAGCTTTGAACTATAGTAGTGGCTGTGGTGTGGCTGGGTATCAGGGCTGTGAAATGGGCTCCCCCAGGACAGTGAAGTTGTTATTTCCCTGGGTGATACAGGAGCTTCCTATCCAGTCTCTGCAGAGCTGAGACTGGGGATGGAGAGGAGGAGACAATGGACCAACTTGAAACAAGGTGATCAGTTGAACTCCCAGGCCCCACCACAGCGAAGTACTTGATGTGGTGAAGGAGGGCTCCAGGTGTCCTGCTGATTTTCCTGGGCAGCTCCTGCTGTGCCTGAACCAGTGGACAGGCTCTCCCTGTGTGCTGGGGTGGGGAACCGGGCTGCTCCAGCAGATTCTCCAGGTGGTTCCTCCTGCAGAATCAACCAAATTATACATAGATGAGACACCTGTAAGTAGTCAGTAGAAACAGTTCCTGCAGATGCAGAACTGGCTATGTAGAACGGTCTTTTTGCATAGTTAAGATAGGATATGTTTTGTATGTTGTTTAGGATGACCAGTAGTGATTGATGATGGCTGTTTTGGAGTGGTTGCACAGGACCAGCAGCCATCTGGATTATAAGAGATGAAGAGAACAGCAGTTTGGGGAATCTAACCCAATCCAGCTGAAGGTGCTGCTGCAAGGAGGCTTGACATGGAGACTCCTCCTGCCCATCCTGTTCAAGAGATCTGATTCCCCAAGTGAGCATTTACCCTGTGCAAAGTGTTGTATGTTTTTTATAAACAAAGGCCATGTCGATGAGAGACTGTGCAACTTTTTGAAACGTGAAAAGGAAAGAGAAATCAGGTGACCATATTTCATTCTTTTAATTCTTCTGCAGAAAGCAAAGGCAAAATGTATGATTTTTATGGAACAAGTGAAAAAATGGTGATCACTAGCATTACAGTGAATAGCAAATGAATATATAATAACAGAACATTAGGAAACAATTAGAAAAAGTGCCTAGACATTATTAATTCATGTGCTATTCATTGTACCAACATTGATCATGTAAAGTAAGTGTGGTGTTAGTTACATTTTAATCATTCAGTGTTGGAGAAGGACTAATTATTTTCAAATAGAGATGGGAAGGATCCAGTTTTGTAAAAAAATCATGGAATGTCCAATTTAATCCACAGTATTTTCATAGGGAAATGTGTGACTGCTGATATTGGTAGGACAGTGGAAAAAATCAGAGCAATTGTCCGTGTTTAAACTCTTACAGAGAAAGTAGACGTACTGTTGCCCTCACAAGAGCTTGCATCAGCTATGGGGTGGGTGTGCTGTGCAGCACGGCCTCTTTCCTCACCCGTCCAGGTTCGGGGCTTGGCCAGACTGAGCATTAGGTCCCTTCCAGCTAAACTCCTTGGGTCTCTTCTGTACATCAGCAAGAATACTAGGGAATGAGAGCAGCAGGTAGTCTTCCCAATGGAACTCAACGTCACTGTGGGACATGCCTGCCATAGATATAAATGGAGAATAGAGGGAGGAGGACTGCAACTGCCTCCCTACCATCCTTATCCTCCACTGCGGAAAGTTCGTCACCTCTGAAGAAAGCAGTTGCACAGTTCTCCTTGGAAAGTCATCTCTGATCTTGCACAGGCGTATGTCTGAGAGGCGAGCTGAAAGTTTGGTGATTTCTTCATAGCAAAGGTTCTCTTGCTTGGGCTGAGGCTGTATGCAGGTAAGGAGCTTGGGGTGTAGAGCCTGGTGGAGCAGTCATGAATTGGAGAAGCAGCTGTTGACATACTTCATAGTCAAGCTGCCCAACTCCAGGCTCACATGAATCTTTTACAAACGATAGCTGCTTTCGGTTTGTTATCCCCTCTTCCCTTCTCCAGGCAAAGAACCTCATAAATGCCTCCAAATGGAGAGGTGGATCTCTAGAGGCTTGTCTGCTACCCAGGTGCAGTTCTATGAGGCTTTTCTTCTTGAACTGGGACCCTCACATGTGGTGACTTGGCAGATGTGCTTTGAAAATGGTGCGTGTCTCTCTCCTAGTTCTGCATTTTGCCATAACTTGTGATTTAGGAGACCTCTGATCAGTCGTAATGATACAGTCAAAACATAGCAAGACAGCTGAAAGACAAGAATTGGTAAGCTAGATCTGGGATGATTTAAGTGGTAATTTCACTTTAAATTAATAGTGTTTGGGAAAATCTTAAGAACATGGGTCTGATGAGTGTAAACAATGCCCACTGTTGCTTTTTGGCTTTGTACTTCTCTGGTTACTTTGTTGCATGTTAGAGGAAGGTAAAGATCAACTTGTAAACTATAGTAACATACGCTTACTCAGAATTGTATCAGGTTTACTTTGGTATATTGCCTTTTCTGCAACCTCTGAGTTTGGTTTATTTATGTTATTCCAGGACAAGAGTAACCCATATTTTCTGCGGGTGGATTGGTTGGTTTAAATTCACAAAAGCAGCAACATGTTCTTGCTTCAGTAGTGGACTCCAAATGGATGCTTTTTATTCTATTATCTTCCTTAGTTTTATATAGTATTGATGAAATTGAAAGTCAGTGACCTGACAAAAACAAAATAATACGGCATGAAAATTGCTACCATGATTTCATACTGTGTTAATGCAAGGATGTCATTCCCGCTTCAGAATAATAACAGTGTTTTGCTTCTGAACTTATGGCATCTCTCTCTCTCACCCTCTCTCTCTCCCTCCTCCCCCGCCCTTTTCTTTTTTAAAGGAGAGCTGATGCCACAGTGAAATTCTTTTTAATCACATCTTTTGGCAGCTTGTTAGAGAATAGCCACTACTAACAGTTAATTTTTTAAAGTAGCCAGTGGAATCTCTGTATTCCATGAGCATATGAAGAAATGCAGGGTGCGTGGCGTACATAGTGAACTGCTGTAGTTGACCCAGAAGGAATCAGGTGCAACAGTCACCGTAACACGGTTAAATGCAGAATCCAGGAATTTTTTAAATCATTCTTCTTCAATGGGGAACCACGGCCGAGGCTGCCTGGCAGTGCCCTCTGAATTCCCACGGGGCACTGGTAGTCCTGGAATATGCAGAAGTGGTATTTGCTCTCCGTTCTCAAATGTGCCCAGAGAAGAGCCCAGAAGCTTAAACCAATTCCTATTATCCTACAGGTGCCAGAAAAGATCCAAGGAAAGAAGCTAAATTCTGATTAAGGAACTCCCTAAACTTGGAATGGTGTGATCAAGTTTTGCATTCAGGCAGCTTAATTGATTACAGACCTCTTTATCAAACCTTCCTAACTTGCTAATGATGGTAGAATGTGCCAAATTTGCTGTAAAAATCTTAAATTTTATATCAAAGGAAGAAGGTACTTGGCAAATTTTGCCATATAGGAAGAATGTCTTCTAGATCCCAGGTACTTGTTCAGACTCTGCCATCATAAAGACTTAATCTGTTCAGATAGGGAGGGAGCAAATGCAAAGTCCCAAGTCAACGGGCAGCATTAGCAACAACTCCACTTTATTTTGGCCGTGTCTCTACTCCTTCTTGGCTTGCAGGAGGGGGTGAGCCTGGCTGTTATGTGTGTACAGAATGAGATCGCCATGTCTGCCATACCTTGTGGAGGAGATGGAAAGGGATGGGGAAGAAACAGAATGCTACACCCTCTCCTCATGCTCTACCTAACTGGCTTGTCTCAAGAATACTCAATAGAGGTCAATTTTTAAAAAAAGCAATAGATAGTTTCTTGCATTTAAGGCAGTAAGCTGAAGGGCTGCTGATGTAAGTGTCTCTCTGCATATATGCTTGCTTTACAGTTAAAGCATTCACCCACACTACCTGAGACCTGAACTGATTCAGAATCTCCTCTCACGTACGAGGAGTTCTCTTAACCTCATATGTCTCGGTTATTTTAGGCAGAAAATAATTTATGATTCAGCGGGTCAGAGAGAAAATATGTGTGAGCATGAGGTTTAATGGTTTATATTCGCCTGAGGGCTCCAGTTTCCATGCTACGGACAGCTTCAGCTTTGATGTCAGCTTTTGGCACAGGGATTTGAAGTTCCCTTTCTGGCTAAGGTGGCTGATATGCTGCAGAATTCTCCAGTTTAGCATTGTGCTTTATAATTTCATAGGCTCCATGGGCAGAATGGGGAATGCCCTGATGGGTATGGTAACCTACATCTTAAAAGACAAGTAGGAATACAGGAATTCTCCTAGCATAGGAAATAATTCAAGCAGCCTGGAAGAGCGCTCTGACTATTTGTTACTTGTTTCATGGCAGGGAATAAGGGGTACCTCATCCCGTGGCTGTAATTCAAAAAACAAGGACAACCTCTCTTTTATTTTGAAAGAGGTAACATTGGTCACCTCTTGGTTAAGACAGTTTTTTGTGCACTCACATTTCTGTCCTGGATGTTTCTTATTAGTAAACTCTAATGATTTTTTGCTGAACAGGCCAGATCTGCTCACCAGCTTGGTTGTCATTTTGTCATGTCATCGTCTTAGAATGATTTTGAAAATTTTCAATCTCTATTTGATAGTACTAGGACAAATATAAAACAGATGATTAAAGAAAAAACATCTCCTTCCAAAAGAAAATTGCTATTTGCTGAATTAATTTTATTTTGTAACCAAGTATTTGAAATCCATCACTAACTCCTGCCTGCCTGTTAGGGTGCGGGGAGCCGTCTGTGCTTTGTGTTGCTGATAATGTGCTGTCTGCTTCAATTTAAAGTTTGTTTCTTAAACTGCTTTTGCCTGTTGCCACTTTTTTCCTGGTTGTTTGAAGGTTTAGCATCTTTTTGTTTGTTCTCATCCGCTGCTGCTTTTACTTCATTGCAGCTGTCTATGGGTTTTTGCTATGAACTGCCCATCCCAGGATGGGTTTCCTGCTGATTTTACTTGACTGCTGGAGCTCTGGCATTAGCTGCGCTAAGCACTGGAGCACTGTCCAAGGGCTCCGCACCATCTGGTGGGAGGCCAGGTGCTCCAGCCATTCAGCTCCGATGCCTGATCTAGTCCATTAGAAGGGATCCTCCGAGACTGGCTGGTACCAGCCAGACTTAGGACAAAAGGAATTTCTTGTAGGACTTTATTGTTTGAGTTTTATCTTTTTTTTTGGGGTTTTTTTGTCTGTTCTTTCATTTTTACATATGTATGCCAAAGTATTCTCTAAGTGCGATTATTTAGTTGTTTGGATTTTGCTGTTACAGCGACATAAGAGATTGCTGACTTAATGAAGATGTCCTAACCTAAGTATAGGAATGTCATGCAAGGACCTTCGTTGCTTTGGTTTTTTCCTAGATGTGCTATGGGGTTTTTTTGTAATAAACAGTACTCTTCACTGTAGATAGAATAAGTTTTCTATGAATATACTCTGTTTGTAATTACTTGTTATGAAAAACAGATTTTTATTACTGATAGAAGCATGAGGCGAAAAAAGAAGTATAGAGTTTAACATTCTTTATTACAGAATTTAAATTTACCATAAAATTAAACCCTGCAATCGAATTACATAAATCCATTTATATCCTTTGTGGAGGCATCCATTCAGTCTTGCATCTTCTTGAATTTTTTCAAAATATTTTTTAGTACAAGGATATGTGCAGGATGGGGGTTAACACAGGGATGGAGGTAGAAGTCAAAAGACATGTTTTATATAATATGCTTGCTAATATATTTAATCAATATAGTTGTTGGGTTTTATGCATATGTAGGGAACAAGAACTGCCCACATACTGTATGAAGACAAAGTAATAGTATCCAACCAAACAGTATAAACAGAGTATAAAGAAGGAGATGGGACAAAAAAGAATGATAAATACAATGATTGCAGGTATTATACCAGTACACTCGGACTTTGTTTTTTGTAATTTCTTTTCTTCCTCCTTTTATCAAGGGAGAGGTCTTTCTCAGGGCTTACGGAGTTTTGAGGTTTTAAAGTATTATCACAGGATTTCTAGGTGAGGATTTTTAGTAATCAAGAGGCAAGAAGAGAGACCATAAAGGGAAAGGGCACGGTGAGTAGAGGAAGAGGGAGAACTGGAAGATAGTGCAGGAGGAACACGACGGGTAGGAGTGAGAGTGGGGGTGCCGGGGTCGGGTAGGTTGCCAAATGGAAAAATGGCCCAAGGGAAAACTTTAGAAAGCAGGGTGGTCACAGCGCTAGCACTAGGTTTCAGTTTGTGTTTCCTCTTCCTGGGGAGAGTTTCTTTGTTTGCGGAGCCTAGAGTCTCTCAGATATTTTTATTATCTAAATGCACAGGACAACTGGCTTTGGGGCAGAGGGAGGGAAATATCCTACAGGTCCTGTTCTTTGTAAGATAGTGCAAGTCAGGGAGATAAAGGATGGTCTAGATGGTTCCTCTTTTCTTCCTTTTCTGCTGGGGAACTTTTGAGCAGAAACGAGCCAAGTGTATTAGCTTTTAAAACTCCCTCTGTATCTATGTAGTGGATCTAAAATGGAAAGTCATGTTCATACCTCCCCAGTTTCTGAGAAATCAAACCTACATCTAGATGCAGATTTCAGACCCTGTGGTTGGATTATGCTTGGCTTTCTTGCTGACGATTCCTGATAGTTTTCTTCCTGATAATTTACAATTCTTCCACTCTAGGGATGTAAAAAGAATAACTTTTCTTAAGCCAGATTAACTGCTAACAACATTCACATTTAAAAATAGGTGAGGAATGGTGAAGTACTCAGCCGGTTCCAAAGAGAAGAACTGGTGATGTTTTAATTTATTCTGTTTATTTCTGTATAATTTGTCTTTCCATTCAAATGGAAGAATAGGTTGTATTCAAATGCATTGTGAATGGGACGGGTAAATTTCACAGTTGGGAGAACAAATTCAGATAAAATCAAGATACGTATTTTTAAATGAGCTTAATTCATTATTGAAACAATATGTCTTGAAATGTGGTGGTTATTTGTCGTTGGAACCCTAAATTGTGCCTGGATATCCTCCTAAAAGAAACAGCAATTGAACCAGAATTTTTTGGTTTGGTGCAGAAATTCTCAGAATTTAGGGGAATTTTACCGATTTGAGGTCAGGCTAGATGAATGTATTTGTACTTTCTGTCTTTTTAATTGTTGAAGGCACACTGCGCAACAGCTTTCCAAGTCAGTTGTAACAATTAAATTAGGCCACTGGGTCCCTGAATCAAGTGCTCCAGGCCAGAGTGGAGGCAGAGGCTGCCTTCACGCTCCTCCCGAGGCTTGCTCAGCTGTGGGAAGGTGAAAAGCTCGGAGCACTTCCCCTCTGGCGCAGGCGTTGCTGTCTGTGGCACCACGCACCAGCTGCGAGGTAAACTGTCCACATAGCCAAGGGTAATTTTTATCTTGTATGCGCTGTGTTGCTTTAGGGGCAATAACAAGCGGTGCTTTCCAAAAATGTGCATCGATGGTTTTCCAAACCTTCCAGAGATCTGGACTAATCTGCCACAGTTTATGCCACCTCCCTGTGGTATCCCTATGGATAGGGGCTTCTTTGCATTACTGGTGCTACTTCTCTTGCTTTCTTTTATTAAACACGATGTATTCAGAGAAGCTTAATCCAGAAGCCATCCATGTGCTCCCCACAACCAGGAATTCCAATTTTTGTGGGTCACTGATAGGGGATTTAAATAGCAAGCAGAAAATTCTTCCTACTTATGATCAGGAAATACCTAGCAGTAATTCTTTGTATGTGCAGACTGGTCACGGTAAATGGCAAAGAAGTAAATCTGCTCCAGGTATTTATGTTTTGCTTTAGGTTGCAGAAAATTGCCACAATTCTACTTCTTTATTACATCACTTGCTCTTCTTAATTGTTGCACAATTACTGAATTAAGAAGTTAGATGAAATTATAAAAAGCAATATATAGTAATATCAGTATGAATTAGTATAGTTGTCATGGTTTAACCCCAGCTGGCAACTAAGCCCCACACAGCCGCTCGCTCACTCTGCCCGGGTGCGATGGGGGGAGAGAATTGGAAGGGTAAAAGTGAGAAAACTCGTGGGTTGAGATAAAGACAGTTTAATAGGGAAAGCAAAAGCCGTGTGCGCAAGCAAAGCAAAACAAGGAATTCATTCACTCCTTCCCATCGGCAGGCAGGTGTTCAGCCATCTCCAGGAAAGCAGGGCTCCATCACGCGTAACGGTTACTTGGGAAGACAAATGCCATCACTCCGAACGTTCCCCCCCTTCCTTCTTCTTCCCCCAGCTTTATATTTGAGCATGACATCCTATGGTATGGATGTCATATGACCCCTTTGGTCAGTTGGGGTCAGCTGTCCCGGCTGTGTCCCCTCCCAGCTTCTTGTGCCCCCTCAGCCTGCTCGCTGGTGGGGTGGGGTGAGAAGCAGAAAAGGCCTTGACTCTCAGTAAGCGCTGCTCATGTAAGCAGTAACGAAAACATCCCTGTGTTATCAACACTGTTTCCAGCACAAATCCAAAACATAGCCCCATACTAGCTACTGTGAAGAAAGTTAACACTATCCCAGCCAAAACCAGCACAATAGTGCAAAGTGCCTGTCTCAGCAGGTATTTGTTAATGGATACATCTGCTTTGTTCCTGTTGGAATACATGTGTAGTGATAAAATGCTTTGTGAAACACATATCAATACTTATTTTTATGAAAATAAAAATAGAAGATATTTTACTCTGATTTATTCCATTTTAGGAATTAGAGAAATTAAGCTTCCTTCTCTTTTAATTATATCTTGCAGGGAAACTGTAATCTCTTAATCTCTATAAAGCTTCTCTCTTTTAGCTTACCCATTGGCATTTGCTGACATGGAACCTACAGAGCCTGCAGTAGGAACCGTACTCCGCAGCTCAGAGGGGTGCGCTCACAAAGCAAAGGCCAAATTTTGCCTACATATGTGGAGCTTGCTTTGACTTCAGGGCAGGCGATCTGCACTTGGGCTACACAATAAATTGATTTGTCAGTTCAGTGAACGACTTAAAAATAAATAAATTAAAATGGTTCCAGTGGACAAGAAACATGCTTTATTCAACCAAAAATGCATTTGCAAGCATTTTAGATCAAAGCAAAATCTAGATTTACAGGAGAATATAGCTGCTATCAGAAAACAGGTGCTGCAGTTTTCTTCTGTGCGTTGGATCAGGAACAGTTCAAATCTCTACTGGTTTTAAGGAGATGTACTTTTTCCCCCCACCCAGCTTGGAAGAAAACATCCTAACTATGGAGCTATATGCTATTACAGTTTGTCATGCTTTTCTGTTGGAACAGCTCCACTATGTATAAAATGCTTAACCATCTATTTTGCTCTGCAATACAAAAAGTAACTCTATAGCCTGCTGCTTAGAACACTCTCTGGGGATGCCCAGGTTCCTGTATTAATGAATATTTAAGAAATATTAAATAGAAAAAATGAGACTGAGGGGGTCCCAGCCCACAATACTTTACTACTTTGTGTGTGAGGTATTTTCCTAAACGCTTGTTTTGTTTCAGAGAAGTTTATGATTGGACTTGATGATCTTAAGGGTCTTTTCCAACCTTAAATGATTCTATGATTCTATGAACTAATCATTGGCATGATTGGAGCTTTTGTTTCTTTTTTATTATTTGGTGGAAGTTACTCAGTGTGATTGCTCCACAACTATTGTGGAAGTATTTATTTTTAAAATAATTAATCCAAACCTAGAAGATAGGTTTTACCTTTTATTCCAAAATCTAGTGTGCAAAGACATAAGTGTGCAGTCAAGCAGGAGAGTTCTTACCAGGCTTGAAGTGAGAGCATCACTTCACAAGGGTGAAGATGTAGGCATCTTTCCTGTCATATTTCACCTTATTTCTGTGTGCCCTACAGTGGGGAGTATGAGGTAATTAAGATCCTTCCAGAAGGGACATCAAAACCTGGCAAAAAAGAAAAGGGTCATAGCCAGAACCAGTGGACGCTTGGCATTTCTTTCTGTAATTCTGATGGAAATCTGCTCAAGCATTAAGGCAACCCAGAGGAAATGATCGGAGCTTGGGGAAATATCACATCATATGATTCAGCCACCCCTGTTACAAATGAAACATGTTTACTTTTGCTGTCATATGGGTCTCATCATACATTATCAATTATTCTGTATCTCACAGTCTCAGATACCTACTACTATTTGCAGCATGTAGTGTGGTACTATAAACCTGTAGAAAGAGAAAGCCTATAGGTCTCCGCTAATTAGGCAATGTATGTGAATGGCATTGCTGTTTGACCAAAAATGTAAAACGTTTTGTGGGCTTGCCTTGATTTTCCTTTTCCTTGAGTTTAGAAAGGAAAATAAATGTAGCTTCCAGTCTAAGAGTTGAATATATTTGAAATGTATGGTGAAACTTTTTTTTGGTCATGAAAATGACATTATTCTGCATTATTATAAGTTTAGCATGCAGAAATTTTAATTTTTGTAGAATTCTGTACTGCACTTATGCATCCAGAAGCTAACACATGGGTTAAATTTTCATCGTTCTCTGAGCAGGGAAGTAAGAGAAAGCTGGTTGATTTTTTGTAAATATAATCATTTTTAAAGCACACCTTCTATCTCAGAGTCATGTAAAATCTCAGTGATTCCCCACCATGAATAGAGTTATCTAAAAATTACTTTAAATGTTCAAATATATGTTGTTACTTCCAATTTTTGAGAAATGTAGTTTATTCCGCTAACTATATTTCCTCCCACACTTGGTAGGCCTTCTTTTTTTTGGTCTTTGTGTATGTACCTATTTGCAAATGCTCAACAGACTAATTAAGATTTCTGAAGGTTTAACCTCATCATATAAAGTAGATCTTGAGACTTGCCATGGTGTTAGCTCAGTAGGGTACAGGGAAGGGTTCCAGAAAAGATTGTGTAATATTGCCAAGCAGGGCTTTGCTGTTGAGATTACTTATCCTGTAGAGCTTAGGTCAATGTTAATGGGACAGGGGAGATTTAATCCCCTGGGAAAGTGTTTTTGTCACATGGCATGAAAAGGAATTTTATCACCTGAATCTAAAAAGAATTGTGCTGATCGTATTTTATTTAATTGTTCTTTAAATCGTGAAAGATAACTATATTTTCAATTAATTGCCAAATAAAATCAAATTATTTACTTTGCTTAAAACTGGGCACATTGTAATGGTTCTGCATCAGCAGGGAGCATTTCCCTGTTTTTATGTAAAGGAAACATGTTTCTGAAATAATATGCTAAACAGAATTACAGAAGTATTAGGGGAACCCTCCCGCCCCAGTACTTACTAGATAGTAAGACAGTCGTAGCAGCTGAGTTCAGCCAGAGCTCACTCCCCTTGACTCATGGTGTGATGCCATCAAACAGTGCTAGCTTCTGATGCTGTATATTTTATTTTATAAAAATGAAAAAAATTAAAAATGCCACTGATCTTGCCTCATGGAACTATTGCTACTTCTCCTTCAGATTTTGCACCCTAGCTCTTGAATACATATTATTTTCTTAGAAGAGCTTCTAATTCCCTTCTGTTCATGTTATTTATTACTTCATATCTTTTGGGATTGTCTCTTCACTGCATTAAATCATCAGTGATTTCTAGTTGTTTTTAAATATTCCTGCGTTTGTGAACACGAGCATGGTGCCCTACTGTGTGAGGGTTCCCTTTCCCCTTGCGTCCTCGGGTGAAGGACAAGAAATTTGGTTTCCCTCAGACAGGGGGTGCAGCAGAGGCGGAGGGCTGAGAGCTGGGTGACAGCGGTACCAGCTCTCGCTGGCCTTTTGCCAAAGTTGCCGGGTGGCTTGGCCCAGACCCGGCTCACAGCAGAACTCAAGCTTGCCCACGCTGGCTGGCACTGGGCAGAGGCAGAGATCTTTACCAGGTTGCAGTACCCAAAAACGAGAGAGGGGAGCGTAGTGTAGATTTTGGAGTTCGTAAATTGTCCAGATAGTGGATGATGTCATCAGCCTGTGTTTGGGCCAAACATACCGTGTAGACATATCACAGAGCAAAAATTTGTGCCAAAATTACTCCCTTGTCTATAGCAGTGGCCAGACTTAAAAAATAAATATATGAATCAAAATAAAAAACTAAAAGAAAGATGGAAGGGAAGAAAGAAATTCTCTTTTATCGTATAATAATGAAAAGCTGTATCTAAATCCATAAATTAGGCACAACTTTAAAATCACACATAATTTCAATTACAGCCATCTGTTTCTCCTTAGGAAGAATGATGTGAGGTCAACAACTAAACATTTTACAACCATAAAGATTCTGGGATGCTTTTTAAGCTATACACATATGTGATTTGTAAGAAACCTATTTACATGTAAAATTTCTCATTTGAACATTCATTCCTTTTATCATGCAAACACCAAGTATTTTGGAAGCTACAGGCTTCGAAGTTAAGTGAATGCACATATTTCAGCCTAATGTTATTGCTCTAATTTTTTTTTCATTTTAACCCTCTGATATTTCCATCATCACGAAGAAAATTATCTGCATACCTTTAACTTTCAAATGTCTAGACAGTAGGGAATAAATGTGGCATAGATTTTCTTCAAGTCAAGTAGGTAAAAGGTTTCTGAGCCTTTGACAAAAATAAAAATTAAAACCTTAACAGAGGTTTTTGAGAGAAAATGGGTGAGAAAGGAATGTTATATATTGGGATTCAAGGTAGAAGACGATTTAAATCTTTTAATTATATGTAATCATTTATTTGAGTGACACTTGCCTTTCCTTCTCTCACACAGTGCTGTTGAGCATTGAACAGAGAACAGTACATTCAGCTGTGAATGTCTTGTTGTGACCCTGATGAGGGTTATATTCAAGATGTGGCATATGTCATTTTACAAGTGATTTTAATAGAGTTGATGACTTTACTGATAAGATTTTTTAGTCACACAAAATAATGTGGAAATGCATTTTACATTCATCCTTAATGCATGATATAATGTATTCACTTTCCTTGAGCCTGCAGACTTTTTGAGTTCCTCAAATGCGAAAAGGTGAACAAAGATGTAACTAAGCTTGTCCAACAATAGATCAAACAAGAAAAAGAATGCAGAATCATTTTGAATACTTAATCATAAAGCCTTCATGCACAAAATATAAAGCAAAATACTGACCTAAACAGTTAATAGCAGGAAAAGTCTGTTGATACCTGTTGTATAAACCCCTAATCTTTTCAGTTGCTAACAGGAACTGGAGTGCATGCATAAAAGACCGCTCTTCACAGCAATGCTGTTATCCACATCAATCGAGATAATCCCACAGTAAAACCTTGCTAAAGAGGAAATGTGGCATGTTCGGATAATATCAATGATTAGAAAACATGGAAAATGCCATGCAAAGCAAGTTTAAATATTAATGCATACTTTCCTAGCCCTTTTCAGCTGAGTGTCTCAAATTATTTACGTGGACCTCAAGGGCTGCACTCTGATTTCGGTTCCAGATGTGAAACAAACAGAATTCATGTGTATTTGAAAGCAAAGTGTAATTCTGAGCCGTAAAACTTCACAGCTGCTTTTTCAGAAAACATGAATACTCAGTCTACACAAGGGTAAATTGAGTCACAGAACAGGGAAGTGATTTCTTGAATGTGAACATGGTGAACCAGGGCACATAAAAAACCTCGCTATCTCTTATTACCATTTCCTTCTTCATGGCTCAAGTAAACACACTGCTGGTTCAAATTCACTCTTGTCTTAGGCTGACAATGTATTTGATCATAACTCATCAGAGAGAACAATTTTATGCTTTAGACCACGCTATAAATTAAGTCGCTGGAAGATTTTCATTGGGTGTATAGTATGTCCTGGAGAAATCATTGAAAAAGACAGAATTACACACTAAACCTCTGTGACAATCATGCCCTTGTTTTCTACTCTAGATTAATGGTAATTGAATATGATTTGCACTTGCAGGTTGGCACTCTTCGACTGCTAATCACTTGGGAAAATACAACACATTGCTTTCTCAAGTGCTGTTCCTCTATTGTTTCTCAGGTCAATTGAAGAATTAGCTCTCCTCATGTACTTATGAGGAAGGTGGTATTAAAAAAATGTAAGTGAAACAGAATTATCTCAGCTAATTGGCTACAGTTTAAAAGTCTGGATCTCAGCTGGTTCTTGTGATTTCAGTAGACTGAAGTATATTGTCCTGTGAAATGCCTTTTCCTCTCCAATGACTATAGCAGGGATCTGGTAATGCAGACTCAAATGACCCTGTTGTAGCTACCCAAAGTTAGTGAGATGAATCTCACCTGAAGTTAAATTGAACAAGTCATCTTTCTGCAGAGCTTAGCAGAACTGGTGCTTGTTGAACTAGCTGGAGCAGTGCAGCAGTCAAACCCTACAGAAACCAACAAGCGTGGAAGAAACACAAAGGAAAGTGTGAACATGTAGTAGGAGTAAAGTTCACACTACTATATACAAAAATTGCATAAAAGCCTGTGTTTCAATAAGAAGGTGATTAGGTTTCCTAAATGGAACCTGGCAAAGTTATAATTATGTTTGATCAGAATCACAATGTCAGATAAGAGTTTATTATTCAATAAGCTCTCAGTTTAATTCAGCTGCATGAGATGCTGTGTGACTTTAAGAAACAACTGAAAATCTGGATAATCAGTTAGGTAGTCTTAACAACTAAGCAAGGAAGAGTGAGGAAGTATGCCATGCTAAAACACGTCTTTAATGAAGGGTTGCTTGGAAAGACAACACGTAGGAAAGGGTTGGGGTTTTTTTAGGTTTTAATGTTCAAAGTAGAAGAAATAGGTTCACTCTGATGACCTTTTTCCTGGAACAAAAGACAAATTAAGAAATTATTTTATAATAATTTAAAATAAAAAAATAAGATAAGATAGGGTTTGTTACAGGAATAAGCATCCTACCAGTAGAGCTTCTAAACTATGATTAAATAGTTTATTGTTTTAAATTAAAAAAAAAACCCAAACAACTGTGACTTAAAATTTGTACGGTGCCTTAAGCACAAAACAGAGGAAAATATGATTCTGGCAATGGACTGAGATGTAGGAATACTGTTCTCACTTTGTGGTTCACTTTCTTTATGTTAAACATTTATGAATAGCATGTGCTTGGCCTAGATGGTCACAGAAGGATGTAGGAGCCCCCATACCTTCAAGAACATCCAAAATCTGGGGTTTGGTTCCTGTGGGGATATGCTGATCATATATAACCACTTCTAATAAGTGGGAGTGGACATGAGAGGTAAATCATGCCTTGTGCTCTACTTTGGATAACCTCGTTGATTTGGGCTTTTTCTATGCTAGTGCACTGAGCAGTGCCAGGGCATGTTCACCGGCCCCGGGGCCACCAGGCAGCATCTGGCCATGCTGTTAAATACTTTCAGCTTCCAAAGGTGGAGAGCTGCATCCAAACTGCCCGTGGGGGGAACGGTCTTAACCTAACACACTGCATCGCAGATGGTGCTGTCCAGAGAATGCCAGCTCGACGGCACCAAAGGTGTGGCAAAGGCGATTGTAATGGTTTAATAAATTGCAGAGAAATTCTTGTGAGTGGGAATGTTCCTTGGCACCTCAGTTTACTGGAATAGCGATAGTGCTGGTGAACTAGGATTTCTGATAGTGTCCCTCGCTGAAACATCCTTTAGAAAACTAAGCTATTATGAAATGAGAGGAAATGTTTTTACTCAAGTGTCACTGTTTCTTAATCATAGCAGTTATCAGTTGTGGTGATTAATGACTGGATTAAAGTCAGAGTTTTATGAATAATGGGAGTTTTTACTATGGATGGATGTTACCAAATAGATGAGGATGTGTCTGTTCTGAGAAACAGAGGACACAAAGGATACAAGAATTAGAGGGATCACAGAGATCAATAAAAACATGTCATTACAAAGGTGTCCGTGAACAACAATTTACTTAAGAAGAGAACCCACATATCTGTTTTCAAGGAGCAGACCTAAAACAAGCAAAATTTTTTTCATAAAATTAGTAATTGAATTGTGGAACTTGGTGCCAGATGAATGGATACTTCATGGTAGATAGGCAGTTCAGGAAATCCTTAACCTTCTGACTGCCAGCAGCAGTGATGTTTGGCTGAGAAGAATCAGTCTGTCCTTACCGTGTTTCTCCCATGTCCCCTAAGCATCAGCTGCTGGCTGCAGTTGGAGGCAGGATTTAGCCCTTTCAGTCTAACCCAGCATGGCAGTTTCTATTTTTCTGTACCCCTGATCATGTGTGTGCAGAGCGTAAAGGGAACAGGCAACATTTGTGACAACATTTTATTCTTTTCCTTTATGACCTGCTTGTCAGCAGCCCTGAGATAGTTTTAGTACTCAACAGAGCAAAGGAAGCATTGCAAGAGGCATTGGAGGGGAAGGTTTTGTTTGCCTCATTATGCTAATTCCTCCATCATCTTGCTCAAGGTGAATTTAGGTAAGTCCTACATTCAGCCCTTAATTCCATTGTTCTTGGGTCCTCAGTCTGTAAAACTGGGATGCTGTCACGAGAGGTAATGATGGCAAATACACCATCTGTGAGATTCTCAGCTTGTATTACAACAAAGGCCATCAAATGAGGTAGAAGAATTCTCCGTAACACAGGTTTCTAGATACTGTGCCATAATACGTAATCAGGGAATAAATCATGCAGCCCAACATTTATACACTCAGGCACCGAAATTGAAGAACTTCAGGTTCATACCTTGGAACCTAAGTAAGTGCAGCTGGACCGACGCTGCTGACACAGCGAGGCTTTGTAACTCATACAAACATCACTGAGGATGTTTGTCACCTCTGCATTTCTGGCCAGTGTAATTTTTATTCAGGAACATGTGAAATGTCTGAAGGTGGGAACCTAGTGCTTCAGTTTCCCCAGTTATAAAGTAAAAATAATTTTCATTTTGCAGAATGTTGTGATTGTTCAAGTTACTTTTGAGATTTATAGATCAAAGGCATCATAAAAGCACAAAATATTTCTGTGTTCAGTAGATACAGCATGAAGGATCTGTAAAATGGTGCACAGACAGTTAAAAGAAAAAATGCAGTTTTAAGCAAGTGCATATGTAATTTCTATAGACAACTGCCATTATCCCGTGAGGCAAAAGTATTGCCATTATTAAACTAATTACAGATATTAAAACAAATATCAGTCTTCAAACCCTCTGTTGCCTTTTTTCTTCCTTTGAAGGCTTTTTATTATTTTTTATTACTGTGGACACCTATAAAAACTTTTAATTTGAATTATTTAGAACTTTGCATTTCATTTTATTATATTTCTTTTCATGTTACTGGAGTGTTGTCTTTGGGCTTTTAATTGATTTTTTTTGTTGTTGTCAAACACTTTGAAACTTCTGAAACGAACTTCATGAAAAGAATAAATAATGACATAGTCATAAGAAAAAAACAGCAATATCTTATTAAAGAGAATCTTTCACAGAATTAACTTCTGTGATTTTAGTATTTTCTGAGCAATTACAATAGCATTAGTACCAGGTTCTTATGAAAGTAACGTATCTGTATCTATAGAGCAGGCATGGAAAATGCTGCAAATACATGCCTTTGATCTAAATGACAGAAATAAATTTGCTAAGGACATGGTAACATTAAGCATGTTTAAACTGACCCATATTGCTTGAAGTGCAGGTAGAGTATTCCTCCTTTTGAGCAGGCCATTTGATTTAGGGTGTAAATGAAAGTGTTATGTGCATAATATGTGTAATATAATTTGGCACATAAACTCTTACAGATGTAAGTTAATATTTTATTTGCATATATCCCCTAGTTTTTTCCTGTTCTGCAGTTAAGTTTATCATGAGTCTGCAGGCATGACTTGCTGCTAGACATGGACACGAACAATTAAGTTTTCAGTCAGAACTACAGTGAGAGCCTCCACTCTGGCTGCATTTGCAAAGCCTTTTGGTAGCTGCATTGATAAGGTGGAAAGAAGTTCATGTGTGAGAAATCCGAAGTGAAGATGCAAATCTCATGCTTGGCTGGTATTTTGTTATCTAAGAATACGTTGATCCTGAGTGCATCAGAGTAGCTTTACTTTCAGGATAGAAGAGTGTTTCTGTTTCTTCTCTTTTAGAAGTATTCTAAATCCTTTGGTAGAATTACTACTTTCTTGTCATTATGGGGAACTCAGACAAATTCGTTAATGTTGTGATTAGAGTTACCGTTTCATAAGTTTTTAAACAATTTTTTAGAAAATGTTCATTAATATTCAAAGCTTTTTTTAAAAAGTCATAGATTTTTGTCTAACATTCAGTCAGACACATTTTAGTTGCTTTTCATAGATTTGGAAGTTTGAGATCTGCTTTCTAGTTTGAAGCAGTCATAAATGCCTTCAATCATTATGATAAAATAAGAATATAAAAATAACATCAAACTTGCATTCATTTTCTCTCCACATATCCAAAGGCTCTAGGATTCTAAAATAAATCGCATATAAAAATAATGGAAATATGCATTCAGTTTTTTTAGTTAATTGTCAAGCTACTGTAATTGGTTTTGAGCAGGGACTGCTATGTTTACTCCTGGAATGAACAATACAAGAGTTGGGCATCTAGATTTCTACAGAGCTATAATATTTTAAACTCCCTGGAGAAAGGAGGCAGACTAACTCTAAGCAGTACAGACTGTTGTGTGAAATCTGACGTGTTTGAAGAAGATGCCTCCATCATCTGACCTTTTAGCTGACCTCTTCTGAACTACTTCTTACCTGTTGAGATGCCCAGCATGAAGAGCTCCTACTCTAACACGTAAGATTCTGGAGCTTTCCATTTTCTCATTTTGTCAGAGCACTCACAGTACCTTATTCTAGGTTTGGGCGTAAACACCTATGTTAGGAAATTTGTCTTTTTCAGGTTTTTTATGTAGCCTGCAGACACTGGGATGCTCCTCCAGGGATAATTCAGAACAGGAATCTCTTGTGACCGACTGACTAGAGCATAGTGAGTCCAACTTCATACTTGACTAAGTGGCTAAGTTGGGTTATGTTTAGAAAATTATTCTTCCAGCAATTCCAGTGGTAAGTAGGCTGTAGGGCTGCAGGACTGTTACTTTTCTGCACCTTTTTACCATCCTTTGCTTGTGCGTACGGGGTGTTGTGTCTAGGTGCGATATTAAATTTTGTGGACCTGCCATGTTAGAAATTTGTGCAAACAGTTCAGGTTAAGAGCATATAACCTTTATTGTAACAATTATAAGGACACTCATTAGCCTAATGAAGCCATGGCAGTGTATCTGTGGGGCTGGTGCCGCAGCAGTGTCAACGTTTGTTGTGAGAATATTTTGAATTATTTTTGATTAACAATATGCAGTCCCCAAGGAAATAAAAAACTAATATTAGAGATACAAAACTTGCACAAAACTACATTGCTGAGAGAATACCAGAATGATACAGGAAGAGACTCTTCTATAAGACTTGATTTGTAATTATGGATCATAAGATACTGTCTGTCCTCGGTTCTTAAATGCATAATGCATGAGTAGAGCTTGGGTAAGTTTTTCAACCAATAAAAACTACACTGAAATTGGAATTTAGGGCATTATCAGCACAATGAATTTGATGAACAGTTATGGCTTTTCAGTCTTTTTCTCTTTTAATAGGAGAGGCAGGAAGAAGTTCTTATAACCTAGAAAATAACGTAGTTGTATTTCCACCTGAGAGCTTTTATGGGAAGGTGCAGTTAAACACAAAACTTAAAGTAAGCAAAACTTAGGTGGTGTTTAATTTAATAGACATGATAATCTGAAATCTCATCATGTTTAAACTGAAATAAGTTACTTAAAGTTGCCATTCTGTTTAAGCCAAACACGCTTTGTGTTCTCTGCTTATGTATATGTACACAAGAAAAGCAAGACAACAGAAACCAAGGAAGCAAAGCTCCCAAATATGCAAGTTCTTTGAAATTTGAGACAAAATTTACAGTGCTTTTTCACAGTGAAGTATTTGCTTAGTGCTTTTCCACAGGCTGAAAGAACTTTCATACTGGTTTTATCGGTTTTCAGTACACAGTGATATTCAGAAGACCTCAGTTCTTGCTCAAAGTTTGTTGTACATCGCATGCATGCAACAGAGAGAAAATTCTAACAATAAATGTGCTCCATCCTTGTTTACTTTTTTAAGCAAAACTGATATAAAGTGTGTTGCTTGTTCAGAAAAGCCTCTGTTATGAGATTAATGAAAGAGAGATCAGCTGCAGGGTTAACGATTTCCTTAATGATCTACAAACTGTTTACAGTGATCTGAGAAGGAGGATGTGGACAGTGAAGCAGATGAATTAAAAACTTGGAAAAAGTTTTCAAAAAGTTTGTTGAAATTCGTAAACTTTTTTTTCTTGGTGTTTTCTGAGAAGCATTGAATGTAAAAGATGTTTCATTTCATAAGCTAAAATACTGTAAATATTAACTGATTAGGCTGGTCAAAAATTAACTGATCAAAATCGTGCTTTACAGTCTTAATAAGTCACTTGTCAAAAAGAATTTGAAAATGCAAATCTCATTCTCAATTTTTCTGTAAGAATCAAAAGAAAAGAGAAAAGATGGGGACAGTAGCAGGCAATAGGTGGGCCTCTCTTCATATTTAAGATTGAATAGTTTGAATATTTCCTGAAAGCCTTCAGAAGTCTTCTGAAAAGCTTCAGATGTCAAAATAGAAACACCTGAAGGCCTATGATCAAAATAATAGCCTCTGTAGTCTGTGAACTTGGCAAAAGAGAAATGGCTCGTCTCCAATGACATGAGGCTGATGGATTCCACTGGCAGCCAGTGACTTGTGTGACGTGACTAGATAATGAGGTCTTTTATAAACTCCTCTGCCTATTTAAGGACCTAAAAATGAATTTTGGATCACAGGCCAAGTCTCAGGGCCAGGCCTCCAGAGATGGATTCTCTGCTATTTTTAAGAACTCATGAGACTGCAACTACGGATGGTATTTATGCACGCTCTTTGCTTAAGTGGTAAAATCTTTTGTTCTCTTTAGTGAACAAGGAGATAGTTATTCCTGTAATTTTTAATATAAGCTTAGAAAATGTAACTGACAATGATAACCTCAGTGAACCATCCTGGAGACGACAGGTATTCATTAAATAATAACCATTCTTTGTAGTGCATTAGCACGAGGAGCCTTAGCAATGGACAATGAAGCCGTTCTGCCCGATAGAAAAAAACCCTCTCCTGGCAGAAAGGCCTTCCAATTTAAATTCTCAACATGACACAACAGTTGGATACAGAAGATAAGAGAGCAGGTAAAATGCTATAGGGGTTCTTTTTGGTAGTATTTCATATTCTTTAACTAGTGACATACAGATCTTCAAGAGTATTCTGCAGATTTTAAAGTATGAGAGTGTGATTAAAAAAAATCTGGTCATGGATTTCAAAAAGAAAAAGAAATCCAGCCTGTTGGATTCATTGTATTGATATGAGATCAAGTAAAAAAATCAAGCTCTTATGAATTAACTGAGCAAATATTTCATTCTGACTAATCAGAGTATTGTTTTACAAACATTGAAAAAGCTTGCTAAAGCCATGTCATTCACTATTATCATTAAAAATATTGGTATTCTTTCTTTGGAATAATTAAAAAGATAGCAATTATTCATAAGATAAATGGGTAGGATTAAAAATAAACACATACAAAGCTATTCATCAATTAAATAAATCAGCCTGTGCTATGAAAACTCTGTGAAAAGATACCTTAGAGATTTAGTTAATATCAAGGCACTAATTATTACAGAAACGTTGATTGTTTGGACATGGTGAGAAGGAAATCATAAAAGTATTTTCTAGATAAGACTAGAGGCTTATTTTGTTTTTTAAATACAGGGAAAATAGAATGTACACCAAGACATACAGTGATTTATTTTTTTAGAGATTCTAATATATCTGTGCAAAAAGCCAGATTATCCTGTATAATAGCATACAAGCATAGGATGAAATTGTGTCTGTGTCATCCGTGTTGTGTCCACCTGATCCCCCCCACCAAAAAACAAAAAACCAAACCACCACCCTTTAGTCTTTAAGTATTGCATTTTGTGGCTCTGTTTAGGCTATTTCTTACCTAAAAATCTGGTGGGTTTGGAGAGGAAAGAGATGCAGGTCTTTTCCACTGAGAGCATCGAAGATAAATAGTTACAACTGTAGGCACTCAAGCAATGTTCAGATGTCTTCGAGCTGCCAGAGACCAAATCAGCTTTAAGAAAAGGATGCAGTATGGCTGAATTAGTATGTTGCGGAGCTTGAGAAAGCAAACTATTATTATTAGCCTGGGTGACCAGGCAATGCCAGACTGACCAGACAGTATTTAGCACCTTAAGCAGTACTGTGCCTTGCCAGCGTATCAGCGCTCTCAAAGATGTTGGGGGAACTGGTGCTGTAAGAGACACCATGCAACAGAGATGAGCAAAAAAGGTAGCTGAGGAGGAGCCAAGAGCCCCCAGCAGCTGCTTGCGCCGCGTGACCCGCACAGCCATGGGTGCTGGCGGTGCCTCTCTGTCCCCCAACACTTTGCAGCTGCTTTCCATTCTCCGTGTGTGCCCCAGACCCCAGTTATCTCTGGGCTGTGCAGATGAATCTCCCCGAAACCCCCTTGACACACTGGCCACTGAGAAACTCCCAAACTTCTTGTGCTGAGTAGCCTATGAATAGAGTTACATTTTCATTTAAAATGAAAACCGGCTCACTTACCTGAGCAAACAGAAGACTAAGCTGGGAAGTCGGAGAGCTTACTTTGCTTTGTCAGGTTATCCTCATTATCATTGCAGGATCAGTAAATTATAAATATCTACCCATTAGAAGAGGAAAAGTTGTACTTCAAACACGAGCTCTGTTCTTTCTGCTGGGCTTGCTATTATTTTATTATTTCTGACCCTGTAAACTGTAGTGTTTCAAAGGTAGAATGTGTTCATAGTTCATGTAACTTTACAAAGCAGCATCTCTGTTGCTACATCTAAACAGCAGTACACGAGCAATTCCTGCCTTACAGGTCTGAGTACGTACTCCACTACACGCAGCCTCTAGACTGAAAGAGACCAAAATTTAAGACGGAAATGTGTCATTTCCCCTTATCCATTCTCCAGCTCAATTTTCATGGGAATGAAAGACAGCTGCTTAATGTGGAAGGCCTGTGGTGTGCGTGTTTGAGGGAGCAGGGCTGTGGGGAGTGCTGCTGACGAGCTTTGCTTCCCTGCAGTCTCTGCATTGGCAAAGTGTCTGCCATGAAGTATGTGTTCTCTGAAAGGTCTGCAAAGTTACCGATATATGTCTAAACAGGGATATAAATAGAAAAGCAGGTCTGGTAGTGTGTGCAAGCTTTATTTGGCAAAAAAACAAAAGGGACTGAGAACAAAAAGAGCTTTTCACTGCGTCAAGCCTGACACTGGCCAGGGTCCAGACAGATCCCTGCTGCTGGCTGAAATTAGAGCTGTGTGAAGTCTACCCTAAGTTGTGTCTGGTTGCCTATAGCCCTGGACCTCTCTTCTGAGAGTTACAGGTCATCCAGATTTGGGAGTGTCCATCTTATTTCGCTTGGCCTCTTTCCTTATGTTGGTGGCTAAGAGACGGCATGATGTAAGAATAATTTTGAGATCCTAGACAATCTGGAACAGTGCCCATGAGTTTAGCTTTTTCAGTGAAAAATCCTTCAGTTTGCAATGGTAAACTGGGACTTTCTTTTGCATCTGAAGTTTAATATATTGACTTAAAATACATAGTGGGGAAGTTAGCTGTTGTTTTCCATAAATATATAACCCATTTTAAAATTACATGTTTACATAAAGATATTAAAAAAAACCAACTTTTTTTTTTTCATTTAAAGGACCTTTGTTGATGTCTGATAGTCTAAATAACAAAAAAAAAAAAACAGGTGAAAAATTACCTTGTACAATGAAAAGGTATGGAAAATGTATTCTGGGAAATAGAGCTTGATTCTTTGTAAATCTGGAGCTACAACATCTGTCCTAAGAACAGACAATTTTCGGAATAGATTGCAGCAGCCTCAAGTCTGAGGGGCAAATCAAGACCCTACCTGCTGCAGAGATTGACTTTAGGCCATGTTTGTCTTCATGTGTTCTGTAATATACCTAAATTCACTGCTGTATAATCAGAGTGGCTTGAGTTTTGAGTGCTGCAAAAAGATGAGTAAAACCTCTGCATATTATATTTGCTTGCTTTACATTTTCAGTTTTCCTTGTGACAAGAAGAGATAACTACATAAAATGTCAGAGTAGCAGAACACAAGCATACTGTTGTGTGATGGGATCACAGTCAGCAGTCTTGGCTATACATTTTTGAATCTGAATGTGTACAACCCAAAACACGGATTTATTAGGAATCATCAATCCCAGTTTATGCAAAGAACAGACAGTTCCTTTATGGTGGAGTCTGCTTGCTAGTCTGTTACACAGCTGGGTATAGCTGAAGAACAAGTAGGAGACAAATTAGGAAGTTTGATTCTTGAAGTAACTGGAAATATCCAAGCAGAAATATGCTCCAAATCACAGGCTATTAACAAGAGAATAGGAGGTACAAAGTACGTTCATCTGAGAAGCACAGTTCCTTAAGACAGCTCCTGTGTCTTTTGGAAGGAGCATGCGAGTTTCTGAACTTCTCTAGAGATCTGTGTTGCTGCTAACAATGGCATGCATTTGTGTGAAGGCAGAAGGATCCTTCCAGGTTCTCAGTTCAGCAGAGCTGGCCGTCATGTTCTGCTTCATCCATTCACCCTACTCCAGAAAACCCCCAACACCCCGCCCACCACCACCCCCTCCCAGAACTAAGCGTTTGAAGTCCATTTAACTTCATTACATCCTAATGTCTAATTACATCCTAATAACCTTATAATTTGTACATTTGCTTGTACAGCTTTTACTTAGGGTTTATCATCTTCTGTCTGCGAGCTGTTCTATTGACCTCTTAGGAGCTAGCTCGTAAATAAGCTGTTGGCAATATAAAATGATGTGTGCTCTAGGAGTGCTTATCTCTACTGTGCATAAAGGGGCACTGTATAGATAGCTTTTATGTAGATGTTTAACTAAATGGTGATAGTTCTCACCTTTTTTATATCTGTTAAAGCATTGCAAGATTTCCCATAGAAATTGAGAGTTCCTTCACTTAAAACGTGGAATTAACTTACTTTTTTACTACTATAGAAATGGTGACACAAATATTAGAAATACTCAATGCTGTCAATGGTAAAAGCAAAGAGTTATGAAAGGAGAAATCCCAACAGCTCTTCCAGCTCCTGTTCTGCCAATCCATCAGTATTTCCTATATTGCATTTTATAGTGCTTTGTCTAAATTCCAAGAGTTGTGACTTCCATCAAAGATTTTTCCATAACCCAGAAGAACTCATTATCAGAGAAAACGTCTTCTCTGTTTTCACTTTCTTTTCACTCTGCTACTCTTAGCTGTACTTTTGGAGTATCATTCCCAATGAAATAATAATTGTCTTTCCAGTTACGTGTTCTGCCCTCTACAAAAATCCAGCTGCTGGCAATTTTTGTTGCATTCTTATGATTTCTACTTCTTATGATGTCTACTTCTCTGTGGTTCAGATACAAAGACAGATTTTTCAACTTCATTATGGTATTCTGGGAGTTTTGCCACAAAAAGAATCCATAAAGCTTTCCATAAGGATGTTCCCAACATAAGGGATCATCCTTATGGAACGCCTCAACAACTGATTGTTGTATACGGTTGAAATGCATCTTCATTTCTTGCTAGAGCAGCACAAGAATTTTATCCATCGCTTACTGAATATAACCTTGATCAGGTGTAAAACTATTCTGAGTTTCTCATTGAGTTCCCAGGCAACCAGATTGCTATTTTACCCATATATTTTCACTAATTCTTTGGATTATGTCTCTTTCTTGACTGGTGTTCACAGAACATACAAAGCTAATGTCTGCTAAGTATTTCATATATGCACAGTTCATTTTCCATATATTTTTTCGTGAAACAAGGTGTGGATTCTGAAGCTGGTGCTGTGAGAGCTTTTATTATATGAAAAGCGCCTTTGTTAAAGACAATATTTAATTTTTATGATAAACCTTTGTTTTGCAAAGCGATTTTTCCTGTTTCTCTTCAGTGTCCTTTGTGCATTGTAAGTGGTAAATTGAGTGACTCCAGGGAAATTATTTTTCATTTCTACAGAATTAGTAATATTGATGACTCTGAAAGTCCATCAATAGTCTGATGATAATACTACATTTTCTGTCAAACAAAACAATATCCACATCACGAGGTCAGAGAGAAGGCAAGTCTTAGAACAACATAAATTTTCTCTTTAAATAGATTATATCTTCAGTTCCTCACTTCATTGTCATGCTTCAAAAAGTGGAGGAGGTAACACATACTGTCGTGTTTTCCTGATAGCATAAATCCCTAAATTTTCTTCCTCCTTCAGAAAAGCCAGATATAATGTCTAGGGTAGAAGTTAAAACTAACTCCATTGTGAGAAAACCAGGGCACTTGACCCAAGGGCTATCCCTAACTAATCTCCTGAATAATCCCTTAATAAACAGTGGTTCTGTAAAGTATGCTGTACAAAAAGTACAAACAAGTAAGTTACAATATAGCTAGTTTACGTGTGGTGCACAATGTTTTATTGACATTTTATTGTTGCAGTATGTCTGGAAACCTTGAAAGAAAGAAAGAAAAGTAAATTTAGTTCTGATCATGGTGATCCTAATATCATTTGCAATCAAACAACAAATTCTTTGAAAAATTTTTTGTCGTTGTTAATAAGTACAATAAGTAACTTTTCCAGAACCAACAGGTAGTCAACTGAACTGAGACAAAGGATTAAGTGTGTGAAATCGAAGAGATACTTAACACTGATGTTTTATGGGATAATGATCATCCTTCAGATCGGATAGAACATTTATGGAATTGCTATGAGCTCACCATAATATTACTAATGTAGTTGATTGTGAAGGAAGAAACAGCCTAACAGGGGAACCAACCATTTTCTTAGAGAAACTATGATTTACTGTCTGAATTCTAGATACTTGGTAAACGATTTATGAAGGTATTCCTAATTATTTTAGGAAGTTATCTATAGATTTAATCTGGAAATTAATCAGTGCTATTAGCTGTATATTTATGTAATGTAAGAAGATGTCCTTTTCCCTATTTACATATAGAGAGGAATGATTAAAACTATATACATCTACATCTTTTCAAATGATGTTATAATATTGGAATGATTTACAGTTTATATTAGCTTCCAAGCTATGCTTCTATGCCTTCATCTGCCTCCCCAAATGAAGGGCAATCAATGCCCATGGCGGATGACTGGAAGGAGATTCCACCTCATTCTTCAGAGACCATGCCGAAGGTCCTTACAGGAAGAATTACATGCAGACTTTAATTTCTGAAAGAAGTGTAAAGCTAAAATGAACTACTGGAAACCTCTGTTAAATTCCATTAATTTTATTAGAGAAGCACTTTCCACAAGAGCAGCTGACCTAGGTAGAGAGATTTGTTGTTGAAGGAATTTTATCTTATTTTGTCAAGTCTGCATTCTTCCATTTGCAATCTTTTTGTTAATATATTCCTTACCACTCCTACAGCAGTCACCTACACACTCATATCAGTGATGGGGATTTTCTCTACGTTTTCAAATGTAACAGATACATTGTCCTGTATATTTTCACTTAATATGCCACACACACTCCTGACAAAATAAAAACGCCACCAAAACCAGTGAACAAAACCCCAGTTATACAAGACCCCTCCAAAAATCTGAAAACAGAACATCTAATAACAGAACATAAAGAACAGAACATTGATTTTCTGTAATCCACCGGTTGGGATATCAGCAGAAAGCAGAAACTTACTTTCTGAATTAATTATCTAATTTTCCTTCCCTTGTCCCTGCCCTATTTCATTATAGCTGATTCAATACTGTTTATTTGCATATGCTTAAGCATGAAGTACGCTATTGCCCGGAGAACATGTACATTAAGATTGAGCAAAACCACTCTTCCAGTAAACGCTCTTCTTGGCAATTTAGAATACTGACACTGAGTAAGTGGAAAAAGTCTTGAATCAAAATTCCACTTAGGTATTTTCTCATAATTTGTGTAATCTGTAGTGATCGAGGTTGTACTGAATCAACAAGATGCCTTTATTCCTGCCCGAAGCTTTTTTGGGACTACTGCCTAACAACCAGTTGCCAACCAGTCAGTTGCTTTTTGATTTTATTGCACATTAGAAAGTAGCTAATTAAGATCTGATTCTGGGAGAAAAAAAGAGGGACGATAACACCTGCTTAGTAAATGGCACTAAAGTAAGGATGTATTTGAAGTGCAAACGTATGAACACAGATGTGCTTTTCTATATGTGAATTGGTAATAATGCTTTTGGGAAACTTGCTTTTGTTGATCAGTTCATCAAAGAGTTAAAAGAACAAAATTGTGAGAGAGTTTTGCTTCACATCGATCATTCGCTTCACAATTTGAAGATCACTGTTCCCTTTTAATCAGTGCGTGGAATATGTTCTGTTTTCTTGGAGAGGGCAATTTGTGGTTTCATTACTAATTGAAGTAGACTAATTATAAATGATTAGCATTTGAAGAAGGCTTTTAACTGCTATGTAAGACCAGTTCAGTGTGCCTTTCTCTGCACTTCTCGTGAGTGTAACTTAAAATAATAATTCAATAAAGACTTTAGTATAAAATAGGATTAAGTATACTTATAGGTCTTTATCAGTCATTTCTGCTGATTTGTCTAATCCTAAACAAAGTATGCAGAATCGCAAAAGACAGAAATCAGGTAATTCAGTATAAACATGCTTGCTTTCTACATGAGATATTCCTACTATTTTTCCATGTACCATTTTACTACAAATACTGTTTCGTGAAGAATATTTTAAAAATACCTTAAGCTTTTAGTTCAAAATGGACAGCAAACCAAGAAGTAATATTGATCTTGTAAATCCAGCTGAAAAGAATCATAGAAATCTACACTGAAGAGAATTGGACAGATTCTGTAATTGCGTGCAGTATCACTAACAGTATTGATACGAGCATTAGTTTAGAATAAAACTATTAAAATAAGCTAATTTACATGCCCACATATGTGTAGAACAGAAATAGGTTTGTTAGCTCTGCGTCTCTCTCCTTGCTGTCTGGTTATAACGGAGAACTCATTCTGTACTACAGAAGGTTCTTCATGTTCATAGTTTTCAACCTGTGAGCATGAATGTGACCTCTGCTTTCAGAACGACTCACATTTGCAAAGCTGGGATAGGGAGAGGAGCAAAAGGAAGAAGAGAAGTGACTTCTTGCTAGAAGTCCTTCTGTGAAGCCAGTTTTTTCCTTGGCGAAAGAAAAAGATTTTTCACTTGACTTTTCTATTTTTGTCCTGTACAACTTGTGTCAGTTCTCCAGGCTGTATATTCTTTGTGAAGGCCTCTATCTCTTTTGCAACTATTTCCCCCTCTCTTTTCCCTGAAACATCTCGGGACCAGCCTTGGGTCTCGGACACACTCTCAAGGGCTTGTAGTTAGTTATGAATGAGCAGCTACAACCAGGTGGCCCACATCAGAACATCCCTAAATAGCATTATAAATATGGCAGTAGTACTGCTTATGCAGTTGGCTGTGCGCTGTATAAATGCACCAAAGAAGATCCCTGCCCAACTGATCTAAGAGTAAAATGAGATACCGGATGCAAAAAAGCACAGAGCACAAGAAAAGCACAGTCATGGTGTGCTGTAATCATAGAGCTTTACAAGCATCGCTATCATAAAGTTTTCTGAGGCTTCATAATAAGGGAATTTTTTTTATGAATGGAGGGGAGAAAGATGGGGAGGTATTTTCAGTCTATCATGTGAGAGGTAGAGCAGTTAAAATATGGAGACTGAACTGAGGAGTCATTTGGAGCTCCTGCTGTTCAATTACTGGAACTTAGTAAGATGGGGCTATGATGTATTCAGCGTTAAAAATAAAGGCAAATACATTGTATTTCATCCAAAAAGTGACTTAGTAGTGGAAGAATTAAGAGAGGAGTGACATGGACAAAACTTTGTAGTAGAAGAGCAGTCTTTGCAGCAGCGTTTTGAATAACTGAGGGGAGACTGAATGTGTCTTGTATTTCTAAATATATACGGTAGTGAAATGCTGGTTGATCAGAGCTAGAAAAAAGAGGTTTTGTTATGAGGATGAAGAGAAGGAGTATACCTAGGAGGTACCAAGTAGAAGAATTTGCAAAACTGGCTCAGATTGAGAGAGGCTAGTGAAAGGTACAAGTGAAAAAACTGTATCTTTGGATTGTTGCTTGAGTGATAGAATGAGAAAGTTATCCTGAGTGATTAAGAAAATAGTGCAAAAATGTTGCAAGTGAGTATCAAGATGCCCGTTTTAATTTTGTTGAACTTGAAAAGTTGATAGCTAATCACTCATAAGAAGATGTCAAAGAGATGAGGAGGCGACGGGTCTGGCATGGTGAGGTAGGGCTGTGAGTTATTCTAAGGTAAGAGTTAAATTTAAATTTGCAGGTAAGGGTACCCTGAGATAATTTGAAGGCAGGAGAGAAGTTCTGTGGAAGAAACAGTGAAACAATGATCATAGTGCACAGAGAAGCCAAAAGGAGACTGATTTCAAGAAGAACTTAGTTGTATTGAAGGGAGCTGACAGTTCAAAGCAGGATACGGAGTGCTGTTTCTGAGTGTAAAGAGACTAAAGAGAGAGGAGAAACGGTAGTTGAAGAGGCAAGGAGGGTGGGGCAAGCACGTTTGTGCTGTGACGTGGGAGGATGTGAAAGTAAGGCAAAGATTAAAAGAGGGAATAAGAACAAACACTAGCAAAATCTGAAGTTCTTGTTCCAGTTTTGTGATAGGAAAAATGAAAGTAAGTAGCAGGGAGGAAAGACAAAGTTTGCAATGAAAGAAAATGGAGAGGACTGAAATAAGTTCTAAAAATATGTCATGGATCTTTCTTGAATCACCAGACGGCGATCTTTCTGCCTACTGAGGATGATGAAAGTAGTCAGGTACAGCTGTTGCAGGACAGACTGAACCATGGCTTTCCCATGCTCATCTGTAGTGCTCTGATCCAGACCATCTTGTTTTCTGCCTAAGGCTTTGTAGAGGGAAGCTAGGAGTTGAAGTCCTTATAATTAGGTTCAGGTGGATCTGAACATACATGTTTCTGCATGAGGCTATTATACAAGATAAGTGTCAATTAAACCACTAAGACTGCCTTTTAAAAAGAATTACCAGTGGGCTAAGCATGCCATGAACAGGTGTATGAACATGCCCTGAGCACATGCTGGAATGAGAACCTAAAGACCTAAACACTGTCCTGCCCGTTTTCTTTATTCTGTTGGGGTTTAAACAGGGCAAAATTGGGACAAGTAAATGTAGAAATGAAGTTTCAGATCAAAACCAGACACTTAGTGTTTGCAAAGCCTTTGTGTTCAGGGAGACAACGAACAAGCTATTTGGATCACATCGCTGAAGTCAGATATCCAAAGTCAGACCTATTTTAGAATTTTGAGTCCTTTTACGGACTTTTCCTTTAGGCTTTTTTCTTCATCCCTTACTTCAGAATAGACCTGCCATTACTGTGTTCTCTTAGTAATGCTTAGTAATTGTAGGGGTGTTGATGTTCCAAACAAGGAGATGGCTGGGGATGTCCTTCCTTTTCCGTCTCCATTGTAGAAAAGTACTTGGTGTAGCATATCATGAGTAACAATACTTTTGTATTGTTATAAAGATAGGAGTACATTTTAACTATATGTTATTATCTACCAATATTGTCATATTTTGCATATATACGCTCTACATAAAGGAAAAACAGGTGTAGGGAAATGAGTTATAAAACCTCCCTTTTAAATACAACACAGAAAACAACTGAAGTGTACTACAGCAAAGTGAACTGCAAGCAGCTTGCACCGCTTACACTGCATGTATTCTAACAAACACCTCAAAACAGAATATAACCACTAATGCTATCATACAAAACTGAATAGTCTGTACAATTTCTTTGTAAGTGAGGTGATTCTTTCAGATGTGAGTATTTACTGTGTTTATTATTTTTTGCCTGGTATCTCCTATCTTTTCTCAAGTTTGAGCTCAGAAATACTTACCTGTATAAAAATTCCTTACACTCCTCTCCCTCTCTTAATTTCTCTGTTCCTATTTCCTATCCTGTATCAGAAGCAAAGTATAACTGTATTTGCAGATTTCTCTTTTTTCTCTCCAGCTTTTCTCCACCAGCAGGCCTTTGATTTGAAATTGTAAGGCACTTAATCTTTTGCCAGCGTTCTTATAAACAGATTCAGCTTGTCCTTTTGCCGATGCTTCAGCATGTAGCCAATTTCCTCTCTTTTCTTGCAGTTCAGAAGATCTCAGATAATTCTTCCTCTGTTCTCCCACAAATATATGAAATTCTAAGTAGTCATCTAACTTCCATCACATTCATGAGGCAATTCCATCACCACCAAATTGCAGACTTGGCAAAACATTGTCCATCTGCCTTTGAAATGATATAAGAAAGTATTGAATTTCAGAGATGCTGGTACAGACAATCTAATCTACTACACGGCTGCTTGTACTTTTATAGAATAGCCTGTTCTTTTGCATATCCCAGCATGGAATGCTTAAACTATTATTCAGCTTGGTTAAAGTCTCCATTCAATTCACCAGTGCTTCACATTTTATTTGATGAAAGACAAGGTCACTGGTATTCATAGAATTTGGCCTAAAACTGCTGATTTGGAGGAAACAATGCAGTTCTGTATAGATCTTTAGAAAGGACTGATCTGATGTCAGTATGCAGTGTAATGGTGCTTGGCTGCAATTTTAAAGGCTGCTGAAGTAGAAGTGGTGAATGATTTACTTGTGTTAAAACTCCTAGTTAATGCCTTTGGTGATAGGTTATCTAGGCATAGAGTCGTGTATTAATCCCTCAGGTTTAGTTAGATAACCCCTACAGAAGCTTTAAGCAGCCGCCGCCTCAGATTCTTCAGGCTGAATCCAGTCAGATCATCTGTAATCCATTTTTTTTCCTTTCCTCTTCATTTTAGGACTTTCAGTCTGCGAGCTGTAAGCATACAGAAAAGAATGTGAGCAGCTGCGGTTAGAGAGGCATGTCTAGCAAGCAGCAATGTGTGATTCACAGTGGCACTGCCTGATGTGTGGAGTTCTTTAAAAAAGTATTTACCCTATCTCTTTAACGATGTTTTTAAAAGTAGGACAAGCAAAAATTCTGACTCTCTGTCGTGCCTCAGCGATCACTGTCCCTCACACAGTGGTAGTCCAAATATTCCAGTGTTAACTTTCAAAGAGCACCAAATCCACCACAGTCAGGAAAGATATTAAATACTCTAAGAAGAAATATACTGACTAAGTTGCTGGCTCTCTCAGTCTGAACAAGCTCCTACATCTTTTACCCTCTATGACTTGTAGACTCTGACATAAGAGAGGAAGAGAGGCCATGTACTTGGAGGGAAGGCATTTTCATTATGTCAAAAATAAATGGCTGAAAGCTGAAGTGTGGCTACAGCAGAGTGTGCTTCCCTGGCAGGAGCTGATGTCATTCTGAACAGCAAAGCCTTTGAGATGTTTCAGTGGTCCTATATTATTTATTTTGATCACATAAATGTTTATTATTTGTCTCTAAAAATAGATGAAGTGAATTTGAGAATGTTGCAATGTGAATAAGTGGCAATTCGATGAAAACTCTTTTGGCAATGTACCTAAGCCGCAACCAACCACACACAATTTTCAATTATACAAAGACTTTTTTTTTTTTTGGGGGGGGGGATGTTAATGTCTGAACATCTGTAGGCTTCTTGACTTTGTGTACAGTAGTTGTGACTGTTTTGTTAGTGAAATAACCCAGAAAAGAGATAGGAATCAATACAGCACCGTATGCAGTATAAACGAACTTGTGTATGTTTGGAATATAGTAGTTAAGATCTTATCTGGTCGTGCTTACCCAAATGATAACAGACCCCAAATACATAACTGACCATGGAGCTGCTCTAAACAGCGCTATAGGCCAGGACAGTTGAGCGATAATCCAAGAATCTGTAGTAACAAACATCGCTTTCTCTGGTTCCCAGCTATACCTAACTCTGTTTGCTGCTGCAAGCTGAACTCAAAGATGCTGATGTGTGTAACGGTAGTGATGGGTTTGTGGTAAGTATTTGAAACTGGATTTTTGTGAGACTTATGATCTATATTTCAGTTAGTTGTGGAAAAGCCTTGGAGTGGTTATGAGCAATCCTTGTGATTTTTCAGCTATTCTGAAATCTTATTCCTCAATTTGTGTTCTGTGCATTAGGAGAGCACTTATAAATACATATTTTAGTGGGGTTTGAAATTGTGTAGTCTTTTAAATACTGCTGAATGTTTGAATTGTGACCCCTTATTGAATTGTGCCCTATATTTGATATGTTGTCAAATACCATTTCAAAGTTTTTTCTAGTACTTCATCAGACTTCTTTTGTCTCTTTCTCCATCATCTTTGAGAAAGCGCTTACATAAGAACATGACAACATAACAGTTAGAGTAACAAAGTCCCACTTTAAAAATCTGTTTAACATGTTTCATAGGGCAAAGACAGAATAACTTTTTTGAGATTTTATTAGACATTTAGCAACCTTAAAATAAATATTCTTAAAAAAATCTATCAGTCTGGTCTTTTCAGAAAAGTTAAAAAAAAAAAAAAATCTGTGTGATTAGGGGAATAGTAGCCCTAAGGTTATTCTCTCCTATCTGTTAAAATCCATTCCTACCAGACATAACAAGAGCTCAACTTCATGCCAAAATTGATTTGAAGTATATCTTCACTCTTGACTTTCTCTGCGGTGGCTCATTTCCCTTTTCCGTGCTTCTTTGTAATGGCCTTTTTCCAAGCTGTGAGACTGAGAAGTCACTACAAGCCCAACACTGATTTCAGCAGGGAACTGCAGAGACATTTGCCCTTTATTGTAGATGCAGAATATAAATTGAATCCAGGGAAAGCAGCATCCTAAAATTACCCCAAGAGTAATTTTTCGAGACCACACATTTAGATGATGAGCATTGTTCCCTTTCGCTAAGCTTTTTTAATATCATAGAAAGTCAAGCATGTTCCTACTGTAAATATTGTATATCCCTTTTTTAAACATGATTTTTACAAGAACCCTTTTGGGTGGCAATACAAATGCAAAATACTTAGGATCCAAATTAATTCAGAAGTAGAAGATCCAATTTGGAACTTTGTGCAATAAATAACTGCTGACTGCGGATTTTGATGGAGCATAATTTATCAGATAAAACTATGGGTCACGATGCATTTAAGGCCTCTACTTCCAATACTGGTTTTATTGTAAAAACAATTAATTGATTAATTAGTTATAGTCAGTCATTTATCATCCTAATGCAGACATTTTTTCTCTCTTAAAGTCAGAGTATGACTCTCTCTTAGGAGTCATGCTTTCCAGAGCACTTTTTATTTTATTTTATTAGTTTGGAAAGCGAGCAGGCAAACCTCAAAGACACACAGCAAGACATAACCTATCACTTTCCTTACTCTACAAAGGCAAAAATCACAGATAACACTTTCATCTGCAGGGCAAGAGATACTACAAGCCTGAACTAGAATCCTGAGTGTGTTGTTGTCTTTGCCAAATTGAATATAGGGATTGTATTCAGAAATAGTTTATGAGACTTTTCACATGAGTTAAAAGCCCAGCCAGTGTTGCCAGAATGTATTTTTAGTAACAATCAGAAGTTCCTCTTAGCTTCTGTCTGTTAAGAAGGATGTACCTGCTAACACTACATACCGATTACCACACTTACAGAACATAGTGGTTAGATTTGAACGTTTTTGTTTTCCTGGAAGTAGTTTGTTAGCGCTAGATTCAGAGAAGAGTTTCAGCATCATAATGATTACTGCTGAAGTGCAGCTCCTGTTTGATAGCATGTATTGCCATGGGGCCCACGCAGGCCCATATCCAAAAGGCATTTAAGCAGCGTGACATTAAACATGGTGAATTATGCTCAAAACCAATCATTATGTCAAAAATCTACAAGTCTTCTTTGTTCCCTTATACAAGGAAGAGTTAGGTGCATCAGAATGTGATCCAGAGAACACAGAGCAATTATATCCAGTTAATAGGAAATTCTAAAGACAAGAATATATGTAAGCAACTTCAGAAGCTGTTTTATATTCTTACCAGGCTCTTTCCTTTTCTGCTATTACCTATTTAACCTAGGCTTGTCACATGAAGCATAGCCAGAGAGGTGGGATCAGGGGAGATTTAAATCTATGTCCTCTATGTATCTGCTGTATTTGTCCTATGGGTTTTCTACAATTACATTGCTTCTGTCTCTCCTTTTGAATTTGTTCTGTTTTGCCCAGAGTAATTAAATATTCAGGGGGCCAGAAAGAAAAAAGAGGAGAAATATCTGGTGTGGGAATTTACCTGGGATAGGTGCAACCTTAGTTCATTCACACACTGATATTTGAATCTAGCATCAAACAGTTCTTAGCTGGGGTTTATTTAGGGACCTTCAAGTATCTTTTTATGATGTATCCTTCTGTCACAGTTCAGGATTCATCATTTAAGTGTCTGTGATCAAAACTTCCTCTGATACCTGGAGATGCTTTATCCAACAGATGATATATAAAAGCTTTGTGTATAAGTTTGTTTTAAGTCTTGACCCCTCTGATAACTGCCTCATTTTGGTGACACATACGATTTAATATATTTTAATTATGAATCCTTGTTTTCCTGCTGATGATATTTTATGTTTTACTGAGCAGTCCTTTGACCCTGTGATAAATATATTTCAGTTATTTCTTTCATATGGATTTAACTTTTCCATGTGAATCCCAAAAACAAACAAGCATAAAGTATTTATTAAATGTTAATGCTTGTTTGGAAATCATTGTTACTGACAGTCTAGTCTGTAGTTGAAGTAATGTATTATGCTATACAATTTTCTGCAAAAACAATAAAAAGGAAGAAGAACAGAAATTCACAGGTTGGGTTTTGCCATCTTGAGAGATGGCCATCATCACGAAAATGCTTTAGTTCCTAGTGCTTATGGCAGATTACATGATTAGAATCACAACAGAGAAGATGCTTAATACAATTCAAATAGTAATTATCCACGGGACAAGTTTTGGTCTCATCTTACTGTTCTATATTCACAGTAGCTGCGATGTAGGGGAAGCATTTACTACTCAGGGAATAAAAACACCTCTACCTCTTTTTAACTTTTAATATCTCTGTGGTTTATATATGACTTTTTTTGCCATGTTCTTCATGTCTTACAAGAAATAATAAGAAACTCAGTACTCTGTGAAAAGGTTCCACTAGACAACATCTGTTTTCTGATGCTTTCCCTTCTCCTTGCCCCCAGCAGATGGGGTATGCTTACGCCAGGTGACATGAATTTCAAGAGATGCTGCCTACTTGGATTTTTCCCTACTCAGGTCATTATTTTAGTACTTTCTCAAGAAAAGGACTTTTTTTGTTCTTGTTTAATAAGGTCATTTTTTGTGTGTGCTAGGATTTCAAAAATGCCAAATCACATCTAGCTATTCTCCCGAATGTTTAACAATACTGGTTGAGACAGAGATTCATAGCATCAGTGGATCACTAGTGCGTTTTTGTCAGTGGCCTTTATTTCTCCCTCAATAGATGTTACTGTAAGATTTTTTTTACACTTGGAAATCCAGCGTGAGTTCATTGAGACTGAACTGAACTTTAATATGGAGATATATGATGATTATGTCGTGAAGTTTATTCTCTCATGTTGGCGAAAAATAGGTAAAATACCTGTAAAAACCTTGATCTCTTTCCATGTTCCATGTTGTAAAGAAGTCAGCACAATAGATTGGACCAAGAAGCTCCTAAAATAAAGTTTGAGTGAAAACCTTTTTTCACCTTTTCTAAATTGTATTTGTAGTCCAAATATTTGAAAAGCTCCATTATTAGGTTGGCATATATTGTTGCTAATAACAGCTTACAAAGGAGAGCTGGGCGTTTAATGCAACTCTCAAATTTTTTAAATAGAAAATGGAGTCACATGGAAATGCTAAATATATCCTAAATAAATAATTGAAATTTGCATATCATAGGGAAGTGTCTGCCATAGAGAGGTTGATTATAATGAGATTTATTACACAGGGAAAACATTTTTATATGCTGATTCAATTAGCTTTGAAAACTTGCAGTAGTGTGCCAGTGTTGCTTATTGCCATTATTTGCTTCCAAGGCAGCAAATTCATTGACTGTGTTCAGGATAAGTCATAGGACTGGAATGAAAGCATTGCCTCTGCAGAGGGTACACCCTGGTGCATAGTTTTCTTGCAGTAGGGGTTATGCCATCAAGTCTTCTAGTTTCAGCTGTTTTAGGGCTTGTTCCATCACTGTTACAAAGTTTTGCTATTTAATTTAGTCAAACTGGACTAAAAATTGCTTTGGTATCCTGTGGAGTTTTCAGAGCTCAATCAAATGTCTTCAAATAGCATATTATTGCAGCTAGAGTTATTAATTAATGCCAGACCCAGTGCCCTTTGAAATCAACGTGGTATTTTTAAGGCTCTGAACTTCAGACCACATACTCAAAGACAAGGAGGTATGTAAATGTAATGTGATTCCCTGTCCAAGATGAATACATGCTTCTGATCACATCTGTATGAAATATTTAGATCTTGGTTTAAAGCACTTCAGAGCTATTTTAAGATTAAGCACATGAGTTGTCAGTCAGACTGTTTGGTCTTAGAATTAGCCATGAAGCTGAGAACCAATCAAGAAAGTTCTAAAAGTAGTACTTAAGACTTTTCTTTTGGTTAAGAAATATTTTCAAATAAATTTTCTTCTGTAATTCTCAAATTCTGAACTCATGGTATGCTAGGTCATTGGAAATGCTCTCCTTCAAAATTACTCACTCAGAATAATAAGACTCTTTATATAAAAGTGGCCTATTATCATAAATGAATAAAGCGCAACCTCTTAAGCAAGTGGAGAAGATTGTATGACGAGTAGATCTTATTCATGTACAATACCTCCTTCAAACATGGGGAATTTTCATGAAAATTATAGTACTTCAAAAATTCTCTTTCCTTAATCTTTGCTAAAATTGCTTGACTTATGTCATAAATCACTTCTTCTAACTACCTAAGGTTATCTACTTTAAATGGTAATGAGCTTTATGTTTGAAACTTTACAGGATTGCTGGTAGGTAATTCTAGAAGAACATCTTAAAAGAGAATTTGGGACTCTAAGCATTACAAAACAGAATGAGCTATTTGAATTAACAAGCAAGCTGTTAGTCAGATTAACAATTAGTGTAGTGAAAAAAAAATCATAGTTAGGCAAACTTCATTAATGTGTTGCAGTAGAAACAGCTATTTCAACAATTTCTCAGTCATTAAAACTCTTTGAATTCTACCCTGTCTCTTAGTCTATAAAATCACGTAAAGTTATACAGGATCAGGGAAGAGGAGGCGGGGAAGAATATAAAACTGAACTATTTCAAGCTTGAACTGGATGAAAAAGAAAAAAAATAGATAAAATTATTTTTTCCATTTTCCCATAGCAAACACATATAGCTAATCTTGATTAACTATGTCATGGGATAACAAACAGATGGGAAGAAGCAAGTCTGAATCAAAAATATAATCCCAGTAGTTATCCACTTTTCAGGGCAGAGGAGGGAGTGACTGTTATAGAAGCCTCCTGGGTAACATCGCACTAAAAACTTTCTGTCTGCCTGTACAAAACTTTGATAATACTCAGCTAGATCTTGAAAAACTGTCAGTTAGGCTTTACATGGGTGACAATGCCAAGTACGTGGTTTTAAAAAGCTCATCCATCAATCTAAGGTTATAGACTCTTTCTGGTAAATGTGCAAATGAAAAAAAATTTATGAAAGTACGAAGCAAACTTGCTTGTCTTGAATGAAATGGGATGTAGATTTAATCTAATGACAACACATGTTCTGATGAACCAAAAAGGCCATCCAGGCCTGTATGGTGATGCTCATTGTTTTATAAAAATTTGAGCTTTCTGCTTTTCCATTGCTCGTTACGGAATGATGTTCCTAGACTCTGAGGAAAAAAAGAGTACGTGTTCAACTCTTCTGCTTTTTTTCCTTTGAGAACTTTCTGTGGATATAGCACTTGTGAAAAGAATTCAGCTTTTCTCTATATCTAGTGGGGTTTTATTCTCCTTATTTGTTCTCTTGTTTAAAATCATATATCTCTCAACTGTTCATACATTTTCCTATTCTGGAGCATCCAGAAAACTGGCTCAAATTCTTTTTTTCCAGTGATTCTAAGACTTGCACCTTTTGCCTTTCCTCATATATTACTTAGCCAAGTGTTATCTTCGTTGCCAATATGTGTAAGAAAACAAGCAAGTCGTGGAATATGTTTCTCATACACTGCTAACTACTCCAGAGAGAGATATCAACATATTTGGTACAACTAGTATCATTGACCCAAATCCATCAACCATTAACTCAGTTTTGCCAACATAAAAAGAGGCAATATTTCATATAGAAAGTTTCCCCTCTGTGAAATTTGCTACCACAACAGCCCAGCCTGCCCCTCCAAACAAACAGACAAACAAACACTGTCTAACAAAACAGCAGTTAGTGTAAAACTGATAGTTTGGCAGGGTGTGTTACAACCAGATCATCTTGTCCAGGTCCTGTGCTCATTATTGCAGAGTTTGATAAGGAACGTTTTCCTGTGTAGAACATAGGAAATTTGTATTAGTGCACTGATTTTGTTTAGTTGAAGGAAGTGGTTTGTTTTCGTAGTCTGAGAGCGCTTGTGCAGATTTCTTTTCTACAACATAAAAGCTGTTGGCTTTTGCTGGAGGGGGAAACACAGGCTTTATGGCCCATTATGGAAAACGTTGCAGTTCGTTAAGATGCGGTGAGACAAGAGAAGGTTGTGTAACTGAGTATATCAGCTTGCAGTGAATCTCTAATTCTTCATCAGTAGATTAAGTTAGGTTAGTTACGTCCCTCTCCTCAGTGAAATCCCAAGGCTCTGCTTAGTCTTTTGTGGCATTGAAAATCCTTGTGATCTATTATCAGATTATCCTTGAAAGAGTACTGTATGTTTCACTCCTAGAAATAAGCAATCTGCTCTCTAGCACTCACCATTACAAGGAGTCATTTATTACAGCAGAACTTTGTCATTCAATTATGCTTTTGTATAGAGCGCATGGCCAAAAATCTCAATCACAAGTGTCTAAAGTTGGTTAAAGAAGTTGTCGGTGTTCCAAACTTCAGAGATGCTGATCCAGTGCAGAGGTGCCTGAGTGCCAATGCTTGTGGCAGAGAGGAGCCCACCGCAGTCATTTGCAGACTTCTGATCTTTTTGCTTTCTCATTTTTCAGGCTATGAGCATTCTCCTTTGGCATGTGAAATACTTTTCGTTCTTTTGTAAGTTATTTTTCTCAGCATGCAGTGAACTGATAAAAGTGAAAAATATTTAGCTAAAGCTTTAATTACTTTAGCCTACTTATTATGTTCAACACCTTGCTGTATGCCTCATTTCAACTTCTTTTGATCCACGTTTTCATGAGAAAAACTGATTATAGGTATTACAGGTAGAGACCTGACTAGCAGTAAGAGACTTGTGGCATAGCAGAAAACCTGTCAAATTCGTAACCTAGTTGTTTTTATGAGATATGTTTTGTTATGCTATGTAGAAAAGGATTTAAATAACTGATCATTCCTTTCCCCAAATAGGTCACTTTTCTTTTAGAGTTAACTGTTGCTAGCAGTTATAGTTTAACTGCCTGCTTTGTGCCTGAGACAAGAATTCCTTATGTTTCTGTGTGCAGTAAATGATGTTTGTTAGGGATAAATCAATGTGTTGACATAGTAAGATATCAGCAAAGCTAAGTGAACTTGTGTAGCCCAGGTGGGTCTGGCTTTTGTTGAACCTTGTGAAATCCACTAGCCAGGAACTATTTGTTCTTGCAGTTAGCCCATCCCTTTCTTAACCCACAGGCAAAGTAAAAGAATATCATAAAGCAATGGGAGGATGATGTAGAAAAGGTGATTGCATCTATCCTGTTCATTCCCAGAGGCTCAGAAGGTAGGGACAGGAGCTTCTGTGGCAGAAAGTTAGTCTTTGAGAGTATAGAGACCCTGGAAAGAGACAGCAAAACCTCAGAATGGCATTGCTCAGGAAGGAGGCTTTGGACTTAGTCTCGTTTTGAACAATCTGCGACTGGGTATTCTCTCAACTTTTACTGCTTCCCTCTTCAAGTCACTCCAGAATTTATTGTACGCCTTGCCCTTGCCTGCCAACTCTGCTGTGGGGTCAGTGGTTGGCTAACATAGACAAGAGACTGTTAAACCAGTACAATGGAGACAAATTTCCTCAGAGCAGCAGTAAAAATGGTGCACAATCAGGATTTGTATGAAAAAAAGATTTCCATCTTTCTTTTATTTCAGCAACTTGGATTCCGATTTATTTGTATTTCTACTGGAAATAATATATATCCAGGTGAAGTGTTGATCTTTCAGTGTAACTGCTGGGTCAACAGTATTATTATTTTCTCTGCAACATGGTACTATAAACATGGCCCGATTTTATATAATTGTTCCTATTGTACAAAACACAAATTACTTCTATTTGTCATTGTCTCGTGTAAAACTCCCCTCATTCTAATTGTGTGTCATCCCTTTCCTTTTGTACTAAGAAAACATACTCCATTAACTGTCTGACTCTTCAACAGTTACTAGCGCTCAGTGTTTCTATGGTGCTGGTGCAATAGTTGTTTCTTTAGTGACTCGTTCTCTTGAGTCCGATAATGCTATAACAGGATAGTATTTGAACAGGTTAATTCTGGTAAACAATTGTTGATTATTCTTTCCAGAGAAGAAGTGAAAAGTCACATAAAGTAGCGAAGCTTTCACATTTTCATCACTGTACTGTACTGGGAACAGGGCCCTGCAATTCTTTACCAAATATCCTGTTTGAATCTGGCAGCGAAAGACCATCATTAGAGAGGAGCAATGAAGGTGTGACAGCACCTTGGGCAAGCTACCAAGTGCATGCAAAGGTCAGCGAGTGGATGAAAGGGGAGTGCAAGAATTAAATGAAAGGAGGAAAATGCCAGTGTTATGCTGACGTTTTCACTAAGAAAATCACTGAATACGTGGAACAAGTCTGACATTTACTTATACAGTGGTAGAAATCACTACACTGTGTGTACTGCATGTTTTCCTGTTCAGTCAGCATATTGTACAGCTGTGATAAAGGGGACTGTAATCATTTCACAATAACGGTGATACAAAATTGTTCATTGACTCAGCTTTTTCTCCATTATATGAAATATATTATAACTGGCCGTGTAAGTCAATTTCTTTCATTATGCCTCTTTCCACCTCTACACACATCATGGCTGTAATCATCATTTTAAAATGATTTCTCAGATGTTGCTCCTTTCTATACAAATTGCCCACCTTTCCTCTATCTTTCTCTTAAACAGGTGTGTTCACTAAATTACTGTAACCGGGCATCATATATTATAAAGTCTGGTTTTAGTTATATAGCTAGAAAATTTTGCTGTAATGCAGCTTAATGAGAGGAGTAATTCATCAGGCCTGAGTGACTGGTAAATCCGTCACGGACCACGGTGTGGTGCATTTCTGCGTTCAGCAGTTTAATACGCACATGGAAGAGTTGACTCTCCATTGGACTCATCCAAATTACATCACTTTGGCAATATAAAGAGATCATAAAAGGGTAAAACAGCCTTTGGAAATATTTCCCACTTTGGGGGTGTTCTGGGGTTACAGGCAGGCCCAGAATGGTCAATTATCTGGCTCTTCTGGACAGGTGGATGGCTTGTAAGGGATGCTCGCAGCCAGAATATGAATTACAGTAGCTTTAAACTTTCTCTAATTGATGCCAGGAGTTCAACAGGTTCCCAGGCAACCTGAAAATACAAGGAATACAAAGTTTGATACAGAAAGTTTGGTAGTAAATTTCCCCCCTCTGGAACTCAGTAACAAAATTCATATCGAGTTTGAGGGTGGCAGAGTGGGAGGCCAGATTTAATGCTTGGAGTTTAATCTTCTTGGAAGATGCTTGTAGCACTGAGCCAACAGCCCTTGGGATATGACACATGGCCTGTTTATTTCAATTTCATATCCTGTAAGTTTTATTCCCTCTGCTGTTTCTTTGTCTGCCTTGAAAGGTCCATTTGCACAAGGAATGGTATTAAAATTAATGTCCCTCCAAAGACATAAGAAGGTGCTTCAAACATTGATCAGTTATATTTTACCACACACTGATGGGATGTGCTGTAATACTGCCTTTTCACAGACCACCAAAAAGGGATACGAGAGGAATGTTGGTGCTGCAGCACTATCTTTGGGTATCGTTGTGAAATTATGACTGCAAAGGGGGAGACAAACGGAGATGTTCAGCGGAAGGATAGCTGTGACTGCTTAGCATGGTCTGCGCTCCTCCTTGCTGTTAGTATTCTGCGAACAGTCCACCCCAGCCTCAGCGTGCCCCCCACTCAGCCAACGGCTGTGGCAGCAGAGTAGCAGCGGTGCTCTCAAAAATCCTATTTGGCTTTTGGGGCAAGGGTAACAAGCAGTTGGGGAAAAGGGGTGCCTTAAATTTTTCCAGCTGTTTCTCCAGTCATGTGTGTAAGCATGTAAGAAGGTCATGCAAGGAGACACTGGTAGTTGAAAACGCTCTGGAAGGGAGAAAAGGGGAATCCTTGTTGATTGCAGGCTCCTTACTCAGACCTTGAAGGAGCGACACGTTTCCTTCCAGGATCCTGAGTCTTCCCAAAGACTTAGTAGATTGACCGCTTGCAACGTAAATCCAAGAGGTGTCAGCGTTATTACCTACACTCTTAGTCAAATCAGCTCCCAATAGCCCTTGGGACCCTGTTTGCTGATCATCCACATCTGGTAGTTTACTTGCAGACTTACTTTGGAGCACACCAGCCAGTTCCTTGTAAAATAAAACCTGGATGTGGTTTTGTGGGTAGCTCACTCCAGGGACAGCTCGTTTTCAAATGTATGTAAGACCTTTGGGTCTTTGTTTACGTGGTCTTCCCACACTGTCTTGGGAAACCTTGCACCCTAAAATATCTTCATATGTCACGTGCTATACCCATGGCACACGATACAGATTCTTGGCATCATGTTAAAAAAATACCTTTCTGGCAGGTTATGTTAAGGTCATTATTTTGTGTATTTTGAACAGCAAAAACAAACCCCTTCTTTCAGGGTGGATATTGAAGCAGTAAATGGGGCCAGAGGGATTGGGCTGCAGTGCACTTTGGACTTAGTTAATTCTTTACTGATGGAGTTGAACCCTAAGGAAATGTAGATGCAAGCTCTCTGTACCAGGTGGTCTGAAGCCAGAGAATGTTCTTCGTAGTGTAGATGTAGTCTTTATCTTTTTATGTTACCAAGCAAGGCCAAGGTCATCGAAAAGGTCTGTTTTGGGGCTGACAATAGATAGAGGAGTTTGAGTTCTAGCCACAAAAACTATTCTTTTTCTGAGTTAGAGTTGTTTCTTTTCATGTGATGTTTCCTTTCATGGCATCAGTTTAGTTTACCTCCAAGAAAAAATAAGAGGATATACCAAAGGATGTGGCCTTATTGTTTTATAAGTGACAAAATGACTGAGGAATATGGGAAAAAAGTTCCATATTTTGGACTTTATCCTTCAGATAAAATTCAAGTCCATACTGATAATTTACTGAATCTGATATTTCTGATAAAAAGATCACAGAATGAAGAAACGAATCATTCTATTCCGCTCAGTGCAGGATGGGCTTAACAGGTGCCACTGATGGGGCATTTACTGATACTCAATTCCATGAGCTACAGTCTAGCCCAAGCAAGGATTTCTAACTTACTCCACTGTAGTCCTATGGGCAGAGCTCCCTCCATAGCTACTGGACTGTAGTCCATGTAGTCAGAAAGGAAATAGCGTCGTCAATCAGACCCACTGTCAGTATAACGAAAAGGAGATCTGTCAGAAACAAAATACTCAGCTGACCACTGACACTGTTTCTTTCATTTTCTTGGGCAATACAACAGTAATAGATTGATAATAATCATATGATCTGTTTCCTAAGGAACTATATTTGTAAACAAATACATTTCCTGTATTTGCAGATGTGATAAACAAAAACCAAATTATGTACTGAGGTAAAAGACATATTATAGGATGTATTGCTACCAGTCCTATTGCTCCAGAAATTCTGTTTTTAGAGTCTGTCTTTTGTTTCTGTTCCTCCATAGCTGAAATGTCTCCTGTTTCATTTGCTTTCCTATTTTCAGCAGTTTCTGTGACAATGTCACATAGTCATTTCTGCTAAATTATCATAATTGTTAGCTTGAGCTTGTTAGGTGTTTAACAAATGTATAACGTACCAAAATTAACAATAGGTTGTGAAAAACTGAACAATGCATTTATTCTTATTTCCGTATGCTTTGAAAAAATGTACTGTAACTATCCATTTTCAGTTAAAATATGAACACCTAAAAAAAAAAAAAAAAGAGGGGGGAGCTGAATTTAATATCCATAGTGTAACCAAGTGGGAATGAATGCAATACATATAATATACTTCTAAAAAGCTAGACGCCTGTTACAATATGAGAATTTTCCACTCGTAGTATTTTTGTTACAAAAGTAGTCTCATTTGTAATAATTGAAGTACATGAGTTGCAGCTAGTATGTCTGTATATATTTTTATAGTTTATATTTGTATAATAAACCTATCATCAGAAAGTCAAAATGCCTGAAGCATTGATATAATCATTCTAACTGATTCAGGAAAGTCCTGGTGAGGGTGACTAGATACCATGGTTAGAATCATACTATAAATACAGAAGAGCAAGACAGGTAATTTAAGGAGGCAGAAGACTTCTCAGTATGACAAAATGCCTACTGCATTTGGTAGCAAGTGGGCTTTGAAGAAATTCCAGTTGCTGCTGGAAGAGGCTAAGTTGCATCTTGAAAACATAATAATAAATAATATCCAGTAAGTTTTAATCATGGGCAATTTAAAATATTTTTTTTAGCCAAGGTCATACTTGTAATATGTGATGAGAAATGTTAAATGTAGAAGCTTTATACCAACAAGCTTGTTTTGTTTCAGAAATGGATTTCTTTTCTGAGGCTGTCAAACCTTTCCGAATGGGAAATAATCACCCAATACTAATTACTACAAAAAATGAAATAACGCAGCATTAAAATGCTGTTTTATCTGGTAGATCTCGTCCCTAAACAGATAAAACAGCTAGGGTGGTGCTTGAAACCGAGTTACTGTCCAGATTGTGCAGCACACTGTCTGATTTCCCTGAGCTTTTTAAAGAGATGTATCTCTCTGGTATAGATCCCCATGGTCTACTTACAGAGAAATTTCATTACCATGCTGTGCGGTCCTCACGGTGCTGAAAGTAAAATATTGGATTGACAGGCACTCGTTGTGGAGGAGGGCTTATTGATGATGGAAAGACTGATTCAATCTCTAATCCTGAAGAACGACCTGCCACCTGGAGTGATAGCATACAGATGGGTGCAATCTAAACTCTCTTTCCGCCTCAAGTTGCATTTGGCTGTAGATTAACAATGTGATTCCATATAATGAAGATGGTTGTTTGGTGCAGTGGCAATTTTCCATTACTGACATGCAATGTCAACAGTTCTGACAAAGCTATAAGGACAATGTTTAAATGTGCTACATCTGGCTGGGACGGTTGCCAGGTTATTAACAGCCCCATTAAAATTACCTGCAGAGATCTGCTTTGGTAGAAGAGAACGTAGAGCACTGTTTCCCCTGCGACTATCTACACAGGCATAATAACAGTCCGGTAGCACACACTTGGAATAATACAGTGTTATGGTAGTGGTAGCAGCTTTTTTACAGTTTTATTTTGGTGAGGGAATATTTTATAGCTTTAATTGTATTGAATCTAATTCCTGTGGCCTTGCTCAGGAAAATATCCCATTGAAGTCAATGACAATTTCACCTTAGGGTGGAGTTACATCAGCAGGTCTTGATTCTATTAATGATATTTCCAATAAAAATACTCTGAAGATGTATGCATATATATAAACATTTTTTAAAGCGATATATGAATGTCCTTTTAATTATCCTTTTTTTTTTTTCCTTTCCTCTTGAATGACTATGTAACACTCCCAGTGAAGCATATATAATATGAAAGGGCTTTAAGGCATTTTTCTGAGTAAGAGTAAAGGGCCATGCTGTCCCAGAGGACACTGCAGAAGGCACAGCACGTTTTCTGGTGAGACTCCCCCATTCCTTTTGAATGCAGAGGGAGCACTTGCCAGTATAATGATAAATGGGCTTGTGACCCTAGCTCTCTATAAGCAGTTTTCAGTCCAAGTTGAAACATTCCCTCTAAGTTCAGTACTGGCATTCTGGAGAAGGTTCTTGCACCCCTTCTCTTAACGATCCGTATAGTGTCTGCCATAATTTACTTCCAAGTCGTATCTCTTCGTGTACGTCCAAAGGATCTCTGCATACTGAATAATCCAGCAGCTGCCTGCTTCTCATCCAAATAGCTTGTGAACAAAAGTCCACGACTGCGGTGAGGTTACCTGGGGCACCTGGCGGTGCGCTGCCTCACCGGGTGTGCTGGGGAGGGCTACGCTGGGGACGACGTAGAAATACCGACGACACCTCAGCCTGCCTTTGAATGCTTCTTGTCTGTGTTGGCAGCAAGTGTGATCTTCAGGATGACTTCGGGGTTAGTTCGTAATGTGCAATGAGAAAAGGAGCCCAAATGTGGTCATCCTAGCTTATTATGGGTATGTGATCAATGGTGTCAATAAAAAACTGGGGGCATTTCACGTCTGATTATAGTTCTCTTCTCTGGGATGCTGTAGTAAGTAAATTCATTTCTTTGCAGCCTGAAGTAAAACACAAGTCTTTGAGTGCTTTTGTGTCAGAGTGCACAGGCTTTAGTCTGTGTCCCTCCTGCTTCAGCTGCCTGAACAACTGGAAGAATTTTCAAAAATTTGGGGCAATGCAAGGGGTCTTGACATTTATTACATGTGGAACTTTCCACATGTGGCAGAAATAGAAGACTAAGTTTAGAACGAGCAATATGACTTAATGTCTGTTACGCCATATGTTTTTCCTGCTGCTGCTGTACCAGAGAAAAGGGATGTGGAATAACCTGACCTCATTCTGACCGTGGCTGTGTGTGTAACTCCTTGGGGCTGTTACAGCCACATGAAAAATTCTCAGTCTGCTGCACCACAGAATAGGCAGATAAAATACACATCTATGACAAGACCTGGAGCAAAGGGAGTACAGTTTTGCACCTGAATTCCGCATACAAATCTGCCATGGATAGTTTGAAACATATATTACCTCTTATTTAAAATTAATTATTTTTTTAAGTACCTGAGTAGCTCTTGGACTACCGTGATGTGAATCATAGCAATATACTCGTTATGCATATGTTTTGCAGGTCATAAGAATGAGTCGTACATGTACAGAGTAGGTAACATGAAGAGTTCTGTGCAAGGGCTAAAATACATACAAATTTTAATTTGACTTGGAGCTTGGTCTATGTCATGTAATGGATGTTCTGTGCTTTAGAAGTAAGAAATGAAAACCTGTGAAGTCTAGTCATTTCATAGTGTTCACTGACACTCAGATTCACGCTTTCACCCATCTTATGGTCTGGTGGCAGAAGTAGAAACACGAGCGTGTGGTCTGAACTATAAGGCTTGGGAGAAGGAGGGTCAATCTCACAACTGAGCTTTCTTAATTTGTCATATGTTTTATTCACATACTGAGGTAGGTGTAAGTCTTTTAATCCATCTTAGGAAAAGAAAGGGCTAAGAAAAATAATGAAAGAATGCAGTAAAAAATCTAGCTTTCCCACCTATGGTGAGAAGTTCCAGTGACTGAACATCCAACTGTGCTCTGTGCACAGAGTATTCATTTAAAGAGGTGCCATCCAGTTGAAATGATGGGCTAGTTCCATAGCACATATGCAAAGATCTGTTTTTACATGGCTTCGTGGGGCTTGTATCAGTCTATACTAGCAATTTAGCCTCATGCTTTTAATGTAAATATCTTTTACTCAGACTGTATTGGAACTAACAAATTACATTATTTAAACTGAAAAAGTAAAGAAAAATGTTATGCTGCTATTTTTGCTATGACTACCACTAATTTTCTCATTTAAAAATGGAAATAGTCAATTATAGTCTATTTCACTTTCAGATTTCAATATTTGGAGTAGATTTTTTTTTTATCTTTTCTAAAACTACAAGTAAGTACTTTACTTTCTGGTGGAGGAGGAGGAATCACCATATCCATCTCAAGTATATTTCAATTAACTGTATTTTTATGAAACTCATTTGTATAGAAATTAATATTTGAGACAAATCTGATTAAATGGTGTCTCTAGGGACAGATATATAAACCATAGTATTGCAAACTCAGTTTGGTTTTTCTTCTACAGAATCTGAGATTGTCTTAGACTATTCACCCTAAATGATATGGTTAAATTAGTTGCCTGGTAATACTGTATTATATAGATACAATAGTACCTGTGTTTAGATACTACTTATAGTGATGGGTGTATAAGATGAATGGTACCAGTCCTATTAGTACACTGGCTAACTACAGCCAGATAATTCCTTTCTTTTAAAATTAATACTGTCTCTATTTTTCATAGTAGGTCAGAAATCATTTTCATTTCTTTTTCTATCCCTTCTCAGACACTGATAACTAATGATGGCTCTCTTACATTTCAGGGTCCTATTGTAGTTTCAGCTGTCTTTTTCTTTCTTTCTTCTTCAATGAGTTTGACTCTTTGAGCTCTCTTTTCTTTGCCATTTCCCTTCACTTTTTGTTACTTAGCTGTTATTTAGCTTTGCACCTTGCCTCACCGTGCCCCTTTTCATTGACATGACCATTTTTATTTGTAGTTCTGGATCAGTTCCCTCACTTACAGTCTTGGCCATTGTCTCTTCTTGATGTGGGACTTGCCTGACCCTTCTTTTCTTCATGGTCTACTAGCCGCAAATTTCTCTTCTTTAATAATCAGCTTATTTTGTCTTACATCACCCTGTCTATTGAGCTCTGTCTTTTATCATACTTCTACAACCTCTAATTTATCTACATAAGATCTTATCTCATTTGATTTTCTTACCTTCCACTCTAATATCACGTTTATACTTATGGCTAAGCCAGGTAATGGGCTAAAGCCAAAGCTCATCACAATCTGGATATACATATCCATATGGGTGGTAGGATGCAAGTGTCTCTGATTTAGTAGTCACACGCTGCCTAAAAATCCTTGCTTTCCTTTAGCAAGTGGTACCTAAACCCTCTAGAAAAGGTTATCTGAAGTCTCCTCAAGAGCAGACGGGATATCTAGCAGCAGCCACTCAAGCAGAGCTGTGTTCTTCCAACCTACAGGACTGTCACCTTCTTGGGCCTGCACTACAGAGTGGAGTAAGCCTGACTTTTAGGGTTGCCTAAAGGCAATGCCTTAATATGTGTTTGTAAAATGGGCCAAGACTTTGTAGAATACTTAGACAAAGTATTGTACCATCTGAGGTATCTTCTCTTCTACTATATATCAATTCTGACAGCCTTTGAACTACAGAAAATTACAGGAGAAACCCCTTCCCTTCCAGCCCTGAAACAGAGACCAGGTAGAAATCTTGCTCAGCATGGTTTTTTTATTACCAGTTTGTTTGCTTGCTTTCTCCCCGATTCCTCTGCCTGTTTTTCTCAGCAGCTGTTCTGACATCTTTCTTGCTTTGCTCTTGCCTTCTCTTTTCTTCCTCTCTTCTTTTTTCCCTTCAGATATTTCATGGTCAATTGTCTTCCTTATAAAAAAACTCATTTCACCTTTCCAGCCACATATGGCAAGTATCAGACTTGGATATGTAAAGTCTCTGTGATCTTATTACAAGAATAAATGTTCCCAGGAGTTACGTTATTATGTAATTTCCAGATGTCGATCGGAAGAAAAATACTACAAGTAATGGTGGGACCCAGACATATTTTTGCATAAGTTTCCTTACCGGATCATGGCATAACCAGTACAGTTGGTGAAAGTAATGAGCATGTTGTAGAAGATCAGTCATTCAAAGAACTGTCAAACAACTTTGATTGCCTGATTAAGAATTCAATTAAATGGGAGGTTAAGAAATGAATCCACTGCTTCACTTTAAAGGCATGCAAAAAAATAGATATTTAGGAAACCAGTTGGTGAAGTAAACTGAAAATACGGATTGCTTGCATATCTAGAAAATATTTCTATGTAAGCAGAAAAGCTTTTAGGATGACCCTCAGACTTCATAGATAAATAATAACTTAAAAGAGACTGTTAGGGTAATATCAGAAAGGGAAAGATAGGCTGTCAGACAAAGACAGCACATCGTGGAGGTTAACAACTGTGAGAACTATTAATATTTAATCTGTGTTACCCTTTATAAAGGAAATTTAGATCTTAAAGGCCTTGAGGAACTCTAGGGTGGAAATTCAAAGGAGGTTTCTAGCAGTCCAAGATTCTGGAGTAGTCATTCAGTGATAGTAGGGAGGAACTTCCGACTGAATTTTAAGATAGGTTTTGATGAGCCTCCCTTTATTCCTGTATACAACATCCACTTACCTTACTCCTTTAACACTTCTCCAGATAACCCATATCTGTCTTCTAAGTAGCTAGTCTTGGAAATTAAGGCCTCAAACTTGCATATCACACTTTATGTTCACTGGACTTCAGGTACTCTTATTTTTCCTTTTAATACTTGAGAAAGAGCAAAGCAAAAAGTAAAACTAAACACATGGCAGGCAAGCAATGAATACAAGTTAGGAAGGAATTTATTTTCAACTGAAAGGTACATATATTGGAACAAGAATTTTCATGAACTGCTTCCTCCCCCAGTATGATCTCAACCCTGCTGTGATTCATGTTTCCTAGGATTCCTCTTCCTTTTCTACTTTTTGTCTAGCATTAAGTCCACAGCTGAGCAATTCTCTATCCCCGAGGTTTGTATTTGCAATGAGAGATACGGGCACAAAACCCCATGCTGCTAGAATTCCATTATTACCATCTATATTTCAGTCACTTTTCAAAATATAATATAGATTCAGCACCTGTCTCTTTTGTTCCAGATGTCCACCATAGTAAGGTTTAGACCTCCCAAGGTCAAACTCAGATTCACCTACCCGTGCCTCTGGAGCAGCAGCTAAGACATCCAAGGTCAATGTCCCTAGATTGCCATCTAGACAGTTTCTCAGTGTTAATACATTATGATGTGTCAAGCACATTTCTGTATAGGACTCCAGTGTGGGTTACATGATATCTGGCTGCCCCAAGAGTAATTTTGAGAAGAATTCAGTACACGACAAAACTACATTCTTTACCAAATACAGTTATCTATAATGGATTTAACAGTTCAGGGCAGAAAAATATGACTTCTGCTTTTAGCGCTTTACTTCTCTGAATAGATACCAAAATTTTGCTTCTACTTCTGAGTCTATTTCTGTTCCTCTCCCATACTTCCTTGGTCCCTGGAGAAAGCCTTCTTGCCTTAGGTCTTAACCCAGTCTTACCTTTTGCACACCCTTGTTCTGTTTTAGCTGCATTCAATATGCTGGCTTAGATCTACCTCTGCTTCACAGGTGCACCTCTCTTTTTCCTGACATCTCCTCTTACATGTCCATCAGCAGTTTCAGCATCTTCCCTGTCATTCAGGCTTACAACTCCTATGTCAATTTTGACACTCTCTTCCCTCTTTCCGGAGCAAGTTGTCACTCCATCATGTCACTTTTCTCTAACTCCCTCTTCCCTCTTCTACTTCCATGACTGGAACTGTTGTTCAGGGTTTAGTCTTCTTTTGTCTCAAGCGCTGCAGGTCTAATGCCAGCTTGGATCCCCTGCATTTGTCCCAAGAGTATCCAGGAGACCCCTCTCACCCCTGGCACTGGTTGGCATCCCTACACTGCATGGTTTTTGTCTCCCACAAATTTCTTGTGTTTCAATGGAAGTTGTTGCACTATGGGACTGAAAACTGGCAGCAGAGGGCAAAGGCACTGCGGCTCTTTACTAAATCTGTTGTGCAGGCACAGTAAACCCAGCGAGCTTTTATTGTCCAAGAAACCCATGCAGGTTAAGTGCTCTCCCTGAATCATCTGAGCCCAGTGCATCACTGGCCAGGCATTTTCATGCATTCTATGGGCAACTGGATCCTTTATGGCATCATCTGATCAGCTCCTCTGACGAGGAAGGGATTTGCGCTGTTCTCTGGTCTTGACTTCGGCAGTGGACTTACTTGGGTTTTTTAAGTGTTTTGAGGTTTTCACGTCTTCAAAAAGAAGACAGACATAAGCAATATGTTTCGTTGGGGGGGGAGCTAAAGATTAGTTACTGGCATAAACATTATTTCTGATATTCATGATGGAGAGGTTCAGTGTTTATGGTATACTTGTGTAGTGCTGCAATTAGCAATATGGGACAATGTGACGCTGTGCTGCAGTCATGGCCTGAAACAGTAAAGGTATCTGCTCCCCCCCTAGTTATTTCTACTACTGTTACAATATTTGACCACCAGTTGCTGTTCGCTCCAGCTAGTAATTCTCCACGTAATGTATGCATAGCCAACATGAGCCTATTTACAATCGACTGTCTCTTTATAGTGAGATTTTATACTAGCTCTATGACTGTACTTCCCAAGCGTCACAGTACCTAATGTGACGTTAGCTACTATGACACAGTCCAAAACTCAGAAACACTGAACTTTTGTTTATTGTTTATTAAATTGTTTCAGAAACTTGCCATGGACTATAAAAGCTTTCACAAAAAGTGGCTGTTCCAGTTCTGTAAGGTGCAGCCTTCCAAAATTCACTTCTTGTTGGTCTTAGAATATATTAAATTACTGTTCATCCTCATTTGACTGATTTAAAAGGTTGAGAACTACAAGATTATGGATGTTCTATTTTTTCCCATGTCTATTCTTTATTGCCTTTTTTCTTTGTTATCTCTCTTCTTCTTAAAGTCTTAGTGTAATCCTCACCCCCTTCTACAGGGAACTAAATACAAACAGTTCCCTTGACAATAGTTAGTACAGGGTTCCATAAAGAGCTGGCACAAAATTAAAGAAGCAGGGAAATTTCCAGTAAAAATATTGTATAAGCTATGCATATACATAGAATATGTTTGCAGCATAATTATGAATGTGTCATTCCCTTGATACAACTTCAATAAAGTAGCTTGAGATATTTATTATCAATAGCTAAAAGTTAACTTCAGTTAAGACCCCTTTATCCTTTTATGTCCTCTCTTTATTTTTCTGTTAGTCTGTGTGTATAAGTGTTTCATTCTTTCCTGTCATTCATTTCTAGGGAGGGTCACCTCTCTGCTGCTAGTTGAGAGATGGTGGTGCACTGATAAAGACTAATAGCAATGTTCACAACAGTGAATCACTTGAAAATCAAGGGACCGTTTTCAAGATAAGGTGCTTCTGTGAATCCAGTTAGGTATGTTAGGTATGTCGGTTGTTATGAGGATCAGGGTCCAGTGATGGAGGTGTTCCTGGCATCTGTGATACTGAGACTCAATAGTGAAAGAATGAACACATGTATGTCGGGGCACCACTGCCCGCATAGGTGTGGGTTTATAGGAATACCGTACAATTCCCTAGGTTATGAATGAGAACACACGTGATGTATGATACTGATGCATAACAAATGAATACACAATGCACTTAAAACTCTTGTACCTGTTTTTTGCATACTTGGCCTCTTTCCTGGGGTTTACTCTGGCATTTCAAATGTAGCTGCTTAAGTATCATCTTCAATATGAAGTCTTTGTCAGCTAGGGCTGTCTGGCAAACAGGAAATCTGCTTCCTGGACATTTTAGTTGGGAATTCAGTTTCTTTCTCTTCTTTAAATGTTCATAGTTAAAAAAACATATTCATGAGGGAGAGATTCATATTAGAACTGCCATAGCCCCATTTGCTATGGCATTTCCTAGGTATGTAGGAAATGACAGTGCCAATTCCTTTTTTCCTTGATTCTAGCCATGGTTTTGTGGCTTATCAGGTGCCGTTCTCGTATAACAGCCCAGCTGAGTACATGTAGAGAGCCACAGCACCAGCTTCGCAACGGGTTTGTAAATCTGAATTTCTCCATTTTTTTCATGAGTTCCTAAATCACCAAGATTTCAATCTCGATTTTGGGTCTTCTGAACAAAGGGAGTACATTCATTAACATTACACTGCATACATTCCTTCCTTGCATTACAAAGATGCAATAAACTAACAATAAAGGTTAAGTACATTTGAAATGTCTTAAAAATTTTTCTTATCAATTCCAGTAGCAACAAATTTGCAGGTACATAAATATAAAATAAAAATTAAGTATTCTTAAAGTCTCTAGAATAATTTTAATACTGGTGTAATATATATGACATACAATATATAAACATATGTATTTATGATTGCAAGGCCAGGTTAAAACCAGTTTTGACAGAATTCATAGCATCAGGAGAAACTTACTTGTTTTAGATATTATATACCCCACTGTTTCGCATTCAGTATATCACACTATTATGTGTATCAATGTATAGGCATATAAGAAAACAAAGGGAAGCAGAAACTATTAATGATACTGCGATATTAATTCCCATTTCTCAATTACATTCACATCACATGAGAGCAGATGTGTGGCTATATTTGACTATTTTTCAACAGAAGCATGGCAACTGATAAATGTACTTCTAGCCTGGGCTTGCGAGTGTACTGGAACTAGTAGAAAACAGGACGGAACAGCAAGGACATGCTATGGCTTAATTCTGTATTCCTGCAGAGCCTTGGAATTGTTTGGCCATGTTTTCTGCGTTTCGTTTTTTGCTGCTCCAAATGAGAGTGAAGAATTCCTTCCTGTAGTTAAAATGTGTTTTGGATGAGCAGGTGTTGATTCAGTCAAATTTGCAAGCTGATTTAACTTCCTGGGATTTCAACTGTTGAGGCACAAGGGGAAAACGTTTAAAAAGTGCTGGCAACAGTAAGCGCCTATAGATCATTATTTCAGATTGTTGTTGTTGGAGGAAATGTGATGCAGTGTTTGGTTCATCAGCCACAGTTCCATTTTATGGTATCAGTCAGGCTCGAGGAGGTCAGTCTGTACCCAGAAGGATCTCTTCTGGAACTCTTTTGTTCTCTCAGTCCATGAAAGAATAGTTGGAAGCAAAAAATAGACCATGTCAGATGGAAGTTGGTATCCTGGCATAGTTCCATTAACTTAAATGGAGTGATACTGATTTACACAAGCTAAGTGTCTGCCCTTAAGCCTATTGTTTAGCAGTCATCCAGGAGTATTTTCATACCTTTCAAGGGGAAGTTCAGATGGTCTTTAAAACCTGTGACACTTTACTAACTGAAGTGTAAAGCTGCAAAGCAGTAACCAAGGCACTTTCTTTTTAAAAATTGCTTTCTTAAGAAAAATCAAATGCTACAAAATAGCTTTATAGCTAAAAATAGTTCTGTCTTGGTGATTTTGAAAGTTCAGGTGCTGTGAACTTAGCTGTTTGTATTCAGGCTGTGGTAGGGGTTCTGCTAGTAACAAAGAGAACTTTCCATGCTGATGATGCAAAATGTATTCTTGATGCCACTTGTGATCAGGCAGCTCTAGATAATCCACACTATTTATCATGGCAGCAATAGAAAACCTTTTATGTTATTTCTAGATCAGCTGAAGTCTGATTTTTTGTCTAACACCACTGAGGAGCTTCACTCTTTCTAAGAGAGAAAAGAAAGGCTGGAGTAAATTACAGAACATCATACCTATTTCTTTTCACTTATATTAAATAACCTATTTTGGCATTTTTAATGCATGAAGTCTTTTTGATACGTGAAGTGAAAGCGTGGAAATTGTCTGCAAGTCTAGAAAACATTCTACACTGGGAAACTGATCTTCTGTCTGTGTCTGTATGCAGCCTCTTAGATCCATTTTGAAAAAGAACATGAAAAGCATTCATATATGTTAAAAAGTGAATAGATTCTATGACGCTAGTAACCTTACTTCTGTCCCTAAACTAAATGTTACTTAATTTAGTTAAGTCTGTAATTGGGACTGCCTAGGCTTTTCCTAGGCTTTTTCTTTTTCCTCTGTCACAGAAAAACATAATTTTCAACTGTCCATCAGAAAAAAAAACCTAAGACATTAACATTTTGATTTTAGTCTAGACATTTAACCAAGTGAAAATTCATCCTTTCAGTTCAGGCTGATATTAACCTACATATTAGCTACTTACCCAATACTGTTGAAGTATATCATGGTATCCCATTTTCAGTCCCCTCCTTCTCGCTGGAGAGGGCTCTTCTTCTTGACTGGGGACTTGGCGAGTTGGAGTCGGTGCCGTTCCAGCATCTCAGGATCCCCAGAGAGGGTTGGACCTCAAGAAGAAACAAAACTTTGTAGATACCTTGATATGCTTCCCATGTGATCCCTCCCTTCGGAGGGGAAGTAACTTTGTTCAGATAGAATTAAAAAGCAGAGTAATTATTCTAGAATAAAATATTTTTTATCCTTGGAATAGAGTATCCACATGGAGGAGTTATATCAGCATAGCTATGGTACTGTAATTATTCTGTTAAAGTGAGGCCACTCAAATTCTTCTTCTGGCTAAACCCCAATATGACCTGTTACCACAAGTGGGAAGAAAAGGAATAAAGAAGGTTCATTGGGCTCTTCATCACCTCCCACGTAACACCTTCAAATAAAAACTGTAATTCTGGTGTGGATAAGAACAGCAATGAATGAAATAAAGTGAAACATAGAACCTTTTTTTCGTACGTTATTGAAATGTTCTGCTAGCAAAATGAGCCAGACAAAAGATAGAATGTGATGATATGGCACAGTGCCGTGCTCCATAGAGATATCTAAGCAGTTCTGAACACCTGGACTAGTGTAATCAGTAGCTTATCTTATTAATACATTGAAATGAGTTTTTAAAGACAGTATTTTGCAACTTAATATCCAGAATATTTAATTTTAAAATTAAAAAGACATATGAGAGTTGAGAATAATAGATGAGATTTTAAAAAAATATGTAGTTTATTTACTTTGTTAACAGAATTTGGGTGACAGAGAATAAATCAAGACTTCAAATTCGCTCATAAGGAGATTAAGCACAGTGCTGTCTCAAAGGTCTGAGTCATAATTCTTGGTCAAATTCTCTCTTAAAATTCACTTCTAGTAATAAGAAATTTAAAACGCGCCTCTGATTGCATCTTATTACAGTAACCCCCCAATCATTTGTTCTCTAAGGCTTTAACACTGCACATTATCAGCATGTGCATATTACCTCACTGCACTTTAATTTTGGTGAAATCTGGTGTCTATACAAAAGGCTGTTGTTTGTAAAGTCAGTTCCTTGGAGCAGTTAGTTCTTGTTAGTTTACCAAAGTTGCTCTAAGTCAATCTCTTTTTCCTTGTGATACAATACTTCGTAAAAAGATACAAATTGTGTAAAAGAGCTATGCTCCTTAAAACATGTCAATTATTTCACTGAGGTAAGAGACACTCTCAAGAAGAGAGTTTATTAAAAAGGAATTGTTGATCAGTTTATCAAAGAAAGATTTGATATAAAAATCATGACGGGTGCAATGTAAGGATTAACAATTCAATATATGCCATTTACAAGTTCCTAAAGGATAGTTTGTAAAGTCTGTTTTAAGAGTAGCTGCCTTCTTGAACTATTTCAGTGAGAATTACTTCAAGCTCTTCAGGGAAGGAGCTGTTCCTTTATTCTTCTCTCTTAAGCACCTATCAGGATGTGGATGCTCTAAGATATGAAAGTGATTAAAACAACACTAATTAGTTTGACAAAGTAAGATGTGGAAAACCTCTAAGAGATGTGTAATGTGGAAAACCTCTAAGAGATCCATTAATGTTGTTAACATTAAAAAGGCAGGAATAAGCCTATGCCCATGGAGTAAAAAACATACCTCAAACAAAGTACTGATGGCAGCATACTCATTGTAGTGGGGACGCCAAGAAGTTACTATAGCTTTGGGGGTAGGAAGTACGCAGGAGAAAAAGCAGAGAAATGAGATGAGATTTATTTCCAAATCTCATCCATCTCAAAATCGCTTTGATGGCCTTTAGCAGCATCCCACCTGCAGAATACATGGCCAGCTCCAAAGCCTGTAGCCTCAGCTCAGAGATGACACTGATGGAGAAACAGGGTAGTAGAAGCTTCTTCCCCCGACCCCTCTGAGGTCTTGCCAACAGCACTGTGTTCCCTGAGTACTGCTAGCCAAGTAATTCCAGTAACAGCGGCTGGTTTTACAGTAACTGAAGGAAAAAGTTTCAAACGCTTCAGCTGATTCATTGTGGGATGTATGTGGGTAACAGAGGCTATTCCTACCTTTCTCTCTAGCAAGAATCTCATGCTTAGGAGTCTGTGTGAAGGCTAGCTTAGAAGTAGATTGTGTAGCCTGTAAAATTAGGAGGCATCAGCTTTATGATTGTCTATGCAAGCTTCATTCTTACCATTTTATAGAACGCATACAGACTTTCATTAGACAGTCAGATCACCCTTTCCTCAGAGGGACCCTTCTTCACAAAGTGCACAAAGTCTGAAGACACAAAGGGACAGACTTAAGTTCTCACCTTCATTATAAGCCTGCTTCCCTAAGCTTTTCCTTTGTCATAAATTTCTTTCAAGATACTGGTATCGTTTTAATATGACACAGGTTTTCAAGGTTGTTTGTTTCTTTTTTGGGGTAGCATATCTGAAACAATGATAATTTTGTTTTCAATGTAAGAATTCATTATTTTAATGAAGATAACCTCAAAACACATGGAATTTAGCAAGACTACATACTGCTAGACTACCTACTTGTATTTTCTAAGGTAAAAAACCCAAACCATGTTTCATGTCTCATTGTGGATGTGAATGTAATTGATTATGCTACATAAATGGATTATTTTAAGTAAGTCTTAAGAAATTGTTCCTAAATTCAAGGCTTAGGTTCTGTTTGGAGTTTTTTAGCTGTTATCTGCTCTGGTAAAACAGAGCTTGGTTCATTGCATTCACAATGACTGTGATGACCTCTCAGATCAGCCACTGCATGTAATCACCTGAAGACGCAACAATAATAAAAACATATTTTCCAAATAGTTATTCGGCAGCAACTGTGCTTGACTGCATTCCCATCGGAAAAAGGAAATGGCTTGGATTCAGCATTTTCAAATGGATGTAAATTTGTTTAATACAAACATAAACTTCACTGTGAAGTGAACATTAGTTATTAAAAAAAAATAAATCTGGAACAAACATGCTACAGTAAAAAAGATTGACGTGACAGTAGCAGTTATATTAAGAGATATTAGATTAACATCCTCTAATTTTATAAATCATGCAATTTGACAGCTCATTCTATGTATATAAGAAGTAATTTATCAGAGGATTTCCTTTTTTAGCATCACAGAAATGTGTTTTACAAACCTTTACGTAAGAGTTAAGATGCAAAATAAATGTGTGGGAAACAAATAGAATTAGATTTACCTAGCCTTAAAGAGCCATCATCAAAAAATGATCATATGAAATTTTAATTCCTACACATGCTACCAATAGTCTTTTTTGGAGAGGCAGGATGCGGGACCAGTTCTAGATAACAATCCACTCGTTTTCTTCACTGTGGATGGGCATGGTTACTTCTGAAATGCAACCACTGGCATGTGTTTGTATTTTGCATCTAATCACCAGATTTGAATGTAATTATGTATTTTGCAGGTGAGGTGTTAATGCGGGTTATATGGCACATCAGCTGTGTGCTGCCACTTGAAATGGTCCACTGGAAAATCTTGAGACAAACAACATTCAATTAGGCGCACAGCCATGAGCAGCTGTGCTAAGTACCACTGGCATCGCCTCAGACGTACAATTCTCAGTGAGAGCCTACTGGTAGCCGCTTTTAAAATGTGTTTATGTTGGTGGCAAAAACTTTCCATCATCAATTCTTCTTAAACCTCTATGCCTCTGAGCTGAAAAATTACAGCTGCCTGCAAGGGAAGGGATGCTCAGTCCTATTAATTTTCATTGGATGAAAAGGATCTTTTTTTCCTTCAGGCTAAAGGTTTAACCTTTATGAGTTTCATGAGTTACAAAGGGCAGCCAGATTTTTATTACATGGGGTAGAGCTGTGCATTTGTTCAAAATAATCAGCACTGGGCAATCTACTGTGTATCGATCCAAAACAAACATTATTACCCATGTAAGCTGTTTCCTTCTCAAGTCTACATTTGGCATAGGAAAACAAACTTGTTTAATCATCAGTTTTCAAATGCTTACCATATATGTCACTACAGTCTGTTATAATGTTTGGGATTCATGACAGCAATACTATTTGGGGAAATGCATCAACAGATTTTGTAGGGTGCTTTTTTCCCCTCAAAAATCCCACATGTGTGTTTAGAAACTACCTTTCTGAAACACAAGCACTTCCACAAGTAACACTGACTTGCTCAGCAGTCAAAAGAGGGAAAAGCCAGCAACACCTTTACAACTGTATCTTTGCAGCTGTTACAAAACTAAAAGCCATACAGGTTTTTTTAATTTGTAGAACAGTGCTGGTTGATTCCTTCTGACTGGCTGTGGAGGGTGTGGTTTGCCAACCCTCCCAGTGCCAAAGAGTGGAAGACATGCTATAAGGGCTTTTTGGAAAGAAGTACTCAAGCATGGTGATCATTGAAGGGAGGAGAGGGGAAAAGAGGAGAACAGAAGACAAGGAAGAGCATTTAGGTTTAGTTTTGGAATCCTCTTTTAGTTACAGAAGCCCAAACAGCATAGACGCTGTCTTTTGACTTGTTACTCTATCGAGGATGAGAAAACCTTCAGCTCAGGTATAGTTACACAGAGGTCATGAAAGTATAGGGAACAGTAGTTGGAAGATGAAGAAAAAATTCATGAGGTCATTCGTATCACTTGGCAATGAGAATATTGCTATGTTGAAGGGACTGATAAGAAATGCTCACAAGCTGAAGGGCAGTTTGATCATAAACAGGAGTTAGGATATGAGACTTGTATCTCTTTTTTCAGTGTATGTGTCTGATTCTGTCAGCCCTCTCAAGACTTGAGAAGGACTTCATCTGGAGTCCATCTTGATTTGGACCCATAGTTGCGTACATGGAGTCATATCATACTTGGGAGGTGACTGGAGGTCACTTATCTGTATCACTGGAGATACTTATAAGGTGATAACTGGGCAGTAAATGTAGCAGCATTGGTGAGACAACAGTGGAGGGAACTGAGGCATACGAGGACCACTGCCTTTGCAGTGTAAGTGTAATCTACGTATGCCAACAATCTATTTCTATGTGCTTTTAACCTCTGCTTGTTAATGAAGTCTTTCTCTATATACAATTTTTTTTTTTTTTTGTGCACGACTAGCATTTCTCTGAAGGATGAGAATATTTCTTAATATCTGACAGATTTGAACTGTGGGGAATGCACCTGTCAAGACTTCAGCAGTATACAAAAGAAGACAACTTCTATTAATTCTTTGGTGGTGCAACAGAAGTTGTGCAAGATGAGAAATCTGCTGAGTAACTGCTAGTTATTTAAAAATTACAACAGGAAAAATTAAGAGTTACGATTCACAAAGTTATGGTCTTCCCCAATTATCTGTAATTTAAAAAATCAGAATTAATCACAGTTTTTAAAAAATCATAATTTGTGCTTCAAGGAGACTGAATGGGCATTTGTAAGCAAACCAATCCTATTGATGAGTTAGTGAACTCAGAGAGTAAATAGGTTGTAATGATGGAGGGATTGCTAATCTCTGGGCATTTCAGATATATCTCGTGTTGATGCACTAATATGTGTTTGTATTGATAGAAATAGTGTGACTGGTTGAATGAGAGCTTTTGTTTGCATCTTGAAGTGAGAGCAGCCATCATACATCAGCATACAATTTATGTATGGTTTTCATTGTTTGGTATGTAACACTGTGCGAGGTGAAGTAGAGAACTCGGAACCGAGAATAGTCTAGTAGTCATATTCTCCCCGAGTGCAATTTTAAAACTGAATTAAACAATTCTTTTCTACACAACACTCTTAAAAAAATAACATAGTACATCATTTAGTTTTGGTGAGCAAAAGTTAAATAGTAGACTCATTCTTTATCGCTCATATTTTAACCCTAACTTACTTACACTTGAATAGTAGACCAAATAACAGAGTCAGTTGTATAGTAAGGATGCTGGATTTTTCTTGTATTTACCTGCATAATATAAGCTAGTTCCGTACAAAATCTCAGTACTGTGTCTATCATTGCTGGTTTGAGATGTGCAGCAACATTCCTCAGGCATTTTCTCTTGGAAGAATATGGTACTTCATAGCCTCATATATCTCCTTCTAAGGAAGATGGGAATAAAGTGGATGAGAGCTAATCTAGTCTAGGTCTGTGTGTTTTCTCAGAGTGCCTTTGACAACACGGTCCAGAGTGAAAGCAGTCTTTTCAGTATACTTTTAGCTAATATGATTTTTACAAGTTTTAGAAAGAGTCTAATATTCCTGTAGGTATATTAGTTTGTATTTTCCAATGCAAAACTCCTTTTGTTTGAATTTGAATTTTCTATTTTGCTTTGCATTAGTCTTTTTTTTACCGGTTCTCTGCGGTATTTCAAATGTAGATTCATCTACATATTTCATTAGGTCAATGTGATCCAAACTATTTAACCCAAAAGATGAAAGTAGCTTTTAGTAGTTATTCTTGGGAATTTTGTATTCTAAATTTCCATCTGTGGGTGTTAAGAATTCCTTTTCAAGCAGAGTTATTTTGAGCCTTTTGAAATATGTTTAAGTCCCTGCTCCTCCTCTTCCTCCTCCTTTCCTTTCCTTTTATTGTTAGCAACATAAATCTATGGTATGTAACTTAATTCATATGACGTTTTAGGAAATACACAGAAGAATAATAGAAAGCATACAACGCAAAGTCAGTTGTGATGATACAGGAGAAGTTCAGCCTGTATGCTGTAACGTTTCTTCTGCCACTTTCAGAATGACCCTCAAGAGAGTTAATAAGAACATATCCTGCATGGAGAGCTGCTCTTTTGTTTTTTAAGATCTGGGGGTTGTATTGCTGGTTTTTGTTTGGTTTGGAGTTCTTTTGTTAGTTTGGTATCTTTTCAGTTGCTTCTACTGTTTCAAAGAATGTCATAAAGGAGAAAGATACGCCTCAAAGAGAAGTATTAGCCAGTGTAATGCTGATTGAAGCTTTGGAATACTTGGCTGTACAAAAACGAAAGATGTCTTAAATAACTCTCTACTTTTACAAGTTCTTTTAAAACTTAGCCTTCCTTTCACAATAACAATATGAAGGTTTCTGTCTGATCTTGTGGCTTAAGGAGCTTATGCAAGACTGTGATGAATAAATAGGGAGTTTTTCTTGGGAATGGGGTGGGGGCATTACCTTGCATGCATCACTGAGAGATTGATATTACCATCTTGCACAGAAGACTATTGTCCCTATTTTAAAGGGTGTTAAAAGACTGGAGGGATTGTAGAAAATAGTTACAAAAAAAAAAAGGTAAGTCTGGATCAAGTGCCTTTCAATAAAAAATTTAAACAAGTCAATCTGTTTAACTTATCCAAAAGATTGAGGGATGTCTTAGTTGCAGTATATAAATTAATGTTTTGATGCTAAGACAATATTGAGTACTAAAGACTCTCTAACAGTAGTGGAAAAAGGGGTAATAAGAGAAGGGCTAAAAGATGAAACCAGACAACCTACAATTAGAATTTGACAAATGTTTTTAATGGAAAGGGTATTCCTTATGACTGGAGGTGGTGGGTTCTCTTTTATCTCAGGATGTTTTCAAATCCATCTGAGATGACGTTTGCTTTAGAAAACGCACCTTTCAAGAAGGGTTGATATGGATTTGACACAGAGTTTACTGGTGAAGTTAATTATCTACAGAGTGTAGCCAGTCACTATTTTTTTCAGTGGTCTGTTTGCCTTTAAACTTCATGAACTTTAAACTCACTCATGAATTCATGTTTTTGTCTTATTATTTGAAATATTTATTTTGCCAGGCTATATTAGGAATGAAGGTATGATAGCCTTCTTATTTCTGTACATTCATGTGCTTTTATGTTCTCTGATTTGGCTGGTTTGAGAGCAAGATGCTGGGGAATACTTTTCTCTCCTTTTTTCATATTGACTGGTAGAAAGTAGGTGTTTAAAAAATCTCACTCTACCCAGGACAGCGCTAACGCAAACCCAGGTTTGTTAACCCAAGAGATTTGAGTAAGGCTATTGGAAGAAATGAGTTAGATTCTTTTCTGAAGTGAGCCTGTCATATTATAAGAGTCTCCAATCTCTACAGGACAATATAGAAAAAAAACCAAGAAAAAAAATTTTGTTGGGTTTGGCTTTCAGGAACTTTGAAAAAAGCAAATACCTGCAGGACCACCTACACTTCCAGTTTTATAGCTGTCCCAGATTAAAAAGACACAGAAAAGACAATTCTAATTATCTTTCCTCTTTCAATGGTGAAGGAAAAAAATGATCTTCCACTATCCATAAATTTACTATAAGGCCTATTAAAAGATAGCTGTGGTGCTGTTCAAGCTAATGAGTTGCAATGCCAAGTGTACACTACAATTTTGGCTGAACTGTGTTGTGGTTTGACCATCAGGCTTTAAGGACGGTGATGGACCTGGGTGCGGCGGGAACAGGAGGATTTGCAGATGGAGGAGCGTCGGTGGGCTCTTCACAGTTTGCCGGCTCAAACAAGATCTGAAACTTTTGAAAAGAGATGGGATTCTTTGGGGAGGAGAAAAATGGCATAATAGAAAATCTTCTTCTGAAAGTAATAGAATTACTGCTGTGCATCAGGTACACATTTGTATACTTGAATTGGTTGGGAAAAGGTTGCTTCCTAATGAAAGATGAGACTATTTTATCCCAGTAGAGATGAAAAGCAGTAAGACAATGTAGTTTACAGTAGATAAGGGTAAAGTTTTCTTTTACCTCCCCACTTTCTACATGGCTCTATGTTGCTCTCACATAGGCTATGTGTCTGCTAACCTGAGGATATCAATCAGGCTATGTTTCAGCAGGAAAAAAGTATGACTCTTAGCTGTGTGATCTTGGTGGGAATGCGTTTGCAATAGAGATACTTTTGGCAAGAACATTTACTTCCTTAAAGCTGCATGGGAGTTATCCTTCCCTCATACAGAAAATTGCTTTACAATATTACCATTGGAAATTATCCCTGGGAAGACATGCCATGTAACAGAAGTAGCACAATGAAATGGCTTCTGTGCTACAGTCATTTACAAATTTATAAAGTTTAAGCTATAGTAAGAAGTCTTGTTTTGCCGCTTTTCTTAATATGATGCAGAATATCTTTAAAAAATATTCATGGAAAATGTGCTATGTCCTTTCTTTTGCTCTAATCCTCTGTATTACCTGTACAAAGAACAAGGATTTGCACACACCCCCCTTTTTTTTTTGCTTATCTGTGCTGCAGTCCTACCGTTATTGTTTGATTCTGCTTAAATCCCTCTGTACCTAAAGGTACAGCCTTATCAATTGAAAAGCTAATGCTATATAAGAAGTGAAAAGAACACAGAAAGGTTTCCTAGCAACTACTGTGAATCCTTCTAAAGTAAGTCAGTTAAAACCATGTAGTACGTGCAATGGGTGTAAATTAGGGAGCTAAGCTGATCCACAGATTTACAGATGCCCACTATAAAGTACAATAAAACCTGTAATAGAAGGTGAATTGCTCAAGAAGAAAATCACATCAGAGTCTTGACAGCTTTATCATTATTTAAATGATCCAGCTTAAATTCTACTATGTAGTTAGTAAGACTGAGTGTCAGAGCTACAGCAACGGCGTACAAAAGCACAGTTAATAGCATTGGTTAGTGTCGCTGCTGTGATTATGTCTTTTACTGCTCTTTCTAAAAAACAACCAGCAAACAGAAACAAACAAAACAAACTCCAAGGGGCAGTTGCGGGGGAGCCATTACAAGGTGCAAACATACCAAATCACGTCTGTGAAACAGGGTCTTTCTTGTTTTGTTCTGCTTTTGCACACCATGAATTAAATCGGACATTTTTAGGTTAGTAAATTCTGTTCAGTAAAGTATAGGGAGGCTAACAATTATCTGTCTCCGTACACGCTGCTCTCCCGCACTCTCCCATGCACTGGTATTTCAATGTAGGTTTCTTCACTCAATGCTTTTTTATTGTAGATGTTTTTTAAAGAACTCTTTGGACTGGGATTAGGGAATCAAGCTAAAACTCCCACTTTTATAAAGGCAATATCTTTATTTCTGGAGCATGCTCACTTGACACTCAGCTTGGTTACAGGAAATTTGAAAAGTTTTCACCAAAAAAAATGTTTGTGGCTCATACAATTAAATTCTTTATTATGTATTTAAGTTAATTGATGAGTTGACTTTCAGATCAAGTAGTGCAACACGTTTTCATTCGACTAAAATATTCCTCATTTTACGCTTGTTCAGAAATTACTAATAATATGCATAAGAGAAAATGTAGACCTGCAAAAGCTAACTTTTAGTCTAAAATATTTAAAATTTTACATTACAGGTGAAATTCTCTCCTTACTCCTGAGTGATTTGTAGCACTTAATTAGTTCTTCAGAATCTTTAGAAACAATAAATTATCCAGGGATATCTGCAAGCAAAAGTACAGTTAAACCAAGCAAAGTTTCCCCATTGTTCTCTAGTAAACAAATGTACCCTCCAGTAAAGAGAAAAGACAGGATGGGCTTCAAGTGCCACCTATTACCCCATCCTAATGAGACAAATTCATGTCTGAAGAATGCTGCATGTTGGAGAATGCCATTTGGGACCAAGATTTTGTGGTGGTGGTTTTTTGCTTGTTGCTTATGTCGTTACCCCTGAAATGAGACTCATGTGAAAACAAGACCCAAATCACAGTCCCTCTACAGGAGTAACAGGCGCGTGCATGTGAATGCTCACGTTTTTATTATAATAGTTTTAGTCTTTGGTTTCTTCCATTTTGCAGATTCTGCTAAGCAAATCTGAAAAGGTCTGAAACATCCACGCACTCTGGTATTTACCCAATGCTTATCCCTCCCTGGCTTCTCTGATCTGAAAATCAGGTTGGAACTGTTAACAGACTGACCTTTCTCACGTTATTGTGTTATTTCTGCTTCTCCTTTTGACTTCTCACAGAAAGTGCAAAGACACAAACACCTTGAAAAGCAACAAAACAAAACAAACAAAAAAATCTAAACGGGAACAGCAGCACTCCGAACACCAAGCAAGTTCGGAGTTTTTTCTGAATTTTGGCAATAGTCTGAGCTGGCTCTTACTTTTGAGGTGCCCATTCATCCATTTTGTACTGTGGAGAGTGAACTCCTAACTCTTCTGGAGGGCCGGCATAAAAATTGTGAAGCAGTAGTTTTTGCCTCGTACTTCTTCCTTACCCTCTCCAACCTCACTCAGCAACAATTGCACTTTCAGAAGTACTATGGTAGGAGTATTAACTCGCTCGGTAGATTTTAGCCTTCATTTCCACAAACAGGTTATGAATATATTAGGAGCATTGGGATACTGATGTCTAGCCAGCATCTCCAAGTATTTGTGGAGACCCTTATTCCAGGCATAAAGGGAGCTGCCTGCCCCGAGGTCTGTGTTGGTGCTCTCTGTTCACATTCACAGGTACATACCTTTCTCTTGAGGAAGTTTGGGAAGTTCCTGTAGTAAACGTAAAATTTGAAGCAGGTATTCCCTAATGCTAAGTGTGTGTGTGTATTATTTGTTTGGTTCCATTCTTTTTTCCCACCTGGTAAAAGTGGAAGTGGAAGACTTGAGACAATTTGTCGCCACACAGTCTGCCTTCTCTCTGACCCCTAAAGGAAGACTGGAGACTTGCAATATCAGGTGTGTATTACACATTCAGGTATTATCTCTGGCAGCGTAAGCTTGCCTCATGTGTTGAGGGGTATTTGTTTTAGAAGTTGAAAGAACAAACTCCAGAAACTCCTTTATACAACTCTGAAGGAAAGGCCTGTAACTTGGCTAATGTCAAACACCCATATAAACTTACAGTCAGCGCACACATGTAGCAATGCATTCTTGTTAACGGCCTGGCTGCACAGTAGCTTTGGAAAGACTTATTAAGTCATCATCTTTAGCTGTGGCAGCTGAAGGTGTGTACAATCACACTTGGCACAGGCTGATTGTTAACAGTGTGCAAAACTAGATATATGCTGATTGCGAAATGTATCGGAGGCTTTTCCTTTTACAGGTAAGCAGCATAGTAGATAGGGGCAATCGCTTGCTTTCATCTTCATGGCATAAGAAATAGTCTTTTCAAATACCATCTTCCTACTAAAATTCTTCAGTACAGTACTGGAGAGGAGGCCTACCAATCGTTTGTGGAATTTAATTTTTACCCTCTGTGTAATTAAATTGCCACTCTTTGAAGATTTGTGCTAAGCACAGGGGAATAATTTAGACACATAATGTAATAATGCTTCCAGATGGTAAATTCACGAGTCTGTTTTCTGGTGGTATAATTAATTATTCTAGTCTTTCATAACATTTGAACCATCATTATGTACCACCGTGTCCTAAACCTGCGCCAAAGTCTGGATACTTGCTCCTTATGTTTCTTAGTTGTATTCTAGTCTTATGCTTGCCCAAATCAAGGAATTATTGTCAAGCAAAAACAATAAATAACTGTGAAAGTCACAGAGTGTAAAAATCTGTTTACTACTACCCCATATGGAAATTATTAGTATGCTATGAGTTTTTTGGGTATATTATCAGGATCTGACTTTCTGATAGTCTTTCTGATAGTCTGATACCAGCAGCAATATTGTAGTCATAAGAATAAATGAACTTACTTTATCTTTACCCTCTGGCTTTTATGAAATGGGCCGAGATAAACTATGCTATAGGTATTTTCTGCTACTAGTTTCTCTATATGCATGATTTTGTGTTCTCATACTGCATGATTTGCAAAAACTCATCTTAAAAAATAAAGAAGTGCAGTTTCTCTAAATCTGTAATTGACATGGGACGTTTATTTCAGTCTATCTAAAATTTATATATGAGTGTGAATAAATATTGCTTATCTACTCTGCAGGTGTGCATATGCACATACACAGCATTTAGATTTCACTGTTTACCAGGTCATTTACTTAGCTTTAGCAGTTGATATTTCTTAGGATAGTATGCATCTAGACTTTCATGAAATTACTTCCTGCAGTAAATCCCTTAAGTATTGAGATGTCCTGAACAGTTTGTTAGAAACATCCCTCACTGTCAACTTCTGAAACCTGTTTTCTTCAAGATCTTGTGCCCATAATTATTAGTATGTCCAACAATCTTGGAACTAGTACAAGACATTTTATTGAGATCTAAATATTCACAGGGAAGAAAAACTATAGAACTTAACAGGTCATTGAACAGCAAGCTATATATGTAATGAAACTGCTCATCTGGAGTTGAAATTATTTGCCTTATGTTTATGGGGATAAATTCTGACAGGTTGCTTAAAATTCATTTCACACAGTTTCCTCTTATATCAGTCTGGAGCATGGTGTTTGGATATCATTCAGGGCCAAGAAATTTGGAGAAAAGCTTGCTTGCTTTGTCTTGAGAGTCCTCCCCAATCAGCGCTGTGGAATAGAGGCCCCTGCACAATGTAGCAATTGGTTTTGAGTAACTCATGATCATGCGTGAAGCAATTCCCTATACATTAGATTTATAATCTGTTTAATCCTTTCTTCTCAATGCCCCTGTTCTTCAGTTAGTGCCTTTTCACATGCATGTCTCCAATCTTACTTCATCTTCTTTTAGCCTGTGCATTGCAGGCTCTGTTCAATTTTCTTTGAAGCTGATGGAAGGACTTCCACCGACTCCACTGTATAGTAGATAAAAGCTGGTTTGTTTTTCTGAGGAAAAGAAGCCAAGCCTGGTTTCGAAGCACTACACCCAGTTATGGTGATAATAAATTTGTGTGCACCAACCGCCTTTCAGAATGTTCCTGAACTTGTTCATTTCCTGAAAAATGACACTATTTTACTACTACCAAGGACGCACAATAACATGATTAAGGAAGAGTGAAGTTGATTCTCTTCTTTACACATCAGATTGCACCTCACTTCTTGTCATGAGATTTGTATTATCAGCGCTAGTGGTAATATAAAGAAAAAAAGACTATGTTTTGCTTTAAAATCCTTCCCCCTCTTCTTTTTCTTTTTTTCAAATAGGAAAAAAATCCACTCAGAATAAGAATATGTATAGCTGAGAGGGAATGAAGTATCAAATTTTACAGTATTATTTTATGAAACACTTATAGTCCTACTGCACAGTTAAAACTACCAAAAGAAAAGAAGTGGGATGCTCCTTACAGGTAAAATTCTGTCTGTACAAGGCTATGCATCACTGAAGTGCTACTTAAACCCTGAAATAAGTGGGCCTCAAGTAGATTGTAGGCCATCGCGCAACAATGGATTTCACCCTAAGAAATATCAAGTGGTATTTTTCAATCTAAATCAATGGTCTGGGAAGCACAGTAGAGTCAAAATACTGCTGATTTATAAATCTATGTGTGTACAGGGTGTATATAAGTATAAATAAATATATGTGTATATAGACAAACACAAATACGAACACTAAGATGTACTTGCATTTATTTAAGTTTTACTGAAATGAAAGTCTCATGTCAAGGAGGAGGTTTACTGTTGCTTTTTCTTCTGTTTGTGGAAAATTTTGCAAATCATGCACTAAAGAGAACTGAGCATTTTGGAAACATGGACAGCATTTTGTTTTAGCAACTGTAAAGCAGTAATAATGTTGCTTTTATTTAGTACGGTACCTAAAGATTACAATACAGTAATGCCATGCAAGTATTCTGAAAGGACATAGTGATTTGGGCATGAAAAGACTAAAATTATAGGAAAATGGAGCTCAAAATTGTATGTCCTCTGAGAATTAAGTCCTTGGTGTGCAAAAAGCCAGAATATCAGATATAAACCTATTATACTTGTTACCTGCCTTTCAGTTAGAAATTGCTGCAAGCCATAAAAAATAGCGTTGTTCACACTTCTCAAGTTTAATTCAATCAGATTCATTGAAGCTTGAGTCTTTAATAAAGGACATTTTTTCAAGAAAGTAAACTTGTCTCTCTCCCCTTCAGGGTTTTCTCCCTCTTATCCTTTCCTAGTGAAACTCTGCTAAAGTGAAAACCAGGACCACAACTGTCTGCTATCATGTGGCAGTTTAAAGTTCCAGCATGACATTATTTTTCAGAGATGATGGCTACAGATATTAAAGGATGTCAGCTTTGAAGGATACTCAGAAAGATGTAAGAGGGGCTCTTTAATACTGACATGCATTAACATGCATTAACACTTTGACCTTACCTTCCATAAATGCAAAAGGGCAATGCAAAACAAAACAAGCAAAACAAAAATCAACCAGCCAACCAAAAATATCTACATCTGACCTCAAAGATCAATAAATCAGAATTTTTAGTTCACTAGTTCTGGTGGAAAATTACCATGTCTCTTCAGGCTGAGAGAAGATATCTTATGTGCTTTATACTGTATGTTATCTTTCGTTGTCTTTTGACTGTGTAATTTCTGTGTAAGTCACCATAGACATAAACAATGGATGTGGAAATCTTAATTTCTAAGGTTTGAGAAAGAGAAAATGAGTAACTTTCAAGGTATGTTGTGGATTATTGCAGTCAGCGGTGATTAAAACCATGCAAAGTTACTCAGGACTATAAAAAAATGGCCATTGATTTAAAACATACACACTGATTTTGTTCTCCATCCTTGAGACTTGGCTTTAAGAGTATGTGTAGAAAAATATATGCGTATATGCATCTTTGTTCATGTGCACAAGGGACAGTAGCAAAATGCCTCATATTTGTGGGTAAATTATGTTAGTGTGAACACATGGACTCCTGACGTACTCATCATTTTCTGCATTTCAGTTACTTCTCTGTACAGCTAAGAAGTGTGTTGGCACTCTTAGCAACTTTCCCAGATGGTATCAGTCTTCCCCCAAAGAGCGTGTTTTTCTCTGTTTCTTGTTTGATTTTTTTTTTTGTTTTTATTAAGCTGGTTAAGAGCTCCTTAAAATCCCTAGAGTTTGGGTTCTCTTTCTGCTGCCAGGAGTTTTTCTTTGGTTACTGAAAGGTACTTCTCCCACATTGTCTTCTGTACTCTATACTTTCAAACAGATAGACTGTACAGCTCAGAAAAAAAGATGTTCCCCTCTGTACACTGGAGAAATATAATAGGATGGTGAGTAATGCTATTGCTTCTACCACCTGAGTTGAAGGATCACCAGACCCAAAGGAACAGGATGCTTTCATGTGTACCAGTTTCTTTGAAATCATCCTTTAAAAAAAGCCCAAATGATTATATCTTCCTGTTACTTAAATTAACACTTCCACGTTACTTAAATTTACACAGATAACTTCCTATTGCTTATATTATATAACAGGCACTTTTCACTGTGATCCAGCTGTCAGACAATGTTCTTTGGTGGCATTAATGGAAAAGGTCTGTATTTAGGGCCCTATGTTTACTTTTATAGGCCAGATTTAGCATTTGGGATTTATTCAGATTTGATTCTCTCCTCAAAAGGTTCCTTGATCTTTAATCAGGAAAGACCATTGACCTGCCTTCTACTAGATCACTCTCTGTTCCCTCCAGCCAATATTCCTCAGGTGTGATGGTAACAACCCAGGCTAGCTGCTTCTCCATTCCTTGGCTAAGCTCTGTGTTGGGAGGCAGGACAACATGGAAATCCCAGTGAGATTTTCAAGACATCATAGATTTTAAATTCCATTTGAAACTGTAACTTGCTAATCCTCCTTTATACAATCCCATAACTAGGATCAATGGATCTGGGGGGAATTGACCTGAATCCTGCCTTTGAGAGATGTCACGACAGAATTGTTGTGGTCCACTGAATATTGTACGTCCATGTCTTTTCTCCTTCTGCCAAACAGATATAATAATAAGACTAGGAACAGTTCTAAAGTTGCCTTCAAATTTTTCTGATTCTTTCTCTGGTATTAATACTTCTAAGAGCAAAAATCTTCAAGTTCATTGTTCTGGGTTTTTTTTGTTGTTGTTGTCATTTTAACTTTCATTAAGCATTTCACTTGGTGATTCTTAGGTGGGGGAAAGATGCACTGCTATTTGCTTAGAGAAGTTATGGAATGAAATAAATGGGTTTCAGCTGCTTTCACAAAAATAAATCAGATGGTTGAAATTCCAACCGTTATAAATTCAGGTAACAATAAACAAAATTTAAAAAAAAAATCTCTTCCAATTATTGTCAGCCAAAGTGGCTGACAAAGAGGTTGAATGGTTTTATACTAGTCCTTTGTACTATCAGCCTGATACAGAAAAATTATTTGTTAGAGCCAGAAAATTTGGATTGCAATGAAGCTGAAATTTATTTTTAGATGAGCACATGGCTGAGATGGTGCTATTAAGAAAAGTACAGAGTCAAAACTAAACAGGAAGTTGAGGTGCCTTCTCTACATCTTTAGGCAGGGTTGTTAACTCATAACAAGTTCTTCATTGGCACTCTGTTGGCATAGATTTTCTTTCTTAATTTGAAAAGTTCTAAGAGTTCTAAGGCACACTTTATAAAATTAATGCCAAGGAATAATCTTTAATTAATGACACATTTTTTTTCCTGTAAAATTAGAAACACTTATCAAACAGTAACTCACTGTCATGATTGTAAAAATGAATAAATTATATAGATATTGTCATCGCAACAGAAATAATGGCCTGATCCAAAGCCCATTAAAATCAATGAGCCCAGAATTGTATTATTCAGGTTTTAGACTAAAGAATGTATGACCTTCTTGTTTCTGAATGTGGTCCTGTGTTCACATAACTTGGCATTTTGTTTTCTCTTTGCAAGGGTGAAAGTATTAGTCTCTAACAAAGTGTAGCAGGACACAAAAAGGCTTACTGGAAAGTTTCCAACGTCTATTGTAATCATTGTAATGTTTTTTGGGTGGCAACAAAAGGCATAATCTATTTCCACCTCAAACCTTCTGAATAGCCTGTAATCCATACTCAGTTCATTAATCAATCATTGGGAAAATTTAGTACTTGGTTGGCAATCAGGTGCAGTGATTGCCTTTATCACAGAACGTCATTAGCCAGAGCCAAACCTCTCTTTTGAATATGATGGATAGTTTGTTATCTTAATTTGAGGGAATATTGAAAATCACTTTCCGTGAATACTTCTTCAAAAACTAATGCATTTTGGTTCCCATTTTTAGGCTCTTGTGTTGTCAACTGTCTTTGTAATAAAATGTTATTTTCATAAGTAGCTGTACAAAGTAGTTACCGAGTTGGCACTACCATGTGCAGAACTAGATTTTAGACGTTTCCACATACTTTCTGCTTTGTTTGTTCATCTATCAGACAAGATGCTGTGCGATTTGACTGACCGATGACAACTAAACTGTACAGCTTGAATAGTGAATTTTAAATACTCTAAGAAATGATTCAGAGAGATGATAATGAATACGCTTAGGAAATCATTATCTTCTTGCCAGTATTCTAAAAGCAGAAAATTAAGAACAAGTAAATTAGGGTAAAATTTGTAGGCTAAATTATCCATTTTGTATTCTTTGTTCAGCTGCATTATTTTCCTTTTTCTAATCAGGAAAATAGAGAAGAAAAAGCTCTCTCATTGAGATCATGCAAGTGACAACTATACTGCAAATCTATGTTATTTGCAGCGGAGTCAATTTTAAAGGACACAATATGAGCACAGTATACATTGGAAACATTAACTAAGACTTCCAAAGACGTGTAGGCACAGGGAATACTCTGTGTTGCTGCATCCACTCAAAAGTGCTTCAGTTTTTCAGTAGTGATTGAGATAGGACTGAACTGGGTATTGTGCTTTATTTCGGAAGGAGTTTCAACTCGTAGGTTGTTAACTTGACAAAATATGAAACTTCCCATTTAATATGGGATTCACGCATGCGAATCTTAAAATTATATAAAACATAGTATTTTAAAAATCCTTACAAAAAGGGTTAGGAATCTGAACCTGCAGTTATCCTCCACCATATTACTTAGGCTGTAGGACTGGTGGCTGTGCCTCTAGTGCTTCACCACCTGCCGTGTTCACCACCGCGTGCTTGAGGCACCGTAGGTTGTTAGGGCATGCCTGGAAATATTTGGCACGTTCAGGAATATAGGCTTACTGGGGTTGCAACCACGATACTGAACAACAGATAGAAAAAGCTCAAGCTTTCTCCATTGCTGCACTCTGGATACATAGGAGCGTGCAGGCTATTTGGAGGTGAGATGTGTTCGGGCTCACACATGAAATACAGTATAGACACAGCCTCACAGACTGTCTCCAAAATGGGTGATCTCATCTAAGAAGCAAAGTGAAAACTCTATCAAATGACGTTAGACCTGGAACCTGATAAAGTCGAGGCAGGTTAATTAAATGAGCAACTGCCTGCAGTGTCTCTGCTCATTTGGGATTTTGCACTCACATGACAGACATGAAGAAGTATCTCTTGTTTTATACTACAGCCGCATCTTAGGACCACATGAAATCCCTTCTGCCTAAACTGATCAGATTCAGAGTCAGTCTCCTGCCACTGATGCTCTAATCTCCTCTCTTTTTGCATCATCTATCACGGGGTACCAATGAACCGTACTGACCTGTGAGAATAATGGAGAGAGAGGGGGACATTTGTAGGTTAATATGTCAGCTGTGCTGGATAACAGATGGTTGTAATGATCTGGTCCATGATGTGGCGTTGCAGTCAGTAAGCTAACAGCACTGTAGAGGCGAGTTACAGAGAAGCATCAGAGATAAAGCATTGGAGGGAGAGAAAACAAACAAAAAATACTTGTTAAATGTACAGGAAAAAGTCTTCAAAACAGATCAAGGGAAAGATGAGAGAACAACAAAAAGAATTTAAGATTCTAAAGACAAGGAGCTACATAAAAATAATTGTTTCATTCTGCAGCTTAGGGCAGTACTATAGCTCTTTATTAGGCAATTATTTTGTGTCATTTTGAAGGCTTTATCTCTTCCAACAACATAAAGATTCTACCTGAATTCTTTATAGCCATGTTCTCTCCACTCCTGTAATAGTAGTATGCACCTACTCTGTAATTCTTTTCTCTTGTCAAGCGCTGGGCTTTTCGTGTTATCACAGCAACCTGTCAATACCTGCATAGCAAAACTGATAATAAAACTAACATTTTTGTATAGTAACATGTTTTACCTCAGTACTATGTGGGCTAGATTCTGATAACCTTATTTATAATGAACAGTATCTTCCTCTGAGCGGTAGATTCCCTTATGGGTTAAAGTGTTATCAATATCTGTCCCTTAAGTTTTAAATTAAAGAATCACACTGTATCAGTCAGTGAAATACCAGCACCTTTGGGATGAGATGTGACAATAGTTTAACAGTACATGCCGCTGCTGCCTAACAATTTAAGACAGAAAATGAAGAACACCATAGCCACTTGAAGAGGCAGAGGAAATTGAATGGGTCGGTGGTATTAACAGGGTTGGTCATTGCCAAGACAACAAAGTTACAACTTGCATACCTACAAAAAGCGGCTTGTGAGAATGGATAATAAAAGGTTGCCAGAAGACCTGCAGTTTCAGATTTTGTGGGAAAGGGCAGTGCTTCTTCAAGTACTGTATCAGCTAGCAGGGCACGTGGAATAGCCCAGGACTGACGAGGCCTCTCTAGCGCTGTTCGCTGCAGTACTGAATACATCCTGTCCAATGTTAACTGGGTATTGCTAACTTGGCCAAAACTGGAGCTGCAAAGTTGGATGCTTTGGCCAAGAGCAACAATTTTTTCTGTCTAGCTGTATCAGGACTTTCAGGCAGTGTTTTAGTGCTTTCCTGCCCTGCGAATACTGTCTTGATAGTTCCCTGCGGGAACTAAGGCGACTATGCAGAATTGTAGTCGTGCCCTCATGTCCTGGTTTTGGCTGGGATGGAGTTGATTTTCTTCCTATTAACTGGTATAGTGCTGTGTTTTGGATGTAGTGTGAGAATAATGTTGATGACATGCTGATGTTTTGGTTGTTGCTAGGTAGTGTTTGCGCTAGTCAAGGACTTTTCATCTTCCCATGCCCTGCCAGATGTGCAGGGGGCTGGGAGGGAGGGTGGCCAGGGCGGCTGGCCCAGCTGGCCAATAGGCTATTCCATACCATATGACGTCATGCTCAGCATATAAGGCTGGGTGAAGAAGAAGGAGGGGGGGGCGTTTGTCTTCCCAAGTAACCGTTACGCGTGATGGAGCCCTGCTTTCCTGGCAATGGCTGAACACCTGCCTGCCGATGGGAAGTGGTGAATGAATTCCTTGTTTTGCTTTGCTTGCATGCGTGGCTTTTGCTTTCCCTATTAAACTGTCTTTATCTCAACCCACGAGTTTTTCTCACTTTTACCCTTCTGATTCTCTCCCCCATCCCACCCGGCGGGGGGGTGAGCGAGCGGCTGCGTGGTATTTGGCTGCTGCCAGGTTAAACCACGACACCTCAGTAAGCAGGTAAAACTGTGAACATCAGTGGGTCAGTCCCCACTGCTAGCTGGGTTGGGTGGCTCTGGTGGCTCTGGACCCATCAGCAGCTACAGCTGATGTTATAGCCCCCATCTGGTGGCTGGATATGCTAATTTAACCCTGAGTCTTGGCCTCTTCCAGCGAGGGACTAAGTGAACTTTCAGTTACTGGAAGGGTGCTGTTCCCCTTCCCTTTCTGCAGGAGCAGCACCTTTCTTTTGTCTTTCCTCAGGTTTTTTCTTTTGCTCCCCGTTGGAGTTCCACAGTATTTCACTTTTGCTTTCCCTCTGTTCCTATCTAGAGGATCCCTTTGCAAACAAGCGACAGGTATCTGTAAATTATTTTATTGTTTATTTTACTGATTTTATATTTATATCCTCTTCTCTTCTTTGATTTTTTTTTTCCTCTTTTCTTTACTTGCAAGCTTTCCAGTGGAATATGGTTTCATATTGGTTCATTGTTAGACTAGAAAAAGGCTACAAAGTAAGTAAAGTGGGGTCACAGCTGTACGCATCTCTCTTTTTTACCTGCAAGTAAAGTCTTTGATTGCTATAAAGTACTTGCATGTTTTATTGTTCTGTGATTTATCGGAACTATTAAATGAGATTGTTTCGTTAAGGAAAACCAAACAGACCAATATATTCTTCCACTGTCTCTAACAGAGCCTCTGTTGTGAATTTTGCAGTGGAAAACATTATAGTTACTGGGATTTCGACTGTAACTAGGAAATACATTCTGTTTGGCATAATTAGCCACTGAAGATGCTGTCTGCTAAGCTGGTGCACACTGGCTGAAGGATGAAGGTTGACAGAGCGAGGGCAAGGAAATATTGAAAGTTAAGTGCGTAGATAGAGTCAAAGAGACTGAAAGCAAGATGAGAAAAAGGTTAGTGATGGAGTAGGGCTTGAACAGTGAGGGGTAGAATTGGACTGTGGAGCTGCAAGATGGTTTAGGAGAGATGAAAGCATCAGAGCAGAGGGAGGAAAGAAAAAGGAAGGAGAAAATAGTCAAGAAGCTGGGAGACAGAATTACAAGACTGAAAAAGAACAGGAAAAGTGAGGGTAAAAAACAGAAAAGGAATTGAGAGATTAAGGAAAAGTTGAAAAAGAAAATCCTGAAGTACAACTGGCACTGTCAGCCCAAACCCCAAACTGGAACCATAAAGGTTTTTGGTTTTTATAAAGTTCTCTTGGTTTACATCAGGTTTCGTGACATATTACTGCAGGGTCAGGATACTGACCTGGGAAGGAAATAGATAAGGGAACAGATGTCATAGAATACAAATGAATACAGCAGAAGGAAAGGAAACATGAAGTTAAAATTTAAAAAAAAAAAGGGAAGGGGGATAAAATCAAGATAAACATCCTGAAGACTACTTTACACTGACTCCAATGGGACAGTGGAAATGCAGAATCCTGCTAGGCTAGAAGTTTACTGATCCATTTCAGGACACTTGTGTGGCTAGGCTACTTGCGGTAATTAATTCCTGCATACTCCACTGTTGGTAGTGAACCGTCTTAAGTCTGAGTTCCATTAACATTAGTTGGCAGGGCTTGGCTGATAGCAATAAAGTATGATTAGAAGTCCTTAATTAGACTCCCTAAAATATTGTGCCTGAATATTCATTAATTATACTATAGTTTGACATATTCGGTTTTAGATAGTTTCCTTATCTGGGACGTAAAATGTATTGACTATTGGAGAAATGTTATTTGCATAAATTATATCAAATATGTAAATCCAGCGAAACTTTTGAATGGTGAAAAAGAAAACCACCAATATCCAGTTTTGTTATCTGGAAAATGGTATGTTAATGTCAATATGAAAAAGGTGGGAAAAGAGATAAAAGCATTATTCTTCCTTGGAGAAAGGGTTAGTTTACAATTCATTTTCCCTATTGTTTTTTGTTACACCCTATCTGTGATTTAGATTTGTTTACAGTTATTATACGGAATACTACACTGGCGATAGAATATTTTTTTTCCTCTCCCTTTTTCTTATTCTCCTTTACAACTTGACAAACGCCATTTCCAGATGTACGTTTATCCTATCTAACACACAGAGCATACTTTTCAAGAACATGAAAGCAACAGTGTGTATGTTACAGAAATGTGAGACTTCATTCACAAGTTGTCCCACAGACTGTGTTTTCTAGCAAGTTACTCTTTCAAATATGTATTGCTTAGTATATTCATTATGTTCATAACGGTAAGTGCCATTTACCTAGTGCATTAATTTAATTGAAGTAACTGTGATTAGTTCAAATACCTGACATAGGGTAGGACTGTACCGATCAAGGCATTTGCTTAAACACATGACTCAGGGCTATTGAAGACAGTCAGGCTAAACACTAAAACATGTACTTAAGATTAAAGACTGAAATATCTTTTAGGGCTAAACACATTCTTTAGTAAGTGTACTAAGACCCTAATATTATCGCTTATATCCCTCCACCTTTTGAGACTTGTAATGCGTGAGTTTTTTGCCAACATAAATCAGATAAGCTCTCTGTCAGATCTTGTCCTGATTCCCTACCAATAAAATCCAGTAAATTCCACTGATCACAGCCAGAGTTGTGATCATATATAGATACAGGCACATGCTGCGGTAGATGAACAGGTAATATGAATAATATAAAGTTTCAGGACAGAAAACAACTGGTGAGTAACAGTGAAAATGTCCATTCAGTTTACAGGTTTGTTTGCTGTTACTTTGGTACTTAGCCTTCTTTGCACCATGTGCAGAGTTACATGACAGCGGTATAAACCTTACCCATAAAGGCTTCACTGGGTTTATTTATTTATGTACTTATTTTACATTTACACAACTATTATTGTGATGAAAATCTAAATCTCTAGTGATGAGCGTACAAAGACACACAGATAGCACCTTTAATTGGCAGAATCAGAAAAGGGAAGTTCACAAGACTTGGCTGAGAGAGGATGAATGCTTCTGGTGTCGCTGAAAATCTCTCCGTACCTGTGCTTATAAGCAGTCTGTGTGAAGTCTGTGTACCCTCAATGAGTACTTTGAAAGACCGCTGTGTCACTTCAATCACAGCTCCGCCAGAAGTGATGAGCCAGAAAACCTCAGTGTCAAATTCTGCCTATTTGAACTACCCAGAGCATCAGCATGGGTAACTAAAATAAGCTATCAAAGTGAGTAGAGCAATTTTGTATTACAACAATTTGTTTTCCAGAGGAGGCAGAATACCAAAACAAACCAGCTTGATTTATGTGTCAGTTTTTAAGTTCAGCATGCGTCTAATACTTAGTCCTGAAAAGTGCTGAGAACCCACATCTCCCATTGAACCGGTATTTGCTTCCAGCCTAAAGAAAATTAGAGAAGGCTATTTCTGAGAGCTGAGGGAGCTGGCACTCAGAGTAAGTGATCGGGATTGGCTTGGCAAGTAAATATCATCATCTTCCAAAATTGTTTCTGATCCAATTCTCATAATGATAGCTAAGCTTCCAAATCAGGTCAGAGTCAGCAATACGAACAAGTTGGTGCTCTTCCTTTTCACACTCTAAGTGCTTTTCTGCCCTCCTCTATAGTCCTCCGGTGGTCCTTATTTCCGCTTTCCTCTCCTGTGAGGCCTTTCTCACCCCTCCTCTCCCTCCCCATAACAGGCTGCCAGACCCCTGACAGGTTGCAAGGTCTCTCTGCTCCGCTCCTCCAGTTGCAGGCGAAGGAGCGACGCTTTCCCACGCCCCTGGGCAGACCAGCGTGGGCCCCCCGTGCTCTTTGCAGACGTGGACATAGCACGCTTGAGCATCCCATGTACTTTGGACCTAATTTTTAATCTCAAAGCATCTGGGGGAGCAGCCTGTGAACATGTGCAGCCCTTAGCACTATCATATACTTCCAGTGGCCGCAGAAGGTACCCGGGGATTAATTCTGTACCAAACCTGCTGCTCCTGGCTTCAGCCTGAGGAACTGCACTTTCCTGGCCTGTGCTGTGGGGTCTTCCCTGCCAGTCCCTCCTCCCCAGACACTTACTCTTCTTTTCGTGCCTGCCTCTCTCTCTTTTAGACCTGTGCTTTCATCCACAAGGAATTTTCATCCACAGAGTTGCAAAGAAAAGAAAAAAACCCACCAGATACTGGCATGTTTTCTCTGTTTTAAGTAGTGTAATGGTTTTGGAGGCTTGGTTTTGAGCACTTGAAGTTGACAGTTGCCAAACCGAAGCACTGAGCAGTTCTATCAAGTCTTAAGAAATTCATGGAGTATTTTAGCAAATAGCCAGGCTCCTAGTTTGACTGCTAAGTTTCTATCAAATATTGTCACTTGGAAAGCCCACAATAATAATATTTAGGGAAAAATCTCTGTCCTGGATGCAGCCATGTTTGGTGATGATAGAGGTGGGATGGGGATGGTGGTGAACCTGATGTGAAACGCTGTCTCTAATGAGGCTAACAGGGGGGCTGTGGCCTTTTAAATCCTATCTTAAAAAAAAAAGTTCTGTATGGAAATGACATTTCTTTGTTTTGATGTAATATATTATTGGAAACTCTTACCCATTTAAAAATACAGAGACACTTAGTAAAGCGTCCCTTAAATCATGCTTCCTGTAAGGATTGCTCTCCTTGTTTCTTGTGTGAAGAACAGAGTATCACGTGTCTCAGTAAGGCCACCATACGTAAGGGCTTTTTTTCCCCTCATCTAACAGAGCTTTAACTCAAATATTCAGTTACATGGTTTTCGAATTCTGTCTAAAATAGTCTGCTTGCAAGCTGTATTTCCTAACCAGGGAAAAAAATCCTTTCCTTAAATATCTCCCTGTGTAACTCAAAGTAGGATATGGTCTAGTGTCTTGCTAAGAAACACAAAAGCAATAAAAGTTTTAAGTGGATAGATGATAGATTCCACTTCTACGTTTTTTATTAAGTATGTTCCTCTGGGCTGAAGGGCAGAAGGAATACGTGGTATTCATGAAGTCACCTTAGCTTAGCAAGCAATAGTAGTACAACTACTTTTAGCTGTAATTATGAATTTTGCTGGCACAACACTAAATTAGCCAAGTGACAAAATTAGCTGGCTGTTTGGCTAAAGACCAAAAAGAATTAATCTGAACCACTGATGTTACTATCCCTGGGCAGTGCAAGGCTTTTAATAAACCACAGAATCAGAAAGAGTAAAACAGGAAAATGTAGCTTGCCACAAGTGGTGTTTGGTAGGCGTATATCACTTACAAACCATTTAACAGACGGGTAAAAGAAGTGCAAGCCATGAGGATGAGTAAACAGACCTGATCTTGCTTCCACTGAAATAAACCAACACAAATTTTATGGACTCCAAAAGGAAAAGGCTCGTAATAAGTAAATATAAGTCTTTATAGGTCAGAGACTTTGGGGAAAAGGAGGAGAGATCAGTTCTTTCATAAGATAGTGTTAACTTTTCATCTAAATAGAAATGCTCAGTTGTGTACAGCCTCCTGAACATGTTCAAAACAAAGCAGATCATTCTGTGCATCATATATATATATATTATTTGAAGACAGACTTATAAAGACTGGTATGAATATCAAAACTTTAATCAGTACAGATAGAGATCTAAGTCCTACCCTAGATGATGGTTGATGCCTTCCGCTGGTACAGCAACTTTGTCATGCAAATGGCCCTTAGAGTTTTAATTGTCAAAACTAAAAGACTATATAAGCCTACACAGTTTCCTTGAGGAGGCTTTGAAAGCTTATACATCAAACAGACACGCCATTGGCAGCTTTCAACCCAACAGTATCAGTAAACTTCTGATCTGAGTAGGATAACTGCAGTGAACTACTCAGCTGATAAAATCAAATAATACAAAACTTCAGTTAAATTAAACTTACTTGCATTTAGGAATTGAGAGAGAAATAGAATTAATGGTAAAATGCTTTGTGTATAGCATCTGTAGGAGAGGGGATGAGATTGCAGAAGATAAAACAGCAGGATCTTTCTGTGACAGGAGATGGAATAACATGATAATTAACGTTAAATGTTAATTTATTTTTGTCCAGATATAAAACTAGGAAATCCGTTTGTCTTGCAGTGTTGCTTCTCTTCTTTGCGGTAAATACTACCATCATGACCAGTCCTTTAGAAAGGTGGCAGTAGAAATAGTGACTTCCGTGGGATGCCGTCAGTAACAACATTAAGATGGCAGCAGCTGGATTAAAGTCAAACTTGGAACTGCTGGGTACATGACCAGATGCCATGTATGTGTGCATTCAGAAATGAAGGAAGAACAGTAGAAATCATAATAAATAAATACGGAATAGTTCAACAAAATAAATTTTTTTTGGAGAAAAGAATAAAAGGGGCATTTAAATATGCAGAGAGAAAAAGACAGTTATGTTTTCCTTTCTGCTGACCTTGAGGGCTTCTAGGGCTGGGCATCTCTTGGTGCAATTTAGAGTCGTCTCAGAGCTGCTTACTGTAATCAAATCCCCCTCTCACAAATTCAAGAGCGCTCCCTGTGCCAGCGGTGGCCAGGGATAGGTGTCGAAAGCTGCCAATGTGGCTTTCTGGCTGAGAGATATCAGCTGGTTCTTCAATCCAGCTTTGTAAATTGGCAGCAGAATAAGGTTGCCACCTGGCTAGTTTAAAAAAAAAAAAGGCAACAAAACCAAAATTAATCCTTGCTTACTTCTTTCCGTGATGACTTGCACGTGTGCCGATGCACTCTGCCCGAGGTTTTTGAGGTGCGCGGCTGCGCAGGAGCGGGCTGAGCCGCCCATTTGGCCTGGCTGCTGCGGTGTGTCCCCAGCCTTTGCAGGGCAGCTCTGCTCCCCCCGCACCCCGCGACTTCTTCTCCTTCCGACTGCACCCGCTGCTGCCACAGCGGCACCAAGGCGGATCAGTTAGAAACAGCCAGGCAGGGGCTGTGTAGCAGAACGTGGACGGACTCCAGTGTTTTAGAGCAAAGCGGTTTTGATGGTAGGCTGTGCAGTGCACCAGGGTTGCTTTTCAAATATCTCACACGCCGTGGAAGGCCCATGGGAAGGCAGAAGAGGTGAAGTGGCTAACTCGCTCTCTGCAGACGAGGCACAGCTCACCGTGATGATGAGCTAACACCACAAACCACTCTCTCTGATTCTCTTCCCGGAGGGCATTTTAGATATGAACCAGCAGATAGTTCTGTTAGGGTTGTATACGTTGTTCTGCCTGTCTGTGTCATCTTCCTCGTGCCGGGAAACTGGAGATGAGTATGTCACAGCATCTCAAAGCGTTAACCACCACGAGACTGGGTATATACCCAGTACCCATAGGAAGGGCTTTGTTGCTCACTCCAGTCACTTTGTCCAAATTATAAGCAGTCAAACACAAAATATTAACAACTTACAGAACCACAAAAACCAAATCTCTTTATAAATGCTTGATAATTTCTGTTACACGTAGTAATTGCATCATGAGACTCTTTTAAATGTCGTAAAAAAATGATATTTTTTCCCATCAAAGACCGAGAATTTATGTTACATACAATTTTTAAAACAAAATATTGTCCTAAGAGCCAGGTTGGAGACTTGTGCTGAGCATATTTAAAGCACCATTGACTGCTTTTAGAAAATCCACACAGTGTAAGAGCAGGCAAGATGTCCTTAACCCTGTGTAAAACTAGAGAAAACACGAGTTTGCCTAAGAAGTGAAAGAGATTTTGTTTACCGTTTTTAGAGATTTTTTTTGTATTAATTTAAAAAGTTCATTCAAACACCTGAGAGGATTTCAAGTTCTGGAGATACAATTAAATGCAGAGCAGAGGATTGAGGAAAAAGGATATCGACCAGCAAAATACACAAAACCTGAAATTCCAGAGAAGCACCAGATGAAAACAATTTCCAGAGGAAATATTGATCTTCTTGCCACTTACCTTCAAAAGCTTATGAACAATTATTAAAATGAGAGGAATAAGCCTAACGTAGAGCTGTGTTTCTAAAAACCTTGAAACCTTTCTAGATGCTCTAAAAAGAATACTTAAAGCATTTCTAAAGAGCTAGAAATGTTTTTAGATAATAATCTGTTTTGGCTAGCGACAACTCTTTCTGTTTTATACAAATCTCAGTGTAAGATAGAGCTGCAAGGGACACTATGGGGTCAGCTAATCCATTACCTGAAGAGACAGACTACTGGAAGATGTTTGTCTAACTTCCTTTTAAAAATCTTCAGTTTCGGACATTCCAAAATGTCCCTGGAATAACATCCCCTGGAATCTATTCTAGCATCTTACTGCCTCTTCTTAGGGAGATGTTTCTGTAATGTCTAGCTCAGCTATTGCTCTGCAATTCAAACTCATTGTATTTGTTGCTTTCAGACAGCAGATTCTCTTCTGCATAATAGATAAGCACAACATTACATTACTACCCTCCCTGAAACCTTCTTTTAAATAGCTGTAGACTGTTAGGATGTAGACCAAGCAAATACACTTCTTTTTTTGTTGTTGTTGTTGTTTCTTATGGTTTTTCAAAGTTTCAATAATTTTTTTGTTTGGTTCTAGATTTTTTTAGGAGTCCACTCTGTATTATCCCAATGGAAGATGAAAATGTCAGAACATTTTTTCACCTTTAAAATGTGCAATACTAGGATTCTTAATCTAAAGTTATATTTTGCTTTGATAATTGAAAAGATAAACATAATTTTAAAAGCATTTAAAGGGTTAATGTGCCATCAAAATAAAAGATTTGATCAAGATAGGGCAAATTTTTTTTGCCCCGGGGATGGGTGGGTAATACTTTAGGACAAGAAAATTTACAATCTTTTAAAATTTCTGGCAGCCTACTACAAGATTAATTATTTGAACAACTTCAGTTTAAATATTTCATGGGAAAAAAAGCAAGGTTAAGAAAGAACAAACTGTCTTTCAAGCAGTACAGTTAGATAACCTTATATGAAACTCCTCAAGACACAGATGGCAAATATAGATCCTAGAAGACAATAGTAATTACTAGTTCCTTGACTTCTCCCTAGGGATGAAAAAAAAGAAATCAATAATAACCACCATTATCCTAACTCTTTGGCATGTGAGCTTTACCTTCCAAAATGTGCTATTAAACAAATTCAGATAAATATCATAGTACTATCAGTGAAATTCACACAGGATTGGCTTTTACAATGTGCTCTTTAAAGACAGATGATCCGACTGGAGAGAGATCTTTTCATTTAAGCAGATGACAAGAAATATTTGGCCTGATCTTAGCCATAAAACAAAAACACTTCACGCTGTCCTGAGTTAATCAAAGTTTAGTGAGAACCAGGACTGCCACATGGAAATCTGCAGGCTGCCATTCCAACGTCAGAAAAATGATGCTCCTTCTTGGGATGAGTCATTTGACTTGCGCTGCAGAAGTTATGTGTTTTCTTATCTTTCAGGAGAACATTCCCCTCATGTTTTCCATCTTGATTCATGATTCACTCATGATCGTTTGATGATCCCAAAAGAACAACGACCTTCTTCTTGAAAGCATGCAGCCAGTACTGGAAGCATTCGCAGGCCGCATGACAGGAATACCAACTAGGTTAGAAATATAAACAGGAAATTCAGTAAGGCTGGATTTTGTAACACAGAAGTCAAGGGGCAGCTTTGTCACTGACTTGTATAACTGAGCCCTAACTGAACTCAACAACAAAAAGAGAGAGAATGAAAAAAAAGGGAAACACTACATCATTTCAGTACATGGTTCAGTGCTGGTTTTCTAAGTAGGACTCTCCTGTCCTTAGTAAGTTGTTCCTTGTAGTAAATCTGTTTTCAAAACATGATTTTGGCTAAATAAGATTATCATTAAAGTCTTGGTCTGTGGAGTAACTCAGTGAATTTTTTTTACCAAAATTTTGCTTACTGATAATGAACCATATTCATTGGAAATAGGTACTTCTCAGAAGGAAGAAAATGTCTTTTCAGCAAAGTGTACATCCTCAGAGGTAGGCTGGTTTGTATAGAGACTATACAAAGAATAACAGTAAACGTCATTGAATTTCTAAGTCTGAAAATTAGATGGTGAATTCTCAATGTGAATTATTATGGAAACTTATCTCAGTTTTTCAGTTACCCAGGATTTTCCTCTGTATTTGGTAAAATGGAGGCTTGTCTGGAGTGAACTGTGATAATTAGCACATTCCTTTTGTATCGTTGTGATAATTCATATTTCAAATCTGTTAAGAAAAGAGCATCTGACTGCAAACAAAAATTAGCGGAATTTGAAACATTTCTTTATATCCCCATCAGAGCCTGGGACAAGGCACACACATTTTCGACATACCTCAATCTGTGCATCCTGAAAAAACCCAAAACCAAAAAAATGCCTTTGTAAACTTCATAATGAAATATTTTGATTAAACCAATTATTAAATAGGCATAAGAATTTTGCGAAAAGGCACCATTCTGTAACAAACCAAAACTGCCCATTTACCATTTCCTGGTAAGATGAGCCACGGAGGCAAACTGACTCTCTTGAAATTGTCCCTCATTTTGGGGGGTGAACAGGGGAGACACAATTTCAGGTTCTTGCCCTGGCTGGTGACTGGCAGAGGATCGAAGCGCTCCCGGTTTATGCGCAGGGTTTATGCTCAGCCCGTTGGCAGGCCCAGATCTCCTAGGGGCCTCGCAGGAATGGCTGCAGCCGCAGCCCCTGCGCATCAGTCCTGCGCCTGCTGCGCCCGTGGGAGAGACGGAGTCTGGAGTGCAGTGCTGGTGGAGTTTAGGAAAAAGAGGGCTTTCATGTGAAAGCCTTCTTCTGAAAATGACAGTTTGCTCCTCACTTGAGTAAATTTTTAAGCTCTAATACAGTATTTGGCACACTGGGGAGCCATGCAAAGATTTGGGAGGGTTTTAACTGTGTGGGTCAGATAAGTATGCAGTGAGAACCTGTGTTGTTTTCATTTGCGTTCAGAAATAATGCGGTACGTTTTTCCAGAGTACTGTAGATAAATTCAGTGGTCCCATTCACATTAATAAAAGTCATGCAATATCAGCATAGACCAACACAGAAATTATCGCATAGTGATGTTTAAATTAGTAGAGAAAAATGTGCTCTCTCCCTGTAATACTGGCTCCTTTTTTTTAATTTCTATTAATACAAATTATTTGAGCATTAGTATATTGGCTGTAATTAGCTTTCATCTTTCCCCTTTTGATTTAAATATTGCCAAACTCCATTAAAACGCTGTATGGAAGCCAGAAAATGGTTTACTAGTGAATTCCAAGTGCGTGTCTTTGTTGCAGTGTAAATTGAAAGGTCACAACAAGCCATCTAATTGCTTGGTATGTATTCTATTAATTGCGCTTTTAATGTGTAAAGCACACTAAAATTATCAGATAAACTTGCTGTGTTCTGGTAAAACATCAGATGTGTCTGAATCATGGTCACAAAACATGACAACGTAAGAAAATGGCTCAAACATCTGTAAAAAAACTTTTGATACAGGTCCAGCTCCCTCTTATTTTAATTGGCAGTGACATGCTCACCTCCACTGCTCCTGCTGTTGGCCCCTTTGCTTCTCAGAGCAGGGAAGCTTGGAAAATCCAAGAGCAGCAAGCTTCCTTCTCCTTTTATTTGTGGGATGTGCTTCATCCAGGCAAGAATGTAGGAATTCTGTGTTAGTTTTAAGTATTTGTCTCTCTTAATTCCTTCAGAAGGTGTGTTTATACTGTATCATTTCTCTAAAGAAACATTGTCAAGATGAAAAATGAAAGGCCTACGAGTTAGAAAAAATTTAAGACTGTGAGACTCTGATTTAGCTTTATCTAGTATCTGCAAAAATTGATGAATAACAGCTGCAGAATTGATATTTGCCTAATCCTGCAGAGTGTTGGCTCCTCTGAGTGATAAAATGCACCCTAAATTCCTAGGTTGTAAGAGAATATATTTTTCCCCTTTTTAATTAACCAGAAAACTAACCGTCTTGAGCCAAAGTCTCATCATTCAATCTCCACTCTTTCCAGCATCATTATTACTTGCTGATACATATGTGGAGCTTATACTCATGCGTCAGTACTTCCAACAGTGTTTAACAGGAATAAAGTATGTCATCTTTCAACCAGATGTCATAAAACAAAGACCGGGGAAATAAAACTTGTTTTAGAGCAACTTGCTTAGCATCAGAACATTGGAACATTGATCACTTTTTAGAACATATTTAGTATTCTATCATATTTAGTCCTTAAAAGTTACATGATTTCCTCCTAGTTTCAATATATGAAATTATGAAGTTTAATCTTTGAAGACAAAGAAGAAAAAATATAGCATCTTACATAAGGACGTTATGAAATGGCAGCTTTCAAATTGCTTAGCCTTTGTAGGAATTATTATGGCTGAAAAAGCTGAGCAACCATTTTGGCTCTAGTAATTCTTATGTACGGTCAGGAAGGCAAGATGGCAGGATAAACAGAAACAAAAGCATTAATTACAATAATATTCTTTTGCAAAAGAATTCCAATTTTTCTCTAGAAATCTTGGCACAGTTTCAAAATGTCAAAATTGCTTTTTATTTGATACAAGAAATTATGTGTTGACTAAATTAAACTACTTTTTCCCTAAAAATTAATTTTTATGCAGAAATTTTCAAAACAGAGTTATTCAGCTCAGCAGCCAAAAGAAGACAGTAGTTCAATTGCTCTCTTATTACTGATGATATAGGAGATACCTGTTAAACGCCAAACCTAATTCATTGTTTTCTTTCATTTTACTTATTTGTCGCATACAACTGAATGTGAAAAAATGTAAAATATTGGAAATACAGTGGCAGCCTTGACTGTTACGTAAGGGCCAGATTATGTAAAGGGACTTCCATATAATACGACTAAAATACAACCCAAGTGGAACTTTGACACTAAATTAAAAGAGAAAAAAAAAAAAGATACAGAAGATCCTTTCCACTGGAATTTTCATTCAATTCCAGATTCAGTTTTGCTGGAAAACATACTCAGGTACTGAGAAGGTCACAGACATGTAGCAGTTAACTAACTGCATTCTGCTGTCCAAAATATTCCCAAGAAGTGCATTTCCAAACCCCCTGTGAAGATATTCTTGAAACAGAATTTCATCATCTCATGCATAAATATTTGTGCTGGGAAGCCTTTTACATAAATAAAGCTTGGAACACAATCAGGCAATAAAAAAGAGGTATGTTACCTTTAGAGATAAGGAATGTTTCCAGAGAGCTGAAAACCAAAAAAAAAAAAAAGTTTTTCAGAGTATAGGTGGATGGACTGATGATTTAACTGTGGGAGGATGTTACTTCCTAAATTAATAAATTTTATATATTCCGGTGGTAGGTCAAATTTTGGTTCTGCAGTATGTATTTAGAGTTAGTGTCCAAAACTTGGGCTGATGTAAATCAACATAGATCATTGAGCTCCGTGTTGTCTGCACTGATTTTATAAACTATCAGTCTGCATTGTGAAGTTATTTCTGTTTTCTCTTTTTGAGAAGAGACTGCACCATGAGATGGGTCCCAAAAGGCTTGACAGTATCACTTTTGAAACTATTTACATTCCTGACACTGCATAATAAAATTTTTATTCTGTTCTTCTGTGACTTTTTTATTGCTCACTTTTGAAACATTGTGTTTTATTATCTTTCAGTCCTGTTATCAATACTGAGCAATAAGACGACTGTAACGACCTGTTTTAATAAGCCTATTACAGATTTCTATGTTGATTTGACATACCTAAGTGTAGTAAAATGGTTTATGAGGAATAAACAGCTGAGTAATACCACATTCATATCCTTGGAGATGAAGTGATTGTAGATGAGAAATAAATAGTTGAAGAAGACACAGTCTGGTGATTTCAGTTTCTGAACTCCTAACAACGGTGAGCCCATTAGACGCTACAGGGCTCTGCGGTTGAGATTTAGGAACTTTATGGTTGGATGCCACATACAAACTTCCTATGTACACATGCTTTCACACGAATATACACATGCATTAATATGGATATAGATATGCTATTGGAGAGATTTATTTTCAAAAGTGTCTGAGTCCTAAAGGGCCAAGGGCTTCAAAGCAGGCTTGGGATCCTCTTTCTGGCTCTGGCATGTGTATGACCATTCAGGAGCTTATGGGCTTGGCTGGTCTGAGAGGATACCTGTGTATTCGGAAGCGTGCATACCTACAACATCGCCTTCTTAGCAATTTCATGTATAAATATATAGGAAAGGCAGAGATCTATTTCTATATCTGTTTACACCCCTTCTATATATTCACATTGTGTGTATACGGAGCTTTGCCACTAAGGCCTGGAGAGGTTGATGCTTAAAGCTGTCTCAGCCAGGTGCGCTGCGTATACTTTGAAGCCTAGCACAAAGGTTGACTTTACTGTGATGACTGTGTACATATATCTGCTTAGCAATACAAGTCCAGACTTCTTTATGGGCAGATTTGCCTCCGATGTGACTGATCAAATAGCACCGAGCCAGCATTTAAGGAGGTGTCTTTACCTTTGGGTTCCATTAGTCTGTATTAACAGCTGGCAACATGAATGGTTATTGGCTGTTTTCTCTCTTGCTCGCTCGCTTGCTCGCTCACATCCTCACTACTTGACTATTTGGACATCGATATTCTTCTGAGGAATACATTTATTTTCCAAACCAACCTATGCATGATTAAAATAAACCGTTATTCCCCATTCGAACGCTCCACTCGGCATTTGCACTTGGGTTTTTACAGGAAAGATTACACAATCAGAAAGGAGAAATGCCGTAATGTGACCAACCACTTAACACAGCTAATGAAGACTGTATTGAGAAGCTTGACTATTTTCAGAAAAGCGTTAGATAAATATTTATTACCCCCCCTTAAATTCTCAGAAATCAATTTTTTTTTCACAGATTCAAAGACATCAAACTATTTCCCTGCATGTACAGTCATGCAATTTCAAGTGAATGTTTTCTGTCTCTCTAAATTGTGTCAAAATTAATAGGTAAATTTAGAATTTGATTTTTATTTTGCACAGTAATTTACGAGGAAATGAACTATATGAATTATATTGGCAAAAGTATGCTGTCACACAAGACTTAACTGTATACAGTATTCTGAACAGAGGGAAGCTCCCTTAGCCCTGCACTCCGCCAACCAAAAATTGTAAAATCATATTAATAAACCACATGTAGTATAATATAGTCGCAGTGGTATGATAATGTAGTCGCGCAGCTTTCACTTTTGTAAGAGCAACATACATTAGCCATGAAATGTATTTAATATTGCTGTTTTCACTACCTCTGTGAGGAGACCATATTTGCATAGTTGCATTCTTGTCCTTAAACGCTTAAATTCTTTAATAAAAAACTTCATTTTCACTCACTTACATAGAAGAAAGTGACCATCTTTGGATTATAGAAAGAAATCCTAATTAGGACAAAGATATTTTAAAAAATGAACACCAAGACCCATGAAGCTACAAATAATAAAACCCTGTAATCTACCAGGAAATAGACCTTTCAGCTCTTTTATAATGTATTTACTCAATTTCAGTAAACAAGAGGCTTGGGATGTGGGGAAGTCACTTCCCAAAACGTCAGGGTAGTTGTTGTGTGTTACCAAGGCAAATGGAAATCAGGCAAAGTGATTTTTTTAGCAATTTAATGTACAGTAGCCGGTGCATTATAAACCCATGATGCTAGCTTAATGAGCAGTAATTTAAGAGTATGGTTAGTCACTAAATTGTTTTGGGGTAAAATGATGCCTGCAAGAGACTTTGAAATGTGAGCAGACACTCATTTCTGTTGCTCATTTCTTCCTCTGTTCAGCTAGAGAAGATTTGTGCTGCAGAAACAACCTGAAATTTAGCTCAGACCAAAGGGATAATAAAATATTAGAAACCCCTTTACTAAAAACTCTCATCTATTTTCAGTATATATTTTTCCATTTTATTTTTTACCTATCTGTATGTATTTCAGATATCTTTTTGCATCACATACTATTTTTCAAGAACACTGAAACAAAAATTATCATGAACCTTTCAAAGATAGAAAAATAGTTTGTAATAATCATACACTGTGCACGTCCTTTTTATAAGGACCGTCAGAAATGTTTATGCATTATGCACTTATTCTAAGAAATTACAGCACTGTATGTGTTCCAAAGATAACATGTAGGGGAATCTCCCCAGTATGTTTTAGTTTATTTTGTATGTTGGCATACATTCTAAATAATAGACAGAACTCGGGGATTATTTTTTTAATATTAATATTATCCTATATACGGAAATACACAAAAAGATGTCTTAACTGGAATAAGCCAAACACTTTGACTACTTTATTGACATTTATGCTTGAGAAAGTTCAGGCCTGGAAGCTCTTGCACAGCAAGTTAAAAGGCCAATACCAGCCTCTGACCCAAAAGGGAACATTTCAGTTCAGGCTCAATCAATTGAAAATGCAGGGCGAAATATGCCTTTAGATGACACAGTTTGATTTACAAGATACACAAATATTTTCCATCAAGCTGAGCTAATTCAGGTTTGTATTTTGACTGTGTATGTAGAATAACTATGATTTATTTATGACCTATTAAGCAGATTGTTTCCAGTGTGTAAGAAATCCTAATTAGGACTACTGTTTTTAAAAAGGAAACTCACAATTTCTTTTATATCCTGTCATCAAAGGCACAAAAGAGAAGGCTTTCATTCTTGTTTTTGTTTGGTTTGGTTTGTTTTTCTCCATGCTGTCTATTGAATGTCAAGAGGCCATACACATACTGTTGTACAGTCATGTCTTTGAAGTCTCCAAAGAATTTCGGAATTCTCATGAAGGGTTTATTTCTTGAAATACATATTTCCCTCATGAAATCATGATTCCTGAGGGACCTGTGATGCCAAACCATCTGTAAGGGCTGTTGTCTTACAAGCAAATTTATTGGGGGGATCTGGGCATAGGGGAAACAGCATTAAATAATGTGTGGGAGTTTAATGTATGCCCCAGGGCCTCATGAGGAGACAATGCCATGAAGAGAAAGTCTTCCAAACTCATTCCTTCTGGCCTACCAAGTCCTAGCTGCTGCCAGGAACGGGGGGAACAGAAGTGGAGGAACAGAAGGCCATAGACATCTGGGAACACAATGACGTACAGATCAGGATCAGTATTAGCAGATACTGCTGAGAAGTAGGTAATAGACAAATAGGTAAAAGACAAGGAAAATAACACGCAGAAATACCAGCATATAAAATTGTGTTAATATAATGAAGACAGTGGTCCAGAGACTGTACAGAGTGGCCCAAAGCCAGCATAGCTCACTGATGCAGGGTTACTTGGGCTTGTTTAATCAACATAATTATTCCCACGACGCCCACCCTTAGGCAGGAAGGGGAAGCAGGAGGTGAATTACAGAAGCCTTTGCCGTTTTTCTAGCGAGTTCATCAATTACAATTCTTTGATTTCATCCTGAGACCAGAATGGGCAGCCAGGACTGAGTGATACCAAGGCAGGCTTTTCAGCTTTCCCTGGACTATTTTGTACATCATACACACGTGCCTCAGTCACCGCTGGTGGCCTGGGCAGCAGAGCCCAGTCCTGGGTTGTGTACACCGTCCAAAACTTCCACTGAACTTCCCTGTGGTTTGGTCTTAAAGCATCAGTTGGTGTGGAAAACGTAGTATGATGTGATTGAGGCCAATCAGTTTGTGTATTGTCTGACAGAATAAGGCATGTGGTACCCTGATTATGCTTGCTTGATGCCGATTTTCTTCTTGTACCTCATTTCAACATTTATATCTTAGACTCCTAACAGAAATACATATACAAAGCATGTTTGCTTGTAACCCATGACCTCGTTTTTACTACTTCCTGATCATAAAGTTGCCTTTGTCAGGGACAGGGGCATTAATGAAGGTAAATATAATCATACTCTCCCTGTATGGCCATATAATTTATCCCTTTACTTTAGAGAGAATCGGCATTTTGAATGCTATAGGTACCAGGGCAGTGCCCAAGCAACCATTGTGGAAGCCTCTGTTCTTTCAGATAAATTACTAAAAGTAATGGGGTGGATCCATCTTATTATAGGAAAATGTATTAAGGCAGATTAATGCAGTTTAGGCTGAATAACACCATGAAGTTGGGAGATGTGTTTCCCAGGTTCAGGCTAATGGACTGCAAGCCCCAGCGAGGAGTGTGGGGTGCATCTTTCAGCATGAATGTGAAGGAAAATGAAGGCTACTGCTGAGACTGAAAGGCTTCCTTATATGAGGACTGAAGTCTCTCTCCTGAGCCTGAAAAGATAAAGTTTATTTTTCCGAGGGAAGCTTTCTTGGGTATCCTCTATTTCAAAAGCAAGAAAATAAAATTGGCTGTATTTACTGGTACGGCTGTTTGAGAAGTAACGGCCTGAAAAGCTACTTTTTAGTTATTGAGACTGCAAACAAAAGAATCCTGGGTCAAAGCTCACTCCTTTCATAGTCTTTTATTTCTTCGGTATAGATTTGATTTCTGCATAGATTTGATATTATCTAAACTATTTTGCTTGAACACTTTCATGTCATTCTCTATATGGGTCCTGCCAAAAGAATATTGACTGTTGACTGTTTTCCTCTAAGGCTTTAAGGTGTGTTTTCAGAAGTGCCTCTAGGGCTTTTTGTTTCTTCTTATAACTCAAAAGAAACCTTGCATGTGCATCCTTTCTTTCTTCCTCTTTACGTTCATCAAAAATGAACAAAGGATGATGTGGACAGTGAGTTACAGTCATACATAAACCATACGTCTATCTCAAGTTATTACTTTGTTGAAGACAGTATTTATTGAAAGCCTCTTTTGTATATCAATAGTGTGGAAGTCACCAGGGGTACTACAAAGTAGTAGCAATTCTTTGTTGTTTTGGCTGTTCAGTTATCGCAGTTGCGGACAAATACCGTGGGCCGGTAGCAGAGATCTCCAGAAGGTCGGTCACGTACGCGTATCCCTAACGGATCACAGTGCTGCGGGTCCCTCCGTTAAGGATTCAGAAGGTCTTTCTGCAATGGCAAACAACTTCCACTAACTTCCCGGGCTTCCAGAAATGCTAATCAGCAGTTCTAGTCTGCAGCACATTTATTACACCCTGACGTGCTGGAGACAGCCTGTTACAAATAGAACTGCCTCGTGAAAAATGCTGTTCCAGTGTTTTATAATAAAGTGCACCAATTAGATGCATTCATTAGGACAAACTGCTTGTCTTTTCTTATATTAGATCTTTTAAAAGGCACAATGCATTTCATAGCTCATTCCGCTCAGTATTATTATTAATTGAACAGAGCACATTACAAAGTTTTAATCCAATAACTGTAAATACATAATGAATAATATTTCCTTGGAGGCTGCCAGGGTTGCAGCAGCCTCCTCTACAGCTTTGCATACTCACAGTAAGATACATTATTGTAAAGTCCCCTCTTCCCTTGCTGTAGGTTCCCCACAGGTATTGCAGGGACGTCGCCGGAGCAAGGAATATTGCGTGTGCAGTAAAAGACAAGTCATTTGTTAAAAGGCAAATTAGGAGCCAAGCCTAAAATGCAGCCTTTCAACTTTTTCTTGTTGAAAAGGGTCACATGCACCAGTTCTTCATGTTGTCTCGCAGATCCCTGGATGCCAAAAGGAAAACAATGTTTTAATTTTAGCAGCATGAGGATTCCTAACTGCAGCATATTATTTATAAAGGGTAAATGGCAAACACTAAATGAAGACAAAAGGAAACATTCTGTTCCTCTCTGGGGGAGCACAACATTATTATACAAGGTTGTGATTGGGCATAGTAAGATGAATTGAGCTGCTGTTCCTACTGACAAGAACATTACTTCTTAGATTCCTACTAATACATGAAGTAGCTGGCACTCCCTGGTTACACTTACGCAACGGATATGATCTACAGCAAAAGGACCCTGAACTCAATGATAAAGATACGGGCTTCTATATAAAAGAAGACTCTAGGGCACATTGAAGTGATTCCTGTTTTTATTGTACATGCTAATATTTTCATATGCAATAAGTATTTGCAGTAACTTATGCTTGGACAGTACTCAAGGTGCTTAGCAGAGCTAATTAGCTTGAAGAGAAGTAGCACATTAATACAGTCCTATGACCGTTAATGTAGCCCTATAACTTCCAATTCCAAGATATTTTATGGTCAATCAGCATGAAAAATGGTCAGAGAGGGAGATAAGGTCTCTTTGTACATATCCTTCTAGCTGTACCTGTTAACTTGCTGAAAGTTACAGCAACGTGAGTTATTTTCAGAAATTCAGATTTACGTTCCTAATCAATGAGATATGTTTTTGCAGGATCTAGGCCTTTGGCACCTATGAATACGTGGTCCCTTTGTATTCTTTTCCTAAGACCTGATCCTGTGACAACTGAAAACACTAGGAGAGAATTTCAAGAGGAGTTTTGCACCTATTGTCCTTTTGGCCTGAAAATATCCCACAACTGTGAAAATTCTAACACCTTCCATTGAGCAGGATCAGATCATAGTGAAGTGAAGCAGTAAAATATATACCAAATGGTTAAAAATAAGAAAAAGGAAAAACATCTAAGTACAGTAGCTACTGAAAAGCTGCAAACCTTGGAACTGGATTTCACAACAGATAGTAAATCCTAAATTTGCCATTCACTGGTTTTGGTGATATCACCAAATGCATGATGTTGCTAAGCACTGTTAGGACTCTGTGGATATCTAGGATTATTAAAGGTTTCATTCTTTAATTCCCATCACTTCATCATCCTTCTATTAACTGCATGGTTAGTAAGGTAATAGTATAACACACATACTCACAGTAAGATACATTATCATAAAGTCATATATAAACACATATATGTGTGTTAGGTACATAGTATACCTAACACAAAAGGTAATAGTATAACACACACCTTGAGGTAGGGACAGTGAAGCTACAGCGCTACACTTTTTGTTAAGTGAAGTACTTGAAAGTTTTGAAAGCACAAATTACAGTGACGTGGGCTTTTACCTGGCAAAGTAAGATCAAATATTTATACCATTTGATTGAAATGGGTCTAGCCTTTACCTAAGCCAATCAGGAAAATTCATAAATTTCATGACTGTGAAGGTTTCATTGCTGAGGGCATATTCCATAAAATTATTTCTATTGGTATAACTAGGACTGGTTAGTCCACATAGTAATTTTTGAAAAGAAGCGACTTGATGCCTGAAGATGAAATTTAGACACCTAAATCCTAACTGTAATCCTAAAATCCAGCTCAGCTACTGCCTAATTCTGGAGGCACTTGACCTCCATGATGCCTCCTTTTTAATCAGAAGATTCCTCAGGTATCAATAAATTGACTTTGAAGCATACCTAATTAAAACTTTGTCTGTAGAAGGCTGAGCAGATTTACAGCATGTGGCTACAGGATATTAACTTTTTAAAGGTGTCTTATCCAAGACTGAGCTTCACCACAAATGCAGTAGTAGTAACTATTTTCATTTAAGGACATAAGGAAGAACCAGAACATCAACTCTGCTGTATGTGCTTCCACACATTTGTGCAAGCATGCTCTTAAAAAAAGTAGCGACTAAAAAAATACCCTCAGGATGCGTGAGCACCAGCTTCAACTCAGTCCTGGGCTTAATCCAGAAAAATAAAGCGGGCCTCTTCCTTCAGCTATGTTTTAAAAGGAAACTATACCCCATATCCTAAGGAGAGAAAACAAGTCCTTCCCTACCTTCAGTAGAGTTTTCCAGGAGCGTCCTCTCTCAGTAACCCGGAATGGACATCTGAGTTTTAAGGAGAGAGTAAGAAATGGTATGACCTTTTCCAGGAGCATTTTCTGTTGGAAAGCTGACAGTAAAAATACCAGTCAGAATGGCAGCAGGCAGTTTAAAACAATCTCCAGACATTGCATTAATAACCTTGATGCATAGAGAGGTTTTGGTATTATGTTGTATCAGCAGATATCAAAAAACATGAAGCGTCTGACATTATGGACCTTAGGCCTGCTGTTCAGGTCAAACCCACAGGTTTTCTCCTGATGGGAAAAGGAAATGAATGCTTATGCTTGGGTGCTTAATAATTCAAGCCAGAATGTAGGAAACTCAACTTTCAGCTTCTGCTCCAATTTTAAATGAACAAAATGAAAATAAATGCTTGAATGAAAAACTCTCAAATAGGGAAAGCAAAGACTAAAGTCTGACTGCGTATTTCAGGTAACAATTTATTCCTAAGCTAGAAGTAACTCTTGATATTCCTATCTCCAAAGTCATCTCTCAACACAAGTACGTGTCTGAAACTATTCCAAATGCTTTGGTTTTTTCATTAATACACAGTAAAAATACATTTTAAAATGTTTAAAATCCTTTTAAATGGAAAAATTATCTTACAGTGGACCTCAAGTCTGTTTTAAAACATAATATGGTTCAAGTGTCATATAACATTAAAAAAATGATGCCCTACATCAGTTGTTTTTAAAATATTTAAATATTTAAAAACAATCTAAAATGAAGTTGTAATCCTGAAAGTCTTCAACAGATAGATTCAGGTATAAGAACTACCAAAAGAATCTGAACATCTTAGATGGCAATTTCTTTTTACCTAAAAAATCCAAAGATATTTTTTTTTTTTAATCTGAAACATTTCATAAACGCTTTCAAGTCCTTTAATAATAAAATCCAGGTGGCATTTATTTCACAGTGTGAGGGTGAACGTTTGTGGTTTCAAGCTCAGTGTAACACACTCTTCTCCCTCTGGCTTTCACAGTGAATTGAACACTTAACTCCCTTCAGCAATTTTGGAAATCTCAATTTGTAGCAATTATGATGAGAAACCATTGCTTGGTAGAAAGAAAGAAGAGCTAGTTAAGTTGAAGAAATGTATCTAGATTCCTTTTGAAATAATGAGCACACACAAATAAAAGGGGAATTCTTGCCAGAATTCTACAAACCCCATTTTCAATTTGCATATTAAATTGTACATCTACCAGTTTCTGTTAATTCAGCAAAATAAGAACTACTTCTAAAAGTAATTGCATTATTAGTCTACCTTGGCAGTAATGATCCTAAGGTGAAGGTAGCAAGTAATCATATTTCTAACTGTGTCTTCTTTCTAATAATTAGTTATAAAATTAAGTTGTGCCTTTTCTGCTCTTGAGAACTTTTCTCTCATCTTCTGCACCGAGCCATATTTAAACTAAAAGGCAGATTTCTCAAGATTCTTTTGGTTAATACTTGTTCAGCATGTCTGAAGCCAATATTCTCACACCTTTTTCAGTTGTAAATTGCTTTACCAGGCATTATTTTCATTTTCATTAAACTTTTCCATATTACTTCATGTTTATAAAAGCTTTAACCAATTATGAGAACAGGGACACTGGAAAAGCAATAACAAAACCTTGACCAAACAAACAAGGAACAAGCGACCACCTCTCCCTCTACACCTATAGCTCTCACAGAAAGTGTAGTTTTAAAAATCTAACAAACATTGGTAGAATACTAGTTGCCATATATCTTTATAGAAGTTTTATCTCGCTTTTGCTTTCAGATTGCTTTTGGCATTTACCTAGGTCAAATTGAATTTATATATATTAAATTTTATTAATATTAAAATATTCCCTGTTATCTCTTTACTGCCTAGAAAAGAAAAAAAAGTCTATTGGCCATCTCTGTCAATTAAAAAATAAGTTATTTTTTAAGGTGTGAATTTAAAGGAAGTGTTTTCTAATAAATCCTAGAAACGTGGAGCCTACTATAATCTCTCAAAAGAGTGTCAACTGTTGTTTATTGCATATATTGACCAAAGGCTAGAAAAAGCAGTCCTGTATCACAGATCTTTTATGTTTAAACAGAAATAAAATGTTCCCTTTACACATTCTTTTTTCATCGGCTAGAAAGATGCTGAACTCATGTGTAAATGTAGAACCCAGAAAAGGAAAAAAACCCAACAGAATAAAGTGTTGAGGCTGCTCCAGTGAATACAGTGAGACAGTGAAAATTAATTCCTTTTCATCCTGATGCCTTGCTTTCTTACCGTACATTGTTGCATTCTGTGAGTCACTCCACACTATGCAAAGAAAAGGCTTGCCACTATAATTTAGAATGTAAACCCATTTTTTTATTTTAAAACAAAACAAAACCAAAACAAAGGTAGAGAGATCAGTGTCAACAGTGTAGTATTATTTGTGTCTTCCCACCTGTCATTGACACCATTTATTTATTCCAGGTCGTGCAGGCATTAAGCAGTAATTACTTTCTTTGTTTAGACAAGTGATTTAGAACTATAGCAATTAGAGATTTTTAAAGCGGAAATTTAATTGTATCGTTTATAACTTTTCTGCTTTTAATTCTAGAAATGTCATACTCATAGCTGCATATTTTACCTAACATGTATTTTATTTACTACGTATCAGGATGACATAATTTCTTTTTACACCAAATACTGATTAAAACCCTGTTCTGCACTACAGAGTCTTCTTTCACATTTTGAATGTTTACAAATACTGAGTTCAGGGAATAATTCCCATTTAATATCTTTGAAATGGTGTTGAGGCTGGAAATATTTTCTGTGTACATGCACAAGCTATCTAATGTCAAACAGAAAGCAACATAATTAAGTTTTCTATGCCTGTAGTCTTAATTTTTCTTTTCCTAAAGAAACTGAAGCAATATGCTCTGCTTTTACTATCCTAGGGAATATTAACTTTAAGGACTGCATTGAAAGTTGAGGAGAACAGGGAAGTGGACAGATCAAGAGAGTTGTCAAAAAGGAAATGGAAGATCACTTGTGAAAACCAAAACCAATGTTAGAGAGGGGACTCAAATTGATTACCTGTTCTTCAATGAGCAGTATGGTGGAGGGAACATTTGTCATCTAAGTAGTCCAAAATGAGCAGCAATGATAAGCAGTACCGTGTATTACTAACAGTACTTACACGACCTTGACTACCTACGAGAATTATTTGATATGCTCAGTCTTTTTTTTCTCCCCAACACCCAGAAGTTAAGAGTTTGCAAATGCAAACAGATTCCCATTGACCTCAATATGTCACCAGAAAGGTTTTCTGGAAATTCTTTTGTTTTCATATGGCATCTTAGTATATTGGAAAGGCAAGGGTTCTGTTATTTCTTTAGTCAAGCAAAGCACCCTTTTTTATCGTTACAAAATATTTATTCATGTCACATTACTTTACAAAGTAGTATTTATTCTGCACCAATGAAACAAACTTTCAGTTTGATGAATGGTGGCTAGATTGAAAAGCTGAATTAGACAAGATCAAATTTATTCTGTCGCATAAAGTAGATGTTAATTGCATTTATTCAGTCTGATCATTAAAACATTGCAGAATCCTGCAGTTGGAATTATGAATTAGCATGGCTGAGTCCAAAGGATATAGTAATGTATATGTGGATGTGTATTTATGTGTGTCTTGGAGTGTACTTTTGGGGTTTGTATTGTGATCTGTGGTGTGACTCTAGGGAAATGTCACAAAAATGGAGATTACCCTGCTCTACTTTAGATTATCTACAGTTTACATATTTCACAGTTTTTAAACTCAAACACCAAACAGATTGGTTACATTTGCTCTAGTGAAATTCTTCTCTATTGTACGCTCAGAACCTCTAGCAAGTGGATCAGGATGACCGTCACGGATACCTCTCTCTCTCAAAAAAAAAAAAAAAAAAGAAGAAAGAAAGAGATCCCAAGTAGCACATTAAAAGTCCCTCCTTCTCTAACCTCTGTTCTACCTCTCTTTGCAGACATTTTATGACGAGAGATTGAGGTTTCACTTGTGAGGAGAAAAGGCACCTCATCTGCTCAGCCGGAGGGGCAGCAGACAAGTACCGAATCAGAGGCAGTGCATGCAACCCACCCTGCAGAGCGGCGAGAGCCAGGTGCACATCTGCAGCGGGCATCCCCCTGCTTCGGGTAGAGCCCCCTCTCTCTCCCTTCTGCTCCCGACTGCGGCTGAGACCCAGGCGGTCATAAGCTGCTCGGCATTATCCTGCTGCCGTCTTTCCTGATACGGAGTCAGTCTTACCACTGACTAATGACAAGCAAACGGTCTGTAGTGGCACGTGCATGCGCGGACAAGTTTCGCAGGTGCCAAAAGCATAGCCAGGGTAAGACAGCTGTTTTCTGGGCTGCAAGAGTTGAAACTGGCAGCTGCTTACTCCTGGTTGGAACAAGTGTGCTGGATAAATGGGAAGGGAGGAGTAGTAGCAAATGTTCAGTTAGGGAGAACTTTCAATACGAACAACATTAGAAAAGTTTTAAATTCTTAAACCATTCATTACAGTACTTCACCTTTTATATGTAGTATTGAAATATCAAAATCTTAATCTGATATCCTAAAAACAAAACTTCTTTTTTCTAATTTTGTGGTTTTGTTTACAAAACAGTGCTTAAGAAAAAAAGGGTAAAGTGATTCTAACTCAAGACTTAATCTTACATATTCATATTTCACCCAAATACTTCTTTTGTTCACAAAAGAAAATATCCTCTAGTTCAATCCTAACCATTTTCACATACTAAATATTCTTGGACTAACCACTATAGTTTTCCCTGTACTGCTTCTATACAGGTACCGGACAACGGTCAAGAAATTCCTCCTGATCTTCTGCTTACTGATGTAAATCAAAAATATGTTCCATGTAGAAAAAGGCATTACTCTAGTTTATATGACATCTGAGTTAGATTTTCAGAGAGCAAATTTTACAGTGATGGTTTGAGAAAAAATTAGCAATATGTCTTTGGGAGAAGCCAGTCTTGATCCTACGTTTGAACTGAATTTGAAACTGTTAAATTTATGTTATTTCTGTATTTTTTGTTTTGTTTTGCAGTCTGGTTGGTTGACAAAGTCTAAAAATGTGTTAAAAACCAGAAGGAGACCTCCAATATTTGAAAATGATATGATTAATACTGAAGATCATTCAAAACAAAGACGTGGCGTGCCAATAATCAACAAATTGCAAAAGGTAAATTGCAAAAGTATCAGAAGTTCTTGAATATTTCTATTTAAATGAAACTAGCAAACACCAAACAGTTTGCAGGTAATACAAACTGTATTTTTACAGTATTGTTCTCAGTTGTCAGCTTCGAAATCCCTCTTACTGCTGACTCCAAATTTCTTTGTTGCAATATTTATAAACCTGCTCTTATGTGTCTTTTTAGAAAATGTGAATTAACCAAATAATGAAGCTAAAATTGTAGTCTGTTTGATAGCTGTTTGAACAGAAAATCAAAAACTTGCTGTTATCCCGTGGCACGCCGGAGACTGCCTTCTTTTACCAAAAGGTACTCGTTTTATTACTTGTAAAGATAAAGACTAATTAAATGTTACACAGCCTTTCAGTAATTCAAAAGCTCCACTAATGAGGAGTACCATCCTGTTAAAAAAGTTATAAGGCAAACAGGTCTGAAGAATGAAGAGAGCCCGCGGGAGCACAGCAAGCGCACCGAGTGCCACCGAAGCGGCTCGCAGCTCCGTTTGCTGCCGTGCCCGCAGGGAGCAGTGGCCGTGCAGCAGGTCAGTGTGGCCGCTCTCTGCCGCTGTGGCAGCACCCGGCAAGAGTATTTGTCAGTGTTTTTAGAAGCATAGCGATTCAAACTGTACATCTCATACAAGAAATTTGGCCATTCAGGAAACTGTGCAAACCCTTTGACTCCAGTCTGGGAAATCACTCAGGACCTGCATGGACAGAGTTCACAGAAAACCCACGTACCGCTAACTCTGCAAACGTATTTGCATGGATAAACCTTTGTGTCTTTCGTTACGTGTTCTGGCTGTGGGCAGGAGGCATGTATCAGACCATTCTTCCTGATGGATTTTGAGTTCAAGGCTCACAACATACCAAGGTCGCTATGGGGCAAGGTGGAAAGTAAAGTTACAAATCACGCTGGGTTTCTTTTCTTCCTGCCCAGCTGGACACGCTGTATAGCCATTTTTACCAGAACCTACTTTCCATTTCCTTCTATGGTTTTTACAGGAAGACAGGATTCCAGGCAGATCAGGTTGTGTTTATAGACACATAGGCACAAATATGTGTGAGTTTGTATATAATATATGTATGCATATGTGTGTATATGTATGATGGGGTGTATGTAGTACGTACTCATGTACACATGCCTATATGTGTTCGCCTGTTTTCCAGTGGTCTGTTGGACTGTAGGAAGCAGCGGATTAATACGTGACTTCCCTGTGCGCTCCCCTTGTGCTCGGTTTCCCTCGGACTAGCCGAGTCCCTCGGGGTGGCAATGAGTTAGAAAAACCCCGTATTTCGAATACTTTTGTCAGCGTTGTCTGGAGCAGAGCCCTAAATGAGTGGAAGAGAGCTAAACCCTCTCCTCCGTTCAGGTGGGTAAGGGGGGAACTAGGAGTGAAGCTGCCCCTGCGTGAGCTGTCTGGCTCCGCAAGTGTGGGGGAACAAACTCTGCTTGAAAGGGGTTAAACGGCTCATTTCTGAAGACATAATCGATAAAGGCAGGGATTAGGCTATCCCACCCAGGATGAAGTCTAAGGGCACAAGTTTAGCTGCAAACTGTAGGTTTATCCTCCTATTTGTGGTTGGTATTTTTTAGAACTCTTAAGTGATTGCAATACAGGGAAGAGGGTTGGTTTTTTCTTTCATTTTATATTTTGGTGAGTAAGTGCAGTCAAGGTTATTCAAGCTTAGCGCTGAGTTTCTTTAAATAGAAGTGAATGAAGGGTTAATACCTCATCCTAGGAGTTTGGAATGACATTTGAGCATGAAAGGCAAGATTCGTTTAAATGTAAACCTTTTCAAATTATATTTTCTGTGAACTGGTGCCAACTCGATTACAGAAACAGCTTTTGTACTGATCTGGTTAGTAAACTGCCTGTTTGTTTTAAATCTAATACAAATGCTTAAATTTAGTGACATGCATATATTGTATATATTAATTTGCTTTGCGTATTGGTGATTCTGTCGTTCTTAAACAGCCTGTTCTGGGAAATAATGTTAAGGAAGAAAAAATAACCTTTACTTAAGAACTCTTTAGAAGGGTTACACACAGAAGGAATATGCAAAACAGAATTAATTTTTTTTATATATGTTACAACTACTAAAGGATCGTACTGTTGGGCCCTACAAGGGACTAAACTTTATTTAGACTTTTCCCTTTATATCTCTAGAGTAATGGGAAACAGCCTAACTATTAATGAGAATCAAAGTCACCATAAAAGTTCTGGTATTTATTCCCCTACATGAAAGATCAGTGATTCTGTGACTTGCTGATTTCCAGTTTGATAAGTTGTGTAGTCCTCATGACGTTCATCACCGCTGCTATGGGTTACGTTCAGAGAGAGGCTGGAGCAGCTTGCTGGCATCTGGATGTGATAAGAGGTCATCTAGCAATGCCATGCCAGGTGACGCATCTGTATGTTCACCACAGAAAAAAATGACTTTGCTGCACAGTGTTGTCAGGAAACAAAAAGGCTCAGGGTATCATTCACATGGAAGAAAAAAAGTCTTTATAAAAAAGAAATCATAGGAACTTCAGTCTTGCTTTTAAAGCTTTTCTAAAGGAGGCAAAGAAATATTTTTTTGTAAAATACAGCCAGACATGAATTTTGAAAAACTTTGTTGTTTCTCAGTAACGAATACATCAATAACCTATAATTAAGTCAGGCTTAGTTGTCTTATGCCCTTCCAGAGTATAAAGAATATTAACAATATTTGAGCTTCTAAAAGCCATGGGTCCTGAAAATCTTCTGTTTCACTCTTTGGAGCTGCCAGGAATCAGTGGGAATTTTCATCAAGAAAATTGTATACGGTTGTCGTGGTTTAACCTGGCAGGCAGCCAAATACCACGCAGCCGCTCACTCACTCCCCCCACCCCCAGCGGGACGGGGAGAGAATCGGAAGGGTAAGAGTGAGAAAAACTCGTGGGTTGAGATAAAGACAGTTTAATAGAACAGGGAAAAAAAAAAGAGAAAATAATAATGATAATGATAATGATAAAATATACAAAATGAGTGATGCACAATGCAATTGCTCACCACCCGCGCTGACCGATAACCAAGTAGCGATCGGTACTTCCTGGATCACGCCTACCCTTCATATACTGAGCATGACGTCACATGGTATGGAATACCCCATTAGCCAGCTGGGCTGGCTGTCCTGATTATGTTCCCTCCCATCTTGTGTACCTAGCTCAGCCAGTAGGCACGGGAGCTGTCCTTGGACTAGGAGGGCACTTAGCAACAACTGAAAACATCAGTGTGTTATCAACATTCTCCTCGTACTAAATCCAAAACAAAGCACTAGGAAGAAATTTAACCCTATCCCAGCCGAAACCAGGACAATGGTTATATCTCACAGATGAGTTCCCTGAATAGTGAATTGTTTTTCCTGAAAACACTAACTATCGATATGAGATGAGGATGGTCTTTGAGTAATCATTGCATAGATATGATGGAAAGAGGTGCATATATCCTACAGAGATCCTATATTCCTTATTTCAGCATACCATTGCATAGATTGTACCAGTAGATAGGTACAGAAATAGCTTTCCTTGAACTTTGTCAGCTAAATGCAAATATGGCACAAAATCTTTTCTCCAAAGAGTTAGGTTCATATTTATGTGAACTGCTTAACTCCAATTTCCTTGTTCAGTATTTCTTTGCCAGAAATAAAGTGGATTCCATCAACAAGCTGAGATATAAATCTTGAATGACTGAGACCTTTGGGAACTGGTTGGAATAATGGATTGAATGTCATCTGTGTACGCAAAGTTGACAGAATCTGTCAATCTTTAGGAAAGCTTTGATGTGCGTGTGTTTATATACCTGTGTGTCTAAGGTGACTGTACTGTGAGAGTCCTTAGTTTAAGTGACAGCATATTTGGATCATTAATCTGGCCCCTCATTCTTACAGTGCCTACCAGATTTCAAGGCAACTGAGGGAACAGTCACATGTTCATTTTGGAAAGAGCTGGAGTAGTTTAAATATCTTAAGAGCCACTACTCCCATGCAGAAAGTGTTTGCTTCCATAAAATAGTCATTTGGGTGTAATGCCCAAATCTGCATTTTGGCTTACACCTTTTTGACTTAATTTGACTGAGCTGGTGCAGATAAGACACTTCTGACTTTCCATTTCGCCAGTTGAGTTTTGTGGTTTATAACTTCCAGCTCGGGAGCGGTGATGACCAGGTGTAAGTGATAGCACCGTTAGTCACTCTTGTATGCCTGGGAAAAAAGTGTCTCTCTGTGTCCTGAGTAAACATGGGAATCAGTGATACCTGGAGAACCTGAGAACTTCAGAGAGCTTTAAGAGAAAAGGATTTTCAGAAAAGTGTTCTTTCCGTTGAGAAGATCTCAACGGAGAATCTCCCCCGCTTCCTAGATGAATGTATCCTGAACCAGAGAAGTGTGACTCATGCTGCTCATCTTAACAAGTACCCTCATCCCCAGCTCGACAGACTGTGATACGCACCGAGAATGGGCATTCTCAGCACATGGCTTCACCGAGGTGTATAGATACCGCTACATGAGCATGCCTGCTGTAAGTTGAGCACACTGAACAGCATGTGGTGGAAACCACCACAGAGCTTCTTCAGGTACCGCAAAACCACTGGTTTCGTTTCTGAGGCTGTCAGCAGCCCTCCCGCTCTTCTCTGGGCTTCTGCTCTTATGACCTGAAGGTAGACCACGCCTTGCCAAAGGTCACCCTTAATTTTCTGTCCTGTTGGGGTAGCACAGAAGACAATTCGGTCCTACCCAGCAAAACACGATTACCCCACCTTCCAGCACGTAGTACAAGAGACAGAGCAAGGATCTGGCAGCATCCAGCTCTGAGCGTAAAGGGAGCAGAGAAGGAAGAAGGCGAGCGACTCCCTGGCTCTCTGTTCTGGCAGGGAATGCTTATCTGATAAAAACACTTCGTTGCCTCCTTGCGTGCTGTAACTCCTTTCCCTCTCTCTTTAATCCCCAACTGTGCTATCTGACCTGAGCCAGCCAGCTTTCCTTATCCCTGATTTTCTGATTACTGTTGGCTATTTGAACTCATCTAATAATTGATTATATTATGTTAAAATGATGAATAGTTCTAGGCAGACAAAAAGCAGGTGGGTATTTGTTACTGCTTTCCTAGTTAGCATTCAAGGACAGCCCACTGCGAGCTTCGCTGGAGCCACTGCAAGGGCTTTTCTGAGAACTGGTGAGGGAGCTCCCTCATTCCAAAGGAGAACATTTGTAGGGGAACTTTCTCATTCCCCAAATAAAAATAGAAGTCATAAAGAATGCAAATAAATAGATTTTATATTATTAACCTTATCTTTTTCTCCAGGTTTATTTTGCTGTAAAATTTCGCTGTAATTAGACCCCCTCAATATCTTGTGGTCTATCACTCTCAAGTGAATTACTTAATTCATTGCAGCTTTTAACATTGAATTTCTTGCACAAAGGAGATGTCGAATGTATTGTCTTTTCTGTGTTATGTTATTTAGCTTTATGAATAAGTTGAAAGGTATAATGATCATCTTTGGTACCCTAGAGCAGAAGAAGAGTTCTGGGAGAAAGAAATAGAAAAGTTAAATTAATTTTTTTGCATTGCTAACAATTCATAATATATTAATGAAAATCCTTACATGCACCAGTGTCCTTAAACTTCAGGCTTGCAGATATTTTTTCTGTATTTATAATTCCATAAAATTATTATTATACTGCAGTTTAATATCTGAACATTAGCACAAGCACAGGAAGCTTGCGGATTCTAGAGGAAAATCCTGATGCATAAACTATGTCTCAGTTCAACAACTTATACTATCCCTCAGCTACTGGATAATTTCCCACAGCTGGTAGACAGCAAACCTAGACAGAACTCCATAAACATCGATCATTTATTTCATTGCAAAATTAGCTTTTTTAGTTTAAATTGCAGATGAGATTGATTTGAACTAACCTGACAAAATTTGCAATGAAGTAAACTATGGACTTTCACCTCTTCAGCTTCAAAGCTCATCTGTGGAAAGTGGGCAGGTGGAAAAGAATAGCTCTTCTGGAATTAGTCCATTTCAAGAAAATGGTTGGGTCTAAAGTGTCCTGCAGGAGTGTGCCAAGATCTTGGTCTCCCAGAGGATGAGTTAGCTCTTGAGCCCTTACGCTCAGGTGTCTTCTCCCCACATATGGAGTCAGACCATGCTATATGTCCTTCATTTTAGACCTGTCTCCAAAAATTTAAGACATATACTGGAACAGAAAGCAAACCAAAATGTTGTGGTATGTAGTTTCCAAAAAGGGTTATTTTTATGTTTAAATTTTCATTCTGAATGTACATTTTAAAATTAATAAAGAATACTAAAGTTTTCCAAGCATTTCAGTTGGCTTTAGAGGTCTAAATTTCCTGTACTCAGGAGTAAGTATCGTACCTAACTGCTTGGGTTTTGCTTTTTATTTAACCCAGAAAATACATTACTGGTTGCTTTCTAATCACCTATTTTTAGTGCTCAGTATCTTGACTTGCTAAAGACAATGGCAAAGGTCTTCACGAATTTGCTGAACCCCACAACCTTTTTAGGCTGTATGGAAACAATGAGGTCTATTAAGAAAAATATATTTTTTTACATCTTTTTAACCATCTTAAGTAAGAAATACTGGAAGAAAATAATCAATTTCTAAATTAGAGCAAATATTTGAAACAAGATTCATAACTTGGATTTCACTAGTGCTCAGTTACACAAAGCATCTAAAAATTTAGAGCTAAGGGTTAAAACTGTAAGTTAAAGGAATAGGTTAACAATACAAAATGTCTTACCTGAGGGATATCAAACACCTAAAAAATCGCTATTAGATAAATCAGAGATCTGACTGTTCTCTAACCTAGTCTGTTGGTATTCTCAAATGAGGTAATCATTATGTAATTATTTTCTTGAGACAGACAGCATCATCAACCACTTTTTTATGAATTTTATGACATGCTAATTTCCCATCTGTCCCAAGTAATATAGACTCTACACTTTAGTTCATTCACCATAACTTAATAGCCAAATTGCAAGAACTAAATGTCTGTTCAGTCCTTCTGAAGGTTAGGTATAGATGAAAATGTTCACGTTGTTCGTATTGGAGGGAGCATTCCCTCTCAAACATGTCTCTAGCATCAGTTATCAATGCCTTCACGTTGACAGTCATCAACAAAAAACACTTTCTTGGTGTGGAAATCCAGGCCCAGACGCTTCCAGGATTTGTAATACTTATCCATAGCAACTTCAGCAGGTGCAAACAGATGGCTGACATTTCTGTTAGGCCATAAAATGCAGAATGCTACTGTCCTGCTACGCCTAACTGGAATCAATTAAGTATGAAGCAGGATATCAGGCTATGAATCACAAGTCATTTGTTTCCTGTAAATTGCATAGTTTGTTGGGGATTTTTTTAATGCTTCATTTCATGGAAGCCCCGGGGATGGCAGGAAAAGCAGCAAAAGAGGGAGGTAAGTTCATACTCGAGGCAGTTTGAACTTAAGTTGGAAAGTGAGCTTCCCTGTTAAAATCGCTGAGAATAAAGCTAAGTTTTGGAGGTTACTGCCATACCCCAGCTCTGGTGTCACGTTCCTTCTCGCATGACCTCCTGAACTCCTTTCTAAAATATGCTGGATCAATTACTTATGCTGTGCTTATATGGCTAAAACAGAACCAAAACAAATAACAACAACCTTTCTCAAAATTATTTTTCGGAGCTTGATCGTTTCACTAATGCTCTAAGAATAGGTGTATCAGAACAACTAATGGATGCAGAAATCTGCAGCAGCAGCAGCTTCAAGGGACGTTTAAGAGCTTTTTAGCTAGCTTTGGGAACTCAGAGTCTAATATTTAGATAGAACAAAATTTCTGTAAACAAAGGCAACTGAGTGGAAAAAGGACAGAGGGCAGAAAAAACTTCAAATGTGGAACGCAAAATTAAAGCAAAGAGGAAAAGATTATTAAGAATCTAAAAAAACCCTCTACTATTTTTCTTCCTAGTTCTTATTTGTATAGTGAAATGTAAGAGGAAGGTGTAAATGTGATAATAGAAATTTCATTTCACATCATGCTCCTGTCTTATATCTTCAGTTTTCTCTGAGTCAATCACAGTCCTTTGCTAATTACTGCCATAAGCTGAATAAATGGCAAAGGGAAATAAGCAACATTTGTGTATAGGGTGAGTGTAGTGACATTATCTCAAAAGAGTAAGTTGATGTGACAATGTTTTAAATATGAGCTGGCAACTGCTAGTGAGCTTGCACTGCCTGTTTTTAACCTTTAATTTGTGAGAATGCTGTGAATAAAGATTAACTTTCTTTACTTAATATTTATTTTTTCAGTGCCCTCAAAATGGAGATGCCATCATTAATGTTTTGAAAAGTTGTCCAGTTTCCCAGTGCTTTCTGTAGGTTCCTGTTTGTCACCTGATTCACTCTTCCAGTGTGCAAGAGTGGAGAACCAGTGGAGGTCTTTTCTCGTGTTACCTGAACAAGGAGGATTTCATAGTCTAGAAGATTCAGAGTACAACGAAAATTCACAGATGTTCATAGTCAAAGACTTGTACGCTATTCACATACCTGTCAGATAGCCTTGAGCTACCTCAGGCTCTGGCCTCTGTTAGTTAACCTCCAAAATATAAGTCATGGAAAGAACACATTGAATCCAGAGGAAGTGATCAAATCCATAAAAGTTGTTGCTGAGCATAAATGTTCAGATCTACATTTGCAAAACTTCCTGAAAAGCAAAGAAATTCTAGTAAGTACTCACCTTCGCTTTCTCCACTCCCGCCCTCCCCATGCCTCAAACCACAGGATTTATGGAGCTTGGGGAGTGTATCTATGATGTGAAAAACACAGGTTTAGTGGCTGAATGAATCTTCGCATCCTAAAAGAGCAGCTCAGCTCTTACGATGCAAGATGCTCACATCATAAGATGTAACAGTTCAGAGCTCTTTAGTTGTCTCAGTATCGCTTTAATAATCCTGCATCAATTTCGATGCATACTTTGCCATTCACTGGCATAGGGTATAGAAGCCTGATCTGCCACCCACCCACTTATTCATTCACCTAAGTATTATAATTTTCAGATTAATTATTAAATCTCATCGTTTTTCCCTAAGTGCCGTGACTATCCAAGTGAGGAATGTTTTAAAATTTTATATTGAAGAGAGAAAATGTTAAAATTGAGCAAAAACCAGATTCATTCAAATTATCTTTTTGTTTTGAGCCAAACTGAAAAATCAGTTATTCGCACAACCAGGAAATATTTGCTTTCCCATGATTTCCTTACAAAACAAATAAAATATGACAAATACAAGTGAGTCTGTATAAGCAGCTAGTTCAAATCAATATTCACAGAGAAAAAATCATGTTGTATGGTGTATGTGAATTGATGTCAGTTAAAACCAAGGAGTCTTTACATACTCCGAAGTAAAAACATCACATATGGTTTCAGTATATAGCTTCTATTCTGTTAAAAAAAATCCAACTTTTTCCTATCATCTTTTTTTAGGAGAAGTAAGCTGTTGAAGTTACACTTGTCAAAGCTAAATCCTATGTTGGAAGCACACAATGGAAGCATAAAATGAACTGCAAGAAATAGTTTGCCTCTCATGAATACTTTTAAATATATATTTCCATTTACTTTCTCCGAAGTTAGAAAGAGCAATAAAAAGAAAACAATGAATTTCTTGTTACTAGGTGGGCAGCTTTTGCAATGGAATTTGGAAGTAATTTATGTGATGAAACCAGCAAGATACACACCTGAGATGAGATGGAGACACTGGGGAGCTTTGAAGGAAAGTTATATAAATGTGAAGTAAGAATGACAGAAGGGAAAAGGAAATAAAGATAAAAAGATTTTGAATATCTGAGGGCAAGGTAAAAGGAAAGTAAAGGCCTCAAATTCATTGCTGTGTACTCTATTAGCAACAAAGGATCCAAGTAATATGATCAGAGTGAGTTTTCTTTTCTAAAACCAAAAGAAAATATCAATCTAAATTTGTTTCTGGAACAGAAAACATGCTCACAGGATAGAGCTTCTTTTCCATCACTCATTTTTGAGTGCCAGCGTTCAAATAGGATATATATCAAATGGGATATATATCCTGCTAAATATCCTACGGTTAGGATATTTAATAGGACAGGACGTCTTATTTGTGAGTTCCTCTAGGGAACAGCCATATTCTGCAGAGAAAAAGCGAGTTTACTTTCACCTGGTGGAGCTAGCTTTTAACTCTCCTAAAAGAGACCATGGGATACGCATGGAAAGTATCCCTACAGTGTCCCCAGGCGTGTGCTTTTTTTGTATCTGTGCTTCCACCTTCGGTTTTTTTGTTGCTGTTGTTGATGTGCAATCTCAACTCGCTTCTTGGCTATGTTGAGGTTGCTGACATTGTTATACCACCTTCCTTGGATATTTGCTGCACCTGTTCCTGGCAACAGAGTGAATAGAAGTTATAATTCTGACATTAATTAGCTGAGAATCTGTACATCATTGGAGAGGGGAGAGAATATATTTCTAGAAAATTGTTCAATGAGAGTGGTTTTGAAAGCTCTGTCATGGCTATTGGATTTAAACACTGAAAGACAAAATGGTAGCTGGCACACCTGAACATTTCAGAGGAACCATTATGAATAAAAGACTAGCTAGAGCGGCTAAGAGGCAGCCTGGTGGGTACAGCAGAATGGAGGCAGTTGGGTGAGGGTCGTTTCATCACTTTGGCAGAGCACTCACGGTGCGCTAGATCTAGATACTGACAGAATCAGAAACCTCCTAGAGCAACTCCTTGCTACAAATGAGTACATAATAAGCTACCGTCCGCGAGACGTGTTAGAATTCTGATGAAAAGCGCAATGCTGTGGTTATTTATACCCTAATTTCACAAGAGGAAGTGGAGATATTTATGAATGATTACTAAGTCAAATACTCTGATTCTCACAAAAGGCTTCTGATTTGTCATGACTTTGCCACAAAGTACGGATGAATAGTATCAAGAAATTAAAGAATGCCACATTCTTTCAGAGCGAGAGAAAGGAAGTAAGCTGAAAGTAGAATTGGGTTGGCCGCAGGTAATACGCTACCCGTCTTTCACGAGAGTGGAAATGGACCTCATGGGCATTTTGGTTCTTTGGGAAAGAGTCAGCCTGACTATGTGCTGAACACTTATCCAAGTACTACTTTGATTTAGATTACTAAATGCTTGAGACTTGAGAACTCAAAAATGAAGTTGCAGAAATCCTGACATAAATCTATTGAAAGAACAATACATTTCTAATGTGAATAACAAATTTCAATTCTGTTGATACTGAAAGAAAAGTGAGATCTAAATGCTACTTGTGAGATTAATAAGAAAACTCTGAGGTGTCAGCAAATACATTAGGGAGAAAGAAAAGAGCTAAAAAGAGGGAAAAAGGTCATTCTGGATATTGGAGATGATTGAATATGGAAGTAAAGCAGGACTGAAGGCTAAATCCAAGAGAGTTTAACAATCCAAAACTTAACTAGCCATGAATGAGTACAGCAGATCGGCTGAGTAGAGGAGAAATTAGAAGACAAAAACAGAGGCTGAAAGAAGATGTTTGATGTCACTGACAGCAAAAAAAGGCTGAGATCCTGACATGCAGAAAAGTGAGTGCCAGGCAGATGAAAGAATTTGTGAAGCACATACTGTTAAAAGGTATTTGTTCAAAATGTAAAAGAGAACTATCTCCACTAACACTCAACCATCTCCACTCAGAATGAAAAGGGAAAAGCCCAGAAAAGCAGCAAGTCCAAGTAATGTACTAGTAACTTTTCCTAAGTGGATGAAGAGTTTTTTTCTGGTTCTACTGAAACTTTGCAATGGACAGTTGATTTTGGTGTATAGTCCACAAAAAAATTATTTTACTTGACATGTTCAGCTGAATAGTATAGACCTATGATTTTTCCTGTTCTAGGAAATCTTATTGTATTGCACAGTATAAAATTATGAAAGAAATATCATAGGATTACCTTAAGAAATAAGATAAAAATATAGTAACAGAATATTGAAGTAAGAAATATTAGTAAGAACTAACAAAATAATATTAAGAACTCAAGGTAGTGTATATTCAGTTTAGTTTTAGTCACACTAGTGAAGAAGACAGTGAGCAGAGTAAATGTGGGAAAGGAGACGTAAACCAAGATCATCACAGGTAGAGATCAGACAGCTAGACCAACCATAAGCAATTCATAGCTGTATTTGTTACCTTAGGTAGGATAAAACAGCTTTGATTAAAAGTAACTACATTTACTTTGGTTTTATTGATAGTAAATTAGTAATATATACTAATATGCTAATATGTATGCTAATATATACTAATATGCTACCATTCAAATAGCAGCTCATTCACCTTGCTATCTTCAGCTAAATCTCATCCCTTGCTTTAATTCATTATTTGCCACTTATTACTGTATCAGACACTGTAATCGTACCCAAATGTTTGGTAGATTCTGTATACTGTTAATGCAGAATTTCTGGGTTCTTACATGTTTGGGGTTTTTTTTCCCTTTTCATGTATGTTTGCAATGATTAATTGCTCCTAAATGTACTCTAATGCTTTACATTTTTTACATGGACGTTAGACTTACAGGCAGTAATTACCATGATCTCTAGTCCTTTTTCTGAACATAGGCAGTACTGCTGTGATTCCTCAATGGTTTGGTAGATTTGCTTGAAATCTTCATCACTGGGCCTGCAATCCTACGCACTGGTTCTCTCAAATTGTTGGCTTGGCTTGAGATTTTCCCATTCCTTTACCTCAGTGCTTTCAACTACTTACATTATTATCCTTTTTATCATGGTAATTTCCATTTCTATAACTTTGTTCCCACTGTCCCTCGTGCTCTCATCCCTAGCTCAGTTGTCCACACTGAAATCTAACGTATTCATTAATTTCAAGAGTACACAAACCTCTCTGCAAAGATACTGACATCAGAAGGTCCAGTTTTATATATTATCCCTCTTTGCCTCTTACAGTCTTTCATACCATCAGCCAACAATAAATTCTGCACCATCACTTTGTTCTTTAATTTTTCTATGCAGGGCACATAGTTCAATACCTCCAGTTCATTGGTACGCGTCCTCCAACGTGTCTCTGGTAACACTGTTACTTCCAGCCTGACGCAGTTCAACATTACTTCTGTTTCTTCATTTTGCTCCCTTTTTCATACAGAAATTTGACTTTCTGTATAATTTCTGCCAAGGCATTTTAAAAGATTTTTTTTCTCTTCAATGTAAGAAGAATTATCTAATGGTTTCTGTTAGTGCTCATTTTCAAATTATGGACTGCATTTTGATTCAATCTGTGTCAAAGTATGTTTATTTGATATGAAATAATACTTTGCACTTTGGTAGTATCTTCTGCTTGAGCAAGTCAACTTGCTTTACAAATATTAATTAAGCTTCCCAACGCTCTTTCTGATAGTAAAATGTAATTATTTCAGTTAGCACACGGGTTAAAGCAGACACATAGAGAAGCCACAGATGAGCTGCATCTAAAACTCAGTCCTCTGATTTAGCTGCAAGAAATTATTTCCTCTCTGGTTTAACTTGGCATAGCTGGGTTAATGCTCCTCCAGTCGACGTCAGTGTTGGTGCTTGGGTTACCTGCTGAGGTGAATTTCATATTAAAGGATTTATGAGTAAATTATTCCTGTAGGGTTTGTTAAGCTTTCTCTTAAGATTTATTCACTATCCATATTCGAGCACTACTGTCTTTATTAGATGGTTTTGTCCTCACTCCTAGGAAACGGTACCAGAACCTGGAGGTTTCCAAGGACTCTGGATGTACAGATTTGAGCTGTAAATACATAAAGGAAAAATGAGGGCCAGCAATAGTTCTTTCTCTTAAGCTCATTCTTTACCTCACAGTTATAAATATAATCTAGAAATCAATCTAAAAACCAAATAAAATGTTAGAGGAAATTATAAAATTTGGATAACCAACACACAGAATTCTGTATATAATATCAAATGAGCAAACTGTCTGCTGCATGTAATAGTTTCCTCCTCCCTATCCCCATACAAGGCTCTGCTCCTATGAACTGGCAGATAAACAAACAAGCAAACCTTCCGGTACTCATAACCCTGTTCTCAGGCATCTTCTAATGATGAAAAGCTTTTACTTGTTAACTGCTTAATTATCCAGTTGAAAGTCTGTATAAGCCAAAATAATAGATTGCAGACTTTCATGTGTGGGGTTTTTTTTCTTCTTTTAATTGAGTTTTTGGCAGGTAAAAGTAGTAAAGTTGATATATTCAAAATATACCTGTGGTGACATATCCTGGAATGAAAAAAAGTTAAGATAGACATAAAAATCCTGCCATGCTGATGGTAGTATGCACCAGGTAAAACACATTAATGTACTTTGATGATTATGCTGAGATGAATAAGAGGGAACAATGTCAGTCAAGTCACTTTTAAAAAAGATAGATGTAAAGCATTTTGGTCTGTGGAAAACTTAGATGAGAGCACCTAGTGAGCTTCATTACCTTTAGATTTAGGCAGATGGTGAGTGGGTTTATTTCAGAGTGAAGTTTTGGACTTGTATGCCAAAAGTTCTCATCCTGGTTTTGGCACTTAGGAGCTTTTTTAGGATATGGCCCTTATGGCAGGAATATAAAATTCTTACTCATGTTGCATCGCAAACTATTGCACCAGACTTTCACCTTTTTCTACTTTCTACATAACGTGAGTAATTTCACTAATTTAATGGTACATTGCAGTGCTTTCCTGTTGTTGGATTGTTACCTTCCACCATTTGTGGTCTTAATGAACTTAGATCAAATATTTTGGAGTGAGATACTGCTCAGTGTGAGTAGGAGCATCACAAGATGGTTCATACGATGCCTAAGTCATCAGAATATTTTGAAAAATCATGTAAGCATCTCCACAGTTATGTAAAAAAACCCACAGAAATGTTTTGTATCTATGAATGCTTTTTCTTACTAAGGAGTCACCCTTTGCCTATTTATGAATTTTTGTTTTACTCTCAGGCATTTGTTTTTCTCTGTTCTAGTCCAGTTGCTTGGGAAATAACTTCATAAAGGTTTTCTGCAGAAAAATAATTATTAGTAAGAAATGCAAGAAGAGATTACACGTGGAAATATACACACGTATTTTCTACCCATGTTTAAGTTTCCTATGTCTCTGCAGAGAGCATCACCTACATCTGATTAAGGAGGTTTATTTGTCTTGCATCTTGTCTCGCATACAATACTGACTTCATGTTTCTAATCAGTGCATAGTTAGTGGGCAATCTACTCTGTTGATAATCAGCGGAGGAAGAAGGCTACATACTGAGAATTAGTTTCGCCTTCAGAATTGTCTTTTAGCTGAAGATGGATTTATCATCAACAGCCTTTTGGTAAGACTAAAATAGTAAAATAGACGTCTATGCTTCATTACTGTGCCTTTAATATCTCTTCAGAATCTCTGTAATTTAATCCAATATTAATCTAGCTTGGTGGTATAGTTCTTCAAACACCTATTTACATGTTTTCACCTGGCATTATTGACCTCAGTACTTCCATTTTATGGGTGTTGATAAATAGATATAGAAGAAATTTGTCCTTTCAGTTTGTATAACCTGAGTGGATCATCAAGAAGTCCATAGCATCAATAATACGATCACATCCCTATAAAGCACAGTAATGCTTTCTTCAGTGTTCCATAATTTGGATGCATTTGGATATTGATGTATTTACTCATCTTGAGTTATAAAAATAATAAACACTTTGAAATCTTAAGCTGATAGTCTGTGAACCTGAACATAAAAAGAGAGGCTTTGTTTTACATATGGTATATTTCTGTTGTTTGGATGGTTTTCCAGATAACCGTCTGTAACAGAGAAAGGATGGCAAGAAAACTGATTTCTCATGCTTGGTTGCCAAGATTCATGAATATCTGCTTAGTATGGCATGTTGCCTAATCAGAGGCTGGTTGGACTCTCTGTCACAGGTTTCAAACAATAATGTGTTTAGAGCCTGCCTTTGGGCAAGCCCTTTGGCATCAATCTAACAAATTTCTGCACATATGATTAAACTTCGTGTAGAACTGTATCTGCTAAAAAGAAAGAAAGAAAAAAAAATAAAACAAAGAAGCAGGTGAGGAAACGAGGAAGGACTAATAAGACAATGTAGGAGAACACACAGCCAATTCTGACTGCCAGCAAAAGCACACTGCCTCCGGTCAGTTGAAATCTACGGAGATGATTTGGGCCAGAATATAAAAGTGTGAGTAACAGGTGATAATAAACAATAGCACCAAGAGAGACCAAAATCAATCACCTGAACTTAAGGCACTTAAGTAAACTTAGTAAGTCAATAAGGTACTCCAGAGGCTTAATCCAAACTCTGCTAAAATCCATGTGAAGGTTCCCTAATATCTATCTTCTACACAAAAAGAATCCATCTATATATGGTTGTATCTGATCCAGAAGAATACATATCACAACAGCAGGAGTAAAATCCAAGGGATTTTAAAAAAGATCTAATATAACAAAAAAAAAGTTTTATTAACTGAAATACAATGGAAATAGGCAAAGATAAAGAGCTCTCTTTATCTCAAAACAGAAGTTTAAGCCCAAATAAGTATACTGATCTATACATAATTGTATATGATTATATTTGTATAATGCTTTCTCATTTTTTTACTTAGATTATATCTGAGTAGACTATATCTAAGTAAAAAATTTTAACGAATCTCCTCTCCAGTCGTCTATAGGTACAGGTCTCCTTGATCTTCTTAAGAAGATCAATTGAGTGAAGTTGGTATGGCCTTTGTGAGAGAGATATTTGATAATAATTACTATTTCTGTAGTTATTATTTTTGCCATATATAATAGTATGTAATTCCTGTTACGTAATAGCAAATAAAAATAGTGCTATATTAGCACTATTTAGATATGATGATGGGAAAATCATGCTGTGCATCCTTTCAATTAAGGTGATTATTTTGTTTTGCTAAATGGAGATCATTTCCGTAGAAAATACAAAATGAAGGCTGCATGGGAAAAAAGATTAAAAACCTGACGTACCAAAAATCTAAACTCTGCATTCTGAAGGTGTAAAATCCAAATGTGGAACATGCTATAGTCTGACAGACTTTCTGTAATGTTTGCTATGTCTTATTTTCTCTGAATTTATCCCAAGCAGCTTTTGGAACTCATGCTAGAACTCACATATTTTCATTTAAGGGGGCTGATTCCTTGTGATTGTGCTGCAACAACTTCTATATTGCTTTTCCAGCAATTTCACCCCTGACTTGTGCAAGAATCAGAATTAATATTATACAGTGGATTATCAAAGAAGTAAAGAGGCAGTGAGTCACCTCAACTTTCAGGGATGACTGTGTATTTCTGAGAGACCCAAGCTTCCTGTCCTGCTCGGGATCTTACAACAACAACAAAAAAACCCAACAAAAACCTAAACCAACCAACAGCATAATGTCAGTTTTTCCTCCTTAGTGGCTTCAAAGCACCACCTTTGACACCTTTTCTCACCTTTTGACATCACTGAAGCAATTAAAAATTGCTATCTGTCAATATTTGATCGTTTACTCCTTTTGATCAGTCCTCAGGTGTGGACGATTGTCTCTGACCTTCAACATCCATTCCTTTCATCTCCATTCTGGTGCTTAAGAACACTCCTGTACTTAGCCTGTCCTAACACTTAAAACTGTACTTCACTTGTGGTAAACAATGATGAAAAATCACTAAAGCAATCCTTTTGTTCACTGTGGTGACATTTCCTCTAATTAAATTTTCATCTCTGAAGGTATTTGGGCCTCTCTAGTCCATCTGGGATATGTTTGCCCTCAGCATTGCCTCAGGCCAAATGTATTTTTGTTGATACGCTGAACAGCATGCTGTCCTCAGTGGCTGTGGGTATTCCCCACTGGTGGTTTATTTAGAAGATTATTTCACCAGTTTCAAAGTACTTTTTCTGAAGTCTTTTTTTTTTTCTTTTTTTTGAAAGAGAGAGCAAGCGCTGAGTGCCCCCCCGATGCCCTCTCTTCTATGAATCAATGTGATTTTATGTTCTTTTCTAGGAGGTTTCCGAACAGGCTATATGTAGACATATGTCGTGACAGAGGGGGCTGCGCTTCCGCAGAAGTCAAGAGCCACTTGAGGGACTTCCTTTTCGTAATAGTTTTCTGTGGTTTGAGCATCAACCTCGATTAAACTGATTAGGGGAAACTCATTTGGGAAGGGAATTCTGACTAGCAATACAAAGAACAATAAAATATTACATGTAGCACGAGGCTTTGCAGGCTTCGTTTTATTACTTCATGGTAGGACGTGCCTGGCAGTAAAAAATGGTCTGCATCTCTTTTTACAGTTCCTATGCCACCTCTCTCAGCACGTGTCTCAGCAGCCAAATCGCAAAAGGTCATTTTTGCACACATGGACAAACTGCTACAGTGAAAGATATAGTTTATTGACTTAAAAAGAGAAAGGCATAGATCACTGCAAAATGTAATGGAAGTGTTTTCTCATTTCCATTGGGATAATAGAGGCCAATGAGACGAATGTCTCCATATTGGCTATGCATCATAGATGCTTTTCTAATTCTTTTGAGATAATAGAGTCTCATCCCAAAGAAAAGACTGCATGAGTTCTTTTAGTATAATTGTTGATTTGACCATACTACAGCTCTGATATAATTTAGGAATATCGTACTTCAGTAAAAGCTGAGGTTACATTTTCAAGGGAATCTGGTTATTCAGTAATTAACATTCTGAAACAATTTTATCATACTGAGAGACCTGGGCAAAGGTAGCAGCCTTCATTACCAGAAACTATCACTTTGCAAATCACTTCTCAAACTTCTTAAAAACCTACATGGTCTCTTCCCCCCTCGCCCCAGCTTTTGCACTGAAAGAAATGCAAGGACAGCTTGCTGAAAGAAAGGAAAGGACATGGAGAAAAATGGGAACAAGCCACCTGTGGATTAATGGCATTTTTATGGTTAAAATTCACTAATTCTAAATAAAACCATGCTGTTTGGAAAGCAATATTACGGCTTTCAAAGCCGTATAGTTTGAAATTTCCTTGCTTTGTAAGTCAAAATTGGTAACTCCTAAGGAGTTGCTTTCTTTACTAGGTTAAAAATACTGGAATATCACAATGGCGATAATAGGACATTTAAGAGACCGTGAATGGTTTGGCTGTCATTACTCGGATTGCATGTATCTCACTGTTGCACACCCCAACAAGGTGTACTGTCATTTCCACTTTTGTAAACAGAGTGAAAAATTGGGATGTAGAAGTGACAAATTGGAACAATGACAGCGTTTACTGCTGACTTTGCACAGATGCAAATGAAACGAAGGAAAAAGAAAGAAAGATAGTAGAGAGCAGGACCTGTATTGTTCCGGTTTAAGGTTTCAGTCTTTGCTGTTGGGCTACAAAGCTCACTTCTCTATGACACCCCTATAAATGCAGAATTCCTCTTAGGATATCATCTGTATTACTCTGGATCGGCCTCGATATGAAAGCCTGGCAATGGCAGGCAAACCCCCTGACTAACCACACCTACGCCAAAAAGCTTGAAGAGCTAGGGATATTTGGTCCGGAAAAAAAGTAGCTTACTTCTCAGCGAATGCTGTGGAATTATTGCAATGACTGCCATGGTAGCTTCAGATAAATTCTGTTAAGGGTTGAAATATCATCTTGGTAAGTTCTGAGAAGTTGTATGTTATCCTTCAGGCTTTTCTAAGGATAGATGATTCTTTACATGAATCTCTGATTATCTTTCTATCTCTGAAATGCTCAGTTATGCAAGAGGCAGCGAAATTACATTATAGAATATGTACAGATATTTATTTGGTCCTGGAACTTTTTCCTTTTTAGAGTTTTGTGTAGTTCAAGGTACTCAGACTAAACAAGAAAAAGGTGTATTCTGTTACTGCATTTGTTCATTTTCTTAAAATCGCATTAGTATATGCTTCCATTCCACACTTGGAAACTACGGTTTTACCCATCCTACACGATATAACTAACTCATGAAGGACAAATCTGCAGAGAAAAGGGTCCCAGGGCTTCCTTTTTGCAAGTGAAAAGGACAGAAGTTTTTCTTGAGCAAACATGGAAACGTACAGAGCACAAATCCAGCATTAGACAGAAAAAGGAGAGTTACAAGAGCCATATAAACCCAAATTGCATTATGAACTTATTTGAACTTTAAAGAATACCTGTAGCTGAATCTCACGAGTAAAAACTATCTGTCAGCTCTGTTAGGCTTAATATTTTATCTTAGGGAGTTCAACCTACCTTTAAGGTATCAAGGGGGCAGTCTGTACTGACATCAAAAAACCTCCAGTTCCCCAACCAGAGTCCAAGCTCATGTCTCTTTGCTTATAAAATGAGCAAATTTGCAGGTATTAAAAAAATCATATAAAATTCTTAATGTCTTTCTGGAAGTAATTTCTTATGCCATGTAATCTCATCTTGAGGCAAAATATTTGTTCAGATAAAAAATATTAGCAAACCAGAAAAGACTTGCATAAAAAGGAAAGAAAAAGTATTTTATGACTGTTAAAAATTAAATGTTCCATTCAGACAGTTTCTCCAGCTCTTACAAAGGGCTCTTCTAATAAGGATGCCGATTTGATTTTTTAGGAGAGCCTTGAGAAAATCCAAGCACCTTAGGAATTTACATAAGAAGATCCCTCATCCTTCTGGAAACTTGTCAAAAACGAGTAAGACAAAGGCCTTTTTTACTGGCTGTATGCAGTCCAGGTAGGAATGCACCTGGCACTGGGTGCAGACAACAGCTGTCTCACCAGCATCCATAATCTGTACTGGTGGCTTCCTGGCTGTACCTGTGTGCCCTGAATGCAAAAAGCATCTGTTTCACATTTATTCATTTACTCAGATGGCATTATCTACATTACTTGCTACCTTTGGACACAAGACTCTCATTTATAATTCATAGTACACAGATGCTTACAGAGAGTAGAAGCTTTGGCTACATTAGCTGTCACTCTTAGTATATTTTGTATTCATGGTGGGTAAATATACAAGTATAAAGCTGCCATATTGTGTATGACTATCTATAATGCATTAGCAAACAGTTGTTTGATCATTTATGCTGTCATTCTTTGTGGTTGAAATGATGTTAGAATGAAAAAGGAAACAAACCACGGGTTCACTCTCCCTGTTTTTCTTTTCTTCTCTCTCTCTCTCTTTTTGTGGGGTGTTGGTCCTTTCTAAGTTTTTTGGAAAATGAAGGTGATTCTGCCTCGTTTTGTTTCTCTTGCTCTTCTCGTTGTACGATTATCATTCAGTACTCGGTCAGCTATTCACTAAGTTCACCAGTGCAGCTGGCTTCAGAAGAAGATGCTTCCTATTCTTTGCTTTCATAGGCTCATAAATCCAGCCTGCTGAGAATATTAAAAGGAGAAAAATACTCAGGCAGGAATAAAGGATATCAAAAAGAGAAAGTGAATGTAACTGGGGAAACATTTACTCAAGATTACATATTAAGCAATTGGCTCTTTAGTACTGAAGGAATATATATAGAGAATATATCAACTGTACTTACCAAGAGCCCACTGCATCCATCAAATGCTGTTAAAAACGGCCATTTTTGAACAAGGAGAACATTCTGTATACCTTGTATTGTTTTTAAAAGCTATTTTTAGTGCAGTAAATATTAAAGAATGCCATTGTCCCTTGCATGAGCTCTCACTCATTTTTTAGGAGGACAACTTTGCCAGAGATGCTTGACTTAAGAACCCATTAAAATGAAAATGTTCTCAGGAGCCTTGCAGGAATAGTGCTTGAAGACATGGGCGCCAAGCATGCTTGGCAGCCTGGAAAGCTTACAGAGCTCTCCTAACAGGAATGCCATCACATTAAAGAATTAGCATAGCCCCAGGCAACAGTCTTTTTTTTTTTTTTTCCAGTAGATGTGAATGATATTTTGTATCTGAGGCACATTTTAAAATATTCCTTATCCGCATGTAAGTTTTTTATGACTACATTAAAAAGCAAAATGTTGGTTTGCTGCTGTTGACATTTGTTCCCATTCCTCTCTCTCGCTGGGCACTACATCTCAAATAAACTCTGATGTTCATCTCTCCTTCCACAACTTTCTCACTCTTTCCAAATATTACTACTGCCTCCTCCTCAGAGTCTTTTTCTGCTAGGCAGAACCTGTTCTGTCATTCTTTCTAATCTCTACCAGATGCCACAAATTCAGCAAAACTCCCATAAAAATCCCTGTAAAGTCTTTTACCTTCTCAGCAGTGCCTCCAGATTCACTGTTTGAAAATGCAGATAAAATATATTAATAAATACAGAAAGAATCTGAGTATCAGTATCGGAAAACCTAAAATGAACTTCTCTTTTCACTGACCCTAGTCTACGAGAATTGAAGTTGGGGAAAATTGGAAATAATCACTCAGCAGCCTCATCAATCAAACCAGCAGCTTAGGCTGCTAATTATTCCCTGGTGGGGATACCTGAGAATTGAGAATTACAAATATTTGGCTCTTCTGACCACTCACCAAGGAAACTCAGGTTATTGATTCCACTACATGAAAATAATCCACCTAACTCTCAGTTTCTTTCTCTTGGGAAATCTTCTTGCATAAAGTTCTCTGACAAAGAACATAAAACCAAAAAATGTAGTTGCTGACAGCTAAGCTTCATAATAACCTAATGGACTCCATTCTGTCCAATTGCTTTGTGTATTTGCAACATAGGAAAAAAAAACGGATTTTTTTCCACATTAGTCGAAAACTGAGTAGAAGCAGCTTATATCTTTGTTCATTAGGCTGCACAACACCTGAAAATGAGCAGTGGGGAGGCCGAGTCAGGAAGCTGCAGTCGTTTTTGGTTTCCTACATAATTTGTGGGAGAGTTTGAAATCGCTCCATCCATCAGGCTGCTGCAAATTCTCCTTTCAGTCTTTATTAATCACAGTCAGCGGACTAATCTCACTTCACCGATGGTGTTTATGTGAGGCAAGAACATAGTCATGACCTGGCTTTGGTGGCTTGTTTCTCAATGAAAATCAGGAACAAGTAGTGCCTGAACTCTCCAGTGCCCGGGGAGAGTTACTATCAGCGTTTTGCAGGGATCTGCCAGGAGAAGAACGAGGTATCCTGTTTCCATGCAAGAGCTTCCTACAATTTGTCCCTGACAAACTCCAGATATAGATTCCCGTTTTAGGGACTATGAACAGCTAAGAACAGAGAGTGAACGAATTAGGTCAGAGCGCTGCCAAGCCATTTTGAGTGAGATCTCAAAAAGTTTGATTTTTAGGCTAGCTTGGTAATTTCATGTAGGGGTCAAATAGTTTTTCTCTGAGTTTCAATCCACGATTCAAAATTTTATTTGATTGCTATGTTATACTCCAGGATATGCTCCCAGTTTTTTTACCAAACTGTGTTCCAATTTTCAGCAACTGCATCCTAAATATCTGAAGCTTATTGCTGAGTGACTTTGGGAAGCTTCTATCAATGTTATTAGCATTAATTTATCTTTTAAAGCATGTGGGAAAACTTCACTGCTAGTCCCTAAAAATATCTGTGCAGGAGGTATTTTCTTCTCCGATCGCAATGGACGCCTGCCGAACACTCAGAGTCTGGTAAGATAACTTTCATGGCACAGAGCCTGAGAAACCTCATACATCACTGCAGTCTTCAGCTTAAACCCATAAACACTCAGTAAAGACAGTTACAACAGATTTTCACACTTTCATAAAAAATGCACTGCACAATTTTGATACCTTTTTTCAGAAAGCCCTCATTGCCTCACTGTTCTAAGGCCACTTTGGTACAAGGATTTGTTACCTTGGCTGACAACTGCACTGAAGCCTATAATAAGAATCTCCTTCTTTCGCTCTAACAAGCAAATTCCCTGTTTTCTGAGAATCCTCTCTAGGAAGGCAGTGCTGAATGTGTATCAGACTTGAAAAGAAAGCCTATCTACACTGCCATTTTCGCTTTTTATTTTTCTAATTTGCAACTCAGCTCACGTCCAGCTCGGAGAAGCAATTCTGCGTTGAAAATGCTGCAGCTGGTTTCCTCCAGTGCTCCCCCTATTCATAGCAAGGGAGGCAGTGGTGGGCTTACGCAAGATTGGTTTAAATGGGAAATCAATACTGGTTCCTCAGTTCCTACAAAAGAGCTGAACTGGGCTGGATTGGCTCCAAGGAGAAAAAAGGAGTTGAGTGGAAAAAACTGGCTGCCAGTGGGATAGGTACTCTGCTGCATGCGAGGCTGTTTGGGTCTCTGCCACTGAACCCATCAGAAGTCGTCTGAGATAACCTGGCTTACCTCCTACCATCTGTTTTTGAATGGACGATAAATATTGGAAAAATAAAAGTTGGAGGCTTTTTTCCCCTAGGCATATATTAGCTTATAAATACGTAAATGTTTCTGTTCGGCATCAGTAGGAATTCGTACCTTGTACTGTACTAACCAGTTACAAAAGGGATTGAAAGCTTGTTCTGCAGATGAAAAGTGGAATCATTGGTGTGATTCCTTGTTCTACAGCTATGGAGAAATATGTGATCTAATTAGCAATTCCGTCAGACATTGCTCAGTGATTGGAACTTAGTTTCACAGGGTCTCACTTGACAAGACTTTCTATTTAATCTCTTGTATTTAAATTTTCTGTGGAATAAATCTCAATAAAATGCACATTTCTGAAATCTGTGCCTGTGTGCCATTTTATTTAAATAAACTTAAAAGAAAAACAACAATGATAGTGAAAACACTGTAATAACTTCATTGGTGTGTTTTGCTGGAGGGTCAATCCATTAGTTTGGTTATTCTTTAACCTCTGCTGGTACCGTGCAGAATGCAGAGACATGTTCTGAACTGCCTTTAGACTTTCTGTCATGATTTAGCCACACACCAAATATGGAAGAAGGATATTCTTACTGGAGGTCCTTCCTGCATTGAATTCAGATTCTTGGGGAACCTGCTGTTCAAGTAGTCCCAGAGCCAGAGAGGCAAAGGGTGAAATCTTATAGGGGGAAGCAGGCAAGGTACAAAAATGACTTTTTATTTTGAATACCTTTGTGATTTGAGATTCACAAATGCTGTTTATAATGTTATAATGCTGTTATAACCAGTCAAAATGACTGAGGATTACAGGCAGGGAACTTTGGGAAGACAGCGAAAGAAATCTTTCAACATCAGGCACAACTGGATGTGTCACTGGAAGGCACCCCTGGTAAGTACAAGGAGGAAAGACGGGTTCTAAAACTAGGAAGGAGAAAGAATATTTCATATTGAGATCACTGACATTTAAAATACTTGATTAAGACACCAGCATCTCTATTGTTTAGACAAATGGAAAACAGTTTTCTCCTAAGGTATATAGTTAAATCTTGTGAACAGTCAAATACTGCCTGGATGAAATACGGCAAACTCTCGTGTTGCATTTTCAAGATCCCGCTAACGATGGTTATACATGCTATCCATTCTGACTCTTCCACAGTTTATACAATTTTAACAGCTCTCGCAGCTTAGAGATCTTAAGGTTTTGTCTGGTATGGTAACGGTCTGCTTACAATACTAACTAAAGCTATCAGCAATGAAATCTTGAGCCAAACGTGTATGCTTCGTTTATGCAATTTGTTTTAATAGTCATTGTGATTACTCATGTGACGAAGGTGAATAACAGTTATCTCTTTGTCTATTGACAATAGTATGATGTCTTTCCAGTATTTCCTGCATGGAAGCATGGGAGCGCATACACTGTGAACTATGGAAGGAATGGAGAAATTTGTTAATACTCAGAAAAAGGTAAGGATTGAACAAAGGGGAAGGAGAAGGGGAAAAGAAGGGAAAGGAGGAGCTTTATGTCTTAGAAAGCCATGTTTTGCCACCTTAAATGCACAGGGAAAGAAAAGAAAACAGCAAAAAAAAAGACTGAATTTCTTTATCAGTCATCATACTGAGAATTATTTGGTAATTCTACTCCAATTTTATCCTTAAATTCATGTTAATCCTTTTGTTTTGGGGCAGGCAGGAGAATCTGTCTTAAGTTAGCATTTAATACTTGAAATTATACTGAAGTGTGTTGTGGCCTGTGTGTCCACACCGTAAATTGAAAAAATGTGTCTTCAGTTTCTAGATGGCAGTTCTCCAATGATCTTTCTCTGCATAATTCTTCCCAGATTAAAGTAATGTTTTGCTACAGTGATTAAAAGTGAGGGAAAAGAAAAAAGTGTTCCAGAGTTTTCCAAGTTGGGGTTCTGTGTTTCTTCTTATCTCTAAACGTAAAGTCTGTGTTGTTTCTTTCTGTATATTGACTGACATACAGGTTCACAGGTATTTTAAAGGCTAAGCCAAAATCTTTTAAAGCACAACGATGTCTTCATATTAGCAAAAATACTTCAGTTCCCCTCAATTCCATCTATTCTACTTGCACATAGCTTCTTTTTCCTGACATCTGCTACAGAATTTTCACATTGACAGGATGAGCTTGGATGTGCTCCCTATGAAAACCACTTTGTCCAACAGTGTAAGTGTCATGCATAGGTAAATATAAATATCACTACATATGAAATTATGTATATCCATATCTACACATGCAGGATTTGTTCCACTGGTTCAGTATTCACTAGCTGCACGGCGGGGCGGGGCTGGTACCCACAAAGTCTCAAGTACAGACAGCTTGTTAAATCGTGGGATGGCTTATCTAGCTTAGCATGTCAAAATCCATGACCAACAGTGAATACTTCTGTGCTGCATAAATAACACAGGATATCTGCAGTCACATGTAATGAATACTGCCTTTCTCAAGTAACTAGTAAGTGGTTTTAGATCTGTGCTAAACCTTATTTTTCTTAATGGTCACCACTATTAGACAGCTAAGCCATTCTGTGATAGTTGCAACAGGTGTAGTGATGAATTTTCTATGCAGACTTTTTTCTTCTTCGATGACTGCTAATAAAAATCTGTGTTCTGTAGTCTTAAGCACTGTAATCACAGAGCTTTTTTTAAACTGTAGTGTGCCATCTGTATGAGCTGTACTTTGAAATATGTTTTTTATTCTATTAGAATATTAATCACAGATCATAGGAAATTTTTTCTCTCCTCTTCAACACAGAGAGATCCTAGTGTCTTACCACAAGGAAAAACATGTTTTGTGCCACCCGGGTGTAGGTGTGCCTTCAGGATACCGTCCACTATTCAGAAGTCAGGCATTTTTCTCTTTTATGTTACTTTCTACCGCATAAGAACTGAACAGTGATGCCAAGTATTTTTTTTGTCCTGTCTCCTGGTTTCACTTATCGATCTGAATCAGTAGCTATCATTACTTTGATCCAGTTCAGCTGTTCTTGCATTTTTTCATGCATTTCTTAATGGTTTGAAGAGATGCTTGAAAGAGTATTATAAAGTGAAATCTCAAGTCCTCATGTGGTCCTGTTTCTAATAAGTGAATCTTTAAAATCTCCACAACTATATGTGTTTGCCAGAGTTCATAGTAATGTGTTTATCCATTTTGCATATTCTGCACATTTTTGCATTTATTATTACTAAAATAAGTGTTTATAGAGATGCTGTAAATTTGGCGGGTTTTGCATGTGTTCACAAGCCCACTTCCTGTTGCCTTCTGCAGATAATTTACTCCTCCATTCTTTGCCTGGTTCCATGTAGATTGCTAGGATCTCGGACCCCACCAAAAGTCACTATGTTTTAGAAATATTTGAGTTCATAAAATCATAGAATCATAGAATTATTAAGGTTGGAAAAGACCTCTGAGATCATCGAGTCCAACTGTCAACCCAACACCACCATGCCCACTACACCATGTCCCTAAGCACCTCATCTACACGTCTTTTAAATACCTCCAGGGATGGTGACTCCACCACTTCCCTGGGCAGCCTGTTCCAAGGCCTGACCACTCTTTCAGTAAAGAAATTTCTCCTAATGTCCAGTCTAAACCTCTCTTGGCGCAACTTGAGGCCATTTCCTCTCGTTCTATCGCTAGTTACTTGGCAGAAGAGACCAACCCCTACCTCGCTACAACCTCCTTTCAGGTAGTTGTAGAGCGCGATGAGGTCTCCCCTCAGCCTCCTCTTCTCCAGGCTAAACAGTCCCAGTTCCCTCAGCCGCTCCTCATAAGGCTTGTGCTCCAGGCCCTTCACCAGCTTCGTTGCCCTTCTCTGGACACGCTCCAGCACCTCCATGTCCTTCTTGTAGTGAGGGGCCCAAAACTGAACACAGGATTCGAGGTGCGGCCTCACCAGTGCCGAGTACAGGGGCACGATCACCTCCCTGCTTCTGCTGGCCACACTATTCCTAATACAGGCCAGGATGCCGTTGGCCTTCTTGGCCACCTGGGCACACTGCTGGCTCATGTTCAGCTGGCTGTCAACGAGCACCCCCAGGTCCTTTTCCTCCGGGCAGCTTTCCAGCCACTCTTCCCCAAGCCTGTAGCTTGTTGTTGTGATCCAAGTGCAGGACCCGGCACTGAGCCTTGTTGAACCTCATACAACTGGACTCAGCCCATCGATCCAGCCTGTTGTTCAAAGTAAGGTCTTAATTAGGTATTCAGGTTCTAAATTGCTCTGGTGTTTTAATAATGTTACCCTTTTGCTGGCATATCTTAAGGTTTCATTTTGATTTACAAGTTATTATCAGAAAACTGCGGCTGTCAATGAAATCTCTAAAAATAAAAAGTGTCAGGGAATATTAATTCCAACCTAATGGATACTGGCTGGTATGCAAGTGGAATTATGTTACACAGGCTTCTCTCTGAAACTCGTTTGCTTTCCACTGGTTTAGCTGGTGCAGATCCATGGCTGCCTACTTAGAGGATTGAGGTGTAAGTTTCTGATTTCCTAACTTTATTTGCCTTCTTTACAGTAGTCTGGTAGGCCAAGAAGGAGCCAAATGGTTACTTCACCAGAAACTTCCTACACGTGAAAGCTTGCTTGCTTCCTTCATTTCTTTCTTTCTAGCTTTTTTTGTGAACCCAAAGCTTCTAGTATCTGTAGACAAAGGAAATCAGATTGTCCTTAATTCTGAGAATCAAAGGCTTCCATGGCTCAGGGCTGCCAACCAGCTGGGCTTCCTTAGACTTTCCCCTCACAAAGAATTTTAAGGAGATTTATTTTCAAGCAAAAGTAAAGCAAAATGAAACATCAATTCTAAAAAAGTGTAATTGCCTGTCAGTTAATCAAATATACCTGGAAGTACAGAAGTATCTTTGTATTTTGGGAAGAGCAGGCAAGTCTTGTCCTCTAAGGTCAAGAATAGAGACATGATCTGAAATGTCATTAGAACAAAATTTACAACATTTCAGAGTACAGATCAGGGTACACTGCTCAGTTATATTAATTTCACAAGTACATATATGCACCTTAAATCTCTAGCATTTCAATGACTGAAAAACAAAGAGGGAGATAAACATAAAAAAATCACTAAGTTTGAATAGAAATCAACATTTTGAAAAGACCACGAACTATTTTTATATTTTAGACAGCAGCATACTTTCAGTCATCAAAGAGAATAAGAAAAGGCAAAGAAAAAACACCCCACACTAAATAAAAAATATTCCTACAATAAAGAGAGAGAAACAAAGACAAGAATAATGACACAGAATGATAAGGACCTCCTGAAATTTCATACCATACCTATTACTTATAGATTGTATTTGCCACTTTCATATATTATGATGCGAAAAGCCATAGATAAAGATATAGTTTATAATCAGAGCACAAATGATTGCCATCTACTTTTAGGACAGGAAAAATACCGAAAATGATAGAGGAGAAATTTCATATAATATTAAAAGCTGAACTGTTGTTACTGCCTTAATATAGTCTGAAATGAAGGACTGGGATCTGACCCATGCGCCAGTGACGGGTAACTTTTGAAGGTGATAACGTGTTAGTAGCATGGAGATTAAATTACTGATTTGCATTAAAGATAGATCAACCTGAGTGGGAAGTTCAGGGAACGTGGACCCAAACTGTTCTCTGTGAGTAGGTCCTAGGTCCTACAGGTCTCCCAGTGAGCAAGCGGCACAGCACAGGCGCTTTCAAATTTTGACGTTATAGAATTCCCCAATTACAAATCTGATTGATTCATCGGAAAAGACCCAAGCGATGTGTGTGTCAAGGTGTGAAAGACTGCAGTCTTTGTGGGAAGATTTTCCTTTTTTTCTGTTCAGCAAAGTGCTGTAAACATTTTTTCTACTAGAGAACTGTTCTATAAACAATTTTGTCACCACAACTGGACTGTGCAGAACATCCTGGAAGGCACTCTTTGTCTGTAAAAAATGCCTTCTGTCGGATTGGAAGATTCAGACTGTGGGTATAAACGGAGCTGCTCTTTATCGCTCAGTTTCTGTCTTACTGCCATTAGTTGTGATTCTGTTCGTAACAGTTGCTGTTCAAGGCTTGCCATGCTTTGTGATATCTTTTTTGGAAAGTGCGAGCTATGGAAACGCTTGTTCTGAGTTTCCATGGTTTATATCACAAAGGACTGTGAAACTAAAGACAATGTCTGGTGTGGGGGAGGAGGGAAGGGGCTGAAATATGAAAATGTTTTTCTTTGCTGGCAGTGATGAACTCCTCTACAGATACACACACACAACACGTGTACCAGTAACTACTAAAATCAATCTGAGTGGTTTTGACTGAATAGATCTGTGCCGTTTTGACTTTTGCTATGTTTTAAATTGTAAGTGGTTGTACTGTTTCCATAAATATTGCAAAATCAGCCCGCTAGATGCAAACTTTCATTCCATTGATGAAGGATTTGATTATTTAGCTTTTTAAATTTATAAATCTATCTCTTATCACTTTCAAACTGAGGACTGAGCAACAGATACGCAGACCCATTGATGCTCACTTCAGCAAACATCATCTCAACTATAATCCTTAATCAATGCTTTACCTTCTAGCCTTTGCCTCTTGCCAGTGTGTGGATCTTGCCCTCAGTAGGCCTGATTACCAATTAGAGAACAAGAAACATATGCTCCAAATCACAGTTCAGTTTACTGAAAATGTTTGAACACTGACAGCAAATACTAGTGTATCTACAAATGTGTGCATAAGCTTTTTCAAGTCTCTCAGGACATTAATTACCAGGTCTTCGGTCTGCTTTAGAGCTAAACAGACATTGAATTATCAATGGATTTTGAACCATCTGTGAACCGTATCACTGAGAGTTTTGAAACTTTCAAATCAAGTATGAAACTTTATGAAAGACATAAATGCATTACTAAAGGATGAACATTTATTTGCCTGATGTGACGTGTATCATATAGGTGGGTATGACAAAAAGCAGAAATTCATTTCACTCCCTTAAAGAGCATTCTGTGCCAGAGCAATGGGTCTGACATGTCACTGAACGTGTTACGCCCTTCCACGGTATTTTTCTTTTCCAAGTAAGCAAAGAAGAACAAACCCAGTATTTCCATAGAACAACGACACAAGTTTATGTCCAAAGTACTACAATAAATATGGGAGATATGCTAGTAAGTGTGTAATTAGCAATGGCTGTAATATTAAAACATGGATGTTTTAGGAGCACTAAGAAAAGCATCTACCTTCATAAAGTAAAATGACCGTATTATTTCCACTAAAATAGTGAAATGCATTATGGCTAAATAAAAAGGAAAGTAAAACACCATTATCAATGGAGGTGGTAGGAAGCTTAGATCTACCCTTTGCTCTGAACCAGCTGCGGCCATCCCGACCATCCCTTTTGCAGTACAGAGGCAACAGGACCATCAAGGTAAGCGATGTTTGGGTCACATTTCCTTCAGGAAGACACTGATTCTTGTACTAAAGTCTTGTGGCAAGGAATTATCACAGCTCTAGTTATTTTTTCCTAATGGTTAACTACCCTCACCGATAAAGCACTTGACTCTTATTTCTGGTGTGAAATTGTCTGGCTTGAAGTTCCAGTTGTTTAAGCTTGTTATGTCTGTGTCTACAGAAGAAACAGGCCACCTACAGATACCTGCTTTTCTTACAAACATGTTGATAGTCAGGTTCTTTACCAGCTCTTTTAACACCTAAGTCCACCTTGTGGACTCTGGTAACATGTCAGACAACACTCCTCAGCTTGTCAAATTTGACTAAGTTTCTATGCCACATGGCATGTATGATAAACTATCCAAATGCTGAGACCATTCCACAGCTAATGAGAAATTCAAAACCTAATCTAAAACAGAAGCTGTGAGGGTCTCTCAGAAGTATTTCCGAAGTGGACATTCCCCTGTCTGTCTAATCAGTATGACCTGACAGCTGGCCTTGGAGAGACAGGAAAAAAAAGAATGTATTTGTGTCCTACACCATTTCAGATCCAGGGAATCTTAGAGTGAGGTATAGAAGATAGTCAGCCAGGGAATCCAAATTATGGTACTTACATACCTAGCAGTATGTGACTTCACAAATAGTCCCATTGAAATCATTGCTACAATGAAATATTAATAATTTTTTAGTTCCAGTAATAAAACCTTTAACACAGATTAGGATCACTGCATTTGGCTTTGACACCAACGTGTTAACTCTCTTTGTGGACAGGGATGACTTTCTAATGAAGTGTCAAGTGGACATAAAGTATAGAAAGAGAAAGTTGACTGCTATTTAAATGTGTTTAAAGGAAAAAATGCTGTTTGACTATCATGTTTTCTTTGCCTCAGGAAATATTATTCATAGCAAATTTTAGACTTATTCAGTAACATTCAAGAATTTTTGGTAAGTATTAACCTGTTAACTTATTAAAGATGACTAAGTTTAATCAAAACATTTTTAACCCTTTTATTGCAGGTTTTTTTACTTTGCAGGGTATAACTCCATCAGTACCACGTTTATTCCTTCGCAAATAGAAGAACTGTCAGTGAGCTCTGAGAACTCGTTACACGCTTCTCAGTTCAGTGCTGAATTCCCAACACTGAAACTCTAGAAAACAAAACCCTTAAAAGCCCCCTGCATTCCAAGCCCTAAGCCAGTGGACTGACTGATGTTTTTAGCAATGATAATGGGCACAGTGAAGGGCTTAGATGCAAAACTCTTTTTTCAAGCTGCTTCAAAATTGTTCCAGGAACATCGGAAAATGAAATCACAGTGTGACAAGTGATATTTGAAAATACAGGTATGAGGGCAGGCAGATTAGGTTACATTTTCAAAGCCACATAGTGTCAAAGTTCCTGCTATTTTAAATGTTGGTGGAAATTGATTGTCCAAATGCTTTAATTTCTGGAAATTCCAGCCATTAGTTGTCAATATAGGGTTAAAACACAGCTCAATCTCCTCTCATGGATAGACCTCTTTCCTTACGATAGCGATTTTTAGGGCATGGTTGGGAAATAATTTCAAACAGAAAGAGCTTAAAGATTTCTTCCTTTAAGACAGTTTTACTGTGTCTAGGATATTTCCACAAATTCTAACAGATTCAATATTTACATAGAATATAAATTGGTTTTACTTTATCAAATTAGGTATAACTCACAGATCAAGCAATTAGATGTGGATCTTATAGAATCATAGAATAGTTTGGGTTGGAAGAGACCTTTAAAGGTCATCTAGTCCAACCCCCCTGCAATGAGCAACTAGATCAGGATTGTAAAGCTCAAAAGCAACACTACAGTAAGGAAACCATACAGATTTCATTTTCTTGACCATCAGTTTTACCACATATTTTCAATTCCTATGGACGCTTCTCAATAGGAATAGAACTTGCCTCACAGATATGATACACCTTTCTAAAATAATGCTCTGAATTTTAGATAAAAGCTTTGCATTATAAATGTACAAAGCATTCTGCCAGAGTGTGTAATAAATCTGCCTTCAAATATCACTCTGATGTATAATGTATAACAAAAAAGAATAGAACCATTTTAAAAGAAATAGGCACTTTTCTGTCTTATTATCTTTAAAATCTTTCCTAACTCTTCAAAATGTGGATGGCCAGTTCCCAATCAGAAGTAGGAAAATGGGTAAGCACTGCATTTAACTTCCTAACTTTAAAAGGGATCTTTAAATAACAAAGATTAGCCTCCCTTAAAAAAAAAGAGAAAAAATACTTTCTTTTTCTGAGTACAATGACTACACTCATTTCATGGTGAAGTCATCCCTTTATCTGATAGTTCATTCACTGCCATTCCTTTCAAAATGTCACACTTTGAAAATACAAGACAACAGAAAACCTGAAGTGATCCCGTGATGGCTTTCAGATACTATACTCTTGAGATATCTTCTCTCTTTTTTTCATACCATACATGCAGGGCTTTTGTTTCTGAAGGTATTTGCAAGCAGGTTTATTTTTCATGTTAGAAAAGCCATGTAATTAAAAAAATGGACCATAACCATCTTTTTTAATGTTGGAAAGCGGCATTTTATATTCAACTCTGACCCTCTACAAACAAGAGTTTAGGCAAGTATCGTGTTAAAAGGAAGAGGGAAGGTTTTGCTTTCTTAATATAGTACAGTTTTGTTTCCAGCAGCAAAAAGGTAGGATTTCAAAGGGAGTTTGAACAGGAACTAAGGGATTGAGGCAATCAAAGATATTTAATTCCAGAGAAGTTGGAAATCAGCTCTATCAGAATATTTTGTGTTATTATCTACACCGTTCTTATACAGAAATTCTAAAGCCATAAAATATCATAGCCCATTGTTCCATTTTATGAAACAAAATAATCATTGATAAAAATGCACTTCTATCAAACATTCAGTCTATTGAAACTTGGACATATTTAATGTGGCCATACTCCTACTACAACAAGAAGCTAGGAAATGATACAGAAGAATTATAGGCATGGTTTTGTACCCTTTATGTAAGTAATTCTTATGTGCACAAGCAGCCCTATTAATATTGATGGAATTACTCATGTGAATAACAACTACTGTGCAAGTCTGGGCTGCAGAATCAGATCATATATGACTTGCCCAGATAGGGAAACTATTACAAAATCAGAAATAGCAACAAGTTTACTGCTTATTCCTGTGCTTCGCTTCCAGGATTAAAATTCTTGCCCTGGCAATAAAATGCAGAAATAGGAAAAGGAAAAAAAGAATGTAAGGAAATGTTCAGACTCAGGTCTTGAGTTCATATTTGCAGGAGTAGTTCCATTTTCTCTCACTGAAGCATTTTCATTAGTAGAGAATAACAGATAATAAAATCTGCAGAAGTTACTGAGATCTTAATGAAATAAATTCTTGACTGCATTTTATTTTGTCACTGTTTTGTTTTGTTTCCCATTTTCCCTGTGAATATAATTAGTCACATGGATTTCCCCTTTTAACACTGGTAGGGAGGAAAACTGGAAGAATTTGCTATTCTAATATAATATACAATTCATTGTATGCATTAAAATATGCATGTCCTCTTCTTCAAAAGGCAGTTTTTGAATGATTCATGAAAAAAGTAATCTACATCAATAAAAAAACAGCTTTGCGAAATTCACAGGAAAACACATTTTGGAATGTGCAGAATGGCCAAAAGAACTGACATTTTCATTCTCTTCATTCCCTTTTTTTTTTTTTATTTTCTTCTTCCCTGCCCCCAACATTTCTGAGCATGTATACTAAATCTTTTATCTTCAATTTTTTATTTTCTATATCTAATATGCATGCAAGTTCTGTGTGCATCATAATCCATAAAAATGTTATTTATAAAAATAGCAACATCAGCAACATATATCAAAGGTGGAACAGAAGTGATAAAGTAAATTTTCTATATGAAAATATGTGGGATTTCTACAAGTATTAATTTGACAATAGAGGATAAACCAAGCAAACTGAAGTCTAATGCCATGGGACTGCTGCAGTCAGCTGACTTATTTATAAAAATTGCCAAGTTGTGAAAAAAAAGCATGTGTTGTCCCATGTTGTCCTTCAGTTACTCTGACACAGTCCTAATATCCTTGACTATTGACATAATTCATCAAAGAAATGTAGTTGCTTCTGAGGAATACAGACTTTCTTATCACTATGGTTATTATTTCACCTTGTGAAAAACAGAAATTAAACCGCTGTCATCTACGTTGGCTATTATTTAACTTAGCCCTTGATGACCAGATACTGTCATATTATAAACCAGTGTTCTTTTCCTACTTTTTGCTTCTTGTTTCCTATGAATTCGTCAGTACGAAGCTTTGCTTTTACTGGATTATCCTCGTACCAGAACAGGAACCATGACTTCCCAAAGAAAATTCAGGCAATTCAGTGGAAACATTTGTATTGATAGTGGTAAGAAAATCACCAGCTTTTCTCTGTGTGTAGGAAGAATAAGTCAGCAGCTAATTAAACAGGTTGCAGATTAATATTATGTATTATCAACTGACTTATTACTGATCTTCAAAATGTCTCTAATTCAGACCATTTAAATTTCCTATGCAGAGCACATAAGGTAAACTCCTTAACAGGAGACACTTAATCATGTACATGTTTGAGGTGCCTAGAATAGTATCCATCTGATTGCATTCTATAGTCTAATTGTAGTCAATGGATGCCCTTAATAGCATTTGCCGACTGCTAATTTTGCCTTATGGTACTTTACTTGTAATCTTAGCAAACAAAATCAGTGACTTTTCCTGTTTAATTCTGAATAATGCTCTTTGCATAATATGTTTGGGGAAATTCATCACATGAATATTTCTTTGACTGAATACATTATCCTAAATAAATTAGGATATATAAGTGTATTTACTGTAGAAGTATAATATACTTAAATAAAATGTGAGACATCTAAAATATAAAAGGAATTTTTCACATGCACACTTGTTGCATATTCTGTGCAAAAGGTTAGCATATTTATCACATAAAAGCTTTGCTCCCTTCACTGATCGGAATGAGAGGTTGTGGAAATAGGGTTTGAACATGTAAACTATTGTCTACATGAATTACTTTTAACACTATACAAACGAGAAGTCCCAAAGAGTGAAGATTTAAAAGATTTATTCCTTGGACTTGGAAGGTTTTTTGTTTGTTGTTTTTGTTTTTTTTTGTTTTTTTAGTTCAAGTCAGATTTACATCCCTCATACACTAGGACACTTTCCATGCTTTGACAGTATAAAGGGACCAGTATGTTAAATAAGCAATGTGAAATTACATTTGCGCGAATGAAAATTAGAACCAAAATGGCTGATGGGTCTGGTTCTGAACATTTACACCAGTGTTACAGCTCTATAGCCCAAGTTTAATTAGCAAAGTTAATCGTGATTCATCAGCCTCATGGAAAGGGGGGCGTCACATTCTCTTGCTACGAGTAAGTCTTGAAGCCAGTGAGATGGTCGAGATAATGTGATCAGCTCCCTGATTTTAAGGCCAGGCCTGACTCCAATGAAATTGGAAGCCGCTGCCAAGGAGCTTAGTGTTGTCAGGTCCTGGGCATTGCGCCACTGGAAAACAGCCACGCTGGATTTCTCTTCTGCTGTCCCAGCTCACCCCGCGTGTTGGAAGGAGGCATGGAAATGCAGAGCCCAGCTGTAGTGCAGATGCATCAGCTCAGATGCATGCTCTCTGGAATACTTGTTTCTGGGTTATAGCACAAAGGGACCAAAACCCAGCTTCTGAGTTTGTTATTCTAAAACAAGTAAGCTTATTAATGGGAAAGGAGAAGCAAAATTAGACAAAAGTGGAAATAAAGTGTCTGCTCAGAATACAGAACTGTAGACACCTGAGCAAAAAATTCCCTGTGCAGTAAATGGAAAGACACGGTCTAATACAAAGGTCGATGCAGAGCTGGAGCCGGACCTAGGTGAACGACTCCAATTTATAATCACCATCGGGATCTTTTAGAAGTGATGGATGCAAGACACCTATTCTTGCATCATGTGACATTTTTCTTGATATCTGTATTTCTTCATACCTAGTACTGGTAAAAGAAGTTGATATCCCATTTTTTATTTAAAATTTCATGTTTTTAATCAGATCAGCCTCAGTTTGTGTGATTTTAGAAGCCTTTTCTAAATTCTTACCTTTTATTTCTTTAATTATAGCTTTATGGTTTTTAATTAAAAATATGAAAAGAGGACTTGACTTGCAAGCAACATTTTTACTTTAAAATGTTTGGTATTTTAATAGCTTATAAACCCTTTCCAATTCTTTCCTTAGTAGGCGATTGCTTGAATTGAATGAATAATTTTTGTTTTCTACAAACCAACATTTTTCTAATGAAAGAAAATTGAAAATTGCCCAGCCAGTTCTAAATTTAAACAACTTAGCTTTACTGTGCTTGCACTTCTTTTGTGTCTGTCTTCTTCAAACACTGTACCAAATTAGTTTACAGAAAGAAATACTGGAAAAAATAGCAAATAGTGATATAATGGTGGAAAATAATGATCAAACCAACATTTCAGACTCCAGTAACTAATACACAGCATAAATCTGAGACTCAGAAGTAAACCCATGTAGCTGTTTTGCAAATGCCATGTGACCAACACACCTGATTAAACCAACTGTAAAGACTTAACGTTTCACATGAGATTGCTTGTGAAGTCAAACAAGTTACAACTTCAGAATTATTTTAAAAACATAATCTGTTTTACCAGAACACACACACACCCTGTATTATTTATCTGATCATTTATTTGGGGAAAATTCAAATAGAAATGAAGTTGTGGCTTCATTATATAAATATCATTGGTGTCATGAGGTTATTCACATAAGCAGGATAAAAAAGGTTAACTTAGCTGTCTTTTTTATCATAAGGTTTTATAAGCAGATTTACACACTGTGTACTCTAGTTTGCACACTTATTCGTATGTTGCATCCCCCAGCCAATCCAAATTAGTATCAATGGAGAGGAAAGAACAACACATAGAATGTAAAATTGCCTATAAAACATTATGATATGGTGAGGAAGGTTACTGGCTGCACATCCTGCTTGCTATTTCGAGTAATTAAAAAAATTAGCTTCGGACATGGCCACAGATGTTCCAGGCTCATGATAGTCAGACCCATCTTTTTTACTTGAACAATTTGTGCAGGCCGGCGTTTAGCCTCACAGCCAAACATACAGCTCCCATCCTTACAAAGAGAAAACAAATGATCTGCATTTACAGTAGGCTTTAAATTTGCCAGAGAGACTCAGCATGATACAAAAGGTCAGGAAAGAAAGGATATTCTGTGTAGTTACAGAAGCTTTTGACATAGTAGTTTCTCTTCACGAAAGAGCGATCCTTTGATGATACTTAGAAACGAAAAATGCTACCAGTATGCTACCAAAGCACAGCATTCTTAATATTGAATTTCAGCATTGTATTGCCAGCCATATTTATATAGCCATGAGGTATTTTTTTGGGGGGGAAAAAAAAAGCATTTTTATGGAGCCAAAATAAGAGTCAGTATACCCTAAGGAGCTTGGCATCTTATATGAACTTCTGCATATGCCTCCCAAGGCAAGGTGTGTATCAAAAATTATTGCTAGTGACAATGAACAGCTCCAACGATGACTAAAGGATGAAGCAGTAAGTATCCACTGAATGAAGAAAAGACTCTGGGTGAGCCAGAAAGGAGAGAGGGAGAGAGTTTTAAAATAAAGGGGCAGACTCAGCACTGAGAAGCTGGAGATGGAAAATAAAAAGCAATTATTTTGTGTTTTCTGTACACACAAAGCTTATCCTTTCAGTAGTAGACACTTTGGTTACTACCAGAAGGGAGGACATACCCACTTTCAGGCAAACCCATCTGCTGTAACACCTCTCAGGGCTGCTCAGATCTGTGCTGGTGAAAGTTTAGTATGATTTTACTGCCAGGATCACAACTCGTACAAGACAAACTAAGAAATTTGTAGTAACAATTTGGAGTAATTACTTGTAGGAAGTAACAAGGCACCTTGTGGAATTTTCAGGAGGACGTAATTGTGTGATACTTGCTGATTGTCACTGGAGTTACTGTATATGCCTAAATACTCTTGGAAAACCACACAACCATAAATTCCTAGGCATCCCAACTACCTGAACACATTTGGTTCTCAAACCCTAGAGATATTTAAGAGAGAGATTCAGGCAGACTCAGTGAGCAGCTTAGAAATCAGGAAAAAGAAGGTCACTAACTTTCTTAGCAGATTAACTTTTTCCTTATCATATTATGGTACATCCTATTGCACAGCCGTTTCTGAAATAGCTTACTATAACTGATGCACAAAAAAATTATGATTGACTCAGAAGAAACATGCTTTAAAAAATTCAGGACAAGATATTTAGGCTAATAACATTTCTGAACAGCTTGTTTGGGAAAAAAGGTACTTACTTGTACACATTTGGCAAGCATGCTATATTGCATCTACATGAAAAAAAGAGTTAGAACAAGCAAAGCGTTACATGATATTAAATAAGATCAGATGCTGTTCTTGAATAATGCATTCAGCTCCACTTGTTCCAATTCAGAACTGAAAAATAATTATTAACATGCTATATTTAAAATATGAAATATTTAACCAAACTTAAACAAGAAGATGTTAGCAACGAAAGACTGATTTCACAAAGCCGTCGAAGAGAAAACCATCAGAGAAGAAAAACCAAAAAACAAGCCTAAGAATGACAGTTAAGAACGTATCACTGAGAATGCAGGCAACAGAGCACAAAATGTTGTACACCAAATCAAATGTATTTCAGCCTACAGTGTATAAAGACGCTTATTTTGATTTAGGACATGGTTCTTTTAAGTGTTATTCCAGTACGTAATCTCTGCATTACAAGAGTCCTGAAGTTCAGCTGGGACAGCGGTGGTTATTCTGGCAGATAAGGACAACCAAATTTTAGGCTAGTATCAGGAATAAGGACTGCCATTGATCAGCCCATGCTGGAGCATGGTGGCATGTCATTCTGGTTACACTGCCGATCAGGGCAGGAAGTGCCACAGTGCTAGAAAAAAAGAAACATTTAAGTTTTAGTCTTCTGCTAGGGGAGAAAAAGCCTACTTCTTGTGTAATTTCCTACTTCATAAATGCTTTTTGCATAGCAAATAACAAATGTGAAGTACCACTGAAATTCCATTAAGTTATTTCAACTTTAGGATTAGAAGAACATGCAAATGAAAAATGTTATATTGCATAAAATATTTCTGAATTTTCTTTTAAAGCTGAATGTTCCTGCGTAGCCAGCCATGAGGAAGTATCTCTTAACATTATCAGTCATATAGAAAACCCTGACATGCCAGACTGTCTTCTATTCATCACAGCTATACAAACTTGAAACTAGCATAGAGATTTAGGATTTAGCTCTACTCTGCAGGACTGCACATTTTTCCATTCCTAACTATCATTTATTTTATGCAATATAATTGAGACAAATTTCTGACACTATCATAGTCACCTGGTTATATTCAAGCTGGCTCACCTGTGCAGGCCCTGTAGTCACGACAAGTTGGGGGAGCCTTAAAAACAACTACATGTTTTAAAAGCTTTCTATATAGATTTGTCTAAGAACATTCTCAGTAGCTAGTTTTCAAATTAACCTTGAATGTATATTGCAAGGCAGTACCTGTGTATGGCCCAAATCTCCAAACTATTTTTCTTTTTGATATGGAAAAGAAAAAAGTAAGATAGCTTTGCTTGTTTGGGGTAGATGAAATTAAGAATTAATTAATATTTCAGTGATATAAATCAGATTCTTCATGTATTTTCAGATACAGGGAAATTTGCATAGCCCTGTACATTTTTTTTATAGGAAGTTTAGGAAATTCTTCAGCTTCTTTCTTTAGAAAATCTGCATTTTGATTACCTCTTACAAAGAGTTATTTGTAAATCGATACACATATCTAACAGGTTACGCACTGTCCCATTGTGTCCTATTCAGTGGTTTTCTAGACAGAGTATTGTGATGATCTCCACATTCAGCCGTAGTCCTGATTCAGCCACGAGTACGCACGAGCTGAAGGGCAGGTATACTTGCAGGAGTGTAAAATTTGAAACGGAGCCAAGGAAGGTCAGAGTTTGCATTTTTTGAGGTAACTGATGCTTATCCTGTTATAAGCAGTGAAAACTTTGGATCGACTAGCAGTATATCAACACAAACTGTACATTATAAATCAGAAAATACTTGAGATACAGCTGGCACAAGGCCAGTATTCAAACTTCAGCATTCTGAGTTGTCAAGTGGAATGGTACACTAATGACATTTTTTCTCTTTTGCATCAGATAAACAGTTAATTTGACAAAACCAAGCCTTTAACATAAAAGAGGTTTCTTACAGTTTAACTTTTCACAGTGCTCTTGCTTATATTCTTGATTACACTGTGAGATTTATACTGTTTTAATACAGTTATCAATATGTTTTTCTTCTAATGTAATTTACTTTTCTTCATGTTGTTTGAAGCCACCCTATTAATACTGAAATGTATTTTTTCAAATCTTTTGAATTCAAAACTGTAATCACAGTGTGTTGTTTCCTTTCTCCCTTTTTCTGTAGCTGCTTTTCATGGGTTTCCCTCACTTCTGCTGCTGCTGCTGCTAGAGAGGGGGATTTAAAGTGACAGATAACACAGCACTCGGATCAATTATTTCTACTGTGTGCATACTTTCTGCCCATGTTTCAGACATGCTCTTTTTTTTTTTCCTCTTAAGTGGTTCAAACCCCTTTTAATTCGTAAGAAAAAGCATTAGGCATAACGTTTTTTTAACTATGATATGTTATGATGTCTTCTTCAAATTGTATTCCTTCCTTGTGTAGATAGATACTGGAGTGTTGGGAGCAATTAACATAACTCAGAAAACTAATTTCCTGTGGTTCTTTAACTCTGTATTTACGGCTTTCAGAAGAGTGGATCTGTACTCTAAGGATTAGTACAGTCTATAAATTTTAGTTGTCCGACTTTTCTTTTACGGAATTAAGAAAAATTCAGTGGAGGCTGGAAATCGCAGGGAAAAAACCCCACACTTTGTGCGGGGTTTTCCTTCTTTTTAGTACTGTTTAATTTCTTCATCAGTGACATAGACAGTGGGATCCAGTACACCCTCAGCAAGTTTGCAAACACCACCAAGCTGAGTGGTGCGGTCGACACGCCTGAGGGACAGGATGCCATCCAGAGGGACCTGGAAAAGCTGAAGAAGTGGGCCCATGTGACCCTCATGAGGTTCAACAAGGCCAAGTGCAAGGTCCTGCACCTGGGTCAGGGCAACCCCCGCTATCAATACAGGCTAGGGGAGGAAGGGATTGAGAGCAGTCCTGCCCAGAAGGACTTGGGGGTACTGGTGGACGAAAAGCTGGACATGAGCTGACAATGTGCGCTCACAGTCCAGAAGGCCAACCGTATCCTGGGCTGCACCACGAGAAGCACGGCCAGCAGGTCGAGGGAGGTGATTCTGCCCCTCTACTCCGCTCTGGTGAGACCCCACCTGCAGTACTGCGTCCAGCTCTGGAGGCCTCAGCACAAGAAAGACATGGACCTGTTGGAGCGGGTCCAGAGGAGGACCACAAAAATGATCAGAGGGATGGAACACCTCTCCTATAAGGGCAGGCTGAGAGAGTTGGGGTTGTTTACCTTGGAGAAGAGAAGGCTCCGGGGAGACCTTATTGCAACCTTTCAGTACTTAATGGGGGCTTATAAGAAAGATAGGGACAAACCTTTTAGCAGGGCCTATTGTGACAGGACAAGGCGGAATGGTCTTAAACTAAAAGAGGGTAGATTTAGACTAGATATAAGGAAGACATTTTTTAGAATGAGGGTGGTGAAACACTGGCACAGGTTGCCCAGAGAGGTGGCAGATGCCCCATCCCTGGAAACCCCATTCCAGGTCAGGTTGGACGGGGCTCTGAGCAACCTGATCTAGTTGAGGATGTCCCTGCCCACGGCAGGGAGGTTGGACTAGATGACCTTTAAAGGTCCCTTCCAACCCAAACTATTCTATGATTCTATGATTCTTTTTGCTACTTAAAAAAAAAAAACCCACCATGCTTTTATGTTACGTTGCAGGACTACTTAGGCACCTCCTTTGCGGCTGGGTCTGTCACACACCTTTCTACCTCTCCTGAAATTTTTGAGCCAGACTTGCGCGACCCAGAACCAGGCAATGCTCCAGTCACGCGCCTGCAGCCGCGACCTGTTGCGCTGCCGCTGATCGGGGGGACGATTCAGTCAACACAGACAAAAAAGGATTCGTTTGGCCTAACAGCTTTTGCCAACACGACAGATTCCCCCCCTTCCCTAGCAGCAGGCAGGTGTCAGCGCTGCCTGTCCCAAAGCGCTGCGGGAGGGCGACCACCACAGGCCTCGAAGGAACTGCTGAGGGGAAGAAACCGCTGGGCACCTCCATTCGTGCTTGGTCAAACCCCTTTCAGCTGGGATTTTCCACTACAAATAGCCCATTTAGGGGCAGTTTAGGTCCTACCTGCTGCATTAGCGGCTCTTAATGGTCCTTAACAGCCCTGACTGGCCACACCTGGGCCCTGCCCGCCCCCAGCCGCCACTTCAGCCCGGCTCTGGGCCTTCATACCTCGTCTCGCAGCCGCTGTTTGGCTGGACCTCGGACCTGCTTGTTTCCTCACCTTCGTCGACCGGAGCCGTCGCACCGGCTGGCTGGGCCCAGCTGCCGCCGTGGGGGTGAGCTCGTCGCCCGGCCTGCGCTGCTGCTGTCGCCGCCGCTCCCTGGGGGGCCGCCCCGCGCTTTCGGCCCCTGTCAGGTACCTGGTGTGCGGGGCTCTCCGGGCGAGGCAGGCGGGGAGGGGTGTGGGTTTTTTCAAGCAGGCGGCTTGTGGGTGAGAGTATCTCCTGGGGACTGTGCCCGCGGCTGGCGGCAGAAATCAGCCGGGGTTTGAGGCTCTCTAACATCGGGTCTCCTTGGTGCACGGGGCGCTCATCGCCACAGCCAGGCGTCTCCGCCAATCTCGCTCTGCGCTTGCTTTATTTTATAGCCAGTGTCTGGGAGGACGCTTCTCCAAGTCAATTTAAATTTGTCGTGGGCGAGGTGTTGATTTTGGCCTTAGCCGTTTAGTTAAGTATGGGTGGCTCGCAGAGCCGCCCTTGGCGACCTTTGCGAAGGCGCGAAAAGGGCCCCGCCGCAGCCGCTCTGCGGGGTGCCCGCCCCGGGCCGCGCGGCGCCCGCCGCCCGCCATTTCGGAGCCTCCCCGCTGCTCCTGAAGGGGAAAGGTTTCAACCAGCGGCAGGGATACCTACCGAGAGTTTCATCGGACAACAGGCAAGTGTCCTGCTACCTGAACCCAAGTTTAAGATGCGGGGGTGTTTTGCTTGGTTGGTTTTTTGTTTGTTTGTGTGTGTTCTTTTTTTTTTTTTAATTGAATATTGTGGTGTTCTTTCCAAACTCCTTTTGAGGCCTAGTCTAGCACCCACTGAATATGGTGGGAAGGGTCCTGTTGAGCTGCAAAGGACCTCGAGAACTTAGACTTAAATTTTTTTCCTTTGAAACATCTACCCTTCCTTCAATGTTTTGCACAAAACGTGCAAATCCCTAAGTAAGCCCAAACTAAAATCCTACTGAAAGCATATATCCTACTATGAAAATTATTAAAAAACAAACGAACCCCCAAAATCATCTGAAGGTTAACTTCTTCCTTTCAATTCCTTGACTGGATGCATCTTGGGGAAACTTGCTGTTGTTTTGTTTATCATCTCCTAGAGCCAATTTCATTTTAATCTGTTTAATTAGCTTCACCTCTGGCATCTCAAGCTGCCATCAATAGGTAGTTGTACTCTGCTACAGGGATAGATGCAAATGCAAGGAATACAATTACTCTGGTCAGGGTTTTCTGAAAATATGATGCATAGGCCATCTCGTTCCTCTCGTGATCTCTTTACATTCTATAGCAAGTAAAACAATTACTCACAAAGGAGTATAAGGTAAGTTTTAATGCATTTTAGCTGTCTTCTACTGTAACCTGGCAATGGAAATATTAAAAGATTGCTAATACTAGAGGATTTAAACATGTATTTTGCAACCGGTGATCAGAGTTTATAGTTGGGACACCTCTTTCCTTATTATGATTGTAAAATGGGTTACTGATTCATTTTTGTGCTTCTCTGCTGCTGGCCTTACGAGCTAAGAATCTTGATTACCCTTTTGAAGTGAATGTAGGCTATATGAATAGGAAGCACCGGCGACATGTGGTATGTTTAAACGCAAAAGGGGTGAAGTTGGAGTAAGAGTATCAACATGCATGTGTTTGTTTTGGAAACTTCTGGTTGAGTGCTGAAATACTCTGTGCAATTGGCAAAAAAAAAAAAGTATTGTTTGTATGCAGCAGATGCTATACACATCAGATGCTTGTTGTGGGGAGGGGGGGAACAACAACTCACTGCCACTGAGGAAAAAATAACTACTTCAGTGAACCTCTGAAGATCTCATCACGTCATTGGCAAAACAATTTAGTGTTCTAACCATATTTTCTAGTGTAATCATACATTTTTATTAATAAGATGGCTCTACATGTAGAGTAGAAAAATATTCTGTTATGGAATGAATATATTCTATTGTTCAGGCCATGTGGAAAAAGTGGCTTGGAATAAAACGAGTTTTTACCCGGTAAACTACCTGTGCTGCGCTCGCTCAACCTAGAAAGCATACACTAGTATAAATTGTGAGAGTCCAAACTGGTTAAAATCCTGTCATATCCAATGGTAAAAGGGAAAGTGTGGTGAGGATTTTTACAGGGCTGTATAAAATCTTATGATTTATAAGTCTTATGATTTATACAGTGCTCTGTATGTAGATGCATGGGTGATATAGCTCATAGCAATGGCTAAAAGACTTCAGGGGTGTACAATGGTGTAAGGGTGTTTGTTTATTTTCATCTGTTATGCCTAGAATCCTGCTAGAGAACCACCACATAGTTGTGGACTCAATAGGTTTGATTCTCTGAAGAATAAGTGGCTAAGTGGTCACTTGCTGAACGGATGAAATTGTCTGGGCCTGTTACACATAGGTGCTATGGTGCAGTGATGTTCTTAGGAGTTCTCAGCATCACAGAATTATTTGGATTTCTCAAAGGAATTGTTTCAGGATGTCATCGGACTCTGGCAGACCCCAGGACCTCATTTTTTTTTTTCTCTCCTGTTTCTGAGGCTTATGTCACAATTATGGGAACTAGAAACTTTCTATCTTCTATGTTACAGACAGATGTCATCAGGGGACTTAAACTCCCTCTTCCTGTTTCTCCCATCCTCTTGTATGTATTTATTACTTTGTATGTAGTCAGAAGGCATAGGAGTTACGAATTAGAACTAGTAGAGTAGCTTGAGGATATGTGATGGTGCCTATAAGTCAGTAGAAAGTAAGCTGTGGAAGTTGGATGGTTCGTAAGCCCACAATCCATATGCTGGATCCTATAGCTCAGAGTGTGATGTGGAGACTTACATAAGAGCACTGGCAGTGAGACACATTTGGCAAGAATCTTGAAAGTCAAACAAAGAAGGTGGAGGAAGGTGTGGAAGTACAGAAGGACTTCTGCCAGCAGTTATGTGGCCCAGCAAGAATCAATTAGATTTTTCTTGCTCTCGAAGGTTTTGAGGCTGGTTAGAGAGCAAAATAGGTAAGGCATGCAAGATTTCAGCTCTTGCTTATGGTGGTAATAATTCTCAACACTACGATGCAAGCTAGATACTTTAAAACAATGTTAGGGCATGAAGGCGGAGGGGGAAAAGGGTTGTTTTAAGGAATTCAGCTGTCCTAATTGCAGCCCAAATTACAGAGGATAGAATGTGAGGTGTATTAATGTCATCCTTGTCCTTATGTAGTATTCAGGATGCTTTTTGTGGATGAAATTGGCTCAATCTCCTCCTGCAGACTCTGTATCCAGGCTCAGAATGGTAAACCAAACAAATACCTCACAGGGTCCTGTATTTTAACTAGAGAGTGAAGGAAAACACTTCCTGTGCCTATAGGACTTGCTGTCTGTCTCTCCTGTTGACAGCGTTCCACTTTATGTAGATGAATACACATTCACTGGAGCGATGAGCTAAATGAATTTGTGAATAGTATCAGTTGACCTGAAACTACAATTTTAGTGAGTAAACTTTTTTGGAAAAAAGGTTGTCCAACCTCACTAGAAATCTGGCTGTGATAGATCCAGGCAACTAGAGCTTCCTGTGCCTGCTGTTTCTTTTGGAATTTCTCTTGTGATGAATTGCCATAAAATGGGGATTAAAAGGAAGAGAGTTGGGATTTTTTTTTTATTTACCCCGGTGGAAGAATTAACTCAAGCTTAGTCCTGAATCTCACAATTTGCCATGTGTTACAGATTGAGTCTCTGTGGAACCCCGTGGGCTTCAGTAAGTCACTCTGCAGGAGAACAGCTATCTGCCTTTGCAGGACCTTAGATCTAGGCACTCTTCTTAGGATGCTGCTGCTGTCTCAGAGGGGGAATCATTTCCTTCCCCTCCCCTAACTTTTCTCTTAGATGGATCTGAAGAGGGCTCCCATGGAGGTCAGGAATGGTCTCCTATGTGATGCCAGAAATAGAAAACCTGGGGAGAGACTGAAGAAATGAGATTCAAATGCAGCTTTTATTACAGACACTGTTGGAAAACCCTCTGCTTCCTTCTCTCTTTGTGTCCCACAGTCTCTCCTTGAAAAGTGCATAGTATTTGCATACTTGCTGTGTAGGACTATCTACACAGAAGGAACATATCAGCTTGTGCATAATGTCATGCTGGTACATATCTGTGACTTCCAGGCTGGCTTTGACTTGTCCATTCAGCTCAAGCAGCAGCAAAGAACTACCCGGGGTTGATCTGCACCTAGCCTGAGACACCTTTTGAGTGTATATTATTACACAGCTACACATATCATGTCTTACATAGCTTAAGTAATTTTTGGCTTTAAAAACATCTCGGGGGAGAGGAGGAGGCCAGTGCAAGCCCATTATTTATTATTATTGCCCTTGCAGTCCTGTCCTTGCTAGATTCTTTCTGAACTTGCAAACTCTCTAACCTGTCAGGTAAAACAAACCACAAATGAAGAAAGGTTAGAATGTAAAATCCCCAGGTCTGTGTTAAAGTGCTATTTTATCTACTACCAAAATTGTACGTTGCAAAGGTGAAGGGAACCATTAGAGAACAGGTGCCCTGAATGAGAAAAGATTTCAGACCCTGGACCTAGAAGCCTCCTTGTTGATTTATTTGAGAAAACTACAGTAGTTAGTACTTGATTCAGAGCAAAAATGGAGTTTCTCTACTCTTCATCTTCAAGTAAAGACGAATGAGCTTTCATAATGGACCTTGCCCTGCCAATAGGAATAAATGACTGTGATTTCTGAACACTTTCAAGGAGACCTGGAGACTCAATATGCAAAATCTCTCATTCTATCATTGAAAGTGCAGCCTTGGATTATTACTGACAGCCAAGATGCAGTTAAAGTAAAGGTCATGCAGACTATTGACAATAATAAATTCTAAGATTTGCTATCTTTTTGCTGAGGCCTGTGTTAGGCCATGCATCAAAAACTGGTATAAAAAAAAAGTGATTTGCCCTCACCCAATAAAAAAATGCAATGTATATTTTTCAGGCTTGCTTTTTGAAGGAGCTGGAATAGACCTCTCACATTTCATATTCTTATCTTGTAAATTAACACACTGGGAGAACTGCCCACCAAACAATCAGTTTAATCCTCTGTGCCCACCCATAATGTATAATTGAAGTTACATAAAATAATCTCTTGCTAGTAGGTGTAGAAATCAGCATGACAGTGTATTTGAATAAAGGCTGAGTGTAAACACTAGCAAGTTAATTCAGTTTTCAGCATGTAAGCCTGAGGTAAAAAAAAAAAATAAATCTTGCAGCTTAAGTAATTGCCTGTTCCTAATTGAGAAACAAATATGTATTGCTTCAAAACTCAGTGGTAGTTTTTCTTTGCAACCTCTTCGTGATTAAATGGGTAAAAAAAAAAAGTACAGAATGAACAAAACTAATGGCTAACAAATAGAGCTGCTGAGGGTTTCAGTTATTGATGCTTAAAAATACAGGTAAGAGCAACTCTCTGAAATTAAGCAAGACTTGATAAATGAGTTCAAATTTTGGCAGTGAAATTAAGATATGAAACTTTGCTTTGTGATTTTTTTTTTATTGATTTTTAACTTCTGATATGAAAGCACCATTTGAGTCTCTTATTTTGAATACAGTGAATGAATTTGGTTCTTGCACAGAGCAGATTGTGAACCCTGCATATTCACTGCAGGTCTATGATTTATTTAGAGAGCAGATAGGCCATAGGGAGCTACAGTATAACTTGCCATATTTAGAATTACAACCCAACCCTGACATGGGAAAAATAATCTTTAGCATGAGAGGGAGCAGAAAAGAGTAGCTTTCCACCCTTTGTGCTGGGGCTAACAAAACCCATGCGTATTAAGTGCCAACTGTTGTGGGCAGTTTTGCTACAGGAGCATTTGCTCAGTGGAGACTGGACAAGCATCACCAACTAACACAATTTTCAGCAGATGGTAACAACTTACAGTCACTGGTAACTCAAAGTCTCAGACTGACAACCTAGCAGTGAAAGATGCAATTTTCTATTATCGGTCCCAGGGGTTATCCCCCATACTTGCTTTGAGAGCAGCGAGATTTACATAACGTATGCATATCAGGTTTTAAGATACTGCTCAAGTGTCTGAATTTGCTTGTGGACATGTCACAAAGATTCTTGATGGTTGTATTTAATTGTAGCTGGAGTGAAGAAAGCAGTAGGAAGAGAATGATATTTTCAAATCTATGGCTCCAATATCACCTATTAGATAAACTTAAATACTACTTCAAGCACACAGAACGATAAGAATACATAAGGGACTTTCTATCTCACACACTGTTAACTTAAGTCTCTTTACTGTGCTGTGTTTGGTTGTTGAGACCCCCCAAATACATCAATTACACTGGCATTTGTATTAAATAAGTAAAAACAGAAAAGCATGTACAATTTCAAAAATCTTTTCTCCCCTTGTATTAAAAACATATAAAGTGTCTATTGGACTATCTATTGTGACTGTAAAATCATTGTACTCAGAACTTGTATTATTTTATTAGTCTCTACAAGAGAAATATGTATTTCTACTGAATTTCTTGAAATTAAGCTTTTAAATTATCCAGTTACCAGTCAGTTCAATGGGAATCGGTTTGTACTGAGACAGGAGTGTAGGCTTTGGCTTGTAGATACAACGTATATAGAAATTGCAGGTTACTTTCTACGGTTTAAACTATTGCAGTGTTACTTCAGCAGTTACCTGATGAGGTAAGGAAGGTGTATCTAGTGCCACTGCTATGGTTTCAGACATCTAAAGTAAATGGGGTGTGCACAGTGAACACTTCAAACTGGCGTGGAAATACCAAACAAAATTTGTCTACTTTTACTGTCAGACCTAATTTCTTCATCTGCATGATGTGTTGACCTAGTATATGTTAAAATGAAAGCTAAAACATAATCAGCTTGGTCTTCAAGTCCTTTTAACTTCTAGACTTGCAATTGGGTTATACTGTGATACTTCTTAAAATTTCCTAATATTTAGTTTAAAAAGTTGGTTTTACAAATTGCTAAAAAGCTAATATGTATTAGTAAGTGGTCCAGAATTCAGACCTAAAACTTAAGGAAAGCTGACAGCTGGAATAGCAACAGGCTGCAAAAGAAAGGTCCACCTGCCTAGTATCGGGACAGTTAAGGCACATCTGTCTCCAGCTATTTTAAAGTTCACTTTTTTACAGAATATTGGAATTTAGGGCTCTGTTTCATCGTATTCTGTGCACCCTCAGTTTTCAGTGGTGTTACTGAAAGACCTTCAAAGAAAGCCCCTATTTTTTTTTCACTTAGCTTTCTTAATGATAGAGAAAGACAACAAGGATTAAAAAAACTGCAGGAGTTAATGTGGAAGGCAGAGTATACTCTGCCTCTATATAAACAATCACAGTGGGTGTACTATACTACATATTGCTTTGAATAATTGGATAAAAATGTTTCATAGCTAAAGAGGGACAAAAGGAAATGTTGGTTTGGGTTATGTGATTAGGATTTTAACCTTTTTGATTGCTTTTGTATCAAGAGAAGAATAATGTGGCTAGTTGTTTTGTAGCACTCCCAGTAACAAATGTTACTAATCATGCTAAAGAATTCAATTCAGCTGAAGATTTTTCTTAGTCTCATCCTCAGTGAGCTCACCTTATGGGGAAGAGAATATTAAGCTATGTCTAGGTAGACTATCTTTTAGTAGTATGTGAAGACCTGTAGCTGTGAGAGAAGAAATGGTTTAAACTCAGCCCTGAAAGCTTGCTTATATATATAGGTGTGAGTGAGTGCAGGAACCAGTGTATGTGATCATATGCCATGCTATAAAATATTCATTGCTAAGAATCTGTGGTTTCAAATGCTGATATGAGTTAGGTCGGCATGGCAATAACATTTTTACTGTGCCTCCTTGTGTTTGTTTATGCCACATTTTGTTCAGATTCTCCCTTTTTGTCAGTCTCTTGCTAGTATTGCCTCTTCCAAATGAGTGGTTCCTATGGTAATAGTGATGTCACTCTTCTGGACCAAGCTTAGTGAGTTCTGCAAGTCGGGTAGTAAGGCTTTTTCTATATGTTGAACCAATACCATGTCACTTGGATCACCAAGTTAATGCATTTCTTTTATTCTGCTTTTAACCAGCTCTTAAACAGGGCGATTCTAAGCAGCTGAACTGAGGCCATATGCAAAGCCCGTTTTAACCTCTACATCAGATTATAAAAGGAAAAACCTAATTCCCTCTGAAAAGCTCACAGAAATAAATTTCTATCGCCAAACTCCCCAAGGTAACTGTGGCGAGCTTGTACCCCTCAGAGCTCTCCATTTGCATTACTTCCCTTTAATAAATTATACAACTTGACTTATCATGCTATCATCCAGCTGTTAAAAAACTTGTCTTATGTGTGCCCAGAGGTAGGCCGTTAGTGCAAAGAAGTCTTTTGACACTTCCCATTACTGCATCAGAAAATCTTGCCAACCTGAAGGATTGATTACTGATGGTGCTGGTCCTTGTCTCCCCTCTGCTGCCGCAGCAGCGTTTGGAGGTGGCTCAGGATGGTGAGGTTACTGCATGGCGGTGCAACGGCTATCTCGACACATTATTGCTGTTTTCAGGCAATTAGGCTTAGGGAACAATGTGTACTCAAAATGATGTGTGTTGGAACTAAGTGTTGGAACTGTCTTTCGTCTTATTTAATGGGTCTCTTTATTCTGAATGTACCAGGGAGGCCTGTCAGCTGACCTGTGCTTTGAACCTTACCAAATGAGTTCAGAAAGTCCTGATATATTGGAAGCTTTGAGTCTAAACATAATAGTTTTATTTTACTTCTGGGATTTGGGGGGGGGGGGGGGGAGTAGAGCTTTGTGTATGTGTTTTTGCTTTTCCTTCAATTTAAATTTTTTACCTTTAAGCCAATTACTCAGTGCCCTAAAATGCCTAGCATGAGTCATGCAGGAATTGATAGAAATGTGACTGCGTGTACACAATCTCTTCAGGATTTTCTGAATTCAAAGTGAATCACAGTAACATTTCTGTTTAAGTTTTTTGTTGAAGTTTATTACAATGAATCCATGTTTAGGCAGGTTACATCTTTTTTGTATCATTAAGTATAAATTACTGCTGTTTCTTCCCATATCCTTCTACCACAACTATGGTTTTTTTCCATGAATAAGATACATGATAGAAACTCATTTGTAGCACTTGCTAAGTCTTTAATATTACATGGCTCTTCTAAACATGGCTCTTCTAAGCATGGGTAAAAGTCTCTTCCTTGTGTTTTTTACATACAGTGCAAGCACCTCCCTTTTGGAATATTGTACTTATTCTTGTTAAGAGGGGCTTTAGATTTGTTTAGGTGGGAATCCAGAAGCATTAATCTTAATTTGCAGTTTATGATCAAACATACCAAGTACAGCACTTCCAATGATGCAGCTTTTTGTGTGATTTGGGTTTTTCAGAGTAGTTCTGCTGTGGCAAGAAAGCTGCCAATTTCATCCTGCTAATGGTTCCAATATCTCTGTACCTGCAGTCTGCTTTATGAATTCTTTATTTTATTTGTGAATGCCCTCCTGGTATCCAGAAGGGCATCCTTGGCAAGCAAATCAGGATTGCTCTCAGCAGAGTAAGGCATCTAGTAATGCATCAACAACTTCCAGTCGCCAGAGCGCTTAACTCTTCATGTGCAAATCTTTCCCACGTTGGGTGTGCATAAAAAGGTGCAGAATAACAGAATGCATGTGCAAGTGGCTCATGATACCTTTGGAACTTCTTACTACTTAAGACGTGTGTAAACTCCAATATACTGTTCAGGAATCCAGTATCATGCTTTTCTCTGGGGTGCACATAAAAAAGCAAACAAATGTCCACTTGGGTAAGCTAGAATCTATCAGTGAGTGAGTTGTGCCCTACTCCAAATTGCCAGAGTTGTTTGTTGGATTTGTGGTTTGACAGTGAAAAACTGTCTTGTAGTTGGGCTCGATGATGTGTAATGATATTTTTCTTACACTTTGAATATAGTACACTAACAAAAGGATTCAATTGCTGAATATTGGCTGCGTGTGTGGAAGTTGGGTAGTAAAGATAATGCATTCACCTGCAGTTTGCTGGTTTTGTGCCATTGGCTTTTCCTAACAGTCAGACACAGAATCAAGTTGCTAATAGAGATAATTTCAGCACTATGTGATGATCTTTTGTTGCACAAGATACTGAAACAAAAGGGTTCTGAGGGATTCCGGGTCGGATGCTGCTGAAGATCACTGAACACAGCACTTGTGATGTTACCAGATTTTTCAATTCCATTTTCAGTGTGCTGAATGTTGAGCAGCATGTGGCTGGTACCTGACTTCTCCAGGAAGTGTGAGCCAGAGAGCTAGTCAATAACTGAAAATATGCCCTAAAACCAGGCCTGAGTCTCTCTTGAGAGATCCTTGCTTTAGAGAATGACACAACTAACGCTAGTTGCTGTGTTTTAGTGTCCATATACGGGAAACTGTTTAATATGTTGCCAGCTTCATACGTTATTGGTCTGAAGAGTTATCTGTAAGATGTCACCAAGATTAGCCTCTCACAAAAAATTAATTCCCAGATTTGTACAGTTATTGTATATTGCAGAGGAATGGGCTTACTTGTTTTAAAAATTGTACACCCCTTTCTGACATTAATCCTGTTCAACAATATTGTACTACTTCTTTGGACCATTAATAAGTTCTGAATTATCCTTTGCTATTTTGGAGTTGTAAGATTCTGTGGGGTATTTCATATTTCTAGTGTTGTATTCAATACAAATGCAGGAGCTTCTCTGCAAGATGTAGATGTAGCTGCTTTGAGTTTATTTGTGCCCCTTTGACAGGTAAAGGGAACTTGAATGCTAATATTTGAAACAAACTAAGAGCAAAACTAAAATTCACTTCTACAACAATTCTGTAAGATCAGGTGCAAAATTAGATTTACAGTTGAAGAATCTAACTCATAACTGAAGCTGTATTTCTGATTAAATTCAGCCATAATACAGTTTTCCAAAAGAAAGTGTGAAAAAGGGAAGAGGATACATAGAGGTGCTGAAATCACAGTACACTGAAAGAACACTGAACGTTCTGAGTCTGGAAAGTTAGGAACTATGTCGGTTTTCTACAGAACAGTTTTTCTTTTTTGTTCTACACTATAGATTGCAGTATATATTAAATACTATATTATATATTATGCCCTGTAATGTGTATGTATTTATATAAAATGTATTATATTTATCAGTATATACTGTCTATATATAAAATACTATGTTGCTTAGCATATCAAAGTACATAATAGTTACTGTTTTTTCCTTGTGCTCTAAAGAAAACACCGGGGAGATACATGACTCCCTAAAAATGGAATAAATGGAGCTAGTTAGGTTCTCAGCATAATCAGATAACTTCTTTGTACACAGACCTGACTTGAGATGACAGTAAGGTCGAGCCAGAAGCCAGTTGTTAGTAGTTAATAGTTTGGTAACTTAAGTGTAGTAGAACATCAGGACTTAATTCTGCTTGGTGTCTATAGAATATTGCAGAAGAAAGTAATTTTGTTCTGCTTTTGTTCTAATCAGCTACTGAAAATGTATGCCTATACTTAATTTTTAAATACAACACTTCATACACTTCCGCAAGCAGGTGATATGAACAAAGCCAGCAATTTGGGATTCACATAAATCAAATGCAAACAACCTTTGTGAAGGGTGTGACCAAATGCTATCAAAGAAATAGTATGTGGGTGGGAGATAAACTGCTTTTAAGCCTCAGTAGAGATTAGTTGTGGACTTAATTTGCAGCTTCTCTACTTTCTTTGTAAAATAACTGTTGTATATCCTTTCATGAGTTCAGCACTAACATTTAAACTGTGATTGCAGGGTGGTGCTGACTGGCTTCTAAAAACAGTTTTTCTGTTGGAAACAGCTGCTGCATCTGTATATTCCTGGAGTCAGTTTGGCCTAATTCTGCACTTTTCCTGTACGGGGAGTTTTTTACATAGGAATCAGTTAAACTATTTGTGTGAAGAAATGCAGATTCAGGCACGGGAATACTGGAAATCTCTTAAGAACAGCATATACTGATGTTATACTGAGTAAAGTTTAGACTTTGCTGGGAAAAGGTTCTTATGAAAAACTCTTGCATCTCTGGTGGGGTTTGGGCTCATTCTCCAGGCAAGATGTGGATAGGTGAGACTTTCACCTGCTCTGAGGGATGTTGCCAGCTGCTAAGCAATGAGCACTTGCTACTGTAGCAACTGCCGGTCTTCAGCCACAATGCAGTATTTGTGAGGCCAAGACGAGCATCAGGTGAAAGATGACTTTCTAGCCTAGTGAAGGGGGCATCTTGGCTAGAAACCGTGGGTTTTGCATTGAGGAGTAGGCTTTTTCAGAACTAGTTATGCATGTTATTTTCTGATTTTCATCCAGCAGTTATTAATACTCCTGAAATCAGGGCCCAGTACACTGGGCTTCTTTCACAAGTGTAGTAACTGGGCTGAGGGGAGACATTCAGGCTCCAGGCTCATCCCCTGCACAACCTGACCGCAGCTAAATGTTGTATGCTTCCAGGGTCAGGACTTGGAGCACTCCTCAGCTCTCCTTCCAGACACGTGTCCCAGGTGCTTCCCAGATCCATACCGAGGAAAGATCTGGGTCCAAGGAAAGGAAATCTGGGCAAACAGGCTGGTGGGAGCTGCAGTGTGCTCTAGCCACATCCCCACAGGCTGGGGTCAGAGCTGCAGCCTTGCTGTGGGAAACCGCCCACACAGCAGTAGCCGAAGGTGTATTCAGGCTTTGGAATTAGCTTTGAGCAGTCACTAAACCACTGGGATTTGGGCTGAGGCACTCCTGAAACGGGCAAAAAGGCAGGTCAAAAAAGGAGAGATGTTCTTAGGTGTTTAGTCATTTAAGAAAGCTGCCGAGTCTGTTTTGCTCTCAAATGGGAGCAGTTCAACCAGTCTTGTTCTTTAGGTGATGTATTGTTTTGTGGGCTGCTAATGTTTGTGCGTTTTCAAAAAATGCTATTCCAGGATGAAAATCATCACATAAACATGCATATAAAAAGGAAGAGCCTCATTAAAAGAGAATAGGCTCTAGAAATTAGAGGCAAAACATCAATCCTTTCTTACCAAAGGACAATTAATTCCCCTTATAGAATTTGGATTCTAACTGATTATAAATGCATTTTACTCTAAGGACTAATTTAGCAATGGGGTCAGTGGCTACAATACCATCCTCATCAGTTATATGATGGATAGAGGCATCTGACACTACCTTCGCTCTTTGAAAGGTTTCCAACAGATTCCTCTGTCATTTTGTGACTGCATTCAATCCTTAGCTTTCAAAAACAATAAAACATGTAATGACTTTGTAGTTGCTAATGCTGCATATTTATGAAGAACAAAAGAATAGTCTACCCTGAAGCATAATACTTTCATTTATTGTTATTCGGAAGAGTAATAGTATTTCCTTATAATAATTTATTAAAGTTAGTTTAAATGAAAAATGACCTATATGCGGGAAATCTGGGGTGAGTAGAGCATCTAATTGCTTTTTTGTAGGGTGGATAAGAATACTATGTTTCTTACTCTGTTTCTTGAACCATTTTGAAGGCCAAGTATTATAGTATGCAATTTCACAAAGAATACTAAACTGAATATCTCTTAATGTTAATAAAGAATAATTTTTACAGGTTTAATTATTTACAAAAACTAATTTTAATGCCTGAGCAATGAGAATCTGACTGTGGTTGAGCCAGTTATAAACAGACATCTTACTAGCTTTCTACATGCAGTTGTCAGTGTAGGTTAATCCAAGCCTGACACAATCCTCGGATTCACTCTAGGGCCCCTCAGCACAGACTATGCTTGTTCTGAATAGTGTCAGGCAGTATCATGGCTTTGTGTGGCTGATGTAACACCACCACTGCATCTAGCAGAAGCTGCCACTTATTTTATTCTAGCTTGTCAACCCAAAGCACACTTTTTAAAAAAAAGAAAACAATTAAACAAAAGAAAAACAAAGAAATGAGCATATTTATCTTTTTTAATGGGTGTGTCAGCCATCATTTACAAGTGAAAGCTCACACTGTCCAGGTTCACAGACTTTTTCAGATATAACTGGTTTTGCAAACACTAGTTTTAAGTCATCAGTGAGTTAATTGTGTTATGCTAAAGAACAGCCTTTAAATGATGTAAGAATAAAATGTATTGGAATAATTAAATATATTTCAAAAAAGCTTTTAAGATTTCATTTTTCTTGCAGGTACTGATTTGTTGTGTGATTCTATTTTTTGGGAGACTAGTTCTGTGATTTCAACTGTATAATATTTGTACCTAGGCAAAATATAGCACAAGATTATATAACATAGATATTAGAATGTTGTAATTAATTTGTTTTTGCTGCAAAGACTATGCAATAGTAACATCGCTGAGTTGACATGCTTGACTGAACAAATTTTAAAGCCTACACTTTTCTGGAAAGTGTGGATTTTTTTGTGCATTTTCAGAATGCAGTTTTTTCCATTTGAAAATTTTAAGTTCCTGCCCTTGAGCCAAATTATGTAAGTTAAGTTGCTGTTGACAGTGATGCAATGTATAGTTTCAACTGTTTAACAATTTTCCACCTCCACTTCTTTCATGCCACTTTTTATAGTGGAATTTGTACAAGGAGAGCATGAGGATTTATATAATACTTATACTGAGCTTGAGGGAGACTTTTTTTCAGTCCATAACCAGGTATCTGGGACTCAAATGAGCAAAATCATGGCCGTTGGCATTACCAGTGTTGCTGGTTTATCTCCTTCTAATTTTAATTTTTAACTGACTGAAGGAATTTGGCTCTGAAATATCTGTATCTGTCTTTTAATTTGACTAACTTGTCCTACTTGAGTACACAGAAGGGAGTTTTTACATTAGCTGAGATTTCTGGAATGCAACTGGTTGCCCAAAACTCCCTGTAGGACCAATGGAAAAAATTAGGCTCACACCGTGGCATGAGTCATCTTCCCTGTTTGAGACATTTGTTCTGTGGTTAAATGACCCATGACATAGTCTTTTTTTTATCTCCTCTTTTGACCATAAAGAGAACATAGGGTGACATACTAAGATGTGTATATCGACAGTCTAGAATCTGAAGCTAGGTATAGACCTCACCTTCAATACCATCCAAGCTCCTGTCAAGTTGGTGTAAGGATTGTCGTAGCCTTTAAGGATCTGTGCATTGTGTTTCTAATGAATCATCTGGATGAATCTTAGATAAAGACTGTTTAGCAAAATGTTTCTTCCTGGGTTAGAAAAAAGTCTTAAGTATAGGCTATAAAAGATTAATGATGTTAGAAAATATTTTCTCCCAAAGCAAAATATTATTGCAGCTTAGGATGATTAGTAATAACAATGTATGTCAAATGATAACATGGAGTTTTGATTTCTTTTTATGTATCTGAACTTGCATGGAAGTTCAAATGCTATGGAAAATAGCATTTAAAAAGTTCAGGACTTGCCTAAAGTTCTAGCATACGATTTTTATGAACTCTGTGTGTGCAGGTGTATGTACATACATTATATAAAATATACATGGTAAACTATGGAACAATGTTATAATCTAAATTGACCTTTAACTACCTTGTCTAGTGCCCTGAAGTCACTGGTCCCACTCATTATTGCTATCTGACATTTTAAAAATAGCCTGAGAACTGAATAGTTAAATGACAATTAGATGACTGATGATGTAAAATCAAATCTTGTGATTCATTATGAGTAGTGAACTTTAATTTCTAGGATTTTTTTTTTTAAAAGAAAACAACAAACAGGTTTCTATAAGATAAAATTGTCACCAGAGATCCCTGACTTTTTTAAAAGTGTATCAAGAAAAGTATTCTGGATAATTCAAGAAAACTGTGAAGATTATGACTTTTAAATGTTATTTCTAATAACTGCAGCTTGACTTGTGATACAATTCTGGTTATCTTATTAAATGTAGTTTAATAGCTTGTGACTTAAGAACATCTACCAGTGTGCATGTATGCATACAAATTCCCTGCAGTGCTCTAAAATAACACTTCTGTGTAAAATGTTACATATTGCTTCACCACTTATAACCATTGTACTTGCAGGCATTTACATTGGAACATGAGATCATAGATAACATAAATAACATGCATACACATACATGTGCACACACTGTTCAAAGCACATTCCTGAGGCTGCAAAGTCAACAGTCCCAGATTTATGAGGTGTTAAATGGAGACTCTCTGTGCAGCTTTAATGTACTCCACGTGTATATGTAATACGATATGCTTTAATTATGGGAATACAAGCCACTGCTATTTTTTTGCCTCAGCAACCCTTTCCTCTTCTGAGAAAGGACTATTTATTCTTTTATTGAAAAAATATTAAGATTCTTCTTTGTCATAATGTCTTTAAGAGAACGCTTGGCCTGTACCTTGAAATCTACTTACTTCTGTATTATTCTTATGACAATTTTTAATTTACTACAGGCTTTTTTGCCAACTTCAATGTAGTTTCAGAGTTCTTCACATGCAGTAATTAATTTGGTGTCCCAATTTAGTAAGAATTATATTTTTTCCTCAGTGCTTTTGCAATTCATACAATAGATTATCAATCAGGAAATGAAATGAAATAGAAACAGAGCTGAGAACACACAGTTAATGAACATCTATGGGAAATTAATCTCAAATAGGTCTTAAGGGCATGGCTAAAATATCGGTTGTATCAGACGGCTGTTTCCATTCTTTGAGTCCACTGCAGTTTTTCTTCTGTTAGTGAACTCTGGTTATTGGTAAGGACACAGTGCAGTCCTGATATGATAACCATCTCCTTGAGAAATGGGAAGTGACCATGAAAAAGAAATGAAGAATCCTAGAGTTCAGTTGTCAACAATTTCAGAAAGCAATTCTCATCTACTTTTGCTGTCACCTGACAGCATTATAGAAGAATATGGGTCATGTTGTCTTTGCTATCTGTGTCAGACACTTATTCCTGCAGGTGTGAGGATAAACTGGGATCTTTTGGGTTGCCTTACTAACCACGTTGAAAGAGTATAGTCTATCATAATGCAGTATGATGATATAATTTGAACGATGTAGCTACAAAAGGCTGAAAGAATAATCTATGTATTTGCTTATGGTCCAATGGGCTGATATTATCCTGTGGCTTGTGGTATTGCTATAAAATACAGAAGTTATCTCTAAGTACTACTAGAACCACAAAAAAGGAAAAGCAAGGCCTGAGCAACCTGATCTAGTTTAAGATGTCCCTGCCCGTGGCAGGGGGGTTGGACTAGATGACCTCTAAAGGTCCCTTCTAACCCGAACTATTCTATGATTCTATGAAAAAGTCTCCATTTGCCCATACTTTCTATATTTTATATCTAGTGCCAACTGTTATCTGCATATTAATTGCATACTTTTTACATCTCCTATAAAGAATTCTGCTTTGACATCTTCAAAGATGTCACTTCTCATTAAGTTCATAAAAATTCAGAGTATGAAATCTGTTGGCAGATGGGTTGAATGTATGAAGTGAAATCTGTATCTAGGTTCATAGCTGGGTAAGGACCAGAGCATTTTTGGGCTCTTGTACACACATCTATATCTATATATTCACATGTATATTACATACGTGTGTGTATGCACACAGTCTCATAATCAAGATGGGAAAAATTATGTCAATGATTCAATCAGGCTTTTGTTAACTCTGCTGACATCTGCCAATTAGATCCAGTCAAAGCAGCACATTTTTGATGTGGACATGGACTCAGGTGCTAGTTAAGTTTTCAGCTGGAAGCCACCAAAAAGCCAAGCTGTGGCCCCAGCTTATGGTGCTTAATATTAAACATCATATAGATTTGTATTGTCAGTGTGGAAAGCAAAGTGCTTCCATAGCTAGGGCAAGAAAGAGCTTTAGTCTGGGCATGGCTCAAATATCACAGGTAATCTGAGGAATTTCGTTGCCATGGGGCCTTACTACTTATTAATGGCGGAAGAATTTTATACTTAGTATAACTAAAATACTTCCACTTGCAGTTACTTTGTTTTTCTTCCACTCTTCTACATTTAACATTCTGTATACTTTTTATAAAATATTTTACAATTGGTTGACAAAAATGCATCTCCACTAAGGACGTAATTATACCATGATTTCAAGGATAGTGCCATTATGTGATCTCTTCTAAAAATCATAATTCTATTCAGTTAGTCCAGGTAATATATCGCTTCCACATACCACACCGTACAGTCTTACCCAGGTCTTCACTGCCACTAATTCAAATGCACTTCTGAGTTAGAGTTGTACAATAATACTGAACATGCTTTGTATTAAAACATAGCTGACTTTTGTAAGTCAGCATTAAATGATCTACCAACAGACTGGAGTTTGAAAGCATGTGAAGAAATTTGTCTTTTCTCTATGATCACAAAGGAGGGGCGGTTAGCTAGTGTCAGGGAGGTTCTGGAAAAATAACTCCAGAAGTAACTGTTTGCAGGTGTAACCATGAAACTAAACTGAGTCTTCAACAGTGGGCATGGCAGAGGAGACAGAAGGCTTGTAATTCTTTGGAGCTCTAAGGTCTTTTTCATGTAATTTTTCAGATGTACCTCAGTTATACTGAGCAATCTACAAAAGCTGGTCCTGCTCACATAACTCCTGTTTGCAGTTTTGGCAAGTAGGGAAGAAAATAAACCAACATAAAACCTATGCAAATTATCCTTCTGGATGGAAGAACATTTCTTTACATTTTTTTGGCATCATGCTAAATAAGTAACTCAAATGGAGTGTACAGTAGCTAAGGAAATGAAGACTGTGCCCTGAAGACTAAACAAGCAAACAAGAGTGGGAAGAAGCACTAGTGAGACCAAAGTTAGTGTGTTAAAATATGTTGGGGACTACAGTTCATTAAAGTTGTTGAGAATTGGAAAAAGAAGCTGTAAAAATATTTGAAGGGCTGAAAATGGCCTTCTCAAGGATCTGTTTTATGGGAATACGGATACTACTTGGGGAGTGTCTTCCCTCTAAGGATGCAGTAAGATAAAATGAGAGAAATTTGAAGCCTGAAAAACTGTTTGGTTTTGTTGCTCAAGTAGTACACTTCTGATAGATAAAATTATCCTTGGAACATCTTATAGAATAATGTGATGCATTCTGAGTTGCTCTTGTACTTAGATGAAGCTGGGAAGCTACTTATTAAGGGTCTCCTTAGCTTGTAAAGGCTCTCTAGGGTTGGCACAGTTGGAATTCTGGGGTCTGTGTTAAATGGTGAGGTGGAACAGTTCAGTATGGATCCAGGGACCTGTGAGCAGGAGGTGGAGATAAAAGGCTGTATTGAGAGATGCTGCTGTACCCCTTAAGTACCCAGTTATAGAATTGTAAGGAAAAATGGGCTTCTGGTGCATTGACTTCTAGTGCATTCCAGTAGTAATCAACATGTATCAAACCCGTATGCAACTTCTTCATAGAAAAGCCTATGGCCAGATGTATCTACTGCTGATTGTCTCCAGTGGAATGGAATGTAAATCTCAATGCTGGTATTCACGCTTCGATTGTAAATTTGTCTTCCTGAACGTGGATGTTTGTAGCATCATCAGTCTGTGTGTGGGAAAACTAACAATCCCCTTCCACTCACTTTATTTGTGTGTGTTTCCATAATGCCAATGTTTAGAAAACATTTCTTTGGAGCAGCTGTTGAACTTAGTTCTGCTTCATATTTGGAATATGTGTGTATTTGGTTTTGTTTCTTGGTTATGGTATATAAAAATACACTACTATCAAGACGTTTACTGTGCATTTCACCTACTATCACTTTATCACTTACTATACTTTCATTATTGCAGTAATTAATTACAAATGAAGTCTTCTAAACTTTTATTATGCATTAGAAGGATACAGTATACCTTTGTTTTCAGTTTACAATATTCTTTGCTTCATCTGTTTGTGCTTTGCCTAGACATAACAAACTGTTATTGATGAGCAATTACATACAGGTTTACTGGTTAGTTATAAAAGTATCTTTCAGATGACTAATTATCTATAAACAACATATTTATCAGGGGGAGCATCAAAGGCAGCTCAGAGAAGACAAATGTAGTCAGCCCCTTAACTTTCTCCTTTTTGGATGAAAACTTTTACTAACTGTAAAATGGCAGTTTCCTCACTGGGAAGGAGAGAAGTTGAACAATTTAGGGATTATCTATCTACTGTTTCTTTGGGTCAGTGGAGGCATATGAATGTAAAACTGGTGAATAAATCTGAGATAAAATCCTGAACTAGGGAAGACTCATTCTTGGCAGAGGTGATCGAATAGCCTTGATGGGGATTGGAGGCAGGGGTCAACCAGGGTGTTGACTCATCTTTAATAATGGCACAGAGTCTACATCTTGTTGTTATGGTATATCACTATATGCTGATTATAATCACTGTTCTCACTAAGGGACAAACAGCCTTTTCTTAGGTTCTTTCTTAAACATAGATGAAGGTGCAAGAGACCTGTCACCTTTAAAGAGATGATTGTTGTTGTTCTGCACAACTGATTTCCTGTTGCTTGTTACATGAATCAACTCCACAGCTTTTAACAAAGGGGGAAGCCTGTTTGAGAAGTGCTGTGGAGATAACTGAAGCAAAAGCTGGGAGAAGGAGGCATAAGTGTATCTGAGGGCAAAGGGATGGGAAGGTGTATTGTAAGTTCACTACTTCGTTTTCTTCATATGAGGTGGCTGGGTGATGGAATAGTAGTAATAAACCATAGGAAGCAAAGCAAAAAGCAGCGGGGGAAAGTGAGCGTTGTTTAGAGCAACAAAAGGAGGAAAGCAAGCTAGCTGTATGAAATAGTTTCAGTCACTCCATGTCCAAGTAACATTATTTTGACTGTTTTGTTGCTGTTATTAGTGACAAATCTATTGCATTGAAGTATTTCTTTAAATATGCCTACATACATATGTAACAATTTGCAAATGTCTTAAAAATCCAACCTACTTCTGAGGGAGTGATACTGCCTACAAACACAAATAATTGCATGTACATTCTTTGGTAAGACACTTTGAATGGAAAAGGAGTCTTCACGAGTAAGTAATTAAACTCGTGTTCCTCTCTTTACATATACAACTACAGTGTCAGTCCTGATGACTTTAAAACAAGGTTGGGGAGAAAAAGAACAGAGGACAACAAATGTTTTAAGATCAAGACTTCTTCCTTACCACTGAAGTGTAATAAAGTCCTAACAATAAGTTGTCCTTTTCAGCTGTACTTATATATATTTATTTACTGCAGTGTTACTGGCTTTCACAATGCTGTTCTTGCTGCCTTTTAGAGTAGTCATCCTCATTTGCCTTCCTTATCCCAGAGTGAGAAAAAGAATTTAGAAAACTATCTCGCCACTGCTAAGGTTCATTTAGCAAACTTTGGATCCCTGTTATAATTTGCCTGCTGGCTGTCTCCCTGACATGCAGCACTGTATCATCCAGTTTCTCAGGGAAGAAGTATAATTGACATATTGAAAACAGCAACAGAAAATAGCTTAAGGTCTGTATTAAGGCTTCAAGTTTTACTAACAACAGTTGAACGTTTTCTTAAAGGTTTTTCAAAGACATCTCTAGCAGATATGAGCACTTGTGTATTCTAAACAAAATCAGCAGGAGAACCATGAGATCTTTACCCTGTCTCATGCGATGTGTGGTTATATGGTTTTAGTATTGCCTTTACAGTTAAGAATCTTCTTTGTTGCCTGGTTGAACAATATGAGCTACAGATGTAGATGACAATTCTTCCTGACTTTATTACTAGGGAAATGCTGGAGAATATATGTCAGCAGTTATCCATCTATGGCAGCTGATGGATGGCTTCTGATGCAGCCAAATATAATTATATTTAATATATGGTTCATGCAGCCACTGAAATGAAACTAAATTTCTAGAGCAACTACTTGAAGCTGCAAGTCAATATCGGCATATTCTTCACTCTTTCTAGTTTACTTGAAGTATTTGTTAAAAAAAAAAAAAGCCAACTGCCGAGCAAAAATTTTTAACCTGTGTGCCACTGACAAGGAAGCCAAGCAACTGAAAACATTACCAGCAAGGGAACCTTCAAATTGTCTGATAATTTGCTGTGTTAAGTGCAGATAAGGAGCCTGGTTTTGATTAGGTACTTTCGACGTTGGCAGTGTTTCTGACCCTAGTAATACAGCTTTTTAATAATTTGAAAGCTGAGACACGGTTTATCATTTTAACACTGGCTGATAAACTATACTTGGGTGTCTTATGGACACTTGGACCTCTCTATTTTATACATCTGATATGTTACAGATTCAGAAGAAAAGACTTCCTCTTCAGCTGAACTGCTGAAAATATTGAAATACCCATATTAATTTTACCTTTTACTGCCATTGTTTCTTTTCCCAATATTTACTTAATATGAACCTACACTTCAATTTCCATCTCCCCTCTTAAAGCAACTATTGATATGGCAAACAATGAAGTAAGTTCACGTTGTTTGAAAGGCACACTTACTGGGACATCTTGGCCCATCTTCATTCCAAAACATTTAATTATTTGCAAACTAGTCTCAATAGATGGGTGTCAAGTTAAGCTTAAAACACAGCCTTTCAACAATTCTTTGCTACCCTGCTTATCTGTTCTTAGACCTATTGTTTTTTCCCAAATGTTTAACTTAAAATATCCTTCCTGCAGCTAAGCCCACTACATCCTCTTCTGTTGTCTTTAGCTAATGAGAATAATTGATCCTTCTCTTCTTTGTATTGTCCCTTTATGCATCTGTAGACAGTTACATCTACACTCAGTCTTTTTTTGCTAAAATGAACATGCCTTGTTCTCTTAATCTTTCTTCATATATCCTGGGGGCTTTTTTCCCCCACATCCTTGAGCTTTTTTGCTTCTCTCTTCTAAACTTCCTTGGATTTATTTATTTTGAAATGTGTCAAAGAATGTGCTGCTTTAAATGAGATCAAACTATTGTAGGAAAAAACCCCAGGTCACTTACTACCGATAGAAGCAATGGAGTTCCTTTCATATTTTTCTGTTCTGGCCAGTATGATCTTCAGGTTTTATTTTTTAATCAACAGAAAGAAAGTCTTTGTTCTGGTAACACTTCTAACACTCACTTTGCATAGTTTGGTATGCTGGTCAGACTCTAAACTCACTTACTACATCTTTGTTCTCCTTCCTACCTTCAGTTTGCATGGAAAATAGGTCAGCTGCCTAGTGTCCCATCAGCACTTTTTGGACAGTCTGTCCATTAAAGTTATTCTCAGTCAGGAAAAAAATAACTTGTAGTCCATGTTCATGTGTATGTATATGCATGTATGTATTTCAGTAGAAGAGGAATGAAAAGGGTACACACGAGGTGCCCAAAACATGCAGATGATCTTTACCCCTTACTTGTGTCATGTTAAGATACTTAGGAAATTTTTAATCTAAGGGTGCGCAGAGATTACTGGCAGTGTTTTAGGGCTTCTTTTCAGCTCACACATGGAGTTTTTCTTGCATGTTAACCCAGGTAATGGCAACAGTAATCCTTGCTATGATACTGAGCTGGAAAATAACTGGGGCTTTTACCCAGAACCAAGATTTTGAAATGTTTCATACTGTAGGTAGTAATAAAGATATTTACAAGCATACCTTTTTGATTTGACAGATAAGAATTTCATTCTTCCCAAAAAAAAAAAAGAAAAAATTAAGTGAAATGGTTTATTCCATTTTTTAAATTTGTTTAAACTAATTTGCAAATGAAAAAGCCTCTCTTGCAAATAAACATCAGACCTTCTGTTTTAAATGTTGTAACTAAACCTTTAATATTTTCAGTACCTACTAAGTCTGATTTCACGTAAAATTGGTTATCCTGAAGCTCTGGACTTGTGTGCTAGTGAGAAATATTTTCTTTGACTTTTCATGGAAACAAGACCCTAGTCTGCACACATCTTATGGAGTTGGGGAGAGTTATTAATCTATCAGAAACTGATGTCAGAATCTTGAAAAGTCCTGAACTTTGAGACAGTTCAGACTTTCAAGTTCTACTCAATCTCTAATACATTAAGTTTTATACCCTTTAGATGTCTAAATACATACTTGAAATACTAGCCTCAAATCCTACTGAAGTGTGCGACAAGTGTCTCTCTTGGTAGATAACGTTTTGGAAATGCTTTTGGCCTGAATGAATATATGAATGTGAAGGACTGAGGCAATCCAAAGGGAGAAACATGGGCAACTCTTCATGTGTTGATCTCCTTTGGACGAAGATGAAAACCTCATAAAACACTTTAGAATTGGGAGGCTAAATGTGGAAGAAATAATTTAAACATGTGACATGCTGCAGACCGGAAATTGAACTTTTAATGATGAAGAAAAGAAAACATTTCCATACGTATTTCCATAACATTCCCATCCTGTTCCTGTCCATGTGCAGTAAGTGTGGCATGATTACAAATTACTTTATAATTGCTTGAAGGCTTCAGAAGTGCATTTTAAATATAGAAAATGACAATGTTTATTAAATATGGTTTTAAAACATTGTATGTATTTACATATTAAGATTTAAAACTCAATCTAACTTTCAAAATAATTACAAAAAATTCTGAAGACTGATTACTTTAACTTGACAACTTGTAATCAAGGTGTTCAATTACGGCATTAAAAAAAGTTCAAAAGAAAAAGCAGGAGATGCTGAGCTATTAAGTGGAAAAATAGATACCTGACCATGTTTCCACTGCACTGTAATAAAAGCTAATTATATCACTGGACTAGAAAGCCAGGAGATCTGAGTGTACATCTGTCTCTGCTAACCTTTCTGTACACATGATCTGTGGGTTAGTCTTTCCATATTTATGAAATATTTTTTTTTCCTACCTTGCTTTAATCACTTGCCTTATAGAGCCTTCCCACCCGAGGATTGTCGTTTAGTGCATTAGCATCTAACTTGGGTGTGCTGCAATCTCTGGGACATGTGACCTGGACCTTACCTAGAGCTCTCGGAAGCCCAGACTGGCCCTAGCTGTGGCTGCCTGAAGTGTGAAAGAAATGTTTCATCTTGTTCATAACTGGATGTCTATTTGCACTGCAAGATCAGGTCTTGGTCCCACAAATGTGGTTTAGGAACAAGAATGGTCCAATTATACTCCATAGGTTTTTCAAATAAAGGATAAGACACAGGATTGTTTGTTTGCTTGCCATGTACTGAGAAGTTATGGAGCTGAGAAGGAAAATGGTGATAAATCTGATGGAGAATTATGCTGTAATAGAAAAAATAGAAACAAACATAACTGTAGCCATCTGAAAGTGATGTCTGTTTATGGAACTTGAAAATGAGTAAATAGAAGATTCTGTTCCTTCCTCCGCATGAGGTCAGCTGTGCTTTAGTTTCTTCCTCTTTGTGGTAGTGTCTTCGATGTAATCATATAGTGTGTACTGGCTTTTCTAAATAAGATCGCTCCACTTTGTTTTAATTGCACTGGAATACATATAATCCCCATACTTATATACACAAGTTTGCATATACATAATTCCTGTATATTTTATATATATAATTCCCATACTTAATAAAATGCAGCTTGCTTTTCACATAATCAGTTCATCTCCATGATTGCTGAGCCTTTTTGTGAGGGTTGCTTTGGCTGTCTTACACTCAGTCCTGTGACAAAATATACACCAGCTGAGATCTACATTCTTTTCAGGGGGATTTAAGTCACAGGCTCAACCCATCGCATTCTAAAGTATTCTTCTCTAAAGACAGTCATATGCTGCTGCTTCTCCGCCTTCAACCTTTGTAATGTGTGTTTTTCTTTCCACGTCCTTCCCCAGCTGTGCTCTTACCATGTGTAGAGGAATTTCTTTTCATATGTTACCTAGCTCTTACTTGCAAGATGCTTCTTGCTCCAACTGCAAGAACCAAATCTTGGTTGCCATGTCAAGATGATTCAATATTTTTTTTTATTTCTAACCTTTGTGTTTTCTGGGTTCAGAGCCTTCTGGGCTCTGCACATACATTAGACAGGGATGTACTGTATCCGCATAGGCTGTATCAGGGGTTGATCCATTGGGTGTTCTCAGGATGTGCCTGATGAATAACAATAGAATGGAAAAGTGGCTGCACTGTTTTTCTCTAAAAATAAACAAAGAAAAAGAAGCTTTCTTTAAGTACAATGGACATTATTCCATAGTCAGCCTCCACAATATAGAAAATTTAAATTCAATTCCTGTATTTACTTGAGGAAATTCAAATCTACATCTTTTTGAGGAGTATAACTACTATCAAAAAGATAATTCTTTCTGTGTGTGGGGAGGGTATTCTTACTACTTTTGGTTGAAAGTTGCACTTTGAAGCAAGAAAAATTCATGAGTCACTGGGGTCTAAAAAGAGAAAGGAAAAGAAAGCTTAACCATTTACCCTAGAGATTAGGAAATGTATTTGTGAAATCCAGAAGACTGTTCCTTTTAAGAACAATGTGTTTCTGTTTTAATTTTAAGTTTTGCTGGTGCCAAGATCGTTAATCATAAAAGTGTCTGTGGAAACAAGACACATACATACAATTCGGAGAAAACAGACTGCCATTATAACACTGAAATGTAGAATTAAAGTAGTATGGATGACACCAGCTGTAAAAACTGTTCCAGAAGTACCTGCAGGCTTATTCTTAAGGCACAAGCATCTTTAATAAAAGTGTATTTGGCACACTGTGTATGAAGCTGATTGTTTTCAGATAACCCATTGCACTACAGCAGTATCTTTTATTCTTTCAGCATTCGGTGATTTAAATAAAAGGACTTTGTTTAACAAAACATATTGTTGTCTGGTACGCAGAAATATGTAATTTAACACATCTCGTTATCTAACAGCTCTATACTATTATCAACTCAATAGGCTCTTCTGTTTTCCTCCTGGTTGCACTGTGATTACATTCTTTTATCAGATATTCATTTAAAAGAACTACAATGAATTTAGGTAATATTTTGAGTTTAAAGTAAGTATCAATTGCATTTTTAATAACTTGTATGACAATGCTTCTAATTTTTAATAAAAGTAATATTCTGGAAATAAGAAGGTATCTTAACACCTGCATAGAAGAGAGTAGCTTGTATTTTTCTCCCACCTGTGTTGATGCAACTCTACTACTTGGGAATCCGACACAGTAAATTAGCAAAATAAAACTATACACATGGCATGTTGTGCTATGACTAAGGGCAAACAATATTAGGTGCTAATTTATATGCTAAGGCATGATCCTGCAAACATTTATGTATGTGACTAAGCTTACAATGTGCATGAATTTACTTGGATCCATAAGTGTTTGCATTATCAGGGCAAAATAAAGAGCAACTGGATCCTATTCTACATATGTCTGAAATAGAGGAATAACACTTCAGCACTGGGGTACAGGTAGAATAGCTGCAAACTATTTAAAATATATAGCACATTTCCTTTTAATCTCATTAGAGAATAAAAATGAAGAAGGGTTATAGGATCTGTATGAGCATCACAATTAATCCTATTTTAATGTCTCCATTATTATGAGTAACTAATAACGAAATGATGTTGTTGTTGTTTCCTTACCATTTTCCGTGGGACAGAATCAATAGGACAGTGGTAGTGATATGGGAAAGCCACTATATGACAGTGGGGGGAAAAAGTTTTCCTCTGGCAAGTGCTGTTTTAAGAAAAATTTGCCTAGGTACAGAGTGATAAATTTAAGCATAGACTACAAATCAGTCTCAGATGCTCTCTAGATCTACCAGAACACTCACTGCAGAAGTGCAATTTTCAATATATAATGATTGTGCAATAGTACTTTCCTACTTTTTATTACAAAAACTCCCAAAGGGTCAAATTTGGTTAATAAAACTGTTGAACAAAGTGAGGGACCCCCAAAATATAAAAATAAAAATTCTAGGTAGAAGCATACTTGGAACATCCTCATTAAGTCACAGAGTTAAGTGTCTTCCTTAAGCCACATGCACTGCATGTGACTGAATAATGAAGAGTAGATGTTATCTTTAAATGACCTTAACTGTAAATCACTATACTGCCAATATTACTTGTAGTTGTCATGATTAATGTTTACAGCTGCCAGCTTTCCCCCAACGATCCAGTTTAAATGTTATGCATGGAGGAGGAATTAGAGAAGTGCTTATTGAAAACCTAATTAACCCCCTAATGCATTTAAGGTGAACTCCTTGTTCTTTAAATGTCTGAATAAGCATAATAACAAGAGCTGTCCAAGGGGAGGATTCAGTGTCCATTTTAGGAAACACTTCCCTAATATCCACTACTGGGATTTTTGAAAAATTTATTTAGCTGGTTGCGAGAGTTTTGAAGGACGTGAAGAAATTCTTGAATCCACCTTAATGCATGTCTTCCCTTGCCCTTTAGACCAAATTGTAAGGGTCTGATCCATGGTTTGCTTCACTCGATGTAGAGCATTTTAGTAAATAGATGCTCTTAGGGTTTCAGAAAGATTAACTTACTGAGGATCTGGAATTTGTACATTGCTTCTCCAGTTTCTGGAATGCAGTTGTCTGCATCTCTTGAGTTCCTGCTGCCTTAGAGAAACTGGTCCATGATGTCTTATGGCATGACAGAACTAGGATGCTTTTTATGACTTGAGACTGAGCGCTCGAAGTAATACAGCTCTGGTAGCTCCATTACCTTTTCCAGCTGCTGGGAAGATCACAAGACTGGCAGTAGAGTGAGTTTGAGAAATGTCTAAATTATTAGGGTAAAGCAAAATAAATAGGTTATTTCTTAATCAAAATGTAGACTGATAAACAGAGAAGTCACACAACTCTCCTGAATTTGTTTTGACATAATTGTAGGACCTGATCTGAAACCTGTTTTAACCAATGGGGACAGATGACAAATAAACCTCAGCTTAAGGAAGAAGAAGGACGAAGTTTAATCTTGCCCAGTTATGCAGTCTCTGATAGTAAATGTTGAGGCAACTTCTTCTTCCTTCCCTAGTCCTCAGTGAACTCTGATTCGGATTTTCCAAACTAGAATGGATGAACTGGTGCCTTTGTCTATAATGATCCTTGATGTCTTCCATGTGTCGTCATCCCACGCCCCCCCCAGGAATCTGTCCAAACATCTTTTGAGCTCGGTAAACTTCTGGCATCCCCAGTGAGGTCTACAGCTTACCTATGCCTTGTGCGAGGAATTGCTGCCTTTGTTCTGTGTGCTTCTTGCTAGTTTCATGTGATGGCATGGTGCTTGATTTAAGAAAACAGTAAACAGATCCTTCTTTATTCAACTTCTCTGTTATGCTCCTAATTTTGTAAACTTTTATCATATCTTGATTTTTTTCTTTTAACAGCTAGTGAATTGAGTCCTAGTTAAGGGAACTGATGGTCTTACAAAAGTATCAGTTACATGTTTTATCACTGTTCTTTTTTTCATAGACATACTAGATCCATTCTTTTGCATTGGGAAACCAGAACTGTACAACAGTATTTAAAAAAAAAAAACCCTAAAAAAAATCTGGACTTTAGCTGATGCTCTTGATTTTTTTTTAATTAAAGTACTAGAATTTAGCCCAGAAGAGTACAGGAAGGAGTGGTACTGTGTCTCTCTAGTTATATTGCTTCAGCTTACTACAGAAAGCTTATATATAAACTGGACAGCTGTAGAAAGCTCTGCTACCCCCCCCCCCCCCCATGGTCTTTGACTGTTATTAATATTTACAAATGGAAAAAATTCAAGGGGTAACAAAATTGGTACAGCGCAGCTTTCAAATGTGAAAAATAACATAATCAATAAAGACTAAAGTAAAATGTCCCTATATCAGCCTGAGGTCTGAATTTATGGGCGTTTTTTCTTCAAGTGGCAATATTTTTCCTACTTGATTTGCTTTAAAAAGTCTTTGATAAGAATTAATATAAACTTGTTTCTGTTCAGTCACAGACAAACATGGCCCTAGATGTGGTATTGTAAACCAGATATGTTTTCAGTAGAACTGTTACAGGCAGTACTTGCTGCAATTACCAGCTGCCCTCTGCTATCCTTCTGCCTGGACAGTATCGCTTGGTTGAGGAAGAATGTTTTTTAAGGGGTGGGTTTTTTTGTGTGTTTTTTTTTTTTTAAATCTTCTTATAGTGGGCTTTGAGTGGAACCAGAGAAACTGACATGTCACAGTGATTGCAGGTTGAATAATCCCCATCAGGAGGCAGAAATGGGATTGCGGTGATCTTGTCTCAGACTGCACCCACTGACAGACTCTCCCCTCTATCTCTATCTCAGTAGGCAGTTGTTCCATGTATGACCACTTAATTCTGTAGTGGTGTTATATGGAAAAAAAGAAAAACCTCTACACAGGCAAACTGACTAAAGCCCATAAAGGATAATGTCAAAGCTACAGATGCTGTTTACTGCCTGAATTGTAACCATGACTTTGTAAACCTTCCCCTATGGGACCAAACCATACCTTCTTCTTTCACAGGCCTCATTAATGCTTACAAAATTAAGCGGAGTTGAGGCAAACCAGTTTAGTAATTTTGGAATAACGAGCATTGGCGTTGCTGTTTTCACACATGGGTGGCTGAATTTGTACAGTGTTTTTGCTGTTCATTTTTTTCAAAATATCAGTAAGAGTGAGTCTAGTTACTTAGAGCCATGCAGTACTTCAGTAGGAATTCAGTAGGAATCCTCCACATAAAAGTTTTTACTTAACTTGTCCCTTTTCAGCTGTTATTTATAGCATTGCTACAGGTCAGGACGTTTGAAAATTGAGCTCCCCAAGGAGAACACTGTTGTATTCTTATTTATTATATTTTTGTGTATCTGTTTCAGTCTTTCCCCTGTTAATAAAATGTGAGAATGACCATGTACTGTGACTTTCATACTGTGAAAGAGATGAGAGCGTCAACAGTGAATCAGAAATCAAAGGCAGAAATCTTATAAGTATGAAACGTAAGTTTTGCAACACAGTAGAGAATTTTCATTAGGCTGTGTTCCAGGGAAGGACTTCCTTATTCCTACTTCCTATGCTAACCTTTAAACTCATGGCAGAACACCAGAGAGACCATAACTTGAGCATCTTCTACCACTCCCATTTAAGAATTCTGGTGTTTTTAACCTTTCAGTGTGAGAGAGAACAACGGCTGTCCATTGGGCAAGGCAGAGGCTTAATTAACAGAGCAATAGGCTATCAAGGCAATCAATACCGCAGTATTCTTAATGATTATCCTATTGTTCATCAGTTCCCTTGGTCAGATGTCCTCTCCATCTTGGGACAATCAGTGATATCAAAGCACTTTGAGTGTAATTTAGGAGATTCTTAAGATTTACCTAGAGGTGTAGTGTGTTGTTTTTTTTTAACACAAAGCACAGTTGTATGAACACATTAATCTACTACCTAATTTTTAGTTATCTAATTCTTTAGTTTTCTTCTGTATGTAGTTAAATACATAGTTAGGCACAAAAAATTGTTAAAACCAAACAGCACATTAAAAAACCAAACTTGTTATACCTCCCCATATTTCACAAACCAACAATTTCATGACTCACTCATTTTGCATATATGTATATTTTGCAAGCTTTTTTAACACAAACGTTTATGCCACTAGATTACTGGAACAAGGCATTCAGAATAGATCTTGCATTCAACTACTATGCTACTGGTGGTTTGCGGAGTGGGCTGTTGAATTTGCTTTAAAGAAGTAACACTAGATTTTCATGGAAAAAAAAAAGACAAAATGTGACCACAATGTTAAAAACAAACAGGCAATTAACAGTAATCAGCACTTATTTAGTGAGAAATAGAAAAAGTATTTTGCACTTTTTCCTGTTGCCTTACCTCACCACTGTCGCGAATGAGTGGTTTAGAGGCCGCTCAAAGAATCACTGTTGAAGGTATTAGCACAAAGTGATTTTAATAGAAATTTAACTCTGTGGCTTAACAGAGTTCGATGGCAGGGTTCACTCTATCACTTACTACAAAGATGAAGCATATAAAGGAAAAGAGCATGGGAAGCTGAGAAGTCCTTAGCTACTGTAAACACTACTTAGCAAGAACCAAAACATCAGTGTGTTACCAACGTTATTCTTATACTAAATCCAAAACTCAGCACTATACCACCAAGAAAATTAACTCCATCCCAGCCAAAACCAGGGTATGGTGTTAGAATTGAGTTGGAATGATTTATACAGAGGCTGAGGATGAAAAGGTTAAGGGACACCCTCCTGTTGAGTCACAAGGTTCAGAGAAGACCTGGCGGGATCCAATCTTAGTCTCAGACTTGGACAACAGTATATGTCTGATACAAAAAGGGTAAGGAGACCCTCCTGTTGAGTCACGAGGTTCAGAGTAGACCTGGCTAGATCTACCGCTAGTCCCAGACTTAGTCAACGGTGTATGTCTAAGGGATTATATGTGTTTAGCAGCAGTCTAAGGTTCATTCACAATCTTAAGATAGATCATAAGACTTTAGCAGACTATGTTTGCTAAATCAATTCACACACACGCGCACATGGATGCAAAGATAGATAAATATACAAAGATATACCCGTTAAAAATCCCCCGAGTTCAGTGAAATACTCATGTAAAATGTCTTTGCATTTCTCAATGGGCAAAGGGTTGAGCCTCAAAGTATTGCAGCCCAGATCCCGTGCTAGCTGGCGACGGTCCTCCGAATATTGCAAACTCGAGGGTTTGCAAACTCTGAGGAGCATTCATCTCAGAGAGAGATTCTGGGCGCAGCCCGTTGCGGTCCAGGAGAGCTCAAAGGGTCTCGCGTAGGACTGCTGTTAATAGAATTGCAAGATGACTTTACTCGTCTGAATTTCCATCCTGGCCACAGTGCGAGGCGGTAGTGACTAAAATTCTGAAGGTTTCAGTGTTGTTACAATTGAGCTACAACTCAGATAAGATGGTACCTGGGCGGAGCAGTAGGAGTATGTTCCCAGCCTCAGCCAGGCAGAGTTTCTGATATGGTCAAGGAGCGCTCAACTGTCAGACTCGGTACACCAAGGCCAAGGTTTCATGGGAATTTCTGAGATCAACGAATGGCCCAGGAGAAGCAGGGGAATGCACACCACAACCACATCCTTTCCTTGTTTCAAATTATAAATAAATACGTATATATAAAACAAATGGGATAGGTTGTATCTGTAGTTTTAACTAGGGAAGTTTAACTAAAGAAGAGGACACAATATAATAGGATCACTATACATCCTCAAAGGGCGTTTAAAAAGCATTGGAAACAAATGCATGCTAAATATTTCATTGTTCATTTGCAATCAAAGCATTTCTTCACTTTGCTTCCATGTAGTCATTAAGCACTGATCTGTTTTACTAAAAAGCTATGCCTTAAAATAATAAATAGTTCATAATATATGAAATGTAAGAAACCATTTTTAAAGGGAAAAAAGAACATGAAAATTAATCGACAGATTTAGTTGCTGTGAGCCAGACTTTAAAAGTTATTTAAAACCCCGTCTGACACCTGAATACTATCTTTAAATACCTTCAGAAATGTGGCAGCTATTCAACTGTCTTAGTATGGGAGCAGCATGGAAGATGAGCAACTTCTGAGACGGTGTAATAGTGCTAGGAACTACAATGCGGTGTATAATGTGCAAAAGTTGAAATAATATTAAAGTATTGTCTGTAAATTCTGATTTCTCCTTCAGAAGAGAATCCTGTAGCTTTTAGAACAGGTCAGTAACCAGAGTTTACTTTTTCTCTTTTTGGGGCTGTTAGCAGTGGTATAAAGTATTTAAAAGTAAAAGGGAACCCTGAGTTCCGGGCCTGGCTCATGTTATAGTTGTGTGAACCATGAGGCTATGGAGCCGTTCACTCCCATTGTGCTGGCTCTGTAACCTGTTGCATGAGGAACTGAAAGGCATGCTGCTTGCTGTTTCTCTGCACTCTAGCCTAGGTGGCAAAAGCCCTCACCTGCAGGATGGTAAGCTTCATCCTGCTCATAGGAGAAGGATGGGCAGCCTGAGCCTGTGCTTTAAGTACTGCTTTGCTGGATGAAAGGAGGCTGTAGACTGCTCTTAGTGAGTTTTTGTAAATAACTGTTACTTTAGACAGGTAAGAAGGCATCTCCCTGGATGCTTAATTACAGGCCGATGCAAAGTTGCTGTGCTTGGAAACTGCGTGCCACCCTGCTTGGAAAGGGACACAGCACTGAAGTGCAGCAGGGCGATGCCCTGCCCTCAGTAGGGGTGTTCACACGCACTCAGCACCAGCTCGGTGTATCTGGTAGTTTGTGTTACACTGCATCGGTAGACTTGTTTTTTGTTTTGTTCACAGTATCGCAAAGTTGTTCAGGTTGGAAGGAACCCCCTGCTCAAGCAGCGGCAGCTTAGAGCAGGTTGTCCAGGACTCTGTCCAGTCAGGTTTTGAATATTTTCACTGATAGAAACTATCAGTGTTTGACCACCATCCCAGTAAAAACCCATTTTCTTGTGTTTGGATTGAATTTCCTGGTTTTAATTTTTTTGTTTGTTTTAATTTTGTTTTGTAAATTTTACTCGCTGCCTCTTGCCCCTGTCAATGGGTGCTACTGAGAAGAGCCACGCTGTGCCACGCTCCTCCTCCTTCATTCCATTGCATCAGGTATTTATACATATTGATAAGATCCCTCAACCCTTCTCTTCTCCAGATTGAACAGTCCCAGCTTTCTCAGCCTTTCCTCATATGAATGATGCTTCAGTCCCTTAATTGTCGTTGTTAATTAAGTCCAAAAGACACCACAAATATTCCACAGTGGATGGAGCACCAAACTTAACATGTGAAGTTAAATATAACCCTCAGGGGGGTCTAGTTAAGCCACTGGATACATAACAGATGCGCACAGATGAACTAGGGAGTACTGAAATGACTTGGACCTAACTAATGTGACTAAGCAGTGGAAACAGGAAATCTAATAGCTGCTACATCTAGTTAATAATCAAAAGTCCAGCTTTCCTATTTTCGAGAGTAAAATCAACATGCTTGCTATTAGATCTTGCAATAAGTTACCTACAGCTGTCAAAGATCAGCCACTCACAGAGGTAAAATGACATGGCATTTTGTGTCCTGCTAATGACATCAGTGATGAGCATTCCATAGGAATTGCCTAATGCAGGCAAGAGATTTTCTCCAGCTAGCTGACTTTCCACTCCACTGCTGGCCATTAAAGAGAAGAAGAAAATAGACCAGTGCTGAAGAGAATCTGTTTTTGATTACATACAGAGCTCAGGGGAAAAAGTCACAAAACAAACCCCTTCCCAAACCAAAAATAGTGATTTATCCAGGCAGAAAACATGTATTTATTTTGAACTGAAACTGCATATCCAGGTTGAATTTGAGAATTAGGTTGGGGAAAGAAAAGAAAAAGTTTTGAAATGTCAAAATAATTCTGTTTGATCATTCTGAACTGAAGCATTTCTGGTTTCTTAAGCCAGTGGCTAGGGAACTGACCTGTAATCTTTTTCAATTCATAAGATGCACTTGAACTCGGGCATCTTATGCCTCTCAAAAGTAGCCAGAGGCCTTCTGAGATGGACCTTTCTCTGATTCATCAGCTGAAACCCTTCTACTATCTAGATCAATCCTAACTATTCAAAAAAGAACAAAAGAGAGACTCAATAGCCTGTCACATTCAGTGTATTTGAAAAGAGAGAATGAGAGGGGAAAAAACACCCCAAAACGCTTCTGTTCTGGGTCAATTGGTCTGAATGTCTGTCTTTGATTTTTCAAGTCAGTAACTAAATTGAAAAATCAATTATTTACACATCTCTAACTACATGCTTCTCTTTTGCCAGCCAATTGTTCGATATGGGCATTTCCACAACTTCCCCTCTTGCCCAAGATACTCAACCTCCCATCCCTTGCCCTGCTTTTATGTAGCAGACTGCGTGATAGCTTAATGGAGAGTGTATCAGTCCTTGTGGAAAACCTGCAGTCCTGTTGTGATCTCATTTCATTACCGAAGGGACAGAAAGAAGTCAGTCCTTTGATTCTCTTCTCTTCCCCCTCCCCCCAAGTATTTATAAACAGTGTATTTATGGAGCTATATGAAAATCTTTGGAGCAATATCTGTGGAAGATTATGATATCAGGGAGGTTTGGCTGGAAGGTAGGACTCGAGTCATTTGCATATTATTCCATTGAAATGACAGTCTTGAAATGACTTGATGAAGCCATTTAATAGAAATGAAATCATCATTGATGACTTTAAATTCAAATGAATTGAAACGACTGTGTGTGCATTAAACCAGAAGTGTGTATGAAAAAAAGGAAACTTTTAAAGTGGTATTGCTTAAGATTCCTAGCTTTGAGGACAGACACTCAATTGCCGTGTAAATCATGGAGGCATCAGCAGTAGAAGAGTTCAAGAGGAAACCTAGTGCAACATTGAGGCTGTGGTGTCACGTGTGCTTGTGAAGGCATCTGGGCTAGATGACCTGAGAAATCCCTTCTAACCTAAGGTACCGGAATAGTACAGTCTAAATGACCAGTGGAGATTTTTTTATACAGATTGTGCTCAAACTCTTTAATTAGCACCATCTCATTCTAAGACCTTAGAAGTGGATACTGATTGAGTGTCATCCCATATTCTTACTGTTAATAAATTCTTTCCAACACACAAAGATCAAATATACAAGATTATTCAAACATTTCTTTGCTGTTCTCTGCTTAATAAAACAAGTGAAAGAAAGTGAATAGCAATCGCGCATCTAAAAGACATAGCGCTATTTATAAAGCATATTACTTCTTTAGACTCCCCAAATTCTAATTAGAACTTTACAAAGCAATAACAAAGATAGCAGCTGGATTCTAAACTAATAATTCTAAGCTCAGTGCAAACCGGAAAGCCCCAATGCCAGTAAAATAATACAAGACACCTGTTTTATACAGTACACATCAAAAGCAAGCCCCAAGGACAATAACTTTTAATATAATCATTATTAAATGTTTATTAGCCAAAGCTCAAAATATCAAGAAATGTATTGTAGTAGAGAAACAACTATCTCCCAGACACACAGAATCTTTTTATTTTGATGATTAAAACTTTGGTTGCCAATAATCTTCTGGCCCAAGGTAGCAAGCGTTATTACTGTACTTAGAAAGTAATGAAAGCATATTTCTTATCATTCAATTTTCCTATTTATAATTTAAAGTGTACTCCTGTTCATCTATCTGTTTGAAATTAGATTCTTAAATTAAATACTTTATAGCTTTTTCATTCTCCTGGAGATAACAAAATTACTAATACGAAAAAAGTCTATTAAAAAAATCCAGAGAGAGATTCAAACACAGAAACTCTGGAAAAGTTCCCTAATGTTTTGAAGATACACAACTTTCACTTGAGTAAGTCTAGTTATTTTTTTAATCTCTGTTCTTGCACCAAACAAAACAGAACTGGGTTTAAATCCGGACTAAAACTTTAAACCTCTGTTCTTGTTTTGCTAGGAATGACTACCCAACAACAAATGGAGCTATATTCTTGCATGCTTCTCCTTCAGGCCTGCTTTATTACATGCCACTAAGTATACATTGGGATAGGGAATTAAATTTGGATCTCCCATATCTTAAAAGAAAGGTAAAGCAATAGTAAACAAAATGAAAGTATGTATAGGACTTCTCCCAGTAAGGAAGGAAGGTGGGAACCAGCCTTTCTTGTGATTAGTGCTGCTCTGATAGACCACACACATGAAACCTCTTTTTGATTGCTGCTGGCATTTAATTGCTAACACCTGAAGAGCAGGTGGGGCTGATTTAGGCAGAGGGTTTTAAACTGAGGAAGAAGTGCTTGAAGTGATACTAAACTGAAAATTAGTAGGGTTGTGTTTCTGGTCTTCCCTGCTGCTAGGGGAACAGTAACAGGAGCTGGAGTTATTTCTGTGTGTGGTGGTATGCATCTACTGTAGACTCCTTAGCTTTGGGTATAGCTTGATCTACAGATGTTAGTGCTCCTGGAGGCAAAAGAAACCCTGCTAGAATGGTGTGTATTGGGGTATGAAGGGGGTTCTCTTAATGGAGAACAGAAGTTACTAAGCAGCAGTTGTAAGAGTAGATTCAGAGTAGCCTTGAATTGAGTGAGTGCTGCTGATTCTGATTAAACAAAAGCAAAACCTACTGAGTAGCAATAGGATTTTTTTTAATACAGACCTTTGATAAATCAGTAGAACTAATTATTGAAATAATCTAGTTCCTCAAATAAAACTTTGGCATTACTGTAAATCAATTAAGGTGAAAAATGGTTAGAGAAGAACTTCTATAACTGAACAAATGAAAGCAGGATCTTGGAATTAATCAGAGCATATGAAGGGAAGAAAAAGGAGACAATTATTGTTGAGAGAGAAAATAAGTATTGCTCTAAATAAAAAGTGGATTCATGTATGACAAAGAAAATTTTAAAAAGTAATAAACCAAGTACACTAGTGTTGAAATGCTCAGCAATCTAATAGGTTTTGAGAATAGTTTTTCGATGAGGGTGCTGTACCACCTAAGGCAAAATTTGATATCGATCTACTACAAGCTTTAAACTTTAAAATACCTATCTGTACAGGAGATAAAAAGATAGAAAGCAGCAAGAGAAACTGAACCCATGTTTTTCATATCTTCCTTGGGTATTCTAATAGTTTGGAAAAGCTAGAGCTCTTGCATTCCCATCTTCAGTCTTGTTTTATTGTTCCTTTTACAGCAATGTTGCCACTATACTTTCCCAGAACTTGATGTTACAGGAGTGCATAGGAAGTGCCTGCTAGACTGAAATCCCACCCACCTGTAATTTACTTTTGAACACTCAAGGCAGAATTGGGTATCAAACTAATCATTTTCTTTAACAAACGGAGCATCCTATGAGGTACTGAGAGCCTTTCACCTCCCAGTAACACAAATGAAAGCTGGCAGCACCTTGCTGTGTTGGGATCTGTGCATTTAAAATGTAGACACCTTGAATTTATTTGTGCGGAATGGACTACACCTTTTTCAAGAACAAAGTGAATTTAAAACCTTAATGTGGGATATTTTCACATTTATTATCTTTCTCTTGGGTTTCTTTAATTTCTGATTACAGCAAACAACTATGTGCTCTTGTGATAGATCTGGTCTGACAAGAAGCATGTGGGACAAAACATATTTTAAAGACTGTTTTCTTCCTCCTTATTCAAATTAATCTACTCTTAAGGTTTGCTGGAAGGGGAATTTGTCTGTAATCCAACAGAGAATTTTTTTTTTCTAAATGGCCGGTCTACTCCTGTAAGTGAGTCTAAAATTCTCGTTGTGAAATTAATGGGTTTTTGCTTCACTAATTTTCAGAATATGTATACCCAGATTACAATGAAATGAAGAGAGGTTTATTTCAAAACTCCCAAGAATACAGTAATTTGAATTGAGGTGGGTAATTTCCATTTTATGCATTATCAGTGATGACAAAGCTTGTGTTACTTAAGTCTTGTGTTGCAGCTGTGGAACCATTTTGGTTTATGCCTTCAAAATGCTCATTGAACTCACAGGTCTTGCATGGAGCTGTTGGTATTTATTCCATCTTCTGTATCATCATAGAATTTGTTTCAGCTGTGCTGGCTCAACAGTTTTATAGAAGTAAAAGAATCAATTAAAACAGTTGTTTTGCCATTTTTGTGAGATAACAGCACAGATTTGTGAGGTAAGAAGGTATAGTTTTTATGTTTAATAGGGAAGAATTATACCTTGATGAATGGATGTTTGAGAAATTACAGGAGTGTACCAGTTTAATTTGAACAAAAAAATGGAATTTGGAAATAATTTTAAGAGTGGGATAATGCTACCTTTTCATTTGCACAAATATGATTTAAAAGTGTAATCTCTTTAAACTGTGGTTTCATGAGTCTGCAGTTGATTATAGATTTTAGTAGCTGAAGTAAGGCAGTATGTCTTGCACATTATTTCCAAAGCATTCATGCAGCTGTGCTGCATTATACAGAACTGCTAAAAAACTATCAGTAAAAAATATCACCTGATGCTGTTTCTTGTTAGATTTATTTTGAGATGCTTGCATATTTCAAAATTATATCTTAATGTTTGAGGTAAACTTGGGAAGTAAGAATTTCTGATTTCTAAAGCCAATAAAGACTTGAAATTGCCATGGGGGCTGCACTAGATGCTGAACAACTCTTACCTACCCACAGGACACACATAGCAGGTGAACTACAAAGCTCCTGTGGAGTCCTTTAATATTACTTGAGACTCCTCTAGAAGTACTGATTTTGAGTCTAACAGCATAGTCAGTAGGGAGACCCAGTTAATGCTTGTTTGCTGTCTCTGCTGAGATGGCACTGATGAGCTCATACTGTGAGGGTAGTTTTTGTAATGTGGGCACCTGTCCACTTGGGAATGGGCAGAGACCAGGGAGTTTTGAACTAAGTCACTCAGAGCTGTGAGTGATAATGACTTTCATCCTAGAGGCACTACTTAATTAAGCAACCCTCATGGTTTCACACACTTGTGAGAGATGCTGCATCTTTAAGAAATGGAGGGTTTTAACAAGCAGAAATTGGTAGAGTAAAACCAGAAGTTTTAAAATTTCTTAAGGGTTTTCATAAGCAAACCACCTTTACTTTAAAATAAGTTTAACTATTTAGCACAAGAGCCACCACAGACTTAAGTATCCAAAGCAGGTTCTGTGTGGAATTGGGGAAAAACTGTGAAAACTCGGAAAATAGCTAAAACTCACCGCTGGCCTCCCTGTTTCACTTTCTTGCTCTCCGGGTGCCTGTGGCTCCCCCACTGAGCATGCTTCATTCCGTTGAGGTCTGGGATGTAAGTGCTTTTTTTACCCAGGTATCTTTTTAGGGCCCGTATTTGGTTGGTGTGCTTGGAAAATGCTTACAAAAAACCTGATGGGTTTGGGTACTTATAGAGTGGAGTGAAATTCTTCGGTTTTTCTTTCCAAGTGCATCTAGAAAAAGCAGAGGTTGGAGATGGGCGGTGATGGCTCCATCTAATCTTTTAACAGCCAGGCAGCTATCTCCAGAAATACCTTTCTGCTGTGCCTGCCTCTGAGTGAGTTACAACTTGCAAACATTTGGGTATGCTTTTTGCCTCCCCTGTTGCAACAGTTCTGCCATACAGAAAAGCAAATCAAAATTTATTTGGTCAGGGAAAAGAAAATTCTTCTGAATAATTAGTGGTTAAAATAGTGCCTAAATCTTTCTGTGAAGTGCATTAAAATATATTTTTTAAGTTTTTTTTTTGGTGATTCATGAAATGGATGGACATTAATTTTGGGGAAGAAGTATTTAGTTCCTATGGATACTCCCATGTTTTGAAGGAAATGGTGTTCTAATAGGTTCAGCAAATAATTTTATCTCCATGTTATGATGTTGCTATTTGTGGAAGCAGCTTTCGTTCACCTGAATAAGAGCAACTTATAAGCAGAGAAAGTTTTATAGACCATCATACTGTTTACTTAGTGTCTTCACTACTGTGCCATGGTAATTCTCTGAGGTGGTAGCAGATTAGGGAGCCTTTGTGTGTCCTGCTACTTTGTTTCAAGCCCTGTTTCTTGTTACTCTAAATGCACTAACTCTGGAGAATGGTATTTGAAAAGTAAATTTGGATCTCTATTGAAGATAAGTGTTTCCATCTTGCCTCTGATAATATAGGGAACTGGCCAAGAAACTAAAGAAAATGTGGAAAGGGGTGGGGGGGAGGAAGATAAAGGATAGCTAGTGCTGCAAATCAGGGAGCTGAAGTGATTATGGAGTGTGGCTGAAGGCAAAAGTTACTATCACTCAAAATAAGGCAAGAATAAGCCGTATAAATTCTACAGATGTTAGGTCTCCAAGACGACTATGTTATATGGTTATGTTAACGAAATTTTTAGAATTCTGGAGCAGATACAGCTCGGGAGTGTCTGACTGACTTGTTTAGGATTTGCAGATGGGGATTTTGCCGCAATGTTTTTTAGAACAAAATTACTTTGGCCACCATTTAAATCAAACTGATGTAGTCTGTGCTAGTCTTTATTGGACATATAGCATCAATATTTTAACTTACTTAACTTTGTTCTTAGAGGAGTATATTTCACATTCTTATTACTCATCTCTGTTTACTTGCTTTCTTTACACAAAAAAATGCTTTGATATGGAAAATATTATACTAAGCCCAGCTTCAAATGCCTGTATAGAAATGTTTGTAAGTAAGGATACATTGTAACTTACCAGGTAGAATTTAAAGTCAACACCTGCAATCACTTTATAATTATTCCAGTATTGCTAGTGATGGCTGATAGGTTCTTAAATAAGTTAATAGATCAGATGGCATTGAAATCTGTAAAGACTCTGGGAAGACTTGTTGAAAATTAGGACAAGACTTTATCTTCAGGTAAAGGACTGTGCAAGCTGCAGTAGCCAATGATAAAGGATGACACTGGAGGGGTGACACTGTTTTTTTTGCAAGGAGGCATTTTCCTGAGAAGCAATACACTCCTTGTGTCACATTTATTTAGAGATGAAGGGTAAATTTTTGTTATCTTGTACCACGGCTTCTAATATTCAACACAAAATGAGAAGTCATCTCTGTTGTTAGTGGCTGGTTAAGGAAACCCTTGCTGTCCTGGTTCCCCCTGAGGTGCTCGAGAACCCTGCTAAGGGTTCAGACCTGTTAGCCTAGATAGCTCAGCTTGACTTTGTGCCTCTGTATTATGAGTTTATTAGTTACCTAATTTTCTGTTTTCCTAGAATTCTTTGAGATCTTCCCCGTCTCTTCTGGCACTGTTGGTATATACTCCCCATTTTCTCTTTATTGTCTCAAGAGGGAGTTTATGATCGTTAAGAGCCAGTCTTGTAACTTGGTGTTCAGAGAGCCCACTCATCCACATGCGGCCAGACAGGTATTATACAATTCACTCTGCCTCAATTTTCTAATTTTCATTATTGCACATCCAGTTATTGTGGAGTCTGCTTGAAATCTGCTGAATGCCAAAGACTTCAACAGTCTCTGCCTAAAAGAAACAGCAGAATGCTGGTAGTCTATTCATCATTGCTCTTTCAATGCTTTTATGTTTACCTACATAAGCCTAATATGACAATAGATTGTGTCAAATGATGTAATGCACGTAGTCAACAGGCTACTCACTGGTTATCTGTCTTTTTACTTCTAAATGATTCAAGTAAGATCAGTGTACCCTTAGGTTTTGGCTATACCCCATGTATCTCTGATTGTGGACAATGCTAAACTTTGGTAGGCTTTTTGTTTTAAAGTGTGGAAGATTGTAATGCCCAACTGTATTCTTGCTTATGAAACCAAATTGGATTTCACATCGTTCCAGGAAGTTTCCTGGAACACCCAAGGTGAATAAACAATATAAGAATATTCTTATCTGCTTCTCTCATCTAGGTGCTTGTTCAGTTCTTAAATTCTGAATTTTGGTAAACTTGCAGTTATGTTTCATATCAATAAGAAATCACTAGGTTTCTTAAACCACTGGAGACAAAAGTCAATGTTCTGATCTTACAGAACACTTCACACATCGTTACTCACAATCGTTTTATGACATTTCTTTTGTTTACTCTCTATTTACTTAGCTATTTTGTCATGGGTTTTGTTCTGTTTACTGGTGGTGATCACCTCCTATTTGATTTGTGATTGTACATCTTCAAATTTCAGGGTTAACTGTATCATATTAGTTACTTCAATAAGCGCCTTCAACTTACTGATTTATACTGCTAATAATGCTCTTTTCTGGTAACTTCAAATTACTGTAGTGAGTGGTAAAAAAAAAAAAAAACCACCTTACCAGCAGTTTACATGACAACTCTCAACTGTTATTTTAGAGATTCAAAAATACAATGTGAAACTTCTAGAAGAAATTTAATTTCTAGAAGTTCATCCTGAAAAGCTACTTTAGCCCAATTATATTATGCTTGTATACTTTTGCTATGCTGTCTTTCTGCCTTTGGCAGAAACTTGAAATAAGGAAGTCTATAATATGACATGTCCTGTACTTGAAGAAGGTTAGATGCTTATTTGGGAAGTGTGTTAAGGGCGCATTCCATTTATGTTGTATTTGCTTGACTTGGGTATTACCAAAAAAAGTTCATCTTCTTGCCTAATTTTTTTTCATAGTTCTTCACGTTTTGGTTCTAATGAACTATCAATACATTGTATCTTTATTTACCAGTGGCATCTCTTTAATGAGATGCATAATAAAAGCATCATCAATTTATATTAGATATTCCCCAGCTCCCTTTACACTGATTCCCAAACTAAGTGGAATCAGTCTCAGAGCCCTAAATGCTAATTTTTATTGATGGTGACAATGAGGAAATTAGTGAACAATGCTGATGTTCTTATGATTAAAAAAAAAGGCAGTAAAAAGAATAAATGGTGTGATTGTATTATGTCTGGAGATCCAAAGAGATTTTTTTTATCCCCTTTTGTAACCAAGTCAAACTATGAATGGAAAGGGTCACAACATTCTCTACGAGATGTTTGCACTGTGAAATTAGAAATAATTGTTATTGTGCTTTTTCTTGGTATTATAATGTTTGTCACTTGTGGAGTTTTTAGGATGCTGAGCTAGCGCTTTCCCTGCTGTATAAATCTTACCTAAGCTCATAAAGGGTAGATTTCTGCTTCTCCTGTCCACAGCTAATTAGGGATGTGGAGGTTCTGAGCTCTTCAAGTAGCAGGCAACCTTGGCCACTTCTCAGAAACTACACAAAGGTACGGTGCGATGTGAATATGAAGTCTAGTATTAACATTTGACTTGGAATAGGATGCCTTTCTCACCTGCTGTTGCTCTTGTGTCCTGCCTCAAGACTATTTAGAAAAGATCGTAATACTGAATGCCTGCAATAATTATCAATGACTGTAGAAGAATGAGAAAAGGGAGATTAAGGGAAACTTGGGTATTTGAGGAAAATGGTCCTGATGTATGAGAGATCTTCAGCTTGCATATCTTCCCTGGGTAGTGCTACTCCTTTAAGCTGCTTTGAGATCCACCATCTCGTGGTCATTCTGAAAAGCGATGAAAGGCATGTCAGCTTTTATGTCATGGCTTTCTGCCTGAGCCCTTTCTGGGAAGCATAGCTCTCCTGTTCACAGGAGTTACCTTTCTTCTGTGAGGGTTAAGTGGGCAGCGCAGGGGTCTTCTGACCTTTTACTCTGGTTGTGGAGTCTGGTGCAGTCCAAGTGCAGGCCCATGGTTCAGCTTTGCTTTTTGAGCATGTTACTTTTTCAATCATACTGAAATTAAGTGTCAGCCATGATTAAGCACAAATAAGTGTCACTCATACCCATGATTGAGCATAGCTAAGGAGGAGACCATTAATAAGATTAAATATAAGTTTCTTTAAGGTTTTGTTTGTATCTTTCTTTATTACTAGTCTAGAAACGGACATATAACAGTTCTGGCTGGATTCCATTTTTCCTCTCCTAAAAAGACAGAGCACATATAGAGTTGATCCTGTACTTCTGAAAAACGGGCTACTTAAACTGCTAAAAATAGAGACCTAGAAAATAACAACCAGAAATATGTGGCTTGGTGACTCATTTTTGATGTAAATAATTTTGTGAAAGTTATTTATAGATCACATGTATAAAACTGTAAAGTTGACCTTTTTTTTGTATGATGTGCACTACCAAAACATATGACTTGGAATAATTTGTAAATTTAAGCAGCAATATTTACTTGGCAGACAGGGCTGACAAGTGGGAAGCAATTGATAAAAAACGAAAAGAAACAAATGACTAATTCATTTAATAGAATCTTAGGACAATTTAAAAATCATTGTGGAAGACAGCAAGAAACCAGTGTTTAGGTGGCCTGACACTAAAGGACTGACTTGAACTGATTCTAGTTAGTAATATGGTGAACAATTGAAAATGAATACCTGAAAAAGAGCAATTAAGAGTGAAACTACTAAAATGTCAGCTTTTTCCACTATCCAAACCTTAAATGTTGCATATTGTTCTACTGGGAAAAAAAACCCCACAATCCTTTGTATTAATACTGCTAAAATGAGAATTTGGATTAAGATGCATAAATATTTCTTATTTTTCTTAATGTACAATAGTATATAGAAGAAAAGAATATTGACTTATTAAAGCATCCTGATAATTACGAAATGATCCTGCAGAATGAGCTTCAGGTTACAGTAATTGCTTTGCTTCAGAAGAACTGCTTCCTCTTAAGAGAAATGCTAAAACAAAACAAAAACGCAGCGTAATCTGAACTATATGTTGGCAAGGAAATATTAGGTGATGTAAAACATCAACGTGTTTATTTTGTTGGTTTTTAGGAAATACCAAAGGCTCACATATTCCCTCCTATTCTAAAATCTTGGGAGGAAGAAAAATACTTCATAGCTGCCCAGTTTAAGCATGGTAATTCTTCTCGATGAGAACTTGATCCTACAAGACAATCCTCCTCCTTTATAGAGACATTATAAAGGGCTAGATCCCTTTAGGATTAGAGTAATAGATGAAATTCAGCAACAGAAATGGGTAAAACCACTAGAAATCTGTGAGTGGATCTCTGCTGAATTTCCTGCATTCGTTAGGTGCTTTTCTTCCACATCTTCCAGGGAACTTCTCATCCCAATAGGTTATCACCATCAACTCCCAGCTGTGTCTTGTCATTTCTTTCTTGGGAGTTGGAAAAATCCAGCAATAATCATCAGCCCTACTTCAGACATCTTCAACTAATTCCCAGGTTTCATGTGGCGTTTAGTTAATTTGGAACTTTGTCTGCTTTGTCTTTGTTTCCTACCTTAAGTACCTGCAAAAATCAAGCTCTTAATATTGGCAAGTAATACAATACACACCAAAAAGAAAACACTGTAGTACTTTTGCCAGTTTACCACCTTTTTCCAGTAGCCAGGTTGCTAAAAATCAGTACTGGGAGGTGAAAAAAACCCAACCGTTGCTGTCCTACCTGCTCTTTCTGCTCTTTTTCATCCCTCTGTCTTGTTTTCCTCTAAAGGATGTTTTAGGTCACTCTAACCAAATAGCTGTAAAGGGTAGTTAATGCCAACAAAAACACAGCTGAAAAGAGGAAGTAGTGGGAGAAGACAGTAAGAGCGATGGGAAAGGAGTAAGGTAATTGTTAAAACCAAGTCCAGCTTCAGACTAGATCTGTGCAATGCCTTGCCTTCATTTCTTTCTCTCATTAACAACAGATTGTTCTAACAGATCTGTAATGCTGATCATTAGCAAAGCCTGAAATCATGACCCATGCTTTCTGTGGAAGTGCCAGAGCTGTGTTAACAGCTTTGAATGCCTTGACCTGTTATGTAGTTGACAGGTCATTATGTCATTGACATAACAGGCCATTATGACACATCTGTTCCCTTATATAATAAAATGAATAAATAGTGCAGCTTTCTTAATCTGATTTTACTTGCAAAGAGAAATGTAGTAATATTTTCAAAGTTTCTAGATAAATTCTTTTATTTTAAATTCCAATAGTACCCGCCACTTTCTTTGTTTTAACTTGCAGGTCCACATCCTAATTTAAATTTGGGTTCGTGCTTGTTGCAATTGCCTATGTGTGTATGGGTGTGCACAGAGTGTGCGGATACAGATAATTGTCTGGTATGGCTGTTAGTGCCTACTTGCAAGTACATAAAAGCAGGCACAGTCATGGTCTGTTCAAAATTATACTGGAAGCAAGTGGCATCTTTGTTAAATTTATGCCGACTTCAGGCTTTGGGTTAGGGCCTAAATTCCCATGCAAAATGTAAGCACATGAGTTGTATTTCTGTTTAAAAATGAAGCCCTAGATATATAACAAAAAATTTAGATGTTTAGTAGCTAGATCACCAGTCATTAGAAATGTCAGTTGCAATAACTTCAAATTTATTCATAGGGAGTTCACATCGGCAGACAACTCCAAAGGGGCATGCTTCCAATAAAAAGAAAACCTTGAAGGCCAGCTTCCCATTGTATTTGATTTAGTACTCATTTTTTCTTCACATAACTTGACACGTACTGGCCTGATTACACTTTTGCTCTAGCTTGATAAAAACTAGTTCTGACTTGATGTGATAAAATGAGAAGAAATTCTGATGTGACTTCGAAGTTGCAAGTGAAATGTGCTGGGTCTTCCCCCGCAAGTGGAGAGTTTCTTGTAGCTGCTGGGCTCCAACAATCTTCCATAAGGGATGAATTCTATTTCCTGATTTTGTGATTGTATCTTTTAATATTAAAGATCAGCAGACTCAGAGGCATACATAGTGAAGAGGCTGGAGTTGGTGCGGTCACATATACCCAAGTATAAAGGAAATTAGGGAACATGAGAGAGCAAACAGTGGCTGGCTGGGCATATGTATCCCTTCTAGGGCTGCATTCATTAAACCAAACTCGGTAAGGTCAGGGAGATTGGGGAAGGCTGTTACAGAACCTTTTCGAAGTACGTGAAGCTTTTCTTGAGAGCAGTGGAGTTACTTGGTTGGTAAGTTAAGAGGAGACACTGTGGACTTCCCTGACCCTTCAGGTCTCAGCCTTCATGCAGGCGAACTCAATGCATCCTACTTATCACAGAGTCTTACTTAATGTTTTCTGCTACTCATATACTTGTGGGAGAAATGGTAATGGAATAATAGGAAAACTGTTCAATTCCCTCTTTCATATGGAAAAACAAGGGTAAGAAGGGCTTTTTCAGTTTTTTTTATTTTTGGCTAATGAGATGAAACCTCTTAAAAGAGATATTAAGTTGAATGAAACTAAGTAAGGGAGAGGTTCTGATATGTAGTGTTGACCCCTACCAACTCCAAACTCTCCATGGAAGGAATTGGGCACGTTTTCTTCTTTTCTCCCTATATTTTCTTCTAGTTAATCTTTTTCCCACCTACACGTTTTAAAGAACTAGACATCGTCCAGCAAGAAGGTCTAGAGTTTCAAAATACCTTCCATCCTCTTCAATTTATGTGCAAACATATTCAGCAAGATAAATGGTAATTGCTGCTCATAAGCAATGTAAAAAAAAAAAAAAAAAAGATCGTTTCTGGTGTTGCACTTCTCCTTCTTCGTATGCAGCCCACTCCTATGCATGTACAACCCAAACAAAGAAAAGGAAAAAAGCTTCTTGAGTGGAACAAATGCTTTGTTAATAATCACAGGCTCTTATCCATCCAAGGCGGGGGGGAAGCCAATTAGTTTCCTTTGCTATAGACATAATTTGGTCCATTGAGCTCATTGAAAAATACTGATCTTTGGGCATGACAATATGTTTCCAGAAGATAAACTAGGATCCAAATCTAAAGCAAATTAACTGTTTTAAGGTGCCTTGCACTTAATGCAAAGGAAGAAAGACAGACTTACGGAAGTTAAAAATGAAGTAGTGTCCCTTCTTCTTCTGATAGATGCAAAAACAGTCTACAATAAAACCTTGCATTTAGGTCAAGAAAGTAACCATTGAAATAAATAATCTTTTGTAATCTTTGCATGAAGACTGCATATTTTTAGCAGCTGTTCTACATACAGCTCAAGCAAATTATGGATTTAGTGCAGAAGCTGTTGTTACAGTATTTTGCAGACGATGTCTATACTGAGTGGATCAGAAACTGATCAAAGTTGACCTCCAAGCAGAGCAAATCACTTAGCCTAACACCCTAATATATTCTACGTCTCTTCAGTGTTTTGTAGTGTAGGCTCAATACTATGCTGTGTTTGTAATCAGAATAAAGTTACATTTAGCTCAGAATCCTATGTGAATACATCCTAAATTATATTCTTTAGTATTACATTCGCTTGATTTCTGAAGAGTACATCTAATTTCACAACTTTTGCACACAACTGTGTGTTGATATATGAGATGAAGTGAGATTATCTGGATACCCTTATGGCAGTATTGTGATTATCTCGATGGTTTTTTAAACTGAGCAGCATAATAAATTTAAGAGTTCTAACTTACCAGAGTGGATGGAGATTGATATAGAAAAGTCAAACATGCCTGTTGCCATGAACCGGGTGATTTTTAGCTCATGGATTGTTAGCTTGTATGTGGTTGAGGTGAAAAAAAAAAAAACACTAAAAAGCAAATTTGCATGGTATGACTGCATCCTAGGGAGGACTCTGAGGTGCGTACTGTGTAAAATACATCTGTCACTGAACACTCTAGGAAGAATATTTTTAGGTGAATAAGTGTAAGCAAAAGAAATTCAAGTTTGTTTTACCTTTGAAAATATTTGTTTTAAGCACTTACACTTTAAAGATTTTTTTTTTTTTTTTAAGTAAGCCTAGGGGAGTTATTTTCTGCTAATGACATAGCCAGAGAAGAGCTGAAACAGCAGAATTCCATTGCTAAGTTCAGATTGATTGTCACTGTGTAATGCTGCTTTATAGCCTCTCTGGAACAAAGAAAATATCACCTTTTAATATATGGTTATAATTTAATATTCTAAGCTAGGAAGGAAGGAAAGAAAGAAAACAAATTTAACAGCCCTCCCTGTTTCCAAAACTGACTTTATGAAATAGAAGGATTTTTTTTTAATTTACATTCTGTTTCAGCAGCCTTTTCTATCCAGAAGCTAGCTTGTAGTTTAAATTAGGTTGAGTGCAATAAACTAACATTTGATTTTTGCTTGTAATAATGCAAACTGTGAAGAAAAAGATAGGGATATAACTTTTTGTATTTTAGATTTCTATGTTACCTTCCTCATGAAAAAGAAAAAACAGAACTGAAATGGAGTAAAAAGCTTGGGGCTTCTTATTTAGAGGTTGGGCTATTCCATCAGTAAAATATGGCCTTCGAAGAGCTGTATTCTCAATTTTGTACGGTTTGCGTGGGTATGAAATAAATAGCAGTCATAATTTAAATGAGAATTATGTTGGTTCAGATTGATCCAAGTCAGACCCCTCCAATATTTGATCTTTTTAAGTACACAGACACTTTTATGGCATGTCTTGGCACGGTCCTAAGTGTACTGTTGTACCTGGGAGTCATGTGTAGCTCAAGTGTAGCCTAAATGTAAATGTATGAAATGGCTCAAATCAGTGTGGTAGCCCTAACTTTGGCTATATAGTTTATATTTCTGTTGATCCCCTAGAACTGCCATGTGCTTCACTGCAAGCTTCTGGGCACGGCCCCAGCGTGGCCAGTGTTTGTCTCCAGCACGTGTGACCCAACGAACCTGATGGGTTATGGCAGCGATACGTGTTGCCACACAGCTTATCCTCAGCAACCTAAGGGCAGCTCCCAGCCTGTCTGCTGAACAATTACCTGGATAGAAATTCAGTGGGAAGCTGAACATCGTGTTCCAATCTGCTCTTTCAGATCAATCTAAAAAGCACCTCGGTGCCTTCAGTATACTGTTAACATATGTGATCTGCTCTGACTAGTATTCTTTCAGCCAGCTACTTCAGTCAAATGCTGGAATTAAACATTAATTCAATCTATAATGGCTTTTGCTTTGAACTGGGGTAATTTTAAGTTCTGCTTGCAAAACAAAATATTTTATGCCAAAGCTTATGCACATGAGTACTCTTAAAGTGAAAGGTTTTTCACACTTATGGCTTGAAAAGTCGCAATTTCCAGCCTTAAATTACAGTTAACAGTCAAGAAACATTCATTTTCCACTGCGCAGTGAGCTGGAATGTATGAAAATGCACACGACAGAGCATGTTTTCTTTCTTGCTTACTTTCACTGGGATAAATAAGGAATAGCTCCATTCACATCAATTACCGTTGCCTGGCACTTACACAAGGTGAAGTTGATTGACAGGACCACTGAAATCCATGTTGTGGGAGTGGAAGAACTTTTAAGATGTAGGGGCTTCAGAAATAGGACTCATTACAAAGTTGGAAAAAAAACCAAGATGACAACTTTTATGTTTAAACAAGAAGTTTAAAATAAATTATACATGAACTCTAGACCAGAAGCAGTTAAATGTTTTTCCTTCTTTCATCTGCTTGCCCTTTGCCGGGAGATCAGGTGAAGATATAGGTTCCAATAGTAAATCCATGACAGACAGAAATTCAAGAACCTTTCGTTTCAATCACATAACTGACATCTGACCTTCCATACAAATAAACTCAGGATTAGCAAGGACACCCTGCCAGAAAAAAAAAGAATACTGAGCTCTGACTGATTCAGATGTGGAGAAAAATATTTCAGAAGAGCAGATAATTTATAGACATGCTAACTTTTATTATTGCATTGCAATCCCTAGTATAGAGTAGCAGAGTAAATAAGAGCTACAGTTTTTCGTTAAAGGAAAAAACATTTTAATTTCCTTTCTCTTTAGTGGGTTTGGATGAAAAGAGTTTCTTTTTTCCTTACAAAAAAAGGTATGGGGATTATAGAGAAGTAATCTTTATGTATTCCATAACGCTTCCATTTCCTACCAACCTCTCTTCTTCTGCAATACAGTCAATTATCTTCCTCTCTTACCAGTAACAGGAAAAGGTCAAAAGTGAAATAAGAAAATACCATCTTTCCTAAGGGAACACATTCATAATGTGGCAGGGAGCCTGTAATTTGGCAGCTGTAGCTTTGGGAGGCTAAAGTTTGGTACAGGAAGAAATTGGAATGTCTCTTGGTTGGGGAAATAGTGGTCATCAGAGAATGCAGCTGACACGATTTCTCTGTGTAGAGCTGACATTGGGGTGCTTGGTGCTGTCACTGAAGGAAGGCAAGCAAAGGCTCTGTTTTATGCTATTGTCAGTTTTGCTTTTTTATCTCACATATCATGCTCAGAACTAATTGTGTTTACTGTGCTCCTGCAAAGCAGGTAGTGAACACTGTATAATTAACTGGGAACTTCCAGTTCCTCCTTTATCTTCTAAACAGCATCTAGGAGATTTCTTTCTGTCTGTCTTTCCCCTCTAACTAGGTTTTGTATTTGTGTGCACGTGGTTGTTATTTTTTCTAATTTATCATTTTGCATCTCTGATACATCTTCAGTTAATGTCCAGTGTCAATGACTGAATTTTTACGCTTTTGAGATTGGGGATGAGGCAATGTTAGACTTGCATGTATGCAACCACATTGTAATTTGAATTAAGATAGTTATCTCAGATTTTGGCTCAAAACTAGTTCTCTTATTGCCATTACATATTACCCACGCATTTGTGTTGAATAATATACTCATTAGCTTATTAAAGCGAAGATGGGTAAAGAAGGAAGCAATAACAAAAGAATGAGAGAAGGAATAAAGATAAATCCAGACTAGACCTTAAAATACAACCTTATATGATAATTCCATTCACACCCACAGGGTAAGAAATGATGTCCTCCTCTCTGCAGGATGACCATCTGCAGTCTGACAATGCAATGGTAGCTCCTGCAATGGATGCAGGACCTATTGCTGTGATACTTGAACAAATCAGATCCTAAGTCTGCAGTTTTCACAATTTGCTGGGAATGTATTTTGAAAGATTAAAAAAAAAAAAAGGAGATAGAATCAATTGTCACGAATGAGTGGTTTAGAGGCCGCTTAAAGAATCACTGTCAAAGGAATTAACAGAAAGTGTTTTTAATAGTAACTTATAAAAGCATGACTTAACAGAGTTCGATGGCAAGGTTCACTCTATCATTTACTATACGGATGAAGTATACAAAGTAAAATTGTGTTATAATTGAGCTAGAATGATCTGGACAGAGACCAAGGACGAAAAGGGTAAAGGAGACCCTCCCGTTGAGTCACGGGGTTCGGAGTAGACCCGGACGGATCTGCTCCTCATCTCCCAGACTTGGTCAACAGTTTTTATCTAATACAAAAAAGGTAAGGGAGACCCTCCTGTTGAATCATGAGGTTCAGAGTAGACCTGGCTGGATCCACTCCTAGTCCCAGATTTGGTCAATGGTTTTTATCTAAGGGTTTATATATGTTTAGCAGCAGCAATGATTTAGGTCTAAGGGATTATATGTGTTTAGCAGCAGTATAAAGTTCATTCAGAGTTTTAAGGTGGATCACAACATTTTAGCAGCACTTTAACTAATTTAACATTTACAAAATAAATTAGTAGAGGCTACTACAATCACAACAGTGACTTAATTACAGATTATGCTTACTATTAGTTCACACACACACACAGAAATATATACAACTGTACAAAAGGTACACCTGTTAAAAGTTCCCCTTGTGTTAAGTGAAGAAATATTCATGTCAAATGTCTTGGCATTTCTCAACAGGCGAGGGTTGAGCTTCAAGGAGTGAAGGGTTTCGGCCCAGGTTCTGTTGGACGATGGTCCTCTGAATATCACAGACTCAAAAGGTCGTGAGCTCTGAGAGGTGTCCCACTCAAAGGGAGATGCTGGGCGCACCCCACTGCAGTCCAGGAAAGCTCAAAGGGTCTCACTTAGGACCACCGTTTTTAGCTTTGCAAGATGATTGGTTTTAGTCATCTGTAAATTTCCATTGTGGCCACAGTCCCAGGTGGTAATTGCTAAAAAATTCTGAAGGTTTCAATGTTGTTCCACTTGAGCTGCGAGTCGGATAAGATGACACCTGGGCCAGGCAGTAGGAGTGCGTTCCCAGCCTCAGCCAGGCAGAGTTTCTGATTCGGTCAAGGAGCGCTCAACTGCCAGACTCAGTACACCAAGGCTGAGGTTTCATGGGAATTTCAGAGATCAACAAGCGGCCCAGGAGAGGGAGGGTGAATGCACCACCACATCAATAAAAGTCATCTCATATGCTTAGTTCAGTTGTAGAATTTGTGTTTTGGACCTCTGTAATGTAGAACAAAATTATCTATTTTCTCATCTAAAGTTGGTTTCTGAGTTCTGAACTGGGTCAAACAACTGAAAATATGAAATGTCTCAGATGTAATCGATGAAAGCTTGACTGAAGAAGCAGCATCCACTTGCTGTGAACAGTTTCTTGTCCATCAGGTCCATTGGCCTTTTTTTGTTCCTTAAGGTAACTTCAGCCAGATGGGTCGTTGTTGTCATTAGAGCAGAATTTGTCTTATGCTTATAAGCCAAGGGAATTGTCCTTATAGTGGCACCAAGAGGTTTTATTATATTTTATTTTATTTTTTTAATTTCAACTGTCAGAAATCATTCAGACTTTTTTTTTATCTATCCTTAGGGATTAGGTGTTTGTTTCAGGCCTTTTTTAACATGCTTTTATAAAGCTTGTTTTCTTTTGGTCTGTGCGCTGAAGTTGATCATTCAGTGTTGTAATTTTTTTATTACTATGGGTAATTTAGTTATTGTTTGTCTGTTGGATATACCTAAAAGATGTAATCAGAATTAATATCTGCTAGGATACATAAATGGGCAAATACTTGGAAAAGGCTATTCAGGCTACAAAGAGCTTAAGGTCTAAAATGAGTCAGAGGAGAAATAAGAAAGGAAACCAAAGAGATGACATACTGTTTCCTAGAAGGATAAATGGTCTGTACAGCACTCTATTGCCTTGACTGAACTGCTTTAAGGGAACAGGATCATGTGTGGCATAGTTATGCAGTGTCATTATGCCCAGAAAAATTAGCTGACTCTTCCCCAAACCAACCATTTTACAACTGTCCTTAATCACAGACAAAGCACTACTGATTAGACCATGCTTCCTCTTACACTGCTGATTTTATTAATAATACAGTCAGCATAATACTATATTATGTACTTGCCATTCTTTGGGTTTTTTACTTGCATATACTGTCCTTTTCCCTGTACCTCCATTGAAAACTGATTAGTATAACTTTATCTGTATTTGTAGGGTATTCTCTATTAGAGAATAGAGATTTCTTACAGGTGAGAAATAAAATTAGTTTGTTCCTTATTTTAATGAATAGCCTAATTTGACATTTGCCTATACTTTGAAAATGTCTGTCTGGAGCAAAAATGTTATTCCATGTCCTTGAGTTTTTTGGGGGCTTTTGGTTTGTTTTGGGGTTGGTTTTGTCTGTTTTTTTTTAGAGTGGAAAGAAATTGCACTCATATAATCTAAGTAGTAATGATGAACAATTTTGTTTTGCAGCTAAAGCATAATCTTTTTCTTGTGATAAATGCTTGTCCCCCAAATAATTTAATTTATGAGGGGGGTTCTGTCCTTTCTACCAGTTTCACCAATGAGAAAACTTCCTTAGGATGCAAATAAGATGATAGAAAGTGGTGGATGTGGAGTTCTCCTTTGTGACCTTTGTAATTCATAATTGTCACCTGTAAGAATGCGTAAGACTTGGGCTTTTGTGTAGTTCATGCTTTGTGTCTATATGTGCTTACTAACGAAACAGAACAGTAATGATGGACTTAAGGATACAGGAGAAACTCTGAAACATGGCAGACTGAAAATAATTAAAATATTCATCCTTCATTTGTTCTTCATAATTTGTCTCGCCACACTTGTTAATTATGGGAGAGATTAAAAGCTTGCTTGTTCTCAGCCAATCTCCCTTTCATACTTGATCCCTACAGTGAAGTTGCACTGATGAATTTGTGGTATCAAATTCATTTCCATAGCAGCACAGATTTTTGCTGTGGATCACACAAATAAAAAGATTTTGACTTCACTGTGGGGTTAAGCTGCTCTAAAGGAAGAAGGAAGAGCAAATAAAACCTCCTTATGGAGAAAAAACAACTGCAAAAGCAATGCATGTGATGGCTTGATCCAACAACTGTAAATCCTGGGAGTATTCTTCTTATTTCAAGTCAGTGGGGCTGCTCAGTAGGGATTTCTTTCATATTGAGAACTAAAGGGTAAGTCCCACAGTGTGATCAAGTTTGTGGTTTTTTCCCTCCTGAAATACTGTCTTTTCCAAAATTTAATTTAGCAGGAAAATTCTTCCTTAAAGCACATATATCTGGATTATTTCACATACAAATACAACACTCACATGCATGCTCTTTCTGATCACATCCTAAAAAACACAGCATACAATATTTGGCAACATAGCCATAAAAGAGTCCTAGATGTATGCACATAAAAAATAACAGCAGTGGAATGTTTTCTTCTCTGGCTGGTATCATCTAAAGGTTGTGATGACAAAACGTCTGTTTAGAGAAATCTAAACCACCACCAGGAAGAGGGGCAGGAAATGAAACCACTGTAATGAGAACTGTTGCCCGCTGTTCTGCTAAGAAATGAAAGACACTTTGACGATGGGTGCAGTGGACTAATGTTGGTCAGTCTCCTGGAAAACAGAATTATGCATAGCTGGTAAGCTCCGATAAAATAAAGACCCAAGTCAGTCAGTGACAGGAAAATACCAATTGTAGTCTAAAGATTAGCAGGCTCAATTTTAAACTTGGAGTGCTTAAAATTCTTCTACTGCTGTTTCTAAATGTGCTAGTTTAGCAGTGCATTAATTTTTTTTTTTAAGGGGGGGAACATCCTTCTAATCCTTCTAGAATCCCATTCAATGCAAAATCATTGTAATTATAACACCTAAAGCTAGTCTAAAACTATATTGAATCTGAAATATAATTTTTAAAATTATTATTATTTTTGAACCGTGCTTTTGATTTTCATATTAAAAGTGGGTTCTTAGGACAGCCAGGTAGAAGAATGAGTGTTAAGGATAGAAAAAAGGTGTAAAAGTAAAATGGCCCTTTCCTGCCCCCTGCCTCCCCTCTCAAACTCCTACATCTAATTGGGACAAGAACATATCTGACAGTGAAAATGGATGGTGCAGGGGTAAGGGAGTTAAGACACCTAGAACTATTTTTTAACAGTTTGAACGATTTTTCCATTTGTAAGATAACATTTTTGAGTTAAAAAGTCTGTTTCTGAATTAAAATGTGATGTGCCTGTGCAGAACATAGGTCTGCTTCTTTAAAATAGCCTTAAGAAAGGATTGCCTTGCCTTTAAGGAAAAATGGTTTACTGTTTTAATTTAGATAAATAGGAATATTGAAAGTAAACAAGATTCTTCTTTCGTGAAATGTAACACAGAGCCAGATTATAAAATGAGAAGCCATTATACCTTGTGAAATGTCATGGATATGACACAACCACACTAAGAAACTTTAAAAGGAAAATGATACAAGTCTCCTTTATAAAGCACTTTGTACCATATAGATGGAAAACAGTATTCAAGAGAGGTGAACTCTCTAGCTGACTCACTCTTTATGAGTTTCCCTACAGCATTAGCTGGGATCTGACAGATGGTATGGAGAAGATCAAGGCCATGACCCCATGTCACACAGCAGACTTAATTAACATTTCTTTTCTCTTACCCATTCTTTTCCTAGATTCCCGACGGGGCATTTAATGTGCATGAAAGGGTAAAATCGAAGCTATGCATATGGAAGAAAGTCCAATATTTTTAGTAATCTGTCTTTGTTATGGAACCACAAATGGAAATAAATGGAGTGTAATTCACAAAACTAAGGAAAGTTGCTTCAACAATGTTATCATGATGGATCATTTAGTAAAGAAGACAAATTCATCACTTTCTTACCCTCAGATCACCAATTTTAGAAACACTTTAATATATTTCTCAATTGCTGTTTAGTTTACTCATACAAATACAAAGATTGCATATCTCATGATGATTTAGAATTTGCAGTTGCTGAGTATGAATATTTTCACCAAGCCTGCAAGATACAGAAGAAAACAAAGTTCCTAACAGACTTGATTTTGCATGCTGTGACCTAGCCATAGTCCTTTTGTCTATGGCAAATGTGAAAATGCATATCCACATGCTGTATCTCATTTCACTACAATTTGTATACAAGAAATCATCAGCAAGCCTGAAAATGGGGAATTAGCCTGAATTTTCAAAGGAGCAGAATTCTAAATGAAACAAGAGTTCAGGTTTGGGACAAACCCCTCCCATTACACAATTACAGTTTAAGCCAGAAAGATGTAATTCCGGAATGGGCAATGGTTATGAGACATGTGAGTAGTGTCATTCAGGAGTCACAGGACCAGTCAAACAGTAGATGATCTTGATGGCTCAGAATAAGGTGGCCAGGAGTGAGTGTACTTCTGCTTAATGAATCATCAAGTTCATTTAATCTGTTCATCTCACAATTTGGTCTTTTTATTTTTTCGTGATAGAATTGTACCTGTATTTGTATGAACGTCTTGCTAGCATGGAAAGAAGCCATAGTAATGCAAAGTAGATACATGAGATAGGACAGAAGGTTAGGCATTACACACAGAAGGAAGTATACTAGTAGACAGATGAGTAATGATGGGATAGGGGAAAAAAACAACACAGATTTGTGTTTATCCAACACAGTTTCTGGGAACAGACTTAGTTTTGACTGTTCTTCTTTTGCCTTTGCTTTTCCTCTAAGTATTTTCTGACCACAGATCATGTCAGGACCCAACTGCAGAAATACATTTATGATTACGCAGGCTCCATGGTATAACTACAAGTTTCAATCTCTGGTTTCTATTCTTGATGTTTTGTCAAGTTTCATGTTTCTAAAATCAGGTTAATAACCTTTATGGAGATGCTTCTGTGCAGACCAAGTGTATGTAGAGTGATTTTGTCACCCATAGCAATATATTTCCAGCAATATTTATCTTTTATTCAGCACTTAGGCAGACACTGATTTCTTTTTTCTGTTTACATCCTAAGTACAAAAACCTCTGAAGTGGTTTGTCCAGTTTCAGTCTGAAGGCTCTTCTAGGATTCTTTGCATTCTAGCCTTGGTTTTTACAGGTTTCTATTTCCTAGACAGTTGGGATTACAGAAACAGTGATCTTCATCTGTGTACCACACCCCATTTACACTGTGTTAGAAACTGCAAAGTGCTTTGATTTACAAACTGATCAGTAATGATCTCTGTTTTGCTTTTCTTGTCCTCAATGTTACTTTCGTTCTTTTCAATGACAAAGTATGCAAGGATGTGTTTAACTGATTTAGTCTACGATCTGCGCAAAGAAGTTGAAAAAGGAAGCACTTTGAGCGTAGTCTTATTGCAGAAACAATTTTTCTTTATAAAAGTATATCTTAGTGGAAATGAAAGTGCTTGAGCAAGAAACTAGTACAATTTCAAATCAAACTGCAGACCACAGGTTTTAATTTATATTTAATCTATAAAGACCCGAATCTCACATTCACAAATTAGGAGGATTCCTTGAGGGGTCAGTTGGTTACTGTTTGTATTGTACAGCAGCCTGAGTTAGGGTATAGCAAATATTTTCCAAACTTTTGAAAATAAAAATACTGCCAGTCACTCAGCTGGAATATGGATTTTCTTTCATATTTGCAATTCTTTGCTAGAGGGCCACCTCAGAGTACTAGGCTGTTCATTTCTGTAAAAAGTAATTGAATCTATTCAAATTTCCGTGCAAGGATGGCTCATATTCATTTAAAAATTTATATTTAGTAAGGACATACAGTTGAGCTACAAATCAGAATTTAGAATCAAAGTATGTGTGTTAGAATGGATTGTGGTGATGCTTTTTTACAAGGACTTTCTAGCTCTGATTTAAAAAAAAAAACAAACAAAAAAAAAACAAAACCAAAAAGGACTTAAAAGAATCAAGAGTCGTGGATAAGAAGATATGGCTGTCTGTTTAAAGACATAAATAAGCACTGTAGAGTTTTCACCTGCCTGTTATCAAGAAAAGAAGATAAATAAATAAAGCAAAGTAAGTTTAAAAAAAAAAAAATCCTAAAATGAGATCCAGTGCTGATTCGCATTATGCTTCCTAATGATGCTCATTACAATCCTAACTACATTTTAATGCTGAAATCTTAATGCTTCCATTCATCATTGGAATGAAATACAAATGCTGACAATTGACAAACTTAATAATACTAAAAAAGTTCATAGGACTCAAAACTGTCTCTGCATATTTATCAGAAGAAAAGACAAAGCTATGGTGGTTGTGGTTCAGGAATGCCTCTTTGGGCAAAAAAAAATGAAAACAAAACAAAAATCCCAACACGAAAGGAAAAAAAAAATCAAAGTAAGAGTCAGCCAATAAACACAACAAATTAGTATTTACAGACTACTTAGGGATAGGTTTTTTGCTTACATTTTTTGCTCATAAAGCCCTCCTTTGCAAGAAAATACTAAATATAGAGAAAGTGGAGACAGGAGAGCAAAATATTTCTGAGTGATTTTGATAAATTAGTTTGAGATGATAAATGTTACCAGCAGTTACGTAAATTATAATCTTTCACATTTATATCTGTCCTATTCAAAAGCATCCGAAAATTATTAATATGCCCAGTTAGCTTCACAAAATTATCAGTTGTCAATGTACACCTACATCTTATGATACATAGCGCATCTATAAAATTAATGCTGTAAACTGATCTTAAAGGGACCAAAGATTGAAATTAATTTCTTTTCTCACACTCCTTGGTTCCAAGGTCTGAAATGCAAACATCCCAAGTGTTTTATTTTATTTTATCATTATTATGCTTTCCTATATTTTCTGGTTCTTTCATGTAATAAAATTTCAATAAATGTGAAGGTCCCAATAATACTGATTGATAGATCTCGGTAAGTTATTTGGTGCATGGGGAATTTTCTCCTGATGGTGACAAAGCTGATTTCTGTTATACTTGAAGTCTGATTCTCAGTTGTCCTGTATAATCCAACCCTAAAGTAGAAACTATAGGGATAAGTTTTGTAAAGATGGCATTACACTGACTGTAAATATATCAATTCTGTCCTCGTAAAGGCGAATGCTAATATAAATCTTCTGTTACATGCTTTAGTTAGCAGATTTCATATAATGAGAATGTTTTTGAGTATCACTGAAACTGTAGCACTGGTTTTCTGACTCTTTAACATCTGGCCATGCTGAACTGAGCCTGTTTTATGGTGGTGAGAGGGAGGAGCCAAAGAGGTTCTTTCTAGGAAATTGTATCAAGTCTCTCTTCTACCATGTACAACTCTGTTGATTCTTCTCTTTGGTATTCATGTTCTAGATTATTACATTTATTGTATCAAAAACATTTTTTCCTTTCCTCTGTTCTCTATTTCAATATTTTTCCACTTTATTTTCTCCTTTTTTCTTTTACTTTATTCTGCTTTTTCTCTCCACTTTCTTTTTGCTTCTTTGCATTCTCCACCTGCCTATCTCCTTCATCCACTTTGGCTTCTTTTAAATAAAACTCTCATGTCCAAGTTGCCATGACTTCAAAATGCAAAAATATCCTCAATCAAACCTTTCACAGTTCTTTCAATAGGACAATACTCTGTCTGAGGGATTGATGGGGAGGAACAAGGGGATTATATATCACTGTGCAGACAGGGAAGACTTTTAGAAGCAGGTAAACACGATGCATATACACACATATGATTGATTCTATATAATGTACACGAATGATTCTCTTGGAAGAATTTCTGAAGACAGACACAAATTATGCTTGTAAAACATTTAGGTTTAGACTTCTTTTAAAACTATTTCATCATGAAATGAAATTTAAAGCTCACTTCTCTGCTTAATATTTGTCACTCTCCTTTATTTGCAATGCTTTTTGTTCCAAAATCAATTAATTTTTCCCATTTGATGCTACTCTGCACTTCAATTCGGTCTGCTAGCAGAAATATAGTCACCGTTACTTTTAACCAAATCTTATTGTAGTAGCTCTAGGTGTATCTTCACAAAAAAAAAAGGTAAGTATGAGGTAATGTAGTAAGTGAAGACTAATTAAGATTAAGAAAATACCAAAGAAATATATTTCCTTTTCTGTCTGATATATAATTATGGGCCATCATAAAGAAATACTAGAAAGCTGGATAGAAATATTGCTATAACAGAAATTTAGAACTTTTAGCCAAATTACACACCATTTTTGTGTCTGAAAAGGGAAGTCCTGAATGATAAGATAGAAAATAGGAAATAAGTGTAAATGGAATAAATCTTCTTACCCAACTTCCTTCAAATATGGCACATGCAAAGAACTGTGTCTTTTTTCTAAGTCTCTGTCATATCTCCTTCAAAAGTAACTGCTGAAAAATTCTACCTATAAGTATGGGTATATGCTCATATCTGCCTAATTTATCTACTTTCTCCTCTTCAATTACTTGCAAAATCTGGGTTGAAAGTGCTGTCATAATCCATTTATCTAGACACATTTAGTCAAGTAATATATTTGGACTTCAAATAAATGTACTGAATGTGATTGCATGATCTTGCCCTATAGCAGTGTTCTGCAGACTGGTGAAAATTTTTCCTTATGAGTGGAAAGCAACTGTAACTTTTGGGTTTTGGTAATAGTAGCAACTGTTGATAACAGGTATAGTTTTAGAACTATACTTACATTAGGGTGGAAATCTGAAAATACTCCGTTAATTACTCTCTCTCTTGTGAGCAGTTTCACATAAGAAATAACAAGAATATTCTTGTTCATTTACAGACATGGGACACGGATCTAACTGGAGACTTATGATCTTTGAAAAAATGGAAGGGAGCAAATCTGGGCTTTTTTGCTGGTTATCCAAATATTCAGAAACTGTTTTCTTCCCAACCAAGATTTGATATACCCACTAACTCCATGTTACTTTAGCAGAGTTTACAAATGGCACACTGTGTCTATGTATGAATCTTGGCATTCTTGGGAGTTTCTCTTCTGATCAGAGGATCATTAATATTTAAAAGTAATAACAAGGCAAAATACTGATGGCATAACAGGAAAAGCAAGAACTGAATGGCTTGCGAAAGCTGGCTACTCCCTTCTAGAGGTAGTCTCTGACAAAGTTGTGGCTGCTGCAGTGCTACTTGTAAGGGGGATGTAGATGGAAGTTTTTTTTCCTATGGTGATATCAGTCTATCAGCTTTCCTGTACAAAAAAAAGTCACTTGAAATCTAAATGCTAGTACAATTAAAATCGGAGACACGTATGCATGTGAATGTACACATACACATGCACACACCTGTATGGAAGACTTTATTCAAGTTAGCTAGTGCTAAGGAAATGTACAGGAACACTATTCTAATGGAAGAATTGTTTCTAGGTCTCATGTAATAAAAATGAAACTTTGCACAACAAACCAGTCTCTTATACTGCCTCTGATTTCAAGCCAATAAATGTCAAGATCTTTAAAAATGAACTCCTAATAATAAAACAACTTTTAGATTCATCTCGATCCTTTCTGTGTGCTCTTGCTTGTGAGTCAGAGTGATTGATACTTGAGTTATTTCCTGAAATGTAAATGATTCAGGTAATCCCATTAGGAAAGATATGAAACTGTAAATTTCTTATGAAGTAAAAATTACAGTGCAGTCTGATGTCTGGAGCACCATTTCACAGCTTCACCAAGGAAAAAAAAAAGATAGATAAGCAAGAATGTACAGCATGTGGTCTACAGGCCTGTACTTCCTCAAGTGATACCAATCACAGTTGATTGAAAGCCAGTGTTTCACATTTGCTATACATTCTAGATTATCTACTTGTCCAAATTGCTCCCAACTCTTTAGGAATTTGGAGAGTTTTCTTCTGTATGTTGCATTGGATTTAGTGAGAATGCATTCAGTCCAAGTCTTGCCCAGAAGGCTTTTGATCAGCACGATGACTGCCCATTTCTCATTTGATTTCTTTCCTGTTAGAATGCTTTGGCCAGAACTCCTGATCCCTTATGGTTGTTGTTAACCAGTGGGTATCGTGCTCCACAGAATTACTGTGGAAGACACTATTTCACGTGTAGCTTCTATGATTTCCTTTCACATGTATTTTCTTCAATGGGAGCCAAGATTATATTCTCTTTATAAAGGTAATAATCTTAAAACATGATTGCAGAAATCCATTGTGGTGTGCTATAATCCAGAACCAGATTTTGTAATGATGTAACTGCCCTTTAAATAGATAAGTTTACCCATTAGAAGGCAGTCCTTTCAGTGGCAGAGGTGTAAAACAATGGAAGGCCATAATAATCTTAATCTGATAAAGTGAAAGGGAGGAGGGAGAAAACCCAAGTATTAGAGGGGAGAAAAAGGGGTAAGAAGAACTAGATATCGTTTATCAGTAACTTATTGCAATTGATTATTGGATGCTGTTTCCCATCTGCTTGGCGAATAGAGAAAGATACCCAGAACAAATCGCTTTGTTTCGTATTTGCTAAATGGTGGTCAGGCTTGATGGCATTTTAAATTGCTGCATACAGAAGCACCAGCACCTCGCCCTCCCTAGCTTTCCTTTGCACTTTGCCAGAGGAAAGTATATGTGATTAGGGGAGGCGCGAGGTCTAGTTGAGACAGGCCATTCCATAATGCTCTTCAGAAGAGATGAGAATGGCACTTTCCAGTGGAGTGTCAAAGACACACTCATGCATGAAGGTAACAATTTTGATTTTCATTGATTTCCCAAGACAGCTTTCAGGTTTTCTTTCTAAGAGCAGGATACGCAACACAAAGGAGGACACCCTACTGTTATGGAGAATGTTGAATCTAGTGCAAAGAATTAGCCAGTTAGTTACTACGAGCTTTTTCTTTTACTCACTGAACAGATTGTAATTGTGGTTTTCATTTTCAATTTGTTAGCAAGTTTATATTGTGGTGTCAGATTTTTTAGGTTTGGGATTGTTTATATTCTTTGCCTAATTACCTTCCAGTTTTTAGGGAAATCTGTAATGTGAGACCTGATACCATGCTCAAGATGTGCCCTCTGACAGAACGGTTTCTGAATTTACTGCAGATTTGTAGTTCATTCTCACTGCACTAACTTGATTTTGTTGCTATGGTCTTGCTCTTTCTTAAAAAGTAAAGCTTGCTGAGATAAACTCTTCTTTTCATAAATGCTAGTCAGCTGAACTTTGGGAATGCAGTACTTAAAGCAGAATAGATTTAGCCATATAGCTGTGTTTATTTATCTTATCTATTTATTTATTTACTAAGACATGGTGCAAGCTTTTCTATTCATTGGATATCTACCAATCCAATAAAGATAGATCAGAATTCTCTCATGTTTTTTTCTCAAACCTGCTTTTAAGCACTTAAGTATGGCTCTTGAGTCCAATCTTCCATTATCCTACGCAAACACATTTTATATTCTCGCAGACCAGCGTGTTAAGCCCAGCTTTTGAACAAGTTGTGTTTCTTGTCTTCACAACTCCTACTGGATGTCATTTTCAGAACCTTGGTTATCAGATGGTTAATAATAACCTTATCTCTATTGTAAAAGCTATAATCTAGGCATTATTAAATTTGTTCTTTACTAACACTGTTTTCTCATTATCTAGGTTTTTTTTTCTCTTTGTGGTATTCATTCATCTAATACAAGATGGAAAACAGTCATTTTTTTTCTTTCTTTTAAGAAGGCTGAACAAATAAAGCTCACACTTCATTGTCTTCATGCCTTTTATCAGCAGTAAGTCAGTTCTGTCTAGGAGACTGAACTGAAGCAAATTTCAGTAGGAGTTTGGCCCACCTATCGAGCACAAAGTCAAGCCTAATTGTGTCCTAAAGCCTGCAGTAGAAGAGCACCATCAATAAATTAACAGTTACTTTAAGAGGTGTTCAAAGCACAGTTTACACTGCAATTCCTCTGTCTCTGATACATTTCATGATGCATAAATTAAAAAAAAAAAGCACAGCAAGATATAAAGTCGAAATTGAAGATACTAAGACTTAAGAGTTAATATCTTTTAGAAAATACTATATCAGTAAAAAATTTTTCCCTTCTAGGGAGAGAAACTTAGGAAAACTAAGCATTTAGAAAAGCTGAACAATTGGGAAAGATTCCTTATTATTTGAGTTAGTTCACCAAGGTGTGTTCTTTTTGTGCATCAAAACTAATGATATACTGCCAATGGTCAACAGCAATTTGCTTAGGGATTGTAATGTGGAGACCTTCTATCTTCCTCTTAGTTTTACACGTCCGAAGTTTGGTTAAGTGAAGCAAATACATGAAAGTATTCTCTCTGTTTTTTCAGTTGCATTTGTGAATGCGTGCTTAAGGTTTGCTATTAAGGTGTGTGATACTTAGTTGGATTAATCTGCTGGCCAATGCCAACAGTGTTTCTTAAAAATTCTTTGGAAAAATCTATTTTTGATGATGAGGACAGGTTGATTTTTTTTGGTGATGTTTTCTGATCTAGGTACTGATATGTTTCATAAGACACATCTTGATAGCCTGCTGAGTTGGTGATTAATTAGAAAATTTTGAATTTAATTCCCATATTAGATACTCATGGTCAAAAATTGGTCAAAGTTGTTGTTTCAGATGTTCAAAATTTATCTTTATTGAATATAAGAGTATTGAACTTGCTCTGCTGGGTTACATACTTCAGTATTTTTCTTCTTAGAAAACAAACTTAATTAGATAAATAGAGATGCTGTCTTAGCAGCAGAACAAGCAGCTCAGCCTTCACATACTGGTAGATCTCATTTATTCTTGAAGAATAATACTCTCTTGCACAAATGGGCAGTACATATAGCACTCGATATATCTTTAAATACAAGGAGGAAAATATCTAACATTCATGGTCATTCCTCTGCATTATCTTGCTTTTTGTATATAAAGAAAGGTTCTTTGTTTTCTAGTTTTACTTCATCTGAGGATATTAAACTTTGGGTAAGTGCTGCTTTAACTCAGCTCTAATAAATTACACACATTAATAAATGTATGTCACATGAACAAATTTAAAAACAATACAAAGATCTATCATTTTATCTTTTAACTATAGTCAGTACACTATTGAGTACAAAAATTCTTTGTTCTCGGTTAGAAAAATTAGTGTTATGTTCACTGTGACCGTAAAAAGGGCAACTTCTAAGGTGGGTAATTATAATACCTGACCTGACCACTATTTTTGGATAGTTAGAATCAATCACTAGAAAAACACAGGAAATGTCCAAGACAAAGACTGTTGTCTAATATAGACATGTACTATATTTCCTTTTTCATTGCGTCACCTAACTGCAGAACATAATATTTTGCGGAGTAGTTATATTGTTTGGATCTTGCGCTATAAATTGGATATATGAAATTTGAAATAATGCTGAAAGAACTTTGCCAGAATTGATCAAATGTGATTGAAATGAATTTTTGCCAGCTCTGAAAGCAGGTGTCTGCTTCCAATGTTTTTTACATGAGTCTACCATCCTCTAGAGCTAACTTCTTGGGCCATGAGAATGATGTAAATCATGAATGCTTTCAGTCTCTTCTGCACCAGCAGCAAGGAGGACGAAAATGTCGATTGCATAATTACCAATACTCAAGTTCATTTATTTAAAGGTGCTGAACACTTGAGAAAAGTGCCATACTCATTTATTGTGTTAGCTGGGCCTCACTGGGACTCTAGGCTTCTTAATTCGTTTCTAACACTTTCCTGTTTTCTTATTTGTTGGTGAGTTCGTGAAGAGGAGATGCTCCCTTGGTTAGGGGTTATGAGAGCTTGCTACCAGCTGCAGTTGTCTTCTAAGTTTCTGTGCTAGAAATACTAAGATACTTTTTCCTGGTTTAAAGATACTGGTGTACAAGAGAGAATGCAGCCCTTAGGAATCAAGATTTAGAAATTTAAGAATTAAAATTTAAAGAAATAGACATTTTTAAATATTGAAATTTATTTTTTTTAAAAAGACTGGCTTTCTTGTTCTGTGTCTGACTGCCTCTTACAGCAATTCATAATCATCTCTATAGACTCTGCACCTTTTTCTGTCTCATCATCACATTCTCTGTTGACATACCATAAAGACCACTCTGTATATCTATTTTTCACAAACTATCAGTGCTCCGATCAGTCTGTTTAAATAGACTGTATATCCTTTGGTCTTTGTGTTCCCTCTTACTGCAGAAAAATAACTCGGCATATAAAAATGGTAACAGACCTGTTCTTAAAAAGCATCTTTCAGGCTATAGCTTAGCTATGCCACAGAAAACATTTCTCAAACTGTGGATTGTGTTGGACACTGACTTAAAAAGCCTGTTCTGGGGGTCAGGTGCTGAAGCAGATCCACTTGGTCTGTGAGTTCAGAACAAGTAATTAACTGCTGTTCAATCAGTATTTAATCAACTTCTTATTAATTGATACTTGGTTATGTTAAGATTCTTATATTGCAAGTTTACTTGTGAGTAGACCCTTGCATTCCTACAGATTCCTTTTGATTTCCATGTGGAAATGTCCATGTATATCCTCATTTTGCTGTGTGGCAAAGTTTCCAGAGCGTGGAAGTAGAATAGCTAGGTAAGAAATGAAAATTCAAAAAATATTTCTGAGTCAGCTTACTCTTCTTTTCTTGAGAATCTTCGTTGATTGTCTACTACAGACTTTATTTTTGTTTTCAGTGTTGCTGTTTGTGTTTCCTTCTTGTGAAGACTGTGAGTTATAGAGTAGTAAACAAGCATTTACATTCTTTCCTAAATCTGAAGCGATCAGAAATGAATGCTACTTTGCTCCATGCTTTTGTTTCTTTGATTATATTAATAATTGCTACAACCTTGATGAACAAATTCCTTTCTTCAGATAAACAAAATTCATCCTTACATTAAAAAATATGTATAGTTATGCAGTACTGTCTTTTCCTGTTTTTCGAAGTCTTGCTTCAAATTCTTGCCATTGATAAGCAGAGTGTATACTTACCTTGCATGATGTAATTTTACTCCTTTACCTCTCTTCTTTCTCTCCCACCCCAAAAAGTCCACTGCATCCTTTGATTCCTGTACATTATACATTTTTCACCTTATAGACAGAAAATGGTGGAAAAAACGTGCTTAATATTTAGCTACTTCAGTTTGTGCCAAGCCTCATAATATTTGTTTGTGGGTTTTCTGGATGGTAGATGGGTTTATACGTAATCATTTTTAAGGAGAATCTCCATGTTTTGAACTTTTAAAAATCCATTTAATATTTTAAAGTTCAATTTCTAAGTCAACTCACTATTTGTAAAGCAGTTCAATTTTGAAATAGGTTCAACATTCAAACCTCTGCACATTGGTTCCACTTCAGCGTGCTACAGAGACCTAATCCTCAAAAAATGCTATTTGATCCCAGGAAGAAAAAAAGATAATGGATTGACCCTCTACATGAAACCATAAAACAGAGTTCTGGGTTGCTGCCATTCAAATGAATAGAAACCGGCAGCAATTCTAACACCTTTCCAGTTTCAATTTTATTGCATCTGCAAGCATCATGCTGGAATGGTAAACATTTTAATGGTCAGACTCTGTCCACTTATACCATTACTATTTCCCTATTATCTCCTATTTTTTGTGTGAAATGGAAATGAAAAGGTGACAGATAGCTGCGACTGAAATGAATGGAGATGCCATTTGCATTCATTGCAGTTGAAGCAAATCCTCTTCTTTCCCATTTCTTTGTTGTCCTTCAGAGAGATCTCTTACAGCTTCTGAAAATCCGTGAGCCAGGCACTACATTTGGATAATGCAGCTGAAACCCCATGCATCAGTCTATTGTCAATGTGATAATGCTAAACCTCTTTATATAAAGAGTCCATCATTTCTTTTTAAATTTAATTGATTCCGATTAATAGAAAGATTTCAGCTACACATGCTCTGAAAAACTTTTTTAAAATTTTTTTTTAAATAAGGATGACTCGCTAAAGAACTCAGAGCACAGAAAACTCATGTAAAAGCCGATCAGCTTATATACTTGTACCTTTTTTATTTTAAATAAGCTTAACTAAGACACTCTCCTGGGTTGTCCTTATTCAAAGATGAACTCACATATTTCCATTTCTGTGGCTAAGACACAAATTGTGGGTGTCAAATCATCTTTGAACTTAAGCATGTGGTATGCATTCTTAACGTACGCTTTCTCAACACTGAATTGTTTTAGAAACATTCCCCTTACTGGCTTTCTGTCTCCTGTACTAGGACTTCTCTCTTTTTGCTCCCACTTACATCTGAGGTTTGGGGAAGTAAGCAAGCAGTGTCTTTAAGACCAGCGTCATCAGTTAAGAAAACAAGAGTATTTGAAGTAAATTGTTATGCCTGAGAATTTCTTGTCCACCGATATCTTCTTAGTGGAAGAGACCCCAGCCGTGGCTGATACTCAGGCCTACAAGTGAAAGAGAAACAAGAAAAAGACGATGGCAGTGGGTGCATTATAGAGTTGGCTGCATAATCTTGAGAGCCATTCAATTAAACTGAGGAATTGGTTTTTGCATTTAGAGTCAGCACTTCTAGGCTCAGATGGTTATTGGGGGGGAAAAAAATGTTTTTCAGCTCAACACTGTTTGTTGCCTCAAACAGGTACCACCTGAAATGACTTGTTGCTAGAGGATATGGAATGAGTGTGAGCAAGTGGGGACGTGTAGTCTGTAGTCATAGTGCTATAACCACAGCTAAAGGCCTGCTTTGCAACACTGGTTCACTATGAAAAAAAGATGCTACTAATTGCAACAGGCAAAGAGTAACTGAGGAAGAATTCTGCTGTGCTCACTTTCTTCCTCTGGTCTTGTGGAGATGGTTAGACTTAATAGCAATTTCTTTTGTACCACACATACATAAGAACACAAAAAATATACTAATAGGAAAAAGTTCTGTAGAACCATAAAATTAAGTTCCAGTGAAAAAAGCAATCCCAGAAGAAGGCATCTGAATTGCCACAGACCAGTAGTTCATACGTTTTGATGTTAACGTGTTTTGAAAAATACATGTTTTCTGACAAAAAAAAGTTTGAAAAAATTTCCAGGCAGCTTTATGAGACAGTAGTGTCTGCCCCTCTCCAAACACATCTTTGTTCCTACATCTGTGATCTTGGAAGGGCTGATACCACCACTGCGGGCCTGAGAAGCCGAGCATCCTTCTCTGATCTCAGAGACCAACAATCCTACAGAGCAAGGGTTTAGTCAGGAGAAGAGATGAGTTACAGAAGAGGCATCTGGGCAGTTTTCTAATCATAACTACCTTTCTTTTTTTTTAAAAAAAAGGTTGTAAAGTATTTGTGATGAATATTTTGATTAGTAACAGCTGCATCAAAAATACTGTCTTCCTTGCTCAAGCCTCCTAGTATTCATTATGTAGACTGGCTATGGGTTGGACATCCCGTGGCTCTCCCAGCACTCCCAGTCCAAGCCCCAGTGCGTGGGACTTCAAGCATATAGGCACCACAGGGAGGAGGGATGGTACATGCCCTGGACCTGCACTTATACAGGAAGAGTGTGTGTTGGGCAGGCACCTGGTCCTAAGAGCTGGAGAAGGCTATAGAGGTACATCTACTCCAGTATGAACTTTGACAATGCATGTGATACAAACCAAAATACTCTTATGATGTGCCTTTATATATATCAAGAGACACATGTTGTAGCCATGTGTCCGTAATTACTTGTACAGCTCATCTTTTGCACACTAAACTCAGATTTAACATGTTTTATGATATCCTAGAGGCATACATTTCCTACCTTGACGTAATTCCTGAATGTGTGACAGAAATGAAGGCACAGATCCAAGTAAAGGTTCTTTATAAACCAAATTCCAACCCAGTGATAAGCACTCTGCATTTCCTTGTGGTATATATATTAAGCTTTCTGGGAAAGTAAGGCTTTAAAAAAAAAAATCACGTAACATCCCAAGAAGCAGCATTTATTGTCTCACAGGCGTGGAAATGTCCCAATTCACAGCAAATTTCATACTATTTGAAAACTAACCATAGTTTGAAGCCAGACTGTTCCATCTGAATATCCTCCAAGGTTGTTATAATTCTGATATGAATTTGGATTCAAATGTTGTGGCTGGCTCATATGAAATTAAATACAAACACGGATCCGAGCACTCCCAGCTTTGGCAAAGTATCCAGATTTGGTTTGAATTAACTAGTTTGATCTTTATTCTTAAGTTGACCTTTTTTCTTAACCACAAGTGTCTTCTTCACTTACGACGATAACATTAGAGTGTGCTAGAAAAGAAGAATTGCCCCCCTCCCCCCATAAAATGTACTATGAGCCTGTGTTTGCTGCTTTCAGATTACATGAATGATTTCTTGCAATTTCATGCAATTAGAGCCACACTTCTAATCAATCAACTTGCAGAAGGAGAATCATTTTTATGTCGCTATGCGCTCACTTGAGTATTTAGTTTGGATACTAAAGGTGGTTCTTCAGTAACTGAAGACTGCATATAAGTTGCAATTAATATTCACAAAGTAAAATATATAGGGTTTCTCCTCTTCAGCCTTTACAGGAGGAACATCCAAAAGAGCATACTGGGTTGTGTGTAGGAAAAAGCCTGAATGACTTAAAAAAATTGTTCCTTCAGAGAAGTTCATGTGTATGTATGTGTGGAGGGTGAAAATCAGTTTTCTCCCTGTTCCCTAATGATTGCTGAGGATTTGCTATCTCTGCAGATCGTGTATTCAGATTCAGGTGAAATATCAAGTCACAGTAAATCTTCACCATATTTCCATGATGTTTATGGAGATTTTTCTATGTTTCTTTTCCTGTTACTTCCCAAGCTTTTTCTGCCCTTTCCGCTATGAGAAATAGCCACTATCCATGTTATATAAGTTGACTAGCTGTGGAGGAAGCTGCGTGCTTATGCTGAAGGTTTATAAATAATTTTCATCCTATCTAGTGTCTCCCCCAATTTTTTTTTACTTTTGATGAACCAAGGTATAGATATTGTAGGAAACAAAGAATGTAGTTACAGTGGAAATTACTGTCACAGGATGTGGTGCAGGTATTGATGCTAGAAGAAGAGCAGAAAAATACAGAGTTTTAAGTCCATCATAAGTTGCAAAATACAACTGTTTGAATGCAACATCTGGCTCTGGAAATCATTAGTGTCTTTGCAGTCATGGAGTTTTATGGTACTGCTATATACACCCTACTTGCCTATATCTTACAGTTGCCGGGGCAAGGTAGTATGCTAGTCTGGATTTTGGTCTGACCTGTAAGTTTTCTCTGTCCCTTCTCCATAGTGCCAGCCCTGACCTGCCAGCTTATTTCAACAGTCAGCGGTATGCTGCTTCAAGAGTGAATCCATCTTTTCCTGTTTCTGTTTTCCACATCCCCCTTGATCTCTCTTAAGTGTTCCTTCAATGTGTCCTTTGAAGGAGTCTCCTGATTCCCACTCAGATTTTCTAAGGATAGTTCACAACAGATCGCATCTCAGATACTTTACTTTGCTCCTTCAACATCTTGTGAATCTACAAGCATAACCTTGACTTTTAGATGAAAGTCTTTTAACTTTTACTTTGAAGGAGCTCCTTGTAAACATCTACAAAGCCTCTCCATTATCTTCCTCCATGTTCTTCTTACAACAATAGGTAGGGGGCTGAAATCTTGTGTTTGCAGCCTGTTGTCCTAATACCGTTTTGTTAATTTCTTGCACTTCATATGCATCCACCTGTTGTCTTTTATTTTACTTAAATTGCAAAACCTTTACTGTTCAAGTCATTTATATTTCCTGCTCTTGCAGAGCATGAGTATAAGCGGTGCCTAAGGCCTCCAATACATTGTCGTGATAACAGTTAAACAGCAGCAGCACCAAAATGCCTAATGTAGAAACAGTTTTGTATGTCAAATATAGAATGGGAAGGTCAGAATTAAGTGTTTTGGTTTTGTAATGCTCCTCACAGGGAAGCTTGACATCCAGTGTGATTTTTGTTTTGGGTTTACAAAATGCGAAGGATGCAACTTTTTATTTGTTTCTTTATATGTTGCTTTAGAGGCTGTGTCTGGAATGAAGGTGAAGGAGGTTGTAGAAGGAGTGAAGACAACTGTGTCCACACGGGTAGACTTCAGGAGTAGCCCAGGGACATTTTTCCGAAGGATCTAGAGGCAGTTGTGTGGATACTGTTGCAATCTATAAAGTTAAAGCTGCAACCCATTAAAAGTTGTTTCAGTAAGAACACTTATAAGGAAAGAATCAGCAGGGATTGTTTTTAAACCCTCTAATTTCTTATTCAGGAGATCTGAATTTCTCCTTTTAAGAAGTTTCTTGTTCTAGTATATTAAATTGTAATTTAAATTATCAGCAAAAATGTAACAGAAGTTACTTTTCTCATATACACATACTGCATACACAGCCTTCTCTAGGAAATAAGGACTGCAGGGGTTGTGTACAATTTCTTCTCCATTTGTTGCATAATTTAGAAAGTCCTAGTAATCCAAAACCTAAGCACTTTTATGAACTACCCTTCCTGGAGAGGAACACTTTCTGTGTTTCAGTAATAGGCAGAAAATAAGTTTATAAAGTAACTGAAGATACAATCATAGTTTAAGAGCAAAACCCAAAAAGGTCCTGAATAGAGCATTCCGTGTTCTCCAGTGGGTGCCATTTCCCTTACTACCTTGTTTGCACTTACAGTTGCTTTATGCGTACATGACAATAGGACCCGCAATTGAAAGCAGACACCGAGACAAGCATGACCAATAACACTTTGCCACTTTACCAATACTTTAATAAAGCTGGAAGATCAATTCAGTTTTTAGCTTTTCTCAGAGAAATGTTGCCCAACAAGATACAGAATGATGAATGCTGATCTCTTAAAACCACTAAAGTATAAAGCGTTACAAAAGGTTTTTTTAATACAACTGTGTGATAACACAGGCTTCTGTTGATGAATCACAGTGATGTGGCTGTCCTAACGCTTATCTAAAACAGTGAAAAATGAAGTCATTAGTAAAAATAAAATGCAAATATTACAGAATGCTGGAACGTTTTTCTTCCCATATTTCAGGTTGGATTTTCAGCTCCCTGTGTGACATTTACATGTACCAATATGAAAATAAGATGCATAAACTTTAGTTTCTCCCCATACCCCAGTAAAAATGAATTAGTGAACCAAGAGAGCTGAAATGCCACCTGCTTTTAAACTAAGGCTACCTTACATAATAAAAGAGTAGGATGAATATCATGTATGAAGTATGAAAAGAACATTGCAGTTACAATCCATAGGCTACTTGCCATCTTTGAACACGTAAGGATGGAGCAAGAAAACAAAAAGGGAGAAATCTTGCTGCCCCATTGCCAGCCTAAGACTAATATAATAATATCTCACAAATGTTGAAGTCAGGCTATTAAGATGCAGCACACTAATTCTATGTGTTATGCCCAGGTCACAAGCCTGTATTCAAATCCTACTTACACCCTTAATTTGTCCCTGACACTGTCTGGTTATTTCAGGATTACTCTAGGGATGCAAGTTCAGTTCTGGATTTACAAGCAGTAAACTATTCCTCTCTCCTGGGAGAAGAGAAGGGGGAAAGAGCAGCTCTTTCTATGGTGTTTTCCTCCTCTTCACTCCTCTGAAGTAGGTTCACCCCTCAAATGAGTGATGTTACTGCTAGCTGTCCTCTCTGAGCTGGTGCTACGGGCAGGACAGAAAGAGGAGAACTCTATTCAGCTGCAGTTTGTCATTGGCCGAAGATACATGTACCTACGATAGATCAATACAGTCTGTTCTTAAGTATATTTTTAGATTTTTTTTTTTTCTATTATTAGTCTGGCAAGAGCTTAATGTAGTCTGATCTCATCTCAGACTATGGAAATGCCTTTACGCCTCTAGCTTGCATGAAACCTTCAGGCATTAGGAGCTTCCAGCCAGAACAAAGCTCTGAAGGGTAGTTATCATCAATGGAGATATGGAAGTATTTCATTTGTCTTTTGCTTTCCATGCTACCTTCTACAAGATACCAAATTTTAAGATGAGGTTTTGATCTTTATCCACAAGTTCTCTTTTGGTAATCTGGGCTACCAACAAGTGGCTTATAAAAAGCTTAAAGAGAATGGTCCCCAACTTCATTGTCAAACCACCACTTTCCTTTGAGGATGTATTTCATCTGTGTAAGTCTTGATAATGGTCTGAGTACATACAATGAGTTTTCCCTCAGGAACTTGGGTCCATTCAGCCTTTTTATCTGCTGTTACTGACATAAAGCATATTTCTTTGATGTGATGTAACTAAGTAGTAAGTAGTAGTGTGTGTATTAAAAAAAATTCCAAAGTAAGCCCAAAGCAGGCTACTAAAAGAACACACTTCACTGTGCATGTTTCTTTGTTCTGAAACAGGAGAAAAGAAAAAATACGATAGATGAAAATCACATTATTATATGTTGCAGGGGGAGATGCTCAGGTAACAATGTTCATAAACACAACATTCATAAACACAAATCTGTACATTTAAAAAAAATGCATAAGATTGTCTTCTGCTGTGAGTTTTTGTCTTATGGAGGGAAAAATATGTACTAGTCATTCAGAGACAATAGAATTTTATTTTTCTTCATTGCAAGCTAAGTTATTTGGGATTTTTTTTTCATTCATATAGTTCTTACCAGAGCATACTGGTTCTGAACAATGATCTTGTTAGAGAGGCCAAAGAGCATTGTTTCCCAATATAAGAAGTCAATGCAGCACGAACATGGCTAGCTATATCACACAGAGTCAAATGCATCTGAGAGCTCCATGTATTTTTATATAGTGTAATGGGATAGGTTTAGCATTGCCAGCTTTACAGGCACAAAACCAGAAGTCTGAGATGCTGGTGAATTTGTTCATGAATACCCCTAATTATGTTGAAGGCTAGGGTGGGAGTGTTAGATGGATTTCTAAGATTGTGGGATAGATAGTTCGGGTTGGAAGGACCTCAGGAGGTCTCTAGTCCTTCCTTGGAGCAGAATCCACTGTGAAATCAGACCAGGTTGCTCAGAGGTTTAACTTCTCTGGGCAACCAGTTAAGATTATCCTGGAAGGAACATTTGATTTCCAAATTTGATTCACCAGTGCCATCTTAAATTAAACATTTATTTTGTCTTATTTTACAGAATTTGTTTGTGAAAAGTGGCAATTATTCCCCTATTTATAAGCAACCAGATTATGTAAGTCTTCCTCAGCACTTCTTGGCTAAAAAAGATTGATGAGAAAAAAAACTGCTGAGGACAAGAAATTGGAAAGGGTGTATATTAAAAACAGATGCAGGCCGCCCTTCCTCCCCCCCGCCCCCCAATGGACTGGAACATCATCTTTCTGTCCTTGGATGATATGATGAGACCTGTCTGGAATCTCTTGAAATTCGGGGGCTCGGTCCTGAATGAAGATATTCTGAAGAGATAATTTAATTTGATTTGCTAGACTAGCCTTCACACTAATGTGGGTGAATGGAGGAATAAGAATTTTTTTTTTAATTCTGTTTTTTTTTTTTTTAGACACACACTGAATTTGACATCAAATACTATTTGATTATAAGGAAACAAGAAGCTTCCTCACCATTCATGATGTGTCTCTGAAATATCACCAATATAATATTATTTATCCTGTTAATAATAATTATGAACTTAATCCAGGATTAAATATCCACTAAATCATATTTCATCAAACATTCAGAGTAAGCTGTTTTCCTCTCCAAAATGTAAAAATAAGGAAATTAGTTAAATATAGAGAAAAATCAGAAAAGGAACTAGAGTTTCTTTTGTAAAATCTTTGTCAGTGAAGTCTCTCAAACATAAATGACTGTAAGACCAAAGTCTTGCAGTACCTGATAATTAGGTAGTATTAGTTGAAAAGTTACTTGTTTAACAAGATTTAAAAACCACTTCAGAATAAATATGATTTAATATAAGTAGAAAGATTTCACCAGCTAAAAATGTTACATGCAATTACTTTATTTTCTTCTGAGAGAAAAAAAGGAGTATTCTCACTTCTTTGGTTAAGTAATTATTCTTGGATTTCTGAGAGATATGGGGCCTTATTTCCACAACCACCATTGTCTGAAATATGCATACACTTTATCAGAGTAAGAAAGTATTTTTGCAGCTTAGATGATCCATCAAACAGACGATGCAGAGCTGGAATGGTACAAGTTTGTCATTCAAAAGTCAAATTTGTGATAGGCGGCTTCACACCTGCATAGTTTCCTTCACTGCACCCAAACTCCATTTGGTGAGACTGACTTACAGGCCACATCGCTATCTTTTCCTGAATTGCATTGTCTTTCCAAAGCTGTGAGATTGATTAATAATGCACACGCAGTACTCTGCTCGTCCAAGCAGCAATGAGGGAACTGAAAAATGTTACCAAGCAGGTAGAATCTGTAAAGTTTTATCCAATAATATATAAGCACAGACATGCTATTGTTAAAAAAAAAAAAAAAAGAAAAATTTGAATGCAGTTCTGGAGTTCCAAATGTTGGCTTTTGACTTCTGGCAGCAAATGAGAAATCCTCAACTTTAACTGTTAATATAAAGTATTTGCGTGCTTGGTGAATACATTAAGTGAACTGGAACAAAATTGTTTGCTTTTCCTCATACCATTTGTTCAGCTGAACATTTTTGTATGCATAGAGAGGAGGTGATTTTAATATAGGGGCAGTGCCAATTATAAGCCTTTTTGGTGGAGAATTTTTTCTGTGCTTAGTATGCATTGTTTTTACAATATTGAACTTATTTGGGACACAGAGCACAGTTTGCTTAGCACAAAGGTCTTGTTTCTACTAGCATGCAGAGGAGATTTGGGCAGAGATAAAACGCAATCACTGTGAAATGTCCCATCTCTATATAATACATCTCGGTTAACTGCAGGGAGTCACAGTAGTCGAAGTAATTAGATAAGGCTTTGTTTCTTTCACCTAAAGGAGAAGCCATGTGGTGGTGAAATATAAAAGAAAATTGCTAGACCATATGTATTGCAGTTCTCTATTTCCACCGGGTTATTTTCTTCTGCAAAAATGCTTACTGCAGAATATTGATACCTATAACAAGGAACATTTATACTTTGTTAGGTCAAAACCATGGGTACGCATGTGAACTTAGGCCTACATGATCACTGGCAAGTATGTAAACTGCTTCAAAGTAGACTTATAGTAAGAAAATATGCAGAAGTATGCTGCTTCCCATAGGCAGATTCTGCCAGTTTTCAAAGTGAAAGTCAAAATTCTTCACTTCCCAGTAGAATGAGGATTGATTTGTACCAAGATATTTTTGCAGCAAATCAGTGTTTATGAGTTAATGAAAAGTCCATGTAAATCAAAATAAACATTTAAAAATGAAGCCAATTATAAATCAAATAGAATTTCTCACAACTCAAATTGTTATACTAAAAAGAAAAGGAATAGAAACAAAAAAAAAAAAATCAAGGGAATTGGATGATGTTGTCTTTTGTGATGCAGCTTCATCAGTGAAAGAGGATTCTGTCTCCCAAGCTAGCTGATTTAAGTGGAGCTTCACTCACAGATATCCTGTACTTTCTGACCCAGAGGAGACAGAGTCTCTGAGTCAAGGAATTATAAAGAAACTTAACAAGGTCTAAAGAGAATACAGTAATCAGTATTTGAGATGAGAAAGAAAGGCAAGGAATTATACGCCCCACAATTTATCAAGCAGATAAATTGAAATAATAGCAGCAAAACAATAAAAATTAAAGCTATTATTATTTTATATGTAGTTGTAAATACTTGGGCTCCAAAGAAAAGCAGGAAGGCAAAATAGTGACAGCAAGGAAAGTCAAAGTCATGACGTTCCTCATATGATAATATCATCTCTGTGCAGCTGCTTGAAAAATTTGCATGTAATATCAAGAAAAGAACATCTGCTGCTCAGTATGCAGCAGACCACCAAAGCTGCTGTAGAGAAGAAGTGGGAGGAATGGATGGATAGGAACTAGTTCATGATAAGCCGAACAAGAAGTGGCATCCCACTGAATGGCATGACCTCTATTATTACTTTCCAAGTCATTTCCTCCCACTTCTCAACCGGGGGCTAGCATTCATGATGATAGAGGTAGCTGCCATAGGCAAGTTAACCTGGTAGTAAATTTGCTAACGTGGGATAATTTTCATTGAACGAATGCTCTTCCAGAATTATGTAAAATACATAATTTCAAAGCAACAAAATGCTTGATACGAGCTTGTGAACGCATTGCCTAACACCAACTTCCAACAGGTAAGCAACTAACGTGGAGCAGCAAGAAGGTAAAAGACTCTGTCAGATACAAGTGCGGAGAATGATGATACCAGAGCAAATGCAATAAGGATCCATTTGTGACTAATCACATGTAATGGGAGAGATGGGAGTTAGATGTATAAAACGCTATTGCTTCAGGCACATTTTTTTGCTATCTTAAGGGGCTTTTTGTTGTTTTTTTTTTTTTTTTATTTCTGTTTGGCTCAGTAAATTCTTTCACTTTTAATGGTTCACTACACTGAACAGCAAGAAATTATAGGATAGGGTTTTCAAATGAAGTTACTACCTGTACAATGCAAAGAAAAACGTGGGTTTTCTGTTCCAAGTATCTTGGTAATTCAGAAATTTGGTATTAAAAGTATGTAAATTATTATTTACAATTTGTGTGTTTTATTTTGTATATATACACACAGGCATAGACTGTTAGAAAACCGTTCTTTTTAAGAGTAATATGCTACATTTGTTTTTATTTCCATTATTTTCACATGCTAACAGTACTTCTTACCTTTCTCTAACATTCTATACCATCCATATTAAAGGCAAAGTAATATTTCCGATCATTTCAGGAACTCATTTATAATGCAGTACTGCTCAAAAGATGTTTTAAGATGGGCTATATTTGGTTTGAGAGGAGCACAATTATCTAATAATAATTTAAAAATCTGTAATACCATCTGTGCAAAAGCCCTGATAGAAGCTCTGCTTTAGCACAGTATGGCTTGCCTATAACATGATTTGGTATCTTCAGTGGGCAGATGTTTTTACTAGCTTTACTATCAGAATAATCTTTTTCTCCTCCGTATTATATGCACAGAGGTCCATTTCTGGAAAAAAGTAACAAAGACAGTATTGCTGTTATAAAAAGGCATTGTAGGTGCTGTGTGCAACAATTCTGATTAATAGATTCTGTAGAAATAGTGTGAACTAAATTTACAGTATAATTTGGTGAATTTTGCCAGATACAACATTATGAAATGCCAAACAGAGGGATCTAAGACTTTTGCTTATTTAATCAGTAAACAGAAATATTTAGAAAAAGATTGTTGTAGTTGTGAGTCACTGTGAGCTATTTTTTGCAGAAATTCTTTTCTGATTTTGAACAATGAACGAAATTGTTCAAAACCTGTTCTTTTCTGCCATACACCTATGAGCCCGTGAGTGCAAGCTTGTGTGAAGTTAGGGTGCTAGTCACAATGTAAACATAGATGTAGATCATATAACATTTCAGCTTATTCTGGAAATAACAGCTACGTAATACCATGGATTTATACAAATATATTCACTATTCTATTTAAATCTAAATAAAATCTCCGATCTGAAAACTGCAATTCACTTTGCCTGCAGGGATTGAGGAATAAATGGTAATGTGAACAGAAAGAGGGGAATGAGATCCTGAGGATGCTGCCTTATGCAGCTCTACCACCTGCACGTTCACAGGCAATTTTTGCTTGGCCAGCTGGGGGACTTTTGTTCGGAAAACTCCTGTCAAATACTTCTTTTCTTCGTATTCTCTTAGTCTGTCAGCTATGAGAGAACCTGAAAGAGGAGTGAATTTCCAAGTCTGCGTGGTCTGAGGAGTGGGTTGGGAGGAAGGTAAGCAGAGAGGGAAAAGAAAAGAAGGGGAAAAAATAACTATGCGTTAAGGCAGACATTTTCATCTTCCTCTATGCACTGTACAGAGAATTAAGAGGTTAGTGGGGTTTTCTCCCGCTTCTGTCCTCCCTTCTGTGGCAAAAAGACAGAAGATGATTCTTGGTTATCTCTCTAGACCCGGGCAGCAAGGAAGACTCGGAAGAGATGTACACCATAGAAATAGAATGGGATTGAAACATTCACAAATACTATCTACTGGTAACTCTTCAATGTTATGGGCTTCATTTAAACCTTAACCTGAAATGTAAAATACTCTCCATTACTGCACCAAATACCCATAACATGTAAAAGGAAAACTTTCTAGAAATTAATACTTCTGGAGCATCTGGTTGTGTAATGACTTATGCGTGTTTATACAAAAAACACTTTGGAAAAGGGTTTATATATGAAACACTTCTCAAAGGTGTGTCACGTAAGGGACCTTCTGATAGGCAACTTCTCATTAGTATTTGCCTCTTGTGAGTCATAAGTCATTTTGTCACAGTCTGTAGCAGCAGTACTTTGCTTTTATTAAAATGACAGCTTTGTTGACTACTCAGTGTTTCGAGTTATTTCATTACAAGGGTCACTTTGTGTCTCCTTTGTCTCCATGACCTTCAGATTATGTCTTTACTTTCCACTTCAGTCTGACATCCTGCTTTCATTTACTTGATGGCTCCATGGTTCAATAGCACTTAGAGATGTTGACAGCAAATGGAAAAGTTTGAAAATACTTGTTTAAAATAATACCATCTGTGCATACTATATACCAAATTTATTTTCTTTCTCTTTTCAAAATAAAGACAGTTACTTAAAATGATAGCTTTTTTTTTTGGTTCTTCAACAATTATTTTTTGCTTTTTCCTTCTTCTGTGCATCTCTTAGGCTATACTGACATCAGTTAGTCCTCTTCCTACTAGAAGTTAGTATATCCAGCTTTGGGAAGGAAACCGTAATATCTTCCAAAGATGATGTAAATATTATGTACTCTGCTCTCTGCCACCGACATGAGAGCACAGCCCGGGGAAGCGGCCACTGTGTCTTGACAGTGCCTAGCTGCTGTTTAGGAGCTATTTCTTCTCATCTGTGCTGAAGCAGCCTCTGCTGTAGGATTGACAAATAAATACTTCAGGAGTCAGGGAAGCAAATTTAGCTTGCAGATGGGATGTTGACTCATGAAAATGTTCTCACATACAGATTCATGGGATAATGGGGGCATGGAAATACACCTACATGGACTGTACAGTTTAACAGAAATGTAGAAACTTGCTTGAACTGAATGCAGTGCTGTATGTTTACTTGAATGAAGTAATTGTAACACGTGATTAGCTCTTCAGTATTTCCCTTATTGCTTAAGACATACATTTCACTATTCTTCATTCTGGGATATATGCATGCATCCCAGTATGTTATGATTTTTCTTTTTATTTAAATTAAAAGGTTTTGTGACGTGATGTCACCTGAGAGATATGACACAATGTGGAACATCTTTTACACCTTTGGGAGTATTGGATTACTTTCCCTCAGTTTCATTTGAAGAGAGTCTGGGCTGTTTTGGTCAGAATAACTATGTGTTTAACCTTTGGGCTACCCACAATAAAGCACTCTAGTTTTAAAGAAATCTAATTCTGGTACTTCTTGCTGTCCTATTTGATTGACCCTGGTTTTCTTGACAGCCTTGGAACCCATTTCAGTCAAGGATCAAAGCAGGACACTCAAGTGAATTTACTTTATTAAAAGTTTTTAATGACCTTTATATAGCTAATGCAAGCGAGTTTCATGTGGCTTTATTTGACCTGTCACTAGCATTCAACATTGAATCAGGCACAGAAAACACTCTTACAGTACCTAGTACCTTGGCTGTCATCAGTATTTGATGGCCAGGGCAGTGCGCTCCCTTCTGTTGCGTCATGTCTTTCTGAACATGCGTTTCAGGTGATAGACTTGGGTAGGAGGGGACAGCTGGATGTTACATTTGTTGTTTCAGTGTTTGTTGTTGTCGTTTTAGGACTGCTTCTTTATACCAGCCTTTTTATGCATTGCTTCATTCCTATGGCTTATGTTATCGCTTATACACAGATGACATACAGATTCATAATTCCTATTGGTGTTCTCGGATTTTGCCTTTGTGTGTCTCTGCCTGCATCATCTCCGTAACTGGATGCATACTAATCTTTTATTACAAAGTCGTTAAAAAGGATTCTTTTTAATCCTGTTCTTTAGGTTTTTTACTCACAAGTACTTCATGTCTCAAACATTGCTTCTCTTTTCTCTACTTCTGCAGTACTGTATGAGAGTTTTAAAATGTTCATTATAGCTTATTGTATAATCAACACCTTGCAGATCAAAACTAGATTTTTTTTTCCACAGGTTGCATGCTTTTTCTATATGCAGATCTTCAAGATTTTTTTTTTTTACTGTTTATATTACAAATCAGAAAATCCCTGGGACCAACTGGTCCCTGGTCTCTGCAAGTCAGGCAGAGCATAAGTTTTATTATAAAAGTACCACTTCTCAGTCCAGTGACCTAAATTTTAGATTACAGCAAATATGAAAGCCACTGCCTGCTTTTTTCCATGTGCAATCACATTTATATGATTTGACTTCTCTTTGTAGACTTGCCCAGAATATAAATTCTGTTTATAAATTGTGTGTACTCTTTTTCTTTCCTAAACTGTAGGAGCTATAAATATAGTAAAAACCGTTTTTGAACAGATTTTTTCCTCTCTGGTATCTTCTATGTTAGATTTTGCTGACTTTTAATAGCATCATTTGTCAACTTTTAATGTACTTTCAGTTTTGATTTAAATTTGATCTTCAGTTAATTTTTGCAGAATATCTACCCTTTTGTTACATGCTATTTATAATTTAATTTTTGGCTCGGTACATGTTCTTTTTATTCAATACACACTTTATGTTAAAAAAGTTTAAGTTATTTAATAAGACATCGTCAGAGATTGATAATGCTGCTGTCGTTATTGCTTTACCCTGTTGGCAGAAATGTGAATAGGTATTTTAATTTCCTACTGATGCCATTTTAAAATATCACGTAATTTATTTGCAGAATGTTCTCAGTATGATAGTCATAAATACACACAATTACTACAATGGCATTAATAGTTTCCTATCTACAAGGAACTATCCCCTCTGATGTTTTTATAACTGGCATGTAGACGTGCAGTAATAGTGGCTAATCTTGTGCTAGAATTATGGTGAAGGCAGCAACAGCATGATGCTTGCATTGAGCTAGAGAGCCAGCCTCAGAAGGAGAGGGGTAAATCCAGCAGGGAAAGCACGGAAATGGTTAAAAATTGGGCATAGGTTGGGGGAAATTCTGTGCACTTACAAGTGAGGTGTACACTTACAATTCAGGCTAAAAATCAGAAAGTCTGTGGAGCAGATAGCATCCACTGTGGGGAGCAAGCAAGATAAGGAGCTACCAGAAGGAAGAGGTTTATTGCTACATGGGGTAAGCAGCAATATAATTCACTCCACTGTAGCCAGCAATTCATGAGGGACAGGACTTTAGCAGATTGACAGTTGCAGCACGTATGCCACAAAGTTAATTTGTACCTAAGCTTTTGTCACGGCTTGAAAAGTAAATAGTTCAACTGATGAGTAAATGGACTGAAGGTACATAAGGGTAACCTTGTTTGCACACTGTCAGTAAAAAAATCATACAGTTCTTCACTGTTAGAAATGTAAACTTGTTAGAACTCATTGGCTTGATCCATGTTCTTCTCTATGACTAACTGGATGGTACAGCTGTGTTGCTTTGGGGTGGAATGTGCCATCAGGAGGCTTTGGCAGAAGCAATGTGGAAGCATCAGCTGGCAAAGGAGGTGTTTGCCAGATAGAGATATGTTTAATTTTGTTGTATACAAGCTGCATAAGATAATAGACCAAACCACTCTTACAGAGGCTGAGAAGCTGTGGAGATGTTGTTCTGATTCCTTACGAACCTGTTGTCTGTGGCTACCCCTCTCGCTCTCCTCTCATCCAGGCAACACAGCTGGTTTTTGCACGGGAACTGTTTCATTCCTTTGAATGAAGCACTTGGCTTCTTGAGGTTGTGTGTAATCATATATACCCAGTGGCAGGAAATGTATCGATTAATGCAAGGTTTCTACAGTCACCAGAAATTTCAGGGAGAGGCATATTGTTTTTAAGGGCTGGAGGACACGCTAGGGAGTTGTGGCACCGTGCCCTATGGTTATTTTGGTAGACTTGAAGATCTAAAGATACAAAGAACATGCAATTGCTTTCTTCTTGGGCTTATGAAAGAATAATAATGCCACTGTATATTAATTTCTAACACATCACCACAAATACTGCTAGTAAATTGATGTAAAGGCATTGAAACATTAGATGCTAAAAGCGTGACAAGTGCTTTTAACTGTCCTTGGGGATTATGAAGGATGAGATTCCTTCATCGCTGTGGCTGGTGGCCAAGGAACCCTATGTGAGAAGGTCTGGAATGATGAACAGGCAAAACTGGAACAGGGTTAGGTTGGTCTTTTTGGAGCATAAGACAAAAAAAGTAGCAGGAGACAGGAGGAGGAAACTTGGGCTCAAGGAGCATAGTTCTGAGCTTTCTGTACCCACCTAGAGTTTTCTAGTGATACGGCAAGCTTCAGCTCATGATTTAGGAGGTGTGTACTGGAGGATGGCTTGTGGGATACCTGTGCCTAATGCAAGCCATGAGTGGTTGCATGAAGAACAAGCAGCTGGCCTTTTTTCCAAACTTGTAGCTCATAGTCAGCTGTTTCATCAGCCAGTGCACCCAAAATTAAAATTTTCGTCGCATAATGTGTACCTACTCTCTAGCAGAAAATCTTGGTAGTAGCCACAGGTGAATCTTTTAGAAATTTTCATTTTACATTGATTGCCCAGCAGCGTTGTGCATTACTTTGTGTCATATTCGTGTCCTCTTCTCTTTCGATAATAATTTTAAGCTTTGTGTCCGTAATAAAAACTTATAAACACTAACATGTGAAAGTATTAGCAAGAGGAAAACAGACATTCAAAACACCATATTCAAAGAACTTCACTATCCACATCTTTTCAACACAGTAGATTTTTTTCTGGCCCAATCCACTGTGGTCTCAAGGCTCATCTTTATTCTCTCATCTTGATTCTCATCCAAACAATTCTTCTTCTAAAAGTTCTTCTGAAGCTGATAATACTACTACAGTCAGACTAACGGGTTTTTATGTACTGTCATTTTATTTTCCCTTTTCTTAAATACAGATGAGACATTTGTTATTCTGTATTCATAAATACCAACTCACTTTGGTAGATTTATTTATGTCCTTTTCCCGTGTGCCATTTTTCTTTATTTCATATCTGTAATGGCAATTTGAATTTCCCAACCCAAGGCCTTTAAGTGCTTAGGTTTTTTTTGCTTTCCTTTAGATGTTACAATTTCCATTTACACTTTTTAATCCTAATATCATGGTGAATAATATTATTATTCCCTTTTATTTTTTTCTTAGTTTGTTCTGTTGTTAAGCACTAATGTCCTTAATGAACACAGAAGCAGTATATTTAATTTGGGAACTATAACTAAATTGACTTTGGCTGAACGTCACTGAAAATCTGATTTCTTTCTTCATGTTCCATCTTTTCCTTTTATGGCTTAAGAAACTTTTGCTGTTTATTAAATCTCCCTCCAGACTTATAGCTCAGCTTCAATTCTGATAATTCTCAGTTGATCTTTACACTTCAGAGATTTCCAAAATATATGCTTGTTTTGATTCTGCTTTTGGAAATAGTTCTATATCCTTCTGCAGCTGATGCCTTTCCCTTCATATTTTGTCCTGTTCCTTAAGCTGGAAATTCCTAGTAAGTTTTTAATCTTTGCCTTGAAAAACCTTTGCCTTCTGCTGTAGTTGAGGACTTGAACTCTTTAATCTCATTATCTTTTCTAACTAGTTACCCAAGTTTGTCCTTTTGAAAGTTAAAAAAAAAAATCCCTTAGCCCTATGTTACTTCACCAAATCATCCTGCAGTCAACTTGCTCCAGTATTAGATTTTTTATTTTATCATATAACTCCATCAGATAAAATTTATTCTTGTTTTATCATGTAGTACTGTAGATATGCTAAAGTCAAATTAAAGCAAAGCCTTCTCCTGCATTTGTGACTTCTTTGTCACTGTCAACTCTCCTGTTAGCAGTGTTTCCTTATTAGTAGCCATTATGAATAGCTTTGACTCTGCAGTTTTTATTGGCAAAGGTGATGTCACCTGTAAGTACATATTTCCAGCATTTCTCTATCTTACATTATTACAGAGATATCTGCTGTATTAAAATCTGAATCTTTGGATCTGAACCTTTGGATATCTAACCGTAATCCATAAGAATTTCTAATGTTGATATTTTAAACATACAAAAATAAAAAATATCTCAGAAAAAAAGAAAAAAACTCTGTACAAAAACTTCATCTCGTAAGTGTACGGTAGTGAAAAAGACTTTTGTGATGGTTTTATTAAGCTAACATCATGGGAATGAACTAATACCTCTAAAAGAGTACACAGATGAAGTTCATGATCTTCAATGTCCTTGAAATTCTAATGAAAATTTGAATTTTGTAATCAGTGAAGTCTTGGAGAAATAGGAAATAAATTACAGGAAAATTTGGTATAGAGTATATTAGAAGACATAAAGGGACAAGTAATGTGGTGGAGTACTCGCTATTAACAAGTGCCATGAGCTGCTGCTTTCTGTCCATGTTTTAAAAAAGCATTACCTGTTGTAGAATTGAAAAGCATTGGTACTGTAACACCACCTACGCTGGAAATACTGGCTTTTTCCTTTTTCTTAGTATGATGTTTTTAGGATATACAAAACAGAACAATCCTTGCATTTTATGACAGAAATATCAGTGGAAGAGGAGGATAATTTCTCACTCAGCAATTTTGGAGAGTTCTGTAAAGAAAAGAATTAATTACTTTAATGATACTACTTCCCAAGTGCAACACTTTTCGTGGGTGTTTCCTGATTTATCTAACGTGTACATCCATTACGTTTTTCTCAGTCACGACATTTTGTAGAGCAATTAAAACATTGAAGGAACCCCGGCCATCCAAGCATTTTTCAAAATTATTAGAAACATCGAGTGCTGGCTGTGGCAAGTATGATAGTACTAGTCATTTTATCATCAGTGAATGTTTACATTGTTATAAGGAAATCGTAGTAGCTTTTACCTGCTCATCTCTGTAGTGTGAACCACTAAAACTTAGGAAATGAGTTTCTGTTTCAGAACAGGAAATGAAGACCGTATTTTCCACCTAGATGTGTCTACCTTGGTGTAAAGCTGCAGATATTTGAATAAGCCCCTATTTTAGACCTGTAAGCAGATAGGATGGACAACCATGGTGGGCAAAGCTCATGAAAAGAATTTGAAATAAGCTGTTGGGTGTCAGTTCAGTGACAGGGAGGGTGTTCCGGGACGCTGCTGTGCTGACACAATGTCATGCATGTAAGCTTTGCTCTTCCCTTATAACCTGAGAAGTCTCAACTGCAGCAGCTTACGTGTACTGCCTTGTTTTGAAGCAATTTCTTGGTCACTGCAATTCATCTGCTGCTTGCTTGATTTTTTTGAGAGTTAAGTGCTATTGAGCTCACCTAGAAGAGCTACAATGATCATATCCTAAACAAGGGGACCCAGGAGTCCTTCCCAGCTCTTAAGTCTTGGTGCTCATGTTGGTCGTGTCCTCAGTACGGGCTGTATATAAGGCCAAAGCTAACACCATCCTGTGTTACCTCAACAGTAGCTTATTGTCAAGAAAAGTAATTAACAAAAGTGCAACCAAAAAGCTAATATGTTGCAAGAAAACTGTAACGATGACACTAGCTCTTTCTCAGGTGTCAGTATGTAATAGAAATTCATTAATAATAAAAACATGCAGATAAGATATGAAAGAGAAAATACTTTTATTCAGAAACTACAGCTCTTAAAACCTAGCAGGTTTGTGGGGAAATTTTGGCTATTTACAAGCTGGAAAAGAAACACTCAAGTGGACGCTCCATGTAGTGGCTACACTGCCCGTTTCTTACTGTGTTTTCTGCTTACATGAAGTCTCTGAGCCCTCTCACCCCATACACCCACGAAGACATTTTTCTTGCTGCTTAACAGATCTCTAGGGCATCTTTATGGAGTTACAGCTGTCTGATACGCAAACAACACACGATCAAGGCTGTTCCTAAGACATTGTGGGAGTGAGGCAGAAGTTGTAAAGCTTGCACAATTTACCAAAAGTGCACATTTTATATCTCTCTTGGGTTTAGCTAGCTTTAGGATTTTGACTGTATTATTTTTTGCTGCTGTTTTATCTCACTCCTGAAAACCTCTTTGTCTAGCCTTGCTTCCTCTGCGAGCACTGGATTTCATCTACTGTCATGGACTTTTCCTGTACTACATATATTCAGAAAAGGACACATTAAAAAATAACGAGCGTGCTCACATGAGGGAGGGGAGAAAGAAGGGAAATGTTGCAGAGTCCCCCTCAGGAATACAGGAAGAGATGAGAAAAAAATTGTTTTAAGTGCAGGGGACGTGTCATCGCTGGCTGGGGTGAGCAGCAATATTGAGGGAGGGGAGTATGGACTTCTTACAAGGCCCTGTTAAGGCAGGACAAATATCAAGCCCATCTGAAGAGACGAGACTAAGAATAGTGAAAAATAGCAGAAGGGGATTTGATATCCAAGCAGGGCGGCCAAGGGCAGTAGCTTTTTGAGCTGAGTCTCATTGAGTCACCATATTAAAGAAAAAACTTGTGGGAGGAAAGCGAGAAGGATACTATGATGATATCTTATTTTTAAGGCATGTAGTCCTTTGCTATCCACTGCCTTCTCTCTCCCTCAATCAATTTTGACATGAAAAGTCTAAATATTTTTCTTAACAATCTCAAAACAGAGTATTTTGAGTTTTCTGGAAAGAAGTCCCATTTTTACTGCTGGAGCGATTACAGAATTTGTCCAGTGTTTACAAATATTTTCACAAAATGACCGATACTACAGATAATGGACTATTCCACAGAAAAAAATCTATATGTTATTAATGCTTTGAATACTTGATGCCCTATGGGCACCCGCTGTGTCATGAAAGATAAATAAAATTTAAATAGCTTATGCAATAAAAAAATCATATCTCAGTACCATGATGTATGGCATATATTCCACTTCAGGGGAGGGTTCATATATCATACGTATCGCATAGAGCTCTACTCGTGAATTATTTGTTTCTTTTGTAGCACGCGTGCAGTACATGATAGATTAAAGGACACAATCCCAAGTTACAGTCGACATATTAAAGCACTGCTGTGCATAGAGATATTAGTTGTGAAAGAAATATTATACAATCATAATTTTTCAACAGGGTCTGGTTTCCTCCTCTCTTTTGAGGCCGAAGAATAGTAAGTAAGGTAAAAAGCTTGAGGAAAACACTAAGGGTTGTATTTCCAAAGCAGTATCCTCCCTGTAGTTTTACCTAGTTAGGTGCTCACACTGGTATTAAATCTTTCTACTCAGAGCTGGTGTTCAGCTCATCTTAAAAAGATGGTGTGAGACTTGACCTCTTTTGCAGCTTCGTATCTACAAGTTAGTAGTATCCTATGCTGTGGTCTGATTTATTTGAGAGGCTGTATATTGCCACTGCATTTTGCTGGTAACTGCATGGTCATACTGTGTTGGGGTGAGCACCCAAAATACGTTACTGATACCTCAACTACACTCAAGGCTGTATTTGTCCAAAATTTTACTGTTAGCATGGTTTCATCTGTAGAGTCAGAAGTATAATCTCAGTGATATTGCTGTCCATGAATGTCAAATGAATTATGCCTTGAAAAATTAATTGGAATATACACACCAAAATAAAACCTTAGTCATGGAAGTACTGGTTACTTTTCCTGTCTTCCTTTTGGCGGAGGAGATATGACTATGAAAACATATTTTAAAGCTAAAACAGATCAGCTGCTTAAGAAGAACCTGGTAAACAGACAGTATCAGATGTCTGGAAGACTCCAAACAGAACTACTGTCCCAGGTGATAGCGTGTTTTGCGCAAGCTTTGGGTGCTTTGGAAGCCTGAGTTTAAACACAAAGATGGCAGCTTTATTTGCATACATGTTTCATTTAGTCACAAACTGTCAGGAAGGTATATGTACGCAAAGTGTTACCGAAATATCTGTTCAATCATTTATAGATGAAGTTTTCAAATTTACATACTTAATTGCAAATACTAAACAAGTGAATGCCAATGCACAAAATCAAGATTTATTAGTGCAAAAGGAAAAGAGCACAGAGTAACTGTATTTATATGTATAGAATTGATAAATATTTATTTTGATTTATTGTGATTATTCATTTTGCCACATTATGTGAAAAAGGACAAAAAATTCTTATTTTTCGGATTCTTAGTGACAATTGAGAAGATATTGGTTCATTAGTTAAAAAATATTTTTTGCTACCTTCAAGTGGTGATTGAACACTTTGTATGTATTTTATACAAGTAAATAGTATCATGTTAACTATACAACCTCCTCCCAGTAAATACAAACAAGCCTTCTAGATCGAAATCCTGGCTGTGTTACAGTCACTGGGAGGATTGCCACAGCTTCAGCAGGATGAGGATTTAATTCTCAGTCATACTCCTGCAAATAAAGAATATTGTTCATGATACTGTAAATGACTATCCCATATTAAATATGATGTTAAGTATGTTTTTAACACCATCCAATTGGCCTCAAAATCTGCTATTATTAAAGTAACCATTCTTGGTGATTCAAACCCATGATAAATTCAACCCCATGGGTTTAGTGAGTCAGAAGTTGAATCTTGACTTTGCTGTAAAATAAGTCAGGATGTTTATTTCATTGAAACTGTAGTTAAATAATTTGAGAAATGCTTACAAATAAGATGAACTGAAACCCAAAGAAGTGCTGTATTTTTCCTTTTTAAATAATTTTCTTTATATTTTTATTTATTAATTTCTAGTGAAAAGGTAATCTGTATTTTTTGCCTTGGGGCAGGAGATGGAAAACTGCATCGAAAATTCCCCATTTATTTCTAAATAATACAGTACTGTATAGAAAAGTCATAAAAACAGAGACTGCAAATTGAATTCCAATAAGTCTATCCTCTGAAAAACAAAACCTCCATCTAGTAAATGGGAAAGCATTATTGACAATTATATGCAAATTACCAGGCTTTTGGCAGGCTCTTCAAAACTATTATCTTATGGCAACTCTGTAAATTACCTAGCTATGCCAGCAATGTAGAATTGTTCATTATACTTTATTGATACATTTACATCGCGTTATATTGGAATATTTTGCTATGGGTCTTAGGAGGCTTTCTTCTTTCTTTATTTTTGCGGCTGCGTTTCTCTTGCATTTTGTACTTACCCCCATCCTCAGAGTCAGAACTTCCTATAGAGTCACTGGGCCAGAGGGAGTCAACTTTCATCAGCAACATCACCATCCGCTCTTCTTTACGTCCTGAAGGCCACTAAACATGCAGGTAAAAATTAGGTGTCATTTTGTTATCATAAGACTTCCCCGGAGACCAGTGCATATCCTCCCTTTTCAAAACCCTGCTTGTTCTTCATCTCAGGTCATGGATTTCTCTACGCACCCCAAATTCAGTAGCTTACGTTTCTTCTTGAGCTGAGAACACAACATTTTCAAGTGCTGCTATGCTACAGAGTGTGTGTGCGCTCTCTCTATTACAGCTTATATTTAATAAACGAGGAACAGGCACCCTGTTTATGTTTATTCATAACAAGTTTAGATGTTACTTTTGAAGATAAAGAAACAAGTTTGATGATATACAATATCAGCTACACGCTCTGCACTGATAGCAAACTTTAGCAATCAAGGAAAGATAAAAAGGTTTTGGAGAATTTAATCACATACTTCAAAGTAGGCTTAAGAACATATATTTCAGAAATTGAGATAAAATATGAATGTTTAATTTATCTTCTTTCTTTTTTACCATGAGTGTTTCTGATTCTGTTGCTAATAACCTCATTGCTTCTGTCAGCCAATACTTCTTGTGGCTTTTTTTGTCAGAGAGGTTTTTTTTTCTTTCCTGCAGTAAGTTTTGTTGAAGAAAGAATCTTCTAATTAGCTTTTAGTTTTCAAAAGGATGCAACTAATGCTTAATTTTACTTGTGTAGAGGACACACATAGTTTGAGGTGACTCAATAAATTTCACACAGTTACTGGAAAGGAGGAAATTGATGCAAAAATAACCAGGTTATAAGCAATGACATGCTGAGGTTCATCTCCAGTAGAGAACCCCATTTCTCGAGTAACCTCTGACGATATCTGTGTGTGATGGTAAGGACAATCACACTCTAGTGTTTCTTTTTTGGCTGGTTGTGTAGTAACATAAGAAAGAGGTTTCTCTAGTGTGACCTGAGGTAATTGCAAACTTGTTTGGGCAAGGTTTATAACCAGATATGAAGCACCATCTTGCCAAATATTTGCCCTTTTCTCTTCTGGACATCGTTAATTGGATTCTGGTGTTAAGGACGTATACAAACAGAACTCAAAACATGTCTCTGTCCTTTCTTATAAAATCACAGGTTAATTCTTGCCCCGAAGTCACAAGCAAAACATTTAGTTTTACTTAGCAGCAACTTCTTGCCTGAAATTAATATACTTGCCCAAATTGTATCAGCTAACCTCCATGTCTGATGTGACACATGGTGTGGTTGAAGAAGAGCAGCTCTTCGTGTCCTTCTTCAGGTCCTTCAGCTAGTCTTCAAAGTGGAAGAGTCTGAATGAAGGGCAGCTGTCACAGAAGGAAAGACAATTTTTGGCAAGACTTAAATTCATGTTCTTTTTACAAGTCCTGCTGAAATGTATTTCTGGTATGTGTTGATGATATTCTCAAAGGCCCCTTTCTTTTTCCATACTGTAGCTATAAAATTGTCAAATTGAGGATAAGATGTGACCTGGGTCAGCACACTTCAGAATCCCACAACTCTTTCCCCAGTGCAAGGACTGGTAGTGGGGGGGGAGAGAGAGAGATCTTCTATTGGGATAGGGATACAAAGAAAGCAAAAGCGTCCCTAGGATTGTTTGCAAGCATCCACTGAACCAAAACCTTCATTTGCACTTGGGGAGCTTCATAAAGAAGAAACTAAGCCATCATGTTTAGGGTGAAATTTCAAAGTGCTTGGCATTGACCTAACTGTACTCCTGTTAAAATCAACAGTGAAATAAAACTCTGACTGACTGGACAGTGCTCACTATAAAGCTGAGGATTTTTGAACATTGTTTCTTGGGCTAAAAGTTACTAAAGTTAAAGTCTACCTAGTCTACCTAATTTTCTAGGGGGTGAATCTTGAGGGAACCTGTTTGATTTCCTTTGTTTAGCTTTTCTCTCTGGTGGTTCCATAAAGTGATCATGATAGAACAATGAAATCAAATCAAAGAAACAAGGGATTAGGTGTCTCGGTAGCAAATAGTGCTGACAGCAAAGTTGCTAGTTAGTGTAGGAAGCTGTTAGCTTGAGATAAGAGGCACTAAAGGCGTAAGTGATCTTCCAGACACTATCAGTTACCAGTTTTATGGAAATGAGGGTGCTCATCTACTATTTTAGGTTTTGAAATTTTGCGACTTGCCAGAGCAGAATCTCTCTGGTACTGATTAGCATGTTGAATCACTTGATCAGATGTGTGCATCAGCCAAAATGAGGGGAACTTAGGAATCAAAGGAAGGGAAATTACCCCTTATATCCTGTACTTTCTTTGGTGTTCAAAACTAACTGATTGGAAAATAAGAGGAAATATCCCACATTTATGCTGTATGCATCTCTTTCTTTCACTGAGTCCACAGGAGAGAGGAAGTAGTCAGGCTTAGCGCTATGTCCTAGTAGCTACAGAGGAGCAAAATCCTTGTGAAGAGTTGAGGGCTGTGCCTTCTGGGTCACCACTCTGGCTGAAGACGATCAGGATTAAAGGTTTCTATTCATGGGGAGAATATGAGAACCATCTGAAAATTTATTACAGTTTAACGTTACCATTTAATATCCAGCCTGTGGCCAGTGTAAAGTACTCACGGTAAGATATTTCTTACACATTAGCAGACATAGTTCAGATAAACAAACATTAATATCTTGGGCGACTTCAGGAGTTGGACCATGTAAGGGATATCAGTCTAAAGGTCAGCCTTATGAACTTCAAATTCAAGCACCATTTTAAAAATAGACGGCTCAGTAATTTTAACAGTGCGCCCATATATTTCGTCTGAACAGCAGGACTGCTATTTTGGCATGTTAGTACTGCAAAGTGACCTCCTGCTGCATTTTGGGTCTGTGCAACGCCAGCTTTTCAGTGTATCTGGCTTCCTTCCTAAGACTGCCTCAGTATACTTTCCAAAGGAGAAAGCACACTTCCTAACAGCTAGAGGCTACCTATAAGGTGTTATGTCTTAGACTTTCTTTTTTTTTTTCAGTTTTTTTACATTTTTCTTTTTCTCTTATTCTTCTCCTGGCAGTAGAATGCACAGGCTTCTGAGAGAATTCCCCCCAGCTACAGTTCGTTTACAGCTGATTTTAGAAACAGTGAGAGAAGAACACTTTGAATCAGAGTATGTCTGTTACCTCCCTGGCTGAAAGAAGGAAGTGCCTAAATCCAGATATTAAAATAAATAGAGAAAGAACCAGCTGTTTTGTAGAAACTCTAGAACCTTAAAACCTTTGTTTATTCTGTATTTTAATTGATTATCTGAACCTGAACCTCGCTTTCCTAGCAAACAGCTGCAAAGAGAAATGCAAACAGACAAAAGGGAACAGCAAAGAGGATTTAAAAAATGCATACAATTATAACAGACAGGAAGAGTTTAGACAGGGAAAATCCTTCCCTTTGCCTTCTCTGTTTAAAATGAATTGCTGCAGATACTGTACTATGTAACTAGCAGCTTACCTATCGCTAGCTGCAGGGTATTTTGCGAGAGGTGTGAAGCTGGTAGCTTAGGTTACTTATTTATTCTGTTGCAATAACGTGTGGGGCATCCCTCTCTTGTATTGCATTTGATTTCCATGAGAGACCAGTGTCGGAGGAAGAATAGAAAAGTGTGACTTGATAAATCTGGAAAGAGCTGTTTTCTCTAGTCCCCTTCAGAGAACATGTGGTCTTTGTAGCCCTTGGAATTCTGCCTGATTAGAAGAAAAAGCCAAATAATTTGACACAACAAAGCAGTGCACAACTTCAGCTTGCTAGCAGTGCCTTAGTAGCTTGCCTGTCTTTCCAGAATGTGACAAGTGCCTGAGGAAAGGCAAACAACGCGTATTATGAGAGAGAAGGAAGGGGAGTATTAAGTGCTGTTGATTTTGAAGGGGGGGGGAAAAAAAGCCTTTGCATGGCAAATGAAAATAGAAATGCAAATCGGCTCCAAACACTTAACATATCTGATAAACAATTGTATAAAAATAGAAAGTGGAGACAATAAAGACCTTCAGACATTCTGTATTCACATTCACTGTCAGTGTAGCCTCACTTAGCTGAGGAGCGTGCCTGTGTACTCTGCCGGATGTGAACACCTATTCTCACCGGTCAGTTAGAGCTTTCCGTGTCACGTACACACATCAGTTCCCAAATAAGCATGTTTGTAGTCACACTAGTGATTAAAACTGTGTAATGGCAACTGAAATTACATGCACAGGATAAAATACTGCTCAGCATTGCCAGAAGCACCAGAAAAAAGGTATAATGGAGAATTAAGGAGCGGGGGGGGAAAGGGCGGAAGAACAACATAGTCTAAGTGTATGGCGTTGTTCAGTGTCAGTCTGCACAGATTGTGTTTGAGCTGATCATGCCTGATCTACTTAATGGTTGTTTTCTGAAAGCTGTATTTCCGCTATTCCACAGTTTAGAAAAATATCTTCTTACGCTGTCACCTCTACAGATATTTACTGCAGAGAACTTTAATGTATCTTATAAAGAAGCATGACAAAAGCAAAGAATACTGAATCCACTGGGCCTAAGGTGGATCACACCATTTTAAGAATTTTTTTAAAGATTTTTTAAGAAGGGATGCACTGCTCCAGCATGAAGGATCCCTATTTCGGTGTCTGTTAACCCATAGGTCAGTTACTTGAATTTTGACAGTATTTGTTTTCTATTGTGGTGTTTCTCTGAAACAAATACAAATTTTTAAAGATGCAGGCACCTTCTTTTCTGCATTATATCAATGTTCCTTGCAATACTGCTATTCTTTTAGAATACTTGATAGAAACAGAAGCAATAATTTGTAGTGCGATTTGAATTTCTATTTCCAGGCAAGGGCATTGCAAGTGTTATAATTTCTGCTTTACCTATTGTGCAAACGGACATCATAACAACACATCTGTACCTCTCCAACCAAGGTCTGTCTAAGCAAAAGAAAATTCTAAAGGGAAATCTTAAAATAAGCTTTAGCATGAGATCAGATCCTTCTAAACCCTTTTGATTTGCAAGGATATGTTATTTATAATCACAGAGTTCTCCAGCCTTCTTAAAGTCCAGTCATTGAACATGACCTGATGACAATGAATTCCCAGGTGTGTTGCAGCTGCAAAATAAAAATCATTAAGATCTCAGACCAGCCTCCTAATTCATTATCATTGGGTAAAATAGAGTGACTTATCTTGAGAAAATATAATGCAAACTCTCCTTAGCTCAGTAAGATGTCTATGGGATTATTCCCTGTGCGGGAAAAATATCTAGTAAATGCTAAACTTATTTTTTTTTCCCTTTAATAAAGTGTGTTTTATAACTCACACCTTTAGGGCTTAATACTTTCATCAAATCAAGTAATGGCATTAAACATTAATAAGACAGTTAGAAACAGGTGATTGTTTTTTCTTTCAAACAGCAGACCTCTAATACAGAAATGCTTTGGCTACTGTTAGCTCCACTCCCCTGTTGCAGACTTTAGAGATGAAGTAAATACTTACACTGTTCTTTGTCTGTCAGCTTGCTGATTTGTTCCCCTAGCCAACCTGAACAAGGTGTTCAAGGCTGTCTTCAAGGAGTTACGCTCTGTTGTGTCCAGTGGCTACCTAGTGTTTGCAAAAGCTCTCGGTACCTTGCCTCTTAGTTCACACAGTGGAGCTACGGTATTTCTGCAGAAATGGCAGCTCTCTCTATCTGAGGGAAAATGAACAAAAAAAAATCATGAAGAATTGGTGTTACAGTCGGGCAGTAGACTCAGAGGCAATAAATCAGTGTTCTAGTTTTTCTCGTCAAGTTTAAGCCTTGAAATTCTGGTGAAAAATCAAAATCTATTTCCTTCTCTCTGAACACAGGCGCAGTAGTCCTGAAGTGCTTCTATCACGCCTGGAAGCTGTTGTGAAATGCTCCATCCATGCTCATTGCTCCCTCTAGCCTCTCTGTGCAAACTCTACTGCCTTGAATTCCCATCTAGTTTCCCTAACACCTCCCACAGCGCACTAATTTTCTGCTTATTGAAAGGCACTACATGATGGGATATCCCGATATCCTCATTTTTTATTGTGTAAAACAATAGCTTTAAGAAAATCCTCAATTTCAAGGGATGTGACATAGTTGAGAGGTTCTTTTACTCTCAGAAACCTCATTCTTCCCCTTTTTCTTCTGACAGCCTATTTATCTCACCTTGGCTAAATCATCTATATAGATAATAATTCGTATTCCAGTTGCCAATAGGGTGGTTTTTTATGTTTTGCTAGTGTAGGTGAGAAATAAGTAAATCCATATTCTTCCCAGCTGAAATTATCATTTATTACAGTCTGTTGTGTTGTATTTCATTCTCTATGTAGTCATTGCAGAATGAAAATAGTAGCTTTTTCCACCAGTCTGTTTTTATCAATTTCTGTTGGTTATTGAACTTTAAAACACACCTTGCAGATGAAATCTGCCTACTTTTTTTGCATACCTAAAAAGCAGATCTAGCATTACTTTCTGATGGTAGGTGGTACCTGCCTAGGAATCAATCTACAGATGAGAATCTCAGTGTACCTGGGAATAGCCCTTGAAGTCTAGTGGAGGCTGTCTGGGTTGACTAAAGAAGCCTATAAGTTGTCAGTTAAGATACTGCTATGACCTAAGTGTTTGTCTGGTCCTAATATTAATTTGGAGCTAGACACAAAAAAGTTTACCAAAAATTTGCCCTTTTATATGCTAGTCAAGGCTGTTTTTCAGCATGCCAACTGGTACTCTCCGTGGACATGTCTTCAAAGTAGATGGTTGTTTTTCTTTAATTCAGCAACTCATAACTCCCTCTCATGGCATATTCTTCTCCATTTATTTGTAATGCCTTCGTGAGAAGTAGCAGAGATGGGTAAAAATCCTGGGGCACCGTTTACTAATGGCTTGCATTTGTGAAATTTGTCAAAAACGTGGCGCTTGGTATTGTTTTGCGAATTGTTCCATCTTAATAGTAGTAATTCAAACATTTACTAAAAATTGCACTTTCAATTTTGCAAGCTGGAAGCTAAGGAACAGCGAGGCTTTCCAGGCAAACGTACAGCTTGTGCACATTTTATATAAGGGGATGAGCTTCATTTTTAATAGCACAGTCTGTCACCCCTTGGTAATGAATCTGAGTAAAAGCCAATACACCAGGAATATACCAAGAATAAAACAAAATTTTAGACTGTGGGGGTTTTTTGGATTGCTTTTATTTCTTCTTTTTCTCTCTCCTCTAGCTAGCTAAGGGATTACAAAGGCTTCTGTAAATGTCGGAAGTTTATGTCACGGTGTTTAGCACTCTGTAAAGCCTTGCACACCTTCTCTGTTCACATTGTACTTACTCGTTATGCAAAATCAGTTAGAAATTTCCTACACGAAATACTAGCAGTTCTCCCAGGTAAAAATAAATACATTTTTGCCACTTTAGATGTTCGTCAAGGCTGCGGGTGTTTTTTCATTATTTAGATGTTATTTTGCTCCTATTAGTCCTGATAGCAGCTTTTCCAGTTGAAGTAATATGGCTTGTAAAGTTAAAATAATTACAGTAGAGTATCCTTTATGGATATCCTGGAGGAGATAGCCTGTACATGGCACTGCAGGTCTCATTTCAAACTTTGAAGGCTGTAATCTGAATTCAGTACGTGTAGCCATTAAGAATTAACACAAGATATAAAATCTCGCTGATTGTGTTTATAAAATGTCAGTCAAGTAGTAGCTGGTGACTAGAGTTGTGTTAGCACAGTAAACTCAGGGTACAATGAGATCCGTTTCAGGGATGTTTATTTTGGAAACCTTGGGATAAATAGAAAATCTGTATGACCTTGGAGACACCAGTTTCTTGATGAATGTTAGGAGTGTCAGACACACATATGTGCTCCTATATATACACATACACACATACGCGTGTGTATTTTTCACTTGAAGTTTCTGCTTTGTTAAAGCTACCTGTACAATCTGCACTGAAAGAAAAGATAATTCTGAGTTCTTATGAGTGGCTTTTCTGCAATCATGATGGCCCAAATCAATTCAAACCGTCAGGTGCCAGGATCAGCATGGAACCTGTGCCCACGGTGGTGTTCTGCATGAGGCGAAAGCGGGTGCATTGCAAGAAACATTGGTATTGCTACGTGAAGTATCGGTATAAGAGGGGTCTCTCTGGAGTGGGTGACACAAGTTAGACCAGGGAAAAGAGCATGGGTGAGGCATTTTGCCTATGCGGGAGGACTGAGGAAAACTTTTTCACTGCCCAAACCAGCAAGTCGTGTACTCCTATGGTTAAGGTACAGATTGGTCAGGAATTGCAGAATTAGAATTTTGAGAGATCTTTTTCTTCCTGAAAATCTGAGAATCTTAAAGCACCAATTTATTTTTAGAAATACAGTGGGATTATACCTTCTTCCCCCCCCGCGCCTTGCTTTCTTTGGCCTTGCTTTCAGAGTAAAATTGTGGCATTCTTCAAATCTCAGAGGATTTAATTGATTCTGACCAGGTTGCATAGGTTACAAATTGGGGCCAAAAAGTTTGGTATAGTGTTTTTTGTTTTTTCTTTCTAAAAATGCTTAGTATTTTTAATGCTATAGTTTATTAAGATGTAATTTTAGCTTAATATAGCGTAACTATATTTTCTTTAAGATTACATTCATCTTATGAGACTCATATCTCGTGTGGGCATAATGTACATTACACAGCCTGTTGAAAAGAATTGTCTTCAGATGTTGATCAGCTTTTTGAAGTAAAGGGAGAATTGCTGCATGCACAGCTCCAGCAGTTCCCCAACTTTCACCCTGGAAGTCAGCACTGATTCTTCTGTTGATACATTCCTTTTAGTAAAGCAAAACATTGTTAGCAGCATGTAATATCCCACAAGCACAAAGAAATCTCAAATTGTAATTTTTATCCCCCACTAATATCCTGCTGTCTTCACTGATAGCAGTACATTACCGAAGTGCAGCACAATGTTTTTTAAAAGGTAAACAAAGACCAAAGTATCAAACTGTACTGATTTAAGGACATACAAAGGTAGAGGAATAAAGGGGAGACATTTTTCTTATTACTACTACTTCTGTAAGAAAGGTGGTTGTTTTTCTGGAGTGGAAAAATGTCAGCGTTATCCAGTATTCCCAGAAGCATTGGTCCAGTGTATTGCATATTTGGAGAGTCATTGCAGTTCAGGCACAACAAATTGTAAAGGTTCGTATAAAGCTATGCAGTCCCAAAAGATCCTCATTTGGCACTTTTGCCTTGAGAAATCCGTGGAGGCAATAGACTCATAGAAATTTAAGGTGTTTACAAACTGTATGCCAGCCACTACAGCACTTTCTAGAATGCTGCTTATTCCATTTGGGTAACTTTTCCATACCTAACTGTGACAGGGCAGTCTGCCACTGCCATACACCACATTAACAAATGAGGGAGAAAAAATGTTTTTCTCTGCCTTTCTTCTTTGTTTATCCGTTTAATGCAACAACATTTTTACTAAAACCCTGTTTGCTTTCCTCACATAAAAAATAACCCCACACCCAAACCCAGGTTGCCTCAGTGGTTAACTAGACAAGACTACTTGCCTTGATTTACTCTAAAAAGGCTAGGTGGCCACTGGGGTAAATATACACACGCACACACACACATATATATATATATGAATTTGAGAAATTTCAGAAGGAAATTTGTTCACACTGCTCTAATGCTCAGGATATGACCGCTAAAGCTTCCTTTTCATCTTCAGGAGGAATATTGTGCCTGTAGCTTTTGTTTTGTAAAAGCTGGACTGATTGCCCACCTAACTCCATAACATGAACTGAAATCTTACTACCTGAAAAAAAAAATCTCGTCTTTTGTTTCCAAAAAATACTGCACTGTTTCCTAGCAATTTTTTCATCACTTATGAATAAGTATTAGAGAGCTGTCTACAACCCAGGTATTAGAAAAAAAGTGCCTTTTTTTGGATATGCCGCAACGAAGGCATATGTGATAGACACACACCTCTAGCTAACACCCTGAATAAAGCTAGTGAGGATGTGGCATGATATGTTTTAATAGTACCTCAGTGTGCATCAGAGTACCTATTTTATGTCTTTGGAGAATTTGCATGATGGCTGTAACTGCATATGAAAGCTGAGGCTGCTATGTCTTCATTGCCAGTTTTACTTATGTTAACAAGATTATGCTAAGGGAAAGTTGAGACAGGTGTTCTCATTCCACCATCATTCTGCCATGCAGACAAACTTATTATCTGACAGAATATGATGGAGCGGTTTCATTGTGGTTTGTTGTTTGTGTTTTTTTTTTTTTTTTAAAAAAAAAAAAAAGGGCAGAAAAAAAATCCCAGAATCCAAGAAAAGCCTTCCAGCCCGATGTTTAGGTTATAGCTCTCTAATGAATGTGTAATTATTTATAAGATGTGGAACAGTTTCAACAGCAGACAGTGGGAGCTTTAAAAAAAAGATAAAACAGGCTTACTCTAAAATGCCTCTTATGGTAGGGTTTATGGGAATTATCAAAGGAAATACGACATGGAGGTTTGAATTCTCTCAGATAGCAGATAGAGGCGGGACGGAAACCTGCATCTCACAAATATGGGGTAATCGCAGTGAGCACTGGACGACATATTTGTTAAAAGGTGGTGGTATCACATCATTCTTGGTAAATCAGTCCTTCATAATCATCTGTTATATAAAAATATTTGTGCTGGAATTTGTAAATATCTTCTGGGTGCCCAACACTGTGTTTTTCCTGCAAATACTGGATTTATTAGGGAATGAGCAGCTCTAGTTTCAGTATCATATGAGTTTGATTTCCTAGTGACCAACAGTCATTTGAAATACTTGATGGGTACTAATCCTTTTGTGTATGCATGCTTGGCTATATAAATAAATGCATTCTTTCAGGAAACACACCACTTTCAAATATTTATCTGTTGATTATATGAATCACTTTATATGTAATTAAAATGCTTTCTATTTGACAGAGGCCCACAGAAATGTAAAATCATCTTAATTACCTTTGAGGCGTTGATGCTAACTTAAAAACCAAGTCTCTTGTTTGTATGAAAGTCATGGTTCTTTCAGTGATACTATAAACTATGGTACAAATTGGCTTTCCATGATGACTTTACCAGTCATAACAGAAAACCTAATAGAATTCAAAATCTGATTTTATGTAAGCTCTGGTCAGACAAAGTCAGAGAAAATTTGCATAACAAAATCCTACTACATTAGATGAGGAAGATAATGATGGTTATCTATGTTGCATCAATCAATGCTCTGTTTTACTTTCCTGAAGCTGTAGTCAGCCTTTTCCCTTTTTGGCAAATTTTATATGTACTTCTACTTTCCTTTTGTGTACGTGCTAAGAATGGATGAATAAAGGCAAACTGGCTTTCATCTCCATAATTAACACTTGCATGAAGCATAAAATGTGAAAATTAGAAATGAGGATGCAACTGAGGGGGGAAGCTGAACCTGCCTGATCTGTCAAGCGGTTTCAAACCAGAAAAGATCAACCCTTTGAGATTCAAGTTCTATTTAGTGAAATGTCAGTCGGAAGCTGCTGAGTGGGAGGGACGTCGTCACTCACTCCTCAGAGACAGCTAATCATATCGCGGCGAGGAGGAAGAACTGTTTAATTCCTGCAGACTTCAGTTTTCAGAGGGTCTTGTGAATTGCACTTTGTAAATTTGTTCTGCCAGGGCTAGAGGTAAGCAGGGCGTACGTACACGATCTCAAACAAATGCTTCCAAACTGAGCTCCCTGGCAGCCGTTCTCAAGCATAAGGGCCCCAGTATTTACCCCCCGTTTCTACCCCCTAGCTTCTTTTTTTACATCAAGGAAAAGAAGCAAATAGTTGGAGTGAAGCTAGGTAGGGAAAAATCCAGTTTTTGATATCATGAGTGTGTTTCAGTGTTTGCCTGTGTTTACTGCCTGGAGCATAGATTAAAACTGTACTGAATTTGAAGCCAGATTTGCTTTTGAATAGGGAACGTAATAACCATTTTGTAGCACTCGGGTTACAAATAACATAAGACTGGATAGCAAGGTGAGCAATCCAGAGTTGAGTTGTCTGAAGTAGCGATGCCTGAGATTTAAAAAAGGTTCTTAAATATATATGAACTTACGTGGTGCTGCCAAAAAAGCATAGAAGTCATCGCTCCATCTTAAGTTCTAGATGTCCTGCTGCAAACTTGGGAAAGTAAGAAGCGGTCTGAATGCAGCATTTCCAATCTCCTAGTCTGAGTAAACTCTTGCTTTATTTCAGCATGAGACCTAGATGTTGGGTAATTTTTCTTACTTCTGTCGGGGACAGATGTGGCCGATTCTGGCAGGCTGTCGGGCAGCCTGTAGCAGATACTTGCTACAGAGACCAGATGCTGCTTGCCTAGTCCGGAGTCTGGGTCAGGAGCTGATAACCTCCAAACGAAATGCTGCTGGTAGAGGATTGTCTCAGGGGCTATGAAGTTCAATGCAAGGCTTTAAGTCATCTCTTTCCATTTGGTATTCATCGCTTAGATACTGTGCAGGTATGGAAGGCTGTGGCGAGTGGTAGCCATGCGAACCAGCAGAATTTAACTGGCAAACCTGTAGCCACTTTTAGGACTAAACAGACTTCTGAGAATCACACTCTCTTCCTTAGGCTTTCCTTTTCTGGTTATGTCCCCTTTTAAGCTTTCCAGTCCTGGCATGGATCTTGCCTGAGTTTCTATGTTAAGAACTGGAATACGCTGTGAGAAAGCAAGTTCAGAACTGTAGCAGAGAAAGATGAAAACGATTAGGGAAAAAAGCAAACTGATTTTCTTTAAGAAAACATGAAAGCTGTGAAACTGACCCTAAATAGAGCCTGAGACTTTCCAGGCAGATAAATAATTTCAGCTATATCTAAAGCTGCACAAGAGAAACAGTGTAGACACACCTGTAGAGTCTGTTAGCTAATCCAAATGTCATGCTGTATGGCATCTGGTCCAAGGGTGAGCTCTGGTATCCCTGCAAGGCTTTGCTCTTGGAAATGTAAACCTACTGTTAGTTAAGTTCCTCTGTCCTCTATTTCCATCCCTCCCATATTTGCTTTACAGTGGAGGACTGGCCAGAGGGGACTGTAGTTCTACTTGTGGTCTCTTGATTATGGTGCATCTGGAGGGTAATTGTCGTGGTTTAACCTGGCAGGCAGCCAAACACCACATAGCCACTCGCTTGCTTCCCCGGCCCCCACAGTGGGACCAGGAGAGAATCGGAAGGGTAAGAGTAAAAAAAAACTCATGGGTTGAGATAAAGAGAGTTTAATGGAACAAAAAAGGAAGAGAAAATAATAATGATAATGATAGAATATACAAAATGAGTGATGCACAATGCAATTGCTCACCACCCGCGCTGACCGATAACTAAGTAGCGATTGCTACTTCCAGGGACCCCTACCATTCATATACTGAGCATGATGTCACATGGTATGGAATACCCCGTTGGCCAGCTGGGCCAGCTGTCCTGGCTGTGCTCCCTCCCATCCTCCTGTGCACTTGGCAGAGCATGGAAGCTGAATGTCCTTGACTAACAGGGTACTTAGCAACAACTAAAAACATCAGTGTGTTATCAACATTCTTGTCATACTGAATCCAAAACACAGCACTAGAAAGAGATTTAACTCTATCCCAGCTGAAACCAGGACAGTACTAAATAGAAAATATTTAACTGGCATGCTGTATATTGATTAGAGACTACCAAAATTAAGCATGCTTATCTTTGCAATGGTAATATGTTAATAAAAATGGTGTGTACCCTTGATTAGTGTAGATTAAGGCAATTTTTTTCCTGTCATCTCTGAATGCATTACTTTCATTGTCCATTGTACATGTGTGAAAGATGGTCAAGGTTAAAATACAGTGGTTTAGAATAATTTGTTAGATTAGAAAGCCAACAATTGTGATAAAAAAAATTAATTTATTTTCATTGTTTTCTTTAGAAATGTATTTTAATACCCTTGATTAAGACGTATGTCATTACTTCTAATTGATGTGTAAGAAGTAGAATAGATTTGTGGGGGCTAAGTCCCTTGATGAGGAGTACAAGGAACAGATGACAGAAACGTTGTACATGGGTAATAAGTGAATATGAATCTCCCACGCATCTGTGAGAACAAACAAACAACTTAATATCATAAACAAAAGAGTACACTTTAAAACACAGAATTTTAAACTATTTTTACTGCCATTTGAATTTACTTTTAATGTAATTATTATCAGCCAGATAGTATTTATTGTTACTGTGTGAGCATGTATGAATTCATCCGGATACATAGGAATGCATAGGTAATATATTTAGTACTTGAGCACAGCTAGCAGAACGATGTCATCATGCAAAGAGATGTTCACACTGTATAATTACCTTATGACAAACACATACATTGGGATTATAAAGAATCTTCAGTCAAAGAACTATGCCATTCTGCACAGTATATAATTTTAAACAGAAGCGTTCCAGCTGTTGCCAGTACTGCTGTCAAGTTTGTATCTAATCAGACTCCTAGTAGTAGAAAGCCTGATTTAATGCTGCATCTCTGGTCTGAATTTTTAGGAGTCCAAGTTCTAATCCCCAGTGTTTTTGCTGGGCTGTGCAAGACCAGCTCTTTACAAGTATTGAAGCACACCACCCAGTGATGTTTCCAAAAACACTTTACCATTATCTGCCCTTTACAGTGCCTAAATAACTTTTAAAAGTGTCCAGTATCGATCATATCTCAGGGGTAAAACAAAAAAGCTTGTATTACCAAAAAAAATAGGGGATGACAATAATTCCTGGGGAATTATTTTCCCTTTTATTATCCTTCCAAAAATTGAGGTTTTAGAACTCTGGGTTCAGAGACAGGGACATAGACTGACCCAGTGGTGAGAGCATTCACCAGGCACATGAAAGGTCAAGGTTGATCTTCAATATTACACTTGCTTATGTGAGAGGAAAGCTTGTCAAGGCTAAGACTCTCCAACAACTTCATAGCCGACAACAAGAGAGTCGGAAATCCAGGAGTCTTACCTGCTTTGTTCATAAATCTTGTTCTCCATCACCTAAATCCTTGAATGATGGGCTAGTATGAGATATATTAGAAGAAGGAATGTAGACAACTACCCACCCGTCTCAAAACTGGTATAAATCAGCCTCTGTATATGTGAGAGACCATGTGTGTGTACATACAAAGTTGTGTATATATTCAATTTGGTACTGATATTGTTGCTAAAAGAAAGTCAGAAATTTCCAGCCTGCTCTTACTGACTTTCTGACAAGCACCAGACTAATGTAAAAAGAATGACATGCACCTTTGGGACTTCTGATTTTTAGTTTGGCTTTGCGTTTAAGATTTAGCTAATGCTAATTAGTGTTCCATATTTAATATAAAAGAATCTGTGTTTAGAGGCTGTCAATCTTTTCTTTCTCAGCTCATTAAGAATAACATAGTAAATATGATCTAATACTTTTCAAGATGTTCTCCAGCAGAATTAGGAATATAAGAACTACTGTTTCAGTTTTTTCAAAGACTAAAAATGAATTACATGTAAAACCAATTGAGAATGAAGAGAAACAGAAAGGCCCGATGACTTAATATATTTATACACCACAAAGATAGAGAAAAATGTCGAAACATTTAAAAACGTTAGTGATTCTTGACAGCTCACCCTTTCAACCCCTATTTATAACAGAAAAATACTTTTGCTTGGCCCATCTAAATACAAAAAGAATATTATGATGGGTGGGTTTGAAAAAAGCAGAAAAGTTGTCCTTCAGTTCTCAGCCACCCTGTAAGATGACAAAAGCCATTTTGTAGAGAGCACCAAAAGATTTAAAGAACAATTGGTGGCTCAGCAGTATTGTTCGGCACAATGCTGCAAATAAGCCTTCTTCTGAAGAGCAGATGGGCTATTAAATAGGCTTATAGTTCTGTGCCGCCAGATTCATAGGACTGAGTTCTGAAAACAAATCCCCTGGGTTTAGATGAAATCCCTAAAGAAGAGCTATGAGGATACCTTCCCTACCTTGCTGCCCTTCCTTCATATTACTTTGTGATGACCAGAACCTGAAAAGTGTTGAACTGGGAACGAATTTTTTAAAACAGGCTTTGCATACTGAAGTTCATTTAACTGTAATCTGGTGGGATCTGCTCTCAGGAATTCAGGCCAGGTTCCAGGACTCTGAGGACAAACAGCAAGTAGCCTCTCTGAAAGTACTGTTGCTTTAATTTTGACAAGTGTGTACTGAAAAGAAGCAAGAAATATGGGTAAAATGTGTAGCCTGAAATTTCCTACTGAAAAAGGAATGTATCCAGAAAAATGCAAGGAAAGTGCAGTTCGTCTCAAGAGAGTTCTTCAAGTGAAATTGAGGCTAAGTCTCTTATGGCCAACCTGCGATTTGGCTCGTTCTGTTGTCAATGAAGAGAGAGAAAGAAAGAGAGAGAGAGAGAAAGGCACCTCTGAAAAGCAGTTCTTTTAAGAGAATGAGGTAAATCAATCCCTCTGCCTACCCACCCTGAGCAACATCATACCTTCCCTAAAAGCAAGGACAAATTCAGGGTGGCTTCAGTCAAGTCAAGACTATTCCAAGTTTCTTTTTGGAATTTGAAGTGCTTAGTTCCATCATGCATTGAGCTTCTCTGGGAATACTCCATGCATCAAAGGCTGCCTCTTTATGAAGTTCATTTCCAGTGAAAGTTGAAATTTTTATAGAAGAAAAGGAAAATTTAGTGAGTGTAATTGACTTTGCTTCAGCTTTATTGCCAAATTTACCACCCTAAATTTTTACTTACTCTCTTGGAAAATCTGGCTGTTTCTTTCCTATGGTAAATTCTATAATTACATTTATAAACTTCTCATGGAGTGTTGAGATTGACCCAAGTTGAACAAAAATATTTGTACTCTATTTTGAAGTTTTATTAATTCACAAGTTAAAAATGACCTGTGTCATGCTTTGCGTGCACGCACACACGCAGAGCCAATATTCTGCATTGCCAACACATCGAAACATCACTGTGATTTGTTTTATATGCTGTCCCAATTAATGGATATGCCGAACTTCTCTTCCACAGAACTTTTACTAATTGATGAAGATAATAAGAAAACAAACTATTAAAAAAAAATCAGGTGGTACTCAGATTTCAGGTTGCTTATCAGACTTTTCAGAATAGGACCATTTTTTAGATGTTTCTGTTACTTCCCGACTTTTGGTCATTGAAGTGAACAACAGCTATTTTCAAAATTTATTTAAATATTCTAAAACAAAGTTTTCAAAATGCATTTAAATATTCTAACACAATTTAACCTGACTTACCGCTACGCTGTTAGAGATTGTTTTCTCTCTATGACCGAGGACACATACTGTTTTCAGATTGTTTAGTTATTGTTTCTTCCTGTCACCTGGAAGGGGGGGGGGGGGAAAGACCATTGAGGGTATTTTTGTTTGGTTTGGTTTTTCCTTCCACCTACCATCATTGCCAAGAGCAGTCCCCGCTGCCTGCCATAGCTCATACTTCACATGTCAAAAATCTACCGAGTCCCCAGCCTTCAGCCGAGTGCCCGTTCCTGAGCCTGCTGCCGGTGTTTGCGCTGCACAAATCTAAACAACAGGGGAAATTGTTTCTGAACCTTAGTGTGTTAGCAGTACTGGTCCAGAAGCATGGCGTTTGTTTACATTTATTGTGTTTTGGTATCTACTGTAACTGCAGTATGTTTACATGACTGTGTTATTTAAAGTAGATAATCATGCTGCTATAAAACCGCATTATGTAGGTGCAAAGTTGTGCTTAGTGCACATCTGTGCTTCCCCATATGTGGGTGTTTGTTATTTTTTCCATGTAGGTGTGTGTGTGCATGCACGTATGCAATATACGTATATGTATGTACATAACAGCTGTGCTCCTCTATTTTACTTTAGCAGCCTTTGCCTCTCTCTTTTCGCTGTTTTTCTTTCCAGTAGGTATTCTTGGTTTGGTGATCTGGCGCTGGATTAGGTTTCTGTTAATAATTTAGTGAATCCAAGAAAGGAAGGAGATGAGGGACTTAACGTAACTCTGAGCAGCGCTGAGCAACTTCTTTGTAAATTCATATCCTAATTCCTTTTCTCAGAAGCTCTGTTGTACTTCAGCAACATGGAAACCTTCTTTAATGCTCTCTTTTGCCTCATGGTTTGGGTGAGAAAGCTGTAAAATAATGTTTATTTGCAAGCTCAAATAATTTTTATTGATGAGAGTGTATTTCTAGGGAACTCTTACTGTACCTAAATGTGTATCCTTTCAAACTTAAGGTTTTTTCTGAGAGTTTTAAACTCTCTTCTCCAAAATGTTATGGTACTGCACAAGATGGAGTGGAGTAACTACAGTGGCTTTAATGAGGTTCCTGCAAGGATAAATGGGGTGTGCTTGTTGCTTCTCTTCTGTATCTTTAAATATCATTATCCTTTACTGATTTGATTGGTATTGAATGATTATTAGGCTTGAACTTTGTATTTTCTTGATAAAACAAATATTGAAAGTCCATGAGTTTTTTTTAATTCCTAATTTTAGAAACATTAAGTATGAAAGTAGTCCAGAAAGGCAGCTGGCCTGATAACCAGAAGATGTAAGAAAAAAATAACAATTGTCAGACTGAAGAATGTAATATGATACACTGTCTCGTACTACTGTGTGGCAAACTTCTCTATATGCAATATAGAATCATACCTTCTGTGGAAAGCAGAATTTTACAAATTTTAGCCTAGGAATCTCTTCCAGTTGCTAGTTTAGTTTGAATCTGTAACCCTTAAAGCCTTATGCTAACATGCAGCCCATGTGTCTTTATTATTCTTGTAGCACAAATACTGGTCTATCATTTCTCCTTAGTGCTCTCGGCTCCCTTGTTAAATAATGAAACGATCCTCAACCTAATCGCGTGTGGGTTTTGGTTTTTTTTTTTCCTTTTTGGAGAACATCTACCTTACTCATTTTCAAAATCGGGGTGTACTGCTAGCAGTTCAGTTGTATGTGTGTCCTCCAGCACTCTCTTGTCTGGGGTTATTGGTTTATATGGAGCCAGTATGTATCCATAGTGTCGGAGGTTAAGTAAGTTATAAAAATGAAGATCAGCCACATTCTTCCTCCCTTAAAAGGATATGCAAGACCTCTATGTTCGCCCATAGAAGATTGTAGCATGCTGTAATGACTTGGGCAGACTAAGTGAGTGAACAGATTTATGAGCCTTTTGCCACAGGAAACCCCGAATGTGCTGGCACAGGAAGCAATCATGTTCTGAATTAACCAAGCCAGTCACTGATGACAGGGAAAACCAGAACACTTTGTCTAGAAAAAAGAAAGAGGGATTTAGTTTTCTTTTTTATAAAAACGGGGGGTGGGGGGTGGGGAAAGGTGTATGGTTCAGGCTTCCTTTCTGGAAGTTAACAGGACTTATCTTTTCCTTTATTTTGCCAGCACCTCATGAGGCTGTAAATGTGATATATTAGAGCTGACCTAGAATATAATCTGCTATTGAGTTGTGTGTTTATCCAGTCCAGGTAATTATTTTCTTAAACATTTCTGACATAGTATTTCTGAATTGCAAATAAAAGCAAATGACAAACAGATATGTAGAAATTGCCTATCGTAAAAATCCAGTCTGTATTCCTAAATCTCGAGGGTTTCAGCTGTTCAGCCCTAATGCAAGAACACTAAAGTCTATTAGACATGAGCAGCTAGTAATAGGAAATAGGAAATGAGAAAATATGTAGAAACGACCTGCATTGTTCTGGATCAGGGTGCAATTCGCATTGCTTGATCACAGATAACTTATGTATCGGTCTACATGACGTAAATTACCAAGTGGAGGCAGTAATTTGCCGGTGGGTTTTGTTGATAAGAATGTAGGGAAGTTATTCCATGTTGAAGATTTGACAACATAATTTTCTTAAGCCTTATGTGCACACACGTTTTTGGATGAATACCCTGCAGAGGTGCTTGCATACCATAGTTCTTAAGAAGTTTGACAGTTTATAGTTAAGAAAATTACTAGTTATGATCCCTACTGTATTGTTAAAGCTGATGGCTAGAATTTCTATCACAGGGTCAAATGTTCTGGAGCATTATCAATAGATAAGAGTAGTTTGAATAGGGAACTTGAAGAGAAAAGTCTTAAGTTTTTTGAGTGATGTGTTCCAAGAGTAAGAAGTAAAATTTTTGAAAAGCAAACACAAAACATTTTGAGAAAAGTACAGTTAATTTGCTGAGAGGGTTCAGCATTGCTTATGAGCAACTACAGGAAAGAATTCAGAACAGATAGTGAAACTTTTCAACCTCCATCATAACCTATTAATGTTTTCTCTTGAGTTTATTCCAGACAACATAATGGAAAGTTGTTATGGATTCAAAACATCCATAATACCCACATGCACAACAGAGAATATCTTAATTTTGGGTTGTGCTCTCAAGAACTAAAATAACCTGTTGTCTGAAGACATTCATTAAAATGCCTGCTTTCTCTAGTTTTATACATATATGGACAGAGACATAAAGTGCAAGGAGAGTACGGAGCTAGACTGAAATCTATTTTGAATGAAGTCAACTTTAAAAATTTATTTTGTTAAAAACCCACAGATAACGTCACTGTTCTATAAGCTGAAAAAAATACACAGTTATTTCCTTCCACTCATGCCCAGCGATCACTAATTCCTCTGGTATGTGTTGGTTATACGGGCTAGTAGCAAGTGTCTCCTTTGTCAGCTGTTCAAACAACAGATGTTAAATACTAGTAAAAGTATTGGAAATTTGGAATTTTAGAAAATGTATGATGAAACGTAGGGTGATGTTTTTTTTTTTCCCAAAAATTTATTATAACAAAACAGAGGATATCCATTCCTTGGTACTTGCAATTTGACTGCATGTACAGGATGAGGTGAAGGTAATCTACCCTAGTAAAAGAGAGTAGATTCAGACTAGATACAAGGAAGAAATTTTTTACAACGTGATTGGTGAACCACTGGCACAGGTTGCTCAGAGAAGTTGTGGATGCCCCATCCCTGGAAACGTTCAAGGTCAGGTTGGACAGGGCTCTGAGCAACCTGGTCTAGTTGGAGATGTCCCTGCCCAGGGCAGTGGGGTTGGACTAGATGACCTTTAAAGGTCCCTTCCAACCCAAACTATTCTATGATTCTGCGAGTCTTTTGTGGAGTACGAGAGCCACATTAGCTAGCTTAGAGAAAGAGGTGTTACTTATCATTAAGAAAATTCCTTAATTAAAAAAAAAAAAAGTCTACATGTTTGGAAGGTCTGACATTACTCGGTCTTCCCACCCTAAGAGCTGTAAGGAGGCAGGGTGTACTCCTATTCCATACATAACCCTTTCTCTCTCAATCAACAGTGCCAAAATTCTCACCCGTCACTCACTCCTTTACACCGTAAATAAAAGCTCAGTGGTGTTTTAAAAAACAAGCATAACAAATACTAAGTTAAAGGGAAAAATATTGAAAAGCAAAAAAAGAAATGTCCCTTTGGAGTGTTAATGTGGTTTGCATACAAAGAGGAAGTCATTTTTGATTAACAAGGAGGTAATGTTTCCCCACAAGGGTGGGTCGTAGATGAATAAATAGTGTAATCAAATACTAAATTAACTTTATTTAAAAGCCTTATTTGCATGTTACTTTGTAAAAAGCTTATTGATGTAGTATTTTGTTTACTGTTATTGTTCTGAGGCAATTTTGTGATAAATAGAGAAAGGGAGCAGTAATAGCATTCAGTCTTTCAACACAAATGCATATGTATTGATTATTTATTTTTCTAACAAATTCGTGAGCTTTTCCGCCTTTCTGCATCAGAGTTTCTTCAGGAATAACTTTTCTTATCATAATTGAATATTTCTGAGAGGATGGGATCGTAGAAAATTTTTGTTCTCTGTTTCTGGAGAGAAATTCTTTATTGCTTTGTAGCACACCAAAGAGAAGCAATAACGTCCAGTTCCTGCCACAGTTAGGCCAGGAGAGAGGGTCAGGCCGTGCCACAGGAGAGAAGCGGCCGAAGGACACAGGCTACGCTTACCTTGTCTAGTACAGCGTTCCTCTGGGCTTTTGATAAATTACAGCAGCCCATCGACAGGGCCAAGGCTGGGGCAAAGGATCAGTGAGATATAAATGGCCCTGCTCTCTGTTGCGCTCCTGCAGATAGTATTTAGCCTTTCAGGCTCTCCGTTCACAGAGCAGGAATTTAGTGTATTTTGATAATACAGTTAGTCCTGTTTTTGCCTAATCTCCTGTGAAACTGGTACGTTCTGTAACAGGTTTCCAGTGGAAAGGGAAGAGGGTTGTCTTATTTCTATTCTGCCTCTCAGTGTGCAGCATGGTAATATCATGGCATTCTTCTGTGATTTAGCTTTAACACTTTTGCTATGTTTTGAAATTGCATAACTTCATAGAGTATGTCTCTTGAGGATTATATTTCATGGTCCTGTGTGATACCAGGAAGGGTTCATTGATAAAACTTGAGAAGATTTAAAATGCTGCTTCTCCAAAGGAGCCCATTGCTTCTGATTAACATGAATTGATTTGATGGAAGTGTTTCTCTAGCTCACTTGTGTAGTAAATTAAAGACTGAGGTTGCAGGCCCAACAATAATTGAATTTATTTACTAGCTTGTGTTTCTGTTTATGAAGGTGAGCGATGGTTTCCATTACAGCCTCTTTGTGTAGCAATATAGCACACCTGCTTTGCAGAAGATGGTATCGTAAAGTACTCACTTGGATTGTCTTGTCTCTCGTTGCAGAGGTCATTGCATCCTGTGCTGTATAAATATAAAAGAGGCAGAGCGTATAATAAGTCTGGTTTAAATAAAGGAATTAAAACTGGTAGTCATGGTAGACACGTTATAGAACAGGGTATCACCTGAAATTTTGTGGACATGCCGAACAATTTGAAATGATGGATAAATCTGAAACTATGGCAGATACAATAAACACATCTATCTACTTAGAGAGATTCAAAGCCCTTTATGCTCGCAGAAAGCTATGTCTAAATTGTACTGCAGAGATCAGTGAAATCTCTGATATTATACTACACAATGGAAAACTGGAAGAGATGGTATTAACATTTTAAAATGGGAGGCTTATGTAACTCATGCAAGGAATAAAATGTGAAGCAGTGGAATAAATTTGTGGAATAGTACTTTTTTTTTTTTAATGGTAATACTTGATGTGATTTATTTGGAATTGTTGCCAAAGCGATGGTGATGTGCGATACCTGAAAGGTAACAGGACTGACATGGTTCTAAAGGTATTGGTGAAACACTCAGTCCCATTAGATGAATCTGTATAGATAAGGAAAATATGTTTGATTTTGTGTTAGGTGATATTTGTGATTCCCTTATTTCAAACATGAGGATTTCTACCTTGCAAATAAGAGGTAAACACCGCCCTATTTTTCATGGCCAAAGTCATAGCTAATGACAATTGTGAGGTGGACGTACGTTTTCTTGTCTTCACCTGTTCTGCGAGCTAACACTTAACTCTGCAGGATCCATGCTTACCTCTGGCTTGGTACTAATAAGTAAATAAGCTACAGGGGTAGAACAGCTATAGTACAAGGATACCACTTCAGGACCCTGAAAAAGGGGTACATCTGAAAAGTGCAGCTGAGAGCCAACACATGATTTCTGGGTGGAACATAGCTAAAGACTACTTTGGTCCTGCAAAAATCAGGTGCCGTTGGGTATCAAAACCTGGGAACTGACTTACTGGGGCAAAATGAGGGAAAACCACTGAGAAAACTCAACAGACTGTCCTAGAGAAGTGCTGAGAAGCAGAAGTTGGGAGCACTCCCAGGACTTCAGTATTTCATAGTATGGGGAAACATCCATTAATAGCTTTGGGATCTAAAACAGACTGTACTTTCCAATAGGTATTTTGCAATATGTGGTCCATGTACCCCCAATGATAACAGCTGCATCTAACGAATGCCCTTCTGACAGGCGTATTGCCATGGAAACGAGAATGGTTGCAGACTACTTGATTTATAGAAATTACAGCTTTAATAAAGTATTTCTTGCTCTTTCAAGTTCTGATTTAATTAGAAAGAAAAGTGATCCGTACAGTGTAGATGCTATCTCCTACAGTTATTGGAGCTGTATATTAACACAGCTGTTGGCTTGTTTCATCTTACGCTGTCTGTGTTTTGAGTGCTAGGCAGATACTAATCTACGTGCCTAATCTACTGGAGTTGTTACTTTAAGGGAAAACAGAACTTCATAGTATGGTCTGTGATTATACAATGCAGCAAGATATGGACATCCTATCTAGAAGCATGGCCACGATTGTGTTAGAAGGAATCTAGAAAGAAAACTACTTCAAACTGTGGCTGAACCTAATTTGCACTCTGCCATTAAAATAATTGTGGCTATAAGGTGATTTTTTTAAACTAACTTACTCACTTTCAAAAAGCTTTGTTATTTTTTATATAGTTAAGGCCATACTGGAAATAGGGCGTTGGATCCTCTATGATTCTCTGAAGCAATTTCTCAACCCTAATATATATATTTGAAGGGTATGACCACAAGTATTGTTGTACCTTTCTCCCCTTTCTTACAGAGATACAAAGGGTGACAAGGTCAGAATTTCTGGCTGCAACAATATCTAAAAATAAATAAAAAACCTTGTAGCACAAGTTCTGTCTGATGGCACTAACATCTGTTGCACTAATTCATAAGCCAAAGTGCCAACAGATTGCTGCAGAAGTCAAGAGGGGGGAGTACAAAACCAGCGATGTTTATACACATGGAGAGGAATGATACATACATACATACGTACGAAAATAAAACACAGTTGTAAATGGTGATATCTAATTTGAAAATATTTGTTTATCTCAATGTAAGATGCATAGCTCAATTTTAGAAATCATTTTAATAAAAGACATGGAGTAAATTAGACTCTAGAGTCTATCTGACTTCTCTCTATATACGTCTCTGCTTAGAAGGATAAACATTTTAGAAATTCCCAAATTTGCCAGCTTCTGTGTTCTGAGGTTCACCAAGTACTGCCATTCCCTCCTTTCTCCCTCACTCAGTATGTTGTGAATGTTTTAATGCAGAAGTAGCTGTTAAACTGATCCTAAATAATACACACTCCTGCTATCATTTCAGAAAAAAACAAATCTCCTCTCAAGTGCCGTCAGCGAAGAAGGTTAGAATAAAACTAAGAATCAACTGTTGCAAGTAATGAAAGGAAGAATTACTGCCATAGGCTTAAGTGAGAGACCATTACAAATAATTATTAAGAAAAGCATATTCTAAGTGTTTACACCCTCTCTGACTGAGTAACTGTGGCCTCCTACAATTGATCATGTTTTCTATGAAGCCCAGATCAATCATCTTCGTGTCATATATACACAGTATAGCTATGTTTCTATAGTGCTTAGGAACTAGCCTAATAAACAGTATGTGTATAAATATGTCCTCTGAGTTACTCATCTCAAGTGTATACTATAGATCTATATTTTTTTTTTTTAGTGCAAACCAGAAGATGAAAATTAGTATTGATGATGGGTCAAGTAATATAACTGCATTTTTAAATTTCTCTACTGAGAGTGTACTCTTACTACTTGGACTTCTGAAACATGTATAGCAAACCCAAGGATGTTTATGCTGCATAAGTGGCCTTTAGAGCCCAACTAGAAAGACTGTCGAGTTTAGTCACTCCTTTCCCTTTACAATGATATTAATGGAAAGAGTGATGATGATTGTGGCCAGAGTAGATGAGCAGAAATGCTCAAGTAACAGTTTCGTTGATATTCATGGTAATCAGATTAAATGACAGATGGAAGAATCATCTGCAAGGCTTTGCATATGGAAGTGCAACTGTCTTGACATCAGGGCCACAACTCATGAATGAGGTTTTGCTCAAGTGGGCCCACAGTATGGCTGAAGGAATACTATTCCAGCATTTTGACGGTAGCGTAACATCCCGGTGAATGGACTGATGGTACCGTATTTCAGAACAGCCACTGACTCAGTAAATAGGTTGCTTCCTGGAGACATGGTAGACTTCAAGCCTTTTCTTCACCTGATTTGGAGCAAGTTTAGATTTGAGCTTAGGTTTTCTAGCATCCTAACAATAGAAATATATGCTTGCTCTTTCTTTCTGGCTGGTATTTTTGCAGGTATGTCCTCAAGTTTTCACCTTCATTCTGAATCAATAGGTGGGAAAGGTGAAGCACTTTCATTTTGACATATATGTGACATTGATTTACCCTTCTACATTTGGATTTACCTGGTTTTGCTCCTAATTAAAGCACTTTCATAAGTACTGATTAAGGGTTTTACATGCCAGTTACTTTTAAAAAATAATATTCAGTACAATCAACACAATCGTTACAGGTGCTAACCTAGTATAAAATAGTATCTATTGCATGGCTATGCAGCATTAATACGCTTTTTTAATGTTTTAAGTAGGAATAAAAACCTTTCAAATACTTTGAAATCTTTCACATCTTTATTTTAGAGAAGACTAAAGCCAATAATAAAGAGGGAAACTGTGGATTAAATGTTTTAAACGTGGAAGAGGAGAGCAGAATTATCACAGGGTCTGTCAAGAGTTAGCATGTCCTTCTGCTTGAGCTGATTTACAAGAACTCCTGCAAGTGAGAAACTACACAAGTGTATAAAAATGGAAGCAGAAGAGGGGATCTAACTGATTATATTGGATGACGATGTGTTTTAGTGGAAGGACTCAGGAAAGGTCTCAGGACCAAACTGACTGTTGATTTGTTTGTTAAACCATTACAGGTTTATGATTATATATGGTTAAGATATGGCTGAAGGTCACTTTCTTGAGCTTATGACAAGCTCTGTGAGAAAGAACTACTTTTAGTACTAAGTAGTTAAGATACTTCTGTACTCACTTGGACTGGTTGTCTGTTTACTATGCATTGTCATTTCTGCAAGCAACGTTGTGTGAGTCCAATACTCTCTGATTAGGTTTTTGTAGATATCCCATGCAGGGAGGCTGTAATGTTTAATATCACATTTACTTATCTGAAGAATTTTGATTTAGCAGAGTGATACAAAATATAGTCAAAACGCCATACAAATATAAGTTACGCTTAGCAAAATACAGCAGTTGCAATGCACAGTTCAATCATGGTACCAAAGTGATCCCCATTACTGGTCTCTATAATATGCCCACAGTCATGACGCTGGGTGTCCCCAGGCGCTGGGAAGATGTGGGTTGAGACAGCTCAAGCCCATTGCTCACTTTGGAATTTTTTTTTAGCTGTGTAGTTTTTATACTCTTGGGCTGAGCCATGTATACACACACCTCTGGCTCACTCAGGGAGACGTTCACGCTCTTTTAATCAATTCGGTGAGAAACATTTACACCACCAGTTGACCCACTCGACCCTTGATAGCTGTTTACCTAAAACAAAGGCCACCCTCTGGTCCCCTTTGTGTGGAGATCAAGTCAGCTTCCTTTGCAAGAGGGGTGGTCAGTCACACCCTGCATATTCCCAGAGCTTCAGGGGCTCATGCCCTTGTCCATCTCCTCTGAGCCTTCTTCCATTGCAGGGGTTTTACTGGTCAGTCACAAATGTGTGGGCTGCTTTGTGAAGCACTGGCTGCTGCTTAGGCTGCTTTTAAAGAATAATGAAGACATAAACTCTGTGTCCAAATAAAAATACTTTCCTCTTAATTTTTGAGCATATAATCTTTAATAAATTCTCATTCTTAGGATTTTAATTTTTACCAAGATCTAAGTCACCTGTTGATGTCTCAGCATACATACATACACAGGTAATGTATATTACACCATTGTTTCAGATTAATTTCTCAACTTTTTCATTAATAAGCATGAGAAGCGTTCAGTCTGGGCTAAAAGAATACATCCTAAACCAGTTCCATTGTGCTCGCTGGTCTTTGCCAACAGAAACTAGGAAAGTTTTGTCAAGTCTCTATCCCATATTTATTTCAAAACGAACTCTGTGCTTTCAGTTCTTAATATGCCTTATTTCAGTCACCATGGTCTTGAATTTGCCGAAGGAAGTGTTAAGAGGACAAAGGAGTGGTTCAACAGTTGTCTTTATTACCTGGGACACATGACCTTGAATCTCCTGCAAAGACTTCTTATAGAAAAGGAAATCTGCCTTTGGAAGCCTTGTAGTAGTCACATCCCATTCCTTTGTCCTTGGCGGGGTGTATGGATTCTCCATCTCTCTCTATTTCTCTCAGGCAAAATGAAAGACGCTTTTAGATTTCCAGTATGCTTCATTCTAGGTAGCAAATTTACACATTACTAGAAGCATGCAAACATGCTGTCCTTACCCTATATTGTTTTAAATACACAGTAAACTTCTGGGCTAACATAAATATACTTCTAGAAAACCTTTCCCTTATGCAATGCATTACACAAGGGTTTGTTCATGGCAGGATGAAAGATCGTCAGCTCACATAATAATGATACTAGCACCTACTTTCTATGTCTACAGGAGAGCGTTTAGAATGATCTTATGAAGCCTGTAAGAAGGAATGGTTGGTGGAGTTACCTACCAAATACAAATATAGATATCCCTACCTGAACACAGGAATGTGTTGAAGCATCGCTGCATTTATTCTATCCCAGACTGGACCAAAGATTCCTATCTGAGAAAAGAGTTCCAGTTCAGTAATGTAAAATTTTAATCAAAGCAAAAAAACAAGCAGTTAAATCAAACAGACATGAAAACCAGAAAGCTTTGTTCCAGTTTTTGAAGTCTTTTTTGTGTAGTTTTATTCCCTGAAACTGGAAACGATCTATTCCCATGAAAGTTTTCATTTTATTGAATGACGATTTCTTTTTTTAAAAAAGAAGCTTATTTCCAGAATATACCTTTAGTGCAGCTTTTTTATACACCTTTAATGCACTTCCATCTTTCATAAATCTCATCTTAAATACCACTGCAGCACAAATATCTGACTAGGAGGGAACAATTCTGCCTCAGAAAAAGGATTCTCTTTGAAGAAATCAAGGCAGAGGAAAAAAAGTGCTGGATACTTGCCACACCTTCCTCAGAAATAACATCATGCAACCCATTAGAAAATAAAACTATGCCTAACAATTCTTCCACAACTCATACGCTGTTATCTCAGATGTTTTTTAATAGGTATTATAGTATTATAACATGTCGTATCATTGAGGTCAAGGAGCTCAGGCAGATGAAAGTCACGTCTTTTGCTTAATTTATCTGATAATAGTTCAACGCTATGGTAAGTGACCAAAGCCTGTTCAGGACATCTCTCAGAGTACTGACCCATATACGTGGCATTAACGATCGACAGTGTATCCCAGAGGTATAAGACCCAAACAGAAAGTTCGCTATTTAATATGGTGCACATAGGTATGTGCACATTCAACTGGATTAAATTAATCAGATAACTTAAAAGAGAAGAGAAAATTTTTTAAGAGGGAAATCTATTAAGAAAGTATTAAAAATTATTCGTTTGTGACGTTGACAAAAGAAAATGACAACACAAAATAGAGAACAAATCAATGTTTGTAGAGAAGTTAGCAAGGTATGTAAACAAAACCTTCCCATTTCTAAATTCAGAGGTGGTGAGATTTTAGAAGAATGTAGGTGTTGATATGGTTGATGTGTTGATCTGATATATTCCAAAGCAACCAGACGTTATCTGGACCACACAAGGTAGGGATCAAGATCTTTGAGCTCAGGATTTGTATCTAAATAGAACAATGCATGACTTCGTTATGATCACATTTCATTAAATTTTAACATAACATTTAAAAACTGGCGACATGTCAGAAATTTAAGTACAAAAGTCATGTATTCCTATGAATAGATCAAGTTCATAGGAAGGAACCTCATGGTCAGTGAACCTTAAATGGTAGACTAAAATGAAAGATGGCAACAATAAGGCCAATGAATATTAAATGAAACAAATTATAGGAAAGAAAAAATGAAATTAGGGAATTAGTTTTAAAAGGGTATGTAATAAGTTCAGTTTAATAGCCAGCTCTTTTAAAATAATATTACAGGCTTTTCAGCTTGCTCACATCCTAATGCAGCTCAGCCTTTTCCATTTTAATCTGTGCTTTGATTCATATTCAGATATTGTAGCCATCCTGATAAGATTAACATAAATGTAAATAATATTTAAATTCAAGATGGCTTGGAGGATTTTTTTAATGATGAATATAATACTATGAATGTTTCTTGCATTGGTGGTTTAGGAAATGAATACTCTCAATTTCTCTTATAATAAAAAACTCTTCAGCCTGTGTTTAGACAGAGTATCCTGAGCTTGGTACGCCTGGATACTACAGCTGTATTTTTCCTGAAGTTTACATGGGGCAGATGTGATATGAGTCAGCTTGTAAATGACAACGTGAGTTTATAAATTACGAAAAATAAAGTCAGTGCAGAATTGTAACCCAGTCTGAAGAATGCTGTAAATTACCTCGGCATATTTCCAATAAAATGTGTCTACTAAGTCTGAGCTGTAATTGGCACTTAAGAAACATTCACAATGTGCTATCTCTTCATGTATTAGGAAAGACCAAGGAGATGCTGGGTCATTATGTAAAAATTGGTAATTAAGAGCAAGCAGTTTTCCAGTTAATTTACATCTTCATTACATTGAATATTATTTAGTTTTCTGTGTCCTTTTTGTGTCTCATAAACTTGACCCGAGGGATCCTACACTGTTAAAAGACATATAAATTATAAAATAAGACATATATTTAGCTGACTCATTGAACTTTTGTTGTGACTAATGATTCTTCCAGCAATCATTGCATAAGAGAAAACATTTCTTTTTGAGTAAATAATGTTCACTACCTTTTAGAGCTGCTGTCACTGGAAAAAAAATTAATGTACTGAAGTGTCTGCATTCTTTGATGAGCTCTCTGAGGGCATCTTGTAGCTTTAAATTAAACTGATCAAATAGAAAGCGATATACCCTTCAAAATACTTTAACTGATTTGACTACAAATTAAAATAAAAACATTCCATGTGGTTATGAGAAACTGATGGCAGGCTAAATTTCCGAAAGAAAAGGATTGATTATATTATCAAAACTGAAGTGAAGTTTTCCTTACGCCATTTACCAACATCTAGGACTATTGATGAAACGCCCAACTTTGCAAAAAGAAAGAACTCTGTGACCTTTACTCACTTAGATGTAGCATGCTTACACCTTTATTCACTTAGATGTAGCATAAATCAAGGTTGAAAACTGTATGTGCTCAAAGATGAGGTATGGTTTCTCTGATAATCTGAGTTTCCCATGGGATTGATGACGTTCTGGTTGAAGCTGATGGGAGATTTGCCATTGATCTAAATGATAGATACCTGTATATTTTGCAAATCAATTTCTTTATGGAGTTTGCTGCCGATGGGATTTTATTTGGATTTTTGAGGGATCTTCTTTACCTTTCATAGCAGCCTCAAGGGTTTATTCTATGTACTCCACTATGTATCCTTGTATCATTACTAGCTGCTGCTTTTAATTAATGTGATGATAAAGTTTTAATATTTTTCGTGTACCGATTGCTTCATTTACTAGCAGAATTCAGCCACTTCCAGACCTGACATTTTGCACAGCCTTGTATTTAATGCTGATGAAAGGTGTGAATAAGGAATGATTTAATAAACATTGTATACGGATAATATTTTATCTTTCCATGTCCCTTTAATTCTCACAGAGGTGATTTTCAATCAGGCTTGCAAAGAGAGACGTAGTTAAAAAAATACTATGGAAAATTTTCACCTTTGCATTTTGTCTTCGTGTGTTTTTTTCCATAAGCAAAGGAAAAAGAGAAAAGTTACTAATTCTCAGTCAACAAAGTAACATAGAAAAGACATACTAAATTCAAGAAACGTAATTTATTATTGACGTGGACTTTATCTATCACTTATATACCAGTACTGTAATACGTAGACTGCAAGATAAAGTGGTGCGTCACGTACTGAAAATCAGAGTTTAAGCTGGAACTGTGGTTTCCTTCTTGAATAGGTTTAGCAAAGTTTCATTTTTAAGCAGTATACAAATAATTTCTGTTCTCCAGTGGAAGAATGGAAACTGTTGTATTAAAAGGCAAACTAGAACGAGACACAAGATGAATTTGAACGTTTAGTATATAACAGCAATGAAAACTTCCATTTTTACGTCTTATATTCAATGGTTTTGAGAAATCATTAAGTAAATACCTTGATCTTTTATAGAAATCGGTATATTCATTTTCTGTTGCCAAGGATTTGGCATTGACTTTTGTCAATAAGGTTGATCTCCTGATTTCCCAAGTAAAAAATACAGATTTTTGTTATACAGGGCTTCTGTTGGTATCCATGCAGACAGGTTCATTTACCTCAGCCTTACAGAGTAGTGTATAAAGCATTCTAATTCCCACATCTCTCTTCATATATACCTAGTTCATTTTTTTTCGTCTCTTTATTTGTTTGAGTACATAATACGTACAATGGATATAAAGCACTATCAGCCTAGTAATCAAATAGACTTTTTATTGCTAAGGTAATTGCTTCCTGAGTGATGATCATAGACCTTCAGACTAGTCCTGTATCCCTCCATCCGCATTACATTTCATTTCTTAGGAAGAATTACTTGGGCTGGAGTGTTCTCAGAAGGCCAACGAATCTAGGCTGAGTGAAATTAAGAAAAAGGCGTGGTGTAGGTCTCAAGTATGAAATCTGGACCTCATTTGAAGTCAATGACAACATCTTGAAGACAGTATTTAAAAAAAAAGCCTTTTGAGAAAAAATTATCCTACTAATGCTTCCCTCTCAGAGGGAAACTAAGAGTTTCAGCTCTTAGATCTCTCATGAGTTCTGTGCAAAGAAATATGAAGTTTGTCAGGCAAACGGATATCAAAATTTATAGGGTACTTTAAAAATTAAAACCGATGCCCCAAATTCTGCTTCAACACTTACAGTATTTACAGGGCAACCCAGAGTTCAGTTTAAAATTCTTGTGGTGTGAATACAGATTTGGTAAGCGGGGAGTTGCTACCTGGCTTAGGTTAAGGTTCCAGTGATCTCGGGAAGGAACTCTTCATCCAATATGTTGCATTGATTTAGTTTACATATAGAGAAAAGTTAGTATAGTGCCTGAATCAGAAAGAATTAGTTGTTCTCATATTCTTAAATGCAGGTGAAAAAGCAAAACAACTTCTCAGAGACTTGCTTTAATAGTGCAATCTCAGAATAGATATAAAAAAAACCCTAAACCCCTCATGTGAAGATATTGCAGTAACCTACAAGAAATCAAAGCAGATTAGTTGCTTGTATTTAGCTAATTTAGTGTATGAATAATGAATGTATCGGACAAAACCTACTCAAAACAATGGTACCTACAAAAGTATAAATTTTACTTGCTGTAATTGGCAGATGAGAAGTAAACAGCTTAAAAATTAAACCTCTCATTTAAATTCAATGTAAGAGTTAATTAAAGAAAAAAGAGCCTTGTCACTTCTTCACGTCCTTCGAGTCCTTTATTTGCTATCTATAAATCAATTACTTGAAGTATTCAAAACTTTAGAGCTCGAAGATCAATCTAGCGACACAAATCAACACATTATCACTTCCTTCAGTCTGAACTAAGGTGGACGAGTATAGGGTAACGGGAAAGGTCTTGCCTCATAAGTTCAGCCATACCTACATTGAGATGATGTCTCATGCCAGATGTTTCTAGCTAATGTGGGAGAATCCAAAAAACAGAAGGACAGTAAAGATTCAGTGCTGTGCTTTAGCAGTACATAATTTATTTCCCAGAACACTTGTGATTTTACCTGTTGTTTGTGGAGGTAGACAGCTTTGTGAAGAAAGTAATAAACAGAAGCCCAACTAGCCATGTTGCTGAGTATCTTGTATGATTTCCTCACATTGGAACACACAAGAAGATTTCTAATGTGTATAGTTTTCCAAAGCATAGTGTTCAATGAAGGCTATGTTTAAATTGAGCTATATTTTTCTCTTTGTTCACATTCAAACTGCCTACAAATTATTTAGAAAGAGCTCCTCTTGATTCTTAATATGTGTTGAAAAGACATTTAAAAGTTGAAAATAATACATTTGGAGAGGTCCAGAAGTTACAAGCCCATGCTCCTTTACCGAAAGATTTGGGATTTTACAAAGTATAAAGGAGATTGCATACGTGAAAGTTTCAAAGAATCGCTCCTCTGTGTGACCAAGTACGGGAAGACCCTAAGCCTTGGAGTTTTTCTATAGTAATAACATTTCACTTTATGTAAAAGACAGCATGTAAATCACCACAATATTAACTTTGTACAGTAAGTTATGTCTTTGTAAGGGAATTGCAAAGTGGATGCAAAATTCTGCAGCAAACTTCCTCACCTCCTTAGACCTTTATTCTCAGTTTGGCTCGTATGAGCATTATGTAGCGAAGCGGAGAGCGCCATGAGAGTCTTCTATGTCATTTATTCTTCAGGATGAGCGCAGGAAGGTACGATTAGACTCTTGAGATGTTCACCTGACATAGCATAGCAGGGGACAAGCATAACTCCCAGCAGTCTGATGATCTAATAGACTTAAAACATTAAAAAAGAGGCAAGGAATAATATGGTCACCCTACCAATCAAAAAGTTAAAATGACCCAGGAAGATTTGGAAGCTTTGGAAATATAGAGGCTTGAGGTAAAGTGTTCAGAGATGCGCCCGTAAATATTGAAGTGTTGTCACAAGGTCCTTGTCATGAGTGCAACAGAATGTAAGTAGGTGATTTCTGAACAAATTAAAAAATAACAATGCAAAACCTGCAGCTGCGCTGTCTTTGGCTGAGCTTCCTTTGTATAAGTGTATTGCTTTGATCAGAAAAGATTGATTTTTTTTGTTTGTTTGTTTATTTGCTGGTTTTCCAATCATTATTGTTAAAAACAGTTCCCTCTTCTTTAAGGAGCAAGGACTGGCAGCATGTCAAAATCTCAGTGTATTGTTATGCAGCTGGCATATGTACTAGGAAAAAAAATATAAATCAAATCTGTGATGCACTACTGCATGTCAGATATGCTTTTCAGAGATAAGAGAATCCCATTACAAATGCTGATTTTTCAAAATTATTATAAATCATGACCAATATTCACTGAATACTAAAAATTCAATAACAGTGTACACCATTTCAATGATACTGCCTTCAGAATTGATGTGATGCTGAGTTACCGTCTGGCAGCCCTTCAGAGTAAGGATATTTTTAATATCTCAGGTCATGTAAAACTAAACAGGTTAACCTAAAACGTTGTGCACTATCATTTGTACAAACTGCCAATAACCATCACAAGGTAAGCACTTTTCTCCTGTGCTAAGGAATGCCACTAAGAGGATCATTTTTCTTCTCTTCTTGGATGAATCCAATTCTTTCACTCAATGGGGCTTCAATTCAGCTAACAGCATTCTGTGCACTCGAAGATAAGGCATGACCAGCAGCAAAACTTAACACAGGTCTAATAAGAAATTCTTTAAATTCATGGTTCTTACTGTATACCATACTTACTAAATAATCAAATCCACATATATATGTACATATACATGTATATACAAAAATCACTGCCATCAAGAAATAAAAATACTTCACAAGACTCAAGAGCATTTTAATACTCCTCTGTAATCTGAGAATCTTTCAGTCAGATTGTAAATGTGAGAGGCTAGGATTTGCTAAAAATTGATGTCGCAATATTCCCACAACGTGAATGTAAGGCTTTAGGCCTTTTAAACTCTCTGCACAACGTCTTCTTAGAAAGAGTGAGAGAGAGGGAGAGAAAGACCTTTAAACAAATACAGGACATGGCTCTGTGTTTCATGTATTCATCTATATGTTCTACATTTTAATGATGCGCATGTTTTGTAAGATATGCATTCAAATAATTTAAGGAACTTTGCGTAGATATATATTAGAAAGTTAAGTGTCTGAATTAAGCTCCCCATGATATTTTAAAACTTGTAGAAATATCCATTTTTCAAGTTGTCAGACTATCATATTATATATTTCTATCCATCATTTATTAGCAGTGTGTGCGTAACTATACACACAGCTTTGGAGGAAGAGACTCTGTTCAGAGTAATGCACTTCAGGCATTTTCTTATTGCTAGGAGGGGCTTACTTCTGCTGTGTTCACAAATTCTGTATTTAAATGCTTGGAGAGTGGAGAAGTGGAGATTGTGATGGGATGTGTGCGGCAACTGGGCTAGAACTAGGAGCCTGTACATCGTGGCCAAGATTATTGCTAACGACCACTTGTCTCCATTCCCTAGCCATGGAGATCCAATGTGGTAAGAAATACAAAGGCTTTGCGAAATACTAGAAAGACAGATAGAGTAAACTCTCAGTCATCCAAGCTGTGAATTAATCATACCAGGGAGGCAGAAAAACCTCACAACCCTTAGAGCCACTAAAGTTATTACTGAAGACTATATGTATAGACCGTATTGTTTCCAACAACCAAGATATCTCCTTCAGACAGTGGCTGTAGGAGGCCTAATTAAGTGAAGCACAGTGTTATTTGAGCCTGCATATCCAACTCTGGTCCAGATCACGTCCTGTCTAATCTAATCTCTTGCCTAAACAAGCATGGACAGGAGGCTTTTCAGCAGCCTGAGTCTGTAATGGCTGGAGATGAGTCAGGGCTAATGTGCCATGTTAGAGATGAGATGTTCCTTACAGAGAGCCACCTGGAGAACTCTCCTGTGCATGCTTCAACTCATTGGGCTCTGAACAAGCTAACTATCCCTGGCCCAAAATGATTTTATGAATTTGGGCTGCATTTCCCCATAGCTAATAAACCCTCTTAGGGCGCAGTTTATTGGGAGCCAGATCCATTGGGTCCAGAGCAGCCAGATCCAACAGACGAACTCTGCGCTCAGTCCAATAAGCCAGAAGGAGTATTTCCAGAAAGAGGAAATACTGAAGCTATTGTCCTGTGCTCCCCAATATGCTATGATTCAGGGTTTTAATTTTATACTGCCCTATTACCCTATGCATACTGCCTAATGCCTGTTATTTTCTGCGTGTGGAATGGCACAAGTTTGACTTCTCAGAAGGACTTTTCCCAGATTAATAGCTGTTCTCATTTATTTCTAATGCACAGGTTTAAACTTATGAATCCGTCATTTAGCAATTGCACCTCTACTATGAAATTTTGCCATGCATGCTGCAGGGAAAAAAGTCATTAAGGATCTCAACCAAGTTCTCTTGATGCATTTGTTTTCTCCTTTTTTTTAACTGGAGTTGGCTAAGACCTTTGTTTATCAAAATCAGAAATGAAAGGGAAGCTTATAAACTGCCCATTTGTATAATGAGCCTGTAATTATGTTAGCATTCAATTTTATAGTCAAATTAGAGACTGAATTTCCTTTATTCAGCACTGAACTTCACTTACACTTTCCCAGCATCTATAATGCAAAAATAAAACTCCTTACTTATGTCATACATTCGTGTACTTGTTTGTCACCTTAGTTGCTGGTTTTGTGACAATTCTCACAAAAAAAATCCTCTTTTCTGGTCATTCTGAAATGTTTATGAATCAGGAAGAAAATTGCCCTGAAGATTCAGCTGAGGATTCCTCTTGAATAAATTAATTTCCAGGTGATATAATCCAACACAGTCTTTTTCTTTCCTTCTTGTACCTTCATGTTAAGTAAGACTAACCTTCATGCTAAGTAAGATTTAGCAGAAGCAAATGTCAGGAGTCTAAGGGAAAACTGTTCCTCTCTTGAGATCTTGGACTGGAGGCTTGGACCTCAGGAGAATTTTCAATCAATTGCAAAATTTTGAATCGATTATAAGAGGAATGTAGCAAAAAGCCCTTTCTGTCCTGACTGCACTTCCATATGCTGAGAGTAGACTGCTGCATGTTTATTGCTTCTTCAAAAAGAGAGGGAATTTTTGAGATCGAGATCTTGGAAATACCTGAGGAGCAGGTATTTCAGTTTTGCATTTATATCTACAAATATTGTAGCCCATTAAAATGATGGCAAAATACTTTCAAAAATTGAAATTTGACAACTAAAAATACATATATGAGGTTGCAGCATCTATATTACTTCATTTTTATTTTCCTTTTTCGTAAAACTCCAAATCAAAAGTGTACCTAGTGAGATTAGTCTTTAATCACACAGTAACTTCCACAGAAACCATCAAGATTGGCAGAGCCCGTGCTACTTGACGTGAGTCGAATTTACTGGCATGAGTGTTTTTTTTAGGGATAGAGTAAACTTTCTGTCTCTCGCCGCCTCTGTAAGAGCAAATAGCAATGCAGGGGAAGGCAGAGAACTGACAGGAGCTTATTGGCTTCACTAGCATCGCCCTGATTACCCGTAAGAGACATGGCTTTTGATGAATGCTCTGAATATTAAGTGTTTGATTTCCTGGTTGCCTTTAATTTTTGACACAGGGTAATCTTACGGAAGCAAAAACAAGTAGCATCTGATCTCAAGTTTTAATCATTCCAATGTTCATCCCGTACCTGTCGTGGTTTAACCCGGCAGGCAGCCAAACACCATGCAGCCGCTCGCTCTCTCCTCCCCCCTCCTCCCCCACAGTGGGACAAGGAGAGAATCGGAAGGGTAAGAGTGAGAAAAACTCATGGGTTGAGATAAAGACAGTTTAATAGAACAGAAGAGGGAAAATAATAATAATGCTAATGGTGGAATATACAAAATGAGTGATGCACAATGCAATTGCTCACCACCTGCGCTGACCAATAACTAAGTAGCGATCGCTATGTCCTGGATCACGCCTACCATTCATATACTGAGCATGAACGTCACATGGTATGGAATACCCCGTTGGCCAGCTGGGCTAGCTGTCCTGGCTATGCTCCCTCCCAGCCTCTTCCAGAGCATGGAAGCTGTATGTCCTTGACTAGCCCTGCTGGCCAGGGTACTTAGCAACAACTGAAAACATCAGTGTGTTATCAACATTCTTCTCATACTGAATCCAAAACACAGCACTAGGAAGAAATTTAACTCTACCCCAGCCGAAACCAGGACAGTACTGAATCTCATCATTATTTCCCTCACAACTTCCCAACATTCAGCTTTGTAGCATGTGTAATTACCTCCTACAACTTATAACATTACCACCACTGGGGTACAGATCTGTCTCTGAAAAAATGACCTAATTTGGCAGATCTCGCCTGTAGTCAGAAAGTGAAGCTGGTTTTCTGAGCTGTCATTATGTCTTGGTTTTTCCTTCTCAGCTTTCAGTTGTTTTCTGCTACCTCTCCTTGCTTTGCATCTGCCTTAAAAAGTGCTCAGACAATTTGTTTGTAAATACACCACGTCATGATAGCAATAATCGAAGTAATATGTTTTCTCGCAGCACGAGGCCCTGAACTCATTCTCTCTTCACAGTATTTGGTAACATAAAAGAAGCTGGATTCTGATCTGCTTTATTTTAGGAGTCTAATATTTTATGAGTTTGAGTTGGGCAGAATTCCAGTAAAAAATAGACTTCCCTTATAAAATCCTACAGTAAAAATCAACTTGAAATTTTATGAATAACTTTGCGTTGGCCGTTACTCTAGGTTTTTCTAATAAACCTTGTGAGAATGTTCTGAAGAATTTACTAGAAAGGGGTAACTTTATGCTTTTTAATATAATCATAGAGTACAATATACAAATACTCAAAATTATATAAAATTATTACTTTTAAGGATCTTCTAGAATCAGTATAGGTGCGTATAAAATTCCTGGGTTTTAATTCTTTCCTGGCTTCATGTCTATTATACTTTGCAACAGGAATTTCTATCATGGATCATTTTCTTACAGTTCAAGGTGTAGCCTGAGTTGACTGACATCAAGAAATAAAAGTGAGATAGCTTATTTAATTCACTCCAGTTGAAGATATCAGGAACTTCTCACTACAGATGATTCAAGTTACTTTAGAATATCTAAATCAGCACTTTCTTCTCCTATTCCATTTCCTTTCTCTCCGTTTTTCTTTTCTTTTATAATACATCCATTTTCTCACTCTATTAGTAGCAAGTTCTCACATATCACTTGGATATTGAGTTCAAATGGGTCCAAAACCTCTTTTGAATCATGTTGAATATTGTCTGGAAATCCCAATGAAGCTAAATTCTCATCTTTTTAATTCTTGACAAATCGCATGAGAAAGCTCTGAAGAACTCAATAATTTCTGTAGAACTTTTTTTCTGAAGGGAGTGGAAGAAAAAGTTGTCTTTTTAGCTTTCTCACTCCATATCCTCCTTAGCAGTTTTGTCTAGCTATCACCTTAGCATAGGTGCAGGGCTAAGATAATTTTTCTCTTACTGAATTCCTAAGGATAACTGAAGCGTAAGAGTCCTCCTTCAAATAATTTCTTCTGCGGCAACACACCTGCCATACTCCCTATGCTGTCTGCTGCTGCGATGCTAGACTGTCTTGGTTTTTACCCCATGATGAGACTCTTTTGGGCTGGTAAGAGTAGCTGTATGGCTGTATTAAGCTGCATATTAGATTCCCACTATTTTTGACACACTGCAAATATTGCAAGAATATTCTTGTTTCTGGAACTCCTGGCCCTTGGAGAGCAGCTTGCTCGGAAAGGAGATTCAAACTATTTTGAGCCTTAAACAAAGACTGACATTTAAAAAAAAAAAAATTACACAAACCAGTTACTAGCTTTTGGTTTATTATGCTTGTCGTGATAAAGCTGTTTGCAGTGTTTTCAGTTCCATGGCAAATACCTTATCTCATTTGTTTTCTTCTTGCTCACTTTTTAAGGAGACATGGTTACTAGATATATAGATTTCATTTCTGGTAAGAAATCCAATACATAACTTTGTGTTGTATGAGGATGTTTGCCATTTGACTGCAGATATCACTAAGCCATTGGTACGTAATTGGTGAAGAAGAGACCTCAAGAAAAAGCATTGTTCCTGTTTGTCTTGCTTGTAACCTGCTCTGTTTACTCTGTTGAAAACAACAATTTAATGGAGAGGAAAAATCTCAATAGTTCTGAATAACTGTGCTTGTGCTAGCCTAATTTACTAGCTAATGCTTTTTTCCCTTTTTTTTCTGTAATGCATTTTTGAAGAAATATCTAGGCAGTTCCCAAGCATGAGTTTGATGAAGATAAGAACCTTTCTTAACTTCAAAGTGTGAGCATAACAATTTCAAAAGGCAGTTTCAGACCAAGCAGAGTAATTTTCAAGGTATGCTAGATAACTGCAGGAATATCTATCAGTCAGCCCCGTTTTACTCCTGGGATGAGTTCCTGTTGTTCACATCATTAAGGTGTTGAATTAAGTTTGCTTGTGGATCATAGCTGTAAGAACTGATTTTGAAAACAAAACCTAACTATTTATTCATCACCAGCTTTTGACTTTGGTCTGCTTTCCTCCATCCTTCCCTCCACCTCATTACCCTCCTTCCAGCTGTCCCAGCCCAGACATCTGGAAAAGCTGCTCCTGACTGGTAGTGACCTAGTGCAGTGGCTTCCACAGAACTGTATTTCCAAAAAGGTGAAAGTGGCTCTCAGAGATGTCAGTTCCCAAATGGATTATATTACCCTCTTCAACAGCATCAGCCATGTTCTGTATTCCTTGCATGAAGTCAAGGAGGATTTTGGTATGTAGAAATTGAACCCTTAATAGAACAGTTTCGTTGTTGTCACATGGAAGAATGATTTGCTCTTTTAGAATAGGTTGGGGAGGAAGAGAATCGAAATGCTCTGCAATTAATTCAAAGCTCTTCTGAGGTTCACCTGGCAATGATTTAGAAGAAGAGTCATTTATAATGTAGGTAACACTAGATAGCTATGATTTTTTGCTGATGTGGTCTTGTAATGCGGTCTTGTAAAAGAGTTCCCCTTCGTTCCTAAAGAGGTTATTTTAGAGCAATGTTTACATTTATGGTACTGATTAAATAAATAGATAGTTGCCAAATACATCTGCGTAATAGTTTCATAAATAACGGCTGCCACTTTATAATTCCCATATAATGCAAAGTGCATATTTGGTCTTTGAAAGAGGGAGAGATAGACTACAGGAACAAAGCTTCTAATAATTACAGTGGAAAAGAATGTAACATAACACAGGAAGGTTTCTGCCTCTCTATTAATGCTTTGCAAAGCCGAGATTTTCCAAGCCTTCTGTGGCCATTATTGCTTCAATCTTAATACGAAGGGTTCAATAAAATTTTTACTCAAATCCTGCTTTTTGAATATTACAAGATGACATAATAACTATGGAGACAGATTTCAAATTGTCATGTAAATTTCCCCAGTATTAGCTTTCAAAGTTTATTATTGCTTTATAATATTCATTGCTCGTAAGCTTCTTATTTATAGAGGCAGTGTATGTATTTGGAATAACTGTGGTAAATGGAGAGATTAAGGTAATATTTCTTCTACAAAATCTCTTTATTTGGGAGCCAATAAAAACCTAGGGTTTGCAATTTATTTTGTTGTTTATTTACTTGTGGTTGTGTATGTGTGCGTGTATTTTAATTTCAGTCAGTACAAGCACTCGCAAGGCAGAATTGTTACACTTGTCCCAGGCCATCAGGAATCTTTGGAAACTAATCCCAAAGATACATGTAAAATACTACAAAGGTCCATGTACATAATACAAGAAAATAGAATGTCACTGAGAGCTTTAAATAAATATCCCCCATCCTTCCTTGCAATTTCACAACAGGATGAACACATTTTTTATGAAGAAACATATTACACACCCTCTTGAAAATACGATATTCACTATTTTATTGAGTACATTTCCATAATGTTTAGTAGATAATATGTCAGCTCTGGATTGAACTTGCGAGACATATTTTAAAGTTGCAATATTCATGCCGTGTTGCCAGTACAAAACTTCTGTTCTTTCTCACAGCTATGAATGATTCTTACTTCATTGCATTTCATGCTTTTTTATTTCTGTGATTTGCAAAGTATATTATGTCTGTATTTCCTCTTGACCAGCACAGTCTATGGACTCTAGGTAGTGTAATGAGAAAAAAGATAGTATTCTAAGCTATCAATCGTGTCAGAATGGGATACAACAAGGGCAGACATAGAATTATTGTAATTATTTTTTTAACTCTGCATATAAATCTTCTGCAAATATAAAATTTTTTGTAAAGTTTTTTATAATTTTGAGGATATTTTACAAACATTAAATATCAATATTTGAATTAAAGATGCATTTTAATACTTACCCTTCTGTAACTTACAGGTGTTCTCTGTTAGCTTTTTGATTTATCTAAGGATAATATGCTTAGAATTTATGTATTCTTTAAAAGTATAGTCAGTATGATGCAGGAGAGCACAGCTTTAGTCCATTCAGACAGTAAGTACAATTATATCTACTTTCCCATTGGACAAATACATATATATTTTTATATGTGTGTGTGTGCAGGTGTGCTTGTGTGTATAGCTGTGACAGAATGAAAGCAGGGTAGTGAAAGAAAGCAAAACTCAAAAGGGAATGCTAACTACCTGTTACTCTTATTTAATTGGTCATCAGAGAAGCCTAGTGATCTTGAGTAGTAATACCCAAGTTCACTAAGCAAGTTTCCTAGATTCGGGAGATAAGGCAGGTATCTCATGCATTCTTTCTGAAATGGTATAAAATTGTTCAGATGCTTCTCTGAAAAACTCCTCGGAAAAACTGCTGTCCTCAGCCTGTAGACATGCACAGGATTAAGTCACCCTTTTAAGCAGAGTGTCTGATATTGGGAAATCCTGGATCTGGAAGAGACAAATCCCAAATAAAGATTTGCCACACTGTCTTGCAATGCTTCATTGTGAATCTTTCCAATATTGTTCTGGGGAGACTCCCATTCGAGTTTTCTAATTCTTCTTCCTCCCATCTTCCCTCCCTCCCTCTCTCTCTCCTTCCCTTTCTTCATTCCCTCCTTTCTCCTTTCCTCCTTGCCTTCTTCCCTTCTTCCTTCTTTTCCTTTCTTTCTTTCTTTCTTTCTTTCTTTCTTTCTTTCCTTTCTCCTTCTGTCAGACATCATCAGGGAGGTTTTCCTTTGAATGTGCAATCTTCCAAAAGCACAGAGGATTCTGTCAGCTCTGTGCTTGAAAGTATTGCTGCCTTAAACATATTGTGTCCTGACATTAAAACTGATTACTTTTTTAAAATCCGCAGCCTGTAAATGATTCTGTGATGCTATCTTTTGAGTAATGCATGAGAAGGATGCTCTGATGTGCTATTCAAACATGAGTTCATTCTAAGTCAGAGGCACTAGTGCTCAGGTAATAGATATTTTTATACGGGACAAATGCTGTAACAATGGTTGTATAGATAAAAATGTTCATACTAGCTGACCAAGAAAGACAAGAATTCTGTTATTTAATAACTATGACAAAGAATCATAAATACCACAAAGCATGCAGCGTGGTAAGGAAATGAAATAGAAAAGGAATGAGATAAGAAAAAGAACATATTTTCCTGTCGGTTCATATTTACTTACATTTTTATCTCTGACCTCTCTATAAAGCAAGATTTTCGTTGTTCAGTCCCTAAAGAGATATGTTCTACTCTTTCAAATAAGAACAGAAGCAACGAAGCAAACATGAATGCAACCGCTACAAATGTAGTGACAGCCAGTTGGCCCATCCATGGAAAGACATTTTGCCTTGATCTGCAGCACCAGAATACCAAGCAGCTAAGAGGTACAATAGGCTCTGGCTAACCCACATATGCAACACTAATCATACCTTTCACACCCTTTAAGAAAGCTGGGGTTGTCATTAATCAGTCTTCAGGAAGCCTGGCACAGTCGCCCCCAAAAGCAGAATGAATTCAGTGATCTGGATATTAAAATCCCCTATTAAATAAGGTATTATCTTAACGTAGCTCATTATGCAAGCTTGTCACTCTTTGAACTAGTTCATTTCCTGTATAATTTTAAAAATGAAAAGGAGTTGGATAAGTCTTCCTCAGAAACCAAGAAAAAAAAAATTAATACAAAAAGTCAAGGTAATCTGTATTCTGTGGTCACTTTCAGACTTTTAGATTGACTTAGAATGACTAGTTTCCTTATGGTCCTGCTCTGCTTCCTCCTTTTTCCAACCATGCAGCATGAATTGTAAGTTTCTTTTTTGTTTGGAAAAACTCTTGGAAGTGTTTTTCAATATATGTTATGCAAACATTTTACTGGATTTCCTGGATTTGCAGCTATTTCAATGTCTCAAAAATGGGCAATTTGTCAAAAAACCCCTAGCAAATCATACAAGGACTTTCAGAACTTTACATTCATGGTAAATATTTTGGTCAGCTGTGTTCAGAATCTCCGGACAACATTAGAAATTTAGAAGCAATACAGCCTTGGAAAAGTGGTGTCTGCAGGTCAGTTACAAACTCAGCTTTTTGCAGTATATTTTATTTTTTAAGATCCATTCTGGAAGTATTGGCAATATCTTACACAGTCATAGAAGAAGGAGTTGCGGTTTCAAGAAAGATTAAGCAAAACCGAAGCAAATGCTAGAAGCATCAGCTTGAAGTTATGTTGCCGTATTTTTCACACAGTACTTGTGAAAAGGCCTTCTCAGGTTTGATGCTCTGTTGAAATTGTGTTGTTTCACAAAATCAGGAGAAAGGCCAGCCATGAGTGTTTCTCATTCTTGGTTACTTACAGAGATTTTGGTTAGTAAAACCAGACTGGGAATCTTCCAAAAAATTCATAAAAATATGTTCTTTTTGATCATGTAGGGTAGATCATGTGCATGCTTTTAGTATTACTGCAAAATGCAGTAATACAGGAAATCAGAGGAGCTCTGAAATGGAATGGATATTGGTTAAAACAATTTCATCTCTTGCTGTGTTTCTTTTGCTTCTAAGGGAGTAGTTGGATTAATTCTTATTTTGTCCAGATGCGAATTCACTACACACTCTTCCTGAACACCTGCTTTCAGGCAGATGCTGCTAGCCTAGGCTGTGACATTGATACAGTACAGGTAGTGGCTGTGTAAGGTCCTGCCTGGCATACTGTTATTTGCAGAACCAGGAGGAATCCACTTGGATATCTCCTAATTTTAATACTTGAGTTCATGAGTTAGGAAGCCAAAATGAAGAGTTCCGTTTTGCTTAACAGCAAGAAATAAAGAACCTGGTTTAAGACAAACATTTTGAAGGGGGCCATCTACATTCAGTTTCCATCTTCATATTTAATAATTCCGTACTTCTGCTAACATGATTTAGCACAAAAATGTATTGCATTCCTTTCTTCCTTTCTTTTTGGATTAACATATGTCACTGCATTTTAGTTAGCTGTAGTTTGCGTTTTTGCTGTAGAACCTCCCTAATGATAATATGTTTGTGTGTGTATGTGTGTGTTTTAATGGTGTTTTCTTTTCTCATCAGCGTAGCATAGTTTCATGCATTGTATCAACCTCAGTACATGCGATCTCTTTATGCTACAGATCAAAAGGAAGAGAAAAGAATGGAAAATTTATTTTCCAAAGCGTTAGTAAAAAGCTCATTTCCCCAGAATAATGGAGTCCAGGTAGCTGGCAGGCAGGCTTTCGAAACGTCAGATCTCCCGAGCTGGTGCACAGTTTCAGTTCAATAATTATTCTCATTCCCACTATGCAGCTACTCGGCAGCAAGTGGCGCATCCAAACTGCACCTCGTGATTAGAATGGCATTAAAAAAGAAGGTGAGAGAACTCTTCACGTACACACCAATTTTCTTTCTTGCAGTAAAGACTCAAGTTTGTGTTGCTGGAAAGAAACAATTAGGAAATGAAATTGAAGACCTGTGTGGCCTTGTGATTCAATACCACTCTGAAATAAAAATTGTAACGATACAGTGTAATAATCTGCCTGATGCAATGAATGAGGTTTAAAGTCCTTAGTCCGTGGCAATGCTCCAATAAAACTAAAAAACAATGTAAGGTTCCTTTGGGCATGCTCCACTGTATTAGTATGCGGTGACATGTACTGACAAGGCATCTATAGCGAGTGCTCTTGGTTTCGTTTACAGACCTGCCAATAGTGGCTAGCAATCGCCTATGAAAAGCCATTATACACTGGCCATAAAGCCACACAAAATTTTCATTATGTTTCACTTAAAAAGTGCTTGTTTTGCAGGATAGAGGCCATGTCAATAAAATGGATTGGATGTCACTTAAACCAAGTGACGTGCTAATCTCCTGGAGGCCTTGTGTCCTTAATCTCTACAGGACACAAGTCAGTTTAGAAGCATGAGCTGTTCTCACAGGTAGCAACTATTGAGCTCTTTAATGTAAATTCAAAGGCAAAGCTTATCAGTGTGTTTCAGAAATTGCTTCAGCGCGGTTGCTGTCTATGGGAAAAAAAATCCCCACACTTCCCCCAAAATCCCTGGGCAACTTCCAAGCTTTCACTGTGCCCGCGAGCACCTTTTAATTATAAAGAAATTGGTTTTGGTGATATGTGCCCTGTGACCAATTGGATTAGAGGCATTTCTTCGGGCTATTATTAAGCTAACTTGACTATTGCCCTTGTGTAGCTAAGCATGATCAAAATATAAAGTATGGGAGAGCATCTCGGTTATGAACCATAGTACAGTGCTCCCGCAGACTAAGTTCTTCAGTTCATTAAAAAGAAGGTTCAATGACTAGTAATACTATAATGAAAGGGCAGAATAATAGGCACAGGATCAAGGATGCTGTAACTCATCGGGATGAGTTACAAAGGCTATTGAAAGATTCAGACTGCGGTTTTTAACATTTCAGTGGGCTGGTCATTATTAGACAATAGGTGGGGCCATAGGAAACCTATAGACAATCTGTGACTCCTTAGAAGGATCTAAAGATGAAGAACTAAGGTCTCCTTGGAATGACTGTAATAATATGCTAAACATTATAAGATACTAAAATACATTTTCTGGTGTATATTCCTTGCCTGTATTTATCCACTCCTCTGCTAACTAACAATTGCTAACAGATTTCATACGTGCTGTAAATTAAAGCCAGTTATTTTTCTATTTGTTTGAGCCATAGCAAGTTTTTCACTAGAGAGCTGATCCGTGAATCAAAACCAGTTCTTCAGAGCTTGTAAGTTAAAGTCAAAACGGAGGAGCAGAATGCTCATCTGTATTTCTGACATTCTGATCTATCTCACTCTGAAATCATGAACTGAAACCAGTGTAAATGGATGGGCTCCATTTATTCTTCCATCATCGTTTACTGAGAGCAGTGCAAAATGCAGCCTTTCTGGCTGTGTGTGACTATATTTGGTGTGAATTAAATGATGACAGGGAGCCAACTCTTCAAAGTATTTTTACTGCTTATACATAGCATGAGGAGGGGAGAAATGGGAGTAAGAAAAGAACTTTTAAGAGATTTGAAATTTGTTCATCACGAAAGGAGGGGTTTTGTTTTATAGAAGTGGGAGGTAATCACAAACAGTAACATCAGAACATGCTCCAGCTAAAATAATTTATTATTAAAATAAAGTTTTTGAGATATTAGAAGAAAGTACCAGAGTTGATCCTCATTCTTCTGTGTGACAGGTCGCCACACTATGCTGATTGAGATTTATTGACATTTAAACTGGACAGTATCACTGCTAGTATCACCCCGTTATAGCATTTACACCGCTGTGAATAATAGCCCTGCTGTGGAGATTTGATCAATTCCTTTGTGGCATTGCAGTTTTTAGGATTTTTACCAGGTCCTTTTATTAAAAAAAAAAAAAAAATCTCTGCAATTATTTCAAAATTCTTTTTCTATGGAAGGAGAAAAGATGTCAGTTAGATCCCCCCACTCATCACACACAGAACTGGGAGTTTGGGAGCCACTTAACCATCATTGCTCCCATTCCTAAAAGCTGAAAACTGTCTTCTAATTTCCATAATAAAATTGATTACAGTCAATTTGTACTCATCTATTTAGACCCTGTTATTTTCCTTTAGTACAAATAAATGCTCCTTCCTTCTAGTGTTTTTCTCTTGGGGTATTTGTAAGTCAATTTACCCCTGTCTTTGCTGTTTTGCTAGATTAAAAAGCCAAGCCATGGCCAGAAAGATTCTTGTTTTAAGATGCACTCTATATTCCTTTGATCACTCCAATAGTCTCTCCCTTCATTAAATCCAACATAATTTTTTTTTAATTGTAAAGATGGAGCAAAATTAAAAGTTGAGGTCTCATCAGTGACTTAAATAACTGTATTGCCATTTGCCTATTTCTGCTGGAAATATCTTGTGTGATAGATCTTTGGATTACATTTGTCTGTTGCATGACCACATTATACAGTATCTAAAAACTAGTATTATACAGGGTAGCTGAGTTTTCCCTGACTGGGATGCACTATTACATTTGTATTTTTCTGTGTCATCAGGAACAGTAATAGAAAATAATTGTTGTTAGTAGCCTGTAGTGTGTAATTTCATCTCATACCTGTGCCTCATCCTCAATGCCATCCATTTTTTCCTCCATGATATATACACGTGTCTCGCTGTTATTGATTCAGTTCAACATTCCATTATGAAGAAATGCAATTAGTATCCAACATTTTTGTGTGCCAAGGGTAGTTATAAAATTATTAAGTAAGATTGATCCTGAAAGAAAATTTGGAGAACTCGGCTATTGATCTCGTTCCAGTACAGCTGTTCGTTCAGGATGACCTGTTGTCATCTGTTCTCTGGTAAGGTCCTTTGGCATTTGATACTTCCTGTACTAATCCCCATCTTTTCCAATTTATAGAACATGTTCTTGTTATATTAAACATTTTACTGAAATTAAATCATTTACTTCATGACATTCTATTTGTTTAAAAAAGTTACTGATCTCTTATACCGGACAGTGCATTACAAGCTGTTCCCGGGTAATTCCACGTAGACTAATGTTGAGGTTCTCCTTTGTCTCATTTTCTGTTAATTTCCATGTCTTCAGTTACTCTTGCCTTCAAAACAGTGATCCAACATTTTCTAGACTGTAAACAAAGGAAAAAAGAAATCTGACTTTGCCATGAACCCTCACTGAGAGTTTTTTTTCCCCCATGTAATTTTTACGTAAAATGGGGTGAAATTCCACCCTCTGTTTTTCCCTTTATTGGACTGTAGAAGGAACAGAAGAGTGTAGGACATGGGGATGTGTGGGATCCCCTTTTCCTCTTGAGTGGTTCATCTCTTACAAAGGTTTTATCATTGGCAGGAGAAGGGAGAAGGTCTCATAGCTGAAAATCCTATGCCTTGATCACAAGACCATCACTGACAGAGGAATGGCTGCATTTTTTGAAACAAACATTTGCTATGAGTTCATCCACTTAATTTCTAGCACCAGTAATGAATTACAGTAATTGTACTATTAGCAACATCCTTTTACTTAAATAAAATGTGTATTCCTTCTCTTGCAGATTATACAGAAAGTGAATAATCCTTGCAGAGGTACAAGTTACAGAGTTTCTTCTCAAATTCGATTAAGTAGGACTTAGTAAAAGTGTTCACTTTGATGAGAACAAATAGAGCTCTGCACTTTTTTTAGCCGCATCTCCTTTCTGAGGCTGGTTGATCCATATCACTTCTGGATATATGACAAAGATAGCGAGGAGTTAATGGCTCTGTGTAACAAGGTGCTCTGTGCCAGAACCGTGCAGCTGTAATGAATTGGCTTAAACATTAGCAGTATAAAGTAATTTAAGATTAAATTTTACAGCTCATATTTTTACAGTGAGCATTACCCACTATTACAAGGTATCTCCATCTCATATTTCACGCCGGTTAGGATGAACTCTCATTTTCACTGAAATCCCCTCTTCTTGGCCCAAAGACATGTCATATGTGGGAAGCTAAAAGCAAGGATAAATACATTTAGAAACTTGAACTAGAACGGTCTTCAGCTGAATATATTTTTAATCATCTTATTTGGCAACTGTTAAATTATCCAAATCATATCCTGTTTCTAACATTCTGCTATTGCAACATGAAACATCTCAATGTTTCTTCATTTTTTTTGGGATATCAGAAAAAAATGTATCTTAGAAATATATCTTAATACCACAGCTTTATAATCTTTGACTTTTACTTCTTTTTGAGGTAGTATGGTAGTAAGTAGCAAACAATAAAGTTGATCAATGTGAACTCAACAAAAAGTATATACTGACCATAGGTCAACTTGTGCTGAGATTATTTTACTGCTCTTCTGATTTGTATTCCCTGAAGCACCCAAGCCAAAATGTCATGTCAATCAAACATATAATTTTATATAATACCAGTTTTTTTATATATTAGATTAGTTGAAAAAAAATGCGGAATCTATGTTTTAATGAACATTTCTTTTAGTGGGAAGATGGGCACAGGAAAGAGTCTGTCTTCACCAGCCATGTTTTTTCAACTCCCACATTTCCTCCTCAGTTCCGTAATTTCTGCTGATGGATCTAACTGAAAAAAAGGAGTGAAGAACTGATCCAGGCTGAAATCGGGCTTAAAAAAGGGCTTTCTTCGCTGTTGCTAGGACCTACAGATGGTTGTGTTAGCATGGCAGTGTGGGAGTTGGGAAGACCAGAAAGGAGGTGAGGCAAGAAGAAGGGTTGTTTAAGCCAGAGCTGCTGATGATTTATTCCCCCCCCCCTTTTTTTTTTTTAATACCACACCCTAAAGTAAACGCAAGATGTTGGCAGAACAGCAATAAAATAATGCATTTAATTCTGAAGGCTTTTTTTCCTGGAAAGGAAAAGCAGCGTGAGAAAATAAGAAAAAGTGAGAAGTCGAAACTTTTGAGAAGGTTTTAAAAGGTTTACTTTTGCTTAGGAGAGAAGTTCTGGCACTGACATTTGTCTCCAGAGTGTTCAGATTTTAACATACTTCTGCAGCCTTCAAACTGATGTTCAGCAATTGGAAAATACATTCTGCTTTGAATGAAAATTGGTCATGAATGTTGCTGTTGGGTTGGATTTACTATCCTTCTACACCTGTTTTTAGGCAATAAAAACAAAAGCCAGACTGGCAGGCCCTTAGTGTATTTGAACAGGGGAATGAATAGAGAGAAATACCTTGAGGGGCAAATATTGAAAAACAAAAGCCTGCTTGGAAGAGAAAAATCTAGCAGAAAACTGGTTTACAAAGTGGTGGCATAATCTGTTAATAGCTGTGCAAAGTTTAAAGTGATACAAGGTCAATATGCTATGAAGGTAAATTAGTACTGGGTACATGAAGCAATTATACAAATAATCATGCTATCGAAACCGCCGACATTTCTAACAGTGAGAGGAAAGCATTTACACACTGAAACTTTTCAGTGTCACCTTTGTGAGGACTACTCTGAAACTTTTCTTCTAAATAATCACTTTAGGTTGTCTTTTCGTATGTGGCAGGTTTTTAATTTACATTTTTACTCCCATTGGAATGGTATCCCGGAGTGTCCGGACTGTCGCCTGTCAGGAGGATTTTCATACTCTTACCGCTTGCTCACGTAAAATCTCACTGTCATTCTAATGGTTTTATGGCCTCTCAGAAACTATTCTTTCCCTCTGATGTTTGACAACAGTATTGCCTAACCATATGCTCCTAAAATTGTGCTTTCAGCCCCCTCCTTTTCCTTAACAAATGTATAAAGGAAATGGGCTCTTACGGGCTTCACTGTAAATAGGGATCTTAAAATGCTCTAGAAGCAATAAAAAAGGCAATGGTATTTTTTGTGGGTTGAGACTGAGCTGAGTAAACTGTTCTTTTTTCAGATGCTACCAAATGCTTTTTTTTTGAAATAGACTGCTGCAGGCTTTATTTTTTTATATGCTTTTACTAGGTCATGGCGCCTAAGATGTTTCCTTTAAAGCATAAATGGAAAATATCTGCTATTTATTTATTTTGATGTATTTATTACAATTACATTTGCAAATCATTTTATCTCACAGATTTTTCTTTGCTTCTGAAAGAAGCAAAAGACAAAATGAACAGTTTTTGAGACACTGAGGCGTTTTCTCTGGAGAAAGAGAAAACACTTTTTCCAGATTACTCAGAAGGCAGCTATGACAGAGAATATCAGCACTTGCTTTTGTTGCATCTTTATGGAACGTGGAGCAATGGGGGGACAAAACAAGCTTACAGTGCTTTTACAGCAGTGGTATCAGAGGTGAAATTTGCAGCCGTGCAAACTGTGCATGCCACCTGAGAGAAGAGCGCATCTTTTGCACTACTGTAGATAAGAAGCTGGCTATAAGGTTTTTAAATTAACTGTCAAGTTAATGTTAATTATTTCTTGTCGTGGTGTTTAGAGGGGAGTGAAACTGGGGCAAATTGTATCTTCAAGAACCTCTGGCCTGAGCCAGTTGAAGATCTGCTTGTGACTTAAGCAAATTCCTGCCAGGCATTTTGGCTCTGAAAGGTCCTTAAACAATGCACATGTAGAGAAACACCGTCAAGGTAAATTCCCTTTGAGGAAACGTCAGTGTTTAATTCAAACATCAGTGAATCCATTTGGAACTGACTAGTGGATTGGTTTGAGGGTGAATTTAGCTACTGTTCTTCATCCAGCATGTTTATGGTCGGTTATCAGTCTCCCTTAAGAAGCAAGGAATTTTAAATTATGTCATATGAAATCCACGCTCAAGTCTTCTTCTAAGGCGCGTGTATATTCTTGAGTTTTGCTTTATGATTGCTGTATGCTCATGGGTATAGAAAGAGTCTAGAGAAATACTTCAGGTGGATTTTTCAAAACAGCCAAAAGATTTCCTGTCCTCTGACTGCCTCTACCAAAAGGAAACGGTCCTCTCCCAGTTCGCGGCTAGTTGTTCTGGGGATTGCATCGGTTCCATGCTGTGATAATGGGGGATCTGCATTTCTACAAATCCTGGGATGGATGATGATTTCACACTATATCCTCAGGGGGAAAAAAAACCGCCAACAAATAATAACTTTGAACGTATACACACACACACACCCCCACCCACCCCCCCCACCTAACTGGTAGCAGAGCTCTGAGCAAGGACACCATGCAAGAGGAAGGAGGGTTTGGGGAATATGTTCTCTTTTAACTTGCAGTAGGTAGCGGACTGATCATTGTCTGTGTTTATCTGGAGGGAACGTGTAGGCAGTATGTGTGTGGGTAAAACATACGTAAACAGTAATCATTGTTACCACTTGTTTAAGCCCTAAACTCAGGGCTTCAGGGATGGATATGGGCGTACTGGCTCTCAAAGCTACTCTTCAGAAGGAAGATCAGTGAATCACCTACAGAGCAGGCATACTCATGAAGATGACTTCAAATTTTCATCACAATTTTGTCTTCAGCTCACATTACAGACATGTTACCTTCCTAGTTTGCTTTAGGTAATCATATGTTACAGCTGCTTTACATTACACAGTGTTTTCAATGAGTGAAACATTGGTAATGCTGCTTATCCTCATTTCTTCTGTGGCCTGCTGCTTGCACCGGAATTGCCTGGTTCATCTAACCTAGTAATCAAACAACATAAACATGTATAAATCTGTATTGATATCAATCACATCCGTATAGATACATAACAGTGGATATATTCACTGTGTGAAGAGTTTCATTCTACTTTTTCTCCTGTTACTTGACAGAACCAGAGGGCACGAGAGCAATACAGTATATTTCAAGGTTGAAGAGTTTACGTATGTCTTAACATTTTAAATACAGTATTCAAATGAAGTTATTTCCCCTAAAAGACGCTTTACTATTTCTAACACTAACAGCAACTCATTCCCTTCATATCCACTCTCCGAAATCATAACATGGTAAAAAGTCCTGCTACCAAGGGCTTTTTTAAAACACAGTCTTAACACCCATAAAAGGTTGTCCAGGGAACTGATGATCATGTTTGGGTTTAAACACGGCAACTCCCAATATCCGAGTGCTGATAAAGCTTTTTGGAATCTCCATGATCAAAACGTCTGGAGTGGTCTTTGAAATGCAGTGGCCAGTAGAGCTGTGGCCGTAGACCACTAAGCATAGAAAAATGAAGCTATAAACAGAACCGTTACTAATTTTTACAGTTTTCCTAATATGGATAATTGCACAGAGTATTACTTCAGCTGCCAGGATGATACAACCACACAGAGCTGCAATTTCAAAGAATACATTTTGAGGGCTCAGTATGGTGCATGTTCCTTCTTACGTTGTATCTGTTCTTGTTTTCACTATGTAAATAGCTTCTAACGGCTCTTTGCTTCTGCCCTTCAAACGGTGGCCTTTGTAATATGAAAGAAAGATAGTACTAAGCGCAAGCCTATTTTGCTGGAGCTAAAATAATCTATCTCAAAATAGAACATCTGCAAACCTCACCCTGTGATTGAAATTCATTTCAGATATTGTATGAATTTTGATTCCTCATGTTCTCAAAGAGCGCTTTCTTTTGTTTTATTTTACTGCTGATAGCCCAGACGCTCAAGCTTGTATAGGCAAATGGCAGCTGAGATAGCGAGGAGAAGCAGCCTTAATCTTCTTGCTTTCCCAGGATAGTGAACAGTCACAGCTGCATTTGTTGCGCTTCCTTCCCTGTAGAGGCTACTTTGGCCGGATAACAGCAGGAATGAGGTGCTTGGGAAGAAGAAATCCGGAATAACACGAGCACTTTTCTACAAAGCAGCCTCCCAGCTACGTTGGCTCTAAGGTCTGTGATGCACGGTTTTCCAGTTCTACACCTGTAAACTGCTGCTGCCCTTAGCAGAGGCAGTTTTAATTTACACCACCTATAGTCATGATGCATTTAAAGTGCATTTAATCTGGTTTATTTATTCCTAGTCGCTTATATATCAGTGAGTCTTTGCAAGTTAAAAGAGACTTCTTCAAGTCTGCTACTTTTAGGAAGGTACAAGGAATCAGGATGAGTTATGGTGCGTTATTCAGTTGCATTCTGCTTTGTTCTGAATCTTTTCTTCCCTCCCTCAAGGATCTGCATTGCATTCAGTATGTAGTTTATACTGTGCTGTACCTCTTTTATACCTCCTGACTGCCTCTCACCTGCATTCCGGAGATCTGCATCCGCTACATCCCTCAAGGAGCCCTATCACACTCCTTGTGAAAACATTTGAACTTTAGTTTTATCATCTGAAAGAGGTCATTCCACAGGTTCTATCAAATATAATCTTGGATGAAACCAACATAGCTACTATCAGAGTAAATCTTAAAGGTTAAACCACACATTCAAAAGGTCCTGCGTCGTGTATATGCCCATGTAATAATTTAGGCAGGGCTAGAGAAGAGAGGATGTTTGGAACTCATGTAGACTGAGAGTAGGATCGTTAGGAGCTGACCATCCCCTCTCATACCTAAGGACACCAGAAGATTTGTGCATGTTTATGGCATCAGACGGATAGTGCATCACATTAATGCAGGCCAATAAATCATGTTTGTCTCCAGAGACATTTCTGTGCATCAGCACCTGAACAGAATCGCTATATAATCTTTAACCCCTCCCCACACACCCTGCCTTGGCTGACGCCTGACTGTGGCAATTTTAACTGAAACGGGCAACTGCAGCACGGGGCGGGAGACCTTTGTCATCGCTGTTTCGCCGTGGAATTACTATCGGGCACAGGAAAGGAGAAGCCGCCACTCTCTGGGCCCGCTCTTGAACCTGGCCTTTTCTCAGGAGCTGCAGGCTGTGAGGGTCCCTGCGGGGAGGTGTCCGGGGGGCCGAACGCTGCCGCCGACGTGACTAATCGCTCCCTTCTAACGGGGAGGGACAGATCAGCGCGGGCAGGGTTTTGTCTGGGCACGGCTCCAGCATCCGCAGCCATGCACTTAGGCAAAGATCTTTTGCTGGAGATCTTTACTCGGGTTTATTATTTCTGCTGAATTCCAGCCAGCGAGTGGAAATTCCCACCAGGAGGTGGGAGGAGAATAAGTGGAAAGACATTGAAAACAGAAAGGATAAAGGACAGAATAAATTGAGCGACAACTAGCATATTTAGAACCAAAAATGAGAAAGTAATCATCCACTCCTGGAACTTAACAGGATTTATTTTAAACTCTAACTGCCTGTGCATAGAAGGCAGGCAGAAAGCACAATAGCATTCTCCTAAGTACTAATTAGTGAGCAGTGGAAAGTACAGGCCCAGCGAGGTGAAAAATTGTGTGTAATTTTTAGGTGTGTGACACAGGTGTTTCTCTTTTGGAAGCAAATCCGTTCTGCAGAGAACAAGGAAAAATCTTCAGGATTTAACAGGAAGCTGGAGGCCCACGATAATGCCAGCAGACTTGTTTGCATTAAGAGAGAGTATTCCTCAGTAATGTTTTTTTTCCAAATTTTCTGGCAGGAAGAAAAGCACGCATTAATCAGCTGATTTCAAGATCTAATACTTTTTTCTGAAACACTACCCTCACAAAATGAAAATACCCCAACATTTAGAAAGGCTAGCTCTCCATACTATAAAGAGTTCCCAAATCCTGGAATATCCTTCCTGGTGATCATTTCTCAGTGAGATCTGAGAAAATTGTAGCCTGCTTTTCCACATTTACATTTTCAAGTAGAGGCTAGTTGTATTTTTACCTTGCTTATAAAAATGCAAAAGAGTATTTTCACTCAAAAGTATACTGTCATGTACCCAGGGTCTTCCTTTTTAGTGGGCTTTTTTTTGTTGTTCTTTTGGCTAAGAACTGCAGAATCGCAAGCCTTGCTTGTCTGAAGTAGATGGATAAACTCCCCTATCACACACTATACTTAAGAAATGGAGCTTGCGTGGCAGAGATTAAAAATGTAAAGAAGAAAAAGCTGCTAGTTTATCAATCGAACTCTCTCTCTCCGTGGGTATCTAGCTGATTGTGTGGAAGCTGCCCACACGCAGCACTGTACGCTGCGGGAAGCTGCTGTTCCTCCCTCCAAACTGGCTCAGCTCGGCAGGTGCTCACACATCCTTCCAGTGTCCTGACAACTGGCTTAACACTGGGATGAACTGTCTTTCCTATACACTTCCTCAATTCAAATAATAACATGTAGTAAATTAGGTGTCAACCTGTTTGTCGGGACATTTTTAAAGAGGGTAAAATGGTGATTAGGCCAGCCAAAGAGTACCACAATGCTCAGTAGCTTAATTCCACAGCAAAGAGCAGCGGGAACTGCATCGCTGTCTGCAGTGTGTGCCCAGAATCATAAACAGAAGATTCAGTAAATGCAGGTACAAAACCAGGTGCTTTAAAATGTACCGCCTTACACGGATATAATGTTGTTTCATCATACAGGTATATAGTAGTTTTTCCTGTTAAACTTTTTTAAAGGCAGCAAGAATTATTATAGAGTATAAATGAAACACATGCTCACATCTGAGTACCTTAAAATATATGTCTGCATGATTCTTACCTAGAATCACCTGCAAACATTGACGAGGACGTACCGGTGAAGACAAAGCTCTACCCTAAATTCCTGTTTGATGATTGACTAGCAAAAGAAATTCACAGAAATGTTACGGATAAATAGCATGCTATATTTATGTAATTTAAAATGCTGCTCAAAGACAAAAACAATGATCAGAGAATAAATGGTTTATAGAAAGGGAAATAGATTTAATGTGAGAAAAAGATGAAGATTAGGAGGTTAGTATTAGTGTTGCTACGATGAAGTGCATTCAGTTATCTTTTTAAACTTGTCATCCAGTGGAAACATCCTTTTTAATAAAATGAGTAGTATTTTGAAGGAACTCCAAGTGAGCACCTTTTGATTCTTCAGACAAGGGAGAAGGCTATCTGCAATTTAGTATTTCCATGGTAGTAGAGGGAGAGGGCCAGGTTCCTAGACTGTTATTTTTTCAGGACTAGCTATATTTAAATATATGAAATACTTCACAATTCTTGTTATGGAAATGAAAAATCAAAGTGAAATCACATTCCTTTTTTTAGAGAATAGGTTAGAAAAGCAAAAATTACAGTTAGTGGTTGCCCTCATTTTAGGCTTGAAGCAGACTGTGATAGAAACTACATTGTGAAATAAATTATTCCTTTTTAATTACTTGCAATAGAAGTTATACCTTTATCTATAAAATCAAAGTAACTGATAGATAGGAGGAATGTTGATGTATTTAATGGCTAAACTGATTTACACCTTCAATTCATGAAACATGGAAGAGGATTTGATCATCTGTTACTACAGTGTAGGAGCCTGAGAAGCCCCGACGTGCTGACAGATTGCATGCAGCAACATGCTTCTTCTCCAGGGAAAACACTGGTTCTTATTTTGAAAGATTCAGGCACTGCTCAAATATGAGTATCTATAAAATGCTCATTAGGGACAATAAAAATCATTCTCAATGACTGCAGTGTTATTAGGTGCCATCAGAACTTTGATTGATTTTCATTCTTGTTTGGGAATTTGCGTCGTGAAGAGATCCTATAGTCAGGGCTCACTTGTCTTTTGGGTTTATGCTCTCATTTTGAACGAAAGAGAGGATTTTTACACAGGGCTATCTGTGACTTGCATTTGTTCAAGCTCCTACTCTGCACCAAAGCACTAAGACCAGGAAAACAAACATACATCCCGGGCGGCCAGGGAGCCATCTAACCCCACGCCTAGGCTCTCACAGCATCCAGGAGCCGAGTGTTGGAAGGGGGTGAAAACACGATGAACGCAGAGGGATAATTCTTTGGTACGGTTTTCAACCCCTGGCAAGCCCCTTAATAAAAGTACCGAACAGTTACAGAAATACCATTATTTGATGCAGAAAGAGGCCAGAAAGAAATGGCATCTGTCAGGTATGCTTTTTCCCGTCAGATGAGTGTTTCTTATTAGTGAGACACCTATGCATTTTATTGTTGAAAGCATGTAACAGTCTGTAGAAAAGGGGAGAGGAAGAATCCAAAAGAGAGTGTTGATATAGGGGGAACCAGTTAGCTTTTTGGACAATCACCTAAAATAAAAGGGAGTAAGAAGAAATACTATCTTAATTCTTCATTATACACTGCCTTACGGGGCAGATTTTCTGCAGAATCTCTGTAACTTGTACTTCATTCATCTCTTCTCACAATCACATTCATTGCTAAATCGTTTAAGGCCATATTGTATGGCTTTTATTTGTGTCAAGTATTCAACCTATACTTCTACTGAATTAAGTGAAAACACTTAATATTTTCGATGTAACACTAAAAAAATTAGCTTAAAGGTTTGGGTTTGTTTTTTTTTTTTTTTTTTAACGTAATGTTTTAAGAAAAAAAGTAAGAACATAGAAAATTTTAAGAAAACAGATACTACTTTGCCCACTCCCTCTCATTCCTCTTTCGCCAATCCATATGTTACTGGGCTTATTTAGATCTACCAATAATAAATAAATGCAGATATATAGAAATAATAATACGGCAACAAAATTTAATGAATCATCTCTGCAAGGGGTAGTTAAATAAGACAACGCTAGTCAAACTTAGTATCAACTAATAAAATATAAACAGTGCTTATTTAATTAGATTAAAATATTGGTTAAAATCTTCATGAATTATTTAATGTATTGATTTATCTATAAGTAAAGAAGAATATTTATGTCTTGGGAGAATGTATATTTAATTTCAATCTCTTTGGCACATAAAATAGTTACGATATCCAGAGAAGAGCCAATATGTTCTTGAAATTAGTAAGGATTAAGGACCAGAGTTAATAAAGCCTTTGACTACTTAAATAAATTTAGATGGGAGTAGATGGAATTTAAGTGTGCATCCAAAATTATAAGAAAGGGAAGGAAGAAAGGGAGAAAGGGAGTCCTCCATTAGAAAGGAAGATTTGTTGAGGACATAGCCAGAGAACTACCGTCTATTTGATATACATCTCATCTGAACCTAGTGACACTGGTCTTCTAAGTGTATGAGAGTTTCTTAGTAAGTAAATAAGTTAGTAAATAAGGACAAGTTAATAGCGGTCAGTCTTGCCATTTGAGCTGTATCTTTAGGCAATTTTTACTGAAAGGTTAAAATAATATTTTAACAGCATTTCTAAACACAGAGATCTCTTGTGGAAATTTTCAAAACTGAGAATCTGCACATAAATTTAATCAAATTTATTATCAAATACTTGGTATTTTCTTTACTTGCTTATTCTACTTAAAAAGCAGAATCTGGCTAGACGATGATATTTTGATTGCAGGAAATCAAGAGTGGCTATAGTGGAACCAGTTGGCCATAGTATTTCTATTTGAACTCTTTCATATATTTTGCTTTACGTATACATATATGCAAATATATATGCAGATATAAAATGCATTACATACATTTATTTTGTATATTTAAAAAATCATGTTATAAATCTTGAAAGCTTCTTTTGCAATAGGCTTATATTTAAAATTGGAAATTGTGCCCAAGGACATGAGATAGGGAAAACAAATGTCATCAAGACCCTTCTGAGAGTTTATATCTAGTATGACTTATAGGGTGTGAGGATTTAAGCCGTTTCATTTCCTTTCCTAAGGTTAAAAGTGACATTGTTGGATTTAGCTTGTCTCAGGGGTGAATAAAATGTATAATAAGCCTTCTTGCCATTACTAATGACTGATGGTTGACTGAACAAGACCAACTCAGTCAGCCCCTTCATGAAGTTATGATCATGGGTTATAGAAATTTGAAATTTCTTCCCTAAAAGACCAATAAACAAACCTGTCTATTTCAGATGATCCTCTTTTGAGGCTATGGTTTTATCATATTTCCAGCCTGTTATTCTGAAAAGACCGTATTTGGTAAGTTCTTAGATATTTTTTTCGATTCAAACTAGTGAGTGCCCAAGATTTCTGGAGTTCTCTATCAGTTCCTGCTGCCTATGGTATAATGACCTTTCTAATACCAGGGAACCAGTGACAGATGTCTAATGTTTTTTTTGGCAAAAAAGAAAAAAAAAAGATTTTCTTTCCAAGTGTCAGTTTCAGAGATCTTATTCAGACAAACTAGTTCTTTCTAAATTCCATAAAAGTTAGGATCATAAGGGACTGCTAGTTCTCTTAAGCCATCCTTCTGCAAGGCTCATACCCTGTCAAGGTTTTTCTCAGGCTAAGAAGGATTTTATATCCTGAAGATCACGAGAGAAAATAATGTTGGCCAAGAATTCAGTAGTGATGTCGCTAAAGACGACCTCAGATATTCGTAGCTATGTTGGTAATGATATCAGTTGATCCTTTTAATCTATTCTATCAATTTCCAGTTAAATCCTTGATCACAGAATCATAGAATCATACAGGTTGGAAAAGACCTCTAAGATCATCGTGTCCAACCGTCAACCCAACACACCATGCCCACTACACCATGTCCCTAAGGGCCTCATCTACACGTCTTTTAAATACTTCCAGGGATGGGGACTCCACCACTTCCCTGGGCAGCCTGTTCCAAGGCCTGACCACTCTTTCAGTAAAGAAATTTCTCCTAATGTCCAATCTAAACCTCCCCTGGCGCAACTTGAGGCCATCTCCTCTTGTCCTATCGCTAGTTACTTGGCAGAAGAGACCAACACCCACCTCACTACAACTTCCTTTCAGGTAGCTGTAGAGCGCGATGAGGTCTCCCCTCAGCCTCCTCTTCTCCAGGCTAAACAACCCCAGTTCCCTCAGCCGCTCCTCATCAGACTTGTGCTCCAGGCCCTTCACCAGCTTCGTTGCCCTTCTCTGGACACGCTCCAGCACCTCCATGTCCTTCTTGTGATGAGGTGCCCAAAACTGAACACAGGACTCGAGGTGCGGCCTCACCAGTGCCGAGTACAGGGGCACGATCACCTCCCTACTCCTGCTGGCCACACTATTCCTGATACAGGCCAGGATGCCGTTGGCCTTCTTGGCCACCTGGGCACACTGCCGGCTCGTGTTCAGCCGGCTGTCGACCAGCACCCCCAGGTCCTTTTCCTGTGGGCAGCTTTCCAGCCACTCCTCCCCAAGCCTGTAGCGTTGCATGGGGTTGTTGTGATCCAAGTGCAGGACCCGGCACTGGGCCTTGTTGAACCTCATACAGTTGGCCTTGGCCCATCGATCCAGCCTGTCCAGGTCCCTCTGCAGAGCCTTCCTACCCTCTAGCAGATCAACACTCCCGCCCAGCTTGGTGTCGTCTGCAAACTTACTGAGGGAGCCCTCGATCCCCTCGTCCAGATCATTGATAAAGATATTGAACAAGACCGGCCCCAGTACTGAGCCCCGGGGAACACCGCTCGTGACCAGCCGCCAACTGGATTTAACTCCGTTGACCACAACTCTCTGGGCTCGGCCGTCCAGCCAGTTTTTTACCCAGCGAAGCGTGCACCTGTCTAGGCCGTGAGCCGCCAGCTTCTCTAGGAGAATGCCGTGGGAGACAGTGTCAAAGACTTTACTGAAGTCCAGGTAGACCACATCCACTGCCTTTCCTTCATCCACCAGGTGGGTCACCTGGTCATAGAAGGAGATCAGGTTGGTCAAGCAGGACCTGCCTTCCATGAACCCGTGCTGGCTGGGCCTGATCCCCTGGTTGTCCCGCACATGGCTCCTGAGCGCCCTGAAAACCAACCGCTCCATGATCTTCCCCGGCATCAAGGTCAGGCTGAGCGGCCTGTAGTTCCCCGGATCCTCCTTCCGGCCCTTCTTATAGATGGGCGTCACATTGGCAAGCCTCCAGTCGTCCGGGACTTCCCCAGTTAACCAGGACTGCTGGTAAACGATGGAGAGCGGCTCGGCAAGCTCCTCCGCCAGCTCCCTCAGTACCCTCGGGTGGATCCCATCCGGCCCCATAGACTTGTGAACGTCCAGGTGGCATAGCAGGTCATTAACTGCTTCCTCTTGAATTGTGGGGGGTTTATCCTGCTCGTCGTCCTTGTCTTCCAGCTCAGGGGGCTGAGTGCCCTGAGGATAACCACTCTGACTACGAAAGACTGAGGCAAAGAAGGCGTTGAGTACCTCAGCCTTATCCTCATCCTTGGTGGCAATGTTCCCCCCTGCATCCAATAGAGGATGGAGATTCTCCTTGGCTCTCCTTTTGTCATTAATATACTTGTAAAAGCATTTTTTGTTGTCTTTCACGACAGTGGCCAGGTCGAGTTCTAGCCGGGCTTTTGCCTTTCTAATTTCCTCTCTGCACGACCTAACAAGATCCCTGTACTCTTCTTCAGTTGCCTGCCCCTTCTTCCACAAGTGATAAACTCTCCTTTTTTTCCTGAGTCCCAGCCAGAGCTCCCCGTTCAGCCAGGCCGGTCGCCTTCCCCGCCTGTTCTTCTTGCGGCACATGGGGACAGCCCGCTCCTGCGCCCTTAAGACTTCCTTCTTGAAGAACGTCCAGCCTTCCTGGACCCCTTTGCCCTTCAGGACTGTCTCCCAAGGGACATATGGGGCTAACCTTTTCTGTAAACCACTTTGTAAACACTAAATCAAATGCCTTGGAAAAATCCCAGTATAGTATACCAGTTTACTGCTCAGATCCATAATCCCGCCTAAGACAAAAGAATGATATTACCTCCCTTCTTTGAACCCAAGCTGATGGGCAGTGCTTACACTTGTAATCTCTAATCCATAATGATTTTTTACCTGTGAACAAAGATTAGACCAACCAGTCTGTCGTTCCTAGTCATTCTTTCAATTCTTTTAAAATATTCAAAGGTTGGTAACTCTCTAAACCTCTGGAATGTCTCCAGTGTTCTGAGGACTGTTAGATATTAACAGGAGGGAATCAAATAAATCTTTTGCTGTTTTCTTTGTGACGTTTGTCTGTTACTTTCTCTTTTTTCGTTCAAAATTATTTACTTTTTTCTGATAGTGACTCTTATTCACTCTTATAGCAGATGGCAATATTTTTATTACACTGAATATATGCCATTCACGCAACGTCATTCCCTTACTGTATCTGTGGATCCAGTTTTTCCAGCCTTAGAGCTTTAGAAGTAGTTCTGGCTTCTTAGTCACATAACAGATAATATTTGTGTGTGAAGGATTTTTTTCTTAAAACAATCTTTACTGAATACCTTATTAATTTTTTTTCTCTGTAGTCCTGAAATGTTCTTTCTGCCTTAGTCCAGGAATATTGAAAAATAGCTACGTTAGAGTAGTTCACACAGGATAAGAAGTGTTCTATCAAATGTCATATGCGCTTCTTAACCTATTAATAGCGAGCTTCATCGTTTCCTAACTAGTCACAGCCTTTCTCCTGATTGATGACTTGTAGTGGTTATTTAATAGCAAATAGTTGAAAATATGATCTTCTGGTGTTCCTCTAGTTACAGGGGGACAGTCATTAGGCTTCTTATTTAAATGCTTGCAAGAATACAAAAATCTAAACCCCCTTCCACCCTGAACATCTAAAGAGGGGTGGCGATAGCCAGGGAAGAAACTACAGAGGAGAAATAGATTTCTTTTAGCCAAAAGTGATGGTAATTCACCTTCCTTTTCTCCGGCGCACCTCAGAATAATGGGCTAGGACTTATAGGACAGATTTCTAGAAGAGGTTCTTGTGAAATCTGCCAGTGATTTTGATGCTTGAACAGAGGATGAATTTTTGTCAATTTGTTGTTTTGAAAATCTAGTTCAGAGTCTTTACAAAGGCTGATCCCTGTTTCTTATTTAGGTTTAAATATGAAACATTATTCAAAAGCATCCCAGGAGCTTGTTGAGTACAAAACGGCCAGGAAGGCAGATAAACCATGCTTTCTGCTGAGTTTTGAACACCCATGGTCAAGAGCGCTTAGCAGGTAGCTTGTCTTCAAAGAGAAGCACCAGGTTTCATTTCCAGCATCACTGTTGTATTCACAGGGTAGCTTGGCTGCCTTCAAGGTTTTCTTTCACCTAACACACTAAATTGGATATTTTAAAGTGAAACTAAAACCTTCCTTGTACTTGGCTTTTTTGAAATGCTGCTGGGCAAGGTGGTAGGGTGAAAAAGCTGTCAGAGGACAGCTAGGAAAATACTGTAGACTTAGGGCTGATTTTGATAAATATAGATACACGGTCATAAACCAGAAAATAACAACAGCAAACCACTGAGAACAATCATTAACATGCTCATTTAAGTTTTACTGTAACTTATTTAGGGAACCAGAGATGAGAGCCACAGTATAATGTATGGCTTTGCAGTAACAAACTACTTTGGGATCGTTTTATGCTCTTGTAAAAGTAAACGTCTGTAAATGACAATCTAGGATGACAGATAGAAGAAGTGAGCCTTAGCATGATAACTGACTGTACACATCTTGTTGCTTACAAATTGATGATGTTAAATTAATCTCAGTTCATAACAGGGGACAAGGATGAAAGTAGGCATAATAAAATTCCTAAATGCAAAAATCAAACTTGATAATACCCTAATGAATATGAAGCCATATATCTATTTGGTGTGAGTCTGCATATTTCTGGTCATTCACATGTAGCAAAGAAGAAGGTTCAGTTTTTGCCAAACACATACTAAACTTTATTAAAACCACTTTGAAGCAATTTACTTTGTATGAGTGCTAATATTTCATATTTTCTGGAAGGCCCAAAGGCATATATACCAAGAGCCCAACAGTATTTTATACTATTTTCATCCAAACTGAAAAATGTGGCAGTTGTATTACAGTTACTTACAGACATCCACACCCACTTACACATACATAAGCAAAGCTCTTCAGTTTTTTCATACAGTTGTATCGGATGTAGTTTGGCATTAAGCGAAAGAGCAGGTCAGTCTCATTTTTAGTGATGTAATATTACTTCCTCCGGTTTGTTTACAGACATTCATTTTAATTTGTTTCTCTGAGTTATGCCAAGCATAATCTTTTTCACCATCTGTATATAGTCTTTTATATATACTCATGATATTATTTCTGTCACCATAAATAGTAGTTGTGATCGTACTTCCTAACCCACAGTATAATTGGCTTTGACTATGATTGTTTTCATAATTAGCCTTAGTGTTTATGTTACAAGTATTATGTCAATTTTAAGTAAAGTAGATCATACACATTTGGTCGCTAAAGCAGTCGACTTCTTTGTCGGTAGGCAGCTTTATTACATCTCTAATATTGCTTGTATGGTAAGCCTCAAAATAACCGATGTCCCAAGAAAAATAGGTTTGTCTCTAGATGTAGAGTGGATGGATTCACCAATTGCCTATCTCACACCCTTTCTATTTCATACTGAGCAACAAGGGGAAAGAAATCAATAAAACCCTACAGATTTTGCACAACTTGAAGAAATAAAATGGTAAATAGGAGGCAGAAAAGGGAGAGCCTCACTGTGTATCAAAATTTAAGGATCGAATGCATCCTAAATAACGTTCAGCACTAGTTACCCTGAAACTTTCCAAAGAATTATTAAGTGCTTTTCTGTATTTTTTTCCTTCAAGGTTTATTAAGGGAGGAACCCCGATGCAGTGTGAACACTGCAAAGATACAGCTGCCTCTGCTCTCCTTTTCCAGCCCCCAAAGCTGGAAGATTTAGGGAAATCTCCCAGCGTAACTGCAGCTCCTTTCAATTCTTTATTTAAGGTGTTGCATTATTCAGAGAAAGAGTCTGGATTTTCCACAGCCGTGGAGATCTGATAAGCATTTTTTACTTTTTGAGAAGATGTCTTTACAGTCAGAACCACTTGCTTTTCTGTCTGTGTAACTGTTTCTCTTTGCAGTCATTCTGGTGTGTTTTAGAGGATTCGGCAGGATTAAAAAATACTCCTTTTATTTGTTTCTGGCCCCGAGCGCTCTCCTTGCCTACTGTTCAGAGCCGAGTTTCAAATTTGAGGATTTCAACAGAACAGAATACAACAAGAGGGAGGTCTGATATGTGAGGAGATGTCGTCAGAAAGGAAAATAGCTCTGAAGTCATACAAGTACTGTCAAAATTAGTGTACTGTGCTCTGTTCTTCAGGTTCAGGTGCAGGGTTGAATCAATAAATAATATGCTTGTTCTGGTTATTTTGCATGTAGAAAGGCGACTGGACATGTAAAATAACCACAACTGGCAAATTAATTATTGATTACAGCGCAGTCTTCAACTAAATGCAAAATTAAACATTTATTCTGATCAATAAATGATGTGACAGTTGTGGCTATTCCCTACGTCAAGTTGTATTTCCATATATTTGTGTCCAGATTCGGTTGCCTGAGTGCAGAGCTGTGGGGAGACTTGCTGGTACCTGGGACAGGAGGACCATTTGCCTGGCTTGCTGCCCCTCCTTGCCTTTACCGGTGTCTCCCCCTGTCACGAATGAGTGGTTTTAAGGCCGTGTAAAGAATCACTGGCAAAGGTATTGGCAAAGGTATTTGGACAGGCTGGATCGATGGGCCGAGGCCAACTGTATGAGGTTCAACAAGGCCAAGTGCCGGGTCCTGCACTTCGGCCACAACAACCCCAGGCAACGCTACAGGCTTGGGGAAGAGTGGCTGGAAAGGTGCCCAGAAGAAAAGGACCTGGGGGTGCTGGTTGACAGCCGGCTGAACATGAGCTGGCGGTGTGCTCAGGTGGCCAAGGCGGCCAATGGCATCCTGGCCTGTATTAGGAATAGTGTGGCCAGCAGGAGCAGGGAGGTGATCGTGCCCCTGTACTCGGCACTGGTGAGGCCGCACCTCGAATCCTGTGTTCAGTTTTGGGCCCCTCACTACAAGAAGAACATTGAGGTGCTGGAGCGCGTCCAGAGGAGGGCAACGAAGCTGGTGAAGGGCCTGGAGCACAAGTCTTATGAGGAGCGGCTGAGGGAACTGGGGTTGTTTAGCCTGGAGAAGAGGAGGCTGAGGGGAGACCTCATCGTGCTCTACAACTACCTGAAGGGAGGTTGTAGCGAGGTGGGTGTTGGTCTCTTCTCCCAAGTAACTAGCGATAGGACAAGAGGAGATGGCCTCAAGTTGCGCCAGGGGAGGTTTAGATTGGACATTAGGAGAAATTTCTTTACTGAAAGAGTGGTCAGGCCTTGGAACAGGCTGCCCAGGGAAGTGGTGCAGTCACCATCCCTGGAGGTATTTAAAAGACGTGTAGATGAGGCACTTAGGGACATGGTGTAGTGGACATGGTGTGTTGGGTTGACAGTTGGACACGATGATCTTAGAGGTCTTTTCCAACCTGTATGATTCTATGATTCTAAAGAGTGATTTTAATAGAAATTTATAGAAACGTGACTTAACAGAATTTGATGGTAAGGTTCACTCTGTTACTTATTACATGGATTAAGTATACATAGGGGAAAATCGTATCAGAGTTGTGTTGGAGTTATTTGTACAGAGATTGAGGATAAAGGGTAAGGGGGACCCTCCCGTTGAGTCACGAGGTTCAGAAAAGATCCGACTGGACCCAATCTTAGTCTCAGACTTGGAACACGGTTTGTGTCTAATACAAAAAGGGATAAGAAAACCCTCCCGTTGAGTCACGAGGTTCAGAGTAGACCCCCTTGCTTTCTAAACTCCTTATCAGAGAGGAACCTAGGTGCGGCTGGATCTACCCTTAGTCTCAGACCTGGGCAACGGTTTATAACTAAAGGGTTAATTGTGTTTAGCAGCAACTTAGAGTCCAACAATACTTAAGCATTAATCAATCTGGCAGCTATACAAAGAATTAGTCAAGTTCTACAAATACTGCAAAGACTAAAACAACTTAACTACAGATTATACTTGTTATTAACTGTACAGATAAGTGCACAAAAAGATCTAATCAATCAATATGCATATACATGCGTATGAATATGGTACCAAAGCTAAATGAAAGGCCTAGAGTTGGCTAATTTATAAAGGTATACCTGTTAAAAATTCCCCTCGAGTCCCGTGAAATACTCACGCTAAATGCCTTGGCATTTCCCAACGGGCGAACAGTTGAGCCCCAAATCTTGGTGTTCCTCTGAGTATTGCAAATTCGAGTTTGCGAAGTCTGGGAGACGTCCCACTCATAGGGGGATTCTGGATGCAGCCCGCTGCGGTCTGGGAGAGCTCAAAGGGTCTCGCTTGGTACCGCTGTTTATAGGTTTGCAAGATGATTGGCTTTAGTCATCAGTAAATTTCCATTCTGGCTACTATCTGAGGTGGTCCAGGGTAGTAATTATGGTATTGTTTCACTATAACAATGGTATTGTTCCACTTGAGCTATGATCCAGGTAGGGAAAGCTTCAGAGATGACGGATTATGTCTTGTTTCTGTTCCCTACCTTGATCATGTAGCTAGTGTCCCTGGTACGATCAGTGTCATTCCCCACCTTAGCCATGCAAGAGCGCTTGGTACGGCCAAGGGACGCTCAACCGCCCAACTCATACACAATGGCTAAAGCTTAACAGAAGGTTCTGAGATCGTACCGTAGCCCAGAGGAAAAGGGGGGGAGGAATGCACCACCACACCCCCCGAGCCCCTCCCGGGGCAGTTTCCCACTGCTCGGCTCGGAAGGAGCCCAGGGGAGCCCAGGGGGGCAGGCGGGCATGGGGCGCCTAGAGGTACCCCTCTGTAAGGGGAGAGCATCCTTCCCGCAGCACAGACAGGGGTTTTCGGGGTGTCTACTCATTGCCCCCTGCCTTTGGAGAAGCTAACTTTCTTCAGAGAGCGTACATGGCGGACAGGGGAAAGAGGTGGGTTTAAGTTGTTATTGCTGCCCTCGCCTTCCCCGTTTAATTCCCTCCCTCGGAAGAAAAGTTATCATTTTTGTCTCATGTTTCTTATGGCCCTCCTTGAGTTTTTCACTCGTCATACCTTTCCATTTCATCAAGGCGGCGTTAAGAGGCATTACTCTTAGCTTGAGATAATTGAAGGAGAGGAGAGGTAAGGAAATTACACTTGCTTTCCTCGAGAAACCACATAAAACGAGGGAACCTGCTTCACTTGTTCAGTGCCACAATCAAGCACGCTGCCCATGAATTTGCAGTTGAAAATTGTGTTCACACTGTCTGCTTGAGGTATGAAATCCAAGGGAAGAAAGCTTTGTAAAAGTGGGCTTTGGATCAGGTTTTAGTGTTAAAGTAAAAGCTGGTTTTGAAAAGTGTATCTTTTGTACAGCATGTGGCATGCCTGCATTGCTTCAATGGGAAAAAAATAAAGTTTTCTGATGAATAGTCAACTGGTTTTGAGTTCTATTATGAAGATAATTTATAGGGTTGTAAGTGTTTTGCACCTGCCTCCAGGAATGAAATACATATGATTTATGCATCTGGAGGGAAAAAAAAAAAAGGAAGGAGAAGGCAACTGTCTGATCCTTCCCCACCATGACAGCTTATCATTCTGAGAAGAGAAGTAACTGTTTGAGGTTAATTTAGATCACATCAATCTGTATTACTTGACCTTTTCAGAATAAACAGAACCAAAAAGTGACTACACAAAAAAAGTCAATCTTAAAGCCAATTACACTAATAGCATCTGATGTGTAAATGGGTGTTTATTATTAAGAAAAAAAAATCACTGCAATAAAGCTGAGGGGCATTTAAAGACAGGAGATGTCTAATTGTAGCATATCCAGTAATGAAATCACAGTCAGCCTAGTAGCTGATTAAGGTTAATTTGAATCACATCAATGTGGATTAACTTGGCCTTTGCAGAATGAACAACACCTATGTGCCAACATGATCAATTAGTCCCCTTAACTTCATACGTCTGCTTGGAAAGGTTAGATTTATTAGTTATCAGGATAACCACTTGGAGATTAAAATCTCAGGTTTGTGTGCTTTTTTCTTCAGCATACCCTAAGGAAGGAAAAAAAAAAAGAAAATATGAAACTTTTAAAATCTCGGTGCAGTTTGATGCTTTATCTAATAAGCTTGAAAAGTCACATTTATCCTAACATTAGATAAAAGGCTGGAGACTGGACATAAAATGGAATTGTGTAACAGTGTCTAGAAAGCACTGACCATGCTTACACTCCTGTACCACTGTTGCAGCTACCTGGTCCCAAATTTGCATTGCTGCTGCAAATTCTTTTTACAAAGAGAAATCTCTCCAGAAACAAGCATGCCAGGTCAAATCTGTGTTTTGCCTTTACCCTTCTCGATCTTTCCACCATCCAACACGTGGGGGTGTTAAAAAGAGGGGAGACTGTGTTCATAAATGAATGCTGGTAAAGACCCCAGAATGACCCCAGTGCCGAGCCCAAGGGCTGTCTGTCATCAGCTATGACCGTTGCTGTGGTGATGTTTCCCACAAAGAAGCTGGAAGGCCGAATTGTTTCATATCTCCCTCCGTCGATTCCCCATCCGCAGAACAGACCATTGCATCTTGCTACGTTTTGCAAAATTCTCCAGGAAAGGACGCTGAATGTTGCACGGGTGACTTTTCTAACTCAGAATGTAGGACTAAGGCGTTATTTTCTCCACCTTCTATATATTGATACCCCTTTTTGACCTGCTAATAATAAATATTCAAAGAACCCTGAGGTCTTTTCCAACCTTAATGATTCTATGATTCTATGATTCTATCGCAGTTATACAGGCTCACTGACAGACACTCCTTACCCCATGTATAGTAATAAAAGACTATATACATTCAACTGACTCCAAGAAGAGGCAGTAGTAACAGTGATGACGAGTTCAACAAATACACTTGCGACCTGACAGCATATGGTGGATTGAAGTTCCTGCAAGAACATTGTGTTTCTGGTTTGTGAAAGACAGCTTAGCATAGGTGCAATGCTGTCTAAATGCAGCTGTGCCTCTTTTCAAGCCAAAGTAGTATCTGTACAAGAGCACACTGTATTTTCCAACCTTTTCCAACTTAAATAATTCTATGATTCTATGTAACACTGATGCTCTTCAGCTCCTACATAGCCAAAAGGATGACAGTGCGAGACCTGCACAGCTCTGCGGGTGGACAGAGAAACTGCCACAGTCTACTCATGCAGGTCAGTGGTCCTTGCAAAGCAACTTCTTTTTTTCATAGAAAAACCCAGCTTGTTATGACTTAGAGGATTGTACAAAAGAAACAGAGAAAGTAAATATTTTGTGGACCCTGTAAAATAATACCTGATGGAAAATTTGAGAAAACTTACCTTTTTAGACGCCGATGAGCAAACCTGCTGAGTGCAGGTAGTGGGGAGCTTGGGGTTGGGATACAAATGTGGAAAATCACACACTCTAGCTTAAAGCTCAGAGGAACATGATATGCAGAAGAAAGCGATAGCTGCAGCTAAATTAGGCTGATTTTGTTGGGGGTCAGCTCACATAGGGGAATATCCCTTTGAAAGGAAGACCTGTGGAGTGGTACTCTAGTCATCTGTTGTGTATTCCTTGCACAGCAGAAGTCATGGGAGGGTAAACTTAGCAGGAGGCAGCACTTCTCTTCCTATTCATAGTCATGTGAACCGTCGTGTCTTGCATTCTCCCACCCATTTTCAATCACGGAATAATCCTCTTGTAATGAAAACCATCGCTTACATGGAAGTAGGAAATGGTTGATTTTATTTTTTCTGATCTGTTGTGAATGGTGTTTCATCTATTTTTAAATTCTGTTTATTATTGCAGTAGTATCTGGAAGACCAATATGAAGCTGGAATCCCGATCTGCTGGATAGATGTGCACGTTTAATCTGAGGAGATTGTTCATTACTCTGTGGATGTTTGCTCTTCACCCTGTCTCCCTTCCCAGCCATCTGTTCTGCTTCTCTCAGCTGGAAATCAGGCAAAGAGCAGGTGCCACTTGTGCCACCAGCTCTCGTCCTACCAGCTGCAAGTGCTTTGCTGACTACCAGTTGCTCATGGAATAGTGTGCGGGGACCGCCAGCAGTGAAGCATCCGCGGTGGCACTGTCCCGTGCATGGACAGTCACTACGGCCTTTGCAGAATACTCTCAAATACTCTCATCTGGCCAGAGCTGTCAGTCCACGCTGTATCTGGAGCAATCCGAACTGGAGAGGTGACTCGTTAACTTAGTGGCATTTCTAGAAAAGAAAGTATACCGCTCTGCATCAAAGAGTGTTATACTTCTTGAGAATGAATATAATGGAAGTCACACATAGAAATACACAGAGCTGCCTTAAAGCATGTGTTATCAGTGGCTTCACGCTGACTCTGCACATTAAGGCTGGAATATAAAACAATTTGTTTCTTGTTTTAATTTTTATGAATGATGTTAAAATGTATTGTATGTTCTTACTTGAATCTCAGTGTCACCTCTTAGATGATGCACAAACTTCAGCGTAAAGAGGGGCCTGCAAATCAACTCTACTGAGTTTGCTTTGTAAAGAAGCCAGACAGACTGATTCTCCTTTTGCCCGCGTTACTGTCTCGGGTATTACAGTGATTGCCTGGAAGAAGAAACAAGTTAATTCAGCACCACGTATAATTTGTTGATGATGGCTGACTTAATTCTTAAGGTAAAAATTTTGGAATAAACTCTTATTTCTTCTTCTCTGTGTAATTCAGTTTGCCACTACTGCTATCATCTCTTTTCTGCGCAGTCCAACAAATGTGTGCTGTGTATAAGGCATCTCAGATTGCTATTTGGGCACAAACATATGGAGTCAACAAACGACTTAAACGTTGCGGCTGTAAAACTGAAACCTGTGAAATCAGCCAAGTATTATTCACTCATGCTTGATGGTACTTGAAATATGAACCGCACTAAACAAATGGCTCTTTTCAAGCCCACCAAAAAGACAAGGTGAAAGAACAAAAGCCAGGCAGTGAGAAGAAAGGAAAAGATACTCGGGAGTGAACTCACAGAAACAGATGCAAAACCCCCTTCACTTCAAGGAAGTTGGTTGTAAATTAATTTCAAACAGGTAATCAAAACATTTTGTCTTTTTAATAAGTTTACTATTTTTGTAGATTTATTCATATATAATACATGTCATACATAGTCTAACATGGTTACATATGCTCATACATACAGATGTAAAATGTCATTCATATTTCAAGGATATATTCCTTAATGCCAATGTTATGATATTTAGCAAGAGAAAATTGCATATTTTGTGATGGCTTTCACAATAGGCTTTGACCCTTCTTCCTCTCCTCTCCTATCATTTTTTTTTCTGTGAGCAATCTAAGCTGGCTTTCAACAGGGGCCTCATATGACCTAAAGCTGATCCTGAAACATTAACAAAAGGGAGATTAGTGTGGAACAACTCCGAGACCTCTGATTCTTTCTTTATGTGTTATACTGGTTAGGCTGTATTGTTAAATGAAGCAAGCAATGGCTGATAAATAAAATACCCTGAAGTCTTTTTAACTCTTTTGCATATCAGCTTCCTATTTAGCAAAAAAAGAGCCAAACCCAAACCAACAAAAAGAAATCCTACAATTTGCTTTCATAACAGGCTCAGGTCTTACAAAGCTTTAGACTTAAAATTGGATTTTTTTATATTACTTTGTTTTTCCTTTACGAATGAAAGTTTTTACAGTTGCTGGAAAAGCAAAGCAAATTTTCCAAAGGGTAAAGAGTGAGAATACCATGGGGGAACACTTGCAGTCAGTGCCAGTTGTTAAAAGTTAGACCAGGCTGCTTCAATCTGGTATCAAAGCTTAGACAGAGACTAGAAGCAGAGCGATGGGTTTCCATGGCAACCCCCATCTCCTGCCCCATCCCACACGCTCTGTGCTCTGCTCAGCTGAGTCCGAGCACAGGGACAATTAGTTCCTTCCTTCAGATGGGTGTGTACAAAATCAGAGGATTTGTCCCGAAGACAGGGAGAACATACAAGAGGCATAAAATTACAAGGAAAAAAATTGTGGCAGCGTGATACGGCTGCACAGCTGCCCTCACACCCAACACCCCTCTCGAATTTGGTGGCTAGGACCTGTGCACTCATGGCACAGGCACCCTCCAGCCACTGCCACTCTCCCGCCCCTGCTTCCCTTACGTTGGCACCAAAGCAGCTTCTAGGCATTTTGGGCTGTACATCATCCGTTGCTTCCTTGGGCTTTTGCCATCTCTTTCCAGGCTGATGTGGTTTCCTTTGACTTGTATTTAGTGGATAAATATGTTGGGGCAGCAAGTGTTTTTTTGTTCAGAAATTTGCACAGTGCGTAACACAACGTGGCCTTAACCGCAGTCGGGGCTGAAGGGCCCCAGTGCTGCAACGTGGCAATGTCAGGCTCCCCCTCTTCTGCATAGGAAAGCGATCTTCAGGAGCTCTGAGTTACAGCCTTCCCCCTCTGCCATTCTTGCTCATTAAAATAAAGTATTTCCAACCCTGTTGTCATCATGGTTGAAGTAATGAATATACCTATCATAATATATTTCATACGTATGTATGTTTATATATTGCTGAGGTGGTATAAGAAGCAGGTATTTTATTATTGATATGAAATAATGCCTCAGGGTGTAGATAGATTTTTCACTTTTTATTTGAATAAAGTGAATAGCAATGACAACCACCCCCACCAAATCTTTGTCCATATGAGATTATAATCCTCAGTTAGCGTTTTCCCCTCAGAGTTTTCTGAACGACCAATGGACTAATACCTAACAGCCACCATTATCACACAATTTGGGCAATATTACTTATGATACTTGGCGGTGATGTCTTTCAGGCATTCTGAACTCCCTACAACCCACATATGTCTCCTTCCCCTTCACTGGTTGAATGAACAATTATACTATGTTGATGAACTCCAGGAAAAGGGAAACACATATCTGCATTTGCTTTTAAGTCTCAGAGTTGTCTGAATACAGAAGCAGCCCGTGGCAATTTATGCCCTGCTGAAATACAGTTATCTTAACTGATATATGGGGATTACCATAATATTTCCTATTAAGTCTGTGTGATTTTCCTCCCATTTCCATAGATAAAAAATGGTAATACATTATCACTGGTGACATTGCAGGCACTGACTTTAGCTATGAAGATAAAAATCTAGCTGTATACATAAATAATGTTAAGATTGTTACTGTTATGTCATCCTGATCGAAGTATTCAGTCTTAGCGGTCCAAGGTTATGCTGAACATACTGAACCTTCCAGAAATTTACTTTAAAGATGCTCCCAGTTGAAAACACCCTAACTAGCTCTTCCAAATTCAAAAGTTCACCAGACATTATCATTAATAGTTCTAAGACAGCCAGCAACACCATGAATCAAAACACAGACAGCAAGTACTATACAGTGTCCTCTAGCTTTTTAATTCACACAGAGTGACAAATACACTACATTAGGTTGGTGCTCAATCACTGTTCATTTTCCTCTATTCCTCACCACATAACAAAATTCATTACGTGATAAATTTATTACCACTCTTCTGGGCTGGTTGCTGGAAACTTCTTTCTACAGTACAAAAACAACATCAGAGACATTATTTGATTTAATTACAGTGGTTTCCAACACACAAAGCTGTGATTCTTTTTATTCACAAATTGTCACCTCCTAATTGTTTGTCCTTGGAACTACGCTACAGTTTCACTTCTGCTGTCCTCTTCCATTCCCTTTACGTGCGCTAGTAAAACCATCTCATCCCACCTCTTCAGCTGAATTACGCTTTGCTACTTTGTTCATTGATGGGTGAAGATTATAGCCAGCTGATACGATTTCTGAATTTTTATCAAATTATGTAAATCCCTCTATGCATAAACCTCTTCTATGCCCCCCAGAATATAAAACTGCCAAAATTCAGAAAAAAAGGAAAAAAAAGTGGGTTTTTTTTGCCTGATACTCTCTTTTTTTATACATTCAGGCACTGACCCTAACACAGTAAATAAATGGACATTAGCACAGAGAAGGAGTTTTTGCATATTATCACAATAGTTTTCTGAAATAATTTTAGTAGTACTATGACTGTTAACTTCTAGTAAATTATACAAAGGGACAGTGCTGACAGTGTAGGGGTGACACTCTAAGTCATCTCTCTTCAGGTATTTTACAAAAAAAAAAAAAAACCCCAAACAAGAAAATGTATCCAGACATCATCCACACATTCATTGCAGTCCAAATCCCTCCCCCCCCAAAAAAAAAGCTCTTAAAGGTTCTGACGGATGATTGAGGCATAAGAAAGTATCCTCCAAAGATTGTTTCTTGCGTGCCTCATGTGCATTTTCAAAGCAATCTGGCCATGTCAGAAGACCTGCCGTGCTCTGGTAGGGCATTTTGTCCATACAAGTATACTACCGTCCTTCCTAGTACACCACTTGAAACAGAGATTCTTACTGGTAAAATAGAAACCTCCCTCTTCAGCCAAAGTAGTAGATTTTATGCTAACATGCTGCTTCAACACGGTAAGCAAGAAAATGATGTGCTTCTGTGATGCTCAGAAGTAAGCAGCCACCTCTGGAGCTGGGATCTGAGAGGGATTACTGAAGTTGGGCAAATAGTTTGAAATTGAATTGCAACCAATGAAAATTGAACGCCATTTTTGTAATGATAGACTTTTTCCTCATCTATGTGTATGCTGGGTAGCTTTTATTGCATTTGATTTTACAGCATTACCTACTGCATTGTGTCAAAATGATGTTACACCTTGAACGAAGATAGCGAGTGCCAAGAACAGAAATAAAGGAAAAGGAAATCCTGTTTTCTAAATGCAATTTCTGCTTCTTCAGAGCAAATTTGAGCATGAGGACTCAGTCTGATAAGAAATAACATATTTAAAGTATAGAACTGGACGTTAAGTAACTAGAGAATTGCGTGACCCCAGTTTAGTGTCAGAGTAGAAGAGCAATAGATGGGATTCAGGAATTCCCCAGCCAAACATTTCTTGTCCACTTACTTGCCAAAGTGATACAAATTTGTCATTGTCCTACTGCTTATCACTGGGCCTGCTTATGGAAGGTGTTTAAAGATGGCAGTGAAAGGGAACCTAATATTTGAAAAAGGTATGGTCCAGTATTAACTAAAGAATATTTTAGTAGCTGTTGAAGCTTAAATACTTCATTCCAAATTAGTGAATTAAAAAAATATTGTAAGAAGATGTGTTTTGTAATGAAATAGACTACTCGTGTCTTGTGGTATTGCATTCTTTTATCTAAGAAATTATGCTTATTTTATTCCTTTATCAACAGCCTAGCTACCTTGAATTTTCTAATGCTGATGAAGGTCCCTTCCAAAGAAAAACACAGAGTAAGAGTTCAGATTAAATTACATGAAAAGACACATTTTTACTCCTGGTTTTATTTTCTGATGTCCATTTGCTCGCTTGTTCGGTTGCCTTTTGTGTTTATTTGTAAACAAATAGCAATGTAATCACGTACTATTTAACAGGCACATCATACAGCTGCGTGACCTTGTTTTAAAAATTCAAGTTATTTGAGTTTCGTTACTGTTTTCTTCCTTTTCTGAATAGAGCTCAGCAAAGGGTGACAGTTCCATGCAGAGTGGAAGGCCTTCGAACTTGCCCAGAAAGAAACTAGAGTCAAATAAAAACTAAAAGAGCCACTGAAGAGCTCTCTCATCGCCTCCCTCATGTCTTTCCCAACTTTTTCCCCAATAGAGATGTAACATGAGAGCAACCCCTTCCTAGCAAAATGTTTATGGAAGCATGTTTTTTTCATTTTATTGACACTCCTTGACTCTTCCAATAAATAAACCAGAGGTGGAATAAGAAATAAAATAAACCTTTTCCCATGATAGTTTTATGGAAACCAAAATATTTATGATGAATGTGAGCAATGCTTATTTGATGAAAATTTTCCTGTCATTTTATCACATATGAACCTACACATATATTTAATCAAACCACAAGTAATACCTAGTGAATTAAGTGTTATTTTAAAGAGCTGAATACAAACCTGAACCAAAAGCTGAGATTGAAAATAAATCTCGTATTGTCATGTGTAAGAATGTGTAATGAATGTGTAAGAATACTATAGATATATTGAATGCATAGGAATATTTTATCAGACGTCCGCAATACTTGCATTCAAGAAAACAAATCTTGTTTAATTAAACAAATCCTAGAACGTGGTAATAACAAGTTGTACAAGTCTGAAGATGCAACATAAATGAAGGAGATTACTGATGAGCAGCAAAATTAATGAGGTTGGGTTTCCTCCCGATTGCTGAGGAATCATTTTGTTGAGGTGTGATGGAGGGATGCAGGTGAGCTGCCTGGCTGCAGAGCGGTTGCCCACCCAGAGGGTCCCCCTTTCTGCAGGTGGGCCAAATGACGGGGTATGGGCTGGGGGTGTAAGGTGAGGTTTCAGCAGAGAGTGATGTAAGTCTGTGATACTGTGAAAGTTTCTGAGAAGGATTACTGGGATGACTTTGAGAGCTGTAGTAGCTTGGCATTGGTGCTTATACGATTGCTGCTGATGGGATGCAAGGTATGAAGGCATAAAAGTAGGTAATGAAACTCATGTCCATCCAGCTGATTTTATGGGAAATTAGTAATGCCAAAGAAGTTTGGTGTTTTTTTTTTTTTTTAATCATAGTTTTATTGAAAATAACTGTGTTGACTAACACATCTTTCTTAGGAAAACAAACAAACCCACCAATCCTATGCATAGTCAATTTAATTATCATAAAACACTTCCAACTGCAATTTAGATTTCCATGTACCTACACCTGCTTGTAGGGGAGGGGGGTTTTTAGTAGTGGTTCACTGAATGATGATATGGAGCACCTGGGAGTTTGGGAGGGTTTTTCTGCCAGAGGAAAGAGAAGCAGAAAGAAGAGGCTAAAAAGGAAGGAGGCAAATGAGATAAGGGATTTTATGGTGTTGGATTGTTTTGGGTGTTTTTTTTTGTTTTGGTTTTGGTTTTTTTTTTTAAGCAGGCTTTATCTAAAGTGTAGTACAGGGAAAATGAAAAAGTAAATGTAGCTGATCTCTGATGGAGGCACTGAGACATTTTGTTCTGATTAGGAATCCTCTCAAGATCCCAAGGTGATGGGATTGTTAAAAGGAGACTGATGTGAGGAGCTGGTGGATTGGTGAGAAAGCCGCATTTGTTGCTATACGTGGGGATGTGACTGAGCAGAAGACTTCAGGTAAGTTTGATAGACACATGTTTTAACTTACCTTTGAAATAATATTTTATTTGAGTTATGCAAGACACTTTGTCATCGTGGATCCTAAGAACAGAGAAGGAGATCCTTAGCGTGGCTGAGGTGGGGCCTGCTGTAGCAGCTCAGTGAATTGGATCAAATGTGACTTCTAGCACAAGAAGTCATGGTGAGGAACTGTTCTTATATCACTGTAGGTATTTTCAGTACGTTTTAGTGGTGGCCTGTTCCTGACCTGATGCTATTCGGTATTTTCACAGAGTGAAATAATTGCTGTGAGCGCTTGCAAAGGGAGCTGAGGTGATGTAGTACAATGATAATCTAAATGAATTAGATGGGATTTCTTAGATAAGCTTATTTGAAAATCTGTTTAAATGCTGCCAAATGTTAAGCTTGATGTGTAGGAATAAAGAAAGCGGGCTATGTTTATGAGAGAGAGTTGCTCAGCCTGAAATAAAGGTGCTTTGGAGAAGATCTTGATGGCAGTCCTAGAAAAATAATAGAACTTTTTGAGTACCTGATGCAATGCTTTGACTAAGGCGGTGTTTATACTTGAGTACTGAAAACCAGGGAAATGGAGCAGGAGTAAAAACATAGAATCTGTAGTGAAATCACAGTCAGTTGTTATGCTGATTAAAAGCTAAAGATACTGGAAGATAAGGAAGAACTCAAACTGGAATTTGAAGGATACTTTGTGACCTAGAATACAAATGTAACAGCAACGAGAATGACTACTATATTCAAATGGAAATTAATGTGTAATTTGATAATGGCTTGATACTACTTATTTTGCTGCCTGTTACCAGGTTTTGGGTTGTTGTTGCTTTTGTTTGTTTTTTTTTGTTTGTTTTTTTTTTTTTTTTTTTTTTATCCCCTAAAAGTGTATGTACTTTGGGTAGGATTTTTTCTTCTTAAAACACTTATACTATGTGTATATGTATACTCTCTTAATTTATGCATCACTGTCTGATGTACATTCATCCCTACAGTATATGAGACTAGATTTTGGGGGTATTTAATTATGGAGTAGCACTAAATAGAACAGCAGATAATATGGAAGCTTGTTCAATATCTAATAACTTTTTGTAATTAATTAAGTTCATTTTGAAGAAGTAGACTCACTTCAACTCAGCTTAGCCAGCTTGATGTACAGACCTCTGAATTCCAGATTCTAGCCAGCTTAACGTGGACACATAGGAGGATGTAGCCTGGAATTGGGTTTTAACATAGTCTGGAATATACTCCTCTTAAATCTTGAAGAGTACTACTTACCTGAAAAGATACAACATAGATCCAGTGAATGTTTGCTATTGTAGTCTTGCCAGATATATGTAATAGTCTCCCACAAAAATACATGGATTAGACAGTACTGTTTCAGAAATGAAATAATAGTTTTATTTAGGGGGAAAAAAGCTAACTCAAGGTAAATTTTTCTGGCTTTACAAAGAATTAAATTGTTATAAATTGAATACAAATTGGAACTGTGTTGAGTTTCATATCCTAGCCAGCATGTTCTCCGTGTTTTAGCCAGAAAGTCTTGCAATGTACCTGTAGATGGAGAATAACCATTACAGTTTGGAAGAGTATATCTGGGCACTTCATTTTGTCTTATGTTCAGTAGTCCGCAGCATGATTTCTAGATGCTGTTGTTTGTGCTGAAAATCGCTCCTATTCCTTCTCATTCACCTCCCCTTAGGAGTGGGATAAACGTTCAAAGAGTACAACACCTTACTGAGAAATCTCAGAAGTTGGCTCAACATATTTGAATAGCTTTATCAGTTTAAATCTACTCCTTAAAGCATGACTTTTCCTGTGCACTCAAAACCCAAACATTTTGTGACACTCTCAAGGGAGGTGTTTTAGTGACAAAAAACCTGTATGTGGATGTTTTTGGTATCTGCTTAAGAGCAGGTAAAACACAAATACGGATGCTTGATGCTCCATTTACTTTCCCCCAGCCTCCCCTTATGTAAGATAATTGTGTATTGTCAGCCTGGCAACCTCTGATCCTGTTGACAAGGATAATCGTGAAGGTGTGAATGTGACCCCGTGCTTTCCCTTGAAAGCTAAGGGAAATCGGGAGCTGAGCTGCAGCCTAGTGTGAAGTCCAGCTGAGAATGATCTGGGTTAATGACTGAGGATGTTTGCTGGGGAACCTGACTGAACTGTGTCCTTGCCGCATTACCAAAGGGATGAGATAACTGGGATGCTTTGCAGCAGGGAGAAAAGACCGGACAATTACTGTTATGCATTCTCTTAGCTGCTTAACCGATTACTTCTGTGGTTCAAAATCTATTCTTTTATGTAAAACAGTTTTGTCAGGTCCACAACCAAAAGTATATAACATGTTATTGTAATTCTTTACATTACTTTTGTGTCTTCAACTTGAGGGGTCTTCCAACATCCACCTCAAAGCTTCAGCTGTATTTCCAGAAAAACATTGCCAGAAATATATTTATGAAAGATCTCTTTGAAGTTTAAAGCCTTCCTTTTTGTTCTTTTACTAGATTTGGAGAGGGGGGGGGAAAAAAATATTAAGCAGGGCCACACTGCAAATGAATCCAAGGGTGTGGAGCTCACCATTTCATATGTATTGCTACAGGAAGCTCATAAGAAGAGAGCATCACAACTAAGCAAATTTGAGAATTGCTGTAAAAGAACAGTACAGTGTTTATATTTCCTTCTTCAGTGTGGCTACAATGGTAGGGGAGAAAGCCAGGATGCAGTGTGCATCAAGTTCATAGGTTTTTTTATTATCTGTTAAAAACAGAAGTCAGTTTATCAGCAGTATCTAGCTCATGCTAGGGATATACTTCTGAGTATTCTTGGATTAAAAGAAGGGAACACTATAGCTGAAAGCTTTTAATATGCATTTTTACAATAATAGTCAGTGTTAATGATGGACACACCTCAGACTTCTTCTGTAAGGTTGCTGACCATAAAGGTACTTTAATTGCTGCTTAACCAGTTTGCTACAAAAGCAGAAGCCCATCTATTTCTCAAAGAAATTCAAATGTATGACTTCAGAGTGTCTCAGGAGTACTCTTGTACATATATACCAAGTCATTTTGGTATGCTTTGGAAATCAGGACCTTAAAATGTATGGCTTGTACTACTTTAGTTTAATGGGCTGTCAGCTGTCCAGGCAGATCCGGTACAAAGTCAGACATGTCTTTAATCTTCAAAGAACATAATGAAAAGAGTGAATATATTTAGTTATTTGCCAGGAGTTACAAAACAAGTGAAGAAAGAAACAGCACTTTTTTCTATCTTGAATTAGATAACTGAAATTTCAGTTGTCCATGTGTCTAAAACATCTGCATAGTTATTGAGGAATTTCCTGAACAGTAAGTGCTCATTTGTCTCTAGTTAATAAACACAGTCATATAAATTCATCATTTGCTCAGTCTTTTTAAATTCCCTACATTTAAAAAATGTATTTGTATTACCTTGATGGTTTGTAGCATATGAAAAAAATCGAGTCTGCATTGAGTAACAGTTTGAGTCTCTGAGAGCACAATGACTGGTGTTTCTTTTTCTTCATAGAGGAACATGTCAATAGGAGTTCCATATCTACAGTTCTCTTGTATTTAATAATTGTCAGTTATTTTAAACAAATAGATTTCATGCTTGCAGTAAGAAATTTCTGACCTTTACTTTCCTGTAAATTCACAAGCTGCTTAGTAGTCTCCAAGCCCAGATCTCTGAAGTTACTGAAGGTTATTACATAAAGATTATTACACCTATTATATAGGTGATAATGATAGCTTTTGAGACACAGACATGCTCTGTCACATGATTGTGAACAGCGATATCAAACAATGATATAGGAACTGGGACAATCCTTGCTGATTGATTTTTCAGAAGAGAATATGGCTATGCATCGCCAGTGGCAGCTCTCAAGATCAGTGTTGTATTAAATGGATTATCAAGTACGCTGCCCACTTTGCTCCTCCCAGCATTAAAATTGGTACTAGTGGGGAGGAAAAGATCAGACTCCTACAATCCTGACATCTTCTAGAAACAGAGACCAAAATTATTTGGGTCACTTCTTCACCCAAACTGCCTCTTTTTTAGAGATTCTCAAACAATTGGCCTGAAGAACAGCTGCCCTGAGCACTGGTGGTGTTGGTAATATGGATGATGGATGACTTCAGTTTCATGGCCAAATTGCTTATCTAGGCATGAAGAAAATAAAATGCTTGTTTCTTCTCCTCCTCCCTCCCCTTTCTAGCCTATTTCTGCTATTCAAACTTTAATTTACCCTTTGCATTAAATTATTCACTTGGAGCCAGTTTGTATGTTGTGTTATTTTTAAGATCTTAAAGCTTTATTTTTGCAAAATTTTAAAGGAGGAGAAATGTCACACGGTGTTCTATTTTAGCTGGAATTCTGTATTTTGTGTGTATAGCACAAATATATAGATCAGTAAATTGAAAGTATTTTTAAACAATTAATCAAGTTTGAGTAAACTCAGATTAGAGACTTGGTGGAAGGGGGGGGGGATAATACATGCCAGATTGCGTTGGAACCATGAGTTTTCATGCAGTGCATTGTACCTTAGAAAATATCATGATGCTAGGGGGTTTTTTAGGCCTCATCCTCTTTGGACTAAGGGAGTAGCAATGCTCTTTGCCTTGAGGGAGGAAGTAATGACTTTTTCAGACAGTACAAGATGTAATTTGCCACGCCATTATAATCTTCATAAACAATGTGATCCATTGTTTATGGATTGTGTGGTGGTCCTGTGGGGTCATGGGTTGGTCCACTTTTAGGATCTCTAAAGAGTCATTGTAGGGCTTGATCAACAGTCCTGAAACAGTAGCAGGGGAGTGCAAGGGCTGGGTTTTTTTTTTTTTAATATAAATAGTTACAATGAGGATCCTTCTGTAGTGATGATATAACCACACCACGATTAGCTACAAAAAAAAAATTTTAGCAAGTGGAATAGAAGGCAAAGGAGAAGTGAAGAGTTCTTCATGCTTGTGTGCTTTCTGTTTTTTCTTTAAAATGAGTACTTTGTGTGTTTGAGCAGAGGTCTCGGAGTTGCAGTCAAGTCACCTTCAATTTCTGGAGAAATATTAGAAGAGTTTAAGCACTAAGAAGGTAATGTGGAGTTGCTGAGATTAAATTATGCCAAGTCAATCTCATTTGCTTCTATGCTTGGGTAATGAGCCCTGCAGACCAAAGAGAAGCTGTAAAGTTTAGAGTACTCACGTGATACTCTCATAAGCAAATTAGGGAAACTGTCTAGGTGAGTTCAAAACTAATTAGGAAAAGCACAGTCTGAGAGTATCTATCTGTCAAATTCAAAGATACATAGGGTGCAATTTTCATGGGTCTTTCTTAAATCCGGTTCTGTTCAATATTTTTCATTAATAACTTGTAGAATAGAAAAATTACTAAGCTTACTAAATTACTAGATACTGCAATTGTAGGAAGAATGGCAGATGCAGAGAGGAATAGCTGAAGTGCAGAAGTGTCCCGAAAGGAATATTATGTGAATTGACAGCAATTTAAGTATAAGGTAGTTCCAGCTGAGTTTCTACTGCACAAATGCAAGTATGAATAACTAGTGAGGTAGAAGATCTGCAGGAAAGAACAGTGGGCCACAGGCTGAGCATAAGAGTCATCTTAATAAATGTCTTTGTAAAATGTAAACCTCCGACTGGAAGCAGTGAACAGGATGCCATCCATCTCTCAAGTAATCTTTCTTGTCTGTTCAGCACTGGCAAGCCCTTTTACAGAACAGTATGTCCAGGTTTGGGCAGCATGCTTTAGCTTAATTCTGTCTATTTAAACCACTTACTGTTGGCTTTTTCCTCCTTTCTCCTGTTCCTCTCTTTCCTTACCTACTAGTATGCAAAATCTGTGGGTCTGCTGAGTCTAGAAAAAGTGAGACTCAGATGACACAAAGTCATCAGAAACACTCTTTTCCTCTTTTGAAGAACTTTGTCCTTTATACTAGGAGCAGGGGTAGTGTATATGAGCTAGGCTTTGGGAAGTCTTTTTTTATGAAATCTATAGCAAAGCACTGCTTTAAAAGATCATTGAATGCATTTGTTCAAAATTTTTGATAAGAAAACACAGGCAATAGCTTGGAGATGTGAATTTTTTTTTTCTCCATTATGATCTTCTATTCCCTTTGGCTCTGTTTCCTATAATTTAATGACATGCAATTTTGAGTCTTCATTTAGCTATTGTCATTGAAAGTCTGAGACAGTACCACTGGAATTTGGCTACTGTTGAGATGCTTGCACACTTTGTACACTTACTGAAACATGCAAGCCTGTTCAAGTGTGCTAGGTCAAACTGTGTGCGTGTATATGTACAGCTTCTAGATATGCAGCTTTTCAGCAAGTCTTTGAACAACTTTATCCCCCAATTAACATGTCCTGTACTAGATCAGATATCAAATGATTCATAACCTGTCTACAGCTACTCTTCATTCAGCAACTCTCTTGATGATAGAAATTCTTTTAACGCGAGTGGTCTGTATGTCTGTGGCACTTTATATCTAACAAATAATGGCTATATCCCATCTAATGTCAAGTTTCCAGACAGCTTTAGCACGACTTAAAATGTGCCTGGTCTCCAGGTGTAACTTTCTTGGGGGGGGGGGAACAAAAACAAAAAAAACCCCACGAAATTCCAGTAAACCGTGATGGAGAAATAACGTAAAGTTGGCAGTTGAGTCTTGCATTCACGTTTGGAGAATGTCTGGGGAAGTGGGATTGCTAGAAATGGTGAAAATGAAGAAAGAACAAATGAAGGGGGGATGGAGAGACAGATTTAAAGGAGAAATTTTCTTTTTGGGCTCATGTTTGACACAGCTCTGCTTTCTTTACTTGTTTCGATATTTGTGGTTTTCCCACTAACTTTATGTGACAGATCTGGATTAGAGAAAGGCACAAGAAAGTGTTTTAAAATGTGAAATTTAGGGCGCTGCAGACCAAACCCTCACTTGAAACTAGTACAACTCCATTAACATCAAAAAGGCAACACTAATTTACATAAGCTATGCATCTGACCTTTTGTTCTTGTGAAACTTTAGAATGATTTACAATTTAATATCATACATAGTTGTTTTTCAAACCAATTTCATTTTAAATGTTTCTGTGATAAAGATAACTTTCCTTTCAACTGTCATGAAAGTCCAAACTAAAGCGAAGTATAACATAATCAAAATACATCAAAAACGCAGCTCGTTTATTAGGTAAATTCTGACTTATCAAGTGTCCTTGAGTTTCTGAGTTGCCTCTGATCTTGCATCAAAAATTCTCCTTGTGCCTTCTCCAACACTCATTATCACTCATTAAGGGTTGAGATTTAGAAATTGGAAGTAAACGTCAGATTTCTGAAAAGCAGCAGAGTTTTCCTCTTAGAAATCATTCTTTTCAGGCATCAGACTTGATTCAAGCTTTGAAAGAGGGCAGCAATGAATGGACATCAGGGATACAGACAAGCATGTTTCAATTACAAAAACACACACAAACCTCAAATCTGCTCATGTTTTTAAACTCTGTTTTCTATGGGATCCTCTCATGTCCTGGGGAAAGCAGGAGATGTGTTGTTTTGAGCTCTGTCCCTTAAGGCTAAATCCAGTAAGCCTAAAAAAAAAAACCCAGAAGGACAGTTGTGTGTTTCTAGTAAAATATATTTCACTGAAAGTAAATATGTAAAAAACGTATTTAAGTTAATATTATCTCACTGTGAAAAATCCCTAGTCAGAAATCAAAAAATGAGCCTGGGATTAAAAATACATGGTCAATAACTACTGAACCCAGAAAGGAAAAGAGAAATTCCAGGATATTGCTTCAACTGAAATTATGGCATCTCTGAATATAATGGAGCTTAGTTGTATGCCAAACAGTACAGGTTACTTCTACTCTTCCATTTAGGCGTCAATAGTAGTAATGGCTTTCTGTATTTGTGTAAAAATAAATTCTGAGCTGAATCTCTATTTAGAGATGAAATGTATTTCTGCTCTCTGAAACCATAAAAACATAGAGCTCCAAAAGCTGACCACGTTACAATCTACGTACTAGAGCTATGGGTGATCCATGACCCACCTTTCTCCAGGGAACTTGCCTGTGCAAATTACTTGCTCTTTTCTGCGGAATAACAGCACGGAGTCATGCAGCTGGTGTGCTCATGAGGTTGCCTCGTGGCGATACCCATACACTCCATGATCCTTCCTTCAAGTGTTGCGTTAGCCCTGCCGCTATTGCTTCCTGCGAGGGCGTTACCAGACGTTGGGGAGGTGGCTTTGCTCTTCAGGCTCGACGTCTGAACGCGTGGGGCTCAGAGCCTGCGAGGGAGCGCTCAGCAAAGGAAGTCACCTCTGGGGTCGCTGGAGTTTTCTGTTGTGATGCAGAGGTTTGCGCGCTGTGTCTGCTGTGGGTAAAAGACAGTCAAGCTGACTGTAGTATGGATTGCACATGGGTGCGTGGTTACAGGTTGATGAAACTCTAAGATAACCTTTCTGTTTTTTTAAACAAAACTTGAATTCCATTTCTATGTTTGTATTCATCCTTGCGATCTGAGGCATATTTTCATATGTGTGTTTTTAGTAAAACTGTTATATACCACCTTCCCACAAATGGATGCGCTTCTGTGAACATGACTTAGTATGTAAAATTACCTTATTTATTGAGGTTTATATTAGTGAGACAGGACAGGATTATTTACCCTACAAGGAGGTTGGGTAGTTTTTCTTGCCTTGAGCACCTATCGCTAGTGTTTGAGAAAGCTTTATTTATATATGGACCTCCATAAGAAATGGAATTTCCCAGACATGTGTTCATACAACTATGTATTGTGACAGTCTGTGTGCTTTCTACATGATTTTTTGTTGATTTGATTTTTCCAAGATGTGTTTCTGTTTGCAATTTGTGCCACTGTGGTACTGGTGAACGTTAACTAATATTGCTTGAGTAAGGAACAGGAAGGGGGATTATACTGCTGATGAAAATGATGCTAAATACGTAATACTTCTAGAGCCTAAAAGTTGCACTGCTCTTAAATTGAAGATATAAGCATAGAATGATATCCTATATCCTGTAAGTGACCTGAAAAGAAAGTGATTTAGGAGGAATCAAAACTAAATGGAGATCTGTTTACACCGAGAACAGAGAGGAAAGGGGAGAGGTGTGCAGTAATTGCTGGCTGGACCACCTGAAGACCAAAATCCACTTCAAAGAAGGCCTGTAAGATGCCATCTATTTCTCAAGCGTCTCAGAGTAAATAAGTCTCCTAGTGGAAACACTAATAAAAATTATGACTGAGATCCATTGTGACTCGGGTTTAAATCAGGTGTTGCTCTTAGGTGACTTGTGCTCCCTCCCGCCCCACCAATTTAAACAATGCCAGTTTTAGTGAATTATTCTCTCCCTATCCCTCCCTCTCTCAAAAGACAAATCGCAGGACTTTTGTGTAACATATACTGCTAATCTGCCAGTCCAAACTGTCATGGTCCAGCTCACAGCCAAGCCTGCTTGAATGAATAGCCACTTCTAGGGGAAGCTGCTGGTTTAGAATAAGCTAACTGTACTTCTCTCATCAGAAGAGCCCCCGACCCAGACCATCCTTTTTAAAAGGCAGCTCCTCCGTTGGTGCTTACACCTTGCTAAGCTAAGCAAGGAAATGCTTTCTAAATGGAGAGCTCTTTGTTGTCACCTTCCGTAAGCAGAGATCAAATCATGGATGAGCATTTGCATAGCTGCACTTGGTTCCCTCACCTGGGATGTCAGCCCTTGGTGCTGACTCTGTGGTTTCTGCTCTCTGCTGATTAGCTGGACTGATGAAGAATAGCTTTACTTCCATTAACATCTATCAGCCTTTTGCATGCTTGTGCCAAATAGTTTATCTTGCCTCTAGATCCTAAGCTATCTTCCTCTCAGGAACCTGGATTAAATTTTCTAATGCTCACCCTCTTTTTTTTTTTTTTCTTTCCTCCTTCCTTATCTTTCTCTGGCTGCAGCCTACTGTTGAATTACAAAGTACCTATTTTTAATAATGACCTTAAAAAAAAAAAAAAAAAGAAAAAAAGCACAGGAAAAAGGCAACTTCTCCCCAGCTCTGCAACTTCCCTACAAACTAAAATATCTTTGTCTCTTTTCTGTACCTCTTTGCTTTTCTCCTGGAAAGCATTTATATCAATAATATGGAAATAGCTATTTCCAAGGTGCACCGTAACTGATCCCACTATTGTGGGATCCCAGTATTGTGATGCAAAAAAACCCCACCCAAACTTCTGTTAACATGCCAAGTGATGCAATATACTAGTTATGCTCCAGATGATGGTGATCTTGTTAATATTCCCATTCTGGTGAAAGGAGGGAAATGTGCTTTAATAGTTTTGTGGGTCCTGCTGAAGTTTTAAAATTATTATAATAAGGAACAGAGAGTAATAGTACATATGGATATGACAAGACAGGGTCTTTGAGAGATTTAGTCGCTAATAGACTGTAAGCTTCAATGAACAACTCCATTCTGGTTCAGTAACTTCATTGCTGGGCTCTGGTTCGGTACATCCTGCAAAAATTTCTCCTCCCTATCTCCCCTTTAGGTAGCAAGTGGCCAGTATCAACCTGCAGCAGATCCTGTGAGCCCTCTGGGAGCAAAACCCCTTTTTTTTCTTCCTGCCCTAGGTTCCTCCTTCTGTTAAAGGCCTGAATCTCCCTCAAGCTGAATATATTTCATCCCTTCTTGTTGAGAGTTAATGGTCCCCTAATGGGTATTGCATTAATTCTCAGTTGAGCATAAGGCCGACACCAAGCTCTCAGCTTCCTTCCAAAATAAGCGTCCCTTATAATCGCACGAGAGACGGACAAGTCACAGCTCTGAGCTGGTTGTGGCAGAAGAGCAAGGGTGGACTCCTGTCTGCTTATCTGTGCCTGCTTTTGGAACATTGGTTTCAAAACCAAATTTAGTGTTGGGTAAATAGAAAAGGAAAACTAAAGACTAAGGAAGGTTAGATAGTCAACTCTTAAAGCACAAAACCTCTCAATTTTAGCCTCAACTTCAAAGCTTTTAGAAGCTGTGGAAAGATCAGCTTTTTGCTTCTCCTGAGCATTGTGTGTTCCACTTCACTCTAATGGGTTGTTTTTGGCAAGATGACACTCAGAAAGAAGAGCACCTTTAAACTGGTGAGGAGTTAGAAAGCAAGAACTGTCATCCTGAAATGGTGAAAAAACTCTTATAAAACATAAATGTATATATATGCTTAAAGTTAATTCAAGAAGCCTTTTCCTTCCCTGATAAAAATGTCCCAATCGTGAAAAGCAACATCTGCAATATCATCTTGATCTATGATTTTAAGTGAGTGAGAAAAGTTATGCATTTTGCTTGAGAGGGGAAGAAAAAAAAGGTCCTTTTTTTCCAAGAGGTTCCAAGCTAGTCCCAAGGGCTGTATCTTGAATATAAATGGACATAACATTCATTTTCATTTTTTCCTGTTCTTCGTTGATAGGTGTTTCCTGCATGTTTTACATGTTAGACTTGTCTCAAATGTCATTCAAGATATTTTCTCATTTATAATTGTTTTCTGCAGCTCCTTCAGTAGTTCCAGTCTATTGCCTTTTAGCACTTATTGCCTACTGGCAGATGCAACATATTCAGGTCATATGAGTTTATTCAGTACAGAGATGATTTTTGAGTGAGAATGCTCAAGTGAGTAGCTTAATTTTAACTTGAACTGCCAGCAAGAGTAGAAAATAAGCTTCTCAGTGAACTATGTTGTTTTTTTCTTAAAAAAATTAAGATTAAAATCTTAATTTCTAATTTAAAATGAAGTCTATGACCAAAATAATTTATCACTGTTGTTATATGGCTTAACTTGAAAAATGTATTTCCTACATTTTAACTTTCAAGTCACATAATCTTTCTTACGTAATTATGCAGGCAACAGAAAGCATGTAGCATATTATATATATGTAAGCTTTTTAATTAATTTGCAGCAGTTAGAACCAGTGAACGTCTGTAAATTTGTTACTTCAGAGCACGGGCATATGGAGCAAAATGGCTAAATGTATCTAATTTATGGAAGCAATCCTATGGCTGACATACTTGGGCTCCAGAATAGATGCAGTCTTTCAGTATGGTTGATTTTTACTTTTCTCACCTGAGAAAGTCTCCAAGTGAACTGTTGATAATGTAGCTGCTGGGATGTGGTGCCACTCGGGTTTTCCCTTTCGGCGATCTTCAGGGAGATGTGAACCCTGTTTGCTGTAGGGCGGGGGAAACTCTTGAACCCTGCAAAGTTGCTGCTGCGGCAAAATCCTCTTCCCTTACTTCAGAGAAACTTCCATCAAGAGATCTCTAAAATAGGGAGGCATGAGCCTAGGGTCCTCTAGCTACGCCTAGGGGTTCACTTCCTTACTCTTCTCCTTTCCTTGTAATATTTTTTTTTTCTAAAGTAGTAGAGCTGATCAATCAATGTACTTCAGGATTTCCTGTTAAGATTTGTTCTAATTCAGTTATCTCCCTGTTAAATGGCAACTATGGCCATCAGCCCTTGAAATAAACAACCGAGATACAAGTGGAAGTAGCAGCATTCGGTGTTAAAACTGCCTAAAAACTGCTTTTCCACACAGGAGTATTTCAGTTGCTATTTTGCAACCAAACAGCAATGGTTTCTGTTCAAGCTGCTATGCCAGATAGGATTTCCCCTACCCTTTTTACCCTTTCTTGCTAAACAACTGGCAGAACATCTTTCTAAAAACAAAGCTGGAATAAGTGTGCTTTCATCTGGCTGAAAACTCTGCAGGGCTCTGGCGTTATTCTGGCAGCCGCCGTTTGTAGGGAGACTTGGTGCTGCCGAGGGAGTCTGTGAGGGGTCAGCCGGGGCTTGTGCTCTTTTGTGAGCTTCCATATGAATTGTTGGGTTTTTTTTCAAATTGGGGAATTCACATGTGAATGTGGATTTTCAGATGCCTTTTCATGCAGTTGCTGAAACCTTAAGACTGCTGTCCTGTGGTGAAGCATACAGCCCTGAAATGGAGGGTTGGGGGTGTGTGTTTGTGTCTGTTTTCAGGGGGTTTTTTGTTGTTTTGGGGGGTGTGGGGTGGTTTTTTGTATTGCTTTGTTTGTTGGGGTTCCCCCCCTCCCCCCCCTTCCTGGGGAAACTGCAGTTCTGGGCAGTTTCTAGGAGTTTTTGACTAGAGATCAGCAGAGAAATGGGTGAAAGAATTCAATTAGAAAGCAAGTTTTGGAAGTAGAGAGTTGCATAACAGAAGAGTGATAGGCCAGGACCAAGGCAAGGATTGGTAAGAAAGGCTGGGTGGGAGAAACGGGGGGGAAGGAGGAGGAGGAGACCAGAATGAGGAGTTGGAAAAATTACAGCTAGAATTCAAATAAGATTGCTGAGACTACAAGGTCTAAGCAAAAGTCTTCATTATGCCACGTAGCATAACCTTAGTGTTGCTAATGTCTGTCGTCTTTCACTAAAATATCTCTGCTGCCACTCCCCCCTCTAAAATCCTTCTGCTAGGCTTGTCAAAGGGGTTTTAGATGTTTTTAGAAAAAGCAGGCTTATTCTTTAATAAATGGAAGGGGTCATACTATGTCCAGATGTTTTGAATTTATGTATGTAAATATAAAGTACCATTGTAATGGTGTAAGAAAAACTCAATTCAGGGTAGTTTACCTTATTCTGAACTACAGACTCAATTCACCAGTTGATTTGCTTTAGATTTGTTCCCTTGCTTCTTTTCACTGATGCGCTGACTACCAGTGTATTCATCCACACAACTTGAGATATGTAGTAAAATGCGAATGGCACTGCAATAACACAAGGAACATAATGCTGTGTTGTACCAGACGAACTCCCTGCTGAGTTTGGGGCAGCTCCAGAGGTCTGTCAAACAGCTCTCTCTGGCTAATCAATGAAACAATTCTTTAAAAGCAAAGTAAAATGACATCTGTAGCTTTGACCCTAAAAAGCGTGGAAGAAATTTATTCCACTACCTCCTCTTAGAATATCTGGCATGCCACGTATAAATAATATTTATGTATTTCTTTTCAAAAATCTGTAGGAACTGGTAATCTTGGCTGCCATGTCTGACTGTGGCTCCGGAGGCCAGGCATTGCTCTGGGGTGGGTCCCCAAGATGTGGCACATGGTTTGAGCTGACTCTGAGATGCTCCAGTGATCTGCTGGTTAGAGACACAGCCCATCTAACTGCTTATTCTGGAGCTGAAATGTCAGCCTATGGAGGTCATTGTCAGAGTTTTAAATCCTTTATGAAAAAATAAAATAGTTGTGTGATGGAAATGGAGTACTTGAAAAGTTTCAGAACGTATCCCACTGCTGCACTGTAAAGCATGATTTGTAATGTCTTAAGAAAAAAATAATCTGCTAGAAGGGCTTTAATTTCTATCTATTGCTACTGTCAATTAGCAGCCACTGGGTTTACACAGGTATAACAACACAGAGTCTAAACAAAAAAGAAAAGGGAGCATATTCTTACATAATAAACATACAAATAATGCACTTCCATGAATTACATACTTTCGCAAGGTCAGCATGACATTGAGGAGAAGTGAAATCAGATTACATTCCAGAAGGCCTGTAACACTTAAGCAAAACTCTTTCTCTTCTTGGTCAAACAGTGCTGATGCTAAAACAGTGTCTAGAAGTCAGACATTAGTTTTTGCCCCAGCTCAGCTCCTGGCAATTGCTATGAAATAAGTTTGGATAACAAATACCTGCCCTGATTCATCAGGCAGGTCTTGTTAATATGATAGTCACCTTTTGATTATTCCCAGTATTAAAAGCTATTGCCATAATAAAGGCAAATTCTACCTCCCTCCATAAATCAAAGCTGAAAGAGTTTGAAAATTTTGAATACTCCTGCAGAAATAATCTCTTGAAAAGAATCCAGAGTTTCTCCCTTCTTGCAATTCTTCCTTCTACAAAGTAATTCCTGTTTTGGTCTTTCAAGAGGCTCAATGAATTTCAGATTTGTACAATAGAAGGAGTAACAAAATGATGAGAAGTCTGCCTTTTTCTTTACCTCTACAAAAAGAAGATAACTTTAACTGCTGCTAAGATAAAGTTACAGCTGCACTTCAACAGTGAAAAGTAAATAAGTTGGTTTTATCTCTTTTAAAATTGCAGGATGTTTTTTTTCCCCAGCATCCCATTTCATTTATTTTAGAGTCCTTTTTAAATAGAAACCCTGAAGAACTGCCAAGTTGGCTTCAGTTGTGAGTGATGACTACAGATAACTGGGTTATGATCTTGGCTGAGAGAAACTGGAAACAGTACTAACATCTTACGAATACCTACTGTTTAGAGGCTTTTGAGATGCTTAAGCAAAAATCCAGCTATTTATTTTGAATGCAAGCAATGAATAAGAAAGAAATGGCATGATCAAACACTTACTACAAGCCATTCTTAAGAATATGAAACCAAAAGCCATTTAATAAAAAAAAGCACCCTCTGTTTTAATGTAATTAATAATAGATAACTCAGGAATTACTATATAATAATTGTTAATCTTAATAAACATCAGATAGTTAAAATGAAAGGAATGGATGAATTCTTAGCAAATAATTCTCCGTATAATTCTAATATCTTGTATTTCTTCTTCCTACGCTATTGGCATTGTCCTAGTGGACTTAGTAACCTTAGACCAGTGAAGAATTTTCAAACCCTTTTTACAGAGCATTGAATGTGCATAAAAGGTCATAGCATCACTGGGCAGCCAAACCTCTGCAAGGGAGAGCACAGAAGATACTTTCTAGGTCTGCCCTCAGCCACCCCAGTTGGATCTGGCAAGAGGAGGTGGGATGGTTCCTAGGAAAGTGTAAAATTATGCAGCACACTGTTACATTGCTGCTGATTTGGGACTTCACGGACATGTGTAATGTTCCTGGTGTAGGTCTATAATGAGGATAAAGATAATAATGGATACTCAATCTCTGTATATTTCTACAAGGAGAGCTGACTAACAGTGGCTGTGCTTTTCTTCAAGAGAATTTAGAAATATCCCCGTCTTTCAAGGTAAACTTGCAGTTGCAGGGAAAAGACAGAGGAGGCAGTGCTATGAAGAGGTTTTGGATTCTAGGAAACCTGGTCAGGTACCTTCATATGGCCAGGATCTGGTATTAATGGAGTGACCATTTTCTCCTCTAGAGGATTAAAAGGAGGAAACATCAGTTGCAGGTCCTCCTTGCCTATCTGGGTTTTGGATATTCCCCTGCCTCTATCCTGCAGCATATTCTACTTGGAAGTCCAAGCTTTGATTAAATTGGCTTAACTGCAGTCTCCCAGCACTCTTTCTCAACTTCTTGTTCTCTAGACTAATGTACCTTAGAGAAGCTCATCCGCTCTCAGGATGATACGGACCCATCCATCCCATCGTGAGGTGCTTCCAGTCAACGTGTGTTCAGAACCATGTCCCGTTGCATTTTGGATCTCTTCACAGATGGAGACTCTACAACCTCTCTGGGCAATGTGCTCTAGGATTTGACTACCCCAACAGTTTAAAAAAAAAAAAAAAGCAAACAAACCAACCCACCCACTTCTTATTATCATTTTTATTATGATGTTTAAGTGGGACTTCTTATAACTCAGTTTTTGCCTCCTGCCCTGTCACTGGGCCCTGCTGGGAAGAGTGTGTCTGTGTTGTCTTTGCTCACCCCCATTAAGTATTTATGCACTGTGATAAGATCTCCACAAAGCCTGCTCTTCCCCAGGCCAAACTGTCCCAGTGCTCTCAGCCCCTTCTCCTATGTCAGGTGCTCCAAGCCTTTAATTGTCTTAATGACCATCTTGTTGGTCCCTCTCCAGTATATCTGTGTCTCTCTTGTACTGGGATGCCCCACACTGGTGCCAGTACTCCAGATGTGCCTCCCCAGTGCTGAGTAGAGGGCAGTTCAGACAATATTCAGTCGCCCTCACTATCCATTTATCTAGTCAATACTTCATCAGTTTGTCTATGAGGATGTTTTGGAGGCACTTGAGCCAAACTGACCAGGATTAGGGCACCTGTCTGTGGTTTTGGGTGGCTGAGGAGTGGAGAAACATACAGTTCAGCTGCAGCTCTGGTAGAAAAGTAGAGAAAGCAGTGAGGATGGGGAATGTTCTGTTTTGGCTCAGGTAGTTGGACTTTAGGGAGAAATAAATCTGTGCATTAGGTCTATGAAAGATAGTCATACCACTAAGTATTTTTTTTTCCTAATGTTCCATAGGAACCCAATAAAAATGGACAATACAAAAATTTGTTAAACCTTTTTAATAATCTAGAAAGTATAAATTGAATATCCTGTGGTTTATGACTAGATTAAATACCATTATATACCATTACCTGCAACATCAAATGCAGCCATAAAATGCACTTTAATTATCTCCAGAACAATAAAAGTATATAATGTGTAAGAAAGTGAAGAGTAATCAGTGCATCACCTATGGACCAATGTCTGTCTTTGGTAGTTGCTGACCTTTTATTTGGAATATGTAGAAATACTGAACTGTGTTAGTTTCTAGTGTTTTCATTAAACTGCATAGTCTGTGCTGAATTCCTACAACTAACTTGTCATCTCCAGAGTGTAACGAAATTACTCTGTATTTAACTGGCCTAAATGAGACATTTGTTTATCCAGGTGCCCAATTTACTCTCTTCCCCCCCACACTCTGTCCTCTTCTATTTCAAAAGCAAATACTAATGTCTTGTCATTTTTAGAAAGGTAAACAAAACTGAACACAACCATTCAGTCCAGTATTGTGTTGAACTCGGGTTCTGTCACTAGATACAGAACTTACTTAAATAAGACTCTTCATACACTTGGATTACTAGTTCCATAAACGATCTATTTAGAATTACTTTAAAATGCATTTTTCACTTTTATAATTGAGATGGCAAGTAAACTTTCTAGTGCTACAGATAGCCAACCCCCTCACTTGTTGGACTAAGAAGTAAAAAACCTATAAATGCCATTAATTTACAGAGTCACTGGGTATACAATTTGGAATCTTAAGCAGAGTAAGGGTTTCTGTGGTGTACAGTTCAAAACTGATTCTTTTGTTTCTCTTTTTTGTGTGTGTGTGAAGCAGGTGGAAGGCAAATTCTATTTTCTTTTTTTTTTTATTAGAGAATAGGCTAAAACTACCTTTGCAACTAATTTTGTATTCAGCAAATATACTAGACGGGACGCAATCAAATTCAGGTCTTGGAACCAAATGACAGCTATTGGTTACTGAGATATCTGGGTCTTCTCTAACACTCTGAAGCATTTCAATGTTTCCCATTCTTCATAGACTTAATAATTCTCCTTCGATGGGAATTTCTAATACATATGCAGTTTTTTACTTAGCCCTGCTAAGGTAAAACTGTTAAAGCTTATTACCCTTCCCAATTTCTGTGTTTCAATTTGAATATATCCTTATTTCGAATACAATTAATATTCAATATTTTCACATGCATTGAAGTTCTGTTTTACCTAGATGAGAAAATCCTGCATTTCATTTACTTGCAGTTTATGGTTACGTTTTATACACCCAAAATCTAATCCCTTCATAAAATGAAAAATTTCTCAAGAAACAAATTCTGCTTGGTTTCCCAGATTTGTGGATAACCTAAACTGTAAGCGACCTAAACTTTTGCATCAGCGGGTCTCTCTCCTTTCTTTGTCTCTCGTTTGCTGTGTGTCATGCTTGGTGGCATTCTAGGTCAGGCTCAGGAAAGAAAGCCTGAACTGAAGGAGATGGACTCACTCCACAGGCCGTGTCCTCTGCCCCCCCCGACCTGTGATAGCCTCTGCCCTGGCCCTGCGCAGCCTTCCCCCTGTGACAAGCGTGGCCATGAAGACTTGTTCCTGAGTGTCCCTGTGAAAGTATAAGATGAAGGCTCCTTCTAGCCATTGTATGTGGAAATGTAATGTAAATCAACACCACTGCACTGAAGGAATTGCCCAGTGCCTGAACGCAATACTCGCTTCATCTTATACCGTCTTCTCTTTTTTGCTTGTATGCTAAGGATACTGAATATTTTACTCTTTATCCATAAAATATATTTCCCTGACTAGGTTTCCAACAAACTATTTTTTCTTAAACACTGCATAAAGCTTTTGGTTTAGTTAGGTAAGCCTTTGTTGTTTCTGATATTTATTTTCTTGCTGAAGAACTTAAACATGAAATTTGCTGAAGGAAGAAAACTTATTACCTTGTTGTCTCCTCTACTTATGCCTTCCTGCATCCTGTTGTGTGCTGCATAGCATTATCATAATGCGCCCTGAACACGACTTTTCTCTTACGCATAGAAGTCTTACTTCAGCCAGATGGATTCATCATTGGTACAGAAAAGGTCGGACAGTTGCAGCAGACAATATATTATTTTTTCAAAAGTATGCATTGAGCAAGTTTTTCCAAGTATATTGTCACTTGTTTCATTACCGGAGCCCTTAAAATATCAGCAAAATGCAACCTACTTTCTGTATGAGCCTGGGGAAAGCCTGAAACAATTGTCACGTGAAATACCTGCAAATTGTTTCTGTCTTTCTCAACATCTTTACTCTGTAGCCTAGTGGTGGTGGTCAACTATCAAGGTGGTGTGGTAGTATTCATTTTGGAGAGTAAGCATTTGAATTCGTTCAGTTACAGACATGGTCAAATACAAGTGATGGAACAATGGGCTATGATTTTGGTTTATAAGCCTGTGATAAATTATACTGGAGAAAAATTAATTCGGTGGTTGTATGAGGGCTGACTACCTTTTCGCTACATGCCGTAGTTATTTTTGGCATGCATGAAGGTTGCCTGTGAGTCCCAAGAAACCATGGAAACAACTTTGATGTTAGCATCAGTATCACTTCAATCTGCATTTCTCTGCCTTGAATATGTATGTTATGGTCATAAAAGACAAGTTTATTTGTACAGACAGCAAGGTACAATTAGTTAAATATCCCTTTTCATTACAGAAATAGGACAGGTCTTGTGAATTTCCTGATGTGAAAAAACCACAAACCTAACCAAACAGTTAAAACTAAATAATGAGATGTTGATATGGCTTGAAGCTAATGTGAAACAAGACTTCAGCTTTCTTCTTTCCATTTCTGACACTATCACATATGGCTGGTAGGAGGGACAATAAATGTACTCCATCAAAAAAGAAAAACCCCAGAGTTGTGCAAAAACTAAGGTGAGATTCTCCTTTCCTCATGCAGTCTGCCTCCCGCCAGGAGAGCAGAGATTCTCCCCATCGTTTGCTCTCCGCTCTGCCGATCTCACTGATAGGAGGAGCCAAATACATTTTGGGAATTTCCAGCAGCGTACTCCCTCATGATTTGATTCTTGCCATGTTTCATAGGCTGGCCAAACTCTACACGGTTTTGAAATCAGTGTAATGAAAGGTTGTATTGCTCTTTTGGCTATTTTTTGGCTGCTTCTTGAAATTAGCTTAATATTGTACAAATGCATTGTTTAAATCTTGTATTGTTCTTACTCATCTGTGTGTGTGGGATCACCGCAACTTCTCATGGACACTGAGCTATTAGATTGATTGTATCCATGATGGTAGTTTCCAAAAATATGTTCTTTCTGATTGATTGATTTAATTGCAAGTGATTAGAGTTAGGATGTCCATTTAACATGTGAAAAGACAGTTTATAGCTCAATCGCTTTCTAAAACACATCTTAATTAGGAAGGGACTATTTCTGTCAGCAGTGTTGTTTTTAATTAAAAACAACCTCATGTTTGTATTTTTTACAGGTATTACGAATTCTGATATGTGAGGCATAGCAGGGCAAAATGGAAAGAAATACAATGTAGGTGTTAGGTTTTTTTCTATCAAATTCACATTCATAGTGCTAATGTGAAATAATATAAGCTTTTAATGGAGAAGGTGAAGGAAGGGTGGGTTTTGTTTTGGTTGTGTTTTTTTTTTTTAAACCTGCAGGTGTGTGATCTTGCTCCTCAGTTTTATCCAACTTTATACTTTAAGCAATAGAGCAGATTTTCTATAAGCATACTTACTTAATGGCAATTTAGGTAAGGATAAGCACTTGCACCTGAATGTAGTTACATTCAGGTTAAAAGGAAGGTGTTTAACAGACCACAGCAGCAGTGCAGGGCAGGAACTCTTCTTTAGAGAAGTGGTGGTAAGTGGAAATTTGGGCTCTGTTTCAGTGTCCTTCCCCTTCTCTATCTATACCCACTGGCAAACCACCATGTGAGCGGCTGAGCCTGTTAGAAGCGCCCCATCCTTCTTGAGAGTGGTTGAGGGGAGGAAGGTAAAAGGGGAAGTACACAGGAAGGGACTGCAGCAGAGAGGGGTACCTGAACTGGCCCTAAGGGTGAGTTTGTGACAGAGGGAATTGCTGCTGGAAGTGTGATTTTGTTACTTGTACAAGAAGAAAGTAATTATTTATGGTCAAATCTATGCTATAGAATAATAGCTGCTAATTTACTAGAGACTAGTTATACTAGCTAATGTCATGAAGGTTTAGACAGAATAGGTGGAATTACATTTAATCCTAGTAAGTTTTTCATAGGGGTTCCATTCTCTGTTCTGGATTTAGGATTGTGGATATTTAGGAGAAATGCTGTGGTATCATCTTGTCAGGATTTAGGGTGTCCTTATTCAAAGGATGCCTTCAATATTAAGGATGTCTTCAACATTACAATATTCTTTGTATTTCAGTAAGTATTGCTTCACTATCAGCTTACGGTTGTTACTCATTTAAAAGGAAAAAAAAAAAAAAAAGAAAAAAAATTGCCCCATAACTTTTTCCTTAGTTTTAAGATGACTAGCATATGTTATCTTTCCTAAGGCTAAGTAAGTGTACAAAGAAGATAAGAGGCTTTAGTTTTACATCTAGAAAAATCAGGAAACAAAAATCCCTTCCAGTGGGGGAGTAAGGTATAAAGTTGACCTCATCTAATTTACCTTAAGGTAAGATTGAAGGCTTTTTTTGTTAGGTGGCTCTCTTTCCTTCACAATGTACTCTTTCTACCTTTCCTTGATTTATCTTATATCTTTGTTATCCCGAGGTGAAAACGGCAGATTTATCTTCTACTGAAGACAACTCTTTAAAAAGAGTCTGAATCACTAAGGCCAAGCCCAGAAGCAACTGGAGGCAATTAGGAACAGTTTCTTTAAAACTCGCACCCAACCTACACATACTTAACTTGGGAGATCAGAGAGAAATATAGCTAGAGGACAGCAGTACTAATAGCTACCAGATCTAACAAACCATAAAGGTGTGCACCAGAGAACTGTGGCAATATTGACTGTATGTTCATTAAGGACACGAGTGCCAGATGATAAAAGCGTTGCTCTGCTGGGAGACATTTTACTACTAAAAATGGCAGATAAAGTTACTCTTTGCTTTCTTCTCTTGGTTAAAAAAAAAAAAAGTGCAGAACTTGTTGGCCTGAAAGGATTCTGGGATGAAGTTTTCAGCGGTCTAATACCATCCTCTGTGAAGAAGCTCAAACCACTTCCAGAGCTTGAAACCTATCAAGAACATTAAGATTAATAAGTACTAATGTCACTCCTTTCACTCTTGATGACTAACACTAACAGTCTCATATATTTAATGCATCTGAAACAGAATTTGGTATCATTACAGCAATGAGAAGTAAATCACCTCTCAGTGAGACTAATTTTCTGAATTTCGCTGTTTCTTTTTCACTCTTTCCTGCTTGCTTCTATTTCAGTGATATTCTCTCCACCACAGAGAAATCATGTTTCTTTACCCTCTAATCTTTTAACACTCTATTCTGGGATTTTTTTACTTAATTCTAGTAATTGCAGTTTAATGTCTGTGTTCTCCCATTCTGGCACACTTTACAACAAAGTGCATCAAATCAATCATTGACCAAGTAATTTACCAACAAATCAGGTGGCTTTGAAGTTTGAGTTAATTGATTTTAATGTTTTCAGTGCTTTTTGTGTCTTTGATCTAAGCTATTCTATAGAGGAGGGAAACAGAACTTAGACTTGAGATGTTAAAGGGCACCGTGAGTGAGGGGATTCAGTAGCTGCACTTACCATTCACTTTGCATCAGTACCATTATATGGTATTAGTGCTACCTGGAGGTCTTTTCTGCTTTATTTGTAACATATCTTTATGACTGCCAGGTCTGGAATATAACAATCCCCTGAGGAAAAACCCTCTCCCTGTTAATTTGTATTGTTAGCCATCCCTTGTTCTCTTTGCTTTCTCATAAAAGCAGAGAGAGCAACTCTACAGTTTACGTATATATTTTTGCAGCCTTGAATGCTGCGAATTAATGCTCTGAAAGTCAGCCTCATCACTCACATTCTCGTTTAGCAACGATGGAAATCTATCTACTGGCTAAGTGAATTCTTTAGTTCCCTGGTTATTTAGATACAAGCTTCAGCCAAGCAAAAGTCTGAGCAAATGACTGTGGGCTCAGTGAGATAACCAACCTTCCACTTTTTTTATTATTTTTATTTTTTTTTGCCCATGTTGCCAGGTCAAGCCTGCTGGAAGTTCCAGAGGGAAAGCTAGAAAGCACGAGGATCATCTACATCTGTTTGATTCCGCTGCGAATTAAGACCTTACAGCTGTGCCTAGTCCTCGAAACACAATTCTTTCTCAGTTTAATGAAGTGAATTGAAATTTTCACTCAAAGGCATAGGAATGCCAACATTGCTCATTCACAGCAACCATAACTAAATCAATATTCACATTTATATGAAATTATTGAAGGCAATACAAAACGGTATATGAAAAATAGTAAGTAATATGTCCACTATACACGAGCAAGCTGCTTAATATTGCATTCACAGGGTGCCTTGTATTTTACAATACTTTAAAATAGCTGTGGGTGGGTTAAAATATAGTTTAAATGCAGAAAAATAATCCTTTCTAGTACTACAGTATTGAGAATTTTGTTCTTTTCAAGAATGGTTTGGGTTGGAAGGAACCTTTAAAGATCATCTAGCTCCAACCCCCCTGCCATGGGCAGGGACACCTTCCACTAGACCAGGTTGCTCAAAGCCCCATCCGACCTGGCCTTGAACACTTCTGGGGATGGGGCATCCGCAATTTCTCTGGGCAACCTGTTCCAGTGCCTCACCACCCCCATAGTGAAGAATTTCTTCCTTATATGTAATCTAAATCTACCCTCTTTCAGTTTAAAGCCATTACCCCTTGTCCTATCGCTACATGCCCTTGTAAAAAGTCCCTCTCCAGCTTTCCTGTAGGCCCCCTTCAGGTACTGGAAGCTGCTGTAAGTTCTCCCCGGATCCTTCTCGTCTCCAGGCTGAACAAGCCCAACTCTCTCAGCCTGTCTTCATAGGAGAGGTGCTCCAGCCCTCTTATCATCTTCGTGGCCCTCCTCTGGACTCGCTCCAACAGGTCCATGTCCTTCTTATGTTGGGGGCCCCAGAGCTGGACGCAGTACTGCAGGTGGGGTCTCACAAGAGCAGAGTAGAGGGGCAGAATCACCTCCCTCAACCTGCTGGTCACGCTTCATGCGATGCAGCCCAGGATACGGTTGGCTTTTTGGGCTGCAAGCGCATATTGCCGGGTCATGTTGAGCTTCTCATGTACCAACACCCGCAAGCCCTTCTCCTCAGGGCTGCTCTCAATCCATTCTCTGCCCAGCCTGTATTTGTGCTTGGGACTGCCCTGACTCATGTGCAGGACCTTGCACTTGGCCTTGTTGAACTTCACGAGGTTTGCACAGGCCCACCTCTCAAGCCTGATAAGGTCCCTCTGCACAGCATCCCTTCCCTCCAGCGTGTCGACCGCACCACGCAGCTTGGTGTCGCTGGCAAACTTGCTGAGGGTGCAGTTAAGGAATAGCAGAGGAGTGAAAAGGTGTGTGTTAAAGCACCATAACTCTGGGCCAGACCAAACATGACAGCCTAGCTCAAGTCAAAGGTAACATGCAACTGTTTGTCTTCAGCAGCAGAGCATGCGAACAGCCTGGAAAAGCAGTGAAAGATTTTAAAGAGGGTCATCGTAGTCATGTTTTAAGCTAGTCGTTCTTTTCCTTCAGGTTTCCCAATGCAGAAGCCAAAATACTTTAAGAAGAAATAAATCAGTTCTTATAGTTATTCCCCCCCACACCCACATAGGCTTATAAAACCACCTAACTTGTCTACCTCAGGTCGTCTTACATCAGTAGTTGGCTTTGCTTATAGTTGTTGTTTGTTTGTTTTTCCTGCCCCTATTAGTCTTTCATCTTGTCTGTCTGCTTGTCCTTGTATGTAAGACTATGCCTTCTACAAATGCTCAGACCAACAATGGTGTGCTTTTTTTTTTAAAAAACAAAAAGAAAGTGAGAAGCAAAGGCATAGGAGAGTAAGAGCCGTGCAGTGGAAGAGTGCAGAGCCACCACTAATCCGTGCTGTGCCTGCTGTATGCTTGAGAGAGCCTGGGAGATTGGTGAAAAGCAGAATGAAGATGAGGAAAAACCCAACTTGCTTGCCAATGGTGTAATTAAGTGCTATTTATCCTTTTTACAATATTTACATTGGCAGTGTTTCATTAGGGATTTATGGCCATCTGTCTTACAGATTTATTGTATACGTTGTGGATTTTGCAGTTTAAAACTGCTTTGGAACTAGAACAAATCCCTCTGCTGTGTATATCCCAACACCTGACTTTCCCCGCGGATAAGCAAAGTTTCATGAATCTGCTTACAGCACTTCACAAAATACTGCCTGGGCTGATGTCACATCAGTGGACAGTAAACTGAGCCAGCAACGTGATAACACTCAAAATGTCATTCCAGCACGTCTATTTTAGCACTACGGACATGGCAGACAGTCTTCAACTGTTATGTAGTCTGACATTTTTAATGCATATTCTCCTCTTTGTTTAGCTTTAAAACATTTTTTTACTGGCCTTCTTTCAACTCAGTTCTCATTTTAAAACCTTCTTTTTTTTTTTTTCCCAAATACGTACCTTTTCATAAATCATGTTAGATGCGCTTGAGCTTTTTGTAACATCTTCCTTAAAGTGCAAGGAAAGATACTTTCTCACTGCCTTTCCTATTGCTCAGTTTTGTCTGCAGATGCAGAATGCCACAAGAAGAGTGAAATTCTGCTCTGACCGCAAGTAATTTTCCCCGAAGTGTAGCCTGGGCAAAAGAATGAGGGTAAATCTTGGCCAATGAGGGTAAATCAACATTTTGTGGTAGAAGCAGGAGTTTGCTGGTTTGCTACTTGAGCTTCTTGTAAAAAGGCACAGAGCGCATTTCCCGTGATGGGAACTGTGCTTACACTAAACAGTTTTAGCATCTGTCTGCAAACCATAGGTTTGTTGGTGTTTGCCTGGGGCTATACCCCCCAACACAACAAAACAGTAGTAGCAATTAAAACAATGTGGAAACATTCTCATAAAATGAAGTCCAGCAAAAAATTTTAATTCACTGAAGCTTCTGAGACGAGGAGAAAAACCTGTTGTAGAAACGTCAACAAAATTCAGAGGCATCCAGGACTCCAGGGCCTTGTGCTGGCTGCCTGCAGCTGGCTGCTCCCTCAGGATTAGGCACAGGACCCTGGTTTGAAGGACAGCCTTCCTCCACCCCTCCATGCCTTAAAGTGTTTGTCTGTTCCTTTGCAAGTAATTTCAGGATTTAGATGCTTTTTTCGTCCTGAGTGGTTTTTGCCAGTACTTAACAGGAGATGAAAATTCTGATTTTTTTGACTACCTGTACTAATAATACCTTCTTACCTGAGATGATACTTGAAAAACAATACAGATCAACAGTGTGGATTAACAGAAATTAATCATGATAGGAATAACTCTTGCATCAAAGATCTGTATTGTGAGACCAAAAAACTATGCAAATTGAGAAAAGCAGCAAATTGGACCCATCTGTGTTTTGAAGTCCTGATTCATGCTATCTTTGTACTGAAGTGATCCCATTGTGGGAATGTTGTGTCTATCCTCACTGTAAAACTTAATTATAGTGTTAACTTGCCTTCATGTAAATGGATTTTTAACTCTTTCCCCAGTTCTGCTTGGACTACTATTTATTCAAAAGCATGTGAGAGTTGAGTTTTAGCCCTTTCCACCAAAACTTCAAAGTGATAGTGTCGTTTCAGCTGAGCTCTTAACTCCTCCCTTAAATGACCAACATCAACACCACCTGATTTTTTTTTTTTTTTCATTCTTGGCAGAGAATGAGAAAAGGCTCTGTTCTGTAAACATCTCGCTTGTACCTAAAACTTTGCCTCCCACACCACTGTCACTGCAGCCTGTTTCCTGATAGATCAAAGGCCTGGAGGCCTGCCAAGCTGCCATGCCGCTTCTGCAAAGTTTTGCAGGGGTGGGTGAGGCAGGAAGCGGGCTGGTGTGTCTGAGGAGGCTGGTGGGGAGGGGGTGAAGGTGGGAAGATCCTTCTCGTGCCGCCATCTTGGCACGTCCCCTGCTCCAGCCCTTTGCTTGGACGGCTGACCGGGGCTCTCGCTGCTCATGGTGACGAGGCCAAGAGTGAAGCAAAGCAGAACTGCTGCTTTGGAAAAATGCCCTGAGTCACCAAATGAGGACTGCTAGATTAAAATCTCTCCCTTTTTTCTCCTTACCTTTTGAAAAACCCACAACCAAGAACAAATGTTAGGGTATTCAGTTGGTACTACCCTGGATATAGTCTTCTCCTGCCATACCCTCTCTCTGTGCTCTGTCCCTGCCTTCTGTGAAGAAACCTCTCACCGTTCTTCTGCATTTGGGTGTTTCTCAGCCTAATACTCACGTCCCACCTAGCGTGGGCGAACATACCGTCCCAGAGCCTGACCAAAGGACGCTTGCGCTGGTGAGGTCTGTATGGCTACCCTTTCCTGTATGACTGCTGTGCTGTGTAGCACTTGCGCTTGGCAATGCTGATTCTTCGGGCTTTGTATTTTCCTTTCAGCTTGTATCAAGCATATGTTGCTTCTCCGTACACAGGCATCTCAAAGAATTTCTCAGCTGCCTTTCTATCATCCCCGAGTCCAAGTTACAACTGTCAATTATACATGAAAGGTAGGCGAGATCAAAGTCTTCCTTTAGTCCTGCTACTTGTGCATCTGCTTTACCCGTAGAACTGCAAAACCAAACTTCTCTTTCAAAATGTTCCTCTTCAGTTTAACCTGGTACATCTTATCAAAATTATCATCTCAGTAGCTTCCCGCTATTGTACAGTGGATAATAAAGAACATTTATATGCTTGTAAATGCCAAAAGAACTTAAAGCATGTGAAAAGGACATGTTACAAAGAGTAATTTCATGATGCCCCTCAATGTTTGACAAGAATTTTACCTCGAGTTGGAAATATTAATGAATTGGATCATTTCAGAGGAAGATAGCAAAAGAGGGGAGGAAAGTATGTTTTAAGAGGGTTATAATTGAAAATGAGTGATGATCAAAGGTGAAATTCTGACCCCATTTATGTGAATGTTACTGCATCCTCCCTCATACTCTCGATACACAACCTGTTGTTGAATGTACTGTATACATCCACTCCTGAGGAAAATGGGAAAATGAAGCAGAAACTCTGAAATGGAACACACCTAAGCTTTTTTTTTCACCCCCAAACTAATGGTCCCCACACCCAACAATCTTAAGAATTTTTACATATTCTTATTCAAATATGATGACTTAAAGTAAATAAGCTCATTATGTGCATTTCGGCTCCAACTTCAATCTGATGAAACATAAACATCTACTTAAAATTAAAGACTCTGGTTGTTGAAATGCTCCGCTTTATCAATATATACTTTCTTTAAAAAGATGATAAACAGTACCAAGGCGCTGTTCCACTGTTGGAGGAACTCAGCTTGTTGAAGTTCTTGTGAGGAAACATGTATAATGTACCACTGCGCTGACACATTTTAAGGATTTTAACATTAGTAGTTTAATAAGTAGAGTGATGTGAGCTGCTTTGGTCTTCGGCTAAAGCTTCTTTGTACAGGGATTTCTCCCATGTAGTGATTTCGGTTCCCTATGGATTTTGTCATTAAGCATGACAATTTACTTCATGTCAGCGAGCACTCTAATAAAGGGAACTTGCGGTGCTTTAGTCTTCTGGTTGGTTAAGCTGTTGGGGGTAGAGTCAAAAGAGAAGAAAATTTATACAAGATACTTTGTGTCTGTTAAATTAAAAACTGCTCAGCTGGCTGTTTGTTCTGAAGATTTTGGAAAGTGTATGCTCAACAGTAAATCTTGTTTATAGGGTAGAACAAGGAAAAGGGTCCACTCTGCTGGTATTAGTGCTGTACTTAGGGTATGTCGTATATCTGTCACCAAGTTGCAATTAATTCTGAATCATCATCATCATCAGTCATTCTGTCTTTTCAGACATTGAAATCTCTTAATTGCAAGCTACTTGAGGCCTAGCTCTTTTTATTCGGTGTGATTCAAAGAGGCTACTCTAATATCATCAACATCTTACGTTCTCTTTCAAGTAAGCTGATCTATATTGAAGTGCTTTAAAAAAACCCCACAACCAACACTACGTACACCCACACACACAAAAAAACACAGGCTAATTATTTCACTGGGTGAGGTTTAATGTGATACTGGCTATAGAAATGACAGCTTTGTACACATCCTGGTTCATTTTGGAAATGCTTTTAAACTTGTTGTTTGTTCTAACCTAGAGAAGAAAGAAGCTTTACGTAACACCATTCCAAAGATGCAGCATATCTGTTCTTGTTTCACAGATCTGTAAAGTGTAATCGTATGTCTGAAGTTTTCAAGAAGAATGTAATGCACCTCAGCATATGTTTATTAAAAATGTACTTTCCAAATTGAAGTCCATACTCTAATTAGACTAGTTAAGGAAATAGGATGATAGTCTGACTTCGGCTGAGCCTGTTTAAATTCCCAGCATCTCCAGTCACTACTCTGATGTTGCTTTCTGTATATGCCAATGTGGAGGTGGCCATAGCTTGGCTTTCAGCAGTTTGGCCCAATACAGGTGAGAGGAATGAAATCAAGGCTGTTTTAAAGCATCTCCATGTGTTGGTCTTCTGCACTTAGTGAGAGAAAAGCAAACAAGCACCTGGGAGTAGTGAAATCAGGGTTTTTTTCCTAACATGGACCTTGGATTCAGGAGGGGAAACCAGTGGGGTGGGGGGGGTGTCCTCTGAGGAGCAGATACTTACCCTGGGGCCTCAGTCCCTTTCTCCCTGCCCTCTTACAAAGCAAAATGACAGCAGCAGTGGTTTTGCCTTGCACAAAATCAACCTTAAAGTCTGTAGCCAAATGGCCATTCTAATATGAATTGTAAATAGTTTTGTAGAGCTTGTGCCGTCACTAGTAAGATTGGCCTTGCACTGGGTATTCGTATCAGTGACGGTGCAAAAGTCGGTCTTTAGGTGCTCCTGCCTGCTGACGCTTTTCAAGACGTTGTTGTTATTATTATTATTACGCACTGAGGAAATCTCAAACTTTCTCATGAAAAGCAAGAGACTAGCTCTTATTTTTATCAGGGTAGCCATTACCTGAGCTAGCAGGGTACACGTTTGAACTTTAAAGGACTGACTCTAGCTTGATTTAGGTGGACTGTAGGCTTCATTTTTCACATCTAAGGTGAGCACAATGACCATCAGGCAGTTGGTTTTCTTAGATGACTCTTACTTTCTTCTCTGTTCTTTGTTTTAATTCTATTTCCCCCAAAAAAACGATCAAGCTTACTTTGCAGCTCAGTGGCTAGGACAGATTTCTGGGATGAAGGTGGGTGAAGCGTTCTGTGTTCCAGCTAAGTGCTCTATTTTTTTACAGGTTTTACTTATTTGGAGGTAAGAGAAAATGGGCTTTTTCTCCCCCTTTCCCTCTTTGAGTCAGAAATAGTCTTCTCATCTAAACTGGTTCATACATTCCTTCAGGCAATCCAATTTTTATGGAAAAAACTTCCATCAGAAAATCCCTGACTTGTTGTGCTCCCCGGAGACCCATATCTACTGGATTTTAGTTTCTTTGCCTTTGATGCATTGGCACAAAAAAGACTCTAATAAGAAGCAGAAGCAAGCCCACCATTCATCTTTCTCTACTGCTCTCCAATTTGTAAATAAGCAAAGTTTGATTATATACTTACCTGCGGTAATTATTCTGTAATGATTAAAATACTGTAGTTTTTCGTGATTCCAGCAGTGAATCCCTTCCTGATGATTATTAGAAGACTGTAAATGCCAATGATAACTATTTGTCCGTTTTGGAACTCTGAATCTTTCTCCTCCAAATCAATCACTTGATATTTTTTTTTTCCTTTTTTCTGGACATCTTTCTGTTTTGAGACATAGCAGGAAAACTTAATAGTCATATTCAGTATTTTTATATTCCAATATTTTCATGTTCCAATATGGCTAGGACAAACATGTAGAAAAATATTGTAAGCTCTAGGAAACATAACTGTAGAATCATCCATAGGTTAATGACAGGGTTTAGCCTGTTCTTAGACCTCATTCCTTCAACAAAAATTTTTACTGCCATCTTGTGAATTTAATTATACTGTTGCTACCATGGTTAGTTGGTTTGTTTGTTTGTTTATTTTTTTAAAGAATGAAAAATTCTGAAAACCAAAACCCACTAGAGGATTTGTTTGGTGCCTGTGAGTGGGGAAAGGAAAAGGAGTGGGGAAAGGAGGAAGAGGAAGGTTGGCGGAGCTTTAATGATTCCTTGCTGACAGATTAGTGTCTGGTGGTATAATAACTGCTAGGAAAACTTAAAGCTGTTTGAGGTGGCTTCCACTTATCCCAGTCCCCTGGGCAGTCTCATGGTTGATGACAGTATGTTTTGGAGGGGCTTGTTTGTTTATATTTTGCTGCTTATATTTTCTGTAACTTACATATCTGAGCTGCAGTTCATCCCTTTTCAGAAAGGCTTCTATAGTGTACTGCAGGTTTCAGAATAGACCCTGTGTCAATGCTTGATTGGTGACCACTGTAATATTAGTCCAACAATGAAACTCTGCAGTTTTTCTTTGACTAAGTGGAAGATGATTGAATTGCAAATTGTAAAGCAAAAATATTTTTTTTATTGTTGTATTCAGCATTGCTCACCTGGTTCTACCCCTCTGCACAAGATGGCAAACTAATCTTAAATTTAACTTCATACAAGTCTTCCTTGGTTTTCAAATCTATTGCAGTAACAAAATAACTGGGAAAGTTTGGATTTCCATGCATTTGTAAAGAAACAACGCTTCCTGAGTAATGAAAATCTTGAGTCTCACAGATAAACTGTAAATACTTGAAGTGTGTGTCAAGGGTGGGAATTCTTTCAGGGTGACATTAACAACACTGGCACAAACCTCAGCGCATTATAAATTAACTTATTTTTCTTTTTCCTGAGTTTACAATGCATGCAAAATGCTGATACGGTTCAGAGAGCTGCTCATACAGTGCAGTGGAAGCAGGTTTAGCATTAAGATTGTCCCAGCGTATGAGATGGGGATGGTGGGGGGGGAGCTTTACCCTCTGCTTCCACAACCCTGGTTTGAAGATAAAAAGGCATGGTTTAAATTAGAATTACAGAGCTAGAGCAACCCCCCTGGTGCGTGGAGAACAGGGTCTGACTCTTACCCGCTTCTGTGCCTTTCAGAATTTTGTGTCCATCCATATTGTGCTGCCTTATTATCATATTATTTACTTTGAATGCGAGGAGGTGGGGGGGTGACACCGGTCCCGGCTCACCTCGGGTGCTGCTGTGCAGCCGGCGGTTAAGGCTGATGCTAAAAAGCTGCCGCCTGCCCCAATGCTGGGACAACTGGGAGTCTGTGTAACTAAGTGAACCGTATTGATTAATGCTCACTGTTCTGCACATACAAGGCAATAAGATCCGGAAAACATTACCACAGAAAAACCTCCATCAACCCAGACTTATAAATTTAGAAACAAGGCAAGTCATTAAAGCATGTATTCTAATAATAAATCATGTTTGAAACAGTATGCTATGCAAACGAGCAACTTAACCAGGACATGGGCAAGACTGACTTTGTTTCTGTAAAAAGATTCACACACTTTTAAATGACGGGTTTCAAATTGGTTGAGGGGAAAGAAAAAGAAATGAAAAAAATGATATAATGGTAGTGTAAAATAACACTTACAGTAACATGGGGGGAGACTTTATCTACTCCTAAACATCATTACTTCATCTAGCTGGATATTCCTTCTTTCTTTCCACTTGTGATATCTTACATGTGATAATTGCTTTAGTGATAGAGTAAGAAATTTCACAATAGCCTATAAAAGGAATAACTGAGCCTCTGCTTGTTCTTCTTTTTCATTACTTTCCCTAAAAGCTCTTTCAAACTCCTATACAAGTCGCACCAATTTCTAGTAATAGTGTTTTGTCCCACACTCCTCCTACTCCGAGTCGTTCTAGCACCTGACCAATATGAGCGTGAACAAAACTTCACCATTCCCCTCTCTCGTGCTATTTCTGTGTACGGACCTGATGCGGTCTCTCTTGCTCTTTCTCCACCAACATTAGCATAGGCGTATTGCACAACCCTCCAACCAGAAGACCAGTGAATTTTTTTTTTCCTATCCTTTGGTCTACCAGTAGAGTAGTCCAGAGAAATGCCAACCTGTATACAACTGCTTGATGTTGCCTCTGTCCATTAAAGGCTTCTACCCACGTGCTTGTCAACTATGTCATCTTTCTTCTTTGCATGTTGCCCATGCTGCTTCTGGCATCTCTCTTCCTTCCTAATCTTTGCGTGCCCAGCAGATAGTTTTCCCAGACCTAATGAGACGAATGTAATTTGAGAGTGTCTTTTTTACTCTGGTATAGTAAAATGAAGGCAAGGAAAAATAGTTTGTGTTTTTTCCTCTGAGTAGATGCATATTTTCCTGTAATTACATTCTAATGAACGTGATCCTTGTATTAGCAAATGACATCTATATTTGAAACACTGAGGCATGCAATTTTAGAGTGTACTCGTGTACAAACTACTGCTTAGGGTAGATTCATGGCAAAATTGTTCCCATGTATGTATGTGTAACTGATCATCAAACACAAATGAAACATGCCAACACTCACATGAAATGCTCTAGGAATTCACGTATCCTCTTTTAATAGTGTTACCCTTTAACTAGCTCTTTAAACTATTCTCTCAGGAAGAAACATGTTCTGTACGAAACCTGGAAGGCTTAAAAGAATTGCAGAGAATGTAGAAAAACAGCTAAACTAGTCTGGTTCACAGCAGACATAACCTATTGGCGTGGATTTATCTGCCTTCTTAAGCAGGCACTCAGGAGAGGAATGGTACCCAGAACACAGTTTTCTAATATGATTTTATTTTTAGTCGAGAGATAGAGGAAATACTGCAAATCTTACATTTCAGCTACTACTTCAACTCTTCTTTTCATATTTGACATATTTCTCAATTATGAAATCATATCAGAACTTGCCAAAATATCCTTCACTGTATTTCTGAAGTTCTTAAAGTAAAATCCTTTGCCAACAGCAGAAAATATTCTATATTAATAGTTTTTTGGAAAAAATGGTCTTTCACAGAAATTCATGCTAGATAATCAATCAAATCAATTAAAAATTGTCGCTACATGGATTTGTGCTATCTGCAAATCTGAGCTCCTATTCCTCTTTGAAGGAAAGGGGGTTGAAGCATGTGTGGGGGGCAACCTAACAGCTAGCAGCGTATCGTCTCACTTCATCACACTTTGTTCAGGGAACTGGCAGCTGTCACCTGGGACCTTTGATCCCTGGATGTAGCTTGATAATGTCATCAAATCAGTGTACCTAACAAGAAGAAATCCTCCCAGAATCCTCCCAGAACATCTTAACTTTCAACATTGCCTGCAAGTATTTCAGATCGGATCTTTGCTGCAATTAAACAAACAAATTCCATTAATTACACAGTAAGTTGTTTGCCGCTCGGGTTAGCGACAGTTGACAGCTGGCACTGCATAATCGGGAAGAACAGGGTTGGCTGAATATCAAAAGTAAGAAACACTGAGACAACCTGCTCTTCAAAATGTGTCTGTCACTTGGCACACCTATTTCTTCTTATTGTGATCCACTCCTGGTTCCCCGGTGCTGTTTGGTTTTTGAGTAGTAACATATTTACTGCATAGTCACTAAAATGACTTGTGAGTAAAGTAGACGGACCTGCTCTAGGTCTACTCTAGAGTAGACAACTCTACCAGACAGAGATTTGGTAGAGTGACTGTTCATGAAGTTACATAAAAATGACTTGTGTTCTAAAACATCAGCTGCAGTCAAGAACTAAACTGGCGAAAACTAAACTGGCAACTTTACAACTATGTATAGCTGAATATGTGTGTGAACACACACGCACACACCCCCCCTGTACATATGTGTTGGCAGAAGTCAAGGATTGTTTATGAAGAATTACCATTTATTGGCTAAAATATTTAATAACCATTCTGTTGTCAAGCTAAAGAATACCAACGTGGCAAATCCACTATTAGTGATGTGAAATCTTTCTTCTCCATTCTATTTCTACAAATATTTCCTGTTATGAACTGGAAGATCCTTCTTTGCCATTTGTATGACATTAGGCTGTTTTTTATTCACTTCATTTATGTTAGTGTCTGTGTGTAAAGGAGTTAAAGGAGACTAATAATCCCATTATTTGTGTCTCCTCACAATTACAGCTAAGTAATGTGCATGAAATTCAACAAAATGTATTTCTGACGATTGCTTAGGTTTTGTTTCTTCAGTACTGCATAAGTGGTGTAGAACTGGACAAACTCAAACCTTGTCTTGGTTTAGTCCAATGAGTTTATTGTATGTTTTATAAAGTTCCTTCAGTGTCTTTTGCTTTTTGTTTTTCAATGCTTAGTCCTAAACAATCTCCTCCCATGAGACAAAACTGTTGACATTTCTTTAAGCAATTGCAGGTTTTCCAAAACTGTTTCTTGATACTGTCAGGGTAATCAGAATTGTATAAATTATACATACCTTTCAAAGAGCTCTGTAACTTGAGCTCTTTGATGAAGCTGTGTGATGCTTGGGGCGGGGAGGGAAATTTATGGGGTACCAGACATTGCACAGTATTTAGATTTCCTTAGTTGTATATTCAGTGATTGCAAGCATATGGCACATACTGCAATATTTTATTAACTCTCCAGAAACAAGAGAATGTGTTTTTTAAAAAGAGAAAAAAAAAAAGTACTATAGTAGAAAGACTATAATTAGACTCATGTACCAGGAAGTGAAATTACTGAAGTGAAGTATTTTCAGAAAAGAACACTTACCCAAAAAAGTCTGTTATTGTACTGAGGCATCCTACACACTTGTATTACTGTTAGTGTGTTCTTCTCGCTTATTCAGGAAGAACTGATACACTGTGGAATTCAGTACTTCCTACCTATCTTTTGAGCAAAGCAAGAACAGATTGGTACCAGTCCTAACAAAACAGAAAATATGAATGAGATCCTTAGTACTAGAACCAATGATAAAAATCACTTTAGCAGCGTTCTTTTTACCAAAACACTGTTAGTAAATTAGGTCATGGAGGCTTTAATGCATCATGGAAAATATCTGGGAACTAGACACGAATACTTCTTAAGATGCATTAGAGACAAACACAGGTGCTTCCAACAACAGCCACACATTAGCTCTACCTTTTCTTTTCATTTTGAAATGTTATTTTAATTATCTCAATCTATTTTCCGTAAACAGTAGAGCAGCTCATGCAGTCCACCAAGTTCTTAGAAGATACTCAAGATGCCCTTTTTTTCAGAAGTGGGAAGAAATCAGTAAGAGATCTGTAGATCTGCTTCTATCTTACTTGGAAAAAAAAATGTTTAAGAATGGGAAGCTGGAAAGAAATGTGGGCTGAACAGAACAGTAAGGTTTGTAAATCTTGGAAAACTGAAAGCAGTAGAGAATTAGAGAAAGATACAAATTTCAATCATTCACACAACAAAAACCCAACCCAACCAAACCAACAAAAAACCACCCCTCAAGGAATTTTATATGTACAGCTTTTTAAGAGGATATCACAAGGGGAATGTTATGTAATGAAGCTTTCAAATTAATTGATGAAAGATTGCAGAAAGAAACTATCCTTGGCAGACAAAAAGACTGAAACCACAGTAAGAGACAAATATGGCAGTGTCAGTAAGTTTTTGAGCAGGAACGACCTACGCTGGAAGCTCATGGAGCCCCTTAACTGGAGAACTGCAAGATCATTTGGATAAATATTCATTTGGTGTTTGCCTGTAAATGTAAATAAACTACACTGCATCTGCCTTTCAAACCTACTTTTCAATAATGTCGTGGAAAAGTTGCCTAGAAATTTGAACACAGGTCTCTTTGCATCACTGTAGAGCAGGTAAGAAAGCTATGATCTCTTACTTAGTGCCTTTCACTGAAATGTTTATTAACTTTGAATTAAGTCATTTAGAAAACGAAGGAGCTTCCTTCACAAAATTCATGCCTATCTGTTTAAAAGATGCTTTTTGCCTAAGCTAAGTGTTCTGACTAACTTCCACAGGGCAACAACACAAGTCTGGTGTCCCCTGAGGTGTGATCCTCTGGGCAGCCCCACTACCCTGCTTTTAAACTGATGTTTTTTTAGCAAAGCGAAAAAGAGCAAACAGCCTCCAAACAAAGCCAGTCTTCTAACTCGTAAGAAATTTTGGCTGTATAATTTGCGTACAAGTGGGGGGGAAAAAAGCCTCAGGTACTTGACTGTGGAATGCTTGCTCCCCTGGAAGATATTATTCTTCTGATCCCTTTGTAAATATAAATGGTTAGAACTAAATAAAGCTGTCAAAATCTGAGAATAGACAGCAGAACGGTGAAGTTGCACAGCTACACAGCTGAAACATGCTCTATATACTAGTGTACACATTCATTTTGTAAAGCTACTGGTCTTTCTAGTCTCCTATTGATGCTGTAAATATAAGGAGAAGCAGAAGAAGGTGGATGGATGCAATTATTTACCATTGATGCCAAAATGGTAAACAGATAAAAATAAAAAGCATGTAAAGGTATATAGTTCTTGTTCAAGGGAAGTAAAATCTGAGAACTTCTGTGATGAGGGTGCATTAGAAAGTAAATGGAGGAAACAAATTATTTCCCAACACATTGTTTTTGCAGGTACATAACATAGTTGGACACTTGTAGAAATACAAATGTCTTGAATCCTGCCTTACTATGCCTGAGAAGGACTGAATAGCCATTAAGACTATGATTTCAGGTGGTTTTGATCAGCACAGAGCAACTAGGGTAATGTTAAGGGACAGCATAAACCATTTAAAAAGACATAAACTATCCTTTTAGGAACATGTCATTCCTGTAACTGTTGGATTTTCTTGGGCATCACTGAAATTTAGAGATGCTAATAAGATTATAATATGAAATAAGATTTTTTTTTTTCCTAAGGCTTATGGTTTGCTATAGTGATACTTAATACAGAAGCAAACAAAAATAATAGGATGGTCACCTATGCAGAAGCTTAACTGAGTTGAACTGTGCATCTTCTGTTTGTCATGTTTTGCTGGATTGGTTGTGTGCTCAGTACAGCAGTTGTACAGCAGTACAACATGATGAATGTTGTCTTGGAGAGTCCAAGGCACCAAGACTTCAGGGTAGATGCATACCACAGAGCAGTCTGTCATCATACCTTGATCATTTTGAGCAAGGACCTTCCTTATGCATTTGGTGATTCCTTTCCATCATTCACATGTGGTTGCCCTTCCAGAAAAGGAGAGCTGGTGCATGTCCAGGATGTGTTCTGACGAGGAGCTGAGAAATGGCCAGCACACATGCTGGGGCTTGGGAGCACTCTGCAGTATAGGTATCTATCCCTATTGGCTATACAGCGTGTTCTGAAGTCAGATAACTTTTTTGATTTTTATGAAATGATATTGCTCCTTCATCTATTGTAAACTACCTCCGGAAGGAAACAAAAGCTTATCAGTACCTATTCTAAATGTAAAGTTGGATCGGAAGACTATTAAACTAAGGACACTGCCAGTCCTTTAGGTGTGTGTATATGTAAAAGTATGTGGAAAAAAGCAGCAATAGTTGAAACTGTGTACACAAATGAAAGGACTAATGGGGAATTTGTGTGCTTCCAGAAGGAAAAGAAGAGCTGGAGTGTGATATTTAAATACACTTTTTAAAGTGCACATTCGAGCTTGCAAGTAAAATGGGAACAGATGTACCAATTAGATCAAGGCTATTTATCTATAAACTTAGCTGTTTCCAGATGATGGCAAGCATTAGTTGGATAATAGGGATGGGTAAAATAGGTGTCAATGCCTACCCTTCAGTTTACGTTAATTATTTCAAAAGCCTCTCTTGCAGTGAGCGCTAATAGGAGTGCTAGGCCAGGGATGATGGGTCTGGGCGGGTGTGGAAGCCGCAGGAGGAGCAGACCCCGGAGAAGGGCTGTCAGAGTGGCAGGAGCAATCGGCACCTGCGTCAGCCAGTCTGTAAGTCCTGAGCTCCACACGTGCCTCACGTGCCGCCTTCCTGGACACCCAGGAGGGAGGCAGCAAGGAAATCCTGACGGCTCTCGGAAAGGAGGGTCATCAGTGGGCTCCAACAGGGGACAGAGAGGGTTGGCAGTAAGCAGGGCTTGGCGCCGGCACCCTTGTGCTCCTCGGCATCCGAGGGACGGACCTAGGTGGGCTGCTTGGGTATGAGCATCTGGGCTCAGGAGTACATGGGTATGAGCGTCGGGGTCAATGAGTGACATCAGTTTTCTTTTAAAAGAAGAAATCCCCTTCCCCTCCTATGAAGTCTTTCGCTGGGATTTGCTGCTTTATTACAGATGTTGCAACACTGTCCTACGCTCTCAAACTTGGGGAAATGAAATGCATCGAGTGAACTCCTCCCACCCCCCCCTTTCTTTTTCAAACTGCATGGTATTTTAAAACTACATCCAGTGAGGAAAACCAAAATATTTAGCCGTTAAAAGTGTATTGACTTTCATAAATGAGCTATCAAAATGAGATATTGGAAACTAATTACCCGATTTTACTTTTGGAATAGCTACATGATTTTGCAAATATTACTATCTCTCATAGTCTGCAGCTTGGAAAAAAAAATGAATATTCAGCTTGCATTTTATTCTGAGAAGGTAAGCACCCCTCTGTGCTTCGCTTCTTTTTGGATACACTGTTTGAAATACTGGCAAGTTCTGGCACCAACAGAGTCAATTAAAAATTACTGCTGGCTTCAAGAATTTGCCGGAGATGTGTTTCTTCTGTTTGTTGGCCAGTCATAATTATCCAAGTAGGTGTAAGAAAAATCTCTGCACAAGTGAATTTAATGATGGATCTCCCCTCCTCCTACCTCCCCGCCTCTTTTCTCTAAAGCTTTATTTTGACATATGGTATTACTTACTGTATTGGCACTCAGGCTCCTTGCACAAATGGAAAGGAAGACCTAAGCAGTGACCAGCGTTTTTAGAAAGATGAGTAAAAAGCATTTTGATTTTCAGCTCTTTAGGTACCTAGCATATGTTACAGCCTATTTATAAGAAATATTTGGAAAAGAAAGCAAACGCTTCTGACTTTTTTTTTTCTTCTTCCACATATCCTTTTTAGTAAATTAAAAAAAAAAAATCTTAAGCAACTTTTGTTCCTATCTCTTTTGGACTTCATTACTCTGGATGGGATTTAAAAAAAAAAAAGAAACCACAGAAAAATCCCCCGAATGTCAGGAAATGTCAGCCTTTCACATACAAACACATTTACAAATGGTCGGCTTTCTTGTGGGCTCTTGCAAACTAGGTAACTGAATGAATTCAGCATGAGTCACTTAAGCATTTGCAGTTTGAGTTATTTGGGGGGTTCAATCCGTGACCAAGTTTTTGAGCATGTTAAATGCGTACAAAGCATTGAAGATATCAGGAAATATGGTAGACTCAATCTTTGGTTTGGTTTGTAGTACTAAGCATTCCCAGAAACAATTACACTGTCTCTGATAAACCTAACGTTATGTGCTCATTTACCTACATGGGGCTTTGTGATGAAAGATTTGATCTAACTGCAAAGTACTAGTATCTTTACCTGAACCATTAAATCTTTTAAAGTTGGCTAACCACTGGTTCAAAAAGGGTGAGGATGTGTTTTTGCATCACCTCCCCATGGCAACCCACGCAACCAAACAGGAAGGTGATTAAAAGAGCTCACCTCCAATGCTTTTGCTGCAAGGATCTGCCTCAAGACTTTTTAGTATTGTAATGTGATTAAAAGTACCTAAGATGACTTCCTCCTGTTTATTTTTTAATCAATTACCTAAATGTGATCTCATTAAAACCACATAAACTATACTAAAAAGTCACAGATGAGTTCTAGGCACAGATTTAAATATCGGATATGGATTTTGTTAAAACTTCAAGAGTTCTTGGATAAGGGAAGGGATGTCTTATAGATGAAATATAAACTTACAGTCTGTCTTCTTTGACCCCTTCCGATTGATTTGAAGTTAATGTTTCTCTATCTCTCAGGTTAAGAGATTGCATATTAATCTGATTATTATCCTTGCAAACATGAAGAACCCGTGGAATTTGTTATTCTCTAAGTGGAATCTGATGAAACTTTTGCAGGTTGACATTTTGAAGAAAGAACGTGCTCTATGCTTGTGTATAAAAAGATCATCCAACATTTCATAAGAATTCTCAGTTTCTTCAGGTTTTAAATTCTATTAATTTGAATTTAGCTCTGAGTATTTTCAGACACTTGTGGAAGGATTTTGTCATTGGGCATTGTTGCTGTTGCCTTTTTGCTCTTACATCGTGTATTAAGCATAGTATATCTCATACAAATTTTGCTATGATAAGACCAGTTTGAATCTAATTTGTTTCTTTTGGGTCACAGAAAATTTATCAAATTTAATATTTTAGTAAGTGACTGTGTTATCAAAGTTCTGTGGCCTTGCTGAAATGATATTTAAGTCCAGATCTTTCCTAATGCTGTAGCAAAGGCCATCTGCTTAAAAATGATGTTATTCAGTGAGAAGAAAAGTTGACAGCCAAGTTTATACCAAAAAGGCTATGCAGAGAAACACTGAACTCCAGTTCCTTCTGGCAATTATCCCTGCTAACAAAATGATTACATGCTTTCTGGTGTGTTGGTCTTGGCATTATTACGAGGGGCCTTTAAGTCCTCCTGACTTGAGCGCTAGTTGAAAGCTCTCGGTATGAGAGCTGTTTTGGAAGCCTTCCACCAAGCTGTCAGAAAACCTTCATTAAATGTTTGTGAAGCTGGGTCCTCTTCATCATTTTTTTTGAAATATGCCATGCTGAATGTAGGTGTGACTTTCACCAAGCTTTCTGATGTGCTGTGAATATAATTAATAGACGCTTTTTGCAATATACAATTTTGCAGTATACAAAAATCAGTAAATTTAAGGGAGACCAGCACAGATGCGATGGGATTATGGAAAGCGAATCTCCCTCTCCCAGGTACCACGGGCATGCCTGAGAGAAATAAGGATGGGGTGGAGAGATACTTCTCTGTTATCAAGATATATGGATCTGGTGAGGTTTTAAATCAAGGGCCATAGTTCAGGCTTTGACTTCAGACTGTGTTGCGTGTGTTTCAGCCATTGGAAAAGTAACTGTGGAGGGGGTGTGTGCCCAGTCTGCCCTCTGCATTGCGGTAGTTGCCTACCCAGTGCTGTCAGGCTTGGAAGTAAGGGGCGAGGAGGTTGTTTCACAGGTAATTTTTCCTAAATTACTCCTTTGTTGCTTTCTAAACCTTTTACTAAAATTACCAGCTCAAATATTTCTTATTGTTATTATTTCTTTTAGAGTAATTGGTAAATACGTATGTTGGGGGGTTTGCGTGTGTCATCTATCTATATATGGTGATTTATGTGCTGTTATCAATCCTATTTAAAGAATCAAATGTAGGTTTCCCTAGCGTAATGGTATTCTTAACAATATATCTAAACCCCTTAACTCACAGTTGTGTGTTACAGAAATGTTTGCTCGTATTATGTTTGCTGCCAGCGTGGCTACGGCCTGCTTTCGCTGTGGGAGACATACAGATAATGCAAATAGGTAGCCTGGTATAGGTTGTGTTTGCCTGTGGGTCTGTGCTGCCGGGTATTCCTGTAGTATACCAAAGCGGATGGAGTCTCCAAAAAGGAATCGAGACTTCAGCTTCAGAAAGTGCTCCCAAATGAGCTGGAATAGTCTAAGAAACGAAACAAATACAGGTAGATTTCCAGATAAGAAAAGAATAAGGATGATGATAATACACAAAAAACTCAGCCTCCCCCCCAAAAAGTGCTGCCCCAAACACACTCCAACCAATCAACCAGAAATGCCCCCAAAACCTGCCTTCAGAAAATAACCAAGATAACTCTAGATGCCTAAATTCATGATTGCAAGAGAGATCTCCACAGTTTTGCATATGCATTTATGTACTTCCAGGGGGAATTTAGAAATGAGCAGCATAACACCTGGATCTCCCCCAGGGACCCAAGCTGATGACCGTGTTCAAAGTGTGGCCATCACAGAATGATAACCCGATTTTTTACAGGGTTGTGTTGTGGAGTAGTAGCACAGGGGTTAAAAAGGACTTTGATTGGAAGGGGAGACCTGGCTTCAAACTAAGAGCATTTAAACATGCCTCTCTTTGGGGAGAACTAATAACTATCAGTCATAGAGTAAAGAAGGGATTTTCCTCTCTTCTTCTGCTACTGAGCAGAAGAGAATGAAAGATTTATATGGCCAGATGGAAAGAATGGAAGAGCAAATATGATTATGGCTTCGTAGCTAGCGTGCTTGCAAGACTAAGTCAGTAGCTCTGGTCCCTCTTATGTGAATTTCTTTTACATTTTAACACTAAGCAACCATTGGAATAAAAAAGACTTTTATTTAAAAAAAAAAAAAAAAAGTAGGTTTTTAATGTGCTTGCCTAAGGTTGATCTCCAGAGGAGAATTTTTTCATCTATATATTCGTTCATTCTGGTGAAATGTCAGTCATATTTCTCCTGTTGCATACAGGAGACTTGATTTTACATATGGCTTACGTGTTCTCAGAGAGAACAATTATTTGTTTTCCCTCAGGGTGTTTTCGAATGGAATCTCTTATTCTAACTTGTAAAAGTATATTGTGTATATATGAGATACAGTGTTTACCATGCAAATCAAGTAAAGATGCCTTTTTTCTTTTTTTTTTTGAAAGCCGTATGTCTTGGCCCTGAGATTATTCTTACCCTCTACCTTTCTTTTTTTTTACTTTTTTGAAACTAAGTATTGAATTACAAAAGATAGGTAAAAAGGTACAAAAAGAATTTTTTTCTTGATTGTGATGAATGTTTAACGTATGCTAAATATATTAAATACAGAGGGAGATGCAAAAAAAAAGAGCATGAGAATGGGAAAGAGGAGACTTGATTTCATCTAAACTTTTAGAATCTCAAATGTGTAATTTTTTTTCCAAGGGCCATCCAGTGTTTCTCAGTGCCATAGGAGCATCCCTTTCGAAGCCTGTGATCCATTTTTACTACCTGTCATAAGTCCCAATTTTTAACTTCTGAAATGGGCTTAGAAATTTTTAATAGCCAAATTAAAAAGTTGAAAATATCAATTTAGGGAAAATTGATTGGAGGTATAACCTTCATCAATAACATTTCTCTGGCTGCTGGAAGATTATATATTATAAAATTTGCTGACAAAAAGAGGAAATAAAGAGAAACTGTCAATACAAATTGGGTGGACTTCCCCCTCCCACCCCCACTTGTCAGACTTTATTTATATCACTTAATACCAAAAAGAGTTAGCGTAGTATGCAGAGTGACAGATGACTCTGTGATGGAGGTGCCTGCCTTGCTGTTGCTGTTCCATTTGTAAGCCAAAAGCAGCAAAATTGTGCAATTTAGTACCTGAGAGTGTGCGAACAGCTAGAAACTCAGTCCAAAAGTACGTCTTTCGGCTCACCATGAAACAAAACGATTCAACAGGAATCGCGCTAAGTCAAGCAACTTTCAAAGGTGTCGCCTTCAGTATGATTCAACGCTGAATGGAGCTCTTGCTTGGCTAAGAAGAAGGTACTGTAAAATGACAAACAACGGTGTCCTACTGGGGGGCAGGGGGTAATCTGGTATTTTGAAAAATGAAGTTCTAAAGAACGTAAGATGTGGTTGGTTAAAGTAAAAAAGAAAAATACAAATACTGTTTTTCTCAGCACTGCTGGGGTGCAGGTGTGTGATCCGTTCCTGCTGCACCAGCTACAGATTTTTCCTGGCTATTAGTGTTCATGGGAACAGAGGTGCCGTCTTTGTTTTAGTGGAAGCATCCTCTCTTGCCTTCAGGTAACTTTGGAGTGGTGTGCTACAGGACAGGCACTTGCTAAGGTATTGCACTACAATGTATGGTGCAGACTGGGGAAAGAGCTGAGGGCGTTATTTGTTTTCTTTCAGATTTTCATGTCACTGCGTGGAGACCCATTTGTGTCAACCTCTTGCTTCAAAATCACTTTTAACCAGACCAAGTTTAAAGCCAAATAAAAGTATTAATTTATAGAAAGTATTTCCGAGTAGTTATGAAATATTCATATGGGGAGGTGGGGACTGATCTGAATCTAAGATTAAACTTGAATTTTCTTCTCTCCCCCTGTATTCAGGTGACTTGCTGTGGTCATTTTTCATCCTCACCTTTTAGGATTTGTACTTTCCAGCATTTCTTTAGAGAGGGCCTTTTTCTTGGTGAAATACGAAAGCTGTTCTAACAAATCCTGTTCTTTAAATCCCCCCCCCCCCGCCCCAAAGCATTTATCCCATCTTCTTTTTTTGTTTTCCCCTAATTCTGATTTAAGTTAATAAAGCTCAGGAACTACTCTTGCTTGAACATCTTACGATGCCCAGGTTCTCAGCTGTAAGAGCTGCAGTTCTCAGAATTGCCGTAACTAGAGCACCGCTATGCTGCTGCCAATCGAGGCTTTATTCCTAAAGAGTTGACCAGACTCTCTTGCAGTACCAGTAAGTAGGGTTCACAAGTCAGCTGAGCTGGAGGATGCCAGTGGTCAGATGGTTGAAGCCCTCCAGTACAATCCCTCTAGCACAGGATATTTTTTGTTCTTCTGGCTAAAGCAGATTTACACCCTTGCCATAGTGAGGTACAGCCCTGAACTTGGTTTAAAATGGTTAAGGACCACTAGAATACAATTTTGTAGGATACCAATTATTTTTGGGTGCTATGAACAATTATAGTTTTTGAACTAAATAAGTCTATGAAAAGAGCATATCTCTTTGTGCAGTAAGAGACTAATGAGTATTGATTTTTAAAAAAAAAAAAGCCCCAAATACAACTGTACTGTTTGGAGTGTGGGTATATTACTGCATTTAAGAAGTATACTAACTATAATGAAAATATCAACTGTTTTATCTGTGGTGGTAAGGATTTGGAGGGTGAAAGAGTATTCTCTTACAAGCTTTATTTTTCTGTACTGGTGCAAGTGTGAAGAATCTTCCCCCCCCCAATACAGTAGTAGTAAAACCAAAGATTGTAGTCCGCTGCTAAACTTGCACTATAGAAATTATTTTTTGTTGTTCATGAAAACAACTTAGTTGTTGCTGTTGTATTAAAAGCACATGTTCATTTAAAACTTGTAAATAGAATAAGTCATCTATAAAGATTACCCTGGAAAAATAGAAGGAAAGGACTTGGGTAAAAAGAAGGTGCATAAATCAAGACAGTGTAATCCTGAAACCCATTGCTCATCTGCTACCTGAGTCTGCAGGCTCCTAAACTCCCGGAGCAGCTCTCTTCCTTTTAAAGTCTCTCTGGGTGTCGTGTCTCCTTGAGTTCTAATCCCCCCAAAAGATGTGTTTCCATCTAAGCCTCTTAAGGATCGCTGGGTCTGGAAGGGGCTCTCGGAGAGCACCCACGGCATGCCGGCGAGATCAAACCCAATCCCAACGTGCGGTGGCAGCTTTTCCTTTCTGCTAAAAAGGAGCCGGGTTGAGTAGTGGTTTTCCTTTTGTATAATACTCCAGCGGCGAGAGTGCTCATCCAGGGGCTGGAGTGGGTACGTAACGCTTTCCTCTGCCTGGAGGGCCTAACCGCCGGCTTAGAAGCTTTTCTGGGGATTTCCTTTTATGCTGGCAATTGAAGCCGTGCTTAACTCAACCCTTCCACTAGACAGAGCTCAGAGGTGCTTATTCAGGACTGGGGATTACTTTCTAGGAGACCGAGTCAGTTACTGAGATGCTGTAAGAGCTTGGTCGTAGGAGATCAAACCAAATTGCTCGGTAGTAACTGCATGATAAGAGGTATTCAAATAGGTTGCCAGTGGAACATTTGGTATGATTGTTTATTTCTCATAGCATGCTTGATACACTCATTAAAAATAAGCGATCCTTCTGGACAGATCAGTTCTGTACTCCGATTGGCTCCACTTCTTTACACAAGTTATAAATAGAAGTCAAATATTTTATAACAGAATATGTTCATTTTGCTGTTAGCTGGATTGGAGGAAGGTTGTTTTTCTGTTTTCAGAATTTGTTAGCTCATTCAAAAATAAAGCTGCTGGTAATGTAGCTATAATTTTATTTCAAAATAATAGATTCTAAGCATATTACTTAAATGATGAACATATATCCATTTCAAGCCTTTTACAGATTATACTCGAGCAAGCCTGGCATGAATACAAACGCACTGGGAGGACTGAATTAGTAAAGCCCTCCACTCGAACTTTCTAAAAGAGCCCAAAGAAGCTGGGAGAGGTAGTCAGTTTTACAGCATTGCTGGCACTGGAACCTCACAAACAGAAGCTGATGTAACACCAACTACCAGTTATATATAAAATAACACGTGAGGTGGTTTTACAGAACTAAAACTTTTTTGTACATGTGTAAGTAACTAATTAATGAAAACCACTCGTACTGCAAGTGTTGGGAGAAGACAGGGAAACCAGCCTAGCCCTAACTGACCCAGTCCAAACAATCCTGAACTATATTACTAAAACCCAATATTTAACAACTTCTTTTCTTTATCCTCTTTCTAATAAATGAACACTGTAAACTAGCTAATGGCAGCAATTCTGTAAGCAAAGTTGTATTTTTGGTAGAAATAAGTTCTGTGGATACTTGCTTATATGTTTGTAAAATGCTGCAAAGAATGCAATCAAAATGCTAATATAGTTCCTCCCTAGTAGTAGAATAAATATCTTTGAAAACATAAAACCAGAAAGGTTAGAGATATGAAACATATGTATTCCTGCTTGCTATAGTCAGTATGTTTTAGCAGAGATGTGGGCAGGAAGATAAGGAAAATGATTAGACTTATGGAAGGTGAAAGAAGTAAGGGGAGAGAGAGACTTTTTTTTTTTCCAAAGTGTAAACAAATTACTGTGTCAGTAGCTATATAATAATAAAAGAGAGGGTGTTTTGCGAGTAATGTTTTGTGCATTTTGAAAATGGGTGCACTGGTGTTTTTGTGGAAATGGAATGCTGAAATAGGTGGGAGCTGTTTCCCTGGCTGAGGCATCTTTGGCACAGAACCAGAAAATTTGGGCTGTTGGGAGTCTTTGGCTCGGGGCAGGGTGTTACAGCCGTGCTGCTGTAGTGGAGGTTGCGCTGGGGGACCAGAAGCGTGCCCGCGGAGGCCAGAGGCAGAAGAGAATAGCTGCTCCCTTGCCCTCACTCCCTGTCTCTGCTCACACACGCATGTGCAGACACACACGTACACGCTGCACAGGTATAGCACACGGAGAAAACTTTTAGCAGTGTGATACCTTACAACCCACGTTTAACGCGTGTTTTTTCTGAAACAACTGGATTTGAAAATTACTCTTGTTGGGTGCCATTATCTCCGATGGGAGAGGTGGGGACTGGAACTGCACGTTTGCCTGCTCTCTTATCTCTGTCTCATTTTTTGTGCTACCGGAGATTTACATAGCCCAGGGGCCCTGGCATATGTGACTGATGACAGTCACACCTGCTTCCTCCAAAATCTTTCTGCTCCTGATACATTATGCCTATATATAAGCACACACATGTATATACATTATGCCTATATATAAGCACACACACACACGTATATACATATATACCGCAACTGCTGTGTATGCCAGCTACTTTTCTACCAAATACCTGCAAAATCAGCGTGGGACTTAAGACTATCAGTTGTGTTTTGACTGGGGGTCGGGCTTTGGGATCAAAATCCATCTTAATGGATAAGATGGAGAACACACAGGCTTGAACCAGCCACGCTATCTAAAAGTTAATGTGATCCTTGGTGCTGGTTCTGGCCGATGCCAGCCGGCGCTCTCCTGAATAACACCTAGCGTCGTTTGGTAGGCGTTGGGGCTCAAGTGCCGTTCCCAGTGAGTAGAGTGTAGAGGGTGTCTCTCCTGAGGGAGGGGGAGAAGAAGTCATTAGGCTTCTGAATGTGAGTCAGGTTGAGACAGTTGGACTCGGGGGGAAGGAGAAGCTTTGTTGTGTTTACCAGTGTAGATGTAATGGGGATGGTGAAAGAGCCAAAGGGGAGAAGAATAGAGAGATCTAGGTAGGAGTTTGGCAGGTTAGTGAGGTGGAGTATAAAAGAATGAACCCTAAAAAGTAGCAGACTAGAAACCTGACTTGATATTTCCAGTAAGATGTTTTAAGAAGCATAGACAATCCCTTTTAGAATAATACTCTGCCTTAACACATGACTATCCAGATGGCTTGGCTTTACTTCTGAAAAAGGCAGAGATTTTACCTCTGCCACTAACCTCTGTATCTGCAAGAAAAAAAGCAGAACAACAAACCACATACATATGTAATGTAGAACAGAAATAATAAAGCGACAGTCTTAAATGAAGATCTCAAAGATTCATAACTCCTCCTCTCTAACAAGGTTTTTGGGTATATGTTTCCTAAATCCTGCTTAATATGAAGCAACATTGCAAAACAAATCCTGCTATCCTATTTTTTCCAATAGTAACCCAGAAAAATAAGAGACAATATTAAAGAGATTTATGAATGCCTCTCAGTCTTAGTTACAATAATGCACATATGTATATTATATATGTTCATGGAAGAACACTATTCATGGGAGGCAGAACACCATCAAATCTCAACTGTTTTTCCACTGCATTTTGTATTCCCTGCTGTTTGGCACCCACTCATACTTTAGCTTGCCAAAAGAGTAGCTTGACAATTAGGTATGTTAGCACAATTATGCATTTTATAAACTATGCAAAATAAAGCCCTCAGTGGTATGATGAATAATCTTTTCTCTCAGAGCTTTTTTTAAAATTATTTTTGAAACAATATCCCTATTGTAACTTCATTGGTATGACACTGCAGTACACAAGCATTATCAAAGGGGAACAGTATCTCGTGCTTCAGACAATAAACCGTCCGTTCTGTCCTAAAGAGGCTGTTATAGTCGTTCATTGCCACAGTATCCGAGGACTTTCCAAGTGTGTCTAACATCTGTCACTCTTTCCTCTTTTATTCTTTTCCCAGAGAGAAAGTGTGTGCAGCGAAGTATCTTGGTTTAGACTTTAGAATTGATCTGTGTTACCTTGCTTATATTTGTTAGTGAAAACACAACCAAAAAGGAGTCTTTGTGGAGAATGGTCTTCTCACTTGCTGAGTGAGTTTATCCCATGGATTTGGCCCCCAGTCTTCCCAGAACTATATCTCTGCCAAAGGATAACCCTTGGCTTTATTGTGGAGAAAACCATAGTGCTGGAGTATGTTAAACTGTTTATCACAGTTTTCATTCTGCTGCTTTGGGTAATTTTGTACTGGGGTCTGTGTCCATTATATACCCTGATGGCAGAAACCAGGACGTCGAATTTCATTTCAGCTTCTGTCTGTAGCCAGCGTAGGTCAAAAAGGACTAGGTATGGCGAGTTTGTGTTGTTTTTTTTTTATTTCCTGAGCAGGTATGCTTTAATGTTTGGTGCTAGTTAGGACCTAACTGGTGCGCATTTCAGTTTGCCGCCTTGACTGTGTGTGCTGGAGATGCTGAGTGACTGCAGGCTGAACTACAATACCAAGTACCTTCTCCATTTTCTCTTCAGTTTTACTCAATTCCCCTCATTGATTTGTTTTTCTTGTGTTTATTACCCTAGCTACAGCCGCTTTCATCGTCACTGCCTTCAAATCCTCATCTCTTTTGTAGTTCCCACCTTGTCTTCACGTTATCTTGCTGATTTCATATAAAGAAGAGATTAGTAAGAAATTATGGTGCAAGGTTTCTCCTGGGCTACTTCAGTGCTAGAGAACCTACTTTACTATTTTTAGGCTCTGGGTTTTCTTCAATACCTGCTTCTTCCACAAGTTAAGAGCTCCCTGAATGGCTTATCAGCCACAGTGAAGGATCGCCCTGTTAGCCTTAGTACAAAGTGCTGAGCAGTGTAAGGCTGTTCCCATGTCTTTTGATTTCAAAAATCACCAAGGAAACAAAGTGCCAGGTTGTTCGTCAGCCGCAAAATGAACTGTAACACAAGTAGGTTAAGGTAAATGTAAAATATTGCAAACTTTATAGAAAAAGGTATACGGAAGCAAAATAAACTGTACATCAGTCTGTACAGAGGTGGTGCGTCTTTTGTCAGAGGCTAAGCCTGTCTGAAGCCTGAGCAACAGAAAGTCACCAGGTTACAAATGCATAAAACAATTTCTAAAGGCTAAGGAGTGGTTTATTTGGATTCTTTTTCATTCCCTTTCTCTTCCTTTCTCTCTTCTTCCCTCCTCTCCCCTCCCTTGTTCCTTCTTGAGACCTGCACACAGGCTGCCCAGCAAAACTGTGGGCTCTCCATCCTTGGAGGCCTTCAAGATAAGAAGTGACTGGGCTCAGCCCTGAGCGACCTCCTCTGACGGGGCCTGCCTGGGTTTGGGCGAACCACCCTGCGAGTCCCTCTCTGAACGATTCTGGGATTTCTCCTGGCTGGCTGCTGTGCGAGACAAGATGCAGGGGTAAAATGATCACTTCAGAGCCATGATGGGTTTGACTTCCCCTCTGTTTGAGGGCCACCGTTGTATCATACACATCTTTCTTCCTGCCCGCATCGATAATGGTTATTTTTATAAAAGACGTATCATTCTGAAAAGGGATTTTTTTTGCTGTTTTATTCACTGTTCTTATTTTGTATTTCATATATCTATGGAATGAGTAATCTGTAGCAACTGAGGATATTATATTTTATTTACCATATCAGAGTCATCTGTCAGGCATTTTGCACATCTATTTAACATGTTTTCCTACTTTTGTTTTCCTGTTTATTCTGAATTCTAATGGGGAGCAAACTTAAAGTCAAGAAACCTGAAATTGTCTGGCTGAAATCTTTGCGCTTGCTTAGCATGTCTTTACATGCAATCTTGCTTGGACTGTCACATTGCCTTACATTTTGCACACTTATTAATAATTAATTCAAAATTCTTTTAGTTTTTTAGCTTTTGCTCAAAAACATGCTTTGCACAACTGCCTTAAAGAAACAAACTGGCTACTGGGAATGAAGTTTTGTACTTAACCTCCTTGGTCTTGAAGTAGACAGGTAAAATAACTTCTAAATTCCTTTAATGAATGTAACAGAAGGAAAGATGATACATGACTCTGAAATGTAAGTTATATACTTAATTCATTTTATGTGTCCGAGTAGACAGCTAGGTGTTTCCCAACCAGATATCTTCCCCTGCTTCCCCCAGATGACTGAGATGTTGACTATTATCAGCTGTAGCTAGGAAAGTCTGCATACAGATCTTCTGCACTGTGGCTCAGCACAAAATAGCACATTGCAAATTGGCGAGGATCTAAAAATCACGTCCTCTGTTTCCCTCGTCCACTGAAACAGGGCTCAGGACTGCAAACCCGCTGCTGAGACATCTCTGCTATTGCTGCCGCTCTGGTTTCTCTCTGGTATCTGTTTATGTGCAACACCTGTAGGTAGGTTTCCGATGTGTTTAATGCGCTGGCTTTGCTTTTGCTACTGTGAAGTTTTCCAGATGTTTCTGTGCTTGGTAACACGGTTATTTCTAGGATGATCCCTGCTAAGTGTTATTGTCTGCTAGTCTCACTTTGTTTCCCCTCTCTTGCTCAGTCTTTCTCAGTTCCCATCATCACTGAAATCGTGAAGAGCATTTGGAATGCTACAACTTCTTTTGGGAGAGTTGGATTTGATTGGATTTTTTTTTAAAAATTATTTTTGGATTGAAAGGCTTCACCAGACACATCGGTGGCCTTAAAGGCAATATCCAGCCTTGCGTACAAGTAAGACAAACACGGCCCATAATGTGTCCCTTAAAAACTGTGCAATGCTTGGGGTGGGAGCGGGGGAACCAGCAGGTAATAATGGCAGTGAGATGAAGTGTTTCAGAACAAAACCACAATGATGATTTACTCAAATGCAACAGCAGCTGGCTCAAAGCGTATTTATTTCCAATGTTTGGGAATTCTCGCCTCCCCTTTTCTCATCCCCACAGTAGTTATTTCGGTTAGATCAGGCAGCTAGGCTAGGCATCTACCACCTTTGTTATCGGGAACAAATTGCCATGTTTTGAGTGGAAGTAATGCTAGGAAAGAACAGTTTGACAGGGGTATGGTGGTAGCGGAAGAAACAGCAGGGGGTAAAAAGCTGGAGTCTTTCCTTCCCTGTCTGCTCCTCACGAACCGCCAGCACAAGACACGCTGCAATTTCTTCTTCTCCAATCGATAGCTACAGTCAAACGTAAAAGGGGAAAGAAATGTTCTCCTTTCAATAAAGCCAGCTGCTTCCAAAAGCAGTAAGTGTAGAAACACCATTGTTGGACAGTCAACACTTGTACCTTTGACCCTGTGTTTTATCTAGTGAGAGAGCAGAGGGCAGAAAGGGGACAAGTTGTTTTTGGCAATCTTTTAACTCCTTTGATAAGAATTCACCAAAACTCAATCCAACAGAAATAATATGAGCAAGACGATCTTTTTTCAAACCAATAATAAGTGTCTGAAACTTCAAAAACTTTCTCCAGTTGTCTAACTTTACTTTTCTAAGGTAGATTAAGAGGAAAATTTTCAGCTAGCACTAAATTTGCTGGATCACCTCTTCAAATTAGCACTAAGGTGTTGTGAAAGCTTTTATTGTTGCAGTAAGTGGCACCTTATCAATTGACAAGTACATCCGCATTAAATCTCCAGACCCTGGCCTTTGGCATATGAGAGTACTGATCATCAAGCATTACGTTCCCACTCAAAATGCTGGCTTCAGAAATTGTTATAGGCCACTTGCATTATAGGAGGCGTCTGCTCTCAGATTAAATCATTCCTTAGCCTTTCTATTCATTTGGACTCTTTGGTGCTACCAGACAGTCAAATAACCTTGACAACAACAACAAAAAATACTTTTCCATCTGCAGCTAGAGATGATTACATACTATCCAGTTGTATTATAGTGACAAGACTGGACCACAGTGAAGCACAATTTTATGATCTTATGTTCAATTATTAAAGCGTATAATGCAGAGGAATAAAAAGAGAAGTACCTGAAAGACTGCCGTCTGGTACAAAGCATGAGAGCACGTAGCTTATAAAGATACTTGAAATACGGATCTGGTTTTGAATCACTTTCACACTACCAGGGTCCAAGCAGAGAATATACTGGGTAGAAACCTGTGAAATGGTAGCCAGAAAACACAAAGGAATCCATGTATTATATCGCTAAACAGAAAGGCGTTGACTAGCAGTTATTTTTTAAGTGTCCAACAATCATTTCTACAGAATGCTACGTTGCAAAGGGAAACCCACCAGTAATGTGGATTATATGAGGTAGGGGAGTTATTTTGGCAATAATCTGGAGCAGCATGACAATGCTTAGTTTTTCTTAAGGCTGCCTTGCTTGAGAGTGGGATTTAGGCTGAATGAAAGTGATGCCCCGAGCAATTGTCCCATGGACATTTCTTTGCCTGAGGTTTAGAGCTCTGACAAGAACATATTTTCATTAGGGGTAGTGAAAAGAAACCTCACTGCTAATAGCAGTCCCTTGGACTGAACAAAGAGACGATCTCTTGCGGGGGGCATGGAGGGGAAAGCTGCCATAAAGATAGGGACATAAACTGAAAGATAGAAACAAAATGCCTTCAGGTCATCTTGTGTAAATTTTTTTTAAATGTTAAAATAAAAGCAACAACTCTTCTTATTCCTCCTGCCCCTGTTTCTAGCCTGTCACATTGCCAGGAATTGTTAATGCAAGCAGGCGCTCTGTGTCGCGTTGCTGTAGGTGAAAGTGGCATGTGTAATCTGATGTGTGGGAGTTTTGGTTTTTTTTAATCAATTTGATCAATTAAAAAACCAAAACAAAACCCCAAACAAAAACACCCACTATTTTCTTAGCATTTTCTTCTTCCAATTTCACATGTACCCTCAGAATTAACGTGCATGTCTGTAAAGGACCGATGCAGAACTTTGCATGGTCTCATCTGGTGATAACTTTTTTGTCTCGAATTCCCAAAGCAGGTAGGCAGGCCAGGGCGTGGTTTACGGGGCTGTTAATACATACTCTATAAGTACTGCCATCTGCCTTCATCTGCCCAACCTGTCCTTTAATGGCCTCATAAAATGTGCCCTGGAATGTCTTTGGAGTATTAATATGCTCTTCCACTTGAGAATCTCATCTTTAGAATATAAAGTCTTTCAGTACAGTTTTTATAGTGGAGGAATGAGACCAATTAGTTTAATAGATGGTAAAGTGAATTGGCTAAATTGAAAGGATTTGTTATGCTTTCCTATTTTGAAGCTATTTCTGATTCATATATTTTAAAATAGAATTCATTGTAGTCAATGTCAACATCAGCTAATATTCCAGCCCAATGCCTTTACCTGGATGCTTCATCTCTTAAAACATACTCAGAACTTGTTCTGCCTTGTTTCATCTGAGTTTCTTACCCTTTCAGCTTAGCAGCTGAATCCAACTCTTTTATCACCGGAATGGGTGTTTCTTCTAGCTTTTATTTTGGACTGCCAAAGTCATAACCCCAAAAAGGCGGGGGAGGGTGGGAGGGACACAGATTTGGAACTGCAGTGTGTCTTTATTTATTGTAACTCTCATTATAGAATACAAAATATGAAAGTGGCCCAGATACCCAAAAGACCCGGTTAAAGTCAGTTGCGGCAGGTTGATGCTTTTATAAAATTCTCCTGTTCGGACACCATATCAGTCACCATAAGTGAGTTCATCTTCTTAGTAATTTTTCTTTTCAATTGAAAGTAGACAAAATGGGGATCATTAAAACTATGTTTTACTTTGCTTCCGTAAAGGCCATACTGTTACAAAATGAATTAACTTGAAATGCTCTTTGCTTAATTAAGTGAGAATGCTTAATTTGTTCTCACTTCACTATTCAGATTTTAGAAAGGTAGGGAAGGAAAGGGAAGATAGATTAAAGAGAAAGAAGAAGGCTGTTTAAAACTTAATCTTTAATCCCTAACACGCTGAATTTATTTGTTATTTTTATTTGTAAAGGCATTTATGATGGTTTTCTAATGCTGCTGTTCCTCCCTCTCCTTTACTCTGCTCTCAGTTATCCTTAGTTATTCCTTGGGCGTGAGAAACATATACTGTAAAACTACATTATTCATGTAATAAGGACACTTATCGGATCCAGTTGAAGACTAATGATCCAGCACAAGGGTTAAAACAGGCTGTTAATGTTAAGTGCAGTTGGTACTGTATTGTGAGGAGCTGCAAAGAAAAATTTAGGTTTCTTTCTTAACTTTCATACTTTGTTAAAATAAATAAATAAAAAATTAAAATATAGACTTAAAACTTGAAATGCAACAGGGTAGACAGGTCAGGCCTTAGCACTTGGCGAAACTTAGGACTGGATATGGTTTCATATTATCCTTACATCATGAATTAGAGGAATAAATCTCTTTTTCAGCATGTGGCTTCAGAGATGGTCATCAATAGATAATATAGGTTGGAGCAGATATTCCACTGATCAAAACTGTTAGATTTCTGCTGAAATCAATGGGATTGTGGCAATCTGTATCAAGTGGAGGTCTTCCACAGCATCTCCAGAAAGATAAGAGAGGTCCCGTGCAGGGAAACAAAACCCACTAGTGTTCTGGAGGGGGAAGAATTGTGAGGCATTGTTTGAATTGATCTAAGTAATAAAATGAGACTTAAAAAAGGGAGAAGGTAGATTAAATAGCACATAAAACCGTCCCAGGGCTGAGATGTGTTAGATTATGGAAAAGTCTAACAACGGAAGTATGACTCCCGATGATCACTGGTTTGGATGGATTGAGAGCAGTGGGTCACAGGAGAGATCATGAATTAGAAAGCCCTTGCTTGCTACAAAACTAATTCTTGATTTCATGCTTTGTGTTAGGTAGAATAACTAGAAGTATCGCTCTAAAAGCCTTGAAGATCTTTCAAAACAAAACTCTAAGAGCTATGCTGACACTGTTTCCGGGGTGGGGATGGGGGAATTACATCCTCAAAATTGGGTTTTACGTAGGTGTTTCATTTGAAGAAAATGGCAAATTTTTCTTTGACTACTTATGCAAGCAAATAGCGATTCCTATACACACGTGTAAATGAGCACTGCTTAAGTCCATATTTGAAAGTGGCAGTCACCTGAAAAATAATTACTGGTGGTTTGCATTATCTCACTGAATATGTGTATGTTAGGGTTTTATTGTAATCAACAGAACAGTTTTTGTTTAGAGAGGACCCAAATTAAATACAATTAGTTCCATGTTTAATAGGTTTGCTGATTCTGTATGTGAAATTGTGTAAGTGAGCATATACACAAAGGAATTTCTCATTCTTTTTAGTGCAATCTTGCCATCTTAAAAAAAAAAAAGTCAGGCTAGTATGATCCAACGTGCCCTCTTAATTAAGCCTTCACTGAATCAAACTTAATGTCTTTGTCAAATAAGGTCAGGCTTCCATGTATCAGTGTCAAAGCTACTAAAGATAGTTCACTGCTGAGACAGGAGGGGAGGCAAAAGCTTCCTGTGGCTGTGTGGTAGAGCCGCTTGTGTGAAAAGCTTTGGATCAGAAAGGGTGTTTGTAATCAGCAAAGAAATATTTTCCCATACAAATCCAGATACTATTTTAAGGAGGAAAAGACTCTGGACAGAGTGCAAAAATGTCTCATCTTGCAGCCGTCCTGAAGGGAGAAGGTTGCTGGTAGATTCTTCTAATTGCAGCTGAACATAGAAGTGCACGTATAGAGTCAAACCAAAGACCCATTGTGGCTGACAGATACCAGTAGCGAGTACCCAGGGAAAAGGTATTTGAACAATAAGCACATAGTGATACTCTCCCCACAGAATAGGGACACCTTCACGTTTGAGAATAGTTAATGCAGTCTTCTGTGAATCTGTATAAATGTTTTCTGAAAGCATTTATAGTTACCTAGGACTTATTCCTCAGTAATCCAGCATCACGGCAGTCTTCTAACACTCTTGTAAGCAATATTGGTCGGTTTTAGTATCATGGCTAGCTATTGTCAACCAGCTTTGTGAGTTTACTGATCTCCTCCTTTCTGCATGATCTCTGAATGCGTTGAAGAGCACAGGACTAGCGTGAGATCCTGCTGGGCCCCACTGCTGTGCCGATCCACTGCAAACACCCACTGCCCGGTCTTACCTTTAATTTTTATCTTTTAATTGGGCCTACAAGACGACCTCTCCTCGATAAGAGTGTCAGCTTAATGCCCAGTGGCAACCAAAAGGAGTGCTTGATCTTTTTCCTCAAATGGGAATACCCCAGATGCTCTGTTCATGTTAATGTCATGGACTTTCTGGACCTGGAAATCCTCACCTCCCAGCCTTTCCCTCTCAGGAACGCTTGAGGGGCAAAAGCCTGCTGGGCTCTGCAAAGGTTGCCTGGCACCTGAGGGGCAGAGAGGGAGGAAAGCGCAGTCACTTCTTCCGTTGCTGCTCTGAAGATCTTCACCAGGTATGTTTTGCTGCAATGCAAGTCACTTTATTAAAGTAACTCGTCTCCTCTTCCTCTTTGCTGGCATTCCTCCCCCAGTCCTGAGTAATGATTCTGGGCATGCCTTCAGCTGCTTAGTCTGCAGATGCTGTATCAGAGTTTTGATTTCTTCTTTCTATTTAATATTATATTTGAAGTGTTTCAGTCTCAGCCGAGACTATTCAATCTGAATAGATTATTTTTGGATCTCAGACATCAAAGCAATTATTATTTTCCAGATCCTGCTCCCTCTATAAGGTCCATTAGATAAATATTTGATGGTGGATAATTAGTTGGCATTTGCGTTCAGAGAGAACGCATGAATACTAGTTTGGATCAAATAACTCTGCAGATCTGCTTATCTGTGTGGGTGGGGGTTTTTTTGGTTGTTCTTGGGGTGGTTTTTTTTTGGAGGTTTTCTGTTTGGTTGGTTGGTTTGGTTTTTTTGTATAGGTACAATTAGAGAAAGATTTCTGAGGGGGAACTATTTGGCTTGTGTGAAGCAGGTGCCGAGCTGGCGGGCCCTCGCTGATGGCACTCCTGAGTCTGGGAGCAACTCGAACTTGCTTCTTTCCTGTCTTGGAGTAATTGAAAGCAGTAAAGATTAGTTGATATGTTAGATGTAGTTTGTCATCTCTAGTAGTCTTTCACTCATGCTACATTAACAATACCCTCTGGATGATGTGGGAATGTGCATGGGTGACTACATGCTAGTTTATATAGAGAGTGAAAATGACATCTCAGAGAGAAACGGAGTGGAAATCCCTTAACTAGTGTAAAATCAGCATTGATTTGCTGATGGCAACAGCAAACTAGCTTACCAGTATTCCTGAAGGCTCTGTCGCGGTCAAAGAAAAGGAGGTAAGAGTCTCCGAGTGCTGTGACATTGAGAGCAGGCGTGCTTTTACACCGGCCTCGCTGCTATTTCCAAAACACTCGGTTTATGTTACCTTCATTGCTCGTTATTCCACTTCTAAAAAAAACCCTTCTGTCAACACTGTTTTTCCTCTTACTGTAGTTCTCTCCTATACAGACAGGATCCAAAAGTGCAAAAGGATGTGAACACACCCGTATCGACCACACTCACCCTGCCACTTGATACGGAAGAATATGGGAACATATCCACCCAGTGCTTTATTGTAGCTTTTTCTTCAGGGGTGAAGCGCAGAGCTGGTTTACATTATTGTCCCCATATGCAGTCGGCAAAGGGCTCTTAAAGCTACCTTTAGTCATAATTTCATTTTTTTCTCAGTTTAAAAAAAATAGAAACAGAAAAATCAATCTCATCTGGATGAGATAACGTAATTAATTCGTAATACCAATTCCCTGTCTTTTAAAACTCTGCTAAGTTTTATTCTATTAATTAGGCAGACTTTCTGATTGCTTGTGCTGTGAATATCCTTGTTTCTACATAAACTTATCTTACATCATAAATCTCATATCAGAAGAAAAAAAAGATGGGACAAATAAGGGAAAACATATGTTCCAAATGATGAACAATAACATTCAATGTTGATCTCACTAATGCTTTCGGGATCATTTCCTTTAGTATTCCTTCATCTTTTAAAAATTCTCTTCAACACAAGAAGTTAACTGTCGAGATCTTAAGCATAATTCGTTGTACTTACAATATTAGGAGAAAGAGTTCTACAGGAAACTTATTTTGTCCTTAGGCTTGGTGTAGCCTATTTTTTATTTGCTGAATAGTAATAAATGGGGTAGAGTAAAAATTTTTTTTTTTAAATATGATATAGTTAATGCTTCTTGCAGGCCAGAGCTGCGTTTCTTGTTTGTTTGCTTTAATGTCAGTATTTATCTGCTCCCTTGCTAACATTAGGGGACTTCATGACATCTCTGAGAAGGAAAGATTTCCTTATTTTACCTCTACTTACTCAGCTATCCATGATACTGATCCATCTTCAGTGTCAGAAATAGACTTGTTTTCCCTGCCATTTCCCAAAATCTAGCTTCTCTGCAGATAACAACCAGACACGCTGCTCTTGTAAGGACAGCACAGGGTGCCCTTTTATATCTTCCACATGTACGATGAGAAACCTCTCTTCCTGAAGGACATGGTATGTAACCACTAAGACTATATAGTCCATGAAGCTCTGATCCTCAGTTGACACATTTCATGTAATTCCCAGAAGACTGAATTTAGTTCAATAAGCCCCTATAAAAAATGAATGGCATCAGTGTTTCCACTGAAGAGTTCCATAAATGAAAAGGAAGGACTTGATATCAACCCAATAAATTAAAACATTGCACTATATTCAGCTTTCTGGTGTCAGATCTAATTACAGAATTACTTTCTTCACATCACAATAAAAATGATAATTGTTTCAATCCGAGGAATTGGGATACTTAAAAAACAATTTTCTTAATAGCATTATGCATTTAAATAAATCAAAACCGTTAATTTAATTCAGGCAGTGACAATATAAAAAAGTTATCCTTGTGGCAGTCTTTCAGAAAAAGAAATTTTGCAATCGGATGTGCAATTTGACTTATCTTTTCATATCTACTTTCATTATCTCTTACTACTTAATATGTATGTCTCCTGCTATAAATTTGCTACTCAGGCATATGTAAGATATCTGGATGTTAAGATGATTTCATAAGAATCTATAGAGATAATAAAGGTAAATGATAGATTAGAATGCAATTTTTCTCGAAGTAGATAATTGTCTCGTTAGTCCATCTATACTATTTCTGTATACATTAATTATAGTCAGAATGATCACCATTAAAACCCTCGCCTTCTCTAAATAAAGTAGTTTTCAGTTTATGTGTATGTTTTTTCATCTTGTAGCATGTTTTTAACAGGAAGAATTAGGAAGTGCTCCAAAATTAAACTAGCTATATCTGTCTATCTAAACTGTAACCATAAATCATTACCTGCAACAATGACTATAATTTTAAGGTCAAAAGCTGTATCCTTGCTATAATATATCATGTCAATGATTATAGATTACAAATTAATGGACAAATTGAAGTAAAAATTGGGAGAACAGAAGGAAGTGTTAAAAATACTTCAGTAAGTGATGCTCTGTATCAGTAAAATGGAAGAAAACCTGATTTAGAGACTATTATTTGCATTAATACAAGATTAAAAATCTGTTCCACAATCTGCAAATAGTGGTATTATGGTAAAATGAACACTTGGAATTTATCTATGTTAAAGAAATTGCGTTTTTGGTAAATTGAGAGTTATGCTTCTTGGTTAATTTTCTTTCATCACCATTTCGTTTCCCATCCCCATCTCTGTTCTTTCCAAGTGCCATGTGCTGAAAGTGAAGCAACTCTGGGGAAGGGCTCCCTTCGTTACCTTGTCTAGGTGGTGCTAGGCAAGTGAGGGTTTAATTTGTTTGGTACTTCTAATTGCCAATACGTTAAAAAGCTATTTATCGTTATTTCAATAACACTGTTGCCTAAAAGAACTTTTAGGGGGAGGGGTGGGGTGTGTGGAATTGTCAAGTATAATTCTAATCTGCATTTTACATAAATGCCATGAAGCATGTGTATGTATCATACACAGAACCAGAGTATCCAGTATATAAACTTAAAGATGAAGATAAAAATGCAAGGAGATAAATATTCAGAATATGTATGTGGTAGCTCAAACAAAATATCTACCATCAATGCATTAAAATTATTTTCTAGCAGTGGCTTTTCGACAGAAGCAAGTCTTATTTTGGCATCAAGATGTATTTTTAATGTAATACAAAACGGTAGCGCCTATCCTAACCAGCTTGAAATAAATTCATTTTTAGGGAGAAATATATTCAGCGGCTTAGACATCTTACTGTTGTTCGCCCAGCCTTCGGGTTACTGGGGTATGCAGACTAACAACATGAATAAATATTTTCTTGATGTCAATAAACGCTTTACAGCTGAATTGAATAAGGTCAGACAAAACCTAGTATCTCTTCCTGACAATGGCCAGCAGGATACAGTAGTAAGGAGCGTACCAGTAAGGCGTCCTTCAAAACTGGTGGCTTAGAGGCTTGAAGGAGTAGTAGTGCTGTCCTCCATACATTTTTCTTCCATGCATTTTTTCACTCAGTCTTTCAGTTCTTGTAAATGTACAGCATTTACAAGGCTATGAATCCACAGCATCCACAGAAAGATGTTCCATATTGTAACTGTTTGTGTGAAAAATCATCTGCTTTTGTTTCTTTTAAATATATGACCTACTATGTTTGTATGATGCTCTCAGAGGAAGAACGGCTACTTTCATTTTTTGCCCTGGGAGGCTATGACATGGGGGGAAAAAAGCTTCTTTCCCAGTATTGCATACTGGGAGGGTTGGTAGGCTGAAAGTTAGAAACAGTATGTGTTACTGCTACTGCCTCGCAATATATGGATATACCAATGGAAAGCCTACCCAGCTGTCCAGCTAGACAGTGTTTGCTGCTTCATACTATGGTCCTCGCTTTGAGAGCTTAGGCATAGAAAAGATGCTGTGATAATTCTTAACAGAGTGGTTAACGTGGACTTAAGTGTCTATGATATAGTCAGTATTCAAGGGGACAACATTTTAAAAAGACTACGGTTTTGCTATTTTGCATTTCTTATGCCTTTTTTTTCCATTATTGCAAGTTACGGATGCATGTACTGTAGAAACCAGGGCAACAAATGCTGAATGTTTAAAGAGATGCTTTGCATAATGGAGATTGGCACCAAAAGGAAGCCAGATGAAACAGATTCAGTGGCCGTGGTTCCAAGCTGGCTGATGTCTTGTATGGGTTGAATCTCTTTAGCCAGCATGTCTCAAATGAATAGTGATATGAAAGATTCAAAAAATATTAGAGGAGGGAAGAATTTGTTTCATGTAACACTAGTAATTTTAAAAATACCTATTCTAGCATTGCTAATTCAATATTGCTTTCCAGGGCAGCAGGGTCAGACAATACTGAAACAAAGGCCATGACTTTAGTACATTTCAACAGCAGAGGCTTGGAAACCACAGTTCTGCAAAAGAATTTAGATGGGTTTGGGTTAAAGACTTTCTTTAGAGATTGAAATAGGCTAGAACGCAATCGCAGATTACGTATTTCAAAAATATTGAAAAGGAATGTAATTTTTTTTAAACTTTGCATTATTACTATTATATAAAAATCCCTTTAGGCTGGAAATCTGGTTACTAGTGCCTATCCCGTGAAAGATTTCCTCATGACCTGATTTTGATCTTACATTTACTTCTGCATTAGTTCAGAAAAACTAATTCTGTTTTAACTAAAACTCGATTCAGGGAAAAGACACTCATGCAATAGTGGAAAAGAGCTCACTTTAAAATACTTTAATATATTATAGGACTGTTTTGCAACTAGGTACTGCCCAGGGAGTGCACAGGTAGGAGCTGGGTACGCTTGTGTCTGGTTGACTTCAGTGTCCAGTGCCTGAGTTGAAAGGACACGACAGGAGTTGGCCTCGTTGTTGATAGTCTCCATCTTGAAGTGTGCATCGTGTATAATTCTTGGAAGGATTTTTGAGTTTTACTGTTTCAGTAGAGGTAGTACACATGCGTTGGCTCAGACTGTAAAAAAAAATTTGAAAGAGAGACTAGCTTAAAGCTTGTCAGTCATACTTAAAAGACAAGATATTTGGGAAGATGAGAGACAAAGAGGATGTATTTCTGTATTAAATGGCTTTGGCATATATCAGACTACAGTAGGAGAAACGAGGCTGTACTAATGTATATGTTTATGCCCAGTGCATGAGCAAACTTGGAGCATGTTCTGCATGAGGGGGGAAAAAAGTACTTGAATGCTTAATGCAGAAGTATTTGAAGGAAGAGAAGACTGTGGAAGAATTTTACCTGTTTATTTCAGTTAAAATCAGTAATTTGGGAAGCTTGTTATAGTCCATAACAGTTCAGTTCATTATAGTACTTTTCTAGTTTACTTCACTCCTACATTCAATGCTTCTTTTGTTTACTGAGGAACACGAAAAGTTTTTTCTTCCTCTTTTATGTTCTTCTGATTTGAAATTCCATTGAAACTGTTAATTTTCTTTGCCTCTCGTATTCTATTTGGCTTCTTCTGATGTTAACCACTTTGTTCAGTTATCAGTTTAATTAATACATTTCCTAATTAGTGGTGGCAGAACCTTAAATACTACATATTTCTAAAGTATTTAGAAACTTTCAGCATAATCCTAAGTCTTACTGTAATGTAGTAAACTTAAAACACCTTTCAATTATGTAAATACTGTTCAAAATGCAAGCAGACTGCCTCTTGTATATCTTATATGAGAGAAACAGATGTGTGAGAAAAACAAACTTATTGCAATCCAAAAAGTATTTTTTTTTCTTAGATGGATTTAACATTTTCAGTTTTCAAATAATACTTTCTGGCTTACCTTGATAGAAGATAAGCTGATTGATTTCTGCCTTACTGCTAAAACAGACAACTTTTGTAAGGATGTCCTTTGTGAGAAAATACTCCATTTTATTTCTATTTCAGTAGTAGATGAATGTTGAGTTGCTTATAGAAAAAATTCCAGAAACCATCTATTTCTGTGCTATTTGTCAAATCTACATTATCATCTTTCAAAATGAAAACAAGTCACATGTCTAAAAGTGGGGGGTTTGTTCTCATTTAAGTGGCTATCATATAATATTTGCAGTTTATAAAATCCCAGGCATGTTTGTGAACTGTTGAATTTCAGTGGGAAACTTCTAGAACTAATGGCGATTAAGGAAACAAGTTGAATTTTCCAGACTAGACCTTGGTTCTATTTTGTCCAAAAACCTGGCAGGGATGTGATACAAAATGAAGTAATGACTGGCAATACCAAAACCCATTAGTTCAAAACTGGAGTTTTCATGAATGAATGAGATGTCACTTGTGCATTTCAGTGAGCATAAAGGGGTGTACCTGGAATTCATTGCACTTAGATTTAATTCTGTGAGTTGCAGGGAGGGAGGAGAAAGTAGCTTTTCTAACAGTGCTTTTCTGAGGCCACTTTAAGGCATCTGAAGTGTTGCTTTATAATCATGTACAGAAAGGAGCTAACTGATGTGGAATTGTATCTCTTCGGGGATCTTCCTATAACCTAACAAACTGGCACCTAGCTGCTCAAACTAACCTGATGTCATCCTTACGTGAGTAAGAATAAGCTACCGTGGAAAAGAAATGATAAAAAGATTGTGACGTTGGAGCTAAATGATGTCGTAAATCCAACACGCCCTATCTGTGAGTCAGAGGAATGTCCATGTCCCCGCTGCAGGCAGACCCCTAACACTCAGCACATCGAGGGGCAGAAACAGGAGTGGTAGTGTAAGTCAGTTCTGTAGCAGCCTGGAAAAATATTTGATGCCAGTGTCTGCAAAGCGAAAGTCTCCTATTGACCTCAGTTTCATCTGCCAGCATCAGTTTTGATGGGTTTACCAAGATCTCCAGATCTACCCCAATCCTTAACTATGGACGATTTACCAGCTTGTTGACCTGACACTTCTGCCATTTAGATAACGGGCATGGGAATTGCTGAGGTCTGGGAGCCAGAGTACGGGCTTATGTCCTTAGTCTCAAACGTTGTCAAGTGAATAAGGAATGGGAGAGAGACCTATGAATACATTTGATATTTTTAAGATATATCCTCTTTTATTCTGGAGAAAGTGCTCAAGAGAATCACAAGACATTCCTGTGACGGATTCCTGATACAAACAAGTTTGTATAAAGTTTTATTTGGGAGTAGAGTGGGCGGTTTTGTTTTTGTTTTTTGTTTTTGAGTTTTTCCTCATTTCCTTGTACTACAAAATTATTTAACATTTTCCTGAATCTTTTTAGAAAAATCTCAACAAAGTTACTCCCCAGAAAAAAGGAGGATCTTGTCTCTGGCATGTTATTCTGAATTATACTAACCCATAGTATTTCTAAAGAATTTATAAGCTGAGATGCTCAAATGATCAGTGAGTTTCAGCAAGTGTGTTAATGACTTTGAAGCAAAAGAATAATGCAGAAAATAGTGTCTTTTTCCCCTTCTTTGTGAAACAACCATTGAATATGACAGAGCAACCCAGGAGTGTGTGTTTTGTCATATCACTCTGATTCTTGGAGAAAGCTGATAGTCAATGACTCTTCAACATCATCTCTTCCCAACTGGTGAAACAGAAGGAAGAAAATTCTTTTCTCCTCGTGTTCCTAATGGCCTCACTTTCTTTTTTTAATGATCACTGTGCCAGAGAGAGTTTAACTTGGTCTAACTAAGCCCAAGAGCATTTTTGTCATTATTTGCTTAAAATAATATTTCGTTAGCCTCTAGGATTTAGATTTTTAGGAATATTTGGATATGTAAACAATTACAAATTTTCATCTTCTGAAGTCTTTTTTTTTTTTTTTCTTTCTTGGCTTTGACTTTGGGCTTGTGGGAGAGTGACGAGAGTAAGAGAGCATACTTTTAATTTTAAGCAAGCTGTTGCTATTAGTTAAATCTAACCTAAATTTCAGGGTTTTTTTTATTGGTTTGGCTCAGGCCAATGTAAATTAAAGCTAAAGTGTTCTTTTGTCTATCTGTTGCAAGTTAGCAAGGCATTGAATAGTATCACTCTTTTAGGATTTAATTTATTGTTTTTAACTGAGACAATGCTTTCTTTGGTTTGTTTTTGTCCCTTCCCGCCCCTACTCCCTTCTTCCATTATAACACCCCTAAGCAACAGTTTCATCTTTGTGATTCTCCATCTTTCAGTGAAGACAAAAACCTGTGGTTCTGAATATTTATGATCATTAAAAATCCCACTGCAACTTTTTCCTACAAGTAGATGTGTTACCTTTGGAGTCCTATCTTAATTCCAGTTTAAGTAATTACTGTTGGTCCTTCTAGAGTCTATCTACAATTGTAAATAGATAATGAATTCTTCATTTCTTGTCCTAAACATCGATGCCTCTACTTTATGTGCTGTAGACTCATTGTTTCTTGAAATGATTTCTTTGTCTAGTCTAATACTTTGTCCCATCCATGTGTGAATATGCATGTGATTTCGCTATTTCATTAATATATTTCATATAAAAATTGATCACATACAAATACCTATGAAATTAACTAGATAACATATGAAATACCATTCAGGTGGAAACCAAGTACACAACAAGCAAAAAGCCCATTGGAAAAATTTTGATTAATCTATTCTGGTGCTGAAAATACATTTTCATATAATGATTAGAAGAAAGCCATTTCAGGTTCCTTTGGAAGATTACACTAAAGATCTGTTTTAGCCACATTCATCTTGAATTAATTACATCAAAGGTGTGATTTTTGAAGTTCAACAGTTCTTAGATCCTTATTCTTTTGTGCACCTATTTGGGTCAATTTTTAACTAAATTCAGTTTTGTACTCGATTCACACAATTGTTTCATGAACCTGTAAAACTGAGGTGGGATTATTATTGTTTTATTTCATTCCACTTTATTTATCCCAAACAAAGCCTTTTTTGTGAGTTGCATGCATTTGTACATTTTTCTATAGCAGCTGATGTAGCACCTCTACAAGATGGGTGTATCTTCCAGAGGTAGTAATAATGTACACATAATCCAAGTCCTACTCAATTGCAGAGGTTAGAGAAAACTCAAAACACTTATAATTACAGTAAAGAGAATCTTAGTGATTTTTTTTTTCTTCCCCCAAATATGCTGAAAATAACATACTTGGTTTTTCTTCTAGTCATTTAACAAATTCGTATATATAAGAAATTTGAGAACTACGTTTTTATTTATGATTTGAACTTGTTCATAATAAGTCATCTTGCTCATGACTTTGAGCTCACGAGAATGGAAGTTCCTGATAAGCTGTAGGTTTCAGGGATGATGGACAGTATGTGGGAGCTGGCATGATTACACATTGTTGGAAGTAATTTGAGGAATTTGACTGTATCATCCCACCAGATCAGTCTTATTGTTCATATGAATATTTTGATTTGTCTCTGGTGTATTTTTCAATCAAGCAACTGGTGTGTTTAAAAATAGCAAAACACTCAGGTTTTCGTGATACATAATATCCTATTTGTGATTACTTAAATGGCAATCTACAGCTATCTTAGTTCTTCCTAAATCTATTACCTATGCTATTTTTGTTGAAGTTCTCAAATCTGAAAATGGGTCATAGTTCTAAGTTTGAAATGGATGTTTACTTGATATTTTTCATTTAGGGAATGTTAACAGATAGATTCTTTGTGCGTTTAATTCAGCTGACTTAGATCCTCTGTTAAAATGAGAAATTCACTTTTCAAGTGAGGAAATCTTTGTAGGAAGGAACTACTGAACGTATGCACAACCGAGGTACTGCTCTTCCATAGTTACCCTATGTGACACAGCAGAACGCGCTAACCGGGAATGAGTGGCGCATTGCAGTGTGCGCATCTTCTGGAGATTTAGTATGAAAATTGATCGTTAATTATCTTTAAAGGTAAGCAAGTTGTTTTAAGGGAAATTCCAGAATCTGACACGCTGGGGTTTGGAGAGAAAGCGGTTGTACTGCAGCACAGAAGCTTTACAAGACGCACCGGTCCATGTTGTTTATATCTGTTTTGCAGCATGCTAGGTGCAGGAGTTGGGAGTTTTCATTTGAACTGGTCTTGGCTGAGTATGCAGTAGCTTTGTAAGGGTTTCAGACACCGTATTCTCGAATAAGTCTGACTTCAGGCGGTTGACGACGTTTGCCTGTCACTGTAGGAGAGATGTCAAAACAATCCAGTAAGAAGAGACTGAAATCCTAGAATAAGCCGAATGTTTAAATGTATTATTAAAGGACATTTGTTATTGAAGTTCCATGACAGAGACCCAAATAAAATGAGTTTAATAGGGATTATTTGAATGAATTTCATCTTTGCTGTGTCTTCGACTGTTGTAACTTCTTGCAGTCCAACAAAACTGAATCTCCACTCCTGTGGCCTATACTATTATTTAGAATAATATGTAGGTTATTGACAAATATTTTATCCATGTCCGCTCCTTGAAATAAGGTTAGCACACTGGGAAAAGTGGTTACTGCTCTGTCCTCTTTGAAATCAGACAGCCTAACTCTGTTCTCCAACTTCCACAGGAGATACAGTCTTCCAAATTTGGAAGGAGACCTTGGTCTGAGCTGTGGCCGTCAGGACCTCCAGCAATTAGATTGCCTCTTTCCTACCCAGCTGGAAAGAGAGTTTAAAACATGTTTAGTTCCTGCTCACATCTATTCTTTATACTGAGGCAGCAGACAAAGGGGCTGGTGTGACAGGGACTTGAGCCATTGGACTCGAGTCACCGATTAGCTCATTTCACATCAGCCATGTGGCTTTTAGACAGAAGTCTGGAGCCAAATGTCTCCCAATTACCTGAAGTAAATTGCTTCATAGCTTGTTACCAAAATTCTGAGCGAGGTTTTGGCTGCTGCCTGATATTTAATTAAACTGCATGCATCTGATAACGTCTCAGCATGATGTGGCAAATAGCAAATGGTTAGATAAAAGTTGATTTCAAAATATGGAGAGGAAAAAAAACCCCACAACTTGAAAGCGTGTTGTTTTATTGCAAAGGGAAAGAGATTTTTGCTATATAAAAGCTTAAATACAATCTGAAACTAACTTGCATTTTTGCAGTTAGATAATAAAAGAACAGAAATAGTGACGTTATCATTCTAGGCATGATTCAGACACATTTTAACTCCATGCAAGAATCTCGCCAATCTGACATCTTACACATTTGTCTCACTCAGCAGACTTTAAGAAATAATTTCTTATACATGATCCTAGCATCTAATAGCTACCTACCTGCTGGACAAAACACAGAACAAAAAGACAATTTCATCTCAGAGAGTTGATGGTCCTGCTGTAACACAAAAGATAATAATTAGAGGAAAGAAAGAAACAAGAATAAGCTGCTGTTGGTCAGCAAAAGGAGCAGTAAAGTTAATGGCAGAATCCCAGAAAAGGAGATGGGTTAAGAAATATTTTTGAAGATGCTTATGGGGAATTTCTGTTCCATGGGAGTCTAATACAGAAGTCGTCATTAATATTTATGTGAGAAAATTTTAAAAGTGGATATGAGAGGCCGGCATCATGGGGATGAGGCAAGTTAATGAGATCTCATCTGAGTGAGATAATTGTGTATGTGTGAAGGGTATGGCAAGGAAAGCACTGACTGGAAATAGCCTTGACTCAAAAGACTAAGTTCCTAAAGTTTGATGTGATAGAAAGGGGAAGTGTGTGGTGCCTCCAAGGAGAGGGTTTATACTAAAATGTGTTCTTTTGCTATGACTAATAGGCAGGAATTATTACCAAGTCATATTTTATGCAAAGGTAAAATGCTATGTGACTTGTAATATGAGGCATCTCACTCCTGCGTGCAATCTGTAGGAGGTTCAGCAGCTGATTAAGACTGGAGACTCTGCTACAGGCTCCTGTGATTTTTGAAATCTTCCTGTATGTTTGGATTTCCAATTACTTTTTTAAAAAAAAAGTGACACTGCATGAAATCCCAGGTCTTTGTGCATGTGATTTAGAGTACTGTGAATATCACAAATTAAAACATAAATTGTGTCTCACAATGACAGTCTTTCTTATTTCTTTCTGTTGTTTATCCTAAAACAAAAGCTCACAAACACTAATAAATAAAACAAATTCTACTTCAAGTTACTTATGCAAGTTGAAATATGTTCCCTAAAGAGGGTCACAGAGGCACAAACTGTCAGAATTGCATGTCTTGCTGACGATCTCAAACCATTACTTAAAGTGTAAATGTATATTTGTCATTCACTGACTGTTATGAAGTAAGGCAGATATCATCAAGCACATTGTGTCTGAAAAAGAAAAAAACAGAGAAAAGACGTTCAATGACAGATGAATGTTATTGACATGTCATAACTCTAAATTAGGAACTTGCAAAGAACAGAGCATGTGGAGTAGTGCCATAGCTAAGTAATACCACATACGGCCATCCACCTATGTTAATGGTGTTACACAGAGAGGGGATAACAAATCCGTGTGTTGTTAGTGGCTCTTACAGGTTTAATTCGAGGTTCTAAGATTTTTATTTATTTACTTATTTTTACAAATGTATGTTCATTCATCTAGAGATACACACAGTGGTTAGGATCTCAGGTATCTAAAAGTCTTTTTCCTTGAATTTTCAGGGCCATTTGTATGGAACTTTCAGCTAAAATTTTGTCTTGAAACAAAAATATCAGGAGACCAATAGTATAATGTATTGACCAAGCAAGGAAGACTTTATATATAGTTTCCTACTGGTCTAGCACAACCTTCAGTGATGTTTAAGAAATAGCATAATGGCTCTTCTACTTTTCCTGGAATAGGACACGATTAGGGAGTATTTAATTCAAAAGAAACTTCTTAGTTTTTTAGTTTACTTTTCTTTTCAAGAGAGTCATGCATAAAATGTCAGGGCAAAGGGGAAGGGAAAATTATATAAGGACACTTAGAAAAAGCAGTTTTATCTTCTGAAACATTAAGCTTGTATCAGTTCTATATTTCTTAGCATTATATGCATACGTGTATGTATGTAGAAAAAGTATGAGAGTTCATTTTGCATTTGGCTTTATTTAAATCTATTTATTTAAATTTTGATCCTACATGCAGCAGGTAGAAATCAGAAATTTTTAACGGTGCGAGTGAGACAGCACAAAAAAGAATGAAGTTCCTTGAGTTCTGGAGGCAAAAAAATTGAATACAGAAAAAGTAAAGTCTAAAAGTTAATAATAACTTATAAGTTAATAATAACTACCTTAAGGTAAGACAACGAATAAGTGAGGAAGCCCATTCTTACTTTAGCTTTGTAATGCACTTCTTTTATAGTTTTGAAGAAAACTCCTTTAATCTGTTCTTTCATTTTTTTTTTTCCTACAAATAAAACACTTCTTGAGTACTTGCTTGGATACCCAAGGGTTCTTGGACAACCTTGTAGTAAAATGGTTAGAATATTTTGAACATGCTATAAGTGCCTAATACAACTAATATTCTTTACTAATAGGATACCAAACACTGTAAAAACAAACAAACAAACAAAACCAAAAAAACCCAACACCACCAACAGTCAACCAACCACCCCCCCACCACCAGAAGAACAACAACAAAACTCTCAAACCAGCAATTCTTATTGATATCACTATCGCAAGATAGTGCTGCTCGCTCTTAGCTTTTTTTACTAGTTTTTTTGTGGCACTTTAGCGGGCAGGAATAGAAATAGCATCTAGTTCTCATGGAAGTTCCAGAGACTTCAGGAGGTCTTACATTGTAGATAAAAAATAATTATTTCTGTTCCACAGACAAGCAAATCAAGGAGCATAAAAATGAATTTTCTAGGTAAAAGTTGCCAAGCAGGTCAATAATGGATTAAAGGCTCCTGTGTCCAGTACTGAAACCATTGTGTGTTATATTTTCCTTAAAATTGGCCATTGAGCCATTTAAAATCAAAACTTAAAGGAAGTATAATTTTTCTAATGCATTTTTTCCATCTTCAGCTCAAGATTGGTCCATCTGCACAGCATGCCCTGTGTCAAATTTCTTTATTTTGGATGGATAATAATTAGCACGTTTCTTTCTCTTTGCCCTTTCTTCCTTTTGGATCAGTACAGCATTTATTAACTCTAATTAACCTTGCACTAGGATGACAAGTGTAATGAGAATCTTGAATAACATTTAATGATAACAGAAACACAAAAATGAACTTTTGCTTACTTGCCAGATGGAGTTTTACCACTGTCTTACTGCTCTGACTCACAAAAAACAAATATGTGATTTCTACAACTCCTGGGTATACGTACAAAAGTGCTGTTGGTGGTAAATATCCCTGAAAAAGCAAGACTGAAGAAATACAGTATTTTTTTCCTGAATATTTAAATGCGCTTTAATACAGACAGGCAAAATAAACTCCAAAAAGCCTCCTCTTAACCGTCTTTGGGAGAAAATAATAAGGTGCAGATAGTAAGGTTTTTCCCTGTTCTTTTTCTTATGGTACTTATACAAGATATCAAGTCAGTGTTTTATTAAAATGGAGTGTTTTGCTACCTGTGAATAACTACTTCATTGCAAACAAAATGAAATTCTAAGTGTAATCTCCTTGGCTAAGTTTCTAGATGATCATACTATGAAATCTGTTATCACCCCTATATATATATATGTGTGTGTGTATATATATATATAGACACATATCTACGCGCACACACACACACACTCTTGTACCACTTCAGACTGGTTGGATATTTGTCTGTCGCTCCAGGTTTCTTCATCAGTGCACATGCTTTAGGACAGACAGGACTATTTTGTTTTCCCAGATTAGAAATGTGTTAAACTACACCGAAAGAACTCAATATTGACAATAAAGTGTTCATACCTTCAGTGACAAATACTGTAGCTGTAGCTACAGGGGTTACTTTCTGACCAGATTGCATTTCCTGAACTATTAATTCATTATGAAGGTAGAAGAGCGTATAAACAAAGCTTGTCATGCGATTGCCATTAAAGGGAGTCTGATGTCTCTTCACTAACTGATACCTACTTTTGACACATTTCTTTATTGGAGGGTCTGTCCTGGGTACACCAGCTGCAGAGAGATTGGTGCCACTAACGCCAATGAAAGTTACAGACATGAACTGAAAAGGTAATAGTTTGCCTTTGCTTTAATGCATTGCAGTTCCATTTGGAGAATTAGCTCCCAATTAAGAAGGACTTGACCTGTTAGAAAAATAAAGTACTAACAGGAACTTCTTGTTAAAATGAACTTGAATTAAGTGTCATTGTGGCTGCAAAAGGTGGGATGGAGGCACTCAAACATAGGCATCTAGTGCCTTTTTAGATTCCCCACAGTATATGTGACTTCTGGATGGTCTGGTGCAACATAGGACCTTAGATCTTTGGAACTGGAGCTGAAGACCATATAGGGTACTTCTGTTGTCATTTTAAATGTCCTGATGTTTACAGTCAGGCATCTGACTGCTCAGTGTCACATGTATATGAGTGTATGTATATTGATTGTATGGCTAGGATCCCCGCATTGCAGGTAATAATAATACTACCTAGGTATTTTACTGAACTGATCTTGGAGCAGATCTGCAAGAGAGGCAATTTTATTATATTAATTTTAAAGGCTGGGAAACCGAGGACATGGTCTCTATGCAGGCCCATAGCAGAGACAGAAATAAAACACACGTTTAAGTACTGGCTCAATGCTTTCATCCCCCTCTCCATTGCCATGTCCCCTGTGACATGGTTTGTGTCTTCAAGAGATGGGCTTGAAAATTCCAGCTCATAAGGATAATACCCCAGCATACTAGAAACTTGGTCATCTCTCCTGTATTTTATGATGCTGTCACATTATGCTAGAGAAATCTATTTAAATCAGAAGGTGCGGTGTGGGCCATGACTAGCCTGAGGCTGGCAATCCATAGCAGCGGATTATTTTTCTACCCTAGACAGGAAGCGACTACTAATCACTGGAGTAACTGTTCCTGTCTCTTGCCTATCACGCAGATAAATTACTCCCCTCTTCTCTCTTGCCACAAGAGACACATCTTCAGCAATAAACCAAATATTTTGAAGTTTATCTGAAGAACTACCAATCTATCTGATTCCACTGAATCTGTATAAAGAATATAATTCAGATTGCATCCTCACTTGCGCTCTCTTGCACTTGCTTTGGTAAGAATACTGAAAACCAAGGATGCAAGAACAGGGCAAGGTATTTGATTCAATTTGAACATATAATTTATGTCTGGAGAAAACCATTTTTAAGAGTTGGGATTTTTGCAAAATAATTTTCAAAGGTGTATATTTCTTCATTTAAATTTTCTTGCGTGGGTTTTTTTGGGGGGATTGTTTTTGTTTGATGGGAAGGATATGAAATTCCACATAGTGAACTGTATCCAGTGATATGTTCTAAAAGTTAGGACCTTTGTCGCTGGTTTTAAATGCTTCTGTGCTTACAAACCTACAAGGATTTACTGTACTTACGGTGCCTTCTTTATATAAATATATATAAATATACTAGTATTTAGAAATGACTGCAATTATACAAAATCTGATTTATGAGCCTTGATGTTGAACACTGTAATGCAAGATCTGTGATCTGCATTCACTTTGCACGAATACAATGACTACAGATGGTGCAAGGCATTGATGAATAGTCTCATATTTTCTAATACTACAAAATATAGCCAGATGCTGTATATAAATGTGAAGAAAAAGCATAGTGGAAAAAACCTAATAGTCTTATATAATATGCAGGAGAATGAATGTGAAATTGATACATAGGTATATTTGTTACTTGGAATATGTATTTTCACCTTTTAAAATGAAAATTGGTGTCACCAGAAGTTTTTCTAGATTTGTTAAAAATGTTGTAAAATGTCAGATGCACAAAATACAAAGGTATGGAGAAGTACCCAAAGTGCCTCTTTTTCATAAGGTTTCCTATGATTTACCTTGGCACAGTACTTTTATTTGAGCATTAGATAGCACTTAATAATTTCTCCTGCTATTAAGCACCATTGCGAAGCTTTTACAGGGTTAGCAACACCTCAATAGCAGTTTCTCTTTTGTTAAGTGCTTTACAGCGGAAAGAATTGGGTGAGAATAAGCCACCTCCTCAGGAATAAGAAACAGTGAAAGACAAGGCGGGGAGGAACCCCCCCAATTGAAGTGAAATAGCCAGAAAGGAGAGAGGCAAAATTTCTGCCAGAAGCCCTGTGTTGAAAAGTTACTTCAATGAGTGAGTGGCTGACTCGGAAGGCAGAGCTTGATGCTCTTCTCTGACTTCATGCGATGAGTATCCCAAAATTGCTTGCGAAAGAAGTATATTCACTGTGATAGGTGGGACTTCCACTGTGGTCCGTGGCAGCTGGATCAAACCTCTGACAGAGAAGCCACAGGGCCATAGATATTCAGAAACAGCTCAGAGATACTTGGGTGAAAATGACTCAGTAATTTTCAGTAGGAAAAGGAGATGAAGACTTTCATGCTTTCTTGAGGGCTTTTATGTAAAAACTGTCTATCAGGAAGAATAACAATTATTATATTATAGGCTTTCTGTTTCTGGAAGGAAAAAGAAAAAAACAGAAAGCAGTTATAGAGCTCTACGTAAAGTAGAGCCAAATTTAAGCTTTTTCCAGTCATAAAGTCAGAGAGTTGCCATGGTCTGAGGTGGAATGAAATAGGAGCCCTGTGTTACTGACAATCTTACCAAAACAAAAAAAAAACCCTGCGTACCAACAGCTCTGTAGAATTTTTATCAGGAAGCAAATATTCTTCCTAACAAAGAGTTTTACTGTTGGCCATAGATGAAACAGAAGTGGAGATTAATTCATTTAGCTTATTTTAAAATTGTTTGAAACACTTGAATGCCACACAATAGCTCTAACGTTGCTCTAGCTATTGGCAGAATCCAGAGTGAACTACTTGGGCAATCTTAAATTCCTAATGCAAAGCTGACATGTAGATTATAATTTAGATTTCTGATTTCCATTCAAAAAACTGATAGGCTGCAATTATGTTCTTTGTTTTCAAGTTATGTTGTATTTAGGATAATGTTAGAATAGGATTCATCTTCTTAGGAGCTGTGTATAGACAAGGCCGTCATAGGCAAAAAAAAATGATTAGGGAACTACCTAACTTCCACCCCCCTACCTGGATTGTGCTGCCCCTCGCCTGGATCAAAGGAGAGTGGCAATCTCAGGACATCTACTGTGTCTCTTGGGTGATTCAGGGGACCGACACGAGTCAAATGTGGCTCTCCTGCCCCCTCCTCTCTTGAGGGGAGTAGTAAGTCTGTCCTTGGAGAGACTTGGACCTTTGAGTCTTCAAATGTGAGAGAAACAAGAGGGACTTCAAAGGTGATTTAGACATTTTATGTCTGCAGGTGTCACCTTATTTTATAAAAGAGAAATCAGAAATTTTCACCCAACCAAGAATACACTAGTTTCAATTTTACAGTAACTTCCCCCCCCCCCCAATGACAAATCCATTACTCATCATAATCGTTCCTACTTGGTCACAGAGTCTTTTTACTCCTGCTCCAGCTCTAACGAGTCAGCCTACACAGGCTTGGTTTCGCCTTTCACCTTCATACATCAGAGGTAGAAATTCAGAGAATGAATAATCTGCTTCCACAAATCGATCTGCTTTAGTCACCGGTGTATGACCCTGGCATGCGGTAGGCAGGCACCAAGCTCTGCAAAGGATTGCTCTGAGGGAATCTGCAATTCAATGTAAAGAATTACATTAAATGGCATAATACAACAGTGAGAAGTTTAAAGAGGAATAAGCATTGGACTGGCAACCTAGGTTTTTTTTTCAGAATTAATGATTACAAGGCGACTACTTTTGAATCGTTGTAGTAAAAATAAACTCTACTAGTAACTGCTTTGTTTTCTAAATCCCTTTGATTAAATAGTTAAGCCTGTTTTAAAGCAGTCTGCCATCAACACGTAACACAACTTGAATATTTTTAGTTCTGAGGGTCAGGAAAACATTTTACTTGATCTTACAGATAAGATGTTTGTCTTCAGTAACAAATTGTTCCCAGAGAAGGTACAGAAGTCTCCTTCTGGTGATAAGGCAAAGTACCTTAATGTAAAATTGCCTGCCATAATCTGGAAGGCAATGTAACGTGGTTGGTTTATGAAGAATAAACTGAACTCATGAACACAGAAATGAGCGGAAGATCTCCTATAAGATCTAATGACAACGTACAGCGCTCTGGTGAGAGGTTGTGCTTCAGGCACAATTTCCATCACATTTGCTGCATTGTCTGAATTGCTACTGTACAAAGAGAGGATGACAACAGTTGTGAGTCGTCATGTGAAAATGGTCGATGCCGGTAAATTTGACTGTCTACTGTCAAAAGAGGGACTTGGATGCTCTCTGGGGACCTGATTTTACTCCAGGAGATCAGTTGGCTCCCTTTATTTGAAATAAAAGGACATTGCTTGAAAAGCGCCTGAGGCATCACAGACTTCCAAGAGCGAATGGAAAACACTGTTGTTCCATGTTCAGTGCGTGCAGTTGCTCTCAGGCTATAAAGTATGAAAGGGGGAAAAAAAAATCCACCGTATTCAGTAAGTTCAGCAGGTATTAAGAAATATATTCCACGAATGTTACTACACTACATTTGGGATCAAATGTACCATAGTTGTGACTTCCAGATCAGAAACCCCACAACTGCAAACCCTTCTCATCAGTCAGCAGTAATGGTTAACAAAGAAAAGAAATCTAGGGTTAGGATTTTTAATAAATTGATATTGATGGTATTATAATGCTATTTGTAAACTAGGCTGCCTCTGGAACACAGCTTTCAGCTCTGTTTAGTTTATTTCAAAAAAGACTATAGGGAAAATAGAAGGGGTTCAGAGATTAGCAATAAGAATGCTTAGACAAGTGGAAAAACTACCATATGAAGTAAGATTGAAAAGACAGGAGCAGTTTACTTCAGAATAAAGATGAACAAGATGGGACATGAAAAATAACTGAGTAAAAAAGACGGTGCGTAAAAATGAGTTTATGGAGAAGCTAGTGCAGGCTTTCTACTTAGCTTCTGACATAATATTGGAGGAAGGCAATATTCAGAGAAATTGAAAGACAGCAAATCTAAAATCGACAGAAGGAATTATTTTTTCAGCCAACAATAACCTAACAAAAGTCATTGCCACAATGTATTATTGGAGTCAAGAGCTCAGTTGGATTAGAAAAGGAAATGGATGTTTGTATAGATTACAACAACAGCCAGAGCTACTAGGGTTTTAAAAATAATCAGGGATCTAGAAATGATATAAATTCTCATGCTTCAGGGCAAAAGACAATGATAGTAGCTAGGAATATTATTTTTTTATGGACAGCGCACCTTTTAACTATGCACTGTGAGGGTTCTTGAACTTCTCCCTGAAGCATCAGAGGCTGGCTGTTTGGAGGCAGGTGGTCGGATGGACCTCTAATATTTCCTAAGAACAGTTTTAAAGTCTAGTTTCAAAAGGGTATGTTGGAAAATATTTGTTCTGCTGTCTGAACTACTTGTCTGGAATGCTCAAAAATATTTTTATTATTTTGTAGGCCCACGGCGAACACATAAGAGTTTTATTTATATATATTTATTTATTTATTTTTATATATATATATATATATATATATGATCTGGGAAGCTGTACAGCCTAGCGCATAACCACATTTATAACCTAGTTGAAGCAGAAACAGCTATGGATGTAACAAGAATGCGTACCCCCAAGAATGGCTGGGATGGGTATCAAATACATGAGAAAATGCAAGGTCAATTGGCAAAACTGTAAAGCAACGTGTTAGAATGTGTTTTGGTTTTACTATTCCGTGTCTCATGCATTCCCAATTAATAGGTGCATTGTTCCTTATCGCCTCCTAATGGTGTCATGTTTTGATGCTTGCCACAATGTCCTGAAAGAAAGAAGCCTGTGTGATAATTCTGGTTTTCCACTACATGTCTTTGCAGCTTCAAAGGTCCCAGACTTCCAGCAGAGATGGAAGTGATACATACCAATAAAAATGTGTGCCATCCAAATTCATTATTTAAAAACAACAACAACAAAACAACAAATACTCCTCATTTTAACAAAATAGATTTTATTCTAGGTTACGCAAAAATTTTCTCTAACTGTATCTATGGAATCAATTATTTTTATGACTTGGGATAACTTGGTCAACAAGAAAATGAAGAGATTTGAAGGCAAAAAGTTACATGGAACAGGTTTGTAAAAATACAGTAGCATTTATACTTTAGCTTCCTATGAAAGTTATCTTACTGAAGACGTATCTCTATAGCTGTATGTATGTACGTATGAGTGAATTTATAATGTTTGAACAACTCAAGACTGGAATTCCTATGTTTTTCACAGCTATTTAATTTCTCCTGTCGCAGAAGATAATCTTATGCAGGAATTTGTAGAACAATGTATCTTCTTTCGAAAAGGGATTCCACGAAGGAATCAAAATGGATTAAATAATACCAGAATATCAAAACTGCCGAATTTGATAACCTAGACATTCCCTTAGTGTTCTCCCAATTACTTTATTCACTTACAAGATTAGAAGCAATGCCCGATTTACCCTTTAATCTTCATGAAGGCTCTCTCCCAGAGTCAAAATCTCTTTTCTCAAATTCCCTGCTTTATTTTAGGGGTCTTATGATAACAGTGGAAGCAAACAGCTTGCTAACTAAACAAAATCTGGCTTTGATCTTGCTTCCACAGGCAAGCAGATAGGTCCCTTCTCGATCCTTACAGACAAGGCCATTATGCACTGAATCCCTATTCCTACAATGTAATCTTCACTGATTTGGGACTAATTAGTGCTTTAAATTAAGGTTCTGCATACTTCCTTTAATAGCAGTAGTTACTGAGCCACCTATTAGGAAGAATTTTAACCTAGCAGATAAACGGTGAAATTACATTAACAATACAGCTATCTAGCTGATTTTCATTTACAACAGGAAAAAGACTTTGTTTTACCATACCAGATAGTGCATCTAATTTTTTGTCTTAATTAAAACACAGCTCTGTTTACTGGAAAAATGCTTTTAAGTCATCGGAGAGCTCCCTTCTTCACCATAGAGACTGGTTGTCTGTGCGTTAGCTGAAACCTGGCAATTGCTGGTGCTTACTTTCACATGAGGCAGCTGCTCTGAAGTTTTTAGGTGTGTTTGGTAATAGTGGGTATATTTTAGATCAAAAGCTTTTGTTTCTCTGGGAGCCAAATTGTTGAGATTTCTGAAGTTACTGAATCTAAAGAAACCTGGTTTCTGATGAGTCGAGCCCCTAGTTACTGTATTTCCTCTTAGAATTCCCCAAAAGATGTTATATTCTTATCACGCTTTGCTCCGGATGGGACACTGAAAGTTCTTAAGGTTAGAAATACTTCAACCTAAGAGCAGTAAAGTTAAATTAAAAATGACATTTCTGAGTATAACAGCTTGTGTGATATATTGAAAGAGGGGCATTGCAAGAAAAAAATCACAGGAAAGAGAGCTATTTATATTTTATGTTATTATTGAAAGTTAAAAGTAATGTTAACAATACAGATTTTATTCTGCTAGTAATCATGCAAAATTTATTAGCATGCAGTATGTACACATGTGGAGTTTTGATGGAATCAGAAAGACAAATCCCTGGTTCAAGCTCTGAACCACCTAGGAAAATAGAAATTGTGCGTGCTGGTGAGCTGCTTTGTGTGGTTCCATAATTTGAGATCTCATTAGCGGACTTTTTTTTTTTTAACCCAAATCTATTGTTTTACTTTGTTACTGTTCAATTCATTCAGATACAGATTTGAGTACTGTTCAGGTGTAACAAAGATGTATTTTTATTTTTAATGTTTTATAGTCTATTATTTCCTGGCCTTTCCCTTTACTAAAATGAACTGTAATACTACTCCTCACACCCCTTTGTCATGAATTATCATTTTCTGCATGTTGTTTTGAAATTCTATTGTCAATCTATCCCTGATGGAAAATTATAAACAGTTAGAAAATGATTAGCAGTGTGCTTAAGCATCACCTGCCTTCCCAGCTAATTAAATAGCTTGGTTCTGACCTGCTTTTCGTTTGGTGAGAACAGCAGGGTGGCTTCAGAACAAAAAATAATGAACTTCAAACTATTGCATCTGAGCCGTACAGATGGCTAAAGCCACGACTTGAGATTGAAATTCAACTATATTTTGTCTGTGCATCTTTCTCGGGAAATAAAAAATACAAAAAATAAGCCCTAGATTAAGTTCAATTTTTTAAAATAGTTTGGTTTTTTTTTAAAAGAATTCTAAGTCCATGGGTTGTGGTTTTGGAATGGATATGCCACTAATTTTCACGGATTAGCAGAGAAGGCAAGGGAAAGCAGCATTTCCCAGTTTAAATGGAAATGAAAAAGCAGCTGAACAAAAGGGTTCATTAATATTGCCTGTAGAGACTACATTATTTAAGAGAATACGCCTGAAAACAACTGTGCTAATGTACATTAAAAAAAACAGAAATCTTTTGTAGCTTTTTTTATAAGACTCTATGTGCTGGTTTGGGCTGGGATAGAGTTAATTTTCTTCACAGTAGCTAGAATGGGGCTGTGTTTTGGATTTGTGCTGGAAACAGCGTTGGTAACACAGGGATGTTTTTGTTATTGCTGAGCAGTGCTTGCACAGAGTCAAGGCCTTTTCTGCTTCTCACCCCACCCCACCAGCGAGCAGGCTGGGGGTGCAGAAGAAGCTGGGAGGGGACACAGCCGGGACAGCTGACCCCAGCTGACCAAAGGGATATCCCAGACCATGTTATGTCGTGCTCAGCATAGAAAGCTGGGGGAAGAAGAAGGAAGGGGGGGGACATTCAGAGTGATGGCGTTTGTTTTCCCAAGTCACCACTACGCGTGATGGAGCCCTGCTGTCCTGGAGATGGCTGAACACCTGCCTGCCCATGGGAAGTAGTGAATGAATCCCTTGTTTTGCTTTGCTTGTGTGTGCGGCTTTTGCTTTCCCTATTAAACTGTCTTTATCTCAACCCACGAGTTTTCCTCACTTTTACCCTTCCGATTCTCTCCCCCATCCCAGTCTGGGGGAGTGAGCAAGCAGCTGTGTGGGGCTTAGTTGCCGGCTGGGGTTAAATCACGACATTCTTAATATTCACCTTTCCTAGTGAACCAGTGAAAATTGGGAGTAACTCCTGGAGCAGCTACTATTGCTTGCTAGTATGCAATAGATGGTAAGTACAAAATAAATCGGGCTAACAGTCTCTACGTCAAAAGATGATTTTACTCATTTTGTTCCTGCTTTTAAATCACATAATGTATTCTCCTTGCTTACTGAGAGCACACACGATACTATCCAGAGGTAAATGAGTTCAGTTCTTCAGATGATGGAATCATTCAGATTTCTTGTAATTTTGTTGCTTGGATCCTGCTTGCTTAAGTGCTCTTTTGAAGCTTAATGGAGACGCTTTGCCATTTTAATTACTAATATCTAAGCATGTTTTATTCACATGCAGAATTTTCTCCCAGTAAATGCTTCTTTACTTAATAAATAATATAATTAATTTACTAATAAGCGGACCTAGAAATGGAGGAGAATTTTCTTTCTGTGCTACATAAAATCCCCTTTCCAGCCCTCAATCCACCTATATTTCTTATTTCCCACCATTGAACTTTGAAGTCTTTCCAACTTTTCCATAATGCAGCAAGATGAGACAGAAGGAAAAATACTATTGTAAAATATACTTTATGTAGCAGTTGTTAATGTGTGAATGAGACTGAGATAGCAAGATTACAAATAAGGTGAGGGCAGGTCATGATATTTCAGTGTTAATGCCACGGTAAAGGCCATTATATACTTTTTCTTAGCTGGAATGTGGCCTTAGTAAGCGCCCACGTGAGTGGTAAAACCCATTCGCATTTCCCAGGATGGATGCAGAAACCTTCTCGGGAACCTGAGCAATCTCCCTCATTAAAACTTCATCAAACCCTCTGTTTCTATGAAAAGGATCATTTTTGTCAAACCAGTATTTGGGGGGAGCAAAAAATGTTTCATTGGAAAGCTCCTATCTCTAGAACTCGATTAAAAATAAATATACTTAAGCTTCAAATAAAGTGGATGGTTTCACGTATTTCATATCTAAAGCATCTAATAAACATCTAATTAGTCCCCCAAACAGTTCCTCACTGTAGGTAAGAATTACTGTCCTTGTTTCATAAGTAGAGAAACAGGAACAGGGGGATTATACGATTCATTCAAGGTCACGCTCAGAGTCTCTGTCGGACCCGACAGCACAAAGCCTTGTTTTGTAATCCATTATCATCATCACAAGACCAGCTTTTTCTTCACCACCACTCAAAGGCTTGAAAATCTATGCTATGGAAAAATCTAATTTCCTTTTTTTTTTTTTTTTTTTAATTTCTGTACGTACGAAGTTAACGAAGCGCTTGGATTATGCAGTTCCATAAATGAGCTTTATAGAGGATTCAGAAGCTGTTTTTGGTGCCTATTGTCAAACAGTGCCTTGAGAACTGTGCCCTACCATGCCCTACCCATCATTTCTGATGCGTTCTCCTTGGCCTAGAACCATGGTTGTTCCTAATTACCATGGCTTTGTGAAAGCAGGTTTTAAATTTTAAAACCCCTTCACTCGGCTTGGCCTTTAAAACTAGTTAAGAAATTATCATCTTACAAACCAATGTCTCTGAAAAACAGACTATATTTATGTATTTAAGTACAATCTGGCAGAAACAGGAAAAAACACATTAGCCACCTACCTATCTTTAATCCTTTATGTAATTTAAAATATTAGGTGGAAAATAAGGTTTGATCCTGCCTATTATTCCATCTTGTAACGATACCTAGAAATGCAATTCTGGTTTGGTAGGGTGAAGATGCATACTTGACATGGCTTTCTGCGGTGAATATCCCTGAGAGTATTAAAAAAAAAAAAAAAAAAAGAAAAAGCTGACTTTAAAATGTATTTCAGGCTTAGTTTTATTCTTTAAAAGAAATTATTTATTCAATATCCTTTTAGTTCCACTGGATTCAAGTCTTGCACAATTGACAACTTTGGAGCCTAATTAAGTTGCAGTCAGGGGCTATTTTAACTTGTCTTAATGTGTCTGATTACATGGAACATATTTGTAGAGTAAAGCGTATTTCTGATTTAAAGGGTGTAATGGAACAAATAGGTATTATATAGTATTCTTCCTCAAGGTAAACTGGGATGGATAATTTAATTTCCAAGGCGACAAATTATCTTATCATGAGTGAACAGGCAATTTCTTCCCTGCAATAAACTAAGTAGGTACAGACAGCTCTAACCAGATGAAATCATTATCCTTTTTAAAGCAGAAGCGTTGAATAGAAGTAATTTTCTCAGCCTTAGTTTCACAGCAGAAAGTAGCTCTCATAAACACTGCATACTGTGGTCTTAGGTAAGAGCAACAAGTTTAACCCTTTCAATGGGAAAAGATAAACAGGGCTATATTATATAGATGATGAAAGAAAAAATATCATATATATAAAATTGCATATATATAAAAAAATTAAAAATCCCATGCACCGTAGAAATAGCTAAGAAAGCAAAGGTAATATATTCATTATGTATTTTGAATGTTCATAGCGATCAAAGTAATTTGTATGAACTCTACTGAAAAAGGACAAAACTGATTTTTACAAAAATGCAGTATATTACTAGGTTGTGTATTTACATTTGAAGTGCAAAGATGGTATGCAATTATGTGTATGCCAATTAACCCTCCTTTGATTCTTTGCGGTTCATTTTATGTTATAGTAATAATGTGTATGTACACATATACATAGATTCCTAAGCTGCCCTGCTCTACTTGCTACTCGGAACAAAAATGGAGACTTTCGTAAGGCTGTTAATTCACTTGGGCTGGAATTAAAAAGGAAAATAAGGTTTCTGACATATTGAGAGACTGGGAATGTTTTACAGAACTTCAAGTGCCTTTTCTGAGGAAATAACACAAATTTCATGCCCTTTGGAGGTGCTTTGGCCCATTTCCTGTAAAAAGTGATTCTGAGTTAGAAAATTAATTCAGAAAGAAGAGAACCTTGGACAATGTCTACCTGGGGAAACTCAAGCTTCCATCCTTATTTTTTAAGAAAGTGATTTAAATCCGGAGGGTAACATATTTCCCACTCTCGATCTCTAGCCCTACAAATGTTGCGTTCCTCTCTTGCACAGCAGTATAGCTTCCTCAGGACGGATGAAGGCTGCCTTCGTCCCAGCCTCGTCAGTAGGAATGGTATCTTCCTGGATTTGGGGAAACAGGACGCAAGGTGAGGATGGTTTACAACAGATTTTATTTCCTCTTCACTCATACAAGAAATGGAAAAGATCTCCTTCTCTTTACAGAATTGTTTTGGGGTTTTTTTTTAACGTGTTCTTGACTATCTTGACAATATTCTCTCTTTAGGTGTTGAAGTCATTGCTGCATGTTGAATTCTGTGATCTTTATTAACTTACTGGTAGACACAAACATACAAGAAATTAGGAGGTTTTCTACAAAGGGCTGTCAGAATTAGGTGCCCAGATTTGTTGTTTTAGACATGAAAGTTACCTAAGTGCTTTGTAGACCTGAATTTTTACCTATCTCAACTTTTTTCCAAGAAAGCTACTTGCTGCTAGTGTGTTGCTTTTCCCTCCCTCTCTCCAAAAGTAAGTGGGAAATCAATGGAACAAGCGTGATGATTCCCTCCTTGGTTTGCTACTGAGAGATGGGGGATCATCCCCATATTTGTGTAAAGTATTAATTCTGAGCAGTCTAAAACTCTCAGCAAACAGCACTTATCTCATCTAATCATTCTAAACTAGGTCTTTCTGCTTAAGAACGTGTTCATTATTTTTGTTATTATAAGGACAGATTTTCAGGATGCTTGGTATTTTCAGATGCATTTAGTTTATATATTTGTCACCTAGTGGAGTAAAACGTTAAAAAAAAAAAAAGTAACGTTCTTTGGATTATGGGGCATTTCACTTAATGTGCATAAAGTAGCATAACTAGCATTACAATCATCTTTTATGCATGTTAATTGCAAACAATAGATATGTGTGAATTAGTGTTGCTCTCATTTAATTTTTCTTCTTAAAAAAAACCACTTAGTGTAAATTTTTTTTGCAATATGTTTCCAGGGTGCAAATAACATTAAAACAAGAAGCGCTAACACGAAACCCAGGAATCTCTTCTTACATAGCCTACGTATTGTGTTGATAAACCTTGATCACATTGTTCAGGTTGAAGGCCACAGGCAATGGAATTGGGGCTGGAAGTTTGACATTTCTGATCCCATTCTGAATCTACACTTTCTCCCTGCCAAATTATTTGAAGTGATCTGATGTTAATGACTTCTTGAGAAAAACTGTTGGTTTGAAGGCTTGGAGAGAAGGAGGCTTCTTAAAAGCAGTCGGGTACTGTAGTGAGCATAAGAATAAGAAAACGTAAACAATCCCCCAAGGACCTAGTTTTAAGCTGACAGGTCAGTTGTGAGTTACATACATGAGCACTCTAGCTAACATGTCCAAGCAATTCAAAATCATAATTTTTATACCATACCATCTCTAGGTTTTAGCATTCTATATAAACCTTTTTGCACTTTGAACTAAGTTGTGAGCAGCTGTTGACCTCACGTTGCCATTTCTGAAAGGTTCTCTGGATTTATATGATTAATGTAGCAATGTCTGTCTGAAAGCACTTTGGGATACCTTGAGAATGAAAGACTTCTATATAAAGCCTCATTCCGTAGTCTGCCTTTCCTTACTTCTAACTCAAGCCATTTTCCCAAAAGAACCGGGTCTTGTCATTTCTAAGCATAACTTAACATACTCTACATTTCAGGATTAAAAATAAAGCAGCAGCTGTGTTCAGTGGTCTCATGTAGATAGGTAAACACATTCTCTGAAGGAAGAAAAGAGAAATTGTATTCTTGATGAATCAAATTTGGCTTTCGTAGCAACTTTGTTTTTGACTGAGGATGTTGGTATTGCCTCCCTCCACTTTTTTTTTCTGATTCAAAAGTAAACAATTCGTTACAAAGCAATTCTGCCATATGCTCCAAAGACATGATTTTTTAGATCTAAAAATCCTTACATTAGGGTTAGGCTTTTACTGTGACAGGTGAGAAAAATGTGCTACCGCAGGATTATGAGAAGATAGGGAACACCAACAAAATTACATTGCCACCCACTACTTCTGGCAAAAATCAAGTTCAACAGAATCCTTGCTTAGGGCTGTATTGCTTTCCCCCTCAGAAGTCTATTACTTGCTTTGAAGGGCAGATAGTTGCATAAAGCAGAGAGCTTCTTACAGCCTTTAGTACTTCCCCCACCCTCCGCCCCCAACTGAAAATGTATTTCTCTTGTAAGTTCATGATAGGTTTGTTCTAGAAAGATGACAAATTGTTTTTGGATAGTGATTTACATAAAAATGCAAAAAAAGTGCAGTGTAAAGCCAAAATAAGGGTAAGGGTTTCTTCTGTCTTGTGTGCCTCTGAGCAGAAAACTGTGGCATTGATTGATGCAATACCGTAAGCATTCTGCATAATTCTTTTTCATTCCTTTTACTTTTAAAAAAAAAAAAAAGTTTATCAGAGTTGGCAATATCTGCATGATGCAAAAACACATTGATAAATTGGCGCTGCAAATCAAAGAACTAAAGTTTCTTCTACACAAGTGAAATGTCACATCCTGTCTCCCAGCCGTAATAATGTCTTAAAGTTCATGTTTACCGAAATTCCAGTTACGCTTTGTTCTAATTTAGACTGGGAATACTTTTATTTAACTGAGAATACTTTTATTTAACCACTAATACAGTAAAAAACATTGTGTGGAGGTTGGCTTTATAGTAGTTTGGACCAACAGCAATAAAGACCAGTACTGATCACTACTGGTGATCATTTTCATAGTAGGTCTTGTTTTAAGTAATTTGTAAGTTATCAATATTTGAATCATTTTGGCTGAAAACCAGCACGCTGAAAAATCATTGAGATCACTCAGTCAAACCAGCAAGTTAGGAAATGCAGAGATGCTTTGCAAAAAATGTAGTTTGCAGGTGATTGAAGTACACGAGGTTACTCTTGAAAAATTTTATCATGATTGTAAGACAAAAAATGTCATTTCAAACATCCAAATGGCTGACCAGGCATTTTTGAAATGCTTGTTGCTTGAACGTTTGTTTTAAACCATTTTAGGGGCTGAAAAAGACCACCTTTAAAAATATTGCGGATGTATTTTTTATAAGTTGAATAAGCTTGTTTTTATTTTGGGTGGGGAACAAGCTGAAGAGGTAGGGAAAGAAAGGGTTGACCTGAAAAGGACTTTTTTTTTTAACCTTCATAACGAACGGCAGTCATTTCTGTTAACAATGAACTACATTTCTGTTATTTGTTTTGCCTGAAAAAGTTGAATTATTTTGTTGTTACTGTGTTGTTAAGAACAGCTAGGGAAAGTAGATGCCATCCTTTCATCTGTCACAGATTCCCTGGGAAATGCTAAGCCAGACACGTACGCAAAGGTGTTTTCCTTGCCTTGAATACCTGATAGCTGTGTGGGAGGACTGCTGAGCTTTCACTACTGCCGCTGTGTCCAGGAGAGCTGTGCTTACGACCTGTCGATATAAAACGGTAACGCACGCTGGAAGAATGGATGCTAGTTCACTTATTTTGGGCACCCGTGATGAATTAGTATTTTTTACCTTAGTCTCTTTGCCCAGCGGCTCCTTGTTTTTCAAGTGATTGTAGTGATTAAAGCTGGTGTCTGAGTTGTTATGCAGATGCCAGTTGGTTTAATGACAACAGCCTGGTCAAGGTCCGCAAGGTCCGAGTAAAAATGTGTCTTTTCATGTAATTTAATCTGAACTCTTACTCTGTGTTCTTCTTTGGAAGGGAACTTCACCAGCATTAGAGAATTCAAGGTAGCTAGGCTGTTGATAAAGGAATAAATTAAGCATAATTTCTTAGATAAAAGAATGCAATACCACAAGACACGAGTAGTCTATTTCATTACAAAACACATCTTCTTACAGTATTTTTTTAATTCGCTAATTTGGAATGAAGTATTTAAGCTTCACCAGCTACTGAAATATTCTTTAGTTAATACTGGACCATACCTTTTTCAAATATTAGGTTCCTTTTCACTGCGGTCTGCAGGTATTTGATGGGAACGTGTTGAAGTGAAAGCTGACATTGGAAGTGAGGCCTGCCTGGTCTTCTGCCAGCCCAGATAGCTGTCATCCAAGACGCAACCATAGCAGTCTCCTGAGCTCCCCGTGCCACATCCAGCGCAGAGCCCGGGGCTCGGCTGCCTGCCAGGCAGGCTGTCACCAAAATGAGCCACCTCCGGGTCCCCCCTGCCTGCACTTCAGGTTATTTAAAAACAAACAAGCAAATCCCTTCAGATTACCCTGGGGTGGGTAAGAAGGCTTCTGGAGCTAATGGCTGCCGCCTCAAGCTCTTCCAGAAGCCTCGTAAATGGTCTAGCTGTGGAAGTCCCTGAAGCGTTTGTGTGAGAGTGGGATGCATCCCCCGGTTCCTTTGAAACTGAGGCACGTTTGAAGAATTGCATTCTCTGTTTCTGTCTTTCCTTTCTCCCCCCATTTTCCCGTGTTGAGAATGTCAAAGCTTGTCTATCTTTCGAGAAAAAAAAAAAATTTCCAGCTATACAAACTTTCCATAGGACAGAAATTCCAGTTCCCTCATAGCATTAATAAAAGTTGTTGGAAGAAGTGCACATGTTAATGTTGATGAAGCAGTGAAATACTACAGAAATCAGGACTTAATTTTACTATCTTCATATCTGTGGTAATGCAGGTATCACAAACAATACTGAATAGAAGGCAAGAAAATGAAGAGCTGCTCTTTACGTGCATACCACCCATCCTCTGTGCCTGTAGGAGAACTCAAGGGAAGCCTGAACCTGAAACCACGTGCGTGTTTTAGTAGAGAGGGGTATATGTTCAGGTGCAATTTTAATTCTGATGTTTCCTATCTCATAGCATATTGATTTTTTCAACAGTGAAAAGTTTGTTTAATGTATTTGTGTCTGTAATTGCATTTAGAGTAAACACTCGCTAATGTGAGTATAGGAGGGAGAGCGGCTGGGGGAGACAGGTTGTGCCCCTGTAATAGGTATGTGGAGAATCCAGTCTGGATAATTATATGTCCACATAATTTAAGGTTAGTAGTTATCATTTACTCAGTGAGGTTTCAATGAATTTTTAACGAAGGTCATTGATGCTCAGTTTATCAAGTGGATTAGTCGTGTTCCCACCAAAAGGGTGAAGATCATAAGTAGCTCTAACACTGATTACCAGGACCTCAGGGCTTGGTTTGTCTGCTTTACTTGATACGTTTCCTGAGAACAGTGCAACCTGAGACTTCATTTTCAGTGAATTTTCTGACATCATCCATTTTGGTGGTCTTTATTAATTTATGTTATTCCACTAATGAAGTTTCACCAAGAGCAACTGAAATGTTCTAATTATTTTGCACCAGATTTTGATCATATTCTGTGCCTGTGTAATTACCTCAGATTTACTCCTCTGTAATTGAGATCATAATTTGACCCAATATGTTAATGACTTTAAAGTAATATAAAAAATGATGAAACCATTTAATGAATATTTTCAAACGGGGTCACCTCCTTGCTCATACACTCAGACAAAAGGGTGTCTGATTTGTTTGATATAGGTCATCTAGGGAATGTCCATCGGCAAAGGCCAACATTAGTGTCCCTAACTGCTGTCAGAAAGGATGCTTCATAGAGAGATAATATATGAAAGAGAGGAATAAGCAGCTTCTTGTTGGCGACAATGCAATCAAAATTCAACCTGGAATAGTATTTTGGCAGCTGGAACTTATTTCAAGCAGAATAAGGCTGCCGGATCCCACCAGTTCATAGTAAATGATAGCAATGGCAACAAGCAGGAAAGATTGCCGTGGGGGTAAGAGGAGATGAAACACATACGCTCTTGAGATGTGGAGGTACTGACATACCTGCTATCTCTTCCAGGTATTAAAAATGATCCATTTCTAGTGGGTAATCGTAACCACCAGTGACAGCAGCGCTGTTCGCAGGTGTATTCTCTAACCTGCCTGGTGCAGCAGAGGCTGCCATGGGTTTTAACTCGATAACAAAGTGCTGCTGCACTGAAAGACCAGTAATATGCCACTTTCTTCCACCTCCAGAGAGGTGAAATAAGTTTTGAGTTGTAGTCCCTGCACTCTGGATTATTTCCTTTCTTTTTCCAATGACAGTTCAATATAGAAACAGAAAGCTACTCCGGGAAGGAAGAGTCAGAATTTAAGAACTTCTCTTTCTGTCCGAATAACCCAGCGTTACCTATAGTTATGTCTCTTCTTGCTATTCTCCTTTGCTGCCAGGAATACTGCACTCACGGGAGGAGAACCTCCGTTTTCAGCTGAACCAGACCATCCGCTTGTTCTAACTCCTACTAAACTGGAAAAAATGAGATTAGAGTTCTTCTTTGGGGGGGTACAGGTGTTACATCTGCTGCCTTTTGTGTAGAACCCAATACTTAAACATCTATCACTTGGGGAACCGTTGAGGGACTTTGTTTCAAGACAGCTTAATCTAATTACATGCAAAGATACTGAAACAGTGATGTATACGATTACCTGCTTTAAATTGAAGTAACTTGTCACATTCTCAGTAAATAGAACAATAGTAATGAATTTTATATGAAGAAAGAGGTTAGGAACTAACTCAGGTTAGGAATCTACATGGTGAATTATATTTATTAAGGAGGAAGGTTTTATGTTGCAAATTTCGACTTCAGCTCCTGCCATCAAGTCCTGCTCTCGACGCCAAAGCACTGTTTCAATTCTGCTGTGACTTGCCAAGAGTCACACAGGAAGAAAAACTTTTTCTGAACCGAGAGCTGAATCTGGGATTTTTATAGCTCCCGATCCAGGCCTTTTCCAAAGACTTGTGGATTCTGTTGCCCTTCTGCTCTCACATGTGCCTCCTGATGCCCCAGAGAAAACAGAACTGTTGTGTTTTCTTCCTTTTCTTTACCCTCCATCATTCTTTTTTTTGTGTTCAGACGTTTCAAATTAGATTTAATAGGAGTTCACAGGCGGGAAGTCCTTCTCAGTAAACACAATCTACTCTCTTGTCGTGGTTTAACCTGGCAGCAGCCAAATACCACGCAGCCGCTCGCTCACCCCCCCCGCCGGGTGGGATGGGGGAGAGAATCAGAAGGGTAAAAGTGAGAAAAACTCGTGGGTTGAGATAAAGACAGTTTAATAGGGAAAGCAAAAGCCGCGCATGCAAGCAAAGCAAAACAAGGAATTCATTCACCACTTCCCATCGGCAGGCAGGTGTTCAGCCATCGCCAGGAAAGCAGGGCTCCATCACGCGTAACGGTTACTTGGGAAGACACACGCCATCACTCCGAACGCCCCCCTCCTTCTTCTTCACCCAGCCTTATATGCTGAGCATGACGTCATATGGTATGGAATAGCCCATTGGCCAGCTGGGCCAGCCGCCCTGGCCACACTCCCTCCCAGCCCCCTGCACATCTGGCAGGACATGGGAAGATGAAAAGTCCTTGACTAGCGTAAACAATACCTAGCAACAACCAAAACATCAGCGTGTCATCAACATTATTCTCACACTACATCCAAAACACAGCACTATACCAGTTAATAGGAAGAAAATCAACTCCATCCCAGCCAAAACCAGGACATCTCTCCAGGCAAGCTCCTGCTTTTTCTCACTTTGCTACTTCTTTTTACCCTATAGCCGTGCGCTTTCTGTTATGGCTCTACAGGAATTGTTACTTTGGATAGCTCAAGAAATTAAATCAGTTTTTTTCTTTAACACAAATATCATTTGTGGCTTATTGTATGTTTCCTAGAAGACTGAAGTATAAATCTCAGTAGCCGGGGAGGAGAAATGTTTGGAAGGTGTCCAGTAACCTAAAATCCTCCGATTTAATTGACTGCAAATTAGAAAACTGAATAAAAAAGGGGCATGTTGGTCAATCTTTGCAAAGATTGGTGCTGAATCTCTGCTACTCCGCTAGACCCACAGGATTATTTCACAAGACGTCAGTTGTTAGGGTGATCTATTCTCTGGAACAACAGGGCTTGTCCCTTAACAGTAACAACTTAATGAAGTCAAAAAGGAGTCTGAGGTGGATCACCTATCCTTACTGAGAGTGGGCTGTTTCCTTCAGCTTGCTTCCGTCTCTCATTCCTCTTCTAGTATGTGAGGCTCTGTGATGAAATTGCAGGCTTGGGAGTCTGACAATTTGTGTTGTATTCCCAGTTCTGCCACAAAGTTGACATAGCAAGATGTATGGCTTAGCTCACGCACATTTCTTCTTAGAAATATATGAACGTTACAATGTGTGCAATTGCATACCTAATTTATGCACATAGACATAACAGTGACCATACACGTAAATGAGATTTGCAGATGCAAATAGCTACTTATGCATGTAACAGGCCAACAGAAACACACAGTTGTAATTATACCCACAAACTATATGAATGAATGAACAGGCACGTTATGAAAATCAGACTGCTGGCCACACTGTTCATTTATACCATTTTTAAGGCCAGAAGAATATTATTAATATGCCTATTCATGATGAGCCATGGCTTATTACCATTTGTAATGAGCTTTAAGATTATTAAATAGGAGGTGCTAAAGCTCAGCAATTTTTTTATCTGTGCCTGGAGGGTTAATTTGTTTCATAGATTCCTCCCTTTGGATGATCTTGAAAATTTACTAATTCTTGCTCGGTTCACACTTGCAGAACTTTGTATCACAGGGATGGCGAACCTGGGTATATGTGGGTTGTTCTCCCCCGGTCCCAAAAAGGAAAAACAAGAGTGTGGAGACAAAATGAAGTTACTTTTTCAGTGCTTTTAAAACCTTCCCCGAGCCGTGCCGCGCTCCGGCAGGCAGGATGCGACTGGATGCGGAGGCCGTTCGTTTGTTTTGTAACTTCGCTGCCAGCCCTCAGGCGCTTCATGTACAGCCTAGTCGGTGCGATAAAGTAGCAACAGGGGAGAAAGTGAAGGCAAAAGCAGGATGTCAGAAAGAGCTCTTTAAAGTCAACGTTTAGGTGGCTGGAAAATTGAACAACCTGCTTGGGGTTTGTCTTTCAGGGAAGAACCAAAACCAGAGCACCCTGCCTAAGAAACCACGCAGGTGCCAAATACTGAGTCTAGCTAATTGCACGCGGGAGACCTGTGCACCTGGAGGGGGTGTTGATCCAGGAGATTTAAACCATCTATTTGCCAAGGTGTGTATTCTAAATCAGTACGATTCATGAGGCGATACTTCCAGAATATCATTCCTTCGCTCAGATGGCCCACGTACTGCTATGTCCTACCAGGGACAGAGTGATTGAGAATCGGTTATGGCTCGGTTGTTTCCACCCAACTTACTTCTTTCGATAGTTGCAATGGAAAGCTAAATATCTTTTTATCAAATGTTCATTCAATGTTGTCAAATTACAAGCAAATGTAAAAGCAGTTATCCAGGAGAAAATAAGGTAGCTGAAACATACGTATTTGTTTAATACCATGAATTTTTAATTATGTATTCTCAATTCTTTCTGATTAGGGCTGGATTTCAGGACAGACGACCTTCCAATACACTCTGTGTATCTGGCCTGCTAACTGCTTAGACTGGAGGATATGGTAAGTTTTTGGTGGCACAGAGGGGTGTATGCTTGGATCTTTTCCAACAGAAACTGGGGTTCATCCAGGTTGCGAAAACCAAAGCAAATTTTTCCCAGGTACCATAAGACAGACATAGCTGTAATGATTTCCTTAATTACTAAGGCCAACAGTACTTTATTTTACATTGAATGATTTGAAAACTTTGTGAAGATGTGTCTTTGGTTTGGATTTGAAAGCTTTTTAGCTGGTGGTAATAGTTCACTTTTATCCTAATCAGTTTAGTTCAAGATGAATAAATATAGACTTTCTAAACTAAGAAATAAATATGTGAAAGCTGGAAAAGATATTTTGTCCAGTTTTCTTGAACTCTTCTTTAAAGGAAAACTAACCTGAAAGCTAGTACAATAATAAATCTTTCATATGTACAAAATCCCCAGGTGATTTATTTGTAGTCTAAAAGTTGACCTTAACATGTGGATCTTTTTCAGTATTTAACCTTTTTTTTTAATGAATTAATTTTTGCAAGAAGATAGTTCATATATTCTGTATTGCTGTAATACAAAGTTGTATGGAAGTAATTGAAAAGACCGTTATAATAGTTTGAATAATCTTAAATCCTATTATAAGAATGTTTTGAGAGTGTTGGGTTTGTCTTTACTTTGATTTCTTCTTTGTTTTTTTTTCTTAGTTGTGTGAGTGAACCTCTGCTGTTTGCACTAACTATGGAGATGCAGTCTTATTATTTTAATGTCACAAACAGAATGCTGTTTCAGCTGATAAAGTGGGAAGCATTACTGGGACCAGAGCATTTGCATCCTCATATTAGTTTGAACCAGGGACACTAAAAGCGTTCACTATAAATAGCATGAGAGGCAAGAATGCTTAAAAAATATTGGTAAGGATATAGCTTGAAGCAAGTAATAGGAATATGGTTCCTCAGTTAATCTCCAGGGAGCAGCTCTTTCATTTAACTTTGGAATATTCAGATGAATTTTAAATTGTGTATAACCGTATCTCCACAAAGTGCATCCTACTCATTGATGCTAATGGAGTCATTTAGAAGTCTGAGAATCTGAGCTTGATCTGATAACTTCATAGACTTAGTTTGACTTGAGGTTTATGACTCACATTAGAAGTTGGACAGCTACTAAAAATAAATTTGTAATCCTGTGATAGGAAATCTTCAGAAACTTAGGAGATCCAGATAAGCTGTGCACTGGCTCTCAACTCATCTGAACTCTTGCTCGTCTGGAAATCTCTATGGAAATCTAAGAAAGTTCAGGAACTGTCTCCGATATTGAAAGCACAGAAGATGGAGGAAAGTCTGCAGTCAGTCCTGCCGCTGGCTTACTGAATGACCTTGGGTAAGTGTCCAGATGCTGAGGTTTAATCTGAGCTGAAATTGTCCTTCACTGTCACCTTTCTTCTTTTGCAAGCTAATGGAAACCAGCGTTTTCAACAGAGAATTTGCATAAACTTACCCCAAACTGCAATCTACTACTACTACCTACCTACTACTGAGAAAGTCAGTGCATATTTTATTTGGAGGGTTAAAAATCTCCAAACTGGTATCTATTATATGGTTTTGCATAGTAGGTCCTCAGTATTCAGAAGGCCCCTGAGGCTTACTGCCATAATAATGGTGGTAAGATCAGTAATAGCAGTTTAGAATGATTAGGAGAACCACCTTTGTGCTATATTTATTTATTTAAGTTTTAATTATAACTTAATCAGGAATTGAAGAATTGTTTAAAAAAACAAACAAACAAACCACAAAACCAAAAAAAACCCCCATAACTGGATTTTTTAAATCTTAGATTAAGTTTAGGATTCACTTTGAGTTTTATGCATGTGTGCAAGAACCAGTGTATGTCTCTCTTGGATAAAACAAACTGAAATAGAAAAGGAAAATAATGTTATTTCTTGTTTAAGGACCTTTTGTTGCCATATATGTTTATTGGAATATTTGATAATGAGGAAAGTAAGTAGGCAATACGCATCAAATTCTGAGAACTATTTAGTTTTAAGATTTACGTTTTATTAGGACTCAGGAAAAAGTCTGAGTACAGGCAAGAAATAAACAGCAGCGTTATGAATCCAGGAGAAATTTAATGACAGAAAGGAATCTCAGATTTTGTGAATTGTGTCTATTTTGCACCAAATAATAAATAAACCAAAACTGTGGATCCTAAACCCACTAACTGTACCCTCTGAAATTCATAAGCAACTCCCAGTTCTACAGCTTGAGAAAATCTCTAGCACAAATACAGAAGTCTTGTTTATATAATTTCGTGAGGTGATGCAATTACGGTGAAGTGTACTTAGTATAAAGATTACAAATATGCTTCGCTGTGTACATGACACCTTTAGAGAACTGTAACAAGATGGCTTAAGTAGCAGACACAGCACCTCTTTGTCTGTATTGCAGCAATAATTGGCTTAAGAGGCAGACAACGTTAGTGAACATTTGTCTGCGCTCCTTGGAAAATGTCTTCAGTCCTGGCAAATGCATTTGCTCCGCGATTCATTTCGTAGGTATTAAGCACAGTGCCATTTGCCTACCAAACCATCATCTCCTTAAGCAGATTACGGTTTATTGCTCCAAACATCAGCATCTGAAGGGGAAGGAACATTTCCGTGACGTCATCCCAGCAGGTAGTGACATTTTGAATGCTTGATGACATTTCCTCTTGTAAATAGACAAGGGAAGTCAGTAGGTGTAGCATTGCTTTACCTTTTGTGAAATGTCACTGCGCTGAGGAAAGTGAAAGAACTCCTGTATGTTATTGTTTCTGGGAAACAGAAGGAAATTACACCAAAAGGCTCATAGTACCCTATGTATTTCTTACACTATTTGCCAAGGTTGCTCTAAAGAAATGAACTTCAACTGCACGCGTTGTTAGTTTTTATAATAAATAGCTCTCTTACTTAAATTCATGCCTCTTTACACTTCTAATGCTCCTGACTTTAGCTCACAGAAAACACATCTTTTACAACCTTACCATCTGTCCTCCAGGATTTACTTTAAAAACGTTATTCTTGTAACACCTAAAAATTTTCCTTTCCTTATCTCTTTTGTTTGCTTTCTAGCATCTGAGCTGATATATTGTTGATCGTTAGAATAATGCTTTCAATTTTGGTCCCTGCTCTTTTATTATCATTTGAATCTCCTGGCTCTCACTTGCCTTCCGTCATCTTGCACCCTGGTATTCACTGAGAAGAGTAATGTCATTGTGGGGCTTGGCCCTAGCACTTTTTCCTCTACTGTAAACATCCTGGGACTTCTGTGATTACAGATCACAGAAAAGGAAATACAATTATTCTGAGTGTAGTCATCCACAAGAGAAAACATGTATGATCTGCAGTGTTAGCTTTTTCTCTGGAAAGCTGACCCCAAACAGATCTGTGAATCCCACAGAAACTTGAGTCTAATGTAAAAACATTTCAGGAATAGTTTGGTGCAATATTTTGTTGCTAAAATACTTCTCCTGAATGCCATCTATCTTTCCAGTCTGAGCTGCAACCAGCTGGTTTTCATCCAGCTCTCTTTTTCTGCCAGCTATTGAGAGCAGTTGGCACCATCTCTGTCTATCTCCTACGAAAAAGCAGCATAGAAAAAGATATAATCAGTATGTTAATAACAATATTTATAGCCCAAGCTCATTAGATGATCATTCCCAGTAGTCTTCCATCAAAATTGAACTGAACCCACGGACTATTCTGACCTCACAGGACCTTGTGTATTTGGTTATTTAAGAAATACTTAACAAGTTTTGCCTTCTAAGATCAGTCTAAAGATTAGCTAATGCAAGGATGAAATATCCTATATTTTCTCTATCAACATTCGCTTGGAACAGCAGCACACCACTGCAGCCAGGCCAGCGCTCCCCACCCAGTGGGCTCGTCCAGCACCCTTTCTGTCTCACCGGTGCTCTCTCAGGGTCTCCCAAACCTCCCTTTGCCTTCCCGAGCACCTCATGCTGATCTACTGCACAAGCTTTCTTGCTTTGAGCTGGTTCATCACCGTGATGCTGTTGAACACCAGCTGGGCAGGGCAGCAATGACATGCTCCTGTGGACATCTCTGCACTTCTCATCTCTTGCAGATAGACCCTATGTCATTACCATTAATACTTGATTTCATGGCTTTCTTTGATATTCAGAGGTCTTCTCCTGTACAGTTAATCAAAGGGCCACCGCACCCATTTCCAGTGTCCTTCCTTTCTCTGCCTAATCTCTGTGTCACCAAGTTTGCTTTTACCAACAGGTTATCTCTGAAGGTTTATTACCTGTTCTCGACAGACCAGCAGAAAGCTCTCCCACTTCTCATCTCTTCCTTCATCTCTTCCTGATCCTACAACACGCAGCAGGTGTTGAGTGTGATGAATTTGGTAAGCAAGTTGCTGTCTTGGTTTTCCCATTCTCTGCTGACTCCAGCAAATACCTTCCTCTGTACCCAAAGGCTGGATCCCCACCATTTTTTCTTCTGTTTTCTTGAACACTTTATACAAGTGGCGGTGCCAGTCCATCTGCCTAAATGAAACTTGCCACGCAAGAAATAGACCTCTGGGAAGTATGTGTGTGTGAGTGGAGAGGAGCTTTGGGCGAAAGCAGAGCCAGTTCTTTGGCAACAATCTAGTCTTATGAGTCTTCTTCCTGGTAATTGTATTGTGGGTGGTAGAAAAGTTTTTGAGATTTCTCAGCAAGAAATTGTTCAACACCACTCACAGAAGATACAGGAAAGAAATCTCCGGACTGTAATATAGCATATCTTGGGAGACTCACTATGATTAGCACAATTTATCTTCATCATGTTAGAGTGACTGTGCCATCAATATTTAAAAGGGCACAAATCATCTTCCAGAGATGTGATTCTGTGAGTAAATTTTGCACCCACTCACTTTGAGTGGGTTGCAAATATATTCACATATTCTTCATCACAACTGAGCAGCAGCAGCATGTACTCCTTCTAAAGGAAGCTGGGATGAAAAAAGCTGCCTCTAAAAAAGGCAGATTAATCTCTTGGAAACTCCCCACTGGAACATTGTAACATTAACTGGCAGTTTCCCCTGATCCAGGTAATTTATTCATGAAACTTACGGAGGTTAATCAAAAGTTCATATAATTGTAATAAACAGAATACATAATGGACTAATCATGCAATTCAAGGCATTTTGTAATTTATTTGAAATATCAGATAAAAATAACTAAGAGGTGTGCCAGGAAGCCAGCAAATAATTTGGAAACTGATGAGCGTGGCATACCTGCTGAACTATGAATAGATAACGTAGTGTCTAAAAGTATGTAGATAAATATAATAAAGGAGCAAGTATTCCACAGGCTTATACTTTTTTGAAGGCTTTAAAATTGATTCTAAAACTCACATTGCCACCTCTTGTACAATCCGGTTTCCAGTTTAGCCCTTCAGCAGCACAGCTCTGGGGAGTCCTCTGGCTGGGACCTGAGAGGTCTTGGGAAAAGGGGCTCCATTTGCCACTTCTAAAGATGGAGCAAGCATATTAATCAGATGGCATTCACAAACAGTGTATTACTATTACCAGTTTATTCTTGCTTTAAAAATAAAATTAGACAGAGGGAATATTAACTTTTGGACATGAATGCATGTTTGTTGAAAAAGCATTCTGATTTTGACTCTTCTTGGGGTAGAAAATAAGCTCATGTGTTAAAATGCCTGTTTATTATGACTTTATGGTAAGTGCGCATGAGGATCCAGGACTGTACCCACCTTACCAAGTGCACCCAGACTAGCCAAATGTGAATGCAAATCAGCTGCACGAGTATACCAAATACGTGAACACAAAATAGGCATTCATTTTGTATTTGCTTTTTCTTTTCCTGATTTGTTAAAGATTAATAAGGACAGAAGCTATGCTATAAAAACACTCTTAGGTTCAGGGTTCAGTGTAAGGTGGCTTGTGGTTGGCTTTTTTTTTAATGAGAGGGCAGAAAAGATTTATGTATTGTATGTGCAAACACAGAGACACACAAAGCATGTAATTTCTCATAAATACATAGATAAAAGAGATATGTGTACATACGTGCAGATGTGTACCAAGTACTGACGGGTGACTGAACACTGGCACAGGTTGCCCGGAGAAGCTGTGGAGTCTCCATCGCTGGAGATACTCAGAAGCTGCCTGGAGATGGTCCTGGGCACCCTGCTCTGGGTCATCCTGCTTGAGCAGGGGGGTTGGACAAGGTGACCTCCAGACGTCCCTTCCAACCTCAACCATTCTGTGATCCTGTGAAATTCTCATATATGAGAAAAATACATGCTTTAGTGGGGGAAATACTGTGTTTAAAAATGTCTTATGTGTTTTCCTTATACCGAAAACGTAATTTTATACTTGGCTTCTTGACAATGATTTGATTTTAAACAAAAATTCTTCATTTTGCATAAAACTTTATATGACTGGGCACAGAAAATCAAGACGTAAAAATTAAGTAGTCTGATATGCTGCAGAAGAAACATGTTTTCTAAAAAATAAAATGTCTGAAATAAAATGTCCAGTTCTAAAAACAAAAACCCAAGCAAACGGTGTCAGCTACAGAGAGGGTGAGGAGATATAATCCAGTTTCCTGAAAAATCGTAATTTTCCCAGGATACAAAGTTGAACAGCCTAATAAGGAGGTCATACAAAAAGAAATATTAAACATTTCACAGGAAGGCATTTTTCAGACCTTGGTTGGAAGACTTTCAACTCAACAGTTCCTTTAATCAGTTTAGTCAATTATATTCAGGGGAATCACTTCAAAAGCAGAAGAAAATTTCATGTTATGCCTTGTAAGTCATGAATAACTTCTAGACTCTGTTCTCTTCTTAAACCCATACAAAAAAAGATGAAAAGATTAGCACTTCCCATAGCACCTTCACTTTCCAGGATTGCTTTGAAAGCGATGAGTAAAGCACGGTAGATTTTAAAAGTAAAGAGGCTATTGTGCAGAAATTAATTGATGGCCTTGTTTTGACTGTGTGATAGCAGCAGAAGTAATGAGTATAGACCTTGTTTCAGCGTTTTGCTTTCCAGCACCTGGCAAAAAAGTCAGCGAGCTGAATCCTAGCAGGTAAATTCTTTTTTTGGGAGCAGGCGGGCTTTTTGAAGCAAGCGGTAAACTCCTCTCTCAGGCAATCTGTTTTTTTCTTTCTAATAGGCTCTTTTCCTTTCGGCAATCAAATCTTTTTCCACTCTGTACACAAGCTCCTTCCTTTCAGGCAGGTAAACTTTTTCCTCCCCCCTTATTTCCCCCTGGTAAGCAAACATAACCTAAAAGAAAAGGACAGATTAAAGCTGTTTGCCCGTAAAACTCTGCCGCCTTCCTAGACTAGGAATTTGTCTTGTGACCTACTTCCTTAACGCTGTTTGCTATTGAGCAAGGACAAAACCCAAATGTCATTTCACGACATAATCCACTGTCAAAATTGGCACTAGCCAGCAGGCCTGCTGGTGGTCGCTCTCAGATAACAACTGTGGAGCAGGCATAACAAATGAATTTTTTCCACACAATATGGTAAGTCGGCATTGAAGAGTATTGGGAAAGAAGGGTGGGAGAACTTGTGCTGCCTCTGTCATGTCTCATATATTCTTGAGACTTAAGTTTCCAGTACTTGTCAATGACTTGTCAAGCCGGCATTCTTCAAAAACATGCCGTTAATTGGTGTCACATAAACATGCCATGAGTATTTTTTACAGTACCAGTAGTGGTTTTATTACTTACCCACTTCTCCATTACCAGTATTAATAAACGCGTATATACTGGCTTTGTCAGGTCATGGTCTTAAGTGCAATTAAGTTTCTGAGTAGTAACGAATGCTTTGGAACCTTCATGTTTAAAAAAAATTTAATATTTAAATGTTAAAGTTTAGAATTCTAATAGCATTCCTTTTGTAGACTAATACCCACCTTTTGACTGAGACCAGTTTGCAGGATTATTCTTTATAGAGTCCTAAACACATACATCCTTCTGTTTATAAAATAGTTTGTGCAGTAACAGTAAATAAAATTCCCTCCCAATATTATGCCAAGCAAGAACTCCTTACAATATCAAAAGCTTTGCAAACTTACTTTACAAGACTTCGTTCTAAATCATACCAGGATAGTGTGGAAAGATGTCTGTGTGTTTAGGAGCACTGAAAGAAGGCTAGGTTAAGATACTTAAGTTGACATCCATTGCAAGAATCTAAAAATTAAATGCAAATGTCTGAACTCAGTTTTGAAATTTATATAACTTGGAGTGAAATTGAAGTTTTCTATCCATTAAATTTTTGTATTTTAATGGAAGAAAGAAGACAATTTTTTTTTTAACTCATCAACATTGTTTTCTCGGCATCTGAAGTACTCTTTAGGCTATTTATTAACATTTATTTCTGAAAGCTCCTTTTTCTACAGAATATGTAAATGCTTCTGATTTCATAGGCACAACCAGCTGAACACAGATATTCCCTTGATAGCAGATACGTGCCCTATCTCATCTGTGGACGTTGATAGATGTCACTTAGTATCATGTCTCCATTTCCACATTCCCACAAAAAGAGCACAAAAATTAATTTGCTTTTTGGCTTCCTTGACTGGCATCTTCTCTGCAGCTACGCACCTCATCTTTTTAATATTGCGGCATGCCTGATTTAACATGCAAGGTGTCTGTAGGATACCTCCCTGTGCTGAGCAGATGGGAGAGGTGCCAGACCCGATGGACGTGATCGGGTTTGTGCAGAATGCCATGATTATCATCGCTGCGGTGCTACAGAGGACAGCAATGCAGCTGTGTAAAGGCCCTGGGTAACTTGTTGGTTGTCAGCAACACAGCAGAATGTTTTCACTGTACCTTTGAGCGCATGGAAGATGTAGTACATTTCCTGGAGAATACCATGCATATTTAATTGAGCTCCTTGCCCAGTGAGTCTGACATGTCATATCGGCTCTTATTCAGTGCCTTTACACAAATCTCGGACGTTAGGTCTGTTTTTTCCTTTGCGTTTTATTCTCATGCAATTAACTGTCTATTGCTTCTAGTCATTTGCTGCAATATTTGCTATGGATGCAACAGGTGTAAATAAACAATGCTATGGCTTTTGCAGATGTTAGATAATGTCTCATGCGGGCCTGGTACCTGGAGATAATTACACCTTTTAGTAGATCTACACTGCCCATTTTATTTCCTGTCACCTGGGGAATAATTATATGCTACCTACCTGCCTTTTCATACTGTTTTATCAACTATTTCTTTTATTTATGTACAATGGAACTGTTGGGACCAGTAACTTTTATTTCCTCCATTTATCAAAATATTTAACTAGCATACTCCAAGGTGAGTCGTCATTAAGTAACGGTTGAGGGCACTGCTGAGGTTAAGCCTAAATCATTATAGTTGTTTCTCTTGCTCCAAACCCCCCAAATCTCCCTTCTGGCAGTGCAAAAACCTTGACAGCTATGGGCTTAGGTCACACCATTTAGTATCAAGGAACTGTCAAGTCTTGTTTTCTTTTTGCTATTCTGCTCATTAGTCAAAGCAGATTCTTTGCTGCAGCGGGTCTTGAACACTGCATCCTAACCCAGTACATCCTCAGGAGTGATCCCAGGATGAGCCACCGTACGGGTGAGAATATCAATGCTCTGTCACAGTAAAGCAACTGTAACATATTCCTGCCTTCGCTTTACACGGCCTGGCAGTTTTGCAAGTAGCCATGTTAAAGAGGAAGCCTTCAATTTCTCTTCTTTTTTTGGTAACGTACCTTGAGGAATTAGGGGTTCTCCCCAACCCAAATATGCATGTAGCAATGCTCTCAATAATGGCCAGTACTTGACAGTATGTTGTTTGTGGATGACTTAAATGCATCAAAGACTCATAATTAAAGGGTAAATAGAATTTCAGCTATAGAAAAACATTTTTCTATTTCCTTCATAATCTTAATCTGATTGTAAAGTATATGTGGAATTGAACTACAGTGTTTTATTGTAACTGGTGTCGTTGCCCAATATTAAAAACACTGCATTAAATTGCTGAAATGTGTCATTCTTCCTCAGAGAAAAGTACACACCTGTTAAATTTTTATTTTTGTTTTATAAAAGACTGAACAGGTTTTTGAGGTGTAGATAGGTAGATATATTTTGCATACAGAAATATTGCTAAAAGAGCATTGGAACATTTCAGGGCATTACTTGGGAGGACTTCAGCGTGCTTGCCCAGAGCTGGCACTCATCATCGCCGTTACTTTCCCTTCTGTTCCTCCTATCACAGCTTGGGTCAGCATGCTCCAAAGACATCACCCATTTTTGTCATCATAGTTCTCCTGTAAGGAAGGGTCTCCCCATTTTATGGGTGAGGACCTTAGGCTAGCAACTTTAATGGCAAAAGCGCTCATCTGAGGGTTGCAAGTAGCAAAACCTTTTTTTCCCTAGTATTATATTATTATATTTTGTTCAATTTTAGAAAACTTGGAAATCTGCTAATCATACCTCACGGTGAGCATCTAGGATCAGATGAATACCCTGTTAGTGATCATTATGAAAAGATGACTCAATAAAATGAGGATTTGGGGAAATGTAGGCATCTGCTTACAGAGAACCACAGTCTCTCTTCTTGCAGTGCACTTACTTGTTAAACACATCGGGGTACACGTGCAATGCTATAAACACTGCAGTTCAACTACGCAGTTGACCTTGCGCCCTGACCACCCAAAAAGTGGAGGAAAATAATGGCTGAAGGAAAATAATGCCCAAAAGCATTCCCCAGGTATGAGGAACTACCCACTCTGAATGCAGTTATACAGTCTGCTTTTTCTCTATCTTTCCCTATTGTTTGTCATGCAAGATTCATTTTACAATGCATTATGGTAATCCTGGTAGCAGGTAAAGAACCAAAGGGTTACAACGCTGTCTTGAACAGGCTCTGCTTTCTCTTGAGCAGAATTGATGTTTGGCACAGGAAAATCTTGATCTGTGATACCTGTTGTAGTATGGAGCAGGTAAGATGCACTAGCACTGTATTTTTAAAAATACCGTTTTGTTTTTAAAATCACTGAAAATAAATCTGATAATAGTCACACAGTTACATATAGGACAGGACTAAGGAAGAAAATGGGATCTGAAATCTATACTATGAAGTAAATGAATTTTATAAGGACACATAAACACCTCAAAGTTGAAACTATATGTTCTAATTAATAATAATAATAGTAATAGGATATTGTTTCAAAAATATTGCTTTCCAATAATTTACAGTAGAAAGCTATTACAATAATCTGTTTTCACCCTAATAGCAACAAACTTATATGCTTAGTTTTTCTTATTCTTTAATATAATATATAAATAATCTTCTTGTTTCAATTTATTTTAAAGTATCTGAGGTGGGATTCATGTCCTCAGGTTTAAGCTGTCTACAGAGGCCGCCTTAGAGCAGACAGGGAAGACTAAGCAGTTCCATAACATGATTCATCTTATCCTGAGGAAGGTGCCTGAAGTAGGTCAGATGAATCACCTCGGCAAAGTGACTACAGCCCGCCCTTAACTGCACAGGTGGCAAGCTCGGCAAAGGTGTAGACATTTACTGTATTGTCATCTCAAATCAGGAAGATAAATCCTACTCTCAGTGTCTGTGTATGTGTGGGGTTTTAGGATTTTTTTCTTTTTTCATTTAAATTGCTATTCGCTGCATCTAAATGATATACAACTGGGAAGAGGAATCACAGGAAGATGTTGTCTAGGATATCAAAGTGGCCTCAAATATCCTTCTGTATAAACACCAGCACTACATTAAATTGCGTTTGATCACAGCATGATAGGTATGAAGAAATTATAAAATCCAAGTGCTTGCGTATTTGGGGAAAAAGAGGGGAAGATGAAGGGAGAAGAGAAAAGCTGCATAGTCAGGGCTTATTTTTAATATTTTTCAGAATTTGTACTAAGCCACAGATGCAGGTGGGCTACCTGGCCCTGGAAAATCCCCATACAAATCCCCAGATGTCCACAAATGATCAAAGGTCTGCCTTAAAAAGTAGGCTGGCAAATTTAAAGGAATTGGTGATCCATTCAGCATTTGTGCAGTAACCGTATTTGATACATAAGGTAATGCCATCACTGGCAAATCCATTATACCTACTTTGCTCACCTCTTCTCCCATGCCTCTGCTGATAGACATCTATGGTTTGGAAGGAGTACTGATATCGATTGAAAAGTAAATATGAAAAATAATATAGACTTGATTGAATCAAATCTTTGACGTAAACATGAAAAGGGTGTGTATATTCTTACCAATTATTGGTCCCATGTAAAGCAATGCTGGTTAAATATGTAATTTTTTTCTTTCACAAGTATCTGAAGCTCTTATTTCTGGTGCTGATCTACTAAATTGCAAAGTGTCAGTGAAATGAAAGTGGGATTAGAATTAGCCCCCGGTACTACGGTTGTGATTGTGGACTGTTTCAGGCTAACCTATTTTGAGAAATTATCGTTGAAAGAAGAAACACAGTGACCTTTAAAATTGCTTTCTGACTCTAATAATCCCAAAGATCAATGATCTTCAAACTAACATACTCCAGATTTTGAAACATCCTTTTCAGGATTTCAAATAATGTTGTTATAGAAAAAACCTCCAAAACCTATAAACAGAGGGTGGCAATTCCAGGCAGCAAGTAGTGATTGTAGGCAGCAGATCTTCAAATAAATTATTTTTTTAGGGTGCTGGATCCTAAATTGAGCTGCAGAGCAAATACAGTTATTACTAAGGGGCCAGGTAAAGCATAACAGACACGCAGAAAACAGTACAGACTAACATATGCTGCAAAGGGATTTAGCAACATAATGCGTACTGGGTTACTCCGGGAGCTTGAAATTAAAACGTGCATGCAAGATTCGTAAGAATCTCCTTTCCCCTCCCCCAAGATTCCTGTCTAAGAAAAATGAGGATTTTTTTTCCTGACAGTTGGCTCCCCAGCACTTGTTCTAGTTCAAACCACCCTCTACTGTCAGCCATAAATTACATATACAGCTTAGAGTAACTCTTCAGCAACACCTTTAGAATAAAAAAGCATGCTTACATTTGCTTGTACTTTCAAGTGTTCCTTGAAGAGTCATTTTAGGGAGATACTCACCTTCATCAAAGGTAGCAGAAAGGACAGTTAGATCTATGACAGTTTTTCAACTAAACAGGTTATTCCTTCTCCTCCTAAATAAGGTAGCTACATCACATGTCTGGTGAACGTAACCTTTCTCAAGGAGACCAACCACCTGCCCACCGGCTCCCTTCCAGTACTTATGGCACTGGTTGAAATACACAGGGTCATTCTTCGGAAGTTTAGCAGTTTATGTAACTTTATGAAGGGACTACCAATGAAATAAATAACTTTTAAGTATAAGAAAGGTAACTGTAGATTTGCATCTCTTATGCAATGTTACCAAAATGTTTGTGGTAAGTAAGGCCAAGAATTTATTGTTAGTGTAATTGAAATCATCAGAATCTAATCATTGTTAGTGCAGAAAAAGACAGAATAATAACGCAGTTAGGATTTTTACATGAACGTTTCTTGGTTTCTAGCCCTTTTCACGGCGCTTTGCTCCCCCTTCCCCAGCTCCTTGGGGCCCTGAGGCCAGAGGTTTCACGCTGGTGCTGGCAGTGGGGGTATCATGGCGAGTTGGCAGCATCTGGAGTCCTTCACAAGGAGGAATACCAGGTTGTTCATGTTGATGGTTTCTTCTTCCTCCACTCCAGGATCCGTTTTAATATGTTTGCTAATGTGCTTTTACACCTTCCTTTTTCTTCATTGGCCTACAGCTTCACGTAACATTTGAATTTACTATATAAGTTGCCTTGTATTTTTGCTGGGTACTAGTTCTTGGTTTTCTTTGTTGCCCCTAAACCCAGATTTGTCCAGCTCAGCTCTGCATTTCTTTAACTGACCACGGATGAGTTTTTTATGGGCGTGAGATTTCCAGGCCTGTGTCTCGTCTCTATCCTCCCACGCCTGCACTCCTCTGCACCGTGTCCTCTGTCCCCGTGTTCCTTTGCACCGCCTCGTTGCATTAGAACCATAAGTATCCCATGCTATGCAGGGTAACTGCTTGTTACCGCTACGTCTGTATAAACCTATGGCTGTACCACACAAAGATAAGCAAAAGTAAAATAAGCTAGCCATAGGTACCCAGTCAATTAGAGAAATTGCTGTTGCAGCTCAACCGAGTAAAGCAAAGCTGCAGCAGGTCAAGAGAAGTTCAGACGGAGCAGATCTGACAAGCCTCAGTCCTGAGGCCTCGCAAATTCAGGACGAAGCTTAGGGCCTGTTTCTAGCTACAGCGATACTGTATTGCAGGGCTGCGTGGTTACAGCAGCATGATACTTTACTTAGTGTTGTTAAAATGTTTTTTTGTTAAAATGTCATTTTAAAATTAATTTTAACCACAGAGTAGTATCGAGATGCTACAAAATATATGTACCATAGAAAATAATTAACATGTCTTAATGCTTTGATCATTTAATTTTGTCAAAACAGACATGATCAAAGCAACCTCTGTAGTTTGGAGGCGGTTTTACATTGTAGTAAAGAATCTGGGCATGTATGTCTTAGTTATTCTTACGGTCACAAAGAATGTATATTAAAGCTAAGTCAGTCGTAAATTTTGGTTTACAGATGAGCACCCAAACGGAAGTAGCATGATCTTCAGTCTGCGTACAGGCTTCTTCCTATGGTATCCTATCTCAGTGTCTTAGGTGACGCTGGGCTTATTTTGTGACTTGACCATTAATGATAGTATTTCCCGGTCAGAGGTTACGCAAATCTCAAAGTAATTGCTTTTGTAATTACTCTTCCAAAATTATTAACATATTTTTGGGCTATTCTGAAATATTATCCTGGTCTTCCAAGAAGAAAAACCAAGTCATTTTGAAGTGGGCAGGGATTCAGGGCTGAAAGTAAACAGCTACTGAAGCTAATTAATGACAATGAATTTTCATTTGATGCTTTTACGAGGATTTAATATTAAAAACTGTAGAAACCAGTGTAGATATATCGGGACGCAAAACCCCATCGTTCTTACAAATGCAATGCAGCTGATATTTACACTTTTTCAACCTACTGTCATTTAGTAAGGTGACAGACATTTTATAAAATCATTTGCATTTTCCTGCTGAGTCACCTGTGCCTGCTTACGTTCCTATCCGTGGATCGTTTAGTCTGCTTAGTCTAGATGGAGAAGCACTGTCCTGTGTCTTCGATAGGTTGTCTTAAAAATGGCGGCAACCTTATCTGTGCATAAGGAGGAGATTATGACCCGGCTGTCACGTACCCATAGAAATTGTCTGTCTCACCCTTTCTGTGTCAAGAGACTTTTGGCAGGAACATAATATTCCCTTCAAAATCAGTTTGTTCCTTTGCCTTTTTTTCCATATATTCCATTTATCTGAGTCTCCTTCTTCCAAACAGTCTTCAGCCCCGCAGACTGATTAGATCCTAATTCTTTTGGCATGCTGTCAACTTGTCCTAGTCAGAATAACTATTAGGCCTTTGCTTTTGCTACTCCTCTGCAATTTTGTTTCCCTTTCTGTGCTTCGTGTCTTTTCTTTGTGATTTTCACCTATTTTGCCTGAAGCTGTCTTCTGACAATATGTTACCACCTCTCTCTGCGGATTTGTTCTTTGCCTGCCCGAGTAATTTATTTATGTGTTAGCTTCCTCTTCGCCATTATCCAGGCTGTTTGACTTTCTGTGTATTGCTTTTCATAGTGTCTCAAATCCCTAGTACGTTATTAACAATTTGAAACAGGAGGGCTTTTGTAGCTTTTAATGCAACAACTTAATCATGCTGACAGCGTGTTTTTAAATGACTGAAATTCCTTGTGCGCACACACTGAGATAACACCTTGCGTGTGCCCGTAACAGCTGTGGAACTGAACACAGACTTCAGTAAGATTTTTTCTTTTTTTTTTCTGTTGGCAGTTAAATGACATATTTAGATTACATGCCAAAATGAATAAAAATCAGTCCTTATTGTGTTCTATTCCTATATTTTCATTATATGTGGGGGGGCGGGGGGGAACACAAAACAAATCAGGAAAAAACATAAGACATTCTGTTCAATTGAAACAACCCTTCAAAGCCTGGTACTTGAATGTGACAGAAATTTCATCCCATGGCTTGTTCTTAAACTCCAGAAATAAATGGAGAATCATATACAATTTGGGATAGGGTTTCTGTTCCTTTTCATTAGTTCTTCTGTAGAAAGAAAGTATGATGAAGGCAGACAGTCGAAATTCAACAGCAGAAAGATCAAAACAACCCTACCTTTATTCCCCCCCGCACCTCGCAGAAAGCTAAAATGCTAAGGTGTTGGATGGAATTGCTCACTCTGACATATGTAGTATGTTGACGGCATGCTAATTACGTTTTCCTGGAAAACTGGTGAATGCTGAATTTCTTCGACTTCTTGTAACCATAAATTCTAGTTACTAGCTATCATCTGTGGCTTTGTTTTGGTTTTTTTTGTTGGTTTTTTTGGTTTGTTTTTTTTTTTTTTTTTTTAATTTTGGGGGGAGTCTGATTTCATGTATGCTACCTTTCTAGTAAAAACCATCTAAGTAGCCACACATGGGACCATAAGTTCAAGCAACAGTAGTGAGTTTTGTATGGGCTTTTTCCAGCTTACCCATAAAGCGATTCCTCTGGGCAAGGTACTCTGTTTCCAATCTTGGTATGGAAAATGAAAAAAAAAAGTAATTTTACCTTTTTGTATTTTGTTTTCCCTCTGTGGAATAGGTCTGGAAAGACAGGGAAGGCTTGACCCTGAGGCAGACGCTGGCCCAAAGTTGTAGATCATGAGACCGAACTCCTTAGAAGACAACCACCTGGAGCAGGCAAGAAATGTTTCCTACAGTTTTGTGAAAAACATTTTTATAAATACTGTGTGAATATTTTTCTGCCACATTGATTTTACTGATCACGTTTTGAAAGATTATGTCCGTGGTGGTTGTATAAAGGGATGGAGGTAACTTTTATTTCTTTCCATCTCCCTTTAGGGGGATCTCTGTAGCTATCTGAACAGCAGGAGTAGCAGCCGAGTGCCCAGCCTTTCATCTTTGAGTCTCCACAGAGTCTTGACCATTTGTCTTGAATATAGACTGCACTAAAATCAGCTATATCTTTGTCACCTCCAGGCTGGGCCCTAATGTACTTTCTGCAGAGCTTATTGCATGGTGAACGTTAAATTAGAACTCTATAAACTTAATTTGCTTCCAGTGCTTCATTTGCTTCCAAGTGTAATTCTTGATATTGATTTTAACTTATATTTAACTTTTATGGTGGTAGTCACGCGTACTTCAGAGGCTGCTACTTCTTCACTCCTGTGTAACCTGACCTGAGTATTAGATTTTAGCCATCGGAGACAGCAATATTCCTTTTCTCTGGAAGACATGTGAAGTATTAACCTAGTAGAAGCCATATTTAAAAGCTTTCAAGACATTCTGCATAGCCTGTCTTCTGATGTTTATGTAGTGGGACTGGAGGACAGCTGTAGAACAGCAGCCATTACTGGTCTGATCTAACATTTATTTATTTATTCCTTAGATTAACAAAAAAAACCAACTTAGATTAAAAACTTAGATTTTATTCTTGAGAAGTGTCTTTTAATATGTTTTCTCATGAATGCACGTGTATTTTGCAACACACCGGAGAAATCGGGCAAAATCTGTTTTCTATTCATTCTCAGTCATTGCTCTTCCTGATGAGAGAGTGTCAAGAGAACAATTGTACTGAGGTCTGCACACACTCTTTAATGACTGTCATCCATGGGATTTACCTTTTCTAGAAAATTTTGGAAGTTTCTTCATATTGCAAATGCTTACACTTTGTTTTTCCCTTTTTTTTTTTTGCAAAATTTAATGTATACATTATAGAGACGTAGTCTGATTTTGACAAGATCTCTTAGTTTGTACATAGCTGACTCCACTGAATGACTTTTTGTGTAATCATCTTCCTTCAGACTAAAATTTAATTTTCTATTTTTAGTATGCAGACCACTGTGTGACCTCTAGGTGCCATCTGGTGTTGAGCTTCAGCTCCAGCAGAAGAGTACAGAGCATAAAAGGCGCAGATTCCCTTTGACTTTCTGGACCACAAGAAAGGATCTCGTAACCCTCGAGTCAGGTAGAATGCATGGGTGTGGCAAACACGTGGTATCCTCATAGAATAAGAGCAGTCATTCTTCATTCAGTCACACGTACATGCTATCAGCCAAGAAATTCCAGTTTTTATTTTGAACTTTCCCAGGGTTTTCTGAGATGTATGACTCTCAGGAGAACAGTCAGACCTTCAAACTCCCCGGTAGTTGAATTTTTAAATGATGTATGTACTTCAGGTGAAGTTATTACCAACTGGTGAATGTTTTACATTTTTTCATTAATTTTCAATGTCAGTAGTGTTAGACCTATTGTCATATAAAGACAGTTTGGCTTAAAATGACATAAGGAAACCTCAATATAGAAAGAGACTGAAATACAGTTGTTATTTATGATTTAAAGGTTAATAAATAGATCACTAGTGAGCTTTTCACAATAAAACAGGTGAAAACTGTTTCCACTAGAGAAAGTAAATACTGAATAAATGTGGGTAAATATAGAAATGATGGAAGAGACCCAGTTTGAAGAATAATAACCAAAACATTAAAATTAATATATTTTTCTGTAGGATGTTGTGAAATTGTTGTAGGCATAAATTATCAACCGAGTGATTCTATGCTTCCTTCAAAAGCAGGCCTCGAACCAGCCATCTTTCAGGCTGCCAGGAAAAATGGGAGAGGAAGGCCAGGAAACTTCCTTCCTACTCTGTCTAATATTATTGGTGAAAATTATATATTGCTTGGGCATTTTTTTTTATTTCTGTTAGTCAGCATTTTAAAGGAAAATTTTTCTTTCATTAGAGATGTTTCAGCTAGCATGTGCTATTGTAGTAGAGGTTGATTTCTGGGAGGCAGGAAGATTTCCAGCTGAATAATTCCAGCCTTCTCCTTTCCAGAAACCCAGAAGGACTGCAAAGGAGTGTCCCCACCCATTGCAGTGACCTTTCTTAATTTGTGACAACTGATAAGATTTTTAGCAATGTGGCTGCATGAAATGTAGTAAGTAGAAATGAAAAGAATATTTAATACCTAATAATGTTAAGGTAGCCAATATTTCATCAGAAAAAATATCGAGCTCTCACAAGAAGACTCAAGCCATTATAGAAAAGCAGCAGAGAGAAAACGTAATTAAAACTCCATAACAACTTCTTTTCTGACAATGTTTTCAGTTTTCTGCAACTTTGACGTTTTTGATCTTTATTCTCTTCTCTAAATTACTTTTTTATTATGGTGAGCATTCAATAGGGATAAGGAATTGAAATTTGCTAATAAAGGGAATGAATAGAGTAATGGTAAAAACAACGAAGTAATAGGAAGATACAGAAGTACATAAAATACTGTGACATTGTTTTGCAGAATGCTGTGGTGTTTTTCTCCTGCTTATAACACCTTTGTGTTTTACTTAAAATGTTCTCCTGACCATTGATTCACTCCTTTCCAGCTGACTGGACCTGTGTTCAGTTGCTGCTAATCAACATAGTTCAGTGATGTTAATCCAGTTTTTTACTGCCACAAGAGCTATCTTTAGAAAACAAGTATTATGCACAGATTAGAAAACCAAACTGCTAACTCTGTAGTGAAGTAGCAACATCTGTGTTGCCACCCACCCAGCAGACACAGATTTTTAAATTTGGGATTTTTCTATAAAGTGGTATGCTGAGATTGTTATCCAGGCAATAAAACCTAGCAAATAAATTCTGCAAAACAAGACTCCTGAAGCATGCTAAAGCAATTTTTTTTGAACATGCCTCTCATTAACTAATCAAGAGATAGTTGGAATACTGCAAACTATTACATGGGGGTAAATGGTTTATAAATCAAGATAACCCTTTGGGGATTCAAGCCTTGCCTGAAAAACTATGATTATGCCATTTCAGGGAAAGCACTTGCCAAAACGTGAGCTGAAGCGGACGCTCCAGCTCATTGTAACTGTGGCTGCTAGGTGCTTGAGCAACTCCCGAATGAAAGCAAGCTGTAAGTGATCATTTCAGTCGCTGGGTGGATTCCTCCTGCTGCATACAAGCCACGCAGCTACTGAGGACGGCCGATAGGAGAGCCTCAAGCCAGGTGGAGCTTACTATAAATACACAAATAGGAGAAAAATGTAGAAAAGTAAACAGGTTTTGGTAAAACAGACAAGAATTCTCTGCACATAATTGAAAGTATACTTTACTGATGGCTTCTAACGGAACAGCTTTAAAACAGGTCTGTTTAAACTCTATCTATCAGGAGTGAGAGTGCACTAAAAGGTGTGCTGGGCTGACAAGACTCTGTCATTTTGGGTTGGTGTTCTGCCTTGTTTCTACCTGCCATTTTGCATTATACTCCTTTTACTTTTTTGTCAAATTACTTAAGCTGATAGTACATGTCAAATGTCAAATAGATGTTTGTGGTGGGTTGACGCTGGCTGGATGCCCAGTGCCCACCAAAGCCGCTCTATCACCCCCCTCCTCAGCTGGACAGGGGGGAGAAAATACAACGAAAGGCTCATGGGTCGAGATAAGGGCAGGGAGAGATCACTCGCCAATTACCATCACGGGTAAAACAGACTTGACTTGGGGAAATTAGTTGAATTTATTACCAATCAAATCAGAGTAGGATAATGAGAAATAAACCCAAATCTTAAAACACCTTCTCCCCACCCCTCCCTTCTTCCTGGGCTCAACTTCACTCCTGAATTCTCTACCTCCTCCCCTGCAGCAGTGCAGGGGACGGGGAAGGGGATCGGGGTCAGTTCATCACATGTTGCCTCTTCCTCCTCAGGGAGAGGACTCCTCACACTCTTCCCCTGCTCCAGCGTGGGGTCCCTCCCACAGGGTGCAGTCCTTCAGGAACAGACTGCTCCAGTGTGGGCTTCTCTCTCCACAGGTCCTGCCAGGAGCCTGCTCCAGCGCGGGCTTCCTATGGGGTCACAGCCTCCTTCAGGCATCCACCTGCACTGACGTGGAGTCCTCCACGGGCTGCAGGTGGATATCTGCTCCACCGCTAACCTCCGTGGGCTGCAGGTGGATATCTGCTCCACCGCTAACCTCCGTGGGCTGCAGGTGGATATCTGCTCCACCGCTAACCTCCGTGGGCTGCAGGTGGATATCTGCTCCACCGCTAACCTCCGTGGGCTGCAGGTGGATATCTGCTCCACCGCTAACCTCCATGGACTGCAGGTGGATATCTGCTCCACCGCTAACCTCTGCGGGCTGCAGGGGGACAGCCTGCCTCACCATGGTCTTCACCACGGGCTGCAGGGGAATCTCTGCTCCGGCGCCTGGAGCACCTCCTCCCCCTCCTTCACTGACCTTGGTGTCTGCAGAGTTGTTTCTCTCACATATTCTCACTCCTCTCTCCTGCTGCTGTTGCGCAGCAACTTTTTCCCCCTTCTTAATATGTTATCGCAGAGGCGCTACCACCAGAAATGGGCCTTGGCCAGCAGCGGGTTCGTCTTGGAGCCGGCTGGCATTGGCTCTATTGGACATAGGGGAAGCTTCCAGCAGCTTCTCACAAAAGCCATCCCTGTAGCCCCCCTACTACCAAAACCTTGCTATGCAAACCGAATACAATGTTCTGTGACAGAAGAGGAGTATAAATGCTTCTAGTGACAAGTCCTCTACTAAGAGCTGGGTCACACTTAGAAGTTTGAGGATTTCTGGTTTGTTGTTTGCATTGTGGTGTGAAAGACTAGATGGAGGGCTGCCACCACTGATTTTCTTATACAGCTCATCCTCCCTACCTGACCTTTAGATTATGTTTCTAAAAATCAGTTATTGTATTACTTCTGTATCAGCCAAAGTTGTCTGAGTCTTGGTAAGTGCTTGCCAAAATGAAACCACTTAGTTTGCTTTAACTTATTTACCATTGGACATAAATGAGCATTTGTGAAGCACCTGCAATAAATTCAAAACCAACATTGCTAGACGCTTCATATCTATAAACAGTTATTGTCTGCTTATTTGTATTGTTACAGCATAAGTAGAAGTATGGGAGATAACGTTTTTGTTACTATCAGTTAAGTACATTAGAACTCCTCACATGACTTACAGGAACACAGAACAGGGCGCCTACAAATGGAAATACTGGAAGCCGACACAATTCTCACAGCCCAATGCAACAGATAAGCATTAGATGGAATAAAGAATTACGAATGAATACAACACAAAGGACACAATAGGATCTAAGTATGGAAAAGACTGATGTAAAGTGTATGCAATAAGCAGAGGATTAGAGAGGGACATGGGAGACTAGACCTTGGCTATAGTAACAGTTCTACAGAGGAGATACTCCATGAGGTCTATTGAGAAGATGGTTTTGAATCACCTTTTGACACAAGAACTAACTTTTTAAGATCAATGCAATCTTAAGATTTAATGCAGTTATGTACAAAGCCTGACACAATTGAAAAGCAAGGAAAATGCAATTATGCCTGCTAAAGTGAATCATTTTACTTAAAGAAATTTTGTGTATTTTTAAAAGCAGAGAATATAAAAAGTTGTTTAAGTTAGGTATTTAAATTCTTGCTAAAGAGAATAAAATTCAGCGACGCAACTAATGCTACTGATCTCCTGAAAATGTAATTTTACTCCTTCATAACATTTGGTTCAAAAACAAAATCCAAACTCTATGCTCCTTAACATGATAACTTGGCTGAAAAGAGAGCTCTTAATAAAATATGAATTTGCAAGGAAATTCTTCCCCTCCTTTCCAGAATTAAGTTTAAGTGGTTTTACGTGACTCATTTACTAATACTATTTGTTAGTGAAGGTGGTGAAAGCAAAGGTTGTATAAACAATTTGCTCTTGATCATTTTTGATATTGAAGTACTTCTCTAAGAGCCATTTAAATCTGCCAGCTCTGTGTGTTCCTCCATTTTCTCATTTTTCAGAAGTATGAGTGGATAATGAAACTACATAATGAAAAAAAAATCCACAATGTTAACAGTTAAAAATGCTTATTGCAAATGCAAACTGGAAACATGTTGTCCAATTGATTTATTTTTGTAAATATATGCAGTGGAAAGCGTAAGTGTTTCTATTAAGTAAATTACCTCCTTCCTATGAGGTTTTCTTCTGTGGCGCTACCCCTGATATATCACCATGCTTTCGAGCCACCAGCTCTGTTGAAGTCCATTAGAAATTCCACTTCATATAATACATTTCACTATTATAGTAAAAGTCTTTACTCCCAAGAGTGAGCACTGTAATACATTTTTATGATGTAATTGTCCTCAGCCTGGACAGCACCTGTTAGCTAAATCTGATTTAGTACATTGCTGCTACCACTGGTAAAATACAACGCTGTAGAGTAAAGTAGTTGGGAAGCAAAGTAAGAAGTTGATTTGCGTCCGTGTATGTGTGCGTGCATGTGTGCATGAAATTTAACAATAGTATACTTTCATAATATATATGTTTTCTTCTCCTATTGAAAATCTCATTCTGTATGTAACAAGGACACAAAGATACATTTTTGGTTTGCATGCGGTTTACAACACAAAACTTTCTATCAAAAGGAAATGACAGAAAAATGTCAGTTAGCAATAATAGCTACTAGATGCATACTAATATTATTGCTGTCAAAATGCAGTCAGCAATTTGATTGTTATTATATCCAGTGCCTTTTTAGGAAACTTAAGACTCTGAAAGTTTTACTAGCAAATATTTCTAAAGATTACTAGTACAACTGGAATAATTGCATTTGCTATTTCATAATATATTTGCAGCATAATTCTTGATGTAACTTCCTAACATAATCTAATGTTTTTTGAAATCACTCAAGGGTCCATTCTGTTAAGTTCCTCTAAATTGTCGTGCTCAAATGAAAAACTTAACATCATGCATTCTGAGTTGTCACATATTTAAGACATACGAGCAGATGTCATTTGAGTGCAGAGATGTCAGAATAATTATTAGTAAGGCTGGAACACCACTTTTTTTTAATAGGAAAATGTTTCTGGTGGGGAATCCTTCAGACAACATACTAGACAGAGCTCTTTCAGAATAGAATATGGGGTTCCTGTTCATGTGTTTTCACATGTAAAAAATAGTTACTCCATCTACTAGTTTGTGTTTATGTAAAAAGATGTTAACAAACACCAAGCAACCCCTGATTATGCAGCTGAATAAAAAAAGGACAATTGTATGTCATAGTTTTGGCAAGCTTCTAAATAAAGAGAATTAAGTTTAGATATTTGAAAACTTAAATTACCATTTTTTCTAAGCCTGTTGATCCTTACGACCTTGTTTGTGCTAAATATGGGACTATCTGCAAGGGATGGCACAATTTTATACTCTGTGGGCTTAAATTAAATGCCAGAGAGCTTCAAAAGCTATTTTAATTGCTAAAATGAAAAGATGACACACATCAAAGAATCTTTATTTTTTTCACGCTGATGCCTACATAGCTTTTTTAATATCCATTTAAAGCTGTTAGTTAGACTTCATCCTTATTATGGAGTCCCTGTATTGTCTCATTTTTTTAAAGACTGCAACATCACAGTTTCAGAAGGAAAGAGAAATCAAGAATGAAATTGCCATGTTCTGACTTTGAATCACAGCAATATCTGGGTTTACATGATGCTTTTCCATTCCTGTTTTTCTCCCTTTGCCTCTAAGGCTATATATTCCTTGGACTGGAAATCCAGCAGTGTTTCATGCTCAAGCCCTCAGTCTAACCGAGGGTATAGCCCAAAATGGAGTATGTTTAGACATTCACCTCCTGCACAGTCTCAGTGTATCCTACCCACGGAACCGCAGGTAACTTGCTTAAGAACAGTATGTAAATGGGAATTTGTAAAAAATTATACAAATGGCAGACTTAATACAGAGCCTCTTGAAGCTATGGTGTTAACTGGCAAACAATGAAGGTGTCTTTGAATTCCCAGGATGCTACAGTTAGAAGAGAGATCCTTCTGAAACTGATGGAGTAATGCTCAAACTCTTCATAAATGTCAACAGTACCAAATCTCTTGAAAGCTTTTCCACATCCTTCCAAATTCAGGATTATAATCTCTGTGTGTATGTGTGTATATACAGAAATGTGCAGAAATACATACAAATCTGCAAAAGCGCTCTGTATTATTGCAAGGTATGTAATTATAAATACTCAAAGGGCACTTAGGACAAAGGGAAGGAGCAGAATCCCCCCCAAATGATTTAAATTTCAGAGTTCCTGTTATCCACACTTCCCACCAGTTATAACTGGAGTGATTAGCTACTCCTCAAAAAATCTGTGTTTTGTTAAACTGTAATGCTCCTTGAGTTTGGGTTCTCCTTTTTGCTATTCATTTCTGAAATGAATGTTAGAAGTGTTACTTTGCATGTGATTTTATTTCTCAGGATTTTTTTTTTTTAAAAGAGAAGTTTTTGTTCTTCCGTAGAAACCTATGGTGGATTCTGTTCGTTAGATTATGTGAATGACTGACATGCTATTAATCTTATATAGTTTGATGTCTGTGTAATGCTGCATGTTTTTATCCAAAGCCAATTAACACTGTAAAGGGTTTTGATAGTGTAACAAAGACAGACTATAAAAATGCTAGTTGCATAAAAAGAATTCAAAGGGAAAACCACGTTGACTTAGTTTAGAATGAATTGTGAGAGAAAAAAAACAGCTCTGTACTGGGTCTGGCTGGGATGGAGTTAATCTTCTTAACAGTAGCTGTATGGCCCTATGTTTTGGGTTTGTGACCAAAGCTGTGTCGGCAATAAGGGTCGTTTTAGCTATTGCTGAACAGCACTTGCACAGCATCAAGGTCTTTTGTTCCTCAGGCTGCCCTGCCAGCGAGCAGGCTGGGGGTGCACAAGAAGTTGGGAGGGGGCACAGCCGGGACAGCTGACCCCAACTGACCAAAGGGATATCCCAGACCATGTTATGTCGTGCTCAGCAAGAAAAGCTGGGGGAAAGAAGGAGGAAGGGGGGATGTTCCAAGTTTTCTGGAGTCTGTCTTCCCAAGTAACCGTTACACGTGATGGAGCCCTGCTTTCCTGGAGATGGCTGAACACCTGCCTGCCGATGGGAATGAATTCCGTGTTTTGTTTTGCTTGCGTGCGCAGCTTTTGCTTTACCTGTTAAAAATGCACACGTTTTCTCATATTTGCACTTCCCATTCTCTCCCCCATCCCGCTGGGGGGTATTGGGCGAGCTGCCTACCAGTGATAATCCACAGCAAGGTCTTAAACACTTTTCCATTTCAGAGGCAACCTATCAGAAATCAGAAGTCCCGTTCAGGAGAGCCAACTGAGCTGAATTTGTCAAAGGTTCAAAGACGGAGGAGGTTTGAATAAAATTGCCCCGTATCCAGAGCAAAAGCTACAACATAAGTAGGTAAACGAGAATAATAGAGGAAAACAGAAAACCTTTAAAAATGGTTAAAGAAAGTGACTAGCCATACAATCTCAGAGAGAAATTAAGACCTGCCAAAAGTCAAGCGAGCAAAGCAGTATGTAACAAGTACTAAAGTTGAAGAACCAAGAAAGAAGCACTAAAGCCTTTGTAACAACCAGAAAGAGGTTGAAGATAATTTATGTACTGGCCAAAGCCTAAATAAAATGTTTTAAATAGAGAGTAATATTAACTATTAGCTAAAGTAGGATGGTTAATGGAAAAAGAGTACGGCAACTGTATCCAGCATAGATCTAAACCATGTTCAAAGGTTTACACGACTATAACATAAAATTATAGATGTTACAAGAATTTTTAATAAAAATAATGAATTTCTGTATTTACAAAAAGGAGAAAACATGGTCCAGCCAGCTGCAGGTTTTTAAGCCTGACCTCAAAACAATGCAAAGCTTTACAGCTTTTTTCAGTAAAAGGGAAGTGAGATAAAATTCTCCATCCGTTTATGAAATGATATCTTTCTTTAATGGTGGCTGGTTTACTAAATAAAGTAAGTGTTGTAGATGCCATTTATTCTGACCTTAGCAAAGTTTCTAATTTGGTAACTATATGATAAATTATTAGTTAACCTGGAGAAAAAGGTTGTTATGGCAAGAACTTTATTACGGGTAAAAAATTAGAGACAGCAGTAGCTTTTGTTGAAAGGGAAATTAGTGGAGTGGGGAGATCATTAATATCATTAATGATATTCTTACAGGAACAGCCTTAGGACTTATCTCTAAAAAAAAAAAAGAAAATGTATCAATAATTTCAGCACAAAAGTCAGTGCCATTCTCCAGTCACATGTATAATATATTGTGAGATATCTTCTTAATCTACTCAAGGAATCGGGAAGGATTTAATTTGTTGTTTATTTAGTTGGTTTCTTTTAGTCTTTTTCTCTTAAAGTTCAGGAAATTTGAGAAAAGAAACAAGAAAACTGAGAGTGGCTTAACCATGGAGCAATCAATCCTTCCTTAGAGCCTCTCGGATCACTGGCGTAAGACTTAGTGATGTAATTTACATTAAAAATATTTCTTCATACATTTTGAAATGTATAATGAGGTAATTTCGGGTGCCAGTATTAATAATTTACTGTCCTATGTGGACTTATAACTTAGATCTTTTAAACCTGATTGAGATTAATATACTTGAGATGGTATGATGCTTTAATGTTTCAACATTTGTACACAGTGGATTGGACAGCTGATAACAGATATAAAGAAAGTGTTAGATGATCAAAACGAATGCACGATGTCACTGCAGGAACACAGTCCATCTTCCTTTTCAGTTCAGGATCATTGAGAATATGGGGGAAAAAAATTGTTTTCCGTCTAAATACAGTGGAGTGAGTGAGTAGTTTGATTCTTTCCCAAACATTTATGTTCAGCATGTGTTTAGATGTTAAAAGGGTCAGCTTGAATTTTTCAATCTTTAAGGCAGAGTTTGCAAATTAAATATTCTGCAAGTTTTCATGTCCTATATTGTGAATTCCATTCTGATGGGAAAAGGATGATTATGTGTTATAAAATCATAAGTAACCAAATTATTTAATTACTTTTAGTTCTATAATTGCCAGAGTGTTAGAGATACGTTTACAGTCTCCACATACAAAATGGATGGAGACAATACATGGTAAGTATATTAATGAACTGATGAAAAAGAGAAGACATAATTAACAATATCAAGGGAGCAGGAAGAGATATCTTCAGGTGCCGGGCTAGCTAAACACATGCTGAACTGACTAATTGAAGGCTGATGGATTTTAGCATGTTATTGTTAATGAAACATCAAGGTATGCTGAGAAATGCATCTTCTCTCTCTCCCTCTCAAAAAATTAAAAAAAAAAAGTCACCACGACTAGAAGAAGAAACTGTGGAGGAGGCTGAAGTGATGAATGGTGTGAAGGTGGATGTCAAAGAAAGTGAGTATAGCAATAGCAGGAATACGGGACTGTCCCTGAGAGGGCAGGTGGAAGTCGAAGGAAACCGTACCTAGCAGCTTTAAAACATGTTGCCAGCAGCAATGCATATAACATCTGCATATAATGAAATTTAATTTTCTGTGCAAATTAGTCACAAAACCTCTGATATCCGTTTCACCTCTAATTACGATTGCTAGAGATTCACTTTTGAAAACAAAGAAAAACAAGTGAAGAGGATACTTCTGCCAGGTGCCTTTTTGTAATGACAAGGATTCAGATCGTTAACTTTTGCATTGGATTTTGCTTTCTCATACACAGAGATTCTCAATCCATTCCACCCGCTTTTCAATAAGGAGAAGTTACGATCTTTATGGTGTAAACGTATCTAAGGTCCAATGTGTCAGGAAGACAACGCACAGGATATTTAACCAGGGGAAAGTCCTTACTGTCTTAGTTTTCCTGGCCAGGTGAATTGAGGAAAAAAAAAAAAAATTACATGCATTTAGTCTAGAGGAGGCAGAGTGCTCCTTCCTGCAGATGTTAGGCTGGCATTACATATCCTTAGGAGAAAATTACGGCCTATGAGGGAGAGCTTTTGATGAAGAAAACATTGCATGTGCAATTCTCTATTCTTCAAAGTTAAGTTGGCTGAACTGTGGCTTCATATCACAGTATTGTACAGGAAATAGTGGTGATTCACATTACCACAAGAAAAGCACTCATAAAAACCTGATTCCTAAGTGCCTTTTCAGTGTACCTTGAGGTGGCAGCTCCATTATGCGCGTTCCCCACGTGAACTATGGCCTAGTCCCTTTTTCATCTAATTCGCTTCTGGGGAAAACTCCTCTTACAAAATGTCTTAGTGAAGCAGTACAAAGAGGATTATTTCTTGTTCCCTCCTCAGCTGCTTGAGGACAGATACCTTGAAACCTTGTCAAAAATGTGTACAGAAAAGACTGTATTTGCTTTTGCTCTCCTGTATCTAAGTTAACCGATTTACAGAAGTTACGGAGGAAAATTAATCAAAATCTTCTAAAAGTGAAGTATGAGCTGGAATTGACTCTGAACTCTACTTTGGTGGGCCATTTCTGTTAGACAATAAAATCTCCTGAATAAAATTACTAAGCCCGTGGACAAATTCACAAACAACTATTCACTTTGCTGCTGCGGCGCCCCCCGCTCCTAACCCCTGGGGCGCCATCTTGTGGGGCCATCTCCTCTCAGGGGGTGGTGGGCGCCCGGGCCAATCAGAATGAGCACGTGGACGCGTAGGAGCAGGCGGCGCCACGGCCGTGAGAGGACGCCGCCTCCCTCAGCAGCTGCTGCCGCCTTCGAGGGCTGGGCGGGCTCCGCCGCTGTGCTCGGAGCTGGGGTGTGGGTCTTGTGTGAAAACCACCCGTCTGCAGAGGGCCCGGGGTGATAGAAAGTTTGGGTTGTGTCAGCCGCTTCCTCGGGTCGTCCTTCTGCCGAGGGTCCCTGACTACCCTGCCCGGCCCCGCGGTGCTGGGTGACATGCGTATTAATCCTGACTTTAAAAAAAAAAAAAAAGTGTGGGCCTGTGTGGTAAGTAAGCACTGTTCAAAATAACACAGGCTGTGTGTTTGTATGCATGATAAAAGATTTTCATCATCAAGATGATGACACTTCATTGTCAATTATGTGTCTTTCTGCTTAGCTGCATTCCTGCTGAATTTTGTTTTAATACCGAAATGAGCTATAATCAATAACTTGTCAAATTATTCATTCCTAATGGACTAGCCAAAGGATTTTGACGTTACTCGCTGAATAAATTATCTGAAATACATATTTCCATTCTTTGACCAGCTCTCTAGATTATTAAATAATGTTCTGTGAATAATTTATTCAACATTTTTCTGTCAATCTTTGAATAATTTACTCGCGAATATATTATTTTTATTATTCAGCCAGCTGTAGTTCCAGTATCTGTGGCAATGTTTGTTGTGTGAAAGCATAGAGATCTCTGGAAGGAGAGATAAACTTTTAACTAGCATAACTTAACTTCTTTGTAATAAGCATTCAGTACCTTATTTTATATATCCAAGCACATAATTAAATGGATCCATTTTCATCTCTCTCTCTTAGTTTAGCAAGTAGTTTTCTACAACAGTCTTTAACTCAATGATCCCTGCTATTTTTATTGAAAATCTTGCACTGTTGCCATCTTGCCTCTGCTTGTTTTTTCAAGTCTTCAACAACATTCGGGAAAACTTCAATTACTTTAATTTGTGTGCTGAAGATATATAATGAGGAAAAGATTTACCCTGCTTGCCCAGTTCTGTTAACCCAGGTATTTTGAACATAATATCTCCATAAATACATACTGAATAAACACAGGTCTTTGATGTACAAACACAAGTGAAAGGAACGAGCTTTTAAAAATGCAGTCCTGACAGAGGAAGAGAAGTGTAAGGAAAGACTGAAAAGGCAGGACAACAAAAAGGTGTGTTGTGGAATATCTGTTTCTATTACCAGATAGTTTTTCATTTAAGTGGCAGAAAACGGTCCAAGCAGCTGCACTGGAGCAACGATGAAGTGAAATGATTTGAAGATGAGCAATCTTGCCCCCTCCTACAGCATCCATTCTGCAGTTCTAGTCTTGGAGGTGGGAACACGAGGTGAAATCGGGGAGCTCGTGACTGCGGCATAGTGCCACCTATTGCTCTGCCCTGCTGAGTCTGAGTGGGAAGCTAAGAGGTGCTTTGGTTACCCTGCAGCTCAAACAGCATTTTATTATTTCACTACCTAGCCATTTGGGCTGGAAAGTAATTTTGAGTATGTGATGCGTGGCTCTTAAGAATTCGTGGCATGGATAGATACAGCTAGTCAAGGCAAACTGGAGGGTAGAAGTACTATCTGAAACCAAAATCCAGATGCTGTTTCAGTTCCAGCTTAGCAATTACTGGGAAAATAATCTGGTCCAGAGGCCAGAGCCAGCACAGTTTACCTTCTACAAGTTGTGATATCCTGGACATGAATGAGATGAGCAATATATCTTCATTTCTAGTAGAAAGTTCTAGTGAGTTTGAAACTGTATCCACTGGTCAATATATGTATAAGAGGCATAGGATGAATTGAAGCCTGTCCTAATTCCACGTCATTCCCACATTTAGGAAGGTGGGTCTCAGAAAGATTTAGCTTGCCAACGGCCAAAGACCAGAAGTCTGGCTAACTGCCAAAAGTAATTATTGGAATTATCTAACCTGATTGATACTTTTACTTCTGACTGCAAAGATCCTTGATTTTCAGGGGTGCTCGGAAGCACCCTGGTTTGAACAGGTGGGTACCTAAAAACAGAATTTAAAAGGCATTTGGGGGGTTTCAGGGTCACGTTTGCAGCTCTGAACAATACAGCACTTTGTTACTAGAATGGTAATATTGCCTTCATGTGTTTTGTAGGTTAAAGAACTAAGGACTGACTAAAGAAGTATGTCTTACACCTGGATTTTAGGAGTTTAAAGTAGGTCCACAACTGAAGGGACTGGAGCCAAACCTGGAGCTGCTGCTGTGCATTCGAGTCTGATACCAGGTCTGTATTTCCTTTTAACATGGAAGGCAGGTGCTGTCACCATTTCTTGGCTTAGTTTGAGGGATATACTCAAGGAAAGGGCTGGGGATCTAGGCTTGTATTACCAAATTTGAACCTTTATAGCTGTTGTTAAGGAGTTTGGCCTAACCATGGCATGTGGCCTGATCTATCCAGAGAAAGAAGAAGCAGGAGGTGTATTTGAGAGAAATGAGGGAGACTGCCAAGGTTATTTCTATTTTAATCCACTGGCAGGCTAATACAGACTGTATAAAAATTCAGGAATCAAGAATTGCTGCAGAACAAGCTAAAACTTCAACAGCTTGTGGAGGAGGATAGCCACAGGCTCAGCAAACAGGAAAGCACCCTCATATGTGCTATGGAGGGCAACACAAAGCATGGAAAACAAGGCCAGATATGCATGACAGTGCAGCAAAGAATCTTCTTATGGCCTATGCTGCAGCTACCCACAGAAAAACAAAGCAGAAACAAAAGTCCTGTTGCGGTTTCACCGGAAAGATAAATCTTGGAATCTGCTCATCATTAACCTGTGTGTAATAACTGAAAGGAACACGTATAACCATATTTTTATTGACCATGTGAAATTTGCTTTCATATTTTCTGTTCCCATATTATGTATCTAATCCTGTAGAATTTGTCTTTTTTTTTTTTCACTCTGTTCTGTTGGTTGTTTTTTTTTACCGTTTCTTTAATTACATCCTAAGTTTTCTCATACTGAAACACTTATTTCTTGTTTGGGCCTTGATTTGTTTTAATTCTTAACGCTCCTAAAGTAATAAGGACCATTTATTCAATTATTCATGCAACCATTGGATAGAGAAGCTGCACACTTCAGTTTAGTTCCAACTGCTTGCAAGTTAACAATTAAGAACTGCTATAAAGTGCAGTGAACTCAGGACCTCCTGTTTCTGTAAGGTTATCTACAGTATTAGTTATGGGAAAGGAGTAAAGGAATTTTACCTACTTGGAAAAAAGTACTGTTCCAGAATGAAGTAAAGAAACAATTTTTCTTTCCTCCTAGTGGCTGTGGTCCTCTCTGAATAACAGTACCAAAAAAAAAAAAACCCCAACATTCTCTTTCTTATTATTATTGTTTGGCTTTTAGCTACTATGACTTTGTTTATCTTCCTTATAAGGAAAACTATAAAAGCTAATCTTAATACTGGATTTTACAATGTTTACTGAGCTGCTTTTTAAAAATTTTCTGAGCTTGTAAAAGTATAATTATTGTATCCTAATAATTATAACAGACGACATTTCTCTTCCTCTTCACAGTGTTTGATCTAAACTGCAAATTTCTGATCATCTTGTTAAAGGCAGAGCTGTTTTCTTGGGAATATTTTGAACTTTGATGAAAGTTTTATGACACTTCCAACAAAACATGCTGCTCATTAAAGTTTTATATAGAGAGAACTCTGCGTTGTTTTGGAATTGTAAATATCACATAATTGCCATCAATGAGTAGTTGATGAAATACCTGTTCCCAGAAGCTTATATCTGCAGACAGGTGTTTGGTGTCTCAGACAAATACATGCTTTTGCTGTCCCAGAGTAAGAAGACATGGCTCTTCTCGTTCTGTCATGGTGATGGTCCCAAAAGTCAAACAATGATGAAACTGGTGGTTTATTTATAACGTTTTGCAAGGTATTTGCAGAGGAAACAACTTTGTAATCTTTAAATATCTTATTCACTCTTTTTCTTTGTCTCAAGAGGTACCAGGACATTAGTGTCCCATTAGTTTCTTTCATATGGTTTTTATGAGTCAAAACTCACACATCTGTCTTTGGATAGTAACGGATAGCTATCATTCCTCAGCTATATGAACATTAACTGCAGCACTGTTTGATCATAGGACATCTAGCTTGGACACCTGGCAGCTGATAAAACTGCTAATTCTCCTTAATATTTAAGCCTCAGGGAATCTTCCTAAAACAAACAACAAGACGACTGTAAATGTGTGTGTGTATATATATTTTTAAGATTATTTCAGAAACTTACTTCACACATGTTAGTTTCAAATCACTTTACATTTCTTCTAGTTTCTTTGATAATTATGGAGAGAAAATGCCCCATTTAATGAAACGCTGTTCCCTTTTAGAAGCACTTGGGTAATTTGACTCCCAGACAGCATGGGATTTTATCTTGTCATTATGAAGACTTCATGAAGATATAAAGATGTTACTCAGACAAACTGTTTTTTTAAAGAGACAGTCTAATTAAAAATTAGAACATTATTATTTAATATTATCTAATTAGAACAGATGCCATTTTCCTTCCCTTCTAGCTGCATGAGGAATACCTGACTGTTTCCCTTCTGGCTCCGTGGGATGTGCGCACACTTAGATCATCGCTCTCAAAGGCTGTGTATACCACGCAAAGCCGAAAGTAGCAACCCAGGTGAGTTAAATGGAAGCTAAAATGTTTTTCCTCAGATGGGATGTATACTTTGCATATTGGCACGTGGTATTTTTCGTGAATCACCTCCTGAAGCTGTGTTTTTTGTCTTTATTGACAATGTAGGAAACCTAGGGAAATTGTGTCTGAATTTAGCGAAGTTAAGTGTCTAGAGTCAGGTGATGTGAATACCTGTTTCAGTCATAAAAGTAGAACATAGATGTTCATTTGAATTCTAGTGCTGGCAGAGCTACAGAACAATGATAATCACAGTATAATTAGAATCCATATCATGAGAAAGTTATGTATACAAACGTGTTAGAATGACAATAAACTTTGGAAAGACAGATTTAATAAAATGAGGAAGGTCATGAAAAATGCCCTAAGGAAAAGTAAACTCCTTGGATATGGCATTTATTCTACTTAAGGAAACAGTAATAGTGTCTCAGGAGGCGTTAGATTGCTGAACAAAATGAGAAATAGGAGAAAACTTACGTAGTTAAATAACAAATTTCAAATGATTGAACCAAGAAGAGATCCATCAAAAATCTGGCCTACTGTAGCCAATAAACAGGAAAATAAAATAAATTAACAATAGTTAGTATTTATGAGGAACACAAGAAAGGCCAAAACAAATTTCCGGAGTAACTAATGAAATGCTAGAATTGATGGATAAAAACCTATTTTGCTAATAAAGGTGAAGTACTGAGATTCTGTCAGGAAAAAGGTAAGGAAACAAAACTGGTAGATCAGCGGGGCCAGATACTAGGCATAAAGTTATTCTGACTGAACTCAGGTATGAAATGTCTGAACATCCAAAAAAATACCCAGTCCCTTACCAATCCAGAGGACTGAAGAACTTTGGTTATGTATGTGTTCAAGAGGGTTTTTAACCTATGAATAAGTTTACAGCTCTCCGTGGTAAATTAATTATCACTACAACACAATCATAGAATATCTGTGAAATCATGATGGAAAAATGTCTAACCAGGACAGTGTTTTGGAAATGGAAACTGTACTTCAGTAATTGTTCTGTATTTCTTTGCATTTGAAGTGGATATAGGAGGACTGAATGAATTTGACAAGAAGCAACTGAGAAAGTTAAACAGGCACGGGTAAAAGATTAGGAAAAGCTCTGTAATAAACAGAGAACAGAGGCATGGGATACATAACAATTTCTGAAACAAATTGATATTTCTGCTTGAAGTTTGTGTTACAACAGAAGTATTGAGTGGGGTGCTGGAATTCAGAGTTATTCAATAGTGTCATTAGTAACATGGAAAATGACATGGCGAACATGCCTAAAAAACATGCAGATGACCTCAGCCTGGCAAGGGCTGCAAACACACTCGGGGAATTAGAACTTTAAATGACTATGACAAATTGGGGAAATGCTCTGAAGCAAGCCAACCAAACAGAAGATACTGCCTATAAAAAAATATGTGTACCCTTGTACTGTAGTAATTAACTTCAGATGTGAATGACAGGAAAAACAGGGTAGGTGAGAGTTCAAAGAGAAGAATCTTGGATTTACCATAGATCACAAGGCATGAAGGGTTGACTAGTGAAGGTGTCTAGGTGAACCAAGCCCAGGGAAGGCAAATGTAATTTAGAAGAACTCATTTAGCAACTAGAGAGGGTTACATGGTGGAAAACGGAGTCTGAATGTAAAGTAATTTACATAAGATGGGAAGATTACAGAACAACTTCTAGACTTCCAGACTGACTCTTTTAGCTCAGTTAACTCGCTGCCATTGTAGAAATCTCAGAAAAAATCTTTTGCTGAATGCAGCTTCAGGCAAAAAACAAACAAGATATTAGAATGCATAAAGGCAGAATGGAAGGAAATCGTAAGGAAAATATTATAATGTATGTCTGTAAATGAGTGGTGAAAGTTTATTTGAGTTATTATGCTCATCTCTCATCTTTCCTCTTTTAGAGAGGAAATAAACAGTACAGTTGACAGAAAGTTGGCTTAGAATTCATTTGCTTATTTAAGTATTTAAATACTGAATTAGGATAAAAAAATCTGTAGCACAAATATTTTTGCAGTAAATACTGTAAAACTCATTTTAGAAACACAAATGTGTTTCCAAAATGACAAATGCTCCTAGGAGTTTGTAGCTTTCCTTATGATGAGGAATGAGGAAACTCTTCCCTGTTCTTCTCCTTAAATTTGGTGTACCAGAAGCATCCACTTATTTAGAAAAATAGTGAGACCTGTAAGTACTGAAAAATTCCTGCAGTTGCAATACCACAGTCCCTGATAACTAGGACCATTTTGTATTTGGTAAAATTGGGGCCATAGAAATATGAAAGGCCGATTTTTAACCTTAGGTTGTAAGACGTAAAACTATTAATGAACGTCACACAGGAGTCTGCTTGAATCATGTTTTATCTTCTGGATAGGTGATCTAGGCATTGCTATTGGTAATTATTATAGATATCTACTTCTAAGGAAGCACAAGGTTAAAAAAAAAAAGGTAAGTAAATTAAAATCTAAGGATGCAGTGCATCATCGTTCAAGGACTATAATACCTAACTATTCAGATTTTTTCAAATAGTTCTCTCTCGAGTGTAGCATGATTGAAAAAAATATTTAAGGAGGAAAAATCATAGTGCACCTGTGAAATATTTTAAAGCATAATTTTGAACCTATTTAAAAGAATCACTTCCGTGTAAAGTTTTAACTATGTACATACATGTTTATGTATTCGCAAAAATGTGTGCATTTATATATGCATATACACACACTCACATAATATTTTATAATACAAATACAATTATATGACACTTGTAGTGGGCAAAAATAAGAACAAAAATACATTCCTGAGTTGTACTGATAAATTTAAATGTTTTATTGGTCATGGCCTTCGTTTCGTTATCTTTTTCTCTAAAGCATACTAGGAACAATATTATATTCTTTCCATGCCCTCTAGTCCCATCAATGGGAGTTAGGGATGGCTGGCTAATTCAGGTACAGCCTTGCTGCAAGCGCTGTTCTGCTGCAGGCTTAAGAAGGCTTTTCCCCTCAGTCTGAAGGGCTTATTGAAAAAAGAAATGAGGAGCTACTTAACTCATCCAGTTCACCGTTGTAATTAAAAAAATATGACGTTACCAAAAGTCAAGTTGAAGTGCCATGAACTATGTTTGCTTGCCAAACGAAGCTAAAATAAACACTATCTACTTCATTTCAAAAGCCTGACACAACCTTTGTATTTAGTCTTTGTGACCTTTTCCGAACTCGTAGTGATCTTAGGTAAATGACTCCTATGTTATATTATTCCGTATCTATTGCTTTGGAGATGATTGACTAAAACACGAGGATGCAAAAATATTACTATAAAAACTATACCCCTCCATAGATACTACATGATGGGTGTGTCCCAAATGAGAAAAATGTCAGCTTCATAAAAATGCAAAAGGTAGAAGTAAAAGAGGATGAAGTACTGTGTCACAGCCTTTCAGCCTAGAACATGAAGTTTATAGATATCTACTACGTAGCTTACATGGATGCCAACATATATAGAAAGTAGTCATAGCTGAAGTCATCAGTTGACTCAGTGGAGCTTGGACAGTAATACTGCAACGCTTCCAAAGCATTTTCTGAAGGAAATCCACATACGGAAGAGTTGCGGGATGGAATAGCGATATAAATCGAAATTTGGTACTCAAAAACTGCTCAAGTCTACATTTAGGTATCAAAATAATTATTTTATTTTCAGAGATGCTGAGCATCTGCTTGCCTAAATAGAAAGAACAATGTGAAATACCTCTGAAATCAAAACACTAAGTTAGGCTTGCAAGTTTAGATACATGTAAGCAACTTCAGATATACAAAAAACTCAGTTCTCTGAGGTGTAAAGGAAGAAACAAAATAGGGATAGATATTCAACCTGTGCTTAAGAGCATGGCATCCAGTATAGTCAGTATATTTTCCTGCCTATGTCTAATGCTTGGTACCTAGTGAGATACCCATTTATAGTCCGTATGACCCTCTCTGCTTCAGCACAGAAACAAGGTTAATTTTTTTCAGAAGATTCATTATAAAGGTCAAGATTGAAAGTTGTCTCGGGGTAGAAAGTGGGACCACAAAGTCAACTCACTGGAGCCTGGAAAAAACACAACCGCAGCACATTTATGCCACGCATTTGAATTTCACATCAATAGTTTTCCAAGTAAGCATATTTACAAGACAAAGTGCCATGCAAAAGTAGTCCTAGAGGCAGTGTAGATGCCTTCGTTGTGTTAACTACCTTTGCAAAATGGGATGTGATGCTGTGATCTCATGGCCAACATGCTTTTGCCCAAAGGTAGTTCAGTGCAAATTAGATCATGTCTCTGCCTTGTTCTCCACTGCCTGGTGTAGATGTGTTCTGGGAGCACATACCTCACTTCACCTTCAGAGGGTCTGAGGAAGCATTCCTGGACATTCAGGGGTGCGCCAACAATATTACGGTAAGGGGCTGCATGGTGGCTTGTGAACACCTTATGAAAGGCAAAACTGTATGAAACTGTGCTTATAATCACAAACAAGTGGATACATTTGTTATAGTTTCAGTATGATAAAATAGAAGCTAGCACTTGGACATTTTTAATGCAATTCAAAGTGAAGAAAACTTGTGGATATTTTCTTACGTGATCTAGGGACTAAATTCCACATAATTCAGCTTGCAATTTATTAAAAATTACTTCAAGTGAATTGCTGAAGGAAACTTGAGTCAGGATTTGACCTGAAACAATTATAAGTCTTCTAATTCTTGGAAGGGTCACAAAGGCTAAATCACTTCATTTCACTCCCCTCCCTTTTTTTTCCCCAGCAATGTGATTGGTGTAGATGACTTCACACCACAAGGCACACAGATTTGGAATCACTGGCTTCTATGCTGAGAGTCTAGAATTGCCAAATTCCTACCATACTACAAATGCAAAGACCATGCTGAGGGATATATCATGCAAAATATGACTAAAGTAAACATGTTTTTGTTTGTGCCTCTTGAAATTAGTTTATCTTTTAATATCAGGGCTTCTTGTCACTGCTCTCTGCTGTGTACTTAATGTGCTGGAAAGATATTTAATGATGGCCGGTTTAAAGCTAGCTGGCTTGTGACAGATTCATAGATGTTAGAATTGCAGCCGTAATTAATAGTAATTTCAAATAATTTGAATTTAATGTGCGCGTGCCTATAGTACAGGACCCTGATTTTGGAAGTAGATCAGGCCGGGTAGCATATTATGCCCATCTGTTTGTAGTGAAATGACCACAACTGTGATATGCTGGAGCATGCCACTGTTCCTACTTGAAACACATGCCTAATTTCCCTTTCCCTAATTTCCCTGGAGCCAGAAAATAAGGGTTAGGGAATGATACATGCCCCAAACCTGTCCGATTATAAAATCAAGACTGTGATCGGAAGGTGGAACCAACTCTTGGAGGTAGTAAAGAATTGTCCAATAAGATAGTTTTAGTCTCTGTGGACCCTCTAGCTCTGCCTGTGTAAATTACTTTTGGGGATTGCTGCTAATGTCAGTGGACATCTGAGCCTTTTTTAAAAGATAATGTCTTTGCATACAAAACCAGCACCTCTGGCTGAGAAGCTCATGGGCCAGTGAATGCTGGAAGCTAATGCCACCGCAGTGTTGTCTGGTTCTGCACGGGGGGGCTCTTCTTTGGCAATTCCCACCTTTCCGCTGCTGGGAAGGAGACCACTGAGCTAGAAGTTCATTTGGAGGGGCCCGGGAGAGTTCTTCTTATGTCATGATCTTACAGCAAAAAGGATGTGATCATACCATGATACCCAAGATGAAAAATTTACACATGCGCCTCTTCACTTTTGGTATTCTGAATGTTCTCATGGAATTGGCTGCTAAAGTCTTTCAAGAATCGTGGTCCAAAAAATATCTGTGCAGTTATCTCTGTGAATGCTAACTGAAAAAAAATTAGAAGGCTGAAAGGAAAGATACAGCTTCTTTTTTTCTTCATTATAATGGTACTTCAGGCAAAGACCCACATGTTTCAGAAAATAGAATGGTTCACAATTTCCAAGTTTCTGTTATTCTGCTTATCATCATCTTACCCTTAAACTTCAAGAGAACATCAACCTGAACCACATTATTTATGTTAATTCTTCTTCCTGATTTTAAAATTGTGATTATCTAATGAAGGAATAAGAGTACACCAGAAACTATATATGCAATCTTATAACTAACCAAGAAAGTTCTCATTTCAAAATCTGACTGCTAAATATTCCAGCAGGTTTTGCCCTGTTCACTAAAAAGATTCTTGAAAGAGTTCAAATAAAATACCTTTCTGGAAATTGCAGTCCATTGTGAGAAGAAAAAGAGTAGTCAATGAATTATCTTCTCTGAATTGCTCATTTATCTCTAAGATACATATATTTTGTAATGATACGTTCCAGACTTTGCTAAAATAAGCCTGTGGTTCTTTGAGTGCTTTCTGGTATGTTGTATATGTACATATATAGCCCTTATGCCTCAAAGATTAGGATGATTAGCAGAATACAATCCTGGCTGCACACGCGCAAGTAGTAAATATCTTTCCTCTTACGGAAAAATCTTCTAATTTAGTGCATGACCAGTCACAACAGTTTAAAAACAGTACAAATGCACTCAGTATGAAAGTACCATCTGTATTCTAGAAGAATATTGTTGTACTGCATTTATTATTATTTTTATAATCTCAGTCATCTATATTCTTCAGCAAATTTGCATCCAGTCAAATTTGGACCTAAGTATCAGTTTGTCTCCGTAACTTATATGGATCATATTGGCTACATAACACAGTGAGGTTTTAATGAGTGAAGATAATAAATCAGAAACCTTATATTTTTGCAAACTCTATTTTGTCCTTATGTATTCTTCTGATTACTATTGATCAATTTCTGACTATTTCTGTAAATCCTGTTGTCTACAAAACCACTTAACTGTCTATGCATTTGATGGGAAAGGCATTTGCCCTTAGCTGTAAAAGGAAATCAAAATGAGTTGCATGGGCGGTGGGGGAGGGAGGCAGAGAAGAAGGTTAAAGTTTGTTGCTCTGCAAATTTTAGTAGTTATGAACAGGGGGAAGACACAGCCCTGGAAAAAAATTTCTTTGGATATACCATAATCAGGAAGGCATGAGACTTCAGAAAAAGAACCTGTTTCTGCCATTTCTTTGAAAACAGAGCCTGGTTTAAAGCTGTACTGCTGCAAGATGAAGCGTACGTAAGGTAGAAGGCAGAGAACAGTACAAAATACTGGGGAAAGTGGATAAACTTATTGTTATGTCTAAAAAGATACATTATGTATTATTTGGTTAAATTGCAGTGAAATTAAATGACACTTCTATTTTGAGTTTTTATCTTGCATTAGACTATTAGTATCTGAGAGTGATTTATAGATCTGAATGAGTGAACCACCAGGCTGAGGAAGATCATTACTACACCATTTACATAGGCACATTTTTGTGAACCAAGGAAACTATGGCTTGCTCCTCCGTGAACCCTCCTGTTAAAAAAAGCTAAAACAAAATCATGGACTCCAAACCTGATGTTACTGAAAAGAACAGTAACCATTGAAGCAGGATTTAGGAGAATGAGAATTTGAGAGGCTTGTTTGACAGCAGTTTTCACTTTTTTATCACCTGAAACCAAGTAGCCTTATCACTGCCACCTGGAAGGGAATCAAGTAATTTGTCTCCACTTAAATTATTTTGAAAAAAATATGAAACACCTGAAATCATTAGAGCCCACTGAAAAAAGAATTTGTCATGTGAAGTTTGCAGGTGGGTGTTCTTTGTCTGTTTGGGATGTTTTTACTCTTATGGCAAGAGGACAGGATGGGTGGTATACACATTGTCGCTGTGAGACTCTTGCAGGACTTGAAGGATACACTGTTCATTAAAGGTAAGTCTTGTTGTGTGTGAAATTACTTTTTGTTAACTGCCCTACCTTGCTCTGTATCTGAGACTCTCAAATTATGGGGAACAGTTAAAGGGAGAGTGTGTGTATGTTTCTTAGTTACCCATCTCTCTCACAACTACAGCATAATAACTGGTCACAGAGGCGGGTCATGCGGACTTAATCTATGTAGAAGATTGAATGGTGTTGTTGAATGTGATATCTGGGAACTGTTTGATGACTTTATATGAAGTTCCAGAAGTGGCAATTATTTTAATTTTTTAATGATATTCTCTTTGCTTGACTGGGTATTGAAAATAGTAAAGGTGTGACCTGATATGCATGTGCGTATGTAATACACACTATGTAATGCTGTTGTTTGTGGTGTTGCATGCATAAAAAACAAAACAGCCAGCAGTAAGACTTAAGTGCATTATCGATAGCCGCAGCACCACTGAAGTGTGAGCTAGACTCCATGGTTGCTAGCTGCAGCTGCAGAATGAGGCACAACCTGAATTTTTCCCAACCTAGCAAAAAATAATATTCTGTACACATGGCACAAGACTGTAGGTAAGCATTCAAACTGTGAAAAACGCCGCTGCTCTTCAGCGTGTGCCTCACGAGCTCAGCCCTGGGCTGTCCCTCCAGGCCGTGTAGCTGCTCTAGGCTGCTGTGGAAATCCAAGCAATGTGGAAATCCCAGCACTAGCTTGAGAGTTTCCACTTTATTTTCTAAACTGTGAAAACTGTGTTCCCGAAGTCTTTCGCTTCTCCTTTTGCTGGCTGTAGATACTGAGCCTCCTTTTAATAGTTCACTAGAAAACAGTGGTGGGTGGGGTTTGGGTTTTTTGTTTGGTTGGTTTTTTTTTCTTTTTGCTACTCTGTTGGCAGGGAGCACAGCTTGTATGCTATTCTTAGATTCAGCAAGAACCTCATAAAATACATTCTTACAAGCCAAACAATGTATGTTTTGGTGGGAGCTCTAACTCTTTCTGTCTTTGTGTAACAATAAGGTACAGCACTGGAGCCTTGCCTTAATCTGAGAAGGTTATAAACCACGTCAAAATTAGAGAGAAAACAACTGAAACTTAGCTGAGCTGTGGTGGCGTTGAGTGATCTTGTGTCATGGACCTCAGAAAAGGGGAGATTGCTGATAGATGAAGCACTGCAATGAAGTAATTGTTACCAGAATTTGGGATACTGTCTTTAAAGGGAATTTGACTAGATGTTTATTAAAATAAACATGTTGCAGGCAAACCTGGAGCATGTCTTCTACTACGGACTCAGGTAAAAGGCATTCACTGTCTATAGAGAGTGCAAGATTTGAAACATAGATGTGCAGTAAGTCTTGATCCTTGAGCAGGAAGGAATATCTGTAAAAGAGAGAGGGTTATTCTCTCTCTGAAACTGTTTAAGAACCATATAGTAATTCGTCTATCCTTTTCATGCAATTTCTCAAGTCCATAAACTCTATAATTCACAAAATAAAATGTCAGGAGTCCCTTTAAATATTTTTTTCCATTAAGATTGTTTATACAATGAATTTCAGATGCTGACTGCTCTTTGAAAATTATTAAAACCAGTTCTGTTAAGTGTAACTTGTCAGTGAGGCAGGGATTGCTAGCAATTCCCTAATGACACTGGTGATCGTGTCATCAGACCTTGTATTTGCAACATACCAGTCCTGAAATGGTCATGAAGTCAGAAGAGTCTTGCATCCTTTTTTGTAAGCCTAGCAGTTAGATACAGCTTTTGCTATTCTGAGATCCTGGCAAAGTATTTCTGAGAGGCAAACTCCAATGCTTCTTAGTCTTTCATAATTACTGTGCTATAACTCTACAGGATTCTAGCATATTTCTTAAAATAATAAACATATACAAGATGGAAATCTCTCTCAGAATGCTATTAGATTTGGGACAGTTAGACACTAACTTCGTTATTTTAGTCTTCGACCTATTATGCTTCACTTTTTCACTATTACCAGAATAAATACACTGTTAGCACAATTGTGTATAAATGCTATTTTATTTAAGATATACAAGCATTTACATTACTGTGGCGCTTTCCCATCTTCTGACAAAGACTAGCTAAGCACTACCTCCTTTCTTTCATGACGCTTTGTCACCATCAACAAGAGTTTCAAAAAGTAGGACCTCACTGATGTAGAGTTCCTAATACAAGAGTTCTACAGTCTTGAGAGGCTACATGGCCGATTTTGGGGCTGGCCAGTGTCTGAAAACATCATCCTGGATAACTCAATAGAATTCTAGAAGATATATTTTTATATAGAAACATACTCTACTTCCCGCCCTGCCCCTGTGAATGCAGATCTTTCTGGGGTAGGTACAGCAAGGCCTGTTATGGTAGACAATATTGTTAGAGATGGATAACAGAGTAATCACTTTCTTGGTGTAATGCCATCAGCCAGATTACATCACAAATAGAAGTTTTCAGGTTTATTTACAAAATCAGTAAATTTGAGAACAAACATAGATGCAGCTGCTGAGTTTATTTAAAGTTATGAAAACTCATGTTAAAAATGCATCAGTTATACCATTCCAGTTTATCTTCATTTGCTGAAACTGAGAAGTTTTGATATATCCTGAAAGTTAAAAATCCAAACCTCACAGCCTTTGATGCAGCATGCCTGTTTCTCCTGTATTTGTAATATGCAAAGGAATCTTGTATTCTTACAGCCTCACTTTGAGGACGGTCTCCCGGGATTTGGAATATAACAGTAAATTTTAGGTTTACTTTGATGTTTCATTTTGTGACAGCCCAATCAAATAACCTAAGGTAGCTTTCCTCTTCGAAGAGGAGAGCCAATTCCCAGCAACAGATGTGGTTTTTGTAGTGCTCCTGCCAGGTATGATTTGGATAGCACTGTCATTAGCCTTTCAGAATTTTTCACCTGTTTTGTGAATAATCTCTGGCATTGTGTTCTATAATCTTATCGTAGCTCAGCAAGTTTGGCCGAAACTTATGCTGAATCCTCTTGTTCCTCTTGATTACAGTTACTATTATTATTTTTAATGTCTAATTACTGATGTCTAATTATTGTTCCCTCCTACGGTTAAGCCTTTCTGATGAAATCCAGACTTCCATCTGGCATGGACTAGTGTAGCTCCATAAAAGTCGGTGTTGATTTACACCAGAGAGAGGAACCTTGCTCACAAAATGATTGGGAGTTCATCTCCTCTTGAGTCAATTTTCTATGTTTTAGTAAGGTCCATTCAGTTTTTTTGTTATTGATGTTTTATGCATCAGAAATAATACAAAGAACTAATTTGTCATTCACTTTTCTCGTCCCCTCATGGGATAAGTACCACCATGGTGTTCCATGCATATATTTGTGAGTTTTAGCTGAAGATGAATAGGGTAGTTTCTTGACTAACTCACAAGAATTAATTTGTGCAACTGGCACAACTTGCAGTTGTTTTTCTTCCTGATTAGAGACACATTTCTGTATCTCATTTTACCCTTCTGAAACAAGAGACACTGTAATCACCACAACCAGTGCAAGAGAGCGATTTTGTAAATTTAGGGGTTTTTTACAAATGTGCTAGGTCTACAAACAGAATGTGCCAGAAATGCAGAAGTAGTGTTTATTGTTGAGATAAGACACAAAATACAAGTGACCGTCTCTATTTCTGCATGCGTCAAAGAGTCTACTTCATGTTGTGCTCCAGGAGTGTGCATTGCTAAATTTGTAACTTCTGGCATGAGGGTAGTTTTACTGATGTTAATGGAACAATTCTCCTATGGGATAGTTAAGCAACTCTAAGTCAAAATGCATGCAGCTGAAGAATACTATTCACTGAGTAATTTCCTAAAGAACTTATATCATTTGACTGCTCTGTTACATGAAGATGAGAAAAATAGAATGGTGTATAAAAAGGTGTTCAAAATTTCATTTCATGAAAAGCCTCTAAATTTCAGTGGCTGAGTTACTTTGGCAAAATGTGAATGATTACCCTAGAAATAGGAGTATCATATTTAAGCAAGTTAATTAAATGTTAATATAGTCTATCTTTTGTTATTAAAGAGGACTCATATTTGGTTAGAAACCTTCACATTTAAGTTTGCTTGGCTGTTAATAAAAAAAAAAAAAATTCTGCTCCTTTCCTTCTCATGTTCACTTCCAAGTTTTACATGTTTTGAAAGTGAAACACTGTTCAAGCTTTCATGTTTTGATAGGATGTTTTTCATACTTTGCCTGATATTATTGAATGTCTTTTTAATAACCTATAAACACTTATTTCTTAAAATCTGATTTTTCACATTTTTGTCATAGTACAAAAATTACAGTTGCACTGTAGATTGCCCTTTACTTTTTTTATCTACTCAAAATATCTAAACAATTCTTCTACAATTCAGTATTGTGTAAGTGTACTGTACCAATATGTTGAAAGACTTAGCTAATGCACTAAAAAAACCCCAGTATTATTGTGATAGCAAAAATAGGACTTCTTCAATACAGCATTAACTCTTTATTAATATTTTACTTGCTAAAGCATGTGTCAGCAGAGGTGAGTTTAGCTTCTGAAAATTGTAATGGAATTGCGGGGTTTGTACATGTGTGTATGAGGGAATTTTTGTAATTAACTGGCACTTCATTAAAACGAAATTGTGTTAATATCTAGACATACTTAATGCTAACCATTACAGAAATTTGGCAATTATCACTAGAAATATTAGTCACATTTTGAAGATAGATAAATAATAAATAGAAATATCATCTCTCCCTTTGATTAAAACTCAATGAAGCATCTAATATAGCCTCTTGCACTTTATTTTACACTTTAGCAAATGGCTTTAAGAAGTATAATCAAAGTTCATGTGCTTGCAATAATGGCAGCATCCTTCTTTTCTATGCAATGGAGCACTACAGCATCAAATACTTACTCGTGATCTTGCTTTTTGCGTGGGGCTCCTACAATATCATTAGAAGCGCTCAGCCTAGAATGAAAGCAAGATTTGCAAAAAAGATCTACAGCTTGTAAACGATATTTATTTCCCTAAGTGGCTTAACCTTCAGAAAACCCAGTAATTCATAGATGTCACTTCTGACTTGGCTTTATTCCAAAGAGGAAAGGAAAATATGACTGCTGCAGCACCACCTATCAATCAGATATGAATCCCTCTAATATATTGCAGATTAGAGCACAAGTCCTTTCTCTAGGCAATTAATTTGTGTGCAAGTCTAGATGTAATTCAGCTTTAGAAAGGTTTTAAGAACAGAAGTCATTAGCGGTGATACGGAATATTTTTCTTAATACTTAGGTCCTGTGCAGAAAACCTCCCCTCATTCTGATTAATTGTTTTCATTTGTTGTGAAGTATTTTAGTGACTTTTAAAACAAGGAAATGTGTACAAAACTTAGTAAAGCTACTTACAGCCAAGCAGATGAAGAATTTGAAGTACAATTCCTGGATGATTTATCTTAGAAACACATGTGTGCATATTCAGATATAGACACAATACTGCTCGGCTTTGAAATTTTGTATTCTTTAAATTCAGAATTCTGAAGTTCAGTGAGAGAAAATAAAAAAGTAAAATCTCTCTTGACCAAAGTAAAAATGTGTAGTGTGCTTTCTCTGTAGATCCTACAGCTCCCGGCAGTTTCATGCCCCAGCTGACTTGGTTTTAACTGAAGATGATTATTGGCACAAACACAGTGTATCTGGCACACATGTTTGAAAAGACCAAAGCAGACTTGAACAAATGGGAGACACGATGGCTTATGGATCTTGGACATTTTAGGAGATGGTTGCAGAAAGGAAGGACTTCCCTCGTGATCTATTCATTTTTTTCTGAAAGTTTACTGCCTGAGGCATAATTTAAAATATTTCACAGACATTAGACCTGAGTAGGAATATTTTGCTCTTCTTTTTTTTTTTTTTTTTTTGCAAGTGAGATACATGTGGCTGTAATTAGACTGGTGATGCAGTAATGGTTGAGAGCTGTCAGCATAGTTTCTGCAAGGTCTTTTACTGCTGCTTATCTCTAAATACTATCTTTAAATATTTTCATCACTTTGCTTAGGAAAGTAGAAAACAAGAGGAATGGACTTCACTGCACACTAAGTTAATAATTTTATATCCTCTATCTGTTCTGATGTGGTGCTGTTTCCACTAGGCTGAGTAAGAGAATGGAGCATCTATCTAAAGTTTAGGAATATGAACCTTAAAATTACATCTGAGTGGTAAATACTGAGGGGGAAGGGGAACTACTTAAACTAGGGGATAATACTGGCTTAAAGGTTTCTGTTAGCTGTTTCCATCTGTGATGGAAATGAAAGGAAAAAATGATTCATTTACCACCTGCTGATTCATAATTTGATCGCAAAGATTTCTATGTTTATTTGCTGCCTTTTAAAATCATTGTTTGTTGCTAGAACTGGACCGTAGAGGCCATGTGTCTGCCAAAATGTCAGCTTGCACAGACTCAGCATATTGACCTAAATTTGAAGTCAGAAATGTTTGCCCCGGACAGTTAGGTACTAAGAGTGGTTTTGTTTCTATTTGGGTTTCTGTCACGTTTTGCAGTTTGGGGTATGTTTTGTTTTCTAGAGTCATTGGAGACATGTTAAATATGGTTTTTTGGGTTGTTTGTTTTTTCCCCCTGTATTGCGCTGATATCCTTGATATCTCCTGCTTGACTGCTTGTTGTATATTATCTGCAAGTTTTAGTTTTTGGCATTTTGTTATGGGTCCTGTGTTTCTCGTAGTATGTTAAGAAGTGTTTGATAAGCCATGATGAACAGTGGGTGCAGTAAACACCTGTCTTGGAACCTGTGTAACTAGAAAAGAAAATTACATTTAGAAAACAAAGACAGAGATCTAACTTCCTATTAAAATAATATATTAGTAATCAAGATGTTCCAAAGGTTTTTGTTTTACTTCCCACTGGTGACTAAACCACAATGTAGATTAAATGGTGTACACTGCAGTCACTGCAATATGCCTTCATTTGGTGGCAAATAACTAGAACTTTAAGTTTCCTGAAGAAAAAAATATACTTTTGTGTAAGAGATGCACATGAAGGAAATAGATTAATAACAGAAAAGATGTTGAAAACAGGAAAAACCATAGGGTTCTATAAAAGGTGGGAAAAGTGGTGTATGATAGAAGCTGGCTCTTGAACCGGGGGCAGAGAGAAACCCACACAAAAAAGAACAATCCTAGCTTTACTGAAATGAGAATCTGAGTAAAAATCACTTAAAAATCAAGAGCAGCTACATGTAAAGTAATGATTGTGGTCAACGTTATAATTTTTGGCTTCCCCACAGCTTACTCTAGATCCTAGGATAACAATTTTGGTAGCAGTAGGCTGCAGTACCACAACAGGACTGTCGCTGATTTTGCTGTGTAGCTTACTTTTATAATACGTGCAATATCTGAGCCTTGCAAACTCTCCTGTTCAAGCTTTGGGAAGACACAATCTTTTGAGGTTTTGGCAGAAGTTTGCCTTGTATTTTTTGCATTCTACCTGAACGTGTACTGACTCACTTTTAAATCACATCCTCAAAGTGGTTCAAAATTCTCTTGCGGTGTTTATGAACACTAGTGACCATTTCATTGAGCCTCTTTAAGAATCTCTTCTGCACATATTTTTATACTATGTCATAAGCACGTTGTACTCTGACTTTTCTATGTAATAGTGTCATAAGAAATTATTTCGCTGCCTTCTAAAAAGATAAGTAGGAGTGGTGGAAATTTTTATTTAAACATTTTCATTTGGGAGATAAATATTCTTTGAAACAAGCTTTCTGTGACAACATACCAATTTTGAGTGATAAAATTTTATGGTACAATTTCATGTTAAAATGAAAGACACTGACTACTTCCCTTTTCTTAGAAAAGCAAATAGAGTGGACTTGGCATGAAGCTAGATTGGCAGAGACCCACATCCAATTATCTGTCTCTGTCTACCTGCTTCAGGTTTCCCAACTCTCAGACAAATATCTTAGCCATTTGCTGTTCTGGAATAGTGTTGTTGCTTTGCTCCCTTTTGCTTTGTTTCCATTTTCTTCTAAAAATATGGGTTTTTTCCTGATGCATTGAGAGGTGTAGAGGGAAACAACAGTAACTGGTGTGGGATGGAAAACATGCTTATCTGTACATCTATAGTTAAGTGTGTGTAAGTGTAGCAATACGTACAAACACCTGTAGTAAGTGGAAAAATATCTTCTTTCATTTTCACACAGCTTTTACCTCTTTATTGGAGAATGAAATGAAAAAAGAATGGAGAAAGAGCAACAAAAATAACACAAAACTAAAACCTGAAATAGTTAATCTTCTGTAAGCCTTGAAGAGCTTCAAACATAATTTTTTTGGTAGCCTTAGTGCACTTTTTAAAATTATAAAACAAAATATATTTCTAAAAGGCACTGTGATTCCTTTCATGTGAATATATCTGGGTGGTGTGATTTGTTGCAGCATGTCACGATACAAATTTTCCCCTGTGGTTTATTTAATGTTGTAGGGTACACTAATGTAACATATTACTTTGGAAGATATAGATTAATGCATCTGAAACATGTTTGAATTTTCCTTTTTAAAGACTAACTTCACTGCTATAGGCAACGAGTAGATATAGCTAAAGGTGATACTTTTCATTCAATAGTGAAATGCTTTAAAAAAAGGATGAAATTATTGTACTCTGTGGTAGCATGTAGGCACCATGAGTCTAAGCAGACACACAGTGTCAGTTTTGATTTTGCTATTCTTCATTATCTTTCAGTATTAAAGTCAAGAGCTTATTGCTGATGAAAGTGAGCATCAAGCAGTGAAATGTCAAGTTTCTAAACTGGTACCTCCCGATGAAGTTTCCTCCCTTTTTGTCTGTCTTGAAGAAAAGAGAGTAAGTGGGTAGAAGGCTGTTGTGCTGTCAGTTATAAGGAGGAGGCTGAGCTCCATGCAGGGTTTCTGCTAGTTCGCTGCTATTAAGATGCTTTTGTTAGTCAGGTAGGGGAGGTAGGCTTGACATCAGGGAAACAGAGACTTTAAAAAATGAAAGATTAATAAAACTTTGTAAGATATTTGGATGCTTGGCTCTGTAGGGGCAAGATAAGTGGCCAGCACCTGGTAGACAACCAGTTTAGGATGATGAAGGTGATAAAAGTAAAGAATGCTGCTGCTTGTTAAATTGCTGTCAGACCTCTGTGGAATATCTTGCTTCCTAATTGCTATCAGATTTGTTATTTTCTCTACCCACATGCTGCAGAAAAGAATCTCAAAGTAAATTTGCGGGACCCTTGTTAATGTGTGTTATGCACCGAAGATTGTACTTGGCTGAAATAAAAATCTTGTTTGCTAGGTATTGAAAGTCTGCCTTCTATTGTGATTATATTTGTTTTTCCTGGGAAGAAGAGTAAGGATTTTTCCTCTAGTAGAGAAGCTTCTAAATAATCAGAATGATATACTTACAGTGTAAAGCACCCTGTATTGATAAAGGCTTTGTGCCATTGCAATCATTGCATTCTGATTCTGTGTCCCGCTGCTACTAGCCAACCTACACCATGTTGTAGGTGAAATTTGCTGGCTTAGGTCATTGGTTTTCAGTATTAAAGGAGCAGAAACAATATATATCAAAGATTAATGATGAAAGTCATTTACAGATGAATGGTATTTTACATATTTGTCAATGTCAGACTGATAAGTCTTTCAGAAATATCTGTCAATAGTGAACAGATATTGAAAAAAATTGCATTTGCTCTTACATGATGGTGTTTTTTGGAAACAAAGTGTAAGATGTATATAGAAAATGAACACAAGACTTCCAGTATGCTGTTTAATGTTAATGTAATTATTTAATACGACATTATTTTGTGGTCTAAGATGAGTCGTCTATGCCTTCAGCAATGCTTGAAAACCCCCACAAATGCCCACTCCCCCAAGTTCCCAGCTATAGTTGGCTGAATATAAAGGGTGGGGGGTGGGGAACAGTAAGTGAATAATACCTCATTTTCCATGTGAGCCAAAACAAAAGAAAAGAGCAAGCACACATGCACACTGTTCTTATAGTTTTGATTACTTAGAAACTTCAGGCCACAGTTTTGCTTGCCTGGTTAGCTGGTTCATTTTCATTTTTGTTACTTTGAATTGTATTCTTTTAAGCATATGCACTTTCTGTACTCTAGCAACAGATGTTGAATCTTAGATAATCTGCTGCTGCTGTCTGTCTGGAGTGTAGTCCATTATGAGTGAGCCTGGATAATCAATGAATTTCATAAATTCTTGTGTATATATTGAAGCGGTAGATAATAATCAGGAAGTAATTTCTTATGAGTAAGATAATATTTGTTAGTATTCTGTCAATCATTTCATGTTCCATGTATGATTAGAACTTCATATCAAAAGAGAGAACAGCCATCTCAAGAGCAGAAGAGTTCTTGTTATAAAAATCTTAAAATAAGAGATTTAAGGGTTAGAAAGGTATTATGAATCTATTTCATAAAAGCTAATAACATGATTATATGTAACCAATAGATAACTTTTCATAACCTCCCAACAATTCCATTTATATTTAAACTGGAACAAATCTGCAAGTTTGATCAGGTTGGTTCCTCCTCTGTTAGTTGGTATTAGAACATAATTCCCTTCAGGGTAGTATCCTGTCCATATTTGAATCTCATCCTAGCTCTTGTTTGTTTATAACCTGTATTTGGTTTTCCATTCAAAAATTCTGTGTTTCAGTCTGACTATCTGCAAGATGGGCAGATTTAGCACTTTGATAGTGCTGATTTTTTATCTCAATGACAGATTGTCTTTTCAGTAAGCTATGAATGCAATAACTACATTATTCTTAAGTGAGAGATGTTGTTGTGGTTTAACCCGGCAGGCAGCCAAACACCACACAGCTGCTTGCTACTCCTCTGCCCTGCAGTGGCATGGGGGAAAGAATCGGAAAAAAAAAAAGTAAAATTTCTGGATTGAGATAAGGACAGTTTAATAGAACAGAAAAGGAAGGGAAAATAATGATGATGATGATGGAATATACAAAATGAGTGATGCACAATGCAATTGCTCACCATCTGCCAACCGATGCCCAGCCAGTCCCCGAGTAGCGATTGCCCCTCCCCAGCCAACCCCCCTAGTTTATATACTGAGCATGACGTCCTATGGTATGGAATACCCTGTTGGCCAGTTGGGCCGGCTGCCCTGGCTATGCTCCCTCCCTGCTTCTCGTGCACCTGGCAGAGCATGGGAAGCTGAAAAGTCCTTGACTAGTGAAAACCCTACTTAGCAACAACTAAAACATCAGTGTGTTATCAACATTCTTCTCATACTAAATCCAAAACACAGCGCTGTACCAGCTACTAGGAAGAAGATTAACTCTATCCCAGCTGAAATCAGGACAGATGTATTTTGAGTACAGATTTTCCCATGAGACATATCACCATAATAGACAGAAATTACCTATAAGAATTCTGTTACTAACAAAGTAAGTTATAGATAAGTCAAGTAGGTACTATTTCAAGACACTCAGATGATACGCATTAAAAATTTTCTTATATTAAATGTTAATTGAGTGCCTCTGCTAGTATATTTAAAATATACTAGAGATGCATACTATAAGCATATATATGTATTGTATGTGAGCATACATATATATGTGATATACTTCGATAAACTAAGTAAATTGCTGTGTATAATTTTGAAGATACCTTGAACTAACAGTACACAGGGGTTGGTATTGATGTTGAGCTCTGGAGCTGTATTTGAAAGCTGAAGTTACCAAGACAAATAGGAAAGGGGAGACAGAATAACAGATACATACCATATTCAGGAGGAAGAGTTCTTCAGAAAAGTATGTCTGTGTTCCTCCAGCAGGATACGGATTGGGTAGGAGATGATCAAGAGGGGATGCAATGACCCATCCACAGTGGCATCAACCTTTCCTTTACCACAAATAAGTAGATTCCTCCAGACATAGGAAAATAGTAAGCAGGCTGAGCTGGAAGAGGTTCTGACATTAGAAACACTAATTTGTTGCTATTATTAAAACTGTGGTAGATATTGCCTGTTATGACAGGGAAGGACTCAAGATGTTTATGAATATTAGATCTAGATAGACTTGAAGCGATACCATGGCATAGGAAGTCCATCTTCTCCTGTACAAAGCTAAATCAAGTTATTAAGTTAGGAATAAAATGCAAATAAGAATACTTCTAGCATAGCTTACTTTGATGAGTTGCTTAGTTGCTTGAGCGAATCCTGGATGGTGATTGGAAGATAACCTAAAAAAGGAGAAGCTTAAATGCTTTGGCTACTCTGGAATTTTCATGCAACGGAGGCCATCTTTCTTGTAGCCTGTTATTTGTAAGAGCTTATACTTATTAGCTAATTGTCAAAGATTTGTCCATTTATATTGGCGGTAAATGTATTCCATGGAGCGTGAATGACTATTGCCACCCTTGACCAGGCTAGGAAGAGAGCTCAGAACATACTAATATTCTCGTGTTTCCCTATAGCAAAAATGTTCAAGACTTTATATTGTTTATTAATTCCACCCCTGTTTTCCCTTCCCTTTCAGTATTGATTTCTGTTCTGTTTTGCATGTACTTTCATATTCTGAGAATTTTACACACAGAGATATATACATATATTTAAAGTCTATTAAAGAGTGTATGTTCTGAGTGGTATTAAAGAAGTGCTGACCTTTTGCAGTTCTTATGTATGCTGAAGTTTGAACACTGGAAACTTCATTTGTGATACAGACTTATGTGGATTAAAATTCCCTATAATGAAATTCAGTTTCTTGTAGAAAGGTACTCTTACCTGAAAATCCTTGCTTCTGTCTCTGTGAAGGAATCTGATATGATATGATTACTAATATGAAAGCATGTAGTTAGACCAACTGATATGGCATAGCTGAGTTGCTAAGACACTAACACCAGGGAGTCTTCAGCTTTTCTAGCCAGACATAGATGTAATATTGTGATTACTCTCATCTGATCCTGGAAATGTTCAGAAACGGTACTGATGGACTGCAAACTCAAATGTACCTCAGTCTAGAGGTAGCGTAGAAGATGCAAAAAGGAGAGAGAGAGTGGAGTACAAGAGAGAAAAATAATAGATGATCTCCATTGTCTAAGACTTAATTTCTTTATTAAAGAGAATTAAAAGATTTTGAGACAAGTGTATTGGTTGAATTAAAGAACTAAAGGCCCAAGTTGGTATATACAAATTATAAACCTCTTGATTTTTCAGAGGGTTATAATTTCAAAATAGTTAACAGCAATAATACATGCGGTAAAAAAAAAAAAAAAAAAAAATTAAGACTTTGTCAGGAGGCAAATCGGGAGCTGACACTTTTATTTAAGTGGTATTTCATCTTGAAGTCTGCTGGTTAGTAATAAAAGTTGATAAATTATTAACTCAATGTAATAACTAATTGCATTACTATCTCCCAACTCAGAAATACTTGTAACTATCTTTGCTGTCACAGCAAGCACAAAGAGACACACAAAATTCCAGAGATTCAGAGCAGTTCTCAAAAAAGAAAACTTCAGAGAGGTTTTGACTTGCTTGTGCATTCGACATAGGCAACAGATTAGCAGTCCACATACCTAAATCACAGTGGCAATTGCCATGAAAAGCTTCTCAATGAGACTCCACAAGCTGCAGAGTTGCACAGCATCTCAGGAGAAGGGGAGATAAAGGGCCCATGTCAGAAGCTGCAGCACATACTCGCGCAGATTTCCCACCTTTCCGTCGTGGATCCACGTGTGCCAAAATGACAATTTGGCTTTTGGCAAATGGCACCTACTCAGTGCATCTCCAAAATGTTTTAGTTGGGAGGTCTGCCCTTTCACCACTTGGATGACAAATCCTTTGTCATCTTTTCAGGGAGAGTTATGTATGCCTCTAACTTGCTCTTTCTTGAAGCTCTACTGGGCATTTTTTGAATAGATAGGGAAAAAATAAAAGGAATTGTGTTGTAACACAATAATCATAATAATTACTAACATAACTCTATTATTCCTTGCAACAATAATTTCACAGCAGCAGAGGTATGTTTTAATATCAGGTTGCCTAGAAGTGCCTAATCTCAGACCAATTCTAAATGCAAAGTGAAGCAGTAAACACGCTTGTTGGGGTTATCCAAAATAACACTACTAAGTGTCTCATTCCATTTTTTCCAGCTAACTGATGGCCAGAATGAACTATTATGACTGAGAAAATTTAAAAAGCAGATGAACTGCAGTTATAACCTCATATTAAAGAATACACACTTTATACACCCCTTTTTCTGAAGAGCTCTGGCTTCAGCCCATCATACTGTCTCCAAACTGCCTAGGTCTCTTACACTCGCGAGTTTGTTGGTCGAAGACTTTCTCCTCTATTGTGAGCACTTCAATGTGTAGCATAGGCGAAGACTCTGGTCCAGCACTTAAGGTATTCTCTTCACTTTAAAGGTGCCTGCCAACTTGAACTGGTGTGTATTTATTTGCACTCCACATAATAAAAATAGGTCATGTGATAGGAATACGCAGAGTTGCTTGATATAGCTACTAGTTTATTTAATTTTTCTGTTGTGCTTTTTCTTTCCAAATAGCAACTTACATTGAGTGGGGAAGGCTCTGCAGTAAGAACTGCTCTATTTAGGTAAATTGTATCTCAAGATTTAGCAGGTATAATGTAGGTCACAGTTCTCCAAACTGTGCTTAAGGTTTAGAAAGACACTATGCTTTTAGGGTAGAGTATCAGTGATGACTTCCAGGGATCAGTCTTTTGCTGTGACCACAAACTGCTGTTCAGTCGTATTCCCTGCTTGATCCCAAATAGCTTTTTCCGAGCAATGAAATGCGTGAGGTGGGGGCGGGGAACTAAGCAGCTCTTATTGCAAACTTTCTTTGTGATCCTTCTCCCTGTGAGCAGTGAAGTGCAGCGTTAATGCTTTTGCTACACAGGGGCTTCCTGGATTCCTTAAACATATGGATGAATCCCATTTTTTTTACAGTGGGGACAGGTGAGGGATGAGCATTAGCAGAGGAATCATCCTTATCCTGCCTCATTACCGAGTCTCAGTTCTGAGCTGGAGAGAGATCACCTCTTCAGAAACTCTCAGGCTCAAAAGGTACTTCATTAGCCTCTGTGCTGAGATTGCCAATGAGTGCCAATTAGTTCCAGGAGGCATTTGTTGCTGTAATAGAAATGCCTTCTCTGATAGAAATGGTAATGATAGCAGGAGAACACTGCCTGGGCTAGGCTCACCAGGTCTTATGTATATTACCTTGGCTGAATGCTTAGTGATTTTGTAAATCGTGCTAAGTCACACTGCTTGGACTACATGCAGATCTCTCTCACCAGTTTTGAGTTTGAGTCAGCTTTCTGTAATTGATACATACTTCCTGATCAAGGTTAGTCTCTTGATTTCTATAATCATCAATGTTTGCCTGTTATTTCATTGCAAGTATACTGAACAAACTCTGGTCTTTAGCTGGTCTCAGATTTATGTAATTTATTGCTCTGATTCTACAGAGGAAGAGAGAATATTTCATATTAAATATGTGTTTATTTGCTTTAAATTGAATTTTACTGCATTTTGTATATTAATTCATATTTATTGGTTCTTCATTTCTTCTTTCTGCCATTCCAGTAGATCTTTTTTCTAACATATAAATTTTCCTTCAGAATTAATACAAATTACCAATAAGATGTCAGCACCTTGTCACTTTGTTGTTCAACTTTACCCTCTCTCCAGTTAGGAAAGATATTTCTCGAATTTGTGCCCATTCAATCATTGTTCTCATTAGTCCATTAAAAGAAATAGCTTACGCCTTTTTTTTATGTGCATTATTTATTTTTTGCCTGATGCTCTAACATCGCTGCCAGTTCAAAGTCTGCTCTCGTTTTTACTTTAGCTGGTAACGAGCATTTACTAGAGCTGTGCTAAAGGTATGGGAAGGCATTAATTGTCATAAGGTAAATTTGCACGTCTCCTACCAGTGTATTTGTACTTGCATTAGAAGAGGAAGAGGCTACCTCTTCAGTCACAGACATAGAACAGAAGGCTATGGCATATTGCCCAAGCAACTTTGCGTCTCATTTCTCATCCTGAAGCAGGAGCACTTCTGCAAAGAGCACTGCTGCAAGTGTCCTTGGCCCTGCTCTTTCACGGGATGGGGCAGGTTTGCTTGCGCTTCCATCATGTTTTATTATTTTGCTAAAGCTGATCATGCTGCAAACACCAGCTTCACAAAACCAAAGTCTGTGATAATTCAGCATTAGTGTATGTCTCTGAACAAGCCAGTCAATGTGAACAGAAAATATAGCTAAGCTTGAAAGTTTGTGTGGGGTAGAGTTAAGCTGCTGTAGGAAAATACTGCTGACTAACAGTGCCTTCTCCTGTCAGCTTCCAGAAAGGTCTTTTAGCTTGTCCAGATTGTGAAGTAAAACATCTCATGCACCCAGAGGTGGTATAGTTGTGATTCACCCAACAGAACATTTGTCACCTTTTGTTCCACAATGTGATCACGCCTGACTGCGTATGTGTGCTGTCTGCATCCATGCTCAAGCATGAGTTTGGATTTACTGTCACTGGCAGTTGACATTGAAGTCTTGTCATTTTAATGACAATGAAACCTATCATAGTGGCTAGATCCTGCTTAACGAAGGATGAGAATTCGGGAACACAAGTGATTTGGGAAAAGAAATGAAAGAGCCATGAGCTGCTCTCGGGTGTTATAAAAACAAAGGAAACTTTGATTAGATATGCGGAAATATGGCATCTCTGTCCTGTGAGATGCTCAAAAATCTGCTAGACAAGGACCTGTGCAATCTGACCCATGTCTCGAGAGAGAGGGGATTGGATGGGATGACTTCCTGGAGTTCCTTCCAACTTAAATTAATCCATCATTCTAGAACTGGGTGAATGTATTTTATAGTGAAATTCTATTTGAATGTGCATGGTCTTCTAAATTAAGAAGGAAAAGAAGAGAAAACTAATAACACCCTCTTAAACTTCAACTGCTAAATTTTAATCTCATCCCTTTGAATACACTATTTGGCCCTAAAACTTCTTTCTGTGAGTTCTTAAGGTACTATTCTGGTAAGGTGTTTTTTTCCCCTTATATCTCTTGAATTTGCCTTTTTATTCTGCAACTATTTCAGCAAAAATATTCTTTACCTTATTCTCTCTTCATAGTGTGAATCTGGTTTTCTCAAAGTTCTGCTAGTCTCACAAGATAATGTAAGGTAATTTTTAATATTTTTTTTTTTTTTGGCCAAAAGTCATATTTTTCTTACATATAGGTGGGAGGGACTGAAAGATGAAAAGTGGTGATAGGTTGAGGAAGAGGAATCATGAACATGCCAGTGTACTATTGGTGAAATCAGTATAGGGAGCTTTTATAGATTTAGGCTAAGAAATTTTAGAAAGTAGTATTTCACAGACACTACTTCTCATTTACTTGTGTATAGGGAAGCTCTGCTAGGAGCCAGGATGTGGGGAAAAAGAACTTGCAGGTTTGAGGCAAAGATTTGATGGTTTTCAAAGTTTCAGATTTGGAAACAAATAACGTCTCTTAAAGTAAGAGAACTGCCTACCTTAAGAAACCAGACTGTGCTTGAGGGAAAGGCTAATAGCTTTGTAAATTGGAAATTGCTTAAAACAGTTTGCTTAGACTAGATAAATGCAAACATCTACAGAAATGGTGAAAAAGAAAGGAAACAAAGATAAAATTTCTGAACACATAAAGGTTTTCTCCTTAGCTTTGAGAAATAATGGTTTGGAAACTGCAAATGGAATTTTTTTTATATTCAGTGGGGTTAAAAGAGGCTCATTTCCTTCTTAAAAACAAGAGTAGAGAAGAAAGGCCAGTCTGAAGTGTACGCTACATAAAATATCTGCTTCTTTTGAGTAGCTTCTCCACACTCTATATGTGTGTGTGGCTACAGCAAATTTCATTTTCCTTTCATTCCAGTTGCTTGCTTAGCCTATGGTTCAGGCAAAAGTTGTTCCCTCCTCTTCGGTGGTGCTTTGAAATTCTACAACTATGTTTCTTGTATAATTGTATTTTCAGGTAGATTTAGTTCCAAAACAAAAGTGAGGTGTATCATCAGCCTTTACTGGGCTGGTTTCAAAACCAAAGCAAGTCATGCACTATGCAAGAAGCTTCCACTGTAACATTGCAAGTCACCCAGCGTGGCAGACCATAAAATACTCTCCAGTGATAAAAATAATAACATAAAGAAACAAAGCAATACAAGTAACAGTACTTGGATAACACCTTAGTGACTGGAGGGTCCCACTTATTGATCTAATTTTTGTAGGGAAACACATATACCAGGTAGAATTTCTCAGCTCTAGTATACATTAGAGGCGTCAGTTTGTTCTGTAAAGCAGAAAAAGAGTAAGATAGTCCTAAATAAGTGCAAGTGTGATGTATCTTATACTAGTGAAGAGCTTTCCCCTTGGAGAATTCAGTGAAATTTTCCTTGGATTTATGAGGTGATAAAGTTAAATTATACTTACTTTATCTTATTAAAGAAGGGAAACAAGCTGCTCAGCCTGCCATAAGCTATTATGTGTGATCTTGCATCTCCATGAAATCGTCGGAGCATTACGGCTTCGGGACTCCCGGACGGTGGGTTTATCTACTCTCGTGCCTCTCAGGCATGGCATTGAGGGTTGAACTCTTTAGCCTGGGCTGGGAGACTTGTGATATCCGTGGGGGCTGCTGTTGCTCCGTGCAGCCTAGCTGCTAAACTGACAACTCTTGAACTAGAATTTCTCTGTATGGGATCTGTTTCCTAGGAATCTGTTTTCAGATGATGCATCTCAAGGGTTTTTTTTCCCTAGTGATTTCTAAGGTGATTTTTGATGACTTCCACACCACCTCCCATTCCCTCAAGTCGAATTAATCCTGGGTATAGAGATATTTTCCTGTAATACTTTTAGTGGGATCTCTTCTTTTAATAGAAATTTGTTAGGGCTCTCAAGCTGTAAAAGGTTGAAAACCACTGAACTTGAGTAATTTCCCACACGTTCCATGGGTTTTCCCTGACCACGCACACTCTAAGTGTTAATACAACTGCTTATTTGTAGCTGTTATCAATTCCAATAGTAGAACCGAAATATTTTGTTCTAAATATGTATACTTACAGATGCAGGATGATAGATTTTTTTTTTTTGTAAGTCTTCAGAAAAAATAAAACAAGACGACCTCATCACTACAATCTTAAAGGAGAAAAGAAGAAAAAGAGGTTATGTCCTCTTTTCAACTTGTGTGTGCTCATTTAATATCGAAAACTGTCTACACTAAGAAACAGTTTAGGAATTCATTTAATTTTTCTCCCTCAGAGTTTTACTAAACTTCCTCCCAACAGAGAGATGCTTTTATGTATTAATTTCTGGGAATCGTTTGCTCTCCAACACCCAGAGATGATTTCCCTAATCAGAAGATAGACCTAAATACATAGCCATTTTTCATCACTAATACATTTCATCACTAATGAATTAATTAGCGCTGTTCTCCAGGGGGGAAACATTTTCCAAGTTTTAATGTGGATTTCTTTGAAATCCCACAACTCAATAAACAGCACAATGTCACTGGAGTAATAGAAGGGCAGGGAGAGTGTGTGGGTTTTTTGTTGTTGGTTTTTTTTTTTTTTTTTTTGCTTTATGTCTTAAATAGTATGTATCACATAAACTCAAAAAGACCCTGTTGTCTCATCAGTCATAGGAAAGTGCTCAGCATGGTCGGTGATACATGAGATTTAAATGCCTTAAAATAATAAATTTGAGGGCCCATATTCTTACAAGTGTTTTATTATTTTCTAAAGGAATGAAGTATTTATGTTTAACCAACAAGCCTATTTCACATGTCAAAGAAGATTTTTTTTCTGGATTTATTCTGTTAATCAAGATCTGTTGTACTGAAGAGTACATGAATTATAAGTTATTGTTATAAAATGGAGTTTAATATAGGATTATATCAGATTTAGCTGATTTTACATGGAACTGGTTAAAAGAAAAATAGCTGAATGGTATAAAACACGATGAGGATCAACTTCATGGAATATATGTTCATCTGCCAGACTTTAGTGTGTGTATGTATCTGGTCCAGTGAACTAAAATCTCATATTAGGCGTTTGGAAGAGACTTCAGAAACTGCTGAATTTGGTTTCTTCTTCTGACTCACTGGTACAGTTTAGCTGAACACTGTCTTACCACTAAACAGGCATAGATAAAGAGTGTTTACTTCTGCTGATTTTGAAATACAATAACAAAAAAATAAAAAAGTGTAACAGATGGCTTAGCTGCTACAGGCAAGTGAAAATGCAAATAATTTAAAATTATATTAAGTTATGGCTAGTGGTTACTCATCAGCTAAAGTAGTTTATGTTGGTACTAAAGTAGCTAGTTTATTTCCCTTAGGAGACAAATTTTCCCAATACAATCCTTGTAAAATAAAGTTCCTCTTAGTGAAATAATTCCAACATTAAAATAAATAACAAAGCCCCCTTCCAAAGAAAGAATAGTTGGTATTTCGATTTATTTACTAGACTAGGCAGCTAATACAGCTTCTACAAAGTATTCGAGTGCATTTTCAGGACCAGATAATGCATTTCCAAATTATATAGACTGACAATATCAACAAAGATGCTTTATTAGTCCTGTTTTAGCCCTATGGTATCATTAAAACTGCCATTTGTGTATGACTTGATTCTGTTAATGGAAGATAGTGATCTAATTCTTAGTTATTATGTGTTATCTATGACTCTCAGATGATATCTAAGTCTCTCGCGTGATTTATTGAAAATTCACACCTGCCACTAGCACTAGAAAAGAATGTGCTGCTTTAGTTGTTTTTAAATCTTTTTTTCTGCTTTATGATGTTTTAGTCAAAAGAAAATAGAATAATTTTAATTATACCTGCTAAGGCTTGCTTTCCCACTGCAGGACATAGTGACTTCAATAAGTTATTCGTATTTTAAGTCAGGAGCTTAAGGCCCCATGAGGGCAGTATATGAGGGAAAGACAGTAACAAATTCTCTGATGGAGAGATGGAGCTTTATAGTCAAACTCCACTGTGCAGTGGATTTTTTGCAGAGCTGTTACGAGCTACTAACAGAGGGTCTGTAATGGCAAAGCCGACATTAAATAGGAAGATGTGAACAGAGCTTTGTGGAGAATAGCTTTACAGCTGTGAACTAAAATGTAGGCTACACATCTGGTCAGAGGCACGTGTCACTGACAGAAAAAGAACCTTGGTGATTTCTTAAATGACATTAAAATTAATGCTATACTTCCATCACTTTGCTTCTGCTACCCTGCCACATGGTTTTCCATATTTTACAGTGCACACATCATTTGAGTTCTGAAGAAAATTTGCTTAGTCAAAAAGTCAGCTGTATTCAAATTATTCATAAGGGAAATTGCATCTTAGGCAATTAAAATGTGTGCTGGGTAAAAGAAAATGTTGCTTCCTGAAGGAAAAAGCGGATGCTTGGTCTACGAGAAATCTTATTACAAATTCTTTTCTGTTACTAAGCACCTAATATTAAAAAGAAACTTGTTCTAATCAGAGAGGAACCATACCAGGGCATGGTGGAAAAAATTATTTTAGTTTACATTGGTGCTTTTTCCATTCGTGATAGAGACTCTTCCACATCTAGCCCCGCCCCCCCCGCCCAAAAAAAAAAAGTTCTGCTATTTGTATAAGGGCTTGTACATTGGTTTTATTTTCATTGGATTTTATATGCTAAATGTGATCTGCTCTGCACAAATTAATGTCCCTTTAAGTTTGGCCTGCAGTTATATGGATGATGAGAGAGCAAGACTGATGTGATCAGGTTTTGGATTCTGAATTGTGTTCCCCATATGGCACTGGGGTTAATTTACTTGAAGAAATGTGAGGGAAGTGGGTCTAGAATAAACACTGCGCTCTCATCATCAGTCTTTGACAATTTACTAGGGAGGGAAATGAGCTAGGCCATACTTAAAATTAGTCTGAGAGAATAAGGTAGTACATTATGTATCTTTTGCCCCCTTAGAATATAAATTGCCCCACTTGAGCCATTAAAAAAATTGGATTCAGCTAAATGCATGTCTAATCACTGATCTGCAATTTATGACCCTTACAGCAAAATTGTATTATTTGGGTTGTCTTTTCCTTATAAATGAATAACCCCTGTAAGCATGCTCTTCAGGTTTTTTTACTGAAGTTTGCAAACCTGCGTTGAAAAAGTGGATGAACTGAAAATACACCCTCCCCATTCATCACTTGCTTTTCCTACTTGTGGAAGAAGAAACTATTCTTGTTCATTTCCAGTCTTCTGTGTCTGAAGTGGCTAAAAGCTGACGTCATTCCTATTGATTCTGTACCAGTCAATGCCATAGATTTAAAGATTTTCTAAATTTCTGGGTCCTAGGTATTTCTCAGTTGTGTGCAAGCTTCTGGCTACAGAAGTGCTGAGCGGAAAAGGGATAATCACGTTCAGTTTTTCCATAGAATCTAGCAGAGGCCGGCCTGTGGCGTCTCTTGATGGCTGGTTGAAGGGGCGGAGATGGGGTGATAAGGAAGCCAGTCCTTCTTTTGGAGGGTTGTAGCCGGGGCATGGGGATGCAGCAGTGCCTGTGGGCCACGGGGACAAGGTTTCGGTTTCTCCTTACTTGAACCATTCAACAGAGCTAGAGGGAGAAGGGAGCCCCAGCATTTTGCCATGTACCATGCTCCCTAGGAGAAAACCTACTTCAACTTTGACTTGCAGAAATCATTGGGTGAAAGGAGATAATTCTTTTTTTGGTCTATTTGCAGCCTACCTGCTGGTGTGGTTTTCACCTTTCTTAACCTGTTCAGTCCGTCTCTGCAGCTGAATCAAATAGAATACTTAAGGCCATATCATACCATCGATTTCCAAGCAGAGTCCTATTGGATTCTGTGGGGAATTATGTTTTAAAAATCAATAGCATAATATGATTCAAAATAATAAAAAGAGAGCAAAGGGACATGGAATTTAGTTCATCCGCGACCCACGATATTGAAAAATCCATTAGTTAGTTGCACCACACAGAGCATGTACTGGGCAGTACCGTGCATGCCTCGTTCACAGGCAGAATGCCCTTATTTTAACACAGCTTATTTACTTAAACGGAGGAGAACTGCATCTGAGGAATGGAGTCCGTGACCTACCTCCTAGTTACAGTTTATCCAAGTTTATGAATTAACTGTATAAATTATAGCCATTTTTCACTGAAATGAAGTACTTAAATTTTAGCATTTTAATAACAAAATAAAGATTATCTAATATTTGTATTTTTTCATACAGCTGTATCAAAAGAATATACCCATAATCATAAATCTTAAAATAATTCCACTTAGGGATAACGTGCTTCTGTGCTTGGAAGCATTACTTCTTCTCTAGTGTCAATTTGAAGTACAAAATAAAATTGAAAAACCACAGAAGCAAGGTCTGAGCTATTGTGCATTTTAAAAAGTTTTTATGAGGGTCTAATGTTGTAAACATGGTTTTATTAATTTTATAATTTATTTGTAGAGTTTTATTGCTCCTGAATAACATAGATGTATCTCTCTTACAATACTTTGCTGTTGCTGTCTCTCTCCTCCTTTATATTCCTCAAAATTTAAGGCCTCCATTTTGCTTCGACTTTGTGATCTTCCAAATTAACAATTCAAACCTCTCTCCAGTAAAAAAATTTTGCGCTTTGCTTTTGATTCTTAACGTTTTTCCCCTTCTGTATCAACTCCTGAGCCCACTTGCTCCTATTTTGAAGAATCACAACCAGAAATCTGATTTTGAAGCTGGAGCTTTGTAACTTTTTGGGCACAGATTAGCTAACTGAGGAAAGACAAATTGGTATCCATGATCGGGGAAAAGGAGGACAGTTTATTATATATGAGCTAAATAGTTATAAATGGGATGTTTTAATACCTTCTCTGAGTAATCCTTTGTTTTGTTCAAAGCACATGTTATTCTGTGCTATCAAATATGCACATCTATTATATAAGTTAGCATTTTAAATAAATACCACATGCAGCCAGTGACTGCTTATTAAAATGTTTGTAACCTACTTTGTACATACAGCCAGCTTTCTATCAAAGCAGGAGTTAATTAGACTTGTGGGGGGAAATACAAAAATAAAACAAAATAATAATGAAAACCCTTTAAACCAATGACCCTATTTTATTGTCCAAATGGGACAATAAATCAGACAAACTCGAGCAAAGCACGGTAAATATAAGAGAGGGGGAAAGAGAAGCAAAATAAGTAGTTCAAGATCTAACCACCTTTTTGGGCACAATTTCTCCTTCTAAATTCTTATTAAAAAGTATTTTGAATGTAAATGTATGACAGCTCTTGAGTCTTTCTTTAATTTGTTGGTTCATTCTTCCAATTGCACTGCATGTCACAGGACTCTGTTTAAGAGAAATTTCCTTGGGTTTGGGTCCTGTCATACCTGGAAATAGTAAACATGGTCAATATTGTGTTGTTCTAGAGACTGGAAAACTCTTCTTTCTCCTGCTGCATCTTCCTCCCCCCACCCCCAAACACACACACACTCCCCCCGAGGAAGCCCTTTTCATGGGATTTGTTGTATGCCGTTGTGACCCCAGAATGTGAAGTACCCTGAGGAGCCAAAAACTAGTTGGACAATGCTCTAAGCAACCTGTCTCCACGACTCTGGGGCATATATTGAAATATTCCCTAAACGTCTTCAAAAAGATTATTTGAAAGAGCAAATTTATTTGCATTTATTTTCATATTTCTTAATCTAACTGGAAGAAGCACAGTTCTAGTGATCTTATCCTTTATGCGATTGTTAAATAATACAGGAATTTAAAATACGTTTTGGGGTCTGAGGTTCACAAACATATAGAATATTATACCGTAGGAAGGGAGATACTAGTAAGAGAGGCAGTGGATATATTTTAAGAGTTGCAGAAAAAACCTTCTGGATATTAGAAAGCACTTATGGGAGAGCAACGAAGGGAGCTCCAAGAAATGGTTACAAACAGAATGAAAGCTAATAAAACGTGAGACTATAGCTACTGATCTTTAACCTTAGTAACTTAAGCTGTGAGATCGTGTATAGCAGCTTATACAGTTGCATGTTTGGATGAACAAGAGTGCTGAGCAAATCTTCATGTCTTTCTTCTGTAAACAGTGCCTTGTTTAAATGTATCTGTAGATCAGTGTGGGAGTCCAGCTGTGCTTGCTGCCGCCTGAAGATAAACAAATATCAAATAAAAATCTATAATCTTGGGAAAGTAAACTATAAAAGAAAAAAAATTATGCCTTTGAGAACAGATGGATGTGGCTGAGCGAAGGCAGCTAGATCTGGTGATCAGCAGAGACGCACTGGTGACAATTAGAGAAGAGAGCCCATGAATGAGTCTTAATCTGAGGAGTCCTAGTGGGCTTTCTGGCAGTTTTCCCAACTCTTTGTGAGGGAAATACTGGGGCACTTTGGCCCCAAACAGTAAAAGGCCATGTCGCCTTCTTTTGCACATGATTGGTATGTATCGTCAAGGAGATGGACACCAAATGCAGCTGCAACTGTGAAATATTGTGGTATTTATATTTAAAAATGTCTCAATTAAACACTGTATTTTTTTACATGTACACGAGTAGAACTTTAAAGATGACAAGAAAGACAGCTTTGGATTGTGGGATGAAAAATAAATAGATAAAAACAAGGAAGGGAAATTGGTTGAGTTTATTTTATTTTTGATGGCTTCCTGTGTAAAGCTGGAAAATGATCAAAGGCAGATGATGCATGTGTATGTTTCAACCTCTTCTATTCTGTCTCTATTATTTGGGGATTTTTTGCAACTTTAAAATGGGAAGTTGAAATGTTCCATCTTGAGAACAGGAATGAAACATTTTGCATTTTCTGAAAGCAATCAAACAAACCCAAATACACCCAAAGAACACGGACTGTTGAATTTCACCCAATTAAAAACAGGCAATGAAAAAATAGCATTTTCACAAAATAAGCTGTTTTTTAAAATGCGTAATATTAGATTAGAATTCACCATTTATTCATCCATTGATATCAGGCCCCCTTTACATCTATCTAGGCACAATATACTTCTGTACATATTTTTGTGAATTCTTTCGGATTAAATTTCCAGTACTCTTAAAGTTCTTCAAATGTTCTGTCATAAAATGTATATTTACCACAACGTGCAATTGTAGGGCAACATTGCACTATTCAATGAGTGCTCTGTAATCTATTATTACCTGCATGCTGTAAAAATGCCCTCAAAATGTGGTATCTGTTTAATACCTGCTGATAGCAAATATCATGAAACAAGAAAGATCCTGACAATTGCAATTGGGAGGTTTGTTCCAACTCCTACTGACGCCAGTAATAGCCTATATCTTCACTTAAGTGGATGATGGATCTGGCACCATATAAAAAGAATATGCCAGATTTCTTGCTGGAGATGTGTACAGTGGCACCGGAAGCATGTATCTTTAAATTTGTGTTCTTTTTTTTTTCCCCCCTTTGACCATTTTGTTTTACCTACTTGTTTTTTCCATACGTGCTGCAAAATGTAAGGGTGATTGGAACTGCAGCATATCACTTTCCAAATGGTCTCTGCACAAAGGTATGACAGAAGAAATTGATTTTCACTTTTCATCAATATTTCTAAATTGTAACGCATATTTTGCAGTAAAAGAAGATGCATCACCCTGGATTTTTTGTCAGCATTCCTGAAACAAAGCGCATTAAAAGCTACTAGCATGGAAGTTTCAGCTTAGTAATTTACAGGCTACAAATGGATTTCTTTCTCAGAGTGATAAGTCGGTCAGTGAACCATGTATTGTACATAGATGATGGGCAATTCACTCACTGGATGTGGTTTTCTGGTGTTTCTCCTCAAAGTTTGTAGCATAGAATGAATTTTGACTGAGACTTTCTGGACCTTTCCAAATATCATGCATTATTTAGCTGTTAGCAAATGGGCTCTGGTAAACCATGATGAACTGAGCATCCCCTTCTAAGCTCATTTTGTTATTACTGGTAGAACTTGAAGTATTGGTTGAGTTGGTTTTGTACACCTAATAATAGGTCATCTCTAAAATTCCGTATACAGAAAAGTTAACTGTGACTTTTTCATGTATTCTCATTCATCATTTTTACCCGGCTAGCAGCAGGTCTTATCAGCTGATCCACAAAGCTGCTCTGATCCCTTGCACCTCCTCTGCTTACGGGTTTAGCTCAGGTAGAATCTCCTGGGAGACCATGTTTTCTAGGAAGTACTGGCACCGTTCTACATCTTTTCTGGATGAATTTGCTTGTCTGTATTTGCCAAACTTTTTGCTTTGATGTGTACATTCAGATAAACTCTATATCAGTTTTCTCTTCCTGGAATTAGAAGTGAAAATTGGCTTCTGGGAGAGGCAAGACTAAAGTAGCTCATACCAGCTTAACAAGACAGCTGAACAAGACACCTGTTCAATTCCATTTATCTGTTAAAGTTATTTCTTGAGGACCCTGTGAAGGTTTTACTTAAAGGTATATCAGAAGAGCTGTGTTAAAGCTTCTAGAAGACTTTAAATTAAATATTCTTGTACTGGAAAACCAAAGTTTAATCACTCGTGCTTATCATGCACTTTTTGGCTGAGGAGCATTACAATATATATGTGTATATCATACACACAAGTATGAGTATTAACACAAATAAATGGGACTGGAGGGAATCTGACAGAACATGTAATCCGTTCCCAAAAAGATGTTTGTCTAATGTTCTTAAGAAGCTCTAATGATGGAGAACTTACCACCTTGCTTCATTATTGTTAGATTTTTTAAAAATTCGTATTTATTCAGATCATCTTTGTTGCAAATTAAAATCATTTCCAGCTAGTGTTCAATACAGATCTTTAGTTCACTTGTCTAAGCACCGTTTGCTTGATATTCAGATGTCTACTGTAAATAATTATGACAATTATATCTGGTGTTATGTATACATTCATTTACTTTTTATTGATGTTCCACAATGCACGAATGTGCATCCTGAATCCCCAAAATATTCTCCTGATCAACCTGAGAACATATTGTAAAACTGTAGACCAATACATCTGAGTACATTTTATTTTTATTGTAACACAAGAAAACCAAATTTAAGCACAGCGAGAACAATACTATTATTATTAGTTGTACCGCTTCCTTTCTTACCTCTTTTTTAAGTCTTCATGTTGTTTCCAAGAGTGCTCACTCTTGAGGTGAGTACTTTTTTTTTTTTTTATTTTCACACACTAAGTAAAACATGTTTAAGCTGCTAAGCTTAGCTTAGAGGAATGAACTTTTCTATACTGGAAACTAATTCTGGGCAATCTTAAATTTTCAAGTTACTTGTTTATGTGTTTCAAGGCACAGTTCCGATATAGTCTTTTATTTTTGTTAGAATTTGTCCCTGTCCTAAGTGTATGCCTATTAATAAATTGCCGTAACAAATTAACTCATTATGGGACCTAGGCATTGTGCAAGTGTGGGCTGAAATAAATGGATTATACTGAGATTACAAACCGTCTGGCTGGCCTGGAAATGAAACTCAGATTCCAAAAGGAGAAGCTGAAAGACTTCGTTCAAGGATATAACGACTGGAACTTAAACCCCTGTTTTTCTCTAGTTTCACCATATGCAAAGCCTGCACACGAGCTAGCAGTGATCCAGTGCCTGACTAAGGACACAAGGACTGCACTAATTTTGAAATTAGTTTTAAATAATCATGACGGGTGACAGCAATGAAAAAATATCACAAAACATTCCCTCATTATCTCCAAATATAATACTTAACTACGGTCCTACCTATCTATTAACAATTGACTACAGGAAACTGTAGATCTTGCAGCCAAATCAAATTAGAAATCAATATTTGTTTTCCTACCTTTTGAAAGCAAAACATTGAAAAAAACCCATAACATTTTAATCATTTTACAGCAATGCTAAATTAAATTAATCTCTGTGGGCTAGGCTGCACCTCTAAGCACAACAGCTCTAAGGAGGAATGTGTTTGAAGAAGAGGATGGAAAGAAAGGGAAAAAGGAGCGGGGAGAGGGGAGATAGCAGAGGTGGATGTTGGTTAGTTGGTATGCAAACCCATGGGACTGGAGTCAGTCTGCATGGAGATGTGAACAAAATGCCCCCGAGGAAGCCTCGAACGGGGCAATACCCAGCTCTCATTATTGTTTCTACTAAAAAAGAGAGTATGCACATCTCTTGTGGACTGTATAAATGCAAGGAAGGTTGCCTTTCCCCAAATTAGTTGGGTACAGCCACCTTCAAGTGTGCAATATGCCTAGCCATCCTACTCAGCAATAACTCTTCCCTCTTTTTCTTTTCTTCCGGCGCCTCCCCCCCCCCCCCCCCCCTTTCCTTCCTCCAGTAGCTGGATTTTGGAAGGGTTTTCATTTTACAGGAAATATAAACTATTGATTTTCTCTCAAAATCAGAATGAAAAATAGATTTTTAGATTTCCTAGGGAATGGAAATTCTGCCTTTCATCCAACCTTTATCAAAGACCAGGGAGTAAATTCCCGCATGTTCTATTAACCTCAATAACGTTCTGAATCTTTACGCCAGCTAAGGCAGGCTTCCAGCATACTTGCTCCCAACAGCCATTCCAATGCTCGTTGGGTACCTGAGCATAACTCACCAATTGATTGAACAGTAATTTCAGAGCAGGTTCTTCTTTCACTTCTCTTCTCCCATCTGCTTCTTTTGTCACTCAGCATTTTCTCCTTTCTCCCTTTTTCCTTTTGCCACTACCCTATGATCAGAGTATTGCTCAACTGGTAACCTGAGACTGCTGAATTAACTTCTTGAGAGAAAAAAGATGGAAAGAACATTTGTGTCTGCCTATTTATACTGAACGTATAGTGGTATGACATAGTACGTGTACACACGGGAACCTCTTGGGGTAAACTGTTGATACTGTCTACGAATATTTCCAGACCACACATGTGCACCTATATAAAGTCTGTTCAGGGTAGTATTATACTTTTTGTTGTGGGGGTAGGGGTATGAAAGCTTATAAACTTTTTTTTCATCATAAAAATAAATTTTGCTTTTCCTGGTGCATGTACTCTTCAAAATATGTTCATTCCATATGCACCAAACCTGTGAAAACAAAGGTGTGAGTTTTCTTTGCTAAAACATGTTAAACTGCAGGTATATAAAAAATATAAGAAAGAAATCCATGTGCTGATATATTAAAATGGAAATAGTAGTAACTTCTTTGTTTAAATAAAATGTGGTTATCACTTAAACAATAATAAGGGAGATTAAGTTTAATCATTTGTTGTATACCATTGTATTAGCTTTAATCAGAAACAAAGTCTCCATAATATGTGATGAAATAATTGTAGGTATGTGAAAGGTGTTTTCACCTGTAAAATAATTTGGCTTAATTTCAAAGATGTGAACCAACAGTGTGCAGCCTACTAGATAAAATGTCTTTTTTTGTATATTCCAGGTGCTTTATTCACTTCCTTGTTTGCTGAAAATCATATTGCATTGTATTGCGGAACAATAGGTAAGCTCTTCAATATCTAATTTAATACCTGTCAATACTTACGGGTACAAATGGAGGAAAACATTCTTATAAACTGACTTGCACTTTAAAGATCAAAATGTGTTTAATTTATTTTTTTGAACATACACTGCATCAAGCTCTAATTTTTATTAACATTTCTGTTCATTTGTTCCAACTAGTGTGATTGTAAATTAATTCTTATCAACTTTTTGAGCAGAAATAGAAAGTAAATATACCTGAGCTTAAAAGTAATCATAGCGAAGGGAGAGCCAAACAGCAAAAGGACGATACAGACATAAAATGAGCGATGACTATAAAAACAGTATTATCTGTAACAGAAAAAGATATTTTCTTAGTCCCTGGTCTGCTCTTTATTTGTAATTTCTGTGTGTGTCCGTGTGTACATACAAACATGTCTTAAACCTGCTGCACTCAGTTTAATATTAATTTTTTCCCTTAGTGCAAGCAAACATCAAAACAGTATTATGCTCTTGTCCTTATTTAAATTCTAAAAACAAGTATACCCCAAAGTGATGTTTTTCTTTTTTTATTGTTGTTTTGCTTCAATATTTTATTCATGCAAAGTGGTAAGTAGGTTAGTAGGTATAACGAACATACTTAACTCCAAGTATCCATTTTCTTCTCTGTCACAATATTCCCTTTATATTTCAGGTTTAGTAGCCATATTATAAATGAAACACCAGCCTCTTGTCTGTGTCCAAAAAAATCCCATTACAACAGCAAAAAAAGAGTGAATTACCCTTTAACTGATTTTAGCTATGGTGGAGTTTTAAATCGTGCGGCAAAAGCCTGTTCTTGAACTCCCCATCCCTTCCAAGTGTTGCGGAGTCTTGTCAGAAAAACTGCATACTGCATACTTGCAAAGTAACAAATCTGCTTCCTCTTTCTTCCCTGCTTTTAAACATAATTTTGAAGTATTACAAAGAAAAAAGCAGACAGAAGGGTATTTCCTAATTCTGTATCTCCCACCCAGCACCCTACAAATTTTCGGTTTTAACCATGTCAGTACATTTCTTTTTGAATTCTTGTTGCTGCGTGAAAACAATATGAATATAAATGTGAAAATTCTCAGTGCAAATAATAGAACAATTTGGCTATAGAGAAACAGTAAAATGGACATTAGATAAATGTGCTATCGAATGAAATTATCCCTGTAATGTATGTAATGTAATACCTAACACTGATTCTTCAGTCTGGGTCAGCTTTGGGTTTCTTGCTTTTTTTTCTCTTTTTTTTTTAATGCAACACGATGCTAAAGGTAACCCTTGTCTGATGTGCTGCATAAAAAAAGGCAATGACAGATCATTTACACAAGGATGCTCAAAGTTGTTCTTATCAAAATTACATTCAGTTCAGTGTTTCTGCTGAGAAGTGACACTTAACCATATTCCTTGAAATAAACTATATTCAAGCACCATAATATTATATAGTTTGGATGCTGTACATGAAAGTTTATGTTGACAAGATTGTTGCTAAGTTGTGAATTTCATGGTGAGATTTCAAGATGTGTTTAAAATACAAACTTTGAGAAATCCCAAACAAATATCATAAATATTATTTGTCATAGATCTCGTTTAATTAAGCAGTCTTGTTTCTTTCCTACATAACTATATTTAATCACAAGAAAAAGAAAATAATTTCTTTCAAAATATATAGTGAAATGTCCAACCATTTGTTTCACTGAAGTTTTAGTAGCTTTCTGTGGAATAGCTGCATATGGAAGACTAAAGTTAATTACTTTTTTTTTTTTTTGATGTTGCAAGGGCTCCTTCTGGAATAAAAATAATGTGTGACCCATGATGTATGAATAATGTTTCTTAATTATTTTTTTTAAAGACCTCTAGATCTTATTTATGCCTACACTATTTAGGGGAATAAATTAAGTTTAGGTTTGTTTTTTATCTATTTTATTGAGGTACGTCGAAAAACCTAAGCATGCCAACTTCCTCTAGTAGCATTCATTCTTCAATACCTGCAGCCTATCCCATATTTCAGCTAATTTGGTGAAGTTGGAAAATCAATTCTGTTTTACAAATACTAATGCTGTGATCATTATCTTTGCTCTAAGGGCTTACATTTGAACACAACATAATTCAGATTAATAATGCATATTTAATAAATGCTAACATAAGTACCAAGGAGGCACTTTGGTTTCCAAATGAATCTCAGCATACGGTTGTAATATCTAATCAATAATTAATTATAAACTAGTTGACCCAATAGACTCTTGCTACTTGCACGTATTAAAAAAGAAGAATCTGGTAAGCAGATTGGAAAACTAGAAAATATAATGTATAATCTCTTTTTGCACTTTCTCTTCACTCAGGCACGAGATTAAGATTTATTTAGTGTTCAAGAGCCCTTGCAATTACATACATAAAATTAAAAAAGAAGGTAAATCCTAAATACAGGGGCAAGTATACCAACACAGTGCAATGTATATGTGACCCATGATCCAGTCACATCCAGTCAGGGACCTGGTATGCTTTCAGTGGACTTGGTTGTGAAACAGCCTTTATACATATGACGGTGGCTAAAGATGCATAAGGCATCTTATTCCTGTGTTAGCTGTTGGTGGCATAGTTTGCAAGCAAAGTTGATGCAAGGACAGTCCTTCCAAGATTGTTACAGTCCTTTCTATACATTATACTTAAGGGATGAGTGAGTATCTGCTAATTACCAGTGCTGAACAACTCCAAGTAGCTTGCACAGGCCATACAATACACCGGGAGTGACATCCTAGCAGCAATGCACCATGACAACCTACTAACCATATAAACCATAAAAAAGACGGAAGATTGCCAAGTCCAACCATATCTCTGTTGCAGAGCACCTTTTTATGGCAGATTGCAAAGTGCTGACCGGTGACCTCAGTGGAAGTTGAATTGCAGATCCAGAGCTATCCCCATCATTGGGACAGCATCTGACTTTGACTGTAATCAGTAATCAGGGAGAGGAGGCAGAGAAGAGAGTTGGATTAATACATTAAGAAACTGCCAGAAATTGAAACAGCTGAAATATTTCAATAATGAAGGTGACACTATACAATGGACTAACCAAATATTTATGTCACTTAGGCTGCAAAATTGTTCCAGATCAAGGCTCTGAATCACAGCCATTCCAGGCTTTGATGCTCTTCCTACTCACCACATCATGCTGCTATTTGCTTACCAGCTTTATTGCTCCATTTTTGGGAGGAGAAAAGTCTGCTTTCTCTTATCTCCTGAGCTGTGACTACACTGTGACAGAAACAGAAGTACATAGAAGCAGACTATGGCTTAGTTGACCTTAGCTCTATGGAGAAACTGTTGTGCACAAAACATGTCTGTAATGATTCTGTATTTCTGCTAACCATGCAGTTTTTTTAATGACAGAGGTTTATTACCGTACGAAAATGTTGGAAAAAAAAAAATGGCCAAAATTTTGGTTCTGTTTCTGCACTCCCTTTCAACAGTTTATACCTAATGATATTATCTGGCCAGATTCTCTGATGGAAAAATATGTATGTTAATTACTATTACTTTTAGATTATACATGTATTGCATATATATGTAAGAGAATGCCAGCAAACCTATTGCCCACGAGCCATGCAAACAGAGAGGCAAAGAAAGATTCCTTGAAGAGGGTCAAATCTCAACAGATCAGGCAGGCCAGTTGATGTTTAGATCCCACCTGAAGCACACTGCAGACCTCCTCTCTCTGAGATACGATCAGGTGTAGATCTGTGCTAGCATCTGCACAGATGCTCAGCTGAAGGAGAAATTGCAAGAAGTCTCTTCCTCTTGGCAAGGATGGATAGCTTTCACAGCACTTGACCATTCCTGACTGTAAAGATTTCTCTGTTGTGCACTGTCAAATTGAGGTTAATGCTCATGCATTTTGTTTCTAGCAAATAGATCTAGCATATTGATGGAAAAGTAGACCCTGTTTCCCGAAGAACTGTCCTCATTTCAAGCATGTGAAAGCTGGAAGCCTGTTTCTCTGAGGAGCAGCAGTTTGTGTCCCTTTGGCTGACACTGAGAAGTTCGACACTGCCCTCTTTTGCCTAAGCTTGGACTAGCTGCCACAATGAAGACCTTGAGGTTTAAATGTTAGATGTTTACATAGATAACCATACTTTCTTATGAGGTCAAAGGGTATTTTTTTTTAAGCAGTTCACTGTCATTAAATGTAAGTCCAGTTTTAATATAGTTAGCTCTCGTTGACTCTTCCACTAGGAGCAATCTTTCACTGTGGAGCACAGAAAAAATTACTTGTGACCCTTAAGAACTTTAAAGAATATCAAAGACTACTTCTGCTAGTGAAAAAGCACATGCCTGCTGGTATGGTTGAGTGGAATCTGGTGCATTAGCAGTATTAGCAAATGCCTTGAGTTTTACCCAAATAGTTCAGTAACAATGCACAGTAATATCTCTAATATCTGTCTTTAACAGCATTGTATCCTATGAATCCCCTGTGATGATTTCAGCTAACTTTGGGTACTAGTCCATGGTGGATTTCACCCTGCAGGAAACCCCTATTCTTTTGCTGGGCTTGTCTGAGCGTGCTTACCTCCTTTGATTTTCTGATTGTGGTGTTTCGCACTTCTTAAATCAATTTGTAGGTGGCTTAGATCAGAGAACTGAGCTTTGAAAAGTAGGTTGCAGGCTTCTGGTCAAGATTTAGATTAAAGCTAACATTTGTGAACTTCTTACGAGCTTAGTTTCAAGGTTCTAGTTTGGCAAATAGGAATAGACCTGGTTTGTAGCATTCATAAGAGAGGTGGATTCAAGATCCTGACTTTTCAAAAGTTCAGAAAGAGGGAGGCTAGATCTCATGTTCTGGTTTGGGTTCTCCTTTGCTTTATTATTGAGAAGTGTGTACATTTAAAAAAAAAAAAACAAAACCAAAACTGACCTACATAGGCATATTCAGGAAAATTGTAATAATAATCTCAAAATATATCTGACAGCTGTATCTCTGATGCAGTATCTCATGATATCGCCTTGTTTTTTTATGTCTGTTACAGGGTTATGCTTGTATATTCCTGAAACAATGGACTTTTAGTCTTGCTTTAGTAACCAGACAGTAATCACATGTTAGTAGATGTACTCTGGTATATGGATTGCTCCTTTTTCACTTACCAGCCACATTTTGGCAACTTTCTACTTGTATAGTAAGAGCAGAACTGTCAAAGAGTTTACTAATTCATTACATTAAGGATGCAGCAAAATGATTGATGTGTGATTTAACAGTTTATTATTCTTCATTAAAAATGTAATAGAACATTAACAGAGTTTTGTTCTCAAAGGTATTACATGTAGAGGAAAGAGAGAGCGGCTAGAACGGAAAATAATAGTACAGGTTTGTATCTTTTTAAAGTTGCATGACAAATCGTATTTGCTCATCCCGAAGCCTCGTTATGCAGTAAAACAGAGTTAATGAGAAATCAACCCCACTGCTCAGAGATCTTAAATTTTGGCAAATCTCAGCTCATCGTCAGTTTGAGATGCATAAATCTGATCTTTGGTCTCCTCCCCTGTAGCTTCTATGGAAGTCTACTCTATGCAGCTTTCTAATTAGTGACTCCAGAATAGCAAGCAGGTACATCATCCTCGTTATCAGTAGTGTTTCTGGCTATGTGTAATAGCTTTACGCCAAAACTTTTCCATTGTTTTCTTTCCTGCTTCCTAGATCTATCTCTTTTTTGTGAAAGGGGACACAGCAAACTAATAAGGAAATAATTAATTTATATTTTTTCTTTTCTACTTATAAATTGTATATAAATAATCAATGAGCATGTTGCAGGCGTGAGATGTTGTAAGAACAGTAACAGATAATGCTATAGATGTTACAGTCCAGAAAAAAGGCAACTCATTACCCCTTTGCACTTCATAGATAAAACAGTTGCTCACTTATGAAACACATAATAATCCTTTATTACCTTTTGTTAATTTATTTATAAAGCAGGATCAGATTCCTTATACTTAAAATAGAGAAAGTGTATTTCTCAAATGAAAGAATTATTAGAATAAGGTATCCATACTATTTTTCATTTAGAACACTACATGAAACAATTTTTAACAGCTTGATAGTGAATTAAGATTCTAATCATTTTTTGTGGTGTCTGAATAGAATTACTTTTCTGTTAGATGCCCTGCATGTGCATGAACAATCCCCATTTACATAAGAAGCCTGAAACAGCTTATTTTCATTATATTTTGGTGCACTATAGAGGCAAAAACTTTGGTTCTTTCTGGAAGCACAAAATTTCTAAGATTTCTTCTGTCATAAGATTTCCATTTACAAGTATTTCCTTGAGAATGTATTCAAATAAAATACCCCTTAGAAACATATGGAATAATGAAACATTCAAGCTTTGGCAATAGCAATAAGAGAGGGGAAGAAAAGACAACCTCCCCCTTTTCAAGTATTTCTCATATAATTTGTACAAAATGCTTTCTTCAGGAAGGAAAGCATATTCTGACCCCAGATATTTCTCTCTTTCCCAGTAGACTAATTTCAGTCTCCTATGAGAGACTATAAACCAGTTTTGGAAAGGTCAGCAAAGAAAAGATTGCATGGCCCTGGGCTTCACATTGTGCATTTGACAATGATCATGTTTGATGTGAAGGCAGGGAGAAAAAAAGGTCTCTGGCAGGTAGGATGGGTGAGAGGTACATGGTTAAGGAGTCCTTTTGCATATTTAGCACAAGCAATTTGTCTTTAATTTTCATATTCAGGAATACTAACCTCCTCGCTATATCAAAACAATCACTGTACCTGAGAATCAAAAGTAAATGTAATTCTTCTTTTCAAGGTTAAAAAAGGAGTTAGTCTTGTCATGGTCGTGATACTTTATAAACATATACTAAAACTCACAATCAAATTATGAGATAAAAATAACTCTCTGTTAGAAAACATGAGCCTTGATCCATCAGTTTATGTAAGCATGTTTTACTTTCACACAGGTTAAAAACAAACAAACAAACAAAAAAACCCACTTCAGTGGGTTTTCTATTGTGCTGAAAGTCTTTCTGTACTATGCTAGGGCCTTTGTTAGGACTGTTAGAGGCAAAAAAGCAGAAACATGATTGAGACTCATTTACAGTGAATGTGTTGCTTATTGTCATTGTCTTTTTCCTTTATTGTTCATCGTATTTCACTCATTCGAATGATACATATATATGTATTTTTCACTGCCTTTTTTTTTTCCCAACTAAACGCAAAGGAGAGGAATCTACAGTTTTGCTCCCTGTATCTCTAATTTGAAAATATAAGATGTTCAGGAAGTTCTGTTGAGCTTGCAACAATCTATTGAAAATTAGCTCATTTGTATGAGCTGAATCAAGCACCAAAATGTCAGGTGTGTTCCTTTTCCCAGCATCATTGCTAATCTATAGTTTTGGTAACTGAAGAGAAGTGATGTATAATGAAAATGTCTACTGTGCTGTGTATCATTAGCTATTCCTTATTACAGTCAGCCATCTATTCATCCTTTCTGGATGTACTCATGAATAAGATGCATAACAAACCGATGTTCTGTTTTTTCCTCATTAAGAATCTGATATCTTGTTCAGCAACACTGAAGAGGAAACGATTTGCGTTCAGTTCTCAGTGTGTGTTTTATAACCCATAGAAAATTAAAAATAAATAACAATATGTACAGTGATTTCATATACTTTCTTCATATAAATTAGAAGCATTTCCAAAAAGTATGTCAGACAGAGCTGGTGCATGTATGCTAGAAAATACCCTAGCAGCAATGTGAAGGCTTCTTTTATAAGTGCTTCGTAGTATATCTGGTGAAACAATGTAATCAGATAGATATGTTCTGCACTTAATTCTTCAGTGTGACACAATTATTCAGGTTCTCCTCAAATCTCTCTCCTTTAAATGTTGATTTTTAGTAGGCTTTCTGGTTCAACAGACTTACAACGTATAGAAATAAACGTTTTTCAGTACATTCAATGGAAGGTAGGAGTGATCAGTGACTAAGAAAGAGGCATAAGATTTAGCTTACTTCCTATCTGATCCGGAAACCCATTCACAATAGTTTAACTGCAGTTCATTTCTGGTGCTTTTCTTATGCTGTGTGGGATATAAACTCTTTAGAATAAAGGAATTTTTTAGTTTTGGGTTTTGGGGGGATGTGTTTCTTTGGTTGTTTTTTTACAGTACCTAACTCCAAGGAACTCCACAGGTACTCTGGGATACCACTAACAAATACTAAGTTTCTATAAACATAAGCTTTAGATGGCTGAGATTTGCTTGGTAACCAATTGAAATTGTGTTACTATTCAACTAAATATCCAGATCATAACAGGACCTGCTATCCTCACTTTTTAGATGCAGATGCACTGTTAGATGGAAAATTAAAATTCACTTGCCCACCTGAGAATGATTTCCTGCTTGAAGGAAGTAGGGAAAAAAGTTAAAAGAAAACGGAAATGATGTACTCTGTTTCTTTAGGGCTTCCTGATTGACAGCATCTGGTGCGTTGTGTAGAAATGTGGCTGGTGTTAATAGTGCTTCACACGCTCGCCGTGAAGCACTTGCAGGGCCAGATTCTCATTCACTCTGCATTAGATCAGTAAAATCTGAAGAGAGCTTCTATTTCATCCTTAATGTCTTCTGCTTCCAGCCTGTATGTGTTAGTGAACAGATCTAGTGAAAACTCTCAAGATAAATACAATATTTATACTTTTGCTGATAGTCCATCATCTGGTTCTAGTTCATATATACCCTGTAATGTATAGCTGACAAAACTATAAATTATTGTGAATAATCGCAGTGCAGATACATCAGTCTAGAATTACTTGTTGAAATATAGTCTCTTTGGACCTGGAGAGTGTTTCTCAGTTTAAAAGAAAAAAGAAAAGATCTGTTATCTCATTTTACACATAAAAACTAAGTGATAAATGTTCTTAAAAATAACTCTGTCAATCAGTGTTGTTTGTCCAGATGGAGTTATGTTTCCCTTTCCACGCTATCTGTGCCCGTATCACTATTGGAGAATTCAAACCCAACAATACTGTGTGTAGATGACTAACACAAGGACATGGTTTTTTAATAACTAGTTGAGAAGAATCAAAGGATGCACAGTAAGTTACATGGACTTAGTATTAATCAACAAGGTTTTCCTGAGGCAGAACAGGACTTTCAGCTGTACTGCATATACCAGGCATCTGATTCACTTTGTGTGTGTGTGTGTGTTGGGGGAAAGGGGGTGAAGGAAAAAAAAAAAAAGGAATACAGAAGAAAAAGCAAATGGATAAATCAAGTTGTGTTAAGTCAAACCTACAATGCACCTGCCTATTTTTCAGTTTCTTTGTGGAATGCTTTGAAGCACAAATGCTAGGCAAGGAAGGCTTGACAATTTTGAAGCACATCACATTAAGGAAGTGAAGAAAATAGGACTGGTTTAATTAGGCTGCAAATGTGTCTTAACTTTACCACTGAATATTGCCTCTCTCTATATATTACATATATATATTATACTACTATACATATATATATAAAATACTACACAGAAACAGGAGGAAAACTGCCCTCAATATTGTTTTCTAAGCTTTTAATGTGATCCTTAGCCCAGCCTTTCAATGTATGGGGATGAGATGTGGGAACACAGACAAAAAGAACTATCTCCTGTGATGTTAGAGGGTAGGAGCCAAAACTCGGTTCTGCTTTCTAATAATTTGCTTGCAGATTTGATTTATTCAAAGATTAATCTCTTTGTTGAACAAGTGGGACTGACAATCCGTTCACTTAATACCCTTTGACTGATTATAGCTAGATTATTAGCATTTCCTCCTTTAATGTTGGCCAGACTCTCCTCTAATCCCAGGTTGTGATGGAGAGTCATATCCCACTCACGTTTTCGTTCACCTAATTTAGCTATGTCCTTCTGTAGTTTGTCCACCTAAACTTGGCTTTCTTCCTTATATCTTCTTTACTATGTTTCAATCACATCCAGCTCCTATTCCTGCTTTGTGTATTTCCCTAATCATTAACTTTATCTTAAATACAGTTTCTACAATTAGTATGGCTTTTCCCTCCCCAAAGGTATCTAGATGTATCTCTCTCTGTGCCAACTCCGAATCATTTCATCATGAAAAGGAACACAGGTATTTATATAAAACATTATTGCAATGTAAATCACGTAGAACATTAGTAGCATAGAGAAGATATCTTACAAAAAACCATCTTTTGTCCAGATGTATTTCTTTGTAACAACAAACTGTTCCAATCATTCTAATGGGAGGGATAGCTACTATAAACAGTGCATTTTACGATTAGCAGGAGGAGTAAGCAGGAAAGGAGCACACCATCCTCATTTTTAACACATTTACTTGTAATCGAAATAAGAACACGGGCTTCTCAGCATGTTGAAGACTTAATTTTAATAACTGATGTTTACTTAATGGTTGTAACTGCAGCTTCCTAAGAGATTGGCAGTTTATAATATGCTAGCATTCCCAGCTGTTATCATTCAAATAAGAAGGAAGACTAAGAAATTAACACTGAGAAAACTACTTAGCCACATGGTAGCACATAGGGAATAAACTTGACTGTAAAAGAGCAGAACAGTGCTTAGAACATAAACATTTTCTCCAGTATGAAACACATTTTCAGGTATAGCTGGTTTTTATATTGTGCTTACGAGGCCTTCACAGTAAAATATTTTTGGCTTACTAATACCCACTTACTAATATTTGTACCTATTTGTAACGTATGTCTATAGTACATTTTTTGTAGAAAATCTGAGCGGAATTGATTGATTGGTAGTTATTAGCCTCATTTTGTCAAAGCCAAAATTGACATGATTCTATTCAGATCTTCGCAGAAATTGCAGTACCAAATGTTATCATCAAATGTTATGTTCTGTAGAAGAATTACATTATGTTTATTATAGTTATTTAGAGGGATGAAGAAATGATGTGAAGATCTTATTCAGGAAGGCATTCATCAGACTGCGGCCTTTTGTGCCCAGCTTCACGCTCAAGTTTTTTTGCTCTCGACGTGTACATTTTGCTGTTCCTCCATCCATCTCCAAGTGCTTTCAAAGGAAAAGCAAGTTTCAGTTACCTTATCTATTAGATAGGCAAACAAAGGCACAAAATGATAAAAATGATTCATTTAGTCTCGCACTGCAGGTCAGCTGCAAAATCAGGAGCAGAACTAAGGACACATGGCTGCCAGTCAGTATTTTCATCAAACACCCTTCTATGCCATGCGTAGTGTTGTTATTCTTTGCGAGTCTCACTAGCAACATTTAAAATAGAAGTGAGGTTTTTTCATTTTTTTTAGATATAGTTACGGGCATGTGGGTCTCGGTACACCGAGAAGTATGCAGGTATGCCTGAGACAATGCTGTGCCATATCGACCCAAGTGAGCACTGATGACTCAGAGCATCACTCTAGAGATACTAATTCAGATACCTCTGAGCAATGGTATTTGAAGCTCTCAGTGAAGGAAGGCTGTGTGCCAGCCACCAAAAAAACAGGTCTCATCTATCCTAGGTGATGGCAGAGCATTGCTTTTCAAGGCACTTGATGTGTTTCACTCTTTCTGCTTCTGCAGAGAGTGGGTATTGCTGGCCTGAGAATTGCTGGGAATTAGCTCCCAGTGGGCACCCAAGAGTCCGTAAGTCTCTACTGTAGATCACTGTAATTACACCAGAATCACTATAAATAATGTGAAATTCAACTCAAAGTATCCAAAGTATGTATGTGCCATTAAAAAAGAATCCATGCTTAGAATCAGGGAGGCAGGCCAGATCTCCGTATTAATGGCTGACTGTGACCCCTCCAAGGAGAACGCAGGCAGAGCCAGCCAAGGGCGAGCACGGAGCAGGGCGGAGAGGGGCAGCTGCTTCTGACCCCTGAGCGCAGGCACGTCCCCTGCCTGCAGCCTGGAGCTGAGATTTCCCTCGTGGAGGTAGGCACCTGGAAACGTTCCTCTGCATGTTATTCTGAAATGCATCCAGTGGAGGTACCTTCTGCCTCTGCTTGGTTGTAATTATGGTCTTACGGACAACGGGAAGAGAAAGGATAGGTATATGGATGAGCATAGCTCAGTAATTGTAAGCCAGGGAATGACTGACATCTGCATTTCTGTTCCCTCCCTCAGGACTGCATCTCTCCTTCTTCTTCTCCTTCTTTTTCACTCAAATTGCTATATCTTATAGCCTCAAGGTGCTGGTGGAGTAAATATGGGAAAAAAAGTCACATTATTCATTATGAATTGTCCACACTTCTAATAATGTGGGTCTATGGATGCGGTGAAAGTAATTTGCATTAACACTTATAAGCCAACTTTGTTGTTGGTTTCTCATAACAACATAAATAATGAACAATAATGAACAAAATTTGTTTTGGTTTAGACATTTCACTGGAGCTATAACCATGAAATGAAAATATAGTTTTATGCAGTCTCATTAGTTTGCCTTTTTTTCATGAAATAAAATATAGGCAATAGGCTTTTCTGTTCCAAAGTAATCATTATTTTTCAGTATTTCATTTTGTGCAGTTCTCTCAAAGTGTTCCTGACAGTATAGTTAATCCGGGTATTTTCATTCTAGTGGCATATTATACATTAAGTTAACCTTAAATATCACTAGGTACATTTTCAAAGTTCCAGCTCAGCACAATTTCTCTTGACTTAACACTCCTAATTTAAAGTCTTCTTTCTAGCAATAAATTCTAACCTTTGGCTTCTGACATCATTTTCTACAAAAACAATATTTGCTATTTGCAAGTAAGTCTTTATTTTATCTTCACAGTTAATGATTTATTTTTCCAGTGGAAAAGCTCTAGTGTATGCTAATTTGAATTTTGAATTAATAATAGACATAGATGTTTTCTTCATTTCTACTATATCATAAAACGTGGTGAATATTCTTTCTGCCTCTAAACTTCTAATCCAATCTTCTTTGTATGGATTCTGAAGACAAGGAAAGGGAGATAATAGAAAACTCCTTTTAATCTGTAAATATTGGTCCATGCCCTGCAATGAAATGTGTATGCCCCATGTGATTCTGATGTTAAAGGAGATTAACTACCTGTTCAGCTGGGACTAATTACAAGCTGCAGCTAGAGAGAGAAAGATCAGGAGGCCAGATAGCTTGGAGAAGTGCAGGGGATTTTCTTCCAGCAACAGGTTTCGAAGGACTTCCCCAGTGATCTGTGAAAAAATACCATGGGATGTGAGAAAGAAAAACTTTTTGCGAGAGAGACTGCGTATGAAGTGGAGAGCATTTCTATCGGGTTTGTTGTGTTTTTCTGAAGGAGGAATGATTCTGTTCAGGCACTCCTACCAACCAGCTTTGGAAGGGGATGGGGTGGGAGAGTGCCTCGAAGTTGCAGAGGCTTCTGATCTCTCTCCTCACCAAATGTTTTGCTGCTGGGGAGGAGGAGAGTGACAGGAGATTTCCATCTGGGGCATTGGTAATTGGTGATGTGCCAAGTATCTGCGTATCATTTTCTATTCTGAATGTGAAAGAGTGTTCATTAGCACAGGTTGAGCTCAGATGAACCTCTCTGTTTGTTAGCATGTGGAAACCTTTATTGATGTCCACAGCAAAACTGATGTGCTCATTAAAATTAGACTGCCAGTTCATTGCATGATTGCTGGTTTCATCTTTATATTTAACTGGTTCTTTCTTTTACATATTCTTTTTCTGCTTCATTTTGGCTTAGGCAAGCTTATAGTCAGGTAATTGTTGTTAATTTTCCTGGTGTATTAGTTACTCCTGAGTAAGTACAAGAACTAAGTGAGTGTAGCTTCATAGGGATTTCACCAAATCAATGCGTTGCAAATGGCAGACCACTGAAGGTAAGTTTTGCTAAGTTGGAGACTTGTATCTCTGAAAAATTGGATTTATGTGTGCTGTGAAAGTAGATCTGTGGCCTGATCACATCTGCATTTCATATTTCATAAGTGCAACTTAACTTGCAAATGGAAACAAGTGTTTCTATCCAAAAAATCTGACCTTAACTAATTAAAAAAAAGTTGCTGTACTGAGCCGTAGTAAACTACCTCCTAGCTCCCTAGAATATAGGAACTTCCTCCTGATAGTACAGAGTGTGAATTAATAAGACTAACTGAAAATAATTTTAGGGATTTGCTGACAGCTCCTACTCATCAGGCAAGCTGTCTGTCATCTATTCTTCCTAGTAATGCCCTGTAGTTTGAAAATTTTAAGTAGCTGTGGATTTGTGGTTTTTTTTTTCTCTTGTTCTTTTTTTTTTTTTTACTTGTGTCTGATGTTACAAGAAATGTAGCAAAGGGATTTCAGAATTGCAGGGGTAGTCATAGAAGTGTTTACTTAAAAGGTTGAAAATAAATCTGGAATATTTTTAATTGGTTTTTTCTTTTGTTCTTATGGGAGTAGTAGGTGGGGTGGGTTTTTGTGTTCCGTTTCAGATCCCTTGTACTGTAGAAACCTTCATGCAGCATTTAATCAACATTTTAGGTTTGAAAGGGTTATGCTTTTAGTTTTGCATAGTCAGTAAGGTTAGGTCTAGTGGCAGAAGTGGAAAGATACATATGTTTATCTGTACAGTCATTTAGCCAATGATCAATAAATGTCTGACGATAAATCAATATGGATGTAATCTCCAATCTGTGGACTTCGAAGAACAATCTCCTGAGCGTTCTTACCACAAAATCTATATTCACTCCTGTCTTCATTCTAGCTGATTTATGCTCTGATGCTGTTTGCTTTCAAGGACCTCCATTTCTCTAAGTGCTGCCTGGTAGGTAAGCAACAATCCATCAGCGTGCTACTAATATCAAGGAGGCTTATATTTAATTACAGATAACAGGCCCAGTGGGACTGAGAACAAAGTAACCAATCACTAAGATTTGATATACTAAAATATAAAAAGAGAGGGAAGCCATAAAACTCAAAGGACCTTTATGAAAGAAATAGGTATTCTGATGTTATGCTCAAAACATATGAAATATGAGAATGAATTATAAGACAGACTGTATTTTCAGTCTGATTTTAATTCTTTTCACAGATAAAATACTCTTGGTAAAGTAAGGAAGAACTCAATATTAAGTTAGCGACCAAATATGCCTGTGATTAGTCTATCTAAATTTGGTGTTATCTTCATTATGTGTATGTGGAGAATACATATGTGTTAGTTCTGTTTCTAAATACAAATGTGCATTTTTATTTTACTGTTAGACAAAAATAATATAGCTAATCTTCCTTAACAGAGAAGATGTTTTAGCATCCCTTCTTCCTGTACGCTAAAAGCGATGTAGTTGCCCCATAACAGAGGTAGCACAATGTATTTCGTAAACATAATTTCTTAGATTTCCTCCTGTTTGCATATGTTTGAGCTAGATCTTTTGCATAGGCCTGCTAAAACGGTCCCTACTGATACAGCTGATGTCTTTATTTAAACTAGCACACGAGGAAACCAGTATGGGCTGACCTTCAGGGTGAGCAATAGGCAATAAATACGAGTGACTTGTGTGTTGCTTTAAACATAGTTCTGGTGTAATAAATCCAAACATTCTGAATAGCCTCATGTTGTTAGGAAACCAATTTAACAGAAATACCACTAAAAAGTATCAATTCTATTTGAAAATTCATTTTATCTGAACCTCATATTAATCCATTAATTATTCTGAGCCGATGAAAATAATTTTTAAAAGAGGCCTGTTTTATGAAATAAATTCCTGACTTGTTCTAGTCCCGAGTCCTTGCATAGCAAAGTTGAGTCAGAATAGGTACAAATAAAAAGTGATTGAAATGAGCATGTACAACACTCATAGCTGAAGCTTTTGAAATGAAGTGGGGAAATCTTCATTAGTTAGATGGAGATAAAAGAGCCAACAGATGGAAGAGGTAGGGAATAAAATGAAAGAAAAGGCAGACAGTCTGCAGCCAATATGAAGAAAAGGGGAAATGCCAATGAATATACGTAAGGCACACGATGCAGTAATTATTACTGCAGCTCAATATCTCAGCAACTGTATAAATGAAGGTAGTTGCTAATCACTGTCACCTGTTGGTCTTACTTTGTTGAAGAAATCTGAAATACTGACCTTTTGGCTTCTGAAAAGACAACCTCAAGTTGAGGCTCTTGGAGGATACGTTATCTGTAAAAATTAATCCGCATGCCTGTGTAAAGGGATTATTGCTAAAGTATCTGTGAAACATCAGTGAAAGCACTAATCTCCAGGGGAAGACAGTTCTGTGAATTTAATTTAGTGGTCATTGGATTTGAACCTATTAAGGTTTATGTTTTGTTTTATCCTGTTATTTACAAAGTTGGCCCAAGACTTGGAGTTCTCTGAGGAATTTCAGGGTGTCTTTCATGGGTGTGAATTTGGAAGTACAGCTATTCACACATTCAAAGATCTCTCTCAAACTAACTTTTTTTAACATTTTACTGTATTTTTTTAAACGAAAATGAGCTTCTAAAGTAAGGAAGTTTTATGAATATGCACTCAATAAAAAGCACAGATGTATAAGCAAAGGCTAAGCTGAATGGGTTGTGTAAATCAGGTTGTGTGAAGATTAAGAAGGAAGAATATAGATTTGCTTTAGTCTCTTCAGGTTTGCTACCTACAACTCTGTAACTTGGCATAGTACTACTGATATGTACCACATTTGGAAAATTACACAGATCTCTGTAATAAAATAATGCCTTCTATAAAGTAATGATGGGGTGGGCAAGGAGGAGAGAGCTGAATCTTCATTAAAGTTGTCTGTGTTTTCCTGATGATATATGAAAGGTAAGCAAGGTTCAGCCAGCTTGTGAACTGAGTGCTCTGACTCCACAAGAAGGAAGAATGAGTGATTCTATCTTAGTCAGCTAAAAATGTATTATATTGGGTTTTAGTAAAACCATTAAGGATGTGTATTAAACGCTCTGTGGATTCTTCAGGCTCCTTTGTGCTCCTCAACTTCTGGCTGTGAAGAGAAACCAATGAAGAGTTTCCTTTGTTTGTGGATGATACTATTTTTTTATAGCTAGTTTTTCTGTTGAATTTTTCCAGGAGTGCCAGGCAAATTTGATACTTCTCACTAAAAATAGTTTCTTTTATTTCATATTCATAAGGTCTGGCTATTCCTATTGACTAAAGTAAGAGAACATACAAGCATCTCTGCTAGGTAGACCAGGTGCTGTATGTTAATTTCCCCCCACATTTAGGTAAATCCCTCATCCTTTCCAGGGCTTGAATATTGATGGTGTGATGGGTAGGTATCCAAAGAGTAGCGTTATATACTTCTGGATGATTTTTACATACAGCTGGACTGCTGGTATGGCAGGCATCAGAAGGGGAAGAAGTGTCTGTAAGTGGGAAGCTTCATATGAGGAAGCAAACCTGAACACCTGGAGTCCCAGAGATAGCCCCTAAAAGAGAAGTTAAATTATTTTTTGGTGCATGTCAGTGTATCAGAATCCAGGGATAATGATCTCCAACAAAAGCAACACACAAGATAAAGTGGGGTGGGAGGGCACAGGAGAAGGGGAGGATGAAAGGCAGAGTCCTTAGTGGGCAAACGGCATGTGACAGATCTTTTCAGTTTCAGCTGATAATTAGATTTTACATTTTTTCATGTTAGATTCTAGGACAGTCTGAGAGAGTAGGATTATCACTCGTGCTTGGTCAAGATGTACTGTGGTTTTCAGGAGGTTTGTAGAGAAGAACTGGAATAAGAGATTAAAAGTGCTGAGGAATCAGAGGCAATACAATGGTATATCTCTAAGTTATTCAACTTCCTTATCACAGCAGCACAGATAGGTCCATTTCCCTGCATAAACCAAGATTCTTGTGTTGCTTGCAAGATACTCTGGTACAATCCTGGTAGGTAAACATACGCTTGCTCCCAGTACTTGGAATTTCTCCTATGCACGCACTTCCCTCAGGTGCGTCATTTGATACACACAGCGTGTTTGTTTTCCTGTTTTTGGTAACAACTTTTTAAAGAGACAATAATACAAATGTTTCAGCAGTTCCTGTTTACAAAAAATACATGAATTGGTAGCTGCATGATGTGACTAACTTTAGTAAAACCTTAAAATACAGAATAAGCAGAAAAACTTTAAAATAAGCTTAAAACAATCCCTGTATGTGACTAGTAACATGAAACATTTTTAAAATTAACGTGTTTTTAATAAGGGTGTAAATGTGCTTGTCAAAAAAGCGTACATGCACATGCTTCTTTTCCTTTGTCCTCTGTAGTAGCCAAGAAATCCATCACTCTTTTCCTGACTTGCCATTCATTTTTCATACATCCTAGAAATACTGTAGATTTCCCTACTTTAGTGTAGATTGCAGATTTGTGTTAACTGTTTTCTGCTTCAACTCAATATTCTTAGAAACAAACAAGCAAAAAAATTCAGAATGAATGGTATTTTGGAGAGGGAGTTTCTGTCAAAATATAATAATATGCAAGTAATTTAATCATCTTGGTTGCTTTGAGTCTGAAAGATTGAATTATGTCAACTTCTATATTGGCGGGCATACAAACAAACTAAAACAGTTATCTAGATATCCTATTACAGAGAGCAATAAAAACTCCATTTGGTGTACAGGCAATTAGATCTTGGATGAATTCTAAATGTTGTATTTTAATAATGTGTGCATATACACAAATTCATTTAATTCTGACTAAAAAAAAAAGTCAGGGGTATAGAGCTGCTGCCCCCAACATACATTAGCAGAATGTACTGTTCTTGCTCGAGTGCCAAATATAAGTCCATTTTCTTAGCCTCAGGTAATCTCAAGGGTTTAGACACCTGAGCCATGGATACCGGAAAGAAGTTGGGAACAAAAGAGACTAGTTGACTAACAGCAGAAAGCATGATTTATGAATAATTATTTTAAATTGTCAATATGTGTAACCAGTGTGTAGATAATATTCATAGAATCTGACAAGACATGGCTTGTCAATATGAAAAATAATGTGACAAATAGAAAGTAAGCAGAAGAGATGCAAAGTGTCACCTTACAATTACGAGTACAAATGTGATGAATGGAATTGGTAGAACTCTCATCCAATTCTCATTATGTAGATAATTACAAAATAAGGTGTTCATACAATAGCTTTACTTAAACTCATATGGCCCTCAGCACTTTGACAATATTCTACTTTGGAGCTAGTGTTGTAGCAAGTAAGGATTCTTGCTTTTGGTTGTGCTAATTCAGATAAAATCCCTGTCTGAAATCCTGTTAGTTCTATGTTTTATTTTCTTCTAGTGCTTGCTTTTGACGATGAGATATAGTCACAGAGTAAATGATGGCACCATATTGCTAATTAATATTAAATGTTCAGATAATCACATTATATAAAACTAGTCAGACAAATGGTTTATTAAGTATACATTTAGAACAGTTTTTGAATCATTTTTTTTTCTAGGTATTAAACTGCTTTCAGTGGAGATATAAAATACGGTCTACTAGAGGACTTACTTTTGAATGACTTGCATGAATCCTCTTTAGCGTATGGTATGTAGTAAACCAATATTTGATGCCAGATAAATGAAATGAGAGAATATTATCCATATTTATGATTTATTGCACTACAATACTAAAGGTAGGAGAATAGCAAACGAAGTTTTCATTAGAATGCTGTATTTTATTTTATTTTTTTTATTTGTTTGTATTACTTGGGAAATCTTCAAAACAAACCATTTGCATGTGCATGGCCCACTTCCGAATTCTAGCGATAATAATCTTTGTTCAAGTTTCAAGACAAATTGCACTCAGACTATATGTGAGAATTTCTAATTTGCTGTTATAAATGTGGAGAGTTATTACCTCAATCAGGCTGTTATGAACAAGTAAATGAATGAGACTTCAGAAACCTTAATATAGAAAAAGTGTAGGTGTGAACATGTGTAGTGTTAGCTGCTTCGGAGGTAACTACTCCTATCAGTGCTTTTGCCCTCTAATACCTAGAAAGTATCTTACCTTTTGAGGGCAAGTAAGAAAGTACTTTTGGACGTTTATATAGGAAGCAAATGTGATGTCAGCCTATGTTTAGCAGCTGAGAACAACTTCATCTGTCACAATCTGAGGCCTGTCATCACTGGCAGTAACTGAGAGACCAAAGCCTGGTCAAGTAGAAAATGAATTAACCTGAGGCAGGTCCAGCAAACGAAGGAAATATTAAATCTTAATTCAGACTTGGTGGTACCAACCAATGTTCTTCCAGTACTAACCAATACTCTTCATCTACAGTTTCCTTGCTGCTTTCCAAGGTTTTCTAAGTTTCCTCAAGCGCTGGCCCCTATTACCTAGCATTCATGTTCTCTTGTTACCAGAGACTGAAATACTGATGACTGCCTCTCAACTAAATCCTTAGGAAGTTCTTGTGAGGAAAGAAACAAACTTAAAAGGCTTTAGTCATTGTAGACCCATTTCTTCCACTGCGGAAAATTATCTGGGCCATCACACTTGCACTTCTAATCTCTGGAGCAACCCCTTTCAGCTGGGGAGCAAAGGAGCATGAGGAGGCAGAAATCGGAGCGAATTGAGCCAGAATGTGCATGCACACAGCAAGGTTGGCCGGGGAGCTGGGCAGGCCCATCACCATGCCTCTGCAGAGACGAGGAAATAGACCTTCCTGAACTGATGTGGTTTCTAAGATGCGCACGGACAGGCAGGAAAGAGGTGCTGTTCTCATATGTTTAGGGCAATCCTGTGGTTTCTGATCTTCATCTGCAAGCTGGTTACGGATCCAAGGGGGGGACACAAGCAGAGTCACCCCCTTCTCAGCTCTTTTGCTAGACAGTTGACTGGAGGGTAGTAGAGGAGAAGGGGAAGAAGGAGGAGATGGGATTCCCTGAGATATCTCAATTCCCAGCATTTGTGACTGGAGCACTATGCATGGCGTATTTGTATTCTTCTTCACTTAACCCGCACATGTAGTAGTGTATTCTGTCTTCTAAGTGGAAACCCTGCTCCTCCTGTCTGAGAATTCCCAGTTGTTGCAAGACCTAAGGCAAAGGCTAGAAGGATTACTAAAGCTGAGCTGCTCTTGAATCAGAAAGAGGTATCTCGAAGTTAAGGCTGATGCAAATAAACAAGGTAGGGAAAGAATGCTACTTTGGCTTGTGCCTATTCTGTCAAAGACTTCAACTACTGAGGCTGTCAAATTGGCTGGTGTTTATTGACTTTAGTCTATAGTTCAGACTAAAAGCAAGTATATTTTAGTTGTCTAAAATAAATAAATAAGTTGGAACATAACAGGGAGTATACAGTGCGTGCAACTAACCAAACCTCAGTATTACATTCTGCTTAAATCAAATGAACTTCAAAGAGCATAAGAAAACATTTCCATTTTTATTCTTTTTATTTTGGGGAAACAGGTGGGAGGTTAAATATTCTATTTCTTTAGTACTGGGGGGGGCGGGGGGGGGGAGAAAGATTGCCACTTTTTAATTCAATAAGGCAGTAGAATGGTATGCGAAGAAACAAAAATTATTCTTTCCCTTCTATTGTATTAGGAGGCCTAGACAGAGACTGATGCTGTGACTATACTCTTTATTGTGCTGCCTCTGGGTACAGAAGATGATATAGAGAAAGCAAATTTTTCTTTTAAATCTTGGGACCTGGAAAACATTTGCATTCTAAAAGAGCTGTTGTGACCATGCTGGGAGGCCCTAGGGCTTCCAAACCCTAGGATTATTATTTCCATTTGATTTTGGTAGAGGTGACCCAGTTAGGCAAGGGAGCCCTGGGAACTTAATGTATGAAGAGGAGCTTTCCTGCTGGCTTTTCAGCGTGAGATGAGCATGGGTAGTTCCTTGCATCACTGTGCCTTGCTTTCTGCTGACTTGCCTCAAACAGGAGGACAGGTTTTCTGGATTTCCTCTGCTCTCCTAAGTTGGAGGAGCTCTCAGAATAGCCCTCCTTGTCATACGAAGTTTTGCTCGTTGTTCCGTCAGCTGATGGAGATCTCCTAAGTTTGAAGCGAGAGCTGCTGGCCAGCCTGTGGGTTTTCGGCTTGGTATAATTATTAAGGTGTTTTTAGCATTCTTCATAGTACTAGGTAGTTTCTAAAAGGGACCGAGGAAAAATCCAGCAAAAATACCAGAAAAAAATAACCTCTGTGTGTGGAGGGAGTTATTAAAATATTCTATTCAGAAGAAAAATAACTGGAACAAATGCTGGAAAGAAAGAGGGACTGAATGTAGCTGGCATGAAGGGAAAAATGTACATGCTTTCCCAGAGTTTCATTACACAGCCTTCCATAAATAAGCAATTAAATGCCATGCAGGATGGGGAGAAATCCTTATTTTTTTATTTTTCTTTAGAAGGTAGTCCTAAACTTAGTTTCTGCATTAATTTTATTGGATTATATTCACTTAAATTTAAATCTTCATGACAAGGCTTTGTGGAAAATCTCTCAATTAACAAACAAGCCGGTTGCTCAGCCGAAACCATTGTTTTTCTTGAAAAGTGAGTTTTAAATAGATTCTTTATAGAGTCTTGATAATTTTTTTTTTTATTTTATAATAGCAGTTTATTAACTTGTTTGAGCAAAGATAAATGAAAGAAAACAGAGGAAAACCAAGCAGTACTAGTTGTTTTTCCTGATGATTTCTCTCTAGAAGAGTGTGCTTTTTGTAGAAGAGAGCACATTTCCTGCTCAGGAAAAAAAAAAAGAAGTATTTTCTGCTCTTACATCAGTACAGTGTTCCCTTGCAGCTGTTCCTGCCTCCCTGTGGGGAATGCAATAAGCTGCAATTAAATGCAGGTGCTTGGAAGCAGGAGTGCCCTTGCTCTGTTTAACAATCTGAGGCAACAAACAAAAGAACCAGAGAGACAGGAATCTACCTTCTGTTTAATGGGGCATGAACACTTTTTCTTGGCACCAAGACAAGTGTCTACCTTTTGTTAGAAGTACGTTTCTCTTTTTCCCTTGGTGAAAAGACGGAGGCCTACCTCTTGTTTATTAGTTCACTGCTAGGAGAGAAAGAAACTAAACAAGACCATATGCTGCGAGGGGAAAACAGCAGTCGCAAGGCACAGAAAGTAAAGCTCTTGCCTTTGTAGCACAACACCACTTATTTCTGTTTCCTCTAAGGTGAGGAGGGAGGGAGAGAGAAATATCCCCTCTCTCTTTTTTTTTTTTTTATTCTCCGTGTGATACAGACATAGCTGAGGGGTGGCAACATGCAGATACGTCTTAAAGTAGAATGCAGATTGCTTTCTTTTGGCGTACGAATCTTTGTGTTGGGGAGATACTTGAGTAGGAATAACTGGCACAAAATACGGCTGGGGTGGGGAGCGAGTCACTCAGATGTTCCTGGCTGTGAGCAGAGGCTCCTGGAAGAGCTGGAGGTCCCGTTATCAGCAGAGAGGTAAGCCCTGCTGTTTGGAGTGAGGCGGGTGAAAGCAGTCAGACTGACAACCAGGCGGAGATGAACTGCTCTTCCAAACTCTTGATCTCTCAGACATGCTCCAGTGAAGTCTCGGTAACTTTACCGCAGAAATTGTGTCTTGCCCTGACCTGACCAAATAGTTGTTTGCGTTTGTACAGTGTAGGTCCCAGCCCACCATTTGTCCCCTGATGCTGGACTTCATTAATAGTATGACGAGGTGTAACATCTCATTTTGTGTTTGAACCTTCTTGATCTGCTTTCACTTCAATAAACTTGATTTCTCAACCAAAATGCTGTAGGTTTGCCCATGACACAAGACGCACGTCCCTGCACTGCCATCCCCCTTGACTCCCCTCACCGGTGCACGTGCAGCACTCCTGGCAGTGTCAGACATCTCTGAACCACAGCTGAGGCGGGTGGCTCTCACTCTGCCCGCGGGTGGTGCCAAGCCAAAAAGATGTCTTCTGCTTCAGAATCCATGCTTTTCCAAATGAGCACACCCCCCCACCAAGGGATGTTCCTCCTCTGTTCAAGGGCCAGTTGTCATGATATGTCTAGGAATATCGTTCTTCTTGATGCTGTCAAGCTTAGTTGCAATACATCAGCATTTATAAGGGAACTGGTGTGAGCACATTTACATTTTTATATAATGATTGTATATGCTATGATTGATTAAGAAAATATGCTTGAGGAAAAACCAGAATGTTCGTATCAAGCAGTCTTCTGCAGGGGGGCTCTTCCCTCATGAAGTGTTGCGAATGTACCCTTTTTAGTAAAATGGTATATAGTACTGTGAAGCTTCTAAAGCTCTGTGGAAGCCAATATCATCTATGCATGCAACTGAAAGATTATCTGTAATGAGAGATCCTGATGCAGGTTTATAGATAGAATTGCTAAGCAGGGTATGAGCTATGCCTCGGTTTCAAAGACAACAATTCCTTCTAGTGAATTACCAGATTTACATAGCAGATTTACTGTAGGTCTTCAAGCAAGCTGTGAAGCAAAATTTTATTTCCTGAAAAACAAAACTGAGAATGGAGCTTTTAAGGTGTTTCGAGCTTAATATTTTTTAGCTTTGAAGGTTCAGGTTTTGGGGATGCTTTCATCCTTTGGAAAGCATATGATGATGATCTTTTATTGCAGGTGAGATTCTAATTAACGCCTGTATGCTATGGATCAAATGCACACAACTCAGAGGTTCAGCTAATGGTGGGTTATGAGCTTGGTGTCATTTGGGATTCAGTTGCCTAAATAGGTAGAAGGCTTAGAGTATTCAAGAAATCACTGCAGAGTTGACAGATGATACAAGACACGCATTTTGGAAAAGCAGATGAAGGCAGTCAGGATACTATTTGACAGTTAAAATTATGATAAGCATATGTGTTTGCTCTGAATCCTACAGGATGCCTAAGCCCTAACTCCCTTTTTAAGATCCCTCATTTTATGTGGAGCAAAGATCATGATGTCTGTTCCACCACACAGTTTTGCCTATTACCTACAAATTAGGTGGAGACAGCATGCCAATGAATTACAGCTTGGAAACAGTACAATAAACTTGTGGGTGGGTTTGTCTTGGCCTTTTGTGTTTGAAAATAAGGATATTGTGGATTTTACCAGCTGTGTTGTGAAAATATTCTTGCTGGTGTGGTTAAGTCAACTATTTGCTTTATGAAGTGCAGTTCAGATTCTAAATATCTTCTCATCCCAGCATAATTTGAGTCAAAACTTAGTTCACGTAATCTGTATTTGAATCACAAGGCAGAAGTTTTTCTTTCCTCTGGAAAGTTTATAGTGTAGTGAAGGTTTCTTTATGCATGATGTCTCTATCTTCACACAACTGTATTTTATAGATAACTGGAATAATTGGGAAAAGTTGTTTATGCTACTAGGGTAATGTAAATTTACAGGAGCATTTGCAAGAGTATTCACGTTCTACATAAAACTTGGCAAGCTTCATTTTATTTTGCAGAGTAATTAATGATGTCATTTGGTGTTTCCTCTTTCTGGATTTAGCAACAGTTCAAATATAATGAGAAATAAATTATGCTTCTAGGCAGCAGACTCTGGGCTTGACAGTTAACAGGCTCTTCTAAGGATCAGTGAATCTTTCTGCATAGTTTTCCTAATTAGGAGGAAAACTAAAATCTATCTTTAAAAAGAACAAATGTAGGAGATGGAAGGGCAGATGTGTGCATTGGGAGGAAGGGGGTTAAGGAAGTAACTGAGAAAGCTGCATCTGTGCCAGGTAGGTTAGATTCTCCACGGACTGTTCAGAGCTGGCTAGTGTTTTAAGTATGTTGTTTTGGAGAGGGGTGAGAGGGATTTCCTCTCTTCCGATACACATCTGGCCAGCATTTCCTCTCTTGCACTCAGATGTAGTAGCCAAGAGAACAGGTTTCAGGCAGTTTTGAATCCTGTGACTTTAAGAAATGTAAATCTCACAATGGTCTCTATGAATTTTCTCCGAGAAATACATTTGTATACCTGTGAAAGTTGGCAGCCATAGTGGCTAAATATCTTTTTGTTCTTTTACAGGAGGTTTTTTCCTCAGGGTATGTCTACGGGGGTGTTTTTTAACAAGCTAATTAAATAGCAGTATTTTCCTGTGATGGAGATTATCTAATTGGCTAGTTATTTAATGGCCTACTTTGATATTTAAACTAATTCATACCTATAGCTGTACATACAGTGGAAATAAGGGTGACCCAGAATGAGAAACTTGTAAGAGGGGATAGGCAAACGTGAATTGTTTGGGGCCTTTTCCCCCTCTTTCTTCTGTTCCCCTTCTTTCCCCTCTCTATGGCTTCAAGTAAAACATGAACTGTGAGAATAAATACAGAAGACAGCATTAGTTTGTCAGTTTGGAAGTACAAAAAGTAAGAATTTCTTCATTTGTATATACCAGCATGCTGGTGTTTTACTATTGAATGTGGCATGAGGTTTTTTGTTGGTTCACCCCACCACCGCCACCACCAAAATAAGGAAGAGAAAAACATGACTACAGCTGGAAGAGGGTGTGAGAATTCACTCCATTTTTTCATAGTAGTTTTGAGGCTAAAACACGTTCACAATATTCAAAGAGAATATTTCAGAAAGTGAATACAATGACATGATGAAATGGAGTCCTTCAGGTAGGTCTAAAGTATGAAGAATTGATTGACTCCATGCCCCTAGCCTTCAGAGGTCAAAGTTATAAGCCAAGATAACATAACTCTTGAACAAGACTGTGGCAGAAAGTGGAAGAGACAAGAACGGCTGAATTAAATCTAGAGGTTATGTTCAGGGTTATGAGGCATTCATCGAGTGTTATCACCTTTATTATTAACGTTTCCAGGAGGAGGTTAGAGGGGACCTGTGACCAGGAATCAAGGAGCTCTCTCCCTTTGAGCACTGTGGAAAAATGTCTGTGATGCGTGTCTGCCTTTTTTACTTGCAGACCTCCTTCCCTTCATATGCTGTAACTCATTTTAATAATGTGCAGTGGAGGATGAGCCCCATTCTGCATGTCTCTTTTCCCACTTGTCATCAGGTAAAGCTGGTTTGACTTGACTTCAGCTGCAAGCATTTGCTTATTGTTGGTGGGAATAGGATGAAGAGGATTAAAGCCAAGTCATCAATAAAAAAAGCTTTTCTGGGGGCTGCAGACAGCTGTCTGGACAGTAAAGCAGCCCAACAGCTGCAGATGCAGATTAAGTAGCACTTGCTGTGCCAGAAAAGAGGAGGAAGGGGTAAAAACACTGTTGTGGCAGTGAAGTTACAGCCCCAATGATAACTTAGGAAGAGCTCTTCTCAGTACCATCATCTTTCATGCAAAAAGCAGGAATTTCTTTTCTAATGACACATGACATAATTGGACAAAAGGTTTTCTGTTTTTCCTGCACATGATTTCGGTCCCTTACAGATCACAAAGCTGATCACAGTATCTGCTCACTTGGACACGACTGGGATTAAGATTGTGCCCTAACTTTTTACTGAAGCTTAAAGACTTTGTTCTACTCCTCACTTGCAGTAGTTCTAGTATTGGAGTACTTACTGTGAATCTCTGATGAGTAAGAAGCAAGCAAACAAAAGGGCTCCAGTTGGTGTTATTAAAATTTTGTGGGTTGGGTTTTTTTTTTCCCTTAAAAGATCTGTGAGATTATTTCTTTTTCCTTATGTTCATTTTTTAAGATGAAAGCTGATGCCATAGTACCAGGTAAAAAAAAACCATACTCCCCTCCCTCCCTTCCCCTTCAGTCAAACTTTTTAGAAGATTCCCTGCATATCACACGTGATGTGTCAGATATTTTTAAATGCCGAATAATAGTGCGATTACTTAAAAAGTGCAGATAAAATTGTGTATGAACTACTTTTACAATCAGTATACTGATTTAACTGGTAAATAATGCTGTATTTTCCAAAATTTTAAAAGGCATCATAAAAAAAAAAAAAATACAGAAACATACAGCTCTGTGTGCATGTCCTTGTTGTTAGGTTACGTTTAGAATGGTGATGGTTTTGTTTGTCTTTAAAGGTTGGCCATTACCTTCATGTCTTACAGAAATAAATAACAGGAAATGCTGAAAGGACAATGTAAAGATGATAGAAAGTGAAATTCTCTGGATCTCTCCAGGATGATTTTTGAGTTTTGAAATACAGTTTAAAACAGGCCAAATTCTTCCCAAGTGTATTTCCATTGAAGTGTACTGATTTATGCCATAAATAAACCTGACCTCAGGTATCTAACCCCTGATAGGGAATCAGTAGAACTCCTTTCAAAATCATACTGCATAACATACTGCTTTTGCCTTTAGGTTGGTGATTAAACTCTCAGTTCCTTTTCCCCTGTCTGATTTTGGGCTGCCATGAGATTTCCTATTCAATGCTATAGTTAGGTAATAAGGAGACATATTTGATAAAGGTGTGTTGTAATTACACAGCATTAGATGAAGAGGTCACACAAGATTGGTGTTAGGATCTTCCAAGTTGTGCTTGTGCTTGTGCTTCTTGCTCCTGTTACAGACAGGTTTTTTATTGATTTCTGAAAAATGGTACCTCAGATGGCATCATGCCAGCCTCTCCCAGCTAGATTCTGACAGAGGATCCAGACAAATGTGCAGAGCCTATAGGAAGTCAAGCTTGTGGCTGCAACTTTGGCCAGTTATCCTACTTTGAGCCCCTGTTTTGTTACGGTGACTGAGACAAAGGTTTGTTGCAGGCTGGTAGCTTTTGGCAGAAGGATTGAGCGCTGAGAACCTGCTGGGAAATGCACATATGGGAGGATAGAAAGTGATGGAAATACAAATGATAAAATTGTGTTAGTAGGTTTTTTCCCCATGGCGAGGTAGTAGATGTTGAACAGTGAGAAGCTGCTGTCATGGTACAGCAGAAAGAAAGGCTTCAAAACATTTGTGCAAAATCAGAAAATATTGCTTTTTTTTTTTTTCCTTTCATAACGTGGCCTATTGCCAGGCCACGTTAAAGTTGTGTCCTTTCTGTAAAGGTACTTCTTAATTTTTATTCAGCAGTCCTGATATAAATAGAAAACCAAAAAAGGATTAAGGTGTACTGTAATATGACATATTAAGAAGTTGTACCTTAAATGCCAAATGTTAATTGTGATGAGAATTATAACCCTGTTTTGGTTTGCCATGGTGTAGCATTCTAACTGGCTTCTGGTCTTAATCCTTTGGAGTTTTGAGGTAAGAAATTTTATAGCTCTGCAGATCAGGGACTGTACAATAAAAATGCAGAGGTCCCAGCCTTCTTGCATGAAAGAAGGTGGCAACATTTCCACTGAAATTAGATGAGAACAGGCTTTAAGATGGATGTCTGCTTACACATGGAACACTTACAACAAAGAAATACCTAATTAGATAACTTATATTTATAGTCTTGTAGTCCTCTGTGCAATCTTCATAAATGCAACATGAGCGTTATACAATGATAACAGCAGTAGAAAAGTAACATAGCAAAGAATCATTTGAGATACATCAGGTCAACAGTAGAATCAGCAATTTGCTCTAGACCATTAGATATGTTAGCTGATGATGGATCGCTATTCAGATAGAGGTTCTTCATTAGAAATCCTGTCTTCAAGTTCTAAACATGAGGCACATAATAGCAGCCAAATAGGTTAACTTTGTCCAGTTGCCTTCTGTTGGCTGAAGCTTATGCTGATCGTAATGATGGCATTGTTTCTGTTCTCAGGTTGATGTGAGGAATTTCTTCAGGCACAGGAATGTGTTGCCTTATCTTTAGTTTTAATGAGTTTGTTACTCATTGAAAAGTGACAGCGTTATAGTCGACTAAGTTCTCTGCTTTCCAAGAGGCGTATTTTCATTATCTCAGTGCTAGGGGCAGGGTAGATGTCACCGTTTTAAGCTGTTTTGATTTGCAAGGTTTTTTGTACTATGACATTAATGATACTTTATAAAATGGAAATACATCAGCTGCCACCTCGCAAGACTGTATTTGTTTCTTCCACAGCTACACTGAATTAATAGCTCAGTCAATCAGTCTGAAAAAGAAACCCAAGTCTCAGTCTTCCTTTGTCACTTCCAAATAATTCATATCTAAAACTAGAAATGCTTTGTATTGATGAATAAATGATACTGCGCTTTGAATATCATCACAGTTTTAATGCTCCTATCATTTCCATGAGTTATTAACTGTTACATCAAATTTTATTTTGATAACGTCTCCTGATCAACACACTTTACAAGTCCATTCCATTTTTCTCCCACAAAATTGTTAACATTAACCAATTAATATTAGTTCCAAGACTCATCCTTGGAGAAGTACTTGAACAACTTTCTTCCAGTCCAGTGCAAATCACTGTTATTTTTCTTTAGTTAATTCTTTACACAATTTACAATTCTTGTACTACAACCTGTCTTTTACAGCTAAGCTCATGATTTTTGTTGTAATGCTATATTGAACATACAGTAATTTATTTGAACTGTTTCAATTTATCTTGTTTGTAAAGCAATTATTGCATTAGGCTGGAACAATCTATTTTCAATAAAATTCAACACAAGTTTACCAAACTTCCATTAACTTAGATGCCTGTCTTTTATACACATGTTTTGAGGGATAGAGTTTTGGTCAACTGAGATAAGACTAATGATCTTAAATTTGCTTGCCTAATGTTGTTATTTTCTTTTTCTCTTCCTTCTTAGAGAGAGGTACAAGATCTATAATTTTCCTGTTGTTATATGTTATTGTTCTGCTCTTAATATTACTATAAGTTCCTGCAAGCACATTCCCTGTTCCTTGTTTGATCAACTTTAATTCGGGGATTTTGCTTTTATCTCGGGATACAGGTTCACTATCTAGTATTTCCCCTGGCCATCTTACCTTTGATCATCAGCAATGTCTTTGCCTCTGTTTTCAATACAGAAAAGTATTTATTTTGTTTTGGCACCATATCTGACGTTATCTTTCATCTCTGTGTCATTCTCAGTGAACAGTATCCCTTATGTTTGGGTCATTTTTAATTTTACTCTTTAGGCTTCCCAGTAACTCCAGTACCTTCCTCGGGAAAGTTCTGACACTTCTTTAGCAATTCCTTCCCTGCTTAGACTGGGGAGTAAGTAGAAGCACTCTTTCAGCATTTGTCTTTTACTTTTGTCAAATTATGCTACCTTCAGAGAAACTGAAGTGTGAAGGAGGGGCAAGAAACAACGGTGGGACTGTGTGAAATAGAGACCTACTGTCATCAGTGCGCTTGCTAGTTGCTACTTACTGATATTAAATTAGATGGCTAGCTCTTAAAGAAAATAGTGTGTTCTTTAATTTACTTACAGCAAGGAATCATTAAAGTAATAGCAAGATACCTGAGAAAAACTTGTCAATGCATGCAAACTGTCTGCAAGGGAAATTTTAAAAAGTGCTATTTAAAGTCATCAGTAATGGACTAAAAATTTAAACAACTAGTTGGCATGGAAGAATTATGTAGAATCTGTGCAAATCTCAAAATCCTACAGAAGTCTCTCAAATATATCACCGAAAGGAAGGGCTTTTCAGTCTCTGTGAGGGTCAAAAAATACAGATCATTTTGGAGGGTCGTGTAAGATAATGAATTCTAATATTGAAGTTGTGGAATTAATTATTTGGAGACTATATTCCAATGGTAATCTCTTTTATTAATTCTACCAGCTTTCCTTTTTCTGTGTTTTATATGATTTACCTGTTCCCTGAAATGTAAATCCCCAAAAAGGGGAATACTTTGTTCACACCTCGGTAACACTGCAATTAAAATTATTGACGTAATACAACTAGCCTACTGTAGCAATGACTCCATGATAAAGTAAATGAGATGACCTCATTAGTACGAAAAACTCTGTTCCTCAGTACACTTTCATATCAGCAACTGCAAGAGGATTTCCGACACTTGCGTACTTTCTTCCATAGGGTGACTTTGGAGTGATCGTCATTCGATTTCATTTGGTGTTCAGTAAGGAAAAACAAAACCATAGCTACAAAGAACAGGAATGGCGTTAAATAGCCATAGGCATGCCGAGCCATACTAAGTATGTGCAAACTGAAAACCAATATAAGAATAATTTAAAAAGAGAGACAAAGAAAAAAGAATTTGCATGTTCTCACTGCATTACCCTACTTCTCAACTAGCCAGGAAGAGCAAGCCAAACTTTATCCTAAACTGATGCAATTTTACAAATTCTTCTGCCAGTTCAAATTACTTCGGGCTCCCTTAACACTAGACAGAGCTGTTTTTAAATCTTCTGTTTCCTTACCAGACCAGGAGCCCCGATGGCCTTAAAGGTGTAATATCATCTTCTGGTTGACAGAGCCTGATCTGATCCCAGATATCCCATGACTCTCACTTTTCTGCTATTAAGTTCACATAGTTGCTACCGCCACTCTACTTACTTTCCCTTTAAATCCAGCCAGCTGTCTGTCAATCTCAAATTTTAATACACCTCTATCTTTCTAGTATTTAGTACATACTACAAAATTGGCTTTCCAGAAAACTGCCAACAGTTCAGGTTCTGAGAGAGCTGAAGAACACGCTAAATAATAGCAGTGTAAATGTATTATTCAAACATAACTTAGTTTTTTTGGTTGCTGCTTGCTGTCACCTGAAAAAGAATAAAATTTAAAACATGTAGAATAACACTGCTGCAATTAGATATTGTTAAAATATTAATAACAAGAAGTTAAAAAATGTGTTGTATAGACACTTTTATTTTTTTAAAAACATTTGATATGTAATTCAAATTTCTAGAGACTGTAAGAAATCTGGGAATCCTAAAATAAGAGTGTGCACTTTACCAAGAATATATTAGTATTGTCTGTCCAACCATACTTGAAAAAACACCAGTCAGGATACCACGTCTTAAAAGAATATTATCTGCATCTCAAGAACAACATACCTTGATAGATGGCCCACAGATGAACAAGTTATTTATACAAGGGACCTGACAGTGCAAGTTTGAGCAAATTTTGTATCGTGGGTGCAATAACTGATACAGGACTTTAACCTGCCTTGAAAGGGTGGCTCCTTAGCAATCATTTCTAAAGACTTTAATTTTTTTTCCTCCTCCCTATACAGCTTTTTTCTTTCTTTTTTTTTTTTTTTTTCCTTCTCCACCCCCTTATCTCCTGTCTTCTCAAACTGAGTCATGACTTAGCTGCAAGGATGATAGAGCTCTTCTAATTGAAGAAATGGATTTGAGTAAACACACTGGGGAGGTATTTCCTAGGCAGACATGCCTCACTGTCTGTGTGTTTGTGTGCGTGAGAGCGAGATGGCTGGAGCATAGCAGTAGCTTCAAGCAAAGACCAGTCTGGCAAACCAGCTCGGGGGCGGGGGAGAGTTTTTCTGCATATTTGGGAAAAATTTAGAATCTAGGTCTTCTCTTCTCCTTGCCAGTGTGTCCCTTGTTATGTCAAGGTAGGAGAACCCACGGATATCTTGCTAGGGCTTATGTCTTTCCACTAAATAATAGCCATCCCTGGATTTTTGTTTGTTAATTAAATTTGCAAGCATCTATCATTTATCTCATGTTTTGAACTCTCCATCACCCTTTCACCTGGCATCACAGCCAGTCACCTGGGAAAAGATAAGATATAAAATTGGTTAATATTGAAAGGCTGGCCTTGTTGCTGATGTGATCTTATCAGGCAGTATTGACTGATCACTTAGAAAGCAAAATTACTGGCAGCTTCTGCACAGTTAACATACTTCTGTGTGGCAAACTTATTGCTGTGCTGGAATACCCGAGCTATATTTAGAAAAGGTGGTTCAGAAAACTGTACACCAGCATTTTACCCAAGCAAATTAGTCCTTTGAGTACCTCTGTGACATGGACTGACAGTTTTGCTCTTGACAACTCATGAAGAGATTGCTGCAGCGTAATGAAATGGGCATACATCTTTCTTCAAGTATTTTGCACTGAAGTTTGAATTCACCTGTTGGGATAGTGCTCGGACAGAATATTCAGCTCTCTAGCACAATAATGCGTTTTGATTTATTGATATAAAACATAGAAAATATGATCTAATCATATAAAAAGCTACTTTATTGTGAAGAAATAGTGTTACATTTTTCCTCTTAAAAACCTCTTAAAGGTTTTTTTGTCTTTTATACTTCAACTTTTTTAGCGTCTGGCAAAGTTACTATTCTGCAGTAAAGAAAAAAACCTAGGTTGCTTTAAGCCAGTAGGTCACGCACCTTGTTTTGGTAGATGTCCAGTTTTGTGTCTTCAGCAAAAGGTAAACATCTTACACTTCAACCTATCTTTTGAAGCCAATATTAACAAATCAGGTCCCATCTTCAGTGTTGAAGGTATTCTACCTTCAAAGTGGAGGGTGGATAAAGTTGTAGGGGTCAAACATTAGTAATTGCAGTTATGACTTCTGAAGCATCATTCCAAGTGTTTATACTATGTAAAGCAGGGCAAATTGGCCTTGACCAGGCTAATTCTGTACTCCATTTGGCAAAAGTAACATTATTTAATGATCTGTTGTGGGTGATGGTAGTGCTTTGTGATTTGTTTGGGGGTGAGGTGCACTGGGGGGAGGCAGGAGCTTTTCTGCCCTCTCACCAAGTTGAAGGCTGTCAAGGACCATGGTCTCCGTCGGCAACGTGGTGAGCTCTGGAGAATGTGCATCCCGACGTGAAATATCAAAAGCCTGCATGCTGTTCTCTGATCTTGACTTCACGAGACAGCTAGGAAAGCACTTTTTTGCACTTTAGTTTTACCTAGTCAGAAAGTATTTGCCAGTATGGCAGCACAGTACAGGAAAAGGACCTTATTAATTCAGGCATCTGGTTTAAAGAGAGGTAGACTCTAATATGTATGTGATATAATGACCACTCGCGCTGTTCCTGAAGTGTTACCCTTGAGCAACAGAAATTAAAATTCATCAATTTGTGGAATAAAGTGTGTCACAATGGATATCAGATATTTGAGTGTGGTGGGATAGCGAGACCAGTTTGGAAAAGACTCCTATTTCATTATTTCTCTGCCTTCATAATTCTCTTACATCTTTAATGAGGACTCATGAATGAATTCAGAAATAGGTTTTGAGACAGACAAACTGTCATTCTCCCTCCACTTCAATCTCGGAAACCACAAGGCATCTGAGAGCTGGACTGCTTTTTACTTCAAGAGGAAGAAATTGATAAGATTTAAATCAACCAGAAGAATAAGGAGAGTGTCTGGGGGGGGAAACACCCAAATCCTCAAAGGGCCACTTACTGCCAGCACGAATCCAAGAAATTTTCTTATGCTCAGAACAGGCTGGTAATGTATTATAGTTCCATAATGCTCGAATAAATAGGAAAGGAATCGATTGTGCAATTTTTACTTCTCTATTAGCTTAAAACAGAACATCTTCAAACAAAGTGTTTGTTTCTGAACCACCTATTTGTATACATCAGTGGGTACAAAACAACAATATATTTCAGTTTCAGAAAGCACCAGAGGGGGACAAATAATGTACTCCATCGCTGAGCTGGCAAATTTTAAGCATTCCTTTAGCTATATTACGGTTTGGGCAGTATGTCTGTAGTCAGGATTGTGAAGCAACAGCGGTGCAGCTGCTTCTTTCTATTAGCAGCAATAGAAAGTTTGTGCCAGATGGGATGGGTGGCTGAACCCTTGACTCCAGTGTAATAGGTAAGGTAAAGAAATTCCCCTAATTGTCTGTTGTGTTTTGCTGCTTGGATCCTCCTCGCTCTGTCTTCATGAATTTCATATGGGTCCTCTGTGCCTCACAGGCAACTAAATGTAAGAGCAAGCGTGAAGCACTGGCCGTGGTCCTCGTGCTGCCGAGGTCCCGCGGCGCAGCCCGCACAGCTCTCCTCCTGCAGTGCGCAGGACCAGCCCGCGCCGGTGGGATGCAGTCAGGGAGCCTTACACCCCCCCGTTCGCTCGATCGCTGAATTTCTAGTGGTGACTGGGAATCCAGGTCAGAACCAAGGGTCAAGCTGCGCAGAAATTTCTGTAACCACAGAAAAGGCCCTCATCCCGAGGGCATCGCAGTGTAAGCAGTGGATCGAATTGCACTGTGCCCTGTATACGTCTGGAGAAAAACACCACCTGATCTTTCATTTTCCTTTTTGCTGTTACAGTTGAGTAATCCTACCATTAACATCCCTGGCTGTTCGTACAGAATTGAATGAGATCGGTAAAATCTTTGCATGTTTGTTCGTGAATTATTTTGATTACAGTGTCACAGTTCCAGGTCAAAATACTCAGTTTTCCTTGAAAGGAAGATGTCTCTGTAACCAAAGTGAACTCTGTTATGAAGATGGGTTGGGCTGGCTTGTTTAAGTTTATAAGACTCGATATTTCAACTTTCAAATGGGGAAGCAAACATAAAAGATCCCCGGTTACTGGGGTGGCTCATTGAAACAGCTGCCTGCCTGGGAATTTTTTTACCGTAAAAGAGTTTTGATTTAAAAAGAGGAAAGAATAGTGCTTCAGGTGTTTGTTTTGATGCTACTCCTCTGCTTCTGACGTGGGCTAGCCATTCATTTCATGGATTTCTCTGGCAGAAGCTACCTTAATGAATCTCTCCTGTGCTTTTGGTAAGTCTCCAGCAGCTGTCAGCAGGGAATGGATATGTCTTCCTTGCTCTGGCTGGGAGGTATGTGTGTGTGTCTCTGTTCCTTGGTGTATTAAACAGTCTTTCCTGGGAGTGCCAAGACGTGTTGTCTATAGCTGGTAGCATTCCTATTGATAATTTCCTTAAAAAATTAATTAGATTTTCGCTTGTGTTCCATAACCGTTCAGCAGGCGATTAATTATAGCTCCACTGATAGCATAGAAGTCAGTATTTCTTATTCGTGTAATAACTACATATAGGAGAGACCAGGAGATGCGTACATACACATATCGAGGACAGATAAGAAGTAATGCTCTGTTCCAACAAGCCAACTTCATATCGATGATGAATGGTGTAACAAGAGCTCTGTACCACTCTGGGAAAAGGAGAGCGAGGCTCTAAAGCTCCCAAGATTTGTGAGGGGAAAACGTCACCGATTCTTACTTGTGGTTTAAAGAAATGTGCATTCTGGAGAGGGAGGCAAAAAAATCTGTTTATAATTTTTTTTGCAGGCGCAGATCAATGCTTCTGTATTGTACCTGTTTATTAGTTATATTAAAAAATTTGTCTTCAGTGCTACAGGTTTATTCTTTGCTTTTGCGTAATGTTTGAACTGTTAAAGAAGTTCAGTTCTTGCATTCTTACAGCAAGTCAGAGATTTTAGCACATTACTTAGTAGGTTTTTTTAATTTTTGGTTGGTTTGGGTTGGTTTGTGGTTTTATTGTTCCTCCTGGCATTCCTAGCGAGGAGGGCAGGTACAAAATAATTCCTTGTACATTCACCTAAACTGATGATCAAGCCTCACTTTTGGCATCTGTTTTAGTGGTGACTGGTAGGATTTGTATTTTTCCAATTCTAGAAAAAGGTACTTTTGGCAACATTAGTCACATATTCCATTTTGGTCTTGTTTTTTTAAAATAAAAATAATTTTCTTTATGGATATAATTTTCTGGAGGGAGGATTGGGGATTTTTTTGGTTGGCTTTTAAATTTTAAATGGCTGTTCTTTCCTTTATCTCCTTTACGCATGTATACATTTACAGTTCTTCCATTTGAAAGGCAAGGTTAAAGTTGCCTTTATAAATCTCTAGAATTAGCTTTAAAAAAAATCATCTGTAAAAATCTGAAATAAAAAAAGGTAATAAATTCTTAAAGAGCTAGTCCTCTATTTTTCAAATTGCTCCTAAAGTATGAGTAACTATTTTTTGAAAGACGATGGCCACTTTTTGTTGTTGTTTGGTTGGGTTTTTTTTAAATTATATTATTTAGTTAGACTCTGACGTAAAGAAATTAGGGGTAAGTCATTTGTGTATGGACATACTTTGTGCTTCTTACTCATCATGGCAGTCTTGAGGAGTTTGTTAGTGTAACTGTTGATAGTTTGCAGAGGAGTAAGAGGGATGTTACAGGATGGTAGAACAAATTCTTTTTTTACTTATTTTCCTACCTATGTAGCTATGTAACTTAGATATTAACATTTGTTCACAGATGTTGTGTGTAGATTATACAAGTAATCACAAAAGAGTGCTTATATCATCATTATCTTGCACTTTTTCCTTACTTTAAGATATGTAAATAAATTATAAAACAGGGAGTATACATCTCTGAGGAAAACATGACACAGTATCTTATTTTTACATGAAAAACTATGCAAAAAAAAAAAGTTAAAATTTGATATTGGATGGCTCTGTGGACCTAAAAGGATTTTGGCGCATGTATGAACAATACAGATGTAATTGAATAATCATGTCACACTCGGATTCATCAAGCATCTTGCATTCTGCCTAAAAGTCAACTCAATATTACTTACTTTTATCACAAAGTCTTCAGCGTCTTTGAATGGACACAAGCACACAGAAAGGGTGTTTCTTTGTTTTGTTTTTAACAATTAGCTCTTTAAATAAGTGCTTTCTTTTCTCTTTCAATTATGCACTATTCTGCCCAGTACTATAAGCTTTGGATAACTACTTATTAAAGTTCCATGTAATGATTCTGAAAAAGTAAATGAAAATATATAAAGAGGTAAAGGTAATATGAGTATATGTCAAGTTTATTATGATAATTTAAAAACTATGTTTCAGGTGTGTGTGCTTTTACTAAATGTAAGGCAATTTAGTGTATAACAATACATTTATTAATGTTAGGCTGTACTTAAAATACAACTCAGCTACATATACATACACACACATGCACGTAAGTATTTTTATGTATATATAAAACTCAAAATCCTCCTCTTAGTAAAATCAGTGGTAATCTTTTTCAGTGGAGGACTACTTTTCCTCCCAGAGCTGTAACATTTCAACTCGGGGTACACAAAATGACATAAACACCTAAGTGTATTACACTATGTAAGGCATGTTCACTTATGGAAGTAACAGCAGTTATTACTCTGAGTATTTAAAGAAAAAATCTCTTATAGGGAAACATTTGAATATATCTCCAAATTTGTAATACATTTTATCCATTCCATATTTGTTTTCTGGTGTAGTCCTAGTCAGAAGGCAAATGGCAAAGTGCCCCGTCAAGTGAGTTCTCTCTTCTGCCACTTCCTTATCTTTCAGAAGCAAAATCCTTATCAGCGACAGGATCTGTAGAAGCCAGCCATAGACCATTAGCTCTTCATATGTATATCCTTCAGCTTCACCCCACACGGGCTTTGTAGCTAATGGCATTCTAGATAAGCATCTTTCAGTTCTGTGTTTTAATTAATGATCATTTTTGCCATTATCAACTGTCTACTTCATGAGTATATGTGAGAGCTTTGCCGCGTATCATCAGTCAAATGCTCTGTATATGTTTTCGCTCTCACACACACTGTGACAGTATTTAATGCAACCCTTAGTAACTTCCTACCTTGTCTGAATAATTAATAGACCATCACATTTGAGAGTCTTCCTAAACATGAGATTTTGTATGAGTCCTTTTTGTGGTTAAAAATACATTTCTCATCTGGAATAAAAGGCCCCTGTATGTCACTCATCACAAGAGCGCAAAATGCTTAGCATCTATTAAACTGATCAGCTGTTGCATCAGAACTGCTGTTTAAGATCATTTTGTGCTGAATGTCGCAAGATTTGTGATGAAAGTACATAATGTCCCTGCATGTTTGCTTTATTCTTGTACATTCTTGTACATCAGTTTTCTACCTACCCCTTTCAGTCTGACTTGCTGACGCTCTTCTGGTCACAGTCATTACTCTCAAAATATTTTGAATCCTGAAGTGAGACAGAATACTTAACAGTCCATCCTCTATCTCATCTTCCCTTTCCTCAGTGATGTATGTAGAAAAAAAGAGTAAGTAACTCTGTTACTTGTTCCTTTTTGAAAACAACTTGGCAGTTTATTTTTGTCTCTGTGTGTGTGTCCTTTTGCTGACATTGGAACTAAGTGCAGAAATAGTGCCAGACTAATGAAGAAAAATATAAAGCAAAAGATTAAGAAAATGGATTTTCTCTTTTTAAATGAAATAATTTCTCAAGGAAATGTATGAATGCTTTAATTGCAAAGCGAAAGTATTTTCACAAAAGGTAATGTTAAAAGAGAAAGGTTTCTGAAATAAAGCGTCCACTCGCCATGTGCTGAAACACAGTAAGAAACTCAAATTGTAGTGAGGAAAGGACAGTTTGCACTCTGAAGGACAATGAAGCTGGACTTATCTACTTCATTTAGGTAAACGAAAGCTTTTATTTACTGAAGTGGGCATGAGATCAAGGCCTGAACACTTGCACTGTCAGGCGGAACTTAAAAGTACAAACAAAAAAAAGAGCATATTTAGCAATGAAATAGAACCAAGATATTGCAAACATCCATGAAACATTAGAGTGATGACAAATGGGTTATTGTATGTCTTTAGACTGGGATTAGTCTTGCACATAAATGTACCGAGTGGTACAAAGTGAAAAGTACATGGGGATCACTTTGCGTATAAAAATTAAATACCTGTATGTAGACACACATAATGTACAAAATATGTTAATATTTAAATTAATATCTTTTATATAAAGTGTGTTTTGAATAATAATATTCTCATAGGAAATGAAAGTAATAAATATATTCTGTTTCTGTTACTGAGGTAGAAAGCATTATATGGTAAAATCTGCTGCTGAAATAAGCTCGTTAATGAACATGTGTATCAATTACGTAACTTCTGCACTCATTACAGTTTTGAAGATTTAGCCTTCAAAACAAAATGCGTTTGATTTTGTGCACATTAATAATTTTCCTAGTGACAGGTAAGCATGAATGTAAATGGATATTGAACATTTTTTTAATATATATTTTTAGTTCAAAAGCTACCAGAGATGATAAACACTTGCTCATCGAATGCAGCTTAGACGTCTCTGCGGTTTACACCGCCGTCTGAATGAAACTGCAAACGAAACTGTTCTTGCAAGGAATTAAAAGACATGATACCAAATCCTTTGTTTTCTAGATGGTGGAACTCTCGCTTTAAAAAGGTTTCCAGTTGTTAGGCAGCCCATGTAGCTGGATTTGCATCTCTTGCTAGGCACATCATGGTTGGTCCATTACAATTACTAAAAAGCTCTCTAAACAATGTAGAATGCTTTTAAAAAGAATAATGGAAAACTTCTTAGTGCAATATCTTCTGCAACTTAATGGCTTAAGGAAGGCGACAGAATTTTTTTCTGTGTGTAGTGATCCTGAACATCTGCTTAACCATTTTCTTTCCATCCCAGTCCTACAGGACTCGCAAGAAGTGGATTTCTGTTTCCAGTACCTCTGTAATGAAGGGGGAAGGAAATTTGTGTTCCCAAGGCAATAAACTGCCTTGCTTTGTTTTATTGTTTTAGATAATCGAATATCTGTGAAAGACATTCAATAAAGTCATTGGAGATTAGTCTTCTAGTCATAGAAAAGCACAGGGAAAGGTTTTTCTACTGGGCTTGATCTAGAAAATCTAATTTAGTGCCCATTGCTTTGTTGCTGGCACCATCATCATGTATATTGTTTTGCACGGGGCCAGAAGAAGGCAGGCTGTGATATCCAATTAATGTTACCTGGATGAGCGAAGAGCTATCATTTGTAAGAGTTGGCTCAGTTCACAACAGAGAAAGGGCCTGCATCTTAGTTCTCACGCCACAAGGTAACTGGAGCCTAAGTGCTGCTTTTCGTTTTTGAAAAAAGGAAATATTTTTGTAATATTATTATTAATGTGAGTTCTGGTACTGATTGGGTTAAAAGAAAATTATTAACAAATAAATATTGGGGCTTGAGCTGCAAATAGCACCATATTTGCTGTTAATGAACAGCATAGGAATTATTTCATTGTAATATCCAGAAGCTGCTAAAATCTGAATCCATTGAGATTCACAATTATCATTAATGGAATATAGTATTTTCAGGATGGTGGAAAATAGCCAGGCTTTAATAAAATATTAACAGGCAGAAACTCTGGATTAAATATTAATCTTGGTGCCTTTGGAGGTTATGTTCTATTGCTACCCTACAGCCCATTAGTAAATAATGATCTAGTGGCAAAACCTTCTGGGACATAGTATAGCTTAGTACAGAATTGCTGTGTAAAGTTAAATCATAGGATTTACATATTTTCTATTTTGTAGAGTAGTTACATTGTTTACATGGAAAAAAGTAGAGTCAGTACTGATAGTCATCTAAATCGCTTCAGTAGAGGTAAATTACCAACGTTGGGCTGGAGGCATTTTTAGTGCGTGATTCCACCAATACTAATGAGAGCTGCCTGGCTGCATACTGTGCAACTCCCTGGCACTCCAGATGCTTGTCTTGCTCGGCCTTACGGGCCAGCATCTCTATCAAACAAAGCTGTGCAACTTGAAGTCGAAGCAGAAAGAGAAAGAGATGATGAGGCTTCCGTGCCTGCCTTGTCCTAGTAATCATAATAGAAACACACTAATATTGCTAATTTGTGGAGGGATAACTGAATTTCCCATGAAAATAAAGACGCAAGCATTTCTCTGTCCTGCAGAGCTGATGGAAAGTGCGGTGTTGAAATTGATTAGTAATGAAAAGTCGGGGCTTTGACGTAGCCGTTTTTTAATAAAAAGGATCTTGATTTAAAATCAGTCTTTCATTTAATAAGCAAACATCATAATGACATTGCAGCATCTCATGAGAGTTGTACTTGAGCCAAAGAATTTGCAACATGCGGAGAACAAGGATAAGTAGCAATCTAAATACAGCTTTCAAGATGAACTGTGGCTCGCGAGTCGCACGGTGCGCTGCTTTCTGTCTACACGAGAGGGAGAGGGGCATAGTGCCTCAGGGAAGATGTATTTCAAGTAGGCAGCCAGACTGCAACTCACAACTTTACTCTTCGTCACGTCAGAGTACTACCTACCTATTGCCTTTGAAGCAAATTGCCAGTGTGAACGCTGTACCAAAGCGTTTCTATCTTTGGTGTCAAAGATGATGTGATTCGTTTGTATTTAAAAGTCAAAGAGCATAGTGACATGGATGACATTAGAAATTAAATCAGCTTTGTTATTCAGCCACAGGTATGGACTAGCACAATTACAAAATACGTAAAGTTATTTAATCTGCAGTGTAGTTAAATTTCTGCCTTTTCTGATTCTTTTTAATGTGTAGTATCAATTGTAACTGGTTGTGAATGTGATGTGCAATAGGGAATGTTCCAGCTCCCCAGAACTATGGTGCTGTATCTCTGCAAGCCATGGCAGTTCATGAAAAGCCAAGTCCTCACAGAGACTTAAGGCATACACATGGTTTCCTATATGATTTCTGGAACACTTGAGAAAAGAAAATTGGGCGGATAGGAAACCAAGACGCTTTTTTCTTTTGACTTGCAAACATACTAAATCACCATTTTATTTTCTTGCATGGATTTCAACAGAGTGTGAATTGTAAGTGACAAATATCTGAGACAGATCTGGATGGATGGATGCATGTCTGTTGTTTGTGTTGTTTGTATTCTGTTTTCGGATTTTACAAAAGTGGAGAAGTCTTTTTGTTTGAAAATTGTGGTAAGCCTCAAGAGGCTTAACAGAGTTGGAGCTTTATTATGCTAAATGGCTTCTCGTGTATTTCTGTGCTCCACTTAATGATATTCATGAAATATTCTTATTTCCTAGGAAATTCATTGCACGTCCTCCTATAGGGTTTAGCTTATTTACCAAGTTAAGTAAGGATCTCCCTTATTTGTGCACATTAAACTCAAAAATCAATATAATATACTAGTCAATACAATTTACTATTATAAGTGAGGTGGGTTTTTTTCCCCCTAGGGAAATATCTTTGGTATAGTCATCAGTTGTGCATGGTAACATGTGGCTGCAATATCCCAACCCAAAATTTAGCTAGTTCATGTAAATAGTTCAAGTAACGCTGCAGAGTTCGGTGCCAGCTCAGGTCAGGCAGGATTTGCTGGACACAACTCCTTCCAGCTTTTCTCACATATGTGCATCTCCTTTCCCAGGAGTTAGGAGTCCACAAGGCCTTAGGCAGTCCTGCGGCAGCTCCGAAGATTTATTTGGCAATTTGTCCTGGCTAATAACTCATCCTCACGTGCTGAGGAGCAAACTGTAGCGATACTAATGTGGTTTTCTGTAGAAACATCTTGGATTGAGAAGGAACAACAACAGGTTTTGCATTTTAAGATTTGCTGGACATGACTGGAGCTGATCTTGTGTCAAGCCATTTTGCGTTTTCATATCCAGCTGTTTTGCTTGCTGGAGCCTGGTGCCGAGTGCCATGTTTTGCTGAACTTTTTAGTTTCAGCTCTGTCTTGTGTAATATAGATGTATTCTTGTCATACGGTTTCTTCTAACAAGTTCCGATAGCTCTGAGGTGTTCTGTGCTAAACCTTGATGTGCCGTGGATACTGCGTTATGAAGGCATCCAGCTCTATGGGTGACTGGGATATGGTTTCTTTCTTAATGGATGGCTGATAGTGATGCCAGCTATAATATTAATTAGAAAATAAAAAAAATAACAGAAAAGAGAAATTTTGCATGTGAGCAAAGAATCTGAAAAGTGGGAGGCACACATCTTCACATCTTATTTAGTAAGAAAGAAATTATTTTACAAGTATCAGCAGATGTTACGACTTTACAGGTTGTATTGTATGTTTGCATAAAAATGTTACTGTATGAGATATTTTTATTTCTGGGCAGTAAGTAATATCTCTGCATTATGAACTGCATATATATGCAGTATATGAGGATCTATAGTCATGGTAATCCTACTACTTATAAGGAAGTATACACGGCAAATGATTTTATTGATTTTAATAATACTTGAACTAAGTATGAAATGAGTGTAAACATGATACATGTATGTAAATATATATGGATCTATGTATCTCAGTTGACTGAATAGGTTCTACATTTGTGCATATGAAGGAAATCAACACTAATGCCGTAGCTCTATAGAACTGTTGCAAATGTGAAACTAGATTTATTTAACTAGTCAGGCTGTGTGACTGCTGGAGTAAGAGGAGGTTAATGAAGTTGTAGTACTAACTTATACACTATGTTCAACACCATCGGACTTAGATAATGGAAGAAATGTGTGCTAGAATTCATATCTAAAGGTAAAAGTGCCACTAGCAGATGTGTCTGGTGCTTTTATTTCTGCATTGTAAGTGTAAAATGGTTGTACGAGATATTTGCAATGGTTTCATTTCTCTCCAGGTAACTGCCCTGGTTTTAGTTTGCAGCTGGTTTCACTGTTGATACAGTGTGAGGTTACCTCAGGAAAATGAGTAGCTCAGTTAAGTAACTGTGAAAATATGTAAATCCTATGAAACATAAATTCTTCAAGCTGTCAACTGCTTCTTATCTTTATATCTATGTGTGTGTTTGTGTATGTATATATAAATATTACTTCAGAGGAAGATGTAATAGACTTACTCTGACTTCTCAGAAAACTATTTCCTTACTGCGTAAAAAGATCTCTACTATGGTTGTTTCTAAATCTCTTGATAAAATTGCAACTTCAGTTACTTTGCCCAGTGTTGAGAAGATAATCTTTGAAGAACCTGTTAACCAGCTTTTACGAAGTTGCAATATTGTGTTATAGTTGCTGTTGACCAAGAGTTACATAAACAAATGTCTGGGAAGTAAATTTTGAGTAGACTTTTATTTGTCTTTTAACGAAGGGCTAATCAGCATCTGGAATCTCAGTTTACTTGATGGATTTTGAATTCTTTACTCTGAAAGGTAGCATCTTCTGGGCTGTGATTTTGGGGTTTTTTCATAGCAGTTTATAAGTTGTGCTATCAGTTGGATTCTGACAAGTCTAAAGTTTTGTGTAGGTTAAGAAGTCTACCTGATATCATTGACCTCAAGTACCTGAGAAAGTGTCTATTCATCTCTTCTGAAAAACTGTCTTTCCGAAGCAATTGTAATTGTTTAGTACCTTGATAGCACTGTAATGAGAGTGCTCAGCCAAAACTCTGTTCCCTTGACATTTTTTTAATAGTAGCTAAACAGATCTATCAAGTTCCCAGACAAAACCAAATAATCCACTAATATAATACATATATTTTATTTATTTATTTATGAATTGACATTGCATTTTCACTGTGTTCTTAAATCGAGTGGAAGAGTGCCAGCATATCTGAAAGATTTCTATTTCCTGTAGCTCCTGGATTTTTTCTTTTGTATGCCATCTGAACGCTAAGAAAGCCAAGCCTTTACGTACTCAGCTTTTAAATGGCTGTAATTTTAATTTGCTAACTAGCAAAATAACCTTATCTACAGCTCTATCACAGTTAGTTTCAATCCAATTAATCTTCATCAATATTGCCACCCTTCACATCATCCTCTGGAAAACTTAAAAGGAAAATAGCTTAATTAGGAACAGCGATGGCATTTTACTTTCAGAAAGATGGAATGTTCAACACACTGTGTTGAAACAACATTCTCCCATTAGAATAATTTACGTGGCAAACACGAAATAAATATGCATTCGATGGAAGGGCTTTGTGTAACCAATGTACACAGAGTAATGTTTTCTTGTGCTCAGGAATTAGAAAATTATCATTAGAAACAATTAATATTCTTATACTGTTATGTAAGCAAGTCAACATCTAGTGGTATGATGCAAATCTTGGAATGAAATTTGACTACATGCTTATACTCTCATATTTGCCTTTTTATACTTGATATTAATTGTGTTCCCATTTCTATCAATAACTTTTTCTAGGCTTTTTAGAGGAAGACTGAACATTTCATGGTGATCTTGACTCTTTGCGCTGTGTTATTATGAATACTGTCCAGTAACTCAAATATGGAAAAGACAAGGCTTGTTTTGTAATGCTCAAGTTCTTCAGAATAGGGAACGCATATTGCAATTAATTTCATTAGCAAAGAATAAATACAAAGGCAGCATGTTTTATATGCTCAGAAACAGATTTATGAGGAGATATTAGATGAGTGCTCTGAGGAATAATATTTAATAATTGCAAATTACTAGGGAGCTTGACATTATATTTTATAAAAGTTTTCTTTTTATATTTTATAAAAGAATTCTGGAGATGAATTACCCACTGCCCTAAAACTAACACAAAAGAACATTAGGGGTTGGTTGACCATGAAGTCTGTTTTCTTCTACAGATTTGTCCAAATGACTATCAAGGAGACTTCTGACCAGAAAATTATTCTCTCAAGTTCCCAATAATCTGATTTGTTAAACTCTGGGATCCTTTTATCAAAAGCGAAGAGATTACAGCCAATCTCCTCCAACAGTCTCTGTATTCCATGTAAGTACTGTCTGTATCATCCAGGTGTGCTTAAAAATACATTGTTGATGCAAATCAGATCCGAGGAAGGTGTGTTGTATGTGCACTTTTCTTCCACACTCTTGAGAAAGCTCCCCAGATATGATTTGAAACTGTGGTAGTTTTCCACGTGAAACAGTTGCAAGAAAGCTGGAAGCCCAACCTACCATGAAAATGGGAATGCAGCAGTAACACAGAAATACGCCAGTAACTGGTCCCAGCTTAGTAGTGATTCAGAGTGACCAAATAATATTTGATACAGGCAATGCAGTAGAAAACACCACTTTCTTTTGTTATCGCTTGCAACTTCGGAAGTATTTTCTCTGTTAAGCAACAGCCATTATCTGAGATTACTCCTGCTACTTCCAGCACTTACACTGCAGACTGCACAGCAAGTAAAGGTCAAATATAATTAGCTGGGGGAAAGGGCTGTTTGTTTTCATCCTTACCAGAGCTTTTATTTTTGTAATTATGAATAGAGAATAGGTAATGTTACAGAATGAATCTCTGATGAAAATTTAATACAGAGTGGAAATAATCTTTCACACAGTAGTAGCAAATTTAAAGTGTTTCTTATTCTCTCTCAAAGTTTCATTCATTACTAACCTGGAAATATAAACTGACTTCACAATGAGACAAAACAAACCTCAAGCTTAATTTAAAACCCTAAAAAGCAATGCTAAAACAGTCGTACATTTAATCTTTACAAGTGAGAGAGGAGCTGGAAAACGTATGGAAAGCTAGAGAGAGAGGGGAAGTGCGCTGTGTCATGACTAATGATACAGAAGCCTTCAAATGCCATGAACTGTCAGGAACGAATAAAGAACTGTCAGGACCATTTATTTATTTAATCTCCCTTCTCCGTCCTCTCTACCTGGAGGTCTTGGATATTATTCCTTCTTCATATTTTGCTGCTGTACAGTTATTTTATTGGAAGCAGGAGTCCAAGAGAGCACCTATCCAAATGTCGTCATCACTTTCCAAATTACCTCTCTGGTTCGTGTTCAGTTCCCTAGCAAATACAAATGGGAACTTCTTGAATTTAATGAGAACAGGGGAAATACAGCAAGAAAATCAGTTAGAGAAAGTTAATAAATAAGTTTCCCATTTCTATTCCTTATTTTACTCATGGTGGTTACTAGTACAACTAGTGGTTGTGTCCATTTCACAATACACTATGAAGAATTGGTATCTGTAAACAAAATTTGCTGGCAGTGTGTGTATATAATTAGGATGATGGGATGCAAAATAAGCAGGCAACTGTCTGGATTTTAATCTCTCTGTGTTTGAATAGAGAACTGTGAGCATTCAGTATGGATATAATAACCTGACAGCTTAACGTGCAGAATTCAAATACTTATTTGCACCTCCAAATACTATTTCTGTGTTGTTTTTTTTTCTTTTTAGGAAATGTGCTACAAGACATCAGAAAAAAAAACATGAAATGGCAGCATCAAGAATAAGAATGTGTGTGGGGAACATGTAAGTGTTTGTAGTTCCAGGATAAAACCTGGAATTGCAGAAATGTAAAAATAATCGTATATATTTTACCTAACCTCACAGAAGCCAAACCCAAATGGAACCAACTTCTTAAACTCTGAAAACTTTTTGGTTTCAGCTGAAGTTGATCAAAGTGGTTTATATTTTAATGAGAATTGGTTTTAGTTTCAACATTAAAGAAAAATGAGGTTACTTTTTAAACTCCGATTAAAAAAAAAAAAAAAAAAGGCATGCCAAACAAACATCTCCCTGTTCCCTGTCAGTGTGTTAAATGATTTTTAATTTTTTCTCCCAAACAAGAATGCATGCACATCTGTTTTTAAATGGTGGAGCTGCCTCTGACTCTTTTAAAATAATGTCTTAATATAATCACAAGCACAGTTTTCACCAAGTCTTTAGCAAAGCTACACGTTTCCCAGCCAGCAATTACAGGTTAGTGCTGCATCCTTGACAGTTGTTTCAGAATATGTTAAAGTGGTGAAGGTGAAATGTAATTAACAGTATATATCACATAAATGTTTCTATCAATTTAAATTAGTCACTAGGTGGCTGTGTATCACAGATGGAAGTGTGGTATTTAACAAGAAGAAAATCCGTATTAATAATGCAGTTCTTAGTCTAATAATGAATTAATATACATTGTCTTAAATGTATGCATTGTCTGATTTGATTACAGTAATGGGTCTGAAAACATGAAACTTATTCTTCGCCTTCTTAGTATCTGTGTCTACAACACTCAAAAATAAAGTAGACATTGGGATCATAGGGAAGGCTTGCTTGAGGCTTGCTTGAAGACAGAAATTTAGATTTCTTTAGAATGACGCATTCTAACGTGTATATATATATATATATATACACACACACATAGATACATTTAGTATATATAATGTAGGTCCTAATGTGCTTTGTTCAGCATGGGGCTTGAGAAGGCAAGTGAGGGGATGTTGAGTTATTTTGATAGAAGTCACTTCTGTTTTCTGTTTCCTAATGGGGTGGCTTCAGAAGGACAGACTCATTCCCACAGAAGTTCTTACATCTGCTCCCTGTCCTTTGAATGCCATTAAATGAGTTAATATTTGTCCTGTTTGTTTCCGTGGTCATACTTATTCAAGAGATATTCTTCACCACATGCGGCATGATAAACTACTGTCCATGCGTAAAATATTTAGTTTATCATCTTTTAGCAAAAAAAATTAATGGCCAGGTATCATTCAGGAAATACCAGCTGAAATTCTTGTAACTTTAGCAAGTTACATGCTCTGTATTTGGTTAATTTTCAGGGGGTCATTTTTTTTCCTACTAAAAAATTAAGGCATAGCATGGACTTCTCATTTGTAAAACCTTAATTTCAGCCTGCAAACCTCTGCATATTCAGCATTTTCTGAAAACGGACACGTATCACTTTTGGATGTAACTAAATACATATTTAATGCTGGATAGATCAGATGGAATTCTTACAGATACTAGAATTGAAAATACATGTTTTCTTCCCTATAAACACCCCAAAATAAGTAGAGTTAAAATAAATCACATCATTGCTTTGTTAACTAAGGAAAATTGTCAAGTTCTTCCACCTTAGAACAGCAAAAATGGGAGAGACGCACTCTGCTACTTGCCCACATTTATGATATATTTCGTCATTTTTGGTTTTAAAACAGCTGTTTCCTTTTACAATTTATACAAAGTAAATAGATAAAGTAAATATTTCCTTGAATGTATTTACAGTAGGCTATCTGAGAAAGTAAATAGAATTAGCTGGCACAATTTATGTGATGCTAGAGGGAAGGAAAACCAAAAGCTAACCAGCAGATCATTTCCAGCAGTGTGTTAGGCTTTGCTGTTTTGGTTAAATATTCCAGAACAATGTCATCAATCAAAAAGTTTCACATTCCACATAGAGAAATGTTACCTTTTTAAGCATTGCTAAACACTTTGACATATTTGAAAAATTGAGTCCTAGATCCTAAAGGTTATTTGTCATAGGAGAAAGAGAAAATATGCTCTGTGTATGCCAGAATGGCAAATAAAGACTGTAAAGATGATAAATCTTGAGTCGGATACATAAACTACTCAGATTCATAGTCCCCAACTTCATCACACACAGTTGTAGTTTAATTTGGCCTTTACTGACATATAACTATATACAACAGGGAAGTGGTGGTCAGTAGATCATGTCCCAGGATGAAGCCTCATGCAGGAAATGGTAGAGAAGGGAACAAATAGTATGCATTTTGAATGCTCACCATACTGAATCCTTTTAACAATGAGTTGATTTAGCGTTGGGGGATTTTTTTCATTTCGTTGGATTTTGGGGGGTTTTGTTTGTTTGTTTTCAAAGGCACACTAGTGAAGGTAAAGCAAGCCTTGAGTCCATCCTCTCCCATGGTATTTAAATGATGAAATATGTGACAGGCCTGCAAACTATTTTGTGCTAAAAACTGCTGGTCAGAAGAGCAGTCAAGGTGACTTGTTGATATGATTAAAACAATTTCATTCAAAAGAAACTTTAAAAAGGCTTGTTCTGACAGCTGATAATTTCATACGCTGTAAGTAAAATTATTACTTTATCCTAAATAATTTTGCCAGGCTACTGTGAACACATAAAATCTGGAAGAGCTTCAAGAGAGGAAAAAAAGGAACAGTTAGGTTTCTCTAATTGAGTATTGTGTGTTGCGGTCATAGCATGCAACTTTGGTATGAGAGAAGTAATTCAAATTTTGTGCTAACATGGCTGCATGATTTGGACAAAGAATTACTAATTTTACAGTGACAGACACAGTGATGCTTGTAAACGTCTCTAGCATTTTACTGTAAACTAATTTCAGCATTTGGCTTTATGTTTTAGAGTTCTTCCAATTTCAGCAATACATAATTCTGTCTTTGTTAACGTAGTAACATCAGCTAGTTATTATCTAATGTCTTTTTAATAATTTTCAAGTAAATTAGTTTATATTAGTAGGTATGTAAGAGAAACCTCCAATATCATAATTTTCAACAACTGAACATACTAATACAGGTGAAGGAAATGGGGACTGACAGTCGTCAGTGGTCCCCAGGTACAGTGCAGAGCAAAAAGCTCTCGCTACTCTACTGAGTCTTACACAAAAAGATGACGTAAATTTCTTTCTCCCTACTGTATCCATAAGGGAAAGGAGTCTCTGCAAGAGGGCAGGGAGAGGTTTGGCTGCTTATGAACCACATTTGCTAGTCCGTGCAATTAGTAGTGCAGGAACACTGGCAGGAGGACTGGATGTGCATAGGTTGTGCGCTCTGAGCTCCCCCTTCACGTGGAGTACTGACCAGCCTCCCCCAGCACGGGGCTTTGGTGGAAGACTAGAAACTTCTGATGCAAAGCATTGCCCACTGAGTCTGCTTAGATGCTAAGGAGTGTTTGCCTCATTACCCACTGAGATAATTGCCTCATTACCCACTGGTTGCAGTCTTTGCATGGTAGCACATGCTTTGTAGTGGACACAGTATTTAAATATTTTGGGTTTTACTTAAATACTTCAGCATGGTAGTAGAAAAATAAACGGAATAAAAAATACTCTAGACCTGGGTGAAAATGTAAGGGTCTGCAAATTTCAGGTACAATGCCAACTACGGAGAAATGCTTACACACTAACCCACTGGTAAATAATAGCTTTTATTTTTCGTTCCCTAGCATGTAAATGTCTTAAATTCCCTTGTTTGGCATTAGTGCTATATATGCATACTGTTATTCAGATTCAAGAGAATAAAATGTACTTTGTGACAAGGTAATAAATGTACTATACAGCCATAAAATAGTTAGTTTGTAATTTATGGGGAAAAAACCATTAATGTTCAAATACCATTCAGAAAATATCAGTTGGATTTTTTTATAACTTCAGCTACTTACATGCTCTATATGAATATTTTCATTGTTAAACTAACTCATAGTCTTTGTTCAGCCCCTAAATAGTCTGAGAAATAATTACAGCTCGTTATAGCTCTTCAAAGTGAAGACTGGCACAGAGATGTGTAAGGGCAAAAAATGTATGAGCATCAGCTCTGAAGCCTATACCTTTAAACTCTGGACAAAGAAAGCAATTTAGTGCTGAGTGGTCTCAGTTATTTTCATAAGAAAGCATATGCTCCCTTTAAAGTGAATCATAAAAGACAGTTGCTGTTAAGTTATCTTACGTCATATTTGCAGCGTACAGATAGGATGCTAATACAGACCCTTCTCACCATCAGCCCTGAGCACGTTCCAAGACTTTCAAATGATGCAGGGCAGCTGTTATCATTGTCACACCCAACTCTTCCATAGAAGATTTTAAAATTAAATTATCTGGCCTAAAGATCTGCCCCATATATTTGTTCTCTATAAAACTACTTAAAGTGGGAGGGAAGAAACGTTTCCATTAGGAAGTCACAGTAGAAGTTACTGTGTTAACTGGATATCCTAGTTTGACAGGGAGTGTTTTGATTTACAGCTGGTGAAATTAATCTGCCATATTTGATTTTAAATCTACATTTAAACATTTTTTTTTTTTTACAAAATTGGTGTAGCGATTGCCGAAGAGAAATAGGTTTCGCTAAAGGAAATGTAGACTTTTTTAAAGTCTGAGAAAGACAGAGCTCAATCCTAGCTTATATAGATAAGTTTATATAAACCACATAGCATAAAAAGCTATTAATATTCAAGGATTATTAGTACAAATCCCTTTATAAAGCAGCCTTACTTTAGCTTTTGAGTGACATTGCAACATTGTTTTTCAATGAGACTGTCCTTGAGAGTCAACAAACTCCATTTCACTAAGAGGGTTAATTAAGGTCAAGTTTATAATGGGATAGGAAGAAGCACAGACTGAAGTAGCCGTATATCAGATTGAGATTTCAAGGTCTCTGCAATGCATTAATAACTGTGAGGCTGTCTAATGTGGGCGGAATAACATGTTCTGCAGCAAAAAATTCTTGGAACAAACCTGAAAAACTAAATACTGTTCCTTTAACTGAAGGGTTTTTTAACAGTGTTTTTCCATCAGAAAACTCCTGCTAGTCAACCTTGTTTCTGAGGGATTGTACCAGGTCAGAGCGCAGTGTTGATCAGCAAGCTTTCCTGGGTTTGCCCAAGATGTGGGACATGCGTGATCTCTGTGTTGCCCCAGCTGGAGCAGGGAGGTGAATCTGGTTCTCCTGCATCTCGAGGGTGTGGTGCTCTGTCTATAGTATCTATGTATATGGTTGTTCTCTTCCCGCCCCGCAACCACAAATTTCAAGGGGTCAACCGCCCCTTCTTCCATGATGGTGAGCTGCTAACTGGGCAACAGCCTGCCTGCAAATGGGAACAAGCAAGGCTGGAGCTGCTGGTGAAGGGGCAGAGGCATTGTCCCCGTGGTAGAGCAGGAGCCTCTGTCTCTCATGGTGATGGACAACCAACCACGTGTCGGTGTGCCTGTCTGGTCCAACTCTGGTGCTACGTCTTCTCTTGAAATGCATGAAGAAAACCACCCTCAGGTAACGTTTAGATGCTGTGAAACTGCAGGAAGAGGAGAGGATATATTAAACCCGCAGATGTAGGGAGGCAAAGGAGGGGTTGGGTATGACTTTCTTGTTTGTGTGTGTATATTTTTGTCTATTACAGGTAAGTATAGGGCAGTTTTGTTTTTTTTTTTTCCTCCAGATAAAGTCCCCACTAGTGATCAACATAACTTCCCCAGGACAGCTTCCATGGTCCCTTCTGTAAAATAACTTGTGTTGAAGGGAGGACTCACCAAATGGATCTCCTAGATTTTCAGAGCAGTGTTGGAAATTTAAATTCAACAGAAATCATCAGACCCCATCTCTTCAGTTTCTGGAAATTTATACTGTGGTATTTTTGTCATTTTTACGCATCTGCAGTAATAAGGACCGAAACTTTTACATCCAAGCAAATAAACGTCATTTAAAAAATACAGCTGTCAAGGACAAATGGAAGAGTACTATTGTTGAGTGGCTTAGTTTTATAAAGCAACTAGAGCTCTCTCCCTCGATCAAACAGTAATTCCAAGAAGTTCAAGCTATGACAGCAGCTCTAGGACAAGATGTTTAATTTCTCTTCAGGGGCACATTTGTCACAGGCTAATGTTGTTTTGCATAGTGTAAAGGGAGCTTTTCAGATTCTTTTCAGCCATCTTCATGATGTAACTTTGCGTTTCACAGAAGTTGTGTTATACAATTTCTTTCTGTGTTCCCCACGTGTGCCGCCTTTGTATAGATCTCCATATAGAATAAGCTACTCAAAACTTTATCACATTGGGCTCAAGACTTTTATTGTTCGTTTAAGTAATCATGTAAAACATTGCACAGCTTGATGATATAAATGATTCTTTGCAACAAAAAGAGAGCAATGCAAGTGAAGGAATTATTTTTTACCAGGCATGCTATGGGAACAACCAGGATCCTTAGGTTTGGCTTGCTTTTTCTTTTCAAACTCCCACTCTTCACTCAGTTTTTGAAAATTCAGATATTCAGCAGAATGATTGTGTCTAATCAACATCAAGATCCACAGGATGTATCTCTCTGTCATTAAGGTAGCGAATTGTCAGAAGACAAATATTTTACACTAAATTTCTCAGTTTCTATTCCAAGCTGTAGAGAAACAAGAATGATGGACGCAGATGCGGTTTCTCCTGCCTTTTCTGCCTGTACCCTTTGCAATATGAAATCACAGTATCTTGAGCCACTCCCTGGCTCCTGCTCACTTTATTTTCTAAGTCTTTCCCCATAGTCCTAGCTTATTTTTTCAGTATTTTCTTGAGCCTAATTCCTTCTCTTATTCCTTCCCAACTTGGCCCCCTCTTGAATCCTGTCCTTTCCATGCGCTAAGCCTTCTGAACCTGTCCAGCTCCTGGTCCGTCTGTGTGTGAGTTTTGCTGCTTCCAGCTTCCTCCTGTGTGCCTGGCAGACAGTGAGCAGGGAAGGAAAAAGGATCTTTGCTTTCAGTTACAGTGTTTTGTGCCACAGTGGCATCTAGCTGCCGCAACTACGGATGAAATTCCACACAGTCCGTGCAGTCCTGGTTTGGAGCAGGTCAGTGCAGATGGGCTCTTTAGAGAATTCATCTCCCAAAATGCTGAGCATATGCAAAGTGTGATCAAAGTCATAGGCTGGCTTTAGCATTTGCTTTTTCCCCTATCCAGCAGAAGACGCGATCTTGTAAGCAAGAGACAATCCCAAGTGAGTTTCAGGTCTCTGCTGCAAAACTGGAAATGCTAAAGCTTTTGAAGGAACCGACCACAAAATTCTTTGTATGTTTAAAACAGTATTTCACCCTAATTTAGTCTTGGAAATAGTTTGAGATTTTTTTGCTAAAGCATTCTAAAGTATTTTTTTAAATAATCAGCACAAGGTAAATTCTCCCAGGTAAAGATTGGGGACTGAGCGGAATGAGCCCTCCCTATAGAAGTTGGAAAATGTTTAAGCAACTAAAAGAAGATCTTAAAGATTAGGATCTTCTAATAGTATAGGGGACTGGTGAAGATTCCCTTGGAATGCTTTCTGTTGGTATCATTTGGACATCATTTTGTTCACAATTATTTTATTCTATGACTTTACAGCTAAATCTTCACCCGAAATATGTTTTGTTTGCGTCCAGATTTCAGCAACAAAGGAAACTAAGAAATCAACGCAAAACATCATTTCCACAGGTGCAAACTTGCAGGGGTTTCTTAGCATGCCCAGCTTTTGCTAATCAGCAGCCCTGACTCTGCAAAAATTGTATTAGCTTGTGCTTGATTTTCCTGTTAGGGGGAGGTCCATTAAGATCATTCAGGCTTCTCATCTGCATAAAGCTACTCCAGGTATGTAAGAGTTTACAGTGCCAGTTTTCACTGAACCTTCAGTCTTGTGCAAGTTTTCTAGTATTTTTTAAGTTAACATTTACAACTTTTCTGATGTTTTTCCTTGTAATTCTGTAAAATAGTTCAAAAACTGTAATCGCTCTAAGTGCAAAGAGTTGTGAAATACACATGCCAGTGAAAACATTTTATGCTTAAAATAATCTTGGGGGGGGGGGGTGCGCCAGATAGATAAGAATGAAGACTTGACGAATGGATTGTGAAGGAAAAAAGCATTTTCATTATTTCCGTGGCAGACTCTCCTGGCATTTATTGTGGTGGAGGCTGGTGGAACACCCCGCAGGGCATTATCCTCACCACAAAAGCCAGCCACAGGGAACCTGCTAAACGGAGCACACAGGGTAACAGGGCTTTTTTGTTGAAGTGCATTCTCCGGCGTATTCTGGGGCATTTAGTAGCTTCTAATGGTAATAACCTTAGCCAATTTAAAAAAAAAAAAAATTTAAAAAAATTATGATCATTTTTAATATAGTGACAATTTTGTGACATCTATTTGACAAGCTCCTTTGATCATGAACTGAAGCTAGGACTGAGGAAACCTCACAACACATTTATGTACCATGCTACATCCTCAGAGACAGGGGGACTGACGTTGTACCTTGTCAGAACAATCCTTTGGTATTCTTAACACATGATATTTATGTATTTCTAATTTGTTTTGCAAGAGGTTAGTTTTAATTAAAATTTAAAGATTATGAAATCAATGATTTAGTTTCAGGGCTCTGGAGCCGAATGAGAATTTTTTAATAAGCTTTTGCATTTTTTATAGGAGGAAATGAAAGTTACAGTTTACCATACACCATGCTTTCTTTTTTTAAATTGAAATGACTTAATTAAGACGACATACAGCTCAGGTTCTGAGGCAGGGGAGGAAGCCCTGTGTCTTCACAGTACTAGCCTAACTGTGACCTATAGGAGGGTGGAAGTAAGTCTGTAGGAAACAGAGAAGGGAAGGGCGATGTACAGCCTTGCAGTATATACAGTTGAGGTGCTTTTTCCTTCTTTGTGCATCTCTCTCTCTTTCATTTTGTTTCTCCTCATAGATAAAGAAGTTGTGTGGTGATTAGCTCTTGTCCTTCTGTCTGTAGGTAAGTCAGTGGCTCACTATTATGCCAACAGTGGCGGAAAGGACTGACAAAGTAATGGAAACCATCAAGGCTCCCTTTCCTCTAGGTTGAAGTTCTCTGTTGCTTTTCTCAGCTGCACTGAATCAGGTATATCCTTCTGTGCTCTTCCCATTCCCACCCCTACAATATGTGTTTTATACAACCACTGAGCAATTGCATTTCCACAAATAATTTCTATTTGCAGTTTATTATTAGCCCAAGATTAAAGACAATAAATAAATCACTGTTGCAGTAGGACGTGTCACCAGCTGCAGGAATTAAAACTTCATTTTCATATACAGGCCATTTGGAGATGTGGCTGTGGACTTTGTGGAGCATCTGACAATAAGGCATCTCATGCAGACGGAAAGATATGATTTTATACCCTCTGTGCATTTGGAAGGTGAGAATTTTGCAAATCATATGCAAATGGTCAGCCTTACTGAAAAATGATAAAAGGAAGAATTCCCTTCTAGTATTGTTGCGTTTAGAGGATGGAAGTGTTTTTTCCTTAGTATTTCATTCTGATAGGCAGGATTTTCTTCTAGAAGTCATTTTTGGGGTTGTGTGTCTCATAACTCTTGTTCATATATGCGTAGGGGTGGGAGGAAAGGTATGAGGATGACAGGAGGAGGATGTGGCGCTGAGAGAAAAAAATGGAAAGTCATTCTGTCTTCTATCAAAAATACATATTGGCTCCACATATTGGTTCCGTTTGAAAGTTAGACTTAAAGAAGCCAAGAAAAAAGAGGCAGAACCCTTTAAACTTCATGGTTACTTATGCCTTTAGAGATATGGATGAAGAGAAATTACTGAAGTAGAGAACAGGGTGCAGATCCTCTTATGGTATTATAGCAAACTTGCATAAGTAGAGTCAGTGTACACCAGCTGTGGATTTAATACCCAACCCCGATTTATCATTTCTTTCGCTACCTTTTTTTTTTATTGTGGGATTGGTTTTTTTTTTGATGGCTAATATCTACATAAAGATCTTAATGGGCCAGGATGAAATATGAAAGAATAGAGCTATGTTAGGACTGACAAGTTAGTTTTTAAATCATTAGCATAAACACTGGGGACGGGGATCTCATCTATTCCAAAATAGTGGAATTAGAGGAGACCCTTTGAAAAACAGAAGTGGAAGGAAAATTAACAATGGTTTCATGATGAAGAGGCGACTAATGTGTAGGAGGGAAATCAAGAAAGCAAATGACTGCAAAAATAGCAGGCTTTCAAAATAAAACCTTGATTTATATAATTGAGTACAGCAGAAAAAAATCACACAAGAACAGAGGGAGACCCTAATGCAGGAGATTGAAGGCATTGACTGTACTCACAGAGTGGTTTTTGTAGAATTTTATCCTTAAAAGTATACAAAAGGAATTGCTGTTTTGTATGAGTTCCTAGGGAGACATTATCTGAAATTAAGAAACCAATCATGTTTGCTATTTCACTGCTGTTAGGAAATCTGCTGTTTCCCATCATTCTTTATTTTCAGTTTACCATTCCTATGCATCTCTCTTGTGGTTTGCTACTAGCAAGTTATCAGGATCAAGATGAGAAAGTGTGCTGCTATTACACAGGGTTTTTAGCTTGGGATCTCTACCTGTTTGTCTTGTAGAAAAGCCTGGTTCTAAATGTCAAAGATTTGATGAATGTTCTAATTTAAAAAAAAAAAACAACAAACCACATGAAATGTGAGTGGGAAAGAATTCCTGGGTGGATTCTTCTTCTCTGTGTATTGAGAAGTTTCCCGCGGAGCTTTAGAAATTTCAAGATGAATAATATGGGGCCTCTGTTCCTGAGGTCATCAAGTCATTCTCCTATCTCACATAAGCCCAAGCAGATCTTGATAAATCAGTAGACAAATGTATTACCGCTTTCACCATTAGTAAAAATTCTTCCAAATATTTTCAGGCTCAAAAGTATGCATGCTTTTAAATGCAAAGCTCCAAATTGTATTTAAGAGATTAAAACTCTGAAATCTTTCAGCGTATTCAAACCTGGAGATAGGTTGTTACTAATAAAAACCTTAAACAAGCAAGCAATGCATCCAGGTGCATGCTTCACTCTGACCACTGCAGTATCATGGAGAAAAAAATCGCCCAGGATCTCATAAGTAAGCCACGAAAAAAAGCTGATAGTTTGAGCAGTTCGGTATTCCAACTTTCTTTTTTTTACTTCTCGCCAACATGGTGCAAGTCCATTACGTGTGATTGTTTGTATCAACAAAACCAACCAGGCAAGCTGCTAATGAGGGTTCAAAGATGGTTGGTATATGTTCTTCAGAGACCAACATTTCCTCCTCTGGTGGCCAAGGCCCTGCTATGCAATTATTGATCAATATAATTTGCAAAATAAAATTTCCCTTTAAATAAAAAAAGGGAAAAAATAATTTAAAAAAAAAAAAAAAGGTGGGCAGGGGGACCAAATGAAATGGCATCTGTGTTGAAACCAACAGTAAAACCTTCATTAACCTCAGTGAAGTTTCCTTGATAGGATTTCCTTGATATTTTCCTGGTAAACTACATGTTCCTCTGAGTAGATCGCCACTGTTACTACTATCAGCGAATACTAATCCTTTAACAGCAGCGATGACGGCCAAGCCCCTGGTAGAGTAGTCTGGTATGGGATCTGCCCTGCGAGGTGCTCAGTTCTCAGGCCCCGATTCGGCAAAGCCCTGAGACACGGGGTGAGCTGTCGGCACGCCAGAAGTCCCAGCCGTCCTCTAAGTGCTTTACTGGATTGGTGCCAGCGTGCTCGGTTCTTTGAACAATTGGGCTACGTACAGTAAACATAAATTTTACCCTATGGTTTCAGTGTTGACGCTGCCAAGTTCACCTCTTATTTGTAGACTTGTGACTCCAATGATGTTATCAGTCTGCACACAGAAAGAAGAAAAATCTTTAATTCTGCGACAGCCTCAGAAAACAACGTGGCCAGATACATCTGTGTATCATCTGCCTGTCTTAATTGTTTTTCAGGGGTACAGCATACATGTCCCTACCCAGGGAATAGCTGGTGAGCATAGTGAATATTTTTCAGAGAACTTTTTTAACTAACGAAACTGAGTGGTATTTTAAAATTGTTTCCAGTTTTTACAAGGGAAAAGCATTGCAGCAGAAAAAGTTGCTTCACACTGCTGCTCATTTGCTGATCCCTGGCCAAAAGAAGTCACTCAGTATTGCATAGATGAGTGACTCTAAAATCTGTATCAGCTGAATCATATTTTTAATTTCTTTTTTTAAAGCAGAGACCACACTGTACTTGCAGGATTGAGCTGGAACAAGTTCATTAAACTAACAAAACGAGACAGATATGTAGCAGAACTGTCAGGAAGAGCTCACATTGATCCAACCCGGTGTCTTATTAATGAAGTACTGTATTTATGGGGATAGCACTAAAGGTTTTTAAGATGATGAACCATTTATGTCATTTTCTGTGGTAAGCATTGTATTTTGCAAGTTATAACTACTTGTGTTGAGTGTGCCCTTTGGATACAATGATTCAGGTATGTGAGGCCTCTAAAAGGCAGGTTAAACAGTCTCATCTTCAAAAATAATGATTTTTTTTTTAGGTTGGTTTTGAAAGCTAATACAGAAACTGGCCAGTAAAGTGATAGAAATATTTTCATGAATGTTGATTTGTTTGCAGCAGTGTCTGAGAGGTAAAACTGACCCCAGCACCTCTGATTAGAGTTCTCCTTCTGGCTTTGAATCAATGTGGTGATGAAATTTCACATTTTCAAAAAGCCTGGCCATTTTGTTTGTTTGTTTGTTCTTATATGTATTATAGAATCAAGATCTTCAAGGAAAGGGAGAAAAATAAAACTCTGAATATCAGTAAATAAGAGTGAAGCATGTAGGTAGTAAATATAGCTACAAAGCATGAAGAAGGACGTAAAGAGCAAGATCCTCGTTTTTGTGAGACCCAGCTTGAGACTGATCACAAAACAGAACCCTTGCTGAGATCATTGGTATGGATTTGAAAGCTAAAACCTGTACTCTTCCATTTTAATTTGTTTTGTTTCTTATATCTGATGAAAGATTTATAGACAAGTCAGATGTCTCTGAAGTTTTCCTCTTTCATATATATATATAAAAAAAAAATTTAGAAAAATAAGTGTAAAGTCATATCTCCGTTACTTATATTTTATAGTACTGTTCCTCTCCAGCACACTTATCTATTCCAGGTTATAATGATAGGTTGTGTTTTGAGGTGATCTCAGCTGAGCATTGTGATTAATAGTCTCTGTTCACTTTGCGTCCTTCCCTTTTTAGTTTAACTGTGGGGACCAGAATAAAAATCTCCAAACGTTAAGTAAAGTGTTCCTTGTGAAAATTATGCAAATTGCAATTGTCTGCTAAATTAATTAATTGCATTCATCAGAATAGCATATGAAAAATGGAAGATATTTCCAAATGTTAAATAATGGCTGGATCGTTCTGAAATTAAAAAAAATTAAACAGATACATGGTCATAGTCTGCTATTCACCCTGTGAAATTGCATTTGACCTCCATTTGGGTAATTGTATTATGCCTGCCTAAATTTCCATGCACAGTGATTTACAATTGAACATATTATTCTACTCCTCCTATTCTACTGTACTGCATGCTGCTGCTATTTATTGCTATGTAGTTATATTTATTTAGAGGATGATCGTGTTCCAGTGGCTGACTCCCATGGCTCCTATACAGATTTCTTTGGCAAGTGCATTTTCCATCCAGGTAAATAGTTTTTTGCTTACATGGTATTAATTATGTTTATGTATCATATATATTCTGATGTACTTCAGACTTCTGATGAAAGAGAGAGAGGAAACAAAACTGTAGAACAAAAGGTAAACATTGGCCTCTGTTTTTTCATGAAAATTGATGGGGACTCCTTTCTAAGGTTTCCTCCCAGAAGCATCCCGTAAAGTACTTACTCCCCTTTATCAGCAGCAGAGACAGTTTTCATGACGCTGGCCTACGGCTCCGAGCAGTACCTAGTGAATATAAAGATATTGCTCACTGCCTGAACAGAAGCTCAGCAGTTATCTGACATCAGTCTTCAAACATAATTGCAAGTTTAAACTCATTGAAGAGAGAGGTATTTTATCATAGAGAAAGTAGTGTATGCTCCTTTTTTATTTTTAATCAGGACTTAGCTCTGTAGCTTTACAGTCTAAGAAGAATTCATATCAGATGGGAATAACAGGCAGAGAGGCTAATTTAAGCCTAATAATTTGAATCCTAAATTTACTCCTGGTTAAGCGTGTTGGAAAATGGATTGCTTTGGAATAGCTGAAGTACAATGTCATAGAGTTGTTACAAACAGACCTTTTCCCCCTCCGTGGACAGAGTATTGTATTTTGCAAAAGGGCAAGAACTTGATACAGAAGCGTGGTTAACTTAGACCCACAAGCTCTGAACTGTGTGTAATGCCTGTTCTAGCTGTACCTGGGTTGAACTGTAACGTACTAAATAATGCATACTCGAAGTAAATGTTAGATCTGAGTGGCACTGGAACTCTGGAGACCAGTGAAAACAAACAGGATCTTCCTACTTTTATTAGTAAATGTTTGGACATCAGTGAGAGAGAGAAGAGTGCTTCTGTTCTTGCAATACCTGTGAAACCTGCCTAACATGCTTTCTGCCAACCTGTTAAGTAACCCTGCCTGAAAGTATCTATACAAGGAGCAGTTTAGATAAAGTAAGAACCAGTCAGAGTCTGTCCCTGAAATACAATTCAGGCATGAACACGTTCTGATATTTGAAAATGTCAGGAATCCTAATGTTTGTCTCCCATCTCCTGCATTAGTATTCTCTGCCTTCAGCGAGATTGATACAAAATATCAAATTCTTGTTCCACTTACTAAAGGGACTTCAACTCTGGACTCAGACGCAATCTTTTTTCAATGCAGGAATTGCCTCATTCCCAAAATTTTGAACAGTTCCCAAGAAACACATCCAACTCTTCTTTGATTCCACTATTCTCGAACACAGAGATGTTGTTTAGGCAGAAGGCCCACCTGAAAATGCAGACTTCGGTACTTCAAAACCTGAAATGTGTCACTGAGAGTTACAAAAGGGCTTAATGACATTAGATTTTGAACTAGAACTATTGTTTTAGCTAGAACATATAATGTACATCCTAAATTCCTTAATTTACTTAATTATCTCCTAATTACAGTCTAATTAATTACTAATTTATCTTAATTTCCTCTGGTAATTTCCTTATTAATCCCTACTTTAATATGTTACATTTTTATCCTTCCTCCTTTAATTGGGAAACAGACTTTACAGTCTTTGCTATGACAAAAGGTATGTTTCTTACCTGCTGTAAAACATAGCTAAATGAGACTTTGCAGTTAGCATGTTTTCATGAGAAACTTGAATGACCATGCGATCGTCAGTCTCGCTGAGAACACAGGAAAACTTGTTTCTCACAATTCAAAAAAAAGAAAAAAGTAGGTTTTGTGTGAAATCTCAGAAAAAAGTGTCCTGAGATTTCTTCATGAAACATAGTCATTTCAGTGTTTAGGACCTCAGTTCCTACTGACTTAGTTATCGTTCCTTCTGTGTCTCGTTTAAGCAGATCTTTAGTGAGACTCTCTAATTTATTTTTTTTTATTTCAGAAGGCTCTGAAATCTGAATCCGCACATCCCCATGAGTGGATATTCCCCACTTGCACTTTCCTCCAGGCATTCTTTCAGAAATGTTGGTTAACTATCTGAATTAAAAAAAAATCCAACCGATATCTATATACACAATAGGAAAAGCCTATTCCAGAGCTTGAGTTTCCCCTTGCTTGACAAACTGTACATTAATTAAAAGATCTAATTTTTTTGCCTCTCATTGAAATAACTCAGGCTGGAGGCGTAACTCTCAAATGCTTATATCTTGCATCCAAATGGGGGAAAAGTATTTCTAAGTGAAGCAAGTGCACAGTTCAAATGAACTTTCACAATATAACTCAGCAACATTTTAATCAAAAAGGATTCTGTTGTTAGCACAGATGGAGGCAAAGCAGTGGGAACATAAGCTGTCCAGCAGAAGCAGAGCCAGGAAAAGAGAGGTCCTCAATTTAACAGTGTTGGCAGAGTGTAGTTCCCTGTAATTGTGCAGCAAGTCTGATGCCGCATACGGAGATAGGTTGGAATTGTTCTATTTTTGTGGAAATTGTTTTTAGGAATAGCTTTCGGAGTCCATACCACACAATTGTAAAATAAGTAGATTTATTATGCTGCTCAACCAGTCAGCAAAGACGACACAGAAATGTTCCCTCCCTATATGATACTAACAGCCATTATTGATTTTAACCATATAGATCTAAGCTTGGAGAAGAAAGGAAGGAAGGGTTAAGAGAAGAGAGCAGGGAGAGCTGCAGACAGGTATTACATCTCTCTATTTACAGTTTATGATGGTGCAACTTAAGGATGGTAACAAAGCCTGCTAGAGCTGTAGGTTGCTCAGTGTCTATGGTGAACTAAACCACTACCGGTTGCTTGTTGTTACTGCCCTGGATGCTGCCGTGGGCACCAGGGTCAGGGCATTACCCTGAAGGCAAAGTCCGCAGGCTCCCCTCGTGCGGCAAGTGACGATGGATTTAAACTGAAGTGCTCGACTGACTATAAAGCAGCTCTGAAACGTTCTCTTGAGAAGATGATAACCTCTGGCAGTAACAAACGAGTCGGGCTGTGGCATCTGTAACAGCCACAGCTGTTTGCTAATTAAATGTGTATCAGGCCTGTCGGTATGGCCTGAGGTATATTAGAAAGGGAGCAGGGGACCTTCAGCTGGCGGTTGGTCCCGTGGCCCTGATCCGTGCCTTCACCGGAGAGCGGTGAGAGAGCAGGGCTGGGGTTTCTGCAAGCTTAAAGCTTCCAACAGCATTCTTCATAAGATACATTTCTGCAGGCACCTAAACCCAGGGTAGATTTTCTTTCCAGAGGTATAATTTAGACTAAAAACCTAAATACACAAAAGCCTTGCAAAAGTGGCCATGAGTTACCCGTTACTCCTGGGACTCGTTTTAATTCACTGATCCTGTGCTCTTAGTATCTTCCCTATTCCTTTTGGCCTTCAAGTGTAATTTTATTAGAAAAATGATTGCAGAATTACCATTTGCATTTAATTTCTCAGTTACCTTTACATCAAGGGTTTGAGGTTGTTTGGGCAAGGCGTTGTTCATTTACTTAGTGAATAAGATTATCTGCTGCAACTGCTAAGTTGAAAATCTTTCTAAAATCTGGAAATGTGGCTGTGATCTTTCTTGGTCTTCTCATCCAGGCTAGATAGAAATCACAGTTCTTTTTCTTGCCTCATAATATTTTGTAATATAAACCAAGTCGTAGTGTATGACTAAAGAATTCAGAGTATGAAGAAGTGCTTGACTTTCTTTTCTTTTTTTGTTTTTTTTTTTTTTCTCTTTTTGAGCATAAAGAGTGGTGTGCTTGTCTCCACAAAGCAGCAAGTAGCCGCATTGCTGTGAAATCCAATCAAGTCCTTTTTACTCAGTGACTTCTGCTTTTGGGGATTGATTCTTGCTAACTCGCAAGTCTGAGTCCAGTTCGAGGGAGGAAGACCAGTGAGTGGAACAGAGGCTAATTAAACCACCTTCTCAATCAGGAATAAGCATTTACACGTATTGTCACTGAAAGTATTGAAGGTCACGGGGCTGTAGGAGTCTGCCTTGTGTACTCAACAACTCAAGCTTCAAAAAAGCCTCATCTCTTAGCTCACAAGCTTAACTTGTAGCACAGAGCGGCCCACAACAGAAACCAGACCCATGTATTTAGACAACCAACTCAAAGGAAGTCAAAAGAAAATCTCTGTATGTAAATGTGTATGGAGGTATTTGCGGTTTCCAATTATATTGTATGTGGGATTAAAAAAAAAGCAGAAAGTATTCCCTTCGCTAAGACAATCAAGTATACCCACATCCAAACTTTTGAAAGAAAGCTTTAGAAAAGGAAAAACCGAATTCTCTTCTAGAACATAAGTATTCCTTCTTATTTGTCTTATTGATGGAGGAAGAGAAACATCAATTAGCATATTAGTTAAGGGTTTCCCCCCATTCAAGGAATATAGTGCTTCAAAGGCACTTTGTTTTGTTCTGTGTTTTCCCCAAAGGCAGGAGACTTTGGTGTCAGTAAAGGTTCTCGAGTCCTTGAATTATCCCCCTGGGCTATCTTTAAATCTAATCGTAGCCAAGCACTTACTAGTTATATGATAAAGTCAGAGATTACGGGCCAAATTCTCTTTTCAGTTATTCCACTGAAACCCATTGAAATCAATGTGAGATTGGACTTGTGTAACAGGGAAGAATTTGGGCTACTGTCTTCAAGAGATAAGAACAGGGCCAATACTATAACAGCCTTTTTCAACAAAAACAGATTTCAGACAAACTTAGGGTCATATGCTGTCCTTGATGTGCATATAGAGCTTCAAGGGTTTGTGTTGGACACGTATTTAGAAAAATACTTCTTTTCTAGTTGTTAGGTACAGAAGGAGTTTGGGTGGAAAGCATCCCAAATTTAATTATTTTTACAGTTAAGCTAATGAAGCTCTACGTTTATTTCATAGTCACAGTGTGGCACAGTGCAAGTGACCCTCTCAAGAAATAGCCGATATTATAACTGTAGGCGATGAGGAGCATAGACAAAGTAGGCTTTGCCGCACAGTGTTTCAGTATCTTTTGTGGAAATAATGTGATCCCATCTCTTCTCCCTACCCTTTCCAGGCTTCCCTATGGCACTTACGAGAAATAGTAATACTTGGTGCTGTCATGGAGTTTCAATCTCTAAATCAAAGCACTCAAAAGGGATAAGTCTGGTTATGTGAAAGTAAGAACCTTACCATAAACCATTGACCATGGAAGTGAATAGAGAACAAGTTCTCACAGTGTCAGGACCTTCTTTTAGTTGGGAGCTAGAGAGCCAAGAAGAGTGGTTTTAGATTGCAGTTATACTAAGCAGTTCACCTGCTTCTTCCACGGATCTTTAAATTCAAGCTTGGTGCATTTCTTGTTTGCGTGTTTAGGCTTTTTGGATACAATCATGATTAAAAATGCACCTTAGCATCTTAGACTGCTCTTTTTATTCTTGAGTTCCTTTCATCCATTTTTACAAGCAGTGCCTCAGACTTCCCCTTAAATCTACTTTTGTGAGTCAGTGTGGCCCTATTTTCTTGGTAGCAGTGACCATAGGAGCAGCAAATTGGTCCATACTGATACCTTCTAAGGTTGCCCTACTGTGCTTCTGCACTGGGATACTTGTGATGCTGTCTTCTGTAACTGATGTAGTCATATAGACACGTTCAAAATGGTGTAGCGCTGCTTTGTGCTGTTAAGCAGATACGTTGCATGTTAAAAGGAGCTGTTTTTTCAGTGTGAGGTGGAACAATCCGTAGCATTATATCCAAGGAAAAAAATTTTTGTAAAGTATTTCAAGACTCCTGGATGAAAAGGGATTTATATAAATGTAAAGTAGTATTATTATAGTCATTTTATTAAATAACAATAGTAGGTGTCTGTCTTTAGGCATAAAATCTATGCACATGAAAAACAATAGTTGGCAGCCTGCAGTAACAGCACAGTGTGCTGAAATGATGACAATAATGAATAGCGCTGGAACACCAACAGAAACCATTGTATTGCTGTGTACTGTGCAGTATGTGAACAGACTGCAACAGCTTTATCGAGGATTGTAAGGAAGTGTGTAAAACCAAGCTGCAACAGCGTAAGAAAAATACAAAATAAAGCGAGCAGGCAAAGTACAGCTTGGGCTCTTCTTAGAGAAGAAATGGATAGATAATAAAGCAGAACTTGTGTTGATTGGCAGCTGACACTAGCTCTTTCTTAAATTGGGTATTTGGGATTTTACTGTAGCGCTGAACACAGGAGACGCATACGAGTTCATCAACGGGAATCAGAGGTGGCAAACCTTTTGAAGGATCTGCCACACTGAAGGGTTTGTTTATTCCCATTTGTACAGATTTTGTTCGTTGAGATGTACCTAAAAATCCTCATGATAGCTTGGCCCCTTTTGTTCGTTTGCACCCGTTCTCTTTTTTTTAATTCTCCAGCGAATGCCTGGATTTCTGTAGGGTATTGCTGAGTGTGAAAATGTTGCCTTATTTCCTTGAAGTGAAGCAAGAGTATTTCTTAAGAAAAGTAAAGATTTTGCTGGCAACACCAAAGCAAATGTAGATATATTTGGCAGAAGAATTCTACATGTAATACAATATTGAGTTTTCTGCATTTATTTTTGTTCTTTATTGGAGAGAACACTGCAACACTAAGTTCCAAATTATCATGAAAACCCAGAAATAGAGCCCTAATTACATAGCCTGCTGATCAAGGCAATCATCTGAGTTTTGGGACACTTGTATACACGTTCCTTTCCAATTAGCACATTCCAGATGAGGTCCCAGTAGCTGGCCCGGAATCAGCTTGTCATAGATTCAGTAAATATTTTTCTGTGCAAAGGGGAAAACCTCAGGTAGTCATGGGATAAGTAGATGATATCTTTGAATATCCTATAGTTATTACCCCCTTGCTTAAGATGTACAGCGTGCAAGTCTTTAATCTGAATCTGAGATCAAAGTTGTCAATTTTCGCTTTTTTTTTGTTTTTTTTTTTTTTACACAGCTTTGTATTGTTGAGTCTAAACACAGAGATTTGACTGAAAAAATGCTATCATTTAAACCGTTAGTGCGTTGTCATATGGTTGTATTTCTTGATAATGCTTTCTGTAATTTTTATCTAATTCAGGTTTAATTTGACTTTTTCAACTTTTTGTAGTAGCTTTGTTCAGCATTAAAGATTTGACCAAAATCTGTACATGAATATGTTTGGCTTAAACTAATCGCTTTCCTGGTAATTGTAGGAATGGAGTTTTTTGTTGCAAAACCAGTGCTATATTAACCTCCTCTTTCCATTAGAAAAGCGCACACTAGAACGTACTAGTTGCATAAAATGGAAGTGTGGTCGGATTCATAAAGTAAGAAAACCAGTACCACAAGAAAACTTGCATTCCTGCTGTCTGATTTCAGGAAATCCTGAAATTCACAGAAGCAAAAGGCTTGTAGCCGTGTCACAAGAACGAGCTGGAAGGCTATGCCCTGCTATAGAAGAATTCAGGGAGAAGGGGGGAAAAGCCATTCATATTTAAGAAGTACACTAACAGAATATACACAGATCCCATTTATCTGGAATAGCACATTTATTGGGCAAGTCAGAGAAGTGCCTACATATTTTATTGCTGTGATTTAATTTTTCCTTTTTTTGGTTTTCATCTTGCTGCATAGGGTACATAAACCAGCTTTTCAAGAACAAAAGCAAATGAAAACTATGATTTTCCTTTTTCCATCTGCCCCAAGTGTTCTTAAGCCAACAAATAAAAATATGACTAGACATAATTTTTAAATACAACTCCAGGTAAAACTTAAAACTAAAGAGAGTCATTTTTCAACCCACAAAGCTTTTGGGAGATGAGGGAAATGAGTGAAGATAAAAAAAAAATGTATGTACGTATACATATATAATTTTTTTTTTTGTGATGACAGCTTCTGCCGGAAAAAGTTCAAGTTGGATTTTCCTGTCTCACTGAAATTCTACTTTTCTGTTTTCCTGCATGTTTCTAGTCCACTGTTTCTATCAGTCCATTAGTCTTTGTTTCATGGTAGTAATTATATGCCCAAGCTCTTCAAGAATGAGTGTGCATCAAACACAATGGTGCTCGTGCTGTGGGTGAATTAATTAAAGCACCAAGAAATCCATGCTCAGCAATGAGAACAATTGGCTTGATGCACTCTAATGTAGATTTACTTGCAAAAACCTAAGGGCATGCGAAATAACTGCTGTGAGCATCTACCACATATTGGAGCATACTGTAATTTCTGTGTCTCTGTTCTGAACGTAGACTACTACTCATACAGCAAGTGGCTCCTTCGCCCACATCTGTTCATCCTGTCTCATTAATGGTGAAGACAGCTGTCCCCATTATGCTTCAGTGGGGTGAGGTATAGTGAGAACAAAAGTCTGGAGAAGACATTATGTGTAGGAAAGAAGGGCAGGAAGGTGTCCAGGAGCCTGGAACGGAGGTAATTCAGATGAAGCTTCTATCTGACAGCAGGACCTGGAGGAGCGTTACTGCCAAGCCATCTGGGATGGAAAGTCATTAATGAGAGGACACTACCACACCGTTCCATCATCTGTGAAGATTTCCTGGAGATTGCAAGCCTTGATACACGAGGAAGTCCAGAACTGTAGAATAGGAGAGCGAGGACTGGATTGATAGCCTTTGTAAGAATTAAGCCCAATAAGTAATACTCGCTTGCCCTAATGCAATTAGATTTTAACAGCCTAATTGAGTTACAGATGAAATTTCAGAGGTTTCACTGTGAATAAATACAATGTGTGTGTGTCACAGTTCATCCCTTATTTAGCCAGTTATTCTTAGAAACCGGGTTTGCATTAGGTTACTGGGAGCCTGCCTGTGGACATGTATAGGCAGAAGCAATCAATAGCACGGGCCCACTGCTGTCCTTATCAATGTCAATGAGTTTTGCAAAATGACTTGCAAAAGAACAGGGATAGCATTTAGGTACTCTACCGCATATCCGAAAATAGAAGAGATTGAATGCAAACTGATCAAATAAGTCTCTGTCTATACAGTGTCTGTTATTGCTATTCATCAGCATATGATCTTATCACTGGCTTTCACATGAGCTGCATTGCTTTTGTTAATACCATTTTTAGAGTTGATTTGGTTAAAACTATGCAACTTCCTGTATGAACACTTTTATTAATTTAGTTCAAGATTCCATTGATTTTGTTTTATATGAGAAAGAAATCACTTCAAATTGATATGAATTGGGTTTAAATTGGATTATGATAGATTGCCCGTAGACACTGTTGAGTCCACAAACTTTGGCAACCTAATAATAACTTCAAGCTTTCCTTCATTTTCCCTCTTTCAAGCTCTGTAATAAGTCAATTGTTTCTCACCCCACTCATCCTGCAGCAAGACTTCCCATAGTGAATTAGAATTAAGTTCAGCATCTTTTTACGCCTAACCTTGTAAAACCATAGATAAATATTACCTAAAAGCCAGAAGCACTGTGCATATAATATAATTTAAAACTATTAAAATCTATCAGTTGCATTTAGTCTTCTAATGTAGCTAGGGGGGCTTTCTGTTTTGTTTATATTGAGAATTTTTTTTTCCTATGTACTATGTCGTAGTAGGAAATTTTAAGAGAATTGATTCACTTTCATAACTTGAGACCAAGTCTTCTGATTTAGCACAGTGCAGGTTTAGCATAGCGCAACGTACTGCGATGGAGTCAGCTAGCTTTGAGCTACTGTCACACTCCTCTTGTTCTAAAATTGGCCATTGGCCAGTCTGATTTGCTTCATGAGTTAGAGAAAATTAAAGCTTATTGCCCTAGTGGTGCTTATTGGCAAATAGGAGTTGCTGGAACTTAGGGACATCACAGATCTGTCCTTTTTTTCCTGATTATGTTCTCTGCAGTAGAGGCCCAGAAAAAAGGGATGTGGCATCACACCAGTATTCCTGCTCATTAGTGACAATCCTGTCCCTAGGGAAGCTGTGCTATTGGACATATCCATTGATTGGCTTCAAAGCAGCTAAAATGGTGCTAAGGCTCTGGTTATTTAGTGGATTATTGCATAGCAGTGCTACTAGTTGTATCCAGAAAGTTTCTAAGATCTGAAATACATTCCTTTATAAATATGTGAAAGATGAGATACTGGAAGAGAGATAATTGTTGCCTTGTACCAGGTGGGCTGTAACTTACTGCCACAGAAGCCAGACCAAGGATATTTTACAGACTTTTGGTTTTGCCTTTTTGTTGCTGTTCTCCTGAGGGGAAACAAAAGTGTGTGCTAGCAAGTGGAAACTGCCAGTTTAGAGGAAAAGGTACAGGTGAATGAAGGTGATAGGAGAAGAGTGGTGAGGCTGGTGGCAATGGCAAGACAAAACCAGATGCAGTTGCAAACAAAAATCTCTGTCCCACAAGTACTGATTCACATGCATCTTCTTTTTCTGCTGGTTAGACATCCCATTCCTGGAGGATGTGTAAGGCTAATGTCTAAAATATGATGACAGTGAAATTATATCAGAGTTGAAAAAGGCCATTTGTTCGAGGAAGCAGTCTGCCAGTGGTTACATTGTGCAATGGTAGAAAGGTAAATAATATGAAGTTATTATCATTTAACATTGGATATCAAGATGCGGCATTGTCAGACTGAGGGGCCTGAATGAGATCCGTAAATACATTATGAACTAAATTATTCTAGTAGCACTCAAGTAGTAGGGTTTCATTTTAGAAGGTAGTTTCCCTGTCAGGTGAAGTATGAAATAATTTGCAGGAATTATGATGTCTGGAAACATCTGAAAGAATTTGCAGTCTTTTTTTTTTTTTTTTTTGTCTGCACAACTGATATATCTGTAGCCTGTGACAGAAAAGCAGGCAAAATTACCAGAAGTTGATCTTGCAGGATTTCTATCCAAGATGAGAAATACTAATGCCAGTATCTCCTAGAAATAATATTCCCTTTGAAAATTTTAGGCACATTTTTCAGACTTATGAATTCAAAATAGTTAACATTTATATTTCTAAAGGCATATCTGCCCACAAGCTGGTTGAATCAGAACAAGGATCTGCATGCAGATCATGCCTTGTATTAGTTACACAACAGGTCAGATTAGATAGTCTTTTCTTGCTTCAAAAATTCTATGAACCAAATCCAGTTTCTGAACTTCGGAAGCATCTCAGATGTTCTTTTCATATGCAAATTATGTCTGGTTTTTTCCCAGAGTAGTTACAAATCACCTGCAATCAATGTCACTAGGTTGGGATCAGGTAAATTCCAGTTCACTGAATTAAACTGTTTCATTGGCTTTAGTTTCTTTGAAGATTACAGGAAGCATTCATATAAAATAGGAATTGCTGCTGTAAAATATACACCTGAACACAGTGTAGCCTATATTACCACAGACAATGGAAATGTGAACCCACTCAAGGGTTAGATCGTGACAGCTGTATCTCAAATGGGGTTGCCACTTCTCCCATAGAAAACTATACTTCTCATAATACATTCTCAAATCCCACATCCTGTTTTGGAGGTGCATAGACTATTGCTTAACATGTATTTTCCACTTCTGTATGAAAAAAACCGTGAAATCTGGCAAGAGTACTGCTACAAAATCTTTCATTTGTTCCTAAGGTATTGCTGCTGCTTTCTTTGATGGATGAGAACACCTGCTTTGTTTCTGAAGTTTGCAGTTGGAGCCAATGTCACCCCAACAGAACTGCTAATGATAAGATTTTCTCTCCAAATGAAGATCTTGTGATATGTATTACTGGATACCTCCATTTTCTTCTGCACCTGACAAGGTGAGCTACTGTTGCAATATCTCTCTAATCCTGGTCTATCACATCTGGCTGATTTAGGAATATTCAGGATCATTCAGGGCTGGGCATTAAGTGATCATAACAACTAAGTGCATTTAAAAAAAACAAGATAGATGAGGCTTTGGGAGAGGCCACCCCTGATCCACACACTGCTTCCCCAGCTGTGGCCAAGGCTCCATAAAGCTTTGGCAACATTTCTTGGAGAATGTAGATGGTGCATTGGCACTGTGGCACCGGTATTTATTTTCCTTATGCTCAGCAACTTCTTAGTTGTCCCTTCATGACAGAAAGGGATGTTTGGTGTCCAGTATGTTTTTAAATGTCTTTTCTGGCACTGCAATTTTGGTCACTTAGCAAATGCAGAGAATGTAGGTCCCAACATCTGTATGACCCACCTGAATGACACTTCAGCTTCACAGAGACAATTGCTGGGGCTGCTGGGCTGATGAAGCTTTAGAAGTGGAGAAACGAAGACGCATCCTCCTCGGATACTATTTTCAAAATGAAAAGACCATAAGAGGAGGTTTAAACCCTAAGGATAGTACGCTTCGTGCATTACTCATGTATTACAAGTGAACATGAAGGAATTGAAGAGGCAGAACTATGAGTCCTGAAGGCTGTTATTTTATAACATAATGAAGAAGCTTAGTGCCCCAGCTTATATGAACAGTTAACTGAAATAGTTTGGTCCTACATCTTCATGGTGATATATCAAATACAGTATTATTTTATGTAACTTCAAGTAGTAAACTTTATTATGATTATAAATTATAGACATTAATGGATCATTAATCCATATAATAATACTGCATTTTCATAAAACAATTTCAATTCATTTAAAATTCTCCCTAAGTACCTTTCTGACACCCTCTTCCAGAAAATGACTTTATTTTATTTATCCCTAATCATTCCACACTTCCTTGGTTCCACTAATTACTGCTTCAATTCTCAACTGTTTGTTCAGATCACCTTTAACCATAATTCCCATAAATTAAAATACAGCACCAGCTTGTCAGGCTTCAGATGAATGTCTAAGTGTATTAACCAAAGTATATACTATAAGATAATGCCCAGGAAGGCTCCACGGATGAATCACGTGATGATATTCTATAGAGTACGGTTACATTTGTTGCTACACTATGTATAATTACTCAGGCAGGTGTTTACTGTCTTAAGTAATCAGTCGATTAATTCACATCTCAAGATAGCCTGAGATCTGCAGTTAATGATTAGTCTCTTTTGCTGAATTTTGGCAACTTGATTTCTCTAAGTATGACCTCATCAAATGCTGATCATTAAAGTTCTGAAGTCATAAACTGATGCAAAGGTCATTGGCTAAAAAAGATAATAAATGAGGTTGTATAGTTGGATCCACTACTTTTGAAAGCAGAGTCCTGGTCTTAGGGGAAAGAAAAAACCCTAAGCCCCAAGCGCTCATTGTTTACCTTTGTGTACTATGCAAGCCCATGGTTTGTGGTTGATACAATTGGCCAGATTCCACAAAAGTCAGGAAACTGCGCTCAATTTATACCTAATGCAACAAAACTGCTCGCAATGGAATGAGTAAATAAGTATCGGCACAAATCTCGAAGATCAATACCCTGAAATATGTTGCATTCACTTGTAAACTAGATTAGCGTATTGGAGCTACAGTGGTATAATAAGGGCTCAAAACTATCCACGCGAATTTGGAGAAAGTCTGATTGTTTAGTCTTTCAAACTCAGGACTTTTTTCGTGATTGATTTTAGTCTGAAAATGTGTACGTGTGTGTTTTGTTTATTAAGTCGGGATAAAGAATACAGTGGAATAAATTATGAACTTGTGCAGTCATGGCTGGGAAGTTATATTCAATAAGTATAAAATAACTTTTTCATTGTTCAGATTCTTTTTACCTTTCTGTAAACCTATTCCTAAATGCACATAAGCACAGATGCGTCATTTATAGCTGCCTCCGCTACATTCCAACCTCCTGATCCAGTTGTATTTCTGGGTGCCTCTTCCTCACTTAAGCAATTATATTTGTTAAAGAATCGGTGTATTACTTGCCTTACCTCTATTCACGTACACTGCTAAAGCTTGACTAGTATCAGGAGCAGTGTGCTCCCCCGAGTACTGCTTGTGCTCCTGCTTGTCTCAAGCTCCCAGTTGGGAAACATACCTAGAGATTAAAGTCCTTCATGTCCATCATACTGAAATTCTGTTCATAAAGCTATCTGGAGATTTATTCTGACCCCTTCTGTATAATTTCTATGGTTATTGAACTACAGCGGTCACCCATTATGAACCATATAAATAGGCATCAAAAAATTCCCAATAATTTAACAAATGCTGTATATGGAACAACATATAAGCAATTTTATGATTTTTGTAAGTGAAGCTGTCAAGACATGGGTTTTCCTCTTTTAAGCTAGAGGATCAAAGACTTGTAATGCTTCTGGATCCAAAAAGTTTGTCAAACTTGGCATAACTTCATAGCCAGGTTAGGGGAGATCTGAATTAAACATATTGAGATATTCTTGTCATTTCATTTTAGTAGAACAAATGCATTCTTGCAAAGTGCATCTTTTTTCTTTAACTTTGAAAATTAACCTAATATCTTAGGACAAACTGCCAGCTCTGCAATGAGATCAAATAGTGATGAATAACAGTAATCTGGACAAGTATATTCTAATCATTTGATTTTGAATTATGATCTGGTGTTCTGAAAGCAGCTATGTGGGGAACCATTTGAGTTTGCTTAGTTGAATTATTTTTTATAATTACTATGGAGCTCTCATTTTACAAGATTTTAATTGTACTTTTCATCAGCCTTCTGTTCACTTTTGAACCTCTTAGTTAGCTTTTTTCTTTCAGAATTTTCTTTGAATAGTCCAAGTTTACTTCAGTGTTTTCCAGCCAGATATTCTGTAAGATTCACTTTTGAGCCTCTTTGGTGTAAGCTGATTCTCGACAATACAGAAAGTATTTCAAACATATATGGAAATGCTTTGGTATTTTCCTGCTGTTTGTCAGAAAAATTTTTGCTTTTACAGGGGTCTTTTTTCCTTGATCTTCACGTTCTGATTGGTGACACTTTTTTTTAAATAACCTTTTTTTTCCTTACAGTATAAAAGTAATTTGAATAATTATCATATTTCTTTGCTGAAGTATTGCTGTGCTTTAAAAAATGCTTATCCAAAGAATATCTATGGTGACTTTTTTTTGTTTGTTCTAAAGAAAGATGGTCATGAATCAGTTACTGGATTTCCCAAGGCTTGGATGTCTTGGAATTAAGACACTATATGCTTCTAAGCTTTATCCAAGATCCAAGGACAAAAGCACTTGAAAGAAATCTCTAAGGAATCAGTTCAAAATTCATATGAATCCAAAACGAATGCTGCTTTGAATTCAGCCTGTGTCTGCAAACTTTCCCCTCCTTGGAACTGGACATGTTTAGAAGTGATAGAAGTCTGCAACCGGTTTCTTTATTGGTCCAGTTCATATATGAATCATCTTCACAGAAATAGGACAAACCTCATTAAGTATTTGTTATGTCTTTGTTTTTCCACATTCAGAGAAAGACACTCTTTTTTTCAGGCACCTAACTCACAGAGCAGGAGAAAAGGTGGCATATGGAGGCCATGTACATACATTTATTGTACCTAGTACAAAAGATTTAGGCTCTGTCCCTATGAATGATCATTTATAATATTCCAAAATTATGACTTTGTGGACTACGTACTTAATTTTGCTACTTTTTAACTCCTGGTGTGTAAAGAATGCAGTATGCAAGGTGGGTAATGCTACTTTACCTAAAAATAAAGATTTATAAAAGTATTTGTGGGAATGTCATTGTTCAATGATAAAGCTCTAATTGCAGAATTCAGTGAATGTTTTACAGTGATTAATTTATCTACTATATCTACTTTCTTGTTCTGCAAGCAGAACAAGAATAAATTGTCGTTACAATGAGAATTTATTGTGTAGTAAAATACAATCTTTACAATTGAAAGGCTAAATGATAGAATTACTCTAAGTAAGACACGTAAGGAAGTCTAGAAATAAGGATTTGTTTGTGGGCTTTTTTCTGCCTTCCTTTTAAAATTCTAATGTATGTGCTTTGCATGGGCGCTGTAAAATAAGCTGGTTTTAGGACATTTCTGAATGGGAGAGAAGTCGTTTGACATAATAGCAAATACCTTTGCAAGTCTTCAAGCTGTTCTATTCAATATACAGTGTTATAATTTTGCCACATAGGGCACACAAGGAAATGATAAAAAAAAAAAAAGCTGAATTATGATGTGGTGATACTGTAAATGGACTATGATTTTACAATGGATATGTTTTTCTGAATCTGAAAAGAATAGAAATTATATGTAGTCTGTTTGGGTTTTTTTTGCAAACCATTATATTAAAATTTTATTTTGCGTTAGAAGAAAAATAGTAAGAGTATTGGAGGAGTCTGAACAAAGAACATTTACCAAAAGTTATCCAAACATGGTGTTTTACATTTGTATTCTTTAGAGACTCATCTGTGCCTATTTCTTCTTGTCTTCTGCAGCTACAGAAGTAATTTCAGTAGATGTATTTTAAAATCAAATATTGAAAATAAGCCTGTAAAGATCAATAAAAAGCTAAATTATTCAGTACGAGGCAGAACAAAACATTTTGTTCCACCTTTTTTGTTATTAAATATTGAAATAAAGCCTCTGAGTATTTCTTAAGTAGAGGAGTATTTTAGCATCTTTATAAAAAAAAAAGCTGATTCTAAAATCCACCTAGAGGTGAATGACAGTGTATTTTTTTTAAATGCTGCGCTCTCATTAAGGAATTTAAGAGAGAATTTAGAGAATTTAAGACTAAAGCCTGTCACGTACTAAACTTCTCATGTAATGCAAGGGGAAGATGTTTGTTATTAATTAACCTTTTGCTGTTATCCAGTCTCCACTTCCTCTGATTTTTTACCAGCCACAGGATCTTATGAGGAACTAAAAAAATAGTGTTTTGTTTGAAGAAGGGCTTTTTTTTTTTTTTTTCTTAAATCAAAGTAAGCCTACTTAAAATACGTTTGATTGGAGAAAATTCGCTTTTGCAAAGCAAGTCAAAAAACATTGGCTTTCTGCCTATAATTCATTTTGGTTTGCCTCTGTAAATAACATTTTCGTATAGCATTAACAATCCACTTCCTTTCCTCTATGATGATAAATATTTTTCCATGTCTGTGTTTGGGCCTTAAAAAAAAAAAGAGCTAAAGTACTGCAGCCACATAAGACTTGTACATGCTGGGTCTTTCAAGACAGATTCCGCTGAAGTCTAGAAGATCTCTTAGGTCTTAATAGTTTTTTGGTTGGCTCATTTGAATTCAGACCTCTGACGCGCTTTGCCTTTGCAAAGTGCACTACAAGGCCACAAGTTTCTGGGGTTATAAGACTGTTCCAGCCTTCATAAATTGTAGCATTTTCTCTTGTTTCAGTTAAGTCTCTTTGGTTGTTTTTTCTTTTTTTTTTTTCCTATTGATATAGAGAAATGAAAAACAGAGAATTTGCGGTTTTCTGTTCGTGTGATCATCGAGTACTTTATGTGAGGCCTCATATAAAATTAACAGAATTTAGAGAGGAAAGTAGAGAGCATGAATATTCCAGTGGTTGGAAGAGAGATACTGAGATAGAAAGCAGTCCATTTTTAATTTTTTAATGAGCCTTTAAAATATACTGAGTCTTGCACCGTGTAATACAGCATAGTACATCATAACACATCCCCCAATGTATGGCCAATGGCTAGGGTGGGATATCCCTGTATTTCTTTTCTTTTGAGTTCTGATGGCCAATTTATAAGTAAAAATCAAGACCTGGATCAGACTGGCATACTGCAAGATGACATCAGTCAGTAGCTCACACCAGTTAACAAACTTCTTTCACAACTGATATGTCAGCAGAGACGTAATCTTGAGATTTCTGTTGATTTGTCCGTGGTGAACAGCACAGCATGATACTGCTGGCTCTCCGGGAGAAGGCGGCTTGCGATCGATGACAGTGAATTGTATAGCAAGGTGATGGATACCGCTGCATGGGGGACAAACCAAACCAACAGGCAGGTAAAAGGCACAAAAGCAACCTGGGCAGCACAGCGAGAAATAGGTGGTAAGGCTCAGGCCGTTTAAGGACACGGATTTTCATGCCCTGTTCAAGGCTATGGGGTTTTGCGAAGATGTTTGGTGGAAGAGAGCATGATCAGAGGCTGAGGAAAGCGTGCGTGCTCCTACCACTGAGGAGATGGGGAACAAGTAGGCGATGGCAATGGAGAGGCAGGTGTTTGATAATAGCTGTTGTGATGATGGTGGAACTAAAAGGCGGCCACCCGGCAAGGACAGCCCCTAAAAAGAGAGTTGCGTGCATCACTCCATCTATTACACGCTGCCAGGCATGCAATTAGGCTGCAGTGAAGCAATCATTAAAAGGCTAATTGTGTAACATGCAGCATTATGGGGGGCACAACCCCAATCTTTTTCTTGCTCACTGTTCAGCCAGTGGGAGTTTTTCCTCCTTCCTCTGCTTGTGAGGCAGTTATGTTAATACAATGTGGTTTTCAATGCTGCAAAGATGACTTTGGTTGAATGAAACTGTACTTTTTGTGGAGTAGAGGTTGAATTCAGTTATGCTTTTCTTCCCTTGTCGCTGGGTCAGATTAGGAGTTAGGAGCTGCATTTGATGCTTGTTGCATAACCGTGTGTACTACAGAAGATGCAGCTCACCATTTTGCTGCTTTTTGGCAGCAAACCATGCTGCTTTTCCAGTCATTACAATGCAGTCATTTTGGTGATGGCTTTCTTTCACATAGCCAGGCCACACCATGTGCTGAAGTAACAAACTATAATTTATTTTTATCAAGAAAGGTGATTTCTGAGATTTGCAATATTTGCTGCTTGTTCATTTTCCCTTTCTAGCAATGGATGGGTGTTCTCTAGCCTTGGAGAAAGAAGAAAACTGTGACCGTTTCTACTTAAGTTTAGTATTTTTACCACAAGATGTAAAAAGGAAAAAGGTGAGTGGGAAAGTAACACAAGTGATTTACAACAGAAATGCAGAAGGCAATTTAAAAGATTAATTTGAGCCTTAAATATATTATACATCTCAGAACTGCAATGGACTCTTCAAGTGTTCCCATTGCAGCTAATACCATTTTGAAAATGTGGCTTTCCTAGCATTAATTTGTTGTTTGACTAGTTTACCATGACTTCATGCTTTCTGTGTCGGGGGTGTAGCGTTGGATGTGTTGATCCGAAAGTTTAGTACCAATTTGTCGCTGCCGCCAGCTAAATAGTAGCTAGTTCTTTCAATATTATGCTGTTGCAAAAGTGCAGGGCTTTTTATTTTATTTTTCTTCTCATTTCTTAGCCTTATGATTCCCACCTTTTGGCTTAAGCCTTGTCAAGCACATTCATAAGCTGTTTCTGACCTCCTGCAATTCAAGAGGGAAAACAAAAAGAACCTTATAGCGTGTGTAAATATCAATGGATGCAACATTTATCCACGCAGGAAGTTCTGGCATTGTAAAGACAGCTCTGTACAGGTTTTACTAATAGCTTTAATAAAACTTCCAGGCCTCCTTCTTTTCTATGGTTATGGAGGTTTTGGATTTTTATTTTGGTTGGGTTTTTTTTTGTTTAGTCTGGAAGTGCTAACTGATGGATAAAATAGGTTTATGTTGTATTATTTATTTGGAAAATCTGCTGCCAGTTTCCACGGCAGCTCAGAGATTAAAAAGGTGAATGAATTTTAAATATTTAAAATCCAGTGTCACCACAAATAGCATATATTGGAAACTCCAAAGATACTGAAGAGAATCATCTTGTGGGCATTTGTTAAGTCTAATGCTTAGAGGAAAGAAAGAGATACTATCTGTATCTGCAGGGAGGAAGGGAGTAATTCAGTTACTACATGGACATTGAGAGCAACGCAGTGTCTATAGGCATAAGAGAGCTGAGGGAGTATATTAGCTTAATGTGGACCGTGATACAATATACCCGCCTTTTCCCATATGAGAAGATATATTTGCAGATGTAACCAATATTTCTTAAATGCCAAACTTTGCTGGCTTGCAAATTGCAAGATGTTCGTCATTTATCATACCTTTTAGACCACTCTTGTGGCCTGTCGCTATAGCAACTCTATTGGCTTCTACAGCAACACCTGGTCCTATCAGTAGCTTTACCCTGTTGAAGTTTCTTCATAAATAATCCATGTGAAGGTGAATGTAGCTGTCATGTTAATTTGTGGCTAACCTGGTTCTGGCAAGTTTATAATTATATTTATGAAGCAAATAACGCAGATTGTTTGCTTTTTCTTCAGTGATGACTTAACACAAACTGACAGAAACAAATAAAAGAAGCTTTACTAATCACAGTCAAAGTAAAAAAGAATGTCATAAGGATGTTCTGGTTACTATCTCACGAATACGGCCTACTGTCTGTCTGACCTCTAGTTAATAGACGTAGCGGTACTCTTCACAAAATGTGTTTACCTTCACAGTAAATACTATATACAACCTTTGGTGGCTTAATTCCATTCCTCCTCCACCTCCCCCTTCAACTCTTTTCTAATCTTGTCCCCACCCCAGTCTTGTCCCCATCTCTTAAAGTTGGGGATAACATCCATGAATGACAAAATAATATTTATGTTTAAAAATATTACCTTAAATCTAGAAGGACACAGTTGAGTTGCGCTCCTGTTCAGCACTCAAACTAAATGTGGGTAGTAGTAGGCTGAGGGTTTGCATCTCCCTTGAGTTCCCGTGCCTCCTCTCCAGATTTGGTCTTAATTTTGTGACAGACCTTCTCATACATAGGTCAAAGAATCGCTAGCCTTAGAAGCTTTACAAAAATTGTAAATTGTGTTAATGCTTTTTCATTGCTCTTGATACCTGAATATATGGGTGGGAGGTAGCTGGAGCAGTAGAAGTCTGCAATTCTACCCTTCTGTTGCTTCAACAGACAGTCTGACAAGAAAATGCAATATTGCTGGTATAAAGGAGTAGCAAATAATCTTAGACTGAAAATAAACTATTTGAGAAACTGTAAGGGAAAAGTGTGCCCACAGGACACAATATCCTCTGGAATTACTCCTTATACATCACTGTTCAAGTCTGATGAAAACTTTCTGATTACTTCCAGAGGACTAGATTGTTACCTCTTCAGCCAAGATAAACAGCTAAGTTCACGAAATACCGATTGTCATCAGTGGGCACTGCAGGTTGGCACTGAAAAAGATATGCAGATGACATAATTATAGTTCCTTGTCTCTATTCTTGTTTGACAGAACGACTATTTAAACTATTAATAAATTTTATGGATTATATTTCTGCTTATACCAATGTCCTGCACTATATTTATCTCTCTGGCAACTGAAATAAGTTTATTTTATCTGTTAAAGGATTACTAAGGCATATGTTTAATTTATTTGACATTCTATTTTTACTATTTCCTGTATTACAGGAGACCTTCATTAATTTAGAGCAATGCGACACTTTTTGTAGTTCACATCGTATAGAACAATTTCTCAGTTCATAATTATACCATCCTTACACCAATTATTCTTTCTGCCATTCTCTGAAAAGAATTCTTTAAATAAAATATATATGACATGACTTACAAAACGAAAGTAACCAAATCAACTGAAATCAAAGTAAACCTTTTTTTCAGGAGTTAAATGAAGTCGGTCTGTCCAAGACAGCTACAACTCATGTTGTAGGATTGTTGCTGTAGCAAATTAGCTTCTTCAGTTTGCTGCCTCTTCTTTTACAAATGCCAGTTCAGTTAAGAGTGTCTGCGAGTTTATATCTGTGTATATAATTCATAGAGGAATTACATCTGGAGATGCTGCCTACTGAAATAGCTGACCTGCTTTTATCCCCTGAAGGATATTCGTTCAACGCATCCCTGAAAAAAAAAAGGATTCGCTACCTCATCATAGTGTAACACTTAACAACGGAACACACGCATAAAACTCTTGTTGAACTGAACAAGGCCATTAATGCAGGAGCAGTGAGTGAGAATGTAATAGAAAATGAGAGACAGAGAAAAGAACCCCCTTGTCAGCTTCCTCTCATGGTGCGTGGGTGAGTCGGAGGGGACAGTCTGCCTCTGTCACAGGGATGCAAAGCCCAGCTGATGGCTCTGACCTTACTACTTCCAGTGTGTACAAAGAGAGGACAATCCCTATAAACTGTGTATCTCGTTAGCATTTTGAAAGAACTCCTTTCTGAAAGCTGAAGGGTGTTATGAATATGGGTGGTTGAGTACAGTTTTAGATATTGATACATGTACAGGTGTGGGAGGTTCTTGTCTGAGCAGCCTATTATGTGAAAATAAAGAAATTAGACCAGAGCAACTTTGAAAGATAGATCAGATTGAATAATCTCACTTCTACTGGATATCAGTTCAGTAATTCTCTGGCCAAAAACATAATTACCACTGCATGTATATCTTTAAGATCAGGTTATCATATGATCCTAAACCAGTGTTCAAAACAGAATCCTTAAGGTATGGCATGGAAAGGCTCTGCTATCCACATGGGACAGGGTCCTAGTAGAGACAGTGTAAAGATTTACTCTTGGCCAAACCGGTAACACCACTTATTTCAGAAAAAGAAACGTCATGTAGTTCTCTGCTCTTCCCAGGCTCAATACGTGGAGGCAAACCAGAAGCAACGTGCCTGCTCCTTTGGCTGTGCACAGTTTCTGCTTGACATGTCTTGGGGTTGTTCCGTCAGGAGACTGACTTGTGGAGTGAGTCATAAATGCAGAGGTGCTGAGAATTCAGAAATCATCTACACAAGGAAGAAATAAGGTAATTATGCCCGTACTTTAGTCCTTACAGTGTACTGTAAGTCTTTAACATTTGGCAGGGAAAGGAGCTGAAGTGTATCGCTAAAGTCTACCATAACCAGTTAAATTATTATGCATATCCAGAATGTTTTTCAGGGCAAATGAAGGTCAAGAAATGGGGGGGGAATGATGCATCTCCAGAGTCTCTATTAAGAACGATTAGGTTCAGATTTTATTTAACATTCCTCACACATGTTCTGTGTGAAAACGGTAACGTTTCTCATGATAATTTTTAAGAAGATTGCGATATTTTAAAATGTTACCTAGATTTTCTGGTATGATTTATCCCATTGTCTACAGTAGGACTGCTCATGTAAAAAGGTGAATGAGATTATTTGGTTATCTTTTGACTTCTTGCTTCGTCTGTCTACTCTAATTCTAATATCATCTGTCTTTAAGAATCAGTGTTTCTGCAGTCTTTCCAGTTTCTTCTTGACTACTGTTAATCATTTTTAGATTCAAATTTGGAAAACACCATGTACAATCCTGCCTTTCCCTGTTTTCTTTTTCTTACACAGGCAGGAAAAGTATAGAATGCCACGTTTGTTATATGAAAGAAAAGGGATGGCTTCAAAAAGGAGAGAAGGCTTTGGCTAAATATGCTTTTTGAGTACAAATATGACTCAGCAATTAAATTTGATTTGATGATGAAAAAATCATCAAGAACAAATGCCAAATAAATTATCTACTACAATAGGGAGCAAATACTCCCCCGCCCGCAGTTATATCTTAACAGTGTCAAATGATGACTTTACACTTCCTTACACAACCGTAGAAGCAGCTTTCTAAACTTCAAGACTTTTAAGAAGTAGCTGCAGATAATAAGTGAGCCACAACACATAAAATTTACTATCACTTCATGGAGTTACTACAAATTTCTCAATTTATAGCTACTTACTTGGGAGGGGGGAAAAAGGCAATTTAAAATAATTATTTTTCAAAATTTTGAAAATTAACTTAGTATTCTGGTATTCTCGGTATAGTGTCAGTAGTAATTCTACATTGATATGGAGCTGAGCAATGGTATGCTTATATTTTGCTGGAACAGCAGAAACTTATTCTAATTGTTATTGATTACTCCAACCTACAGCAGTTTCACAAATATTTCTGAGCTTGTGAAAATATTAAGTTTCTATTTGTGTTGCTTTGAATTTGCGGGATACATTGTACTTGTTTTTCTTCAAATGATTGCCTCTGTTTAAAGTTACTTTTTCATGATTATTTATTTTTTCTCCTTGCTTTAGTTAGCAGGAAAATGTTGCACAGTGAACAAGTGGTCTCAAATCTCAAAGCTTTTCCCACCAATTGATCAAAATAGATCTTAGGTGGAGAACTGCTATTCGAGGTTATAATTCTTGGGTGGTTGGTAAGCCGATTTAAGGTAGCTAATACCATTCATCACTGAAATAAGAAAGCCTGTGGGATTGGAGAACCGGATAACTTTAAATTTCAGTTTAAGTAGGAAAGTTTGAGTGTACATCTGAAATAATAGCAAATGCGCCACCCCAAATATTCTCAGCATAAAGCACAACATATTTTGATCAGAGAGTATCTAATGTGATGTTTGCAAACTTCATAAAATATACATATCCTTCCCTGTCTGATCTTAAAACATTTAGGCTTTAAAGAAATTATTATGAAGTGTCTCATGTTTATGTGTTTTTGCTCTCTTTATTGCATTTTTGGGTAGAGGGGAAAGATAATAAATAAAAGGACCTTGTAAAAAGAGAAAGCAAGTTCTTGTTTATAAAATGAAAATGAATACTACCAAAAAAAAAAAGTATAGAGGAGCCTTATATGCTTTTATAGGAATGATTGTATCTACAGTACACCTCAAACTAGGGATTTTAAAGCCAGGTGAGAATAGTAGTCCAATTCAGAAGATTTATTGAACAGACTGCAGTTTCCTTGTATACACACCTGAGATTTCCTTTCCCCTGGAAATCGAGGAGTGTGAAGATGGTGCACAGCCACGTCTTGACCCACTGTGTGCAAGGTGGAGGAAGCCCAGCGTCTACTTGGGCCTAGAAATGGTGAGGTGCCCCCATTTCAGATGTGCCCGTTCAGTGCCCGTTAATTTATGCTCCTTCTCTGCGGGGTAGGTCAGCCCACAGGGCTGCTGCAACAGTGCTGCTCTCCGTGAATTAGGCAGCGTGGCTACTGCCACCATCCAACGTGCGTGTCCTAAACTGCGTGTGATGCTGCTTCGAAAGGGATATCCGCAGCAAAGAGAGGATGGAAACAGCATTAAGTGAAATACCTGTGTTAAAAATACTGAACTCTAAATGTGTCACCCTTGGTAAAGCTGGCAGTGCAGCTCTGTGCCTTCTGCTGAAGGGAGGGCAATGAAAACGGGAGGGAAAAAATAGGAGCGGTCTGTCTGGAAAGGGGCAGCACCCAGGTCTAGCACCACTAAGAGGTGAAAAACAACTGTTTACATCAGTCTGCAGGTGCAGCAAACTGTAGGGATGCTCAGCTACTCTGAGTGTAGCAGGGAACGACTGCTTTGGGACAGGGTACTTGGCTTCTCTCTGCTCTGCCTGTGGCCACTCGCTGGCCCTCAAGATGTTTGTAGTTTTAGCCATCTTTTTCTCCCGTTGTAATACCTGGCATGCTGTGGCTCACTGCCAGTAGTTGCTGGGTCCTAATATATCCTCTTGGAGATCTGGTTATGGAATCAAGTCCCACTTCAACTGAGCCCACAACCTCGGCAGTGACTCTCCCTTGGTACGCTGGCTCCTTACACCATGCAGGTGACACCAAGCTGGGCAGGAGTGTTGATCTGCTCGAGGGTAGGAAGGCTCTGCAGAGGGACCTGGACAGGCTGGATCGATGGGCCGAGGCCAACTGTATGAGGTTCAACAAGGCCAAGTGCCGGGTCCTGCACTTCGGCCACAACAACCCCATGCAACGCTACAGGCTTGGGGAAGGGTGGCTGGAAAGCTGCCCAGAGGAAAAGGACCTGGGGGTGCTGGTTGACAGCCGGCTGAACATGAGCCGGCAGTGTGCCCAGGTGGCCAAGAAGGCCAACGTCATCCTGGCCTGTATCAGAAATAGTGTGGCCAGCAGGAGCAGGGAGGTGATCGTGCCCCTGTACTCGGCACTGGTGAGGCCGCACCTCGAATCCTGTGTTCAGTTTTGGGCCCCTCACTACAAGAAGGACATGGAGGTGCTGGAGCGTGTCCAGAGGAGGGCAACGAAGCTGGTGAAGGGCCTGGAGCACAAGTCTTATGAGGAGCGGCTGAGGGAACTGGGGTTGTTTAGCCTGGAGAAGAGGAGGCCAAGGGGAGACCTCATCGCGCTCTACAACTGCCTGAAAGGAGGTTGTAGCGAGGTGGGTGTTGGTCTCTTCTCCCAAGTAACTAGCGATAGGACGAGAGGAAATGGCCTCAAGTTGCGCCAAGGGAGGTTTAGATTGGACATTAGGAGAAATTTCTTTACTGAAAGAGTGGTCAGGCCTTGGAACAGGCTGCCCAGGGAAGCGATTGAGTCACCGACCCTGGAGGTATTTAAAAGACGTGTAGATGAGGCGCTTAGGGACATGGTTTAGTGGGCATGGTGTGTTGGGTTGATGGTTGGACTCGATGATCTTAGAGGTCTTTTCCAACCTTAATGATTCTATGATTCTATCACAATGCAGCTGTGGCGTAATACAGAGCTATCTCTGAAAATTGTGGGATGTTTTGGAAGAAAGATGTCTGCAAAAAGGTGCAATGATGTGAACCTGAGTAACAAATTCAGGAATGATGGGAATACAGCATAATTTTTGTTTAGGAAAGGCCTCCATCTATGCTTCAAAGTTATTCTAATAACCAGATTTCTTGGCTTTCTACTTTTATTTAGGCTTGTTTATCCTAGCCATCTGGTTTTATTTGTTCTGCAAACACCTTTCTGTTCCCCCCAAGTAATTTTTTAACCTATTAAGCAGTTTGATTTTGAGAGAAAAAGGTTTTTCAAACCTCTCTGAGGTTTGAGCTGCCTACAATTTTCAGCGGCTGTCTTGAGGAAGGACATTATGTCAGTGATGAGAATTAGGGGAAAAAATACGAGGAGCTTGAGTTGATCTGTTTTGTTGATGTGCTAGATGAGTTACACAAAATATTTGTGGCTCAGAATGAGTCATGGCTGTTTCTTCTTTCTCAATAGGTTTTGAGGGGAGATGAGATGGGGATGGGAGAGCAGCGAGAAGAGTTCAGAGAATCTGGAGGAAGGACTTAATATTGCAAAAGTGAGAAAGATAGATATTGGAATGTGTAGGAAAGAACTAGAGTTACTGTAGAGAGGGACAGGGAATAAAAGGATGTAAGTCATAAATCTATAGGAGGAACTTTGTTAGCCATACTCCTTGTGAAAGAAGTAATTTAAATGCAGAAATTTTCTGAAGTCTCAGATCTTTTCATTAATCTCCAGGTTAGCACTTTAAAAAGGTTTGCTATAAATTCAGCACTTAATAGTTTTCTCCCATTGGTGCAAGACTTCCCTGTATTAAATTTTACACCTCCTATTTTTTTTTTCTTTCAGAATTAGCACCAAGCAGCTATATGCCACATGCACGTTTCTCTATTATAGGCAAACCCCAGGAAGCTCATTAAGTTTTCTTTATGGCTCCTATGCACTGCTGGAACCATACCTAAGTGGAGTGTTTGACTGTCAGTGATTAGATACCACGAGGGTATATACTTTAGAAAATATCAGAGTTGGCATACAGAAATAGACAAGTATAACAGCACTGCAGAGGACCATTTATTCAACAGGCATTTCAGTTGCATAAACAGTAACACTTACCGAGCTCCTGATGTTGGCTTCCAGCTTCAGTAGTAAAACTGTTTCTGAAAGAGCTTCTGTGTAACCATACAGTATGGCAGAAATAAATATATCCTAAATTCAAGAAAATCGTGGATGTAAGAGATGAGCAGATTCCTACTAGTTTAAAATTTTACTCTTTATAATTCTATTCTGAGTGTTTTGTTGTAAAATACTTCTTCGAAGGGAAAAATCCTTGTGAGAAATATGACATTGGTGGAATATTTAGTGGGTTATTGGGGGAAAATAATCTTGTTACTCAAATATTCCGGTTTAACATGATGCTTATCATAACAGCGTTAAGTGACAGACTGGAATAATGCCAACAGATAGGCTACTCCTGAAGCAAAACATGCCAGGTCTGTAAGTCTTATTATGAGTTTTTATTAGTTCTTGTGTTGGTGATCATGAGAAACTGGTGATGTTATCAAGGTAATCTTTGATAGTAGTCTAGTAAAACTACTACGGAGGAATCTTCTTTTCCTTCTTCCTTTATTCCTTCCCCTTTTCCCAAAATACCTGTTAACGTTCTTGAATTGTTTTTTCCATGACCAGTCATCTTTTCTATTTTAGATCTTCCTTCTTTCTTCTGCAGCCACGCTGCTGTAGATTCATTGCATAGTTTTTGTTACATTTGAGTGGATGGGCTGATCTTTCATGCTAAAATTACAGTTTCCAACACTTGTAAGAAAACAATAAAACAACAAAGAAGCTCATACCGAGATCATGCCCTACAGTGTGCGTACTTTAAAATGTTATCAGGCAGAGCCCACAAAGGTGCTTGTACCATTCATGTTTGAAACCCTCTTAGTTAGCCAACCCAAAAGTTAGCCAATGCATTGCAGCTTAGTATTGAGTACTAGCCTAGCAATGCCGTTAGTCAGTGCATGCTGCTATCTGTATCAGTCTAACTTGGAAATGAAAGTGTATTTGAAGCATCTGTCCCCTTCTTTAAATTGTTTGGTATGGTCTAAGTCACGCTAAATAAGTAATATTCTCTATTTCGCAGAGCAGCCCTCCTGTTTTTATGTGAAACAACTAACAGTTCTCAGTAACTTTTAATACAGTCTTACACAAAGAGGTGTAACTTGCACCAAAACCATCAAAAAAAGATCAGTACAATAATTTTCTGAAGTTTTGCTACCTTCATCATTTCGGTAGGGGCTAAGCCCCCTCCCTGCATTGCAGCAATCGCTGGGACCGGCGGGATGCACCCACGGTCAGGGGAGGACAGACCTGGGCAGCTCCTGCCGTGGCTCCTCCACGCAGCCCCCGAGCAGCGGCAGAGCGCAGGTCGCAGTCGGCAGCTTTCCGACCCCGCAGCCCCGGGCGCGGCTCACCTTCCCCCGTAAGTTAGAATAACCACAAGCTGCTCTAATTTCTCTTGGCAGGAAAAGCTCCCTGGAGGCATTCCTCTGTTTCCGAATACTTTGTGTTAGTCGGAGACACTGCTTAAGATACTCTCTGTGTCAAGGACAGGGAATACGTTGCATAAAGCACTTTGCTCAGAGGCCTGTTAAAGGCACCTTTATGTCTCTAATGGACTAGAGCAGTGCATGAGGGATTAATCAGAGGGCAGAAATGATTCCCCCCTCCTTGTTTCAAGAAATATTAGTACCTCACAGACCACATTTTCATTTTCTTACAGCACTTCAGAAACCAAGTGAATGCTTCAGGACAAGTCGCTTATTACTCAGGGACAGTAAAGCATAGGAGCTTCACTGAGGCAATATATTTACTTCTAGGAAGAGTATCTTCTGTCAATTCTCATTTTCTCCTTGTTTTTGAGCTTGCCTAGGAGCACTTTTGGCGAGATCTGAAGGGAATTGCCACAGGAGGTCACCGTGACAGGACTCCCTAAGAAGGTCTCAGAGGGCCTCCGGTAGGAGATAGGGGAACATTTTTTTACTTTCTCTAATAGCTTCTACAAAATAACAAACTCTTCTTCACCACTCCCCAATAATAACCCACAATACTTTTGTGAGGTGGTATCATTTTTCCATACCTGAAACAAAATTAGAGACGATACAGTAGTGGGTTCACAGCATGGATTATCTCCATGGCAATATATCATATACTTTGGAAACTACTTCGTCTAGATGAAGTATGTTAACCCTTTGTTTGTTTTCTAACTAGATGCCAAAAAGATGCCTGAATTATTCTAATGAGCTAATTTGGTACTGTTACTCTTTTTTTCTTCTTTTTTTTTTTTTTTTTTTAAAATATCCCCCTTTTATGTATCCTCCCTGTATCTTTCCTACTCTGTTAAGCTGGCATAATTAATTTTCACCCCCTTGTGTATTACCTTCTTGCCATCAACTACAGGTGAAATCACAGTTCTCCAGCCTCTATACGAGACAAAAGAAGCACTCTTACACTTTCCTATTAAGTACCAAATACCTTAGAGGTGTAGAAGGTGGAAGCTCTGAGCACATCTCTTTCCCCTTGGGCTATCTTTCAGCAATTTCTGTGCTGTTCTAGTTGGCCCTGGCCTGCTAATACCTGGTTAGAAACCAAGAGAATAAATGAACTCATGATGGCTAAATATTTACCGCTGCCATTCCATGTTGTTTATATTCTTTATTTTGTAACACTGTTGCCAGTGTTGGTTTCCAAAAAAATCCATAGCAAGTGTGTCACCTATTACATTTCCACTTCAAGGAAAGGGCAAAGAGCCCTTTCTTAAAAGACAGGTTCATCATCAAAGTAATGCGCAAAAAAAAATGAAAGAAAACATAGAAGAGAATGATAGAAACATTGGTTGAAAAGGAGGTCACCCTGTGGAGTATTCCTCTCAAACCAGGACTGTCACCAACCCTAGATGAGGCCAGCCAGGGCTTTGTCTGCTGGAGTCTAGAGAATTTCCAAGGATGGAGTTTGCATTGCCTCTCTGGGTGACCCCTTCCAGGCCTGCCCTCCCCTCCCGACGGGGAACTCTTTCTTCCAGGACGCTATAGTATCCACCAATACTAAGAAGAGCTGGGCTGCGTTATGTTTGCAAGTGCCCTCTAAGTAGCTGCAGGCTCCATCGCCACCTACTCCCTGAACTAAACAAATCCAGCTTCCTCAGTCTCTCCTCACAAGTCATGTGCTGTAGGGCCATTATTGTCTTGGTAGTCTTCTGCTGGATTTTCTCCAAATTCTCAACATCTCTCTTGAACTGGAGAGTCCAAAAACTGGTCATGGTGTTTCAGGTGAGCCTCAACGAGTGCGGAGTTAGATGGGTATAATAATTCATCTTGTTCTGCTGGCTCTTCTCGTAAGGTGCATGTATAGTTTGCCGTGTTGCTATGAGAGCGCACTCTTTAGCTCATTTTCAACGAGGCATCCACAGTAACCAGCGGACCTCCTCCAGCATAGCTGGTACTCTGCAGGTTGGCTTCCAGCCTCTACTGACACACAAGGTTATTCTGCCCTAGGTGCAGAACTTTTTGCTTTTCCTTGTTGAACTTGAGTTGGCCCAATTCTGAAGCTTTTCAAGGTCCTTCTGGACTGACTGGGTAATTCTCCCTGCTCAGAGACTGAATCTCTGAAACGTGTTGAAAGTTCAGACTTAGCCAATTTAACCACATTGAATTAAGTTTATTACAAGAGCGAGTCTCTTCATTGTTATTAGAGACACATCATGCAGTTAATTTCTTTCCCTTTGCTATAAAACATTTTGAAGAAGAGTGTTCTGCTGAAACAGGAGATTTGTGCCTGATCTTGACCCATGTGCTCTAACTTGTGTTATCATCTATTCTGTAAACTCCCTAAGGCCGGAGTTTTATCTTCCTCATTTGTTGTGCTACAGTCAATCCAGATCAGACTAAACCAAAACGTTTCACCTCGTCCAGTTCAAAACAAGCATTCTGGATTCTGGCTGGCCCATTTCAAGTATTACTAGTCTTGTAAGTATAGTTAGTTCACAGGCTAATTTATTTCAGAATCATCTTAAGCATCAGCAATTTTTAAAAGGCTACGGTACTAAATTCTGCCAGGACCCAATGCAGCAAAATAACTATTGCATTTTATTTCATTAATCAACATAAAGCCATTCCTCATTTTCAAATGCAAAAATTAAGAACAGCGTGAAGATCAGTGGGGTTTTTTTGTTTTTGTTGAATTAAAAGGTCTATTTCTTGTTTTACTTCACCACTGAATCATTTCAAAATCACTGAAGGCAAAGGTGTTACACCAGTATAAAATCAGTAAGAAGGGAGGTAAAAGGGCCATACTTTCCACACGCAGAGAATGAGGAATGAAAGAGAGGTTTATAATATCATAAAACTTGGAACTGTGTCTAGTAATTATCCCCGGTATGGCCTGCCAGGGAAATGACCACCATCTGCTGCTGCCCACCAGTGCCCTGAAAATACAATCAGGCTGCTACTATTCGCTGGAACTAGCAGTAAACTAATCCTCTCAATTTCAGCTCTTAAGATTACATGTAATTGGGTGTAAGATGCAGGCTCAGTCTGCACAGATTTTTTCAGACTCTGAAGTTGTGAAGATCGAGGTAGATCTCATTTGTCCTAAGCTTGCTGTTCGGCTTCTCCCTCTGTATTTGTATTTTGTTGCTGCTTTTGCTTTTAAACTGCTGGCAAAAATGGCTACTTGCAGAGGTTTTGGTGTATTCTCTCTGGTTCATGCATTTAGAAGTGGGACTCTGTCGTAAAGCAGCTTGGAGCTAAAGTTAATCTTTTTCTTTATGAAACTGAGATAAGATTGCTTTTAAAATAAAGAAAATGTTTCAAGGTTCTGAGGGAGTTTCAGTAATATACACACATCTCTACAAGGAATATACAGAAACTAGTCCATGGTAAGACAAAGTGTGATAAAGAAATCTGCTGAAATGAAAGAACTTACAGTAGGAAGAAATGGCACGGAAAAGTTAGATTACAAGAAGGAGGAGGTGAGATAGAAAAGAAGAGAATTTGTAAAGAATACAGGGGAACCCTAATTCTAGTTTGGCCATTCCGATGTGCCTCTGACTTTCAATGCAATAATAAAAGGGTACCTTCACAGAAGATTTTCTTAGTAAAAGAAGTAGAACAATAATAGAAAAAAATGCTATGCAAGTTCCTAGTACTTCATACTAATATATTCAACCAATAGCTTCTAAACCAAGAGAATATGGACCTCAGGAAAAAAAATGGGAATATGAATAAGGCAGAAAGGAGAGAAGCTGCGGAGGGATTCTGTTTTGTTTGCTCTCCCTCCCCCATTTCAGATGGATTAAAGAATTATTAAAAATTAAAATGCAAAATCACTCTCAGACAAACCAAGTGAGAATGGCTTCAGCAGAACTGGGTAATATCTGCATCCCAGGGGACCCAATTCTTCTTCATCTGGTTTTGGCTATGATATAAAGGGTCTCTCTGAATCATTTGGAGTGGCCTGCAGCAGTAATAATGTATTCCTTAGAGCTGCGCTGCTCATTGACAGAATGCAGGACGAGAGAGGCAAAAACCACTGGAGAGGCTTTTTGTCAGTGTGAAATGAAGCACTTTGGCTTCTGTGAATGAAAACAAGACTATGGTGGCATTAGATACAAATTAAGGATGAAAATAGGCTCTGCCCTAAGGGATGTTTCCCAAGAGATAGCCATCTCAATTTTTGGTCAGTGTTTGGAGGCAAAAAGAGGGTGTAGGGCTCAATCTGAACTCGACTAAGTCGTGGAATGTGTTTGCAAAATTAGGGTTGTGAATATTTTAGAAAAATGTTGTAAAATTTTGTTCATTTAATTGTGAAAGTATCATTAGGGATTCAGGTGGAAGATGTTACACTGATAGCAGTGTTACAAGGAAAAATAAATCCACTGGCCTTTCAGGCAGTAATGGGCACTGAACACACATTTTCCACTCCATGACACAGAAAACCCTGTTCCATACATAAATAGGGAGGAAAATAAGGGTTTACGTATCATACTAAAACAACCCGGTAGTCTATATTAGGGACTCCCAGGCGTAAGCTTACGAGAGAGTGAAAGAGTGGAAACTCCTGTAACTCCCTTGCCTGCCTGGCTGGCTCAGTGGCTGTTAGTTACACTGCCTTTCGCAAACGCTCCTGCGCCCGGCGCGGAAAACACAGCCGGTCCTACAGAGAGAAGGCAGGCACAGCGATTGCCTCTAGCAGCGGGAGGCAGAGGGCACCGCAGAAGGTACTCTCATTGGTATTGGTCTTCCGAGACAGCTGCTGCAGCTCTTAGCTGCTTTTTTTTCCCCCTCTGTCTTAACTTTCAAGTCCGTGCTTTCCTTCTAATTATAAAATAATAAAGGAAACTCACGGTGGTTCTGTGCAATCATCTCGAGGTTTTAGTCCCAATTCTCAACTCGCAATATTTTTATTTCAGCTTAATTTCCTTCTCTCCCGTGATATTACTCCCCAGTTATGTTGAAGCACGACTTTCTGAACTATCTTTATGGATAACGTATAGATGCAAATTCAGCTAAACGTATATTAAGCAATTTATTGCAAGTGCTGCAATACATTGAAGGAGGAAGATGGAACCTAACGTGGAAAAAAGATCATTGTGACATAATTCTGTTTCTACCTTTGCTCATAGTAACTGAAAGATGGCATAATGCATAACTGTGAAGACAAAGGTACGGTATAATACATTTATCCTTATACCACTCAAGTGAAACAACTGTGAGAAAGATAAGGGTCCTAACCTCACAAGGTATATGAATTATAAATGTGCTATAATATTTCCTATCTCTCTGTATTTTTTCTCCTTTGAAAAGGCTGTTATCTCAAGATCTCTACCACAATGTTATAGAAAACATTTTATTGTTATATAAGTTGGTGTGTTATCTTTACAAATAAATATGTTCAGCGTATCAATATGTTAAATGAAAACGCTAACATTCTCTTAGCATGCCTACAAAATTAATAGCATCTTTACAATGCTATTTGATATGCTGAAGCCTAATGATATTTCTTGTTCGGCGTCTGTAGCCATTCAACGTGAAAACAAATAATTAAAATAAATTATACCCTTAGCGTCTACAAACTAAGGAGGCGAACCAAAATAGCTGCGCAGGAGGGAGGTTAACACAGGGATATCTGTTGACAGCGTTATGAAGACCTCAGAGGGATTCATACATTCGCCTGCCTGCAGTGATGTGTGTGAGGAATCCCATGTCAGACCGTTAAGTTTAGCAAACAGGATTTCCAGTAATAGATTTTCAGAAAAATGTGGTTACCCGGGGGTATTGTGTACTTCCCAATTACTCAAATGTTCAGAGAGTCTGGCCTTTTTCTTCTCTGCTCCTGTACGTGTGTGCGTATATGCATATAATTGCTGGGTTTGCTTGTTTTCTGTGGTTTTCTGCTTATGTGGTGTTGCGCTCGGTGTAGTGAGAGAGATTTTGTGACCTTTAACCCAGCTGCCAGTCACTTCCTATAGGTGCCGGCGCGGATGCACGCCAGTTTTTCTGATGGTGATGAGTGACTCTCAGAGCCGTTGTCATTTCACCTCACAGCTCCTTTTAGTTTTCTTCCTCTGTTACTTTTTTCCAATGCTCAGTGGAAAGTTCCCGTGTTCTGGAAACTTTAGGTCCCAAATATTATTAATGCTGAAGGCTCTGAGATGCAGGCCCCTCTGCCGTGCTGAATAGCTAATGACCATGAAGTTTCTACTGCGAGGAAATCATCATTAACAACCCAAAACTCTCAGCTTGGGGCAGGGCATCCTCTTTAGTCTTTTCCGTGTGTTCCAATATCTGTTTATTGGCGCTCATCGTTCCAGAGGAAGGAGCCAACTGAGGTGATGGATGAGTAGAAACAAGGAGAGAATTTTAATAAGGAAAGCAGCATGGGCCAAGTGGCCTTCTCTGTACTTTAATATGCCTTGTGGTCTTCTTGTCTCCAAACACATCCGACTATAAATAGCTTCGTTTTCACCAATCTGCTACTCTTGCAGAAGAGAAAAGAGGCATTAGGCAGGGCTACACTGTCTTGCTGGGCAAGAACAACCCACGTCAGCCCCCTCGGTGCATGAGCTCCTGAGACAGATCTTCAGGGCACATCCAGATCACAACTGTCCTGCCCACCGAGCACCTCATCGGGATGTTTGTAGGCATGACACGTGCCCCAAAGGGCTTATGTCACCACCTAAAGGCTTGACCTATTTGCAGCGATGTGTGTACTCTAAAAATCAGTCTTCGACAGCTGACATATAGATGGACTTACATGACTTCTCACTAACTGAAAGGGGGAAAACTGGAGGGACCAGGACAAATGGGTTTGCAGTGGTCTGCAAAGGAGGTCCTGTCCCCCGCCCCCCCATAGGATGTCAGTAGCTGTGCCAGAGGAAGCAGCTGAGCCTGTTCCCAGACTCTCGTTACCTGAATGCCTGAACAGAAGATGATGTCCCACACAATGATGTCCCACACAATGACTGGAATCCAGCTTAATTTGAGATGTGAAAATTAATTTGCTGTTGGCCTGTAATCTTCAGATGATCTAGGCTTCTCTGATTAAGGCTGGTACCAAGATGTCTCTCTTTCTACTCTGTTCTTCTTCTGTCCCAGCTGCTTTCTCAGGAGATCCTAGTCCATAAACAAAAAGCAGAATAATAGAAAGCCAGAGGGAAATGAAGGAAGGTTTTCACAGGGAAAAAAAAAAAATTCGGATTCAAAAGATGAGAAAAGTTCTGGCTGACTTTTGATTCTTTTAAAAATCACTTACTTTCCCTAAACGAATGTCTGGAAATGATTTTATTTCATTTAAAAAGGAGGTGGTATTTTAGATTTAGTTCTTCTTAGGGAGAGCTATTGTTAGCTTGAACTTGTATCAGGCTTTTTTTTTTTATGTAAGTTTCATAATTTCGGGCATATCAATGAACAGTGTCACACTTAGCAGCTATATCTATCTGCGTCTTTGAATTTGAAATAGAGTAAGAATACTTCAGTGATTCAGTTACCAGACCAGAAGTCAGAAAGTTTGGGGACAGATTTAAGACTTGTCTGAATTCATCTTGGCTCTTTATGGATTCAGAGTAAGTAACCTAATTTACATCAGCTCAAGACCTGCGCTTTACAACCTCTTCCCATCTATTTCCGACTCTGACGAAAAAAACCCCTTACGTTAGAAGTGTAGCAAATGACTTAACCCCTGTACCCCAGTTTTCTCTTCTGTAAAATAGGATGACAATGATGATAATTACATACGTTACTTGGATAGCGGTAGCGAACAATGGAATTCAAGAATTTCGGAATGAAACGTCTGTGGAAATAAGAAACTGTATGGGAATGATAGCTAGGAATATCTTACAAGGAAATGGCATACAGAAGCAGCTTGTTTTTAGAAGCCAAGCCTGTTTTGTCCATGTTTTCAACCAATCTAGATCATGACTCTTTGAGGATGGATACCTTCCCCTCCTCACTCTGGTTTCTGAACAGCTCCGGACACACTGATAATAAACTTAACTAAAAATGCTGAATTACTGATGACACGAGAATGCGCCTAAAGCACAGTTACTGCATTCATTGCCTTTGCCATTTCTTGGCCTATACATGTCTTTGTAGAAATCAAAGGTTATTTCAGTCCTGAAAATGGTGTTGCTGTTATTTCATTGTGCTGAGCTTTTCATGCAGTGCAGTAGCTAAAAGAGGTGAGAGAGCTGTCCATTTTGGAAAGAAAAAGCTGAGACCATCCATTTAATGTCACTTAGGACCTATTACAGCAGAATAATTTGGTCATTTAGAATTTTAGATCGAAGTATAAATAGTCTACAGCTACACTGCATCCCAGAGGTGAGAAGATGGAGACTATTTGCAGTCATAATACCAGATGTTTAGCCATTGCTATAAATTCAACAACAAGAACTGAAAATAAAAAGCAAGCTGTTAATTGGGGATATTTGGAGTCATGTCACAGGTGAAAGATGATCTAAAATGCTGCTTCATAGCTCAATGCAATAGTGAAATTAGCACATGTCTATTATCACTGCTTGCAACTCTGCAGGAAACTAATGGAAATAGCTTAATCTTTTCAAGCTCCTCTAAAAGGAGAAATGCAAGATTTCACCTGTGTTACTGAGTTTTCCCTCCTCTCTTATTCCTTGCCAAATTCTTACCGCACAGCAGATTTTTATTATTTAATGCCTTGACTGTAGATTGAATAAATAACTGTAGAGATCAGGGACCCGATCATTCATTTTTAGAGGCAGCTGTAGTGATCCGTTGTTAGAAAGGGAAAGGGTGCAGTCCTAAAATTCCCTCTCTTGAACCAGTTTCAGGGAGTTCTCTTTCCAAAGCAGTAAAAGCAAAGGCATTAATTATACATTTCCATTATGACAGAGCCAACATCAGCAGCGACTAAAACATAATTTGTTTAGGTGGCAGTGCAGGCTGTTCTCTGATCAAGTTTTGTTTCCCACAGGGAGGCATCAGTCTTAAATTACACAGCAAGCAGGCAAGAGAAAGGAAGCAAACAATAAAACACTTCCCAGAGGAAGAAAAGAGGAAAATTTGTCTCTCAACGTCCTATTAAATAAATAAATCTACGGTTTTTGTCATTTAACAAAAAAATCAGCAATGGGGTTCAGCTTTAATTAAAGGGAGTATGTTTTCTGTGGGGCTTTATATGATTATGTTTTAGATTTCCAGTGATAAGTTGCTTTTAATGCAAAGGAACTTTCCCAGTGGAAGGAAGGAAAGGATGATAGAAAGGAAAATCCCTGATAAGTGTTCACAAGACGGAAACATGGGATATCTTACTTGTCCTGCTGTAATCCATAAAGATAGAGTAATTTGGATTTTCTTTAGTAGGGTATGCACAAAACCAGGCCCGGTCTCTATCAGCATATTTAATTGTACGGGAACACTGATATCTATATATTTACATACAATTGAAGTTGGATGTGCGTCTTTCTGAGGAAATATATGTATGTTTTAAGCTAGAATTCAGTTTAATGCTATTAAGCATGGGCCTAATTTTATTTTATCTTCAATTTCAGTGGATCTATTACTTTGCATAAATCTATGAACGTATTTTAGTACCTTACTGAATCAAGGACCCCAAAGGAATGCTTTTGTTATTTGCTTTTAATTTTTGGCTGCTGTAAAGAACCATTGGTTGTGATTTTCTATTGTAATTTGACTTTTAATATCATATCCCCTGACTGCTTTAGCTTCTCTGTATTTGGTGTGCATAAAGCAAATATAAGCTGATTTCTTACTATCTCCAACACTTTCAGGAGAAACAATAGAAACTAGGATGAGCTATGTGCCATTTAACAGGAGTATCCTCCTGTTGAACATACTATTTCCCCTCCGGTGGAGTTTGCTGGCAATTTCAGATGAATGGTCAGACAGATCCAAAACCGCACGTCATTTACCCCATGCGCAGCAAATACTCCTTTGGAACTGCTATTGTGCAAAATTAGATTCTCTCTAATACAAGCAAAAAACCTACATGTCATGAAAACGATTATAGAGAATGTTGTGTGAGCTTAGTATGTTTGATTTAATTGAAGTAGTTCATGTTTCCTGTATTTAAATTATTTTTTTAATAATGCTTCTGACTACTCAAACTTTCCGACGCGATTAGATAGTAGAGTCACTGCCAAATATTGCTTTGAAAGGGAATGAAAGCAGCATTGTCTCCTTATTGCAGGCTTAAACTAGTGTGGTTTATTTTATAATTGAAACATTTAGCCATGCTTTAATTATAAAATTAACTATACTATACTAGTTATTTGGAACCTTAAAATACAGTGGTCTAAGAGCAGGTATCTCGATCCATCTGTCATTCATAAATGGCCAAGTTGCACTGTTGATTCACCAAAAGGAATGATGGAAACACAGATAAAATGCTATACAAAGCCATAAAAAAATGCTAAGAAAGTGATCTGGGAACAAACGTTCTCAATCTTTTACATGTGTTCTCAATGTCATTGCTCGTAACTGAAATAAGGAGCAAAGGATTAATATGAAGACTGGCTGACCTGGTGTCCCAAGATTACATCACCTCAAGTCAGAATTTTGTGCTCATTACTGAAGTGGCAAAGGCTGCAAATCCACTGATATATTATTAGAGTATGTCATGTGGGGGGAGGGTGTCCAGGTCACACTATACATGGACACCCCCTTCTCGATGTTCAAGAGGTAGGCACTCTAAAATAGGTCGACCGCTTAGAATATGGTCTGCATCCCCTATACTACACACATACTTACCTCTGGAACATTCCATTAAATTATAATTTGCCTATCTGTATTGAAACTGGATTTCAAATGGCTCATCTAGAGCTCCTAGTGCTGGTGAGCTTTGTGCGAGCAGGCAGATGGACCGCCTGCCTGCCACCAGTAATTTTCTCCTGAACACTTCAGGACAGCTAGGACAAAACCAGGGTGTCTCGCAGGCACACCACTTCCCTCTTCCTGCGGTGGAGGATGACTGCAGGAGCGAGGCAGTTCTGCACTGCTGGTATGTATTTGCCTGTCTTCCATCAACACGGTCGGACAACAAAACTGTGACTCAGAATGAAACGTGAGAAAGATGTTCAGCCAAAAACGTGCTCAAAGGATCCAACTTTTAATAGGCAGGATTAATTTTAGTTGGCCTGGTTACGCTCCTGAAATGCAGAACTGCACAGAGACCAGTGAAGTTAGAACCACGAGGTTCATCATCAGAGCAAGAGGGAGACTTTACAGTCATGCCTGACCCATCCAACCCATCTGTGAAAGCCTTTTGCAAAGGCAGAAAACCAAATGAGTAGATGTTGGAAAGGTCTGCTGATAAATTGTCATCTATACTGACTCTCTCCGAGAGCCTAGTGAATTCATAGGGGAGAAGATAAGACCATAGGAAGAGAACAGCTCTTCTTTCCCTGCTTTTTGGTGCACCTGCTGTAAATGAGGTGGTGGGAAGAGGAAACTCTTCACTGTCCTGAAGTGAAGTGCTCAAGCGCAGAAATTCTGCCCATTCCTGGGAAGACTGTCTTGCCTCCTACCCCAGATGTGCCAGTTCATGAAAAGAAGAGCTTTTCCTATCTAATGTGTACAGTTGAGCCTTCCTAGGTGGTCCAATCTTTCACTTCCGTCCTGGTTAAAGCAGAAAATAAAAACTGTGAGTGGAATAAGGCTGAATAATTGGTCCCTACATTGCTCATAGCAACAGTGTTGTATCGTGGAGCAATGGACATCACCTTTTACATCCAGGTCGCCATAGCTAACTTAACTTAGTTTCACTAACTTAGTGAAAAGCACCTTTTTTTGTCTCTTCACTGCTGCCTTTCCAGTGGACCAGATAATAAGACAGAGTTGTCCTGATGTACGTTAGTGATTGTACTTCAAAGACAGGAAAAGATTAAATGACTGGATGGAGGTTTGGAGGTTTATATGTACACCGGTATGTATATGCAATCTGGTCTGTTGAAAATGAATAACAATATGACAATGAAGTATGTAAATGGGACAAATAAAATGAGCAATACTAATTAGATCTGAAGAAGAATAATCCTGGCCCTGCTGATAGTTGATCGGAAAAACTCCCGCTGACTTGGTAAGAGCAGGATTTCAACACTGAACTATAACAGAATTATAGACTGGGAAATCTTGTTCTGTAATTTACTCTTACCTAAACAAATTGTGAAGAATATTCCAAAATCAAAGCTCTGGATGGAAGTACCTCAAAACATGATGAAAAGTCAGATCAGAAATTAAATGTAGTAATTCAGGACCAACCCTACGTATCTGTACTTTAGTACCATCTTCAGTCCTTTGTAAAATGTTTGAGTTACTAGAAAATTTCTATTGAGAAACCATTCCAAACTGCATGATGACAGTTAAGCGTGATGACCAAATGGCCTCGCTGTGATTGTCTCTTGGTTTGGTTGGGGTAGAAGATTGCAGTTCTGTGGGAGGCAAGAGACTGTTTGAAACAGGAGAGCAGGCGGGAGCGTGAGTGCAAAACCACAACTGCCGTGATAGACGCCAGCCTGCTGGAGCAGCTACAAAGTGAATTCCTGTGTCATTTGGATAGTTTTCTTTTTGTTTACTTTATTTTAAAAAATTAGTAAAAAACCCTCTTATCTCACTTTTCTATATGCATAATTCTTCATAGGTCTTGTTATGTTTTGATAGTTCAGAGCCAAACCAGAAAGAGCCAGGCAACTTGAAGAAGTATGTTCAGTTTTTTGATGCTGGAAGCCATGAAATTAATTGGGTTTTGAAATGTTTTCTGTATTTTCAGATACTGTTTGTGAGAAGTGAATGTTCCTAGAGAGAGTTTTGCATCCTTGGTTTTGCTTTCCCTCAAAAAACAGTTACTTACTATATTATGTGACATTTTACATTCTGTTTGAAAAGCCATCTTTTATTTAACAGTGTTCTGACAAGGTTTTTAAGATAATTTACCTAAAGCCATTGTCATTTATTCACACTGTTAAAATATCATGCAGGCTTCATGAATAGGGACACTAAGAAGATCTTTGAAAGTTCAAAAATGCATTTTCTGCAACAGCAGCTGTAATAGAGTTGCACTTGGGGAACATTTTTCCTCCGATGCCTTGTGTTTATACAGCTTTTATGACCTCAAGGAAAGATCTCAAGCTGATCCATAGTTGTAAGATTACTTTCCTCCTCATAAATATGGCACATGAGACTGACTACCCTGATTTACTGAAATCACTGAAAACGTCTTCACTTTCTTCATGTTGCAGATGAAAGCTGGGCAGCAGGAAGAGCTTTCCCCCTGTGTAAATGTTCTAGTTTTCATCTGTAGACATCAGGGCTTCCTGGAAGATGCCAGACTGAAATGGTTTGGATGTGAAAAGTGCCATTTGGTTATTATCCAGCCGTAGCGAGCCATTATCTAAATTGTTCTTTTTTGGGGGTACAATGAATGCTGGAATCTTAATAACTTCCTTTCCAAGCCCATTGAAGTGGACCAAGTTTTGGACTAAATACTGTTGTGAGCAGATTGGAGACCCAGATAAAAGGAATTAAGAAGAGAGGTTGCTCTGGCTGTTCATCTCTGTAATGTGTGTATTTGAAATTTGGAAGTCTGCTGCTCCAGATTGGCTGCTCGTTTCCCAGGCACAGTCATTCTTAAGTCCCCTTTTAACTTGCTCTCCTCAGCAGGATTTCTTCTGCTTGCTAATTGCCAGCAGTGAAAAATCTACAGAGGCAAATTGATGAGGAAGAGAAGGTTTCCAAACTAAAGTGGCTAGAAGAATTCCAGCCACTGAGGGGGCAAAAAGAAAGGCGAAAAGCTTTTGGCATTTTACTTTCTTTCTCTTTTCTTGTTACAATAAGGAAAAGATCTTTTCCTACTAATTCTGCTGACAATGATTTGGCACCTCGGGAAGTATTTCTGCAGAGTCTCATAGTCCCAGCTCCATAAATAGGCAAGAGATCAATAGTTGAAAATAAACATAGTAACTACAGCTTCTAGATTCGTGTTAAAGATTATGTATTTGCTATTTTTTTTCAGCTCTGAATCACAGTATAGCTTGAGCAGAATGGCATACACTCCCCATTGGTCGTATGTTTTACAGCTTCAAGTAAGTGCATTTCTTTTTCCCTCCTGATCATGCTAAATAGCAGATATCTGTAATACAGAGTGATAGATCTTAAAAAGTAATTGTACATAGGAAATCATCTGCTGGGAGAATTTCTAACAGTTTCTGCAGTTATCTGTTCTTGGCTCAGTACCAGCCAATATCTATATCTATTAACTGAAGTCATAGGCCAAATTGGTATTGTTCTAAATGAAAACAGCATTTGGCTGCACTGGGCTGGCAGGCTTACTCTGGGCTACAGCATTAAAACAAAGTACTAAATTTTACAGAGAACTGTAGTTTCGTAGAGGTAAACTGATGAGACAGGTCATTTTTTACAGAATTGTCTAGGTCATCAAATTTTCCATATTTCCAAGGTGTTGTTATATGTATATGGATCAATATTTCTCTTGAAACAAGAATATAAACCACATATACTGAGGCTCCTTATTTAAAATTGTAAGATAGGATTCCTGGATGGAAACTCAGGAGAATATGGAGTAAAAGTAGGTATTTACTGTTCGACTGTATGTAACATTCATGAAAGCATTATCAATTGTTGGGTCAAGTTTCGTTGTATTTTTAAAATGAGTTCAAGAAAGAACTGCAGGAGTGATTTGAAGTTAAAAATACCTGCTTTTTAGCAGGAAAGTAAAGAAATACTAGGAAGCGTACTCTTCTACTACCCACTCAAGAAGAAGTTTTTTGATGATTTTTTCAGATAGCGTTCTAACTCACAAGAAATTCTAGGGACAGAAAATTGAAGCTAGTTTCAGATGAAAAATAAGATACGTTTATAACATAGGATGTAATTAATTACTGAAACAACTCTATCGGGGATATTTCAGTTGAGGTCTTCAAATGAACTTTTAGGGACATGTCTTAGCTAAACCAGAAATGCTAGATTCTTTGCCAGGCTCACAGCAAGTCAGTTTCTAACATTCAGAGCTTTCTGTGCTTTTCTCAGCACAGTTGTGAAGCTTTTTCCATACATTGTCCACATTCTAATCTCAAACATTTTTCCATGACTCTGTAACACGGGATGCTCGCTTCCTTTTCTACAAGATGAAAAAGCTGAGTTGCTTTAACTCTTGCACTAGAATGAGAATGAAGTCTGGATTTATGATTTTTTTTCTTTGCTGGATTCCTTTTGTTTTCCACACTCATTTTGAACTGTTTGTATCATTCAAAACACGACCCAGATGCTAGGTGTTTAATACAGATCTTACTAGCACTGTGTGTACATTCTGCAGTGTTAAATTCTCCTTTTTTGTGTACCCAAAGACTTCATTAGACCTTTAGCAATGGCAAGCTTATATACCGATGTGCTTATAGTTGATGACTCAAATCCCGATTTCTCAGAAAGGGTCTTTTGTCATAGCTTGAATGTTTTCTTCACATATATCTTGCACTGAATTTTTCTGTATTAAAACTTACTTATTGGCATCCAGGCAATCTGATCATTCTTTAATGGTTCTTTTAATTGCTTATTATCCTTAAAAACTTTTGTAGATGTGGCAGAGTTGCTGGTAATTATATTGTAATCTGAGTTACTGATGAAAATACAGAAGAGCATTTGTCAAAATACGGACATCGTAAGGGTCTGTTGATGGTTCTCTATCAGGAAATTTCAGTTTGGTTTAACTTGAAATCCTTTTTATTGCATGATCTGTTCAGTCCATTTACAAGTTTTCTTTAGTTAAGTAAAACGACCTGGAGAGTGGAAAATAACAGAGGTGGCTTTATCAATCAAACCAGCAATCTTCAAAAAACCAACAACAAAAAACCCCAAGTTTGCTAGAAAAGATTTGAGCTCAGAGAACTGTGTGAAGGGCCTTTAATTATCTTTACGAAGTTCACTCCTCTTACAGGCTTAATTACATAGTCCCATGAAGTAGTCCTATTCAAGATTCATCAGGACCATCACTTACTGGTTCCCCGAGGCAATTATCTTATCCCATTCTTTTTTGGTACCAAAAGGGATGGGTATTATTCCTACTCACTGCAGAATCACACCGGAAGGTGAACATCTCGGAAATGCTTCAAGCCATAGAATATTTCCACCCTCACTGAGAGACTGAAATGCTCTCCTGGCCAGGACAATTCCCTGAAAGGAAGCTGAAGAGCCTGGTGGGCGCCTGACACACGCCTTGTGAGGGAAGCAGCTATGCTAAGGAACGCTTCCTAGAGAATCGGTGATTCCAGTCGTCTCTCTGTAGTTCAGAAAGCAGAAGAAATCAGGAAGGTACAAATATCTGAGTGGAAAAAAAGAGGTTCAAACAGCCACTGTGTCCTAGGAGGTCACTCGGTGGACTTTTTCTCCAGAGGCCCCCAGAGCCTTGCAGAGCTCAGGTCAAATGAAATACCAGGCGTGAGGGCACGAAGTGGCCTTGCTGAGGTGCCTCCCCTCCTTTAGGGAAATACATGGTCTCTTAAAGGAACTGTATGGGAAAAGCACTGGCTGCTCTTTCTGCACCCCCTACGACCTACAACAGTGCCAGTAGAGTTGAATGGGTGTGCAAGGAAATCATACCATAACTTACTTTTCTCTGAGCCAAGGGGGAAAGTATGGAAGGGGGATGTAATCCATCCCCTAGGCTCTCCTGCTGTGACACAGACTGTTAATTTGCCAACTCACTCAAAATGCTGAGAGGAAACTCAGACTATCTCAAAAAAGAAAAGGGGATGCTGGTAATTTCTGCAAGATCTCAGCGTGAGAATTCCAAATTTAATTTAAAATGCAACATCATCCAAACGTCCTAGTCTATTTTAATGCCAAGTAAGTTTTAATTCTTGTTCATATAGGTTTCCAAAGTGAAGACAAAGAAAAGCCATAGTAAGAAGTAAGAAGCATTCTTGCTATATATTCAGAAATGAACTAGAAATAACACCCAAGTAAGGGAATTATTTATAGAAAGCAGAATTTGAAGAGAAATGCCAAGAGATGTCAAAACTGATTGAAACATGCAGCCTTGACAGCTCTGAAATTCATAGGCTGACTGTCTGCCAGAATTTGTGCATGATGCTTTATTTTCTTCAACCGCTAGGTTTGGCTATCAGTATGGTAAAATGGGTGAAGGAAAACAAGAAACTAGGAAACATTTGTTAGCTCTACTTCCCTCCCCCAGTCTTGCGCAATGTATACGATTAACCACTCTGATGCAGTTGAAACGATAGAACTAATGCGGCTCACTGAAATACCACTCTCTTCATTTAGTGCAAAAAAGCAGTTTAGAATAGATTTCAAAAAGATTAAATTAGGCAAGCTTCCTATGCAAAGTTGATTCTTGATTATGATGCTGAATAACGATTACATTCTGATCATGTTAATGCTTCTCCCAATAAACAAAATTATACAGAGAAGAAGAACCAGGTGGGAATGATATACAACAAGCTCTATTCTCCTGTCAGGGCACATGAGTACTACGTCTTTGCACTGAAATCTTTGAAGTTACACTATTATAAAAAATGTATAATAAAAAGAGAATGAGATATAGTAGTTTTTTAATTATAGACCTAGATTAATCATAGTTCTGTAACAGTGGCCACATAACATCAATGTAACTGAGGCATACTGTATAAGCAAGCCTTGCAACACCACTGAAAATATAAATATTATTATACTGTATTAGTAGGTCTTTATCTGCCTTATTTCACAAAAAGGCAAACTGAACCGTACAATAGTTAACTGACCTATTTAAAGTTGCACAGTATCTTCAGATGTACATCTGAAACCAGATCTCAGAGCATCTAACGCTGATGTCTGCATAAAGACCAATAAAATGACTTTCTTTTCAACAAAAAGAAAAATAAATAGGCTTTGAACAATGACATCTTACGTAGATCCATATGAAGGCTTTGTCAGATGTAACGCTGTAGGGATTATTTCTTATTCAGGACCCATTATAATCCAAATCATCCCAGAGACTTGTATGAAAGCAAGATACGTGCCTTGTTCTTGTTTCCTGTAAACTTTAGAGGAAAACTATCTTAAATAAAAATAAAAATAGCAATTACGATTATTCTAGTTTTAATTTACATGTAAAGCTCTTATAGAGATACAGTAAAATAAGCAAAGAAATATGTTAGAAAGTATTCATCTGATTTCATTACTATACATTTCAAACTGCTATTTTCAAAGAATATCAGTTATCTATTCATAACCACTGCTTAGAGTGGAAAAGTACACTCTTATAATAAAAGCAAATTTAGGAGTAATACATTAAAATTGCAAAAGAGATTTTTCTACTGATTTGGTGCAAACAGAAGATAAATTAAACACTTCAGTATTTCAATAATCATCAGAAATACCTTTCCAGTTTCAAGACATAGATATGTAATCAATTTTATCTTTCTTTAATTATGTTTCATAGCGTAACCTTCTGCTGACAGACTACTCAAGGCTTATGTCAACCAGAATAATAGGTTGCACATGTTATTGATTTAACTATCACTTCTAGGAACTGATCTTACGGTTTTATTAGACTGTTTTTAACAGTTCCTTTCGGACAAGCTAATTCTACAGATCTAAACAAATATAGATCATGTTCTCTCGAGATGTGCAATCGTTATACCTTCCTTTTAATCATCTATGATGATCAATCAAAATTATGGAGCATTCAAGCAGATGTTCAGATGCATTATGTTGGACGCATTAAAAACAGAGAGATGTAAGTTAAGAAAGAGTGTGTATATGAGAGAGATTTACGCAGAGTCTTTTTACCTGAGAAGTGATCCCTTAAAGTTTGTCTGTAGAGTTTTTGACTACAAATCATAAGGACTTTGTTTCCCCATTTCAGTTTCAATATATGCCCAGGAATTAAGGAACTCCACCAGGTTCTTCAGGGTAGGAACACGATCAGACGTTCCATAAAATAACATTCTTTTAAATTTGGTTGAAACTGTCTTAGTTAATGTTTAAAAGTCCTTTCTTTTATATTCAAATCCTAATTCAGTGCTCAATAAATTCAACATTGTGAGACTTTTCTTTCAGTGTTGATGTGTACCTGCATTTTCTCTCTTCCCTCTGCTTTTAAACTTTCCCAGCTGTGTGTGCTTCTGAATAGGCATTTAGATTTCTACGTTACGGATTTGTGATCCTTACCTCTAGGTTCGTGTGCGCACATTTACATCCTACACCATTTGCTGTGTGCCCACAACATCTTTCTGCTATACATAGGTGGTCACTAGAATATAAGGGATAGTACTCAGTAACTACATTTTGCTCTACTGAGGTGAACAGAAGGCTGCTAAATTATGTGAGCTGAAGCTGTCGTTCACACTGAAAGCATGAAGCCTCAGCCTGCAGTACTGGGCTGTTCAGTACCCTAAACCCCAGGAAAGTTTCCGTAGTCCTTCACGCTCAGTTATATGAACGGCCAGATTTATACCTGTATTTACATGCTAAAAGAGGCAAACGCCTGGCTGGTTATGTTGGGCACCAACATCCTGGCATACAAGAGGCCAAGAATCCGCAGCAATGGCATCACGCTTTTAAAAACTCCCCTTCCCTGAATTTAGCAGTTTTTCTTCCAGAAGGCTCAGCTCACCTGTTTTTCTCATTTGAAACTTCTGGGGATTTTTGACAGGTGAGGAAAAGGTGAATATTTTTCTTTTCATTTCCATGTTTCCTATGTTTAATTTTCCTCATCATCTTTCTTTTCCTTAAGAGAGTTGAATAATTAATGGAGTTTCTGCCTCCTAACTTTGTAGTACAAACTGGTGAATCATCACAGATCTTTCACTGTTACCTTTAGGGAAACAGAGAACTACCTTCAGAAATCCCCTATTATAGGTAAGTAATTTGATTTCTCTTCTCCATAAATCATTCTTTTTTAGAATATAAAATTAAAGAGATTTCTTGACACTTACCTACCCTTACCTAGAAAGAAAACAAAACTGAAAGACACTTCTTTTATGTTTGCTGCACTAAAACTTTGCATGCCTTTTCAAAGTTAGATGTGTACAAGCTTTACCTTACTTTAAAATAAAAATAATAAAAATAAGATAAAGAAAATAGAAAGCTTTCCTGTGAAGCACTCTGGGACTGAATTTCCTTCTTTGCGCTTAGGCTGAGATGATGATGAAATGTCAAGTAGATCATATCTGCCTCATCTTCTGAATATAAAGCTTTTGACAATTGGAATCTTCTCATGCGATAGTGCGTAGGCTTGGTTTGAACCATACTTTCCATGAAGTTCAGAAAGAGCTGAACTTATTTTACTTCTGGAACTCAACAGGAATCTTACAGAAATGTTTGAATTGCCTTCCAACTTCCTATTGCAACATTTTGGTAAAGTCAGTCTCACCGAAATTATTGACAAAACTCCATTGCCGTAAAAAACCTTTACAACTTTACATTGCATTATTTGTTTTTACTTTATACTTATTGCTGTTCCTGTTTTACAGTAGTATTAGTATTATAGGAAAGAGGTTGACAATAGTTAAATCACAGCAGAATTTTACTTGATTTTCTACCTTGTTAGCTTCAGCAGAATAACTACAAATGTTTTGGGAATAGCTGCATATAGCTCGCAGATTTGCTCAATATGCTTCCGTTTTCTAACTCATTCTGTTGTATTTCTGCATGACATTATTCAAATCCACTGATTTATTACATAGGCACCTAATAGTAAAGATTGTATTCAACCCACTGTAACGTATCCTATCTCTTATAAACATCTTAAGGTTCATTAGAGTATCTTATTTTTTGATCCTTGTAGCAGACTTTGAGGTATGTTAATTGGTTCAGAAGAATGAAAACCTACGTGTGTGTATATACTCTCTTTAGTTATTAGACCTACTGTGCACATATAATATATACAGTTACATTTATGTAAATTTATTCAATCTCAGTTGCTTTATCAAAACTCACTCGCTTTCCATTATAATCAAATACAGGCAGCCTTTCTGATGTTTCGGCTCCCCTTTTTAAAAAAGTGAGTGTTTTGAAAATACCTTTCCATATGGTATTGCAAGCTTTCCAAATAGGTCAATTTTCATAGCTATTTTGTTAAAAAGAAATCAGAACTAATACTGAACTCAGAGCACCAAAATAGGTCCATGTACTTACAACTGAAAGGATAGCAAAGATCTGTGAAATGTCTCAGTGGTAGTAATTGCGATTTAAATTATTTTGCCTCTTGCTAGTTAGTGGGGTTGTCTCCTACAACTGTAAAAAATGTTATGATAACCAGACATGTAAAAGTTGTTCTAAGAATGTGCTCTTTTCTTTTTTTCTAGTTATTTGATCGGTGAAATACATTTTAAAGAATAGTCAGAACATTTTGTTTATACAATTATGCTTATTTTAATAACATGCACTGCTATTTTAGGCGTGTTCAGAACAAAATCAGACTTGTAAAATATAGATTTCTTTTTTTAAACTCAATAATAGACAAGTTACAGCTCGCAGGTTCAATGCATTGCTGTGAAGAAAACTAAGAGGGATGAAAAACTGGAGGGCAAGACTGGTGAAAGCAAAAGCGAGATCGTCAGGTAGAGATGTGCTCTTGGAATACTTTAATTACTGAGTGTGTGCTAGTACATAGAGCATCAACAGGGTGTAAAAATAAAATGGTTATTCATAGTTAGTTATTTCTGTTGTGCTGCTTCCTCTATTGAACAGAATTTTTAATTAGCTCAGGTTTTGCACCATTTGTAGTGACTATACAATGTCCATACAATGCTACTTTCAGGATATCTGGGTCGCTATTTCATACTTACAGACTTTCATCAATCTTTTGTCAACATTCACGGTAAAGTTTCCCAGAACATCATCTACGTAAGTACTAGTTTCTAAATTTGAGAGCTCCATGGATCCCAAGGATAGCTGGGACATAAGGAGAACCAAAAATCTGAAATTCTTCAAATCACAGTGTGCTTTATCAAGAATTAAATTGATCTTATATACCAATCTTTAGGAATCTTTAGCACAAGCTATTTTATTCTGCTTCAGAGATTTGGAATGAAACCGTACTTTGTGCTACTTTTTGTTAAGAACACTATAAGCATAAGTAATATTAAAACTGAATATGTGGTTAGAGTCGAGAATAGACGAGGTCTGCAAGAATTGAGACTGGTATTTAAAACTTATGTTTGGGGTCAGGCACAGTGGCAAGTTAGTGCCTTCCTGCTTGCTTCTGTTCTTTTTAGGTACTTGTTAAGTCAAAGATGAACCGTACTAGGTATACAGTAAACTAAATTTTTTTTTTTTTTTTACTTCAGCAAAGCATGTGCATAATATTGTATTTCATTTTTACATAGTATGTCTTAGATTATGTTTTTGCTGGATCCAAAAAAAAGATTCAAAATAAAGGAATATGCTGTTAAAGAAATAACCGGATAGCCATATTTTTAGAAAAGGATACTGCACCAGTTCATTTAAATACAATTGAAAGACATATTGAAGACTGCAAGAACTGAGCAGGTTCTAAACCCACGGAGTTACCTGGGGTGCAGTTACAATTCACTACTAGAGCTGTCTTTCACTCTCAGCAAGAAGGCAGTGTAGTTGTGTTTCTGCAAAGCTTTAAACTACCTTTTCGCTCCTGGTAACAACAATATTTGGAGTCAAAGAACTTACACTATCCAGAAAACTTGCAGTGATCCTAAGACACTTAGTGCAAGGGTTGTCTCTTAAGTTCCTGAATACACTGTATGTGATCGATATTTGAATTGTATTCCTTTGAGAAGTCAATCATTTTGTTTTACTAAGTCTCATTGCATTTTTATGTTACTTTCCGCCTTCCTAGCGCACAGTATTGCTACTGGGTTGATTCTGAACTTTCTGTATCTTTCAATTACTGGTAACTGGCAAATTCTTCTTCCTTTTATTAAATAAAAACTTGTAGTTAAGCAATCTATGATTAATCCCATATGTGATGTTTCAAAACTGAGGGATTTTTATGGAAAATAAAAAATATTTTTCCCTCTTTTTATTTCAACTAAATGTATTTTATTTTGCCAACCGAAGGATGATGACAGTCCATTTAAAATGTCAGATCCTTAGCCTCATTGTTTCAGCGAACTGGGTTAAAACTGCCTTAAATCTCCCCTGAGAGAAGGACCTCTGTGGGCACACAAACCTGATGCAGAAACCTGAAGAAAAGGAACATGGATGGCGGATTTCCATTACTTTTACTCTGTATCCTAGATTGATCTTTTGGTACACATCGAAGTGTCCCACACTGAATTAGATGTCGTGATGCCGAGCAATGCTCAGGTTACATATGAGACTAGAAAAGCCAGGCGGTGTTTTCCCTTTGCCCGGGTCTCCCATTCCCGGACTAGATGAAGTTCTCGCTCAGCGTGGCTGCAAACCCAGGGTTTGCTTACTCTGCCTTCCACCGCCCCCGGCTGCCTCGGGCATCGCCGCTCTCGAGGGCACGTCTGGGCTCAGGTGAGTCGGTTTTCCTTCAGCGTGGCACTGCCGCTGGCGCGGCGTGACACGGCTCCGTGGTGAAGGGACAGGAGTGGTGTGGGTCCCGCCGGGTGGGACACTGAGCATTTCGCCTTTATTTCTGTTGTCTGAAAATTTTAGCAGTCCACCCTGTGTTTCCTGACTAACAATTCTCCTGATTTCAAATAAACCAGTGACCAAACAAAAGTGGGTCCTAATTTCCTAGATCCCATTTTTTTCTCTGATAGATTTTAATGGGTATGAAGTGTTACTATTGATTTCCACGGGAACAGGAAAAGGCTCGTGTTATCGAAGGCATACTGAAAATCCTATGACAGTTACTGGAAGGCAAAAAGACACACTGACTCTCCTCTAAATTGCAGGATGAAAATTGTGTATTAGAACAATTATGCCTCAGGGTGAATGTGTAAGTGTAATGATACTGAAACTTGGCTTCTTTTCAAAATATACAAGTCTATGACAGTTTGGTATTGAAAAGCTAGTGATTCACATATGTAAAAAATGGAAGCTGAGCAAAAATGTCAAGGTGCGACAGAGGGCAAACCTAAATTACTTCCAATGAGAAAGAAAAATTGTTCGTTTCCAAAAGAATAATTGCTGAGTCTCTTTCTGGGAATATATTTATGTCATTAAAATATCATTTCTGTATTAGATATAATTATAAGCTAGATGGAATAATTTTTTAAAAGGTGCAAGTATATAAAGAAGCCTCCCACTCTGCACATTTACCACGCACAGAAACAGCTTATAGTACGGAAAGTAGGAGTTAATGGTCAGTTTTCTTGCTGGAAGAAAATCACCATGGAGTCCCACGGGGATGTATTCATCAGTGATCTGAAAAAGAGAATGAGAGTGAAGTGACACAGTTTGCTAAGTTATTCAGGGTAATGAAGGCAAGGGTAATGACAAAAAAGATGCAGAAGGCGCTCTCAGGGACTGGGTGGTAAAATAGGAGATCAGGATCCATGTTGATATATGTAGTGTGGTAAACATAGGAAGAAAAATAATTGCAATTTAACATACATAATAGTAGGTAGTGAATTAACTCTTACACTCAGAATCTTATGGCTGAGTATTGTAAGAAAGAGCTTTATGAAATTCAGCTTAAATTTCCTCTGTGGACAAAAACCCCAAATATTTTTAGAAAAAAGAGAATAAAGCAGAGAGCATTGTGAGCCATTATGCATAGAGCTGCCACGTCACCGCAGTTTGAACACTGGGTGCAGATCCACTCCGCCCTCTCAAAACAGTACAGTAAAATGTGATACTATAGGGACAGCACACTAAACCTCGGTAAGATACCAAGAAAAGTGACCAGGATAAGGAGAGGTTGGGACAGATTTTGGGCAAGTATTTGGGAAAATTCAGCCATGAAAAATGGGGCAAAGGAGGTGGGAATAAAGTATTATAAACAATAAGGTGCCTGCACTCCTGCGGTCTTCCAGGGATATCTATAATTGACCAGTCAAAACCACACTGGTTTATAGACTGCACTAAACTAGCTTGCTTTTTAGTTTATGCCAATATCACTATACTTATGAAATGTATGTACCTGCATACCATACTCTTGAAACATTCTGTTTCTTTCCGCGAGAGAAAATAACCTTTTTATTTGCACAAACATCGTCCTTAGATACACTTGCATAGCTTCTACTGAAGTTTCTGGATGTCCTCCAAATTCTAGTGAGATGATAAACAATTGGGCACTGGACTGAGTAACAGAGGAATTTGTATGAATCCATAAGTCGTGAGTAAATAGCTTAGCACCCCTTCGGGCCTCAAATCTTGCATCTCGGTAAGTCAATTATATATAATAGTTACATTTACTACCTCTACTGTGATCCAATTTACAAATGAACTACACCACTCTGTCACATCCATTTATTTCCTATTTAATGCCTTTCTTTCTGGCATTTTCAAACTGTTCTGTTCTTTTATTATAGTTTAATCTAGGACGAATTGAGGAAGAAACAAGACACTAAATTACAAAAATATTTTTTTACTTTATCTTACTTTTTAAGCATCTTTTGTCTTCTTTTTTTCACCAGATTACTAATACCACCTGTTACCTTTTGTGGAAAGTGTGTTTTAAAAGAACATGGAATGTGTGCAAGCCTTCAAAATACATGGGTTTATGCCTGCTCTCAGGCTTACAGTCAGAGTGCTCTTTATCTCCAGTCAAAGAAACATTTAATTATGAAGGGCCGTGATTTCTTTTCAGGACTGGTTGGAATGGTGCTGGTTCAGAAATGCGCAGTACTGCTTTGATTTTCATCATGCTCGGTTTGAGGAATCTCTGAAGTAGGTGCGGTAAAAACTAGCCTAGAAGGATACGCTAAGCTTGTTTTGGCAGTGATTGCTTTTGAAAATCTCTCTAAGTCCATGTCAGTATTTTGTTTTGTCATAATGAAGTTTTTGTTCAGTCTCTTATGCTTCTCTCTCATTCAGTTAACAGTATATTATTTTTTCGCTTTGACAACACGTTTGATTGCATGGGATAATTTCTAAAGGGACACCATATATGGTGACCCTTAGGTAATGTGATGGTTTTACTAAACCACTGTACCTGTCTGTTCCAAGAGGGACTGCTAGAGTTAGTGTTATACTTTGTGAAGGGATGGTTATGGTTCATACAGCAGTGATCTGGCCAGAAATTCTGTTCTGCTCCAGCAGAAAATCAGATCTGCAGTCGTTTGGTGTTCTCTGATCTTTTCCACATATGAAAGGAGTATTTAAAAGTATAATGTCTTCCATGGTCTTATTTCATCAATGTGAGGGAAAAATAATAACAGCATTAAATGAATTCCTATGTAGAAAATTGCCTAAGGACTCAGGCCCCAAATGGTTTAATTTCAATATAAAATGAGAAATAGCTGCTTTTCACCTATCACAGCAATTTTTCCCTTCAGCTTTTCAATTCTGCCTCTGCATGTTGTGTAGCTTCAAATATACTGATATCCTGAGCATGAAAACAAGCTCTTCTGGATATTTTGAATCCAAATTTTTATGAATACTCTTTTGAAGCTACCTATTTACACACCAGCCTTTTTCGAGCTTTGTGTTCAAGTCAGCCGCTCTCAATTGAACAAGTGGGGACATTGGTGTTTATTCATGTTAGATCTATTAATATTGCTTTTATTCAGCTACATTGCCTGCTTAAACATACATTTATTAACATGAAACCTTATAATGAATAAGATACTAATCGGCTGAGCGGTAGAGGGAGGGACAATTTTGTAAATTTAGCTCATAACTTACACGTTTATGACACCTAAGAAGTATAAGTGTGTAAAAACTACAGATGCTTGAGTCACTATTAATTAATAAACCCAGTTAACCCAGAGTATTTCTTTAAAAAATCAAGTAATTTGAATAAAGCCTGCCACTTAGATTCAGCACAGTCACCTTTAATTTGGTATTGAATTCCCTAGTAGATTCTGGAACATCTTAAAATCAGCTCGGGAATGCTAGAAACATTTTCCAGTTTCAATGAAAAACAACTAAACCAGCCACATCAGCTGTTCTAGCAAGCCTGGTTTGAGCTGCAGGTCCTCAATGGTTTTGGTTTTCCTTGAATAAGTTAAAAAACGTCCAGATAGGGAGAATGTAGTCTACTTCATACCGATAAACCACTGTATTGTGAACCTTTGCTTTATTTATCAGGATTTGCTACCCCTTTAGCTCACACTTAATTCTCCAGCTTCCTTTTTAATCATTTGTAGTTTGAATCCTACTTAGTACTTAGTATGAAATAATTTTGTGTTATGCCAAAAAGCACTTTGAAGCACTCTCCCAATCACATATAATTTCCCACATATTTTTTTAAAGCTTCTGCATATTCAAACCAGCTGTTTCCAACTCAATATGATATTTAGCAATACAGGCTTTATTAAATATTCCAATTTAATTCCATGCTAGCTAGTAGAAGGATCCTGGATTTATTTTCCTTTTAAGTCTTCCTTCAGAAACAGACTTCATGCTCTTCTGCCTTTACAGATAAGAATAGGCCAAGTTGTTTGAATCTGGTAGCAAATGTTCAAGACCAAGGACATATGTAAAATACAACACAACAGTCCCCTCTCCTGTAAGCACATGATCAGGTACAACTGCTACAGCTTGGAGAGATTCCAAGGATCACGTTACTTCAAATAAACAGCTGCCCTTACGCAGCAAAACTGACGTACCAATAGACAAAAATACCCTCCGTACAGTGCCAGAACTGGAGCTACGGAAGCATCACAGATGAGGTGAAATGGTACTGCTCTATTCTTGATTCCAACATGGCGCGCTTTTTTAAATAAGGTACAGATTAAAATGTGACATTCAAAGCGTAAGGACCAACTAATTTCACCGGATGTGCAGTTACTAAGAACTACAGGATATTACCTTCCGATCTTGCTTGAGAAAACAAGGAGTCATTTCAGAATAGCAGAAAAAGGTATTTGTCTCTTCAAAGGGACCCCTGTGCTTCCCAGGCTGATGAAGGGGAAATGAAGGTCACTGCTTATGCAAGGTGTGGCCTCTCGGAGACAATACCAGTAGTTTATTATAAGTGAAAAACGTTCTGATTTGATCAAGGTCATGCAGAACAGCTCATTTTTTTCTGGAGAAAAAGATTTTATTTATTATGCTACATATCACGATTTAAATCTTTTTAACCTTGTGTCGAACATGTTTCTTAGGCCATATTTTCTATTGTAATACACTTATTTGTAGAAATTCCTGTAAGAAAGAAAAGTCCTTGTCTTTTTCACAGAAAGATCATCTTCACTGAAAAAAAGCCCTTGGATATATTAAGAAAATTCTTAATATATTAAGAAAGACTAAGGTAAACATTCCGCTACTCCTCTTTTATATCATTTATAATAATTGATTGGGGGAAAAAATGAAGAACTTTATTTGGTAGCTCTGTAGCTCTCAGATCATGCTTTGCAGAGTCCCAAACGACTATTGACCTCTTCTTTTTTGTCAACAGACTGAGTTTGCGTACGTTGTATCGGTTCATGAGCTTACATAAATTGCACTGCGTTATGGAATGACACGAGAGTGTGCTTTTTTAGGAACTCTGAAATAACAGAAACAAATGTGGACCTTTAACCGTAGAGCAAGCACTTAAACAAAGAAACTATGCAGTCTTCAGTTTACTGAGTCAGCACTATGTGAATTTTAATTTCTTGTTTCTTATACAAGTCTTTAACTTATGTATGAGTTACGTGTGTAGCTCATGAAACTAAATTACAGTAAGATGTGGTTAGAACTAATTTGTTCATCCCTACACACAGACTGGCTGAATCTGAGGACTAAGCAAAATCACGCCAAATCAGTGTCGCGTCTGTGGCAAGACATGGTAACTGTAGGAACTGGATGTGAAATCATGTCGTTCAGCTGTGCTACACCTGAGGCTGCCACCTGACCTTCCACACGCTGCTTTGAGGTAGGCATGAAGGCTCCCCTCCACGAGCGACTTCAGGCCATCTCCCCAAAGATTATTGTGCGTTATTGCCGCTCTTGCTTCTCCTCTGCGCAGCGGCAGCACCAGCACCAGCGCTGTTGCCGAGCTTGTGTGCTGGAAGAGTGGCCACGGGGGTCTCCTGGTTCCCCCCTCTGCCTCAGTCCAGCTTCCCAGATGACTGAAATCCCTTAACGTTCCCGAGGACGCGGCTGACTCGTGGCAATTGTCACCTTTGCGTTACGAACAAAGAGCCCGTGACTTCGATGATACGATGTTTTCTTTAGGATCTCATTAAAGACTCTGTAAGCTGGGAGTTAGCCCGAAATAAGATCCCTAACATATTATCTATGGGGAAAATCACTTTATTTTCTTGAGTTTTTCCTGTGCTGCAATGCTTTCCATATCGTAACTGAAACTTCGTCACAGATTCCTTTTACAAGGTGTTTAACAATAACATAAGCTTCAGCTGAGCCCTTTCATGGTAGATATAAGGTGTTATACATAATCTTCTTAGGAGCTTTGCATGCACTGCCTTATACAGGCAGAATAATAACAAAGTTACATTGACTTGCTTGCCAAGATAAAAAAATGTTACTACAGCAAATTAAATATTCTCCTAAACAAGCATTTAATTAACAAAACAAGATACAGTAGTTACTGTTGGTCAATTAGAGATGTAATAATTACTCCCGATTAGCTGACGAGAACAGGATAAGTAGGCAATTACCATAAAAAACTAAAGTGCAAGTAAAATCAACTAAAGCATATATTACGTTGAAACAAGTAAGTGGTAACTGAAGTACACCATCAAGTTTTCTGTTCATCTTTTCAAGTACATGTTAAATTTAAAAAAATAAAAGTCAGTATAGAATGGTAGTATAGAGCTATGATTATAATATAAATAATATATATAATTAATAGATATAATATTATAATACTATGTTCTTAGTATGGAACAGTATACAGCCTCTCCCTCACTCTTCACTTTCAGTTGCCCCAATTTTTGTAAAAACAAGAAAAAATTTGGCTTCCAGATTGTGTCAGATTCTTCTCAGAGAGAAATTCAGGCTCAAATGGGGGTATATTTTCTAACGATTTTTATTTTTAACACTTATTAGAACTGGGAAAACAACTTACAAAAATTAACATATTCAAGAATGTCTGTCCTTATTCTGTTCATAAATTATTTCCAAACAGACTGAAATTAAGGAATTCATTCTTACTCAAAATTACTCAAAAATAGATTGTGCAAAGATAGACTAGCTGTTCACTAGCTCTTTTTATAACACTTACCTAAATCATATTCCATTGTTCTTTTACTTTGATTAGATCACTAAAATATTTATAAATCTGTAAAAGGATAATCAAAGATTTTCTAGTGCTAAGTTCTTGAGGCTAGCACTGAGATGCAGAGACTAACAAATCCATCCATTAATGAAAAATAAATTTGATTAGCAAATATTTAATCAAACGTCGTTGACAATAACTTATCCTTTCCCTTTTGACAGGAAAGGGTGCCTCTATTAGACACAAAGTAATTTTTATAATATTTCAAATAATTTAAAGGGAGACACTGACTCTGGACTGCATGCAGTATATTTTTTGTTGCTCAGCTGCTGTAAAGAGATTACAAAATAAACTCCATCTGCTCCAAGGGATAGCTTTAAAGCATGTTCAGAAGTGAATAAGTACTTTACACATCTTCTAAGGCTTGGTTTTCAGGGATCAGATGAGGGGTGAAAGCGGTCATAGCCAGAGAGCTTTTACAGGCATTGGGGTCACGGTGCAGCCTAGGCAGAGGAGGTTTTTAGCAGCTGTCCAGTTTAGATGAGGAGCACAAACTCTTCCCAAGGACCGAATTCTCCCCCTGAAGAAGGGTGCCACGTGCATTTCTCTGAAGGCACTACTGACTTAAATGTCCTTATCTCTAACTGCTGCTCCCTGCCCCTCTTGCTCCTGTGCTGGTACCACTGTTTCCGCAGCTTCCAGTAGCGCACTGGACAGGGGAACCGATTCCTTAAAAAAACCCAAAAAAGTTGTTTTTCTTTTCAGGGGGATCACTTACCACTTTTCAACTAAGTATTTCTTTATTCTCTGCAATATTATCTAAAAAGAGAATATTTTAAAATAATGGATGCATATATTAGATTCCTATTTTTAGGACAAATTATGTAATTTTTTGAGGTAATCATATTTCCATTGTCATCCACTTTAAGATAATGTGCAAAAGCATCTTCTAACTGTAGCCAAGTCTTTTGAAATGAGGTTCAGATCATTTTCTTATTTAATTATTCTTAGTTGAATTGAAATGTTCAATATAATTATGTAGATCACATAATGACTGTGTACCTGTGAAGTGATGGATTCTGAATTCTAACATCAGATACATACATTGTTTTATCATTTTCCATTCATCATGTGCAACTTAAGAGGGGAGCAATTATTATACAGCTCTTTCAGTTCTCCAAGTGCTTTAAAGATGCTCATCCCTTTTGCTTTCTGAATAAGCTGCAACTTAGACTCAATGTTCAATTTATGCAGTTGTTATATTCCCACCATGGGAATACAGAGCACCGCAAGTTCTTTGTAATGATTATCATTTTGTTGGTATGGAAGATTATGCGTATAGACCTCATTGTATTAGATACTGTCCTTATATATCTTCAAATAATTATACTGAAGGGTTCAGGGGAGGTTAAGCTTGTGAAAGGTCACTATTGGGTGGAACTAATTTTATTTTCCTACCAGGAAATGAAAGGCTCTTGCTTTTTCCTGATGGCGCTAGGACAAAAAAATCATTCCATGGTGCATTCATTACCTGCATATCAATCACCTTGGGTAACTATGCACAAATTAATTTTCTTTTTTTTATTTTCTTTTTTTTTTTTTAATTTTTATTTTTTTAACTTAAGCATCTTTAGTCCTTAAATTCATAGAACTCCAAAGCATAGACTCAAACATTTGACTCTTTTTGAGTGTTATTTTGCAGTATTTGTTTCTTCTTGGCAAGAAATGTTACAATGCCACCTATTTTCCATTGTTTTTGTAACTTTATTTCTTAATCATGTCTAAACCACAAATTTGACGAAATCAGAAATGTTAATGGACAACTATGAATTGAGAGTTTAGGTCTATGGTCTGTAAGATTGGGCAGAAGTCAGGAATCCCTCAATGAGTGCTTAATGTTATGGGCAGTAAAATCTTAGCCTGGGAATGCGGAAGCTCAAGAGAATAATATGATCTCAGTAGATGTTTTTTAGCATGGTTTAGAAAATGAAACCTTTTGTCTTTGTTCTGTAGGATTGGCTCTTACTTTACTACAGCCAGTTTTCCCCATAAATTGTGTTCTGAACATGAGAACCAGAAGGTTGCTGAACTTTCCAGTATCTCTATTTCTTTACTGAGTTTTTTAAAATTGTTTTCAGAAATACTTGTGGTGCGTTTTTTGTTAATTCATAACCTTAGAGATATAGATTATCTTGCCTATAGATCCATTCAGTTTTAATTCCAAATAAACAAAACGTATGCATTCAAACCTTTGTAGAAGTGTAATTATTTCAGTAGCCTTGGAGGCAACTCTTAAAAATAGGGAACATTCTTTTAGTGCAGAAGTCAGTGGATCCAATAGTGGAGTACACCGGCACTGCTTAATCCCCCTCACAACAAAGGCATTTTCAGGACAATAGCTCTGCAGCAAAAGTATCTTTGGAGAAAGTTTGATGGCATAGAACTGTCATAATAACTCTTAAAAAAGAAAAACCTTTCTCCATAAAGCTGATAAGTCTACCTGGACAATCTCAATCTGCTGTTGGCAACTAAAATGAGTAGGAGCAACTTCTGTGTTTCTCTGGCCTTTAACCATTCGATCAACTGGCATCAAGCATCGCCAGAACCCAAGGTCACCTTCTCGCTTTTCATCTGAGTGAACTTGGCTACAACGGGTGAGAGCCTGGACCAATATATACTGATATGAGAAATCAATCCTTAATTCAGCGGTAATAGCTAATTAAACATTGGTAATTTAAATAGATAGTCATAAGAAACATTTTCCTAATTAATGTACTGGCAAGAAAACTCTCTCAAGGAATGCCAGATTTACGTATTTTGAAAGCCCATTATATATATGTAATTTGTTAGTGTGATTCTGGAGAAACTTGACATCACAAACTCTAGAAAAGCAGTCTGTACTTTAAAATCTTTAGCCTAACGGAAGTTGGAGCACTTAAAAAAACAGATGGAAAAAGCTGAAGGGAAACGATGAAGAAAAGTACATTTAATTTTTAAGGTTCCAGCAATTTAGAAATATTGGCACGCACATTGAAATCTTCACAGTCTTAAAATCATATCCAACTATCCCAATATAACTGCTTATTGAAGCCCACATTTAAGTTGTTTAACCTTATATTTACTTAAAAAAAAGCAACAAAGAAAACCAGCTCCAACATTTATATATTGCCATGGTTGTAGAAAGGTTACTATGTCAGAGGAGAGAGAGTACGTCTAATGATCTTCTAAGTGTTATAAAGCACAGTCATTTTACATTTTTTGATTAAGTCAATAAGTGTATTACTATGTAAGCAATTTTCTTGACATAAATTCAATGTTTCCTCGTGTAACCTGGATTTTCCACAGTGAAGGTGTCCAAACCATAGAGCATCTCTAGTGCAACTGCAGAATGTAACAGTATTTGAGTATTCATCATCATCATCAATATTATTATTACTATTAGCAGTGGATTAAAAAAACCATATGCTCAATTTATGTCATTATTGATAGCTACTAAATAACTTACTTAACAGTAAGGTTCTGCTGTGTTTTATTTTTTTAAACAATGTCTGATCTTTACCTATGTTTTCCTGAAAAAAATGTATGGATGTATTCTAATGGTTGCAGCGGTCTGGTCATTCATATAGAATTGGAAGCAACATTCTTTCCAAATTCAGAGTTATGACATAAAAATAAATTCTACTTGTGTGCTCTTCCACAGAAAGGTGGACGTTTTGGCTAATGTTGCTGTTATTCTGTGATTCCCAAAGGATTTTTCTTTAGAAGTCAGGTTTGTGGAGTGATAGTTAGCCATGACAGCTACAGAGTGTTCTTGGATAACTCAGATTTTTGTAGGAAGACCTGTCAGAAGCCAGACAGGTTGAAGTATTTCACAAGCTGTCCATTTTTAGTAGAGAACTCGGAAAGCAGTAGTGGTAAAATTTATAGTTGAGAAAGAGCAACCTGCTGTGTAGTCTCGTGGCATTTTAGATCTAGTCATAGAAGAAAGACATTCTCTTCAGTTGTATTTTTAAGAGATCAGAAACCAATAAAATGAACAGACAATAACTTCCTTTTACAGTCTAAATTACCTTTTTTTTTTTTGAGGGGAATATAAGAGGGAGGATGTGTGACTCCTTCGTGCGCTTTCAAATTTTGAGCACCGCTGTAGCTCTTCCAGGTACCACGCTGAAAGAAACTGTGCTGAGATAGAGACATAGAATATTTTTTTTCAGAAGGGACTTCTGGAGGTGTCTGATCCGGCACCCGACTCAAAAGCAACTTCAACCCTGAAGTCAGATTCCACTTTGGATTTGAATGAGGTTGCTCAGGGCCTGGCCCAGTCGAAATCCCAGATGCATATTCCAGTCTCTCTAGACAACCCAATGGCTTTCTACCTCATCAGCAACCAGACCGCACAGATGCGTGGGGATATTGCGTCCCGGGGGCAAGGCTCTGCGTTTTCCTTTATTAAGCTTCATGAGCTTTTTCCAGCTTGTCAAGTTCCTTTGAATGGCAGCTCTACCCTGCAGCTTTTCAGCCTTTCTCCTGATTTAAATAATTTTATATTTCACCTTTCATTTAAAGTCTTCATAGAATATTTTGTGAAGAAAGGTATCGTAAGAAGTATTCAGGAAATAAGGAAACTGTAGCACAGAGATGTAGCATGAAATGTCCAAGGTGACTGAACTTTTGTAATTGTACTGCGCAGTCAAAATGGAAATGAAAAACAGTTTTTTATATGTCTTCTCTGGTCACAGATTGTACTAAAAATGAGTATATAGTGTCTGAACTTCTGGCTCTTGGGCAAAAACTCCATTCAAATACCACTGCAGAACAGTCAATGACAAAATGTGATAGCGAGGTGAAAGGAATGCAGAACACAGATCTGGAATGGAAACCTGGGGAGGAACATCATGACTGAGTTGCTTAGAAATTGCGTATTTACTACCTTCTTAGATATTTATTCTCTTAGTGGCTTATTAATATTTATCACGTGTGTGTCAATATCGGTACAGACTCCATTAATAAGAACTTTTATATAATAGAAAACATTTTAAAATGCAGCTACTTTTTTCTTTTAGATGCCTGAGTTTAAGAATGCCTGAACTGCAGCAACTTGAAAAGAGCTAATAATAGTGGGTGAGTGGCAGGTTTTTTTCTGTCTATGAGACCTTTTGACATTTCCCCTTAGGCTGAGAAAAGCAAACACCTTTTTTTTACTAAAAATCTTAACTTTGTATTTAGTCAAGTACATATATTTATCAACATTGTTCTATTTCTACATAGACTTATGGGAAAGTCTGTTCTTTTTAGATTTGATTTTTAAAGCAACTGAAAAGTCTTCTATTTAAATCCTCTTTTATACAGGAATATTGGAAAGTTTACTGGTAATCCAGTTAAAAGCCAATTAACAAACAGTAATTAACAAGCAACAGTAATAACAGGCTAATAATAAGCTAGTTACATTCATGATGAAAAAATGAGAAGCGAAATCCTACCAGTAATTTGATTACTGGGTATTGAATAACCTTAGATAAAATCCTCCAATGATAGGTTTGAAAGAAATGCATTGAACACTTAAACCTAAAATTTAAGGTGAAAACCACAGTGATCAAAATTGTCATTAAGTGTAACTTTTATGAAACCTGAAGTATTCTTTTATTCTCTATAGAATATAAATAAATTCTGCAAATCTGTACTGATAAGAGAAGGAAATATACTATGTTCCATAATTAAAGTGCTTATGCAAATATATGTTGCAATGTTACATCTGGGAGACGTGATATTGCTGCAGTACTTCTAATATATCATACTAATGCACATGGACATACACAAAACATAGGATAAATGTGTCATTAAAACATAAAAATGCTGCTAGCTGTAAATGATGCATTAATACGCTCTTCAAACATAAGAATACGTAGTTTCATGGACATTAAAGGTAGAAGGGAGCATTAGATAATTTAGTTTGAACTCTTCTGTACCCAAGGTGTTACATTTCACCTACTCCCAGGTATCCTGTCCAAAGAAACAGAGAATCTCTATTTTCATTTGTCTCATAGTTAATCATCTTCACTGCTCACAAATGTGTATGTATGTGAGTATATCTTTATGGTCTCCAACAACCCAGCCCGAAGTCATTAGGTTAAAATCATCTCAGCTAGTCCAGCTGTATTAGGCAATCATACTTTTGTTTATATGGTACTCGGGTGTTTGATATACCTTTCTCCAAGAGATAAAGAAGGACCTTTCAGAATTCAGTATTTTCCTGTCCTTCACATATAATTCTACAATCAGGTTTTCCCCAGTGCTTCTTCTGGAAAGACAAAGAGACTGAGACTTTTTTTCCTAACTATAAAAATTTTGTCTATAATTGTGACTTCTCACTTTCATAATTTTTCAGTTTTTCTTTTTTAATGTGGACATGAGATCAGGATAAAACATTTGAGCATCAGTATCTTCAGTGCTACCTAGAAGGATTAACACCACCTAACTGCTTCTGTCCGTTATTTCTGGGTTTAGAAGACAGTAAGATACCTTTATTTTAATTTCATTTTCCCATACCTAAGTTTGTTTATCCAATATAATCCCCACAATATGGTTTCCCTTGGTTTCCCTATGGTATCCCTTGGAAACCATAGTTCAGTCCCCTGTGCTATAGGTAGGACTCAGATTTCTTTTCGTTAGATGAAAAACATTGCTTTTTCTTCTTCTAAAACTCATTTTGCTGGAATGAGAAGGGATTTTTAAGGAAGACACAAATGCTTTCTACTAATACTTCAAACCCAGACAGCAGCAAAATGGAAGCTGTGCAGTCGCGAGTAGCAGGACGGTGTGCTCAATAAGCTAATGAACACTGCTGAGAGTTCAAACACACTTGTTAGGCTAACTGCATCTGCATGCCTTTTGAATCAGAGCTAACGCACGTCTGGCTGCCTCAGAGCACAGCTAAAACCAACAGAAGTCAAATAAATATAACTATTGTAAGCCAGATCATTCCAGATGAATGCGAGGCCTGATTATAATTATTTACCACTCAACCGATCCTTGCATCAGCCATAAATTTTATCAGCAGTGCTTACTTCCAAATCATTGCTCAAAATATTGAGAAGCATTTATCCTAGAGTCCTGTAGTGGAGTCCTGTATCACTCCATTACAAACAGTGCTGTATGTTTAAAGTGTTTGACTCAAATTACTTACGAAATATGCACCTATAGATGTATGCAAGTTGGAACCATATATATGTGTATGTGGTTGGAAGCGTTCTCTAATAGCAAGAGATGCTCTTAGACAACTACTTATAATTCACCTAATGATAAATCACATCTAGTAACCATATACAAACCTTTAAAAAAAAAGTGTCACAGTTTTTATCATTAAAAGGCTGTGAAAACAGCTTGCCACACATAGGAGTCACAAAAGACAAGGAGACACACTCATACCACAGAGTTAAAATGCCTGTCCTGAAAGTAAGGAATTTTGCATACTTGGTTATTTAAAACTAGTAGCCTGGATGCTGGCATCCATGTGAAAGTCTGAAATGGAAAACATGAGTGATTTTATATTCTTTAGGATTGCTCTAATTTATAGTCTCGAGCAACAATTGGATCCTCAGAAGACTGCCAGAATACCATGTACTCTGGTCACTCCTCCCCTCTCCCCCCGGACACTCTTTTCTTTGAGATAATTAAAATACTTGTTTACCACTCAGGTCTTCAATTATGCGGTCAGTATCCCCAGCTGGCCACTTAATCCAGTTTTGGGTTTGTTTTTACCAGTAGTACAGCATAAAAGTACCTTTCATGCAGCTAGATCTTGACTACTTTTCAGAAAATCAATTAAGTATTATTTGCTAATTTCATTACTGCTGTCTAACTGATGACTTTGCAGTCTTGTTCTTTATAGTATATTAAGAATATGCACAAAATCAAATCTCTGTCTGCATAAAGAAAGCACTGGTCCAAAATGCAGATGAACTAATGGCCGTTTTGTTTATTTTTGGCTCTGGACACTTCTGGCTTTAAGTATCTACTTAAGAACTGTATTTTGTCTTCAGATGTAGCACCAATAGAGAAGTATGGAGCGGTCTTCCCAGGGTAGCTCTTCCGACTTAAGTTTTTTTGCACAAGTTTAGATTTTCAATGGTAGTGCCTAGAGGACATGGAGGGATAAGAATATCATTAGCTCAGTAATTCAGATCACATTAGAGTGACCCGGCTGTCCTGATTTTAAAGGTTATTTTAATTTTATGTAAATCTGTAACTGCCATTCACAAAAAAATCTGCATAATATGCCTTGCATTTTAGTTTTGCTTGTCATCCACTTTTGTACGTGAACATGAGTTAACTTTTTTTTGTGTGTCTTCTGGTACACCAGTGTCTTCTCAAGTGAAACTTGAAGAACTTAATTAAAACTGAAGAGGCTTTTCTCCCTCCTCTTTATGAAATGCAAACTTGTAACTTTCCATTCTTATTTCTGTTTGTTCACCAAAAAATTTTCAAAATTATGTGCATCTAGAACAGAAAAAGCTGACATTCATATCTGTGAAAAGAATAATCTGAACCAAGGAAAATATTCAAATGCTTAGGCTAGACTCTGACCCCAATACTCATATTAGTGAAGGGTTATTCACCTTATTAAAATTAATCCCATGTTCATGTCACTACCTGCCCCAGAAGGCATTTCTTTATTTTAATTTTTATTGTATTTCATATTCTGTACTTTTAATTAAATTTTATCTTTAATAAATCCCCTTTTGCTTTGTTTCACCCCCTTCTGTGATTCACTAGAGAGGTTGCACGACAGGGACTCTAATTTCCTGATTGGTTAAGCCTACTTCCAGAACAAATCTCTAAAACTGAATGACCACATTTTATATGCTACCAGAAAGTCAAAGAGAAAAGAATCAATGTAAGAAAATGCTCCCTCCTCAACACGAGCAGATGATATCCTCTGCTCTCTGTTTGTACTTTCAAGGTTTTTTTTACTGTTTAAGGTTGACACTGGCCCTGGCTGAAACAAATATCAGAGCACATTCCTTGAAAATCACCTACTGGTCCTTTCCCTGTTTGGTAAAATAAAGACTTTGCATGGTAAGACATGCAAATATGCAAAAAAGCATATGCTTTTACGCTTTTTTGTTTTAAACAGAGGACATGAATTTAAGGAGGCACGAATTTTCATAGATATTGGTAACATGTAACATATAAGAAATTCACGACATCCAGCCTCAGCTATGTAAGAACTAGACATCTACTCTTAGTGGGTCTCCTAGGCCCTCTAATCAGTGCACAGAGGGTAATAAAGGGTAATAAATTAAGGCTGGAAGCCTCTATAAAATAATGGGGAGAATCACCCTTTGTAAAACTCTGTCTACCTTCAGTAATGCTAAATATCCAAAATATTCTCCAGAATGGTAAAAATCTATCCATTTCTGAGGAACAGGTTGACAATTAAACGAAGATCATTACTTTCTGTCATTAAAATAGTAAAATCAAGTAATACCACAACATCTTTTCCAAAACCTGAGTTTCCAGGTGAGGAGATGCACCTCACATACTAACGCTAGTAAATTTACCTTTCTATCCATATAGTAGAATTATTTCAGTTAGTTTTGAAGTATTTGAATAATTTGGATTTTAATTGTTCTTGGATTTTCAATGTCCTGAAGTCCATAGCAATTTAGGGTAGACCGTGAGTATCTCATTTATTTTCACATCACACTCTACACTTGTTAAACCTTCCTGTCCTTTCACACCTTTGTTCTGACTAGGAACATGGTGATAATGAAGTCCTCACAACAGCAGCATTATGTTAATCTTTTATCTGTTGCTGTTGATTCTCAACTTGACCATTTTATAGTTCTTTCTAGTTTAACTCTCACGATGACTTTGTTCATTGTTCTTGTTTTATGTTCAGCAAGGCTCGTCAGGAGATGAAAAAAAGCTTGAAGCATAAGAAACATCACAGAGACTGTCAATTAATATCTCGTTAATAAAGAAAACAACAACAAAATGAACAAATAAACAAGGAAAATAGGCTAAGTGGAAAGGTGTTACTTGAGGAAGATCTGAAAGGCGTGAAAGATCTAAATATAAAGAATTAAGAAAAGAGTGAGTTTTTCACGTGAATTCATCTGCTTGAAGGTTTGAGGAGTTGGTCCTGCACAGCTGTGATGTTGTGAAACAAGATGAAGAATAAGCGGGCACAAGCGAAATCGACAGAACTGGGGAAGGAGCGTAGATGGACAGTCAGGATTCTGGGTTAGTGTAGATGGAACAGACATTCAGTCGAAAACTTTTCATTTCGGGTATCATTGGAAAAAAATATTCCAGTCATTTCTACTGGCTGAACACCAAGCCAGTGACCTGAAGTAAAGAAAAAAATATTCAACATTCAGGACTCCTGCTTTCCTTGCAGGGCTTGGTGTGAGGGATGTGCAGCGCATCTCAGGTCCTTGGAACCCAGTCTCCCATATTGGCCACTCTAAAAATTTTACATTGTTCTCTTGACCTAGCTATGTTAAATGCCAAAATGGATGAATGAAATTCGAAGACTAATTTAGGGTTTTTTTTAGTTTGTGGGTTTGTTTTTTTTTTTTTTTTTTGAGAATGACCGGGAGAGTTGGGAAAACTGGAAAGGGGGTGGGGGGGAAGGGAGAGACAGAATCCTTCACATATAAGTCACATCTATTTAAAATCCAGTTAGGACAACCAGTGATAAAAATGAATTCCTGTGTGATAACTTTCAAGAAACAAGTTGATATGTCCAATGGAGCTTACAGGCAAAAACCAGTCAAACTAGACCTCTGACCACTGCATTATTGGCCCTCGTTGAGTATTCTAATTAATTAAAATACTTCATTTTGTTAAGGAACTTGTTTCACACTGTTGTGTAGGTCTAGCTATGATTAAATTATAAAACATATAAACAAAATATGAAGGTAATTTTGATGCATTATGTTTAAGAGAAATTTTAGTTTCAGTCTTCTGTATGATTCCCATTATTAGCATAATCATCTAGTAGTGTGTGTTATTTTTCCTCTTTCTTATTTTCACTAAGACAAAAAAAGTGTAAAGTTCTTGGGAAATTAGTATTTTTAAAGCTTTTTTTTTAAATCTTAAAGATTTTTATAAGATGGAAAAGACTAGCTGAAATCGGCACGGAAAGAAAAAAAAAAAAAGCATGATTATTTTTAGAGCTGGCCTCTTGGGCTGGGGATGGGCATTTCAGCTGAATGGAGAATCTTGTAGTTCCAGTGCCATACTTTCTCTCTTTGCATATTTTAATTTCTAATGCTGTCAAGTTAAACCATTTTATCAAAACTAAATTGCCTGAACAAAAAAAATAACAACAAAACAACAGCAAAACCTAGAGCTTCTTGATTAACCACAGTGAATAAGGTGTACAGTAGTTTTTCCCCAAGACCAATTTATTCTGTGAACCATGCGTGCAAGCTATCAAAAGCTGTAAATTAGTGGTCACCTCAGGCATTAGAAATAAGAGCTCCTTTACAGGAGCTCCCATTGAGTCAGTCTTTTTCATCTTTGCTAATTAACACTTTTTTACCATTGCCTTATAATAAATAATTGAAACTATCATGTAGGACATGATTCAGAAAAGAGAGAGCAAAAACTTTAAACTAGATCATTTTCAAAGAAATCCTTCTCTGATTGGCTTCTTCAGTAAAACCCTGAGTAATTAGAAAATAAACTGTTTTCTGGCTTTAAAAAGTCTCTGAAACTCTCTACTACCTGAACAACTTTAATTTATGCGCATATAGAACATCTTACTGGTGCTGAAAACCAAACATTTCATTCCCTGAAAAATCCAGGTAAGCCATAACATACTTCACAGTAGCACCAGGATCACAGCAGTGTACTCTAGTATGTAAGAATGCTGCAGTATCACAAGATCTTCTAAAATGAGGAAGCAACTTTTAGTATGAAAAGGAGAGAGTTAATCTTAAAGCTTTTGGATTGTGTCTTTGATCCTGACTGTACAAGCAGAACACCCAGCCAACCACACAAGCAAGGCTTTGCCCATATTTCTCAGTAGCTTTTAAAGCATCCCAACTTTGTACTAATTCTGAGCTGAGTACCACCAAACGCAGTAGTTATTTGCATATTTTGAGCTACCTGAGGTAACATGATCACAAAAGAACATTTCTACGGTCCCGCTCTCACTGCACTTTTGTGTGCTTCAAGCTATTCTATAATAATTAGACAGGCCTGCATAGCCCTCATCTGCAGGGAAGAAATTTCTGCCATACTGTCGTTGTCAATATGAAGACTGGTTTGATTAAGCTGTGTTAAGCAAACGTTGAGTGTGCCTTTTTCAGGATTGGTCCACAGAGCTCCACTGCAAGGAAATGCTGTATGAATAAATACAATTACGGAAAAGGAAAACCTAAAGGTAATTTGATAACCCTCTGCAGAATTTAGCAAGGTGTCTAAGAATGAAATGTTGACATTTCTATGGTTACTTTACATATAAAAGAGGTACCTTTCATAAAAAGCAAAGCACTTACTTAACATTCCTCAAAGGTGGATCTAGTATTCTTCATTAGCTAAGTTTCAATTGCCTTTGTCGAGCTTGTCTTCCCGGCAAAGGTCTCTGTCAACTGTGAAATCCACTTAAGGTAATTAGTATTCTGTTAGATTTAACAGAGTCTGTGAATTAGAACTGTAACAAAAGAGAACGTCTACTTGTTTCTTCATCATCAAACAAGTGGAGCTTCCAGCTCCTGTGGCAGCTGAATCTGACTCTTTTTCATGTCATACAGGCCACACTTAGAGGAAGGATTAATAGCCCTGCTCAGAAATTTGATTTTCCATTTTACCAGAAAAAATGACATTTCAAAATGTTTCAATTCTGATTCAAAACAAGAGTAAATCTTATCCTCTCCACAATCAGGAAGCAGTTCCCTCCAAATCAGTGTAGCATTTTATTTTAAAATTTTCTACAGATGTTCAAATTTTGTTTAAGAATTTTGACATTTTCTTTGAGTTTTATTTGTAATCTATAGTCATATTGTTATTTTCATATTTGATTATGTCACAGAAGCCGTGGCCATGTACAAATGTATAACTGGTACAAACCTCTGAAATTCTGACATGAGATAATATTTGAATTAGTCTAATGCTTACTTTATTTTTAACATCTGTCACTGAATGTTTGCCACCTGTTGACTGGAATGTTTTCTCTTTTCTAAGCCAAAGAGAGTTTTATTAATCCAAAAAAGCATGCTGGAATAAAACAGAAAGCTTTGCTAGCATCAAGCCTGCACAGACTTAGAAACAAAAGGTCCCAAGTAATTATAAGCAGATACAAAATCTGGACAAGGACATAAAAACTGGGGAAAGACTGGGTTATTCATTGTAAGGTCAAAGAAGAGACAAGGAGGAAGATAGTGGATCAATTGGCTGAAAACCTCACTGTCTGTATACTAGTGCCAGAAATGTCATGAATAAACAAGAGAAAAAAGGAAATCTTAAGAGTTTATGAAAACATATGTTTTGGTCTAAATTTATGATTTCGCCAGCATAACAGAATTTGATAGGGCAAGCCTTCTGACTGGAATATATTAATATTAAAACCCAATATATTATCGATAAAAATTGACATAATATGAAGTGAAAACCTGTTTTCTGTACTGACATTACACGTGCACCCTTTGAACTGCAGACTATAAACCGAGATGGTTCTGTTAGTAAAGTTAGCCACAAAGAATGGCTCCTTTTTATTCCTTAGCAGCCCAAGGAGTGTCCCCATCAGGTTTCTACTAGTTTATACTTAGCCATGCAGGCTCTTAACATTACCCATGCGAGCTAAATTCAAACTAGAATGGATGTCTGTACTGTCATCACACCTTCAGTACGTTGTGTAGACACACTTGGAGATCAAAGTGTTTTCTGTTTGTCTTATAGTGACACAGTTAGACACTTTGAAGTATGAAACCTCTTCATTACAACACAAATAAGAGACATTTTTGACGCAGAAAATCTGTTTCAGTCACTAGGAAGGGTTTGTCTACATGAAGATGCTAGTGAGAAATTGGGAAGCGTGTGAATTGAGAAATAGTAGCTGTTGCAGACTAACTCTCTGTTTGGGCACTCTTAGTAGGTGCTTACGGCCTTTCTGTGATTTAGCTAAAACCATTTAGAAAATGTTTTTAATAAGACATAGTAACAGCCACACCAGGGACTAGAAAACGTTAATGACCCAGGTCATTTCAGAAAACAGGATTTAAGTAGAAAATTTTTCTCTTGCCATGAATTAAACTGACAAAAACGTGAAAACAAGACAGAGTTCTGTACTTTTAAGTGTGACTTTGAAATTCTGAAATTTTGAGTTTTTCTTAAAATTTCACATATGATTTAGTACTCCAAGGAAAAAAAAATCTTATCAAAATAGCAGCCAGTGCTCCTCCAGGCAGAGCTTTCACATTCCCAGTTGTCCTGTGTACGTCCTTTGTAAGGGTAAGGCTCAGGGAAGGAATTACTTTGCTCCATCTCATTTGTGTGTTCGCGCAGGTGCCCTGTGGCACATTTACTACTGATAGAATTCTTCAAACAGCTTTCATATCTCTGTTGACATACGCATATAGCTTGCCTTACTATCTTATTTATGTATATATTTTGGTTTTAAATATACCGATACTTTTTCCTAAGTGCCTGCTATCGTTATGAATTGTCCAGGTGGCTTTTCAGAGCTGTGCTAATGCATACACATGCGGTGGGGGAGAAAGAAAGAGAGAGTCCAGCTTGCCATCTTATTTATGTATTTATTTTCTTTTAAACATACCTATATTTTTCCCTAAGTGCCTGGAACAATATATGCAATAAACAGTATTAATCAATAACCATGCTCAAATCATTCGGTTCCTTCAGTTCAGTGCTGTGAAACAAATGTGAGAAACTAAATAGACCTTGTAGAGTGCCCTGTAGTTCAATAAATCCAAGGCCTGTCTGATCATGGAGAGAAGGTAATTTTAGCAATTGACATCTCATCTGCAGTACTCTCCCTCTGTTTCCCTTCAGCTTCAACTGGAGAATTATGAACCTTTTTTTTTCCACTTTCGATTTATTTTAACTGTTACAACATGAAATAGGAGGAGAAATAGTTAAAAAGAAGTAAATGGGAAGGACTCAAACTGTTTCAAGACTGATAGAGTACCACAAATACCTTAATTTTTACTCGGGAAAAGAATCTGGGACAAAGAGGAGAGTAAAGAAGAAACTCTTAGTGGTAATCTCAAGAAAATACTGAAATCCAGAAGAAAACGGAGAGAAGAGAGTTAGAGGAAAAAAGAAAGTGCGTAAGTAAGCACAGCTGCGTCTGAAGTGTCAGTTGTATCTCTAGGTGTGTTTTCAGTTCTATATACTTTGCACAGATAATACCGTATTCAATATTACTCCATAGTAACTCATTCCACTAAATCTGGGAAATAATATGAAAGCAAATGATTTTGTTTTTCAAAACCATGATCATACCAAGCACTAGTTATTATAATATTGTATGTTATAAATATTGTTATTGTATGATATAATATTGTATGTATATATTGTATGTTATAAACTTTTCAGTTGCTGAAGTTTCAGACTATTAAATGGAAAAATGCAAATGTCAATAGATTCTTACAGGAAAATTAAGAAATTTGCAGAGCTATTATATATTTAGCATGTAAGTGCACTAATAGAATAGGCCTGATACAATGGAGAAAATTTATCAAATCTATATAATAAAAACTGTAAAAAGTGACAGCTAACAAGTGTTTATCAAGATTAATTTTTATTACTCAATTTTTTTAATAGCAACTCTATGATATCTTTGAAGAGTTAGAAGTTGAAATTACATGAACCCTCATAGCCCTTGAAATATAGTTCCTTTGACAGTGGTCTTTAATTCAGCAATGGAAAGTGAACACAACCCCTTCCCCTCCCTCAAAACACGTACCTATGCCAGCAGTATGTCTGTGAATTTATGTGAGAAATAGAACAGGCACATGTCTCTCTGTTGTACTTACAAATTTATTTTCACTTTAAACATACCTATATTTTTCCCCATGTGTCAACTATGGATATGAATTGTTAAGATTGGTTTTGAGTCTATGCTAATAACTTTGTATTTTCTTCATGTGTTTGTACTGCAATAACACTCAGGAGACTTAATCATGGATGAGGTCTCTCTGCGCTGTGAAGGGCGTACAAACCCAGAACAAATTATTGGTGATCCAAATAATCTGATTTTGTCTACACTTTCTTCTGTCCTTTAATAAGAATATCTTTAAAAACTGCTTTTCATCATTAGGTTTGGAGTTAGAATAATCCTTTTCTTTGCTGTGGCCTGATGATTTATTTAGCTTATATAGACTCTGCAATTTCAAAGTATATATACTATTATATTCTTTTTTAAACTGCAAGACAATTTGTTTGCAGAGGTTTTACTGGTGACCGAGTAATTATACCAGAGACAATATGTTGCATTGGCAAATCCATCTCCAATTTGTATGCACACAGCTTGATATTCTTCTACAAGGTTTGTATTTTAAGCACTGCGGTCTAGATGTTCAGGTTGATATCAGTCAAACAAAATGAAAAACTGAGAACCAAAATGCCTGCTTATCCTCAGGGATGCCGTGACAAATTAGTAAGATGATCTCACATTATAACAATGCTTTCTGTTGTTATGACAGTTGTCATATTTTAATTCTTTATGAGCTTTCATTTGGACACTATCATCAAAATTCTTTGTACTAGCTAATTCCCTAAACCTCCCTTATTTCCCACTTCTTTCGCGTATGGGCCAGCCTGGTCCCCTGTGAATCGGAGCATTCTGAGAACCACTCCATTTTCTAAGAGACTGTCTGTGTTCCCAAGGCATCGTTTCGGCAGCAGCTGATGATGGAGACGCTGCGGCCATCCCCGCTTGTCCCTGGCTGTGGTGGCGGTGCTGCAGAGAATAAAGCAACTCTGCGCTACTTATGGATTAGGCAGGAAAGTCATCTGAGAGCTATTTTAGTTGGGTTACAGCTGTTCTATGCCTCCAGCATGGCACAAAGCGTCTCTAAAACATTTGGGGCATGAGGTGGGGGGATTGTGACTGTCCTTTTGTATCCTATTCTAAGCTGTTAAGTAATGCTTCTGTTAATGTTTGTCACCAACCTGATTAGCTTCAGACTGAAAATCAGGAGATAAAATGATGCAACTATCATTCCTAATCCCTGAGTCACTTCTGCTCTCAGCTCTTGAAAATATCATGGGTTGGTATGTTGGGCCTTTGGCAAGAGGTTCTTCAGATTTCTATTGCATTTCTTCATTTAATTTGGGAAAAAAATTAACCCATCAGTGAAGAGTCCATTGTGTTTATTCTTAAGATATGAAGTGACTATTAGTAGCCTTCAGACAGTGTAGATGACATCATTGTCCTGTACAGCTGCATTGTGGATCTCCCTCCTCTAAAATAAATCTAAATAAACAAATAAAGAGCAAACCCAACCCCAGTCTCGCTCTGAGATCATGCACTTGAGTGACTAATCTAGACAGCGGAAGCCTCTGTAGACTGAGAAAAGGTGTCATTAGCTGATTCTCATTCCAGGACCAAAACCAAATAAAGCCAGAGCTGAAAACAAACAAAAATGTATTAAGCTGACAAAAAAATCTCCAGTGGGAAATGGAAGACAACTAGAAACAATGATAATAACATTTTCATGTGCTTTCATTACATGAGCAATTTGGGGATGTGCTGAACATTCAGAAATATTTCAAATTGCTGGGTATATGCCATAATTGCTGGTTTACAAATATGTCAGATCCTTTACCATGCAGGCTCCTTTTATCCATCGCAAACAATTGTAGATCAGATGTTTTCCGTTTAAACTGTTAGAACAAAATAGTGCAATCTGGAGATAGTATTAATTTTCATGGCTGCACTGATGAGGATTACTGAAGCACAATATCATCCTGGCATTTATCAATATGTAATCTTAATTTCCATAGTAATCTGAATTAGTTTCACTCTATACTAACGCAGTATAACATAGAATATATATACTTACAAAACTAAGTATAAAGCTGAGTAGCCTGGGACAGTAGTTAAAATGGACACTTGCAGAGATGCTAGAATTAAATAGCAATTACCTTTCTTTTAGATTATCTGGTTTAACATTAATGTAAGCAATTGATTTTGAACATTTATTGGTGTTTGTATATATTGTAGCAGTAGTCACCCAATCTGAGGGTTTAGCATAATAATAAATCTCTTTAATTGCTTATCAAAATTAGAACAACTTTGATATCATTGTGGCTTTCTAACTTTGGGATGGTAAATTTTATATTTAAAAAGTCCCCCCAGAAGATTGGTTACTTCGAGACCACAATATCTCTTCTTTATCTGATTTTACTGGTTCAGGAGAGAGAGAGAGAGGCAAAGGAAACCTTTTGCAATGAACTGCCAGTGCAGGCCTGGAGGAAATGCCACCACTGACCAGAAGGTGTTTGACGATGTGCATTGAGCAGTTCTCACTGACTGTTCACAACCCCACGGAAGATCAAGGCCGGTGATGTGTTGTTTAGCAGGTACCCTGCCTGGAACAAGTTATTCTCATGTGTTTCTTAATACATTTTTCCAGATTCTCATCTCCATCAAAAACAAATGCTATTCCAATGTGGTGAGAACTCCAGTGGACTATCTGCCATCTCTGAACAGCACTGGTGGGCCATGCAGGCATTGGGCAGTTGCTTTGGGATGCATCTACACAAAATTAATCTCCTGACCCATCTCTACTTAGAGTATGTCGGTTCACGTTGTAGAACAGCCTCAGAGCTTGAGAAGCACTTCCTTTTGGGCGAAAGAAAACTGGAAGATGCACACTCCGAGAGCTTGCCTTCTGCACTTCAACCATCAAAGAACCATTACCAGAGGGTGAGTATGAAGTAGCCCCGCAAAGCACATACGGTGTCAATAGTGAATTCTTGGCAACAACTGTTTTGCTTTACTTGTGTACTTCCACTCTCCTGTAGAATTTGCTTTTGGCTGGTGGAATGGTACCAGCACCAAGACTAGGTGAACAGGTGGTCTTTGGGTTTCCTCTATTTCTGTGTAAAAATTAGGGAATTCTCTAATTCCCTTCACTTTGTCACAATCCTAGAAAAAAGGAATCTGGGAAAATCTTGACAATTTTTAGTCTGCTTACATCACCAAACAGTGTCACAAAATGTGCTGGTCCCCCTGTCTTCATATGATAAATTAACAGATATTTGTCTGTGAATCATTAATATGATTCACATTAATAAGATGAAATGAGCTTTAAACAAGATTCTGGGAATTTTCATTTTCTTGCAATGCCAAAGCTATACATTGCAGAAAACACTGCACAATGTCTGAGTAAACATTTTCTATGAAACATGCATAAAGAATCGTATTTTAATTGGAAAGCCTAATCCAGTAGGGGTTTTAGAAATGGAGTAGATTGTAAAAACAAAGATTTGTTTGGGCTGGATTTGTTTGCAGAAGATTTAAAAAACAAAGAGGGCAGAAAAAATAGGAATGTATTTATATTATTTTACTTCTCTTTTGCATTCTCTGTAAATAGTCTGGAAGCAGTATCCTGTTAACACATCCATTTGGTGTAATACAATTACTATATTAAAATTTATGTTGTTGATTTAAGGATGTCTGCTAGAACTGCCAAAGCCTCCCACTTGAACCTTCTGTCACCTTATGCTATTTAATGTGACATGATTATCTTAACTGATTTTGAAATTCATATATGGATACACAATGCATTTGAATGGCTTCTTTCTTATATAGACAATTTGCATGAGATGGCATTGATATAACTTAATTACGAGATGACTGTAAGCAAAATGCTAAACATGGACATAACTGTCCAGTACTGGAGAATTGCCAACCAGAAACCCCATACTTAAAAGAGCTTAGGTCTCCAATTTATAGCTTAGGCTTGACTCTTGTTGTAATGACATTTTCCTGTTTATCCTATCATATCACTTTCGAGTCTTCCCGTGTGGATTTGAGGGCCCCACCAGACTAAGTGAGTAAATTCAGAGGAGATTATCTAGGTCTGTGTCTATAAGTAATGCAGAGGATCACGACAAAACAGTGAAATTAAGCTTATCATCATGATACATACTGGCCCCTAAATAATGACCAACGTTTTGTAGGCCAAAAATACTTCTTACGCTTATTTGTTAATAATATGAATGCAAAAATAGGTAACTAAGCATATAGGTCAGTTATCGTCTTACGGTATTTTCCTTTATGATAAATAAGCAGTTGCCTTATGTAAGGGAGTAAGACTAGAATGAAGCTTGTTGAAAACAAGCAAGCAAGGGTTCTTGTGAAGGTGCAAACTGCAAGCGATAGATTCACCATCACCGATTCGGCGCTGACAGTAACAGTCACAACCAAGAGCAAAGTCTGAGGTTTGTACAAACTTTGAAGCATTTCAGACTTAGGTCCTTGTATTTCATTCACTCCGAGACCTACTTATGAGGGAGTATTAGTGGCATATATATATCTCTGTGTGTGTGTGTACATGTATATATATACACCAACATATAAATCTTAATTAGAAAACGGTAATCCCAAAACGTCTAAGTAAAGGAAGCATTTCATTTTGTCCATTATTACGTTCCATTGTATGTGCTTCCCCATTGCACATCATATAGTGCAATGAGCTCACGTTTGACTAGGCAATAAGAAGGTTAAATCAATCCTATGTTCCGATTATGTTAACAGTGATCTGTCAAAAAACAAATAGTATATGATAGAAAGAATATGCCACAGTAGAAAGCTACAGGGAACACAGCAGTGAACAACTGCGACTACAATTTCAACCTCACCCTGAATAACATTGGTAGGGCTCTGTTCAAGAAATATTTAGGGGCCTTTCAACCACGGTCATTCTTAACATTCCTATTAATAGTAACAATGCACATATTCTTATATATCTGACACATTTGGAGAATCGTATCATTAAAATATCAGTAAATACATAAACTATATCAGATTCTGGAGCAGTTTCTTTAAAAATTAAAACTTCCTTTCTTTTTCTTGCTATCAGGAGGAGAATACTATTTTCCCTTTAATCTCTAGGAAAGGGTTTCTTTTGTAAGCTTTTAGAAAAATGCAGAATACATTGGCAAATTATACATAGAGATCTAGAGTCTTCTCTATTATTTCAAACTGTGGATAATGGCTTCTTAAGTAACATATAGTTGATGTGCAGAAGTATTATCATTTTTAAAAATAAAATTGAATATAAAATGCAAATATAATTATTCAGTGTTCAATAATAACTAATGCATTTGAGCATCTATCTTAATACATGAGAAAGTACAGGTTTTTCAGTTTGGGTCTTCTGTAATGTTGAAGGTATTTTCTTTGAAATCCTGGCCTTACAATTATTGGAGTTATTCTACTAATTAGAAAGTACAGTGAAATTGTTTATATTTATATATAACTAACTTAGCTCAAGTACAGTGAAAATTTGGAGGACAAGAAAAATGTCTGAATAGTTTCCATACCCTGCTTGTGAAAATTTCCATTCCAAATTCATCCTGAGCAGATATGATCTATAAGGAAGTCTGCCTAAAAAATAAGATCTTTCTATGAGAGCAGCTAAACTGTACAGCTGTTACTTTGGTAATGTTTTGAGAAATGTGATACACAGTGAGACAGTTCCCAAAAATGATGAGCATTCTTCAGCACTGACATTTACTAAGTATGTTTTCTTCCTTATGGACAAAAAAATGTTCTTTTTTTAACAACAGCAGCTGCACTGTGGAAATGAGGTGTTGGGTGTTTTTTTGTCAGGGAATTTGTAAAATTTGAGCATGTTTTCTTTGAAATTAAAAAGTTTAGTAAACAAATGTTGAAAAGAGTTGCTGTTTTAAGTAAAGCCCACATCCACAGCAGAGCTTTTCTTGGAACACGAGGCACACGGGACTGATGCTGTCAGTCTTTGCAGCAGCAGCACCACGGGATGTTTAACATTGTGCTCTTCCTTTGGTGAGTGCAAATAATAAGAAGCCATGAGTAGTTTTATTAGTAGAGACAGAGGCTCTACAAGAAATATTCTGGCAACCTTATTTTTAAGGTTTTTTTTTTCCTGGTATGCTTTGGTTAGAGTTTTATTTAAAATGTTGATCTTTGATACTTGACATAGTCCTAGTTAACTACTAGTTTTGTTGTGGATTTGCACTACAAGTTGAATATTGTGCTGATTCATAAACTGCCGTGTCCTTACTTGGTTTGATTTGCTCTAAGTTCTTATGTTGCACTAAGACTCTGTAGCCCAGATATTTTCTGCAATATCATTCCCAACATCTGTGTTTTAGATGGTGTTGTGAAGAGTTTAGCAGCTACCCAGCGTTGAGGACTGTTAGCCTCATTTGTCTCAGCTCTTCAGCACAAGCAGAAAGCAGCAAATAATGTTCAAGCTCAGGTGTGTATCCTGGCAGCTCAATATAATCAGGGAGATTGGTAGGCAGCGTTTTTCCCCTAATGCTGTGGCAAGGAAAAGCCTGGGGCTGAGAGAGAACCAAAATGGACACAGAATGGGGATGGATAAGCAAGAGAGGAGATTCACTGTCTGAAATAGAATATACAGAAAAAGATTGGACTGTATGGAGGGAGGATTCACAGATACGAAAAGTATGCGGATGAAGATTGAAGATTAGGAAAAAAAAACAGAATTCAGAAGAAATAGGCAACAAAAGAAGAGCAGAAATCTCGAAGTGCAGAACCTCTTAGGTGATGTCCTAAACCTCATCAGTTCATCAAGAAAAGAGAAAAGCCTTATACCGCCCCAAGAATAAGAAATACTGCAGACAAGAAGAGTATTTATCTTTCTCCTAGAGAGCAGGTTGTCTTCTGCAAGACAGAATAGCAAAAAAGAGAAACAGAGAAATGCCTTATCCGAGGTACGTACTTTCCAAGTATATGTCACCTACTCTAGGAAAAATGAGGAAGGAAAACAAGAAGAGGCCCCATTCAGCCACAGCAGCGTTCAAATTTATAAATGTTTAAGTATTCCTTCAACTTTCACAGGTTCTATATTTAAACATGCATTTTTAATTGACCGCAGAAATAATTTCAGCTTATATATAGTTTTTATAAGCCTGGGGTCTGCCCGTCCTAGGCCTATTTGAAGATTTATCTACAGAAATCTTTTACGAAGGAAGGAGGGAGGATTGCATTTACAAAGGCCTAAATCCAAGCCTGTTCTGGAATTTGGCCTAATTATTGATGTGCAGTTACACAGGGATTTCCCACACAACCTCCCAGCAGCATCAGATTACCTTGAAGTTACAGTAACCACTGTAATCTGAACAGGTCCCCTGTAGAGAGCAGAAATTTAGGTCTGGATATGAAAAAAATCTTTAATGCATTGCACACTGCCAACCTGGGACCACATTAAAACTGTTCTTAAATGATGCAGGTAGTGCCCTTTGCTACTTCAGATCCTTTCTTACCTATTTCTTCAAGGAAGAGAATCTCACAGGTTTAACTACAGTAAAAAGAAATGGATTTGCTTGGTAAAGTAAAATTAAGTGCAACTGGATAGTTTCAGGCTGAGGTCGTAGTATATGCTGGGAAGTCTTTTAAAGGTATTTGGGGTTCTATTTTCTTTTAAAGGCCCTAGCAGGATTTCCAAAAGCATATGGGAAAGAGTCCTCCACAGTATGCCTGACATAGATATTGGCTTCCTTTCTGAGGCTTTAAGTAACTACAAAATCTAGCCTACAGTTTTTTAATCTCTTTGGTAGGGTCATTCCTGTACCCATATGGCAATGCGCCTACAATTTAAGGGCAGTCTTCTTGATGATAGTCCCTGGAAATACTCTGAACATCTATGGAAGACTAATCCTCCTGTTCTTTCTAGAGCACTGTTAATAGGACACTGTGGGAAAGGTTTCATTATCGTTACCCTTAAAATAAGCATAAACATGGGCGTTCAAAAATAATACTTAGCCATCATAGAACATATATTTACCAATTTTCATTCAGCAAAAATTCAGTTTGTTTTATATATTGTGTTTTGTATATAGGGATCAGTTCAGTCACCTCTGGGGCAAAATTCAGCAGCTGTTTAATAGTGGCAGCAATGCTGCAGAACAGTTTTAGGACATAAAGAGTAGAAGAATAACTTATCTAATTGAAACTGTGTGGGGAATTTAAATAGGCAGAATGTAATTACTCAAGCTGGAATTTGGCCATTCAAATATTGAAGCCTTTAAAGAAATGTTAATAACTATTCAGAGCTTTAGGAATATATCTTCAAATCACAATTTTAATAAGAATAAAAAAGAGTAAAATACATTTAGCAGCTTATGTTAGGGAAATATTGTATTAAACTGTAGAGGACAAAAATGAAGGTAAATATTTAAATACATCTGTTACCATGGGATAAGACTTTGATGTCTCAATCCCATCTCCACTAAAGCCTCCTACTATAAAAATAAAACTCCCACATTGAAGTATGTTTCTGCTTTGCTTTTGCTATGATAAATAGCTATCACAAAAAAGGAAATTTGGCATAAAACATGGATAATAAAAGATGTGATTTCAGAAAATAACTTAAGGCAGTGGTTTTTATTACAAAAAGGTACAAAAGATGGAGCAGAGCAACGATTTGTTTTGCATAAACACTTTAAAAAATACTGTCTTTGTGATAGATGGCTTGTATACTTGCTATTCCATTGTATTACCATTTGCTAGCCAGTGTGGTTATTCCTGAAGATCAAAAAAACTGGCAGAGTTAAAAAGGTGTCCTATAGTTATATCAGAAGATAATTGTAGTGTCTATTAGGTAGAAGTAATTTACACTGATAATTTCTAGACAACCTAGTCTTCTTCAAAGTTTCACTCTGAAAGCTTATATAGCAAAATTTATGTACCCTATCAGGTTACTGACAGTGATTAGAATTTTAGCAAGTCTCTTTATTAATTCTATTTCATTAAAAAAAATTTCCAAGTCATATATAAAATGCAAGTTGAAATCTGTTTCAGTTTGGATGGTTAGTTGAAGTTTAGCCAGATTGCGTAAGAATCTGCAAGCAGACATAAAGGTCTGCACTGGCAATGGTGGTACTTATATCCTCCTCTGCTAGTGAGAGTGATACCTATTGTTATCAATCTTGTCACTTACCTGCCAAGCAAGATAAGTTTGTGAAATCCTCCTAGAAATGCAAGGTTATGCAAACTAGTACGAATATCGTCCACATGGTGCAGTGCAGTGCATTCTTGTGCAATAGCTACTGGTTTATCTTGAAAGCATCAGAGCTCTATTCGTGCAGTACTTTGTCTCAGCTTATTGTGGCTGAGCTGATGAGCTTTACTGCCATTGGTTTGGTCACGATGGGTTTAGAGATTGCTGCCTGGTGCTCCAAAACACACTGTAGACAGGCATCAAATTTATCTTAGGCTTAGATACAATTAAAAAACAATAACAACAAAAAACACAAAAGGAAACCTACAGTGCAGAGGGACAGTTAAGCATTTTTGTTTGAGATTCAAAACAGTCAGCACACTGAGTAGGGTTGGCTGCAGGATATAAAACTAACATGCTTTTTACGCATTAGCTGAGCAGTTAAGGACCAGAGTGCTGTTCTCTCCTCATGACAAAGATTTCAAATCTCATCTTTCCAGAGTCTGCCCAAGGCTAGTCTACCTGTTCCTGTTGAGACTGGGAGTACTTACTGTTGAGGATTTGTGGAGACCAGAGAAAAGGGCGCACCTGTATTTGACATTGCGGAAATGTGGTGAGTCTGGGTTTGTCCCTTGGGCCAAACTGTCCTTCCCATCCTTCTGCCCGGTAAGAGTTGCATGCATTCCTTTACATAATCATGCTCACACTGGTTTTCAGTCTGAAATGAAAATACGTGAGCGAGGAAACACTCAGGACAGTAAACAAAATAGGGAAGGTTGAATGTCAGTACCTTTTTCAGCCTCATTCCCCACAGTTGTCATCAGACTGCAATTACGTACTTTTCCAAATGCATCTGTGTGCCCGTCTGTGTGCCTCCCACATCCCCCAATAACTTCTGATAATTTCTGCACAGTTCACTGCAACCAGATTTGGTGGAAGGCAGAGGCCTCAGAAATCATTACATGGGTTTGAGTTTTGTAGCCATAGACAACCTACAGAGGGAAACTGCACAGAGTCTTGCATAAATGCAATATTGGACACCGAAGAGTCTTCCCTGGAGAGGCCTCCTCTAAACACCTTTATGGCAGGAAAATCTTTAATGAAGATTTCATTTTCTATCACACTAAACTAGACAACAAAAAAACCCGAAAATGTGGGAAACTTCGTTTCCTTAGTTCTATTGGTCATGGAACTGCCTTTTTTTTTTTTTAATATGGCTTAATCATCCATAATTGTTGTAACAAGCCTCCCAAAAGGTAATAATGATATACTATGACAAATTTTATACATTATGATACATGTCCTTCAGGCTTTATAAAGGCTCCTTGTGATGGGTTTGACAAGCTTCCCTGAGGCAACTGAGGCTCCTTTACATAGTTCATTAGTTGAAAAGAGAAATGGGCTTCACAGTGCTTTAAAAAGATTACTGTTTTTTCAGTTCACTGTTCTTTCCCCCCAGTTCACTGGGGAAAAGTGCATGTAGAATAATTCAGGGCCAAATTTGGCTTTAGTAAGAAAAATACATATTTTGGGGAAAAAAAAGAAAGATTTATAGCTGGTTGCATAGATTGATAGATGACTGTTCATGGGAACAGAATGTGGCTCAAACAAGACAATTGCTGTTCTTAATTTTAAAACAGAAGTAATTTGTTCTCTTTGTGCCAGATGCTAACTTCACACTTTCTTCTCCAAGATCACTGTTTGCGACATTTGTATCAGAGAACATTCATAATAAGCTAAGAGCATTTATAATAGGATAACCTAGGACAGGATAATGAGTATTACTCAGTCACTCAGGGAGAAAGAAGTACAAAAACCTGACTCTTGTCTTGAGCTATACTGCCTTGTCTACAGCTCAGCCATTAGTAAAGGCCTCTGCCTTAACATATTAGCATAACCTTTCCTTGTATTGTAGGTCAGAGAAAACTCCCATTTAAAATCTCCCTCATTTGTCAAGACAATTTCTCTTTTGACATCATCCAGAAGGTAGTTGCTCTTATTGCCGTATCTCTACTATTTTTGCTGGAAACAGATTATGGGAGCAGCATCCATGGTCTTCCACATAATTACTCCCCTTCTGCCTTGCTACCAATCTTGATTTTTTGAGTGTGTCATTTAAAATGAACCACCGGCTTTTCCCTCAGGTGTAAATCCCGCACAGGAGTCTCCTTAGTGGCATTCATTACAATATATCAGACAACACCAATAAAACAGATAATTAATGTTTTTATACTCCTTCCTATCTCTCTTGCAAGTCTTCTATTTATGTATATCCTTAACTAGGGGTTTGTATTAATGCTGTAGGGCTTCAAAGGTAATATGACTGCAAAATTGACTAACATCAGTTGTTGCCGGTAATAATAGTGTTCAGAAAGTTCATGGAGATTTATTCCAAGCAAGCTTTAGTGTATCTAGTAACATGTACGTAACTCTGAAATGAAGTAGTAGCAACTGTAATAGCAAAAAACATCCCAAGGAACTTATGTATAGATGTGATTTATGAAAATATTCTGTAGGTATTAATAGATGATATGTTAATATTCCCCATCAGGAAAAATTTAGAAATTTATGTGCTAAGTAACTGGCAATTTTTTGACATCTATTTTTTTGTATTTATGTCATAATTAAAATGGCCTCAATAAGTTCTGACTTTTGGTTATCAGATAAATCGTAATCCATTCCTCTTCCTTTCCTTCAGTCATTCTTCTGTTATATTTTTAAAGAGTTATAGTACTACAAAAAAATTTAAAAACTTAGAAAACTTACAACAAGTTAAATTGTTATTCTAAGAAATATCTCCAACTTATATGGCTTATTTTTTAATTACATTTAGAACATTAATGAACTGCATTTGTTATCATATGCATGTTTGGTTATTGCTGATAAAATCAGCACATACAGGCATAACCAATCTGTGAGGGAAAATCTGTAATGCAGGTCACACAAAGGATTTTTATCTCTGTCTCTACCAATATAGCTAAGTCAAGCCTGGTTAAAAAAAAAAGAATACATGCAGCTTATAATACAGACTAATACAGCCATAGGCTTTTGCATTCAGTGGAACTATCATGCACCACCACTCCGATTATATTACACTACATAAATAGGAGTGTCAATGGTTTATACAGATCCCTGTCTCTCAGTTATGAGTATTTGCATTTCAACCAAGTTTTCTATCAAAATAAAACTTGCAGTAGCTTGCTAAAGATCAGTGGCTAGAATAAAATAGGTCCCAATGTTCATTTTTTTCCCAATGTCAGTTTCACATGACTTAGTTTTAAGAACTGATACAGCTAAAAATTCCTCCTTATTCAGTATTTGAAAATGTCTACATACTGTTTGTTTCAGTCCCAAATATAATATTCTTTTAAGCACATCTGTACTACCATCTACTGGAAAGGTGAGTAACTATGTATCAGCAATCACTGTTTCCATCTGCTACTGAACCCAGACTAAAACTTAAAAAAAAATAAAAGATGAACCTTACATTTCTCCCACAAAAATTGCATCTTCGTGTGCACTTTAAGTTGTACTGACACTAGAAATCTCTCATTGGTAATCTTTTGCGGAGATGAAGTTGAACTAAGGCTGGATAGTTTTCATGAGGATATATTTCAGCCAGAAGTGAGATATTCTTTATCATTTTCTTATGATAAGGTATTGCACATCAATAGTTCTCTTTCAGCTTCTGAGATAAACAGAGGGAGGACAGCGAGTGTGCCTCTGTGTGTGTGTGTGCGCGTGTACAATTACAGTTCTCAGACAAATAAGGGACTCAGAAAATTCAACAGAGCACAGCAGAGACAGGTACTGTGCATCCTATTTTATGTGCTTCTGGATTCCAGATCTCGGTTATGTTTCCTCACGATTCTGTTATGCCACTCTCTAGGATATCTTGAAACAGCTCTGCCAGGACTGGTGAATTGTATTCTTGTTTAGCAAGATGAAGAAACATTTTCTGAAGTGAGATTAGATTACTCTTTTTTATATATACATACAGTCTGCATTCTTCGCTAACCAGCTGTGCGTACACACACACACAAATGCAAACACAATAGGAGTTTTGCAAATAGTACAGCTGGATACCATCAAGGGAATATGAAAGCAATCTCTAGCTGCCTTGCATGTTATCAGCCTCCTGGACAATTACATCATTTCTGCAACTGGCCACACACACATGTTGTTACCTGCTTCTAGGCAATTAAATAATATTTGATACTGATTACAGGCTCTTCCATTTTTGTTCTTCAAAAACATGCGCAGGCAGATGCAAGGAGAGATGTGCAGGAGTGTAAGATGAGTGTACATAAATGAAAAGCAGAGGATGGCAGCAGTGTTATTAGTTTCTGGATATGAGGAAATGGCTGTTCTCTGTACATCTATTTAAAACTGTATTTAGAATACTGCATAGGAGTTATTTTAAAGAAGGTCACTGTGTTGTTCTTAGGCACATCAAGGACAGCTAAAATAATCATCATTTGTTCAAATAACGTTTAGATGAGGAACTATTAACAAAGTGTACTGTTATTAACATACATTATTTCAGCACATGTAAAGCAGTGAAAAGTGTTGCAAAGAAAACTTTAAAAAATACATTTGATACATTAGACCAAGCCTGTAACAACCGGGATATAGTTTACCTTTGTCCTTTTGCCATCTATCAGTGAGTGGAAGAAGGAACCCTGCCTTTCATTAGGAAGCCCCATTGTGCATCATCAGAAATTGGTCTAGCAGCTCATTTTGTGTCTCTAAAAGCAGTGATAACTTATTTCCAATAACAAAACATGCAGCCCTTCTAAGAGGATGTAGAGTGAATGCCTTCCACAAAGGTACCTTCATGACATCGGGACAGACAGTGAATAATCTCCCTCAGTCTCAAAAAAAAGAAAAAAAAAAAAAGAAAATTGAAGGGAAATACGAAACAAGCTAACCAAACACACTCCTATCTTTCACACACTTTGAGTAATCCCTGCTGGATTTTTGCCTATTCTGCAGTGTCCTACCACACAGGGAGACCACAACAGTTCATGGTGATTAACATACTTTACTCTTTCATAGCCCTCCTTCAGCTTTAAACTTCATGTTTTCATGTTTCTGTTCAGACCTCATCAGTACGAGTTCTTTCTTCATCAGTACGAGTCTCCCTAACCCGAGACTTAAGAACCTTCTCTGATGCTAAAGAAAATGTAGATGGCCATTCACTCTCTTTTCTCCTTTTTACATTCTCAGCTGTGACATCTACCCCACCTTGTCTTGAATATGTCCTTCATGCTTTACTTTCTCCAAACTGGATTTTACTTTTCTCACTTCAGTGGCTGCTTTCTGATACCGTTGTATTGTTCTCTCCTCCTTTAGTATACTTAACATTAACTTCTCTGTAATTTTTAATCCTGTAGCTATTTTTTTTTTCAAATCATGTTGCTTGATTGGCTTTCTTTGTTCCCATGCTAGTTGTTCATCTTAGAAAATGTTGTAGCGTAATCTTTACTTGCACTTGCTAAAATTCAGCTGCCTTTACCTTTCACCAGTTTTTATCATAAATATTCTATATTCCCTAAGGTTGCACATACCAAATTTACTGGCAACAGTAATCACAGATGTAACACTGTTCCAACTGATAAATATCTCTAATACTGTCATTTTTCTTTGACTGTATTATCTGTGCAGGATATGACTTAAAAGTGTGGATTTTTTTCCTGATGTGATCTATAAAAATGATATCTCTTTCAAATACTTCCTCAAGGCTCAACTCTGCCCTAAGGCCTACAAAATTCTAGCTGTTAATCATGTTGAGGGAAGTGATGGGCTGTAACAGTAATTGCCTTCCTTTTCTTATTTCTTTCTTCTAATTAAACTCTCCATTACCCTCTCTCTAAGTGAAAAAAATCCCAACAACATATAATTAATAGCTATATCAGTTCTTCCCTTTCTTTATTTACTTCAACATTGTCGCTGTATTTCTTACCTATCCATCTATTGCACCTTTTAAGACTGTAAGCCTGCTGGAAACCAAGGTTTGCTTTCTCCTTACTTGTTTGTACAGCTAGCACAACCTTTCTCTAAACCTGAGGGAGGCTGTTGGATACTGCTATCAAATAAAGGCAACATCTTTTCACTAGCTCACTGCTGTCAATTATGCTAAAAACTACTCTACTTTTCCCCTTTTTTTAATGTTATGATAGAGGAGGAGAAGAGGGAAGGGAAGAACCTATCTGTTTTATTTCAGGCTAAAATACATGTCTAGTCATACTTGGGCTGGTTGTATCTGTTTAATCTGAATCATTTGACAAGACAAATTGTTTGGCTGATCTGCACAAGGGTTTGTAGAGGAATGAACTGAACTGCTGTCTGAGAATTAATTTCTCTGAGAAATTCCAATATATATGTAAATTTCAACATACTAATTTCCACCATGTAAATGGAAACATGTACATAGAAACAGGCCGTTTCCAATCTTCTGACAGCAATTTGGGGCTATCCTTCAAACTGTTCACAGATTTTTGACACTAACTTCCAGACACGTATATATCAGATGTATTTTTGACCTAATATGGGAAAGTATTAATGTAGCAATGCAAGCATCAGTAAAACCCTATCATGTTCAGAACATTTCTTCCTTCAGGTGTAGGTATAAAGTACACCACCACCACAACCAGCATGTTCCACCCACAAAAAAACCCACACAAAAAACCTCTAACAACAACAAGAAAACGCCACAACACCCCCCTCAACTTAAAGCCTGTTAAATTCTAAAGTTTGATTATACTCTCTAGTTAGGCAGGGGCCCCAGCAGGAGAAACAGTAGCAAAACAACACCCTACACCCACTCCTGGGCTGCTGCTGAATTCATGAATATTGCAGAAACATTTTAGCTTGATGAAAAGGAGAGTGAAAAGATCGAATAAAAGCACTAAGTAGGAAAAATAGTTCTCTAAGCCATTCACAGTGGGAGGAGAAAAATATAGCAAAACTGAAGTGAGGTCCTTTCAGACTAGAGAACGTTGAGATTGGAATGACATGATTTCGCTCTGTCATTATTAAAATTCATTGTTTTTTAAAACAGCACATTTATAGAGCTGTTTTTTGAGCCAGGCATGTAAAAAATGGGGCACGCTATTCTTTAAATTACCTGTTTCTGAACGTTAAATCAATCCTATTTATTGTTCTTTATGTGGCAGGTGTGAGTGAGTGGATCTAAGAGTGAAGAGTGCCACCATCAGGACGACTGGCCAAATGGAAGCAATTTTTGTGAAGGTTGGTTGCTCCCTCTTTTCCCAACTTCAAGGTTTACTTGTGGAAATACTCTCGAAAATTCTCTTATCTAATCTTACCTGAGCAATCAGACAAAGTTGATTGATTGGGTTATTTACAGGAGGTGGCGATTTCTCTGAAACCTCGCACTCTTTTTGTTATTCTCCCCATGTCACAGCACATGTGGTTTTTTGCGGTTTCACATTTTTCTGCTTGTGGTCTGTGTTGTCTTTCGACTCTTTCACACAATGGCAACTAAATCAATCCTCGTCTTTTTTTTTCCTTTTTGTTTAGTCTTTGGACAACAGTTTCTTTGGTTTCGTTTATTGATAATCAAAAGAATACTAATTGTTCCTTCATTTAGTCTTGATAGAGATCAGAGACAAGCATGTCGAGAGCCACCTTAACCTCTGAATTAACAATATATTGCAAGCTCTCAACAAACATGGCAGTCTCATTCTTCACATTTCATTCATACTGGGACTTCTTGAACTCAGAGGCATACAAACATGTTTTTGTTCTTTCACGGAATAAAAAAAATAGTCAATCAAATAAGTGGATTTCATTAAAAAGTTCATTAAAAGTGAAGCATGCTGCAACAAGCTGAGTAACAAACTAAATCTTGCCTTGGGCAACAAGCAGAATTTATTTACTTTTTGTCCCTTTATCTTCCAACCCTCTCATGTCAGACTGTGATGGATGAAGTGAAAAGAGTTTCCACACCAAAATCTGAATTCTCAGCAAATTGCTGACAGCTGGTGTCATTCCAAATTAGAGATAGGCTATTACCAGTGATCAGTTTATTCCATGAATTTAGACTTCTTGACTGCTTGCAAATGATTTGTGAATTGGTTTTGATTTTTCATGTGCATTTGTTTGTAATTGATTTTTGTTTGAGATACTGTTTGTGTGGAGAAATGTTAATCGTGTGGGAAACTTGTTTATCCCTGTATGAGCTTTGTAGTATTTTTTAGATAACTCATCTTACTGTTTTTAGTCTAAACAAAAGAGGTTATTTTCTACTTAACATTTATTCACTAACATATTTTTTGAGAATTTGTTTTGTGAAAAATTTAAATTATGACAGAGAGTTCTGCAATATGAACCATTCAACAAGTCTTTTTGATCAAGTATACTCAGCTCTGACTCTGTGAGAACATTCCTGCAAATGAAACCTGTCTATCAAATGCTTTATGACTGGACAGTATAGAAAGGTCACTGGTCACAGCAAGCACCACAGTAAAAGCACATTTTCTCTGCAAGAACATTCAAAAATAACATTATGCTTCATTTGTGTAATTCTAATTTATCAGTTTCTTTCAGATTTGTCAGCTCGCTAGACACTACCTGACAGTATCAGCCAAAGAGAGAAATTAAAGGATATGTAAAAACAAAATAGCACACCTGTTTCTTGTTTAGATCATTCCTTCCTGAAGTGAAGTAGATTGTGTCTTTCCCTTTTTTTTTTTTTTGCAACAGATAGAGATCATTTAAAGAAGCACATAAGCAGTAAAAATCTTCACATTATCTTTTTATAACTTGCTTATTATTCGCTCCCTGTCTCCTCTTGGCTTTTTTCCTAAGGAGCAGGATACCCTCACATTTGATTTTACATTCTAAATCTCATGATTCTCATTTCTGACCAAAAATTATGAGAAGGAAAGGAAGACTGAACCAAATTGTGTGGTTCTATGCTGTTTTGGTGATTATAGACACAAAAGGAACCTTGCTGCAGTGCCAGGAAAATGATCATCTGGAAAATTTTGGCAGGGAGGAGAGACTTCCCTCCACTTTCTGCATGTTGCTTGAACCAGTTCTGTTCCTTACTTATTGTAGGGCATTTTGTTCAACAGGGTCTTTAAATGCTTGTATACTATCTTTACTTCGTATTTCTCACAGCACAGAATTCATATTCATCATTCCTGATCATGTTCATTAGGAGAAATAGTCCCAGAATAAATCTTTACTCTCTGACCTTTATTTTTTAGTAGATGATGAAGTTTTGGATCATTTTTTTTCTCTCTCTTTTCCCTTCAGTTAGATCTAGAATCAAAAAAGCCGTTCTCTATATCTAGTTCACCAGTGGTAAAAGATGTCAGAAATCTCAGGAGACTTTTGTCTCATAGGAAGAGACAGGTCTGTATCACAAGTGAATTCTATTTCAAATGGACTTTAGTTTGTGGAGATCTCATAAGCACATCTCTAATCAAAATGGAGTAATTGCTGCACCAAAGCAGCATTCATACAGAATATACATTTCAATGCAGCTGAGCTTGAGAGGGAAGATTAAAATGATTTCAGGAAGGGATATGCATGATTCAACACTGAGTAAAGGAATAATCTTTAGAGAACAGAGAAAAGTGGCTCTTCTCAGAAGTATAATTTCTGCTGCGTGCAAAACGCATTAACATGAGAAAGAGGGTTGTGATAAGGTTCCATAATACTGAAGCTACATTTGTTTGTTCCGATGCTCTTTGTGTGACATCGGTATTTATTGCCTTACTGATTTGCATTATATGTCAATATGCATGCATCATTGTGGGGCTTCCATGAATCACATTGCTCCTTTCATTTTTCAGGTGCCACAATGTCAGCTGGACTCATGCTGCCTCCATTCAAGGCTGACAAATTCAGCAATGATAAAGTCACCCTCCTTTTTCAGAATATAGGCAAAATGTCTTTGCTAATTAAAAATGATCTATCATTCTAAAGGTACTTACAACACTGATGTAGTTTTCATCCCTGTGAAAACTGCACCCCTTAGAACACCCCACTGATAGAGAAATACATGACACTGATGTAGTTTTCATCCCTGTGAAAACGGCACCCGTTACAACACCCCACGGATCGAGAAATACTACTATTATTTTCATTTTACAGATGCAGAATTGCAATAGACAGAAAAAATGACTTCTCCAAGGTTATACAGTAAGTCTACAGCAAAGCGTGGAACTATCTGAGATTTCAAAGCTTCCGGCTAGCACTATAACTATTGGACCAAACATTTGTCTTCTTTTCAAGAACATACTGGATCCTAAATAGAGAAGTGACACAAATCCTTAGAGGAAAGAAAATTAATCCTAAAGCACACATTTCAAATCTGTATATAACATTATGCCTACCATACAATTTTTCCCAGTACATTTCTGAAGCTTTAAGAATATCAAGTATCAGACAAGCTTAGATTCAGGTGCTAGTCTTGTCTTTTTTTTTTTTCCTCTCTCTCCCAAATAAAAAAAAACACAGCAAGTCTCCAGCAAAGTAGAGAATTACTTGAGTTTTCAAAGCTTCAGGCTAGCATTACAGCTATTGGACTAAATATTCATCTCCTTTTCGAGAACCTTCAGCATCCTGAACAGAGAAGTGATAATAAGCTACTGCAAATTTGAAAGCAAGTAGGACTGTTGTTTGATTACTTCACTGCACAGTAAGTAGAAACATTAAAGCATGAAATTTTCATATATTTTAAACAGTGGTTGATCAGAGTTCAAGGTAGGTGATATTCAGCTAGGAAAATCAGAAAAAAGGGGAAAGACTCTTAATGTTTATTTTATTAATTCTCTGTTTTGTTTATCTCTGTTTAAAGAGAAACAAGACAGAACTTCAGATTATTGTTACTACATAAAGGTGATAAAAGTTATTAAATTGTAATCCCATTAACTTAATACATTAGCGTTTTTTTTTTTTTTTAAACTTCAGGAGTATTTCAGTTTGTCAAAGCAGACTGATTCTTAAAAATATGGTTGAAATCTCTTTCCGTCAATCTAAAATATAGGGAATAAAAAACTTTTTTCCAACAGTTTTATAAATGGAAAGGGAACAGAACAAGCAAGAGGCAATGTGCTTTAAAGCAGGTTGGGTACCATTTGCAAAAGTCATGCAACAGGCCAGTTTTATTTCTTCTTCGATTTAGTGGGAGAACTTGGGTCCCTCCTTTTAGCATGAGTGGTATTATTGAAATAATGAAGATTGGTAAGCTGAAAATGAGAAAAAGAGGGTAGATAAAATGCACAGTTCTCTTTCAAACTCTAGGATGGCTGTAAGATAAGTGGTGGAAAAAGAAGAAATAAAGAAAGAGAAAAATCATTATGATATAGATGTTTACAGACAATTCCAGAGACAGTCTAGTTTTGGGCCAAATGTGACAGTCACATTTGCAAAGCAAGGTAAAATGTTTGCTTTACCCATTTAGTTCACTACTACATTTTATTGATAATCATGTTTTAGTGAAATTTTTAACATTATGTTAATGTAGATCTATATAAGAGTCTACCCTTTAGAAGAAAGACTTGAAGGGATATGTGAGTAGGATTGTTTTCTAGGATATTTATACTGGCTGTTTCTGGCAAAAAGAATAATACAAAACCACCTCAGTATTCTTAGAAAACAAAAATGTTGACTTAAAAAAATGGGCAATTTGGCAGTGGTATTTGACTCTGTTGCTAAACTGCTCTACTGACTGCTCTCTAGAGTGGCCCTTCCCCCACACTTGCTCAATGAATATATAATTATTTACATCAGAATGAGATTTGCTTTACTGTCTTCTGACAAAATTATCTATCAGGGAACTTCCCTAAAGAGTATTACATAGGAAGTCAGTCTCCATGGTCAACATAGCCTTGTCTGGCTTTATAATCAATTAATCAAACTTGATTTTAAAAATGACAGAGAACCCCTCCAGGACAGCCACTGTATTGCAGAGCACTCCTTAGGGATATTGGAAAATGATGTTCAGGTCCCTGCTACACATCAGTCAGGTAGACTGCTTTGAAACGGTATCTCTGACTATGGGGGGTCTGACCCTGGCTGGATGCCAGGTGCCACCAAAGCCACTCTGTCACTCCCCTCCTTAGCTGGACAGGGGAGAGAAAATATAACGAAAGGCTCATGGGTCGAGATAAGGGCAGGGAGAGATCACTCACCAATTACCGTCACAGGTAAAACAGACTCGACTTGGGGAAATTAGTTTAATTTATTACCAATCAAATCAGAGTAGGATAATGAGAAATAAACGCAAATCTTAAAACACCTTCTCCCCACCCCTCCCTTCTTCCCGGGCTCAACTTCACTCCTGAATTCTCTACCTCCTCCCCCACAGCGGTGCAGAGGGATGGGGAATGGGGGTTGTGGTCAACTCATCACACGTTGTCTCTGCCGCTCCTTCCTCCTCAGGGGGAGGACTCCTCACACTCTTTCCCTGCTCCCGTGGGGTCCCTCCCACGGGAGACAGTCCTCCACGAACTTCTCCAATGTGCGTGCTTCCCAGGGCTGCAGTTCTTCACAAACTGCTCCAGCGTGGGTCCCTTCCACGGGATGCAGTCCTTCAGGAACAGACTGCTCCAGCGTGGGTCCCCCACGGGGTCACAAGTCCTGCCAGCAAACCTGTTCCAGCATGGGCTCCTCTCTCCATGGGTCCACAGGTCCTGCCAGGAGCCTGCTCCAGCGCAAGCTCTCCATAGGGTCACAGCCTCCTTCAGGCATCCACCTGCTCCGTCGTGGGGTCCTCCATGGGCTGCAGGTGGATATCTGCTCCACCACTAACCTCCGTGGGCTGCAAGGGGACAGCCTGCCTCACCATGGTCTTCACCACAGCTGCAGGGGAATCTCTGCTCCGGCGCCTGGAGCACCTCCTCCCACTCCTTCTCCACTGACCTTGGTGTCTGCAGAGTTGCTTCTCTCACATTTCACTACTTCTTTCTCCGCTGCTGTTTCTGCAGCAGTTTTTTCCCCCCTTCTTAACTATGTTACCTCAGTGATGCTACCACCGGTGCTGCTGGGCTCGGCCTTGGCCAGCGGCGGGTCTGTCTTGGAGCCGGCTGGCATTGGCTCTATTGGACATAGGGGAAGCTTCTAGCAGCTTCTCACAGAAGCCGCCTCTGTAGTCCGTCCACTACCAAAACCTTGCCATGCAAACCCAATACACCCACATTGCAGGGAAGCGTTTTCGCCACTGTTATTTGAGTACGGTGTTACTCAAATACTCTTTTCTGTCTGCACAAGGAAAGTGATACCTGGGAGGAGACGAACGGTTGACAGCCTTGTGCAGAAGGAGACAGCTCGCTGTCCAGAACTGCTGCCTGTGTTACGTAGACTAACCGTGGACTAATTGCTCAAGTGCCACAGAAAGCATCATGATCCTTTCTTTTTTCTTTTCTGTCTTAAAGGATTCTTTCTACAGACCTCTAATTTGCATTCTGTACAAGCTAAACTTCCTAACACCGAACTGGATAGCAACCGAAAGTCACACATTGGCATAGTGAGAAATCTTTGGAGCTCCTTTCTTACAGGACTACCATCAAGACATATAAAATACACACTTTTTTTTTTTTCCCTCTCATCCGTTCCATTCACTTCTAAACAGGTTAAGGCAGCTAAGTGATATGGATAACTGCATCCGTACAAAACATCTTTTCTGAATGCTTTCTTTGCTACCAATCTTCAGGTTGTCACAGATAAAAGTTGTGGACCTGAGAGTTACCTGAGTAAACAACAGAAATTCATTTAACTTTGTTGTTTTTCTTGTTGTGGTGTGTTGTTAATAAATTAAGAAAAGAAACAAACAAGGCTATTTTTCAAGTGTGACTTTGTTTTTCAACTTCAGAAAGCATCCCTAGAGAAATTCAGAAGGGGTATCAATATTACAGTGTAAGACTAGAACCTTGCTATCACTTTTTTTTAGGTCTGCCATAACTTAATAGCAAAGCATAAGGTTTACGTTACTGCAGCGTATCAGTAAGATTTGAACTAGGTTTTTCTGATACTCCAAGTGAGTGTTTCAACTACATGGCAGTTAGTTAAAGCCTTGATCATTGCTTCAGGTGAGATGATTCCTTCAACAAGTTCAGTTCCTAAGCCTGTTGTAATGCATTGTACGTCTCCAGAGTCTCTTATTGAAAAAGCCATTTTCACTGAGGTAAAATGGGTTTTGCTAATAGCAAACTTTGCAAAACTGCACTCAGCTGGGTTATGCTAAATATAATTGAAATTATATTCTTCCTTTCAGTTTTCCTCATGGCAGCAGAGACATACCTCATCACTGTAATTAAGTCATTATAAATATACATTGATTATTCTGAAACCTGTGGTCTGATATAAAATCCCAGCATGAAAACATTGCTTTGACATATTACTTACTATTACAGCATTGTACTCCAGCAAGATAGTAAACTATTCAGTACAGTACCCTCAAGGGAATGGGGGAGGGAAGAGATATAAAACCAAAAACTTGGTACTGTATCCTCTAGTATTGATTTTAGTAAAATGGTTGAGTGCTTTCTGTAAAGGGCTAAAATATTCTCCCTTTGTTTCGGCTGTGAGACTCAGACTTTTTGTCTATCTAAATTACTGAGGTTAAATCTACAACACTATTTAAATAGAGTTTGCAATCCCGCGCTTTTTAAAAAAGTTCTTCTATGGATTGACAGAAGCTGGGAGATGTAAAATACAGAGATGTGAATAGCTGGCAACAAAATTAATAGTGTGGGCAAATTTATAATGTATATCATAGAATTGTATATCCAGGATTTCTGTGTTTCATGTGAAGGTTTTGGCAGGCTCTTACTACCTTAACATAAACTGGGCGAGAGAAACTTTTTTCCTTCTGATAACTAGTGAACAAATCAATTCTACTCCTTACTGATTTTGCAACATTATTTTCAGTTTTCTTGGCAACAAGAGAAATTTCTTTAAAATTAATCTCCTATAAGAAGGCGGCCCAGAGCCTTAGTGCTGGACAACACTGCAGAGACAAAGTTTAAGCATTAAGGTTGTTCTTGCTATGCCTGTTCTATCTATTCAGAGTCTGACCCTCACTTCAGAGTCCTTGACGCATTATGAAGTTCGTGGTTTAGCTATTGTATTGTGCCGTATGTATTAGCATGTAACTGCTCCATAACTTCATAGTCTCATCCGTCAGTGATTCTCAGTTATCTCTAACAACAGAGTCCATTAAAAATACTAAATTTATCACTCACATTCATTTGCCTCCGAAGTATATCATGTAGAAAGGAAAACATAGTGTATTAATTATCAAAGAGCCCACTGTACTGTGCAGTCACCATTACCTATTAGTAGCTGCTTGTCAATAGCACTTTTGTTTATCTGAACTTTAGCTAAAGAGTTAATTTTGCTCTTTTTCAGACTTGTGAAAAATTCTGTTACCTACAAGTAGAGTGTTAATGTTCCTCAGGAGGATGCACTGGATCACCTGCAGGGAAATCGGTAATGTGTGATTTTGAAAGTGGCTAGATCTCTTAGTGCTACTCGATGTCATCCTGTCATCATCCAGAGGAGAAAGCAGGCTTGCTGGTTGCTTAGCTGCAGCTCTGTGAAATAACTCTTGGCAAGGCAGCAGAGAGGTGAATGCTGTACCTTTTGGACTTCCACTCACCACAACAGTAGCTTGACTTGCTGCTTTTCCTCCTCTCCTCTGTCCTCTGCTGGAACCAGTCATCTGAGGAATTGCTTGGGGACATGCGTTCCTTCTACAATCCTGGCCATCAGAAAGGGTTGGCCATTTGATAAGCAGAGCCACATGTGTTAGGATCACAGGAAGGATGTGGTCCACAAAAGCAGAAATCTTAGGATGTTCACTCCTATGTAGATTTCAGAGAAGGACAGAGGTGTAGGAAGGGACAGATGTAGCTTCATCTAGCTCAGGTTTGGAAAACTCCAGGGATAGGAAGCCCACAACTGTTTGGGGCAATGTGGTCTCCGTAGTTTTTTGGGGGGGCTGTATCACGCTCCTAGTAAAGAAGGTTTTCTTAATATCCAGCCTAAACACTCCAAGCCAAAACTTGTGGCCATTGTCGCTCACTTTACCATCTGCCGCTACTAGGAAGTATTTGTCTTTATCATCTGCAGTTTTATGAGTTAGATATTTGGGGCCAATCCATGCTCTCTGCAGACTTTTTTTCATGTTTGTCAGTGGTGTAATCAGCAGTCAGATCAAGCCTATATACAAAGTTTACTATATCCATTTTGGTAATCTCTTCTCAGCAAATTTGAATAACAACATTAAAGGTAATTCATTGAACCATGTCTGGTTATAATGCTGGCTTTGGTTTGCAGCAAGGGAGAAGTGCAGTGCTGGATTCTAAAATGAGTATTTCAAACCATACATTTTGCAGATCAGTAGAGGATGACTGATCTTTTTTACGCCTCTAAACATTTTCATTTTTTCACTTGTAATATACAATTCTATGGTGAGGGTTGTTTTTTTTTTTTTTTAAAAAAAAGTTAAATTCATTGCTAACCAGGTAATTCCGCAAAAGTAGTATAATTATATGCTTTTAAAACTGTGTGTTATTGTGCCTAAACGCTAGGACAAAGATTGCTTAAAATGCTCTTTATAAAGAATAGGGTTATTTTCTGGCTTTAGCTGAGGGACAGGCAAAGACACACTTCCACACCAAAAGATTTGAGTCTAATGTAGCAAAACAGTTAAGTGTGACCTTAATTCTAATGATGAATTTAATTCATAGCAATATCTAAAGGATACTTAAATTTAGCCCTTTGATCCATAGTACTACTTTTATTTTCATTTTTTTTAGTACTTCATGTCTATTTAAAAGTGCTATTCTAGTGTTAACTTTGAATTTCTGACCTTTTAACTCACAGATCTCATATTTAGCATTCGCTTAATATCTGCAGTAATAATATCAGTAATATAATGCTAACTTAAAAGTTGATCAATATTGGACAATTCTATTATGTACAGCTGCTTTTTGAATTAGGATATAGGATCCTTAACCAGATCATTTACAATTTTGGTACTACTCCACAGAACTGAAGATGGTGACATCTTTGTAGCTGACAATAAAAAGAGCAGGAACAAGAGTCATCAGAGAACTAAACAGCTAGCTTAAAAGAACTGGGATTGATAAGATTTTAAGAATGATATTGACATTGTTCTTACATCAGTATGAATATTGAGAGAAGTTAATTTAACACAGTACAATTGCATCCATACAAATGAACACTACCTCTTATCTCCAGACTTTCTGGAACTCTGGATCCTCATTCAGACAAACCTGACTGTCGCTTTCATCCTTCAAAGGTAAATTAATTGAATACCATATAAATAACTTGGAGTTCTTACGGGAAGAAATAATAAACTTGTTTCTTTACCATGGATAGGAAAACTTTTACTTCACTTTTTGTAGAAGTGCAGTAAAAAATTTGTAAAAATTTTGTAAAAAATATTTCATCTAAATAAACTGCTACTACCATCCCCATACATGACCAAGCAAGCTGTTAGCTAGTGTTTTGTGTGCTCCTGAGCTGTTGCAAACCATCCCAGTGGTGATTTATATTTTAAGTCTGCTAAAGGCATGTAGGTTCTGAAACTTACTGAAATCCTTTAGGTTAAAGGGTGCTATATAAATCTAGTAGGCTTTAAAATATTTTTCCCTGTCAATGAATGCACACATATTTTCAGACATCAAGCAGAGATTGCACTGGGAATTTTGCAATACTGATGGGATATTGTCACTAGCATCACAGTGGTTATTGAATAATACGCATATTAAGGAAAACAACTGAGACCAGAGGTGACCTCAAAGTGAAATTCCAATCAGTTCATTGCAGCTCTTTCTGGGAACAGGAGAGATCCCATTATTTTGATCTGTACTGTCATTTGCAATACAAGCATACCCTTTAGTGAACCTTTCTAAAGCTGTTTATACTTACAGATTAAGATTCACAGTCTACTTTCCTTTGCAGCCCATTTAGGGACTATCTGCTGCATGTGCAAGTCTTTATGCTTTTTATTGAACTATATGCATTTCCATTTCTTTTTTTCTTTGGCTAAACTAATCATGTGTTGATAGGAGCTCCTACTGCAGTAGAAGAAACAGCCATGCTCTTTGTAAAGTTCAGCCATAAAAGGATGAAAAGGAAAGGAATGATAAAAAAGGTTTTGCTAAATATTTTCTAATAATTTCTATGCTTTATAAAAACTTTGCACTTCTTGAAAACCAAAGAAATGTCAATATATTCATCCCTGTCTTTATGTTTGTGAAGTAAATGGTAAAATTCACTCAACAAATCTATTTTCTTTCTCTTCTTTCCCCCATGAAAATAAAATACATTATCTGTTCACCTTAAACAAGATGTGTCTATTCTTTTAGAAAGATGCCTAAGGAAATCTTCAGTTCCTAATCTGATTTTTCCCTTTTTTCCACGGCAGATAGGCACCTTCAAAAGTTTGAGAAAGTGCTTTAAACTCATATTTTAAAAGAGACATATTCAGCCATTGTGGGGATGCGTGCAGGTAGCTGCAAGATTCTGCTTCCTGGAAACCCTTCAACATTGCTGCCAAACCTTGCAATATTGTATTTTTTAGCAGAAATAAATTAGTTGATCTGAAGATCTCAGTTTACCACGGGTTCTCGGACCATAACTACAACAGCTATCCTTCTGTTAACTGGTCACTGAGTGGAGGTGCTTTTTACATAGTATCTTAATGCTGAAACCATCTCCAAATACAAGAGTTGGATTCACATCATTCCTCTGCTTGAGACCTCTTAATCCTGTTTATCCCATCTGTCCAGAGAATCCTAATTATGCCGAGCTATAGCACAGAAGGAAGCATCCTGCCTTTACTTTTGCTGAAGTTATTCCATCTTACTTAAAAGAATTCAAGACTTGTCAGGCAAAGATTACCAGCATTAGCTTGGCTGTGTAACCAGTAAGAGTTGTCTTGATACCTAGTCCTTGTTTGAATGATACCTTATCTATTCACATAATGTCTACTTCACATAAAAATACATTAAGTTATTGAAGTTAACTCTCTCCCAAGTGAAAACTTTGTCATGAGGCAGGAGTTACATCTGAAAGCGGCACTGTCTAATTCGTGCAGATTACACAGGTAGTATTCAGGCATTCTGGAATTCAGGATTACACCACCAGGTTATCCTCTCCTTGGTGTTAATTCACTTACATTATCTTTCTAGGTATCACTGATTCATGATTTCCCTGTTAGGCTGTGATTTTTTATGAAGATAAAAAGAAAAAAAAATCCTGATGTAATCCTATACTAAGCCTTAAGAGGAACAGCATGGGACTTGTCTTATCATACTCCCTTAAAGTTCTTGGGAAAAAGACTAGCTATTTTTTGTTAGTGGTGGTGGTTTTTTCGTCACTGGAGGTGCCATTATTCTAGCTCACAGTACTAGATCTGTAGAGAGTCCCTTGTGGTTATGAATTGGGGGTAAAAATCTATAGTCATACATTGACAGTGAATGTTTTTAGGCAGGAGTAGATAAAACCAACTGGTTTATATATAAACCTCTAAATTTATTTCACACAAAATAAGCTTTTACAGCTTTAACCACACAACTTCTCTTTAATTTGATTTAAGGTTTTATATTTCATTTGATAGTCACTGAAATGTATTGCATTGTCTCAAAGTGGTACTAAATTCTGAGCTGCCATCGCCAACAGAGCAGTCTTAATTTTATCCATCAGTACTATGAGAAGAGAGAAAAACATTTTAAAAAAAAGGAGGAAGAATACTTCGCAGAGTTAAGGCTTCAAGAAGACAAAGGCAATTAGTTTTTTACTCTCACTGCTCAGTCAACAATTTGCGACCTGGAGGAGTGACAAGTCAGTCATTGAATAGGGTGTCAACACATGTATTTCATCTTTTATTGTGGCATTATCCTGCTGTTTTTACATTCTCAGAAGTGGACCTGCTACTGAAACTTATAATTATATGAAAATTAGGATGATTTAATAACAGTAGTTTGATTCCAAGGTTTTCCATGTAATTGGTTATCTTTTCTGTCAATCTTTATGCAATGGCAAATTGGCAGTGCTCAGTTTTCACTTGTAGCATGTTTTTTTTTTTGAGTGCCTTTATTTTTTCTGACACTAATGTGTTCTCAACACTTGTATCTTAGCTTTTGGAATTAGAAGGCTCTGTAAACACAGATAACACAGAGGCAGATCCCCTCCCACATATCGATAAGATAAATTATGGATTATTTATAAACTTTTATTTGTTTGTTTTTTAACTTTTATACAGAGTAGTAAAAAATCAGAATTGACTTCCTGGGTCTCTCTCTGAAGTCTATGAGAGTGTTTATACTGCCTCCAGTGGGCCAAGGCCCCCTCCTCTAAAATTTACCTTAGAATGAGAAGCCACTTTAAGAGCTAAGCTGAAAGCTTCCCTACTGAGGCTAATTGTGGCACCGTTATGATGTCCCCAGAAGCACTGTCAGAGAAAAAATATTTTGATCATTGAAGGAATTGGGCCTTCAGGCAGCCACTGACAGCAGTGACAGTGTAGTCACTGGCACAGATGAATGCAGTGAATTCAGGCAAGTGCTTAAACTTTAAAGCAAATGTGTGTAAAAATCTCACCGAGTATGCTATTTTTGTAGAATACAGACCAAACAGAGTATTTTTCATTTTCTTAAAGCACAGACAGCACTGACATTCGGAAACTCCCAGATTTTAATCCCAGATTACACTCAAATTCCGCCTGTGATCATCACAGGCTACTCGCATTGCTTACTGTACTTGAATTCTCATTTTCTATAAGGGGCATGTCAGAAGGTTATTTAATGAAGGGAATTTTACATCTGAATCGATTGCCTCTGGAGCAACATATTGAGGGAAGACATATTGAGAGATTATCATGTCGCACAGCAACGGTGCATGTTTTAAACTCATTAGCGGTCCAGGCATTGCCTGGTGGCCCCTGGCTCCCCACATTTCCCAAGACAGTGTCGAACACCACCCGCCTTCCCTGTGAACTCTAGTTTCTCTCTAACACTGGGATTGTCCAGTCAGTCCGTGCAGTGGTAGGGAGGGAGGGCAGAGGCAGCATGCTTGGAGAACACAAGTGACTTTGGTCAGTACCTGCTTTTCTCCCTGACAATACTGCCTCTGTTGTGAGGGATTAGCTTCCTCAGACAGTCCTATGAGGACTGCGCAGTTCTGAGGCGTGAAAAGCTACCAAAATGGAGTGTTCAGCCTTGCCTGGACTCAGACTATTGTTTTGTAATAAAAGTTATAAATTGAACTTCAGCAAACAGTCTTAGTGAATAAATGGTGCAGCTGATGCTGTAGTCTTTGAGTAGAAGAGGCCTTATAGTTTCTGTCTCAAGAACGTCAGCTAACACATAACCTGAGGTCTGCACCATTGACATCTTGCACCTTTATTCCTATTTTGCTCAGTCTTTTCATCTGCTGACTGCTGTTCCCGTTCGTGTTGGCCTATGCCTAGGAAAGTATTTTCATTACTGAATAGGGGAGGCAGGGGAATTCAGATGCCTTCTTCAGAGCATAACAAGATTATAAGAGGAGTCATGAGACTCTTACCTCTGTTCATTGTTTGCATTAATTTAGACTTAGTAACGATGAAAATCCCTTTTCCCTGTTCAGTTACTGGATTCTTAAAGCTGTCAGCTTGTCCTGGTTGGAAACAGAATTTCAGTAAAACCCTCCTCAAAAGACTGCAAGAAATGTTACTAAGCCAATTTATTGTCATTAAACATTTAGTAAGAAGATTCAGTTTAAAACACCATGGGTTGGCCACCACTTCATTTAATTAACATTGATTCTGAAAGCACAATATAAATTTTAGTGCTTTTTTTAATCACTCTTCCTTTATATTCCAGTTGCACTGATTCTAAATCTTGTATGATTATAATCATCATGCTCAAAGTAAAAGGATTTTTCCCATGCCTTCCATTCCTTAAATTGTTTTTAGATTTCCCAAGGGGCACATATTGTGTAAGATTATGATGATAAAGATTTTAAGGCAATTATGTTTCTTTAGTTGGAAGCTGAAGTTAATGTTTTTGAAGGTTGCATTCCCAAGAGCCCTCGTAAAAAGAGAAGCCATGATGCCCCTCCTTTACATCTAAGTTGACCAACTGTCAAAAACAAGGCAGAAAGGCTAGCCTATATTTGTGAACCACAAGTCAATTTTTCACTTAATATATCTGCTTTTGGTTGACTAGAAGATGTCTGTAACAGAACATTAACAAACACTGTAATTTGCTGGGGTCATCCAGGTCTGTAGCTTTGTGACTCTGAGCCCTCTTAAATTATGCTATCAGCTTTCAAAACCTTATTAGGTTTAACCCATTTCGGCGCCACTGCCTTCTCGGAATCACCAATACACCTCTAATCAGAAAACCGCAGAGAAGCCAATCTGCTGCTATCAGAAACCTCAGTACAATTTTGTGTATTAATATTTCAGAAAGCATGTAGGAACACGTGCTCCCTGCTGAGCATTACAACCAGGCGAGCTACAGTAACAGTGGAGACGGATCGCCAGTAAACCTGGCCAGAGAAACTTACTGCTGTCTCTTGTCTGGCTGTGGATTTGGTAACCAAAGAAGGGAAAATGAAATGGGTTATTTGGCTTGCGATTAATACATTCCCATAACTGTCAAGTGAGATGACACACAGAAGTTACATCCCTTACAGGAACAGAAAATACCTAAAACAGCGTCTAAGGGCTAAAATTTTTGCACCATTCCCTATGGCTGATGTTACAGAGCTTTTGTTTTTTCTTCCTCTTACCATCTCTGGTGAAAAGACACTCGCGCAGTGTTTCTTAAGTGCTTCTGGGACACAAGCAACTGTGCATCCTCAGCGTGGATCAGGCTGCACAGAATATGCAAGCCACTGGAAAGAAAAAAAGGAAAGAGTTTTCCACTGGTGAGAAACTAGAAATCTCCCTGTCCTTCCGTTTGAAAGCTCATATTCAAACACAAGGGAAACGTACTTGACACCTCTTTGCTGGAGTGTCTTTTTTTCAGCGTAGCCCCAGATGAGCACGGCTTTTGCTCCGGGTGGATCAGGGCCAGGGCCGGGCGAGGCCGGGGCCTTCCTTCTCCTGGCGGGCCGGGGCCGCCCCGGGCGGCGGGCACGGGGCAGGGGCCCTCCCTTTCACTTTGCCAAGGGCGGCAGCGACAAACCTGAGGTGGCTACTGTAGCAACGGCGCTTTCCTTTTCCCTCAGGTGGTAAATGGGCTTCGTGTCGTCCTGCTTCCCCCAGCTGGGCTGCGGCAAGGCCCCCGGTACCTGCCCGGCCGCCTGCAGCACCCCTTCCCCCGCCGCCTCGTTAGCGGAGCCGCCAGTGGTGGGGGGAGGGGGGGCGGGCGCCGCGTTGGCGCCGGGCGGGGCCGGCGAGGGGCGAAGTCAGTGACCGCTCGGCGCTTCCCCGCGTTTCGGAGCATGTCGGAGGAGACGGAAAGGTCGCCGTGCCCGGGCGTGCAGGTAGAACCTCATCCCGACGCCGGGGTCCTACTTTCTTTGAGCCACCGGTTGTGCAGGGAGAAGGTGGTGGCTTTTTTAATTATTTTTTTCCCTCACTTTGGACCCGTTGCTAGAGGCGACTTCTGTTCGGGCGGGTGGCACGGCGGTGCGGGCAGGGCCGCCTCTCCTCTCCCTCCCGCCGCCCGCCCCGCCGCCTCAGAGCCTTCCCGGCGGGGGGTGGGTGGAGGCGCGAAGCCCGCTGGGTTCGCTGCCGGGCGGGAAGGGCGGGCTGGCCCTGCTTCCCTGCCCTCGTTTTAAGGAGCAATGCCAGTATTAAATCGAGTACTTCTAAACTTTCAGCTCTGTCAATTTAAAGTAAAATGAGAGCTACCGGGAATGTTGAGTGTCGTGGGAGGACTTAAGTCTTACCTGTATTAAAAAAAAACAAAACATAAAATACTTACAAAATCAGTGTTTCGCTGACTCTTGTGGTGTTCGGCGAGGCATTTTTCCTGTGGTGATTGAAAGGAAGTATTGTTTTTTATTTGGCCCAGATTTAACTTCCTTGAAAATCATCTTTCTGAAAGCTTCCAAAATAAGTAAATTTACAAACTACAAAAATACACTTTCGTTGGGGAAAAATACATGTGTACACACATAAGTTGGAGGGCCTATCTGATGCTTTAGTGTTTAGCAGCCTCGTCTTGCCCACTTTTTTGCATTAGATGGTAGATGTTAACAATAATTTGGGTTGCTGTTATGAAATCGGTTTAAGGGGTCCTTCAAGACTGTCTTTTTCATCTCAGGCTTTGTAACTGTTTTTTTATTATCATTTCCTCTAGACTAGTGCACAGAATGTGCTTTTGTTCTTTCGGACTTTGTAAATATCCAAAGAAAATAACTGAGTTTTAGACAGAAGCATGCCTATTGGACTTAGTAGGTTATGGAGACATACTGACCAAAAAAAATTAGTAAAACTACTATTTACATTATAATCTAAAAACATAGAAGTTTAAACCAAGAGTTGTGCTGACTCCAGGGAATCCAAATTTGAGATATTGCCAAAACTTGCTAAAGCTTACAAAGCCAACAAACCACTACATTTTTTTTTTTTCTTTCTCTTTTCTATATTGATGTTAATGATATTTTAAAGGGATTGTCCTGGGCAGATAAAAAAATGCATGCAATATTGTAAGAGTAAAAGTTGATGGTGCTTGGTACTTAATCCTAAACTACCTGTGGAGCAGGTGATGGTCTACTATACCAAAACTTAGATTTTTTTGAGCGCTTGTCTAGATCTGTAAGTCTTTCAGACGTACCTTTCTCACTAGCAAGTTTCCTCTGTGCCTTCATATCCTCTTTTACCACTGTCTTTGCGCTGAGATAGTGTGGTGTACTCATTCTTTGGCTTAATATTAACGTCATACAAAGTAGAAAAGATCTAGCAAGAGAGACAGATTTACCCTGATCTAGTAAGATAACTGGGAAATTGAACTGTTCATGCAGGATGTGAGAGATCTCTAGTTCTCAGTCATATCTCTTAGGGGAGTTCCCTAACACGTTTTAAGCTATTACATAAAAGGTAGTATTTGCACTTCTCTGCTTTTAAAAACAAGTGACTAATACTATTGAGCGATCTCAACAAGCAAACCCCTTCAGAACTACACTAAGCAAGGCGATCCATTTTGATCAGTTGATAATCTTTTGGGGATTTTTAGACCCCTTTTTACCTTCGGGTCAGTATTTTCATCAGGAAAGAGATTTCATCTCACTTCTTAGAGGTAAGCACTGTCTTTGACCTTACCCAGTCATTTAATAGCTCATGCAGGTTATCAAAGCGATACTGACTCCCAAGTTTGTGTCAACCAATTCTTTGCATATCATAGAATGACATCCAAGATGAGATTATTTGAAAACAGATTCTTGCTGTCTAATTTCCTTTGTAGTTTTCAGAGTGGTTGACAGTTTTGATGACCTTGGAATACTGCTAATGCCAAAGCAGGTCGTTAAGTCATGGAAGAAAAATAGGGACATTGGATAGCAGGAACCAATGTGGAGGCAGCATAAGGAGACCATGAACCTTACAGGCCCGAATATAGTGAGAATAAGTTATACCACATGCCCTTCTCCTATGTGTGCACATAGATGAAATGATTGCTTTGACTCTGAGCAAAACTAGGTTTGTCCATCTCTGTTCAAAGACCAAAGGATGCAAAGACTAAAATCGTTGCACATGTAGCATACTTATACCAAATTTTGTTCTGTACTGCCCGTGATGCAATTTTTATATTATAATTCGTGTTCATCTGAGAAAAGGAAGTTATAAGAATTAAACTTTTTGCAAGGAATTTTGAAGATGAGTGCTCAAAATTTAATATTTATTATATATTTATTGATCCATTCAGCACTTAGTTTGATAGTGGCTAAAGGAGGAAGCTTTTAGGCACCAGTTTATAATCAAAAATAGTTATAGTCAAAATGCAAAACTTTTGATAGAATCTGATAGCACCAGGAAGAAAAAAAACAACCATGTCTATCTGTAGCTAACTTGACATTCTTACCATTTTGTCAGTAATAAGAAAAAAGCTGTATATAAACATATATAAAGGAGCTGTTTTCAGGGTAACAACTTGTCTCTGGTGGTGCATTTTTTTGCGTGGGAGACAAAAATACTTGACAAAACCGTTTTTAGAAACATTTGCTAAACAAAGAAGCCAAGTAACTTTCTGGAAAGACAATGAGAAAGCTGAACAAAGGGAACCTACTTTAATATTTAGGAATTTGGAAATTTTTTTTTATTGCTAATAGCACCTTTAAAATGTAAAATTGGATCTACTAGTGCTATCCTTTTGATGAGTTGGAAAAGTAAGATTCTGTAAAGGGAAGGAGAAAGTTAATCTTTAATTCCACAATTATTCCACAGCATTATGAAGATAGCCATCTTAATGCCAATCTGACAAGAGAAAGAGATAAAGCTGTCTTATGGTATTGTGATTTTTTTTGTTCTCCGGAATGATGCTGGGGCAGGGGTAGTGGACTATAGCTTCTCACTGAACAAAGCTGAACCACCTTCTAATCTCTTATGCATAGATTTTTATGACAAGATTATGAAAATCCCCAACTCATCAGTTGTCCAAGGCTGGATCATAGAAATTCTCAAGCACACGAGGAACATCACTAGCTATGATTATAATCGTGGAACTCATTTCTTGTGTGAGTAATCCTAATACAAGCCAGTAAACCATTTTTTAATTATTTTTTTTTTTACCCACCTAAGCACCCTGATCCCATTTTCTGTAGTGGGTCTGTTGGCACGAATATGGATTAAAAGATCAGAGAAATGATGAAATGTATGAAGTCTCTCGTACCTGCTTTCTGGACAAGGCTCTACATGTCAAATTAATATCTTTGGAGAAATCCATTTCTAATCTAAGTAGAGTAACTAAAATAATCTTTCTTATGGCATAGACTGTTGGGGGGCCCTCAAGGAAAGGTCTTCTACCCCTCCACCCCCTCCTTTTGTGCAACTTAAAAGGCTTTGAAGTAGCAAATCTAAATCTCTTTCTCCTTAACTACATTTATATATAAGAAAGATCATTACATATGTGTGTACTTGTTTACAGAAGTGTTGAGGAAATATGCTCTCCAGATTGGGGGGAGGGGTGGGAGGGGTACAGATGTCACTGGTGCTTATCTTACAGTAATTTCATATTTTTGTACTCAAAAATTATCCTGATTTGATAGCATGCTAGAAAATAAACCACTTCTTAAAATAGTCTTGAGGCATAAATCTTCATGCCATGTAATAAAATATATTTTTCTCAATTAAGGAAAACATTTGCATTGCTTTTTTCCTAGCCAAAAAAGCTGGGCTAGGAGAAACACAGTTTTATTGTGCTTCCATGAGGTTCAGGCAAATCTTGTTTTGCTGAATTAAAAACCTAGGCAAGCTTGCCTTTTGTTACAACAAGAGGTAAAGGCCGCCTTCCAGATCTTGTTGGATCCTGAGAGGTCAGCATATTTAGATGACATGATCTGCATGGGGGCCTTATGTTTTTGCTTTGTCCATGGTCTCCTCCAGGAACCCTGGTTCACTTCTAACAGGGTTCTCCTGATGTGCTGCTTGGCTTCATCTTCCCAGAACCAGAGGCAGTAATATTGTCTCTGCCATCAAAGTTTCTAAGCCATGTTTTTTAATGTACATTTCAATTAATTCAATTTTTTTTTTCTTGCCCTCCACTTCCTGCAGTTTTATTTTGACTCCATTTGCTTCTCCAAATATCCTGGGAACTGTACTGTTAAAGAATGACAGAGATTTCTTTCCCTACTGATTAGGTACCCTGCTGTCTCACTGCCTTGTTTCCAGCAATGCAAAACTGATGAAAATCAATGAAGGTCTTGCACAGTTTTACATAACATTGTTTTTCTGTCATCTTTCTGGAAGCCACATCTTACCTTTACAATTTCATAATAACATATAGCAAGTTCAGAATGAGTCTGCATTTGATTGGAAGAATGCAGATAAACTGGTGTCAGTGAACTAATGTTTTGCTGTGGCTTTGTGTAATGCAGTTATTACTTACAACATAAAAGCTCATGTGGTGGTTGCATACTTCCTTCTGAGTTAATAGCATCTCATGCACTTTTCACAAGCTGAGTTGTAGTTCATGGAAAAAAAATTGATATCCTGAAAAGCACTCTGCATGTGCGACCAGTACAGGTGCACACATACAACGCTCATGAAATATGTGCTTTTTCACTGCACATCACTTGTCCAGTCTTTCTGCCAAGTATCAGCATAAGTAAGCACTTCTTGCAAAATTGCTTTAATTTCACCAATATGACTGCAAGCTTTTGGGCCTCTAACAGGCTTTTCTGCACCTTGTTCACACATCTCCTCTAATCACAAGGCTGTAAAGTTAACTCTTGTTTACACAAGTGTCTTGCCAACTGTTGTTCATAAATCATTCCTGATAAGCTGTGTAGTGAAGTAAACCGATAGAAGTGCATTTGTTAAGAAGCTTCAGAAACACTTGATTGTTGTTAACTATACTTCGGAATTACTCTTGTTCAGATGTCAAAATTATGTTGGTATCTAGCTATTGGGACAGAAGTTGGGAGATTAAGGGATTAGTTAGCTGTAAACCTGCCTTTGTAGATTTATTAGAATTAAAAGAGCTCAAAAATAGTCACGTAGTAGCCTAGAGTTTTTGATTCTTACAAACTTTAATAGCTGATAACCTGATAGTGCATTGCTGGAGTCTTATTATTGGTGTCAACAGGTGCATCAACAGTCTGTGTATTTGGGAGGATGGCAACATTTATGTATACATATAAATTACATATGCCCCCAATTTAATGTGTGTTACAAAAATAATGTGTATGGAAACAGACCATCAGTTGCTTTTCATGAAAGCTAAAAACATTTGTGGATTGTACCAATTCTTTCATTAAACCCATTTCTGAAGAAGGGATGTTTGTTTCCTTTCTTTAAAAAAAGAAAGCAATTGCTTTGGTGTAATGCATTCAGGACTGCACCTAGGCATGATATGATTTGTTATTGTTTATATGAACAGGTTTAGTTACTCTTCAAAAATGGTCTTTTACATGGTCTGGAAGTTAGGAGTTTTCCATACAGATATCTAATTTGTGTTAATTTCTGTAAAAACAGGATATTTTTGTACAACTGGTAAGTAAAAGCAATTTCAGGTAACAGAAAAGCATTCTTTTTTTCAGAATTTTCAACAAGCTGTCAAAAAATTCTTTTGGGTGTTAGAGGATTAGAATTGAGAAAAGTTTCTAAGCCTTCTTTTTATACTGTGTACCCCAGTGCCTAAAGCACTTGCCTGGCTGTTTTTTAAACCTAAATCTTACTTCTAAACGATAGTAATGTTAAGGTTTTTTTAAAAATACGTCAATACTTAGAGGCAGATTGGGCCTTTTGAAAGTCATTAGACTGTAAATACCTACCTACTTATTTAAATATGTTCCTATTGCTAGAAGCTAACCCTAGGAGGTTAAGAGGATGCCAAAAGTTAAACAGACCATTCTCCTTTTTTTTTTTTTTTTTTTCAAAAGTCCCCCACCCTTTTTCTCATATAACTGGAAAGCCTTCTGACAGTGTAGAGATTAAGATTCTTGCTTTGTAATTTTACTGCGTGAAATAGTTCCTTTATGATGTGATACAATATTTGGGATATTGTAACAATTAATTTGCACTTGCAGTCCATATGACACAACAGTACTGTGTCTGGTAGGATGCTTTTGCATCGTTGATTACATGACCAAAATTTTTTCTGATTGTGAAATGTTTTCAATTGGGTATGCTTCTCAAGAGATCTTGAACCCTCATCCCCTGCAAAGTCAACAAAACAAAATCTTTACAGATGTCTTTGTTAGTGTAGATTCTCTTAGTTGCTTAAATAACACAGGCAGCTGTTAATTATTATTTTAAAACTGATTTTTCCTGTTTACATATTATTACTCCAGAACAAGAGCTTTATGTCTTGTTGAGGCTTCTTGCACATCGTTGACTTCCATTCACATCAGAGGAAATTGAGTTGCATGCAGTACTCCAACTAAATTGTTCGGTATTATTCAGTATTACCTTAAAAGATAATATAATGAAATTTAGCATCCAGCCAAAGTCTGAATAACTGCTAATGGTATCCTGTCAGAGTGAATCAGAAACTCAATACTGGACAGAGCAGTAAGTGTTACTCATTTTTAACATTGCCAGCAGAAATAACGGAACAAATGGGAAGGTACAGCACTGCTAGTTATCTGTGTAATTGGCACCACCTAAAGCTGACCTTTAGGTTTCCAAAGCATTATGTATATTTTGGGTGCACAGCAAGAAGGGAAATAATGAAATTGACAGGCTGGACTCATCACTGAAAAAAATATATAATCCATTTTACATTGACACATAATTCTTTGAGATTCTGGAAGCCATCCAAAATCCATTTTAGTATTTTCAGACAAATGGCTGACACTTTAATGATCAGCTATTTAAGGTCAACAATTTAAAACAGAGTGGTCTACTTGTTCCAAATGAAATTTAATGTTTGAAAAGGAGTTTAGCGTTCAGCTCTATGTGCAGCGTCTGAAAACATAAATTGACCTCCTAGAAGGAACATGTCTGCATACGTATCCATTTACATGCACATCTCATGGTGTTAATAGTGTCATAAAAGTTGATCAGTTTGATTAGATGCATTTATCGTTCTCTAATAATGTACACAGTGGCATGTGCATTATCTTATGAAAGTTTTACTTCATGAAAGGCAAGCTGGTTATAAAATGTTCTGTCTGCAGTGACATATTGAAAGACACATGGTGTGTACACCCAAATCACATATCAGATCTGGCTTTTCTAATTAATAAACATTGTGGCAAAATTTTGCTCTAGGCAGATTTTGACTTCTACTGCATATGTTTTTAAAAGTATGTTCCAAATGCTGGTCTGTCATGTTGTATCATTCTTTATTTCATAACTTTGTAATGCCAACAGATTTTTGTAGGTGTACTGCCTGCTGAAAAACAGCGTCTTGGTCAATACAATTTATTTAAATGCAAAGAAAGCATTAGCTGCGCTTAATATCATTCTCAGCATTACACATAACTGAACCAATGCTTTATTATGCTCCAGTGGCGATATACAAAATAATACTTGCAGCAGGATGAGGTATAGTTCACAGAATTTCACAGTGCTTTTAATGAGAATAAAACTAAAGCTTAAGAGAATTAATTGCAACGTTGGATGTAGAGCACTTTGGATTATCTTTCTTGATCATTTGATTGAAAAAACATTTCCTACACATGCTTTCTCAATACAAGATCAGATAATTACAGTTGAGTAAATGCCTCAAACAAACCTCTTGTGTTTACACTGAATAAAACAATATTCTAAATTGCCCTTACCTGTGCTTATACTTTCTCCCTGCTTGCCCCAGCTGTTTTAATGAATACCGTAATGTGAAAAAAGTGTGCAGGAAAAGCTGCTTTCTCAAAAACTTTTCGGTAATTGTTTTTGAAGTTATTAGTCTCAAAAGACAGTAATTGCTCAAGAAATACAATTATAAAAAGTTGCTTGGACCAGTCATACTATAGTTCACATAGTGTGTGTCCAGTCCTAATTAAAGACATAATTAAAGATCTCTGGACACTAGTTTAGATGATGTGATAAATATTATTCAAGTATGCTAGCTAAAACTGCCACCACACATTTAGACAATACAAAATGGGGAACAGGTGAACAATTCCTTAACCTCCTTTCTCGGAGACGGTGACATGGTGCCAGATTTTCACTGGGAGCCTGGAGAAAAGTTACGGCGTGGTCCTGCGATTGGAATCCCCCTCTAGTGCTCACTCAGCTTGAAGTGACGGTGCTTTGAGCAGGGGCCTGAACCAGGGGACATCCAAAAGTCCCTTCCAAACTAGATTATTCTCTGATTTTTGTGATGACCAGCTCCCACCCCCATAAAGCAAAATCATAGTAGTGAATTTGCTTCATTCTTCTGAATCTGCCTTTTTTCCTCAGTTGCTGTCCCATTAACTCAACTCGGAAAGTAATAGTCCTGCTCAGCTGTTCTGCTGGTGGGACTCGCAGAGGCAGTTGAGCTGGGTTAGGCTTTGTGGAAACCACTTGCTTAAACCGCATTGATTATCAGCCTTTTTTTTCAGTTGTAGAACAGCACATTAGTTGTCTTAGTATTTGATGTATTTAATTTTCATCCTGTTGCTGCACACTGAGAGGAGTAATCATACCCTTTTAACTGATGGCATTTAATTTAATTGCCCGAGTCTGGATCTCGATTGCACCCTGGAGCTGATGGTGTGTCAGCAGCCTCACTCCTGCCTGCGCTGGAAGTGGGGTGCGTAGACCTGGCAACCTGAAGCTCCCACAAACGCATAGCGATCTTGTGTACGCTATGTACGGTACCTTGTGGTGGTAACTGAGCTGTCTGGAAATAAGACAAGCTTTGCAAATGCGTCCTTCCCGAAAGACTAAATCCTTGGTCAAAATGCAAATAAAATGCTTCAGTAGACAAATCCATTTGTTTAGGCCTAGTTCTGCATGACCCCCTGTTTTACAGGGAGTTACTCTCAAAGACCTTGTCCAGATTAGGAAGGCACTGCTCTCAAATGGTACCGTACTGATGCAGTGAACCCGTTTAATTCATTAATTGCTTAGCTGGTATGAGGTGGTAAGCAGTTGCGTAGGGGAGTGTGAGCTCCATCGTTTGTGGTGTCGGTTCTCTCTCTGCTGGAGCGGGGGGTGGGCCTGCAGCACAAGGCGGGAGGTGCAGCACTCCCCGAAAGCACCTGCCTGCGACTGCCAGAAGGACGACTGGCTGCACCTTCAACGTTCTTTAAACAAGGGGGGGCCTGCAGTAGGGTGAGGAGTGCTTACGCAAGCTTAACTAGCCCTGTTCAAAACAATAAACTTCCGCAACTTTCTGTGCCTTGATGAGGCAAAGAAATGGACAGGAGAATCTTAATTCTTTTTGTGATATAGAATGGATGAGTCACCAGGAAAAAATTTGAAAAAGTGAGAACACCAGGGTTTGATTGAGAGGTGTTACTATCTTCATACTTCTTAGAAGTATGTTAATGAAATAAATAAAATCGCTATACGTAAATATACAAAGATGATGATAACTATAAAAAAATCTTCCTTTAGCACTTTTACAATAGATCTTGATGTTAAATATTATTTTTTTGGCATGATGATACGCAGTCTGTTTAACATCTCAATACTAAAAGGACTAAGGACTCATGAAAAAAAGTTATTCACTAAATTTCCCATAAATTCATATCTTCTTCAGTTGTTTACACCTATTCACAGTGGATGCAAAACAGTGTTAGATTGTAATTATCTCCTTGTGTGAAACAGTGCTAGTGTTTTATCATTTACACTTTGCCTGGGTGTAAATTACACGGTCAGTCCCAAAACATTCTCTCAGGAGTGGATTACATGAAGAAAACTTGAGAATGAGGTCATCAAAGTAGTAAACTCTTAATTCATAATTTGAGTGTCAGTGTCCTGCCTTTGTTGAAAACAGTTTGTGTTTTTTTCTACTGTCAGTGGGGAAAAAATTGAAAATGAGGGGTTTATCTGAACTGCCTGAAAGGGATTATAAAGAAAGGATGGAAGAAGTTATTCACTGTTTCTTTTGGTTTGCATCAGGTTCAGGCAGTTGGCTCTGCAGTTATGTCCCAGTTGTGCTTTACAATTAATACTGCTTCGCTTTCTGCATATGGAGCTACCTGAGTGCTCCACTGTCAACACTATGGGAAGCTGTAGCAAGATCCTATATGTCATAGGAGGTAACGTGTTAGTCTTACTGAATACATCAAGCAGATCACGGGCTGAAGAGCAAGATGGTGCTTAATTACTTAATTATCACCTTTTTTTTTTGTTCACCCAGACCTTGTTATAGTTCCACATTGCTAAAGGACTGCTTAGGGACAGACTGCACCAAGAAAAGTGCAGATGCTGTCTTATGTCAGTGCTGTAATTTATGTTTTCTTTTCTCACCTTATGTTGTGAGAAATAATCATCTTTATTACTGGAAGTGCTTTTGGTCTTTGTTTTCATATCACATCTTGGATTTTGATTTGAACGGTTCTGTTTTTTAAAAAAGGGGCTCGGACAGCCAACAGGTGTTGGTAGGGGTACGCAAAGAATTTTGCGATGTGTTCAGTGGTGTGGCTTGGTAATGGGTAAACTTTGTTGCTGTTGCAAGCTCTCTGAATACACAAAAAAGACTTCAGTATCACAGGGTTAAGCAACATGCCCATGAAGAATGTGAGCGGTTCTGCTTTTGGCAAGAACGCTGAGGATGAAGCTATTTTAAGCTTGCTTCTGAGGAACCAGTTGCAATTGAACAGGTTAGTAGTTAGGATGAAAGTAATTGTGAAAACCAAGATAGCATATCTAGAGAAAGAAAATATTTCAAACAGTAGAAATCTGGATTAAAAAAAATCCATGAAGTTAGTATCATTAGTTGAAGTTAGTATCTATTAGTTGGTATATGAAGAATTCCTTGAGGAAAACATTTCACTGGGAGTAAAAGAAGATAGGGTAGAGAGATGGCAGTTTTGAAAAGGGAACATCCCAAAGGCACAGAAATGGTCTGTTTGGTGTTGAAAAGGAGAGCAAGATACCAAACATACATTTACCAGGGCCTTTCAGTGACCTGAAAAACAAAGCAGAATTGTACAAGAACATGGAAGAAGATATTGTTAAGAATGGATATAAAATAATAACATAAGAATGTTTGGACAAGTTAAGGAATATTAAGGGTTCCAGAAATACTCTGAAATCACATTTGAAAACAGGGAAAGCTAAAGGAAAGTACGGCTCTAGTGCCTAACCAAGTGAATAAGGAAATAATGGGTGAAATAAATGAGGCTGAAATGTTTAATGTCTTTGCTTTCTAATTTTTAAATTATTGGTCATCTGGTCACCAGCATGATCACAAAGCAATTTCTATTAACTATTAGGGCAATGAAAATAATAGGTCTAGGATATTTAAATAAAATACACATCTAAATCGGGATAATGTGATGAAATTTATAGTAGGCTAGCTGTGGAGTTATCTGAAAAACTCTCTGAATTCTTAGTATTTGAAAATGATCATAGGGTCCATAGGACTTTACGTGAATGGAGGACATCTGGCACACTTACAGAAGCAGAGGAAGGAAGGTCTAAAATTCTGAACAAGTCAGACTAATATCGATAACAAGGAAAACTTTGAAATAACTTAAGCAATTAAAAAGCCTCCAAAGCTGAGAAGAAACACCCTGAGCTGTTCTGCCAAAAACATTATGTCAAAAGCATTCTAATTTCTGTCTTGACAGAATATTCGTTCTAATGGGCCTATTACAGAGAAAAAGTTACGAATTACTGTGATTGGACTATAACATTCTTATAAGCAAGAAGGGGAAATAGTACCTGTATTAAAGTTAAATGCACAATGGTGTATTCCTAGAGTAGCTCCTGCAGTATAAATAGGCAAACGTAAGTGGAGCATATCAAGTATTTTTTACTTCTCTTACTGATTTGATGACAGAATGGGGAAAATATTCTAGTAAAAACTGAGCCCCAGTACTTCTGTGATTCTTGCTAGTATCAGAGAACCTGGGGACTCCCAGTGCGTAGTAACACTTGTACATTTTAGGACAGGTCCAACAGAAGCTTTATTGACTATGATCGTAGGAAGAGAACACTCCCTCCTCTGCTCCCTGCCAAGGGAGTGCAGACTCCCCACCTGTCTACTGTTTCAGGAAAAAAAAAGGGTGATAAAACCCAGTCATTTCGATGTTAACAAAGCCAGTATCCAACCCTGGGAGGGATGGACTCCTTAAATAGCTTGCTAACTGCCACAATTCGAAGAAGAAATCAAACAGAAGATAGAGAGGGTTCTCAGTGGAGCAGGGGCATCTTCCACTAGACCAGGTTGCTCAAAGCCCCATCCGACCTGGCCTTGAACACTTCTGGGGATGAGGCATCCACAACTTCTCTGGGCAACCTGTTCCAGTGCCTCACCACCCTCATAGTGAAGAATTTCTTCCTTCTATCTAATCTAAATCTACCCTCTTTCAGTTTAAAGCCATTACCCCTTGTCCTATCACTACATGCCCTTGTAAAAAGTCCCTCTCCAGCTTTCTTGTAGGCCCCCTTCAGGTACTGGAAGCTGCTATAAGGTCTCCCTGGAGCCTTCTCTTCTCCAGGCTGAACAACCCCAACTCTCTCAAGCCAATTCCTTATCCACCGAGTGGTCCATCCGTCAAATCCATGTGTCTCCAATTTAGAGACAAGGATGTTGTGTGGGACAGTGTCAGATGCTTTGCACAAGTCCAGGTAGATGACATCAGTTGCTCTTCCCTTATCCACCAACGCTGTAACCCCGTCGTAGAAGACCACCAAATTTGTCAGGCATGATTTGCCTCAATACTAGTAAGTCTAGTATCTCAGTCAACGTGAGACATTGCATCGAACGACAGACAACATGTTTTTTCATGAAGTGTAAAAATGAAAGCCTGTTTTCCTTGATCCCTGTACTGCAGTAATTTCAGCTCTTCCTTTATTCACTTTGAAGTTTATAATTCTGTAATGCTTCCAGTTGCCCAACTATCCCTTTTCAGCCAGTACAAATTCACTACAAATCTCAGCTTGTCCTTGTGTCCCTTAATTAAGAGTACATCTTTTTGTCTGGTTAACAAGCATATGCATTCATGTTGGCCACTAAGAAGACACAGCTAACGATGTCACACTTGCCTTTTCACGTTGGAAACATTTAACGTGGCTATTTTCCCTATACCAGTTTTTCAGACTCTTACTGATTTTTCACAAACAAACCTTGTAGAAACTTTGTCTTTTTGATATCTCTATCCTTCTGTCACACTGGGTTAAAATTGGCCAATAAATCATAGCTTACTAAGGAAAATAAGCACAGAATGCAATTCCAAAAAAGTTTTGGGAAACTGGCTTTAAAACCCTAACAAGCATCAATCCTGCAGCTCTATTTTAAAAGTGGTGGCAGAAAATCCAGAGGAGAAGTAGCATCATTTCAGTTTACCAGTTGGAAGTTGATAGATGAAAAAACTTTGCAAATCTACAGCTAAAAGTCTAAGTCAAAGCTGAGACCTGAAACCATGTGAAGATGTGTGATTGATAAATAGAGTGTACACAACAGTGTAGCAGATAAATACCTGGTTTTCCTCGTAGTAGATTGGTTGTGCTTGAGAAGCAGACGATTCAGTTCTTTGAAACAAAACCTGATGTCATTTGTGTGAGCTTAAAACAAAAACGTTTGATTAGTTGTTTAAATCGTGAAGGCTAAAGCAGTATATTCAAAACCAAAAAAGGGTGTCTTATCTGCCTCCCCTTTTTATGGGGCTTGTCCCAGTCATAAACAAGTGAAGCAACAGAAGAGGCAGGAGGTTCAAGCAAAAAACCTCCCATATCCTGTTATTTCATAGGATAGAATCCCTTAAAATACCATAAAGATTAAAAGTTATGATACAAGCAGAAAGGAAGGAAATGAGAGAGAAAAGGAAACTTCTGACATTTTAGAGAGAGCTTGAGAGGGTACTTAAAAACCGATGTGGTGCTGGAGAACTCTTATCAGTGCAGTTAAGATGTAGAGGTAGTGTAGAAAAGATGTGCAGGAGGAAGGTACCTGTGCATTGAGTAGGTAAAACATGGGGAAATGTTCTTCCCTTGCTCAAAACCAGTATTTCTTCATCCATGTCTGTTTTAACTAATATGTACAATACAAATGACTAGCTAAAATGCTGTTTATTGCCCTGTCGTTGTATAGCTTGTTGGCCTAAATATCTCATGCACATGCCACAAACATAAAACTGTTTAGTTAATATTTCTTTGGCAAAACCCCAAAGTATTAATGAAATTTTAATTTGTTTTGGCAAATTGTGCATTTAAAAAATTACTTTTACTGGGGTGTTATGGATTAAATTTACATGACCACTGGAAAATAGAGATAAATGGCATGCTATTTTTATAATATTTTATCTGCTTAAGTCTTCTATATCTTGGTTAACTTTTATTATTTTGCCATGGGAATAATATCTATTTTTTACCATTTGCACCTCCAGGTTTTCTTCTCATCTTCTGCCAAAATAATTGCCACATGTAACTCCTAAGTTTTCCTGAAGTGTAGGGCTTTATACAAGAGCAGCTTGTTTAATGCCCAACCAGTCTTAAAAACACCATTGTCAGGAAATCTGCAGAATGTTTCTGGGTGATTGTATTGTTGTCATCTGTTTACAGTAATTTACATTTGAATGACCTATTGATCTGTTTCAGTGGGATCGGGAGTAGGCTGTTAGGTGTAACAATGTATCTAAAATAATAGCTTCACGCCATTTTGTGTGCCAGAAATTGCATCTGATGAGGAAATCTGTATCATGGGATACAACAGACCTGTGAGATACTTAAGAGCCCCCTAGATATTTCCATCCTAGGTTATCTTGGTCCTGAGTATCTAATTCATGATTTTGTACAATAGAGAAGAAGAGAGCCAATGATACTGGATGTGCTTTGCATGTCTGCTAAACACATTTCACCGCACTACCTTGATTTATGTACTATTTCCCCTTCCCTAATTCAGAGCTAATTAAAGTCTTTTGACTGCTTTAAAGATACAAACTGCTTGCCTTTTTTTTTTTCTCAACAGTACTGAGATACTTCGAAAGAAGAAAAGAAAAACCCACACTTACTTATTGCCCCCATAAACTGCATACCTTATCAGATATGTGAGCTTTTATGTTCTATAATATTCTCCAGCTTCTGCCACTGATAAACCCATTGCAGACCCAAATACTGCTTTAAAGGCAGTTTCTCTCACCTTTTTAACTGCTACTTGTGTCCCAGGAGAAGATGGCAACTGTCTGAAAAGGAATAACATAGAGGGGAATATTCTTCTACTTCTGATCTGAATGTTCCTCATCTGTGTATTACATGTAAAATATGAAAGTGTATACTTAAAGTATGTATGTTACATTGCACTTCCACGACGGATTGCCTGGCTATTTCGTCATTAGGTCCAACTCAGTAAAGACAACAGTTATTCATTGGCTTTTTTTATTTCTTAGCTAACATGGAAGCCAGAGAGATTGCTTTTCCTCCTGCCCCTCCACTCTGAGTATCTTACTGGTGTGAGGGTTGGGACTTGACTTGACGAATGCCTGGGAGGCATTGGCTGTGCTTAGAAGAGGAAATATTACTGATGACAAGTGAAGGGTTATTCTGATGTAGGCAAAATAGCTCAGTGTCCTTTTCAATACACTGTATAATCCGTTTTAATGCCACCTGAGAGAGAAATGTTTTCTTACAGTAGAGCTTTAGTGAACCGGTCAATAGAGATGTTACTGGACAAACACTTTCAGGTTATCTCTGAAAATTTCATGAACTCCCCAACTGCTAACTTCAAATCTTAAACTAAACAAAGGATCCAGATCTCTTAAAGAGATTTATAAATTTATAATCTGGAAATGTAAATCTTAACTACAGCTATTCCAAATTTGATCTATGAGTAGTGTAGGTTAGGAAGAACAGTTTTAGGAATAAAAAAAGACTATGTTAAAAAAAAAAAGTAGTCATGAGGGTTTTTCTTCTTAGCTCTTCTTTTATCTTAGTTTTTGGTTACATAAGCTCAGAGCTTTAAAATAATTCTTTACTAGAGAAGCAAACTTAAGCCAACTTGCCAATTTAAATATTTGATATGAGCTCTCACTTGCTTTGGAATAGTAATTCCATGAAGAAGAGGTTACTTTTTGCAAGTGGAAATGCCTCATGTTGGTGAACAATATATTAAAGTGGATTAATAGCAGTATTAATATTATGGTGGACCAGGAAAAAGACAGTTTGCAGAAGAGGACTTGAATTTTAAAGTAATGTTTGTAAGGCAGCGTATATTAAAGGAAATCTTAAGTCTTTTCAAGCCATTTTACTATATTGACCAGCTGTGTTTCTTCTGGATTTATGGGAGCTAGTTGTTTTTGTGCTTGTATTTGAATAACATGATAGCGCTCATAAAATGAAATAACTGAGATCCCAGGCAAGTGGATTTTAGCGTCAAAATATTAAAGATATATAGGCTACCATCTTTTAAAAGATTACAGAATTAATCATTATATCCATTTTGCCTTTAATGTTCTAGCTGGTTTTTTATTCTTTTTATGGAAGACAGATGTACCCCTTAGATGCTATACTTTCTGCTTGTACTGCGCAACTAGTATGTTTTGTTAATATCAAATGGTACGAAGACAGTGTGATGTATAAGAGCTTGTAGATCTTGAGATTATTTGAAGAGGCAAACAAAACACCTGTCCTGTCAAACATCTAAGTCACCGGGCTGTTCAGAGGTTCTCTTAAAGAAGATCCAAAGAATGTAAGAATGATGTTTATGAAGATCAAGTAGTGATATTTTGTCACAACTGTGTGTCTTACAGCAGTGCTTTTCTTTATCGCTCCAAAGTGCAAATCCTCACAGGGATTTTCATATATATATATAAACACACTACTCATTCAGGATCAGGAATCAGGGACTTCCTGATGTTACAGTCTGGCAGTTCTGGTCACTGGAGCTTGTTTCACTTCCCAAACTAGCCCTTACAGCCAAACGGGGAGCTACATTGTCAGTATTTTCTATTGTGCTTGTATATACTCAGTATATAAAGGTTGTGGTTTCTGTGAAAGTCTGTTCTGAACTTGGTTTCATGAGTCACTGAGTTCAGGAACAGACTATGATGAAGTTAGCCAGTTGCTTTAGCTCAGCCTTGGTTAACATAAAATAAAAATATCTTTGTTTTTTTTTTCTTTTACAAGATTGCAGAATAAACACAGTTGAAAAAATTTTATACAGGTACAGATAGAGGACAATGAAAAACAAAACTGTATTTACTAAATATATAGATTGGCTCTGTGTTTTTTTTTCACTTTCTATGCATATAGCTGACAAGTTGACAGATGTTTTACAGATGTTCTGTAGGCTGATGATCTGATTTTTTTGCAACCTTGTGATGTCAGGTCTCCCTCATGGAAAGGAGTTGCAGTTTGGAGGATCCACACTTTTTGATGTATAACTTGCATATCTTTCATTTAAGGGGATTTACTTCCTCTCTTCTCTTTTAAGAATGCCTTAGTCTTTAATATTACGAGAAATCAGTTTCAACTGTTCTTTATGCTTTAGCAGTAGAAGCATTAATATCCATTGGGCATTGGTAGATGCCATTGTCACCTATCCAAGTAGGTTAAGAACTAGGCAAGCCAAAAATGTATCGTGAAGGCAGTATGACACAAAATGTTCTTTTTAATTGGCCTGGATAATGTGAGAGTAAAACCTTTCTGTGTATTTCTGACATTTGTATTAGATATAAAGATGGACATTGCCAGTCACGCCTAATACAGCCCTATAAATGGGATTAAGACAAGCACTCCATTACTGGCTGTCTTTTGAGACATGATATGATGGTTGGTAACCAGTCAATTTGGGGTGATACCAGGGCTGAGGTTCTGACTGATTTCCTGAGTGATATGACATTACGTTTACTGAAATAACTTCAGTTTAAAACCACTTTCAAATATCAGTTCCTTAAGTGATAAAAAGAATGTTATTGCTAACATGCTTGGGCTTAAAAGTTGAAACTCTTGCTGTTCTTTGATCATCTAAAATGCTAATGTGTTGAAGGTACATGCTTACAAGTATTTTTCGTATAAATATAACCTATTATATAGTTGCCAATATGATTTTTATGTAAATGGTGGAGTATGATGTTCAGAAGTGGAGGGCATTCAGGCAATAACAGTTTTTAAAATCGGAAAACACTTCACTAATGTAAGTCCCTAGTTTATATAATCTTGGACATATTAATTCATTGACCTGCAATGCTTAGCCCTCTATGCACTAATCAGAAAGAAAAAAAAAAAACAACCCTCTTTAAAACTAAGTGAAAAGAAATTATGATGCTTTTGTTGTTGTTGTTGTTGTTGTTTATACATTAAAGAGTTTGAGGCAGAAAAACACAAAACACCCCATGGACAGAAAATAGTAAACTTTCTTCAGTTTCTTGATACTCGGAACTGCTACCTTACTGCATATTCTCTTTATCCATGCTACAGAAAATAGGATCATCAGGCCAAAATTTATTTTTTTGTCTCTCTACACTTTGTCTGAGTTTTCTGTAACTCAGATAAGATAAACAAAAATTAAATATTTGCTAAACCAGCAGTGAGTCCTATCTGAGAAAAGGGTGACTTTCTAGGATGCAGACCCTGTTGAAAACTTCCCTTAGAGGGAGACAGATTTCTGGAAGAAAATGGTAACTAAAAACAAAGTTAAAACTACAGTTACAAAAAAGTAAGGCATAGTTAAAATATAAACAACTATTTTTAACTGTACAATTAACTAAGGATTAAATACTATCAGTATAAGCATATATAAACAAATTGTTCAATCTAATAGAATAAATCATGAATAATAGTTCAAGGCCACCTTTCCAACTGGCTTTTCCTTGGAACACACCTTTTCTTGCATTCTGTTTATGTACAAGTCCATTAGTTTTATCAGTCAGGTAACAGCAACATCTGTTTCTGTGTGCAGGTGGAAAGCTAATGTGTGACCTTACGTCTTTATTCAAAGAGGGATGGAACTTCCTTTGTATTTGGCAGTGAATGTCAGTACTTAAAAAAAAAATGACATCAACTTCTGTAATAAATACTGTGATTGAGTTAACTTTGTGTTGCTAGGTATTGAAAATCTATGTGAAATACAGATATTTTATGAATTTGATATGTAATTGTGCTGTAGATGAGACTTCTGAAATTCAGGTTTGCAGCAGTGGAACAGTTGACCATCTATTCTGATGAAAAGTGAATTTCCACACCGCAATATTCACCTCTCTAAGTAGAGACTGATGAAAGTTTGAATATTAATGGTAGGATGAAGACTTAAACTTTTCCAGAGAAAAATAAAGGGTTTTTAGTTCTTAATAGTCTTTAATTAGAACTCTGAAATAATTAATTTATGCAGTACATGTGTAACTAAATACTAAGAAAATGAATATTATTTAAGACATCACTATAATTCACTGTATTTCTCATATTTGTTACATGGTCAGTGACTTAGAAGCCTGCTTTGATTTCTTTCTGAAGCCTTTGAAGTTTCATTAGTTAATTGCTTAAGGTAACTGTAAATGTTTAAAACTGCATGCTAGCAAATAACTAAGTGGGAGTATAAGTTTTTTCATTATGAACATGTTGAACTGAAGGTCCATCCAAACTCTTACCTGCTTTCAGAATTACAGTTGATACATATTATGCTTCTACATTGACTAACTACTGTAAAATACCCAATAGAACTCATGAGGAGAAAATTCAAGTGGAGATTTCTTCAGTGAAATGTGCTGTAGAAAACTGAAGATTTCTGTGCATACACAGGGCAATGGAATTCTCTAAAGGAGCAATAAACACATGTATTGAGTTAATTAATGAGCTTTCAAATGAGTAAATTATTCTTCCTACATGTAAAGACATACCGGTATAAATAGAAATAAAGTGGAAAATATGGAACTTGGGGTGGGAGGAGAGGGGAAGGTGTATTTGTTGTTCCTCAACAGATAAATATAGAAAAGACCTTTCAAAAATGCATACTAAGGCAACTGTATTTATCAATAATTTAGAGGCAAGGATACAATAGTTTTTTTCTACATTTGCAATGCATTTTAGAAAGAAGTCTTGAAACGGATTTAAATTACAGAAGCAGAGACTTCAGACACTCAACCTTAACTCAGCCCTGTAGTGACACCAGGAGGAAAAAGTCTAAAATCACTTTCCTCCAAGCTGGCATCTTGGTCACTAAAAGGCTTTTATCATGTCTTCATGCTTAATGCATAGCATCAGTAACAGGAGCAAGCTGATGCCTCTCATGTCTGTTCCTACATGTTTGAAAATCTTTTACATTAAACGTTATCTAGTTTTTCGTATTCATGTACTGCTTCGTTTTGCCCAAATTTTCATATTGTTCTAATAGCTTACCTTTTAAATTATTGGTAATTGTAATTACACCTTAAGTCTAGAAATACCTTTATATTGTGTGCAACACACAGATATACTCTCCGATACATATCTTTTGTATACTAGATACTCACTTGTGTAATTTTTGCAGGAAAATTGAATATATTTTATATTTTGAGCATGATCTTGCTTTACTTTCAGTGGGAGAAATAGATTACTATTGGATTTAAAGCATTGTAATTAAGCATGGCCACAAACAAATACAAAAATCCTGAGCAGAGGAAGAATAGTGGTTTTGTTTTATACAGCAGATTTTGACAACTCCAACAGACTGAACTCATGTATGTGCTTTAATCTTACTTTGTGCTGTAGTCATGCTTCCAAACTTGAATACCTCCCCTGTTAAGAAGTCAAATGTATGAACTCTGTATGTTGATATTCCAGTGGCTTGGGGACTTTGAAGGATATGATGTTGCTCAGATGACATTAGTGTGTAATTTCCCAAGAAACAGGAGTAGCCTAATGGTATTCCTCTGGCCGTCTTTGTCTGAATGCCAGTATTGTTCAAGGAGCACCAAAAATGCCTTCCTCTTACAGACTGTGAGCTTGCATATTAGAAGCTTCATACTCTTTCCTTTTCAGTTTTCCTCATATAAAATTGGTTGGTTAGGGAAGAGCAGGGAACCACCCTCACCTGTCTCTTTTGTCTGACCAGGTAGAAGATTTGAGTCCTCAAAGTATTTTCTTGACTTCCGTTCTCCAGATCTCACAGGAGGAAGTAAGATTTTTTTGGTTTTAAGTTGTTGCTAGCAAAGAATCTCATAATACTTGAATTAGAGAAGATTAAAACCTAGCAGCAGGAGCTCACAGTGAAGGAGATGGACAGTTAGAGAGGAGGAGAGGTTGGGCAGTTTCCACTCTGTCCTGCAGTCGTGAGGGCCCAGAAACCCTTTGTTGTGTTTCACCTCCTCCTGCATCCTCCTGAGGTCTCTGCCCTTACCTGCTCCAGGATCCTTCGGCACTTCATAGCCACTGATAACTTAGGCATTCTGCGAGGAGGAACAGGGCAGAAAGGGCTTTGGGGGAGAAATGAGAGCATTGGGTCGAATAGAATAATGCATAAATTAATGCATGTGATCTAGTGTGAGGGTAAAACACCAAACAGGCAAATGTTGGGTCTGGTGCACAGCCTAAAAATCTATTTCTACTAAATGTATTCTTTTTATGGTCATAGTTGTTTTCTGGCATGCTATCTCATGATCTGCAGTGTGCTTGCTTATTATTTTAAAAATATTTTTGCACTGTAGATTGTATTTATGTAAAGCTCTGCTTCTGAGTGCTGCAATTTCAATATGAAATTTCTGTAAATGTTAAGACTGTAAGGTTTAAACACTGCTTAGCTCCTAAGGTGATATGTATATGTCCTGGTTTCTTCCTAGTAGCTGGTATAGTGCCGTGTTTTGGATTTAGTACAAGAGTAATGTTGATACCACACTGATGTTTTAGTTGTTGCTAAGTAGTGTTTTTAGTAGTCAAGGACTTTTCGGCTTCCCATGCTCTGCCAGGTGCACAAGAAGCTGGGAGGGAGCATAGCCAGGGCAGCTGACCTAACTGACCAAGGGATTATTCCATACCATATGATGTCACGCTCCATATATAAGCTGGGGGGTTGGCCGGGGAGGGGCGATCGCTGCTTGGGGACTGGCTGGGCATCGGTTGGCAGGTGGTGAGCAATTGCATTGTGCATCACTTATTTTGTATATTCTATCATTATTATTATTATCATTATTATTTTCCTTTCCTTTTCTCTTCTATTACACTGTTTTTATCTCAATCCATGAATTTTACTTTTTTTTTCCGATTCTCTCCGCCATCCTGCTGCGGGAGGGTGGAGGGAGTGAGCGAGCAGCTGTGTGGTGTTTGGCTGCCTGCCACAATGGTATAGAACACTTCCACAAAAGAAATGGCAAATTTTGTTGGATAGCCATAACTGACAAACATGATACGACTCAGATTTGCCGCTTTCCCCCATGCGCTTTATGAGGTGATGCAAACATATTTCCAAGTTCTGTGAAGGAAGTCTAAAGGATTGATAACAGTGATAGCTTTATTTGAGCAGAGTGGTCAGTGAACAACCAGGTATATTTTTTGTTTCAGCAATGAACTATTGATAACCTACCTTAAAATAATTGAATAATTGCCTGAACTTCATAATCATTTAGTATCTTTTTTATTAGCAAATAATCACTGGCAGTTTTGCTTTTTCAGCACTGTCTAATGCTTCATTTAATACCTCATAAGCAGCTTCAAGTATGAAACTCCTGGTTTGCGAACTCAAGATATGTGTATATTAACAAAAAAATCCACCATGTACTACTACTTTGACCCTAATATAGTACACGTATTTTAGAATTGTATGAAAAGTCTAGTAATAGGATAAATAGCTAAATTCACATTTTCAGGATTGAAGTATTCCTCGTGGACTAAGAAATTGTTTTAATTTCTCCTCATTTCAAACAGTATAATTAGCGACTCTCTTGCTGTTTTGAGAGCAGGCTTTCTATATAACTGAGCCGAATAATTCTTTTGAACTTTAAACCTGCAGCTGTGGCTTACCAGACTGCAAGCCACCCTCACCTTCTGCTTTCCCACACTCACTAATAACCTTCTTAAAAGTAAATAAGTAGTGCAAGTAGAATTTAAACTAGTCCAGCTGCCCCCATCTCTGAACTAGTCAAGTGCTGGGAGATGGGTCAACTTCACCATCTGCATCAGATGAAAAAGCACGATGAACAAAGGTAAATGTCACATACGTTTTGATGACATGACAGCCCCAAACAGTCTTGCTCTGTCCCTGAGAAGCTTCACGTAAACGTTGAACAAGAAAGGCAACTGAGTAGAATGATGAAAAACCTGCTCACGAGAGCCCTCTGGGCAGATGAGCAATTGTCTGACATCACCCTCTGAGACCTCCCGGAGAGGAGAGACCAGAGTCACTACGCTGATTTTTGGCCATCCTTGCCAGTGTCTGCAGATGAGTCAACAAAACTTAATGGTTCATGTTAACACAGGTCACTGACAAATCTACAATAATCAGTATGGAAACTTGACCTCTGTCTTTTGCCAAGAGGAGATCATAGACCAATTAAGCCAGTGTAGTCTTTGTACCTTACCTAGGCTGAAAGCCAGATTGAAAAGGGTCGTGGAAGTCAAAGATGCCAGATGGCGTAACAGCTGTTTAACATAAACTTCTCAGTCACCTTCTTCACTACAGGCAGTTTAGACAGGGGATGACAATTGATAAAATTACCAATACTAAGCTGACATCTCAAATACAGGTGTGTAGCTGATTATTAGAAGAATGCTGGCATTTAGCTTTTCATGTACTGATGAGAAAAGTAGCGTTGATAACACTTCTGATTATTTGATTTTTATATCTGAAGAATAGTTTCATCCTGCGTTGTTTCACCATGCCTATCAGGATATGGTTAAAATGTCCAGAATTCTTGGAATTGATCCATATATTTCTTAGCGCTGCAAATGCCTTTTTTTTTTTTTTTTTTTTAATTTCCCATTGACAGTCTATAATCTTGAATCAGAAATCTGCAGCTTCCTTTAAGACCTGGATAGTTTTATTAATCTGAAGGACATCTACTGGATACTGCTTTAACTTTTGCAGTTCAGCTGGATAAAACAAATCCGTCTCTTTTTCGTGGAAAACAATCTGATGGATCATATCAATGATATATATGTTACTATTTTGCCAAAATAGTTAATCCATAAAATTATAGATAAATTATGGGTAAAATTGTGTTTCAGAATTTTTTTTTAAATCTTTATCCATCACCAATTTTCAAACACAGAGATGCTTACATTTGAAGAAAGAAATAGTCTAATTTATTGTTCTGTTACTGTGGAAAGTGAACTTCTTACAAATAGATTCTGAAGTAAGAGTATTTCTTCTGATGGCCACTGTGATAAATAATGAAGAATTAGGTGAGATTGAATGTCTAGGTTCAATTCTGCCTACTGCAGTCTGAGGTGTTCTGGTCTGGAAATGTCTGTGTATAGTTGGTAAATAAAGCTATATCGCTGCACATGCTCCAAAAATTTACAGCTCTAGCTGATAGATGCTTAAGGTCATGTAAGAAATAGGCACTTAAACTGTAATTTCTAAAGTTTAAACCTCTTTAAATCTGCTGAAAGAGCAAATCCATTAGGCCTTGTGATCCTCAAGCCAAAACGAACACTGACAAATAGCATTGAGTTCGACCTGAAACGTAGCAAGGGAAGAGGTTTTCCCAGCTCTTATAAAACAGCCTATTGATTAGAAAACTTGCCCAAGAAGCGCAAAGCCGGGCTATAGAATTTCCCCAATGCGAGGGAGAAGGGAGCCACCACATCCCTTAGCTATGAAGGTGTCCTAACTGCACAGCCTTCGGGGCTACAAATTGGACCGTCCTCCCTGCTTCTTCTCATAACAGGCCGCTGAGTAGAAAGAAATGCAAACGGGGATTTGAGGAGTAAGAGCAAACTAGAGGACACCTGGTTCTGTAAGCATCAGCTCATTGAAAGCAGTCACAGCTTCAGGGATTGCTTATGCATTTTACAGTTAAATGAATACCTAAAATGCACAAGTAGCATTAGTAGTGTGGACCTGAAGGCAGGAGGTGGCTCTAATCCAATCTGAAGCCAGACTGATGGTCTACTAAGGTGTTTAACCTACTGAATAATAAAGCCCTATGAAGTTCTTTGAATTAAGTTTGGTTTCCTTACAGTTATTTTACTGTAGTGAGAGGATATCTTTTCAAAACATCAGATGTAATCTGAAGTTTTCCAGTGAACAGCATGCATAGAAATGGAGACACTGTCAGATACTCTGCATACACTTCCCTATTCATGTGAGACTGGACATAGGTGATACTTAGATAACAGTTTTCAGTAAAGAAAGCTCTACCCACTCAACCATGTTTTTAACAGGTATTCTGCTTGTTTCTGGGCATTTACAGAACTCATCATCATCAAAAAACCAAAGAGATTCCCAGATGGGAAAAGGAAGGAGAAGCAGCCTGAAAGACATTTGCTTTCCTGTCTGGAGCGGTATAGAAAGGCAGGAAAAAGTAGCGACTTGCATTCACTGGTAAGTGGATTTTTTTTTTCCCCTTTAGACTCCCTTGTAGACTTTACATTAAACTGTAACAATTTGAAGAATTAGAGGCATGTTCTTCCTTTTCTCCAGTTATCAGTGGCATCCTTGCAATAATAAAAGTGAAAAGAGTGATTCACCCTGATGATGCAGAAAGCTTTAATATGCTCCTTTTCCTTTACTTTCCTGTGGCGCTAATAGGTAGCAGAAAGGGGCAAGAGATGAGAGCTTTTGCACATGTGCATTTATGTTTTCAGCATTGCCTATGTGTTCAAAAGAAAAATCACTGTGGGACTCTTTTTTTTATGTGATGATCTTTTGTTGCATCCATTGAGAAAAGAAGTAATCACTTGGGAATAGCTACTTTATACAAGTTCAAAAGACTCCCAAAAGAGAAGAAAGTCATGCTTCTCTATACAATACAGCAAATGCCAGAAAAGGTGGGTCATTCTCACTGCAAGCCATAGGACACATGAGGCCAAATTTAACCCTTGTGTAAATTCCACTTGAAATGACTGGAATTATCAGAGGATGAAACTAGACAATCATTAATGGACAAAAAATAAAATATTAAGAGAGCTCTTTTGTATACGTGGCAGTTTCATGTTAGTATGCACAAAGGCTATCAAAAGCTATTGACTTGTCAAGCATTACTTACTTACTAACTTTTTTCCCCAACCAAGTGCTGATAGCTGATTAGGTACATGTTTCCTATAAAAGTAGTGGCTTCCCTACAGTCTGGAGGATATTGCTAGTCCCAACCTAGGCGACCAGGTCAGTTTGTGGAAAGGCGTAGTGCAGTCTGGATCTGGAACATGACAGAGATCGCTAGACCTTACTCTGTTGGGAAGAATAGATAATCTTACAAACCAGATTTTATTGTATGCATCTACTCTGTAATGAAGCTTTGTTTCTCTCTAGGTTGCTCACTTCTGGCTTTATATAAAGTCTACATAAAGGCTGCCCCAAAATTAAGAGAAGAATTAGGTAAAATGTAAATGATCTGCATACACAGATCAGAATAGAAATCCAGGGACAGGTAAGGGAGGAGAGCACAGATACGTATCTATGGAGATGCTATGTCCACAGTATTACATAAAAGTGAAGCCCTGTAGCTTTTGTTACAGACCTGTTGTTATGATAAGATTTTCAGAGCATGTAGTAGTTGCTTAATTCATAATCTGATTGGAAGCACCAGGATTTTTATCACTGATTTCGAAGTAAACAGAGGTTGCATAACACAAAGTGCAAGGTAGCATACCAATACAATATTGAAGAAAGCATATTTTTAAATACAGAAAACATTTAAAACAGAACATATGCGTGTATATTTCTGATTGTGTTCAAAGAATTCTTCTGCTATGAAGTCTTTGATTAAAAGTGATCCAAACCACAAGTAAAATTGCTGAATAATTACTTCCAGCATCTTCTCATGAGTCTTGTATGTGATCTCAGATGATACTACACTTCACAAAGTCTTACTCCAGGAGGTCCCCGCCACCTCTCTTTGTGTTGGCAGAAAAAAAGATAAGAATGTATTTAGCAGTAAGACTCAGGAGCCTGCCTTCAGACCTGTCAGATACCTGAGTGTTTGTATGTCTGTAGCTTCTGATAGCACCTTTCCCCTTTTGCTTCAGCTTTGGCACCCAAATAGACTCGTAAGTGCTATCAGCCTCACACTGGTCAAAGGATTCTAGGGAAGGATTATTTGTATTGCATTTTTTCCCTACTTTTTCTAGAGGAAAAGTGCATTTTCTAGTTATTTTCATTAGTCTTTTAGGAGTTTTGGCTTTTTCCTGCAAAAAGAGAGCACTCTGTTTAGAATGCCTTTCATAAACAGAACAATGGCTGGTTTTATAAAACAAGTAGGTTCAGAATGCTGGAACTTCTTGCTAAGTGTATTTTCCTAGCAGTTTTGTGGCATTCAGCTGCACTGTTCAAGCTTTTGAAGAATTTTGCCTGTATTCACACATGTATTTCTGAATCTTCTCTCAAGTAATCAGTTTTAAATTACTGTATCACTTTAAATGTCTAGTTTGTTAGGTCTACCTGCTGTAGTTGCTTTAATGCGCAGCGTTAGTAGTCATAAATCTGACACTTGCTGAATGAGCTTTAATTGTAGTGGATCACATCCTTTTTTATTAGAGTTTTTAGAAGGCTCTCCAAATTTATGCTTGACTCTATTTAAATAATATTTACACTAGTTACCATTTATTGTGTTTATTTTATTCTTTTGAAGAAATGAACATGTTCAGGGAAAAAATGGTAAGCAAGGAAAGTTTGCTCAAAAAAAAGGTTTTTAAGTATTTAATTTAAATAGTAGATACAAGATTCTGTTGCCTATTTTTATTTGTTTTGTTCTATTGTAATATTTACTCTGATGGCTTCATTAATTTCTTAATGTAAAGATATAATGTATATTGTACCCTCCTCTCATTGTGTACTAATTACCAGCTTGCAGTAAATTTGGCAAGTTAGTTTGATAAAATCTTCAGCAATTATTTTAATTTTTGCTGTTGTTGCTCTACAGTTTTTGTCAGCTACAGAAATGATAACATATTCCCCAGGGTTTCCAGAAAACTGTTAGCCCTATACTTCCGTATGTGTATTCTAGCAAAGGGTCTCCAACAGTAATTTTGAGTGTTTGCAATTTTCAACCCAGCTGGTTGCAGAGCATCCACAGTGAGAGGAATGAAGCCAGTATTACAATTTACAATAAGAACATTCCAAACTCCTTGAGGATTAAATGTAGTCTTCCTTAATCCCTGGCTTTTACTCTGAAGTATGTAATACTGTTTTAGTTAGGCAAATGCACTATAAATTGATCCCAAAAAGTGGGATAATGAAGGTTGGTTTTATTTGGTTGTTTTGGCAGCTCGATCTTTACATACTGTCTTCATTCGTCAAACGAGAGCATCATTATATTTCTTGTATGATTTTGGAAAGTTACTTTCTGGTTTTGGACAAACTTACTGTAATTGACATCTTACCACTTGTGTCTCTGCGGTTATCTGTAATACAAACTAGTGTCAGCTGTGCCCTAGTCATCAGACAGTAAACTGGCAGATTGCTAATCCTTTCTCATTTGTAGTGCATTTCCTCCTACCTTGGTGATTATAAGGTTTATTTCCCTGGCTCAATAGCCGTCATTTAAAGAACTAAATTGTTTCTCAGTATCACAATGCTCATTGGACTAATTGTATGGGGTTTTCTTCCTCTTTTTACATGTGGGGAAAAAAATGACAATTAAGTAATTTACGTTAAGACCATAAACTGCATTTGTTGCTTCTTACTAAATACAGTAATGGAAAGTTTCTGTTGCATGTATGTGTATGTGTAAAATTAATTCAGATTGTTACTCTGTGCATGCACGTACCATATAGGCCAGTTACTATGTGCTCAGAGACATTAATTTTATAGTAAGTTCCTTGTATGATCGCAATTAGTCACTGGAGATCATTTTGTGCTTCTCTGGGGTTGAGGTTGTTTACAATGAGCAATGGGAAGGCGCTAATCCTCCCTCAGAGCTCTCCATCTGCAGAAATTTCATTTCAGAAATTTGTCCTGATAAAGGGCAAAGAGCACATCTGCTTAATCACGCAAATGGCCCATTTTTATAAATGGATGCGTTCTTTTAGAACTATCATGCACACATACAAATACAGACCGAACTCCACTGTAGTTTCGGTGGTTGATTTCATTATTTTAATGGGTGATAATCCACATTATGGAATAACACGGATCCTTTAGGGCAAAGCTTTTACAAACCACTTTATTAGAACATGCTACTTAAAATAGTAAGAGAAAACAACAGCACAGTTACTACTTAACATATACATATATATGTATTTCTTCTGAATACCTAAACTGACAGACACCTAGCAACTGTTTATTGTAAAACATACCCAAAGAAAGAATTATATATGTAGCAGATATTGTGCCTGACCCAAACAAGAGAACACTATAGGTAGAATACCTTGTTTGAGAGACTGCTGCCAGAAGCACTGTCCCAGTACCCTACGCACTTTCAGTACTTCATTCTCAACTCTTTTTACCTGCAGGAACGATGGAAGAATTTTATACATATAGAACTAAACTATACAGTTTTCTTGTTAAGCCAGTACAGTTTTTAGCAGCAGATAGCCACTGAGAGAACGTACTAAAATAGAAGTGGTATGGATTTCTGAAAGAATTCTGGAAGATTTTCCATATAGTGGACAAATATTATGGTGCTGTGCAGTTTTCGTATTTTAGGAATTACAACATTATTTCTCTATTGACAAGACAGGCCTCAGCCCTAAGCAATAATAGAGCCTCCTAACTATAGCAGTGAGAGAGGCTACATGGAAAACAGTTTCCTATACTGTGAAACTTCTCAACTTTTCAAGTTCTCCCCCCATCTTTCTTAAGGACTGAGAAAAAAGGCTTAACAAGTGTGCGTGTGAGAGTGCCTAGAAGTTGATTTTCATAGAGAAGAGGAATATAGAAAAGAAATAAGATGAGACAAGTGTTAAAAATAAAACCTCAGACACACCAATTGTGATAGTCAAGTACCTGTGCTGACATCCCAAGTCAAGCTCTTAAATTATTAACATGGTTTGCCTTCTTTCCCAGTGGATGTTGTGTCAAAGCTGACTTACTTTGACTGAAGTGTTTCATTTTTGAAAACCTGGCATTTTTCCAACAGCCACAGTTTCATTAAAGCTTTTCCATTAGGAAAAGAAATGGTTCAGTGACAAGCTTCTAAATGTGGACTCCACAGTAGCTGTCCTACAGCACTGGTGAGGAATGAATAGCAGCTACATAGGGCTCCTGGAATGTAACATACCCACCAGTGCTCTGATTGTATTATATGTGGCACACAATAATGTAGAAATATCATAATGTGGTGAATATTTTATACCTTTCCTGGTATAAAATATTAATTTGGTTATTCATTCACCTTTAATGAGCTAAATTAGAATCACATTTGAAACACTGTTTAAAACATTATCCATGTTTACTTGTCTTATAACATAAACCCCTGTTAAAGATTCCATATATCACATTGTAGGCCACATTTTTCTTCAGATTCCCCTCCTCCCCACAACCTTTCTGCCGAGTTAGTGATATTTGTATGTGATATTTTGCTTAGTTCTGTGAAAAATCGTAAGTAGCAGGAAGAGCTATATAGAAGTGCAGCTGAGACAGTGGAGAACACGCAAGAACAAGTTGTCATTCCTATTCCTCCTACTTCAGTCTGGAGCGGATGCACAAAACTTCCTCTTTATCTACTTCTTGCGGTCACAGCAAGTGAGACCGTCTGACACGGCCACTCCAAATGACAAGGAGGCCTGGCTTCATTAGATGCAACCACAATTTAGACTCAGGTGGTAATACAGAATAAAAGCACTCATTTTCCATCGAGCACACTCAAAGGAATGTGGAAAGTACAGGATGAAATTGTCAGAACAAAATGAAGTAAAGTGAGGAAAAACATAATGGGGAATGGAAGAGTAATCAAAAAGAATGAGAGGATGCGAGGTAATTGACCAGGTAAATGGCATGAAAATGCGAAAGGGCATGGAAAAGAAACAGAAAAGAGTAATCAAGAAGATGAAGGAAGCGTATGTTAAGACATAAGACATCAGGTACAAGTGTTTAAACATTACCTGTGCGTTCTGTCAGATATATCTGAAGGGGAATGTTTTATGCAGTCATATTTTCAACTTTATGACTTAGTAATTACATAGCCTGACTGCCTCAGAAAAGTGAATTAAAATACAGTATTTAAACTACTATGAGCCGCTATCTCATCTGCCAGGTGTTAGGCATTTCATAGTAGCTTGAGGACTCTATTTATATGTATTATATGGCTTTAAATATTGTACAGATGTGAATACAATCACATCATTTTAAATGTGCACATTCAATGAGGCATCTGCGTTTTTCACAAACATCATAATTGCATAAAAGAGGGAATTGTGAATGAATCCTTGGATCTGTGATTTTAACATAAATATGTGGTAAATATTGTTAGCTCTCTATTAAAGGGGACACGGGCTAAATACAACGAGTGTTGAGAAGAGGTGTAATTTCCAAGTGTTTTGTGTTAAATATCTAATCAGCGTGGAAGATTCCATCTAAATCTCAGCAATATAAAATGAATGGCTTTTGTTTTATCTTTCTACTGTATTTTTCAAAGAAAAGTGCAATACATTCTACTAAAAAAAAATCGCCCCTTACCCCCAAATTCCTAACCCTTGTTTCCCAGGAAATGGCTTTCAATGTCATATTTTTATTAAAAAGATTGAGTTGAATGCAATTCTAGCTTAGATAGTTTTTCAGGGTACAGTTCTACAATGTAATGTGTTTGGTGAAGAAAAACGGGCACCTTGATAAACTATTGAAAATAATTAAAGTGTAGATACTTGTCTCTTTCAGGAGTGATTCACACCGCTATCACCTGGCAGCCTCTGGTAGGCACGAGTGGGATGAAGTAGCTACTTGCTGCCTCCCCCCTGAAAGACCCTGACTGCATCCGCAGCTCCTTCTCTAGTGCTGTTTTATGCTGGTACAGAGTAGAGGCAGTTGATCATGCAGTTGGGCTGTTGTTTCACCTGGAAGGTGAATGGTGTATTTCTGTGTGATCCCTTCTCTTCAGTCTGTTCTGTGTTGCTTATTTACTCCTGGTTTGTGCTGGAATGGAATAGGCAGAAGTACATGGTTAACTGGTCTCAGATGGGCAATTCCTCTGTGCTATAACTTGGCCATGTCAAGGGAAGGTCAAACGCTTATTCAAACCATCCTCAGTGGTTGTAAGCCTAAACCCTTGTGTTCTGAAAGGGACTAGATGTGTTTGTATTGTCAGATAGAGCAAAGAAGCAGATTGAGGTGGTTTCCTTGCCTTTTTCAGCAGTTAGTTGTGGTCTTCCAAGTGAGACTCTATGCCAATGTAACTGCATGTGTAATTGCTATGTAATTACTGTGTTTATTAAATACGAACACAACATGACTGAGGTTGTACTCAAGAGCTTGACTTCACAGTGCCACAGACATGCCCCTTGTTGTGCTGGGTCACACTGTTCAAACAGAAGATGTTTGCTACAGAACTGATCTTTGGCCAATATACCTGTCTTTGTTCTGGGGAGAGAGGCTTGGACTAAGCTATATGGGAAGTATAGTTTTATTGGGTTTAAAAAATCCCGTTGACCAGGAATGTTTTCTCATGCTGTAATGGTACATTTTTACTGGCAAAGCCATCTTCATTGAGATCTGGCTTTTCAAGTGTAGTTTATGTTACAAGCAATGTTTATCAAAATACATAGTTTTAAGGCTTTAAAAACATTAATAAAGTATGTATCTCAGTTTTTCCATAATTTACATTCAGGACTGAATGTCGTCAGAGCATGTTTTTGAAAACCTGATTTCAAGCTAAAAAATTGCTATAATTTGATAACTAAACAAACACACAATTTTTCTGAAATGCAAGCAGCAGAATGTGAGACATTTTTCATGACTTACATCACTGTAGCTCCAAGGATAGAGCTATATCAAGTTCCTGAGGAATTTGTACCTAAAACCTATACCACTACCAGTTCAAGATTATTATATTCATACATGTATTTGGTTATTTTGAGCAGAGAATAAAATTCCAAAACACCTAAGGCATTTTTATCGTAAGTTAATTTTTTTTTAACAAATTCAGCACATCCTTTTGAGGAGAGAGTTATTATTACTACTGTAAAATCATTTAGAATGCATTTGCATGGCTTAATTGACCTTGAATAATGCAAACTCTTCCACTCCGACTGACATGAGATGGAAGGAAAAGGCAGCGAGACTTGCATAATCTTCCTATTAAATTCAAACTGCCAAAATGAAAGGAAAACTGACTTAGAATTTGTCTCTAAATCACTTTCCTCTTTCCCCAATGACACAAAAATACAAAAAGAATCTGAAAAGAATTTGGTTAGCCCTCAGGAAGGAACAATCGCGCCTAATTTCAAGACATTTAATAACGGCTGACATTTTCTTTGGCTCATGGAGCTCTCCTTTATAAAGATTATGGTTTCAGCAATGGTAGTCAGGTTATTTTAAGCTTACAGTAATTTTTTTTTTTTCTGTTAGAGATTGCTACTCACCATGCTATTTCTCAGTGCATCATACAGCAATGCTGAGTTTTACTGAGATACCTAAGCAATTTTACTTGATTTGCTCATCCATCCATCCACAACCAGTCCTTTCCACAACTCTGTACAAGATGTTTGTGTTTCCCTCTAACCTGTGATGACAACTCTGGCCTTCAGCTACAATTCTTCTTAAGTACTTTCTTTGTAACCTTCGCTTCTTCATGCTGTTGGTTTTCACTTTGTGGCTTGATGTAGTTACCTTAGATATTTTAAAGAGACATTACAATTATGTCCAGTATTTCCCTTTGGTGCTGGTGGAAAAGAGCTTCTGGTTGGTAACTTCTCAACTGTCTTTCCTCAAACGCCCCCACCATATTTTGGGGTTTTTTTTGAAGGCACATATTTTCCTATTTAAAGTCTGATAGATGGGGTCTACAATTATATCTCAGAAAAAACCACACAGCTTTACTCTGACTTTAATTTTTGTGTTGGGTTTAGTGAGTTCAGTGGATTGCTTTTCTAATTCTGAAGTTGTGATTGCCTTGGAGCTACATTGCTTATGGTGCTTCTAACCACATAGGTATAGTTGAACAACAATAATCCAAATATAAGAGCTACTAGAATGCACATTACTAATCTTACTGTCGCACAACTACAGTATCTGTGGAGTGAATTGGGCTTTCTTCTTTATTTTGTATTACAAGCCTACCTCTTCAGTTCAGCATAGTGTTTCCTGCTTGATGAAGTCTGAAATCTAGACTTCTCATTTTAATCATTCCCCTGATTATTTCTGGTTTTGTTTTCTCAAGTTAGCAATATTTTTTTCATTGCTGTCTTCTGTGGTCTTGTAGGTGAATAGTATCATTTATTGTATGTCCCTTGATACAAAGCCAGCTCCATTTTTATAGCAGCAAAAGCCACTGGAGAGTCTGCGGAAAAAGTATGGCTCCGTTGCATGAAAAGTCTTGAATAGCCAACTGGAGTTGTCTGCAAAGTTATAAAGCTTCTTCAAATACTGGAGTTTCTTTGCAAAGGAGCTTCCTTCTCTAGCCTTATTAGAAACTCAGGACTGTATCGGGGCTTCAGAGTGTACTTAGTGGTTCACTTCACAGTCCTTGTACCACAGTTCTCCATACCAGAGGCTGTTTGGGATTGTGAAACAGCAGAAATCTGGTGGCTTTCCCATTTCAGGAAAAAAACACAGAATCCCAGCACATACATTAATTTTTCTCTAGTACATCTATTTATTTTTTCTTTTATTTTATTGTCTTTCTAATTATTGTGAGTCTTCCATCATCCTTTTGCTGACATTTCAGTAAATGTTAAAGAACAAAGATTAAAGAGCAGCCAATGCAAGTGTGACTTTAATTAAGCTATCAAGCCGGGATATTTCATTCTGAATATTGCTGAACTGGCATTATCTCACATTTCATTGATTAACTGCATTTAAATGTAAATTTTTATTCCACATAGCCTATATTATTTTTAGTCAAGATAATCTTGTCTTAAAATACGGCAATTTATTTCTGAATCAGTGTTAGTGAGAATACAGTATTTATTCTAGATTATTTTAGCATACTTCTTGGACCAAGGAAAAGTATGCTTTGAACTATCCATGTTTTTTCCTTCCATAGATAATGTAAGGCCTTTTGGCAATGTTTCTGGATTTTTAAGCAAATACCATGAGTTTATGTAAAGTATATCTGTGAAGTACAAGTAAGCATTGTACAGGACAGGAGGCTAAAATTATTGCAAATTCAAATATCTGACAACTTCCTTATCGCATAAAAGGAAAGCATTTTTAATACATTTAAATAAATAGTTTGTATCAGAAATAGTGGCCATTTCAGTTCAATATATGCAAAGCAATACATTTGGCTTCTCATTTTAAAATAGCAGGTTTTGTTTGAAAATTTATTTAGCCTAAGAAGTATTTGAACTCCCAAAAGATAAACCGACTTCTTTCGAATAGAATGAAATTTTTAGCATTTATTTGAAATTATTTGGAATTTTGCTTATTTTTTGCTTTATTAAAAAACCACAACTCTAAAACATTTAAACTTTAACCAGATAATTTCTTCTGTCTTCTTTACCATAATACTCCATTCTATATATTATGGTACTCTATGCCACTATATAAATCAGTTGCCTAATTTGGTGACTGAATCAAAAGAGTCCATTCTTGCTATATTTAATGAAAAAAACCCTCTACAAATTTTATATTGTGGTTGCCTGGAAAAAGGAATCAGGATCAGTAAAGGCAGCTATTTGCTTCAATTCTTTTAAAAAAAAAGTAGAATGCAGGCATCTCACTGCCACTTGTGCATTTGAAAATACCAAAAACACTGAACACGTGAATGATGAGCAGTGAATGGTAAGACTGGGTTGGTACGTTTGCTTTGTGCCCTTGTCCCCCCCTGTTCAAGTTGATAACAGCTGATATGAAAGCTCCAGCAGCCCTGAAGCATATCGCTCCATTTATGGCCTGTCTAGCAAAGGGAATCTTTTCAAACATGAGTTTAAGGTTAATCTATTTCAAGTATGCTCACTCATGGGTTAGTGTACTCTCCATCTTCTACAGCTGAGTAAAAACTAATCTCACTTAGATTATTCCCACTTATTATAACTCAACTGGGTGTTCATGCAGTTGAAGCCTCTATTGATGCTTTACTCTGTTTGGTGTGTACTTGTAAAATTATTTGATAAATATTGAGAATATCTTTGTTACATAGCTTGTCTTTTAAATTTTGGACAGGGAATGCTCATACCCTCAGACTAGTTCAGTGAGATCCATGTTACGGGTTGATGGAAACCATTCAGACTAGGCTGGGGGGGATGGCTATCAACCACCTTTGTTTCTTTTAAAGTACTTGACAGAGTGAAAGTTAGCCAGTCAGGAAGCCTGCATACCTTACAATACGCTTTTGTGAGACAAAACAATTAATGACGTTTTGTTTAGTTGGAGTAAACAGAGTGATCAAAACCAGTGTATCATAAAAAGTAAACAAAGTTAATGAAATAATTGTCATATTAACAATTACTACATATAATATAAACTCAGCTGACAAACCATGTCAGCAATTGATAATGTATTATTAAGAATTGAATGTCAATGAACTGCAAAAGCGTAGATACGATGCCTGTAAAAGTCTCAAACCGAAAGTGACTGTATCTTTCCTAAGCTTGCTTTGTATTTCAAAGTAAATGTGAAAGAACATTTACTGAGTGAAAGTCTCTAAGCAAGGTTTAGTCATCCATACACCAAGAACAACCTGGACCTTATGATGGACTAGTAGCTCCTTGCCTGATAGTCAAGGTATCAAGGTACCCAACTTTCTGAATGGCAGTGGCATTAGGTTATTAAATAACTTTTTCTAAGAACAAGAGCAAACACTTGCTTCTATTATGCTTTCAAGTGTACCATTTTGTATGCCTAGTCCGCTACTGTATGTGAATCCTTAGCCTTGCCCATTAGGCTGTAGCATCAAGGTCAGATATATGAGGTAGGCCTTCTCTAGGGTATCGACAGCCTTGCTGGATTTAAGTTGGCTTTACTTTTTACAAGTGAGATCCCACCAAACTGTAGACATTGCTTTTGTTTAAACTAGACTAGTACCTTATTATCCTTATCATCATTTTCACAGCAAATGGAGAAAAGTAAGTACTTCTAAGATATAGTTCATCTCATCCTGAGGTAGATATCTGAAGCAGGCCACGTATATCACACAAAGTGCCTGTTTATCCTCAGCGATTTTAAAGAGAGCTCAGGGTGATTAGCTCAAAAACAGATGTCTCTAGTGCAACAGTCTAAACCCAGGTGAGATAAATCTTAATATCCATGGGCAGCTATACTCTCCCTTAATGGCTTTAAATAAACAGACTCTCTTGGCAAATGTATAATCACTTCCAAAATATTTATCACCCTGCTAAGAGCCTTGACTAAAGAGGGATATTTTTTTTCTGCTTTGAGTGCTTAGCTGCTAGTTTTACATGCTAACTGTGTGGGGATGACAACTGTAAGTATCGTGTTGTTTTATGTAAGGTTCAAATCTTCCAGTAAACGCATTTTTAGAATACACTCTATCTGCTTTTAAAGTAAGTCATCTCTTAATGATAATCTTGTCCCATCAGCAATAATTCTGTGAAGATATCTGAAATCATAGGTTTTTTTCTTCTGTGCAGGAGCTGTTCTTTAATATGTATGAAATGATGAATAAAATTCTACCTTAAATCTAGGGAGTTTAGCAGCTTACTATTAGAAATTCAGGTTCTTGCTAACTCACAGTGAAAAGAATAAAAAGGAGAGTTTTTCCTGCTGAGAAATATCTCTAGTGTCAGTGATGAAAGGATTGTTCTCAGGGAACTGCAGAACAATTGTCTTGCAGCATTTGTTTAAATTAAGCCTATTTTATTGGCCTTTTGCACCTCAAAAGGACCTCTCAGATTACGGTGGGTTGAATTCTTGTCATACTGTGATAAATTCATGTGGTCTCATTTTCACAACCACCGAACAGACACCGCTCACGTTGAAATCCATGAGAGCTGTGTGAAATAGCGCTTCTACAAATGCAGGCCAAAAAGTTGTAGCGCGGTCTTATTATGCCTAGATTAGTTTGTGGGATTTGAATTTTTCTCTTGAAAGTCTGTAGGTTAACCCACCTCAGGTTAATGGGGATGCCTGAGGACGTTGTGACATGCTTCTCTAAGCACAATTTTGCACATGCTCATGCTCACACACATGCATGCATGCACACACGCAGGGCACGTAGTCTTTTGAGGAGCAGAAGCCCATCTGAGCCTTCACAGTGATAATATGCACACTCATGTTGTGATGGTGGGTATGGCCCCCACATCTCAAGGAACATTTTGTCAGTACATAAATAGCCTTCCTATTGGGTTCATATGAAAAAGTATATCAACGATGTCAAAAAGTTATAAATGTTTATATAATGTACAAATATGTTTATATATGTATAAATGTACTATAAATATATAGTAAAGACTTGGCAGTCAGTAATTTCAAGCTGGCTGTAGAGTAACTGCTGCTGAAATTAGTAGCCAGCAGGGTCACTTCCATTTTGTATTGTCTTGAAATGTCTTCAAAAGATCCAATGCTCATTAGCTTTTGTTTTTAATATTATTACTACTTTTCAATGGCTGTTTACACCAGATGTTTGCTCCTATATGTATATACTGCTATGTGATTGCAGCATTGGATTGCTGGGGACCACGCAACATAACACATTTAATTAACACCATTGTAAACATGCCCTAGTTCCTTCTTCCCCCATCTCTTTCACTGCTTCCCAAGGCTGTATGAAGAATAGGAAGGGAAAAAAACCCAACTAATTGAAGGATTTTCTTGGATATTTGATCGTTTTCCTCTTGTTTACACACAGTACTTACAAAGTCATTTCAATTTCTCCATAAATTACAAACTGACATAGATTGTCTGATGAAATCTTAGCAAGCAATATGACAGTAATGTATATAGCACTTTACATGGTTTGAGAAAAGCAGTATATCTGGAGGAAAAATGTTTGTTTCTATTGAGAAAGATACACTGTGTATAAAGATTTTCTAAAAACATGGACTTCTCTGTTGTACTTACAAGAAGAAAAGCGTTATTTTGGTTTTGTTTGCTCTATTAATCTTACATACTGTACTTAGTCTGTCAAAATCTCCTTTTAGAGTTATCTCCGTGACCGGTGAAACATGACACATGAACCATGAAAATCAGACTCGTGTGTACTGAGTTATTTTGCGGTACTGGTGGTTCTTTTGTAAGTTCAGTTAATAACAGCTTCACAGGTCAGCTGTGGGTTATAATTGAGTTAGGTCATGTCCTTGTGGCTTTGAAACAGCAGATCGTCCAGGGAAACATTAACAGCTGTAACACTTGTAACACACTAAAACCAGTCATGAGTAACCATAGTTTCAACTATTCTGAGTAGTGTCTTATCTATGAAGGTGCTACAAGTTGTTAGTTTAAATGTAGGTATGTAAGTGTATGTAAATATATGGATTTATAGAAATAAATTTTTATAGGTAAATAGACGTCATTACACATGCAGTTACCTCAGATGGTGTGAGTTTAATCAGTATACTGCAAAGCTTTACTTATTTTGAATAAAGATGGAAGAATCTATTGCAGGTTTAGAAAAGAAAAATCATATTTTGGCAAACAAAGGGATTATATTTAATTTAGGCCATGCATGGAAAATACGAGGTTTTAATGAATGCAACATGAGGTCAGGGAAGGGCTTCCCGCATTCTGCAGAAGCAGCTCTGTTTCTCATTTGTGATGCTCTTTTAAGGACCAAACGAGGTTTCTGGCAGAAATAAGCTGTGGGCTTTGTTGAACTCCTTCCCTCCAGTGAAGTTCAGTTCATATGACCAGTGTTACGGATTTTTATGGATTAGTTTCACTAGTTCTCACAGCTGAGTTTCACTGGTGGTTCCGAGGGAAGCACTACAACACTGCCTCCAAATTTCCTTCCCAGCGTTGTAGTGAACCTGTAGTGCAGATTGCTTAGCAATGAGAGCTTTACCTTGAAAAGCAGAAATTGCAGTGTTAGTGCTTCAGGGTGGGACCTCATTATGCTGCCAGAAAAGGGGAGTTGGATCCTTACTGTGATGTACAGCATGTCTGCTTCCAAAGTAGTACCTGCCCCGCAGGCAGCGGGCACGCCAAGTGTCATTTGCCAGTGTGCTTCCAAACTGGGATTGCAGCCTCTGGTTTTGTGCAGCTTCTCTGAGGCAGGAGCTGCCGAGGTTGACAAAACGGCTGGGTGATCGTGTCCCAGAAGGTGACAGGGCACTGCCCCAGGGCCCACAGGACCTCCAGGCCACCAGCGTGGCCTCCAGCGCCCACCCCGGCGTGTCAGCCTGCTGCAGCGGGCATGTCGTGTCTGCCAGGACATCAGCGTAATATTGGGATCTTCCACTTCAGAAAAGGCTCCGCATACCTAGCTGTAATGGAAACAGAAGTTAAATAATTGCAACAAAGAAAAGGGTGGTTGTAACTCCTACCTCGAGGCACAGCGTGGTCTGGTTTGTACATTGGAACCAGAGCTGCGTCACCCTAGGCGGGAGGTCTTGCTGGGCTTTGGATGCTGAGCTATGGGGCTGACGTGAAAAAATATCTGCTATGAAGTTAGAGGCCTGCCCTGGAGGCAGAATTGTCTGGTAGCAGAGATGAAAGTTGCTGCTGCTCTTTACTTGCAGTCAGGCGTCCTGCCCTGGGGGTAGAGGCACGCAGTGTCACTTCCAATGTGACAGTAGCTCCTGGAGGCCATGCTGCATGGCTGCCGTGCCAAACAGTCTCGCAGTGGAAACTGTTTCCACAGGAGGGATTTTCCAGTAGTACAGTAGGAAATATTCAGCAAAGGAATACATTCTTGGTTCTGTTGAACCATGTAGATGTAGGCCGACATGCCTCTACACACATGCTTCCAATTTTCAAAAATTCTGGAGAGAGAAGGAAACGTGTTTCCCCTGTCCCATCTCCAAAATATTTGTTGTCTGTGTGTTTATCAGGGCACTACGCTTGCTTCTAGGCTTAGCCTGTCTTGCGTAATGTGACTTTGTTCTGTTATATATGTAACTTACTGAAAAAAATGACAGGTTTGAATGAGAGATATTTATTTCTCACTGTATAAAAGAGGACCTCACTCTGGTCGTCTTTTGGTTTTGAGACCTCTGAGGTCATGCTGGATATTGGAGATACTTGTATGCAGACTTCTGGGGCTGAGGAGAATTAATTTGTCTCTATGACGTGGTCTGTGTTTCACAAGAAAAAGCTTGTGAGGGCATGACTTTGCTGCTCTTAAGGTAGAGGAGAGAATAAGCTTTCCTCACCTCTCAATGCATCTGTACCATAAGGGTGCAAAAATCCTTGTGTTCCAGTTTGCTTTTATTGGCATACCATTTTTGTGGGCAGAAGTGCTCGGATTACCTGTTTAACTGCTGGTTTGCTTTTGTGACCTGAAGAAAACTAAACCATTAAGAAATGAAGCATAGACATGAGTTATTTAATTTTTTATTTTTTTAGTTTTAATATTATAAATTGATTCTGTCAACTGGAGATATAGACTAGATTTAAAAGAAGTGGTCTGTTTATTGTATTGTTTTGGCTATTCCATTTGCATTATGTCAATGAAGTTTTAATGAAATTGCAAAAAAGTAGCACTAATCTGGATCAGAATGTTTGGTTTGATGAGTGTGTATTTTTAACTTGGAATCTGTGCCTAATACTTTTGATCATGGCAGTGCAGGACTGAGCGCTGTAGTTTGAAATTAGTCAATAACATTAAGATCAGAGCTACAACATCTTTTGTATCATCTCCTTGCTGAAATCATAGAAGAATTGTAGTAATTATCTAGGTCTATTAACAAAAGAAAGCCCTTAAAAGTAGGGTGAATTGTGCTTTATACAATACTCCATGCATATGTACTATAGGGTTGATTTCAATGTATTAGGGAAGATGTTTGCAGATGCAAAGATTTTTTTCAGTATTTTTCATTGGCTGCTAACAAAGAAGCAAATCTCTATTGTAACAAAGGTAATTATTAACATCTGAAAGTGTTTTAATTATCTTCGAAAAATTTTCTCAGGCTTGACTTTGAAGAATGACTAAGAAAGGTGTCGTTTAAGTGATGGTTCATTTATTGCCAGCCAAACAATTAACTGAAGTAGCAGGTCAGCCAAGAGAGACAGTAAAGACAGATATATAAATACAATGTCATTTTAGTGACAATGTAAGGAAGAAGCAGAAGGCATATGTAATTCATACATTTAATCATAAGGCATTGTATCGTGTGCTTTGTATGTCAGCAGTCTCGAGGCAGTTTGTCCTCTTCCAGTAAGATGACTTTCTGTAGTGGTCTCGGGCACTGGGTTCCAATTGCCATAGGGCTGAGCCAGAATTTAGCTGCAATACTCGGTACTAGAGCCATGTAGGGGATCTTACTTCAATGTGAAATACTGGTGTTGGTGGGGTTTTTTTTGCATGTAATAATTTAAACTGTAAGTGATGCTGATGAGACAAGAAGGAAAACATGAGATAAGCATTTAAGTAGGGGCTGTCCTACTGGAGAGACCTGAGTTCTCATGAAAAACATAGTTCTTACGTCTTTCACAGGCCTTATATAACTTAGTAAAACCGTGGTAAGTGATTCTTTAGATTTTGTTAATGGTTTTAGCAAGAGCCAAAATAGCTTTTCAAAAAGAAAAGATCACCCCCAAAATTATCTGCTTTGTGTACAAGCAAGCATGGGGTTTTTTCTGCTCTCTACTTCCACCTGCTGAAAATTTTTCAGCCTCCAATCTAATCAGCTCTTCACTCCTCTTCAGACCAGCTGTAGGAAATCAAATGGAGATAATAGTGTGAATCAAGTTCAGGAAGTTTCAAATCTGATCAGAATCTCTGTTTGGCTACATCTTACGTCAATGCCTACAGTAGTAAGTTTCTAAAATACAGGAAATGACACTCTTGAAAATTAAGTAAGTGTTCAAGTGGTGTATCTCCATTAAAAAAAAAAAAAAGGTCTTTTAACTAGTGATATGATGCTGCTCTGCATCTGTGGGTATGTTACAGCATTCTCTCCATGCACGTTAAAATGATGAATGATTGTTGCCTTGTCAGTAAGGGAGCATGAAATTTGGTTAGTATGTAGGAAAATATTGTATTTGCTTCTTAATACAAATTAAGAAGCGTTTAATACTTTTACTACTTTTCACCTTGCTCGTGAAACTCATTTACTTGATTTAACTGGAACTTGAAATTCTCATGTAAATTCAGGACTCCGGTATCATGAGTTATCGAGAAAGAAAAAAGTTGAATACTGTGAGACTTGTGATAAAGTTACAGTGCCTGTGACTGTAAGCTATATTTCTAGAGGAATATTTCTAAATAAATGTTTACTCTTTTACTAAATATATCCTAAATAGATTTCATAATTTAGACTATTAATTTATATGAAAAGGCTTTAAAAGCTTTTTCTGGAAGTGATTCTGGCACGAAAGTGAATATTGATACCAAAAGTCTGTTTCAAGATTTAACTGAAACTGTTGTTGTTGAAGCTGTTACTTAGATTTGTTGTATCATAGGACTAAAAGGTGGATGAAACATGTTTAATCTTCTCTATATGTATGTACATTTCACTAAACCACAAATGTCATCAGGTGTTTTTCAGCGTATATGTCTGAAAGGGGATGTCAGATATGGGCATAAATTTACAATTTGTTTTATCTCACAGAAGTAGCTTTTTTCGTTAGCCTTTGCTAGTAGAGAATTGATCCGGTGTTCAAGATGAGGTATCACCTGAGTGTTACATGTTGTCAAGATAGCCTTTTTGCTGCTATATTATTGTAGAGTACTGCCTATCCGGTAGCAATGGCTTTTGCTTCGGCTTTTCAGGAGAGTACACTACACATAGTATATAAGGACATACATTAGAATTCAATGAAAAAGATGTCTGGACTTGTATTTTTGTGTATTTGTAAAGCTCATGAAAAAGTCTGGCAAAATGATGCAATAGAGCATTGACAATTTATGATCAATAACGCGGTATGAACCAAAACATTAAGCAACCTATCGTGATATTTAAGTGTTCAGTTGGCTAATCCAAAACAGATGAGTGGGCTAGAATGACAGAGTCTTTGTAATCTGCTCAAGGTAATAATCATGTTTCCTAATGATACCTTAGGCAGCCAAGAACTATCCCACTATGATGTTTGCCTGGCGTCGTTGTTTGTTTGTGATAATATCATTAGCATGACAGGGGAGAAGCAAAGGGCTGCTATGCTCACCTTGTGTTTGCTGTGAATACCTGTGCTGATGACCCTCTGCTGTTCAGCTGTGTTGGAGTTGAAGCTGATTTTTAGGACTGAAGCTGCTCCTTTTATCTATAGAAGCATGGAGTACGGCCCCATAGCACAGGGGTTCTTCTCCTCTGAAATGCTTCCAGTATGTTTTTAAATCAAGGAGACTTTTTGTGTTCAGAGTGTCCTGGTTTCGGCTGGGATAGGGTTAAATTTCTTCCTAGTGCTGTGTTTTGGATTTAGTATGAGAAGAATGTTGATAACACACGGATGTGTGAAGAAATTTAACCCTATCCCAGCGAAACCAGGACAAGAGTGATGTATAAGTCCAATGAGTGATTTTACAGCTAAACGGTTCTGATGCTGATCTAGCGAATCATCGTGAATCTCTACCCGTTTCTGTATGTTTCAAAGCAGTGAAAATATGATCTGCAACTGTGTGTGTTACATCCCTACTGCTGACAGCAACATTAGTAAGGGTCAGGGCTTGTGGGTTTTTTAACCTTTGTGGTGTCCTGTCTTGCCCCAGAAAGATGTAAAAGATCAGAAATTTATTCATTAAGCAAAATTACATTGCCTTGTAAATGTGCATGTTGATGGCTTGTCTTAAAATATTACAAGACCCATAAAATCCTTGAAATGTATTTATTGGTTTGGAGAAGCGCAGTTGCAAAGCTTCCGAAATAGATATTAGTAAAATTCATTCAAGCACTGAAAAATCATAAGTCAAAGTAGCAGTCAGGACTTTGGAATTGACTGCAGATTTCATCAGCCATTCATAAAATTCAGTTAGTCATTGCGAAAAAAGATGAAGTACGCATAGTGCAATGTATGTATTGTCTCCTAACCCTTAGTATATATTCTGCAAAGCATTAGTGGCATATTCCTGCAGGATATTGACAGTGCTTTAGAAATCACAGGTACTAGAAGCAAACTGATCTGTCATCCTGTCAATGTATCCTTCTTCAATTACCTCTCAGCACAGGATTTTTCCTTTAACATATTCTCCAGCTCATTGCCAATTGTAACTAGCGCAAAAAAGGAATTTCCATGATTTTTCTCCAAATAACATTTCTGATTGTGTATCACTATAAGTTTTCTTGATACTTCATCTAAATTTACATTCTCTTAAATTCGTCTGATGTTGCAGAATTTTACACTTCTAGAACCATCCTAATGTTACAATCTTACAGTCTCTTAGGTGTGTTTGCATACGTCCACAACTTTTGCTGATTTGTATAGTCCTTTTCATCATGTGTTCAGTATTTACTGGTTTTAAATCACAAGTAGCACTTCCCACACTTAAGAATTGTGAAGGTTTTGCTGCAGTTTTTATTTAGGTTCTATCCAAATTGTCACCATTATTCATTGCCCATTATTGCTTCCTGTGCATCCTTAGGATAGAGTAGTAACCTGTAACTCTAACGCCTATTCATGCAAAATCCTTTTGGATCCCATTGTTTGAAGACAAAAAATGTGGTTTGACAGAGCACAGCAAAGAGAATTAAGCAATCTGGGTTTTTCCATGAAAAATATGTAGCAATTAAAAAAATTATTAAAACAAAGAAGCAGGTAAGTCCCATTCCATAAAAGTTTGATTACCAAAGTTGTTTGCTACACACTTGTAACTGTTTTGAAAATTTCTGCAGACATACTTTTTAACCAAAAGTGTACTTTTTACTGTGCAGTTTTATTTAATGTTGCGTTAAGGTAAAATGAGGCAAAGATTTGATGCTGCTGATGCAACTGAGATACAAACGATGTTGTGCTAAAACTGCAGAAACTGTTTTTGGTTTAGTCCTATTAAGTAGTAAAGCTGAGAAAGCTCTTAGTCTCTTGGTCCCAATTCTTAGTTACACGTGACTCATGCATATGACACATTTTCTTGTACAGATTTCAGTCAATATTTGGAACATATTACTTCTTAAGTGAATAAATTGTGAGCACATGTTGTGCAATATGCTTTGTATTTTAATTAAAAATGATAAACCATGTTTCTGCATTCCTATCTGCTACATTAGATTGAAAATGAAGAGCTGTGTTAAGGTGTTCTGTGAGACAGAACTAAATAATACCATAGAAAATCCTGCATATTATTTCAAATCTGATTTGTAATTTGGAGGGGGTATTATTATTGTTATTAATTTCTGTGAGAGGAAGAAAAGAGATTTATTTTTCATGCCCTAAATCTTTCCTCCTCATCCTCTTATTATCAGTGTTTGCATCCACACGGAAGAGACTTTCGATCACCTGGTGATCAGAGTGTATTGCTTTTAAACAAATTATCCTAGCTGTGTTCACAGAGATTTTAGCACTCAGTGTATTGAGCTAACACCAACTTGTCATTGCTGGCCTAACCCACAGCTGAATGCACAGAGAAGAGAACAAAGACATTAGTTTGATGTAGCTGTCTTTAAAATACCATCTCATGTAACTACAGTGTGAATAGCTGAAACATTGCAATACATAGTTATTGATGCCTGTGGAAAAATTAGGAAAACTTATATTTGAAAAAAATCTTGCTAATGCTGGTTTTTTGGTTTTTTTGTTTTTTTTTTAATTTGAGAAGATATCTAAGGAAATACATCAGTTGCTTACCCATCCGTCTTGTGTATTTTGCTCGAAATAATTTGTTGCTTATTATACCATCGTCCTGTTCTAATTACCTTTGGTAAAGGTTTGCCTATTTATCTAAGATCCGGTCCACCATCTTAAATGAAGAATAACAACAAGAACCAATAAACAAGAAACAGATCGTGTGTGTGTGTGTGTGTGTGTGTGTGTGTGTGTGTGTTTTGCTTTGTGAAAATGTTCCTGGTGATTCTAAGCAATTGAATGAAAGGAAGACAAATGCAAAGCTATTTTATAAAATGACTAACCTGCCACAGTAAATAAACAAACAAACAAACAAACACACACCAAACATTTACCAGAATGATCTCAGTGGTTTGATGGTAGTGGCAGGCAAAGGCTTGAGTACAGTGTCCCCTTTGCCTTGTAGTAATACCACCACATGCCTGCGTTGCTCTTGCAAGTAGCTTATCCTGTTGAATCCAAAGACATGGATTGCATGGCACTTCTGCACATACTAATGAAGTTTGGAAAATGTTTCGGCTAACTAGTGAATGAATAAGGACTTTAGATATGTCTAGCTCTCATTATAGTTCCTCTTAGAAAATATGGCGAAGCAGCAATCATTTTAGATCTCTGTAGAGTGGTGGGACAGACTTATGTATGTCTGGTCAGTAGGCACCATCACCATCTCACAACATTTTTCTTTCATTTAAAAGTAATGTTAATAGTCCACAAAGATATTTTCAAATGAACTTGATTTCTGTCTTCCAGTTGTGTCACTACTTTAAAAACACTCTGAAAACTCTTAAACATGAATTTTTCAAAATCTGTTGCTATTTCATTGATTGGAAAAAAGCAGAAACACTATAACAAGTTCCAGTACTGACTTTAGAATTAGAAAAAAGGTTTTAGAAACTCATGCTGTTTTGCAGTTTTAAAAATAACGCTGTTGGATGAGCATTAAAAGTTAGCAAACAGTGAGTGCTCATCGATTTAAAATGCTAAACTCCCATAGTCAACCATTCAAAGAATATTACGTAATCAAGATGGTAGCCCCTTATTATGGTGTTTAGCTAATGGACTGCAGCTTTTATGACTAATCATCAGTTTAGGAATTTAGCTATATAGAGAATGGGCACAAAATCCTTCTTTAATCTTCTGTCTTTCACTAAAATTGTGACCACTGTAGAATATTAAGATAACATTGTGATCGTTATAATGGTTTTGTGAAAGTCAGTTTTAGCAAAATGAGTTAGGCAAATCTACTTTCTAGTCTTCAGGATAGTAAATTAGATATTTACAATTGAAGAAAAAGCTCTTCACTGCATACTAACCTTTGTAATATAACAGTGCTTGGCTTTATGCGTACTGTATATACAAAATAAAATCTTTCATATTAAAAGAAGTTCTCATGCAATAGGTAACATGCTTCTTATATCTCTATAAATGAAAAAAATGGCTTTGAGTTTTGTGTGGCTGCTCAACTCTGGTGATTATTGTGTTTCATGTAGCTGTTTTTTGACCAATTTAATATTTACATGTGGGTCCTTCATCTGTTAAGTGGCAGGACAATCCAGCTAATAGTCTCAGTTATGACAAATCTAAATTTTTTAGCATGCTGTGAGAGAAAAATATGGTTGTAATTTGGGTAATGTTGGCTCTGATCCTGGAAAAGATTGACTTTTTCCTGGTGTAGCTAGAGAGTTACTGGAGTAGACGTGTTAATCTTTATGCATATGTGTAAGCTAAATCAGAACTAAGTGAACTTCATGGGTTTTAATTTAATTTTAAACTTGTCTTGATTTTTTTTCATTTTTTTTTATCATACTGGTTTTGCCTGCTCTTCACTAGTATTTATGCAGTTTGGTTTCAGTCATTCAGATGCCTGAAGGCAGAACTCTTGCATATCTTACACGAATATAAACACGTTATAGTTTATTTTCTACAAACTTGACAATGTAATCGTAACTTCTGTGACTGAAGCACAGAAAAATTGAAAATTTCTTATTTTCAATTAGAAACCACAGAGTGAATAAATTTCACAAAGGTGTGAATAATTTTAAAGATGGGAAGAATTTGTCACTATTAATATGAACATGAAGAGCAAAAAGTAGGAGTTTCATTAAATCACGAGTTACAACTTATTTTGCTCATTTTATTCAGCGCAGTTCAGTCATTACAGAAGTCATACTAGAGTGACACCAAGAGCAACAGAAGTATTAAATATTTAGGCATACATGTCTGAGAAGCAAGCTGGTAAGCATTGTGTAGACTGCGTGGACTGAGAAAACGAGGAACGAAAATCTCCAAGTTACCTGCACAAAGGCATAGTTCAGTCTGTGGTAAAACCGAGTAGGGGTTCATAGGTTCAGCTATCGGTAGCTTCTTCCTTCTGAAGCTCACTGTTACACAGCACATACAAAATTCCTCTATTAGCTTAGGAAATACTCGTGGTACTGTCATTCTAATTTAGTTGCAAATACTCACGTTCCTGGTTCTTTTACCGTGATTTACTGTTACTTTGCTTCACCAGTAGTCTTGCTGGCTTCAGGGGGCCACTCATAATAAGCCCCTCATGTCATGAGAATCGGGTCACAAGAATCTGTGTTTGCAGTGGACTGTTTTTGTTGTTTGTAAGTAACAACTCTATAATGCTGTATCTGATGAATTTAAGTTTATACAGCATTTGTTTAATAAACATGGCACAGTGCTTCTCCGAACAGATTATCTCCATCCTGAATAAGTGGAAACATTTGGATAGCACAAAAGCAAGCAAGTCAGACTTTGTGTTTAAGTTGCTTAATTTACGTGCAGATGCAGAGTAATACTCAGAATGCTTTGAAAGTCTACCACTAGCTCACTAAGGCTTCTAGCATGCCTGGATGCCTTTGTTAATATCCAAGGCATGGTGAACAACGAACAGTTCAATAATGCTATTTTGGATAATGGTATAGTTCAGTCAAGATGAGACTTTTCTATTGGATTGGCAGAAACTGCAACTCTTTTCACTCAACAGTTCGCAGGTATGTAATGTGCGTGCTGTATTCTGGCAGACAGTAGCAGCAGTGCCTGGAAAGCAGTTGAAGAAAGATGGTTGACTGACCAGAAGTGTGACTGAGCTTTTATTGTTAGTATTACCTGGTGTCAGCATGAAATATAAAGGTATTCTTAAAGTTTTTAAAAAAAAAAAAAAATGAAGTAATTGAAGTTCAGCAACCTAAAAGTGTTAAGCTTTCAAAGAAATAGATCGGACTTTTGCATAGTAAATGCAAAAGTTAGATGGTCCACAGCTCCAGTGTGCCAAACTTAGCACTGTGCAGGAGAATGGACTGCAAGAACTTTATGCATTCACATTTGAAAAAGAAGTATGACTGAGAGGGAAAATTGTTGCCTTGTTCAGAGTCCTGGTATTGTAACAATCTCAAGGAATTTTTGAGCATAATACATTTGGTATTGAGAAAGAAATACCAAAGAAGTTAGATTGGTTTGTAATAGAGCTGAGAATATTCACACATTCTGTTGAGTATGTATTTTACACATCGTATAATTTGGGATAGAATTATAGGGTGAACTGCGAGTTGTAGAAAAAGAATTGTAATGATTCAAACATGCTGTAACTCTTTCTGAGGGTGGAAAGTAATAGAAGTATCAAACTGAACAACAAAAAAATGGAATCTCTTGCATAGAAAACTGTTAAAAGAAACCTTCAAGTTATATTCTTGTACACAAATGACAAAGTTGCAGACTGCATATTTGGCAGAAGAAAAAAAAGAATCTCAGGTAAATTGAGTAATTTGAAATGTAAAACAGTTATATATAGTTTTCAGGCTATTAAGAGTAAGAAATGGTATATCAGAACCTTAGAAGGAACATAAATATCATTATGGGGGGTCTCCCTTTGTAAATGTTTCCAAGAGCAAGGATTGGTGTGATGGAGAAAACATTTCATGAGAAAGAAAATGAAACAAAAAACCGGTGTTTAATGTTATATATACATAGTTGCTGAAACTAGGTGTATAAAATATAAGACCAAGCTTGACCTGTGAATATGTATTTTGATCTTATGTGTATTGCAAACAGTTCTTTCGCCAGTGTATTCAGGCACTGTACAGAATAGCTTGTGTTTGGTTAAAGTGTATTTTTTAGATAGATGTCTAGTTTTCATTTGAAGATATTGAGAGGTAGAAAATGAATGACTTTTCCTGGTAGTTTTTTCCTAATGGTTGGTTTGAATTTGTCTGGCTTCGGCTTCCAGCTACTGAGTTGTGTTAAGCCTTTTTGTGTTAGAGACCTGTAGAAGCCCATATTTTCTCCCTTTGGAAGTGCTCGTACACTGCTGTCAAGTCACCTCTCAAATTTTCTTTGATGAACTGAGCAGACTGACAGCTGTGAACGTTTTTACAAGCAGCAGTGAAATAAATTTTTTACCTCCTTCTGAATGCTTTGAGATCGTTCTTTATAATGCCTGTCCTCAACATCATTTACCATGCCACCATTTTTGAGCTCATCACCCATAATTTTTAATTTCTTAATGATTGATATGTTGCATAACATAATCCCTAAATTTAACTTCCAAGGAATCTTACTTATATTTGACTGATGACTTTTGCTTGAAAGCTGCTTTGGGCATATATCTGCTAATCTCCTCTAAATTCAAATTAGTGTAAGCTTCGGCCATACTGTATAGTGCTAATACTATAGTTTAAGGGTTTTTTTGCCAAGCAATATATACTAGTAAATCAAACTTCTTACAGAGGTATTTATTAGTTTATATCATTGTCTGTGGAAGCCAGAATGGACTATTCTGTATAAACCATGTTAAATGTAGTTTACTTTTCTTTAACACTTACCATCTTCTTTTCCCTGGTTGATGCTGCACCTATTGCCCCATATTTTCCTTAATGATGCTGCCTGCCATTTAAAACCATAACTTGAACACCCTCGATCCCTGTTATGTATGAGTTATGCAAAAGTAATATCTCCAAATTGGGAAGCTCCTTAGGTGACTCACTTATGACTCCTGAGCACTAAACAGTGAGGCTTGCTGATGTAAAAGAAGTTCTTGATCCATAGTCATAGTATCTCTCATTCTCCTTAAAAAATAAAAACTGGAAGCTATTTCATGATTGTCATTAATGACGTTTTGTTATGAGTCACCTGAGGCTTCCAGTATACTTTTCAGCATTTGAAATCTTCAGTAGTGTGAAGTTGAGGTTTTTTTTTTCCTCTGCGTTACAAGCTGGACCTTAAAGTATAGGTTCTTTATTCTCCAGTTTTCTTCAATGTTCTGTGACACAGTTCTAGCCTGTATTTTTCTGTTGTGTGTGTTTTCAAGGTCTGTGGTTCTTCGTTATCCACGACTGGAGGGGGGAAAAAAAAAAAAAAAGCAATCATATTTTTAATGTGCATTTTCTGTACCATGTTCATCCCAGACAAATTTTAAACAGTATTTTAACATTTCGGTCTTTGTCATCCAAGAATTTCAAGTAATACCAGCGTTATCCCATTTCTTTTCAGCAGTACATACTTAAGAGGCTCAAGAAGTGGGCCCATGTGAACCTCATGAGGTTCAACAAGGCCAAGTGCAAGGTCCTGCACCTGGGTCAGGGCAACCCCCGCTATCAATACAGGCTGGGGGAGGAAGGGATTGAGAGCAGCCCTGCCCAGAAGGACTTGGGGGTACTGGTGGACGAAAAGCTGGACATGAGCTGACAATGTGCGCTCGCAGCCCAGAAAGCCAACCGTAGAAGAAGCGTGGCCAGCAGGTCGAGGGAGGTGATTCTGCCCCTCTACTCCGCTCTGGTGAGACCCCACCTGCAGTACTGCTCTGGAGTCCTCAGTACAGGAAAGACATGGACCTGTTGGAGCAGGTCCAGAGGAGGACCACAAAAATGATCAGGGGGATGGAAAGCCTGTCCTGCGAAGAAAGTCTGAGAGAGTTGGGGTTGTTCAGCCTGGAGAAGGGAAGGCTCCGGGGAGACCTTGTTGCAGCCTTCCAGTACTTAAAGGGGACTTATAAGAAAGATGGGGACAGACTTTTTAGCGGGGCCTGTTGCAACAGGACAAGGGGGAATGGTCTTAAACTAAAAGAGGGTAGGTTGAGACTAGATATAAGGAAGACATTTTTTATGATGAGGGTAGTGAAACACTGGCACAGGTTTCCCAGAGAGGTGGTAGATGCCTCATCTGTGGAAGCATTCAAGGTCAGGTTGGACAGGGCTCTGAACAACCTGATCTAGTTGGAGATGTCCCTGCCCACGGTAGGGGGGTTGGACTAGATAACCTTTAAACAAACATTCTATGATTTTCTTATTTGGGCCAGAGTGTAACGATGGCTATGAAAACAAATTTATTTTTTCTCCCTGTCCTTTCCAGGTTTGCTCATAACTCCCAAATGTGCTATATTTGCTTGGTTAGCACTCTCCTTTTCAGCTATTGTGAATTGTCAGGCTGTTTTAACTCGCATTCAGTTTAGTAGAATAACTTCTCTGTCTGTCTGTGGATGCTGATATAGCCCCTTCTGCGCAGATCACAGAACTAGCATCTTAAGCTCCATAACAGGTAGATGTCAGCATATCCAATTATTTTTTTCATTCTTCATTCTTGTTTTGAGTGTAAGGATTTTCGAAATAATTCTTTTCTTTAGTATGCTTTAAAGAGTCACACACTCACCAATTTTTGTATTTCCATGTTATCTTACCACATCTGCACTTTTTTATCAGTATCCTAGATATACCAGAAAATTTAACGGTTACGATGCATCTTGGGCACACATCTTGAGCTTTAAGAACAAAACAACCACTATATTGGTTCAAACTGTAGGCTCATCTCTCCTAATACCTCACCTCTTCAACAGCATCCAATATACAAACACAGAAGGAGCAAAGCAGAGTAGAACCTTTCCTCACATGTCCAATCGATGGCATTAGCAATTTCCTGAGGAATTGCATTCCAGATCATTGTGCTTAATAGCCACTAATGGATTTATCACATCTTTTCAAGAGACCTTAAATGTCTGGCTGTTGTTGTGTTCAGTATGGTATTCTAACAGTTCACAGTTAAGATTGTATGACTTCTTCAGATTGGTAAAAAGCAAAATTAAAAAAAAACAAGGTAGAGTTATTCTTTCTACTCCTTGTTAGTTTTCATTTTTCAGTTTAATAGGAATGCTGATACGACCTTTCTTAATAATGCTGTTAATAACAAACTCACTCAACAACTCATATTCTGGATTAGCACTTAATTTCTTTCTTTGTGGTTTTTTGATTTTTTTTTTTTTAAATGCTGTGAATGGGTAGAAAGAGTTTCTCCCACTGTCACTTTTGTAGCCTTTAGGATCTATAAAATCTTAGAGATATTGAGGGGAAATGGAACTTCTGCACCCACAAAAATAGGTGGGTTTGTAATTATCTTGTCTTTCTGGCCTAGAAAAGCAAAACAAATGTAGTGTACTCTTTCAGTTTCCTCACTCACTGTATCTTAGTGACCCCTTCAGTGTTGTAGGGAAGAATTACTGAGGAAGCAAACAAAATAGGTGCTTAAGGAGGTAAGAGGGCAAATGGTACTCACAGAGAAATCTCTTGTTGCAAATCTGGCCTCAAACTTAGTCCTCTTTCATGCTTGGAATTACAAGCAATAAAAAGAGGCAATAAAGGAGCCTACCCAAAGGCATCTTCCAGCAGTTTGAGATTTTGACCAGTTGCTTCACAATGATGAGAACAGTCCTACTTAAGATTAACTGAAATTGCCCTCAATTGACCGAAGATATAATCAGAACAGCAATTGTGATGGTAGTAAATCTCCCCAGGCTGCACAACTAGTGTGAATGGTCCTTTCGGGCCATTTAACAATCACAGGATGAGAAAAGTGGGCAGGAATTTGAAAGACAGTGAAAGTAGTTCTATCGGTGCCTTTTGATATGGCTACTCCACGTACTGATGCTCCATACAGATGTACAATTGCTTCTCACCTGTCAGTAGTTGACTTCTGTTGGCTTGTCAAACCAAAGTTTTGGCATCCTTGCCTTCATGAACTGTCCTGAACTTCATTTTGAAAAGAGACCATATTCCCATGCTTGAAAGGAGACCAATGCTCCTAAATTAAGGTTTCTGAGTCTTCTGATGGTAGCACTCTGTTCATCATTACAGTCCTGGAAAAATTAATCAATAATGGTTTCTTCAGCTGTATTGCCTTACAAACTAATTCCAGTTCTACTGGTAAACTTTACCCAAGATGAGGAATCTGTTGAAACCTGGAAATGAAAAATTGGGTACTCGGAGCTATTTATACCAGCTTTCAGTTTTCTTCTCTAGAGAGTGCAAACTACGGCACTAATTTCATCCTTGCTTTCTCAGATTCCAATCCCAAGCCCAGCGTTCATTGAGGTGGAGGAGTAAGAACTAAACTAAAAATTAAAACTAAGGCACTTTTATCGCCTGATGTCAGCTGTCAGCTTTGCTCCGCCAACCTGACAGGATTTAGCAACGGTTCAGGCTGTGCAACCCCAGTCTTTCTAAACCTGAACATTAACCTCAGTTCCAACTCTAGCTCTTATCTTTTAATACAGACTCGGCATCTACTGCTGCTGCCTAAATTGAAAATAAGACATTCAAATCACCTAATGGTTAATAAACCAGTCTCTATAGCTCTTATTTTCCTTGGGTTTTTTTTTCAATCTTCAGCTACAGCGACAATGCCAGCCGAGAGTCTGGTGTGTCCGAGTTCTGTTTGGTTTTATTTGGAAACAGCGGTTACTAATGTCTAGTGCTAATACTGTTTGTTTGCTTGCCATTAATATCATTAGTGGATTTTACATTGGTTTAATCTCCCTTGTTCCTACATTCTCCATACTGAACCTTTTTTGATAATGAATAGCTTTCCCAAGTTAAGGAATTGCTTTGTTCAGTGATTGCAGATTGCCTTGAAAGGATGGCATTTTACTAAGTTCTGTCATTTTATTATTCACGTGTGCTACTGTGCCATCTGTTTTTTGAGCTGATTTTTATTTCAGGAAGTATGTTTTTGTAAGAATTTTGAGTGAATAGCTGATGCTCTGTTCTAAAAAGAATAAAATCCACAGTGCCATTTACTGACTTGTAAACTCCTAGCTGTTGCTGTAGGTGCAGGGTTGTTACAGGACCTCACAGATCAGCCATGTCCAATTATATCCATAGGTGCAACTCCTGCCCCGCATGTACCAAGCAGTCTCTTGCGTATTAAGGAGGTCTCTGACCTGCTAGGTTTGTAGCAAATGCAAAACACTGCATATGTGGACAGTCAAATCTTGAATACCTTGTTTTCCTCAAAGCTAGTTACAATACTTGCTCAAATGATGAGGAAAGTACCACTTTCTATGTTCAAGTAAATATCAATATGGAGGGAAAAATAAGTCAAAATAAAGCATAAAATATATATTTACATTTTGTGAATATGGATTTGAATGGGCAAATCTATGAGAACCACAAGGACTGGGTATAACCAGTATTATCCAATAACAAAATGATATTCTGAAGGATGCTATGCCTTTAATCTGTTTTAAACATACAATTTATAAAGGAAAAAAAATCGGACAATGCCAATGTAACTAGACTCTATTTTACACTTTTGGGAAAATACCCTAGATTTTTACATTTCTGCTTTTAAGTGTTTATATAATTTTATTTTCATTAATCATAAAACACAATGTTTGTTTTCTCTGAGACAAAAATATTATGTCAGTCATTTTATCTGCAAACCAGATTAAGAAGATACCTGAAATGTTAGTGACTTGAAAGTGTCATCAAAATATGTTTTGAAAATGTCAGTGCCAAGTTACAATGAAGAAATAGTAGTTCAGCAAAATGAAGTAGCATTACATTTTTTAATGAGAGCTGCCCAGTGAAGAAATGTCAATTTAGCATAAAGAATTATCACTTCAACTTTCTGGACTTGAAAGGAACCGAAAATCCTACTTTTGTGAGGAAAAAACAAGTGATTTTTTCCAAAGGATTTTTCAGTTGCATTCTTTAAAAGATATGAAGGAAAGTATTTGCAGTACCAATAATATGTAAAATAATGCTAAAATGGTTATTTTTTTACTGAAAATATATGTAGATTGAAGTAGTAATGCTTTTTGGTAGGGAAGTCTGTTCTATTGAATAGAATATCCTTCTCTTCTTAAAAATCTTGACTGTAAAAAGTAATGTTTAATTTCTGGTTGGAATGGATTTTTTCTAATTTTGTGATTAATCTCTCACATGCTTTATCTGTTTCCTTCAGAGTGTTAGTATAGATGAAGAGAAAGTAAAACATTCCTTGGAAATAAGAAGTTGACAGATTTTGCTTTTGTGTTACGTGTGGCATATGTTTAAAACGAAAACTAAAACTGCTGGAATACAATTTTAGAATATAGCTAGATCAGACTTAAAACATTTTCAAAACTAATTGAGTCCAAAATGTGCAAAGATAGATGGGTCATTCTCAGATTTTATCTTCTGGAGATTCATAAATTCTGCTAGCAAACACAAAACTGCATTGCAAAGGATTGGGGTTTTTAGTAATAAGTATCTATCAAGCCAAGAGATAGCAGTCTGATAGCAAGACCACTTGCTTCAATGCTGAAATAGAATTTAGGAAGCTGATTTTAGGTACTTTTTTTCCTAAAAGTCTTGACTCTAGCTCTAAACTCACTCTATACACATCTGCATACATGATAAAGAACACTTCAGATAAACAAATACCATATGAGGAATATTGAACTTGAAAGCAAAATTCCCTCATTTTTTATTCTGTTATCATTTAGTACTGCTAACACTAAAACCATCAAATGCACCTTTTCAAAATGGGGAAAAAACCCACAAAAACTTCTTGAAACTCAGAAGGAGGCATATGAACAAGCCGCTATTAATCCAGTAATAATGACCTAAAAAGGTATTGTAATTACATACATGCTAAGGTAGATAGCACAAATGAAAAAATACCTAATCGTAAGTTAAAATGAACAACCACAACAGATGATAATCTTCACTGGTTTTGGAGTCTCCACACAGAGCTTCTCGTATCTCTTTAAATTTTCTTTTTAGTGGTTTAGACCCAATTTCTCTGCTGGCAGAAATCTGTCTCTTGAATATGTTGAGTACAGTTCCTATACTTTTGCCTAACATGGGGAATGTAAAGAAAGGAAAGGAGATTGTTCTCTCTTCCTGCTTGTGAAGAAACTATTGGATACCACCATCTACCAGCTGATTGAGTCTGGGAGAAAATGTCAAGAGCTGGCAAAGCACTTACTGGATACAGCTTTCACCGATGAAATTTTTGCTGCTATTCAGCAGTAGCCTGGGGATATATATGCAAGGTTATTTGTAAAATAGGTTACTTTCAGACCTATACAAATAGCAACATTGTGAGACCTTCAAATGTTTTGCTGTAATGTTGTAGCGCAATAACTTGATACAGAGCATATATACTTAAAACAAAAATTCGATGTGCTTATGATTATGAGAATAAATTTGTTGATTGTTTTGCAGCTAGGCAGGATACTTTGCTGGACTGAATGGAGGATACAGTTAAGGAACTTGCTCATTTTGTGCCCAGGGACTGTGACTTTACTACCTTAAAGTCAGGCTTCATGATGTTCATAATTGGCATGGACAACTTAAACTGTTTTTATCTGTGGGTTTGATCAAGAAGGCAGTAACTATTCCAAATGAAACAACAGTGAATACATCATTCTGTTCCTGGAAGCGTCTCAGTCAACTTGGAGAACCAGGTTACAGGGAGAAATGGGATACAGAGAAAAGCCTGACCCATCTGGAACTGAGGAGAAGTGTGGTAAGAAATGCTAGATAAAGCTCCTTAAAAGAAAAATAATTTTATGCCACTGAGATTGGGGTGAAACGACACTGGGATATCCGCTATCTGTTCTTCACACACAGGAAGGCACTGTTTTTCTTGCTGCTGAGGGAAAAGATTCCAAAAGATGGGAAGAAGGAGGAGTTATGAGAAAACTAAGAACAAAAGCACTTCAGGTCCTGGTCTCAGAAAATCTGGCATACAATTTAAAATACTCTTTTTTATGGCAGTATTAATTCAGAAAAGCTGGAGCTGACCAAGTTCTGATAAAATATGGAGATAAAAGCAGAAAACACATTTGATAGTTCGGTTTGGCTGTGTTATGTTAGGGAGCCATGACATCAGAGTCAAGAATGGACTTGGAGACTTAATGATGCAGACCTGTAGTTAGGAGTTAAAACTCCTGCACTCACGCCTCTACAGTTACTGTGTGAAGCAGTGACCGCAGGATAATTCAGGTAGGAGAGGACCTCAGGAGGTCTCTGATCCAACCTGCTGTTCACAGCAGGATCAGCTCTGAGGTCAGACCAGGTTCCTGAAGGCTTTATCCGGTTGGTCTTGAAAAGTCCCCAGGATGAAGACTGCACAGCCTCTCTGGGCAACCAACTCCACTTCGTGACTGTCCTGTAGTAACCTTATTGCAAAATAAAACTGGAAAATCTACTTGACACCGGTGGTCTGTATTGGAAGGGCAAGGAAACAGGTAAAGATTCTGTATGGAAGTGTTAGATACAGTGTTGTAAGTAGAAATTTAAACCCAAAAGATGTGTTTGAAATATTGGTACACCTGCAAATTGTGAGCAACGTATAAGTGGTGAGAATGCCTGACCTTCCCCAGATTTACCATCCACTATTTGCAAAATGTCTCCATCTGGTTTAATGCCAGGAGAGTACCAAGAAAATAAAGGTTTATTCACCATCTGTCATACCCACAAGGTGCTTTTGAATTTGATAACATTGATTCACAGCTCAGTCCAGTACATAAGTCATCATGAAACTGAGGACCTAGGACATAACTATCAAAATACAATATTAACTTTTTTTCTTGTGATTTTGGTTTGTGGAGTTTCAAGTTCTGAGGCCACTATTTTCCTGATAAGGAAGACTCCAGTTTGTGAGATGTTCAGGATGAGGAAAGAGTAGCATTATGACTGTATTTGACTCAGTTATGGATATGCTGAGTGCAGAGCAAGACAAAATACGTAGCTTCGCATAGAAAATCTCATCCTCGGAACCTGATCAGAATATTAACTGGGGGGATCTCACGTTCTGTGGAACAACTGCACACACTGCAAACTTGAATTTAGATATAAAAAATTACCCAAAAAGGGACCTGCAGAAACTGCAAGTTCTGCTCAAATATGGGAGGCATAGTAGAAGGTAGAGCTTTTGTGCTAGACTTCAGCGATTTCTATTAGAATGATAATCTTGAGTCAGCTTGGATATCACCAAAGATAAAATATTCTGAGAGTCCTTCTTCATCCTCTTAGCACTAAGAAAGTACCGGGAAGAATTTTCTCACAAGTATTCTTTTGTTTGGCAAACTACTACACATTGTAGGTCTCATTTGTTAGGGTGTGAGTGCATCCACTATATCAGGTCAGCTAACAAGCTTCACTTTCTGCTTTGGATTTTAATTTCACAAGACCTTATTCTGGTGTATTCTGTTCGAATTTAATAGAACATTCCTGAAAGGTACAAATGTTTAAATAATATCCTGAAGAACAAGTATTCATTTACACAGAATATCTGGATGATGGTGTTTTATGAACTTTCTAACAATTGCAACTCCAGTAAATAATTTTGCTTCTCACAGCAGTTGTAATATTTCTAGTAATTAGGGTGAATAAGTTCAGCTATCATCAGACTTTTCAACTAAAGCTATTGAAGTGAAAATCTGTAAAGATTACGTGAAGCACTGTAGATTCTCTTCAGGGAATCCAATACGGACGAGCAAGGAGGAAGTTTGTATTCGGCTGACTGTCTAGATAACTGCTGCATCTCAGTCCTTGAGATTTCGATAGCTCTGACTTAGGATAAGGGAACCTTATAGATTCATGAGAATTCGAGACAGGTAGATTCCTGTCACAGTCACAGCAATGATGAGGGGGTATCTGTACCTTACGCACCGTCTTGGTGATTTCTTACTTTTTCTCTTAGCATTTGCATGGCAAGGTCCCATATTCACAATATGGAAGTTCAGCATCCGTAGTACAGTGCAGACGCATTTGTGTTCTAGGATGATGCCAGAGATAAGTGGAGTGTCTCAGTAGAAGTCCAATGAGATGGCCAAGCACCGTGTTCTCAGAAAGGAAGGTGAATATGTGAATGCAAATGGTAACCTGCAGAGCTTTAGTTAGAGACAGTCTTGCAGCAGTGAATAGTGAGTTTAGTCTAATTTGAGTTTACAAATAGGGAATGGACACCTTCAGATCTGCGTAGACCCATGCATCTTTTCGCAGTACCAAAATGGTCCAAAATTGAAGCAAGAGACTTGAGTACCTCGACTGGAGAGTTAGAGCACCATAATTACACACAGGGCATGTGCGTGTGTATACATGTATGTATTTATATACATATAAACACACACATGGTTATAATTAAAAGACACAGCCTGCATTTTGAATTCTACTTTCCTGCCTTCTTCCTAGGATAGGAGGGTCTAGGTCAATTAGTTCTCAGTAGTCACAGGTATGTGTGGATGAAAATGCTATTTAAATAAGAGCTGATGCTTAAGGCAGTAGATTTTAACTAGCAGACTCAAAATGCTGCCTTTGTTAATAGATTTCATATGACCTTGAGCAAACTGTACTTATCCCAGGTGAACAGTGCTTAACTTTACATACAGTCCTCCTCATGAAGTTTAACTGGACTACTTTCATGATCAGTGTGAAGAGAATTGTGAGGGAACAGAGATGCGGTTAAACAATTGCTCACAGTTTAAAACAAAAAAATTCGTTAATATTCTCTTAATGTTAAGTATCTGTGGCTTCCCATATGCAAAGTGTGGAAAAAGCACTTTTTTCTTTTCTTTGTTTTGCCCAGTCAAATTCCAGTCCTGCTACTTATATCAGCCAAATATATCCCTATACAATTTGAAGACCTATTAAAGTCAAGAAGTCCTGACAGGGTCAGGTGTTAATTTGTGAGACCTTAGAAAATGTATTTGGAAGAGCGACTACTTATTATGTACACTGCAGTGTACACTACTGCAGCGGAGCCACAAGATCTGTATTTACAATTTTAATCCAGGTAATATTTCAGCTCTCTCCTATACAACATAATGAAATTCCAAAGCACAAGCTTTCTTAAAAGAACAAAATAAAACAAACCAAAAAAATTAGATCAAAATGCACCTAAGCTTGTTCTTGCAACTAGATTCACTATTGTAACCTGCTGGAGGAATATTTTCATCCCCCAAAGAAAGAGGTGATTCACAAGGGTCTGCAGTAGTCATGCCATGAAGAAAATCACCTGCCGAAAGAATAAGAATGTGTATTTTACTGTATGGAATCTGGTTTACATTCTATAGGAGATCCCTAGGAGGTTATCTTTGAAATTTTTGGCCCTGAGTTAATATAAAAATCTATTAAAATTTGCATCTCAATTGAAGCCTCCCAATTTATGTTTACACTTAACAGGAGGAAAGAGCAGGTTCTTGCAAAAATATTTTATTGTTCTTTTGATGAATGGAAATGTGTATTTTCTTGACACTCTGGAACTTTCCCGGAAAAAAAGAAAAAGCATTTGGGAAAACTGTTTCTTAAAGGGATGTGCAATGATTTTTTGAGTCCAGAGCAGTAGTTAATTTTGTTATTTCCCTGAGGAGGACGATGTGATGAAGTAGTTCTCAGAGGCAGTTGTAAACCTATTTTGTTTGTGACACTACTCATTCTTTCCCAGTTTCCTAAAGCGTGCCTTTTTGACCTGTACACTTGTTCTTTCCTTCATGTGGATCTTGGAAAGATTTGTAATGCATAGCGAACATTTCAGTAGTAGGAAAAGTTGTCAGTTTCCAGATGAGAAAACATAATAATACATCATCATATTATGTTTGGTAAGCACCCAGCTCCTAGGGAGATGCAGCTAGCACCATGAAGTAGAAATGAAATATTTGTGTTGATGCTAAAGTGCAACTCCGTGAAATGTACCCAGTGCATAAGAACTAACAGTTTCTGTGTAAATGTTTGATTCTGCTTGTTTCATCAGAAGGGAATAAAGGGAAAAAATTATTTTTCAGAGCCTCTTCAGTTGTGAGAAGGAGCACTAGAAAGAGAGGGTAGGAGAACAGACTGTTAATGTGTTACCAGAAGTAATTATTAATTTAAGAAAAATCTAATTGTTAAAATCTCAGCAAGAAAAAGTGTTACTATAATATAAATGGCAAGAAATGAAGGTCAAGAATAAGATTCAGACAATTCACCATGGTAGAGTGGGTTATTACCGAATTAATTGTTTTAAATTTGGCAAATGTAACAATTTACTTTTGTTGTACACGATATAAAAAACCCAGTAAATTAAATACTCCAGTGTAACATTGAAAACGCTGATACTGTTGAAGCACTGCAAGATGCAAAAGGGAAATATATTATGAACAAAAGACTAGATATGTGTTACAAAATAATAGCTATGTGTTAATGAAGACAAATTGTGTAGTATAAGATTTTCAATTTGATAGTGCCCTTATAATGTTTTTCACTACTTAGCGGGATGTGCTACAGGCTTAGAACAAGTAATTAGATTTTTTAGATTTATTTCCAGGCCAATGTTTTCCCAGGGCTGTGCATTACTTTATAATGCATTGCTTTGCCCTGTAACTCTTATCGTGGGAAGATGTAATTATTTTATTTTGGTCTAGCATTGGGGTACCAGCATTCTCTGTCTTGCGTCTCATATGTTGCTACATAATGTAACATTACATTACAGACTTTGATGAAAGTGGCTTTTGGTAACTTCTGTCAGTCTTCACGCTGCATGTTCCAGGAGCCTCAACTATGTAATTGCTTTCATTTCTGAGACTTTTTCTGCAAAGTGTTTGAATCCCTTATTTTTTGGACTATGGCTATTGCTACATTGGAGATATTGCTAATACTTCCCATGAGTTGCATTAAAAAAATTCTTAATGTGGACAAGAATAACAGAAGCAACCTGGACAGTATCACAGTTAGCAGCAACTGTAAAGCAGAGTCTGCTGCCTCAAAAATTCTAAGTATTTGCATGTCCAAAGGTCAGTCGACAAGAGTCCCAAAGGAATCCCTATGTGAGAAAAAATTCAGTAAAAACAATTCACTGTGAAATAAATCAGCCTGTGAGAGTTTTTCAAACTTCATACTCAATTCATGCAATTATGGTCTTTAGTGCTGTCTATTAAAAAAAATGAGTTTGAGGCTTCATGTGACATAAATAATTAAAAGTTACTTTTATAGACCCCCCAAAGCCAAAAGTAGAATTAAGTACTTTGTGGGCTTGAAAGAGTGCTCTGGTAATCAGTGAAAAATAGTTTCTGTGTGGAAAAAAAGAATTATTATTCTTATTAACAAAACAAATGTGCATATGAAATGAACTTCATTTCACCATTACTGCTCTTAACGTTATTTTTTTCTTTTAAGTTCATTTCTAGTTACCTGGCTGTGTATGTCAAACTGTTTCTAATTTATCATCTTTTAGAGAACTTCGGGTTTTTTTTGTCATTTGTTGACTTCTCAGCATACTCTGAGTCATTAAGTGCAATAAGGGATCTTCTGTTCCTGCTTTCTTGCTTCCCTAATGAATAATATTTATACCACAAGGTTAATGGTCCCTAGTGTATGTCAGTCTCTATAGTGTACTGTCAGACTTCCAGCAGGTAAACCCCAGCATTATTCAGTCTAACTGTACAACTCCTATCATATCAGGTTTATAGGAACTTCACCCCAGGTGACTATTAAAGGGAAGACTGAATTCAGGATTAACATACTGACTTTCAAGGTGCTTAACTTTGCCTCCTGAATAAATTTCTGACTTACTAACCCGTATCTACCGTGGCAGATTTCCAAATTATTTGCTGGGAATATACTTCTATTCAGTAAGACTTTCTAAAAACCTTTGAGGTTTTTTTTTTTCACCTGAATTCATTAAAGGCTTTACTGTCATCATATTTAGCCTTTTTTTTGTGTGTGCCTCTGCCTTTGAATCGCCCAGAAAGCCAATATGAATTAATCAGAATCATACCATGTACTACTATCCTTAATCTTTTTTTCCCTTAGCTATCACACAGGACCACATCAGTTTTAACGTTATATGACGGTCCTTTGGGGAATCTGCATTCAAGCACTGTTTTCTTACAGTTATTCTTGTATTTCATCCACATTTCCCAAAATCTATTGCATACCTTCAAGAAACCACAGTAGGCCTGTACTATTAGGTATATACGCAAGACTCCAACCTGGCTTTCCTTCTAAGGAATAGAGAAAGAAATTTATTTTATTGAGTTTAAAGAGAAAAGAAATCCTTACGGTTTGGAAGCATTACTACAAGATTAAGATTAAATTATTTCTGTATTTCCAGAGGCTACATTAATTTCTTGTGCTGTGCTGTATGATGCATAGTTTTGGGAAGCAGTCATAGAATCAACCAGAAACTTACACACAGATGAGAAATGATGCATCGAAACCCCGTGATTCTTTTCAGAAAGGGCCGAAAGTTAACTGGTTTCTTCAGCAAATTCTAAAATACCATTTTCCTATCTCTTTTATCTTGCCTTTTCAACTAGAGACAGTATCTTTTTAATCCCCATTGCCAAATTACAGTCTTGCTGTCTGCTGCTTTGCAGGCGGCAAATTCCTTCTTGGCTATGCTTCAGAAGAGGACGAAGCAATAGCATCATTCTGTTCTTAAAGAGGTTTGAGATTATTTTTAAAATGACACTAAGTTTCTGTTAGAATATGTGGTATTTTCTAGTGTAACACTAAATAACCCAAGCACTGTCAGCTATAGGTTGTACTTTACGAGCTACATAGAGTGAGTGTATTGTAATGTGCATCTTCTGTCAAAAGGGTCTGTCGGTCCTTTATAAACAATGGACCTGGTTACTTTAACATTTCATAGGATGAGTTGGATTCTTATAGCTTACATCTTCTTGCTGACAAGTTCAACAAGAAGATGTACTGAAGTCAGTACTGTTCACTAGCCTGGAAGTAACATGTTAAAGGTTATGTTCATTATGGCACACTATCTCAAAAGGCTGGAAGTTATAAAATGTCAGCTAACAGTGTGTAAGATTATGACAAAATTAATTAGGGCAAAGTATACTGGTTATGGTTCACTGCAAATGGCATTGCTGGGTAAGTTTCAACAATCATAGAGATAAAGGTGACAAAGTGCAAACCTATCAAATAACACTTTATCATCCTCAAATTGCTTCTGCTCATCCTTGATCTGGACTGGGCGAGTGCCTGTTCTGTAAATTTTCCTCAAGGAAAGTTCATCTAGTAAAAGAAGTTGGATAAAATTTAAACCATTTTCTAATGCCTTTTAAAGATAATAAAGTGCTCTGAAGTTAGACCATGTAGAGAAGATCCCAAGTTATATGATAAATATCCATACCTCTCTAAACTGGAGAGGTATGGAATTGATGGGTGGACTCACCGGTATGTGAGGAATTGGTTGGATGGACACATCCAGAGGGTAGAGGTCAACGGCTCAATGTCCATATGGAGATTGGTGATGAGTGGTGTCTCACAGGGGTCCGTATTGGAACCTGTACTGTTTAATATCTTCATCAATGACATAGACAGTGGGATCCAGTGCACCCTCAGCAGGTTTGCAGATGACACCAAGTGAGTGGTGCGGTCGACACACCTGAGGGACAGCATGCCATCCAGAGGGACCTGGACAAGCTTGAGAAGTGAGTCAGTGTGAACCTCATGAGGTTCAACAAGGCCAAGTGCAAGGTCCTGCACCTGGGTCGGGGCAACCCCCGCTATCAATACAGGCTGGGGGAGGAAGGGATTGAGAGCAGCCCTGCCCAGAAGGACTTGGGGGTACTGGTGGACGAAAAGCTGGACATGAGCTGACAATGTGCGCTCGCAGCCCAGAAAGCCAACCGTATCCTGGGCTGCACCATGAGAAGCACAGCCAGCGGGTCGAGGGAGGTGATTCTGCCCCTCTACTCCACTCTGGTGAGACCCCACCTGCAGTACTGTGTCCAGCTCTGGAGTCCTCAGCACAAGAAAGACATGGACCTGTTGGAACGGGTCCAGAGGAGGACCACAAAAGTGATCAGGGGGATGGAACGCCTCTCCTGTGAAGAAAGTCTGAGAGAGTTGGGGTTGTTCATCCTGGAGAAGAGAAGGCTCCGGGGAGACCTTGTTGCAGCCTTCCAGTACTTAAAGGGGACTTATAAGAAAGATGGGGACAGACTTTTTAGCGGGGCCTGTTGCGACAGGACAAGGGGGAATGGTCTTAAACTAAAAGAGGGTAGATTTAGACTAGATATAAGGAAGACATTTTTTATGATGAGGTTGGTGAAACACTGGCACAGGTTTCCCAGAGAGGTGGTAGATGCCCCATCCCTGGAAACATTCAAGGTCAGGTTGGATGGGGCTCTGAGCAACCTGATCTAGTTGAAGATGTCCCTGCCCGTGGCAGGGGAGTTGGACTAGATGTCCTTTACAGGTCACTTCCAACCCAAACTATTCTATGATTCTATGATTCTATGTTCTTTGACAAGGACCATCATTAGTATAGTGTTTAAATTAGAAATAGAGTTTTGGAAAACAAAGATTTTTTTTTTAAGTAAAATGGGCAGTGGATAACTGTGGAAAAAGATCATTGTTTCTATGGTTTGGAGTAGGTGGTAGTTTTTGAGTGTTATGTATTTCTGATTTACTGCATAGAAGGATTTAAATTAAAAACTCAACCTACAGTAGCAGGTAGGATTTTCAGCTCTCTCTGAGGTTTCCTCAGTTTAGAACTCAGGTATGGAGAAGCAAAGATGTTTATTGTGGGATTTTCTGCAATTAAGTAAAATGACTGAACGATGTTACAACGTGGTAGATAAGGATTTGGCAAAGTCTAGTGATTAAGCTGAATTATGACTTATGGAAAAGTTACGGTTTGGCAAAATCCAGTAATTAAGCGAGTTATGACTTTCGGAAAAGTTGTGTACAAAGAATAAGGAGCTTGGCGATAAGTAGGAAACAATAAATAAGGAATAGAATATCATTAAAGAAGGTGGAACGTAATTTGGAGGAACACTTTGCTAATTATAGAGCTTGTAATATATTTAGAATATAATCTGGCTTTATCTTGTATCCTGTTTTAAGATCCTGTTTATCTGTAATTGTGCTTTGGACAAAGACCAAAAATGTACTCGAAGGTCGCGAGTTGATTATAAATACTTTGCTAACAAGCAAATAAAGACAGACATGATTCCTGCTTCATATTGAAGAAGTCTCTGTCTCGCGTCGTTATGCAACAATTGGTGACCCCGACGTGATTCGACGTTGGAGAATGAAAACTGTACTATGAATATTTTGAGTCAGCCTTAGTCATAAGACGGCTGGGATAACGACGGGCGCCGCCGGAAACTGACTGGTACCAGGTGAGCGGCTTGCTTCATAATGGGATCTACTGTATCAGTAGAAGTGAAAGCTGTTTTAGCTATATTGTTATCTCTGGCAGAGAAGCATGAAATAGCTCTGAAGGAAAAGGGAGCTTTGGACTTGTTGCAATGGGGACAGAGAAGGAACATTTTAACAACAATGGATGAGGTTTTTAAGGAAGACTGCTGGCAGGCTTTAGGAAAGGATCCATGGCAATCCGTGCAAGTTGGAAATAAGGAAGCAGTAACCCTTAGTCATGTATGGTATTTAATAAATCAGTTGATGAAAAAGACTCGCGTTGAGTCTGAAATTATGGAGGCTGCAGAACGAGCATTAGGATATTCATTCCGAGAAAAAGCCAAAAAGAGTGAGCAGGCTTCTATTTCTTCACCTGATCCTGTGGTTCTGCCAGCAAATGTAAGAGATGCTAAGTCTATTTTTGAAATCCCATTGCCGCCTGATTATTTTTCCCCTGAAGAAACTGGTGCAGAGGCGGGTATGGAGTCTGCAGCCCTTACTGCACCTCCAATCAGTGAAAATGAAATAATGGAGCAAGAAAATTCGCCGTTAGAGGAACTCCGGCAGATAAAGCGTGAGGAGGAGGAATTAAAAAGGCAAGCTTCTGCATTACAGTTAGAAGGTGATAGGCAAAAAATTGCTCTCGGGCAGTTGGGTACGAGGCTGCAGGAGGTGATGAGACAACAATCAGGACCGTTACAGAATCTATATCAACAACTGCAACGACAATCAGTAACAGGTTTTAAGAGTACAAGTATGCAAGACGAAAAAACACAGACTGTGGACGCTGGTCAGAAATGGCATGGAATAATACGGGATGCAGCTATTGAAGGCGAATTCTTAGGTCCATTAAAGGCTTTTCCTGTGCACCTTCATCATAACGCTGCAGGAGCGGAGGTGCGAGAATGGCAGCAGTTCGATTGGCAGTTATTAGATCGACTGCAAAAAGCAATAATGCAATATGGTTTGGATAATACATATGTAAGAAACTTGATTGATGTGGTATTTTCACAAAATATTCTCACCCCTTTTGATATAGAAACGTTGGTATCGTTAATTTTGTCACCCATGCAAAAATTAGTTTTTAAAGATGATTGGAGAAAACGTTGTGAACTTGCAGTAATGAAAAATTTGGACTTGCAAGATGGGGACCCATTGAAATTTGCGACAATCGATATGTTGATGGGACAAGGAGCTTTTGTGCATCCTAGGGCACAAGCTCGGTTAGATCGACGAATATTACAGCAATCTCAATCTCTTGCTGCCGTCGCATTAAAAGCACTACAGGTTTCTGCGACCGCATCCCCACCTTATGTTAAAATACTGCAACTGCCGTCGGAATCTTTTTCTACATTTTTGGATAGGTTGAGAACTGCAATAGAGAAATCACCAAACTTATCGACCGAAGCAAAGTCAGCTGTAATGCTTGATCTGGCTGTACAAAATGCTAATGATGTGTGTAAGCGAATACTTTCAACGTTACCAAAAACGGCTGGGCTAGTACAAATGATGGAAGCCTGTGCTAGGGCAGATCTAGTAGCAGAACAAGATAGGGCTGTAGTATATGCCCAGGCACAAGCTAAAGCTTTGGCCGCTGCCCTTCAACCTGTTTTACAACCTAGAAATACTCGGCAATGCTTGGGAATTTGTTTTTTATGTGGACAAAAAGGACATTTTAAAAAGACTTGTCCCAAGAAATCTCAAAATAATTCAGGAAGCAAATATTGTACGCGGTGTCAGCGACAAGGACATGTTGTAGAGGAATGCCGTGCGCGATTTACTAAACAGGGGCAGCTTTTGCAGTCGGGAAACATGATAATGAGCGCCAACCAGAGGGGCGCTATGACACTAAATACCTCCAAGAAAAACCAGCGGATTCCCTATGCTTGGGTACCCAGTTCAATGGATGCTTGGACCGTCTCCGGGGGAAAACTGCCGGAAGCGCCGGAGTAGATATTAGGGTTGCTAATACTGTTCAATTATTAAATGATATGGTACAGGTGGTAGATTCTACGGAAAAGGGACCGCTGGGATATGGGCTCAGTGCTTTGATAATTGGACGATCATCTGCTTCTCGTTTGGGAATTTTTGTTCTCCCAGGTCTTATTGATTCAGATTATACCGGGACAATTAAGATTATGATTAAAGCATTGTATCCACCCATAACGATAGAAAAAGGAACAGAAATAGCACAGTTAATTCCATTCCAGGCAATGGTGCCCAATAAGGAAGAAAGAATAAGAGGGGCAAGTGGATTTGGATCAACTAATGATCCTTCTGTATATTTTTCTATACCTATCCTGAAAAACAGACCTACAATTGAAGTAGAACTTAAGCAAAATGATGGTTTTACTTTTACATTGTTGATGTTATTAGATACAGGTGCTGATATTACAATTGTTCCAAAAAAGGTATGGCCAACTACTTGGCCTCTACAAGAAATTAGTGCCATGATTCAAGGAATAGGAGGAAAACAATCTACAATGCTTAGTACTCAGTATGTGACTATGTGTAAGACAAATGAACCCCACTTATCTGCAAAAGTCCGACCTTATGTTATGCAAACAGAAATCGCATTGCTAGGCAGGGACTGTTTAACGCAATGGGGAGTTGTGTTACAGACATCGCCTTTTACTTAGCGGTCACTGCACAGCGACAGTTGACGGACCCAATACCTTTAAAATGGAAGCAAACTGCTCCTGTTTGGGTAGAGCAGTGGCCGCTAACACTTGAGAAACTGTCGCATTTGCAGACCTTGGTAGAGGAACAGTTGAAATTAGGTCATTTAGAGGAATCATTTAGTCCATGAAATACTCCTGTTTCTGTTATAAAAAAGAAATCAGGAAAATGGCGACTTTTACAGGATTTAAGAGCTGTTAATGCTGTCATGGAAACAATGGGGCCTTTGCAGCCTGGTCTACCAACTCCAACTATGCTTCCTGCTCAATGGGAAATTTTAGTAATTGATTTAAAAGATTGTTTTTTCATGATACCATTGGCTGAACAAGATAAAGAAAAATTTGCCTTTTCGGTGCCAACTATAAATAAACAAGCACCTTATAAACGATATCAGTGGCGAGTATTGCCGCAAGGAATGAAAAACTCTCCTACCATTTGTCAGTATTACGTAGCTGCCGCTTTACAACCTATTCGTTTTACCTTTCCGAATTGTATTATTTATCATTATATGGATGATATTCTTTGTGCAGCGGAAAACCTTGATTCTAATTTTATCAATTTCCTTCATCAGGCATTAAATGCCGCTGGTTTAATAGTGGCGCCTGATAAAATTCAAAAACATTCACCTTATTCTTATTTAGGATTTAAAGTTACACAATTACAGGTTAAGCCTCAAAAACTTGTGATTAATCTCAATATTTCTACATTACAAGATGTTCAAAAGGTATTAGGAGATATTCAATGGCTTCGCTCCTATTGTGGAATTTCCAATGAGGATATTGCTCTATTGGTGCACCTGCTGAAAGGAGGAGGGGGGGCGAATGCCCCTCGAAAACTTGACAAATTGCAGCAGAACGCTCTTAAAACTATTGCTAATAAAATTACTCGAGGATATGCGAATCGCATTGTTCAAAATGTACCCCTTTTTGTAGCAATACTCAACACTGAAAAATATTTAGCTGCCTTAATTTTTCAATGGCTTCCACACCAGTTGGACCCTATGAATGTTATCGAATGGAAATATCCGTCTATAACACAAAAACAAACAATTATTCCACGGATTGTAGCGATATCTAACTTAATTTATTCTACTCGTCAAAGGGTCATAGACATAAGTGGGATTGACCCTCAAGTCATTTATTTACCGTACACAGATATGCAGATACAACAAATGTTACAAACCATAACTGAATTCGCACTAGCTACTTACGACTTTAAGGGAATTTTGTCTAATCATTATCCGAAACACCGGTTGTTTTCCACCACACTTTGCTTGGAGCCAGACGTAATGTTATCTGTTACCCCTGTAGCTGGTCTTACTGTTTATACAGACGCTAGTTCCAGGACAGGAAAATATGGTTTTACATGGTACCATAACCAGCAATGGCATGATCAGCTTTTTTATGGTAATGGTTCCGCACAATTGTTAGAACTGCAAGCAGTGGTACAAGTATTTTTTACCTTTTCTAACATAGCTATCAACCTAGTTAGTGACTCTCTTTATGTTGTAGGAATTGTACAACGTTTAGAAAGATCATTTGTTAAAGAGGTACAGAATATTCAATTAAAGGAATTATTGTATAAACTTCTTGATTTATTAAATGCACGCGTATATCCATATTATGTATCACATATTCGAAGTCATACCCCGTTTAGAGAAGGCCTGTTTGAAGGCAACCATAGGATTGATACCCTTGTTTCTCCTGCTACTGTAGTAGTGCCTCATGTTCATCAACAAGCACGATTATCACATTCATTTTATCATCAGTCCGCAAAAGCATTAGCCAAACAATTTAAAATAACCCTTAATCAGGCCCGCAATATTATTGCGGCATGTCCTCATTGTGCTCCTTTGCCAGCAAGTTTACCACATGGGGTTAATCCTCGTGGTCTTAAGGCATTAGAGCTCTGGCAAACTGATATTACATTTTTTAAGAGTTGTAAAAATTTGCAACACATACATGTAACTGTGGATACCTTTTCGCACATGATTTGGGCAACTGCTCAAAGAAAAGCTAATGCTGTTGCCGCTCGTCGCCATTGGTTGCAATGTTTTGCCGTAATGGGTGTTCCTCGATGTATAAAAACAGATAATGGCTCTGCTTATATTGCCACTAGTACCCAACAATTTTTAAAAGAATGGGGAATTGAGCATGTTACAGGAGTACCAGGAAACTCTACTGGTCAAGCTATTGTGGAACGGGCGCATCATTATTTAAAACAGCAAATTCAAAAACATTATTCTGAATTTATGTCTCCGGAATTAGTACTTTTAAAGGCATTGTACGTTATAAATTGGTTGAATTCTTCAGATAAATATCCCCCTGTTTACATCCACATCATGTCACAACAGGAAAAACAGGAACTTCAAATCAGGCCTCCAGTATTGTGGTATGACGCCCGAACTAATCAATGGCGGGGACCTGCTGAACTATTAACCTGGGGAAGAGGGTATGCTTGTGTTTTAACAGATATTGGACCTAAATGGTTGCCTGCAAAATGGATTCGACCTACAGTTGCTGCCTTATCCTCTTTGCAAGCTTCTTGACCCTTGGAAGAGCTCATGCAGTACCAGTGGAATTGGCTGAAATGCAGAATCAGGACAATGTTTGGATAAGATGGGCTCAAGCGACAGACACGAATGACTTCTGTCTTTCATTAAAGCAAGTAGGAAATCCATTCCGGACCTGCTTGATCGGGTTTGCTTATGTGAATATATCAGATTTTACTGACTGGATCCAGGGGTCTGTAAATATGTCAATTATACAGCAAATGTCTAATGTTATGAGCTGGGCAATTAATACTACAGTTAATGCATTCTTAATTAAGAATTTGAAGAAGGCAATGTTGCCTCCTCAAGAGTTAGATTTGCTTGGAACATTTCCCAACAATGGATGTGTCAAATTTAGTTCCCTGAGTAGTAATGATCTGCCTACCAATGTTTCACCTCAACAATTACAATATCTAAATGAGAGTTTTTGCAATCATACGATGCAAGATATACCTTATAACCGAACCAAAGCATACGCTTTGCCTCCTGGGTATTTTTTGATCTGTGGAGATAGAGCTTGGCCCGGGGTTCCCCCATTGTCATTTGGAGGGCCATGTATGATCGGAAAATTGACGTTATTGTTGCCAAAAAAACAACATTTGCAGCAATTGCAGATGTTATACCAAGCACAGGGACAGAGTGGTCATAGACAAAAGCGATCTACCACACCGTTATTGGAGAATTGTACAGATGATGTCCTAATTTGGGGACAGTCTACTCTGACGACAATGTCCTTATTCTTGCCTCCCTTGGCCTTAATGCATTTGGGAAAGGTAGCAAGGAACTTAATGTGTTGGTCAGGAAAACAATTCAATCGCACTTCTTTAATTCTTTACGATATGGCCACAGAATTCGACAGTATTCGAAAGGCAACCTTGCAAAATAGGGCGGCAATTGACTTTTTGCTTTTAGCCCATGGTCATGGTTGTGAAGAGTTTGCTGGGATGTGTTGTTTTAATTTGACAGACAAATCTCAATCTATACAGAGTAAATTAAGAGAACTCCAGGATGGATTGGGGAAGTTAATGGAAGAAAGAAATCCTTTTGATAATTGGCTAGTTTCCCTTAATGTCGGATCGTGGTGGAGAATGATTTTGAAGTGGGTATTGATAATAATTTTAATTGTCGTAATTGTACTCATTATTTTCCCATGTTTGATTCAGTGTGCTATAGGAATATTACAGAATATAGCAAATAGAGCCTTTATAAAACAAAAAAGGGGAGTTGTGGGATTTTCTGCAATTAAGTAAAATGACTGAACGATGTTACAACGTGGTAGATAAGGATTTGGCAAAGTCTAGTGATTAAGCTGAATTATGACTTATGGAAAAGTTACGGTTTGGCAAAATCCAGTAATTAAGCGAGTTATGACTTTCGGAAAAGTTGTGTACAAAGAATAAGGAGCTTGGCGATAAGTAGGAAACAATAAATAAGGAATAGAATATCATTAAAGAAGGTGGAACGTAATTTGGAGGAACACTTTGCTAATTATAGAGCTTGTAATATATTTAGAATATAATCTGGCTTTATCTTGTATCCTGTTTTAAGATCCTGTTTATCTGTAATTGTGCTTTGGACAAAGACCAAAAATGTACTCGAAGGTCGCGAGTTGATTATAAATACTTTGCTAACAAGCAAATAAAGACAGACATGATTCCTGCTTCATATTGAAGAAGTCTCTGTCTCGCGTCGTTATGCAACAGTTTATAAACCAAATATGTCTAAACTTATAGTGCCACCTTTATTTCTTCCCTTCCCCACTGGAAGGTAGACTGGTTTAGGACTGTTAAAATTTACACCTGTTGCCAAGAGCCATCTATCCACAGACTGGGTCTTAAAGTGTCATTAGAATGGGTGAGCACAGCCAGTGTGCCAAGGAGCTCCCACAGTGTTTTCTACAATCAAGAAGGCATTTAAATGTTCCTAACCAAAGTTCCTGAGATACATATCTGCCTCTATTCAGATTCTTTTCTTCAAGCTTAGCTTTAATGTTGAATACCAAAATGCTTTATATGACATTGTGTAAGATATTAACCCTGCAGATTTTTTTTTTTTCCTCCTCTGATTTTGTGATGATTTTAAAGCCAGCTGCTACTGGGAAAAGTAATGTTTGAGGTTTTTGGCTTTATCAAGAAAAGTCAATCTGACTTGCATCTGAAATCTTGCATCTGAATTTTTAGCACCAAAAATTATGGGAAGGTAAGCTGCCGTTACCAGTGCAAAACTCTTCCTAACTCTAGTGCAACTAAATCCAGGTTTGACAGCTTCTGCTGATAACACAATGTTTAGAACAGTGGTTTGAGTATTTCAGTCTGATGAGGCTATTAAGTATAAAAGATTAAAGCACATGAACAAGATGTTCTAGCAGAAATGCTAAGAGTTACTTCGTATCATATGTGCCTTTATATTAATGAAACAAAAAATGAGCTAAGAATAACATTCTAAACTAATATGATTTAGAAGAAAATGGAATGCATGAATAATGCACAGAATTCTTAAGTAGTCTACCATTGGTGTTGGAAAAAATGTTATTTATTGGTACTTAGATTTTCAGCAAATACAACAAAAACCAGTCAACAACAAATTATATCGCTGTGGGAATATTTACATATGACAACAATATTTGAAAATGCAAGTCAAAAAGATTGTAATGAGTAATTTTTTATTAACATTCTGTTAATATTTACAGCCATTCTTATAAAGTTGTAATGAACAAATCAACCGTTAATATTTAAAGTAGTATTGAAGTATATATTTTTCCAAACTCAAGCATTGCACAGATCGTTCAAGCCTATTTTTTAATCTCATCTCTGTTACCTTGTCAATATTTCACGTTTATACTAGAATTTACTTTGAGAATTACTTCATATATGCACCTAATCATTGATACTGCAGGAAAGTGTGTTTCATTCTGCCACTTTGATTAGTTCAGATGAGATGAAGTGTATAAGTATTAGGGCCCTGATTTTAATTATTATTACTTTAATCTTCTGTCCTTAATCAGGCAAAAGGTTCATTGTCTTCAGTTTGACTGTGCCCTTTAAGCGCTAGTATAGTAAGGCAGCTATGTGAAAGAAAGGTCATAACTGGAGTGCTCCCAGAAGATAATTTCCAAAACCCTGTCTATAATCCTCCTATCCTTCTTTCTACCATATCTGAAGGTTTTCAAAACATTTATTCTATCTTCTGTTTGTTTGCTTTTTCCTTTCTGCTGTATCACTAGAAAATTCTAGTGTGGCAAATTACTGTGGCAAGTATTAAAGTTTTATTCATCATTACAGAGAGAGCTGTCTTGTTGTTATAAATTGTAATATACATCATGTTCTGATTAAAAATATTCAGTGTGTTGAAATGCGCAAAAAGAAGTTATTCTATCCTGTTTGCTTAGAACCCAGAATATGTTTTGTTTGCTTTCTTTGAGGCAGTTGCAGAGAAAATAAAACCAGTTGCGTGTAGTTTATCTTACTTAGGAATACATTATTTTTAAGTGGGAGCTGAGTGGCTTTTATCTCCAGTGGGATGTTACCTGTTTTTTTATAAAGCTCTTGAAACATAAGGAAATGGAACTGCGTGTTGACCTCAAGAGGCTAGCTAGTCTTCATCTTGATCCCAAAGCAGCATTAATAACATGCATGCAATACGTTATAGATGGTAATCCAACCTCCTCTTGAAGTCCTCAGTAACTTTTCCAGTTAAATCTCTCCTATTCTTAGACATTTGAAATCTGTTTTTGAAGTTAGAAGTGGGAATTTTGTTTGGCTTTTTTTTCCATTTATCATCTAATTTAAATCTTCTTAAGCTCCTCTGTTCTTGAACCACTCACCATGGTCACTGAAAACACAATACATTCCTTTCCTCTGTGGCCTTTTTATATTTTTGAGTATCAGTATCTTCCCTATTGCTCTTTCCTCTTGTTATGAATAATTCCAGTTTGTACAATCTATAAGAGAGATCTTATTTTCTAGACCTCTGGTTACTTCCAGTGCTTTTCTTGGACTTTGTCCAATTTGTTTGTATCAGTCTTGAAATGCAGTGTCCAAAAAAAACTGAATACAGTACTAAGCTGAGAGAAGCAGAAAGAAATAACTTCGTATGTTCTGAAGACTCTTTGCCTGTACGTTCAGAGAAAAGGTTTTGCCTTTTTCACTACAGCTTGCCTCACATATAATCCATTATATCCCACAGGTAATTTCCTGAAAAGAAATTGTCTCTTAGACTCTTGTTTTTCACCCCATATCTGTCATTTTTCTGACCTAAATAGTCTAATTCTTCTGGCCTAAATTGTCTACCTGCACTTCTCCTTTAATCGTTGCGTCTCATTTTTCAGATAGTTTCTCTGATTTGGGGTAATGTAGAAACAAATTTTCTAAAAATCTTTAAGAAAATTTCTGAGGATAAAGTATTGTAACGTATTTTCTGAAAGTCTAAGAAAATTTCCAAGGATAAAGTAGTGTAGAAATAAATTTATTTATATGCAGAGATATTTTGTAGGAGATTGGATATTCCACCCTATTCATGAGGGGAGATCAACCTTCCTTGACCTGGTACTGCAGATACAGTACCGGACTTGCACAGATAGATGATATTTGCTTAGCTCTATATGTCTGAAAAATCTACTTTACTCTGCCCTCTGTAAATACTTTTCTAGCACTTAGATTGTACTTCTGCCCTTCAAAAAGATGGGCATGTGGTGTGAAAACAGCTCAAAGCCACTGCAAAATCAATCTCAGTTGACCTATTTCTACAAGAATTTCACTGGAGGGGGGAAAAATTGGAGTATGTTAATAATCTCTAATTATCCTTCCTTATCGTCAAAGACCCAAAATCTTCCTATCTATCCCTTCCCTGTCCTTTCCCCTGAAATAGTCTTGTAGTTTTAACTTACTTCTAATGATTAATACAATATTTTTATTTCTAGTAGTGATGATTAATATAAAACATGATGGGAAAAATATGTTGTTCATGCAAGTATATTTGCATTTTAAGAAGTTTTCAGAAGGGCAAATGACACCAAAATTATTATATGTTAAACTAGTGATTATAGATTAAGCCAATGTTGTGAACATACAGTACAAGAAATACGTCTGGATAAAAAAAATCCAGAAACTTAATTTAATGTGATGTTCATTTTGCTTCACTGAAATGCAAATTTTACAATTACGTGTAGACACTATAGAATTTCAAAGCTCATATTCATTAAGGAATGACCATGCATCTAAATGTACAGTTTTTCTGGCTCTTGTAAAGTCTGGATTTATACCAAAATACAGCTTACGCACATCTAACATCTGTGTTTTTCATCAGTTTCTGTTCAAATTTGAAATATCCCACACAAGAAATACAAATATGTAAGTAGGCCTGGAATGGTTAAAAATGTGATCATCTGAATTTATTAATGAGGTTTGTTAAACAAATTGTTCCCAACATTTCAGTTAAACCTTAGTTCATGCATTTCCTGTGCACATTTAATGCGTGTATTCAGATCTTTTTGTAATATTCTTCATATTCAAAATTAGACCTCGTGTTGTGATTCAGGGCAAGTATTTAGTGCTCCTAAATCTGGGTTCCAACTCTTGAGGGGTAAAGACTGTTTTAACCTTGTGGATGTAGTTTTAATTTATTTTTAGTGGGCTAGAGGCAGCTAAAAATTATTGTTATGAAAGAACTTCTAAACATAGATTACACAGCTGAGAGTACTCATTCATTTCTGATATACGGTAAAACTTGACTGTGAATTTTCTCTGCCTAGCCAGTTCAATATTTATTTTTACTTTTTGTAATGTGGGTGAACAAAATAACCTGACTCAGTTAATGCTTTTTCCACACTATGTAATTTGGGAAGCCATCGGAGCTTCAGAATGTGAAATTAGGCATGTTAACTGGCATAGCCCATCAAGCATAAGGAAGAGCAATGGTATCCTCACTGTTACTGTAGATAATGTATTCAAAGCCTGTGACTTTCTGATCAAAGAATGTGTTCATTTAGATATTGTGCAGTTCTATACATTTAAATTAGCTGCAGGTTTTATACTTTGCTGTATGAGCGCCAGAGTCATGAAGGCTTCCACAGAGCTGAAACCCTTCTTCTTGCTGCGCTGTCCATCCAATTACACTGGATTAGGATGTATTAAAATTAGTGAATTGAGATATAAATATAGAGCCAGTCAAAATTACACTACATTAAAAAATAAGCATTCCTAAGGAGTTGTAACAAGTTGAAACTCAGGTAGATGATTTCAATGTAAAGTTATTTCCTGTAATTAACTTAGTAATATTAGGATTTGAGACTAACTTAACTGTGATTAGACGAAATAATTCAACGTTTAGGAACCAGATTTTTTTTTTTTAATCTGTGCTGTTTATTTAGAGCATCAGCAATGGAAATACAACAAATGGATTTCTACAGAAATTTTTTTGTTGTCTAACTGAAAAGCAATAGAAGTTTACTGTCTCAAAAAATCTGGAAAACTATGGAAACTTCTTACAAGGATAAATTCTGAAATTTAGTAATAAATGGGTGTGTGGGACACATGTAAAGAGAGATTTCCTATTAGCCACTTAGGAATATTTACAGAAGATGCTATTTTAAGAAGGTCTGATTGAGTTTAAAAATTTCATTGGGTTTAAGAATTTCTTATTTTATATTGGTTGGAAGTTAGTATAAAAAAGCTGATAGTTTTTAGTTCAAACTACAGATGTATATATATTTTTAGACAGTATACTGGCCAAAAACTGTTGTCAAATTGTATTTGAATCACAAAATTTAAATCTGTATAATGAAAATCACTTTTTAGATGGATAGTTTTAACAATATAGTTTGTGGAGTGTGATATATTATTTCCATTATATACTGTATATGGGGGAAAAGGAATAGTATAGAATATTTTTCTGTTTAAGTAAATTAAATAGTGTCTCATTTGTGAGGTTTGGCTCAAGCATAAAATTGATACTTTATTTTGCTAACTGAAACAAAATAACTTCAATAGATATTGCTTCTTTTTCATAAGCAATTTATATTGATGAAAATATTTCTTTTAAATTAGGGTTTTGGCAAGGTCATATATTTCCATACAACCACATAAACCTGAAATTAAATATATGTATAACCTAAAGTTGTAATCTGTATAAAGAAGAAAGCACCTGCTTCAATTTTAAATCAGAGATAGCAGTAGCTCAGTGTATCAAGATTTAATTAACTAATTAACACTAAGCAAGAGCAAGCTAGAATGTTAATGTTTGCAAGATCCTTCAGATCCTCACATCCCAGATCAAAAGACATTTAAAGCAGAATAATTATGTGATGTGCTTGTCTCATTAAAATACAATATCTAACTAGCATTTGAAACTATGCTAGTTTTTAAATCTGATTTAGCAGCTGTTGAGAATTTTAGAACGTTTACCATACCATTGGATCTTCTGTCAGTGAGTGCTTGCATGTCGTGTGGCTACCCTGATGACGATGGTTTTTAAATAAATAAAATCATCAACATGAAGAAAAGGTTTCTTCAAGGTTGCTAAATATGCTGCTGCTGACGCAGAAACCTAAGGAATTTGCAATGGAATATTGAAACCAGGTAGCCGGTATGTCACTGTATTCAGTACAGTAGTAGAGAATAAAATTACTATTCATAATGCAAGCACTTTATCACTGTTCCTGCAAAAAAACTGCCATGAACTTTGAGACCTTGAAAACTAATATGCCAGAAACAATAGCGGAGAGATGGGAAGTTAGAAAAGGTAATTATTGAGCTGTTGTTAAATAAAAACCCTTTTGGGTCCCTGTATCTGGAAATATAGAAAAAGAAGAGAGTTTGCTAGCCGGAGAGCTATCAGAAAAATGCATTTCAAGTCAAATCATTTTAGACTAGAGGGAATATAATTTGGGGTTTCACAGAACCTGTAGAGTTTTATAAACAGTATCAAGAGTTTTGTTAAAATAAATAAAAATGTAAAGCTGTTTCAGATAAACACTTCCCTTTCCCCAGGGGAAATTAGTTGATATTCACTAAAGCAGGGAGTGAGAGATGGTAGAGGGGTAAGGAAAAGATGGGATCAACATCCAATATGCCAGGTTTTTTTGACTGGCAGTAATCTGATGAACACTCTGGTCATAAAATTTGTAAAAGCAAAGTTATACAACTATTTAGAAACAGAAACAATAGCACCATTTAGGAATAGAAACAATTTAGAATAGTTTTAGTTTGAAATGGACCTCCTTTAGTTAGAGGACCTTCTCTTCTTTTCTGATGCCCATTTTTCTCCTGATTATTTTGCAGCTGTTCCTCTGTTTTTCCAGTTCTTAGCTCTCCTCTGTACTGTCAGGCAGTATTTTCCCATTTCTTTTTTTTTCTTGAGGAAGGGAGTACCCAGAACATGGTAGCTGTGTGAAATGGAGCAAAGTTCAGAGGCAGATTTGAATGGCAAAAGGAAACATATTGATTTTGCTGGTAAAAGAAGACCGGTTCCGTGTAGGTGTTTAACTTTCTTTTGCCTTGGCCCAGGAAACCCCAGGAAAGTGTTTTCTATGTTTCCAGTGAGGGTTTTGTTTGTTTGTTTGTTTTTGTCTGGCCTGAGCTATCCTCTCACAGCAGTTTGTGATAGGGGTCAAGAATTTATTTGATTTTTTGCAGATTTCTGTGCTTAAGCACACGCATACAGGCCCCATTTCAGATGTGTATGTATGTGTGGGACACAAAGTAAGAAATATTATCAGGAAGCCAGGTATTAAGAAGGCATACTTTGATGTTTTAAATGTGTAGTGTTTTTGTATTTGATGTTGTTTGCAAGCTGGGGAAGAATTTCAGTTTTCCACATTAAAGCACTATGGCTAATACAGATGTCTGAGGTAACTGTGAATATTTTCTTCCCTATTATCACCTTCTGCTGGTTTGAAGTCTCTTTTGTTCTATTAGGAAGTAGTGTCTTGGTGCATTCAATTTTTACCTTTGCGACTGCTGAAAGTTGTAGGATTTTATTAGAGAAATACATAAAATCAGATCTGTAACATTGCTTAGATATGATTAAAGTCTACCTTGCAATCCTGTTGGCCTTAGTGACCATAGTGTGGATGCAAATCTTGACAAATGGAAATATTGATGAACCGTCAGTCAAAAATTAAAAGAGGAAAAGATTTTTTGGAAGAAAACATGCACATCCTACTGTGATTATGCCCTTGCAACCAGGGCTTCAGAAAGCTTTTCAGATGGATACAGCTTCTGCTGTGGCACCTTGGCAATCTAAATGGGGAAGGGGTAAGTGCAGAAGTTCTGATAGGATCACCATCTTTATGTATCGTCACATATTTGTTAATCTTTCTGTTTTAGTACTTCCTGTACTCAGGAAGAAAAAGAGATCCTCATTTTACTTCAGAATACAGATCCTCATTGTATTACATTTCAAGTACAAAGCATGCAAGCACACCACCACACTTAAATTATTTGCTGTTTATTAGAAGCAAGAAAAAAATAGCCACTTTGATCAATTTGCTGCCTTGAAATGCCGTCTAATTTAACCATTATAGAATTATATTTGATAGTGGCTCTACCAAATAAGCCACTTTAGAAATGAGGAATGTTTGTGTCAATTAATGCTCCTGTCACTTGTGCATCATTCGTCTAAATAAAAATGTAGGCACTGAATTTCAGCAGATTATAGAGTATGTTATTATATGAATATTTGTATTCTTTTTAGTTAGCTCATATTTGAGAAGTATGTCCGTGTCTGAATGTTGAGAATATCTTTATAACCTCTTCAATAAAGCTTTAAATTAGAACTGCTGGAATACAATCTATATTTTAATGAGGAGAGTGATTCTTCGGTAAGATCAGTAGGCCTAGCAGGAGAGTGTGAAGACTTTGTAATTGATAGTTGTCTCGAATCTGTGCTACAGCAACTGTCAAGTCAATTAAAGAATGTAGCAATATGTAATGAAATGGAATTTAGGGATCTTTTCTCAGTTGCTCTTTCATAAATAGATGTGCTCTCAGATATTTTCATGAATAAACTATTGCTTTAAGTATATATATGCTTTTAGGTTAAGTTTGCTTTGCTTGAAACTGTTCTGTTTCTAACAAATGCCCAATTATCTCAGCTCTTGATGGATGGGGCTCAAGAGTGTATGGGACTTGTGGGTGCTGATGCTTATCCGGTGGATTAATAACAGTCGGAACAAGAGCACAGTCATGGTGTATTCACCCTTCATCCCCTTCCCTCCATGCTGCGTAGTGTGCTGTCTTTTCTAATCTGCTGTGAGTTACAGTGTTAAGACGGTAACAAAGCATGTTGTCTTGGCAAATCTACTTAACCACTGAAGGATAGTAACAGTGCTTTTGCTTTGTGCAGCAGCTGTACTGCTTTTCCCCCTCTCACCCTCGTCAATAATGTTTTGTATCATCTGAAAAGAGGCAGAATTAAATGTGTATCCTAGCTGATTAGTCTGAAAATGTCCCACCATACCTGGCATATCCTGCTTTCACTTTCTTCCTAGAACATACGTATGTTGTATGTCTGAATGCACATTCAGAAGCATCAGAAACCCAAGGTAGGGCTGATCTCATCTAACCTTAGCCATGGAAAAGTCATGCAATTGTCCAAGCAGTTCTAGGCTTCCTGCCGTAGACACCAGGATACTCAGTTGTCCTAAAATAGGATCTTAAAATCTTAATCGGCTCCGCTGAGACGTCATGTATAACTTTCACCTGAGGAAAAATGAGAGACATCCTATCGTGCAAAGCAATTCCTCTGGTAACTACTACCCGCCTGCTTTTGGGTAGCTTGTTCCTATGGGTGAGCTTTCTGAATACACACGGGACAATATTTGTGTGTGGCCTCCTGTGAGATTACAAAAAAAATCAGTTTTCTGAATTGTCTTTTTTTTGTTTCCTTTTGTTTGAGGTTCAGCTATTGACTTCATTGGCTATGGGATAATGACTGTTGTGTTTGCTTTGCATGGTTTAGGAGAACTACCAGTAATTCTGATGACCTCTTGTGACAATCTCTTGTACTCTTACCGATCCACTACACAAAATCTGCCTGCACTGATGATGCTATTTTGTTAGCACTGTGTAATTCAGCTTGCAAGGGAGAAAAGATGGCATCAAATAGAGTGATGTGATTTGCTTTTATTTGCACTTTAATTACAATGTTTTTTAAAAAACTTTTTAAACAAAAAAGTAATCAACAGCTGCCTTTTTGAAAGGTAGTAGTGAACTTGGGGCGTGTTTAAAAAAGAAAAAAAGAATGCTGAGCAAAAGAAAACCACGTAAACCCAAAATGAAACTCCAAAAATATAGGGGAGAAAAAAAAACCTGTATTTTTGGCACAGAGGAGATCACACTTTTTTGTTCTCCATTGCAATGAGTCCATTTAGCACTGTGCGTGCTCTCTTTCTTATATACCATATTGTTCTAGGGGAGATAACTGAGGCACCTTTTTGGATAGTAGATAGGCTGGTTGACTGTGATAGCTAAGTAGGGTGCATTTAATGCTACGTAGCAGTAGACCTGCAGTGGAATTTTTATGCTGTTTAAATTTGCTCTGGTTTAATAAAGAGAAAATAGTCAGTATTTGTTTCAAATGTATGTATATGTGTGTGTCTATATACCTTAATTCTTCTGCTTAAGTCCATAATTCCTCTGCTTTAGACCAAGAAAGAATGAAATTGAGTAAATCCAAACTATTCAAAAACATTTTCTACTGTATGTCCACTCTTGTAACTTGCCGTACCTTTCACATGTTCAGTACTTTGCACTGGAATTTTCCCTTTGTATAATCATCCATGGTAGAGAAATACATGTAATAGTTTAAGAAGGATCAGTCTCAAGAAACGTGCATTGCTTTGGTGTTGCAAGCTGAGGATTTACAAAGAAAAAACCTCTAAATTTACCATATAGTTTATGAAATTTACCATTCTTGGTGTTTGTCACATAAAAGCTGCTGTTCGACGTAATACATATGAGTAGTACCTTTTTATAGATAAAAATTATGGCCTACCATCCTGCATGAAGTAACTTGGAAAAATGCAATCATAATTAATTTACGTACATGGTCATTGTATCTATTTTATCGCAGCTTTAAATAGAGATCGAATGTACTCAAATGAAAAGAGAAAATGTAGCTGTATTCGAAAGGCCTGAATTCTACTGGTGTTCCTGAACCTGCTGTTTCCTAATTGTATCTTGATGGCTCCCATTTTATCTCAGCAGTTTATTTAAGCGTCTGGATTGCTTTTTAGAGGCTTGTAGGAAGTGTTGACCTTTCTCTGTTGACCAGGTACATGAATCTACCACAGTATTTCCCAGGGTGAAAAAAACATGAATGTGGTGTTCAGCTGTGTATGCATTTTCACAGGTTGTCTTGAGTATTGCATTCCCTAGACTGAAACTTCTAAGTGATGCAGATATGTCTGACTTACTTAAGAGAATTAACCATCGTAAGGGTGGTAGGAATACTTTATTCTGTGTTTAGTTTAAAATACATCTCTATTCAAACGCTTTCAGAGTGCTGTTTACTATTCAGCTATAACTTTATCTTTGTGGCTGTTATGGGTCTACAAAACAGTTGCACCTTATGACGATGTATGTCTGCAAACTGCATAGGATGAGGTGATTCTGTCAGGAGGTATCTAAAGGAAAGTCACTGGTAGAAAAGCTTTGTTTCAAGAGTGGCATTAGTATAGCAGTAGCTAAAGTCATAGCGTGGGCTACAATTCCATTCAGATACTGTATGTTTAAATTTATTACTGTTATAATTTTGTCCAGGCTTTGTCCAGGGAAAAGGAATGTTATTCACAGTAAGACTAACCTGAATGTTACATGTAGGCTTACGGTATTTATGTATTTAAAGAAGCAGTTGTCTTCAGAAAAGTATGTTAACTGCAGCTGTATCCATACTTGAACCATTTAGGGTGGGGATGCTCAGCTCCTTGACGACTGAGATCAGGTTGAGTTACAGAGTTCTGGTAGGTTACAGAAGTTAATGAAACATTGCATTGCAGCTAAATGAAAGTGTCCCAGGCCCAGGCATCAGTAGGTAATTTTGATATGGAATATCAAGAAGATGAAGATTGGAATTAGCAGTGTAATAGGATGTAAGGGTAATAGACACAACTATTTGCCAGTGTATTCGATCTTTCTGTTTGAGGACAATTTCTTTTGCAGTTACCATATTTTTTCTCATTTCTGTTTGATGTTATTCCCAACACAGTTTGTGTTTAAAATGATGATTTGTCGAAACGAGATGTTCATGTGGAAGGTGGTGATTGTGACTAATTCCTGAGGGGTGCAAGATTTCTGAAGAAAGCATTTCAGAATTATTTAGAGATCTTATCTAAATTGTATTGTAAGTATTATGATCATCTAATTTTTTTACCATGATTTGGAAAACTTCTCACTGTTAGACTTTTAGCCTTTGATTTGGTATGGTGCGTTCTTATTTGTTGCTTTCTCTTTTGCATGGCATGAGAAAAGATGAGTATTAAGACATTAGTTTTCTTGATGCTGAGTTTCTGTATCTAATCTAATTCATTGAGCCTTTTTAGCTCATCTATACCTTTTCTGCTAATACACACACATCAGGAGAACATCTGGTGTTTATGAACGTCTTCATAATTTGGAGTTTTAGCTTATGCTTATGTACAGTCTTTTGTTCAGATATTTCACTAAACCGTTGTTAGTAAGTAAAATGTTTGTGTTGCTTGCCAGTGCTGTGTCTACATGTGTGTAGGCACATGAACTATGTGGATTTAATCTGCATACAGGAAGCACTCTACCTATAGTAGCACTGCTTACTTCTCTGGAATCTACTTAAATTTCCTGCATATTCCACAAATGAATGCAAGCGTATTCTGTATTTAAATAATTCATTTTAATAACTAGGGACAGTATTAAATGATCAGAGTGTATGTATGTAATACTATTTTTGTAAACTTTCACTTGCATTTAAATGGAAGTGTCAGATAAGAATGGTCTCATTTAAAAATTTTGAAAGCATAAAAATCAATTTATATCAAATATCCTTGTGTAGTAGAAAAAATAAAATATGTAATACTCGAGAGAAAGAATATTAAGATTTTGGGCTACATTCAAAACAAATCCTATCCACCACTTTTTATGTTTAAAGTCCTTGAAACATGCCTGAATATTCCTTGAAGGATGCTAACCTTTTGGCTAAGCAAACCTTGCGATTATGGTCTACAATACTTTCATCCACAAATCAGAATGCGCTTTACAAAAAGCAATCAGTAATACTTCATGCAGAGATGGCTTCTTAATAACACTTTAGTTAATCATATGAAAGAAAATAGTAATGATAGGAGGTGATATGGTATACAGAGAGGAGACAGTATTCTCCTTGAAGTTTTTCAAACCCGCTGGTTGCTTGAAAAGCACTGATTTTCTAGGAGTTACTTTAATTATCCAAAATGCTTCAACTAATAAAACTAGCCACTAAAACATTTTTTTTTCCAAAATTCACACCTGAAAATATATTTTAATCTTTACAAATGTATTAAAATGCAGGATAATTTTAACTACCTAACTTGACTTAGTGCTTATTGATCCTAACACAGTTTGTATATAAAATGATGATTTGTCAAAACAGGAGATACTCATGTGGAAGGGGGTGAGGGGTGCAAAATTTTTAAAGAAAATATTTTAGAATTATTAAAATATGTAACATAGTAACAGCAATGGCTCTATGAGAGTTAATCACCACACATTGTGTTCTCATCTCTATCCAAATGACAAAATTATAATACTGAGTTATAGTGAATTGTACTATTCAGATGAGTATTACATCGGTAACATTTTCCATGTATAGAGGAAGCAGACTTCTGTTCATTATCTGATGCCCAAATCCAGAAGAAGATAGACAACTGAAGGAGTTCTTCATAAAAACTTTCTAATACCTATGTTTTCTGAAACATACTATCCCACTTTCTCTTGTTAAACATAGTTCAGTAACATTTTAATTACATGGAATTCCTACACCTGAGAAAGAAGCTTCTTGCTTGTTTTGAATATACCTTGGGACTGGACTTGAAATCACATTTTCTTTAATACCTCAGTGTTATTCTTAACTCACATGTGGCATACGTTGTCCTTTTGGGAAATAATGTTGAAAATGTTATTGATGGAGTTTGGATCTAAAAATCAATTTATATTAAACTGATGCGAAAAGAAATGTATTGAAAAAGGCATGCACGAGAAAGCATGATTTTTTTCATCCTAAGAGCTGTTTCAAAATTTTTTTTAACAGTGACAATGTGGCAGCATACCTTAAGCAATATTCTGAGTTATTCTGATGAACTTCAGGTTTCCTTCCTTAAGTTCTTTCCATTCCAGTTTGATTTTGGTCTAGAAGTATTGTCAAAGTGGGTGAGTGCTATTTGATCAAGATATTGCTCAGAAAAAGCCTTCCCTAGCATAAGTTCCTCATTGTATTTACAGATGCACGTATACATACGTACTTACATATCATCTTGGAAAGGTTAGACAAGATTACATGCTTTCCTGTGCATGCTTATTTCAGCCTGTTTTTTTTCGTAGCAGCTTAACACAAGTTTGTGGATTCAAACACCGAAATCATTCATATAAGTACATGTTTTCTGTAGATTGAGGGAAAATAGGAAGATTCAGCTTCCAGAGAAGGTTGTGGGAATGTTCATGCAACATAGGAGGCCTAATCTTTGGGAAGTGCAGAGGCTTGCTCTGAGGCAAAAAGAGTAGGGACTGGTAAAGTGATCCATTTAGAGAATACAGTTTGGTCACAGATTATATTCCTAAAGAATACAGAGAAACACTGTATGAACTTTATTCACAACATTGAATTTAATCCAGAAACATCATTATCTAACTGTCTGTTCTGATGCTTTCGTAATATGATGAAAACATAAAAACAGTTCTGTGCTTGATTCACTGATAATACAGGCAACATAGCCGTCTACATTGTAGTGAATTATATTTTGTCAAGTAGTCCAAGTAGCATGTGTGTGTTTGTGTGCTGTATGTCTGCATGGGTGAGACTCTAAAAATATATGAAGATTACAGGGGATCTATTACTATAAGTACATTTCCTTTGCAAATACTGATGTAATTGGAAAATTCAGTAACCACAACACAAGTATTCAATTCTGTATCTTACCTCCCGCCCCCCAAATAATACGGTTAAGCTTGTTTTTAAAGCTCAGATATTTAGATTGCTTATCAAAAGCAAAATTAGAAAATTAAATCAAGGGTTAAAAAGAGTATTGCTCTATTAATTATAAACAGTAATGCAGAATTAAGAATTATTTTGGAAATGTTACATGTATAGACAAAGGATTTTTTGTTTTTTGTTTGTTTAATAAAATGATTAATAGGGTTTTGCAGGTAGGACACTCAAAGCTATTAAATAGTTGAATTTATGTGCAATATAAATACCAGATTGCCATGACATTATAGATACTTCAAAGAAGCTTTTGGTACCAAAACTGCTGCTGTTAAGAATGTGAACTCTAAATAGAGATTGCATTACTGTTTTCCAGATGACAACAATGAATTTTTAGAACCTTTTTAATTAGTTTTTTAACACTTTCTACAGTAAAATGTCAAATACAAGTAAATTAAATATAACAAAACAAGTTAGAAATATGTGTATGCACACAAACACTAATAAGGAAGAGCAAGGTTATAAGGAGCTATGACTAGAACTTACAAAGAATTAAAGGACAGGCTCATAAATTGTCTTATTAAATTGTCTAAGAGTCTGGAAGGCTCTTAGAAGAACCCTCCTTAAATAAAGCTGAATTTCTTTGCAGTTTGTAAAGATGCTAGTGGATGCTCTCTCCTTTAACACCACTTTTTGGGATTTTCATGAAAGTTTCTAGCAGTCTTGACCTTCAGCATTTCTTCTCTAACTTCCTCAAGTTGGATGCTAGAACTAAAAGCTTCTTCCTCTGAAGTTTCTTTCTTTAGTGGCAGCTTAATAGGAACTTTCAACAAAGCCTGCTGTTGTTATGAGTACATCTCGTGGAGAGGTTCATTTTGGACAGACAAATCACAACAGCTACAGCTGAAGTCTTTGCGCTCTGACTGGTAGTTAATCTAAAAGGAGGCTTTTAATTCTTTTGGGTTTTTTTTGAAAGATCTATCCCTAAAAGACGTGTGCTCATTCATTGTCCTAGACACACAGGAACACAGTCAAGATGCCTGGGATATGATTTAATTAGGCTTCAGCTGTACTAACTCATCTGGGAAGTATCCGGCGCTAATTCAAATAGGGTAGGTCATGATTCTTCTCTGGTGGAAGCCTGGATTGCTTCCTGATTGATGTTACTGTCCACCTGTCGAAGTGGCCTGGTACCAAAAGTCTTGCATACCACCTGGGTGCTGGCACTTTTAATTACTGATGCAACCGCTCTCTGTGTCAGGGTGGTGAAAGGGAGGGAAGGGGCAGGGAAGAGCATTATGATGGTGCTGTGAGGATTAGATTTGTTATCTTGTCTTGAGACGTTAAGAAAAATAAAACTAATATTCTTTCTTAAAAACAGGCACTCGTCATTGCTTTATTAGAATGCTTAGCAGTATTTCCCAACATCTAAAAATAAAAGCCAGTCTATGCCAACTTTGCTGTAGGGAGATTAAACCGTAACTGAAACTAAAACCAAGGTCCTTATCATATTTCTTTGGCAGCCTCGAGCCTGTAAGCAGAAAATAGACATCTCCTTACATGTCTACTTTTTCCCTCAACGTAGCACAGCAAGTAACTGCGAGGTATTTGTTTCCCCAAAAGAAATAGTTATTCTGTTCCTGTGGTTTCTGCACCCCCGCAGCTGCTTCTGGCTGAACATTTCTCTTAAATGAAGTAATTTCAACAGTGGCTAGTGTGCTTGGTGTTATCAGTTATCAGCCTGTACTGATACAAAATACATGAAAATCACAGATTCTGTGGGGGGTAAGGAGCTGGAGCAGATAGTGGCTGTGAAAGAGATCTGCTAAATCTTACGGTAGTTTTGCTAAATAAATAAAAATTTCAGACAGAACTGAACACTTATAGGATACATCACCTTCATAGGATTTAGGCATTTTAGATTGCCTTGAATTACATGGCTGCTTTTTATATATTTATGAAGAAAAACTCGTTCTTTCCCAGATTAACATAGATGATGTAGCCTTACACGAAACATTCAAAAGGACAAGCAGTATTTCCTATTGAAACAAAGTTTCAGTTTAAGTAATAAATAAAAAGACTGTTGATTCATTAAGTTCATGAAATTAACTCAGTGGTATTCTTAAAATGAGAATGTTTGCTTTCCACAGAACTTTAGTTTAGGAAATATTTTGGTTCATTAGAGATAACATCTGGTCAGCTGTAAGAAGTTTTTCTTACTTCAAAAATGTTTTTACAGGCGGCTCCGCTAGTGCAGATATTTCCACTGGCACGTGGTTCTAAACCATGGATTCATCTATCAAGGGAAATGGTATACGTGTTCAATCTCTTGCCACCAAAGTTATAAGGATTTCGCGTAAATGCAAAAAGAAGGGAGTGTAACAGATGACTTCAGGCTTGTTTAATGCTCTTTCTCTGCTTTTTCAATTCATATGAGTCCTGTATATTTAGCTTCTAACGTTGATACATATTTTAGCAACTCAATATACAATTGGTTCTGCTAAAAATCCTATCAACCCTTCTGTTATACATACTATTTTTTTGAGAATGTTGTTTCATTTACACCTCTGTTTGAGCTAAAATGCCCAAGATGATATTACCAGTCTCGCACAGAAACTTGTCACCTATCTGCCTATGCCCGTTGCTGGAACACTTAGCTTGGTAATTGGAGAGATAGGTACCTCAGATTCAATTTTTAATCTGTTTCATTCATTGAGATTTAGCTTTCCATTCAGTGATCTTGTCTGTGATTTTAAAGGTAGCTCACCTCAAGAATTTCAAATTATCTGTCAATTAGGTAGTTTTCACTGATCCTAAAGACTGGTGTGGTATTGAAAAAGGTGATTTTTTTGATGTATCTTATGCTTTGCTCTTTTTTTTGTTTTCTTTTTGTAGTGTTTCTTTACAACACAATTGTAATTCAACACAATTGTAATTCAGTCTTCTGCTAGTTTTCATTGCTTCCCGAGATTTTTTTCACTTACTGTCACTGAATTGGTATTATAGCAGAAAGGATTCCATTTTATATCTGAGAGCAGGGTCTTTTTATTAAGTAGAATAATTTGTGTGTATACATGTAATATACAGAGATACATGTAATATAGAGAGATACACATTTGGGGAAAAATATTATGAGAATGTTATTAACATAGCAAAGTAGCTCATTTAAAATGTAGGAAATACTAGAATGAAAATCTTTCTATGCAGGCTTAATTGGCCTTCCCATGTATGTTATCTTCTTTAATTAGATGATTACTTTCTATTTTTCACTTTCAGAGTCCATGCACAGGGTACACTGCGTTACTGTATGTGCGGATATTCACAGTATTGTCATTATCATCCCACAGACATAAAGGGTGATGCTGGTTTAAAAGTCTCAGGAGCTACAGCGTTGTATGGATCATGGATCCCACCCTCTGGGGTCTCAGGTGGTTGCGTTAGGAATGGAGGAACCCGGTGGGGAGCCTGGCATGTTGTCCGCGGGGCCTCACCTACAGGGCTGGGTGCACACATAAACATGCCTGTCTAAAGGAATGGCATCTATGTCACCTGCTTCGACGTGTTTCAAGGTTGACGAAATGACACTTGCCGCTAGGGAACAACAAGCAAGCAATTCCAGTGGAGAATTTCTAAGCAAGTTAATGTTGCCCTCATTTTAGAGGTGTAGAAGTGAGACACTGAGAATTTAGATCGAAAATTTTGGGTAGAAAAGTTGGTAAGTCGGAGAACAGACTTGTCTGGAGTAAGTGATTTTGCATGCTTGAAGAACTGCCCTCCTTGTCTTCCAGTGTAACTCTGAATAGTCAGTTCAACCAAATCTCTACCTGTCAGGGTAAGCACCCTGAAAAATGAATTAATGCATACTTACGATAACATTGATTCATATACTTGCCCAGTGTTAAGTGGCAACTTTGTGGGATAAAGTCCAGGTTTCTAATGTAGCACTTGCCTGCACTAATGTTCTCAGCAGTTAACAGCGCCGAAGTCTGTGTGTAAGATAAAATGATGTCAGTAATTTATTCTTCTTTGTATGCATTTCTTAATATCTCAGGAACAAGAAGCATGTTTTTCCACTGAGACCAAAAACTATTTCTTAGGTAACAGAGGAATAGTGTGACTCTGTGAAATTCCAAAATCTGGAATAGACATTTGCTGTCTGTGGTAAATCTCTCTTACCATCTCTTGTCTGCTGATATTCTTGACCTCGTCCTGCCTCTGCTTTCTGCTCCCTTCCTGTGTTCCTGTCAACTTCGCCTTATGATTCCAGTCCTGTCCTTTCCCTACTCCATCTGTTCCTTAAATTTACACGAATTTTTTTTAAATATATACCCTCCTGGTTTTGCAACGAAATAGGATAGTTAAAATTAAATAGAAAAGGGTAGGATTTTTCATTGTAATTTTCTGCTTTACTTATCATTTCTCAAAGCAAAATTCAGATGCTGTTTTTCAGTTCTAATCCGTATTTATCAATTTTCATACTAGAACTATGGCTTTGTGAGCTTTACAGTCTTAGCACATTGATATTCGATGTGCCTCTTTCTACTCTTCCGAAAATGCAACCATGAAAAAACACAAGAAAGTTATGCTAGTATCATTTTGAAGAGTACCTTACTTGACTTGTCCCTTTTAATATAGATGAGAAACTCATACGTAATTCTGACGTTTACTAAATGATACCTGGTGAGTAAGGCCGCCTGGAAAAATTGGTTTATCATTAAGTTCCGTAATGAAACAAAAGATGTGTAATTTTGCTCTGGGTGTTTAAACATCTCTCCTTCATGGCACATGCTGCATTGTAAAATAGTGTGTTGTAGGTATCTCTTTTCACACTTCCTATTTCAGAACACCTAACGTTCTCCCACTGAAAGAAAACAACAATAAACCCCTTTTTAATTCAGTTCAGTAGAGAGCAAAAGGCAGGCAGTCTTTTTTTTTTCTTCTTCTTTTTCCAGAATGGTTTTGATATCAGACACAGTGGACTCACTGTTCTGTTGAGAAGCATGAATACAGCAATCAACCTGAGTTATTTTGGAATTATACTTAGGTATGTGAAAAGGGTGAAATTTTCCTACACCTACTATTCCTCAGTAAACATGGAAATTGCAGATGTTTCTAGTATGTGTGTAAGTTCACACTTGTATAATATATGCTCCTTTCAATTAATATATATTACTGATTAATTTGAAGAAAGGCTTCTGTCTTTAAATATATGAGTAAAATGAGGATCAAATATACTTGACTTCTAGCTCTTCAAAATTATGCATTGCCATGTTTCCCTAGTAGGTATTAAGCCATAATGTGAAAATCAAGAACTCTTGTGTTAGATGCCTAATTTTCCCATATAGTGTGTGCGTAAGAAGTAGAACACTATATAATCCGGAATGAAAACATGGTACTTGAAGATTGTTTAATGATAGCATGGATGAAATAAAGAGCAAAGGTGTGTACTCTGAATTTTCTTTATTTTGCTAAGACTTAGGAAACAACCTAGAATTACCAGAAATTCTTGCCTTCACTCAGACTGCCAGCCTTTGAAGTCTCTCATGAAGTGGGCCACATCATCTTTTTTTCTCTTTTTCCTACCCCCCTTGCCCCCAAAGAAATGAACAAAGATGATTTTCTGGAGAAGGTGCATCAAGTCCTTCTGCTTCCTGCTTCAGGAGTGCAGGTTCTTTTCTGCAACTGTTTTTCTTTCCCCAAGCAGATGAGCAGTTTACTGCTTATAGTTGCACAACGTATCCGTTGCTTCTACAAGGAGGATTAGTAAAAGCAGTTGATGCTACTTTTTGTTTGTTTGGGGCTTTTTGGTCTTCGTTATTCTTCTGTCTACTTTGAACTTATGCCAATAGGATACAATAGGGTGTTACACGCTTGTCAGGCAAGTTACTGTACTAATTTGTGAGACAATTCTAAGCGGGATTATCAAAATAGGACTCGGGACTCCTTTTTTTTCTAACTAAATCTTTACTATAACTACTGTTTTTTTCACATCAGCCAGAAAAATCAGGAATTATGCGCTAAGAGTGTGGATTCAGTTTTGGTGGCATGAATCCTGGTGTCTGCTTCAGAAGATTCATTGCCTTTTTATAAGTAGCCTTTCAGTCTGTTTGAAGTACTTAAAATCGTTTCCTTCCCTTTAGAAATACATTTTGCTGCTGAATTGTGTTATACAGAAGTGAGTCGATTTATGTAAATGACTATTCTGCATGGTGGAGATAAAAATAAATATATAAATAAATTAACAGTTTCAGACATCTGTGACAGAATTTCTAAATGAAACAATGGGAATAGTTAAACTGAAAAATTTGAGAAAAGTAATACATGCTCACCTTTTTAATTCTTCAAGTTTAAATGTAAAATGCTACTTCAAAGGGCAAGAGTAAATCTCACACCTTTGGAGTTTTAAATCATCGTTTTGCTTTTAAGCATGTCAGTTGTTTGAGTTAATTAGTTTAATTTCCTGATTTCTACTTAAATAAACTCAACTGCACAACAGAATATTATTCCTGAGCAGTCCCTGCCAATGGAGACTACCTTACCATGAGAAAGTTTTATTGAAAGGTTGACACCTTAAACAAGATCAAGCTGGTTTTGTTTAAGTAAAAAGATCCATCTTCTTCCTCCTGAATTCAGTTCTGTGGGTCTGTCTTCAAAGGCAGACCTGAAGGTTTCCAAAAAGATAGAAGTGCCCGATCTGAGATATCAGAGAAAGTCTGAATGTTAAGAGAAAGTACCTAAATTTTCAAGGCTTTGTGTAATGAGACAAAGCATTTAACTCTGTGTTTTCAAGAATTTTGAGGTGTTCAGAGGGTGTTCATAGTAGGACAGCCGAGGACACCCAAACTGTCTTGGAAAGAGGTTTGGAGATTCAGATCTGATAGTAAGATAGATATGTCAAAGTAGCGTGCTGTGCATACTAGTTGGCCCTAATAATGAGCGAATATCATTAGTTCAGGTACAATGTTGTGCTAGCAAAACCCATTATATCTAGAGGCTGAGATGATATGTCTGCACACCCCTGTGCTGTGACGTTTCACTCATCAAGATAGAGTCAGCTCCTGACCAGCTCTGTGTAGTATAATGCAGGCCTGTCCTAAAAATAGAGATATGTTGCACCTAAGCAGCCAAGTCCTTTAGGACTTTAGCTTTTATCTTTTCTCTTGGTAGTTGTACCATCCACGATTTCTTCATCAGTCTTTCTGCTGCTGCTGTTTCATTAGCAGGAACTTTCTCTCCCTTGCTGATTTTCATCTAGAAATGCTCTTTCAATGGTGACTGAGATAGGCAACTAGAAACCTACAGCAGATTCTGTTTGCACATTGGTAGGTGTGTTTTCCTGCACTCTTAAGATATTCACATACACACGAAGATCTAGTCCAGAATACGTCTGATAGTGTTGTTAGCAGATTTATTTTTCTTGTTTTCCTCCTTATTTTCTCTTAAGCCATAAAATAACATCTCAAGAGTTTTCTCCACATAGAATATCTTTTTCAGTAAATTACTGTCTGCCTTTAATCTTGTAATGTGTAATTGAAAACTAAAAATGTGATCAATAAGTTCTCAACAGGTTCAGATAAATATAGTAGGATTACTTTTTTCCTTTCCCTCCTGAATTTGATTCAAATTGTTTCATACCTTCCCTCTGAAAGGAAAATATCTTTTGGAAGAGTTCGGTTTTCAGGCCTGGTATTTTATGTAGGTAAAAGCATCTGAAGGTAGATGATTTGCATAACCGCAGTGTTACAACTTTATGTGTACAAAGTAGCTTAGGTTGATTATTCCAGTTACTGAAGGTAGAAAGGACCAATTGCCCCTTCGTGTAGCCCTGAGCACTACTGAAACATGCAGATTTACTTAAAAGAGTCTAGACATAGCATAGCAAAGATTTCCAAAGAAAACTTCCATTTATCTAGTTACATTATCTTTCCACACCATGAATAAAGAATACCAATGAAAACTAACCACACCTTCTTTCCCATCAAGTAATGACCGCTGACATCCACTGTTAAAAAGACTGCAAGAGAGAAAGGCCATTAAATACATCTTTTGTGAGACAACCCATCCTCAAAATCATGTTGTTACTTCCACATAAACCTTGAGAAGATGAAAAACTATAAGATCAGTCTTTTAATTCTTTGGCCACCTCCAAAATTAACAGAAAAATAAAAGTATCCATTTTCAAAAATACTGAAGAAATTCTTGCAAATAGGTGAGTAGAGTTTGCATGAAAAGCTTTTGTCAGTCCATCTGGAAAAAGTGAAGCAGGGTTTATTAATAATCATTACATCTGATATATTATTCTGTCCTAATATAACGACTGTGCTTTTCAGACAGTGCAGATGAGCTAAGATTTCAGACATGCACCAAAAAAAAGTATGTAGAAGTTACCAAAACTACAAAGATAGGTTAGACTTATTTTGGTCTTATGTTTCACTAAAGTCTACATTTTACATGGCAAAAAAAAAAGGGGGGGCGGGGAAGGGGAAGCTACTCTTCCCAGTGTTATTCCTCTAGACAACAATGTTGTGCAACTCCCCTATAGGAATCTTTCTGGAAATGAATGATACCTACAACAAGGTAAATAAAACATGGAAAATGCAAGATATCACAGTCACAATTCAGGTTAGAAACAGTAACTCTTTGGGGAGTTCTTATTTTCTAAACCAAAACAAATAAAAAAAAGATCATCTTATCTTTCAGCTATAAAAAGGCTGTTAAAAGGGTAAGAATTTCTCATGTACACTGAGAACCAAAAGCTACAGACCTGAGCCAGAGGGACCTATGAGAGCATGTAACACATGCAGGGCTTGGCATTAATCAGTATTGCTGGGATATTTACTGGAGGAAAACCTGCAGAATCCATGTAGAGTGAATAAAGCCTTAGGCTGGAACAAACACTGCAAAGTCACTACAAAACTGTTCCACAGTCTGAGAAGGAAAAAAGTTTTCTTCTTTCTTACTATTCGTTGTGGTAGTGAGGGCGGTTTGGTAGGGCCTGTTTCAGTTCTCAGCGACAAGGTGATTTTTCCAGTATTAATGTGCTGGTGGCATCTAGGTTTGGGGACATGCTTACACAACATATAATCACTCAAAGGTTCCTAAATTTGGGCTGGCGTTTCTTCTGTTTTTTTCTGATGAAGGTGAACAATTCCTATAGAAAGGGTACCACCTGTAGACCTGTGTCCTTGTCTGTTTGCTAAAAATGCCTTTATTTATGTGTGTACTCACAAGCAGTCACACACGATAACAGTCCTTTCACAGTGTCACGTTCGTAAGGTAGATGGCTGAAGTCAGGTGAGAACCTTTGTTTTATGCCAGTTTATGAAACGTGATTAGTAGCGGAGACCATCATCTTATGTCTTAAATGCGGATGAGAACAGGGCTGAGCTTATGATTAACTGTTATTGTTTACCCTTTCACATTTTATTTCAAGCTGGTGTGCAGGGAAATGAGAGAGGACTTGATGGGCGTAAGTCAGTCATTCCCAAAGAGCAATCCCATGGCAATCCAACCATCACCTCTGGCAACTAATCGCAGCAGCCTGCAGAAGTGAGGAGCCCTAGGGAGCCCGTGGGCGGCGTAGGCTCCGTGGCTGGCATAGCACCTACACAAGGGACGTTTGTCCAGCCATGCTGAGGAGATTCATGTTAGCTTGTGGAGATCTGAAAATTTTAATCCAGATAAAAATGAGCGCCTATCTGTGAAGCATGGCAAACTGCAGCATAAGTATTTTAAAATTAATAGAAATAAGAATACATTTTGCAAATGTTGCTTGGGAGGATTTATCTTCACAGTTAATGAGAATTTTCCTACTTCCTACTTCTGTTTTTTTAAGATAATGTTAGATATAAATAGTGGAAAACTTGAAAGGGCACATGAAGAGACATCATGATGTAACTGTCTTTCCTGTTACGTTTAAAGATTCCAAAGTAAGTTGCGTGATTTTCACTGCGAGCAAGCAAGCATGCCTTCAGATGTTTTTGTTATTTTTTTTCCTGTTTGCTTTTGTTTTCATTCCTCCACTTAAGCTCTGAGCATTATCAACAAATGATGGTAAATTACAAGCTTTCCACCACCCTGTTCCTACGTACCACTTACTGCTTCAACAGGTTTTCTTTTTCTTAAAAACAAAACAAAACAAAACACATTTTGTTTCCCAAGAAAGTTCTTTGCCTCACTTACCCTTCTCCAAAAACTTGTATTGACTAGCACTGAGGGAAACTGAACTGCATTTTTTACTTCTGCAGAATTTCATGCAAATGCTTACTACTACTTAGAGCTATGCTTACTTAGCATTGGTTCTATTAATAATGGTGTGAAAATAACAGTGCTATAATAAGTAAAGCCGTAAATGCTGGCCTAATAATTATATGCTACCATCTAGTTTATGGGTTTTATGGAAACTGCAGTTAGAACATTATGAAGAATTATACAGATCTTTAATTGCACAATCTTTTAAATTATGCAGTCCATGAACACAGTTTTTTCTAGTGCTTCATACTACAGCAGTTAATTTTATATCCCCCTAGTTCTGGAAACCGAAGAGTTTCTTCTATAACAAGTCTGTGTTTTGGTATCAGCCAAGTTCTGAGGTTTTCTGATTTTTTTTGTTGAATGTTTTTTTCATAATTGTTCTGAAAATGGTTACGTGCAAAATTACCCTCAGTTTTAATTTTCAAAGAAATATAAGCTTCCTACTGGCAAGAAATTACATATTGTTTGTGGAGAGAGGGAGTGAGAGAGTGAGTGGTTTACTCAGTAGGTACCAGCATGTGATATTGAAGGTGCATCTCCATGGCTCTCTAAACAGCAGGCAGCTCCTCGGATTAGCACTCCAGGGTTGGATTCTTGCACAATACAACTCCGAAGGCAAGCTCCCTAGTTCACATGTGTATCTCACAGGCTTCAGCTAAGTGAATGCTTCGCTTCTTTTACATTTAGTGACCAAAACCCAATAGGTTAGTAAGCCCAAGAAGGCACAAATACCATGTTTTGATGTTGTGGTGTTTTTTTTTGTGCTGGGAGTTCTACTGTATTTGGAGATTGAGCAAAACATCAACCTATCCACTGGCTTTTATAATGGCAACAGAAAGTGGTGTAAGTCTAAGCCAGCTATGGTACAGAGGAATTGTACCAGCATCATTTGGAAGGTTTCTGCCGTGAGATATCATCATCTGATCTATAGTCAGATGACCTCCATGAAAAAAATCAAAATGGCTTTTTTTTCCACCACTGATACTTAGATGGCAAGTGTTTTGTAGCTCAGAGTTTACCAAATGTGGACTTCATTTTTTTTTTTTTTTTTTAAAAAAAAAAAGGGTTTATCAATTCTGATACCTATTTTCAGGTATGAAATGTAGGTCCTAATGTGTTTAAGAAGAAATGTTTATATTTGCTTGCCTTTCTGAAATGTTATCTGTGCTTGATTTGGTGTGGATTTCACGGTTAGTCAATTCTGCAGAGCCAATTTCCAGAGAGGACTAGGGGTCAGTCTAGGGCTGAGCTCATGCACCTTTCTGGGAAAGAAAATGACCTTTAATAAGCAAAATCTGCATTATATTAAAAGCATATCCTACTGTGCAAACTGGGTAAATTTTTATTGTATATTGGCCTATATTATTGGATACAATACAAATATTTTTCACATTGAAAAAGAGGCTGAAAAACATTGTGTTTCCAGTGTGTGTCAGTGAGAAGTGAAAGGGGAAGGGCACAAAGACTGGAGATAGGTGGTTTTTTTTTTTTTTTGAAACTTCCCAAGAAAATGTGATTAGATTACATGAATTCTCTTAAGAATCTGTTCCTCGTTCTCTCCACCTTATCAATTATGCATACAAGTGCCTGCAGTATGTGTACTTTCTGTACTGAGAAAGTGACCCGGGGGGTATCTACATTTTCCTTGGGAAAAGAAGCTAAAAACAAGCAAATATAGTTTACCTCAAGATGTTTTATACTTTGCTGAGATTGGATGATGATTTACTCAGTTGTAGGTGATGGGGAAGAGAAGTCACTGAAAATAAACTCAAGCTTGAAGGACTGCAATGACAAGCAGCAAAAAAAAAAGGAAAAGATTACAAAATAATGATGCTTAAATTGACTGTCCTCTGCTTTAGCAGCTATGGCCAGCCTTTCTCCAACACATTTTCAATCACAATCCAGGAAGAAGGAAAATCCTTTTAGTTATGTTCTGAATTCATTGAACTGTAATCTCAGAATAATATATTCACATCTCAATCTATGTTTTTGTCGGGTAAAAAAATCTTCTCTGGAATATCACTTCTGTGTTGTTTCTTCATTGTAGAAAGATGGACCAGGATTTTTAAAAAGCTGAGGTTAGAAAAATGCCTTTGAGTGAAAAACAACAGATGTCTGATTATTCCATGGGAACCTTATTGTCATTTGTTCTAAATCTCTTCTTGATGTAATTTAACATAAATAATTCAGAATAAGTAAAATAGAGTACGAAAAATGTCATTTGACAGAGATAAAGTTCTAAAGTAGTTGAAAGTGGTGTCAGGATTTTACTAGCTGAATTAAATGTTTACTGCAAGTATACGGATGTTTCATCTGAAGAGAAAAAGACATTGATGTTTTTATCATTTGTATGTATCAGCATAAACACACAATTCACCTTCCCAGTCATAAACAGGAATGTATAATAATTGTATTCTAAGATGCTGAGTCAATACCATGTTGTACATGAATGAACAAGTCTTACTGCCTTCAAGAAATCCTATTAAATTTAAGTGACTTTTTGTAAGCAATGATGGAACATGCATTAGAGCATCAGGGCAAAATTTGGATCAGAAACCAAGCAAATTAACAGTATTTTTACTAATGAATATTGAGGGATATTGAAAGTGCTAGAAATGAGAGTAGACTGTAAGACAAAAGGGAGCAAAAGTAATAATATTGTAGAGAAATAGCTTATTTTACATTATCAGTTGAAGGAAAATTAAATTATTCACTGATATTTAAGGGTTAGACTTCAATTAAAGTTTCATTTATTCATGCCTTTAAAAATTATAATAAATGGTTAATGACTAACAATTACATTAGTAACTAATGATGTAACTGATATGTATAAAAGATTTTAGGTGAATCTAGCAAGCAACTTTAGCATATATCATTTCCCATTTTTTCCAGAATTCTTTCAAGGGAAGTGTTACATACTTGCATGCAGTGTAAAATTTTATCAGTCACATTTTAAAACAATGAAGAAGTTCAGTTTACTGGACTAGAAATAGCAGGCTTGGTTTACAAGACACTTGAGATTCATATTAAGAGATAGGCTAGAGTTCAATTATACTTTCTGATACTTTATTGATAATACCTACAGTTATTTATGTTGGTTGTTGAAATGTTTGCATTGATTTATATATTTCACTTATTTAAAAAAACTGTTTTATGCTTTTTTATTCTTTCTTGGTGAGATACTGAGATACCTCTTGAAGAGTTGATGACCATTTTCATTTTTCTGCTTTTATCTTCCCCTACAAAAGATAGCAATTTAAATCCCAGTATTAGGAATTCTGCCATTAATTTTAGGGACTCTTTCTATGGCTATTGTTGTTTCTCTTAAATCCGCCAGACTGTTTGCTAGAAAATAGTACAGTGTGATTCCTGAATAAGTCCGTTATGTCTAGATCCACTTGGATCGAAGGAAAATGTGGGTGAATGGTTGGGTGTCGACTTTAGGGACCAGCTTTTGGTCTTCGGACTTCGTCTTGCCTTGATTTAGGAACCCAAGTCTTTTCATGAGCCTTATTGTTTCTGTATCTCTTATTTGGGAAAGAGGAATAACAGTGTTTCCATACCTCTCAGGATGAATAATTAAACAACGAGTGTTCTTACACTTTCTTACAAACAACTTTCTACATGTTACCTTGGCTATTTCTACATGTTACCTTGACTATAAGGTAAACTCAATGTTTTTACGAGCAGGGCTTTTCAAATATAGATCCTTCGAAATCGTGTCTGCTGAGCTTAGCTGCTGAGATCAAACTGATTGTAATAACCTTGTTTTTTAAGCTATCCTGGTGTGACAGTCTGTATCCTATATGCTGTGCTGTCCCATTGCTCTGAGCAGCCTAAACAGAGGTGATACATGAGGTATTCACCAAACAAGGCTTGCGAGAGGATAGAGCGCTCTGGTTCCTTCCTACAGCATCACCTTTAAAGAGGCAGAGTTTCTACACACTGCATCTTGCTCTCTGGGATCACGCAAAAGAAAGGAGTTGAGTCACTCCTGTTGACCATGGACTATACTAGAGTACTTTTCTTTCTTGTGTATATCTTAAGCAGATTAAAAAATTAAATAGGATTTAAAAGTTCACAAAACATTTACAGTGTGAAACAGCTATCAAGCTATTTTTGAGATATTTATGTCATTAAATTTCCTTTAATGATATTTGTTTTAAATAGATATGTAGCTTAACTTGTATTAATTTTGATTTTTTTTTTTTAGCTCAAGCCTAACAATATTGTACAGCTTAAAACTTTCAAAAGGGAGAAGCAATTCCCTTTCATTTGGAAAAGATGTTAACTACACTGAAATATATGATACAGGATATAAAATCTTGAAAGAAAACAAAAAAATTTCCATATAATGCCTTAAAAAAAAATCTTAATGCAGGGTTCCATTTTCCTCCCCGAAAAAGGAATAAACTGTGTTAGAACTCTTCAACGCACTTTGCAGCTTCAATAGATCAAGTTAAATAGGTCTCTTTTTACCTGGATTATCACTGCATGTATATTGAAATCATGTTCCTTGTGAACTGAAATTTCATCTTTGTTAACAAAGGGAACTGGCAGAGCTTTTTAGAAGTTAGCACCATTATTATGAAGCCTCTTCCTATCTTAGCATTAAACTACTAGAGCCAATTATGACATGACACTGTTTTGTCAATTAACGCTTAAAACAAATATTTGAAAATAACTATAACTTAAGAACATGATAGCTATTCATTAATATTTCATCTTTCCTTTTAGTTATACCCTAAAAATGAATCCTTAAAAACATAAGAAAGTGCTTGTTTAGTATTGCTTTTAAGATATTTCTTGTATCAGAGAAGTTCCTAGCCCTGAATAATGATTCCACCATGAAGCGGCATAGCTTTCATTAATTTCAAAAGTCTATTTCCAACTATTGTCAGCTTCTGTACCACCAGACTGTAGCTTCCTAGGAATATTAAGTAAGAGTGGCTGAAAATGTGCAAGAATCACAGGGGTATATGCACATAGCTGTTAATTACAAAGAAACAGTTCATAAACATTCCTGAAAAGGAGTTGAAAAAAACATGATAAAAACTAGTAAGAGGGCAAATCCAAAAGCTGAAGGCTAATGAGTTTTCTTACTCATTCGGACAACTTTGCCATATGTACTGTAGGTATACTAGGCAAATGAACATTTGCGAGGTGGCATCTTCTACTGTGAAATCAATGACTAAAGAAATGGAACGGTTATTATTAAATGTGATTTCTGTTTAGATTTGTATTAGACCAATGTTTTGTATTCTCCAAAAACTTCCAGTGTATTTGAGATTGATTTTTCTATTTATTTCCTGCTCTTATACATTATTCATTTGATGCTAGATCAGTCTTGTACCGTAAAAGATGAGGAAGGAGCAAATTTGTTCAAAGTAAAACCTGAGGTATCGAGGCATGTACAAGGTTTTGTACACTGAAAGTATGATTTTTGCAGCAAGCGGGAGAACACCAGGAGGAAATAGGATCTGCCAGACTATTACTGGAGACAAAGCGTGTTCCTTGTTCAGTATTGGACCTGTAAATTTTCGCAGCTCAGATTGCAATGATAAGCATGAAATGAAAATTAGAAGAAGTGACAGAATCTGGCTGACAGCCTTTAAGAAAATTTGCTCATTTGCGAGCCTTTGGTGAACACAGGTTCGGCATGAAGTTTGTGTCCCAGAAAAATAGCATGACATCCCATAAAATACTGTTAAGTTTATTGCTTAACTACATCTAAGATTGTCTGATAGAATCAAAGCTTGAAGATTGAACTTGCTTAATCTGCATGTAGCGGCTAAAATTGTAAACCCATGATTTATTACATCTCTTCATCAGTAAGGTTCCATACAGATTTTTCAGAAGTGATTGAAAACCTTCACCTTGGATTGTGTGAAAATACGAAGTGGAACATTGATTAAATAGGTATGTTTTAAGTAAGTTACTTGATATCCTCATTTCTTCTCTCTCCAGTCGTCTTTCCAATGAAATTCATCACTTTTACCTTCTGGCTATTGAAACTCTTCAGAGAAAGCAGCGCTTCTTTGGTAGCAATCAGAGGTCTGAACAGCATGGCATCACTTCCCTGGTTTAGGGAAGTTAATTCCTCTCAGATTAAAAGATAGCTGATTTTTTTTTCTGGGTTGTCTCCAGTTAGAATATGTCTGAAAAGTATTTTAGAATAAAATCTTCAAACAGAGGTCCAGGCTGCAGTCAGCAAAATTATTTGGAAGGGTAGCAATGTGACTTGAAGGACAGGCACAAACTGAGGAGATTTCAAAGGACTGGGAAAGGTCACAGTAGGGAGAAGGGGCTTACAGGTAAAAAAGACAGAACAGAAGGATGAACTGAGGAGGTGAAGAGGACAATAGCTCTGCAGAATATAATACATAGTGAAAATTGAATACATAAAAGATGGAAAGCAACACTGGAATAATAAAGATATACTACCTGTGCACTACAAAGTCTGATGAAAAAGTAAAGGGGAGATTCTTTCAAAAAAGGCTATTTGAAGACAAAGCGAGGATATAGAGAAAATTTCTGTAGATCATGATCAGAACGGTTAGAAAACATGGGAGGAAAAAATAAAAGGGAAGTCTGTGGAGTAATATAATTGACAAGGTTGACAGCCTCCTTACCAAACTGAAGAAGATAATGAGCATGTGGAGTTACATATTTTTAAATCTGTTGAACAAATTGAGAAGGCAAAACGTATTAGTGGGCTTATTTGCAATGCCACTGACCATGGAGAATTTTAGAAGGGAAACTAAGCTTTTCTGACAAATATTGCAGGAAAAACAAAGCAAAAGATCTTTGCTTTGTAAGAGCATAACTCTTAGAAAGAAGTTATGTGGCTGATTTTTTAAATTTGTCAGTGTTGGTTAAGTAGATCAAAATGCTAATTGATACACAGATATTGAAAAATAGTCTTTCCAAGTATTTGCATAGAATGTCCATATACAAATGGGGAATTAGGCACATAAAGTACACTAAAGCAAAAAATGTGATGAATATAAATTACATTTTTAAATACATTTTTTTTTAACACTGAAGTAAGCATTGCCATTAAGCATTACAATTAAGCAGTCAAATTTTTTTGTCTGTGACTTTAGCCAGTGATGGTCTTGAGATATATTAAAACTTTTGTGATATTATTTGTTGAAGACAGTAGACACTAGTGCGTGCCATGTCATAGAGAAAGGTACAGGGTATTTCCTCTTTCGGTATGAATCCCAATCCACTGAGGCCAGCTAAAAGGCTAATTTTGATGGATCTGGTGTGAGTGTAAAGATGGAGTCAGGCTCTTTTTAGCGGTGCTCGGTGACAGGACAAGAGGCAATAGGCACAAGCTGAAACACAGGAAGGTCTGTGCGATCCTTGCTCAGACACTGGGGGTGCCACTGGGATTTGTTTACATATAAAGGTGATGTATAATTTTCGGACTGGCATTAGCCTGTCAAAATGCATCAGCAAAAACTTATGTTCTTAGGAGGGTTAACTTTGCAAACTGTTGATTAGGGAACGTGATTTTCTGTTCGATGAATGAAGATGGAATTTAGTATCCAAAATGTGTTTATACCAGTGGCATCTGGTTAATCAATCTTACACCAGTCAAATGTGTTTGGTATTAAATAAAATTGATATATAATACTTACGATGACACCACTCCATTTTTTCATTTTCAGAACTTTAAGTTGACCTATGCCCTTTTTTACCTCATCACCTTTGAAATCACAATGGAATCTAAGTACACAGCTACGGGTAAATAATTTAAGGTTTTTTCAAACAAAGGTGATCTCTCAAAAGTGATAAAGTACTATTCACTCTTGACCCTTTTACTTGATTTTTTTCATCTCTTACAAGGTGCCTAAACTTTTAACTGCTCTTAAAAATGACTTGCTGACTTCATCTTCATATAGGTAATACCAGAATACAAAGTGAAATTCTTTTTTGAGCTTTCCTAGTCATCAGTTTCCACTCCCTTTTCCTACTTTAGTCTTTATTTCTATCCACATCCCTAGAGTACCTAATTTTGATGGAAAATGTTCTTCATCTCTAGACTCCGAATACCGTGAATCTCAATCATATTGCTCTTGATGGTTTAGCCTTCTTAATGGTTATAAATATTTAACAGTGGGTGCAATTAGGCTAATTAGTGGTATATGCTCTAATCATTTCACATGTGGACTCTTACAGAATTTTCCTGTTTAATAATTGACACTTGAAATCTGTTAAAAAAAAATAAAAACCTGTTCTACAAATAGCTTCTTGCTATTGTACTAACTCTCAGCTGGGCCATCTACCAGTACCACATCAAGATTTGAAAGATACATCTTCAGATGTAGAATCCAGCTTTTTTCAGTAGCCAGTTAAAAGCGTAGAAGTTAAAGCACAGAAATACGTCCACAAACTATGTCTGAAAGTCGTGCAGCGAGTAGACTGTTACTCGCCAGCTATTAACGCTGCTGAATATCGACATAGGCCTACGCAGGCTAATACATGGCTGAGCACAGGCCGACAAATACACTTTCTTACCACTCACTCACGTACACTGTGAACTATTAATCTCTTGTTTTGCTGATAGCTGCAGCTATGGTGAAACTTTTTGCTGATATATAGGATTTTTAGGGATATTTATTAGCTTGTGTAATGAAGCAGCTATTGATATGAAAACTTAGATAGAAAACTAGGACAAAGTTAGCTGAAAGTAGGATGATTTAATCATCTTACCAAATAGACACATCCTGATCAGGTTTTCTGTGTGTTTACACATTTTCTATGCATTTCACTGTGTTTCCACACAGTACATGTGGAAGCTAGCAGGAATTAGTCAGTAATTAGTGAAATTAGCCTGTAGGCAGCATAGCACTAACACTATGCAAGGTGGTCATCTCCCCTTCCCCACCAACAGCCATCCATCAGGATCTTGTCTGAAGCCATTTGCTTTTTTTAAACTATTCAGGGCTTTTATTCTTTCGAGTAAATAGAATAAGCTTGTTCTAGATCTACCTTTTGTGCTGTATGCAATATCTGCATGACACTTAAAAGTACCAGTCAGAAAGTAGTCAGCTGTTTGTTCCTCCGTGTTTGGCTTTCAAAGTCATTGCTGACCTTTTATAACTGAATTCAAGTGGTTCTTTGAGTAGCCTGCTTTACTAAGTCTCAGCACCTTTCCTCTATTTGGGGAGAAAAAGCAAGCAAACATGATTTTCCCCGTTATGAGTTGGTGAAAGCCAGCTGGGATTCTCAGAGGAACCATGTGGAAGGGGTGGGAGATCTGCAAGGTCGTAACGGGAGAGCAGGCAGAGTCTGTGGTCAGAAGTGATGGTAATATATCACATTATAGGCATTTTGGAGGGATCCAGGATGCCTCTTGAATTTCACATGTGACTATTTGATGCATAAGTTTTCATGCTATCTTTTCTAAGATTTCAGTCTTTTAAGAATCCCTGTGCCGTGTCTGATTATGAATTTTGCATGCCTTTCCTATCTTTGTTCCCTAATAATGCACTTTACTAAGACGTGAAGACCTTATGAAATTGGAGCTGTAAGTGTCATTGCAGTGTGGTTTTCTCAGATGGCAATTTCAGTTATCACCAAATATTTGTGAGGTATGAAGTAATCTGAAGTTATATGTGTCAGGTACCCTAGAACTTTCTATCAAAAGGACGAAGACCTTGTGCTCAAGAGAGAGTGGCTTCTTGGGAAGAGGCTGAAATGGTAGAATGAACTTCCACATAAAATGGGGACAGCTGTACGCTTTTACTATTCAGCTCAATCTTACGCTATTTCAATGTGTGCAACGAAATAAAGGCTAGGAAAATAAAAAGAAAATTAAAAATACCCCCTTAAAACCCTTCTGTAAAAGCATCTTTTCAAACTAGCAAACTTACTTCGGGCTTCCTTATGAATGTAAAAGTTAACGAAAAAACTCTAACAAAAAAATTAAGCCTTGAGAATAAGTGGGTACTTTAAAAGACATGAAGAAATGACAACACTCTCTTTCCTGTGGACTTGTCTTTTATAGAATATTTCCATGAGTAATCCAAAATCGTTCTGTGAATATTATGCTTGCATACTTGTGAACTCCATAACCATTCAGTGAGTAGTACAAGTGTATTTGAGTGACAATAAAAAAAAGAAACACAATGAAAAATGGTGAACCTACTACCAAGTAAATAAAAGTAAAATCCAAGTCGTCTTTTATTACCAGGACTGATGAGGCGTGAAAAGGAAAGAATCCATTGTGAGATACAGATCTCATGCTTAGTTTTCAGGGCTGACAGATGAAAAAATCCTTAACAGATAGCAGACAAAAGCATGTCTGGGTTTTTTTTCTTTCGAATTCTTAGCATGCTGACTAGATTACTAGTCACCTTCCACTCTCAAATCACGATCAAAGTTCAATATAGGTTTTGTATCGTTTTTATCAAGTATTTTTCCACTTTAATTTCACACAAAAAAACCCCTCAAAATTGTGACAAAACCACATAAGATTAAAACAACAATAAAAATTCTATAGAGATGGCAGAGAACATTTTTAAAATTATGCTTCTACAAGTAGGTAAGATGAACACTGAGAGCTGAAGAAAGAAAAAAGGGAAAAACCAAACCAAAAAGTAATAGCAAACGTCAATATTACTGAAAGTTACAAATTTCAAAAGCACCTAGTTTTTACTAGGCAACTTAATCCTAGTTTCAAAGCCCTTAAGGAGCCTTAACCGCATGGATTTTCAATATCACTTAGGGCTAAGTTTCACAGAGAAGCTTACACAGAGAAGTTGCTTCAGGGCCATATGTTACCAAGCCTCAGCTGCTATGCAGTAATTGCCTTCACTTTGCAATAATTGTGATTTAGTCCATAGCAAATGCACGGCCTTCCGAGATAATTCGACCCACAATTAGAACGCCAAGGGGACTTCACACACGATGCAGGCAACAATTGCCAATATCAGTGGTATCCAGTAACTTCTCTGCATGTCTTGTTTATGTATACTAAGTGTATTTCTAAAGAATTTCCATTTCAAAAGTGCAAATAGGTACCAAATAGAAGTTTTTAAAGCCAAGCTCATAAATACGCCTTATAGTATCAATAGAAAAGTGTCTTTAATTGCTTTTTGAAAACAGGATTTAAAATTAGATTTATTTATTGCAAAAGTTCATTAATGTTTCCTTTTAATCCCAATATTTTACTTAGTATGTAGGAAAAGGAAGAAATCCTTATGCAAGAATACAAATACTGTGCAAACAAAGTTGCATTTTTATCTAATGTGGAAGATATGTTTTCATACTATTTAACATAGGTTGCTTAAATCTATATTATTAAAAACAGTTGATGCAAGTTTTGAAGGACTAATCTACAAACTTTAAAACTTCTCAAAAAATTACTAAATTTAGTGGTCCCATTGTATAAGCTAGAGAAAGAATGTTTAGACTACATCAGGAAAAAAATACTTTTTACCATTATAAATTACAAAAAAATCTTTTTTCCATATGGCTTTCAACCTTTTAGCTGCAGAGGGTTGGTTTTTTTTTTTAGAAGCAAACCCATGAATACTGAAGGTCTTATAATGATTGATTCAAAGATTAATGCTACAAGATATATGTTTGATTGTGGAAAATAATGCTAATGCTGAAATGGGAAGCTCAAGAATCATCAAAAACACTGGGGAAACCAAAAACATTGAAATAGATTGTCCTGTTCCAATACAGGAAATTTATAAATATCTTTTGTTATGTGATTTTCTAAGGTTCATTTTTCCAATGTATAATAGCTATTTCACAGAAGAAGATGTTTTAATTGTATTTTTTCTGCATTCTGAGTTTGATTTTTTTTGCATCTATGCCACTTCCAGTTTCCATGCTCATTCTGATTTAATGTCTGAGAAATCACATCAGTGAACACAAGGAATAGAGACGTGGTGTGATATTCTTTCTAATTCTTGTTATGATCTTCGAATAATGGTGAAAATGTATTCCAGAAAGGCAAGTAATAATCAAGCACGCAGGGTAAAAGTCTTAAAGCACTCATCTTCATGCATGGGAAACAGTCTTTGGGAGTGGGTTTTGCACATTTTTAACCTGTCACTATCAGTCAGCGGAGCGAAACAAGAGCTTTGGGTTCAGTTTACCACATTGCCGCCCCAGTCAGTTTGAGATGTGGTGTTTTGCATGGGCTGGGTTCTGAATGCCTCCCCAGCCACAGCTGAAGCCTTACAGAATTAAAACTCATCCTCACGCAGGACAGTAAAGCAATTTTTAGAACATCTGTTTCTCGCATTTATTTATATAAGGAGTTAAAAAGTCAAAGTCTGTCTTTAAATCCCCATTTAAATTCACACAGGTGCAAGTTGCAGAAGCAGCTTTCAGACTGCTGGGTGCGGTGATGTCAGCTTTAACTGCACTGGCCCTTGCAGGCTCCATCCTTGCCTGACCTGAGCCTGTGTGTCAACTGCGGTTAGATTAATTACGGTTTCTAGAGAAAAGCAAGGGCTTTAAATACAGAACGCTTAATGAGTTCATGTAGCGATATGACAGGGAAGCTGGGATGAACCCATGTGTGTTTTGGTACATGGCTGGATGACAATAATTGATGTCCTGTCTTAGTTGTCAGCTCTCTCTCATTTTGAGCATACGGCATATGACTGAGCTAACAGCAAGACGATACGTCATTGTCAGCGTTTGGGTGTGTCTTTTCTCAGTGCGTGGGGTACCTGATGGGACACCAACAACAAATTACAGTAGGCTTGGATCTGATTCTCTTCTTGATTAATGACATTAATTGAAGTTAAAGTCTGCGCACACATCAAGGGCAGAACAGAACCTTCTTAATTTGCCTTTTTCTACACAGCTGACACCCACTCTTCGTGGAGAAGTTCCAGCGAGCCTAGGCTTATAAACATTTAAGGTACCTGCTTTCTTGCCATAGGATGCTAATAAATCCCACCATCATATCAGTTTTGATGCGAGTTATTTGTGCTCTACTTCGGTTTTAAAAAAAAAAAAAAAGAAAAGCTCTAGGATCATACATATTGCATTCTGCTAAGCATTTCTTAAAAAAACCCCTAAGCTTTATAATGATAATAGGAATGACATCTTACTTACTAACTGGTTATGTTGAAACTCAAAGTTTGGAGCAGAGTTATCAACATACTGGACAAGATTCTCAAACCTGTCAGTAAGATCAGGTCAGGTTTTCTGTTATGTTTGTGGGTGATTTACTGATTTTCTGGTTATTGATGAAGAAGGTGCAAGTGTGTATTGATGCTTGGCTATGACTGGAAACATAGAACAAATACAGTAATTTTTCTGTTTTGCTTCTAAACTTGGGGTCAGTCTTGGGGCCGTAAAATAAAGTTTTGGGAATTTATAATTGAAGAGAAGTGAGCTCTTGCCAGCTCAAAATTGATGAAATTTATATTGCTCTGATTTATGCTACTTACAAAAAGCTAAATAAACCACTAACAATTATCTGTCATTTAAAAGGGAAAAATGAATAGCTGATGATGTCTGGGTAGCTTGAAATCCTTGCTATTGTACAGTTCATATCTTTGCAAACTTCCTTTTTTATTGTAACGAGTAATGAAGGGCTTTCACAAAAAAAAATTTAGAAGTTTTAAGTTCAGAACTGTTTAAAATAGTAACTAGTAACTGCTGTTAGCATAAGTTTGAAAGAAAACTAGAACCTCTTAAGATAAAATATTACTTCTCAACCACTCAAAAATACAGCTTTTTGATCTATTCTTTTGGCTTACCCAAAGGAACCCCAGATTAGTTTGAAGCCTTTGTAGAGTACAAATCTGAGATCTTGTAAAGGCATTGGTGAACTGGAGTTCGAGGAAGAAAATATGGTTTGCAACCTTACACAGTGGAGAAAGAGTTTCTGAGGGGACGATGCCTCTGTCCCCTGCTGCAGTGCATATATTCAGATGATACCATGCTGCTGTGTTTGTGTATCTCTCCAGTCTATCTAGATAACCAGCTGCTTGTGACACCTTTGTAAATAAGGCCATGCAATAAGCACAGAAATTACCTCCTCTTTTATCTAGAGTGTTAGAGATTGGAAATATATCTGCTGAAAGACAGAGAATTAACAGAAGATCCTTGGAGACTTTTTAGGAGTTCTGCAAGTTGCTGAGCATTGTCTTCCATGAGCTGAAGTGGGAACTGCCCTTGCACAGCACCACCTTGACAGTTTGAGTCCTTGGGAGCTGCAGGTACTGACTGTAATTGGCACTGCCAGAACTACAGTGCTGCTGTACACGCTTACGTACTCTTGAGCACCCTTTGGTGTGACACAGGACGTAGGTGGTGATCCTGTTCCTAGATAGCGACTGGATTCAGCCCACTTTTTACATGTTCCTAGGCATAATGAAACCTTAATTTTGTTTTGGTTCCCACAGCACTTCTGCAGTAAAATTATGATACCAACCTACCAGCAGTTACTTAGTCTATTAATATGCCAGTATGTTTCTAATTAGCAATAATGTGTTTGGCCTCATGATTTCAGATTGAATTGCAGAAGCGGCATTTAGAAGCAGGAGACAAATCAAAAAACCGTAACCCCAAAGTAAGCTTTTTGTGCTCCAGTGAAAAGTAAACAAAAACTTGAGTCACCTGTAAAGCAATTTTTGGCTAGAACTGTGTATGTGACCATATTTGTAAAGTTTTGGGGACTTGGATTCTGGCCCAAGCACTGCTGTGGTGTTGCCCGTGTGACAGATGGGATAGGTCATTTTCTGTCTTTTTCTCACTACTAAGGTGGTAAATACTGACCTCTTTTGTAGATCCCCTTGATAGCTGTAGTCAAAAAGTTTTTATTAAGGTTAGTAGTAGTACTCAGTATTGGGGCCAGTTCTGTTTAATATCTTTATCAATGATCTGGATGAGGGCATTGAGTGCACCCTCAGTAAGTTTGCAGATGACACCAAGTTGGGCGGGAGTGTTGATCTGCTCGAGGGTAGGAAGGCTCTAAAAAGGGATCTGGACAGTCTGGGTCAATGGGCCAAGGCCAATTGTAGGAGGTTCAACAAGGCCAAGTGCCGGGTCCTGCACTTCGGCCACAACAACCCCATGCAATGCTACAGGCTTGGGAAAGCTGCCTGGTGGAAAAGGACCTGGGGGTGCTGGTTGACAGCCGGCTGAATATGAGCCGGCAGTGTGCCCAGGTGGCCAAGAAGGCCAACGGCATCCTGGCCTGTATCAGAAATAGTGTGGCCAGCAGAAGCAGGGAGGTGATCATGCCCCTGTACTCGGCACTGGTGAGGCTGCACCTCGAATACTGTGTTCAGTTTTGGGCCCCTCACTACAAGAAGGACATGGAGGTGCTGGAGCGTGTCCAGAGAAGGGCAACGAAGCTGGTGAAGGGCCTGCAGCACAAGTCTTATGAGGAGCGGCTGAGGGAATGGGGGTTGTTTAGCCTGGAGAAGAGGAGGCTGAGGGGAGACTTTATCGCTCTCTACAGCTACCTGAAAGAAGGTTGTAGTGAGGTGGGTGTTGGTCTCTTCTCCTGAGTAACTAGCGATAGAATGAGAGGAAATGGCCTCAAGTTGCGCCAAGGGAGGTTTAGATTGGACGTTCCGAAAAATTTCTTCACCAAAAGGGTGGTCAAGCCTTGGAAGAGGCTGCCCAGGTAAGTGGTTGAGTCACCATCCGTGGAAGTATTTAAAAGACGTGTAGATGTGGTGCTTAGGGACATGGTTTAGTGGTGGACTTGGCAGTGTTAGGTTTATGGTTAGACTCGATGATCTTGAAGGTCTTTTCCAACATAAACGATTCTATGATTCTGTGATTCTACTGTTCACGCCCTATGTACTTATGAAGAATGTCTTATAATCATCCACTTATAGCATAGCAGGTAAGCTATAAAAATATGTAGATAAGCAATTACAAAATAAACAAATGTTTGGCCTGGAGAAGAGAGGGCTCAGGGGGAATCTCATCAATGTGTACAAATACCTGAAGGAAGGGTACAAAGAAGATGGAACCAGGCTCTTTCCAGTGGTGCCCAGTGACAGGGCAAGAGGCAATGGGCAGAAACCGAAACAGAGGAGGCTCCATCTTAACATCAGGAAACGCTTTTTCACTGTGAGGGTGACCGAGCACTGGCACAGGTTGCCCAGAGAGGCTGTGGAGTCGTCTTCCTTGGAGATGTTCAAAAGCCGTCTGGACACAGTCCTGGGCAACCAGCTGTAGGTGGTCCTGCTTGAGCAGGGGGGTTGGACAAGATGCCCTCCCGAGGTCCCCCCTTCCATCCTCAGCTATTCTGTGAATCTGTGAATTATGTCAAATATGTTTGAGAATAAACTTTTTACCTTTTGAGGGACGCTTCCCCCCCTCTTTCTGTAGCAAGAAAACCTGTGTAGCAAGAGGCCTATTCTAAGCGTAGCATTTGAAAGAGCAAAAATGTATGCTACGTTATTTTAAGTCTTTCATGATATAAACAGAGTATTATGTCAATGCTATGGCCATTCTGTTTAAATTTATCTTTTTTAAGAACAGAAGGGATTGATATTTTGACGTTCGCCATAATAAAAGTATTATTTTACGTATTTCCACTTTATCCCTATTACTTCTGACTGATTGGAGAAAAATCTTTAGAAACTAAACCTAACTTTTCTAGTGCTTCAAGGAGTGGAAAATAAAATTTCTATAAGTAATTAATTTCATTAATATTTTTGTACTGTTTTCAGGACTACCAATTGTTCTTGCAAGTCTTTGAAAAACATACAGCTTATTAATGTTCTTTCTATAAGGCAGATCCAAATGTGGGACATTAGTAATAGTATAATTAGTAGTGGCATTAGTACTCTTTTCAAGTTTAATATGTTAATGTTCCCTGCATACAGCTTTGTTCTGCTGCTTAAAAATGAGAATTGTAAATTTCCACTCATATTAATGTTGGGTTTCGGGGTTTTTTTGCACATTAGGAAGAGATTCAGACTGGTATTGTAAAGACCACTAGGTGAAAGAGGATGTGGAGTTGAAGGAAGTTTTGTGCGTGATAGGAAATTTGTCCATCATTAGGATGTCTGGGTGCTTTGTCGGACAGTTGTTAAGATGAAGTTACTATACATAAAAAATTAAAGTTTATTAGAAATATTTTTGTAGCAAGGTTTTAGTTAGATCTTACTTAAGTTTTTTTCTTTAAAGTTACTGGAAACTGTCTGGCTGCTTGAAATTTTTTTACTGCCTCCTGTAGTGACAAGACTTAAAAGCGGTCTGAGGGAAAACCAACACTAAATCCTCTGTATTGAGGGACCAGAATAGTGGGACAACATTGAACCTGCACAGTGGACTGTGAGTTAATGGAATTGGGTAGGAATTGTCCAGTTTTTATTAGTGCAGCCAAGAACAATGATAGTATACCACGACTTGATAAAATAAGGTGTCTTAATCAGAGTAGTATGTACTCCTGTCTATTTAAGGAGTCTGTATCTATCAACCTTGCTGTTGGACAATTAAGTGGCAAGAAAAATAATCACCATGCCTGTTGTTAAGTGTAGCAGTATAACCTCATTCAAACCTAAGCCAGAGATAACAAGTGCCCTGAAATGCCTAAAACAGCAATAGTGTCCCTTGGGTTTGTAGCGCTCTGCTTTTGCTTTTAAAACAGATGGAAAGCCGTGCTCTGCATTTTTCATGGAGATGGGCTGATTATCTGGCCATGGAAGCCAGGGGTGTTTCAGTGCCTCTGGTTCCTAGGAGAGGAGCAGAAGACAATGCATAGGTTGCAGGGAGACAGTATCCGTCAAATTCCTTCTTTCACATCAGGACGTATTTAGAGAGGCAGTGCATTGGTAATTTAAATGACTGCTTGCTGCACACAAGCAGAAGTTATATTCCCCTATGCATATATTAATATACAAAGGAGTCGGTCCCTATGGTAGCTATAAATCTGTTTTTCACTTTGTAAACTGGTAAGGATTGAATGCTTCAGGAAGTTACTATGTGATGCAGTATGAGGCAAAATTATTTTACTGGTCAGTTAAAATTATAGTACAAGTCCACATAGCTGCAAGTTTCCTTGTGAAGACCTGTTAACCCATCTGCACTGACAATTGCAGACTGACCTTTTGAAGGCTTCAGGTGTGCTAGCCCTGCAAGCTTGATACACAAACACGACATCTGTCTGGATTCACAGTACTGGACATAAGCTAATATTTGTAACACTGAAAAAAATGTATATAATGCATGGAGACATGGTTACTAAGCCTGGATGATCCTATGTTATGGAATAAATTTACTCAACAAGGTCTCTACTAACTTCAAAATTTCTGTGTCGTGCCCTGTTCTGCTCTGTTTTAGAGAATGAAGTATCAGTCAGAAATAGTGCACTATAAATTCAAATCCAGTTTACTGAACATTAAATTTTCCCACACAAAGAAGCGTTTGGTTGTTTTGGGTTGTTTTTTTTTTTTTTGGAATAGATTTTTATATCATCTACAATATCCCTACATGGACAAGGCAGGTGTAAGAAAGGCAAAAAAGCCTATAGTTAAGTAATAATATATAGAAAAATACAGAGCAAAGTGTTCAAGTGTTTTGCCTCAAAAGCTCTAGTGAGCAGTGCCAATAGAAAAATATATAAACTGTAGAAGTTCAAATGTAAAATGGAAATTAGAAAGTAAGTGAAAACTTGAGGAGCAATTAGCTAATATTAAAAAGAACATTGGTAAGTATATCCAAAGCAAGAAGCCTTTTGCTTCTGTGGCAGAGTTATGGAAGTAATTATAGATGATGAAAACATTACAGAAAAATACTTGATTTATTTACTCAGTTGAAAACAAACATCCTTCCTCATTCTCTTGGAGAAAGAACAACAAAAAAAGAAGTGAAGAGCTACTAATAACTAAAGGTAGATTTAAAAAAAAATTTTTTTTTTACACTCTCCAAGCTCTGAAGAAATGTAGAGGTAGAACAGCTTTCAGTACCTGGATCATCCAGTTCACAGTGACATCCCACCAAGAATGAAGTCACTGGCGTGACACTCACAAAGAGGTCTGGGATTAAGTTTGCACAACAGGACCAAACAGCAATAAAGGACAAATACAGAAAGAGGTTACAATTATTGAAAGAGTGTAAAATCACAGATGGAAAATGGTTCTTTTCAAGACTCAAATATTAAAAACTGAATATAGTTAAGAAGAGGAGGGAAAATAGGTTTAATGTGAGGGATAAAAGCAATTCCTGTCAGTTAAGTATGAGGAATAATCTCCCAAGGGGAAATAATGATACTCCTATCACTTAGCGCTTTTGCAGTTGGGTTGCATAACACGTTCTGAAATACACAGTACTGAAGGGAACAATTCTGCACTGTCAGGCCATTAATTTGTTACTCTTAATAAACCTCTTCTGTATTATGCTTATAAAATGTAAAATGTACAGATACTTTTCCTTCTTGGTAGCCTAAGCACTTCTGTTGTGTGCAGCACTCACACGTATGCAGTGATCTATATGCATAATTAATTTAGCCATGTAGAAAAATGAACCACAAGTGTTCACAGTAAGAGAGTTAATCAATAAGTCTCAGAATATATCATTGTGAAAGGGATGCTGTGTTTGTTGACTTTAAGACCGTCCAGGACTTCATTAACTTGATTCTTTCGAAGATATTATCTGAAGAACAGACTCACCTAGATCATTTACTGCATATAATTTGAATTTGCTCAAATGATGTTGACATCGGTGATCAGATAATGATGTGCTTATCTTGTTTCAGATGTTTTCAGTACATCATTGATGATATATTTCTTTTGGGGCTCAAAATCTAGTCTAAATAAATTTGTTTTCACTAAATGTGATTATGTCAACTTCGTAATCCTAAAGAAGACCAGAGATTTCTAAGGAATTCTCATGTTCTCCTTTTGTTGAATTAACTGCATTTAATCTTCTCTAGCTATCTAGCACAGAAGAATAAGATTTCAGGACTGACTGCTGTTAGCCAAATTCTTTACTTTCTCAAAAGAAAAGGAATTTCTTGTGTACAATAGTTAGAGTAAGAACCCAAAGACATAATGAAGATGCCAGACCCCTGCAATTATAATCCGGGGGGGGGGGGGAAGTAAGCATGTCTGAACAGCTAAGAACCAGATAAAGATTACAGAACAGTTTGTGAGTTACACAGTTAACCAAACGGACTTAGGCTTTTTTCTGGAATTAATAATATAAAAAAAAAGTTTACATGTATAGGATACTGAACTGATACTTGGCTCACAGCTGGACACAGAAAGGTGCATAGTTTTAATTTTTGCTATCTGGAGCTGTTCCATTCTTTTAGATTGGATTTTTAAAAGCTTTTTCTTAATTTTATGAATGTATTTTTAGAATCGGTTAACAATTGAACTTGTACCAACATTTCATTTTCTTTCTCTTTCCTGAGACAAAGCCTCCTATAAAAAAGGAATGCAGACCCATGCTTTATGGATGCTTTTACTTCTGTATTTCAAGAGTGAAAGCAAGTAGTAACCCATTACAGAACAGGAAGGAAAGAGGAGGGGAATAGGGATGGAAGATCTATAGATTTTTGACCTTGGCTTCTTTCTAGTCATTATTATATTGTCAGTCATTGTGTTTCTTAATAAGCATATTAAGCAGTGGAAATCTGAAGACAACATTACTGAAAGGCAGGACTTCTCTGTCTGCTCCAGTAGTATATGTGTAGAAAAAGGGCTTGAAATCATCTCTGTATTTACTGTATTTCAATGCACAGATGAATGATTACTCAAATTGCTTATTGATCATAACTAGAGACTTGCACAGCTAATTACATAATATATTGAAATCCATGTATTTCTGCTGAATTAGTCATGCATTTGCAAGAAGAGATGTTTGTGTACATTATATTGGTAGAATACATAACAAAATAGGAATCAAGCTTCTATCAAAGTACAGATTTTAATAAGAATCTAGACAGTAATGTCAGCAAAAGTCATTAATGTAGAAAAGCAAGCCAATTTTGTCTCATTGTCAATGGCAAATATAAAATATAGTTCCAACTTCTTTTAAAAAAATCACAGAGGATTATTTAATGAAATGAAACCTTTAAAGAAATCTTTTACTATATTGGTGATTATACTATTCTTTACTCTGTTCACCTTTGTCTTTTCCTGCTTGAAACTCTTATTTTCTTTAGTCCTACACAGAATACTATATAAGGCTCCATGATGCTACATTTTATAATAGTGGAATTGCTGTAATTTGGAGGGAAGCAGCAAAAAAAATGACAGAGGAGAATAGAAGAGGTTACTTTCTATCCAGGGTGCCAGCACTGGCTTGGGCAGGACAGCATAGATTTTATGCAATGAAATGTTGGTTTGAATGATTTTTATGCAGTGTTGAGATTTTCCTACTGGGAGGCTGCCAGGCTGTCTGGAGCAGGCAACGTAAGGAAGCCTAGGATTTAGGATTGCTTCTTGAAGGAAAAAAAGAGTTTAACTGTTAGCAATGGAGAAGCCTGCTGTGCCTATGTATAGCAAAGCAACAGAATGCTTAACACTTGATATATGCAGTGGGCTGGAGCAAGGAGCATTTTTTCCAGGCATTTAAGCAACTAGAATCTTAAAGGGAAATATCATATTGTCAAGTCTGAGAACCTACATGTTATTTGCTCATTTGTTTTATTTCTTAGACTCACATCCTATTTTGGTAAAAATTTGATTTCAAGCAAATGGTCGTCGTTGCCCAACTAAGGATAAAAATGTGTCTGGGTTGGAATACCACAGTCTCTTCTTTTCTTTCATGCAGAGGAGTATTCAGAGATGATCAAAACTTTCATTAAGTCAGAAGTGTCCACTCTAAGGATGTACCATAAATGACAGCATTAAACAGCATCTTCAACCTGCTGATCTGAGCCCAGTTACTATCACGCTGGATTTTGAGAGATCTGAAGGGTATTTCCTGATGGCTTGTGAACCTTTAGCTATCTGTAAAATTTAGCACTTGAGAATAGCTTCAAAATCCCTACCTGAAGCTGTGACCTCGTATTGTGTGACTCAATAGGACTTAAACTCTGACCTCTAAAATCAGTAAGTTCCATTTCTAAAATAGTTTTGGTATTTGAAGCCTAATAAAAGTTGTCTTGAATGTGAGTGAAAATATGAGGAAAATTAGCAATGATGCATCTCAGCCAGTTCCATTCTGCTGCCAAAGACGTTTACTTGGCGGGAAGACGTATGCATATGAAGAAGTCATAGATGTGGTTCTTCAACCAAAACAAATTATAAATAAATCAAGAATGCAAATAGATAGTTGCAAATGTTTATCACATAAAGTAATGATAGGAAAAACTGATTCTAGAACACTCACTACAAATAATCACCATTTCCTAAGGATTGATGCATTTAGCATGATTGTGAATTGTGAAATGTGTTATGCAAGCACTCAATTTTACTTACAATGGTCTAATTCTTTAACTGAGGGACTCGGAATCTGTATCTTTACAGATACTTAGAAAAACTGTAGGATAGCATGCTACTTAGTATACTGAGAGAAGTACACAACAGACTTCCGTATTAATAGCTTGTGCCTACAGCTGAATAGATTTAAGGTCAGGAAGCATTAGGGCCTAGAAGGGGATCAAAAATCATCACGAAGAATGACAACATAGCTAAAAAATGAAGATTGTAAGTGAGGAAGTAGTTGTCTGTTGAAACCTTTTTGAGAGGTAAAGATTGTTTCTTTTGCTAGGTGGAGGAGCATCCTTCTCCTTTGACAACAGAGTAGATGTTGTTCGTCTGCTGAGAATCCCTGTTGGATTATGCATCATAGGTGGGAGAGCAGCCTCTCTGTGCTTCCTGGGAGAGCTTGGTTTGCAAGACAAATACCTGAAAATGGGGTTCCTGTAAGTATGCCAAGAAGCAGTTTCTAAGAGCCTTGACAGTTTGCTGAAAACGCTGGAGAGGCTTAAAGGCTGTGATTATATTTTTCATTAAAATTTTTGTTCAATAACGATTTTAAGAACTTTATCTTTTGGATCCGAAACACATAGATCCCCTAGACCTATGGATCTGGGTCCTAGCAGTTCGTTGAAATGTTAACTGAATCTCCTCTGTATCAGTGATTTAAATGTAGTTCATGTGTTGTAATCGTTAGAGAATAACACATAGAAGTTTCTTAAAAGACATTGTGCACCAGCCATCTGGCTGATTTCTAAGTGGCTCTCCAGATTAGAATATCTTGAAGACGGCTGTTTTTGTAAAATAGCAGCGCCTCAATGTTGTACATACTTGTTGGTAGTTGGTGTAACAGTTTATCATAGTTACTGGTGGTATGCAGGGATAAGATAAACATCACATAGCTCAAATCTTAATATTTGGAATTTTCTTTTGAAGTGTGAGTCTTAAATTGGCCCTTGACAGAATCTATAGAAAGGAAGGATAGCATAATTCATGGTTTGGAAAGTGATAATCATTATAGTTCAGTCAAAAGGACATAAATAGCTAAACTCATTGCTTCTTCAGATTCAGCAGTGTACTTGTAAGCATTTTGTATGCAAATACATTTATTGATATATCCATAAAGAACTAAAAAAAAGAAAATTGAATAATCCAGTCATACATCTTATTGTGGCTGAAGATATTTCTATAAAAGCATGCAAACAAAAGCAAAAGTGGACTGACTTCACATTGTAAAGAAAGGAGTGATATTTTGGTGGAATCTACTAATCTAATCTAAAATTATCCTTCAGGTTCCTGATCCTGACCAATTAAGACAATAGAAACATTGATATGTATTTTATTTAGCATTGAATTTAGTCCTATAATGTGGAATAGGATATCATGAGGTCATAGTGTAAAGTAGCTAACAATAATTAACTATTGCATTTTTCTTTTCTTTCTGATCTTTGCATCTTTCAGATGCTTTATTTCAATCATACTGTTTCAAAATGTAAATTAAGCGGTGTGTTATATGTCTGACAATGGTCAGGAGCAACAGAGCAACCAGGAATTCCAACATGTTAGAGACAATAAAGCAAAAAGGTGACAATAAAGCGCAAGTAGTACCTAGCAGTTTTAATACAATTGTTTGGGCATTAAAACAGTATTAATATAAATCCATTTCTGCCAGTTAAAAAAAAAAAAAAAGTAAACTTTGTTTTCTAATGAATACAGCAATATTTTAGTTTATCACCATACTTTTAATAAGGCAGATCTTAGTGCTGTTGGGTATCATTTAAATTGACCTTGTTGAGACTAAGGTTAATGAGTGCATTTACCAGTGTGATCTAAGAGAATGTTCTGTTCAGAACAGCTTTCTAGTATACTACAATAACTTTGATAAACCCTTTTCTTTACAAGTTAACGAGTGGAAATTTCTGAAGGGAAAAATGTGTATTTATGGTGTACTGAGTATTTATGCACACTTTGAATATGCCTTCACTTTTCAAAATTAGAATGAAGAATGTGTGTATGTAAGTATGACGATGTATTTTTCCTTGGCTTATATTCATACTAACTTGAATAGGGTTTCACAGTGTCTAATTTAAGGTGGCGCTTGGGCTACTGTTTGTTTAATTTACACTGTTTGTCTTCTATGTATTTTTTTTGCCCTCTGTTCACATTCTTCATCAGTACTCTGAACAATCTATACCTTCTTCATTCCTACAGAATATATGAAGTTATATTTGAACTCATGTTTAGGATGCAAACTACGTCCTCTTTATAGCCTTGAGAAAGAAAAGTACTGCTATCAGGAATAATTAGGTTTTAATTGTCATTGACAAGTTGCTATGTATGTGGCTTTGTCAGACCTTGTTTATTGCTTCATGCTTTCTTTCTTTCCTGTATTTAGCATCCCTGCTATTTCCTTCTGACTATATCAATTTTGATTTCTTGGATAAAAAAACTAAACTCACGGTTATTAAAAATTCTGAAAAAAACACGAAGAAAAACTTAGTACTGACTTGGTACTTGCCAGGATCCACTTACCTTTTCTTATTCCTCCAGTTTATTTGAATTGCGCTCTGGTTTAATTCTATTAACCAGAGTAAAGAACACAGAGGGTCAACAGATGCTGCACAGAAATTGCTTAAAAGTGTTCAAGACTTTACCCCTTGGCATTGATAACTGATCAATATCTGGCCAGATTTTGTGTTCTTTTGGGGGAAATACGGTGATTGAAAAAAGCTTATTCCTTTTATAAGTAATTATCTGCTTAAAAGACTCCTTGGCCCTTCTAAACCCCATTGCTTTTTGAGTGTCATGCACAATCCACACTTACCCTTTTGTCTAATCAATAGGTATTAGATGTTCATCCACATCTACTAGCTGTGTCAGCTTTTAGGTCCCTATTCCTGGCTATGATGTGCTACTGTTTTACCTCTTTAGGAGGACTTTTCTGAATGCTGTGGAGTTGCTACATTCCTTTTCGTTTGGTGCAAGTGCAAAAAGAGTGTCAATACTCTCCTTAGTGTGTGTAAGAAAAAAATGCTGTAAAGTGCTAGAGCCTTCCATCATGTCGCTCTCCTTCAGTGTGTAGAGGCTCTTAGTTGTAAAGCCGAACAAGACCGTGGCCCATGAGCTAAATTCCTCTCTAAACAATCCCTGTTTTCCTCCTTGCTTAAGTCCCCAGCACCAAAAAGGAGAGAGCAAAAAGATTTAAGGAATAGTTCAGGGATCACAGCTTCATGCTATAGTGCAGCAGCTTTTCACAGAGCAGAAGTGTTGAGGTGGTGGCCCTTTCTTCATAAAGGAGAAATACCTACAGGCAGAGCCCTGTAAAGAGCCTTCAACTTTGTCATTCTTTTCTGACGCCTTCTGTAATATCTAGCTACCCTGACAGAATGTTTCAGAGCTCATTTCTGTTGGATTGTTTGTGAAAGGTGGAGAAACAGATGTGCAAGTTAAAGTAGACTGGGGGTGGGAATGCTAGGCGATCGTTGGCTGCCTAGACACTTGGATGAGTGTCTCTGTCTGTGTGTACTCTTGTTGGCTTTTTCCGTATGCCCGCTCATGAAAGCTATGCTCTTATTAAAATACTTCCTTCTTTCTTAGTCAGAAAAAAAGTTAATGCAAGTAAAGTCATTCTAGAGGACATTCTCAGAAACACAGGAAAAAACAGAGGGGAAATGCCAGGGAAGGAGAATGCATTTTGCTGCATTTACGCAGTTACATTTTAAAATGCCACTAGTGTTTGGCATTTAGCCATTTGTTAGAGAAAACACATTCCCAGTCTCAGAGTCCTAATGATGTACTAGAGATTAGAAGGGAAAATTATAATTAATTTTGTGTAAAGTCCAAAGGCGAAATGCACTTGAGTTGTTAGAAAAAAAAATAAAAATAATTGTCCTATTTCAAGTGCTGGCATTCTTCAGAGTGATGATGGGGACATATACAGGAAGAGGAGCTAATGAGCTGCTGTTTTCTAATCAAAGCAGAAAAATCTAGTGGCAAAATGACAGGCTTCCCATTTCAATGTCATTTACAAAATGACAAAAATAGCCCATTGCTTACTCAATGAAGAAAGAATTACAAAGTTTATTGCTAATGAATATTTTTGTTGTTGTTTTGCTTAATAGGTCAAATGTATGTGTTTAGTTCAGTGTATCTTATGTAAAAATGACACATCTACCATATTTCTTACAGTTTATTGATTAGTAAAAGAAGGCAGGTATTGATAGATGCTGTCTTTTTTTACAAGCCTTTCCAGTTGAGAAAGTCTTCCAGTTCCACATGTGTGTATATCTGTGTCTGCCTATCTGTCTTGATTAATAATAGATACATAACAAAGTTAAGAGTAGGAAGTTTTGTGCAGAGGTGCAGGCCGGCAGTTTCCTGAAGAAACTAGAAAGAAAATGTTGAGAAATATTGATTTGATCCCAAATGGAAAAATGGTCTGCCAAGATGATTGTTGTGGTTTAACCCCAGCCAGCAACTAAACACCACACAGCCGCTCGCTCGCTCCCCCCACCTCCGGTGGGATGGGGGAGAGAATCGGGAGAGTAAAAGTGAGAAAACTCATGGGTTGAGATAAAGACAGTTTAATAATTGAAATAAAGTAAAGTAGTAGTAGTAATAATAATAATAATAAAAATAACAGAATATACAAAGCAAGTGATGCACGATGCAATTGCTCACCACCCAGCCAGTCCCTGAGCAGCGATCACTGCCCCCCGGCCAACTCCCCCCAGCTTTTATATACTGAGCATGATGTCATATGGTATGGAATACCCCTTTGGCCAGTTTGGGTCAGCTGCCCTGGCTATGCTCCCTCCCAGCTTCTTGTGCACCTGGCAGAGCATGGGAAGCTGAAAAGTCCTTGACTAGTGAAAACCCTACTTAGCAACAACTAAAACATCAGTGTGTTATCAACATTCTTCTCCTACCAAATTCAAAACTCAGCACTATACCAGCTACTAGGAAGAAAATTAACTCTATCGCAGCTGAAACCAGGATAACGATACACTTGAAAACTACCAAAAAACCTCTCAAAAATGTGAGTGGGGAGAAACAGAAATGGAGAAGAATGATATAATAACAGAACAACCTAGAAGGAAAGGCCGATTCACCTAGGAAGACCTTGTTATAGAGAAGGAGATACCAAAAAAAGAAATACGTTGAATAGTTTTGAAAAATCGCAAAGTAACCTTGACTCCCTAGATCTACTTCAAGTTTAAGCCATTCTCCAATAAATCCTCTGATTTATGTTTTTTTTTTTTTAATGTCATCTGCTCCTATATTTCACAAGGTAGTAGTCAGGTAAGCAAGACTGATGAGTAAAACAAACAGGAAATCCTGAGAAAGAGCATCTCTTAAGGCTTTTTGAATATTTAACCAGATGGAATTCCCTTCACTTACTAATATTTTATAAAGAAAAAAACAACTTTATGTTCTAATTTTTCCGAGATTTGTACCCAAACTTAGCAATAGCAGTAATGTCCACTATAAATCATGCTGTGCTAGCAGTCTCGAGAGAAGAAACAGCCCTTGAAGATTTGACATTAAATTTGTGTATATTTCAAATAAGAATAACAACGCTAGCCTTTAAAAGTGAAGTAGTCTTAAAAATTATGTCAAGGATATTTTTCTTCACCTGTATAAAAACGTCAGGTTCTCTATCTTCCATGAGTCAGGTTTCTTGAAGCACCCTCTCCCCTTCACCTCTTCCCAACCTATAACTAATCAGGTTACCCTATATCACGACATGTACAAGTATCATTTTCCATGACTTTAAGATTTGGACCTAGCTTTAAGCAACAATTCTTGTCAATGGTTTCTAGTGTTGCCTTGTTTTATTCTTATTCAAATATTTTGCAAATATTTTATTTTCTTTTGTCTATGAGACAAATCCTTGCTGCTCAAATTTCTCTACTTCAGCTCTCCCTGCTAACTGCTCTTCCTGTTTTTTCTGCCTTTGACCCTTCTTTCCTTTTTAGTGCTTTTTTCTTTCTTTTTTTTTTAACCTGTCCCAACGCCTCTGGATTCCCCACTACCACTCCTCAAGGCTCTGTGCTTCTGTGTGTACTGATGGCACATCAGGAGGAAGTCAGTTCAGTAGAACAGTAGCTGGTTCCCTCTGTGTGTGAGGGACGACAAGAAAGGGCAGCTGGTGAGTACACGTGCACCTTCAATACCAGTTCAGTTCCCTGTTGAATTTTTAATCCAGTGCCCAGTTTCATCCAGATTAGTCAGAGCAAATACTGATATGTGACATATTGCAACTCTCAAGTTACATGAAAATAAGCAGCCATGTAGGAGACTAGACTAATTACACCCCCCAGCTAAGGAATCATTCCAATATGAATTCCACCCTTAGTTGGATATCCTCACACTAACAACTAATCCATAAGAAATACATTTCAGGTAGATCCGTAAGAATTAAGTTTCAGACAGATCTGTTGGTTTTTTCCTTCAGAGGTAATGAGAACTTGTTACGTGAAATTAAAGAGAACCTGCATCTTGATCTTGGTTCATGCATTGCTCTGGTAGAGCAGTGTTAAACTGTAACTGGGAAGATGAGCTGTCTCCTTACAGCTTGGCTTGGTTCAGCTAAAGTCTTAGGACTTAGCAATGAACTAGTTTAGATGCAGAACAAGATTTCATAACTTACAAGAGCTTTCAGAGTTTTGTTCATCACACTCATTCATGCTCAGACTTCAGCAACTGAAAGATTCAGTTAACAGATCTAAGTTTGTGATATATTGCCATATATTTCAAGCCTTTTTTTTTCTTCCTTGCCAACTTTGTTTTGTGAAGTGAACCCTCATTTTGCTGCCTGATTGTTCTTGTGATTTGCTCTGCTAAACTTCACTTGGATATTTTCGTTTTCCTGCTATGTTGTAATTCTTTTCCAATGGACAGCTGCCTGTCAAGTCTAGTCAGTTTTAGTCTCAGAAAAAGTAAGTGTATCTGAATGATTTTTGGAACTGCAATTTAGCTTCAAAGAACACAAAAGGCACAGGGTGGGAGGGAAACAACTGTCTGCACTGTATTCATGTTTAATATGAATGTAGTGTTTTATTCATTGGGTAAAACAATTCGGACTGCATATTTTGGAAGCCTTTGTCTTTGTTGCAAAGGTAGATTTACCTTTTGCTTATATACAAATGTCTAAATTAAAGTATTGAGCAGAAGAGCAAATATGCATAGGCTGAAGATTACATACCTGGTATGGCTCATTGTTTTACCCAGAAGAAAATGGCTTTTTGCTCCTGTATTTGCCTAGACAATTTTATTACAGAGATTATAGATGCCTTTCAAATATATTCTCATGCGTGTATGGTTTGTATGAAAGTAATATTTTAAAAAACATGTGAAGGATTGAATCTGGTAATTTTCAACTGTATACAGTATGAAGTGTGTAATATATTGGCACAAGTAACTATGGTTAAAATGTGAGTATAAAACAAATGACACGAATATCCAACAGTCTGCACAAATATGCTTCTAACTGAAATGATGTGCCTTTGGAAAAGCTCTCAGTGTAAGTGATTTAAAATTGAGATAACATGAGAAAACTATTAAATGCCCTCTGTGAAATTAATTTGATAGTCTAAGCTCATACCCAGAAAACAAATAAAAACATTCCCCATGGGGGAAGTAGACATCCCCTTTTCTTGCCTTCACCCCATCATGATTAGGAGCGGCTGCACTGACAAGAGGTGAGGCGATCCCCGTGGGTCAGGCTGCAAGGTAAGGAGGTTAGTAATAGTAACATACTGTTGGCTTCTTATGTAGAAGTGATTCACCTCAAGCCCAAGTGACTAACAGTAAAACATCCATTCTGGGGCAAAATAGCTGACAAGGCTTCTTTGAGAGCCGTCTTGTGCTGCTCGGAGAGTGACAGCCAAATGCAATGGGAAAGTCAAGCACTTCATATGGGATGGGGAAGCAGCAGAACTACAAATCTGTTAAAGGGGCTTACTTAAAAGTGTTAGAAGGAAAATAGAAAGAGGATGAGCAGAAACAACAGCTGCCTGCATGGAGGCACAAATCACTCACAGAAAATAATAAAACTGAGCCAGTCTGGCATGGGCACATGTGTGGTGTTTGGCCCAGCAGCTGGAGGCAGGGCCATTAGAAAGACCCAACCTGGCAGAGATAGCTTAGGCAAACCAAGTGTGCTCATGAGACAGCCAGGGTGAAACCAGCCCTCATGGTGGCTTTGAGGAGTGTCTATTCTTCGGTGGCCAGCCTGGAGTGACCAGACTCTGCCCTTCAGCAGGCAGATGTTTTGAATTAGAAAAAAAGCATTTTCATGTGCTTTTATTGGTTTTTCTTGCATGCCATCCTCATATGTTGCAGGGATGCTTGTCCTTGGGGTCATTGGTCGTACAAATTGTCTGGTCTCCAAGCTTGTCTTCACTGTCCAAGGCACAATTCAGAATTTGAGATGGTATATCTGCTGCCTCCTAAGCCCTCTGGAGCTCTGTGCTGCCTCCTTAGTCCTGACTATTCCTCACATCTCCAGCAAGCAGGTTTGTTCTGTCTACAGCAACCACACTGTTAAGGGAAAGACACCAAAAATCTTCTGAAGATTTGGGTGAGGTCATTACTGATGAGCAGGGAACTTTATGACTTAATCAGCAGACCCGTGTCACTGCGCAGACCTTTGCATCCTCCATAAGGATAAGGGGAGGGCTGGCATCTCTCTTGCTTGGGAGTTGGGGAAAAGGTTGGTTGTTGCTTTTAAGCCTGTTAACTTAAGCCTGCCTATTGTATCGGCAAAACCTCTAGTTTCCAGTACGTTCCCCAGGATCCAACAGTGGCCCCACTCAGCCTCCTTTCCAAGATCTGTATCTCCCCTTAAGCCTCCCTACTGTAAGATCTCCTTTTCCCTGTCCTTCCAGTTGCAACACAAATGTTGGGGTCGGGGAAGCTGCTCTGAAAGATACTCCGGGACACCAGCTTCTCAAGAACCAGTGGGTTTCAGGGACTGGAATCCTTCTCGGTGATGTTTATAATCCACAACTATAGATACAGCCATTAGTCGGACGACCAGGATATAGAAACTTAATACTAAGCTACGCTTTTTTTGTTTGATAATCAAAGACCCGCTGAGTTACCTGCTCAGCCCTCAAGCTGATACTCAGATGTAAGTCCAGCTCAGGAAGAGACACACTGAGGGGTATTGTAATGTGCAGAGCTGACAGCAGCGCAATACCTATTGCATGGCACAAGATTTATGTGCGCCGGGTATTGATCTAATTCGTACAGAATCCACAGGCATATATAAGAGGTGAGAGAAATCAGTTATTTGTGACACTAAAATGAAGTTTCAGTGTAAAGTTCCACCTTTAATTTTTATCAGTCTTGTACATCTTGTGGCAGCCAGATACAATGAACTGTAAAAACGGAAATAAAATAAAAAAGTCAGCTAGATTCTGTCAGCTAACATCTGAAAAGAATGACACCTATAGAGCGAAAAAGCCAATAGCTTATACACATATCACAGTGCATTGTAAGAACACCGAAATCATTTTTTCATGCCTATTTTTGCTTTTTCCCATAGACAAACTTTGTGACGTATCAGAAAATGAAGATTTTAATTAAAATTTATAATATTGAGCCAGCTGCTGCTTCTGGCCTTCTTACTAAAAGGCAGCAGGCTTTTCTGGAGCAGCGGTATGGAAATCCAGGCTAGGAGACTGCAAACTGGTAGTAAATTTGAATGGCACATACTGTAATGGTAAATTCAGAATGCCAATATTAATTAGGAAAATTTATTTAAAATACATTTTCCTATCAATCAGTTCCTTGCTGCCAATGTGCATTTTCAGATTTATCTACTTAAATAAAACTGTTCAACATTTTTTCTAAAAATAGAATTAGAAAAAAATACACATATCAGGATATGTGTAATCATGCCCACCAAAATATATAGTAAGCTATTTTATGCCAATAATACTTAATGCCGATTAACCTGACTCTAGCCATGTAGATCCCTGAGATGCCAGTATGTCTCATTCTGACTTTTTGTTTAGTTACTTGATTCCTGCTGTGGAGTGAACAAATGCCACACTGAATCCCATCTGTATTAATCATTTGACCTAAGAACAAGACCTCAGATTCATCTCATGCTCTGAGCATGGATGCTAGAGTTGATATCCTTCTAGCTTTAGGTAAACAACAGGGAGAAAACTGCCCGTCCTCATAAAACAGTGGGGCTGGGAAACTGAGCTTCCAACAGCTTAGATTGACACGAAGGCTTGGATAAACCTTATTAAAAGTGAACAAATATTACCTGAATAAGTATGCATAGCTTTACAGTTAACTGAGAAAGTCATGTAATTACAGGCAGTAGCTGTAAAGTTGGAACTGTATTAAATGAGTTATTTCATCAGTGCGCTTGAGGAGCTACACAAATGATTGAAAGGAAATAGTGGACAAGACTTGGCAAAGATCTCGCTTTTTTGTCAAAAAAATAGAGGACCTAAATCCATCTCTGTCTTGAAATACAGGACAAATTTGCCAGATCCACTGCATGTAGTTGTTGTTACATTTTTCATTGAAATGGTGGATATCAAATATCTCTAAAACAAATAGAGATATCTCTGTATCTCAGTTTCACTAAAACAAATAGCTTTAAATTTAGATTCCTTGACACAGTTTTTGGTACTCAGCTTTGTCAAAATACCAAAAACTGTATCAGCCTTTAACCTTAACTCTATGTCAGAAATAAAATGTAGCCATACTTACACTGTAAACTTTTCAAACTGATTACAGAAGTGTGAGTTCTAAATAGTCTTATTCTTGGTTACTTGTTTCTGTTTTGCCAGAAGTTAGTAAGTTGGAGCATAAACAAAATATGTGAATACATTGTCGTATGATGTAGTTCCTGAATGATACAATGTTGCCATGCATAGATTCATTCCCTAAGTGTTATGTTGTTTGATGTTAGGGTGTTACCATCCTATATTTATTTTCTTTCCTATATATTAAAAATCCTGCTACTTTGCTTTTTAATAAGGGTAATTTGTCGTCCAGTTTCAACAAAGCAGAAGAAAATACATATAAAGAAAAACAGTTCATGCTTTATTGGGATTGTCCTCCAAAAATTCAGTCTTGATGGTCAGTACAGCAAATAGTGTTAACTAAAAGAGAGCCTTCAGGGTTTTTTAGAAAATTTTAGAAGAAAATTAACAGTTACATTTTATTTACATTATATTTGCTTTAATAGAAATTATGATTTTTTTTTCAACCTGTTAATAATAGTTTAGTATTTTTACTGAAAAAAAAAAGTTCAGATGAACTTTATGCTACAGAAATATATGTATTCCTCCAAAGTGTAGGGCCTTCTGCTGGTTTCCTAGTCCTTTTGCCGAATTCAGAAGTTTTTGTTGTTATTGTTGGGGGTATTTTTACCCTATTTTTCCTGTGGAATTTATTTTGCATAATATTCCCACAAAGGCACTTATAGATGCAGCCAAAATACTCCTCTTTGATTACCTAAACATATTAATCTCTGTCTGCCTCCTGTGTTAAGAATGTTTTCCAGTCCTGTAATCATCCGTGGCTTTCTTCTCAACCAGCTCTGACTTAACAGCATCTTTCTGAGCCAGAGGTGTTAGAACTGGACACTGATTTCTGGGAGGGCTTTAGCACTGTCAGAGAGGTACTTTCATTTTTCTGCTCCAACCTCAGTCTCTCCCACTTGTGTATATCCAAGAGAACCATTGGCCTTGGATCACAATATTCTGCTGAAGGCTTTGTGCGCTACTAATTCTTAGGGGAGACCTGGTGACTTTGTAGGGTTTTTTTTTCTGGCTTCTTCACTTTCATTAGAACATTCATTAGGTAAATATGATTTGCATATGTTTGCTTTACCAAGCTACTGTATTTTTTGTATCAGTCATCACTCTTAATTACTTATTATTCCCTTCACATATTATTTCTCTGATGTGATTTTGTGGATCCTTTTACTTCAGTGCTAAAATTCTGAAAGAGGGGGAGCAGGAATCCCTTCTTGTGGATCGCTAAAAGCACCTCTACTTAGCAACAAATTATCACAAAAAAAAAAAAATTGGAGAGCCAGGCAGTCAGTTTTTAATGCAAATATTAGATACTGTATTGATTTTGTGTTTTTCTAGAAACTCCGTCAAAACTTCGTGTACACATTGTCAGTTACATAAAATGTGACTATCTTTATTAAATTTCTCCTTTTCATACGTAGAAAACAGATTGGTTTGGTAGGATTTATTTAAATCTGCTCACATAGACAGGAATTAATTATATTACCACTTTTAATTCTTCAGTTCTTTATTATTTGGGTTTTGTAGCATGCTTTTTTTTTGGAGACTAATAAGCCTGTAATTACATACCTCATCCTGTTTATCTTTTTATATGCACATTATCAACGCATTAGTTTTCTATCAGTTGCCTAGTTCTTCCTCAGCATTACAAGACTTAATGGAAAAGAACATTAATGGTTGAAAGTGGTTCTCAGAGAACTCTCAGATGCAAGTTTTCTAGACTTACTGACTTAAAATGACTTAACTGTTTAACTGATCCATTCTGTAGAATGAAATTAAAACTACTTTCTCCAAATGCAGAACAAATCTGTTACCTATTAACGACTGTTAGTTGCTAGTTATCTGCTAGTATCTGTTTATTTGTCAGCAGCTTTTTGATTTTAGTGGTGTTTGCTGTTGCCCCATGGGATCACAAATATTTTTTGACTCTTCAGAACTATCATTTTCAATTCAGATAAAGGAAAGCTTTTCCAGCTTCACATAGAGAAACTTGGATCATCTGCTATCAATGACCATCACAGAATGAAGTGCTCAAGTCACTCTAAAAGAAAATAAAAATAATTTAAAAAAATACAAAGTTTCCTATTTCCCAAGCTCCCTTGCCTGCAGGGAAGATCACCTAGCAACTAATTTATATTACAAGTTTTGATTGCCAAAAAGGAGCAATTAAATACTCTAAGTCTTGAAACCTCAGCAATGATTAGAGACCTGTGAGTCATTTTCTCATTTTAATGCGTGTTTTCATAGTAGAGGTGACTGCCTTTCATTCTGTCCAGCAAATTCAAGACAAAACTTTCTGCCAAAACCACCATCATGCACTGACCCTCAGTCATCGAGTAGGCACAGTTACCAAGTGCTTTTCTTCATGGCATTTCATGTCACGTCTTTCAAACTGTCATTCAGGAGTCACAAAGTCTGCTGTTTGTGATGAGAAGTACAATCATGAACCTGAAACACTGAATATATTAATTTTCCCCTTTTCACAAAATGAGCCAAGGCTAATGTCAGCCCTCTGAAGAAGTAGTGGTGTGCAGAGACGTGGCTTGACACAATGGCAAGGAAACATCACTCAACATCAGGTACTATTTGTAGAATTTGAATAAATTCACCAATATGTGATGACTACAAAAGGATCACATAAAATTCCTGAATATTTTGAAGTTTGAGGAATCATAGTATATGAAGGTTTATCTGAACTTCATGATTTATCACCTTCTGTGGTGGGTTAAATCCATAGCCTGGTTCAAGACATTCAGACTGCAGGCTGAACTAGATTTGTTTTCCGTGTCTTAATAATGCAATTTATATATATAGGGAGTTTTTTAATCTCTATATAAATATTGAGAGAGAAAAGTTTTCTACATTTATGAAAATATTCTCTGAATGCTCACACATGTGAACATAACAGGAGCAGTGTAATGGAAACATCTGCAATACTTCTCTGATTAACTTTGGTATCAGGCTAGATTTGTTAGCTATAAAGTTTATAACAAGTTTTGAAACCTGTTTTTTTAATTTGTAGTCAATCATGGAGGTCATTTCCAATAAGAAGTCAGTTCAGTTTCAGTCCTTGCAGTGTATCAGTAGGATTTTTTTGTGATTTATACTTCTGTCTTCAAGCAATGGACTAAAATGGTGGGCTTAATTTAGTTTAAACGAAATTTGAATTTCTTTGGGCCAGATTTGTAAGTTTATTTAAACATTTTAAAATGCCTAATGTTGTTGTGCTATCAGTTAGTGCTGCACGGATCCTAAATAATCAGGAGGTTTACTAGTTTGCAGCGTGCACCACTGAACTTTAAGACAATACAATATAATATCAGTTAGTTACAATAAAAAACAAATGGTTCCTTGCACCATTAATGTTGCCACATGGCAGTGTTGGTTTTCTTTAAAGGAAGGAAGTATAAAAATATATGTTTGTTCCTGATGAATGGATGCCTTCGCCATAATAATTTGTTAAGTGTTTGTTTTAGGGAGAGAGCTTTACTAGCAGCTACTCTGTAATAGTGATTTTCCAGAAAAAGCCTTGTGATTAAGTAAGGTTCCTACTAATTTTAAATAGCTCCTTTCAGTAGAATAAGGAATAATTTATGACAGCGAGGATAAACCATGTGTATTGTACATGAAATTCATGTACTATTTAATTCAATCAATAAAGTAATTCATAACTGAATAACATCTTGTTTGTTCTGGGCACTGCAGAAAAGAATATAGCCAAAGAACCAAATAGCAGAAGCTTAACTACCCTCTGTCATATTAGTTTAATGAAGAATAATGTTAAACAGGTTTTTCAGGACTGAGTTGTAGAAGCGTAAATCATAGAATGATGACAAAAACTTGCAGAATACTACAGCATAACACATTTTTGTTATTTGAAGGGAAAGATTTAAATCCTTCTTTTCCCTTATTGTTTCTTCTTCATTCATTTAGATTTTTGCACAATGTTCTCTAGTATTGTGCTGACTTCTATACCTTGTCAGAGCCCTGCCTGATAAGGTAATATGTGTCAATGAGAATCATGTTGTCTTAGTAGATGAAATCAGTTTTGCTCTGGTTTTTTTCCTTTCTTCTAGTCTAGGGAACCTGGAAAAAATTGGACTAGGGCCTATTCCTTCTTGTATGCTTGTACTGGGGGGGGCAGGTGAACAGTTTTATGCAACTTTCAGGATAAACTGCAGTTACAAAAAAGCCGAGACAGGTTAACTGCCTGGAACAGTGGAAGACAGCAGAGCTGTACCAGCAAACTTGAGACAGAATATTTAAGTAAATTCCACCTTCATGGAGAAACTCTGATACCAGTTATACTTCTAAAGACTATCGAAGACGGTGATGTATAATGTAAGTGAACTTCAAAGACAGCACAGATTGCACAGTTGTTTCTAAGAGGACAGTTTGACCATATAATCTGCTGGATGTTTTTCCTGTAGCAAGAGGAGATGAATAATACATTAGATTACTCATACACATGATAACTCAGGAAAACTCTTATTCCATGAATACTGAGTTCTTCTACTTTACCGTATTTTGAAGTATTTGACAAATTGTTTATTAAAAAAAAAAATTCATTTTATTCTTTCTTCTTTCGGTGTTCTTTTCTGTTCCCGTATGAACGGTTAACAGACTAGAAGGAAATGTTGATGCTATCCATGGAAATGCTCTCCTTGTTACCGTTCATAAAATGCAGTGGTGTTTTCCATGTACATATATTTTGGGTCACATGAAGCAGTTTGGCAGTTTGCTACCTTGCGCTTTCAGTTTTGCTACACAGAACCTCATATTTTCTCCAGAGTGAGTCCTGCTTTAGAAAATGCATTTGGAAATCAATCTCTCTTTCTCTCTCTCTCTCTCTCAATTTAAGAAAGAAACAAGAGATTGATTTCCAGATCTATTCTTTCTCTCCATCTCTCTCTCCCACACATAAATACATAGATCTATGTATACACATATATATATGGAGGTATATATTCATACATGTTGATGTATGTCTCTGTAAATAACACAACTGCCCTTGAGTTCTTTTGTATACTTCTACTAGTAAGCCCTTTCTAAAACTAGATCTGTTTCATTTCCTTAAAGGCCTCATAAATGATCTGCAGTGATTCATCTTCTACCTGAGACAGGCACAATGCAAGCTTCCCCTTCCTTTACTTGACCTGCAGCTATACCTTCCCTGATGTGAGATAGCTAATCATTTCTCACTTTGCCTTGTACATAGTGGTTTCATTTCCTTGTATCATAATCCCTTCCTGAATTCCTATGAATATTTATTCAATATTTCATTATCTTGTGTATAATCAAAGTGACAGTACATTTGGACGCTGAATGCTGAGGCACGTAAAGATGCGGCCCCTGTGTAAATGGTGGAAATCCTAATTTTCTCTGAAATGTTTATTCCAAACGTTTTCTGAAACACAAGAGCAGAATAAAAGAATTCTAGTTCCATAATGATACAACGCATAGCTGAGACTGGTTACAAGAGGTCTAAATGTCAGAAGCTTCTTCTTTTCCGCAGTCTCGCAGATGAGACTCCAGCCCCACTGGGGCTTTCTGCTTCTGTCACTATGCAAAGAAGCCCTGGAACTGTTTAAACAGGGAGTCTTTTTGGTTTGTTTTTCCTTTTCCAAAGAACCATTTGCTGTGAGCTTATCTCCAGTAAGAATATAAATTGATGCTATATTTTTAAAGGAAAGTGGTCATTGTTATGGATTGTTTAATAATCACTGCTAAGTAGAAAACAAATAATAGCAATAGAGAATCTGATTTGTGTCACACATGACACAGAAGCATTAGTCCAAGTAATTGTACGAATTCATTGCAAAATGCATTAATCATCCCTTGCTACTACACATTAGCAAGATATCTACACATGGGTAAAAAGGCAATATTTGCTTGTGGTGTTCCAAACTGCAAGATGTTAATAATTTATCTTTCTTTATGAGGAAAAAATGGAATAATTAAATAGCTAAGTGGACTTACTCAAATTCTGACTGAAGAGAAGTATATGAGCTTCAAATTAGGTCCCAAGGTACATAGCTATCCAAACCATAAAATATGAAAACCAGGTTTTTGATCAAAAGCAAGCCCTCTTTTTCCCCTCTCCCCCTCCCTGAAATATGACACTGCACCATATAATTGCACAGGAAATTAAAACTCTTTTCACAGGTTTAATAATAGATGAGATATAGGCTTTGAAATAATTGTTTTTATTGAGCTCTGCCATTCTCTAGCACAGCATGCAAGCTGTGGCTCACAACTTGCACCTCTGTCAGCTCAGAGATAGATTAGCAAAAACAATACGGGGTTCCATTTGGAGACCACAGGAAGCAAACAGGTGCCAAAAACACAAGTCACTCTCCTCTTCACTTTTTTTTTTCTTCTTTTTTTTTCATTATGAGTGCTTGTTTTGAATCACTTAAATCCATCTGGAAAAAGCGCTTTGTAGAGTTGTACTTTATGGGCAGCAAGCTCCTTAGCTGCTGCTGCTGTGGGTCAGTATCTTCTGGAAGCTCCTGCCTGTTTTCACACCCTTCGGTTCATTCTGCTCTTCTTGCCAAAGGTGCCATTTTTAGGTTCTGAGTGTCCTGACAAGGGACTGAGTGGACTTAATGAGGTATAGACCCAGAATGTGACTTCAAGGAGAAAATAGCCCCACCTACAGAATTGTTGAGCTGTCACCCTGAACCTGGGCAGTCCAAATACTGTCTAACTTCGTATCAAACTGACAAATACTGCGTAATCAAACACAGATATACTTGAAATCCAAACCCATGACTGAACCTGGGGCTTTTCTCATCTTGACAGTATTACGATTTTCTAATAGCACAGTGGTGTTGGAGTTATACCAGCCGTATTGTTTCAGCTTGTCAGGCACTATGGTGTTTGAGTTTGCCTATACCTCTTCTTTTTCTGTTGGCTGAGTCTTAGATATTGTTGATGATCTACTCAGACAGCGCTCTGAAGGTTGTTTGAGAGTCTCTTGGGTAGGAGCAACAAGAGCTGGCTCTACATGCAAAGGCAATTGGGACCTTTCATTCCTAAAGTTGTCTAGAAAAGGAATAGACTGTAAATTATAGGATGAAGTTCACATACTTTTTGGGAAGGATGTCCCAAAATTCCTGTTTTCTTTTTCAGAAACAGTGACATTTGAAGGTTTTAAACTTGTGTCTTTGTTTTTGTTTTGCTATGCTTCTATTTTCTGGTTTGCAAGCAGAAGATGCTGAAAAGAGATGTTATTTCAGAAGCAGAGAAAAGAAAACTGGGAACACCTTGTGAGCAAGAAACAAGAGATTGGGCTGGCAGAGATTGATGTTGCTTGGTAACCTTCAGCAGGGAAACATTTAAACAAAGTTTGCATACTTTGGAGCAAAGGAATGGGTTTGCTTCTCCTTGGTTTTTCATTGTTCATTGCCTGTCAGAGTTCAAGGAGTGTCTGGTTGACACTCTTAGTCATATGGTTTAGTTTTAGGTAGTCCTGCAGGGAGTTGGACTCGATGATCCTTATGGGTCCCTTCCAACTAGAGATATTTTAGGATTCTAGGATTCTATGATTGTTGTTGTACTCTTGACTTAATGTTATTTTTGCTTGGTGCTCATTTGAGGTGTTTGTCAGCAGAAGTCTGTTTTTCTTGCCTTTTTAGTAAGGATGCAAGATAAAAAGAAAGAGCTGTTTTCTTAAAAAGTCATCAAAATTGTGTTTGTTATATGGTATTACTGTGAATCCACACAGTCGTCTGTACCCTTATCTCTTCTTATAAGACTCCAGGGGTATCATACACAAAGCAGCGAACGCATTTGTATCATTCAAATGTTGGACCTGCTCTGTAAAATGCCTGGCAACCTCATGTCTCATTTCCTATGACAAGATTTGGGGGTGGCCACTACTAGAGAGAGCTCAGCATCCAGGTCCATGATTATTACAATGGCCGATAGTCATGTGCTAAAATTGAACAGAGAAACAGCATGATGCAGAGGAACTACTTACTCAAGGAATAATAACAGCGTTATTAACATGTTGCGCACAGTCATATTTTGGTCATACTTTGTATTAAGGATATACAATTACAAAGGTTAGCCAATAATTGGTCAATATTTTAGTAAGGAAATAATTAATAATTTGTTGTAGCACCCAAAAGGTGTTATCAGGAGCTTGCATCATTCAGATGTCTGTAACGTGCTTGTAACGTCTCATGTGCATGTATTAATACTTTTTTAAATCTTGTAAATTCACTTTTAGATATATTTGATATTTATTTAACGTCAGTAAATATGTTGGAGTGAAAATAGAGCTGATACTTTCTATGAATAGTATGGAAGGTTATACAGTAAAAATAGTTATCTGTGACAATTTTATGAGGACTGCAGGATTTCTCAGCAAAGAGAATTTACTAAACTATAAGATTATCATACATCTCTGTTGATTAAGGTGTTCAGGAAGAATGAATACAGAACAATTACTTTTAGACAAGCAATATGTGAGCAAACAGTTAGGGGACCAATTCCCAAACTCTGGATCACTACCCTTCCTGGAGCTGCAAGTCCAGAATTACGACTGGAAGTGGGAAAGTAGAAACAATTGGAAATTGTCAATTTAGGATATACCTATGGTGCGGTCACAGCAATTACATATTACAGTACATCACAGGCGTGCATCAAACAGCAAAGAGCTCGGTAGTTTAACCTATTTCTGGGGACAGTCGTCTTGTCCATGCTGAACTCACTGCTGAGGACAATTTGCACCTAGGAATATATACATACATACATGTGTGTATATATATATAATTATATATTCTCAGAAGAAGAAGAAAGGTCAATTATTAGAGAACTCTGATGGGGAGGAGAGTTGGCAGTCTGTAAGGATTTGGGACTTTTCAAATCTAAAAGAAAGCAAGGCTTCAAGAAAAGCTACAGGAAAAGCATGTGTATAAATTAGCATACTGGTTTTGGTCTAGTATTTTAAACTGTTTTTCTTTTGATACTGATGCTTACTTTCAAGAAAGCTCGCTCTTTTCTAATCACTGCTGTCATTGTTTCCAGAAGGGAGGGAAAGGAAGTCTGAGTTTAATTTATGCCAAGTGTTAGTACTGTAATCCTGCAATCTAGAGGCATATAGGGAAAAGGGAATTGTGTGAATCTGGTGTAAGGTTATCAGGGCATGAGTGTCTGGAAAAATGTGTGAAGATCTACAGGGAGCCACACCTATTTCCAAATTTAGGGTGAGTGTGGCAGACCCTGAGTTAAATAATCTAAACTAATGTGGAGTGCTGATTTTTAGTGCTTGATACTGCCATGCTTTAGCTGGCCAACAGTTATTTCCTATCCAAAGATAACATGTCTCAAAAAAGATTTTTTTTTTAATCTTAGTAAAGTGAGACATGGTATAATTTTATTTCAGTACAGTCTTATCTACATTCAGACAGAGCTCTGAGAATTTCTTCATGCTGTTAGTATGTTTCAGTACATTTTAATACCATCTTAATAAACATACACCCCAGAATGACTTTTCAAGAACCATAACATTAATAATTTGTAAGCTTAAATTGTAAAAAAGAGTATGAGAAGTAGGGTGTATTTGATTTCTCAACACAGACCTCTGAAAGTATGCTGGTGTCTTCTGTCACCAGGACATGAAGGCAGAAAAGCACAGGGATTTCTTTCCTCAAAAAAGCCACAAAGCAACTGATAAGGTTTTCTAAGCTGTGCACTCTGAGAATGTTGTAGGTACATATATACAGTCAGGACTGACACAGCTGAATGAGTACGCAGCATCAGTTCAGCGGTGTGTGTCAATTCTCGGGAGGTGCAAATTCAACCCAGCGAAGTCGTTTGTGAGGAGGTTGAGGTCAGCTGCAATTATCTGTGCTCAGGACAGCTGATGCCGGGGGCAGTTACTTCCTAGGCAGATTTCTGCTATGAGAATTTGAGGCCGAATCTTGTTTGTTTTTTTTTTTACTTCTGACTGGACATCTTTTGCAGAGTATTCTATATTCCCAGCTGTGTGGACCATCCATGACTTAAAGAATTGCGACTGAAATTCGTGGGACTTAGTACAGAAATGAATCGTTGTATGTTAATGGCCTTCTCTTCCACTCTGAAACCAGTTCAGGGATCACAACGTTAAATTAATGTTTGGACATGGTCTATCGTTTCTCAAGCAATTTCTTTTGCCTGGTTTTTGTCAATTAATGCAACAGTAAGTAGAGATTTTTTCATTCCTATTTGATTCAAGCAATGATCATGCAAATAGATGAAAGTGTTCTTTCACCCATTAAGAGACAATGGATGATGAAAAGACTGAGCCTTTTGTGTCCCAGTTGATGCAGACATCTTGACTTAGCTGAATATTATCTGAGATGCTGTTCCACCAGGTTGCATGACAGGTAACAGCACAGGCTCAATCCACCAAACTCTCATAGCGTATCCAGGGTTAGGTGACAGAAATGATGGGCCATGTAACAGCAGAAGAAGGAGCTGCCTAGGAGCTGCCTAGTTTGTAGAAAGTTGCTACTCAGAAATTGGGTCAGGGCTTTTCCTTACCATTGTGATTTTACAGCCAGGTGCAGACCAAAATACGAGAGTCAACCGTAATTTAATACAATTGGTGCTGTGAATGCATCAAGTTGGAGACTGGGAGACAGGGCATAAGGTGCACGCTGATGGAAGACAGCCATAAACATCATTTATATGTAACCATGGCTTCATATAAATTATGTTTATGGCTGTCTTATTTAGTGACCTCTGGGTTTGAAGAAGCTTATCCAGAGGGTCTCAAGCAGAGAATGCCCAAATGAAGGGAGAAAAGAAAGTTTAAATGTGTTGTACAAGACTGGATGGTGTAGGCATTGACTGATGTATAGAGACAGATTAAGCACTGCGTATCTTCAGTCTGACAAGCTTTCACAGGTGCATAGAAATGCCCAGAATTTTGACCGGTAATTTGACTTTCAGCGGTAAGTCAAACACCATTCGGACCAAACAGATTTAATGATGTAGACCCATATTCTGCATCTGTAATTCTGGAGTAACACCCTTGGTTGAGTGACATTGCTGTAGATTTACCCTTTGTAACTGTAAGCGTAATTTTCTCAGCCGGTGCAGATGATGTTTTTTTTTTCTCTTTCCCTTTTCAAAATAAATAAAATAGAATAGTTTAAATAAAAACACCTGACAAACAAGGACTAACATGAAATATGTATAGATGCTATTTTAAAACATTGTGTTGAACGATGAATTTAGCAAAAGATGCATACAAGAGAAAGACGTTTAAGTTCTAATAGCTGGAAACTACAAATTCCAGTTTGGATAAATTCAGCCTGTAAATAAAGTTGACATTTTCTCACAGTGACAGGAATTAAATGTTGGCCCAAACTCTGTAGAAAAGTTTGGCAGACTCTTTGTTGGCTGATAGGTTTAAATCTTTAAAAGAGATTGTTCTTACCAGCGGTACTGGAAGTCATTCAAAAGCTGTGGTTTTAAGGTAAGGATCAGCTGACAAAAATGTACAGCGTTTGTTCACAGAAAGGCAAATCTGCGCGTGTATTTTTTTGGGGCGGGGTGTAACAGGTCTTTCAACTGCTGATGGAATCATTTTTGTAGCTACCATTCTGCTTATAGGGGAAATACAGGAAGGTGTTCAGTTTTAGGTTTGACACCTTGCCATAGACATTTTGATCTACCAGGTACCCAAATGGCACTTGTTGGGAGTTTTGTGTCCCAAGTCCATCAGGCAGGAGTAATTGGCTGAGCAGCTGTGGGAATAAGTATTTTGTAGCACTGTGCAATAAGCTATTTTTTTGCAATCAAAGGCTTGAGTGATTGAGTTTAGTATGGGTGTATACATCTATTACCAGTGTATATACACAATAACAGAGTAACCTGTGTATCAATATTTATTTTAAAAGTGAAAATCAGAGGGGAGAAAGTCTACATTGTTGATCCGTGCCATTGAGTTACGTTGATTAATTGTTGCCACTAGAAACACACTTTAGAGTTAGCTGGATTTCCAGAGAAAGCTTCATCTTTTTCTTTCCTGGAGTTATTAGCAAAGCAGTGTCTGTGTGGAACTTGAGCACTCTGTGGATAAGGTAGGTGCTTTACCCTGTGCTAATTTTTTTTTTATGGCCATCCACCTCTTTCCCGTTTTCTTTTGGGAGATGATGTTTCGGTAGCCAGCAAATGATTATTCTGAGATCATAAGACATTGTTGGCAACTGCCTAATGCTGTTTTCAATGCTATTTTCAAAAGTGTAGGTGGACAGAGGCAAAGGGCAGACTGCCTATTTCATGGTTAGGTAGGTGCTGCTGATTAAGATAAGGTCTAAAATGCTGGCCTTATCCCAGTTATTTTAATATAGTTCTACAAGGGATGAAGCTGGTCCTGTGTTTGTTTTGTAACTGTTTCCCGGGAGACAATCTGTGTGAGCTGGCTAAATTCTCAAGAACACATGCTAATAAATAAATAAATAAATAAATTCATAATTAATGGGGCTGACTGGTGTTGGCCTGGCTGCCACATGTGCCGTTCCTCTGAAGTGATGATTTACAGTTCTTACAGACTGTGAGTGTTTGTTTTGGGGGCTCTATCATACTGTAAATGATTTATAATGCTGTGGCTGTGATTATTTACTGAGAATCCAAATGCACCGAGTAGGGATTACAACATGGTTGGTATTACACAGACAACAATAAATTTTAAAATGAGGGATTGTTTTAGGATAAATACTGCAAAGTTCATTATTATTCATATGTGCCTGGTAGCTGATGCTACTGTACTAGCCATTAGAATTATTATTGTGTTGCAATACAAATAAAATAATAGTTTATAACTTAGTTCTCTTGGAGTCTATAACACCTCGTTATTTATACTGAGAAATGCCAAGAGATGATGTGACTCTGATTCTCCTTCCATGTGTACCTTCGTAAATCAGGCATCCACCAAAGAAAGCACAGCTACTGTGATATGGAGCTGGTACATGTGAGAGGAAGGAAAGCAGGCAAATAGTGACTGAACATCTGTCTGTAATGTTGCAGGCAGCTCAGTATCACCCAAAAGAAAGCTCTATATATACATTTAGTTACATATAGTTACATGTTTTGTGACGGCAGTATGAGATAGGTAGTTTGCGAGTGGGAATCAGCTCAACAAATGCAATTAAGTTTTAACTAATATTTAAATCACAGTATTGCTAATTTTTCACTCCCATTTTAAAATTAAAAAGCAAAGAGTTAAGAAAAGGGTTATGGTGTCGGTACTGAGGAATTAGACAAGGTTCCTCTTATTCAACTCCTAGACTTCCCAAAGTTTTTGTTTGTGAAACTGGGCAAATCTTGTGTGTTTACTTGGTAGTCTTTGCTTCCTTTGCATGCTTCCATCTTTTGTGCTTAATAATTTTGGGATTAAATAAACAGAAGAATGTCTCAACCTGTAGCTTAGGCAGTCTGCCACCTTGATTTCCTGCCCTTTAGAAGCTAATAGCCTCACCCTTCATTGCCAGGGTTTAGATTGAAAGTGTCCCCATTTTGATGAAGCCTGTGGCTTTACATGTGGTAAAAACATACTTCTGGAAAACACAAGATGTTATAATGGGAGAGGTTTGTATTAGGTTGTCTTTTCATGGGACTAACTGTGCACACATTTACACATACAAAAGCTCAGATGGATGTAGAGGACTTCTAGTGAGTGGTGTTCTCAGTAATTAAGACACTTACAATGCCTAACTTTAGTTGCAGTAGCCTGATCGCCCTAGGGTGTTTTTGTAATCAACTGGGGGGGACAGACACGACACCACAACTATTCAGACAGTTGAACTTAACCTCAAGCATTTGAAATCACTATTAGGAAAAAGGCCCTTATTCTTTTTTCACTGACTATAAAGAATAAAAAGGGGATGCCGTCTTCATCAGTAACCCTCCTGTGTGCCACTGTTCCACACATGCAGAATGGAGGTACTGCATCCATATCACAAATTAAAACACACTTACGACTGTTCTGTGTTTTGCCTGTGACGAAATGAATGAACAAGTGAGACCCATAATATAAATTTTAACTATGTTGTTATGAAAGCAAGGAAGACTGTTGTTACTGGTGTCTTTGACGGTTTTGTTTGTACTGAAGACTGTGCCTTAGGACATGATTACAGATTTCCGTTCTACTCCAGTTTTATGAATTAAACAAAGCAGAGCAGAAACAAAACAAACAGAAAACCTTGATAGACTGATAAAGCCAGTGTGTAGAGCTGTAAATCACTGAAGACAGGATGGTAACTCTTTAAACTTACTGTGCACAATCTATTATATTTACATTTAAAGTGATTTTTTTTAACTCCCCACTTCTTTTCTATAATGCACATTTATCACAGTGTAGAAGAAAGAGCAATCAAGCTTTATTTCGTAGCATTTGTTAGAAACATATTAATTTATATTGAAAGCAGAGATCTAGAATGGCTGCCTATTCATTAAATTTGTATCACTAGGCAGACACCTCAAACAACTTTATTCTTCAATTAGAAGTGAATCAATTTTTTTATAACATGATAGCAGGCAGGAAGGCTTCTATGACGGAGCACTTGCTGAGGTAGGAAGCCAGATCTACTGTAAATAATATTAACATTGTAGCTAGAAAACTGTTTTAAATGCACCTTTTACAATACCTTCAATATATAAATCAATCAATGAAGGCATAATACATTATATATTCTTTTTTGATATTTCCTAATATAGCATGCCCATTAACCATCATCAAAATCTTTGCGACTGTCATATCATTTAACTGTACACACAATAAGAAATCATATATGCAGTGCTGTGTTTTTCATAGTAGAGATATAGCTGCTAGCAATGTCCTTGGAACATGTTTTTTCAGGTTATCATGGTAATACACTTCAGTTTCATTGTTTCGGTTGTTACTGTGATTTTAAACAACTTGAGTTCTAAAAACGCCGAAAATATTTTTTAAAATCTTTTTCCTTGCAGTTTATCTTGTGTCTCTGCTGATGTACTACCACTCTGTCATAGTGAAAGTTGTAATTATCTCATTAGGTTGTTATTGCAGGGCTGTTCTGAAAATAGCTCAAGTAATTTTTTTTAAGATTAAAAAAAAAACCAAACAACTTTTCCTAAGTGCATATTATCCCTACTGATTATTCAAAAAATGTTAGTCTTAATTTTCATTGTCTGAAAAATCTATTATGCAGGAATTTATCTACAAGCATGTGAAACCTGGTATTTTTAAGTGGTAGGCTTGCTTTCAGATCCAGTGAGTGTAAAATCTTAGCATTTACGGAGGCTTTATGTTTGAACCGTTGTAAAACAAAATGAACAAGATTGGTTTTCCTCTGTTTTTTGTGCCAAGGTGTGGAAAACCTTGATACCTTATTCTTTAAACAGAAAATAATAAATCAGTCAAACAAAATCTACAGATGGGTCTGGGATTACTCATAAAAGTTCACAATATAACTTTACTGGATAGTAAAAATCATGGACCCGATAGAGATATCCATTTTATGACAAGTGATAATTTCCCCTCTCTCTCCCAAACTATCGTGTCATGCACTACCAGCAATAAATCTTCCCTCATCCTTCACTGTAAGAGAAAACTATCTTATCGCCTTTTCCCGTTATAGTATTTCCTCTGTTCAATAGTCCTAACCACCTTTTCTCTTAGGTATTTCCCAATTAACATGTCTATTTAATCTCAGAGCTAGTGTTCTCTGCTTGCATTACCTTTGAAAATTGATTTTTTTTTTCAGACCGGGAGAAGAATGCATATTGCTGAAAGACTGGCTGTATGAGTTTGTCTAGTATAACGTGTTGTCTTTCCGACGCACTATCACGCCTGTAACAACCCTGTTAATAATAACATTACATTCTTACCTAGTACTTCAGTACTGCAAAAATTTCAGAGTGAAGTAATGTTTTGTTTAGTTCAGGGTTTCCTAGTGGAAACAAGTTTTGTAATTAATAATTCACTGATAGTGTGGAAATTGTTACAAATTCTGAGATTAATGGGGAAAAGAAGAGGATATTGTTGAGAAGACGATCTAAACTAGGGTCCAGCCTCTGGACGTTGTTCCCTGTAAACTGATTTGATACTCCTTCCAATTCTTGTCTTCACTTCTGTCTGTTAAATTGCATTCATCTAAAAATTTAATTCTACTTATCCAGGTAAGGTGTTTTATATTACAGACATTATATTCAGTTAGAGGATCATGTTAGAGCAAGTAGAAGAATAAGCTTTTTATTTAATTGCGAGCATGAGAGTGTGTTTCTTGATACATTACCTCTCTTACAATGGGGTCCATACAACGAAAATTTGGATTATGTCCCATTTCAGATTAATTTCAAGCTTAGAAGCACAGTTAAGTTTAGTCATATATTACGGCCAAGAATATATAAGAAAATAGTAGGGTTCTACAAGTTCCTAGAAACCTGTGAGAAGGCTGTGATGTGATACTGCCTGGGCAGGTAAGCACGCTATGGCTGTTACAATCTATTTCTACTTTCAAAACCTGTTTGGCAATGTTCATCCTCAAATGGTCTTTAAAAAAATCCCCTAAACTTTCAAAGACCTAAGGAAAAAGATGGTTACTTCAATGATTGCATGCAACTGCGTGTGATAAGAAAAAAAGGGGGTAGAAAATGATGAGTTATCATGACAGAGAGGGATTACTACTGGAGGCACACAGTAACGTGGTCTGAGAGCTGAGCTGTACAACGTATGTGGAGAGGGAGTTACCAGCAAAGCTACAGGTGAGGCTCTGCAGATTGTACTTAAGATTCTAAACATTTTCATTCTTTTATTCTGCTGATAAAAATGGGCAATGCTACTTTCAGGATGGGAAACCAGCTAACTGGAGAACAGATCTGAAATAGTTTGCTTGACCATCTCTTACCCAATTTTGGCAGATGATTGGTTTTTTTCTTTTTCTATTTCACTTTAACTTTCGCTGACTTTTATTATTTATTTCTAAAGATTACTGACTTGTGTCTTAATACTCCATTATACTGTAGTCTCAGGAGTCAAAGAAGTCAAAGACTGCTGGAGGTGTCCAGAACTGCTTAAAAGTTACTGGCAAGAGTAAATCTGCAGGGAGGGATAAAGATCATTTTTGCCATGGGACATTTTCTAAGCTTTCCCTGCTTTAGCGCATAATTCATTTGATTATCTTACGTGTTGAAATTTGTGAACTATGAATTTTTGAATCTTGCATGACAAAATAAGTTCTTGTTCAATACTCAAATCTTGTTCAGATGCGTTTCTTTGAACTGAGCGCCTGAATTAGAACTTAAACATCTTTTTCATTAGGTGAAAATGTCACTTCTCAGTTCTTAGATAGGACGCACATTTAGTAGCAAATGTTAATAGGGAGGAAGTAGGTCTTGGATTTTGTAGTTACACTGAATTTCTTCATATCAAAAGGTTATGGAGTTAGAGATGTTGCCTGCCAAAACTCCTGGAGTTAGTAGTCTTCAGTTGTCCTTTACTTTGATTGACGTATGTTGGAAAGTCTATAAATAAATAATTGAGGTTTTTTGCAAGGTTCATTTACTGTTAAGACCAATATATGCCTTGCCAGAATGTTTGAGTGGTATGTTGCTTATTCTGAGCTATTTAAATATATTGATAGGAACTTTCTTTCTACTGCTATCCTCAAGCATAGCGCATCTGTTCTGCATCTCAAAGAACAATAAACGATGGGAAAGGTGTCTTTTGTGCAAAATAGTTAAACTATTCTTGATGCATTATTTATATAGGCTAATCTTTCTCAATCAAAATATTGAAGCATTTAGTGGTGCGCTCTCAAATTTGTATCAACTGTTACCTTTGCTCAATGTTTTTAGCTTAAGACGGTTATGAACACTGATGGGGCAAAATTTGAGGTGTTTATTCTTTAAGATGCATGAATAGCTTACAAACCATATTTTTGATTATGCTACTAAGGGTCACACTTAGAAAGTTGTAAATGTGATTTACACAGAAATGAGCAATCATGTTAATTCACTCATTCAAAACTTGTTCAGCAAAAGACACGGTTTTCAGCAGGAAGATGAAACAGGAAAATTATATACAATGAGGCTAATTGCCATCAGCTTCTTAACCCTTTCAGTGCAATAACTAATGGAAGTGCACTCTTGGTTTTAGTGAATTTTATTACCCAGGTTTTCTGGTAGAATGAATTCAAATGATTAGCTGAGGAGGTCAGTCTTTTTGGTTGACAGGAGCTGGAGCCTCTCTCTTCATCTGCTATTATTAGTGGTTTGTGTGTCCCCTTTTGCCATTGATTGTCTGTCAGATCTTTTTACAGTGTAGAGGCCTACATTTCACTTAGTAGATCTACAGATCTAAGAGGAATATATAAATATGTATTCAATGTATTGTTTTACTTTTTATTTCATTATTTTACCTTTAATCTTTTGAGGACACAGTGAGCAGTGCCAGATAGACAAAAGCTACGTGTATAAAAATAACTCTCATTTTCTCATAAAAGCTTTCACAGGAGCCACACATTTTTCATTTGTTCTTAAAACAGTTTGCATCAGTATATCTATACCCTATCTATTACTGAAGCAAAAGCTGAAATGAGTTTTGGATTAGGACTTACTCTTTTAGGGCTATAAAAGGATACATATTTGATTAAGGGGAAGTGATGTGAAAGAGGACTTCGCTGGCATCTGTTGACTTCACCGGGTTGATACCTGTTTACCTACTGAAGCTGCTGCAGGGAGATGGTGCAGGGTTTCCTCGGTCTCCCTGCACCACTGTTTATATACATAGCCAGATAACGCTGGCTGATGCAACGAAGTAGGAGGAGAGCAGGAACGTGACTCCATCCACTCCTCAACCATTATTTCTTTGCCTGGAGGGGACAGGGAATAGAAAAGAATCTGAAAACCCCACAATAAAAAGCATGCATTTTGGGGCAACCGTGAAAACAAGAAACAGTTCTCTCTTCTCTTGGTCTTGTAATCCTGTCAGCTTTCATTCGCTCTTTTAGAGTTGTAGCTTTACGTAGGTATATGCCAACATGTATTTAAACAAGCCGTTAATTTCTTGTCTTGTAGAACTTCTTCCCAGGTACAATTCTTACTATCTTTTTATATAGTAAAATTTAGGCTTGAATTAAGACTGAGAAATGCTACAGTGTCTCATAGATGAAGAAAGAATTATTTATAGGAACAAATTCATTTCTCATCTACTAAAGCTGAATAGCCCCTATCTGTGTGTTCTGTCGTTGTTTAAGTATTGCTCTGTTCAGATGAACTCCTTGATTGCAAGTGGTTTAGAGTGTGCCAAAGTTGTTAAAATACATTTTCACTTGAGTATGAACTTTCCAAGAATAATCACTTCTGAAGAAAGAAAACACGAGAAATGGAAACCACAAAAGAGTGAAAAATGACAGTAAATATATCTATCCCATGGTTTCTTCATTTATGCCTCCAGTTAGTCAGCTTTATTTTATGGTAGAAAACGATTTGTTGTCTTGTAAACTTGTCACCATAACCTTAGCTGAGCAAGCATCTGAACAGAGCAGAAAACAGGGTAATCCTTATGCAGACCGTGTTCGGCATCCCACATGTAGGCATTCCTGTTCCCGGAGCACGCTTAAAACCAGACAAGTGCTATGGTTGGACTGTGCCCTCCTCCAACGTTTCTTTCTTCTGGGGACTCTGTGTATTTCTTTTTATTGTTAAAATATTTGTTAATTAAGTTTTAAAATTAAATAACATAGGATTCAGAAATGACCTGCATTTGTGACATTTTTGCCAACATTTTAAGACTGTGAGCTACTCCTGTAGTGTACAAAAATATTCTTCTCCTAACATCTGCTGTTTTGTTAAGTACACAATGTTGTCCTGTAACTTAGCGTGTTGAGTGAGTTTATCAGTAAACTCTGAACCACCGTTGTTAACATTCTCCATGAACAAAAGAGCAGCCTTGATAAGTGTCTGTGCTCCTTTGAATTTGCACACCAGCGTTCTTCAAACTGAAAACTCATTTGACTAGGCTGTGTGTTCCTGATAAACACAGCAAATTCTAACAATGTAATATGTCAAGAGCAAATATTCTGTAGCTGGAAACACAAATGAACAAACAAAAACTCTCCCTGCCATCTCCCCTCTTTCATCCCCCTCAGCTTGTCTATGACAGGAACAAATGCTTTGAAACAAGGTGAGTCAAGAAGTCCTCCAGCTTTCCCTTCAGAAGTAAGAAATAAGTACAAAATGGTAAATCCAGATGTTTAGTGATGGTCTAAAGATTATTTTATATTAGCAGAAATACCAAGGTTAGTATAAAAATTAGAAATTTTTTATGACTACTGTGGAATTGTCTGCTCCTATTGACACATCTAAACACGGTGAAGAAAAGAACACCATGTGCTCACCAGAAAGGGATGGTGAAACCTATAATTCCTTTTCATCCTTCATATGCTCAGCCTGCTGACCTGGGAATCTTTAATGAATATTACAAGTGACTCTGCCTTCTCCCCAGACAGATACATTATCTCATGATGCTTCCCAATGTTTCTACTTGGGCACTGTAATTCTGTATTGCTCGCTCTTTGGGTTTTGACCCAAAGGCAAAGGCACTACATTAAATCTATGTTCAGCATCAGGAATCCTTTAATTTTTGGCATAGATTACATCTTTATTTGTGACATAAACACAAAACCATAAAGATTAGTACCTATTCTATCACTTTGTTATCTGCTCAAAGCATGGAGTTACATTTGATGCTGTTATTAGAGCTTTGTGTAATACAGTATAAGAAAAAGATACATAATCAAGTGTTAGCTAAAGTGTATACTCTAGTAAATAGATAAACTGGCTGTTTAATTTTGGAAATACTAGAAAACTTAAAGTAATTGTTCTCCTTCCATTAAAAAATATATTAATTTAGCTCTATATTGCATAAGGTGTTCAATTTAAAGAAAAACTCTTAACACTTTTGGGTTTTTTCCCTACTATATATGTGACTAAATATGAAAACAAATTGATTGATAAAAACCTAGTTATTATTTAACACTTATAAAAAGCTCTGAACACCTGTATTAATCTCTACAGGTGCTTTAATCATTATTTTAAGGTGGGCTATGATGACATGAAAGTGAGTGAGTATTCAGTTTGATCTGCCCCTGCAGATCCAAGAAATACTATTACCAATCCCCATTTGTTGTAAGAAGAAGGGGAAAAAAAGCTGATTTAGGACTCTCAGATTTGATCTATAGGGGAAAAAAAACATTGAATATACAGTAGATTAGGTTTTTTATACCACATACTGTACTACTTTATACCAGATACTTTATTAACTATGTGTTAATAAACACACCATTTTGTCAGTCACTGATTACAAAAAAGTGAAACGTAGATGTCAAAGACACCTGTAAGAATTATTGCATGTAAGTCACTATAGAGGAGCACAATAAAATGGTTTCATACACATACCTCCTATGAAATCAGAGCAGACATTCTTGCAAACAGATTTTCTCACATGATAAGGAAGTCTTCTTCATTCCACAATCCTGAGGGGGTGGGAAAAAGTCCCTTAAAAAGCCCAGAAAAGTTCTAATACATCAAAGCTGTTCATTTCTCAGCTCAGTTTTTCAGATAATTTAATGCCTTTGGCAATCACACAGAAGTTTTGACTGACGATGTGGCATTAAACTGCGTTTTAAGTGCCAACAGAAGACGCGGCAACATCATTACCTTGAATTAAAGAGCAAGAAGAGCATTCTACTGGGAGCATTATGGTACCTATAGGAAGGAAATAATTCACGAGTGCTCTTCATGAAATTAGCTTTTTACCTCGATTCTAGAATAAATGATAAAATTGTCTACAGAATCTGTCCTAAATCAGTAGAAAGCTGCCCCTCCTAAATCTCAATAACTGTCTAGGGTAATCTTCAACAGCTGGGCGCTGTTAGAGTTTGTACTAATGGTTATAATGTGGAATCCTCTAACCCAGAGCTTATTGCTACTTATCTAACATGGGCTTGAAATGAGATGACATAGTAATGAGTTGTTACAAATTACTTTTACAACTTTCACACCGCTTCTAGACTAAGGAAAGCTATTGTCTGCTTTTTTGAGAGAATCTTAATGTGTTCCATTTGATTGAATATGGCTGTTTGTTAAAATATTAGAAGAAGATGTGTCAGTGGTTTCCATTCTCTACCTCCCCTTACTCGCTCTGGTTAGACAAAATTACTTACCTGGCTTTACCAAAATAATGATATTTGTTTTGCTGATGACAGCAAAACAGACTTCTGGATGGTGCATGAGCACTTGCTGTTGTAACACAGCCTAACTGTTAGAATAATTTGCAGCTGTGTGTGTTAGCTAATGCCAATTGGTGTGACTATACTTATGGCACATCAATCCATAATTAAAGAGTATACCTGCAGTCACTTTATACTTCCTGACCCAGCAAAGCATTGTCATAAGCAGAGTGATGACTATGCGCTTGATTCCTCCCTCATAGAAATCGGCGGGAAAGAAGATTGGAATGGTGCAGCTGGATTATCTGAAAGCAGATGCTGTACATGACAAGCCCTTTAGACTGTCATGAATTTGCCTTGACAAGCCCTTTAGACTGTCAGAAAGAATTTGACAGACAAGCAAGTTTTACGTATGCAAGGAGTCACTGTGGAAGAAGCACAAGATACTCTTTCAATTTTGTGGACTTGTAAAATTTACTCTCTGTGCTAGACTTGAGTGAATAATTTTCACAGAATGCTTTATTCAGTGTATTTAGCTGCTTTCTCTTCTTATAAAACAGACTGTAGTTTCCCACTAAATTATTATTTTTTGATGATTCTTTTTCTCTGAATGTTGTTTTAACTTGTGTGAGTTGATCTCAGGAATGTTTCTTCTGCTATTTGATACTTTTCAGACTGTGCGAAGTAGTGAATCAGATAAAATATGAGAAGAGACTGTGCTGAAGATGGGACTGACTGCATGTGCAGGCACTCCCAGTGTGGATTTTCTGACCATCAGGTAATAATTTCACATCTATCAAGAATCGTTCTTGTATAGAATCGTGATCATGCAGTCTTTTTACTGTTATCGTACAGGGCCATAGAACGCCCTGTGGATGAGCAATAACATCACTCTATGTAAAAATGTATCACTGAGAGGTAGTTAGAACCTTAAATGATTGAAAACTTCTAAAAACACAGAAAGCACGGTTATTTGTTTGCTTTTTTTGTAATGTAACATCTCTAAATGTTTTAGATATTCATCTCCATATTAAGTAAACCTTGTTATGAATTATGGACCGACCCAGAAACAAAGTCATTGCTAAGTTGGAAGAGGCAGCACGCAAAGTAAAAGAGGCTGCAGTTTGTAATGTGTTTGATCAGTGTTTAAAGAATTAGCTCCGGCAAGTTTTATCCACACCGTATGGGCTTTCGTGGGGCTCTGAAGGATACTGGATCACTTTGGTGATTGTTTGCTTCAGGTTAATTTCCCAATTTCGTGTGCTTGTGTCGGGCATCCAACCAGACAACTTGAGGATAAGCACGTATAGGATAGCAGTGGATTGGGCCGCTCTTCGCAGAGCACACGGAGCAACACAAAGGGTCATACAGCTGCATCCCTCCTCCTGTCACTCTTTCTGGACACATTACAGCAGTGAATTTGTACTTTCTAAGTGTGCCTGAAGTTGGGAATTGTGATTGGGAGGCAGAGCTTTATGGCATGGATGGATAGCAGATTTGGCAGTAGGCCTTGGGCCTTGTCAGGATGTGGTAAAATTAAAAATGAAAATGTGTCCTCCAGTGCCCAAGATACACTTTTCTCAGTAATTTCAGAGTTGTGAGAGAACACATGCAAATTCCCAATCCTTTTTTACTTCTTACTAGGTAATATATTCCAACCTTGAATTCATTGCTCAGCATTTCTGGATATTCGTTCAACACTGCTGTCTTAGCTTTAGCTGTGTTGTTTATTACATCTATTTATTTACGTATTTAATCATTTGCATAATCTTCTCCATCCACGTCAGTAAGGTGGTGTTTCAGAGGGGGCAGGTACCTCTCGGCTTCTCTGGACTGGTATTCCTATTAATAGCATAAACATCTCAATGTGATACTATGGTAACCTACATGATCAGTATCTATGATGTTAAATTACAGATTTGGCTGTTGAAGATTATTGATTGCACGTGTAACTTTCTCACCCTCCAGAATGTGGCATCTCCCCGCCTGGTGCAGAAACTGGACCCTCTCAATACTTTTCCCACTTTGCTGGGGGGCAGGAAGGAGGGGTTGTCATATACGAGTTCCGAACTAAGGTTCCCATATAGTTTGAAACCACTTCTTCTCAATCGAAGTTCAGGAATTGTCATCATGTTGTTCAAACTCAATATATAAAAGAAAATTACTAAACCCATATATATCTGTAGAGTTTTTCAGTGGTCCACATGAGCAAAGGCAACGCCTTTGGGAAGCCAATTTTATGAGAACTCTGAATTTATTAGAATTATTATCTTTAGGCTTGATTTCTTTTCCTTCAAGAACGGGCTTTCTAATGGAGTCCTATCTGCAGAGTAATAGACAGGTCAAGGCAAAGCTAATATAATTTGGTATCGTTTATATGGAAAAGTGAATTAAACATGAGTTTTTTTATGCTATACCCTACTTAAAATTCGTGGCAGAAATGCCACTTTGTTGGGATGGCTTGAAAAATTTCTGAACTATGTCTTCGCAGAAAAATAGGGTTGTCATATGTATCATCTGTAAGAATGTATTTCAGAGACTTCAGTTAAAACAAGTCTGACAACTACCATTTGCTTTACAGTTGTGATCAAATTGTCAAGTGTTGATGAGATTCACTGCTAATGCTCAGCAATGGGGGCCTGAAATGGAAAGAGTTATGTCACGATTAATCCACAAATGGTCAGGACACTCAAATTTCCTGATACCATGCTGGCCATCCTGCTTGGTGCTCCAAGAGAGAGTCCAGAAGTTCAGGAAATCATAGAGCTGAGTTGCCCATCTGGCAGGAAACGTAGGTGGGAACTCGGAAATCCCAGACAACTTGTTCCATACACAAGCCTCTGGGATGAAAAAGCTTCTTATGAAATTAGGGGAAGATTAGGACTGAGAAAAATCAATGTGATACATGCAGAAAAGATAAGGAATCTGTTTAAACATCACCGAAACTGAAGTGTTTTTGCAAAACATTTTTTACGTTTCAGAATTTTACAAGTAATAGTAACCAAAAAGCCATGGAGTATTTTTTTTCTTAAATTCGATACTTGCTTTCCTTTCAGAAGGAATATTTTGTTGAGGATTTTTTTCATTTCTAAGGTCCTAATTTAATACTTGCAGAATAAGGCCCTCTTTTGAAAATGGAGTTTCTAGAATCCCTCATACAAAACCTCCATTCCACCACATAAAGGAGGAGTTTTTTGCTGTTTAATATCTATTGCTAGTTGTTTGGAAATTTTATTTCCGAAGTGCCTTTCCTAAAGCTTGACTTGAAATACAATCCTAAATTCTAGGACTATCCAAGTTTGGACCTAATTACCTGAGTAAAAGTATATTATGTAGATGGAAGTGAGCCTGATGTTACCTGTTGAGTCTGTCAATTACTTAGAATCATAGAATCGTCTAGGCTGGAAAAGACCTTTAAGATCATCGAGTCCAACCATAAACCTAACACTGCCAAGTCCACTAAACCATGTCCCTAAGCACCACATCTACATGTCTTTTAAATACCTCCAGGGATGGTGACTCAACCACTTCCCTGGGCAGCCTCTTCCAATGCTTGATAACCCTTTTAGTGAAGAAATTTTTCCTAATATGTAATTTAAATCTCCCCTGGCGCAGCTTGAGGCCATTTCCTCTCGTCTTGTTACTTGAGAGAAGAGACCAACACCCACCTCGCTACAACCTCCTTTCAGGTAGTTGTGGAGAGTGATAAGGTCTCCCCTGAGCCTCTTTTTCTCCAGGCTAAACAACCTTTACTCCCTCAGCCGCTCCTCCTAGGGCTTGTTCTCTAGACCCTTCACCAGCTTCGTTGCTCTTCTTTGCACAGTGAGATTGTGTAGGATGAAGCCTACCCAAAAGCACCTCTCGGATAACTGAGGCCTTCATCACATCTGCTCAGCGATCCAGTTATAGGTGATCTGGTAGGAGCTAGAAAAACAAAGGAGCAGTAGGTAAATTAAGTTATAATGAGCTGTAGCCCTCCCCGGGAAGAGTGGAGGAGGTGGAGCTACTATGTGCAGGGACCAAATTGCCATCCAGGACCTGACGTGTTGACTGGTTTTGGTGAGTGCCTTGTTCCCTGGGTGAGTGGTGCTGGTAGCCTTGATTTGTGTGAGTGTCAAGTGTCTGAGTGTCCCAGCGCAGAAGTCTTGGAATAGAGGTTGCTATCCATACACTGTACCCACCCAGCTAGTAAATAACTTCTAGATTTTAACAATTGGTGGTGAGAGCGGAAGGAGCATGTATCAACACAGCTTTACAGCAGCTATAGGTAAGCTATACTGATTCATGCCAGCTTTACATTTACAGCTAATCTTAAGAACTAATAAGTGATGCTGGGTTTATACTGACTCATTTCTTTGATCGAAGATTGCAAATTAATAGCTTGAAACACAGTAGTTAATTTTAGTTCAAAGACTTCCTTTTTTATTTTTTAAATCTGGTAGTTGATAGTCTTTTTCCTCTGCAAAGGAGGAGAAAATAAGCAACTCCTTCTTTGAGAATAAAATAATGAAACAAGAAAATGGCTCACAGGAAGAGATTTTAAGACACTTTTATCTGAACTGATACTGACTCTTATAAAACTCTTAGCAAAAGTGTCCTTCAGAAAAGCAAAAAAATCCCCAAAATAAAATGAAAAAGAAATCTCAAAACATTTTTCACTCTTTCTGCCTTCAGTAGTTCACAGGGAGATACAAAAGTATTTTCCCCAGTTCTTTTTTTTGCTCTACGTGGCATATGTGCCTTTTAGCTCTTTAATTTTCTTCCACATCTTTTTCCCTCTCTGCAATTTAATGACTCTCAATTTCCTTTGTCGTACCATCTGGTTCACTCCATGTCTGTGAGACATTATTCCTTTCAGACACATGGTAAGTAACAACACCATGCCTAATTTTTTAACTGTATGTAGCATTTTACAGAACTAATTGTTCAACAGTTTTGTCAGTGGAAAATAGGGTCACTCTCCCGAAAAGAGGACAATGGCTAATGAAATAGAGAAATAGTGTAACTCAGTTATTTTTACTACTTGAAGTGTTTTCCAAATATTGGTCTTTGTGTATTGGTGTTAACAGCAAAAAATTTTAGGATCAGGTAACACTGATGAAATTTTTACAATTTATGTGTAAGAAACTTCCCAGATCCTATATTCCTGACTTAAAGAATATTCAGAAAAGAGAATATTCCTTGTTTATGGCCTGCTATGACCATTACTCAGCCAAGAAGTGAGAATTTTCCTTTAACGCTTTTTTGGAGACATGCTGCTATACCTGTTGAGACAGTTTTGTGCTTGCTTACTGTGTTTAACATTCTGCTTTGTCCTTTAAAATAATTTACTAATTCTCCCCAAGCAGTAGTTGAACTTGTCCACATCCTTGGGCCTAGCTAGTCCCGAAATTATGGTGTTGGTGGATGGGAAGAAGGACAGGATCCTGTGTCAGAGTCGTCCAATAGTTATTGCTTCAGCTGCCTAATTGCATAAAGGAGCTTAATGGTTCTTTACATCTGTCCTAAATGACAAGTGACTGTTAACACCCACCACTGTCAGCAATTCATAACAATTTCCATAACCTATCCATAGCATTAAATATTTAATCAGGGTTATAATAAATAAGTTATGCATGCAAGTCAAAGTGCAGTCACTCATACCTACACTGAGAAATAAAGAGCGCAAATAGACTTTTAGAGTAACTCTATGTTAAAGAGAAACCTAGTAAAATTAGGAATTCAAAAGCAATTCAAAAAGACCTGAAATGCAGACATAATGAATCATAATAAGGGACTTCTTAATTGAAAACTGATGATTTTTTCACATTTTCATTACACCTAAAAACTTTGCATTGCTTTTAGACCGATATTTTTCTGCTTCAATCACTAGGCATTAGACAACTCATTTACTTACAGTTTCCAGACAGCATATTAATGATCACTTGAGACCATTTGTTCGTACTCATCCTACTCTATTTTATTTTTACCATTATTCACTTCTATTTTCCTTTGCTGAATCTGAAAAAGGTATTTCATTCCTTCCAACCTGCAGACTTTAAAAAGTTTCATATTGAGTATGACATCCTCAGATGTAGGATTTCTATATATTACAGCAGGAAGTCAGCAGGATGACTTGTCAGCCTTGTTTTGCATGAGGCATTAAGTTGTATCTGTATCTGTCTTCCCTTCCAGGAAGAGAAGAAAGCTGGGGAGGAGGTGAGCATTGCAGGTCCTACTGACCTGGAAGAGAACAAGTTAGCCTTTGAACTGGAAACGTTGGCCAGAAATGCATTCAAAAGGTTTCTGTTTGAGTCAGCTTGTGCCTGAAATCAGTGTCGTGTTAAGAATACAGAACCATGTCCAAGGTGATAAAACCCACAGATTTTGTCAGTCCAAAGCTGGTGGTCTCCATGGTGCTGCAGCAGCCTATCTGGATTTATCAGCCTGCCTTACTTGCACATCTACCTCCGGTATTTAATCTTAAGTTTCCTTAGCACTGCTGCCTACCTAAAGATGATTGTCAGTAAAGGGCTGAGGGTAATACGGATGGCCTCAAAGAAGAAAGTCAACATTTCTTTATAGGCAATCTAGTCGATGTGATACACAGGCCTTTCTTGCAGCCTGCAGTGGACACTCTGCTCATTATTTCCATGACGTGTGTCATCTGTCAACTAATCTGACAAATCATTTTTAGTGATTTTGAACCAAATGTTCCTGAACACTAGTTCATCATAGCATGTAACCACCTGTTTAACTCTTAACTGTGTAATGGATAGCTACTGACATGGCTGCCTAAGCACAGGTTTAGCTTTGAGACTTTAAAAAAACTTCCAAATAGCCTTAAAAGATATCGTGTCCCTGGGAGTCTTCCTCTAGTATGTTTTTAAGTGATTTCAGAATTGGTTAATACATATACCAGCTGTGCAAGGTGAGGGAATGGGCAGATTTCTAGTCTCTGGCTTTCGCTGAGCAAGTGTAGTCAAAAAAAATTTAAACTTTCTGGATTTCATACCTAACTTACCTAACTTGGGACATAGATAACATTTCCGTAAACAGGGCCCACGTGCACTACCGTTCATCAGCATTGAATAGAAGATGCACCTGATGAGTTCACTGTTCAAATTCAGTATGTATCCTGTGAATATTATTTCCTCTTACTGATGCTGCTTACTGAACGCAAACAACAACAATTTCAGAAAAGTCATATAGAAGAAGAAATAATCAAGGGGATTTTGTGTCTGCATGTAGTTAAATATATGTGACTCATATGTAGTAATGAATTAGAAGATTAATAATCATATTAATCTTCCTAAATGACAGAGAATTAAGTTTCAGTATGTCATGTATTTACCAAAAAAACCCATTTAGTAATAAGTTAGCACATATACGTGGATATATGTATATTCCTAAAGTTTGGAGTTTTACATAACAAATAATGTTGCAATTATGTTTTATGGGAAATATTGACTACTATTTCTTTTTCAAGCATAGCTTGAGATTCTGACTTGAAAACCGGATTGACATCTCTCTTTCATCTATTGCTGAGTAACTGTAGCATTCATGCTTGGCATAATCCTCTCTGGCGTTCATGGAAGATTGTTTTCTGTTGCTTCTGAAAGAAACATTAGCAAAAGGTCAGCTGTGAAATTTTCTCATTCCCCTGTTCCTTTAACTGCTGCCCACACATACTGCAAACCCCACACTTAACTCTGCACGGATCTGTTCTGGCAACTAGTCCTAGGTGGTTATTAAAATTTAAAACGACATAAGAAAGCAGGGCAGTTATTCTGAAACTGTCTCCTTGACTCACCAGGCTAGCTTTGGGCAAGTTTGCATCCAAGGGAATAAACGTGGGTAAAATAACAGTGGTGTTACAGGTTGCAGAGAGCATTGCAGTCAGCCATTTGGTTTAGTGACTGATTGTAGTGAGCGTCTGGCGGCTGCAAGTGAGGAAAACCAAGGAGGAAGGAACAGACCTTTTTTTTCCTCTTTTTTCTTTTTTTTTTTTTTTTTTGTGAGCTATAAGTAATTTGTCAAAGCAGACGCTGTTGGCCTGTGTTTTGTTCTCCCGCTTCTTACAGTGCTGGTCTCCTGGCGGACCTCTTGGAGCCACCGGTCAGTAGAGAGGGGTCCTCAAAATACATTGCTGGTGAAAGGGCTGGAAGGCATGTCCTATGAGGAGCGGCTAAGGACTTTGGGTTTGTCTAGTTTGGAGAAAAGAAGGCTGAGGAGCAACCTCATTGCTCTCCACAGCTTCCTGAGGAGGGGAAGTGGAGAGGGAGGTGCTGATCTCTTCTCCGGGGTATCCAGTGATAGGATGTGTGGGAATGGTTCAAAGCTGCGCCAGGGGAAGTTCAGACTGGACATTAGGAAACATTTCTTTACTGAGAGGGTGGTCAAACACTGGAGCGGGCTTCCTAGAGAGGTGGTCGATGCCTCAACCCTGTCAATGTTTAAAAGGCAGTTGGACAATGCCCTTAACAACGTGCTTTAACTTTTGGTCAGCCCTGAAGTGGTCAGGCAGTTGGACTAAATGATCGTTGTGGGTCCTTTCCAACTGAAATATTCTATTCTATTCTATTTTATTCAAAAGTTGAAATGAGAGAAATTAATAGAGTAAGTTGTTTATTTAACAGGTTTGAAAGAAAGATGGCTAAGTAAGTTCAAAACTCCTGTTATCAAAAGCTGGTGAGTGGAAAGAGTCATTCCTCTTTGCCTGGAATGTATATTGAAGAGGAACTTGAAAGGCCACTATCAAAATACTACCAGCTTTTAATTGTTTTTAATATTCCATTGAGGAATTTCTTATGTCAGCTTCCTGGTCTTTGAACAAATTTGTAAATTAAGCTTTATCTTTACGGTTGTTGTATCAGACTCTTTTCTAAGGGGCCTAATGAGAGACCTATTTTGACCTCCTTTCGGGAGAGCTAGAAGATGACGCTTCCTCAAAGGACTTGCTTTTTGGCATTAAATATTTAGAAGACAAAGAGATGATCTAAATGTCTGACTAACTGATGTCACAGCTTTACTTTCAGTCAGATTTCTACCATCAATAGCATTAAAGGGTATTTGCAGATCCTTAGAGTTGTAGGTCTAATTAGCCAAGTTAAATTAAAATATGAATCTCTGTGGGATAATAGATTATTAGATTATCTTTTCAATATTGACAACTAGACTTACTCCTAGAAGGATTTTTCCCTAAGCAACTCACTTAACTCTTGTTATCCTGTACCCTCTGGGTTTGAGAACTAAAGATGATTAGAGACAATGAATCCAGATAATGAAAGAATACCAGAAGCTGTGAGTTTTTGATTAAGTAAAAGATTTGTCTTAGCTCAACTGCTTTTGGTTGTCCACATTGTAAGCAGGAAAAGGAGAGGAGAAAAAGCATACATATGTTTTAACTTGGGTGGAAAATTGTGGTCATTGCAAATGCATGATGTTTTTCAAAAGAATAAAAGCAAGGAGATCTAGATGGATAAGCATCAGAAAAAATGAGGTAAAACCAGAAGAAAGAGAAGCCAATTTCCATGATCAAATAAAACTCCTTGCTCAGTAGCAGGAAGAAGCAATTTCCGGGGTTTCTGTACCATTGTATTTGTTGGATTTCCTCCATCTCTGCCTAATGGAAAGAAACAAACAAACAAGCAAAAAAGACATTTTGAAAGGGTAGTGTATCTCACATGGAGGGTTGGAGATTCAAGATAATTTCCTTTATATAATTGGCAATTTTTCATCCATCTGTTGTGAAAATTATATTCAAGATAAAGGAAACTTAGAATTTAGACACTCTCCTTTATGCGACCACAAACTTTTGTTTCATATACTGTCTAATAGTATGACCCTATACATGCTCAAAAATGTGTATACCGTTGTTTTGGTTTTCACATTGCTGTATCTTATAATGAAGTTCTGGCTTCCTTGAATTGCTTATAGAAATACTTTTTTGACATCATAATTTCTATATTGTGTTAATTCCTTTATATTGTCTTCAGCTTCTGAGAGTAACTCTGATGTGTGAGTTAAAACTTGTTTATATTTGGATTTTGTAAAAGGATTAGAGATACTTCAGCAACAGTTAGGGCTTCAAAAGAAAAAGTCATTACGTTACTGCTGTATGATTAATATTTGTATTTATGTTAATAAAAATCAACAGGATAGAAAAAAATTAGTCTTCATGAGAAAGAACAATGCATCTGTCAACTTTAAACATATTGAAGCCGCTCTGAAGCCATTGCAATTTGATAGCTGCATACGCTACAGTGTACCTTCCAGAATGTGCCTAAATTTTTTTTAACCTGTTTGTTTTTCTGAGTACCGACTCTTACAGTAAAATTCCAAAAGGATTACTTTTGCTGGATTTATGCTTTTCATAGGAATAACATTATTTCTTGAATTTTTATTGGATATTGTAGAAAAAAGAAATTCTTAACAAAAAGGGTACTTCATCTTACCTGAAAATATTTTGAAAATTTGTTTTTCTTGTTTAAACAACTCAAAAGGAAGAAAATTAAATACTACAGTCTCTCTATTATTATTTGCCACTCCTCAAAATCATATTTCAGTTTTACAGAGATTCATGAACAGGAAACTAAGAGTGACCCAAGGCCAAGAATAATTATGTTCTGTAAGTTCCAAAATGAGATAGATAGAAAAATCTCGTCTCCACCTATAAAAGATGTACCCTTAAATATGAATAGGCATTTATAGATGACTCTAGACTTCATGTAAAGGATTAATAGCCTTTATTTAACTTTTCCAATGTTGAAATTAGCGTGATGATTTCTTTCATCCGTTTGCCATAATAGGTGAAATAACTCTTTCTTAATATACATAAATGCCTTATCTGTGAACCTAAGAGAAATATGGCTGTACTGCAATTACCTGGAAAAGTTATAATTTCGTGTTAGAAACATAAAACCATGCAGTGCCTTGTGTCAGTGCAGTACTGAATTGCAACTGTAACATTTATGGTAGAATAGTAGCAAATGTCGTTCTTGAGTTCACATGATACTCTGTGTATTTTGAGGCAGCTGCACAACTGGCACTATTCTCCTGTTCTTTACCTTGAAGCCATTATTTGGTGTATTATATTTAGCATCTATCAAGGTAGGGAGAAAGCAGCAGGTATTTTAATTTGATCTGCTTCATTCTGTGTGTTAAAAATGCTGTCAAGTTGAAAAAATGAAATGAGCAAGATTTCAAACATTAAAAGTGAGATTTTTTTAATGTTTCACCAAAACTCTTTGCAAATTCTTTCCTTGCCTGAGGGAGATACTTAGAAGAGTGCTTTAAAAATAGGGCTAGAATGAGTCAGACTTACTTTTTTTTGCTGTGACTTAATGGAGAGAATATTGCTTTTTCTGTGGAGCATTTACATTTGAAAATTTGATTATTGCAATGCACAGCACTGGTAGTATAGGCTATTGTTCAGGGGCCTCGTGCTACAATGACCACTCATGCTTAAGTTGGGAACGTTCCTGTTGAAATCAGTAGATGTAATGAGAGAATTTAAAATTATGTACATGTGCTAAAACTTTAAAGAGTTACGTATCTGCTCGACTTGTGAACCCTGTCATTTTTCTCAGTAGAAGTACCTTTAGAAATGGAAAATTGACTGAACCTCAGTATTTAATGAATAAAAAAAGAACAGTTTCTTCTGACCACAGAGACATTATTTATATCAGAGACATTCTAAAACAGATTCAAATTTACGTGGAATAGAGCACAGTGTGCCTCTGCTGACAAGAGAGAGCGCAAGATGTTTTTAAAGAAAATCTTGTTTATCCTCAAATATTTTAACCTTAGACTAACCAAGGCCTGATGGCCCATGGGAATGTTTGTAGTTGTAGGAAGATGCACAGATCTTAAACAAGATCTGTTTAAGTCTGTTTTCTGTTTGTGCACACATCTTTCAGTGCGTGTACGTTTAGCTTTTAGTACCCTGGAATTAATTGGTTGGCATCCTGTGCTCAAGACCAAATGCGCTTTCATGTCTGAATAATAAAATCTGAGGCTCCATGTTTATTATGTTGATCTATGTGGCTGACTTGAAAATATAATGCTTCTATAGGAGCTGTTAGGACTTTGTGCTTATAAAGTGGAATCAGTGGTAAAAGTAAAAAATGAAAATAAAATAACATAAAATAACATAAAAGAAAAGAAACTTAATGAGATGTAAGAATGAGGGTGACGAGGAATCATTCATTATGAGGACATTCAACAGGACAGCTTCTCTTACTGGGTCTGTCTAGGTTGCAGCATCATGATTTCCGTGCTGACATTTGGGATTGAGGAATTAACTAAAGAGAAGAGGATATTGCTGTGCCTAGAAAGTCTCACTACCAGCTGCCCCCCCGGAGTGGGGTTTAAGTATACCCTAGCACCTGGATAGACCATAAAGACTGCTAACTGGATGCATAAAGCAAGCAGCGTCTTTGGCATAGGCTAAGTAATGTCTGCAAGTGGTTGCCGTGTAGGATTCCCTGTCTCTTTCTCGGCTGTAAGCCTCATTCACACCGTTCCCTGCACCAAATCCGTTCCTTTGTCGGGGCAATGACATGACTTTCTTCCCATCCTCTGTGTGGGTGACTGTCTTTGTGCACGTCTGCCTTTCCTTGTATCAGAAACTCTCCCTTTTCCTTCAGCAGTTGGTCCACGCATTGTAAAACCCTCCTCTGTCGTTGTAGTGAACTTACTTTCCTTTTTTACGCTGGAGACATCCTGGTAAAGACTGCCTTCTCTCAGGCGGGTGCGTTCTCAGGAGCCTGGCTTTACCCTCCGGTCAGAGTTAACCTGTACACTGGAGAGCATTCGTCTTCTGGGGAGGGTGTCACAACCCCACCTGCTGTAGTCCTGTTGTGTTGTTTAGTGTCAGTGGTAGTAAACAAGAGGGGGTTTTCCCCTTTGTGTCTTATCTTTTCTGGTGTGAGGGCATGAAGGGAGTTTGTTGTGGTGGTTTTGGAGTGCTTTTTAGTTTGTTTCCATGACACGGGTTTGAATATTGCTGTTTTTAGTGTGTCTTCCCTGAAGACAGAAAATCCTTTCTTCACTTTTCCTCCCATTTGCCCACAGAGCTGATAGATGTGGTCTTTATGCTGTTTTGCTGCTGCACTGCATTACATTTATCATTAAGGAGGCTGCATGAGGCCAGATATCTAATTAATGACATTAGAAGGGCACAGGTTGAGGGAGAAAGGGAATACAGTTTCTGATGAGGTCAGGTTGGTGATTACATCTAATGTTCTTCAGGCAGCCTTGCACTAATCCATGGGAGCAAATCTCATACACCTATAGGAGAAAGGCAAGTAGAGTCTTGTAAGGCACATATTCATGATGTTCACTAAAATAACACTGGTTTTTTTCTTACTTGTCTAGAAAACCATACCTGCCTGCTCAAGAAACAGCAAAATACTAGTCCTTTCATGTGATATTATGGCTAGTACACTTTCTGTCTCTGAAACTCCACTTCACGTTGCCAGCAACGTGTTTAGACATCGTTGTGTCATGTTGTGTTGTGCAGAACATTTCAGGCTTTTAAGGGAAAAAGGGTGATGATGGTTTCCTGGTAATTTGCATTTGCAGCTTGCCGCCTGTTTATGTTTTGGAAATTACTATTGTATGGCTCGGTCTAAATGAGAAATGATGTTGATAAAAGGTTTAATGGAGAAAGGGAAAAATAAAAAAAAAAAAACTTTAAAAGTTATGCTTACATTAAAAAAGCTCTTTAAATATATGTATTGGCCCTAAACAAAAGAAAAAAAAACCCAACAAAAAAACTCCCACAAAAACCCCAACAATTTTCTAGGATTTGTTTTACAAAAGAATTTCAGAGCTTTACCTTCATAAAATAGAAGACATTTGAACAATGTCATTGTCACACCATAAATGTTCACTGATTTTTTTTTCTTTAATTCCCTACTTCATCCTTGTTTTGCTTGTCTTTTTTTATCATATTACCATGTGCTCAAAACCCACGTTCTGTATAACGTTTTCTGTCTTTTGTGTTTGTGTCTGCATGCTGTTTGTAAGAAGTAGGGGACGTGGCAAGGCAGATAATGAAGGCAACACTGAGGGTAGCAAAAGCGACCTGACTTTCCCCTATGAACAGTCACTGTGGCAAGATTCCTACTTGGGTCATGCAAAGTGCGTGGGGGTGGGGATGGTGGGAGGGCGTGAGGGGCTTCATTTGAACCAGGCAAATGGAAGAGGGAAGAATGAACCTTTATTCAACGCGCTGGTTACAATTTTGAGCAACTGGTAAGAGACTGACAAGGAGCATGTGGGAATTGAAGTCAGAATAGAGTCTACTTCCTACCCCCCCCCTTAGGAAAACAGGCAGAGCTGGTCTGCAACTGCACGCGTATGGTTTGACTTGCACCGCGAAAACAAGGTAGCAATTATTTAGCATTCTCTGCCCTTGTGGCGCTGGGAAACTTCCTGCTCTCTAGCAGTCAGTGGAGATGGAAGAGGGTTAAAGGAGTCTGAATGATTTATGTGCTGCCTGAACAGATTTCCAGCAAACGAAGGAGTTTCTGATGCCAGGTTCATTCTTCAAAAAGAATCATTAGTCCCAGTATTGATATTTTTATGACTGTTGCCCATGTTGACATGGAATTAAGTTGTATTCTGGCATCCTGTCCAGCTCTTTGTGGTTTGGGAGCTGGAATCTGGTTAGACATGTGTTTTCTGTCTTAAAAGTATGGTCCTCCTTCTTGCACTCCTGCTTCAAATTCCTTTATCTCAATTGCACGTCTACAGCACTTGCATTTTGGCCCAGCTCAGGCATAGTCACTATGTTCTTTTCTGTGTCTTATCTTACAAAATTTGTAAACTTTTTTTTCCCCCCCATAGACTAAGAATGTCTGAGCTGTGTCTGTGTTTTGGAAGCAGTGCAACAGGCAGGCGGGAAGGAGGAGTTCTCTTCCCTTCAGGCAAGATGTTCAAGGTACTACCAAAGTATTGTAGATTGTTGCAGTGAAAAGCAAAACAGACATACAAACAAGGGATAATGCCCAGCAAGCAGTAGACACATGGGAGTGACTTACTGAAATAGGATGAGATGCTGTAAAAATTGTCAGATGGACCACCAAAGCACTTCAGCATTGAATGATAGGCACGAAAACAGAGCTGCAGTTTAATTTTCTCAAGCGGAAAATGATTTATAGGTAAGACAGGAGTAAAACATCTGGATTTCCTCCCATTAACCAGGCTGTGTTGTGTTCACACAGATGTTTTTACATTTATGCAGCTGTCTTAATCCAGAATGAATTGTATGTGTAGACTGTCTTTGGTGATTTACCGTAGTCAGTTTTGGCCAAAATATGATTTGGAAAATAGTGTGAGTATCTGTGACAACTTAAAGTACCTAAACAGACAGCTTATACAGTTTGCTGTTGGGAACTCTTTGTACAGGACAGAAACCAAAGGCCATTCTGAAGGGGGAGACTGTTTGTGTCCATACTTGCCTTCCCTATACTTGAAGTTGAAGCCTGCAGGAGCTGGCAGTTTGCTACTTACCCTGCGTACTGCTGCTGCAGTACAGACACAGAAACTCTATAGCAAACTTCAGTCTTTAGTGCAAAAAACCTACAAAAGCTATGGACTGGCAATGAAAAAGATGAAGGGGATCACTGATGTCCTAGGTCGATGGAGCAGCAAGAAGGAATTTGTCAGACAAACTGTCAGGAGAACCTGTGAAGTGAGCAACTAACTCTTCAAGCTATAAGAAAAAGCAAAAATATTTTCAAATTACTGCAGCTTAGCCTGGGAGAAAATTCTTTTGTAGCCCCATCCTGGTTAAACCTGAATGCATGAACAATCTTGGACATGCTCAGCTCTGCTTCCTATCTTACACGCTTTGTGTTCTCCACAACTGTATTTAAATAGGAACAAACAAACAAAAACCCTCATGTTTTACAGTAAACAAAGGAAAGACTGCTGTAATTAGCTCATGCTGTTGTGCAGCCATATGACAGATAAGTTAGCTATTTGTCCTGTTGCCTTGTATTAAGTTAATAGATATTCTATGTATAAAATGAATGATATTTTGCAGTATTTGTGTAGGGGGAAGAATTTAACAGGCACTCATGCAAAATAGATGTTTTAGTTCTTTTTCATCAACTCATGTCTGCTTTTCCGAGTTACAGGATATGCTTCTGAAACAAAAATGAACTCTAAGTGTTATCATGACCAATAATACTATTAAAACTTTCCTGTATTAAAAGTTGTTGAGCTGAAAACTTCTAGGTTTTTCACTGTATATTTTTAAATGTTGTTCAGATTATGTAAAGTCAAGAGGAGACTTAATTTAGTACAGAAGCCAAGAGGTACTGAGAAGATGATTAGCTAAACAGAATGACAAGGCTTGAATAATGGACAAGGGAAAAAATATTAGCTGTTTATTCTGAGTTTAACTGAGGAAAATATGGAGAAAACAGAGGTGATGGAAAGGAAGAGTTTGCAGACACGATGTATGAATAAAAGATGCTTTCTTCTTGCAGCAGAAGGGTAGAAAGCTAGACTAGGGAGTAGGGAAGGTCTAGGTACTTCTTTTGCATTAGGAGAAAAGGAGTTTTTAATGAGTTCGTTTGACAGACTTTACTGATCCAAGCTAGGACAATTTAAGAGGTTATCACCTCCAGCTGTCCATCACATCCATTGAGTGGTGCTTACAAGTCCCAAATCTGGCTGAAGAGCAGTGGGTCTGGTCTTAAAGTGCTGCAATTCAAAATCTAGCATATTAATGCAAACAATCATTGATTTTAGTCTGTGTTAATATATTGATCTATGAACTACCGTGGCTAAGAGCTCTGATGCATGATCGCTGTGGGATTTAGCAGCATTTAGGGGCCGAAGCCAATTCGGCCATGTCAGCTGAGAGCAAGGAGAGGCCATGAGACTAGAGAATGCCACTAAGAGGTAAAATTGCTTTATCTGACCAGCCAGTCATGACAGTGATAGCCCCTGGGTGTGTGTAGAAGTGCTTTGCTTATACTCCTGGGAGGTTTTGCAATGACAGTTCATATAACAAATTTGGGGGGGGCAGGGAGAGTCATTGGCTTACCTCTGCACAGCACACTGGTTTAAGGCCAGCATGGTATCAGCTTTCAATAGCTTACTCGCTGTATTAGCCCTGTATATATGAATTCACTGAACAGCTCCTTTTCCCTTTCCATTCTATCCAATTATGTTGAATTATCTTCTGGATAGATTGGTGGCACCTTGGTGAGTGCTGCGGTGGCTGGCTGGCATGATTTGCTGGGTGCCAACAAAGTCAAAAACTAGCTTTGGTTAATTAAACGACGTTCCTTGCATTGCCAGTTGATGAGCTGCTGGTTTCAGGCTCAGGCTGGCACAGCATCCTTGGGGATAAGCTATACTGTATAGCAGGCAGAGTCAGGTCTCAAAATCATAACTTAGCCACTTCGTTCCAGACTTAGGTGTCCTGAACACGTTTCATACCGTATATGCAGCTAGCACTTCTGTACTTACAGGCTTTTTGGGTTTGTGTGCATTTGTGGGCTTTAATAAAAGCCAGTCTTATTAAAGGTAATACATTTTACTGGAACATTCACAAAGTCAAGAAACCCAAAAGTTTACATTCCAACAGTAATGATAATATACTGCCTCCTCCATATAATAAATTTAAATGGATGGCATATGTCTTTTTGTAAGGAATAATTTTAAGTGAAAAGACACCAGATTCGAATTGCTGAAATCTTAGCAAAACAATTCACATTTTACATTTTTTAGTTTGCTTTTTGAAGATTGAAATTAAGCAGATAATTGTGAATTGAACACGGTAAATGCTTGCCTTACTGTAATACTGACATTGGAAGATTTTTTTTTGTTATTTTGATACAGAGTTGCATTACGGGTGACCTGAAAGTGGGGGGAGGAATATCGCTTTTTAAATTTTATTACATTTAAAGGTGGACTAAAAATACTGTTAGTATATCACTATCTGTTTACAATACAAAGCTAAATATATTTGTCTCACCCACCTGAAGTATTCCAGAGAATATGAGGGGGTTTATTGCTGATAGCTTTAGAAATATTTGGGAAATGGACGTAAGAACAGACAAACATTCAGGTTGAAGTAAATGAAATAAAGCGGTAAGAACGTTCTCATTACCCTCTATAGGCCATGAGACTCCTTTGTGAGGCTTGAACTCCCATTATTCATCATCATCATGAAGCTATCACCATCTTCAAAGGGAAACTATGAGAACACCAGTTATAATCTAACAATGAACTTTGGCACATAGAAGGGGGTGGAAGTAGTCAGAATTATAATTGCAACTTGCATGGTGTAGCACTCTCTTAATTGAAGACCATAACGTTTTATTTTTTATCTAAAGGTCAAAGGGAATTGTTCTTGTTCTTGTTTTTTGTTTATTCCCCAGAAAACTCTTAACTTTGTAGAGAAAATATTCCTTGAAATGACTTGCCTTTCATTTTCTCATCAGCTTTTGGTATATCATTATTCCTTAAGTTTTTTGTTCATCTCAGTAACCAGACTGCAGTGACAAAGGACGAGCTGTTTCACACCTTTGCTCTTACTATTGATTTTTCCAAATACGTGTTCCTGTTGCTATCTATTGCAGCAACTATGCCTTTGCAATAATAAAAAAAAAAAAGAATTCTACTTAGAACATGTTAGACATTTCATAATGTGGAAAAAACTGAAGAAGCACTGGACTAATAGGATCATATTCAGTGAAAAAGGCACTCTCAGGTCACTGAGATTTCTTCTTGAGGACCTTCCTTGCATGCACTGAAACATTTACAGTTTTTGCCCTGCATGGCATGTGACTTTTAATCAGAAGTATCACTACAGTTCTGATTAAATTGGAGCTATATGAGCACGTACTTATTTCAGAATTCATATAGTGAAAATCTCTTGTCTTCCCCGATTATGAAGGAGGATCATGAAAAGCCCTGCAAGGCTCAGAACTCAGAGGCAAATAATAAAAAGAAACTTTTAAATATTAGCTTTTAATTTTTGGTAGTGTAATGTTAGTGAAGAGCGGGCTTTTTAAAGGGATTGGTTTTTCCTAATGAGAAGTTTCTCCTACAGATTTTGAAATCAATAGTTTGCATTTTTTTTCTTTTTTTTTTCTAATGTAAGAAAGAACATATTAATAATAGGGCATCAATATTTGTTGCATAATACTTTACATTTACGTTTTCCAGATCAGGCATAAAGCCAAGAAAATCCAGGTTCTGACAATGTGGTGTAAATATCTATGTATTTTTGTGAATATAAGGTAAAATAACTTCAACTACCTCAGAGAAAGAGCATATATATGTAGGCTTTTAACAGAATGGCCAAAATACAGTAAATCTACCTCTCAATAATTCATTTGTGTAATTACACCCTTAGGCGTCTTAAATTATGTCAGAGACTCATTCAGGAAGTGTTACTAGTTTAGAATCAAGAGGCATGCATTTTTTTATCCCCCTAAGAAATTCTGATTCATAGTCCAGAGAACAGAGTAAAGAAATTTCGTGGGGAAATTTGAAGAGAAAGAGGGAATTCCCTAATTCTGAAAAATGAGTTGTATGCTGCATATTTGCTTTTATAAGAACTCTTGGCGTTCTGGAGATAAAGGTGATTCCAATGTATCAACAAACATACGTCTTCCATCTTCTGATGTAAAATTTGCTGTTGCTACTTCTTTTTTAATTCGACTGAAGTATTTGTATACCAATTAAAATTTGTATACCATTTGTCAATATAAAAATACGGTTTTCTTCTGGGGTATAGAAACAGAACGCAGGGATTTTGAGAGAAAGTAGAGATTTCAACAGATCTGCTGTGGAACGTGCTGACGCATAGCTGCAATATTTTCTGTTGTCAGCAGCCAGCGTGAAATAATTCATATAGAAGCTGTGTGTTTAGCTCCTCGGATGCAGTGCAAATGTTCTTTTTTAGCTTTTATTCATTGTTTTGCTTTCTACTTTTTGTGGTGATCACTTAATGTAACAATTCGATTTATATAAGAACTCAGAAGAGCTAAGAAAGATTTTAAAAGTTAGTGAAGGAATAATGCATTTCCGCAGGTCAGGTATTTAGTTTTGGGATTTCCTCAGGTAAACCCTTCTAATTCAGTTTTCGAATGTTTATCTGTACCAAAACCTGGGCATTTTGTTTGTTTACATATAGCTAATATGAACATGATAGAATACATGAGTCTGGCTTCAATGTACGCAACTTCTACGCTATTGAATGAAATGTGAGCCAGTTTGCCCTGCGGCTAAATTTGGCTGGATGTCTCCAGATAGCCACTGCTGGTCTGTGAAGGAGTTGAACATTTATGCATATATTCATTTTCTTCTTTCACAATCACACTTTTCTACCCCAACTCTAAAGGAAAAAGGCTATTTTGCTATTCTGTTTCCTTTCTAATTCATCCAGCAGAACAGTTTACTCTATTAATTATTCATTACAGGGAAATCAACCATGATTTTGAAGCTTAAAAAGAAAGAGTAGGAAAAATGTAATGTTAACTAACTTGTGAGCAGAAGGTTCAGGGCCTATCACATCAAACTTTATACAGTAAATTAACTTTCAAAAAGTAAAACTTCTCAGACGGAAAGGGCAGTGATGAATTGTTTTAAGCAAGAACGTAAGACCAGGGTCTTCTAATGAAAAGTCCTGACCCATGAATGTTCAACAATCTGCTGATCTCAATTGAGCAGAAAGATTGCCAAATTTAAAATGCACTGGCCAGATGATTGAGTCTTGTTTCCAGCATGTACACATAGTGGAAGTAACTCTATTAGCATTCATATGCATCAAAACTTCTATGTTTTACAAAGCTCTTCTTCAAGCATCTGGAGCAAAACTATTACCATGAGATGCTGTTAAGAAGCACATTAACACAATTGCAAAATGGGTGCAGCAAAAGTATTGAGGTTCAATAAGGAGGAAAGGAGATACTTAATTATGGTACAGCAAATGCATATTACAACACTTTGGCTGGAAAGGTGATGTATCGTTGACTTGTTTTGCTAAAATACAGTAACACTATTGCAAATAGATGGAATAGATTACAGCATTTTTAAAAGGAGGGAACTTACTGAAAAGTAATACAAAATTCAGCAGACAGTTGATAATATAAAGACTCTTTTTACATGTGAAAGTTAAATTTATATTTTTAGTTGCTTTGAGTGAAGTCTGATGAAATGAAATGAAATATAATGAAATGAGCCCAGTCTCAGTGGGTTTTTTCATAGCCTGAAGGTATTCTTAGCATTTATTTTGACGTTTGGAATAGGTTTAGGCTTTTGCAAGCTGTGTAACAATAACCTGTAAAGATGCTGTACGAGCATATTTTCAGTTAACCATGAAGTTATGCAGGTAAGTGTTTATGAAGAGCTTTCTTCCAAAATTAAAGTCTGCTGAACCTTTAGCGGCCTTATCTTTTTTTAAACAAACAGTAGCTGTCGGTGTTCCTTTATCTATGTGGGCAAAATGGAGAATATTGCAGGAGATGGTATGATCGAGGCCAATCAGCATACAGAAGTAGTGTCGTACACCTCCTGTTCTGCCTCCTCAAAAATCACATTAAAGCTTATTTTCTTTCTGCTTACTTTCTTAATTATTAAAGAAAGTAACAGAACCAATATAGTATTGCATAGAAACTAACTGTTGTTGAACTAGAACAGTGCAAATTGTCCATGGAGAAAGACAGCTGCAGTGATATCTAGATTATTGCATATAAAACAGCATGTTGAGAAGAGAAAATTTGAAACAACATTAAGAGTAGAGTATTCTGAACTGCACTTCATGGGGAAATGCACTAAAGAATTCCTCATTAGATGCAGAAAACAAAATGGAAAATAAATGCTGAGTGCTGCGTAAACATCTATAAAGGATCAACAGCATACCAGCACGTAATATAATCGTTTCCCTGCTGATCTAGAAAATCTTTGAGTATTTTAATTTTAAATATGAGGGTATGCACATTATCTAAATTAAAACCTCCAATACCATATCTTAAATAGAAGTAGAGTAGAAACAAAAACATTTTTCTGAAATCCTGAAAATTATGGTGGTAACAGACCATAAAATTAGATATTTTCCTTTAACCTTGTGGCTTTTATCATGGTATCTCCTAACATTCATATGATGAGGTGGAGAAAATGTCATCTTCTTACTTTTAATGGAAGTGATGTCTATTAGTCCACAGCAATAAGTGGCATGTTCTCATGGTCCAAAGAAGAGTGGGACTGCATCAATCATTCAGCTCCTTTTTACTGGGGAAAAAACACAAAATAAGTAGTGCATAGCATACTTAGCATAAATTGTTACCTTGCTCAGATCATTTTTTTGGCTAGTTGCGGCTAATTTAATCTTGCTTTATTTTTACGCTTTTTATTCCCTCTCCCCCATTGCTTTGCACTGATCTTTTGGCTCCTAGCTCCTCACTTTACATTTCCTTCAATGAACTTTTTGCAGAAGTCTGTGCGTTTTCAACTAGATAAGAAAACCTAGTGATGCTGAACTAAAACTGTGTCTTCTGCAATCTTCTTAGGTGCCTAACAAATAAGAACTTCTGCCTTGAGCAGAAAACTAGGAGACATCCTCAATATGACAGGAGAATTAAAAAGTACAGGTGGAAAGGATTTGTTAAAACAATACCAAGTAAGCGAACAGTCGCATGAGGGAGGGGGGTGTCAGCATGGGAGGTACCAATGCGCTCCCCAGTGACTCCTCTGAGCCACAGTGATCCCTGGCTGTTTCAATCCCTTGACGAGCCAGCTAGCCAGCCCCCCTTACAAGTTTTTGAACGCTTTACGCTATTTAAATCCTGAGGATGGAAAGAGAGTGTTTAGATCCATGCCTCTAAATTCGGATGCATGAGCCATAATGTTACCTGGTTAGATTCTGGGACCCAAAAAAATGCATTTCAGCTTTCAGCTTGACCCATTATCCTACCACTTTGTTTTCTAGGGCCTGAATCTGCTGACCTGCATGACCAACAGGACATGCTGCAAAACGAACTTGATATTTTTTAGGTTTTTCAGCTTTGGAGGATTAGTGGGATTAAGTCCTAGAGTTTGTTCTAGGTTTGAGAAGGCTTTTGCAAAACCTGTTCTCAATCAGCGATGAGCAAATGAATTGTCAGTCAAATATTTGTACCGTTCAGCAAATTTAATGTTTTGATTTTATCTAATTCAAACATCCACTGTATTTGATCATTCTGCAGAAACTAATATGTTGTGTTTGTGTTGGGAACTGAATTAGGAGGTAGCGATGTCTCTATAAAAGCCTGAATAAACCAACCATGATACCTGAAAGCACTTTTTACCAGAAGCGTAAAGTTCACATACTCAAAACTGACTGAATAATCAAACCAAAAAGTATTGTATGAGTGTGTGTATAGAAAAGCTGTGTGCTGCATTTTTCCCCTATGCAAAATGAATAAGCAAATGTTCATGTAGGTCTATGGTTTACTGGTTTGAATACTTATCCTGAAATACGGCGTGCACTGGAGAAGTTTATGGGAACAGTGTAGCTCAGTTAAGAAGAAAATGACTGAATAAAATGGAAGTTGTTTTTTTCTCCCCCTGAAATAAGATAATCTCAAGTGTTCTTCCAGAGAAAAATCAACAGGCACCTTGGAAAAAGTTGAAGGGCAGAGCTATAACTTTTTCATTTCCAATTATGCAACTTTTATTTTGGTAGAGCAAGTGTGTTTCACTGATAAGGATGACTTCTAAAATGTAATTGAATATTTAACTTTTAGTATATGCATAAGTTGGTTTATTATTCCTCCTTTGCCATAATATATAACCTTTTACATCAGGTTTACATTTTTTTCAGACCAAGTGTTTTATAATCAAACCTGTTTCACAGTTTAATCTTATCATTATATTACAGTCCGGTACTCTTTAACATTTTTATTATTAATCGGAAGTTGGCAAGATTCCGTATCGCGTAGCTCTTCCTTGCTTCAAAAATACAATATCCTGAACAAAAAAAAAAGAAAAAAAAAACCTCTCTAAGATTAACAAAAATTCTAATAAAAAAAAAAGACGAGGTGAAAAATAACACTCTGGTAATCTGACTCAAAGTTATGAAAGTCAGTGATTTTTGAGAAATGTTATTTGTAGTTCATTATTTTATTGGATAGCTAAGTTTATGTATTAGATTGGTCTGAAATAATTATTTTTCTTTCATATGTGCTTTTTGCTGATGTGATTTTATGACTCGCTATTAAAAATGGTAATACTGAAAACTAAACTAACAAACACTTTTGCAAAAACTTTCCTATTATCTGAATTTTCTTTTGAGATTCTTCTTGCTTACCTTCTCTGTTACTGTTTGTACGATGGCATTTCACTAGTTTTAATATTTACACACAAATTTGAAGGCAGGAGTTTGTAATGGGCTTCTAGGCTGATTTCTTCTGTTAAATAAGTTCTTTCCCACACATTGCTTACTGAGTTCTGGTGACTAACAAATTTTTTAATATATTTGAGCCTCCTTAATACAGTTAAGCAGTTTTGTTAATACTTGGAAATACTTAGGGATAAGAATTAATAGCTTTTTTCTTAGTCTGTCCCAAATTGCTTTAAAAAAGTCAAAATAAAATCAATGTGGATGACAGTATCTTTTTGGCCTTAAATGATTATGGCATTTGAAGATGACACAATGCTAATATCAGCTATAAGTACCGATGTTTCTAACACATTTCTGAACTTTTTGGGTGCAAGATTAAAACTGTCAGATCACAATTAAAACTGTTCTGCAACTGAAATGGTGGCACTGCTTCAGACACATAAAAAATCAGTACTATTGTAATAAATAAAAACCAGATCATTGCTGCAACCATTCTGAGACTTCTAACACTATAGGTCTCCCATGGGTAGCACCTCCTCAACTGATTATATGTGGTGTTTAAAATCAATAGCAAAACAGTATAAATCTACTGTTATTGTCTACCTAAAGGCTGTAAAAAGACGTCTCTGATGTAGCCTTGATAATCTGAGACTCGATAACATTCTTCCTTTAACTCCCCACTATCAGATATAGCAAAGGTTAGTAGGTCATAAAGATACTGTCTTAATTAACTGTTAGAGAAATTATTCCATGCTTTATGTTTAAGTGCAAATGCAGATATATTTACTATTATAATGCCACAGCTGTTACAGATTGTACCTTGATAACTAGGACAACCTCCATAATCAGTAGTAGCCTTCTGGTGCGTTAAATCATGAACGTTTTGGAATAGCCTAAAATGTAATTTCTCATTTATCTATGACATTATAAAGGTAAATGTAGTCTAAACCTTTCATTATAAGTGTATATTTTCTTCCTTGGAAATGCAGTATGTCACTTTCAGTATTACTTCTTGATAGGTTTCTATACCATAAGTTTCAAGATAAGATTTTAAAAGCTTCAAAGTGACTGAGAAAACACCGTTATTTTTTGGTTGACTGAAAGGATGATTTTGGCAAAAAAGGGTAACTTTTGACAACTGTAGGTTTGCCCAAACTAAATCTTGTAAAAGTTCTATAGACTATTAAAGAAACATTTGCTGCTGCAAGAAACCTGACGTCTGGAATATAATTGGTAGTCATAATCTGACTACCCATTGCATCTTTCAATATGAGAATATACATTTGCATTTTTTTTCAAGTGTAAAATTGAAAGCTGTAAGTTAAAAGACAATTTAATATGTCATGCTACAACTGTGCCATCTAATTGTCTTTTTTGTTTCATTTGCCCAGAGACGCAGTGTTTGTGAAACACCCTGGCTTGTCACATGTCAAAGTTTTGTACAGGAAACAAGAAAGCAAAGTCGGGGGTAACCACACACACACATATATATCTATAAAACTATGTGAGAAACACAACACTTACCAATGACAAACAGATCAGGCACTTTTTTCATTTTTAGTGGTGGTTGGAAGAGAGGGTCTCTTGAGACCAGTGACTCTGATAGGATTCTTCAAGCTAGAGATCTGCAGCAGCCCTACTGTCTTAAAGCTAGAAGAACTGTTTATTTCTATCCAACCTTCTCAAACTACGGTAACTCTGATGATGGTTTTGCTTTTTATATACACAACATACTTGGGATATTTCTTAGTTGCCAGAGATTAATTACCAGAAATATCACACAGAGATTATATTGGCCTAGAGGAAGCTGATTCAGGCTTTGAAACTGAATTTACCTGAAGCCTTGATTTCCTTCCTGTTCAGGATCCAGAACGGGGAACACCCTGGAAACCCTTATTTAGGCTGACCGGGATGAAACAGAGCGGGGCTTTTTCTCCTTTCTTATAACAGGATGGACTATTTGTGTATCTGTTTACATATGACTGCAATTAATGTATGTGACATAGGCATGTAAAATTGTCAAATACAGTAGTAATTTTGTATTCTGTAAAAAAAATATGTACAACAAAAATGTTTTAATCAAAATCTGTATTTAGATATGGGAAGTATTCATATATATTATGACCATACCATTTTAAGTGAATTGGTAAAATCAAATGTATTTATACTACTGTAAAAATAATAGTCTGACGTGTCAAACAGAATACTTATTACAGGTGAGTGATACTCGTCACTTACAAATGTCAATAAGATCAAATTTCTTTCATTTAACAACTTAGAAATCAAATTGCGTCTATTGTGCTAAATAAACATGGAGCTCGCTGATATTTTATGAGTGATGAGAGTGTTCTAGTGGACCTCATTATTCACAAAATATCGATAAACCAAACATTTATTCAGTTCAGCAAACCAGAAGGAAAACTGAACTGTGAATTTAAATGATAGGAAAATAAAAGGATATAAAATAATGTGTAAGTAACTGCACATAATCGAGAAGAATCATCTCAGCTTTATTCCTTTAAACATGAGATTACTTAATGTTATATTGAATTCTCATCGATTTAAATATTACGCAAGTATATAAAGTTAACCTGCTCCAGGTTCAGCAGGGGTTCTTAACTCCTATTTACATTCCTAACCTCCTGCTGAAATCACGTTTGCAGTATCAGACTGTTTCACATGGTTTTCTGTACACATCATTTATTTACCCTTTTGATTTCAGACATAAAATTGGCTTATTATCCACTCCAGGTTTTCAGAAACAATGAAGTGTTTAGAAGCACAAGCCCTCTGCTGAAAGTTATAAAATACCAGCTCTTCATATTTTTGTAGTTCCTTTTTGTTACAATCGCACATACTTATGTACAGCAAGAGGGCCCTTAAGAAAACAGATTTGTCTCAAAGGAACTGAAATAATCCTGTCTGACCAACCACTAGTTCAGAATGTATTACATACAAATCTGCATACAGAAATGCTGGAAAAGATTAACTTGAAAAACAAGTTCTGATGGAAAGATAGTTATTTACCCTCAAATAGCTAATTTCCTACTTATTATTGCAATACGTTTTGGTAAAGAGCTCAGGATGTCCACACACACTTTAAAAAAATCTTTGCACAGAACACTGATGCTTATCAATTTCTTCTTCCACCCTCTTGATTTGTATTTTCAATACTTAAAAAGGAAAGAACAACTGCAAGGCTTAAGGGTTGAGTCTGACCGCTGAGTCTGGTGGAACTTTTGATCTTTCCTTCTCTCAGTGCTCCTGACCTGTTTGCATTTCAATGGCAGTAATAATACTTTTATTTCCCACAATTGCTGGTTATGCCCACTTCACCGTCTCCGTCCAAGTCCTACCTTCTTTAGTAATAACACTAATAAAGCTCTCCATCTAGGATGCTGTTGTTGCTGTTACATTGCTAAAAACACAGTCTTCAAATGCATTTCAGTCTGATGAGAAGTGGCTTGCTTGCTGGTTTCAAAAAAATAAAAGCTCCTTTAACTAGCAATAAGGAGAGAAATGAAAAACTATTTGGACAAATGTTTCTTTTGCAACCCACAGACTAAAGCTGCCTCAATTACATTTTGCTCTTGTTATCTTTTACCAATATTGCAAACCCCTGTATCATTTATGGTTTAGATACTTCTAAAATATTGATGTTTCTACCTAAGTATAACAAGCTTTTTTTTTTTGATTTTGCAGTTTTAGTTTGACCTAGTCTAACAATATAGCTTAGGAGAAGACGACCTGAGATCTCTAATATCCTTAAGACTATTTTTTTCTAATTTTCTTTATTCTTACGCTGCAGATTTAATCTCTTCTGTGTACTTAAGCTGTGTCTTCATCTGTTCACACATAATTCAGTCTTACGGCTCTGGTCACACATTTCTATAAACCTATCCTTTAATCTATTAAGGATATGAATCATCATGTGTAAGAAAACCCAAAAGAAGAAGAAATCATTTAATAATAAAACAACAATAACATCAACAAAATAACATAAAATGACTTTGTAATGCTTCAGCAGCCCCATCTCTCCACTATCAATATAACAAGATAAAGGGAAATTGGAGTCGTGAATTATTCTCTTTTTCAAATATGTCCTACAAAAAACTAACCCTGGAACCTGATTATAAGTTAAAAAGAAAAGAAAATAGATTGTAACACATTAATGTGTATCACATTTTGCAGTCAGGTCAAGAGCAAGAAAAAGCAAACTGATTTTTATTTTTTTCTATACATCAAACATTCCTCATAGATTTTTTTCCTATATGCTTACCTGATAAATCCTTTCATCCACAGTTCTGCAGATGTAAGAATAACTGCAGATCTGGAAAATATTGACTATATGGGAAAAATAAATACATTTTGGTTTTTAGCTTGCATTTAGATGAATGGGCACACAGAAAATACAAAGTTTGCAGCCTAAGTTTAAATAAGAATTAAGGAAAACAAAGGCATACATGAAATGCAATTCACAAGAGACACCAGGATTAACAGCAAGCATCGTATGTTGTTATTGGAAGAAAGTGAAAGAAAATGTTGGTCCAGTGCTTGAGAAAATTATCAGCAAGCAATGCCACTGAAAGCTGATTATTTAATTTTCAGTTCCCACTAAAAAAGGATCTAGTTAGCGCAGTTACTATTGATTATAAGAAGAAAGGTCTCAAGCCTGTAATTACAAAGAAACAAGTCACAGAAAGTTTAAGTTAGGTGCTGTCAAACTCACTGGGCCTCATCAGCTTCATCCTGGGGTGCTCGGAGGTTTGCAGGACCTGAGCGGGCGCAGCCCTGCGTTATCCAGTCTTGACACAGTGCTTTGAGCAGAAGTGGGACTGGAGACCTCCCAAGTCCCTCCCAGCCCCGGGTATCCTAGATCCTGTGCCTGTGATTTTACTGTGCCCCCTTTGGAGAACTGGAATGGTACAGTTTAACTGAACAGAGCTTATAGGGTAGCTGAAAAGAAAGGAACGGCTAAAGGAAAGGGTCTAGAAGGTAAGATTGAATGAATCAAGGATGTTAGGTCTATTAAAAAGGGTGGTCTCAGATGTTCTCTCACTTAAGACTTGCTGCTTCTAACAGTACAGCCACACCAAAATTTGCAATCAATTGACACATTATACAGAAACACAATAGGAAAAAAACATCCTCTTCTTCGTCGCCTGAAAGGTATTTCATGAAAACAAAAAAAAACCCCAAAAAACAACAAACCCCAAAAAAACCCAACAAAAACATCGACAAAAAAAGCCCCAACCAAACCAGCACATTTAATATATAAGTGCAATAACTGAGAATGGTTTGCTGCTTTTTTCCCACCCATTGGCAGATTCTGTAAATCCTCCAAACTTCGACAAATGTGCCTCCCCATTTCTTAATAATTTGTGTATTAATTTCTCATCTAGATGTGTATTCCATGTGTGTTCTAAAACAAGGAATTATAATATTGCTTGGAATAAAATGTACGTTGTCTTGATTATCCACAAAACTCCTTTTCATTTATTTCAGTGAGAGACGGTATATTATGTGAAAGTTCTCTTTGGGTTTTGAGGAGCAAGGGATGAAGTTCTTGTAGAGGAAAGTCAAGTGATGCAAGTAGCATTGTTTGATGGCCACAAATACTCCTGAGCAGAGAGCTCCGCAGCCAGCCTGTGAGGAAACATTCCCCCAGTGATGGATTTGGGGAACAGCAGGGAAAGGAGCAGCAGATGGGCAGCAGTGCCTGTGGGTTCACTGGAGACCATTGCTTTCCTTTTTGTCATTGTCAGATGATCACGCAATCTTAAGGACGTTAAGATGGAGACATCATTATATTCTTTTATGCTAAAAGTCTGCAATCATTTCTAGCTGTCCTGTGGCCAGTAGAAGAGTCTCTGTGGCTCTTTCCGTTTCAGGGCACGGTAAGAAGGGGGCTGATGGAGTCACTCAGGTGCTACTTACAAGTTAAAACGAAAATGTTGTGAGCCATCACTCAAATTAATTTGCCTTTGTAAGATAATCCTCTTGAACACAAGATATTTGAGTTTCTACGCTCGTCACTGAAGCCGGGTGAAAATGATAATTCTCTGAGAAATGCTGTGTATTATCAGTTTGGGGTAGAATTAGGCTCTTTACTCAGCCTGTAAAATTATGCTGCTAGGAAGTAACCGTAAGAGTTTCTGATTGAAAGCTAGAATTAAAAAGTGACAGGAACATAGCTGCAAATGTGCTAGCATGACAAAGTTAAAGTCATGTCTGACATCTTGAGTTTACCAATACCTAAAAGAATGACTAAAAAAAGGGGGAGCTAAACCAGCTGAAAGAAATGGGGTGTAAAGAAGAATAGGTGCTCCTTCTGTGAAGGAACGAAATGTGAAGGGTAGGGTTTGGGGTTTTTTCCCCCCCTTCTTTTTTTCCATAGGTGTCTAGCCTATGCTTCATAAGTTATAGAAAATAGTGCAAGGGGATTTTACATTCCCCCATACGATGATGGTCTAGACCCTGGCAAGCTCTCAGTGGAAGGCAAAGATTAAGTTAAATTTTTGCAAGACTCTTAGGATTTGACCGAGACCCCTTAATATGCTCAGTTTGCTGTTAGAATTAATTGCTGGCAACCTTGAATCTCTTATGTACTGATTAGGCTTTTCTACTAGACTGTCAGCTTTACTACAGCCTCCAAGTGGAAACTTTACATTCTATTTTCTGTTCCTTTTTCCTTAATGTGGTCTTCTATTAAGTAATAGCCAGTGACTGCCGTTTGTGTAAATCGCTGCCTCAACATTTTAAAAAGTCTCTTAAAATGAGAAACGTTACCGTGTAAAAGGTTTTGCTAGTTAAAAGAGGACCACTAGACTATACGTGAAATACATCTTTAAAGAATGGGTTTCAGTGTCTGACTCTTAGGAAATAAGAGAAACGAAGAGCTACTTACTTAGGGCTAGTGTGGTGAAACATACTCACTCTGCTGACTTACAGCATTACATATGTAAGTGCTCATGAATAAGTGATGTTTCTGTGCGCAAGGCTTGCGCTCCACTTTAATCTTCAGTTAAAGTTCTTGTCTTGTTCCGAGTCTCCACAGAGAGAGACATTTAAATTCCAGAGACTGGAAAGCCACCCTCAGGTCGCTTAAAACAATAGCTGTGCTGAAAGATTTTGTAGAGGTATGTATAGGCATATTGCACAGATTGCATATGTATATGTGTCTGATGCATGCACACACACACATCCCTACATCGCTGTGTATGAATTTCTGTACATAAGCAATAATCAATCCCAATAAAAGGTAAATTTAGATAATTTCTGGGAAATGTCTGCTGAGGGTTTTCTGGTTCTGCCTGAGTACAAGCAAAATGCTGAGGACTCATATGGATTATACGTACAAATGCCTTTGAACACATTGTGTTGTTTTTGTTTATATTCATATACAATTGATTTCATTCCACAGATCATGGGAAAAAATGATGCATAATTGTATTCAGCTATATAAAGTGATTATCATTTGACAGTTTCTAGAGATCACTGCAGAATTACGTGGCAGTGGGAGTAAATATAAATATTAAGATCTTTTTAAATAGGTTTGCCCTGCTCCTTGAGAATTGTGGGTACTGAATGCAATACAGTATATACAACTGTACCATTATAGGAATACGTATTACATTGCTTAATGCTGAATCACTCTAAGAAGGAAATCTGAGCATCAGCCATCTGTTACCGGGCTCACGCTGTATTTTGAAGAAACAGTGACTAGGCCATTGTGTGTGATCCTAGAGGAACTGTAATGACCAAGAAGTAGAAGAACCACATCAATACTCAAAGATGAAAGAGGATTCGGATAAAAATATAGAATTATTGGAGAAGATGAAATAGATATCTGTCATTGTCATTGGTATTTCTTTGGCACTTATTATGCAGTAAGTTTCAGACGAATACTGCTTATAAAAACGGAGAGGAAACTTCAGGAACTGGCCTCTGTTTCTTCATAATTCCCCTAGTCTCCTGTTCAATTTACACACGTAGGGATTGTTTGTTTGTTTGTTTTATTTTCTGTGTTTGCATTGAGATGGATAGTGGTGTATTTAAATCACTAAGAGGGAATGAAGACCGTATGAAGGCCACATAAAAGAAATTACCTATGAAAACGAGAAAGAAAGACTTCCTTTTTTCCAAGATATTGTCACCCAGAACAAAGATATGAAATTAAAGGTTGGAAAAATTGGGCGGATGTCAGGAAGTCTTCAACAGTGTGAGAAGACCCAGTGGCTGAATAATTGCTTTTGACAGGTGTGCTACAAGGGCCAAGCAGGCAAGATCTTCAAAACTGTTTGTCATCTTCTCTTGCAATTTTTTACAAGAAGAAGAAAAACGAAAAGACTGAAGGGAAAAACGTATATGTGTTTTGAGGTTATGAGGAAAGTTACCAAAGGCCCCAATTTAAAGATTTCAGAGCTGTGAACAAGAAATGAAATGTTACAAGATTTATGAGGGGTTGAAGTTCAGTAAATGTGTGTCTAAAGAAATGACTTGCATTTTAATGAAGTGTATTACACTTGAGAGGCAATAGCTTGGTTATCCTTTCTGAACAATGACTTTGACTCTGTGCGGCTGTCAAAGAGAGCTCATTATACCAAAGAAGTTATAATTCAGCTCTATAGATTGATATGATGGCCTCCAATTCGTGGTATGCTTCTAAAGGCAATGGGACCAGCAGTGAGGGGCATCCAAAATGGTAATTACTTGTGGGAAATAGCTTCATGGTTTCAACTTACAATTCAAAGGGCTTTTTTCAAGAAAAAGAACTTTTAACTCGGTCTGTAACCTAAACCTCAAGGCTACCCTACAACTTTGCAGAGCAGCTAAAAAATTTTGAGTCTGTCATATCGTACAGATTGAGAGAAAGCATTTAACGTATATTGCTTCTGAAGCAGCAGTTAATAATTTACATTATCTTTGTAAATATCGTGGGTTTGTTTCTTTACATGCTTTTCCCAGCTTGTAGAATTTCTTTGCTCGCTTGTTTCAGCCGTAAATGTTGATTTGCTAAACTTTAGTCGTCAAATCAAGTTAACACTTTTTGTTTTTCAAAAGGGAGTTCTTATAAAAAATATTTTTCCCTCTGTTGATGCTGTCGTCAGCCAGGAGACTTTGCTTGCTTGAATTTTTTTCTATTTGTGCTCTGATTGATCACCAACTATTTCTGCTTTCTGAGTAGACACCTACAGCTGCATTTGGTATGAAAATATGAACATGGGTAAGAAGATCTTCCCATTGATATCTCTATTTCATATGCATATATATGTCCAAAGAAGAGCTATCCTCCAAGCCTTAGGCTAGCAAACGAATTTATCACAGCGATATTCTCTGTAAAATAATACTGTAGCAAGAGTATATACAAGATTAAATGAAACACTGCTTGAAATTCTGATACATATTCATAGTTCTGAGGTTTTGTTTATTCATTCAGATTTATTCTTTTTATAGCAACATCCTGCCGGGATGTTTTTTACCTGCTACATCAAGGAGTTAAATGAAAATCCTACAACCGCAGAACAAAACCAGGCTTAGTTCATATGTTAATGAGTCAGGATAATTGCAGCTTTCCCTAGGTAATCTCAGTGTCAATTATTCATGAACCGTTGACAGCAGACATGACATTTCCAACTGACAGCTTTCAGTCGTTTTGTTTACAAGTATGAAATGCTTAAGTATGAAACGTTAGATAGGAGTTAAGATTTGTGATTTTTATTGTTGTTTTTTTCAGGAAAGACGGAAAAATAAGAAAAGAAAAAAACGGAGAGACAGTGAATTTTCCTTATAAAGTACAGAAGAGGAGCCTGTTCCTGCCAGTAACTTTCGCAGCGTTGTTGGAATGAAGCTATTGCTCAGGCATTAAGATCCATTGAGCTCCAAAATCTGCGCTGAGCCCAGGTAATGCTATGTCCCAGCCTGGCACAAAGATCGTGGTATGCCATTGTAAGGGGCAGGAACCATGTTTTGCTTCCCATCCCCTCAGTGCTTGTTCCCACCTAATGCACTAGTGAACATCACATATAATGCAAGTCTGGAGAATACCGCCAGGCTCCCGGCTTCAGTTCTGTCCTTTGCTTCATACCCCTTTACACTTCCAGAAAACCTAACGACAATCAGAGGCACGTTCTCCACTTTCCCTTTTGTGAAACCGGACTCCCCTAACTTAAAAAAGCTGCATAGAAGTGAAATGCAAACTTTGCAACCTGCAGTATATAGGTTCTCTCGCTAGAAGTTAAATTTTACCCACTAAAAGTTAAATTCCTGTGTATCTTTAAGTGCCTTTGAAACAGTCTTATTTTATGACTGCTGTTCTTATATCTGTGAAGACATTAGAATATTTTCCAATACTAGCACCCTAATTGAAATTAATTGACAATCATACAATAGGGAACAAGTTTTTAAAGGCATTTAAGTGCCTAAAGATGCAGATAGGTACTTAGTGAGGTTTTTCAAAAGATTCTACACACCTGACTCCCATTATGAAGAAGTTTAAGGAGTCTCAGTCCATTAATAAGCTATTTTAGTTTTTCAGCCTTCGTACTAATTTTGAGATAATGACTATTTAAGAAAATGCTCACCCAGGCTAAGCATTTACATTTTTTCTAACCAAGTTATTTTTCATTTGAATACATGTATTTCTTAGCATAGCATTACAGATATTTTTTAATTCTTTTTTTTTAAATAAAAGGGCTGGCAAGGCATAGTGGAAGAGCTGGGTTTTAATAATGATTAGGGTTGCTTTAGTAATTGAAGTGGCTGATTTTTAGGGTGCATCAAAACTAGATGTACAATACCGTATTTCCAGAAATCCAGTCTCAACTAAAGTGCAGCACCCAAGAGCAGTGCGGGTGCAGCCACAGCCTTGGCGAGACATGGACCCAATTCTCCATATTCTTTTAGCCCATCTCCCCATATTAACTCTAATCTTGCAGCTTGCACTCGTAATTCACTCAGCTAATCCTTCACGGTTCACAAACTCTGGTAACCTGTATTAACGCTGGTCCCTCTGGACTCTTGCTGCTTCTACAGTTTCAAGACATATTACTTTTCCACTTCATTATTTAATTGACAGTGTTCAGTTGTCAGATTGAAAAGAGCTATGTGGAATTTACCAAAAGCAATGCTATTTTAATACTGTTGATTATTATTGTCAACTTGTCCATGTTCATACAGTCTTGTATAGTATGATCCTTCGTCAGTCCTTTAAAAAAATGTTACTTTTCACTTTTTTTTTTTTTAAATTCAAAGAATTAGGTAGATTTGGGGTTCTGTTTTATGGGGGAGTTAGTTAGCATAGTTACTTACATGAAAACAACCTTTTTTTTTTTTTTACTAGACAATAAGTTGCAGGCAGCAACAAATTTTTAAAATTGTTTAAATTAATATAATTCAGATGGGCTATACAGTAAAATACTCTGAAAACATCTATCTCAAAACCACAGAACCTCAGATGCTTCTTTCTTTTAATCACCTGGTTTTATATGAAACCATTTGTGTTGTTTAGCAAACATGGATGCACTGGAGGACTTATTTTCACCTTGCAGTGAGCACCCAAAAGTCCCTCTTGTCTCAATGGAACATGCAGCATGAAAATCAAAACTGATCCATGGTACATATGGATTAAATACATATCCCTCAGCACCCTCTTGCTATTTTTACATGTATATGGAGGTGTTTGTAGTCTCAGCTTTCATGCTGATTCACCTTTTGAAGGCAGAAGGGGAAAGAGGAAGGGAAGGCTCCTTGTGTGGGTTTTGCAGGTTTTTAAATCATTTGTGTCTCAAGCTGTTGTTGCAGTATAGTGCAACGTAAAATACCATTGCCAGATACACTAAAGCAGTGATTTTATGAAATATCAATTAAAATGCCGAGGGAAATAACATTCCATCTTAGAAAACTCAAAATATATTAATGTTGATAAAACGAACTGTTTTCCTTGACTTCTGGTATTGATTGATTGAGTTCTAAACCACTTGATAGTCCAAAAGTATTTCAAATAAAAGGCAAACATGACCTTTTGCCATGATTACGTTCCCCAGACGGTTATTCCTGTTTGCATGCACAGACAAGCAGATATTGTACTGACTTTTAAAGATCTTCCATAGATGCTGCAAAAAGAGGTAACATTTCCAATTCTAAAATAGATAATAACATTAAAAGCATCCCAAAAGACAAGTGAGCAATTTTTACTTGGAAAAGTTTCATCTCTCAAGTATAAAGCAAAACTAAATAGTCCAAAGGAAACTGTTTATTTCATTTCATATCCTGAGGAAACCATCTGTGATTAATTCTGCCATATAAATATCTACCATCACCTTCCCAAAACTGGGACAAAAGTTGGCCTTTTTCACAAGATTCCCCATTTTTTAAATAAACTGCACAGTAGCAACACTAGTATCCAATAGCAAATGATGTGAACTGTTCAAGAATCGCTTGTTTAAAAGTTTTTACAATTGCTCTTTAACTATTATGAAGTACTAGTGCATAATAGGTAACTCCCTTTTGTTAGAGTACTCTCCAGTCATGCATCTATCTTGTATTTCTGATGACCACCTATTGCTAAATTTCCTCAGAATTTCAGTTCAAGGATAAGGTACCACAGAAGATTTCTAAAGTTGACTTTCCGTTTCAGTCCTTACCTTTTATTTTACAGAGTGTCATTAAGGAGACTGAGCTTTGCCCAAGAGCCTGTGCTCACCTCAATGGATAAAGCACTTACGTACACACACAGTACTCCTCAAACTTGTCCACAGTTCAAACAAAGGGATTGAAATAGATATATGGGGCTTTTGAGATTCTCCTCATTAACACATTTTCTCATGCTCTCCAAAACGGGGTCAGGTTATTGTTATTGACTGAGAAAATTATTGTACAAACATGGTTGTTAAAGTGTCCAGAAGAAAGGGTGAAGTTTATTTCCCAGCCTCTTAAATAAAAAGGGAAAATAAGTAAATCTAATGTTAATTTTGAAAAGCAAAAATGTGTTTTGCAAATCAAAATGATTAATTTGTCATTCCCTTGGAAAAAGCTCTAATCAGTCAGAGTAAGGGACTCGTAACGCATGCTAAACGAAACTGAGAAATCTACAGAATAGCTTAAGCTAAAATAACCTTTCAAAATAAACATTTTCTATTATTTTTTATAACAACAATAAATGACTGGCTTGATCTTAAAAGGCAGCATTATTATTTAACATAGCAAATATTGATATTGTAGAAAATTGCAAATCAGTTTGAAAAACATTGACACGGCTCAATTGACATTTTCTGTTTACTAATATGAGCTGAAAAACAGCTCTTCCATTATAGATGTCTGAAGCCAGTTTTATGCTGGCGAAGATTTCATCTTCGCGTCTAAATATAATGGAGTTGAGCACTTCGCAAAATAAGAATACCTTTCGTCAGGTCGGCTGTGAAAAGTTTTCCATGAGCTGTCATTTGCGAATCAGTGCCTTTTGGGGCAGTCCTAGCCTAGCCATGCACTGGTGCGTAAAGCTGAAGGTGGTGTACGCTCCAGGGGAGATGAGTAGCAGATAAATTGCTTTTATACAGTGGTAACTGCTCAAGAACAAATTTTAAGGATCCCTCTAAGCAGAACGATAACATTACAAATGGTCTTTAACCCCTAAGGAACGCGCTTGAGAATGAGGAGGAGAGGGAGGAGAGGGATACCCACACAGTCTGGGCACTGAGCAGCAGCAGTAGCGGGGAGCTGTTTCTTGGCATTTACACCACCCTGAATACATACGTGCAGACAGACCCAGAATCACTTCCCTTTCCATCCCTTTTAAGGAAACACACACTCGTTTCAGCTGGGTTTTCACTTTTTGTATTAGAAGAATGAAACTGTGCTATCAGTTATGAATATCACATTTAGCCTCTACTTGTATTGAATCTGTATCAGATGCCAGGTCTGATACTGAAGATATATATACCTGTGTTAGTTTTACAACACTAGTATCATCACTTAATATTGTGGTTGAGACCAAAGCAGAAATTCCTTATTAGACAAAGGGGACGATGGTTGGAACGATGGGATCAGGCTATCCAAACAGCAAGCAGTATGTTAGCAATGTTACCAGTTTTAACCACAGGTGAGGGATGATACGGAGACTTGGCCTGGGCTTGGCAAGGCAGGCTACAATCCATTATATATATATATATATATATATATATATATATATATATATGTATTGTAAACACGAAAAAGACACGTGCCAGAATCCGGCATCCTTCAACTCTAGCTACAAGAAGTCTGACTGCCAACGAGTCCATGCAGGAAAGCGCTTTTCTTTGGAAGAGGAGGCTGTAGGGACAGCCCCCATCCATCTTATACATGGGTCAGGTAAAACACAGCCTGAGGCTGTCAGTGTGTTTAGATTCATGAATCGATCAGGTTTTTATCTGTCTTTTCTATTAAAGCTCCTATTTCAGCAAAACACTTCACTACTTTGAAGTCTCTTGTTCCAGTCCATTCCTGTTCAGCAAATCATTTGTTCGTGTTTAACGTATACTTTTGTGACACTTTACCTTCAGTAGGAAATTCGGCTACAGTGAAGATATATTTATCTGCTTAGCCTTAGGGCTTATCTCTGAAGTGACAATGAAGTAAGTGAGGAAGCGCAACAGGTTAGTTATTCCGTATCAATTCCCTACATGAACTTTTAAGTGAGCAATAACCCTTTCTGAGTAAGCATTAGTGCTGCGTACCTGTTCTACGGTACTGTCAGCAGGTCACTTCTTTTGTTCTATAGTAAAGAAATCTCCCTTTACCTTCTGTCTGCCATAGCACCTCTCATCATGACCTAAGATTTTGAATCAATTCTATAAATATAGCATGTGTATTATAGCAGTAGTAATTACGTGTTTTATTCTATATTAATTATCTATTATGTTATGTTATCGTAGATTAAAAATATGTCAGAATCATAAAAACATAAAAGCAAACAAGAAGATAGCTTTTAAAATTAAAATTGGATTATAATTTCACAGTTTTCGTGCAAATATATTCTTACCTACTATTTCTCTTTGTAATTGCAGGGGGTTGTAAGATGTTAGAAAAACAAGACCCAACAAAATTGTAATATTTGTGCCCAATATATAGTTATAAATAATAATGAAGTAATGCTTAGTTTTCCCAAACTAACCCATCTTTTTTTATGATTCACAAAATGGCAGATCTCTACTAATTAATACATGGCTCAAAGTTATTTAATGAATGTTGTGTGCATGTGCTTACCCTCATGGCTAACTAGGAACCGGCTGCCATTGTGCACTGGCTATCTGAAGTGACTTAGATGCATTTGATTCCTTGGTTGGAAGTGGAAATGCAGAATGTGCTTTCTGCTAGTACCTGCGCCTGAAGGAATTTGATGTTTTCTGATTTACTTGCTTTCACCGAGTTCACCCACGTGTTTATACTAGGCAAAAGATGTGGAGAAACCTCAGTCATCGACCAGATTGCTGTCATCCCAATGAAGACAGTACTGCCGGGCACAGAAATACCAGCTCACAGCGTAAGCGTACGTGTTTCTTAGCTTTACTGTCCCAGAGCTAGATTTCCAATAAGATTGAGATTTCTGTGAATACAATGTGCTCTTCAGAAGAACTATTAAAAAAATGAAAAAGCAGAATGTACTTTACTGATCCTGTTAAATCAATGACAAAACTCCCATTCATTTCAGGAACAAATTGTTAACCCACAGTGACCCCACAATAACTCTAATTGTCTGCAAGCTGAAAGATTTTCTAATATGCTGCTTTAAGCCTACCACATCAGGTCCTAATGTCCCGCTATAAATAAAAAACACATTTTAAAGCCCATAATTATATGTTTATTCAGATTTCAGCAATAGGTCAAGGAAATTTATCTGCATTCTATAAAGCCTCTGCATTACGTGCACTGTAAAATGTCAGAAAATTTAAGGAGTTCTTAGTTATTATCTCTTTTGGTTGCTTTTAGATACACATGATAAATATTTAAATAATATTTAAATACTATTACAGAAATCCAAAATAATTTAAAAAAAAGAAGTCAACAAAATTACAAAGGAAATTGGATTTCGCGTAGCAACATCTACTAGAAAACGAGGCTTAAGCAATCGTTTTCATTTCAAATGAAAGGTAAATTTATGGATTGGCTTTAATTTCAGGCTTTTAAAATTCCTTTTGCTTTCCATTTTTATTCCATTACATGATATCACAGAGTTGCAACCCGTCACTTTTTTTTTCCCTGCTTCTCACTTTGCCATTTCACTTCCTTGCCTTCCTTTATTCTGTTGACTTTCTTTCATATTATCACATCTTCCTCCTTCTTTTGTTTTTCCTTCTTTCCTCAGTGTTATTTTTTCTCTTTGTTTTAGCACATAAATTATGTAGTTGTTTAGCACATAAATTTGTTTAGCACATAAATTAGTCCTTCGCTGGTAAACCTCACTCATGGTACAGTGTTACAAGCTCCTTCCAGTAGTTTTCCAGGTTATGCTTGTTCTCATTTATGTGTAGGCTTCTTTGCAGCTCACCTTCGTGATCACATAAGTCCACGCTATATGTTATGCCAGGGAGATCAGTAAGCCTGACGACAACTCCCTGTATGTTAGTTCCCCTGTACTTTTGCTGTCAGGAGCTCACATTCAGGAACCATTATTTTTTTTTAAAGTGGTAATTACTGAGTGGTGAGTACAGAAAAACAAAACAGTTGTTGTGAATTGCTTAGTTAATTATACTTTGAAGTGAAATTCTGAGCTTTTTGCACTATGAACATTTTATTTCTTCACCAGCGAAAAGCAGATCATTTTAGAGATAGTAGCTTTACCTCCGGTGTCCTGGGCTGCAGTGCGACGATCATCAAAACACAAGCTGATGTACAGCAGGGAGTTCCCATCCAGTTTTTACTGCCACTTCCTTCTTCATCCTTCTCTGTCCCCACAGCTGCACTAGTGGAAGTACGTGGGGAGATGGGCCACAGGCCTGATTTGCATCTGTGGGGAAAAAAAAAGTATTTTCAGTCTGAGCATGTTCCTGATCGAGCTTAAGATGGAAGAAAGATGGCTACTGGTGCTGGCAAAACATAGGCATGGGCACATGTACCTGAGGACAGGGGAGAGGAAAAGGCAAGACTCTAGGCAGACGCCCAACATTATGTCAGTTTAGGATGATCATAAAACCTCAGCATTAGGAATGAGGACACGTTAGGAAGCCATAAAAATACAGTATCACAACGGTAGAGTTTGTATCCACATATAAAGTATCTTAACACGTGCTTAATGTAGCCAGCAGTATTCAGAAAGTGACAAAACGGAGCAACTGGAGCAGGATTCTCGTCCTGCAACTACATATGCACCCTCTTGCTGCATAGCTGTGAAAGAGTAAACCACCCTCACGCAATCCGTCACAGCGCCTCAGCTGAGAGACGGTATTTCCTAAAACATCCATCATCTGCTGTAATTGACTTAGGAAGTGTTCCTGCTTTATTTCACTGTATGGTTAAATGGATTAGTTGAAGCTAGTACTGAAGGGTAAGGAAGCTGCTCCTTGCACCTTGCTTCTTCAAGTTTGGTATGGAATATAAACATTTTTTACATTGTTTAGAAGCTCCTCAGAAAAGTGAAAAGTATTATTTCGTCATACTAGTATTTTAAAAATACTTGTAAAGCTTTCCTTAAATTGAATAAGGGCTTGTCTTCATGCGGCATTCGGTGAAGTACTTTCTTCATTGTAAATCATCTGGAATAGATGACCTTACTTGACTTTTGTGGTTACTAAGCGACTTTGCACTCCATCAGTAAAATAGATTATGTACTCCACAGTTTCCTGGCTTTGGAAATTGTATCTTTTGACTAGAACCATGCTCATGCTTTAGACTATCATCACCGAAGGAAGCTTCCTAGACTGCTTTTCGCTGCACTACGCATGCAAGTCCTCCTGCTCTAATACCAACTCTCTGGGGACATCACCCAAATTAAGGCAGAATAATTTTCCAAATGAATAGAATTCAGAAATACCGAACTGTCAGCGGTGCTATAGTTTAAATTGAAGTCATTATTGATTCCTAAGTTTTTACTTTACTGTTCCGTAGAGCATAATCTTGGTTTATTCAACTGATGTCTCATAGTGCAACAACCTTGAGTAGCTGGAGCACATCTGAAACAGCCCTTGGTAAATGCAATAAACCCGCAACCTCGGTTTTATCATCACTCATACTTCTCTGCCGTTACTTGACAAGTGTTTTGATGAACAAGCACGATAGTTCATAAGACATTTGACCAGACTAAAACATCTGTCTTTTGTGCCTACGTGAATTGCAGTGCCCATAGAAAACCTAAAGTGCTGGCGGTCCACTTCAAGTTTTAACGCTTACTTTACAGAGGTGCAAATGGCAGCATAAGATAAAGCAAACTTGAATGAGCTGTGAAATTACAAAAACTGTTAGATTCACACCTTGTGAAATGATTTTAAAATTCCTCCTGGATCAGATACCAAATACGCTAAACAAATTTTGGGATTTCTACATTAGAGGGTTGCAAAAAAAAAAAAAAATCTGTTAAGATGCTAACAATATAATGCTATTATCATATTTATGGAGGCGATGTGACAAATAAGCATAGTTCCAGAAAAGAGGATTGAAAAGTAATGTGGGGTTTTTCAGCTAAAACCTCACCTTCTTTTCTAATAAATTTTAAATTAACCTGCAGTGAAATTATATTTTATATCAGCTACTTGTCAGTACAAATTTGAAAAGGAAGGGGGGGTCTGTCTATATGTGACTTGCCTGTGAGAAAGGATAATTTTGATCTGTAAAGTGAATACTCAGCAAGATCAATTCTGCCAATTATGATGACAAGCATATTATCTAAACTTGCAAATATTTACTATCTCTGAGTATTTCTGGCTGGATTATTCTATTCTAATAAGAAACTTATGCATAATAAAATGTTTTGTTTTCTGACTTTGCTTTGCTCTGTCAGTAATGGATTAGGTTGTAAGCTGAAGTAAATTAGCACTAGAGTTTTTTTACAGTGACTGACACAAGAACAGGTACAAGTCCAATATTTGATTCCTTTTATGAGGCCTATATGCATAGCCAAAGTTTTATACACAACTGGATAAGAGTTTTAATTCTGCATTGCTGCTTTTACAAGGTGATCTAACAGCTGAAAACATCAATGCTTTAAAAGATTTCTTTGGTGATTAGAACTCTTTTACCCAAACTTCATCACAGTTTAAAGGAAGCTTAAGATCTAGCGAGCGCAAGACAACTCCACGTCTTCAAAGGTTGGTTTTGCAAGCCTGCATACCAAACAGAAAACTTACCCCTGGAACGGACAACCTTGGAGGAACAAAGCTGTACCAGATTTACCTGTCAACTGGGTCAAGACAGCAGCTGGGAAGTTACAGTCCTCTCACGGTGCCAGAGAATTTTTGTTTCAAATTAAGCTCAAGTCAAGCATGAGTCGCAGTTTCATTCACATTAAAATAAATTGTGGCGTTATTCAGCTTGGAAATGTGAAGGTTCAGTATGTGTGTGTGTGTGTGTGTGTGTGTGTGTGTGTATTTTTTTAATATGTATGTATATTAACTCATGATGAAAATGAGAAAGTTCTTCCTCAAGAGGTACTGGTGTAGACAGAGAGGCACAAACATTAACTTCTAAAGGTTTCTTTTCCTCTGTGTTCAAGATAAACATTTGTCTCTGAGGCTATAGAGTTTTCTTTGTAAGCTTTCTGAATATTTCATTTGATATACATATAATGCAATTGCTTTATCAGAATAAACAGACCACTTATATACTGTGCTAAATGAACCTGAGTTTTTCTGACCCTTTGTGAATAATTCAAGACTATTGACCTCTTTTTCTTGTTCTTTCTCTCAAGAAAACTTTTACTTTCATTCTCTCTATTTCTTTGATTCTATGTTTCCTTTGTTTTTTCTGTCCAGTGCTATATCTGAATTCTGGCTGAAGAATGAGGATAGAAGAGGACCTGCTCTGAGGCTAGTAGCAAATTAATATTTTTGTAATGTAAACTGGCATGGACGAGACTAAGGAGAGATACCAAAATCACAAATACCAGTGAAGGATCAGCGATAGACAGAAAATTGTTTTGAATATTTTTCTATATGCAGTTGTGTAGAACAGTAAATGCAAACAGGTTTATAAAATCTGTACAACGTAGTATTACTTTTTAAGCAAAATTCCAAGGCAAAATTATGTCCTTAGTTATTAATTATTATGTATTGACCAAATCAGTGTTTTAAGTTATGGTTTAATTCTTCACTGTGATGCTCGGCCTTGCCTTTGTAGAGTTGCTTGTTACACATACCACAGATGGGTTTGGGGCTATTTCACACATCCCTCTCAGTCATTCTAAAGCTATCGCTTCTCCGTCTGTTCTTAAACTTCAAAGTGGGCTTTCATAGAACATGTTTCAACATGTGAAAGGCTGTTAAGATGCAAGTCAGCCTTTGTGCTCTGGCTCTCTAAGCACACTGAGCAGTGCTACCAGCCCGCCCAGTGCAGCGCTGGCAACGGCACGTAACCACACAGTCATTAAAAGAGTCTGTGGGAATCATTGCTGATGCCAAAGTTCTTGTAAGCAAAGTCCCCTACCTGCTTTTCCAAGCATCACTCAAGTGGCCCTAAGTCCAGAGGTCTAACGATTCATCTTGGTTTGTTTTGTTCTCCAAAGAGTAGCACTAACTGGGGGAAAAAAAAGTTAGAATCAAAAAAAAAAAAAGGGAAAAAGAATGAACAAGCAAGAAGCAGATAGCGCTGTCGGGGAAGAAAAAGGGCTTTGGTACTGGGTAATGCAGTATGCTGGGGAAGGATTTTTTGGTTGTGAGAAAGACAGGCAGAACAGTCATCATGTCAGCGGTTGGAAGCAGCACCCCTCCTTTCCCTTGCGCCTCCCTCAGCCCAGCTCGTGACTGACAAGGGTGAGCGAAGTCCTTCTGAAAGAGCCCCCGTATCGATGCCGGGGGTCCCGCTCCCTCCCCGTGGCAGGCGGCCTCTGAACTGGTTTTTCACAGTGACTGACAACTCTTTCCAGCAGTACAACTGAATTCATGTTCTGCAACATTTTTTTCCCTAAGGACATTCTTTCTTTTTGTTAATACTCTGTATGTATTTGATCTTCTCGGCTTCACAAGACAATCAAACATGGCTTGTCAGCAGTTTATTATCGAAAGAGAAACAGGAAGGGCAGAGAGGGGAGGAAAATGTCAGGTTTAGATAAAAAATTATGAGATCTGATCCTTTGGCAGATATAAGCTTGATATTTTAAAATCATGGCTTTCTGTAATCAAACCAAACATGAAGCTGAATTAATAATCATGCAAACCATTATTTTTCTTGAACCAGAAGTAAATTGTCATTTTGATGCTTTTCTGAATGCTGCAAGAATTGAACCAAAACAGATTTTTGGTTGCAAGCTAAACACTACAAACAAAAATAGACAGCTCCCTAGCAGGGACTCACTCAGTATGAGCCTTATTTGCACTTGATAGGAGCTTCAAAGCAACGTCATGTCACAGCCTATTCCCCTCTCTCCTCCTTCCCACTCGACTCGCAGGCATGTATAGCCCAAACTTTCACTCCAGCTACGTGACATGGAGCTTCTTCACGCTGCGCTACACCAGCAGGGAGAGGTTGCGGGGAGGGGTGGTGGAGTCTCCGCCCTTGGAGATGTTCAAAAGCCATCTGGACATGGTGACCATGCTTCAGCGGGGAGAGGGGTGGACTAGGTGGTCTCCAGAGGTTCCTTCCAGCCTGAACCAGTCTGTGATTCCGTCTCAAAGGGCTTATTGCTCCCGGAGATCAGGTAAAAGATTTGCCTGTACAGGAATATTGGCCTGCATAGAGAAATCTATATGGGGAGTAAGGGAGAAAAAGTCAGAAATGCAGGCTGTACTTTACAACTGCAGAATTGATAATGGCCTCTCACATATATTTCAATGTACGTAATAGAAAGGGCTTACCTGTCATTGCAACAGGAGGTTTGATTTTAGAATGATTTAAAAGTCTGATCTTGATATATAACTCTAGTAAAATCAGTGGAGATAGGCAGCTCTGACAGTAATATGTAAAAAGTGGCTGACTGTCTTGTTTTAAATTACTGATTCATATTAGTTTTACTTCATCAGTTTCATGGAGCTATTCTAGATTTATATTGATGCAAGCAAGATTAGAAACAAACTCGACATCTGCAACTTTTACATTTGTTATTAAGAAAGCTGTGATTTTCAGACTGATCAATTACTGTTACTATTACTAGCCTCCCAGTCCCATAATATACCTTTTCTGCTAAATGGCAGTGAATATATTTTTATGACTTTTAATGCTATAGCATTTAATAGAAATCTGACCCTCTTGCTTAGCCTTATAAGTTGTCTTCTCCCTGCAGAATGAACATGCCATCACCTGTAATTTGTGTAAGTCCAGATCCCAGTAGTCCACTATGAAAGACTCAGTGAGTTGCCTTTAACCATCGATGGACTTCAACTGCTTTCTCACACAGAGGCAAGGAGTCCTTCACTAATCACTGTGACCTAAAACTACGGTCAGAGATAGCCATAAGATGGAAACAGGTAGTGCATTAATTCTTTCACCATGCTCTATTGGTATATGGATGAGCAGAAATTTGGCTCTTGACAACTGAAAAGCATGCCAAGGTTCAGTGCTTCAAAGAATTTTTCTTAATTATTTTGAGTGGCATAAGTAACTTCTTCACTTCCACCAATTATATAGAAGTAAATCTAGAAGCGTTCATTTTCCTGAGCTCTGCCTATGCTTAATGTATAGCTGTAGTCCTCCTTCACTGTCGCAGTTAGTTCATTAAAGCTTCTCAAAAGTACAAGTGGTCTGCTCTTTCAGTTAGGTTTCCAAATGTTTAAACAAAAGCAAGTGAAATGTTCTCTTTGTGTAGCTAAGATTAATTTTATCTGGAAGGAAATAACCAAATAATTCATAAATACTGAAGCTTCTTCAAGACAAATATTTTCTAGCTAACTTCTTCCTTTTACACAAAGGAGTAGAAAAGCAAACTTTCATCACGTATGTAATCCTTAGACACTGGAGTGGCCTTTGTATTTCTCCTCATGGCAAAAATCAGATTGAGAGTAGCAAAATAGTATTTTAGAACTAAGTAAATAAATTTAAAATAATGATTCATATAATACTGAAGCCTGTGCGATTTCTTTTTTTCAAGAAACTGAAACAGATTGAAACAATTTCAAAAGAAATTGTTTATTATATTGACTTAGCATACCTACTCTGTCTTCTTGCCAAAATGTATTGTATAGGGAAATGGGGGGGGGGGGGGAAGAAAGAAATGGAGGACTGACTTACAGAATTTGCAATATTATAATTTGAAAAATATTAACTAATGTGCAGGCATGGGGATGGATTTTGGCATGTGTGTTGACCCAACGCTATGGGTTCAGCACAGTCTAAGTAGCTCAAGAGAATCACTGTGGCTCTGGAGGGGAAAACATTCCCTCCCTCTTTGTGTAAAGGGAAGTGGTGTACCCATCCAACAGATATAACTCACAAGTGACTGACTTACAAGCAATGCACGTATATGAAACCCAACAAAGTAATATCTTGTATTAAGAAAATTGCATTTGTTTTGCAATAGAAATGAATAACAAATCAAAATGTTCAAGATGACTAAACATTAAAATCAACAAATAAAACATGCATAATTTATATGAGACACTGTTCAGATGAAAATGATAATCTACTAAACATAGATAATTCACTGCATTATTTTATTATTTGGTTTGATTTTATATAATAAGAACCCAGACTACAGCCACAGATCCAAATTACTGATAACTAGCTTGAGTTGTTTCAGCTCACGCATGGACTGTCAATGTGTCTCTCAACTCATTTCACACTTGACCTCCTGGAGGGCAGTGGAGCTATATACAAATGTACACTATTCTTTCTGGTCGCTGACTTTGTTAAAAAGGAAAAAATGCATCAGAAAATCTATATTGAATTAATACCCGAACAGAAAAACCTTATCTCTGAAAGTCTTAAAAAAAGGAAGAACGGAAATAAATTCATGAATTGAAAGCTCTGCCCAGCTAAAGAGTTATAATGCCTCGTAAGAGTAGCACTCCGATGCATTAATAGTGGAGGCAGGAGCTCAGTTTAACTATCGCTGCAGCTTAAGGTACACAATTACATTCTTCAGCGTCGACATTTTCACCTTGATAAGCATAATAATGCCATGCAGATGCAGACTAAAACCCATAATTTCAGCACTCTGCTTCTACTCACGTTGATTATAATAAGGTACGGCACTGAAGCATGCACGATCCTACATTTAATTGTCAGCATAGCCCTTCATTTAAACAAGAAGTTAGTTAACAGTATGCCTTCTGCAGGGAATGTGGGAGGCATCTCAAATAGCTGTGGCTAAACAGAGAATGTTAAATGCACCAGTAAAAACGTGCAAAAAGCTGGTGATGGCTTAAATTCACCTCCAGTTTCTCTGTGGGTGTCAATGCAAATTGAAAACAAAATATGATATGTTTATATTTGCAAGAAAGGGCCTGCTTTTTTTCTTTCCTTTTTTTTTTAAACTAGGAAAAGTTTCTCTGCAGTTAGCTTTACAGCACTATAAAGCAGTAAGCCAGATGATGACAGTGAAGGACAGATTCTGGTATGTATAGCAAGAAGTGAAAAATACCTGAACATAAGAAAAATAAACATACGTAAGTTTGAAAAGTGAATATCTAATATTAAAATTAAACATAGGAAAATCACACAAGACAAGAATGTTGTACATTGCCTTTTGATGACTAAGTCACTTCTGGGAGGAAGAGAAAAACAACATATAGCAAATAGAAAACTTGATTTAAACTAGGACAATAGTCATATACATATATATTTCATTCATACATATATGTATGTATGTGAATCTATTGATTGAAAAATATCTAGCTGATAAAAAGTGGATATCAACAATACAAAAAATTCTATCTGGAAGATAGAATTTCGTGGACCTTTTAACCTGTGCTGTATTGTTGCTTGATTCTTGAAGAGTAGTAGTTTGAAAATAAAACCACACCCAAAACATCAGAATAGCATCGTTTACAACCACCACATAATTCTCTCTTACGTTGCCATAATGCCTTGATAATATATTTTAATGCCTTCTGATCATACGAAAAGGAGAGAAGGCTCTCGAAAAGACATCATTTTGAAAAGGAAGGTTTTTTGCCCTGGCTTATTAAATGCCACGTTATGCTTTCTAGGCGTAATTAACACTCAAGCACTATTTGTTACGTGCACTTTGTCAGACAACATATCCCAAGAGTTGCAGAAGTTCAGTGGCTCGTAGTTTTCTCACTCCAAATCGAGATTTACCTCGCGATTGCCAGTGGAAGGACAGCATATGTCAAACGCAGAGCTGAGAAGCTGGTGGAAGGTCTGGCAAGAGGTCGGGTAGGTTCTGTGGCTGGCTCACATCGGACCACGTCTTCTGTTAACTGAAGTTAATGGCAGCCCCAAACTTGGTTCATCAGCATCTGGCACTGGACGGACTGGTTTATTGTGTTGGAAATTTCATGGTGTTGCTGTTCTGTTCTCTATCAGAAAGTAAAAAGAAAAATGTAGACTCTCTGGGATATCCAGCTAGTCTGACAAGACGCCTCTTCATTGGTTTAGCAGCAAAGCTATAAATTACTGTGCTGGGTTATATATAATATAAGACTATGCAGAAGTAGCTAGAATAACTTAATTAGCCTATGAGCTTATAGTAAATACAGACTTCAACGCAACTACTGTAGCAGATTTATGCACACTTTTTGCCTATTTATTTCTAACTCAGTCTCAAACCTAACGGGGTATAATACTTTCAGGTCAAATCTCTGCCTTAGATTATGACGGATGCAATTCATAAACTTGCAATCAGTTGAGGTTTCGTTAAAATGACTCTTTTTATCCTTTTATATAAATGAAACAGGAACTCACCAGCTTCAGTTAAGTTTTGCAGACTAGCAAGCCAATAGGTAGACTTGGGAGGAAATGCCTTTGTAACAGCTCGTGAAATGGATGAGGTGCTGAGGAGCGCTGTACGGTGTTCGGAGGCAGATGGACCATGGACTCGGCATTGCAGAGAGAAGCTTTGTTCTCCCGTGTCCCGTCTGTTCCTTGTTCACATTTCGTCAGAGGAGCCCAAGAGTTTCTGTTAGTCACGTTAGTTATTAGTGGCACTGCAACTGGAAGCGGTGGCACAGGCCATCACTCTTTTTCTTCAGCTACCACCCCTACTCCCGTGGTAGGAATGCTGTGCTGCTGGCCACATGGAAAGGAACAAACTTAATGAGCTTTTACAGAGATGCTACACTACGTAGCACTAGATATCGTCAATAAAAGACATTTGCCATAGTAAGTGGCTTGCAAGGTCCTTCCTCTGATGAATGTGCTGCTTGGTAGGCCGGAGTGCAGAGGTGGCAGCAGCACAAAGCAGCTGGATAGCAAAATATTCTAATGGAGAATAATACTACGTTGATGGTAGGGTTTGCAATTAATTTAAAAAGTGCACTATAAATTAAGTGCTCATAGTTTTGAAGTGAAGTGTAGTGCAATTCAAATGTTGGGTGCTGTAAACTCCTTGAGCTTTAATTAACCACTACATTCATTTAAAAAAAGAAAAAAAGAAAAGGAAAATAATACTTCTTTATGGGAGAAAACAGTTGAATGTGTTTAGATGAATCATTTAATATCTGTCAACAAATGATTACCAGATCTCAGAGGCAAAAATCATCTAATTGGCCCTTAGCTTTTAGAAGCATTTGAGTGATTGGGAGGATACTGTTACATAAATATTGTCACATATTATCTTATCTTCATAACTAAATTATATAGAATTTATATGACAAATTATATTGAAGCCATTTGTTATTCAGAATGCGAGGTGAAATGAGACAACAACTAATCCCCACAACAAACAGCGCTCTTTATACATTAATACTGATAAACTGAAGTAGTCAGGCTAAATTGCGCCTAGCCTTGCCTATATAAGCCAATTGGCACGTCTGAAGTTGTCCTGATTTACCTCGAGAGAGTTCCTTCAGTGATTTCATTACATCTACATTAATTTTGCAGCATGTTTTGTATTTCCATTGTGCTCAGAATTATTCAACGATGATGTTTACTACTTCATGTGAAGTCACCTTTCAAAACTAATGATAAAATTGATGTTGGAGGGGGAACACGTGTGACAACCTTCTCCTGAAAATCTTGCTAAGATTCCTTTGCAGGATGCTGTAAAATCAATAGAACACCATTATCATAATGCAACCATTTTCTGTGCATTCTTCCTGTGGCTGGTCGTCTCACTTTCCTGTTAGGATTGTATCCTCCTCCTCTGCTTCGCTGCTGCTCTGGCCACATTTTTCTGTGCTCTAATGTGGGTGAGATGAAACTGCCTTCTCCCAGGGCATATCTTCCTCTGTGGACTATAATGGAGCCTAAATAACTTGTCTGGGTTAGATCATCTGATGCAGAGGTTAACTCCAAGGTGACATGAGCCTTACAAATCATTATATAAAAACAGGTCATCTAGCATCCGACTAGTATCGTGGCGTAGTTTCTCACACCTATCAGAGTTTTTATTCAAGATCCTAAGGCTGCATTAGGTAGCAAAATTCTACTTTCTTTTATACCGTTCTTAGTTTTGCTTTCTGTCTTCCCCTTCTACATACAGATATAGGTCTTCATCTATAAATACACAAGTCCCATACAGAAAAATTATGTTCTTACAATACTTGGCGGGGGGAGGTGTTTTGGAAATACCACAATCACGAAAACGGTTCAAACTCTTGTTGTTTCAGGGTTTGCCCTCACAAGCCTAAAGTGACTTTTTTTTCAAATCTAGAACTAGTAGGTCAGATCCTGATGTCATTTAGACATACAACTTATATGAGATCAGTCTGAATTGCAGAGCCATATGTGGCATAGATATGTTAAATTTAGATGTGATATTCCCAAAAGGCTCCTTTATTGCTGTCTGTGTGCAGAAATTGGCCTAATTTTCTTCTCACTGGTTCCGCAGTAACAGAAGAGAATCTTCATCGACACTGGCATAATGCTTACATAAATAAGATCAGTACTAGGCTACCTGCCTCTCCTGTGTTATGAAGAAAACCAGATTGCATTTCTACTTGATTTTTAGAGAAAAAAAAAATGTCAAATTCAGAATCTACCATTTCTTCTTTTTGTCCAAAGATTAATTCCATACATTAAAGGCAGTGTCTCTGGATAACAGTTGATATTTGAGCTTATATGCGTTCTTGGAAGAAAGGGACCCATTTAGAACCGAGTCTTAATACTGAATCAGAAAATGGAAATCATAGATGTAATCTTTTGAACGCAAAGGTATAAACTAATATTTAAGATCAAATATAATCTAATTTGGATGTGCTTATATTGTCCATAATCATCTTCAAGTGAACTAGGAAAATTAATCAAAAATTTTATATAAATATTTATGAATATGTAAATACATGTTTGCTTGTTTCTAGGTCTTTTCGTTTTCCTCAGAGTATATAACTTGTTTTTAAATGGCTCTTGGTTTTTCCACATTATTATTTTCACATTCCTGCAAAAAATTACTTAACTATGATCCATTATATTCTAATGTGAATATAAATTCATGTATACACACAGAACACACTGTACCATCTGAAATTCATTTTTGTAGGGTAAAAAAAATCTACTACATGTTCAAAACAAAGTTAACATTCATTGTGGGGAAAAAAAAAAATCACTTGCTAATTTTGTTTTCCCAAAAGTATTTGGCGAGAGGTAAAATCGCATACAAGCAATAGCATCTGTTTATAAAATTTAGAAAACTTGACCTTATAACGTATTTTAGTTTTAGAAAGAAAGTGAGAGAACATACTGTTTTTGAAAAATTGTGAGATTACTGAGAGTCCCACTGGCAAAATTAAGGGATTGCTAATGAAATACAACGTGCTGCCTGCCTTTTCTGCTGGTTCAGGTCTGTATCCTGGTGTTTAGGACTGGGAGCAAAGCAGCGATACCAGTAATAAGTGGCACCAGTTACAAGTCACATTCCTGTATTATCTGTCCCTGGTTTTCCTTAATACATTTAATTTGCAAGTTCCACCCCCGATACGGATAAGGCTATCTATCTGGAATGAAAGTAAGTCTGGTTTTGAGGGTTATGCGGTTAATGGCTATTTGCATACAATAGGCTGACTTGAGCCACCACTGGTATAAGTCCTGGTCCAAGCATCAGGCTGGGGCTCCTTCCAACCAACATTTTTATGATTCTTCCTTAGTTTCTCATGAGTTCAGCTCATCGTGAGAGAAGGTGCCATAAAAGCAACAGCAATACCGTAACTGCTAATATGACAGGAATAGATATAGATGCATATTTCACTTTCCCACTGCTGAACAGCTTGTGTAGATGTCAGAATCAGAGGTTCAACAGTTCTGGATTTTCTACTATAGCTAACACTAGAAAACACAGTAAAATGGGAAAGTTAGAAACACGCTGATGCTGGTTTCAAAATAAATATTGTACTCAAAGTGTATCATAAATATAAAATCCCACAACATCGAGTTCCTGAAAAATAATCAATAACATTTCCTTCTCAAAACGTTGTAAAACAAATCACAAACATCAAAGCATTCTACACTGAAGAAAAACAGGTCAACTGCAATAGTGTTGCAATATGTAATAAATTCAGTGAGGTATCTTAATGCCTTTTTTTATAGAGTCAGTACTGTCTTAATCCAAAAGAAATGTCGTGAAATGAATGTTCGTCATTGCCTCCCAAACCCCACTGGGCACTTGATATGCAGTTCATAATTTTCTAGAGCAGAAGGGATAAAATCAAAACCGAAGTGAGTCACAAATCTTAATTGAATTTTTTTAATAGCATAATTTTCAACAGCAATTATTTCATGCTTTCAAATTAATTTGAATATAGTTGAGTTTATATTTCTACTTTAACCCTCTTTACATTCATTTTTTGGGCACATTTGTAATGTTGGTACAAGTATACCAAAAAGATGTGAGCATGGGTTTGGGTTTTTTTTTCCTTATTAGCTGTTTAATTTTTTTATTTTTGCATCTATCAATAAATATGCCAAAGCTGCTATTATGCTAATTCAGAACAGTGTTTTTTTCTCTGGGTTATTTTGATAAGGAGAAAAATGTTAACCAACTGTTGTTGTAGGAGGAGGAAAAATAAAAAAGCGTCATATGAATATTAAATAATTTTTCTACTGACTGAATTCCGAGTATTGTTTAACTGAGTCAAAGATGTTTGTGTCTACTTTCAGATGTGGGCATGATGCAGAGTATTGTTGAGAGAATGAACTCCTAGTACAAGTGCCTTGGGTCCATAGAGAGTTGAGAACACTCTTCCAATCTTTATGACAGCATCTTTAGTAGTAGTTTTATATACCGCCAAAAAAATATTTCTGAAGAAAATTCAATTTGATCTTCTTATAAAATTTTCATATCACCATATAATAGAGGCACAGAGAACAATATTCATTTCACCCGAGAAAATTGCCACATGTGTTAGTGCATTTCAGCTAGTCTGTTGAACTTCCCATATGAGTACATAAAATGAAAAAAAGAGATATTTAAGGTAAGATTCAGCACATCCACACCCTAAAAAAGTCTTCAATGACTATAAATTAATTTGAGGATGACAAGCTCAGCTCTAATGTCTGCAGTGCAGGCAGCTAAGCTTAGGTGAGATTAATTCATCCTCACGACACAAATTTTGCCCGTAAGTCTTTGGATCGCTTTGATTTGGATGATCGCTTTTACTGAATGTGGAGACTTGAAAGCATGATTGCCCTTAAAATGGGTGCATATGCAACTATGTATTGCTAAAACACGTAGCAATGGGTTGGGGCAAGCGTAATACCAGGATACTTTAATATGCTCCCCCCAGGCCGGCAGGCACCTTCCTGGGAACATACCAACCCTCAGCCTTGGTGAGCGGCCACCTCCTTAGCATTAATCTTTCTCGTCATGTCTGTACCTTTTTTCTCCCAATCTTTGATGTTTTCATGTCTTTGTTTTAAACTGTGACTAACCATAATCAAATCAGAAACTTGCCTCCGTGTTCTTTCTCTCCAATGTACTTTCATTAAAACCGCAGCACGTGGAACTGACTTTGGGACAGAAGAAGGAAGAATCTGTAAAGTGTCCTTATTTCAGCATTTGTTTTACCTTGAGAAATGCATTTTGTCGAATCAATTGTTCTATACAGACCTCAGGATTCTGAGGTTTCCTCTTTCTCTTCTAACTTCTCCAAACATTGCTGCTGTCTCAGTCTGCATAGAAATGAAATAGTGTCTGTTTAGTTATTTCCCCTATAACATTAATTTTGGATATTCTAAACCTTGGCCTATTGTAATACATCTGAGCTCTTTGACCTAGTTTCCTGTTTATTGCAGCTTAATTATTACACTGCTCACTAACCAGACAGTTAACATGGTTTCAATTCAATTTTTCCGATATTAAGATTGCTTGCAACAGAATTAAGCTAAAATTAAATTGTAGTAACTCAATTTTTGCTTCTAGTCATTTGGGAGGGGGGTTTTTGATAATTCATTAAGAATTAAATTATGTTTGTTTGTTCAAAACATCCCACTGGCCTTTAATATCTTGAAAGATATTAATAATTTAATATCTTACCCTCACCTCCAGAGAATGACTCCTTATTTTATGTGAATTTCTCCTACTATTTGCTAAACCCTGGAAGATACAATCATTTTCTTCTGCCTATTTTTTCTCTCAATTCCAGTCAAGGAAGCTGAATTTTGGTTTTGGAGAAGGGACTTATGCTAAATTACTATCACAGAAACGCAATGTGCACAGTAGTAACTGACAAATCTTGGAAGAATTTGGATAAATCAGATATTCAGGCTTTGCCTCGATGGTTTTTCTTTTAATGAACCCAATTCTCAGATATTTCAACCCTCCGTGTCAAAGGCTTTTGGCCTCTGCTTCAGTTTATTAGTTATTTATGAAATTTGGATAAAGATGTATGTTCAGACTTTAAAACAGGTTGAGGTTAAGACTGTTTGATACAGTCCTTGTCATTCAGTTGTTGTTTGGTTTTGTGGTGTTGGGTTTTTTTTTTTCAAAAAGCACAATTTGTCAGATATTACTCAGGGATTGAGACAGAAGGATGTTCAGGAATATATAATGTGTGTATCCAGTCCTTTCTATTTTTGTAGAATTATTTTATTTAACACTTATCATCTTGTCATAGTCAGAGCTATGAAAACATTTTTATTTCTTCCTAATAGTTGTTCTTGATTTTCCTTTCTTTTGTTCCATTTTTGTTCTGTTGTCTTTGTGTCCTCAGTGCCTTGCCTTGCCTTCCCCTCCATCTCCTTGTTTGATTTTTCTTTCAATCAGCTACATTTCTCCCATGGCCTTGTGGAAAGCACTCTTTATCCTATACTAAGATTTGCTTTTTAGCCTTTCAACATAAGCATTCGCTTCAACTTGCACATAGGCACTGTCACTTACTCTTCTTTTTTCATACCAACAAATATTTAAATGGTCACCATCCATTTATGCAGACACTTAGACACTTGCTACCATCCTCACATATTCACTGGGAGAGCAAAATGCTTCCTTATTTTCCTACTTGAGAACAGAAAAAGGTTGCTAAGTTGGTCCTTATCCTGGGACAAAGGTACTTGCTAGGGCTCCCTGTGCCCAAGTTGCTGTCGGATGCTCAGGGCAGAAATGCCAGTTTAGGACCAGTCTGACTTCTTCCTTCTCCTGGAGTTCACCACAAAGCCCATCCACCGCAGTCAAGTCTGCCAGGCCAGTTTAGCGTGACACATGCTGTTACTGCCAGGTTTTCTCTTAAGAAACCGGCGGCATATGAGGTATGAATTTGTTTCTCCAGTTGTGTTGGAAGATCAATAAATTACAGTAGAGGTGCTGTAGGGGGTCAGTAACATCTTAAACTGGCATAGCTGTTTCTTCTATAGTGTAATAAAACTTTGATGAGGAAGAATTCCAGTTGTAAATGGCCTATTCAAGATAAAGGAGAAAAACAGAGCTTTTTAAAATACATAAGTTCAAAAGGTAGGCATATTTTATTTTGGTAAGAATTGAAAAAGAGCTGGCACCTTCCTCTTCTCTTTTTGCATTATTATGCCTATAATTTAAATACTAGTTTGACCGATCGTTTACCTATTATTCCTGACCTCCAACTACAAAAAGGCCCTTCAGAAAATGGAAGTCCTACTACATCAGACACTTACATTTAAAACACAAGAAAATACATAGATACACCCACTTTCTAATGCAGCTTTTCGGACTTAAAACAATTACTCGCTAAAGGAGAAATATTTACATGTACTACAAAGAAAAAGTTTATGAACAGTTTGATTTAGCAAAGCTGAAATAATGTACGGCATGACACGTATATGATCAAAAGTTGTTGTAGAAGGCATAACGTAGCAGCAAAAGTAAAAACTCATCAGGCTATATGCAGCTGCTTCTTTTCCTGTATAGTGCCCCATATTTTTTCCAGGACCAACCAGCACTCTCCCACCACCATCCCCTGCATCTTCCTTCTTTTCCCTACAGCCCTCCCTCTACCTACCCCCATATTTCACTTTTCTCCTGACATATGTATTAACGCCTGCAAGCAATTTTCACTTTAGATTTGTTAACAAGCACTTATCAGCTCTCTCTGGAGAAGGAGAAGCAGTGCCGTCATTCACTATACTGCTGGATAGGAGAACTGCAGGTAGTTTAAGAGAACAAACCTAAGATACGAAGTCACAGTACCTGCTGTACTTAGAGGCAATACTGGCTAACTCTTATTTGGCTTGCTGAGCAGAAGGTAGCGGCCAGCTTGCTTGTTGCAGGTACACCGGGTTGCCGTACACCAGCTGGAACAATCCCTAAGAAAGTAAATAATCGTGTCTGTAAGGTTATTTCAGAACTTTAAACGCTAAGATTTAAAATCTCTCCTGTGAGCACAGATGGAAACAATGCTGTCACTGCAAAGGTTGCCATTAGAAACAGATTGAGCCCGATAATCAGACTGGACTACTAATGGCTACAAGTACACTTTGCCTAACCAGTACTGGCAGAATGCTTTCCTTACAGTGATAAATATACAAGCTGTGACTTGCATTTAATTTTCAACCTTGGCAGGCTAAAATAGTCTGTTAATGAATGAAGACATCTTTAAGCATGCGGTTGTATGCCAACAGCAGTTGGTAATCCTCCATACCCATCTTATTTCATTCCATTTACAATTCCACTTGTAATCAAGCAACGAATAAACTACTGATGCTTGGCCAGCAATACCCACATGACCTTAGAAAGTGTTTGAAATCTGCAAAAAAGAAAAATATGCTTGTCACTGGTATTGCTTACATTTTCACTTCAGCGTGCAGACAAGCAGTGCATTTGAAAGTCATTCTGAAAATAAACTGCAGCAAACTCAATCAAAACTTTTATTATTAAACATGACGTACAAAAAAAGCCTTTTGGAACTGGCTATTAAGAGTAACATTCAGCATGAGATGTTTCTGATATAGCATATAACAGAGTACATAAAAAACAATAACATAATTTCAGTAAAAGCCAGAGATTTATTTTATCATGATATTGCCACTAAAGAGGCTGAATTCCACAGAAAGCTGGAAACCTTTGGTTGTATAATTCTCAATATTAAAAACTGTTTTTCTTATTTTGTCTTAAGGAGAAAACAAATCAGAGCAAATAAAGATACACTAAATTTCAGTACTCAGTCACCCTCTGCATAATATACTTTCTCTTTTCCTTAGGCATGTATAATCACTACAGGAAAAAATAAAAGTATTTCCTCATTCCTTCTTTTGCCTTGAAGGAACTGAGCTGCTGCCAGTCATTAAAAAGCCAGCTGTTTTCTGACTAGAGGAAATACTTTAGTAGTAATTACTGCTGCTTCTCATCTTACATCACAACTCAGTTTCAATACTTTTCTTATAATTTCTTTATTATTTCTCCCCCTTTACAATTCAGTCAATTAAATAATGAACAGTAAAGAATTATTGTTTTTCTAGCTCTCTATGATCTCCTTCGGAACTTCTACGACTCTACTGTGACCAAAGAACCGTCTTAAGTGATATTGCAAAGTTCACCTTACATTTGCATTGCAATACTTAGTTTAATTGAAATACTTGGAGTACCTAAAGAATTATGTTACAGAAAAGCATATAGCACACGAAGGGATCTCTTTCAACACACATCTGCCGCCTAGCAATGAGAAAATCTCCCCACCTCTTCAAACTTCAATGAAAGAGAAGACTTATGGCAAATCAACACTTAGTCCTTAAAAGTCAGTACTGCAGGGAACTTGTATACTTGCATTTCAAATTTGTTGTTTGGAAGTAGATTTTAATCTTTGTTATAAAAACACAATCTGGGCTAAGAATTTTTAAAACATCTTTATTGTAACAGACCACTTAGAGGCCATATAAGTCATATACATTCCATGAATTTGAAGTTTCATATACAATTTATCTGACGTTTATTGTGGTATAATACCGTATTTATCACTTCAAGATGAGCAACGTGTAAGTGGGTATGATCAAGTGTTTACTTAAGCTGTCAGATAAAATAATTAAGCCCACAGTGAAACAAAGAAGTCTACCAAACTGTTCACTAAATTACTCAATATATCACCGACTAACACTATTTTAACTGTAATATCTTCTAACTATTAGCAAGTAACTAATTACTATGTAATACCTAGAGTCAAAGGTAGTCTATATTCTAAAAAGTTTTTAGCATTCCTGGGTTTCATTGTTCTTGATTCTCTAGGCTAAGTAGAAAAAATAAATTAGTGTCTTGTCCATCTCTTACCAATACTTTCTTCAGATACATTGGGCGTGGGGGCGGTATTTGGATATGAAGTGTGGAGCAAAAGCAGCATCTGCGATTGCTCCCCTGTTCGGAGGTGGAGGTGTGCAGTGCCGATGGGTGCTGGCCGGGACGCCGGGACTCGCCAGGTCCCACTCTGACCTCTGCTGCTCAGCTCCGGGCTGCTAGGAGCAGCAGAGTGACACTAATGCAGGCTCCAGCGCTTCGGCGTTTGGCAATTTCACTTTGCTGCTCCATTTCTCTCCTCCACCCACCCAGCTACTCTGCTCCCAGCCAGCCGCCGCAGCCGCAAAAGGAACAAGACCTCTGAAGTGCTATCCCCACGGCGCTTCCAGAGACCTCGTTACCGTCACACTTTGATGCACAATTTGACGCCTCTGGAGGTAGGGGAGAGGTGAAAAAGCCTCAGGCGTAGGCACAACAGGTAGGAGGGTGATATATATCCTGCAAGCTACTTGATGAAAATCAGCAAAAGCATGGGAAACTAAGCTAAAAATAAAAATTGTGGATAAACCAGAACTATGATTTATGCAAACCCAAACTGAACTATTTTTAAAGGCCACAGTCAGTTCAGAAAAGAGCCGCTAGTGCCTACATCTGTCCTTGGTTCATGAGCTTCAGCAAATCTGAACAGATTTCTTACCTGCTAGATGTTTGTTTCTCCCCTCTGCAGTCTCACAGCAAGGATCAGTTTTTGCCCAACTTCTTTCTCTTCCCAATTGTCTTTCAGATGAAAAGACACAGAATCAGTAAAAAGACCACTAGTTTTATTTCCCCCACTCTTTCTCACTTGCCAGCAAAATTTGTAAATTTTCCAAAAACATACTTTAATATTTTCTGTAGATGGATAGAGACCATTATGGATGAAGCTACCACTTCATCCACCAGATAGCTAACAGAATTAGGATCTTCATAACTTAATCTGCCCTGGATAACATTTCTGATCAGTCCTCACAATGGAAAATTTTGCCATAATTGGAAGTTTTGGCTTGATAAAGCAGTGTTTTTGTATCCAGCTGAAGAATAAGGTTCAGTGCCAAAGCAAGGAGCTCTCATAGCACTAGTCCCAGCTATAGGTAATGCCATTAGCTGTTAATCTGTTCAGAATTGTTTTTTGTAAAAATGAATGAGACAGAAAAGAAGGATTTTTTTTTTTCTCATTATGTCCAGATTCTTTCCTGTTTCTCTAAGCTAGGTATGAAATTTAGTAAATCCATTGATTCATTACACTGCTGAGAAGACACATTCTGCTGCATTCAACAACCCTTAACATTTTGGTCCAGATTCCTGGCAATCCTGAGGAGATACTGATGGAGGGAGAGAGAAGGAGAGAGGGAGAACTTGTTAGGAGGTAAAAAAATAATTAATTTGAATCAATAGGAATAAAAATAACAATGAAATTTTGGCAAATGTATCAGTTTAAGTGGGGGGTTCTAAGGAAATGTATATACCTCTAAATTTTTTTGGTGCATAGCTCTGACCGTGGCTGTGTAAATACAGTTTTGTTCTATCAAAGAGAAAGTTTGGAATTTGTTACTATATAGCTTCTGCAACTTACTGATAAAAAGCTGTCCATCAAAAGGGTTGGTGACGCAGACATATCATCTCACTGGCAAGCTATTAACAACACAGATTGATTTACATGAAGAGTGTAGAAAGATAGCTTATCTTTGTCCTGTAGAATTTTATACTGATTGAAAAAGTGAGGGGAGTTTGAAAAAGACTTTTGCCTTAAATTACCTTGAAACAAGTTTGAACTGTATCACTCAACCCAGGTTCTTCTTTACAGTCTTGCAGTGTTGACCTCAGTTGTATCAGTTAATCTCTTTGAACCTTTCTTCCTCTAAGAAAGGAAGAGAATAATGAAATCTATTTAATGTAAATTTTCAGGGCTCTTTTTAAGATTTAAAATTTTGGGTGTATATAACTGGTGTTAATAGCTACCTACACTGTGTTAGATATTAAGATAGACAAATCTTTTCTACAGTTCCAATAGCTAAGGTCCGAGGTGAATAAATCAAGGAGGCTGTGGAATTTCTATCAATCACAAGTGGTTTTAAAGAACAGATTAGACAAACATCTGTCCACACAGACAGGTATGGCTGATCCTACTTTTTGGCAGGAGAGTAGAGTAGATGATTTCCCAAGCTCTATTCCACTTTTTTGATTCTAAACTGTTGCTTTTGTGGCCTTTGTCCTAGGAGTGTAGCATCAATACATGGCTTCAGGTATTTCTGACCTTTTGGGTAAAAAGTATATTATGAAGTCAACATTCCTCAAGAAACAAATTTTTCTCTTAAGATGAATTTTTTCCCATGATTAGTCACAGCATCTTCTATGTTGCTTTTATAATGTACAGAGAGCCGTGAAACCTCAACTAATCTATCAGTTAAGAATGAGCTTTTCACATTGAATTATTGTCTTGATTTTTCTTTCTGAAAATCTACTAGCACTTTTGATATATGCTGTACGTGCACACTCCAAAATCAAATTTGGCAGGTTTTATCAAGTAAATATAAGAAGTGAAAGTGCTGAAATGAAATCAACATCATCCCCTCCATTTTCCTTTCTCCCCTACATATTTTCTACTATGTTTTTGTAGTAGAAATATAGTATAGATGCCCTTTAAAATGCAAATGACATTGCTTTTGACAACAAAAGCTTTGTATCATGGCTTAAGTTTAGGTTGGAAAACAACAAAAACTGCAAATTGTACAGGGCACTCACAAGGAAAAGCAGTTTTAGTGAGAGTCAGGGTATTCTCAGTTATCATAAAGAAAGTATTCAGCATCAATTTACAGAAATATTTGTTTATTTACATCATTAACAACTGCCATAATTTGGAGCTGCTAGAATGTCTTCTCAGATAAATATTCCATTCGGAGATCTTATTGTAAATGGGATCCCAAAATGTATTTGCTGACTGAATGATAAAAGTATGTTTAGGAGGAACATAGTCACAATGGGAGAATTAACCTCAAACTGACATAATTTTCATTTAACAAAAAATTTGTCATTATTTCTATTTTATCTTTCACTTGGTACATGAACGTGAAAAGAGGAAACCTGCCGAGCATTCAAATATTTAACAAAGAAAAGTGATGGAACACCCAAGCTGTCTATCAAGGTCTGATGATTTTCAGAAGTAGAAGATAATATCTAGGTTAGAAGAAAGTGGAAAGTTATTGAGAAACACTTTGTGATTTCTATTTTCCATGAATCTTGGATGGGTAAGCATTTCAGACATAGATCCCATTTTTTTAATTACTTTTTTTTTTTAGCTTAGCTGCTAAGCAATTTTGAATAAAAATACAGATCATTCAAACAAACAAACAAAAATTAAAAAAAGCTGGTATTGAAGCTAAACCTGATACCAAGTATAGTTTTTGGGTTCTCACAGTGCTTATGTCCAGTCAAGCATACTTTTTTAAGAGAATTCACTCACTCCCTAAACGTCCATTTTGACAATGTCTATCAGGATAGGACACTATTGAGAAAGACAGGCATCTAGGGTACTCCCTTTGGTTTACCTGGGGGCCATGATATCTGTAGGTGCTGGCTCCAGTAAGGGTTCACACATGCTTAAAACTTAAACAAAACAACTGCTTTTTGGTTGTGTAGCTACCTAGTCATCTACATTCTTGCTTTGGCTTGGAGGTTTCTCACATATTGCAGGAGAAGAATTAAATCTTTAACAGTAGGATTACAGTAGGATTCACAAAAATTCAGTGCACGTGCTTAAGGGAACAATTAGAAATTGTGATGGTGGAAAACTGTGCCTCAAATATGGATCCCATCAGAGGCAGACCCCTCTCCCTAGTTAGGATTCACAGGGCGACTGCCTATTGCAGCAAAAGCAAGGTGACTTAACTTACCTGGACTATTTTTACTCACACACAGGCTGACCCATTTAGAACTAGGCAGCTTTCTAGTTAATTTATTTCCAAGCCTATGCCCTGAGCTTGAGTGTAAGAGACCTGAGTTCACTCTCTTCTCTGCTTGGGAAGATCTGAATTCTTACCTTCCAGGAGAATATCCCATAAGATATTCATGAGGGAGGAAAATATTTCCCCCCTCCCATTTCAGCCTGAAAGCTGTTCCACTTTGCAATAACTAATTAAATATTCAATGCACCAAAAAAAGACTAAACTTGAGAGCAATTCCTTAGCCAAGGGCTATAGGTACCCCCCTTAAGACGAAGAACCACGAATCCAGTTCTTGCTCCACTGAAATCCTTGACTCGATAATCAGGGAAACAAGAACTAAAATATTTGCTCTCAAGAGAGTGAACTACTCTACACAAAGTGAACAAAATAGGACACATCCTACTTCCCTAGCCAGTATAGTAGTTATTTTAGAGATATGCATTAAACGTTTTGTTGAATCTCTTCATGCAAAACTAAGAATTGACAGTGGGACTCCGGCAAGTAGATGGAATAACCATAGAGCAGGGCCACCACTGGCTTTGTATCAAAGCCAGTCTAATCAATGTACTCTGAGATTGAATAATATATTGAGACATACAAGCAGGAAAAGCAGTAGTCCTTACTGTGAAGACCAAGGCGCTTCTGCCTAAACGCAGCATATTTACCCATTTACTTAGAAAAATGGGCTTGCAATATAAAGATGGTTATATCATTTAGAAAATGAATTATTTCACTACTTAAATAAATTATTTAGGGGGTTGGACGTTCCAAACCTTAAGGGCTATTGTTTGCTTAGAGCAAAGTAACATAGAATGTTTAATTCTTTTATTCTATAGCATTAATAACTCAGTGATAATAATTAATGTAGAAATATGCCTATCCTTATAAGCCTGAAAGGATAAAGTGATTTGTTAATTGGTTAACTATAGTAATGATTAATAATAAATAAAGGCAGTCATATTTCTTTCCTAGGGATATCATATCAGTCCTTTTAGCAATTTATAATGGACTGCTGGGTCACTTGTTCTAATTAGTAGGTTGAGACACTCTTATTAAACATGTACTAAATAAAACCAAATTTTATTATAAGACGATATATACTTTATATAGCATATACCATGAGAAACATTTCCAACAGTAGAATACAGAAAACAGATTATTCTCTCAGTGGTACTTAAAAATCTAATTGACTGGGAAAACCACAGAATTTTATAGCATTGTAGCCATTTGTACCAAGAAGCTATTCTTGCTCCTGTGGTTACTATTATATTTTTAAACTAAAAGAGCTTAACAAATCATGGATGATCAGGAAAGCTATACAGCACTACATGTATAGTACAGAAATTTCATTGTTGTAAGTAAAAGTCTGTGGCCAAATCTTAAAAGATAGGAATATTTTTTTTGACACCCCAAGGAAGTCATGAGAGTAACCCAGAGTCTCCCGGGTGTATGGGGTCCTACTAAAGAAACACCTTTTTGCTGGCATGTTTTGGCACCAAGAAACTCCCGGCGTGGGCCATGCCTAACCTGCTTGTGTATTACAGACCAGTTTTGTGGATACATTTGTAGTGTTAAGTTGTCAGAGTCTGATATTAGGATGAATATGACACTACTCTTCATATTGGAATAGTTGAACATGATGTCCAAGTTGATTGACATGTGTGTCATCTTGACTGCAGCCTCCCACAGTGAAATGAAGGAGCCATAAAGGAGGAAGAGGAGAGAGAAAGAGAAGAAAAGAGGAGGGGGGAAGAAAAGAGAACCCTTTACTTAGGGGTTAATTTTTAGCTAAAATGCTGAAAAATGCAAAAGAGCCTGTGGCAAGAAGAAATCGCACATAACTACAAGGATAAGAGGTTGGTCTTTCTAGTGGTTGGATTCTTCTGAGCTACCTTTAACTATTACTATTGGGGGATTTATCTATATGACAGAAAAGTGACTGACTACCTGACAATGGATTTTTTGGGGGGCTTGGACAAAAAAAATTTAAGAGCTTATCCAGGAGAAGAAGGGAATGATTAACTACTGCACCAGCTACTCTACAATTGTAGCAGAAGTAGTGGTTTAAAAGTATTCTTATTCTCAGCTTTGGTGGATTATTCAGTTTTGCCAAATGGTTTTGTAAGTGTGTTTTGCTTTTACCCCTGATTTTTTTCTTTTATAAAGGTTGCTTGTGAGTGGGAAAGTATTGACTTTTCTTGAATGCTCCACTGGAATGAGTTTCTAGATCTGGGAAAAAGAGGGCAGTTTAAATTTTGTATTCTTCTCTACAGAGTTAAGGGAAAGCTATTGTAGAAGGGACCTTACAATTTCAACATTTAGAGATTGTCATCTTCAATCTTAATTAGTTTCTATAAACAAGGGTATATTAAATTCATGCCCTTAGTTCTGTATAAGTATGATGCTGAATTGTAAGTTCTAAATCTTTTTTCTTTTTGATTGATAGAAATTAATTTTAGTTTTCAACCGAAAATTAGTTTTGTCACACTTATGTTTGATTAACTGATTTATGGTTCACTGTTAATGCTGTAACGTGACACATGACATCGTTTAAATGTGGCTTGATCATTTAAGACTTCTTTGTGAAGGTGCTGAACATAATCCCAATGCAACAAAACATCTGACCATGAAAACAAAACCACTTTTAAATAAGGAAGAAAACTACTTTTTGAAGGCTACTTAACACCAGAAAACATGGAAACAATCCCTCTCCTCAACAAACAACACTAATACCTGCTTGTTTTAATAGAAATCTAACAATATGTTTTAAACTGAAATGAATGCTCAGGAATTTCAGGAGTTAAACTCTACTGATTTTTTTTTTATAAACTTTTTTTCATATATTGCCATATTTTATTCTTTGTTTCTCCAGAAACCTGTTACCCAGAAGTAGCAATGTTGAAGCCAACACTGGAGTTGTACAAGATTGAAATACAGATCTTGTGGAGATTTGAGGAGGACAGAGGGCTTCTATTTTATAAAGTAGCTTTCTGAATTTTCTTTAAATGATATATATCAACTTGTTTAAATGAACAGGTTTTAAATATGAAAGTGTTGTTTTGCCCCCTCGCCCCCTGTATTTCTCACAGGGTTGACTAATAAGTTATGAGTGATTTAGAGTTTACTTGATAAAAAAATCAACCTTAAAAGAGAAAGAATAAGTTGTTTCTAAATAAGAACTGTAGCTAATTAAATATACGTAATTTCATTCTTTCATTTTCTTTGGCAAAGCTTCGCAAGACTTAATATTACTTTAATCAGTATATTCAAAATGAAGCAATAAAAATTGAAATTAGGTTTGAAAAATGGAAATTAAGCAAACACTTGCAAAGAATTCTGGTTTTTTGTCAGAATGCCAAAGCAGAATTATGAGTCAACTTTATGAAATTTATTAGAGAATTAGTACAGTTACATGAAAGAGAAAATACAAAATTTTGCTGGTTTAATTATATGCCCAATTTGGTGCTATTACAGTAGTTTTTCTTGATTAAAATTTTTAATGGGAACACTACATAGAAATATCTGGCATATTGACAGTTTGAAGAGTTGAATGAGCCAGCTATTGAGGCCACTAAAGAGCACTCTCATCTTAATCCTGAACACTTTGTTCTTTCTAATGGAAATGCATGTGAAACAGCTGCCTGTAAAAAAATACCATTGAAGGTAATTTCATCATTCACTGAATCACACCACAAACTCTTATATATAGTAAGGATTCATTTAGGATGTTCATGCAACAATGCAATGATCTGTAAGAAAACCTTTCAGTTTTGTGTGGCTGTTTCTTCAACTATTTTTTAATCTATTGATAGCAATAGGGTTGGTTTTTTTTCATTCATTTTAGCAATATTTGTCTTTGATCTTTGTACCCCAGATTGTCATAACTGAGCAAAATTAACAATATTACATGGCAAAATTGTAGTTGAAATGCTTTTTCAACTGTAGTTTGCTTAATTATAAAACTTAATAGTGTGAACATTTTTAGACATCTACATCTTCTGAAAAGTGAATGTCAAATATCCCTGTTAGGCTTTTATGCAAGTAAACCTTTTCCTTAGCTTCTCAGAAAAAATTCTCATTTCTCTAAATCCATGATATTTTTGACTGTTAAGCAGAAGTCTGCAATTGCGCTTCATAGCTTAAATGCACCTAAGAAGTCTTTGGAGGCGTTCTCTGAGGGTATTAATTTTAGGTGCGGCTCCTACCCGAGCGTTGTTCCATGCCCGATGCCAAAACACTGCAACTGGAAGCAGTGTTTTTCCTTATTAAACTCTGCAGGCAAGCTAACAAGAAACCTTGGCCCTATTTCAGGTGTTAGAAGATCTAAAAAAAGGTGATGGAATAACAAAAGAGCATTTTGAGTTCTGTTGGGGCAAAGGCTGCTACTATCCCAACACAGTGAATTAAGGAGAGGAATATTCACATTTGCCATTGGGACAAATTGGACTAGTAAGGAACTGGAGTGCATAAGAGGAGATGATAAAAGGCCTCAGTTTACTTTGATGGAAGTGTTACATCTTATTACAAAGATTTTTTTTCTTCCCCTTCCTTTTTTTCCCCTTCAAAAGCAAAGCTAAAACAGCCTGTATATCCCGCAGGATGCAGCTGCTGTGGAGATCTGTAAAAATTCATGCACAATTGGTGTGTAATTACAAGTAATCTCATTAAGAAGTGGATAGACAAGGGTACTGACTTGAGTTTAAATCCAGAAATCCAAAACCTAGCAGAGATACTCCTGAGCAGCACTTCACACCTGTTCTTCACATATTTAAATCACAGATAAACAGCGTTTGCCAAACATTCCCAGGTTCAGTTCCCCCAATGAATAGTGAAGGATCCTATTTGGCTGCTACTTGTGGGACAATAATGAAGGCTATAAAGGAAAGGAAAGCATTCAGAGACAGAGAACTACAGGTCACTCCTTGCTGGGGCATAAACCACAATGTTTTGTCAGACTTAAAAGTTCACACACCTACTTAGAGGATCAACTCCAAAGCAGAGGTCTTCTCCTGATAGATGTCCTCTCTGTGACTCCCTGTTGAGTTACAAGAAAAGTTATCATCAGACTCATCAGGCAAAGTAAACTTGGAGGGTGTATGCATATTGTATTCTCTCTCACTCTCATGTCTTTTTTCCCCGGTTCATTAATTCTGCATATATAAACCCAAACTCATTTATGTCTATTACACTGACATACAGAGGCCCATCTAATAATCTGTTCTTTTTTGCTCTTCTGAAGTCTATATCATTATCACTTTTCCCCACATTATCCTTATTTCAGATAATTTTCTAAGCAGCATTTTTTATCTTTTCTCTTCCCAGATCCACTTCAGTCCTCTCTCTTTATCCGTATGGGTATTTTCAACATTTCCCAGCTAACTATCCACTCCAAAATAGTAATATGCTGCTCCTGCTCTTCCACAGATGTTAAGGACGACTGGACTAAGCGGTGATTCCTGCAGCTCTCTGCTAGCTACAGTACTTTTTGGTCATTACCCTTTACTTGTCATTGCCTAATGGCAGAGTTCTCATCCAAGATAATTTTTGAATTATGTTTTCACTTAAGAAATGCTGCATCAAGTGGCTTATCAAAGATCATGTGCATTGCGTGCAGCTCATATTCTTTGCCAACTAATGTTTAATTCTCTTTGAAAAGAGAAGTGCCCACCACACACAGGCACCGCACACCCGCAGGCATATTTATCCCACCTGCACTCCGACCCAGATGGATTTTGCTGTGCTGGGATCAGGGAGCTGGCGCCAGTCGCTGACGCTGTAATGTGGAGCAGCAGTGAAGTAGAACAGAACTGATGCAAAAAAAAAGAAAAAACCCCATCCGTTCAGATTCTTTAGGCCTACTCCAGTGCTTTGACCCAAATAACCTGATCTGCAAATAGCAAATAACTTCTCCTGTGTTCTAAATCAAAGGGGAAAAATAAGCTATTTGGGTCAGAGCATGCAAAAAAAAGGCCTACCCAAATGACTAGTCTCTCCCAGACACTGGGGTGTGCGTATCTTGTGGATCTTTTTAATTTGCAATTTTCCCATGGCTCCAGACAGATGTGTCAAACAGAGCTGAACATTAAAAACATTACCTAAAGCCACAGTGATTTTTAATATCTTCTATTAATATATTTATTTTAAATACAACATTCTGTAAAACTAGCACGGTCTTCCTAAATGGTCTAAAGCATGTGGATGAAGGATTAAAAATAAAACCTTCGGCTTTATCTTGCAATTTCCACCCCATAGATTACTTTGGTGTTCACTTAGTATAATGACATTGTCTCTTTCCAAAGTGATCAGAAACATCCTGACTTCTCTCCAAATCCAGCTTCTGTTCACTCTGGTGCATTACTCATCACCCCCAATGGATTTTTTGAGGCTGTGCACAAGGGATGGTATTCAGAACGAAGAGCTTACAAGCATATTGCTTCAGTAGAATACAATCATTTATAAATTTCCTATTCATTAAGTTCTACATTCCCAAGAAACTTTAATACTAAATTTACACTCAGTTCCGAGGACTCAGCTGGATCTGTATCATAACTTATAATGGCACAGTGAGGAAATACCCCATTACTATAAACAATGAATTAAAGGTGCAAAAGGTCCTCAGAAACAACCAAAACTGAAAGCAGTCACCAATTATGTTTTTTAAAGGATCCTTCTGTATTTTTGGCCAACTTGGGAGCCATTTGCAGGAGAAAAATAATAGGTTTGATTATATCCAATGATGGAAATGATCTTTGAAAAGTTCCTGTTTTATACTAATTCTACTTTGTACACATCATTTGGGACTATGATAAAGGTTGTATAATTTTAGCATATGCAAATGTAATATAGCAAAAGAAATATATACTTTAAAACATTTGTTTGAATCTTGTTTGCTTCATTATCATAATTCAGAGTGTTCACAGAGATAAATGACAGCAAGAAGCATCCTTGCACATCCCAGAAACTGCTTTTATATAGTCGGCTATTATTCTGTTCAGGAGGAGAGACTGGGCTGGATATGAGTCATTTGGAGAACTGAAGAGAGCTTGAAAATTTATCTGTAAGTAAGCAGCTTTTCCAGGGAGAGGCAGTAGTCAGAGAGACATGTAGGGAATTCACCGAGGTTGGGAAATACAAGTGACTGGCCCAAGAAAGTCACTTCACAAAGATTATAATTTTCCCAGTGAACTGACTTGGGACAAACATTATAGCCATCCAAGTCCTCTCAATTAAATCCACTTGGGGGGCTCCTGCCCCCATCACAGACCTGCCAAAAAATTGATTTCTCTAACCGGTGATTAAATAGGTCTTACCCTGATCCCCCTGAACCAGATGTGATTTATTAAAAGACCAGCTGACTAAAGAAGTCGGTCTAGATACCAGCACAACATATGCCGGCAAAAGCTGTTATAAAAAGATAGTTCAAACAGCCTGGTCTCTCATGACGTGACAGTCTTCATACATCCCTATGAAGAATCCAAGCTTCACAGTGCCAGGACCAGGACCAGGACCCCAGTCCCCTCTCTCCAGACCCGTCTCCTGCAGAATAAAAGATGTCTTCGAGCCCCTTTACATATTCATTGGATGCCTGAAGAAATACAGGACTAGCAGCGCTTCCCCGAGTGCCTTTTTACAGTACCTGTGACATACAATACTGTGGCAGTAACACTTTCTACCGATGGTTTTCCATTTTCTTTTTTCCCCTGCATCTGATTGCTTGAATCAGAAGGCAAAGCAGTGTGTCACATGTTTTAAATAAGAGAATTCTATATACTAACTCACATTTTTCTTAAACATTAAAGACTAAGGCTGTTTACAGCAAGTCCTTAAGCAAAATTGAAAATAACAGCATGAGAAACATCACACCTGGTTGCTTAAATTGGATGAGAAAATTGTGTTGCCTGCATACATATATCTCTATAGTTATTTTAATCATCATAACATTATTAACTGTTTGGAGTACACTTTGCAAGAAAAATTTAGGAAATTTTAGATATCTCATTGTGAATTTTCATAATTATCTCTTAGCATCTAAAAGTATATATATCCCCCTCAAACTATTATCTGAATGTCAGTTCACTGACAAATAATCCAAAGGTGCCAGAGGTATTTCAATCACTGAAATAATTCAAAGCCAGCTGATACTCAGCTAACACTTAGAAACTGTTGCCCACCTATACGCTTGAAAACATCTTTGGAAATCCCTGAATAAAGTTTGTAATAATGCATATGTAAAAACAGAAACAGATTTCAAAAGACAAGGATATAGAACAGCAAGATCTGATGTTCTGTGGACATGTGATGATCTGTGGACCTAACATTATAATTTCCATTAATTACTAGGCAAAATCAGGACTAATCAGAATTCATTTTATATTCCTGGTATGAAGAAAAAAAAAATCAATAGTTAATAATCTATTTTATTTTTTAATACTAGGAATGTAACTTTCTATCCTGACATTCTGCGGTATACAGAATGTAAATCTCATTTGGGTTTTATTTTGCATCTATAACACTGTATTTTCTCAGCAATGTACATTTTAAAGTATTTTTGCACATTGGTATACATGCAGAAGTAGATCTGGCAATGACTACTGAAGTTAAAATTGCATAACATTTCATATACGAAACTGCTTTCAGATACCCATAAATTACTGAAAGTTTTACTTTTGGAGATTAAGCATTTTATAGAAAAAGCAGCCTTTAATTGAGTTGAAGTCCTAGTGAAGAGTTGAACTTAAATGCAGTTCTGCCTGTGATGGGACTTAAGCATGTTTTCAAATGTTTTCCTAATTGGAGCTTTAAACCCATGATTTAAATCAACTCCATAATGAATGCAGTCCCTTATATTTCATCCTACGTTTCAGTGGTCTGTGAAATACTTAGCCATCTATTCCTCTTGTGACATTTGGTGCCCTTGAGCAACTTACCGTTTGTGACCCAATTCCTTCAGACTGTAAAATGGATAGCATAGGAAGTATAAATTTTTCCGTAGTATGGTCATCACTATTCAGCAGATCGCTATTCAGCTCCCAGCTTCATTGTACTAAGCAAATACAATAAAAGACGGCTCCTTTCACAAGGGAACAAGATAGAGGAAAGAAAGAAGGAAAGCATTATCATCTCCGTTTTTACAAAATAATTTCAGTGGTATTTATGAAAATCTATGACATGCCCGTCTTCCTTGGGAGGTACCAAAAATACCGTGGAAGTGTGCTGAGAGAAGAAAAATGTGACTTTTGTTTTCCGAAAAGCAAGTGAGTTGCACTTGGAAAGCCTTCAGGTGCTTTTGAAAGATCTGTCCCTAAGCATTCAAGACATGCACAGCCTAGTTAGAAATTGAATCCAAGTATCCTAAGTTTTGCTTCATTGCTTTTCTGACAAGACTGTCCTCTCCCAGTTCTCTTCCTCATAGCTAAATACATATGAGTTAGCACTACAAAAGGACTGTGAAGTGCAGAAAACAGTGCAGTAATCCTCAGAAATACAATTGAGTGTCTGCACATTAGCAGCTGGCAAAAGAAAAACACTTCTAAAATGTTGCGTTTCAGTTCAAACAAAAGACAAAAAACAAAATAAAAAATAGAAAAGGTCAGATGCAGTAATTTTGCAATGAAAAGAGCTGTGTGTTTATTCATTCTCCCCTCACTGACAAATGGCAGAACTGGTTTTGCCCAAACTTGCCATTAAAATTCAGCCCCAGGTAGAGAACAAACAGGATTTTCAGTCTAAATGGTGAAGGTTTCTGAGACTGAAGAGCCACTAAGGAAAGCTGTTGTGCTATCTGAGCAATAGCAGGTCATGACTAGAACACTGCTACTATAATAAAGATTAATTTAAATGCATCTCCAAGGAGAAGGTAAAAACATGCAGGAAAAACTCTTCTAGGTTTTACGGGCAAGAGCTCCTCTGACTTACCACTTAAGTACAGTTTAGATTGAACTGTATAGGTTTCCTCATTCTTCTCCAAACTTCCAGGGTGTGTTGTGGGAGGGAACACTATGAACATATAGATATCTGGAATGGAACGTAATTAAAAAAAAATTTAAATACTAAAGGCTGTACTGTTAAAAATATAATTCTCATATTTCCCTTAAAATACCAATAGAGCAACTAGATGGAAAAAAAAAGGGTTATTTTTTTTTTTCCTACTGTTTTATGAAAGAAGTGAAAACATGGCAGTGGTTTTTATTTTGGTTCATACTGCCTTTAACCTTTGATTATAGGTAAGGACCATCATTTCTGCTACATACTTGCTTCTGTGTGTTAGTATGTAAACAGTACATGATATTAATTGCTTGCAGGAGTAGCCAACTGCAAAAAATTGAGTTTTCTGCCTTTCCTTTCTGTATAAGAATGAGACAGCTCAGAGAGCTGGGCCACCCGAGTCCGGCAGATGAGTCACTTCACTCTGTCACAGTGGAGAGCAGAAGGGAGTTTTGTGGAGAAAGAAGAACTGTGCGGAATCAGTAAGTCTCACTCTAAAAATATATACCAGAAACCTGTACGCACAAGTGTGTGTGTATATATACAAACATATACATATTTTGCTTGTTTTCCTATATGTGTGTGTATTTATATATGAAACCATATGTGTGTATATATATGGGGGGTGGGGGGGGGGGAGAGAGAGAGAGAGAGAGGAAAAAAAACAAGCAAAATAGCCAAAGTAATCCTCAATGCCTTTTTACTAGAATGAAATGCCTAGCAAATATTTTTAGGAACATTCTGGTATTCTATTAACCCTAAAAACTTAAAATGAACTTTTTCTCATTAAAATGTGTGATCTAAGAATTGCATTCATTTGTTAATTTTGAAAATAATGAATGCTCTCAAGACTTTTTCATGTTATTTCACATCATTTAGTGTTCCACCCAAATAACAGTGAGATTGCAATATTTAGTTTCCATACATAGTTTCCCAGGGTAGGATTTTTTTTTTTGAGATGCAGATAGTAATATTCTCTCACCCAGTGTTAGCTGAAATTAATTAACAATATATAGAATGGAAAATTACAGAAGTTAGATAAAAGCCATTCATTAACTGTGCAAAGCTTTAAATTTGGGGAAAGATAAATGATTACCAAAACAGAATAACAATTAAACTAAGCATTAAACATACTTGTACTACATTTTTTCGCATTGTAATTGCTATATTTACAGCCATTATTAATTAGAGTTCTCATCGAGCTAAAGAAATCCCTACATCTGTCACCTCTGTTGGTATGGTTGAGAAGAAAAGACTGCAGACAGAGAAGAGGAATTTTCCCCTTGGTGATTTTATAGAGAAATTTTCATGATAAGTTACCCAAGTTCCACCTAAAGTCTTGGGTTGGACTGCAAAACAAAACAAATTTTCCTTCCTTCTTTAATTGTGATTGATTCTATTACCTTTTTTTTTTTTTAAAGAATTTGGAATAAGATTAGTAGATGATTGGATTAAAAATAATTTTATAAGAGTACTATTGGATAAAAAATAGACATTGGTTGCTCAAAGTATTCCAGCTTGCAATTTCATAAAAAAGAAATATCTGTCAGTGGATAGATTTTTCTTTTAAATACGTGATTTCCACTAACTGGGGGAAAAAAAATTACATCCCATGAAATCAATTATGCAGACCAAACTTGGAATTTTTTGCCATTCTGGTGTTCTGCCATGATGCCTTATGGGTGCTGCAAATGTGGTACCTCATTTTTCTGATCTGTCATCTTGGCTGGACTCCCAGTTTGTTGGCATATGCCCTCATGCACAAGGACAGCTATTCTCCATCAAGCAGGTGAGTTTCCATTATGTAATTTCCTGCAATCAGCAGTTGGATTTGTAATATCCTAAGAGCCAAACATAATTTTCTGTATAAATATAAAACCTTTTTCTCCAGACATTTCTCATGAAAGTTGTCTGTCTTAAAATTCACTCTGTGTGCCCTTGTCAGGGTTATATATTAATATTTTCTGTCCAGATATTCTTGCCCTTTCTATCCTTTGCATTAACGCATCATAATCACGAGGAAAGGTAACCCCTGTCTCTGAGGCATCTGGACAATTTGCAGGAACAGGTTTTCTGGAATTTGGAAATGTGAATGTATTTAATACAACAAAAGAAACCCAAGCTACTTGATTGCCATAGTTACGTCTGAGTCCAAATTTAATATGCAGACTACAAGTGAAAAATATGTTACTGACAAATTTTCTAGGAATTTTGTGAAACAGCTGAAAATGTACCAAACAATGGTAGTACATATAGTCACTATTTACTTCATGTTACTACATCTATTTCTGGAAGCTATTCACCCCGGTATTTCTGAAATGTGAAGTGTCTTGGAGATGTATTACTATTCCAAGATATGAAGGACCTGAATCATCCCCCCTCAGTAATTTTGGAGTAAATCAGAAATAACAGCAGCAAAATAAATGTGAGTAGACCAATGTGTGATAAAGAATCAAGCCCAACATTTTACACAGAGATATCTACATGGGCATATAGCAAAACATAAATAAAGGCTATAATATTTAGGAGTTACTTTGAGAAATACTTGCACTGATATTTAATCACCTGGCAATAAATTATATATATAAATGGTCTATGTATTTATTACGTACATGGCTTTACATGTTTACAAACATATCTCATTGCTGTGATTTGTGCTGCTTGTCTCCTAATCTGAAGGCATCCTGTTAGAATTTGGGGAAGTATTGCCTATCTCTCCGAGATGCATGTTTTATTCCACAGTATTTTTTAAGTATACAGTTACTAGAGGCCAACTCAAAATACATAATTAAAAAGTTGCAGATTAACCACACACTTCCTTCCATTTAATTGATGCTTATGAATATTATTCTTTAATGACCAGAGATAACATGATGTGAATTAAATATGAACTATGGGAACAGCAACTAATTTACATACTGTACAACACATTGTATAGATACCATTCTATACTAGAGAAGTTATTATGCATGTGACTGACCTATTTCATCTCATATTTATGTAAATGGTATTTTACTTTGATGTGTAGGACCATGCGGATTCACTAGAATATATCTTTACATCCTTGCACGTTCACTTGGTAAATTTGTTTTAGACATTTGAGAGAATGAAATTAGTCAGTTAAGTCAAAATTACTTTTATATGCTAATAGCTAGACAAGCTATTGTGCAAATGGTAGGATTTCATTTTGATGTTAGCATTTTTTCTGACCTCTTTGCTCAAGCTACTGCACAGCATTCACGGCTGCCTCCACGGGTGCTGAGGCTGTGCAGTACAGGGACCATTGCAGAGCACAGTGTCTCTATTGAGAGGCTACAGCAACCTTGTTCTGCTGACAAGTCCATCCTGGTGTTTATGTCGCAAGTGTCACAATGTGTGAATAAATAGAAGAAATGTTAAATAAAGGAACCATTCCAACCGTTCTGACCTGGGACCATATCAGAGTAGGAGGCAGCTGAGAAGGGAGGACCTATCTCTAAGGGCATGGCTATATCACGGAAAGATGAAAATTAATTCCAGCCTTGAACTGATCTGAGCTGGTGAGTCTAAATGCTTTATCCAAAAACCAAATCTGCCAGCTATTAGGAAAAAAGTGCAGAGGCACATCCAATTTGAGTATAGAGGCACATTTGATGTAACAAGTCCTGCACCTTGTACTGGCATTGGCTTGAGCTGACCAACCCGGCAGGTGCACACCAATGCCAAAACCTGTCCTTTCATCATTTTCAAATTCTCAGAGCGGGGCACTTGATAAATGCTATGACAGCATAAATAGCCAGGGTAGCTATCTTGGAAATACGATAAGTTTTTTAAAAAATTCCTTCCAACACCTGGTTTGCCAAGGCAGGCAGGGGGCAGATTTGGCGCCAGAAGTGTCACACCTCAAGAGAAGAGGCTCTGCTCAGCAGGCTGCTGCTTATTCTGAAGCCCAGGTTTTCTAGGGAGCTCTTCCATCCCGCAGCACCTCATTGATCTAGCTGTGGTTAATCTAGCGCCTGGACCAGAAGGAATACAGCTGGATGAGCATGGCTCAGAGCCGGAGCTAGTTACTGCAAAGCTTCTGTGTCATGCCGCACTGGGTAACGTAAACATGCCCTCAGTCTCTGTGATTAGGTCTGGCCCATTTGGCATGAGGAGTTCAATGCATTGAACCTGACCCCCTTATATCTCTGGATGCTGCCTCACATTGTCAGGGCAAGGTATTCAACTGGCCGCTGTTTCACTTCTTAACTCAATGAGAGCAAGCCTAATGGTGCTCTCGGCTTCAGGCACATATGAACAGCCAACTAGTTTCTGCAAGCTCTGCTATCATATGAAGATTAAACATCTGAGCAAATAATCACAAAGCCAAAAGTAGCCATTTTCTCAATAACATATCTGTCAGGATGAAATCCTGATCCTTTGTGCTTTGTGTGTGCTTTGATTGCCTAGGGAACTGGAATGCTAATTTTTGCTTGGAGGTTATAATATTGAAAGTCTGGCTTTTGTTTAACAGTCAATCTTAACTCTTGGGCTGACATTTTCCTGGAGTTTCCAACGTGATCATGTAATTATGTTTCGTAAGTGAAGGACACACTTATGTCCTAAAAAAAAGGAGATATAAGGGTGTTAGTTTGTCAATCAAGCAGTAATTTCACATAAAACGATTAGTCTAAAACAACTCAAAACAGCTACATGGGTAGGAAGGATTATTTACTTTTTAAAGGCAGCTATGCTCAGTTAGGGAAAAATAGATAAGGCCTGGATCAAATTTTAATTATTTTGTTTGATTTTTTCCTTGCCACAATGAGAGGAAAAAAATCATTCAAAGAAGCAACATTCAACAATTAAGCTACTCAAAATGAAGCAGAACGGAAGTGCTGGATTCACAAGCTGTAGATTTTTACTTCATCTTATCCAACAGTTCAGAATTATATTTGTAGCCCCTCAGGTGATTTCGAGGTTGACCTTGATCCTTCTGAATAACTACTGGGCTGTACAGTACAATACTGTACCAATTACCATCTCAATAACTATTCTGATATTTAGGAGTAGTGGTCTGAATTCTAACCTATGGTACATACCGAAGACAATATAGTAACATCAACCTACCCACTCCCTCTTTCATGGGTTCCTGGTATCCCTCCTTTTACTTTTCCCTGCTCTCATCACCAATTAAAGTACAACTAGAATCAAAATCCCATCTCTCCTTGCACATAAGCCTTCTGTATAGATAAGGACTTCCATTAAATCTCATTTCCCCCCAGGCCAATCCTTCTGTTTCTTTCACGTCATGCTGAAAGCACCTGGTTTTTTGGTTACTCTCCCGGGCACTAGAGACCACCCCTTTCCTCTGGATCTCTCTAGCTCCATGTGCCAAATAACATTCAAAGAGCTACATGAACATAACTATTTCCATCAACTCTCTAGAGACAAAGACCTATTGCAGAAGCCACAATCAGGGTCGTAATTATCCCCTGTTCAGAAGGTAAGCTATACCGTTTGCAAAGGCAAAACGCACAGGAGAGCTTGGGAGAACACCTCATTTCAGGGTTCCTCTTCCCATCGTGAGGTACAAAGCAAGACAGCGCTGTGTGAGTGCACTTTGATGATCTACTGATGATACCACTTGCTCCATTTCTCCTCCTTGGTCACTCCTTATCATCAAATATGTATAAGATAATCTCACTACTCTGATGCTTCTGTCATGCTTGGGACATAAATTACCATGTTCTCATCTCTACGAATAACAAAGAACCACATATTCCTTGCATTTTTTTTTTTTAAATAACTTTCTGTATAGCCTTACTTGCCTTCCTTTGACTGGGATTTCTATTTCTATTAATGGTGGGTTGGCTAAGAGAACTGTTCTCTCTTTGTTGCCTTTTAACTTTCCGCAAAGCTGCACAGGGACCCAGCTGTAGACCAGACTGTCCCATAGGTGAGGGAAGAATTATAACTTTATCCGTACAAGTTAATCACCAAAAATTTTCAGAGGACTTGATCATTTCTGCTGCTAATTAAACCACATCTCATGTCTTTCTTCCTGTATGTCCAGAGACACATTTTTAGAGCCTGCCTGCTGCAGATGCACATAATCTGAAAAAGCTGAATGATCCTACTTGCCTTTCTGCAGTCTTTGTTTCAGGGCCTCTATCTGCAAACGCTCTCGCCTAGAGAGGCTGGAGCCACACCTTCAATACCTAAAACTGCAGATATTCATTGGCACAGCACAAATTAAGTTTTTATACCTGATATCAATCTGTTCTTTTGTGGATGAAGTCAAACACAATTGCTAAAGTAGTATGGTAGCGAGAAAATAATTTGCACCTTCCATTGAAGTGCTGGTAAAAATAAATCACCCCACTGAAGAAAAAATGCTATTTCTTGTTTAGTTATTATGAGTTAAACTCAACACTGTATTCCACAATTCAGGACAAAAATCAGCAGTTCATTTAATATTGTCAATATTCGATAAAAAGCATAGTAAGGGTACATTGTTCAGATGGTTTCAAGCTTGTGAGAGATCTTTGAACTCTTTAAAACTACAGATTTCCCTAGAATAAAGACCCAGTAGATCTTTGTTTGGATTACTTGATATTACCTAGACTACCTGATTTTTTTTTTTAAAGGAAGATATATGTAGAAATCAAATAAAAAACATATTTATTCATTGCTATCTTTAGTAAACAAGGAAATTAAACCCTATGTCACATCATTCTAAGCCTATTCTGTCACATCAAGTGTTCCAATGCTATCAATAGCCAATTTTTACAAAAAGGTCAGACCTCAGAGAAATTTACTTATGATGAATTTGTCTGCCTTATAATGGAATTCATTTATTCAGTAATTACTTGATATAACACAAAAAGGTTCCTGTCTGAAGGACAGGCTGGATATATTAAAACCACGTGAAATCATTCCTCACTGTAACACTCTTTTCTTTGCTTCTTGTAAAGCCTGTCCAAGCTTACAACACAATTCTCAACAAGAAATTTTTGTTTTTGTTAATCAGTTATAATATTATGAGAAAAAATCTGATTCCATGTCGTACAGATGTGACTATTCAAATACATATCACAGGAAAGCAAAACGACTGTCTCTTTTCTGCTGCACAGAAAAGAATACATACTTGTTTGGGAGCAGGTTTTTGCTATTTTCTAGGCCTCAGTCCTCAAGTGGTTGTCAGCAACCCAGGGGATGATACGTACAGCATGTAAAAGCGTGTGCCCAGCCAGCAGCTCCATATTTCAGGATGTCTATTTCCAGATAATTAGAATGAATGGGGAACGCTTGATGGAAAACTTTTCTTTAGAGGAATAAGATCAGGTTAGATAGAAAGCTAATTTTCACAAGTGTTCAGGTATGTAAAGCTTCCATTTAATCAAAAGTTATTTTACAGATAGTACTTAAAAAACAATACAAGATTATTGTGAAATACTGTGCTTTCCTATGAGGTTTTACAACATATTTACAGAAATGAGGTGTATGTCTAAGTATCTTTGAATAGAGGTGCCATATATAATAAAAGTGGAGAATTTGTTTGTGGGTATTGACTAAACAATCGTTAATGGCTCATGGCTATTTACTGCTTTTAAGAAATACTACAGGTAATTTTCTTTAATCCAGAAATGCAAATGTTTTATCTAGTTTATATCGGCTGGCTGAAAGAAGGTTCCAAAACAAGCAAAATAGGTATCTCCACTAAAACTATTCTAATGCAAGTGATTCTTCTATTGAAAAGGGAGATTTCAGGATAGTATGTGGAATTACTTTTTCTTCATGCTTTACAATTATGATGCAGCTTCTCATATATATAGAACTACTAAGATTTACCCAGCTGAAGAGTTCCACTTTCCTCCTCTTTCATATTTTTAGGTGAATGTCTATACCAAGATCCACATCTTAAACTTATACGATTCTATACCTTCCTTCATACCAGCAGTGTTAATTTCAGTTTTCCTCATTGAAGATGAAAGATGAGGTTTTGAGATACCTGGCAGCTTTTCACCCCCGTGACGGATGATGCCTTTGCTTCCTTCATTGGCTTGAAATGAAAGGGCAGTACAACATGTACTTTGTGTAAGTTTGCTTAATACCCTTTTGCCTAGAAAACAAAGTTACTGGCATTAAATTTGTTATGTCCTTTTCATACCAGCTTGTTTTACAGAGATTTAGAGGGTGATTAGTATTGTTACCAGACCTTATTTGTTTCAGGGCTTTACACATTACTGGTCAGGTCAATCAAATCATGCATATTAAAGCCAGGTCAAAGGGACCCGTGCACAGAAGGAGAAAAAGCACACGAGAAACTTGAGCTAAACCACTATCATCAAGTATTAACGTCACGGGTTAATATATGTATGACCGTATTAGCTCCATAGAGGGACTTAAATATGAAAGTCACAGAATGGACCAGGTGATAAGACTGAAGAATGGTGAGACTTAAAAATAGTTCTCACGTCTTGAATCACCAGAGTTAATGACCACGAGAGCACAAACTACCTATGCCTCTACACTTTACAGTCTTTTCAGAAAAAAAAGAATTAATTTCCATTAAAAAAATAGCATGCAAATATAAATAACAGAAGAATAAAACCAATGATGATCATTACCCTTTAGCCTGCCTTGGAAAGCCACAGTTCCAAGGTGAGATCAGGGCACCAAAGCTCTCATGGTTTTCTATGCTTGTTTTATAAGTGAAGAGCTAAAGCCTACATAAAGTAAAAATGAGACTGCCAGCATTAAAATGCGATGCAAGATGGGACACGGGGAAATGAAGGTCAACAGGATTGTCTACTAATAAGACATGAACTTGCATTACTTAATGATACCCTTGTAATCTGTCAGAAGTAGAAAGCTTAAGGAGTTAGTGAGCAAAGAGAGTCAAATGGAAATTAAACTGGAGTTCTAGCAATATTTTAAAGAGAAGTAAAGAAAAGATTCAGAATTAAGCCATCTCAGAAGCTAAAATCCACAGGCAAGCAAGTATGTTTGAGAAGGTACATCCAGGACATATCATTCATGTTCTTTTTTTCAAAAGAGCACCTTATTTTAATAAAGATTTCATTAACCCCTTGAGTAGAGTATTCCTGTTTTTTTCCTTCTAATTTTTATTTATGTATTTAGAGGCTACCTAAATTTTTTGGACTTAAATTGAATGTTTAGACTTGGCTTAAATGTGCATACGGTAGTTTTAATGATTTTTTTTAAACATTAAACAGTAATGATAGTAGGGTATCAGAGTCTACAACAGACATTTGGCTAAAGCTTTCGTCAAGATGTTTGTGTTGCAACAGATAAAAAGATGTTGATATAAATCTTTTTGAAATATTTTCATTTATATTAATTTAAAACACTATTGATATATATACAGATTTCAGTGCATTAAATTTCTACCTATCAGTACAATTTTAAGGTTTATTTTTTTCCTCTTAGAAATCAAACCACTCCAGTAAACATGAGAGATCTCTTTAGAAATTGAAACATGCCAATAAGCATGGGAGAATGGATATAATACATAATCTCCATGGTTAGTTTATGTAACACAAATTCCAAATGCATTTTCCTTTTTTGTTGTTGTTGTTGTTGTTTTATTTGTTTGATTTAGTGAGAAAATTAATCTCCTATCTTCTTCCCAGCTCGGGTCTTTTTTATGTTACTTCTTCAAGGCTGGTCAATACGAATCCCCAATTTAGAGAGCCATCCTCAGCAATTTATTTAGATTGCATAAGAAGCCAGTGGCGTCAGAGCAACAGCAAGAGCTGCTCACCTGTTTCTCAGCTGAAATACCACCTGCCAATAAGGTAGAGGTTTCAGATAAACCCTACCAACTGAATTCGGAATTTTAAAGTGAAGACCATTTAATTGTAAAAAAAAAAATCGGACAAAATCCGCAGTGGTTGCGGTGTTGGCAAATACAGTCAGTCTGATAGTTCTGCTTTTTTCAGAAATCTTTTCCATCAAAGGCTGTACTAGCATAGTCTACGTTTCGTGTTGTAATCTGTGTGGCAGAATCCCTTTTGCAGCTCACGATCAGAGATTAACACTGCCTTCCGGGACAAGTCATTACACTTTATCCTCATAAACTTCCATGCATTTAGTCTCACAATCTCCTTTCAAATGTGGCAAGTTCTAAAGTTACAACATGAAAATATTTTTATTCCTGTTGGTCCTTTCATGATAATAACCCCTCCATATAAACAGATATCTATACCACAACAAAAGACTCACAAGAATGTGAATTTTTAAGTTTGAACTATTTTTAAATTAAGTTGATAAAACATCAACCAGAGCGTTGGTGTTCTTAGACTATTTTACAGTAGCAGCAATGAAATCAGTATCCCTATTGAGATACTTTTGCATTGTCCGAGTGTGGAAACGGGACCTTAGCATAAACAAGGGATAGAGCTGTCATTTCTTTGCAAGTCAACAAAGATCAGACTATCCTTTCAAATTTGAACTGGAAAACACTTGACAAGTACAATCAGCTCCATCTTTTGTGCTTTGACATACTGAAAGGAACTCAGAGCAAAGGGGGGAAAAAGGCTTAATGGGTTGGAAGGGATGACACATAAGAAAAGCTTAGAAAGATTAAATATGTACAGCTTGACTAACCAACAATTAAGTGGGGGGAGAGGGAGGAGATATATCTGTCAAAAGCAATGAGAAGGTAAACACCAAGGGGCAAGAGTAATTATTTAAGAATACAAATGGGACATATCCAGAAATAATGAGATCAAATTGAGAAAAGGACAATGTAGTCTGAATTTGAAGAATGACTTACTGTAACTGAGATAGGGTATTTCCACTTTTTTCTCTTGAGATTATTCCACAGTGTGCTAGATCTTCCTCAAAACAATTAAAATGAAATGGGTAAAACACAAGGGACTATATTCTATGTTACAATTCTGTATTGGCAAGGCTTTGCTTTTTGTCCTAAGAGATCTTTTCTAATTGCAATGACTTTTTTCCCAAAATTAATAAACAAAAAAAAGCAAAATAAAATGAGAAGTTATCAAATAATAGGTGCTTGGGGATAGGGAGAAAGCTACAGGAAACACTGAGGAAAAAAAGAGTAAGCTTTGTATCAATTAAATAAATAATGATAGGCCATGTCAAAGCATTTCCTAAGGTTTTCCAGTCACTTCCAGTGTACTACAAATCTCATGTTTCCAGTCACTCCATTATGTGACCTTGCACAGTCCCTTGAATATCCTGCTTTTTATTTAATCAGATATGTAAGCATATTTGAGAACAAATATTTTTAAATTTAAAAAAAAGGCTAAATATGTATTCCTTTTAAGTTGAAGCTTATGGATTAAAGGAGGAAGGCAAAATGCAAAACAGTTACAAATTTAAACTGGAAGAAATTAATTCAATGATTATGTTAAAACATAATATGCCTACAAGAAAGAAAGGAGTAAAGAGAATTTCTAAATTCTTTTTCATGTGGAATTAACAGTAACATGAAAGGAAATTTGAAATTTGTATAACAAAAATAGAAAGAAGAGACTGCATAATTCTTTTATACAAAGGAATGCATTCTGATAGTCTGAGTGACATTATCTAGTATTTTGAATAGTAATTATCAATTAATTAAAATTCAGTATTTCTATTCCAATTTCTGCTTGCAGTGAGTTTTCTTTCACTGTCATTTTTGTTTTCACCCTCAAATAAGGACATCGGCTGACTGAATTTTTCTGTTCAAACAGATAAAATAATCACAAGTAAAAGAGTAAAACCAATGTGATGTGATATTTCTATACAACCGAAGATCTCTATGTAAAAAGAAATACAAGCAATTAAGAATATATAATTTATATTTTAGAAGACTAGCTATTAATTCTTAATTGTAAGTGATAAATTTGGATTAAATTATATATAATTGGCTGATGCAGATCACCATTCTTTCAATATAGTCACTCTAATTCTTTCTGTGTCATTACACCACATAGCTGAGTGAGAAAACTACATTTAACTTAACACTATTAATTTTTTAAAATCTTTCTAAACTGATCGATCTATCTAAACCTGAAAGTTGCTGTCTTCAAAGATGGTCACAGGCTGCTCTGCTGTCCTTCCTATTCACTACGTGAATGTGTTAAAAAGATATTAACCTCTGTTGTTTACCAAATTATTTATGGCTCTGATGAACTGATATACCTGTCTTTGAAATCAAAGAGAGAATATGAGAATTAAGTGTGTAAATAAAGTAGTAATATTGAGTTACTTCAGAAACTTGCCATGATAACAAGTGAACGTACATAACAGTAATCTTACATAACAGCAATGCAAGTTTATGTAATGATCTAGAAGAGTGAAATTTGTCTAAAAACAGTCATTTCTTTGAAATACTTGCATTTTAAAAGCATAAGCTAGTACAATACAGTATGATGCACAGAAGTGTAAGCACACTCTCACTATAACCAGGAAACGACATCATTCTATACAATAACACTATGACAGTAAAATCTCAAAATGCTGTTCTACCTAGAAGATGACTATAAAAATGACAGAAATGGTTTTCATGCAGGCTGCCCTTCACTGATATGAAGTGCTTAATTTACAAATACAAAACCAGAGCCTGTATTGGTTCCCACTGAAATCCCATGAATTTGATGAAAGCAGAGTTATACCAACTAGGTTTCTGAAAAATCCCACTCACATCATACATCTGAAGTGTGTTTTGAAAAACAAAATCTGACTGCAAACAATAAATGATCATTATTTCCATTGTGCGTTGTTAGAAGTAGCAGATTTAATTAGATTCTCTCTTCACTATTCTTCCAATGTGGTCCTTCAAATACGTGAGTCAAACCAAAAAGCTACTCTGTGGCACTGTTTTTTGTTGATAGGAGAACTAGCAAGAGGATCAGGGAGTTGAGCAAGGCCCTGGCTCTTCAACCTGCCTGTCCCTTTTTCTGCACAGAAGCATGGGAGAGGCAAGGGAAAATGCTTCAACAATATTAAAGCACAGATAGTGAAAAGACATAAATAATTACTTGAATTAATTTATGCTGAATACAACCTTAGGCTAAGGCTAGAACACTAGTGAAAATATTATGTCCCTTTTGTTAAAGGCCCTAGAAACCCTTGACCACTAGCTGAATTACTCCCATTTCTGCTATCAAGGCCTCTTCACACCTAGCAGCTGACATGAAAACTCTGTTTTAGTCCTGTTGTGTCCCATGGAATTATAATTATTACGTAATTATTTCTAGGTTGTTAAGCTGCCTAGGTTGATCCATATGGTTACTGATTTCCTAGTAGAGCATGATCAAAATAATTTTGTCAGTTTATAATCACATATTTAGTTTTATTGTCATTTGCCTTAGTTTTGTCTTGCTGCTTTCCTTAAATTTCTAGTTATCCTTGTACCGTAACATCCTTTACTCCCATGATAGTAATGTTATCCTTAATTGTGGTGTTAATTAAATTAATATCAATGCAAATGAGAGTATAAAACCTGAAAGACAGCTCTTGATTATATACTTTTGATGTATCTCTTGCACACAATGAAAATGAGATTTGAATATTATAACAGGCAGTAGTATTATTATTATCATCAGGCAGCATTTCTCATTGTAAAGATCATACCTTTCCTGATTTTGTACTATTTCTTGAAAGAAAAGCTATAGAAGATTGCCACTGGAGGAAGATATTGGGAAAAATCATTATAAACCTAACAATTTCATAGGGATTGACAGAAAATCCACACAGAAATTGTTAGCCCACAGGGAACAACTCTCTGCAAGACCTAGAGAGTTTAGAGGGACAAAGAAACCTCATGCTGTCTCAAGAAAAATTGAGGACTTACTTTCAAAGATGAAATGCCTATGTACCTACTTTGTAATTCAAAAGTCACCTTCACATCAATAACTGGTGCAGCTCAGAGCTGACTCTCATTAAATAGAATTTGATTTTAAATTGGGACAGCATCCCTTCTACTAAAATGTTTTCTTTTGGAGAGATTAAGAAATAAGAAGAGAACGTCTTTTACAATACATCTCAGACTAACATGAGCATCCTGTGAAAATCAGATTTAGGAAGAGCAAGAAGGCCTTTTAATTTTTAACCAAATTTCCCTATCCTAAAACTCTCCGCAATAATGTTTCATTGAGAAAGATCTGGCCTGCTATTTCACTCATTTACGCATTTATGCACATCTAAAATACAGCTTTGCTGAAAGAAGGTCCTGCCTTTTCTTATCTTTCCAATATTTTTCTTTAACTGATATTAGAAGGGCCTCAGCCTTAAACTGAAATAAGATCTAAATTAAAATAAGTAAAGGAAAAATTGTCTGTTTACAAAATACTGTCTTAATTTAAAGAAGTCTACGTTTAGAAATAAAAAAAAAATCAGTACGTTACTAACTTAATACAGCAACTGAATTTTTCAGGTTATCAGGGATAAACAACAAAAGAATCCATCAGTCCTCTTGCATACAAAGCACTTTTTTTTCCCCTCTCCTCTTAAATTTCTCCCCCCTTTTCCCATTAAATCCCTCAGGGAACATTTGATAAGACCAAGTGAGTAATTACATTTTTAAGTGGAGGAACCTAACTCATTTAATCTAAAATTCGGGAGGATAGTAAATAGACAGAAAATAGCCAGCACTTCAACTGCACTTGAATTACTGTATCTTTTGGATGACCCTTCTCTACTGTTGTTTATAGATTGTAAACTGCATAGAAATGCATACATTTAATAATACATATCAACTTAAACCATGAATAGAAGACCTTCAAATTTCAAAATGGTTCAAATCAAAACTAACTTTACAGCTTATCAGACACACAGGACAAAAAAAAATTGGGTTTTAAGAGTGAGAAAGGGTATTCACAAAAAGATTTCATTACAAAATAACTTTTGGAAGACAGACTCTATGAGGGCTAGATGTATATTTTAAAAAGTATAGAATCAGGACCATACAGAAGAGTGCTAGCAACAGGAGGTATCTAAAAGCATCACAAGGGTAGGGGAAAAAAAATAATCTAAGGAGGTTATTTGATTACAATTTAGATTGAATTGGATTTAGCCATGTCAATAAATACATAATTATTCTTTATAAGGAATATGTAATATGTATTTTATTTCTTCTTTATTTCTGGTTTTCTTGATTCTTTTTTAATAGAGGAAAAAGAAAGATAAAAGCCAGAGGTTAGGCAGGAATGATTGGAAAAAATTGTGAGCTTTAGGGAAAAAGAAATGAGGATCAAGAGCCAGAACAACACAACACATTTATGAAATGTGATGTAGCTTTGATATAGTCAGGAAATGTAAGAACAAAAGGACTGTACTGAACAAGATAAAGTCAAGTTCTAATGATATGCTTGTCTTATATGTCCAAGTCATAGCTGTAAAATATACATTTCATGCTAACCTACGGAGAACTAAAAGAGAAAGGTCAATTCTGAACAAAACTGTATAATAGAATATCCATAACGGGAAAAATCTGTAATGAGAGCTTGACTATCAGGTACTACTTTAAGTGGAATTACATTTATCTGAAAGTTAGGCGTTATTCAGAAAATATAACTTCAATGCATAAAACTACATCACCAACTACAGCCCTTAAAGAATATTGTACCCCAGAGCTGTAAAAACTGTTGATTTGGAGTCTCAGTTTTCAGCCAACTTTAGAGAAACAAATTTCAGTGAACTTACTCATCACTTAAAGATAAGTATGAGCATAATTTAACAGGACCAAGTAGGATTTAAAAATGGTTGTTCCAAGTAATCAAACCCATAATAATTCAGATTTTCCTCCATTATTTCTACCCCCTTCTAGTTCTGTAACTTCAGACAGTGAAAAAGTATTAGTATTGTAGTTCAAAAGTTAGATAATAAATCTGAGATCTCAAGGAACCTCTGCAGAAGTTGTTGAAATTTTGGTGATGGACTTAATTCACTGATATTTTCTGCGGCAGGCTACTAGAGAGCTAGAGAACAGGATGTCTTTTTCTAGAAAGTGTTAGATTCACCCCTCACAACTGTTCTCATGTAATATATTCCTCCTGGGATAACATAAACACCACAAATATATTTATATCACACAAAATACTTGTTACAGTCTTAAAATCAGATATTTTACATAGCTCTATAAACTTAATGTTCTAGTTATATAAGAAGCTTAAATATGCTGGAAATAAATATTGATTTCTGGAGCTCAGCCACTTTCTATAAGGGTGATGGCTGTAAAAAACTCTTACAGAAGAATAAATAATATTTATTTTTCCCTACATAAACCCTTCTTCTAAATTATTGAACAAATGACGTTTGAATTAAGCGCATAAAAATATTAATCTTTCTGTTTCAGTCTTTACTATCAGCACTAAAATTTCCTCTAGTAGCCCAGATATACTCTAAGCAATAGGATGTGAATATTTGTAGAATATAAAAAAGGTTAAACTTTGATTTGCAGAGAAATGGAGCTTAGATTATTCAACTAGAAAAAACAAACAATTTGAAGTCTGTTTACATAATTGAAAAACTTAACAAAGCACAAACCAAGACATTTTAAAGGAAATCCTACCACTCCTTCTGGAGCAAGCGTCAGAATAATTATTTTCATAAAGGTAAGATGAATTTCCCTAAGGTTATACTTGACCAGTGGAAGTTCATACTATAAATTAATTCCTTTTTAAGATGGACAGCCATCAGTGTTTTTCTGACCTGATAGAACATTTCACATGGTTTTCACTTTGAAGATGACAGCCATAGACTCATAGGCTGTCATATGCCTATGACATAGGCATAGACTCATCTCAGCTAGAAAGCAGCATTGGTAGCTGGCCAGGGGAAATCTCCACTTTAACTTCTGGCTCCAATGTCTCTGGTTTCCCTTGCTGCTTTGGAGGGTCTAAGGCCAGGAACTTTTCATTTTTCTTATAGATGCATACTGCTCAAGAGACATATATAAAAGTGAATGCTCCCAGCCTTGATTGAGCTGTCGAACAAGCCTTGGAGGAACACACAGATCAGATACGGACTCAAGGTGCTGTTCCCTCATTTGGGAGAAAATGAGTAAAGAAGGAACCCGGTTGTCACTGACCAACTTATTTCTGCACAAATCATTGATTTGCTGCTTACTGTATTTCTATCTGTGGTGTAGAAGACACTTCTTCTACAGCCCAGACTTGCAACCAGAAAAACTTGGTGCTTACAGTATGCTCTGCCCCATTTTGCCACCAAAAAAACCAGGAACGGGCTGACAAAAAGATATAGCCTCAAACACAATGCTATGGACTCGGTGCTATAAATACATCCCTTCCCTGCGACGCAGTGGCTCCCAAGCAACATGCCTTTAGTGGCACCGCAGGTGAAGGAACGGTTGCGTCCACAGGGCAACTAGCTGGTATGTTCCCCTGGTTTCTGCTTAGTTTCTGCTGGTATTTAAAGTCCAGGCATCCCGTGTTTAAAAGGGATTTTTGAAATTTTTACGACATCTTACTTTGAGCACCATGAGCATAAGCACAGTTCATAAGCCAGCCAACTTGACCTATTCAAGTTGCGTACAGCCCAAGAGCCAACCCCGATGTGAAATATGAAACCTGGAGTCTACTGGCTATAGACAACAAGCTCAACAAGCCAGGTAGCTAATAGCAACTCGACAAAAGGGGAAAGAGGCAATATATTTTCATTTTGGTACCTTTAACAAGATTTGCATATCATTTAAATTACAATTAAACACTGCATATCCCAGGTGCTTTTGATGAGAAATCAAAAGGATTTCCTTGTGCAGTATTTAAAGGTAATTGATTTTCAAGCTTCCTGCCATTATCCATGCTAGAGTCTAAGACCTGTGCTGTATAGTATGCAAAGAGGGTGCCTAAACTGTTCTGAAGTTCAGAAGGCAGCAGTATACTCTGCTCCAGCTCTGCTTTTCTGAAAGTTCAAAGGAAATCTTGTGATTGGCATTAATTTTCAACATTGCTGAACTGCATCAGAATGATAATTGGAGATACTAGTGCTTGAAATACTTTGTACCAAAGAAGCTCTCAGAAAAGACTTGAATTCATGACTTTCCTAATGAGCACGTGGCTATAAGAGGCTGTATAATGATAAGGAGCCTTATTGATCAAAGAATTTGCCTATTTGAATGTGCATTTCTGTAATTGCATGTCAGCAATATGACCTCTTCTCTCTATCTTCCCTATCAAATATAAAGAGCATAATCTTATACAAAAAAGAAAATCTATATTTAGCAAAGCTCATAAATATATGCTTTAAGTAAAAAATAATTCTGAAATGTCATGGAAATCTGTTGAATTTAGCTAGTTATGCCCATTTAGAAACATGCTTAAGTTTCGTAAAACAGGCAGAATTAAACATGCATCTTCATGCTTCTTGATTGAGAATAGGAATGAAGGTGCAAGGAGAAATTAGCAGAATGAGGACTTATAGGAGAGATTTTCCCAATTTATTATATTCTCTTGGATAAAATTCAGGGTTTTTTATTATTGTTTTGTATATTTGTTTTTCCCACATGCAATGTAACTAAACCACCTTATAGTTAATAGTACTGTCTAAACTTTTATGAATGATCAAGATACATGATTGCAACATTTCATTGAGAAATAGAAATTAGAAATGCCCTCTCTTTCTTTCTGTAAAATTTTAAAATAGTCCATCACCCTTTTATCCTAAAATTAAGATGCCTTTATAATCCTCTTAGATTCAGATGTAACAGTAACAATGTCTAAGGAATGGCAAAGACAATGAGAAAAGTAGGAAATTAATTAAAAAAACCCAGAAAATGGCAAGACTATAGAACTACCTTTTGAGATTTACATAGAGGATTTCACCACGTATTACAACCACGTATCTTGTTTCAAAACTGATTTAAAGGTATGTGTGAAGGAAATCCACCTGCATAAATTTGTATAACTATGCAGTATTTCATAACCTTTGAGCTCATTCCCCCAAAACCCCAAATTGGTCTTATTTTGCAGCTTATTCAAGTAACAAGCATAGCAATCAGTTGGAAAAATTAAATTAAGTACTTATCTCTGTTGCACTCTTTGAAATTCAAGCAGCCAAAGACACAAGATTTAGGAGTATGAAAGACAATTATTCTATGTAATTTTTTAATTAGCAATCTAGATTTCAGTAAAAACAGCAAGTAAGCATCATAATCCTTTCATTTCTAATGCATACCTAAAGGACGCAAAGATTTCTCTAGAGACTAAAAAATGTTTCGTTCAAGGAAAACTTTATTTACAGTCATCGGAATTATGTTGTACTTTTACATGTGCTTCTCGGGCAAGTACTAAGGGTAACTGGTTCACCAAAAAAATCTCAAAAATTTCAGAGTAACCATAATGATAGAAACCTGCTTTAGTTTAGGCTTATGCATTCTGAGATATTCATAAGAATGTACTTAAAATGCATTTTGCTTTGAGTTTGGGATGAACGGTTATCTAGAAGACATCACAAAATGGAATAAGGGTGAAAGTTTTTTCCTTTTCTTTTTTTTTTTTTTTAATATTTATCTCCAATTTTTTTTTAATTCTTCACACTATACAGCTCCCTAGACTAGGAAACAAGTTGTATTCACCTTTTCTCTCCTTCTTGAAACACGTTCTTTTGAATGGACTGCAATGTCCAACTCTTTCTGCAAAGAAATCAGATCTTTTAACTAATCAGTAATGTAGACATTTCAGCCACTGCTTACTATCAAAGTAACCAGGTTATTCTACTACTAACAGTGATCCCTCTGTGGAATAGATTACCAACTCTCATAAGTAGTTTTTTCCTTAGTATTCTTCATCTTAAATTACAAATACTATGATTGAATGTCCATGCTTATGTCTTGGAGGTCATACTGACAGAACACTGACAGATATTACTAAATAGGAAAAAAAAAAGACAATTTTGTCTGTTATAATGTGAAAAACTTTTTACCTTTGCTTAACAAGGTGGAATAGAGCTTAGGAATGGATAGCAATGCAATGTCATTTTATATGCTTTTATCTCTGTGTTGTATTTGCAGGGAGGATAAGTGGCATATATTTAAAAAAAAAAATTTATTTTTAATTTTCCTCTGTATTAATTCAGCCTTTCCTTGTACATCACCAAAAATATCAAAGGGAAGGATCAAGTCCGAGAGGCTGGATATAGATTAGCACAACTATGGAGATAATGCAGTTTGTGCATATGACACCCAGGACAACGGCAAAGTGCGGGACTTTACCTTATGGACTACTGGAAAACTGCTTCAAAGAGAAATAAAGCTTAAGACACAGTCTTATCTATCACACTTATCAACAGCTCTCTTCCTACCTAGTTTGTTAGCTCTTGAATTCATTATGAAAGCTGGGGGATATTCACCCAAATTGTTCAATGAGCCAGGTAACTGAAAACATAAGTTGATTAGCTTAAGCTGGACGATTAAGCTTTTCAATGGCCGTATTTGGGGAGCTGAATCACTCCCTGCTGACAGAGTTCTTTGAAACTGTTTCCAGTAGTGTAACTCCTACCCTTATTAAGCCTTGCTTAATACTAAGCTCCATGATTTTAATATTTATTTCTTGCCTTCATTCCCCCCGCCTCCCCATCCAGTGTTTGGGAACGTAGTTGATAGGGGCAAAACTAAGAAAGTAAGTTTGTGCTCTAGATAGTGTATGTGGGACCTGCACCCCTGTGAGAAGGCACCTTGCTACTAAATACGCGTGCGGTGCCCACTACCATGCTTTGGTGGGAAAGCTGTCACCAGCAGCAGGTCCTTCTTCCTCCTGCAAGCAGGTAGTGGTAAGTCAGAAGTGAGAGGTAACCCCCAAAGCATCCTAACACCATTAGCACAGGCCAAAAGCATATTTTTGAGAGGGTCATATCCACTGTGCTTGCTTTTGTGTTGAAGAAGAGAGAGTTGAAAATGAGTAGCCAAACTTTTTTCTCTTCATGATCCAAAAAGTATTCATAGGAATAAAGATAAAAAAGTTAAGAGAATAGATCATAAAGCACTTAATACATTTTCTGCTATTAAGCTTCTCAGTAAAATATCTTAATGTATTTAAATTCACAGTTAAATGGATGGTCTGAAGTTTATTTTCCTTGTGGATTCTTTGTTGTTAAGAATAACAGTATAAATGTATTCAGAATCCTCCTAAATCCTACTTTGCTCTTGTGCAAAATTTCTATATTGATGTCAGTTCCCAAGCAACCAGCAAATGGAAGATCTTTTACTATAGACTATTAAACTTCAAAAAAGACTATGCAGTCTTTCAACTCTTTTATATGTAGTCAATGTTTTTAAATATTTATAACAGCTATCAAGAAGTTACAAGACATTAATAATCCAGAACATTAAGTTTGTGGTCATGATTCGAGTATCTTTTTCCTCTGATTTTCTTTCTTTCTTTTTTTTTTTTTTTCCTTTTTGTTTCAGTTTATTAAACATATTAACTATTATAAAAGAAGAATTACAGGTTTGCTTTCAGGTATCTTTTCTGACTCTATTTATTTGTTTGGTTTGGGTTGGGTTTTTTTTACCTTTTTGAATGATCATTGATGTTTTCCCTATAGAAATCACCAGCCTCAAGTAGTCATAGCAGAAACGTGGCAGACTGAAAAGCTAAGAGTTTTCAGGCAATACAAACACACAATACAAAAATGAGAAAACTGTTTCTACATGTACAAGATAATTATATGGTTTTTTTAGGTGCTCCACTAAAAAAAGAGCAAGTTAAAATCAGTCACCTTATAAAGATTACACTTTGGAGGTTCATGGATGTAAACATGTAAAGACATGATGTCACTTGCATCACATCCCTTGTCTTGACATTGCTCCTAAGTGATTACACTTGCCTCAAAGCTCATTGTTTTGTATGTGAAGTTACCATTATTTTTCCCATGTGCATTATTTAATACTTACAGAGACATTCATTTAATCTGCCATTTTTTTTCCAAGTCAGATTCCTTCACAAAGTCCTGCAACTCTTTATAGCTGGTACCTGCATTTACTGCCTCAAAGAGCCTTGTATCATCAACAACACTGTCATCCTACTCCTTAATCGATTTCTATATTGTTTATGTATATCCTGAACAGCACACATCCCAGTATGGATTCCTGTTGGGAACTTCACTTGGATAAATATAGTACACATGGAAAGAGTCGACATGTTTTTTTGTAAAGGGAAGCCCTGCTTCAAAAACCTCTTGGAGCACATGGAGTCACTTCATTGATATACCGTTCCACAAGACTTCGGGGAATCCCTCACCAAAGACTTTTAAGGAAAGTAAACAGCCTTGGTATCATAGAAAAGGTCCTTGCATGAATAAATACTGGCATAAAAGATAGAAAACTAAGTAGACATAAATATTTAACTCTTGCAGTGGAGGGAGGTTTTCCTTTTTCTTCCTTTCTACAAAGAGTTAAAAGCAGGATAGAGCACTGAACAATTGCTCTAGATGCTGGTTCTATGGTTGAAGTACAAAGAGAGAAAACAAGCAAACTTCATTATGTCTGTATGCTGCAGCTTACATAAAGTCTCTTCACTTTTCTTTTGCTTTTTCATATGAGCTGTTCAATATGTAAGGTGTTGATTGCCGTGACAGAGAGTAAAGGAAACTTGTAACACAGGAATACAGGATAGGCTCTTTCTTTTGAAATTCACTAGTAAATATTAAAAGTCATTTTTAACAAGTATACTTAGAAAAGTGCAAATTAACAATGATTTAGGAAGTCAGGAATAATTCTAAAAAGAATTGTGTTTTAAAGTTTTGTTACTGATTTCATTATTTCTCAGCTAAATTACCCTACACTTCTGACTAGGACTGCTGTTTGAGAAAACAATGACAAGTTTTGGAAAGTGCCAAGTAACTATAACTATTGCTGTGTTAATATATGTATCCCATATAAGTTAAATTATCAAGATTATTTAATAAAATATCATAAATTTGCTATAAAAATGACAGGTCTCCTTAAGTAGTTTCTTTTTTTTTTTTTAATGCTGACATCACATATTTAAAAAACCTTTAAATAGTTTATGGTAACACAGTTTAACCTTGCTATACTTTCCACAGTGGTGAGCAAACACATAAAATGAATTTTACCTCAAAATACATCTCTGTAGCCATTTTAAATTCATATATAGGTAAATTGATTTCAGTGGGAGTTATGTACTTAATCACCTTTGAGAAACTGGGCCTCAGTCCCTAATCAAGTCTGCTTAAATATGCCAACCAAATTGTTTTGAAAGTGCTGACATTCTGGAGCTTTGCAGTATCACTGGGTGTTTCTGGGTATTATATGTAATAAGACAAATATAAACCTGTTTAAGAAAACAAAGTTTTGAAATTGGTAAAGCATTTTCTGTGATTACTACTGACTTTCATCTCATACGTATTATGTAGCTGTTAATGTTTACCTAGCGTGTGAACATTAAATAGTACTGCATAATTTTTTTAAGATCCTTCTAGACAACCTATATATAGACATCTGTATTATTTGTATCAGACTGGCCTAATACTTCCTTCCTGCTATGATGAGTTGAGCTCATTGTTTCATTGATTTTTTTTTCATTGTTGATTATGCTTTTCTAACATCAGAATTGTATATCATAAAACTTCATAAAACTTCGTATCATAAAAACATATCATAAAACTTCAAAGGCCCACTGGACTCTCAACCATGGGCTTGTCATGTTCAAGAAGCTGCATCTTTACAGGGTGATTACACTTAGTGTTAAACCAAGATTAAAAAAAAATATTCTTTTAAATAACTACATTTTTTTTTCTGAATGTTTCTTCAGAGTTTACATTCTATATAAATCCTTTGTGTTTCAATGAAAGATCTTGAACTATTGGAGATTCTTTCAGGGCAGAATCCTGATTCATATTAAGCTCTGTGTAATGTTTGAATGAACACAACTAGGGGATTAAATATTAGATTATGTATATTCTGATAAAAATCACCTTTTTATCATTTAAACTTCTACACTGGGGATTAACATCCCAATGGAAATTGGGTCTTTAAACAAAGTGTTAAACAGTATATTGTAGTAAAGGAAATTGGGGTGTGTTCAAAAGGAGAAGGAATTGGTGTGGTGGAATTTAGAAGGGAATAAACTAATATTTTGATGTGAGAGTGTTACAAACTTTGAGCTTTTTGCAAGTATAGGAGATTTTTTTTTTTCCAAGATGATTGATGTAATAATTGAGATAAATGTGGAAAAGTGAGGGAAACTTTAAAGTAGATACTTAGGAGAGGATGAATAGGACTTTTCTGAGAAGATGATAGGGATCTACAGCTGCAGATGCATGGAAAACAGGTGGAACATGACATATGAGATGGAAAGATAAGGGAGAGCTAGTCATGCTGGGTTAGACAGGCATGAGAGAGAAGTAGGGAGGAACTGTTTATTAGAAGATATAGAAAAAAATGAGTTTGATAGTAAAAAGAAGAAACAGCCATTTAAGAGAAAAGAGGGGGGTGGAAATGGATTAAGAAGGACGTTAAAACCAGCAGCAACAACAACAAAAACCCAACAGTATTATACATTAGAGAAGAAAGAAAATCCCTAGAAAAAACAGAGGCATAGACCACAGATGAGGGTGAGAGGAACAGAAGATAAAAATAAACAACAAGCCAGTTACTAGGGTGTTTTGCAGTTTAAATTATGCATAAAGTTTAAGCTAAAATGAATTTTACATGCTGCATGGAATGTGTTGATGCACACAGAGTCTTATCCAAAGACCACTCAAATCAATGGTAAAAACCTCCTGTGGTTATTTATAGGCTTAAATCACACTTAGAACTTTGCAGATCCAAAAACAGAGCTGAAATGAGATCTCTGAAAAACACACATATTTTGGGAGGACTTTGATCATGCCTCTGCTTAAGCAAACTCTTTACAAAAGCTTTAAGTATTACTGAATTGAGGTCCCGCGAGTGAGTCTGCGGGCATGCAACAGTTGCCAAACTCAGAGCCCTTCACCCACAAAGGTCAACAGATATAATTATAACACTGTTCTAGGTTTTTGTGGCTGACACATTGGTGGGTATCAGAAAACCCCCTGCAGATTTCAGGCAAATATTATTCTGTTCAATGAAAGCTTGAGTATATTCTCTATCACAATTGTAGCAATTCAGTATCAATCTGGCAGCAACATTATGCTTAAAATTCTGTGCCCAATCCAATCATCAGTCTGTTTTTTTGAGTGGTTTATGATTCAGCTATTTTAAATCACACTAGGATGAAACTCAACTTGCAATTTCTTATTCTGGCTGTATTTTGTTCTCACAAAATTGCATTTAAATTGTTTCATTCTCTTTTTAGGTTAGCAACTGAAAGAAATAAATGTTTTAGGAAATACTGTTGCTGGCTTCTCACTAAACAGTGCTTACTTAAAAAAGGAAACTTCACTCATATTACATCACCAACACAGACAATTAAGAGATACCAATTCAATACTGCTTGTGAAATTTGTCAATGTATTCTTTATAATATATTTATGCTATCATTGCAACAATAGCTTCCCTGCGTGGCAGGTCTCCTGCTCTGGTCAGGTTGAAAAGAAACCTTTAGATTCACCCCAGTAACTGATTTTAAGGCAGCTCCTCACTTAAATACCTCTGTCTGCTTTGGGTGTGGTATTTCAGACGTCACCCTTGAATTTCCAGTTTCTGAAATGTACACAGGTATTATAAGCTTCTTATTCTCCAAATGTGCCCTTCCCCACTACCAATTTCCATTCACTGTTACACAAGTAGCAACATACATTTAACTGCCTACCATACTGAACGGACAAATACTCAGTCGTCTTCCTAGTAAAGATCAGCTCAATGCAAAAATGTAAACAATCTAAGAGGCTGCGTTTTAGCATAAAGATGACCATTGCTGCTGTGATTCCTCACTCAGATGAGAGTGATAGTTAAGTAACACTGAAAGATACTTAATGCCAAGTCATGCACTTCATGACCAGAGTGTTACCTGTTCCTTAGGAACCAGTTTTTACCTTAACTCTGATCTTTTCCTGTTGTCGTATTAGCCATTTGATAAATGTTGCCCGCTACTAGTGAATTTCTACTTTGTTGTTGTTGTTGTTTTTCAATAGTAGCTTCTTTGAACATTCTCTCTCAGAAATGCATACTTGCTCTTTGATTTTTCTATGTTAGGTCATATAGTCTCATCTCTGGGGCAGGTGGAGATTTCACCTGGAAATTAGCAGGAGCTTCATTCAGAAATTCAGTGAGATTCTATGGAACTGGCTTCCCAACTTTTAGCAGTTTGCCATAAAGCCAGTAGGGCAACGTAAGTCAATAAATAAGAATATATTTTTGATATATTTTTTATTTCTAAACTTGGAATATTAATTGACAGAACATACTACATGCCATCATAGAAAAAGGTTTTTTTTAATGTATTGATGCATATAGAGACACATGCACATACAGTCAGATGTCTGTATGTATGTAGTGACATAATACTTGTCCATATGTTCCAAAATACACAAGAAAACTCCTATCCAATTTAACACTGAACAGAGGGCAAGGCAGGTTAGTTTATTCCCTGTGCAGTCACACTCTGCTCTTAAAAGCTGAAGTAGACCCCTTCCACTAATACTTACAGTCTTCAATTTTAAAAGCATAGTTTAACTAAAAGCATAGTTTAACTAAACCATAGTTTAACCCATGTAAACCGTACCTATTTAAGCCTCCATCAGAGAAGTCAGAAAAGACTCATCACCATTTTACAAATGGGTAGGCAGAGAGGTTCAGCCAGCTACCCCAGGATAAATGCATCATTATTGAAAGAAGACGTAGAAGATCACTCCTGGTTAACTAGTCCAAGGAGATGCAGCAATTAGAGCTCCATTCTATCAAGAACCAGCTTAGAAAATATAGGACAGCAGGTTGGATCTGCCCTAACTTAAACTCGTGCAACTTTAATGAGATTGTACAAGTGTAAGTTGAGGTAAAACTAGATCAGAGAGTTGCATCTAGATGAGTTACATAAAACCAAGGAATTACAAATGACAAAAAGGAGGCAGAATTCTGGACTTCTTGCATGTAAGAGAAACAGATAATCTATACTAGAGAACATTAAGATTTGATGCACTTGAAATAAAGAAAATGCTAATTTAAGGTTAATTTTATTGTCTCAGTGTACGCTTTTTTTCTTTTACAAATCAGGTTTGCATCAGTCACCTAAGTGCAGTTCCAAATTTATTATGAATCCTGTTTCAATCAGTGTAGAGGATGGATAACATCACAGAACAAGAAATATTTTTTACTAAAAGATACTCAATGTTTTTTTTTTCTCCTTATTGTTAAATTTGCATTTCTGCTGGACTTCTTCTCTGAAATGTCTAGCATATTTGGATTATCTCCAACATAAAATATTTCAGGCCAAAGAACAAACCTAAGACCAGGAAAAATATAAGACAAATATGCACAAAATTTGTTAATAGGTTGTGCTATGATTTCTTATCCATGATGCATGGTAAACACCAGTAAGCATGCCAAAAAAGCTGTCAATTGAAAAATCTGGGTTACAGATGATAAAATGAGTGGTATGTATTGCAGAGGCAAAGACCTTTTTCCGGCCTTCCCTCATATACAAAAATTACTTTGAGAAAATTAGGTAGGTTTTGTAACAAAAATTAGCAATAAAACTGATGAGTACCAAGTAGTTTCACAGTGTGACAAGAACTGTGAAAAGGTCAGTTTCCTACTATTTGCCTTCATATATCTACGTGATTATAAAAAAAAAGAAAAAAGTAAGGCATTTCAGAAGAACTCTCAGATATTTTTCTAAAGCTGATTTTTTCTAAACACTGATTTTTCCTACTACTGATCAATAGGACTGGGAAAAGAGGAGATTCATCTACTGATGCTTATTTTTTTCCTATCTAGTACAAATGTGACCCTTGTCAAGGGTTTAGTTACTTTTGTCTTCTCCTACTTTCCTTGGAGATACCAAGTTGTGGATTTATCAAATACAGAATTCCAGAAAACTAATTTTCTTGGAGCTGACAGAGTGTTAACAACAAATCATTGCAGCAGTTACAAAAGAATTAGATAAGAAAAAAATATTAGTAATTAGAAAATGTTTGTGGATAAGTACATTTCATTAGAGGATAAGATCTCAAAGAAATTAAGAGCATTACTTAGGCTTTCCTGTTTCATAGACAACAAAACTGCATTGATAAAAGGGACAGACTGCAATTATGAACAGCGTCTGCCATATTCTCAGCCAGAATCAACCCCTGCTTCTGTACATTTCACTAATATAAATTTCAGAGGTAAGGACTCTTCTATTTTCAGAGACCTAGAAAATCACAGTGGGATCCTACTTATCTGTGAGCATGCTGTGGTTCTTTGCACTACACCAAAAGGAGCCTGGATAGATTAGGTCTCAGTAGGGCTTCATTCTAACATAATTTCACATACTTTGTCAATAGAAAGGATTTTTTTTTTCCTTGGAGTTTCCAGAACAGAACAACAAGTTATGCATGCTTGGGGGCACAATTACAAATGTATTTCATAAAAGTCAACCTTATTTTTAAAGGAAAACAGCTTATAAGCTCGCAAATGCAATTTTGGGACCCAAATTTATTCGTGGGTATAAATTACTCCATTTTCTATGCCTACCTGCCTGACAGTATTGAAAATACCAGGTATTATGTGCCTAAATGTGTTCAGAGTGGGTGTAGAGAAAGGACTCTATAAACTAGCAGTCAAAAAAAAAACAAAAACAAAACCCAAAACTTTATCAACTACTTTACAGAATGAGTACTGAGTAATTATTAACCTCTAAAGTGTATAATACACATACTGAAGATTTTCATTTCATTGTTGTCACCAACAATAGGTCATGCTAAGTACAGCTTTAGACTTTTCTCCTTTAATGCACTGCATGTTGAAAATTGAATGTGAACATGAGACTATATTAAACTTCAAAATTAGTATGTGTATTTATTGATTATTTTATTTCAGCTGGGATCATTAACAATCAGTCATACAAAGAGTAGTTTTAAGCCTTTTTTCTTCTCTAGCACTGCATTAGCCATAGGAACTTTGAATAAACCTTCTGCTACATTTAAAGCTCTGTAACACAAGAGTTTATTTTGAAAGAAAGGAACTGAGACATCCATCTTTGAAGAAGTGAAATCTGCTCTGATGCAGTTAACATAGACGGGCAAGATTTTCTGTAGGTACCAGTTTTGATACAAGAAATCCAGAAGTTGTAAACTAAAACTAGGAAGCTAGGGTTGAATACAAGTCGTAGCAAGATTTTTCTACAAAGAAGATACAACTAAGTAAGATAATGATTAGAACCCCCCAAAAAGTCTAAAACATCCTTTCATATTCTCCTATAGGACTCAAAGGAAAGTGCTCTGCTTTCCCCTTGCCTCCCAACCCTCATTGTCCCAGCAACGAGCCTCACCAGTAACTCCACACTGGGGGCCTGGGAAGAGATATTCTCCTCTTGAAAAATGCTATTACCCTCCCATATCTACAGCTCATACCAAAGAACAGCAAGGGAGGCATAAACACACCAGAGGAACAGACTACACATATTCCAGAGCAAAAATTGGAAAAGATGGGACTCAGATGACACCTACCTGTAACAACTTCTACTGCCTGTACTGCTCAGCAGCTTCTTCTCCCTTCTCTCTCCCCTGCTACTCAGACCTTCCTATCCTTCCTCCTTTCTAGTAATCCAAAATTTTTCCCCTGCTACTTCCCTCTTAATCCTCCTTCAATCCTTCCAAATGTCTTCACAGGTAAACACACCGCTTGCTTTTCTTGTTAAAACTGAGTGCCTTCTGAGTTTTACCGTGTGCTTAGATTATGTTTTCCCCTACTGAAAACCTGGGCCTCAGGCAGATGCTTGTTATCCCTTTTCTGTTTCAGGATTTCTGTCAGTATTTGGATGCAATTTGATGATGACTGGTGGGGAGATACAGAAGGATGAAGCTCAACAGCTGTTGCACATCCCTTCGAGTCACCTGCACCATGTGAAAACCAGAAGGCTACACAGCTCCTTGGCTACCCTATCTGCCCATGTATTTTTAGGCTAGGCTCACACCTACTGAGACTACTTATCCTTTTTTAGAAAGCTGTTTTCAGTGTTGATTCCCCTTGAAGGTAATAGGTATCAGGTGGGAATTGGGTAAGCCTCCGTCCATGAGACCATCTGGAACAGGCTCAGATTTTTGGCCCTGCTAAATCAGCTATTGCCTCCAGTCTGCTGCTGGTTCCCAGCCGCGCAGGTCTCAGTGCAAGTTCTGCCCTGCTCTCAAGGTGTGGCTACACGGGCACGCTTTCTGTCATCCACAGGAAAATAAATAAGTAAATAAATAAATCTGGGGGAGGGGATTTTGTTTTGCTTTTTTGCTTATCAGGAACTTCCTGCTCATTTAATCAAAACATGGAACACAAATCTACCCAGCTGTCCCATGGGAGCTCCAAACTTCAGCACAATTGAAGCAGATGATGACTTTTTAAAATACTGAAATAAAAACACCTGAACTCTTTCATTTTTGTTGTAAAGGAAGTTATAATAGGTATGCCTAGACTAGAGTTTTACCCTGATTTCACGTCAAGAAGGAAAAGCATAGTACATGGACTGAAAGGCAGCTATAGCAGTATGCCTGGTTTGAATAGAATATCCTCTAACTTTTTACCTTTGAGGGGGGGGTGTAAACTCACTTTTCTAACTAGTTCGGAAAAAAAACCCAAAACTTACTTAAAAACAGATGAGATAAAATGTTCATCTTTCCATCAGAAAATGAGTGTTGTTAAGTGCTGCTGTAGTGCTATATTCATGATAATGAGATTCATGCAATTTCTTTTCACTGTTACAGCTTTTCATTTTCATGTGATACTACACCCCACTCAGCCCTATCAATGGCAGAGGCTGTATCAGTTTATGTACAAGTAGCAGCCTCATTTAGATGAATAAAAGTTGTTTATGTTGTTTTCCTTTTCCAGAGGGATATAGGATAAATAATTAACCTAGTGACCCCTACCATGCTTGTTTAACATTTATGCAATTACTCAAAGCTTGTATCTGATAGTTCCATAGCCATGAAAGGAGAAGAACATGGCAAAGGAGAAAAGTTACACTGAACACACACCACAGTAAAAGCTATATGACATGGGGTTTAATGCAGCGAGGCAACACAGGCAGCACCCTGCACTTGTTTCCCTCTCCTCCGCACCTCCTGCTTTCATTCTTTCAAGCTTGTAAGACTAATTTTTTTTATGTGGTATGAGCTGTATGTGGTACTTTAAGACATGAATGTGGTATCTGTAAAATGGATACAAAAAGACACAAATATGCAAAAGAAAGCAGCCACTGAAACCTGTATGTCTCGCTTGTTTGTTTAGCATTTTTAACTTTTATCTGTATTTTGAAGAAAGCATTAGAATTTCTTTTAAATTTTTAGAACAAATTTTTTTCTTCAGGTTGCAAAAACCTCCAAATATGGGCTTCTAGGCTTATAGTGCTTCTTGAAAACAAATCTTTTTTTTTTTTTCCATGGAGAAAGTCATGCAAATATGTGCATATGCATTGTTGCATGAAACCAAGCTGGCACCGGTTATCCTCACAGCACAGCACTGCACAGCACCACCAGGCTGTCTAATCCAGAAGCAATACAGCCATTTTAGCACAGACCTATACCTGACCAATTGAAGGTTGCAGTGACCTTATCAGATCAAACTTAGTACTGGGCTGACACATATATCCTATTTGCAGGTTACTATAGTTTATTGACCGGGACCTGAATGTAGGTCTATGCATCATAGCTTTGCACAATTTAGGCATGTCCTGAAACTGTCAGATGATGGAGTTACATATTTATAAAAGCATTACAGAAATTTTGAAGCAGCTTGTAGTAGTGCTTCTGGATTGTTAAGCTGAATGATTTAGGATTTATAGTGAAGTTTAATTTCAATGTTTCAGATTACTGGCCAAAATACTTCTTGGAGTTGACATAAACCGTATTACTGCGTTTCCAAGCAAAATGCTCTGACAAAACAATGGCTACAACTTACTGAAAAATTCAATATGCTCTGGTATTTCCAGATAAATTAGGCAGTAATTATTTTTCCATGAGAACACATTAAAGTTCTGAAACGATCAGATTGCTATTGATTGTGATCATTAATGGCTCCAAGGATAGAAAAAATGTAGCCTGAATTGAGGAAGGAAAGGAATTGAGTGCCCTTCACAGTTATTTGATTTTGTTTAGCTCCCACTCTCTCTTGAACTAGAGAAATCTGTTTCTTTCCCCTCCTTTTTTCTACATATTCATAGCCAGATCATTGGTCTGTGTGTGCTTGTGCCACTGTCATGATGTAGTGCAACACTATGCATTTTAGCATTAAAACTCAGTATAGGTGGACATCCCACTTTCTTAAATAACCTTGTTTCTTAGAGGAAGGAAGTGATGTGATTTTTCAAAATTATTCCAAGCCAAAGAAACTTCTGTGTTGGTTGGCATCACTTCAGGTTGGACTGAATTATGTTTCATTTCCATACATTAGAGGACTGGAGGTACTCAGTGTACTCATCTAATTCATCTTCTTGCATAACACAGGTCATATGACTTTTCTGATTTGGTTCCATTTGAATCAGACTACCTCATTTAGAAATAGCATCTGAATCTGTTTTTAAAATTACCAGTGATGGCCAATCAACCAAAACACTTAGTTAGCTTTCCAGTTAAATGACCTCATTTTAATTTTATTTTGCTTTTAGGAACATCTAATATCTGATTTCAATATACTTATCATCAGTTTCCAGCCTCCAATCTTATATTTCTGTCTGCTGGACTGAAGAACACATTATCAAAGTTTCCCCTCCCATGTAATAAGTACAGACATACTCTGATCAAATTACCATTTAAATCCCCTATTTATAAATAAAACACATACAATCATAGATTTTATCTCTATTTAAAAAAAGTGTTCCAATACAATTAGGTTTTGTAATTTTTCATTGATCTCTTCCTATTTTATTAACAACCCTCAAAAATTGTTCATGACAGAGCTGAACAGACTCTTCAAAGAATCATGGGATAATTCAGGTGGGAAGGGACCCCAGGAGGTCTCTAGTCCAACTGGCTGTTCACAGCAGGATCAGCTCGGAGGCCAGTCCATGCTGCTTAGGGCTTTATCTGATCAGACTTGAAAACCCCCAAGGATGAAGACTGCACAGCTTCTCCAGGCAGCAGGCTGCACTGCTTGGTTGTCCTCATGGAAAAAATGTTTCTTATAACTGGTGTGAACCCCTGTTATAAAGCAGAGGGTAGCTGCCACTAAAAATACTCCTGTTTCCAATTATGCACATTGTCCCTTGTTCCCCTGCCTGTATCAACTTGCTATAGAATGGTTTGGGTTGGAAAGGACCTTTAAAGGTCATCTAGTCCAACCCCCCTTGCAATGAGCAAGACATCTTCAAATAAATCAGGTTGGGGGCATCTACCACCTCTCTGGGCAACCTGTTCCAGAGTTTCAACACCCTCATTGTAAAAAAGTTTTTTCCTTATATCTAGTCTAAATCTACCCTGTTTTAGTTTAGAACCATTATCCCTTGTCCTATTGCTACAGGCCCTATTAAAAAAATCACGAGGTTCACATGGGCCCACTTCTCGAACTTGTCCAGGTCCCTTTGAGTGGTATCCCGTCCCTCAGGTATATCAACCGCACCACTCAGCTTGGTTTCATCTGCAAATTTGCTGAGGGTGTACTCGATCCTACTGTCTATGTCATAGATGAAGATATTAAACAGTACTGGTCCCAATACAGACCCCTGAGGGACATCACTCATCACTGATCTCCATCCAGACATTAAGCCGTTGACCACTACTCTCTGGATGTGACCATCCTGCCAATTTCTTACCCACCAAATAGTCCATCAAATTCATATCTCTCCCCTTTAGAGAAGGATGTTGTGGGGGACCATGTCAAAGGCCTTACAGAAGTCCAGACAGATGACTTCCCTTGTCCACAGACGTAGTCACTCCATCATAGAAGGCCAATAGGCTGGTCAGGCAGGACTTGCCCTTGGTGAAGCCATGCTGGCTGTCTCCAATTACCTCCCTGTCCTCCATGTGCCTTAACATAGCTTCTAGGAGAATCTGTTCCATGATCTTCCCAGGCACAGAGGTGAGGCTGACAGGTCAGTAGTTCCCAGGGTCCTCCTTTCTATCCTTTTTAAAAATGGGTTCAACGTTTCCCTTTTTCCAGTCACTGGGGACTTCATCTGTCTGCCATGACTTTTCAAATATCATGGAGAGTGGCTTGGCAACTCAGCATCCACCAATTCCCTCAGGACTCTGGAATGCATTTCGTCAGGTCCCATAGACTTATGTATGTTCAGGTTCCTCAGGTAGTCACGAACCTGATCCTCTCTGTCACGGTTTAACCCCAGCCAGCAACTGAGCACCACACAGCCACTCCCTCCCTCCCTCCTAGTGGGATGGGGGAGAGAATCGGAAGAATAGAAGTGAGAAAACTCGTGGGTTGAGATAAAGATAGTTTAATAGGGAAAGCAAAAGCCATGCACGCAAAAAAAAAACAAAACAAGGAATTCATTCACTACTTCCCATTGGCAGGCAGGTGTTCAGCCATCTCCAGGAAAGTAGGGCTCCATCACGCATAACGGTGCCTTGGGAAGACAAACGCCATCACTCCGAACGTCCTCCCCTTCCTCCTTCTTTCCTCAGCCTTATATGCTGAGCATGACATCATATGGTATGCAATATCCCATTGGTTAGTTGGGTTAGCTGCCCTGGCTATGCTCTCTCCCAGTTTCTTGTGCACCTGGCAGAGCATGGGAAGCTGAAAAGTCCTTGACTACTAAAAACACTACTTAGCAACAACTAAAACATCAGTGTGTTATCAACATTCTTCTCATACTAAATCCAAACCTCAGCACTATACCAGCTACTAGGAAGAAAATTAACTCTATCCCTGCCGAAACCAGGACACTCTCTTACAGTGGGAAGGACTCTGCTCCCCCAGTCCCTGCCTTGAGGTGCATCCACTTGAGAGGTGTGGGAAGAGAGGTTGCCAGTGAAGACTGGGGCAAAAAAGTTTTTGAGTACCTCAGCCTCCTCCTCATCTGTTGTCACCAGTTTGCCAGTCGTGTTCATCGAGGGGGTACACTTTCTTAGACCTTCCTTTTCTGGCTGACATATCTGTAGAAGCCCTTCTTATTATTCTTTGTGTCCCTTGCCAAGTTCAGCTCCAGCTATACCTTGGTCTTCCTGGCCCCATCCCTACTCAACTGGGCAACGTCCCTACACTCTTTCCAGGATACCTGTCCCTGCTTCCACTGCCTGTGCATTTCCTTCTTTCCCTTTAGTTTGACCAGCAGGTCTTGACTCAGCCATACTAGTCTCTTGCCTTCCTTTCCTGATGTCTTACACATGGGGATTGAGAGCTCTTGCGTTCTATGGAAGGCGTCCTTAAGGATCTGTCAGCTCTGTTCTGCTCCCTTGTCCCTGTGGGCAATTTCCCAGGGGGTCCTATTGACTAACTCCTTGAACAGCTGGAAGTTTGCTTTCCTAAAATTCAGGGTCCTGACTTTACTCTTCGCCTCAGGAAGAGTATCCCTCAGGACTGTGAACTCCACCAGTGCATAATCACTGCAGTCAAGGCTCCCTCCAATCCTGATGTCTCTGATTAGCTCACTTGCATTGGTGACCAACAAGTCCAGTAACGCAACCCTCTGGCAGGGCTGTCTACTACCTGGCTTAAGAAGTTAGCCTCAACGCATTCCAGGAGTCTCCTAGATTGCCCACAGCTCCCCGTGCTACTTTTCCAGCAGATGTTGGGGTGGTTGAAGTCCCCCATCAGGAAGAGAGCCTGTGAGCGCAATGCCTCCTGTAGCTGGAATAAGAAGACTTCATGAATAGGCTCCCCTTGATCGGGCGGCCTGTAGTAATCACCAACCACAAGGTTCCCTTTGTTGCCTCAGTCCCTAATTCTTACCCATAAGCTTTCAACCTGCTCATGGCTATTCCTCAGAGACAGCTCTTCACAATCTATCCATTCCTTCACACAGAGGGCAACCCCTCTGCCCCTCCTTCCTCGCCTGTCCCTTCTGAACAGCCTGTAGCCATTGATAGCTGCACTCCAGTCATGGGATTTGTCCCACCAAGTTTCAGTAATTGCAACTAGGTTGTAGCTTTCTAGCAGCACGGTGGCTTCCAACTCCTCCTGTTTGTTGCCCATGCTGCATGCATTGGTGTAGAGGCACTTCAGCTGAACCGCCAGCCGTGTCAGCTTTTTAGAGGAACATACCTTAATTCATTTGAAGTATTTCCCGGTGTTCTCCTGTTGGCTCCTATTACCTCTGGAGCCCCTGGCTCCCCTCCATAAGACTTCAAGTGTGCTCCAATGTACCCAGCACGGCTCAGAGCAACAAGCTGAGGGCCCTCGCTAGCACCCTGTCCCTCTAACCTTGGCATGTTGTCCCGTGGCTTGTCACAGGTGAGCCTGATGTTATCCCCGTCCCCTTTCAAGTCTAGTTTAAAGCTCTGTCAATGAGACCTGCTAGCTCGTGAGCAAAGACCCTCTTCCCCTTTGAGAAAGATAAATCCCATCTGAGCCAGCAGGCCTGGTGCCATGTAGACCATCCCATTACTGAAAACACAAAATTCTGGTGGTGACATCAGCCACAGAGCCATGTATTAATAGACTGGGTCCATCTGTTTCCTCCAATATTGCTGCCCGCAACTGGAAGGATAGAGTTAAAAATTACCTGTGCCCTGGATCCCCTTACCAACCGTCCCCAGGCCCTGAAGTCTCTTTTGATCATCCTTGGACTACGTGTTGCAGCTTCATCGCCATCCACATGAAAGAGCAATTATCGGTAATAATCCGAGGGCCGTACCAGGCTAGGAAGTTTCCTAGTGATGTCCTTAACCCAGACCCCAGGGAGGCAGCAGACTTCCCTGAGAGGAGGATCTGTCCAGCATATTAGACCCTCTGTTCCCCTCAGAAGGGAGTCACCTACAACGATAACCCATCTTTTTTAACTCGTGGAGGTGGTCATGATACTGGGGTAGACCTTACTGACCTTGGCAACACCTCTAGTGTAGATGGACCGTCATCCACATCATCCATTGACTGGCCTTCCACATCCAGAGTCTCATACCTGTTGTACAGAGGCACCTGGGAAGGCAAGGTAGGCAGGGAGTGGGTTCGCCTGCTGCTCTGAGTGCAGACTTGCCTCCACTCACTCCTTTCCTTTAAGTTACTGCCTTCTGCCTGGCAGGGGGGAAGATACAGGATCCCCTTGATCTTGTTTTTTTTTTTCTGGTGGATGTTGCCATTTCTGTCTCAGGGAGGGCAGAGCTTTGTTCCATCAGTCTCTTTCTCAGCCTCCCTGATGCTCCTTAACTTGTCCACTTCCTCCCAAAGCTCTGCCACCAGGGCCAGCAGGTCATCTACCTGGTCACACCTCACACAGCTGATCTCACTACTGCCATCAGGGACTAGTGAGGGGCTCTGGCATGCCCTGCACCCAGGGACCTGGGTGGCTGCATGTTTTCCTGGGAGCTCTGCCTGGGTTGCCACATCCACCCTGGTGAGTGGAGAGGACATGGTTTTCTGCCAGGTGGTCACCATAGCTAAGCTCCCTCGGGGAGGGCGATGACCACCGACTGGGATGACCTCTGGAGCCGGCAGGGTGGTGACGCCCTGTTCGCCCGCCCTTCCCGCGCGAACTGCCCCGCCCTGCCTGCTCGCGCTCCCCAGGCCGCTTCCGATAGGTGCGTGGGTGGCTGCGGTTGCCCCGGCAAGGCCCAGGCCTCATCAGCGGCTCTCGCGAGAGCGGCCGGCTGCCGGCGGGTCTCTGCCCCCTGAGGAAACCCCTGTGCGCCCGGGTCCGCCGCTCCCCTGCGGCCGGGCCGGCTCCGGAGCAGCTCGACTCGGCGACTGACGGGTAGTTTCAGTTACACCGCGTTTAAATCTCCCGCCGTTGCTCCGGCAACGCCCAGATTACATCCGTGCTTCTGACAGAGTGTCAGGTTCGTTAATTCACAACGAGCTGATTATCTTAGAGCGCTGGTGACTGATGAAAGTACTGACGTGCCAGGTAATTTACGCTACATTTATTGGGAATAGAGACTTTCTTTCTTGTTATTTCTCCTAAATGAATAACCTTATTTTTGGTATACAAAAATACAGAATCTGCTTGTGTCCACCTTGTACCAGTGGCATATCTTGGTATTTGAAAACATTGTCAGGGTACTGCTTTATTTTCCTGTAATAGAATGACAAGAATTTTACAATAATAAGGTAAAATAAACAAACAAACATGAAAAAATTATCCCTACAGTACTCTGCTGAGTCTGTTACTATTTCACAGCCATCCTGTGTTCATAACTACATTTTGATACCAAAATACTTCCTGTTTGAATGCATTATGTTTTGCTAGGATCTGATGATCTATTAATTCTTTAATGAAATCCCATGCACTAGTAAGTAAAATTTCTACGTCCAGCTACGTTCTGAATCTTCATAGCACCTTTCGCAGCCCCTATCTACGCTGTGCCTTTCTGGCTTCCAGCCCATTCCTTTACAGGTGCTGTTTTTTGTGTGTCTTATGTTAGCACGGTGAAAGAAAGGATGGGAGGCTAGAATATGCATCGCATAACGACCTAATGGAAGTAGAACGTCACAACTATCTCATCACATTATGTGACAGACAGTGACTTTTCATATCCTATTTGGCCTGTGTCTTACCAGCTATTTCTTATCACCTCTAAGGAAGAGCATAACAGAAAAGGTGATGGGAAGGGAAGAATTGCTGAAACCGCTCTGGGATCATACTCGGGCCCCAGTGTAATGAGTACAATCCTCAAGGAAGTTACTGAAAGCTTAGCAGTCACTTGTAGCCCTTCTGCATCTCTAGTTAGGAACTGACAAACCTCCTTTAAGGTTTTCTGATAAATTCAAAGAAAAAAAAAAAGACAAGACTGAGATTGGGAAAAAACTTAACAACCCCCAAGTTTTCAGATGAAGCAAGATTTAATTTTTTGAACAAAATTGGCTTCTGCACCTTAGATATGTACTTAGATGTCCACAGCACTAGTAATGATATAGTTCACTCTGTTTAAATAATGAGATACCACATACAACCATTAGCACAAAAGCTTTTCTCTACAGGATTAAAAAAGATTCTCAAATCAAGTGCTGCTTACACGTTTTTCATAATGCAATAAAAACAATTTTCTGTAAATACAGCATATGACTATCAATACTGTAACTTTGGAATCAGTTACTATTTCACCAAACAGGACTGAAATAGAGTTATGAAGGCTAATATTTTAAGCAAGCTTGATTGCAATCAGTAAAATATACACACATGTGTATTTATAATTACAAGTCCATAAGAATATTTTATGATCATTTATGCAAATCATAAAACTATCAGAAATAAGAATGCATTAATTTTTCCGCACCTTCACTGTTGCCTGGATCACACTGAGGAAATACGACTTCTGTGTTGCAGTGCTCATCAGTAGCATGCAGCATTCATCGATTCGGATTGCTTAGGAGATGGAGTATCTAGGAAGTAAAATTTCTTCCATAGTGTAGAAAATAGTTTACCAAGTGATTAATAGTTAAATATGCAGTGTACCTTTGAACGCAGTGCCTTTGAAAACTCATCCTGGGTAAGATAGTAGCAGAGTTACACTGAACTATCTGAACGAGAAACCTCAAAGGCGTCTTGATATGATGTCAATATTTATTATATTGGATTTCTCCCTGTTCTGAAAATCCATGTAGTGGCAAAAGAAAGGAAACTAGAAAGATCAGTCCCTTCTGTAGTGAAGGTTGTCTCTGGAAACATCTCTCTCCAGAGGACCAAAATATATCCTGCATGAGGATGCAAGGAAGAATATAAAACTCTATTGAAAATTATGCTGTAAACCCCGACATCCTTACTTAAGGCAAATAAAACAAGAACACACCTCTCTGACACTGTCTACATTACAAGTATTTTAGGGCTGAGGAACCTGAGAAAACTAATTGCGGATTGCTCATGGACATGCAAACATTTGAGTAATAGCCCTGATAATCAAGGCTCAAGTCCTTTATGCGAATGTTTGCTCGGATCATGATAATAGAAGTGGTAGTAACATAAGCAAGATATCTATAGGCCTAGAGGAACATGTATGTACATTGTAGAAATACACTGTTCAGCTTCCTCCAACTCTTTTGCCTGATTACAGCTCAAAGATTATTTAGTCACCCCAAGACCTTCTCAGTTTTTCCTTTGCTCTTCTGGATGCAATGTCCCAAATCTGTTATTTCTGAGGTAAATATGTTCACCTGTGGCACTCTGCAGGGCCAGTTTGTGATGTAATGGTTTTGTGAAGAGCAAAACTGGGCACAAAAGGTCCTGTGAGCATGGAGTCTTTCAAGGTTTTGCTATATTACAGTTAGCCTGACTGAGCTTTTACAGTGTTATTTGACTTGAAATCTTTCATTAGCAAGAGGTGAGGACTTCAGAATCTAATAGTGTGCTTTAATCTCTATTTACTATCGATCTTTTTTAATGCATCAAGCAAAAAAAAAAATGTATAGACAAAAGAATTTGGAAAGGTTTCATAATTTTTTTCCTGTGGAAATAAAGTTTAAGGATAAGATATGATAGTTCGCACAGTACCAGTAATTAAATAATAACAAGAAATAAATTGCTGCAGGAAGTTAGGATTTTAAGCAGTGAAATCATTGCTTTAGCTCAAAGGTATTTAAAAGGAGTGAATGGAAATTAATCCATCATTTATAATAGAGCAGAAATGAAAGCATTCAAAGGAAAACTAATTTTAAAATTTTTAATGCTAATTTATATTTTAATTATATAATGCTTATTTACAATTATAATCATGCATGTGCTTCTAACAAGAGTGACAGTGTAAATGAAAAGGGTTATATATATTCTTACATGAAAGCTAGAAACTAAGCATTTAAACAGAAATTCCTCTGTGATTGTGATGCGACTTTTTGAAAATGCAGCATTAATTTAGCAACATACGTATAACTCCATACTCAATAAGCCAGAATCACCGTAAAACTATATTTTTAGGGAAACATCAACTTTTTACTTACATTGTTTTTAATTTTGAAAAATTGCATGAATTGCCAGATGCTTTTTATCTTGTCCTATATTGCCATTTAGTGAAGTTGTTGCTGTTACATAAGCACCAGATTTAACAAATTTTCTTCCCACTTTATTTCCTAATTCTCTTTTTCCCACAGAGTTTGGCAGTGTCTTTTTCAGTCTACTTTTTTTTTTCCTTTAACTCCCCTTTTTGGGTGAAGATGTCTTTTTATTTTCAAGAAAAGATTCTTTATAAATACTGCTGTGACAAATCCATTACACAGCACAGAAGCGATCAGCATGGTACTAAACTCTGGCTGAGAACTGAAGGTCCAAACTAGCGCTGTTCCAAAAGATCAATGGGACACACTTCTAAATGGCAAGAGTTTTAACTGGCTCTGTACAGCACTAAAAGAAAATAAAAGATCAAATGGTAGGTTCTAAGACAGAAATAAATGTTTGTTTCTGCCCTTCTGGCCCACTCTTTAAATACAGCTTAGGAAAAAAATACATTAAGGGACACCAAAGAAATTACAAGCGTGTATCTCATATAACGTGAGATCTGCGTCCTTCCGATAAGCTGTATTCTGATTCACAGCAAACTTTAAACAGCATAGGTAATTAACCCCAGTACCAGGGGACAGGGTAGATACTCTCCCACTTGAATTGTTTCAAACAAGACTGGATCTCTTTATTGAATTTATTTGTTTATTTATTTTAAAATTGTCAGTCCAGGTATAAGTTATGAGACAAATTAGGGAATTGGAGGCTAATATTGTTTTAGGGAGAAAGAGAGGTCTACTCACGATGTTGAAATCTAAATGCTCTGGTCAGGTTATGTATATATTTTTTTCATAAATAATACAGTTCATTTAAAGAAATGATATTTATTCTGAAGAAACAAATAAAACTGTTTGGATTTAGGTGTTGACCAGATACTGCTGCTGAAACACTCTCAGATATCAATCTTACTCTTCTCAGATTGTTGGCATAAAATAATATATTGACTAGATTGTACTAGGCAAATTTCTTATTTCTTTCTTGGCAATATGTTTCTCCGATATCTCCTGCTGATTTTAAAATGAGATATCTATTTAAATCTCCCATATATGTTACTGGAAGAAAACTTTGATGTCTTAAATATCTGAAAATTTTAACATCTGCTGTTTACTTGCATGCATCTTGCATTAAGGAAGAAAAAAAGTTTCACTTCAGAAGCCAGTCAGGCTCTTGTGGTTTCACAGTCTTTTTAGTATAAAGAAATTGTGAGTTTTAAAGTAAAGTACAGCCACGATTCTACTTATTGAATAGGTTTGGGGGTTTTGGTGGGGGGGCAGTTTGCCAGCCCAGGTCAGTCAGATTTTATTTCACTAAGAAATACTGATAGAAAAGATTACATGTTGTTTCATCATCAGTTTTAGGGAAATAATATGTTCTGTGATTAAAAAGCTTTCACAAAGAAACTTCAGAAAGATGTTTCAGTATTTGGTACTTCATATTTAAATATCTGTAACTGTGCCAGAGAAAAAATCCAAAGTAATAATATTCTGGTTTGAGATCTGCCTTTCCCTACTACTAGGAAAATACATTTCTAACTTTCTTTCCTTCATAAATTGCACACATTTGAAACTAAACAAAAGTACATAGAAGATTAAAAACTCGCTGCTATATTTTAATCATCCCAAGAGACAAATTTTTGAGTGAGAACATTTATGAATATGAAGTGTTTTAGTTACAAAACAAGTGGCACAGCAAGAAAGGAATCTAGAACATCAGAAGACTGTTGATGAAACATCCATAATTTAAAATAGTGAGTGTATATCCTAATTCATACTTTAAAAACACTCAAGATTTTAGATAAATAATTTTCTCTTTATCTTTTATTATTATTCCTCTTTGTCCTTCTAGTCTGAGCTCTGGAAATGTCACAAAACACATGACAATAGCTAGCATAAATAAAAGGTTTGTTTCTCTTCCCCCTCCTCCCTCAAAGTAGGAACTTTTCTGGGAAGAATTTAGATCCCAGAACCACTCGCTACTTATCAGTCTTTTCAACACAAGCATGTACATGTTCAAAGAAGCTAAGACTAACCTCTAAGTACAGCTGGAACATTTCTCTTAAATAGGGTGAGTCATATTTGGATGGTTCTGAAAAAGAGCTTTCTTTCTACGCGGTCTTAAAATGTCTCTCATATTGCCCAACAGAAAGCTTAATTTGGATTGTGAGAAGCAACAAAGAGTACTTCTCCTTCTTAAGCTCTCACAGTGAAAAAGCTTTTCTCCTCTTTGAAGTCACATATCATCGCCAGCTTTAGCTAGAATCTTAAAGACACATAAATCAAAAAGCTGTCACTTCTTCTAAAAACATTTGTACGTAGCGGCAATACAATTTTCATGCCTGACAACATAATGAAACACTTCTGTGTGGAAGCTGCTAGAAATGTTATTTGTTTGACTCAAGTGACCAGCAGTAGAAGTTCAAGCTCTAAGGAGCTTGTCAGGGATCTCCACTATCTTCTGCAGCTACCTCTGGCCTAGAAGAGGATGAGGTAAACAGTATTTCTTCTGTAAACAAGGACTATCCAGGCATGGTTTACTAGAGGCTCAATGTCACTTGATTAACACGTTTACTGAAATAGTGCCCATCAAAAATAAATCAGGTTAAAGTGTGGCCACTGCTGTAGAAATGTTTAGAAAGAGTTTCTGCTGCAAAGAGCTCATTGTATGTGTAAAGTGAAAAGCGAGACCTTGAACGCAGCTGGGCTGTTCTTTCCATGACCAGTTATACCAGACCAGCTTACAGACCCTTCCGGAAGCCTCTGTGACAGAAAAGCTGTGGTGCTGCATGATGGGCATCACTTGGAGCTGGGGGACAGCAATCAGCCAGCACAACGGTTTGCAAAATGTTTTCCCAATTGCAGTCTGACATGTGTATGGGACCTCATCATCATCATCGGTGCAGCACTGGGCTGAGATTTCCTAACAGATTGCCTTTAGGGAAGGGTTCATTCTTGATTCAAGATAAACGCTTCCCACCTTCAGCGGCCATGGGAGAGGGAAAGGGGGAAACTGAAACACGGCTTTCTCATCCTGTTTCAGTAGGGTGAACAAAATGGTTCCCAGGCAGATGTCCCGGCGGGTCCCTCAAGAGCTGGCAGGTCTGTTTTCAAGGGAGTGTTCCCAAATGCAAAATGTTAGAGTACACACAGAAGCAAATCCATCTGTTTTGAAGATGTAAAAAATGCAACCAGAAAAATCTTAAAAATGATGAAAAAGCAGGGCCATTACAAGAAGAGGAAGAACTCATAAATGAGGTGGTAAACACCTGAACCGTATCCCTGAGTGAGCTGCGAGATACGCGAAAAGATTTCAGCCATTGTCCAGGTGAGCACATTGTCACCTGGCTGCTCTGGTGCTGGGATAACGGGGCCAGTAGCCTGGAGTTAGAGGGTAGGGAGGCCAAGCAGCTGGGATCCCTTTCTAGGGAAGGGGGTATTGAAAAGCAATTGGAAAAGGGGCACAAGTCCTCAGCCTCTGGGGGCGACTCCTGTCAGGCGTGAAGGAAAGGTATCCCTTCAAGGAAGATGATGTACGTCACCCAAGCAAGTGGACGACCATGGAGAGAGGAGGTATCCAGTACCTGAGGGAGTTAGCCATGCTGGAGGTGATTTATAGTGACCTGGACAACGAGCAGTTATCCAAAGATCCAGATGAAGTTCAGTGCACATGGCCCACGTGGCGGAAGTTTGTACAGAGTGTACCATTATCGTATGCCAACTCATTGGCAATACTGATCTGGAAAGAAGGAAAAGAGCAAATGGTGGATGAATTGGCTGGCCAACTCCAGCAATACGAAGAAAATCTCTCTTCCTCCCTTGTCTCAGCTGTGAAGAAACTGTCCCGGAAGGTCCAGCAACTCGAAGAGGATATGTCTTACTCCCCACCTGTACAGACCATTGTCTCAGCTATTAGGAGTAAGCATTCCTCTGCTCAAGAGAGAAGATATAGAGGGTAACACACTGTGGACCACCCTGTGGTTTTACCCGCGTGACCACGGAGAGGACATGAGAAAGTGGGATGGAAAATCTACCTCAATCCTAGAGGCACGGGTACATGAGTTGCAAGGAAAAACAATTACAAAAGGTGGTTCTTCGAGGAAAATTGCTGCTCCAGTTTCCAGTGGGCAGTTCCCCAGAGTATCAAATCTTACTTTTGTTCTTAATGAAGATACTTCTGACTTGTATTTACAAGAAGTGAGTAACGAATACTATAGCCAGGACTAGAGGGGCCCTCCCTCCAGCCAGGTGGAGGAAAGGGACAACTGGGTTTACTGGACTGTGTGGATTCGATGGCCTGGCACATCAGACCCATAGGCGTATAAGGCTCTAGTGGACACCGGTCCTAACGCCATAAAGCTATAAAGGGGCAGAACCCATCTGTATTCCTGGAGTGACAGGGGAATCCCAGCGGCTAACTGTATTGGAAGGCAAAGTGAGTCTAACTGGGAATGAGTGGCAGAAGCACCCCATTGTGACTGGCCCAGAGGCTCCATGCATTCTTGGCATAGACTACCTCAGGAGAGGGTATTTTAAGGACACGAAAGGGTACTGGTGGGCTTTTGGTATAGCTGCCTTGGAGATGGAGGAAATTAAACAGCTGTCCACCTTGCCTGGTCTCTCGGAGGACCCTTCTGTTGTGGGTCGAAGAACAACAGGTACCGATTGCCACCACAACGGTGCACCGTGGGCAATATTGCATCAACCAAGACTCCCTGATTCCCATCCATAACCTGATTTGTCGACTGGAGAGCCAAGGAGTGATCAGCAAGACTCGCTCACTCTTTAACAGTCCCAGTGCAAAAGTCTAATAGAGAGTGGAGAATAACAGTAGACTATCATGGCCTGAATGAAGTCATGTCGCTGCTGCCATGCCAGACATGCTAGAACTCCAATATGAACTGGGGTCGAAGGCAGCCAAGTGGTACGCCACAACTGTTATCGCTAATGCGTTTTTCTCAATCTGTTTGGCAGCAGAGTGCAGGCCACAGTTTGCTTTCACTTGGAGGGGCGTCCAGTACACCTGGAATCGACTGCCCCAGGGTTGGAAACACAGCCCTACCATTTGCCACGGACTGATCCAGATAGCACCGGAACAGGGTGAGGCTCCGGAACACTTGCAATACATTGATGACATCATCATATGGGGCAACACAGCAGAAGAAGTTTTTGATAAAGGGAAGAAAATAGTCCAAATCCTTCTGAAGGCCGGTGTTGCCATTAAACAAAGTAAGGTCAAGGGACCTGCACAGGAGATCCAGTTTTTAGGAAACATGAGTTTTTTTACATGTTATGGGTTTTTGGAGAATGCATATGCCAAATTACAGTCTGATTGTAAGCCCTCTCTATCAAGTGACCGGGAAGAAGAATGACTTCAAATGGGGCCCTGAGCAACAACAAACTTTTGAACAAATTAAACGGGAGATAGTTCATGCAGTAACCCTTGGGCCAGTCCGGGCAGGACAAGATGTAAAGAATGTGCTCTACACCGCGGCCGGGGAGAAGGCCCTACCTGGAGCCTCTGGCAGAAAGCACCAGGGGAGACTCGAGGTCGACCTTTAGGGTTTTGGAGTCGGGGATACAGAGGATCCAAGGCCTGCTACACTCCAACTGAGAGGAAATATTGGCAGCATATGAAGGGGTTCAAGCTGCTTCGGAAGTGGTTGGTACTGAAGCACAGCTCGTCCTGGCACCCTGACTGCCGGTGCTGGGTTGGATGTTCAAAGGGAGGGTTCCCTCTACATATCATGCAACTGATGCTACATGGAGTAGGTGGGTCACGCTGATCACACAACGGGCTCAAATAGGAAACCCTAGTTGCCGGGAATCTTGGAAGTGATCATGGACTGGCCAGAAGGCAAAGATTTCGGAATATCGCCAGAGGAGGAGGTGATGGGTGCTGAAGAGGCCCCACTGTATAATAAACTGCCAGAAAATGAGAAGCAATATGCCCTGTTCACTGATGGGTCCTGCTGTCTTATGTTGGAGGAAAGTGTTGGAGGTGGAAGCCTGCTGTATGGAGTCCTATAAGCCAAATTGCAGAAACTGCTGAAGGAGAAGGTGAATTGAGTCAGTTTGCAGAGGTGAAGGCCATCCAGCTGGCTTTAGATATTGCTGAACGAGAAAAATGGCCAGTACTTTATACTGACTCATGGATGGTAGTAAATGCCCTGTGGGGGTGGTTACAGCAATGGAAACAGAGCAACTGGCAGAACAGAGGCAAATCCATCTGGGCTGCCACATTGTGGCAAGATATTGCTGCCCGGGTAGAGAACCTCATTGTAAAAGTACGTCACGTAGATGCTCACGTACCCAAGAGTCGGGCCACTGAAGAACATCAAAACAACCAGCAGGTGGATCAGGCTGCTAAGATAGAAGTGGCTCAGGTGGATCTGGACTGGCAACAGAAGGGTGAATTATTTATAGCCCGGTGGGCCCATGACACCTCAGGCCATTAAGGAAGAGATGCAACATATAGATTGGCTCGTGATCGAGGGGTGGACTTGACCATGGATACTATTGCACAGGTTATCCATGAATGTGAGACATGCGCTGCAGTCAAACAGGCTAAGTGGTTAAAGCCTTTGTGGTATGGAGGATGATGGTTGAAATATAAATATGGGGAGGCCTGGCAGATTGATCATATCACACTCCCACAAACCCACCAGGACAAACGCTACGTGCTTACAATGGTGGAAGCAATCACTGGATGGCTGGAAACATATCCCGTGCCCCATGCCACCGACTGGCACACTATCCTGGGTCTTGAAAAGCAAGTCTTATGGCGACATGGCACCCCAGAAGGAATTGAGTCTGACAATGGGACTCATTTCTGAAGCAACCTCATAGACACCTAGGCCAAAGAGCATGACATCGAGTGGTATATCACATCCCCTATCATGCACCAGCCCCCAGGAAAATCGAATGATACAATGGACTGTTAAAGACTACACTGAGAGCAATGGGTGGTGGGACATTTAAACATTGGGATACACATTTAGCAAAAGCCACCTGATTAGTCAACACTAGGAGGTCTGCCGATCAGGCTGGCCCTGCCCAATCAAAACTTTTACGTACTGTAGAAGGGGATGTAGAAGAAGATAAAGTCCCTGTAGTGCACATATGAAATATGCTGGGGAAGACAGTCTGAGGTACTCCTGCCTCGGGCAAAGGAAAACCCATTTGTGGGATTGCTTTTGCTCAAGGACCTGGGTGCACTTGGTGGGTAATGCAAAAGGATGGAGAAGTCCAATGTGTACCTCAAGGGGATTTGATTTTGGGTGAGAATAGCCAATAAATTAAATTGTATGATGTTAATTGCTATTAATATTGTATATAATCACTTCTATAGTGGCTGTATGCCATATCAATGGTATTACAGTAAGAATCACCCAGATTAATGAAGAATGAACTTTGATGAAAACCAAGCAAAGCACAGTGATAATGGAACAAGAAATGGCTTCAACATGCAACAATCCAACACCACACACCATTTCTCAATGCCCTGAAGGACTTATATGACAGATGGAGCCCAAAGTCATGGACTAAATGAACAGAACAAACATTTCACAGGGATGGCCCATAAACTAAGGGAATGATATCTGTATGTATATATTAAAAGACAGGAAAAGTGGTGGTGATTAATTGGAATGTATTGGAAAGCATGGGACCTGGGCGTGATGTAGATGGTATAGAATAAGGGGTGTATACTGTCCTGGTTTCAGCTGGGATAGAGTTAATTTCCTTCCTAGTAGCTGGTGTAGTGCTGTGTTTTGGATTTAGTATGAGAATAATGTTGATAGCAACAACTAAAACATCAGTGTGTTAAGTAGTGCTTACACTAAATCAAGGACTTTTCAGCTTCTCATGCTCTACTGACTGAGAAGGCTGAAGATGCACAAGTAGCTGGGAGGGGGCACAGCCAGGACAGCTGACCCAAACTGGCCAAAGAGATATTCCATACCATATGTCGTCATGCTCAGTATGTAAACTAGGGGAAAGCTGGCCAGGGGACTGCTGCTCAGGGACTGGCTGGGCATCAGTCGGCAGGTGGTGACCAATTGCATTGTGCATCACTTGCTTTGTATATTCTATTATTACTATTTTATGTTATTTTATTTCAATTATTAAACTGTTCTTATCTTAATCCATGTGTTTTCTCACTTTTACTCTTCCAATTCTCTCTCCTATCCCATGGCGGGGGGGAGTGAGCGAGCAGCTGTGTGGTGCTCAGTCACCACCTGGGGTTAAACCACAACAGGGACCTTCTATATATCAATGACAATAATAATAAAGACCTGTCTCAGATCAAGTATTTTGATCACCAGAAAAGAGGTTATTAATATGAAAACAAATGTAAAGAGGTTTGCTAAAGCTGCATCAGGCAGGACTGGTAACAGGAAGTAAAGTACATCTGCTGTATAGCAAATGCAATAGAGATCTAAAAGATAAAAGGGGGGAAAAAATGAAACAGAATGATTTATTACCTAGTCAACTAAATTTAAATTTGCATTAATGTTAAATGCTTTTATGACTGTTCATGGGCACTGAAAACTGTAATGAATGTCCCTAGACGCAAAGAACTAGAGTTAATTCATATATAAACTATTCAGATATTCTTACTGGAACTGACAAAAATTGGTGAGCTAAAGAAAAAGCACTTTGTGAGGTCAGTCAGAAATAACACAGATGAATCAGCAGCATGAGAGCTGTCTCAAGTAAGAAAGAACCAAAAGAACAGAAAGAGTCTAAAGAACAAGAAGGAAATAAGTGACCTGATAAAAATTGCTGTATTTAGTGAGAAATTCAGGAGCTGTTGTACTTCAAACCCTTTTCTTCATTTTTAGAGACAATAGAGGAATACACTATGCAAAATAAATGTCCTAAATAGCAAAATACAATACTATGATTGGTACCATTATTTGTTTAGATCATAATTAGTTCATATCCAGCTATCCCAGCCTGATACCTTTCAGACCCACCAAAAAGAAAATTACAAGTTTTCTTGCCAATTCAAGCTGAGAAACCGCAAGAGCAACCCTAGCTCTGATTACCTGATGTAATAGTCGGCTACCTTCTGCAGATGAACAACTAGTTTGTGTCTCAACATTTTATCCCCAAGGTCCTTATCCAGGCAAGTTTCATGGAATTAGGTTCCCTACCTTTCTCAGCACACATCTGTGACAGGAGCCTAGAAGCCTCTGCTGCCTGTCAGGTTTGGAGGCTTGATGGTTACACTGGAATTACAGAATAACACAGCAGTAATAAAAAGCAATAGAGAGCTGGTAAACCTCAGACATTAGAACTTGTCTTCAACAAGTTGTTTGGTTTTATTTTAAAACAAATGCCAACCACCACACAACTTCCCTCAGACAAACACAGCATATCCAAACAAAAACCTAACTACCTTTAAATTCATTCAGAAAAAATTCCCATGTACCCACATATACATCCACAAGTCTAGGTTGTATAACCAATTCAAAGCTCAGGTTTCCTTATTAAACATTCCAGCATTATTAATAATAATTGCTTCATTAAAGACTTCAGTAATTAGCTCTGCTTATATGTAATAAAAGTGTCCTCACTGAGATTTGCATATAGAACTCTGCTTCTTCACAACTTTTTTGGAATTAAGGGGGGAAACTTATTACTTCTATGAACATAATATTAACTTAACATGCACAATTAAAGTCCAGTTAAACAACTGGGAAACCTGAAGTTCTCCTGGATGGTATGGGCTACTAAAGAAACGTCTTTCAAGTCATTGTTAAAACTTTCACCTAGTATAAATAAGCCACTCACACAGACAACAACACGCAATCACAAAAAGCCCTAGCTGATATTCATGACACTCAGACTTCAGGCTGGGCAGCGATACCGAAACCAGCACTGATGTAATTGCTCACAGACCATGTCAGCGCACTTGGTGCTTGTCATTCTGAGACTGCCCGACACCTGATAATTGCTAATCGCCAAATATACTTATTCCCATCTCAGGGAATCTCTGACTTTTGTGAAGGTTGCTCCTTTCTGAACCTTTTGCAGATGGCTGAGGAGAACAGCTGACGTTTTATGCGGCGTGGCAGGGAGAAAGCCAGGCAGCGGTCAAACCTGCAGCACAGAGCCTGCATCCCACTTTGTTAGCCACAATCCTCATTTTGATGAAAAGCAGCCTGTTAAAGCTGCTGTCAGCTTGTTAAAGCAATGTGAATAGGAATAATGAAACTCCTTAGATAATTTGTCTCTTTTGTGAGCTCCCTAGCTCTTCAAAAGGCCACCACCAATCTTTGTAAATAAAAAAGATACACACAAAAAAACCAAATCTTGACAGAAAACAATCTATGAGAATGTCAGCATTAGGCTACTGTTAACATAACTGTCTCCTCTTCAAGGGTACCAATTCAAGTCCCTGTTCAATCTGGAAAAAACCCAGAGACTTACATCATGCACTTACTTGACAATTAATATACTTTTCCAAACACTTTTCATGCGAAAAGATAAGCTCTACTAATCAAGGTACAAGAGAGAAACATATTGGTGTATCTTTTTAAGCACTGAGAGAATTCATACATTAAAGATATTACTAATATTTCAAATGAAGAATCACGTTCAGCTAAATTTTTTTGGTTCAAAATGTTATTTAAACTTGAGAGCTTGTTTTGCTAGCAACCAAGCAAAAATGATTCTGATAAAATACTCATTCAGGAAAAGCATTACTTTCAAAGAGTGAAAGCATTTATTGAACAACATTAATTCCCACCTATTTATAGTGATTATCAAATACAAGGAGTCAGACTGATACATTTTGTTTTTTTTTGTTTTTTTAACCAAAGAAAGCTTTATCTTAGTTCTAAATCCACATTCTCTTCCCAAGGAAAATGTATAATTGGTGCAACTTTGCAGACAAATGAAGAACCATGTTCAGGAAGAATATTATGAGCCCTATCAGAAATTTGTAAAGATGTAACTCCTGCAGAGCCGAGCATGGGAGTAGCCCCATGGTGTGTGGAGCCTCAGCCATCCTACGGATACCACCTACTGAAAGTAAAGGGTTTAGGCAAAGCAGGCTAGTGACAGTTAGTATTTTGAGAACGGCAGCCATTTAGGAAATGAGGGGTCATGGCCAAGATGATGCGATTAGCCTAATTTAAACTGTGCTTTTCATACCCCTTTCATATGGTTTCTAATGATTTGACTCAGTGTATGTATGGTCACGCTAAAGCTGTGGAAAGAAGTTCATTGCACAGTCTACTATTCCATGCTAAACTGCGTCCTCTCTCTGCTTGAATTTCACACGGTTTTCCTAAAGAAATGGACAGTAACATCCTAATAACTTATAGGTTACATATTCTGCTATATTAAACATAACGAGCACTAAATAGAGTATGTTTCTATGTATCTTTGTTAGCTCTGGTATCTACCAGTGCTGAATTAAGTCATTGAGGCACAGTCAGCCCAGAAAGACCGATATGTAAGCGATTTCCACTTGCATGATGTACTAGTTTTGGCCCCAGTACACTTTGCACTGGAGTATAACATACTGAAGTCACCAAAGATCGGAGCTGCAGCCAAAGGCAAAGCTAGTTATGCCTTCGTGGCCATGTTGTTGCCATGCACTCATGTTAGCAGTGACTTTTAATGAACCTATGGATTATACTGTTATTTAAAACAAACAAACAAACAAACCAAAACAAAACCAAACCCTTTCTGGTAATTACTTCAGGATGTATACCAAGCATTTAGTACGCAACAACAAATTACTGAAGTGTTCTAAATACTTTAAACCTGTAAGTGATGGTATTTACATTCAGAAAAAGAGCTAGCGGATTAAAAGGGTATGTTGGTTTTATTTGCAGTTGTGAACATATATTGCATTTAACTGCCAAAATTAAGTAGACTCATAATCAGAACGCAATTCTGAAGTCAAATATTTAGAATCTTTCCCCGTCTCCCAAGGAGAAATTACTGAGACCAACTGAAATAAATGGCACAGTGGTTTCTCAGGTCTTAGAAGAAAAAGGTTATTTCATTTGAATCAATCAGCAATAAATAATTTGTGTGTATAAAAAAGTTAACATCACTTTCTGATGCTCACAACTTTCTGAGGGTTAGCTGCTATAGCTTAAAGAAATTAAAAACAGACAGCACCTTCAAACATGAGAAATTTTGGAAACGTGCAACTGTGTCAATAGAAACACCTCCCCCCCACCCCCCCGCCCTTTCTATTGCCTAAATGAATTCTGTAAACATATTGGGGGGTTTGCTTGTTTGCGGTGGGTTTTGTTTTGTTGGGTTTTGTTTGTTTGTTTTTAAATCAGACTTGCATTTCAGATGCTTTTTTATTTTTTTTTTTAAAGTACCACTTTTTCCTTTTAGAGTTGAAACTAATTATTGATAGTTTACAGCAGGGCTATATAAATTCCTTTGGCAACATATGTAAGGGATGGGGACCCTGTAGTGCAGGGGAACAGGAATAACCTATGGGGAAGTGGAAGAGACACCATCAGCCACTATTGGTGGGTCTTGACCTCTTTGTAACACAAGACCACGGACCCTGTGGGGAGTCTGTGTGTGTCAGTATCTAAAGTAGCTGATGAGGTCAACACAAAATAGATCAGTGTCAGCATTCACTGGGTGAAGCCCTGAGTTTTGTGAACACACACAACAGGTTTGCTGCTTTTCTTCAAACACACCAACGAGACCTTGTAATACCATCTCGAGCAAAATGTGCCCAAGGGCAGCAGGCTTCAGTGGGGCTCTGACGGGGCCACATCTTCAACACAAGCTTGCTCACACACGTTCGGATAGTGACCAGAGGGCAAAGAAGCTGCAGAGAGAGTTAGGGAGCTATTTAAGTATCCTGCTTATGTAAGGATCTCCTGAGACCTTGGAAAGTTGACTTTCTTAAATCTTCCCTTGTTCAAGGAACATTGTGTTCCTCCAGTCACTCATCAGCTTGTGCATGGCTTTGTGGTTTTATAGTGTAGCTGTCGAGCTCCACTCAGTTTTGGGTCTCTAATTTATACTACTGCCTTGTCATGAAAGGAGGAGAAAGCTCTCCTGTATATACAAAGGTGCTCACGGACAAATAGAAGACAGCTAGGAAACCTTTACATTATTGAAAACCAAAAAGATAGCAGCATTATTAAAGCATGTATTAGAAACAGGGGTGAGCACTTGGTTTTTAACACACGAACATACAGAAAAATTCTTTGGGTTGTGGTTAAAGTTTTCCACGTTAAAAGCAACACAAACAACTTTCAACTAATTTTTTTTTTTACTTCTATCTGTTCTTTTATTAATCAATTAATTTTATTAATGAAAATTGTATTATTTCTGAGAAAATTGTCTTTAGTGAATTAATGAATATTTAAGGATTTGTGAGCCAATCTGAAGCAGGCCCCCTCTCCCCAAACGGTCCTCTATCTTTTGCATACATTAAGTTTTCCATTGACTGTAGGGATACATAAGTGTGATACTCTTTGCTTGTCTAGGTGAAGTTATACTTCACCAAGTTTTGTTTTTAATTTTGTGTCATTAATAAATCCATCCTGATCTGCTTTAAACTGCATGAACTGGACAATTTTTCCCCAAGATACCTGGTCAGCCGTGTAAATGAGCACTGCAGCAAACCAGCCAAGTCACTCATATAACAGCAGTGCATGGGGAAAAGCTAGTCCCTGTCAGGTTAACTGGTTTGTAAGTACGGATCATGACACAAGTAAAATAACGTCTATTTGATACACCTCATAAATAGAAAAATGAATCTTTCAAAGATGCTTAATTTTTTTTCTTTGTCATGCTTATAAACTATCTTACCGGATTTACTTGGCGAGGTTTTGGTAGCGGCGGGGGGACTGTAGGGGTGACCTCTGCGATAAGAGACCAGGAGCTGCCCCTGTGTTGGACAGAGCCAGTGCCAGCCGGCTCCAAAACAGACCCACCACTGCCCAAAGCTGAGCCCATCGGCGATGCTGGTGGCACCTCTGTGATAACATATTTAAGAGAGGGTAAAAAAGGCTGTGCAACAGCTGTAAGAGAGACGAGGGAGAAAAAAGTGAGAGAAACAGCCCTGCAGACACCAAGGCCAGAGAAGGAGGAGGAGAAGCTGCTCCAGGCACAGGAGCAGAGATTCCCCTGTAGCCCGTGGAGAGGACCATGGTGAAGCAGGTTGTCCCCCTGCAGCCCAGCGGAGGACCATGCTGGAGCAGATACCCACACCGCAGCCTGTGGAGGACCCCACACCACAGTGGGTGGGTGTGCCCTGAAGGCAGCGGCAGCCTGTGGAGAGCCCGTGCAGCAGCAGGCTCCTGGCAGGAGCTGTGGCCCATGGAGAGGAGCCGCATATTTTGACGCTACACTACTTTTTTTTTCCTTCTTTCTTTCTAAATAAGAAACAAGGTATCTCTCTCTCTCTCTCTCTCTGCATACACCTACATAATTTACTCAGAAAAGTTCTGGGCAGAAAGTGGTAAATGCACAGCCCACACCAGCTTTCAAAATTGTACCTATATCCAAGCGTATTCTCTAGATGCATCTTCCTCCTCTCTCTGATAAACCAGTCACACTTAGCTGCTTTATTAGCAGCCTCCACAGACATGACAGAGACTGTAAGAACAGTGCAGATTGAGTTGCCTAAAGGGCTTATTTCAAAACTTTTACCAAACATTTATGAAAGAATAACAAAACCATATTATTAGAGAACAGTTCTTCCCTTCCTCTAGCCCCATTTTGCTGTTTTTAACCAGTTCTATTGAGCTCTATGAGATACCTACTAAACTACCAAAGCTTGTTTCTCCCTTTCCTTCCTTCCCTGAGGATAAAAAAACCCCAAACATACCCAAAAAACCTCGTCAAATTTCTTTTTTTTAAACAGCCATAATAATAAAAACCTTTTTGTAAAGAAGAAAAACAAAATATCCTCTCTATTGCTTTCTATTTCTCCGTTATAATTTGTTTCGTGAAATGTTGCATTTTCCAGCACTTCACTGAGAAAATTAAGTTATCGCTGTTGGAAAACAAGGACATAAAGAACTTACTGAAGTGTGATAAACTAGTTTTTCAGTATCTGTGAAATTCAAGGACATACATACATATCAGAGGAACAGGAAAGCTTTCTGTCCACAAGATTTTCTGAATTTTAGCTGATAAAATGAAAACAGCTATTTATTTATTAGGTTCTATATTGTTATTAATTATATTTCTATATCACTATTCTATGCTACACAAATATATTTGAATTTTGTTAACTGCACCATAGTAGGAAAAAACAGATTGAGTTGGAAAAAAATATTTCTTAAAATTATTTCAAACTCTTTCCGTTTTCCTCATTACCTGTTCTTCATGCACACATCAAAGATGAGTATTCCCCAAAGGAAAGTGGGTGTGGGAAGGAGAGAGATACTATAAAATAAAGCGAGCTAAAATGCAAAAGATTATTTAAGCCAATCAGGTATCTTCCTGAAACAGAAAACTTGGTAAGCCCATTATGGAGAAAAACAATCAACAGGATGAAAATTCACACATTTTTTAAAGGCTATAAAGAAAAGAAGAAAATCTAAAATAATTCGTAGACATCCTTGTCTATCAGTCCAATGGGTGCAAAGGCACTGCACAGAAATTGAGGCATTGTGGGAGAGTTCCTGCTTTGGGGAATACACTAACAAACCATGCCTTCTCATATAAAGCAGCTTTGAGAAAATTTGGATGACTAGCTATTTGACTCATAATTTACTAAACAGAATGCTAGTAAGAAATAAACATCTATTCTTTTTCTTCTCATGAGTGTTTCCGGAAGTAAAGTGTCCAAAAAGAGGATGATGGAACAAACTAATAAAATAGAGTAATATCTTTAGGACAAGGTAAATTTTACATGGAAGTTCCTAAGCTGCTGAAGTATAGTGCTAAATTTTCACAAAATGCCCTTCTTCATAATTTGCTCTACTAATTACAGCAATTGTAGTTTATAGAGTAAGGTATTTTCAATATGAAGAAGGTAATTTGATTTCCTTCTTGCAGCCTGTGAGGCCCATTTGACCTGACATATAGGGAATCTGAATGTTTCAATGCTTTAATAAATAAATGTATATAAACTATTGTTGCTACTGTTTATGCTGCTGCTTTTAAAATGTACTTTTTTAATCCTCCTTTCTGTGAAATATTTCAGGAGAGACTTAGAGGAACAAAACTACATCAGACTTAGTGATCAATGTAATTATACAGTATTGGATTCCACCATTCTATTTACATACTTGTCCATAAAAACGAAAGACTCATTGTAATTCCCTTCATCTAGAAGTACAGCTATAAGAACACACAATCTCTTTCTAATGGAAATCAGAATTACAATTAGACGTAATAAAAAAAAAATGCACTAATAGAACATTTTTTCTGCAAAAGATGCTGATGCAGTAGAATCAAAAAAAGTTCAAAAGGACACGTCAATTCTCTTGACATTTTTAATGCAAAACTGAGAAGGCTAGCTGGCCAGCCTGCCTGCCTGCACAGGCTTTTGCTGCCAAAGTTTGTCCTGGCCAGTTGCCCCTAAAGGTCTCCCCGCTTTTGCAAGAAGATAAAGTTGCTGGAAATCAATTTTACCTCTGAAGGATGCCCCCCAGATCTCCAGTTGGTAACTGGACAATCTGCAGTTCCACTCAATCGGATACGTAAAGAAATGCATGTATTCTATATACATACACACATACACACACCCCTCTCTAATTTTTCAAACTAAATTTTAACCTGAAGAGTTAAAAGAAATGCCACATTTGGGGATAAGTGTTTTTTAAATACAAATTAGTGAAAGATAATCTGCTGATAGATTATATTTTAAGATACTAATATGGAAAATGAGATCAAGGTGTGTCTCTCCTCATTCCAGTTCCAAGCTGATTTTCCTAACCTGAGTAATCCTCACACTTTCTGTCCCACAGGAATATATTAACCTCTGAACTGTTGCTTAAAAATGAATACTAGTGCTACTAGTCTTTCCCCTCTTTGTACCTTCAGCGTTAGATTTGATGTAATTGGAACATACCTACCAGACCAGGTAAAAAAGAAAACATAGCCAAAGAAAGTCACATTTTAAAAGCGAGTAGCTTAAAAATAAATCAGACACTTATGTGGTTAGTACTTTAAGGTTTCAGCACCTATAAACCTGCCCAAGAAAAGGAATATTAGGCACATAGGTACTACAAATAACCTATAGCCTACAGATCTACTGAGTGATAGTAAAGCCTCAATGTTCATTGTAGACACCTGTGGTGGTCCATGTGACTGCAACCCCAGTACCTTGCAGGAAAAAAGTAAGCTCATTAAGGAAATAAGTTATAGATTCATCACCTACTCTTCAAAGTGATTAATTATCATGATATGTAGACTCAACCAGTAATTAATTACCTATAACTGTCTAAACAATTTTTTAAAAAATTGTAAAACCACTGTAAAATATATAGTGCATGAATGGTACAAAAAGTAAAAATGTCAAGCAGTCACCAAAAGACTTAGATTTACTCCCTCCTGATGTAGAGTGGTTTACGGTGCCTAACCTAACAAAGAAATACCTTCGTGACACTACTTGTGGTAGTGACCAGGCTGCCTTGTAAAAGAGGAAGGGAGTCTGGGAGTAAAAGCCTGAACTTCTCTGGACCCAGGAGCTTTCAAAGGGAAGACTGACTATAAAAGTTAACACATCCTACCGTAAAGGCAAGATGGAAAAAAGTGGGAAGCTCTAATGCTCTAAATCGGTCTGAGTGTTCACTCTTAGGAGTGCCTTTGAAAGCTGTCATCCACAGAAGCTTTTGAAAGAGATTTCTTTAATAAGCATCTCAGAAGGAGCTGTTTTTAAAATAGGATTCATAACAGGCCACATTGCCTGTGATGGTAATATTGCTAATATGTAAATAGCCAAAACACTTCCAGAATCACTACCTAACTCTGTTTTGTCATCTCTTGAGGAAAATGATGATAAAATTAAATGAAAATAACCTCTCAAAACCCTATGGAAACTAAGTGTTATGTCTTACTGTTTCATATCCATCCTCTACTTTACCAAAACCAAAAAATTCAAGGCCAGAGAAAAACTACAATCAAACATAGTCCCTTCTTCTTTTCCTGCCCCAAAGGTCTTACCAGCACAGAATAAAATCTTTCCCTTTTGCTTTAGAGCACCTGGTTCCCACTTGCTAGCTAAAGGTAATTAGCCTTTAATTATCACCAGTTACATTTTCACCTGCAAATCACTGGAAAGTCAGGCTTGCCAAATTAGCATGTTCATCTCCCACCTGCAGGCAGTGAGGAAACACTTCTGCACTTCAACTGAAGGATTAACCTTTAATTTACCAGTGTCTTAGCTGCGTTCTCAACTGAACCCACAAAATGAAATTCGTGCACGTGCGTGCAGATTCTGAGGTCAAATGATCTGTTTTGCTAGAAACTGATGTTAAGGGTTTCTTATACCCGTCTACAAGATTAACCATGGGAAATGGTTATTTTCACAGTAACATACACTGAAGTAAAAAAAATCAATGCACAGACAAACTGTCCAATCCTTTCATTTTTCTCTCACTAGCTTAATATTGCTAAGTGAACTGGAAGAGATTTCTAGACATTGTTGATATATCAATGAAAATACAAAGCATGAAGTTCTCATGAACCCTCCTAAAAGTTTCTGCAATACAGGTAATGATCTCAAAGGCAGGTGGTCTGATTCTCACTACCAAATATACATGCTTCAGCTGACCTTCCAGCAACCTATTTTCAGCTTTTACTGGGCTTATTATATAATTTATTCTCCAGCTTAATTTTTGCTTGCACTGCTATTCTTCATAAATATAACATAAAGTTATTTTTTGCGTGTGTACAGATTTGATGATGAAAATGTTTGCAGGCTAGGGCTTTAATTGTGCAAACAAAGACATCCTTATGCAGGTGGCACGTTCCAATGCCTTCAAAAGGACTAACAATGTGTGTAAACACATCACTAAGTGCATATTTTCAGGAGGAAGGCAAAGAACTGTGAATTATTACAGACCAGGACATTGTGGCCAATGCCTGGAATAATATGTGCACAGCTGAAATATAAACAACATACACTACACTAATCTTTAGTATAGAAAGTCCTAGCTTAGGAATTTATTTTTTTTCCATTTAAAAAAAAAAATTGAATACTCTTCACATAATAGGAAAGAAACCATAATGTGATCACAGATACAAACAATCTATTGTTTAAATTAAACAAAAGGAATGGAGAAAATCCTCCACCTCTGAATCTAAGAACCTTAGTTGTTTTGCAGATACAAAACCCAAAAATAAAAAGTGTCCTCCCAAATGCAACAGGTAAACTGAATTGCTATCGTCAACCTCCTAAAACAATAACCTTGTACCAAAGTAATAATTTTACTTTTTGAGTAGGTTTGTTTCTCATGCACTACAATGTATCTATGTCACAACTTTGATTCAGATAAGACTCTGTTGACAAATTATGTATAAAATACACATAAAATTGTTTATCAAATATATTTATTAGATTGGCTGTAATGGGTTCAGCACAACTAGGTCACTGTATCATTTTATTATCATATTATTAGTTTTATTTATGAAAAATATAGCTATTAAAATAATATGGAGACAAAATTATATAAATTACAATTTTGAAATAATATAAAAAACAAGCTTAAAAACATAGTGATTTTGTGTTCTCTTTAATATACAAATAGATTTTTCTTTCTACTACATGTAAAATGCAATTTACCAGTCACAAACAAAGCCTTCAGTGGTGAACAGGTGTTCATGATAAAAACTACAATTTATCATAGTTAAAATATTTCTAAACATTTTCTAAAAAGAGTTGATACTTTTTTTTTATCTTCAAACAATATTATATTCTGTATTTTGCCTCTTCATAGATGCAAAAAGGTTGACTACATTTCTCTTCTGTGCTAAAGCCTTGAGACGCCAAGATAAACAATAGCTCAGATACTAATGCACCTTTTCAGCCTGTTAGACTTCTTTTTTGCCAGTTTACTTCAGATACATGAAATTGGATTTCTGAAGGCTTAGACAGGTATTTAACCCGCAAGGCTTTGATTTCTTCTGAATTAAATTTCTTTTTTGGTTTCAACAAGCGATTCCATCCATAACTTGAAAAGCCCTCTTCACAGAGTTTAATCAAAACTAATTAAAAAAAAAGTTTTCCTGTGGGAACTTAACAAGACAGTATTTTCCACTGAAGATAATTTAATCAAATATTTCTGAGCTATATTCATCATTCCTTTCTGTCTTGCTGCATACCGATAGACAAGAGCACTCTGCCAAGCTGCAGTGATTTTGTAAGTAGTATGGAATATGTATAAAATTAAAATAGTTTAGAAAGGCAAAATGGCTCCTTACATTGGAATGGTGGAGCCATTTTTTCCATGGCTAATAAGCTTAAATATGAGAAGATCATACTTCAAACCAGAAACATTTCTGGGTTGAAACGCTTAGTTAGACTAATGACCATATTTTTCCCCAAATGGAGATGTAGAGATGATACAAGGATCATAATACTATAGCAAAGCACCGATGTTAATGCTAGGATGATACTTCATTGTGCTGCCAGATGAAGTGAGGACTTCCAAAACAGTTACCCGTGTATTTTGTAGATATAATAAATTGGAAACTACAATTTACAACAGGTTATTTTTCTGTGATAATGCCTGCGGAAAGCACATCAGCTGTCATATGCACATCCTTGACCTACCATCACCAAAGGTGGCATTAAATAATCTTACTTAATATTCAAGAAAAACACATTTGTAAGGTATAGAATGCCAAAAGAACTCCAGTTTATTTTGGTCAAAGTCTCAATTATGCAAAGAAAAAAATAGATGTAAAGTTAAGACCATACTGTAAATAGGAAAGAATCTGACAGTCTGAAACATATTTTAAAGAATTCTAGAAAGCAGATACTAACTAAGCTAACATGTAGAATAAAAATGAATGAAAATCCTAGGAAAGCACTTACTGAAAAATCAATGAGAAAACACAATATATATTTTTTTAAAAATTGAGATTCACATTTTTAGAGAAGAGAACTTTATTTAAGTTCTTAGGACTTTAAAAAAAAATTAAGCCTATATCAAGCCATATGAAATTTATGAAGATGTATATCTCAAGGCTGAAGGTAGTTTTAAATGTAATATAACTATAATCCAAACCCAAATTATTAAATTTCTAGAATAAAAAATTCTAAACATTTAGAAATCGCTCAAAGTCTACCACCAGAAAATAAATATTTAGATAATCCAGCCAATTCTTCTGTTTCATATTATTCTGTCTCACTTATTCCTCCTCCTTTACATTATCGATTCAGAATTTTAATATTGCTCTTTAGGATTTACAGACATATATGCACTAGGTACTGCTACCATCCAGAAAACAGCAACAATACCGTGTGGTTTAGGTCATGTTGCCATGACATAGAAAAGAGGATTATGTCTGAAAATATAAATTTACAATATATATAATTCACTGTTACATAAATTTGCCATACACACTTACAACTAGCAAACTGTCTTTTTCTTTTTATTTGTAGGAGAGATGTCATATTTCCCATGAAGTTTCTTCAAAGAGAAATATGACACAGTTCCTTTCATACATGGTGTCCTGGTTTCGGCTGGGATAGAATTAAATGTCACAGTAAATACATGATATTCGAAGCATGTTTCTATACCAAGTCAGAGCATAATTATAATTCAATACATTTGGCTGGAAATCAAAATAGCTACCCCCTACCAAAAGCAAAGGCACCAAAAGCATTTACTGTGAATTAAATGATTGCAAAATTTCAACACATAAGACAATACATCAATTTCTTGACACTTCCTTCAAATTGGCTTTTAACGTGCAAACCCAAAGAAGGTAATTTATCTTTTCCCTTCTTTAACAACCCCTTCTTAGTTTACTATTACTAAGGTTTCATTAAAATATTCTGCATTAAATAGAATACTTCCTCCCTAGCAAAGAATCCACAACTTTTTTAATATAACTGTACTTGTAGATGTTTAGAATAGAGCTAAGAAATGTGAAGTTCATGCTTTCAAAGTTACTTTAATTTGCCTGATTTTGTTTAAAGTAAGCTTTAATTACATATATTTTAAGTGTGCACTTAGCACCTTACATTGACAGTCCAATAAAAACTTTTGCATGTGATTTTCATCAATAATCAACCTTAGTAATCCTTGGCTGTCCCAAGTCATCAGCTAATTTCCACATGTATAACCTGTTAATGTTATGATATCTTAATAACCTTTAAAGTTGCATTTTGAGACTTTGTAATTCAGTAAGTAATCAACAACGCATGCTTTTTCTCCCTGAAAAGAAAGGTGAAAAGAAGCCATCAAACAATAAGTAAAAAAGGCTTCATCACTGTGGTGTCCAGTATTAATGGAATGATTCTGTACTACTTATTTGTGCACAGAAACATGAATTTCTTCTCACTGCCCAGTCATGAGAAAATACATGACTGATGCTCATGTGTACGACATATTTTTCTATCTGGAACATCTGAGATGAGCATCTGAGGTCTACCAGTGCTCAGTAAAACCCATTATTGACATACTCATTTTCCAGCAAAGCCTGATCTGGTTGACTGTTTCAAGCACTGAACCTGTGCATCTTGGATTCTGCCTACAGCTTCAGCTGCTAAATGTGTAAAGCGACAAATCATTATTTTTCATATATGTTAGGCACTTCTACAATTCAATGGAAATACTCTATAAAGAATAAATGATAAAATGCTCTGTAGTATGTAAAAATGACAAATATTACTAAATCCATCAAACAATCCAACCCACGTTCAGGAATCTTTGTGAAGGAAATATGTGTCCATGCCCTTGTGCTTCTTCCTCCAAACACAATGGTCACGCCTAAATGAAGGTTCTTTTCCAGGACAAGCCAACTACAACAGGCAAATGCCAAATATTTAATCATGGTTTCTCTTAAATGCTATAGAAGGAGGCCTTTTATTCTGAGCTATTAATGCTGCACCAAGGCACATAATTGCATTCTCAGCCCAGTGAACTCAACGCAACTGTAATTAAATAAAGCTGCTAGTTATTAAATGAAGGATTCTAATTTATTGAATTTTTGTTTTTGTTGGTGGTGGTAGGGTGGTGGCTTCCTTTCCGGATATTCTGTATGTTATACATGCTACTATTTGAGGATTAACCAGTAATAAAAATGGTGTAGATCATTAAGCATACTCCACATTAAATTTTAAAGTACTATTTCCATTTACTTTGGCAAACTAATAATGAGGAATATATTGGGGATTTCATCTGAGAGTTAATAGGATCATTAAACTTGGAAAGCTTGGTATAACTGAATAAAAAATTGTTTTATTGTCATTGTAAAGGATGAAGAAAGAAAGAAACTTAATGAAAAAGATAACTAGCTGAACGTCTTTTCCCTTAAAACCATAGCTTCGCCTGTTACCTTCTCAGCCATTTTTTCTTTGCAGGGTAGTGGTGCTAATGGCATTATGAGGCTGTGACTACCACCATCAGAAAAAACAAAAGATTTCCAGAAAACGATTATTACTAAATGATTACATTGGAATCATTTAGTGTTTCTTTCCTCATAAATGCACAACTCTTGCGTTGATAAGTGTGAATAGCCAGTGCTTTTCCCCATATTTGTGGAATCAGAACTGCAAAGGACACTTGCATCTTGCAAAGGACACTTGCATCGTCCAAAGGGAGAATCACCTACATTTGTATTATTCACAATAATGGCTGCCTAAAGGTCAAGGTTCCACAGTAATCCCAAAGTTTCACTGTCCATGCCTTCAGAGAGTTGTTTGGGTTTGTTTTTTTTTTTAATTATCCTTTTATTTTTTTTTTTTTATGTCTGAGCTGAATATTTCTATCTGAAAGTTCTTGCCTGATTCATGGTAGATACAGAGATTGTACTATTCCCCTGCTCTGAACAGTTTTGAAAAACATAAGTGTCCTTTACTATTTTGGAAACTGATATAATTTACCTCTAAGAGTATTCCCTACTCCTCTCCTACCCCCCTCCCCCAGTTTTCTTTATATTAAATAACTGAACTAATTCATTTCTGTAGGTCATGTTACCTAGAGCTCTGATCTTTTTTGTCCTTCTCCTTTGGACTTCCTCCAATTAGCCTACATCGTACTTCTATTTTAAAGTCTGAAAGGATAACGAATCTGACATCCTTTAAATTCTTACCTGTGTACTGAGAGAAATATCTCATATTTTACTCAAACATTTCTTCCAGAATGACATACGTTCTTAAATTAAAAATGGGAAGAAGTGAGGTGATATTTTCCCTCAAATTTTTGATGACTTTAACTTTAAAAAATATCCATTTCATTTTCCATCTCAGTGTGTGTAGGAACCCTTAGGTCCTATACAAACTACTTCCGTATTTGCAGACAGTTATTCCATTTAATCCCCGAACTCCATCTCTGATCAGTAGGTCATTTTCCTTCCTATAATCCTATAAAATGGCATAGAAAAAGAGTCCTATAAGATGGCAGACTGCTCCTGCATTTCTCGCTTCCTTTGTTGTTTGTGTCATCTTCCAGCCACAGGCTTTGTTGTGTTTGTCTCTGGCAGATTAAAGAGCTTCTTAGAACCTTTCAGCATCTTTGTCTTTCTAATACCATATTTATACATGATAATAAAGTCACTTCTCAGCTTCCTTCAGAAGAGTGTGCCATTAGTCTATTGAATTGTGAGAGATTGGACCTTTTCTTCTTTTTTTTTTTTTTTCCTTTTTCTTCTCCTCCCTACAAAGTTTGCCTCTTATGGTCCAATGCAGAATAAAAGCAAATGCTGCAATACTCCAGCAAAAGGGAATTTCTTACTTTTCTTGATGTTGTTATGGAATGAGAGGAAGTCAGGAAGGGGAAAGAAAAGAGAGGAGCTAACAGTCCTGTATAATAATTTTGTCCCAGAATTTGTGACCGTCATTGCAGTTATCTATTTATCAACTAAACAGATGAAGTCTTAACTCAGACTTTTACAGACGAAATAAAAGGGCAGAGATCTTTCTTTCACCTTTATATAAGTAACCGCTGTGAATGATATAAACTGCAAAGGACTACAGAATGTCTTTTTCTGTAGAACTTATAAATGGTAAATCTCATAAACTGGATCCTTGGCTATAACACTTACAACAACTTTTTATTTTCTAACAAATGGGACCTAAACCTCCATGCTTGGTAACATATGAAATTTTCCTTTACAAATTACAATAATATGACCATTCAGGGTAGGATTTGAAACATAGTGCACTGCATTTTGTTAAAAAGGATGACTGAATAATGACTGATGAAGTGAATAATCTTAAACTGTTTTTTGTAATAAACAAAACAGAAGTTATTATATTAAAAATAGTTCTATAATTACGTAAATAATCAGACTTCTGTTTTGCTAGCTTATATGAAAATAGTCTCTTTGCCAATGAATTCAGTTTATATTTATATATGTGTTTTCTAACTAGGTGGAATTAAAAATAAATCTATAGGGCTTCAGTAGATTTTAAAAAATGACTGAAGACTCTGTGCTAAGTTTACACAATGCTACTGATTTAACTATGTAGGACTGAATACTGAATAAAAATAGACGGTATGGAAGTTAAGTACTTTTGCAGAGAACAAGGAGAAATAAAAAATGCATAAGAATAAAGCTTGTGAAGAGTAAAAGCATGCCAAACATAGGATTTGCTTTACAGTTTTGGACATATTCCCTGAAGTAAATCTTAAAGAAGCCATTCCAACTTTTGTTGCTGTGTTGAAAATAATAGAAAAGGAAGGACAAAACTAAAACAGTTCATGATTACTTGAAGTGTAGGCAGTCTTTCACTGTCTATCCTTTGTCATTGGGGCATTATGTAAATATACTCCTGATAAGAGGTTTCTCTTTGTTCTTGTAATAGATGTTAGCAATTTCATAGGTCAATGGATCACTAAAACTTGATATAGTAGACTTTAATCCAAGCAGCAGAAACTGAAAAGAGGCACACATATGCTACCACAGGTCCTGATCAAAACCACTGCATCGAAATCATGCCCTAGTGTTACACCTAAACTGACTGAAATATAAATAAAGTTCAAAAGAATTGCTGAGTGCAGCAGAACAACATCAATGTAAAATGGGGAACAAAATCATCACAGTATATCCATATAGTTATATATTTGATACATGCAAAATTGTATCAGTTTTATACATGAGAAATAGTTATGTAGCTCAGTGTAAAAATATAAGGACTATTGTAGAGAAGTTTCTGCAATAAAGTTGTTTGTAAGAAATGCTACATGTGATACATGAGAAATTGTCAGTATGCATCTATCATCTTATAAAACGTGAAAATACAATTCTTACAACTGTATCAAAATTGAGCAACTTTAAAAGGATGATTTGTAGAAAAAAAGTTATTTTTGAGGGGGAACCTTCCCCTGTGGAGGGATCAATCAGGAAATAAGAAGAGAGTGTGATGTTGGGGGCCTCTAGAGAAATGCTATTGACCTCACTGTGAAAGCATCTCTATTTTTGCCCACAAGAGTAGAGAAAAGTAGACTGAAGTCAATAAGAGTTCACATCTAAACTGTGAAGTTGAGAAGAGGTAGAAGCCAAGTATACTTCTGTCCTTGTCCTCAGCGGTAGCTGAGGATCAGAGTCCTTGGGAAGGACCATGCTGCTGGATTGAATTATCCTGTCCATATCAAACCCATTCAGACTATATGAACATTAATTTCAGTCCAGATTAAAGCCTTAGTTTTGCCTCCTAATTCTATTCTCAGGAACCTAAATTCAGGTTGCCTGGACTTTAGTTAACTGGGCATAAAGTTGCGTAGGAAAGCACGCATGACAGGTGAATCTGGAGTTCATAAGCTGTTCTAGGATTCATCCACTTTCCTTTTTCTATTACAAATAAATATTTAGTCTCATAATAGAACCTGAGCCAAATAGTGCTGAGGTCTTCAACAACAGCATGAAGGAAAAGAATTGCTGTTCTCTCCTTTTCTCTGTGCTCACATACAAAGTTACAGTACGAGACAATATCACAAAATTGCTATCCCGTATGGGACTCTCTTAATTCTTTTTCTTGTTTTCTATGTGGATGATATTCTTTTCCTGCTAACTATAAATCAAGAGGAACTTTTCCTTTTTGCACTACCTTTGACTTCTGCTAATTAAATCTATTTATGACATCAGTGTAACAGAGCTGACACAGCAACTATGAGCAAATGTCAGATTTATGGCCTCTCAGCTTCTGCAAACTAGAAAAAGAGATGAATTATAAGGGATGCATTTACTGCTCAATAATAATAATAAGTTATAATTGGTCATTTGGGGAGAAAAATGGATCAGAAAGGTGGAAAGTAATTTGAATAATTTTCAAATAATACACTTGTAAAATTTGACTGAGCATGAAGGTGTATCTTTATTATATGTTGAGTCATCCACCTTTCCATGTCTCTAGAGTCAAAACAATATCAGCACTTTGCACACCAAAAAGTCATATGATGGAACATTAGTTCTGATACTGATACCAGGAAAAAAAAAAAGGGAGAAACATAAATATTCAGAAGCTTTTTCTTGGAGAGTTTGGGGTAAAGGAAGAGGTAATCACATCTTATCATTTTCAATGGTATTTTTCCTAAACATGACACATAAGGTTTTAAAAAATTATAATCTACATAAGCAGCAGTTATAAAAACTGAAAATAATAAAAAAAATTGGAACTATTTTCTACTTACTTTTCTTTATTGTATAATAACTACAAAGCTAAGTAAATGCTTGTCTTTCTCCAGAGAACATACTGTTTTTGGCACAAGATTTTACTCTGTAGAAATGAAAAAAATTTAGCTGTCAGATTCTTAGAAGACCAGTTTCTTGCAAGAATAGAAGTCTTTGGATTTTTTATAGCATTGCATTCTACAGTACTACAAGTTCACAGACAAACTGTATTTATTTTTGGACTCATGAATATAAAAATGAAAAAGCTTTCATATTCTAAAAATCAATAACTGACTTGTTTTTATTTCTAAAAGACACAAATTTATTAAGTGCCCTGACAGAAATTACAATACTAGATGTATATAATTTGTTGAATATAGAAGTGTGGGTTGGAAATGAAGACTTGCGCTCTGATCAACAGCAGCTCAGGTCAGCCTTAGCTTTGTCCATCCATGTCATTAAAATCTTCAGGGATGGAGATATCACAAATCCTCTGGGTAATCCCCTCCTGTGCTGCACTATCCCCCGAGTGAACAGAACAGAATAGAACAGAACAGAATATTCTTGATGCTTCTTCCTTCATAGGAGGTGCGGCTTTCTACTGGACCCTACCCAAATTCTTGATGTGCTTCTTGAACTGGTATTCCCGGTATTTCAGGTCCAACCTAAGCAGCAATGCTGAGTAGAAAGAGGAAATAATTTTTGATGATCTCCTGGTCATGAATCTCCTGATTGTAGGTAGCCCAGCTTGCCTGATTGCAGTGAGAACATACCATTATCTCACCTCCAATGTAGCATCCATCCCCCAGATCCTTTTCAGCAATCTGCTACTCAGCCAGTCTGGTCCCAGCCTGTATGGATGCATAGGGTTATTCCATTCGTAAGTAACTCAAGAAACCCTCAAGTGCACCAGTTAACATAAACAAGCCAATAAATAAAATTCCATGATAAAACTACAGCTATACACTACTACATTGTAGGACTACAGTGACAATCCTTTTCTTTTTCCTGTCTTGAAACCTCAATACAATAGTGGTATTGTCTTGAAAAAAAAACCCCAAACCATCCTCCTTGCAAACAGAGTTCATAGAGTTCATACCATACGTCCAAAGTCAATGTATCTAGGATTAAGGAAACGATGTTCTCATGGCACAAGTTTTGAAAATGACTTCTTCCCTTTTTAAACCGAAAGAACTCCACATTCACTACTTCCATTGAACTCTGATTTGAATTTTAACTACAACATGAATTTTTGAAACAAGAAGGACTCTTCAAATACCACTGAAGCCAGGCAGAAGCCGGTGTAAAGGACAGAGTTACCATGCTGTACTCCCATACGGATGCCATAACACATTCTGCATCAGTTTGCATTTCTGAACAGATACAAAGTGCTCCATGAAGTCTGCTATACGTAATCTGCATAGACTTTGAAAATAGCATGGATAAAACTAGCTATGAGTACAACCAAAGTATTTTTTCCAGAAGTCGCCTAGAATCCTGGTTTCAGGAACTATTTGATCATCTAAAAGCATAAATACATTGATTTTTTATCTAAACCACAATATTATAAACTTGCATAATAATCTGGCAGATATGTCTCAATCAAGGAGCATCTAAAACTGAGCTTCAGCTAGCTTTTAGCTTCACAGCTGCTGTGATGTCTTAGTTAGAATGGAGACATAACTGAAATAAAAAGTTATGACTGACACATTTTCACACTGGAATGACCACATCAATTCAAACAAAATGCACTGATACAACGGAAATTACTGTATTTGAGCAAAAGATATCAATGAGTACAAACCTAAACACCTATAGAAGATGGAGGAATACAGAAAAATACTTGAAGTTGCATCAAAGTATACCCCCTGCAATGGAGTAAATATTGTAAAGAGCAAAGTATGCAATACTATATAGTGAAACCTTTCACAGACAATGTAATATTAGGCAGGTAATAAAAATGTTACCAGGGGTTGGTGTTATTATTTCCTTTAGCTACTATGATGGCAAATCCATTTGGATAAAGTGTTCCAGATTCTTTTAATGATACCAGGTATCAGGAGGTGAGAACAAAGCAGTTAAAGTATATGGCATCACTGAATAAGTTTTTACCTTACCTGCTGCAGCGAGGGTTTGGATAACCAAGACTTATTAAGAGATGAGAATGACAACATGACATAGAAGCTCTTATGCTTGGACTGCAACCATTACCTCATTAACAAGTAAAAATTTGACGTTAGCCACAAGGAAACACATAGAAAGACAAATGGTGTTGAATGAATAGGCATGAGAGATTTTTCAAAGGTTTCGGTGGAGGGAAAAAATATATATGGTGTCAGACAACTTAGAGAACTATTTTTCAAGTGTGTTCACTAAGATTGTAATCAAGTGGGTAAGAATTGAAAACTCATTATCAGAAATCATCAGAAAAGAAATTATTTGTGTATTTGTTTAGGGGCTTAAGGAAACTTCAAAACTGATAACAAATTGTTAGCTATTGCAAGTGTCCAACCATCAATAAAATGAGAGTGGCCTCCAGGGTAATGTATGTCAGACTTAAGTGAACAAAAACCCACACTACATAAAGTTCTCAAATAAGACGATGAAAAACACCATTTAAAATCTTTGAAAAAAATGAAATAGAAGGTCTATTGAACTAATGGCAGCCACTGTGTTGTTATTTTTCATGCACTATTAAAGGACAAATACTAAATTTCCATTTTAGATTTTCCTAAATCTATGTTAATATTTGGTGCCCCATTTTCACAGAAACGTATAAAGAAAATGAACCTCTGAAGGGTATGACTGTTTCCATTTACTGTGCTTTGGAGGATATTTGTCTTCAATTTGCTATCACCACTCCCATGACAATACATCTATCCACACGCTCATTTTGGAAGAACCTATTGCCTACATTAGCATCTAGCCCCTATTTAATAAAAGTGTGGCAATCTGTTGTTACTGTATATGTTGAATATTTCTAGGGTTTGGGTTTTGGTTTTTTGTTTGTTTTTTCTTTATATTAAGACACATTTGGTAGACAATGTTTTTGATAGCATCTCAAAGTGCAAACACTTTAAAGAAAAGCTGAATCTATGCATTTTTTATTGATCTGATAATCACCAACAAAATATTTGTAGACTTGGGTCACGTGGGGCAAAGGAAGTCTGCACAATAATCTAGGAAGTAAGCTGCAAAGATTATTTCTCCTCGTCCTAAAAATTGGAGGCACCTAAGAGTGTTTTCTGAGGTCCTTTTTGTTTTGTAACATTGGTGGAGGTAATTGTAAATTTATCATGGAATATATTACTAATTAAAGCAGGATGATAATGCTCCTCAAAAGCATCTATTGTTTAGCTTTAAGATCTCCTTGTTCAGTACAGAAAGAAATGACACTAGATCCTCGGAGCTGACGGATTTGAAAACTGCAAATACTACTGCAGCAGTTGCTTTAACTGCAGATAGATGGAGCAGGAATGGCCAGAAGTCAGGATTTATGTTTGATGGCAGTTCAGAGAAGTTATAAAAAATTTACTATAGTTTTGTTCTGTATGCATAGTGTATGACTGAATGACAAAGCATTAGAATGTGTCCTAAATTTGACATTTAGAGGGTCAAAAAAGGATATAGCTGAATGGGTCATGTTCAGCTCTGACCTAAAGCTTTCCTAGCAAAAAGATATCACCGAGGAAAGTGACTGTTCACTATTCAAAAAGCTGTATAAAATAGACTGCAGTTCCTCAACACTTAGAAAAAATACTTATGAATGGATGTTGCAAGAAAAGTAGGTTGTTCAGAATTTTTTCAGAATACATAATGGAGAAAAAATTAACAGGTTACAAGCAATGGAGAATACATCTGCCTCAGCCTGCTAACACATCTAACATTCTACCAATAGTTGTACAAAGCAACTGCCTAAAAAAGATTTACTCTTTTTTTTGTTATTTTAAAATATATGCACCTTTGAATCACACGAACCGCAACAGACCTCACAGAAAGTCTATTTTATTACAAGCAATGAAAAGATTAAAATTAAATATAAATAAACACGATTGACAGATAGATACCAGATGACCAGAAGACCCAAGTGATGGGTATTCTACATTTGTAAATAAAATATGCAAAGAACAACAAAAAAAAAAGGGGTCTATATTTGCATGTGAAGTTTTCATTTATAGTATATTCATTGTAGTCATTCCATTTTTAACTCCCACTGTTTTTTGGTTTTTTTTTGTTTCCTTCTATTTGTGTTTGATCCATTTGATATGGGGGAAACAACAAATGTGGCTATAAGTCTTACCTCCACTATTTAAATCAGGTGGAGGCCCAGATCTGACACAGTGTAGGACAACTTCAAACCTGCTGTAAACTTCAGTCTTAGAGAGGCTTCAGAATTGATTCTACTATCTGGAATCCTGAAAATCCAGCAACTTCCTAGCCATATTAATTCTTAGGGAGAAAATTTTAAGAAAACTATCTATTCCGTGGTTTGATTTGCAGATGAAAATAAATGGGAAGCAAGCAGATTGTAAATCTAGAACTTGGCAGGCTATGAGGATGGATGCATGCATAGTAATTAATGATTCATTGTATATCTCTTTACTTTAGAAAATGTTAAGCTGGTAATTGTGGGGCAGATTCTGACACTGTTTATGTCAAATAGTGTTGCTGAGAGAACCATTGAAAAGTAACATTGCTCTGTTACACTTATTTATTACTAGTGCAATTGTTTAGCTATTGCATTAAAGTTTGGAAAGAAGGGCAGAAGATTTTAGGAGATCTTTGATGGATCTTGGAGCACAGAAAGCATTACTGCACAATTTCTAGGGATTAAACTAGCAAAGACTTTCCTTGTGAATTTCCAAATGCTTTATGAAATCATATAGTCAAAAATGTCATGAGAATACTTCTTGCTCTAGGTTGATGTCATCCTTTCAATCCAATTCATAAACAAAAAGTAGGAACCCATAAAATAAAAAAGTTAATGAAACTTTGTCAATTCTTAAAAAGTTGGGAATCAGTTTGATTTTTACTCTCAATGCAAAGTATAGCTTTAATTCTGTTTTTTTTTAATTAAAATTTGTTGGCGTTTTGCTTTATCCTACCCTCTCCACAGATCAGAAAGTATCTAATCATGAGTATCTTTTTTGTGTTGTTTTTATATTAATATTTAAACAGAAATAGTGATACAAGAAAGGGGGTGATTCCCCTTTTCTTGACATATTTCCCTTTCTTTTATCTTGCTTCATGCAGAAGGAAATTCTATGAATTAAATAGACTCTAAATCATTGCCAAATATTTGTTATATAGCATATAACTCTGTAACAAGAAGATCTGTAAATTCCTTGGATTTCAGGAACATTAGCACCTCATGCATCTTAGAGATAAGAGAGAAATGAAGTTTCTGAGGTTATTTTTAGTCAATTATTTGCAGTTCTTGGTGTTGCATATTAATATTTCAATAGATGATAACCTGTCATTACCAGACTGCAGTTTTATTCAAAGTTGATTAGTAAGTTTTTGTACCTGTGTATTGATTTTTCTTCTGTATTTTCTCAAAATCTCTTCACATATAGAATGCCATCATATATTCTGAAAGTTTCCAAAGATTGTAAACCCAGGCAAGATCAGTTCTTAGAATTAATGGGAATTTCGTTAGCATTGTCGCAACTGTTGGTCTTTCTCTGTCTTCTGCCTCCAGCTTTGTTGTTTATATATTACCTGTGCACTGTTAGTTCTGCTAGACGTTAGTTAGTTATGCAACAACCAGAAAAAAATAGTCTTTGCTAACATCTAAATATTCTGCATATAACATAAATTGTGTGCTAAGCTAGAGGTTAGTTCAATCTTGGCAAATGAGTTATAGCACCATTAGATCTGCATGATTCAAGTCTGCTGAGATTCTACATCAGTGAGCAACTTTGCTAAGTTACTCAATGGTTGGTCATACTGTAGTGGCAAATTCTATCTCCAAGTGAAACGGTATGAATTCAGGTCAATGCTTTGGTACAAAAAGAGTAAAATCATAAAGGTATCAGATCTTTCCTCTCCACATCACGTCATAAAACCACTGTCTGTTTTCAAAAACAGTGTGCTCTTGGGAAACAGCATGACTTTGAAACCAAGATAGTTAAACATATATGTGTACTTGCAACATAACCTACCAGATGGTGAAGAAAGAGTAACTGTAAGTAAAAAAAAAAAAATTCTAGTTTGTCTTATCATTAAAAAATTCTTTGATTTGAAGAACAGACGTATTACTACTGACACCACTGAAAAAATAAGTCCTTGCACTCTTCCAACCTTCTGCTTTGGTAGTGTGAAAGAAACTTGAAAGAATGAGGTCTCGTGGAGAAAAAAAAAAGGAGGTGGCTGTAAAATATTTTCTTTCCTTCATGGGTACAATGCTTTGGGGTACAAGACAAGTTTAAGATTCTAGGAAAAACATTCTCATTGAAATTATGATGACTAATGCAAAACTAATCACTTTCCTTGCAAATGCCACTACCTTCTCAAAGACAACTTTCTAAAACTGTCAGCTATCTACATATACATGGAGCATGGGTTTGAGAGGCAACTCGTGGAAGAGATTGGAATCACAGGAGGAACTTCTGGAATTTAACAGAGAATACTGCAAAGCCTGAGCTTTAGTGCTTTTTCATCAGTTGAAATATGAAAAATTGGCCAGTCTTATATGATAGCATGATAGCTTTGGCTACCTTTTAGGTGGAAGAGGTCCTTTGCCATCCTGAAGCTGTGTAGCTGCAATAACATGAGACTGTGCCCACACTGAAAAATCCATTGAAGTTTTGGTATAGCTTATTATACTAAATTATTTAAATAACTTCAAGATTTGGCTTACATACCACCAGATGTAGATATAAGTGATATAAATAAGCAACTGTCCAATCCTAACCATACAGTCATATCCTAAGTATGAATTCATAGGAGCCAACACATTAAGCTGTGTTAACTGTCAATCAAATATTCTCACTCATCTAGGATGTTAAAAATGTTATATGTATTTGCTATTATGGGCTATTTATCAATTATGGTATGATTAAGAATACTCTTAAAAGTCCAAAGTATTGCTGGCAGTTTTGAGAAGAAACAATTTCCACAGAAATATGCAAGTTTTGTTTATAAATATGAACGATATTTGGAACTACAGGTGGCAGTCTTTTTAATGTAGTTTCAAGATTGAATGAAAAAGGGCTAGTTAGCCTATTTCCTTTCAATTTACATTCAAAGCCTAGACAAATATTTCATCCGTGTTCAGAGAAACAAATGCTACTGTATAATCTCTCATAAGTGGTCAACACCTTTGCAGAACTGATTGGTGAAGTTGGAAGACATCTGCTAATCCTCCAATGTCTCACCATCAGCAGCAGCTTCATAACATCTGTTTTGCTCTTCTCCCTTTCATTTCTTCTCATATCTTTGCCTATTTTAAATACCCAAGGGAATGGTGCTTTAAGTCTAACCATCTGCTATTTAGCCATTAAAAATAAATACAAATAAATATTAAGGCCTTGCTAAAAAATGAGTGTGTGTATATCCGCTGATTTGAAGAGTGTAATTTTTTAAAAGAAATGCTATGTAAGTAGAATGAGTAAAAAATCACTAAGCCATATTTTAAAGGTATTAAATCCACTGTTAAACATTTTAAGCATATGTATTTATAATCTATACCCTTCAAAGTTAAAATTAAACACAGATTAAGGTCTGTATCCATAAAGAGTCATACAAACCTTTAAATCCTGTTGCCTATAAATAAGCGTCCAAATGTTTAATGCTTAATTACCTCAACTTTTGTCACTTTATTTTTAGTCTGACTCCAGATCTCATTCTGTCTTTTCTATTTGAATAATAAGAAAGCTACTGTCAGAAGTCTGAGAAAGGTAGTTATAGGCTGTCAAGTCACTTCATTTTCTCTCAGAAAAATGAAATAGATCAATCTTTTTAGTACAAAACATATTTCCCAGACTGAATCATTCATGTAGTTCTTTTAATCTGAAAATCTCCATTGCTTCATGATGTACGGACACAAGTAGATACAATACTCTAATAATTATGTCTCAAAGCTGTATTCAGGTATATTTTCATTTCCTGCCACCGTTTATACATTATTTTTGCTTTTATATTCTTCGCCACAGATCACATACTGCATTGAAAATACATGCTTTATTGGATATCTTTTCTTAACTTTAAACTCTTTTAATCACGAGTATCAATCAAAATTAAAATTTCCCACCTCATAAGATCTACGTTTGACCATGATTTTTCTGCATTTTCTGACAGTGTTTTGTACCATGATTTCCCTTCTTTTATTTTACTGCTTCTCTTGTTTCCTCTCTTAGTTGGTATGTTGTCCTGTTTTAACCAACAGCGGTGGAACTGTGATGACTTGGGGATAAAAAATAAAGGCCTATTTATCAATTCATCATTATTGATCAATTATTGATTTTATTGATAAAAAGTGTCTATATTTTGTCACAGAATTTTGTACACAAGTGTTCTCAGTATTTTAATTATAGACAACATATGACCTGACAGATAATATTTTATGCAAAGTATAGCATAATATTTTTGAATAATCAGAATGCATATTCTTTCCTAATCTTGAAAAGTGATATATTACATGTCGGTGAGCTCACAGTGAAGAGACCTAAATCTAGACTGGTACTTTCTCAGGATTGGGATCTTTATTGCTTACAGATTATTCTATGATTTAACAATCACTGTGCATAATTCAGTTGATTAGTGAATCATCTTTTCATGTGCAAAGAATTTCTTTAGTATATTTATCCAGTATACGCAGAGGAAAAAATTAACTACTATGCACAATTCTACATTACATTTATATAATTGTTGCATGATTAAAATGCATTTGTCATTAAGATCTTGCAGCTATAAGGCAACACTTCCTTATCTATTTCTCATTTTTCGAAACACAACTAGGTCTTGTAAAAAATTTTACAGCCAGTTCCAATAATTTTTCAATTTTCAATGAGAAATTTAAACAAAGTATTCACATGAAGTAATGCATATAACTTCAAAGTACCTCATTCATTTTGCCAATGTTACTTCAAAACATGCTGGGCACAAACACATTGGAAAATCTTTTTATTGACAAATTGCTGACATTAGATAATTTTGTCAGCTTGTTTCTGAGATAATGGTAATGGTTAGTTACTTGATGGTTCACCCAATATAACCCTGAGCTTTTCGGTGTCCTGGTATGAGTGAGATTATTACTCTTACATGTACCTCCTTACAACATTTGTACTATGAGTTTAAATTACTTCTGGCTTGCATTATATTTAGGTCATATATAGTCCAACAAAGCTAAAAAATATACTTCTATGTAACATTTAAAGCTACTTCAAGACAATTTAAGATAAGAAGATATTATCAGAGTACAAGTAAATATTCACTAAAGAAAAAGGAAGTGATTACTATCAATCATAAATAATGCAGCCATTTACTTGGAAACTAAGGTTTGTCACTACATAACTAATTGTCTTCCTCTCCATCCATCCCTCCATCTTCAGGCATTTTTACATTGCACTCAATTATCAGCCAGTAGATATTAAGACTATTTTGTTGCGCTTAGCTTTTATGTGTGTTGGCAGTCTATTTTTTACAGCTTTTTAAACAGATGGTTTTATATCAGTAAAGCTTAACAAGACACAGAGCAAACAGAAATAAAACCTTCACTAGCAATATTGCTTTTCATTGCCCAGTTGCTGCCAACTAAGATATATTGGACCTATCTCTCATTAAAAAGCCAACAAAAAATGCAGTACCACAATTCCTAAGTGTATACTTACCAATTTACAAGACTAGAAATTCTGGGAGGCATTTTGTGAACTGTGTAGTTATGAATTTCAGTCATGAACATTTACTGTAAGAATTAATATGAAAGTGACTGTTGGCAAAATCTGCTGCCAGATTTGACTTCCACTATTTTGTGAATACCAATGGGAATTTTAGCTCATGTGACCTAACAGACTCTGATTTTTGGTTTTAGGCTATTACAGCAGATTGCAGAAGACACATCATATGTGCATTCTGTAGGTACCAGTAATGGCTGACAACTCTGTCTCTATTCATAATTTCAGAAGCTGTGATTTTAAATAGGTTCTCAATATTAGAAAATAAACTTTGAAAATTACATCTATGTGTTTATTTTGTATGTTTAATTTCCTAAAGAAATAATTTTGGGTAATACTTAAAATGCAATCATACATCCAGAAACATGCATTACGCTTCTCAGATTAGTCTAATACATCACACCTTCTTCTTATACTGAGACAGAATCACTTCACAGTTCCTAAAACAGTAATAGATACTTTGTCTAACTTTGAAGGTCCTGATGATAATCTTTCAGCAATCATTTTGAAAACCTACCTATTTTTTCTTTTATATCGTTCCACTCAGATAATGGAAGGATAATTCAGGACAAAAAAAAAAATCTTGAAACATATTAGACTGTAGTCCAATATTTTAGTAAAAATCCTTGAGCACCAATGGAGAAAAGAAACATATTTACCCAAGATGATATATATCAGATAGTATTGAGATAAAGGAGTGGATCCTTCACTTCTATGGTTTCATAAAATTGTAACTCATGTTAAAATAGGTGTTCTGTCAGACTATATGTGACCTAAAATACATATTGTTTAACAAATGCAAACAACATGCATTTATTTGCAGAGGTGAGATAACACGATGAGCTTACATATCGTAGCAGAGTTCATACTTACAATTTTTCTGAAGAAGTCCTTTTACCTGATTAACTGATAAAGACTCTTCCTCTAAATATAGACCCTTCCTCTAAATTCAACATTAAAGGTTTCCAAGTTATTCCTCATATCTCTTTGAAGATCACCTTGAAATTCTCGGGGACTTCATGAAATATTTCCCAAGTTCTAAACATAGCTGCCAGTCAACAGTCACATACTTGCATTTGACACAGATATAACTCAAAAAAATCCTCCTAAATCTCGATGGAGTTACTCTAGATTTACACTCGCATTCCTGAGATACATAGAGGTTTGCATCTTTTCCTAAGTCTTAAAAAAAAAGGGAAGCAGAACTTTGAGCATCAAAGACTTAATTTGCAGCCTCTAATTTCAGAATTGTTCAGGGAAATCAGAGGATCTAGTCACAATATTGCAAAGAGAGAAAACACAGAAATTCAGGGCCCCATTACCTGACATAGAGAAAAGCTATTCCTATACTCTTCTCATGCCATGGCAATATTTGCCTGAGCAATGCAAGGGACCTTGAGAAGTAGGCCAGTTTCTAAGCACACGGAGAGTTAGTGAAGCTTTAACTAGCACAGCATTTCATTCAAGAAGTCAGCTTCAAGACTTCATTTAAAATTATCAGGGGCACATTATCTGGGAACACAACAAGAAGCAATTATTGGTTTAATTAGCCTGCATTCACCACGTTGTGCTCCTTCTCTTTGTTGGATTGCCAGGCAATTTTGTAAAATCATTAAGCAAGGGAACTATAATTCCATAATGACCTAATCTGCAGCTCCATTCCATCACACTGGAATATTTTAAAGTTATTTATGACTGTCCTTAATAAGAGCTAAGTCCATTGGGCAAGAAACACTTTGGGTCTCCAAAATTCCAAATGGCTTCCCTTATTGAAAGGTTTTTGTTGTATTCAGTCATCTGTTCTCTTCTACTCTCGAAAGAGAAGTTTTGCTGTCAAAATAAATGCACGTTGCTATGGAAATGCACAAGACACAGGAATGGATATCCTTCTGTCCCAGGGAAAAAAAAAAAAATTAACTTCTTTCATTTTCAACATAACCTTTCATACAATGAACAGGAAGAGGGATTCAGAACAGTGTAAACAGTGTAAAACAAACTCAAAACCTGTTATATAGATCTTCTTCCTGAGAAGGAAATTGAGTTTATAAAGTTATTTTTCTAGTTAATCTCTCAGATTTTGACAATAGGAGAGATTTAAGAATGCAATTCATGGCATTTTACGATTTCTTATTTCTTGCTTTCATCATCATCATATGAGGTTTATGTTCTTTCACTGTAACTTCCACACATGAGACTAGAAGAAAGGTTAGATTTATAAACTAACAATGTATCTCCATAACTTTTAAGTAGTAATTTAGTATAGTATCATTGTCTTAAAAAATCCCAAAGCTTCATCATAAAGCATCGGAAGATTGCATATGAAACACTTGGAATAAATTAAAATGTTGCAATTATCAGCTGATGATAACTATCTTTGAAGATAGCATTTGCCTAACTAAATTGTTTCACTAGGCTAAAACAAATCTGGGTAGAAAGCTGTAATTTCTTCATATGTTTTGCTAAATAGAAAGATAGAAAAACTAATTAGGACAAAAGAAGAGGAATAAAAAGCACCTTTCATATATTTTGCTATGGAGATAAAGTAGAAGCTCTTCATGGTATTAAGAGTTGGGAGTAGTTAACGAACAGTGAAATTGCAATGGCATTTTTTCATTTTAAAGGAACTTTACTAAGAGCATGGCCTTATCTAACTAATTTATGAGTGAGATATGTTAAAAAGTCTATGCCAATATAAGACTTATGTAAAATATAACATAAAAAAGGCAACTGAATTTCTGATTAAGGAAAGCAAAGTTAAACCACAGAATTTTGCGTTATGTAAATCAAGCAAGCATGATTTTCATATTATTAAGAAACAGAATAACTTGACCAGAATGTTTTACTTTACTACTGCTCTCAGCATGTTGACCTGGAGCAGGTACATGGCCATTAACTGTATCACCTAATCCTGATACAGTGGGAGTGTTAGTATTTTAAGCCGTTTCTGAACATCCAAAGGCACAAACTCCTAAAAAGCAGAAAGGAAAAGTGTATGGGTATGTCTAAACCTCCATTATGGAATTATTTAAACCTAGGAGGTCTGATTTGAGCTCATTAAGTAACACGTCCAGTGTAGATAAAAGATAATGTCTTCATAAATGTTCTTAATGAATTAAGTAAAACCTACTCTCTCTGTTAGGTTTTACCTAGAGCACTTTAGCACATGAAAATGCATCAGGTTTTGTTTACACTATACACTGAAACACTGAAAATGTGTTCTTTAATATCCTAATATTGCTCCTTTTTAGCCTTGAAAATTAAATGAACATTTAATTTAAAGTCTCGTAATGGTTTACATTTTGAAGTGATGTGTGCTATTATATAATGAAATCAAAGCAAACTACAGTGTATGAAATTCCCAATAAAACAACGAAGAAAAAAAAGATTGCAAATCACAGACCTCACCATTGCAGGAACATAAGAGAAATGAGGCACTAAAAGCAGTCAAATGTCAAATAAGAATCCTGGTCAGAACAAAAATTTTAAAATGCTTATCTATGACACTTGGAGAAGAAGATAGGAAAAGAAAACTATAAAAGTAATTACACATGGTTGTACAGTTTTGCTATGCAGAATTGTAAGGCTGTTTACACTCGAAAGAGGCTCATTCATGCTTTCAAAAACTGTACCGCAGTGAAAGTGCAAGAGGGAATCAGAAGCAAGAGGAACTGCAGAGAGAGAAGTGGGGAAATGAGCGAATCGTATAAGAACAATATACAAATGTAGGAAAAATTAACTGTGATCTTCTTTCTCATGGTATAACATGAGTAAGTAGTCAGTTCTGCAGAGGTAATACCACTAAAATTTAAACAAGGTGTTACATAGACCTTGTAATTAATGAAGTAACAGATGGCTTTTCCATAGGTATATATTTCATGGTTACAAGCTTTGACTGAATATTTTTTTTTTTTTAAGTAATTTTGCAGCATATATGTGGCTCTTTTCCTGCACGGATTTTCTGAGGTCCAGATAACAACTGATTTTAGGTTGCAGCCACTCCCTGGAGCTCTTACTGGATGGAACCTATAGGACCTTAAATATCTTTGAAATTTCCACTTCCTGTCAAATCTGGCAGGAATTGGTTTGGGGGCTAAGATGGTACTGGGGACATGGATGCAGCAATCATATAGCTCTTTTTGTCTTAGGAAGCTGTATTAAGAAGAAAAATATGTTTTATGTGGTGCAGGTATAGAAGTTGGGATAATTGTCATAAAGTCTAGAAGCAAGACTACAATAAAAGTAGATGATCTTTGCTATTCAGAGACTTTATACTTAAAAAAAAAATGTAGAAAGTTATCTAGAATGTTCAATTGGTGTGAAGAACTTTAATAAAATTTAAAAAACCCCAAACAACATTGTAGAAAATATGTAAAACACTCCCACAAATTTTTCATTGTAAGACTACAGATCATTATATTGCATAAATTTTATCCAGTGGAAATTGTTTTCTAATACTGGATAACAATGAGCAGGAAGCCTCACATGTCTGAGGTAACTACTCCAGATGCAGAATACTACTTGGCCTGGTTCCTTCAGCTCTAGTACAATTATCTCTGCACAGCAACAGTGCAACTCTACTATGAGTTGCAAACGCATCTGAGACTTACAGCAAAACCTTGCTTCTTGACTTTGATTTCTACCGCTACCTTTGAGACAGAGGGAACTGATCAAAGAATAACATTAAATAGTATCTTCTTTTAATACAATAACCTCAAGGCAACGTTGGTTATCAAACTGTTGTGGTTTAACCCGGCAGGCAGCCAAACACCACACAGCCGCTCGCTCACTTCCCCCCCCACCCCCGCAGTGGGATGGGGGAGAGAATCGGAAAAAAAAAGTAAAATTTGTGGATTGAGATAAAAACAATTTAATAGAACAGAAAAGGAAGGGAAAATGATGATGATGATGATGAAAATAATAATAATAGAATATACAAAATAAATGATGGACAATGCAGTTGCTCACCACCTGCCAACTGATGCCGAGCCAGTCCCCGAGCAGCAATCGCCCCTCCCTGGCCAACCCCCCAGTTTGTATACTGAGCATGATGTCATATGGCATGGAATACCCCTTTAGCCAGTCACGTTAGCTATCCTGGCTGTGCTCCCTCTCAGCTTCTTTTGCACCTGGCAGAGCATGGGAAGCTGAAAAGTCCTTGACTAGTGAAAACACTACGTAGCAACAACTGAAACATCAGCATGTTATCAACATTCTTCTCATACTAAATCCAAAACCCAGGACTGTACCAGCTACAAGGAAGAAAATTAATTCTATCCCAGCTGAAACCAGGGCACAAACAGCCTGTTCCGACTCACACACCATTGCACTGATCCAGGCTATGCACTGCCTCAGTGAAGTGCTTTCACTGTGCAGAAAGGAAGCAAAAAGGCAGATATATATTATAGTCAGCAGGACGTTTGCCCTGAAGGAACCTGAGTTCCAGTCAGGACTACAAGGACTGTTTCTGATGGTAAGCCAGCATTGCATAAAATACTGGAAAGGTTCTGGGAGGAGGACTGCAAACCAGGACTCTCCGTTAATATTGTATCCTTCTTCTTAAGACCCTTCAGACACCTGACTCCCAGGTTCATTGTCCTAGCTCTTTTTTCTTAATAGCTATGTCTATACTATTTTTGATAGCCACGTTAAGTTCAGATTTAAGTTTACAAATGCAAGTAGTTTAAGAGAGCTCCGTATGCTCTGTTGGCTTAGTTTGCTTTTTGATCACTTCAGTTGTCCCTGCACTGCAATTTGGCAGACTTGGACTTGATCTCTTAAACTATTTCACTCTCCTTTTACATTGCCATGCCAAACCACAACATCCATATCTCAGATGACCTTTTGCACTGTACACATACACTAACATCTTTTTTTATCTTGTCAAAGCAACCGTGACAAAGCAGTAGACTGCATCAGGTGACCTACACTTCCATATGGTGAGAGTTGGGTGATCCAACTTTTATCCCTGTCATCATGGGAGTGCATCCTCTTCACAGCTGCAAGGACATTTGCATTTTTCCCAGACAGTAAAGAGCATTGCACATTATAATCTGATTTCTTTACCTTTTATTGCCTACATTACTTCCAGACGAAAGAGAATAACATCCCTTAGTAAGATTTTACCGCCTCGTACCCTCAAATCGATGGGTGCGACTTTTTCCTCATGAAGAGCTTTCAGAGGTGCCCTAAACATATACCACTTCAAGGGCTCATTTCGGTGCTAAGGGGTTAGCAATTATCTTTTGAAGTTCAGCCATTCTTGACGCCTACCACTCACAAGAAACCAGTTTGCTGTGAGCGAGTACACCAAAGAAGAAGAAGCTGTTGTAGAGTTGTGTTGTGTTTAAAGTTGCATTTGCCTATGATCTCAAGAAATCAATGGAAGCTGCATGTCACAGTCAGGCATACACTAGCCTTTAATTTTCAATAATTTAAATAGTATAAAGACAATTTTTAACTTTAAAATTGGTAACCTGATTTTTTAAAAAGAAATATTTGCCATGGTGTAAGAGGACCGAATTTATGATTTAAATTGACTGCTTGCACAGATGACTTTTAGATAAAGCATACTAAGCAGCGTATTATTTCCATGCATGGCAATTTACATGTGAAATTTCCATTAGTGGTAATGGCAGTGGCACGTATAAATCTCCAATTCCCTTTAACATTAATTGCAGTCATCTATGTAAGTACTTGGATTTTCAATGACATTATATCCATAGCTCTACAAAGTCAGAAGGGATCGCATCCTGGAGAAGTTAAACATTAAGCACTGTCACTCCTGGTGGCAGGTAATAACTAAAATCTGTATCTACACCATTGTTGAAATATAGCATCTCATAACTTAGAAAAAATACTAATGAAATATGCTTGCTTAATTTGCCAGACTCTTAAAATAAAACTAGTTGACACAATTCTGAATTAAGCTGATTATAATTTTAAGCACACTCTGCTAATACTTTGAAAGTTACTAATTTAACATTTATTTGAATAGGTATGTGGAATTTGAATAAGTATGTAGAATCCACTTTAGACTTTTCTAAATCTTCAAGAAGTGGTGTTGGATTTCTTGTAATATGGGTTTTTGTGTGAATTTTCAGGGCAGCTGTTGAAAAATATAAGTGAACCAACAGGCTAATGAGAGAGTAACTTCTGGGATTTTTGATAGAGTTCAAATAGGCTTCATATTAGATGTTAAGATATTAAGCAGAAACAACTCCAAGTATGTTTTAGTTCAGCAAATGCTTTATTTAAACTGAATTGAACTTCAGATATTTCTGTTACTGAAATTATCAAAAGCTTGGAGTTCTCAAATTATCTGTTATGAAAAATCACTAAGGTATATTTAAAACAATATAAATCCAAATTGTACTTGATATCTTTACATAAATATTACATGACATCTGGTTTTTGTTTATTTATCTTCAACATGCACCTTTTATTATCTTATTTAACTTTGAATCAGAAAGGAAACAACCACTACCTGATCATGGTATAAACAGTAACAAAACGTTATTGGTTTTGCGTTGTGTCCAACAGAATCTGTTACAAGACATCATCTTACTCAAATCTCTAGCAATGAACAGTGGAGGCAGAGTGCTTTTACAATGCAAATAAGAATGAAACGCAAATTAGTTTTATTTGCAAAAACACAGGAAAAAAAAAAATCCCTTCCAGAATCCTGTGCAAATCTATACTACAATAAACTGACTTACTGCTGAGGTGTTTGCAAAAATTCTTAGAACCTGAAGGAATTTATAGCACTGACTGTACCCACGGCAGAAGTTATTCAATTGAAATGCTAAACAAGGCTTGTTTCAATCTTCGTAGTAAAATCCTCAAAGTACAAAATTGATTATATTGGGATGATGTACGACAATAAAAATGTCACTCATTGTGCTTTGGATTCAAATTAGGCCTTGTCTACACTTGTCAGTAATTATCAATACTTCAATCCTGAAATGCACTGTTAGCAAAATGTTACCAAGATGAATTTCTTGTCATGTAAAGCTAAAGGTTTAATAGCTAGTTAATCATCCCAAATATCCCTGAAACCTATCTAGAATTATTACCCGATAGTGCCTATTTCTCCCTGTTGGACTCTAAGAGGATCTTGGGCAAGTATCTTAGAATTTGACAGCAATGTTTGGATGTCAGCCGCTAGGTGAGAGAACTACCACCCTTCCTATGGAGCTAACATCTATCGGCAGAATTATTATTTTATAAATAGTTATTCCAGTTCTCCTGGGGGATGCAAAGTCTTACCAGAAAAAGTCTGTCTGTGTTCTTTAGTTGTCGTCTTTAACTACATCTGAATTTAACTTTTGCCAGCAGCTCTGTGTGGGTCGGAGATAACTCATCAGATCTCTGACAGAGCCATGCTGGCAAGTTTTTACAGTAGACCTATCTTTAGATTAGTCTTAATGTTAAGTTAAATTGCATCAGCAGTCATGGCTCCCTCGAGGCTGATTCACAGAATTGGCATTACCTAAAGTACTCATGCTAAAGGTACATTTCCTGTCTCTTCCACATTCTACTCTACAGAAATATATGGAGGAGAGTGGGGACAATTTAAACATTTCATTATAAGTGAAAATCCTCAGCAGCCCTTTTTCAGCTATGTACTGACATGCATGGGAAAAGTGCACTGTGAACTAGGATGATGTTAAAACATTGTACGTAACGTGGGAGGCAGCATGGTAAGATTCAGACAGGTAGTGAATCAATACCTATATCCAACTGCCCCACTGATGGGTGGTGAGCACATACACATAAATACGGGCCAAGTGAGAAGACTTTCTTAAATTATAGTTTTATTAAAGTGAAATTTTGTTAATTTTGGATGAGAAAGATACAACGAAACATTTTCTTGCAAGAGTCCAGCTACTCTGGATGAAGTTGAAGGAGATTCTGTGCTCTTTTTACCATTAATTTCCAGGAATTATATTTTTTTTTCTCTCCTGTTTCCCTCCATCCCCCTTTTTTTTTAAAGCACTAGTTAGTATTAAATCTCTTCACTACCAGCCACCCGATATCTAAACTGTTTTACACTTTTTTCATTACAAACATTTAAGTATTTTATCACACTCTATTGTAAAATTACAAAATTAAATGGAAAGTAGAGTTCATCTGTCACTGTTCAGTTTAGAACGCATCAATTAATTGTGGAGTAGAGTTAATTTTATGCTGTATTTGAAAACACCGCCAACAGTTAGCTATCTGTTTTTTCTAGCTTGGCATGAAATGTAGATGGAGATAAATTTATGTACTTGACACACTAAATCTGCTTCAGGATCCTATCAACCAAATTGAGGCGTAGGTAGGTGTCTTACATTTTAAACGGTAGAATTGCATTTCCTACTTTCATAAGTTACGTTAAGAAGGCATGTAGTGCAATGCACAGCAAGTGACAGAGAGGGACTGAATTTTTTCAGGGGAGAAAGCAGATCAAATCTTTAACAGATGAAATATTTCCTCCTAATTGACAAACAACCTGTAAGATTGAAAGTGTTCTTTTTCTTCTACACAGTAAGAGACAGTAAACTACAAAATATTTTTTGACAAGTGTAAATAATTCAGTATTTGTGGAAATGAAAAGGAAATATGGAATTCTGGCTTTGAGTAACTACAATAATTTTTTCCATTCTCTTTAGGATTTTTTTTAAATTCATTGAACAAATAACAACCATCTATGTTATTTTCCACCTTCATATCTGATTTAATATTATTACAATAGTGAAAATATACGCATTTCTTCTTTATGGAAAAGTTCTATTACAATTTGTCTCAATCTGTCTGGCTGTTTAAACACCAAATAATAAATACTTGTAGAGACTCATGTAAACAATCAAGCAATTAAGAAAAGAATTCCAGAAATTGCCCTGACAAATAAACAGGATGGAATCTATGAGATGATGCAAGTTCAGCGCCAAATATTGTATTTTTATCTTACTCTCTCATCAGGTTTCAGGAGATTTTTTTTTCCTTGCTCATTCCATAACTTAAAGGGTCGAATTCCTAATGAAATTATCTTAGCTTTTTCTAGTTGGCTTTTCTGTTAAACATCTGATCCAGAATTTTGTGTATACTTAACAGGTCAGCTGCTCTGAGAGGCAAAGACTTTTCTTGGAAGCATAAATATTTCTTTACAAGTACAATGTTTTTAACAGGTCTTTTGGATTGTTTGTTTGTTTTGATTTTTTTTTTGTTACCATCTGCAAAATAGATGTCAATATTAGAGCTGTGAAATCTGAAATGTCTTTTGTTTGACTTCCTACAGACTATGAAGAGGTCAAATGTTAATTTAAACCTTATCTTATAAATTATATGAAGATATTGACTTGTGTCGTACATTTTCAGAATTAGACAGCAGAAGTATGGATCCCCAGCAAGCAGTATGGCTAGATCTTTACCTGGATGTTCTGAGGTTTTGGGTTTATTGTCTACACTATATTTTCTTAGGGTTATAAAAGAAGTACTGCAAGTATGTCTTCCGAGAAGGTTACACAGTTGCTGTCAAGTGTCTCTAATAGATTATTTTTATATAGACAATAATTTTGGAACATGCAATCTGAAGTATAGTGATGTGGCACTGTGAAGGCCATCTGGAATTCAAGAGGCTTCACAAACAGCAACATTTATAAACTGTGATCTGTATCCAGTAATATTCTCCACAAATGAGCTTGCTCAGTACTCTTAATATCATGACTTTAAAGTTGCCTTCTACCTCTGAAGATATATACGAGATACAGCTTATTCAAAATTCAGAAATATTGCAGGTGAATTACATACTCCCAAAAACGCATTAACTACAACTACATATATTGCCAATATATCACATACTGAATTAAATAAATTGAGAATTTACTGCAGCTTACATAGAAATAAAAGCACAGTCTATTAAATCAGCCATATTCCAAATCAGATACATAACCTATCTAATCAGATACTTAATATATTGAATCAAAATCACTGTACCTGCTGCATCAAATACATCATGCATTGAATGAAACATACCATCCAAAGAGCATATCGATATTAAACTAAATCATGTTGAACGGCTACGCAATTTACTAAATTAAATAAATTGGGCCAATACAGTAGTCACTGAACCTAGCATATCAGATCATAAACAAACACAAAGCTTAGATGTTTTGAAAGAACTTGTCATGCATTCCCAGTTAGGTCTCTGTGAAGTGTTATCTTTAAATGGACAAAGTTTTCCATCGTCTTGGGAAATTAATTTTTAGTCATTGAATAAACACCTGACTCATTTAGGTACCACACTTGAACAAGAACTGATATCATTCCTAGATATCCAACGCCTTCAAAAATTATAAAACTAATGGTAAATCAGAGATTCATGAAATTCATATTAAAAACATTCCCCAAGAAAGTCTACAGAAAATATTACATTTTGGCTGTTTTTCCCCACACCAGTTCTTATAGTAAAATCATAATGAAAAGCAGCAAAGACCTAAGTTCAAGATGAGAAAATATTTCTTATTTTAGAGACATTTTTAAGAAATAAGTGACACGTTTAAGCCCAGATTGCAAGTTTAATGTGACACAGACCTGAACTCTTTCCTAAAATAACTTTTCAAAGGCCAGGCACTAGTTATTCAAAAAATATTTATCTAAGGGTAAATAGTAAAGCATTAGACTTCCTGCATTAAATTTAATCAGAGTTCTGCCAATTAGACTGTTTTCTGTCCAGTAAGTTCATAATGTTTTATCGTAATTAATACTGTATACCATTTTATAATAAGCATTGTTGAAGACAAATCAAAATGACTATAGACATTTGTCGTGGTTTAATTGCCACGTTGGGCGCCAAAAAGGACTGTCGTGGTTTAACTCCAGCTAGCCACTGAGCACCACGCAGCCGCTCGCTCACTCCCACCACCATGGGATGGGGGAGAGAATCGGAAGGGTAAAAGTGAGAAAACTCGTGGGTTGAGATAAAGACAGTTCAATAGGGAAAGCAAAAGCCGCGCACACAAGCAAAGCAGAACAAGGGATTCATTCACTACTTCCCATGGGCAGGCAGGTGTTCAGCCATCTCCAGGGCAGCAGGGCTCCATCACGCATAACGGTGACTTGGGAAGACAAACGCCATCACTCCGAATGTCCCCCCCTTCCTTCTTCTTTGCCCAGCCTTATATGCTGAGCATGACGTCATATGGTATGGAATAGCCCATTGGCCAGCTGGGCCAGCCATCCTGGCCACGCTCCCTCCCAGCCCCCCGCGCACCTGGCAGGGCATGGGAAGATGAAAAGTCCTTGAGTAGCGTGAACATTACTTAGCAACAACTGAAACATCAGTGTGTTATCAACATTATTCTCATACTACATCCAAAACACAGCACTATACCAGTTAATAGGAAGAAAATCAACTCCATCCCAGCCGAAACCAGGACAACATTTTATGATACACGCAATATTCTTCAATTATAAAATAAAGAACAGATATTGATTTGCCTATTGGCCTTTTTTTTTTTTTGAATGGCTTACTTCACAGAAAAGACACATTATGTTTCTAAATGTCATGTCAGTACTTTTGCTGTAAAAACAAGAATGCACCATTGCCAAGGTCTAATACACATTTGTATCCATTTTGGAGACAAAATGAGATTATTCATAATCTATGGTTTTTAAATAATTAACCCTTACAAAAACTCTATAAAAGTACATAAAGCTAAATGAATAGATGAAGATTTATGATTATTGGACAAAAATGTTTTAATGGGTATTTTTTTGTGTTTGCTTTGATCTAATTTTAAGATTCTCTAAAGCCTGAAGTAAGCATCATGTTGACGCTCAAACTCATACAGAAACTCCTGCCTTTTATGAATATACTCGAAACTCTGAGCTCATGGGAGGCCCATCCATGTAGTGTTAACAATTCAGTAATGAAGATGTTTAGCTGGGAGCTGTGGAGATCTGTTTCCTCTGAGCTGCAAAGCTACAAAGTTATCCTTTTAATGACACAATAAATATTTAACCTCTGTTTTCTTTAAGTAGAACAGTTTCAGCGAAGAGATGGAGGAAAGGTTAGAACTTTTATCTTTTTTTCTCATGTTCCCTCCAAGTACCTCTAAGTGTTAGTATATGCGGAAAAACATAAAATCCTCTCCAACTTCTCTCAGCCCCTGAAGAGGATGACACTGTTGCTCATTAAACACTTTCAACGCTTACCTAAAAAATAAGGTGGTTTTCTCTGAAAGCGTTAACAAATCCTGGGGTGTCAATATATGGACAGATAGCAACTTTGCAGAAACCTTTTATTCTTAATTCTCCTTGCCTGAGAAACAAGAGACCAGCTGGAGTCTTTCACCCACTAAAGCATCATCTATAATGCAAACCAGCAATCAATACCAAAAGCAGATGTTTTATGAAAACTTCTCTTGCTTTCTCAGCTTCAGTCCCCTTAACCCATGCTGAGAAGTTAAAGTAAGAAAGAGGAACACTATTGATGTAAAGGGCAAAACTAAGGATGAAAAAGCCGTGTCAGAGTTAGAAAAGGTAAGCTACTTTTTACAGAGAAACATATATTGAGTTCTTCAATACAGTAGATTGAACTCAACAGTCCTGTAATTCTCTAAATTAGACTGCTTTCATGCAAGGTTCAGAGTCGCTGTGTTTTGAAGAAAACACATTTGCATCCTTAGAGGCATTCAACACTACTTTAGAAAGTCATCTAGTAAAAGGTCAATTGTGAGAACGCTGGCATGCCCATAACCTTTCATTTCTAATGAAATGCTCTGCAGATTCCCGATGGAGAAACAACTTGTATAGTTCCTATAAATTTTATTTCAAAATCAGTTCCCACATAATACATTTAGAGAAGCTTTTGAGTCTGCTCCCCCCACCCTTTCAGGAAAATCAGTAACCTTGGCTATCATCTTGCCTGTGCCTTAATAGCCAAGGAAGGATACGTTTAAATTTCGAATACAAGTCCTGTTTTTCAAAATTGTATTTCTGAGCAATTGGTTTGCTGTAGGTTGATGCTTGGTATGCAGTGTTTCAGAGTATAAAGACCTTGTTGCGTTCGTATTTTTCCTAGAAATATTCTGGGTATTTTTACATATAGCAGAGAAAAAATAAGGCTGATATCAAAATGCAATACACAAAGCAGAACTCTCTGTGTAACCCTGCTGATTTTATGGGTGTTTCTTGTAGCTCGGAGGCCCCATTCATGTGGATCTCACTGAAGGCGTAGTGCCATCATTAATTGCAGCTGAAATTGAGTGAAACACTTAATTGCTTTGCCTTATTAGTAGTTTGGATTCGAAGGCGTTGTATCAGTTGCTTTTTCCAAACTTATTAGATGAAAGTTAGTAACCTGGAACAAGGCAAATATTCAGACACTGACTAGGGGCAGGACCCAGGAAGAAGTTTTGCAATAGGATCATACTTTGTAAGTGAAATATGACTTAGAAGGGACAAAAGTTTGTCAAGAAGTCAAGTTATGTTAGTTCACAAAGTGTTAAATGTCTAAAGAGCTTAATTTTGCAGAGGAGCTGCTCTGATAAATCTGTTCTCTCTTCATGCCAGATTACCAAGAAAAAGATCAAAAAATTCCATTAAAAGAGACAAATAACAGGATATTCTTGATAAGGAGTCTTTAACTTTGGCATATGCTTATGCATCATGAAAAGGGGTATGCGATGCAACCATAATGGAAAGTTCATGCCCAGGTTACAAGGAAATATGCAGACTAAAATGTGGATTTCTTTTACACAAGTTGTAAACTGTAACCAAATATACCCCATCACAAATTGAATGCGTGAAAATGCCCCACTTACTGACAAAGTGTGTCAACTATCTCAAAAATTCTAAAAATATGTAGAAACTCTATAATGTATATCCATAATATTATTGCCAGTAAAACATATGAACAAAAACTCTAGGACCCAGTGAGAGTTATAAAAGGAAGAATTCTGGATATTATCTGTCTTTGCAATATTTTAAGACATATGGCATGCCTGATTTATTTTATTTTAAGCCGACCTGAAAAAAAAAAAGAAAAAAAAAAGATATTCCTTAGGGAGCCACTAAAACCATAACTTACATAACTACAATAATATCTTTATGTGATTTTATATATATTATATATCTATATATAATCTACTTAGATATATATGATATATACAGATGTGTGCACATTATTTTAGGTAAGACTTGGGAAGGCCAAATTCTTTCCTTTGTTAGGCATAAAGCAAAAGCAGAATTTGTATCAGAAAATTGTAACTGGCCTTTAATTTTCACAGAAGCTTCCTTCAAATCAGATTCTTTCACTTTCGCTATGGTGAGATTTCATGCTGGCAGCATACGTCCTGGGAGGGGCAGAGGACCGGTCTTTGGGTTGGGGGGTGCCCAGGTACCCAGGTAGTACCACGTAGCGTTTCACACAGCGAGTTAGGGACCTAGGGTGTCCTCTGATATGAAACGCTTTCAGACCGAAATAAAGGGTTATTTCCTCCTCTGCCTGTGCATCAGCCCTGGCTGGAGCCGTCTGCTCGCAACCAGGAGCTGCAACGTACCTGTCAAACACAGCACAGGGAGCTGCTCCCCAAATCGTGCATTTTAAAATACTTTGTGGTCTGCTTTTTTCATACTTACAGGCATTATTAGATAGTGTCTATCTCCTTAGCTCACAAAAATAGGAGTACAAAATACAGCAAAGAGAAAATAACATTAAAAAAAAAACTTGACTTTTTGACTTTCCCCGTAGAAATAATTTGAGTCATTTTTAATTTCATCCAGGCTGAACAGATAGCATCCTAAATAGTCAAGTACTGTATTACAGCAATCTGGAAAAAAATGCAGACCTACATTTTATATTGTATTTTTTACTTTTTTAGACTACGTATTCAAGACATATTAAGATTGGACATTAGGACATCACTACCTTTTGCTGGAACGGTATTTGATAGCTGCATTTTGTACTTTTAGGTTGGTGACATGGGTCACAGAAAATTGTCCTAAACTATACATAAATAAAAGAAACAATTATAAATATTATTAAAAAATAGACATACATTTTAATAAGCAGCTAATCAAAACTGGTTGTAAGGCATTTTGCAGACCCTTTGGGAAAGATGAAGCATGGTTCATTAAAACAGGATGGGGAAAAAAAAAATATTCTGTATTTAAGTCTGTTTGATGCCAGGGGTTTAATCACAGAGGAGAGCCCCTTCTTACTGTATGAAAACGTTACAGAAAATAAAGGAATATATAAAAAAAAAATTTGGTCTCCAGATACACATTTATCTATTAAGACATGCATGAATATATCTTTCTATATTTAACCAACCCATGATCTGCTTTTACTGTTTGAAACAGCTGCATCATCTGTTTTATAGAATTAATAAAAAAAGGAAAAGGGAAAGACAAAAATAATTATAAGGTACATACTAAGTTTTGGGAATAAAAACTGCTGTGTACACAAATAACATGCAGGCACACAGAAGTACTTTTACTCTATTAAAATGAAATTTTCACATTTTATTCCTGAACCCCTGGAAGGGCAGGGAAAGAGGTGGTCAATATTTCAGCCCCAATTAGATATCTGTTGAAAAAATTGAGGCAAAATTGATTCTCATCACAAAATGGGGACTAAGGCATGACTGAAATGCATTTTATATAGAATATTAAACATCTCTACACGGAGATGGCTTTAAGCAGTTAGGCTCAAATCAACTACTGCGAATTTTCTTTATATCTCATCACCTTGTCTATGTCTTTTTTCCCTTCTTCCTCTGCTATAAACTGTTGATAAGTCTTACCAGCGGTCTTTAAAAAGGGAAGAATTTTATGCAAAGTGGTTTGAATGAGTTCTTAGAAAAATGATACAGGCTGTGAGGGGAACCCTAATCTCAGGGCTGAGAAATGGTACTTGTAAGCAGGTGAGTCATTACCTGTGAGAAATGAAATGGCAGCAGCTGTTTGGGGAACTTTCACAGGAAAAAAATCCCAAGAGCTGGAGCTCTTCCAGGTCAGGACACAGAACCTGGCTACTTTTCTGTTTACATCCCACAGAGTGCCAAGATTAAGGCTCATTCCTTGGAGATTTAGCGTACATACTTATCAGCACTCTTTGCTGAAGTTCTTCAGGGGTTTTTGTGGGATTTGCTTGTTTGGACTTACAGAGTATAACATGTAAATTCATTCTTGTTTCCTTGAATATCCTGTTTATACTGATAGCGCTAAACAAGGTTTTATACATCTCTCTCAATTCCTGACAAATTACATTTTATTGTGATAAGCTGGAAACTACTAAGCCTCCTTAGTACTACTTCTTTTCTTTTCTTTTCTTTTTTTTTTTAAACTCTCATGCATTACATTTAAAGACAGGGTGAAGAAGTACCTGGCTCATTAACACCTGAAAAAGCACAAGAAGTGCCATTTGAAAATTGAAGCTCTATTAATGCAAACAAGCAACTAAACAAAGGAGCATAGTAAAGGACATGAGAAATCTGCTGTAAGAATTCTGGGCAACAAAAGGCACAGCTGAAACTAGTAAAGGAGACAGTCAAATTCCTCTCTCACTCAGCCTGCCATCATGTAGGCTCATGTGCAAAGCACCAAACAGGTTCACGAGAGCCTGGTTTCTAACTCCCACTTTGGCATTGACCTTCTGTGTGGTGCTGGGTAACCTCTTTATGCCTCAGCTACAAATAAACCTCATGTATCCTCCCGTTGTAAAACACTTTGAAAAGTATAGTGAAAATTAAAATATAATTATTGTTATTATTAAATTTATTTCCTTTAATAGGCACCTCTAAAAGACAAAGAAACGAGAGGAATATTTTGTTTCCCGGTTTTCTGGTTTCCCTCCTAAGAACTCGAATGTGAGGCATGGGGCTTAAAAGTAATAATCAACATCTTCTGATCCTTCTTGGAGTAGGATCTGTACCAAAAAAACCTTGACTGGATACAAAAAAATGTGAGGGGAATTTTTCTCTTCTGTTAAAAAATAAAAGCTTGGGATTTGTCTGACTTATTTTCTACTATTGAGAAAACCACACAGAAGAAAATCAATTTCTTCTGAACTTTATTAACTGCTAGATTTCTCCTATGTTCATGAAAAATGCCCCATTATGCTGTTTGCATGTTATTTTTCCATCATCCCAATTCTCAGCTGCATCATTCTCCCATGTCACAGAAAGAGTCCTACGGAGAGAAGTAACCTCTTCTACGTGTTTAGACAGAAAAAATTAATCTAAACAAAGGGTGTGATACACAGAAAACACATTGAATTTCTTGAGATTTGTTTTTCATTCAGATGCATCTGCCTATGAAAAGAGTTGTCAAAGACAGCTCCCTGCTACTTGTCAGTGGGGAATGATTTCAGAAATCTCTGTCTAAATCTTCACTGGAATTTTCCACTAAACCTTTCGGTAAGAGTTTGAAATGCATCACCTTGTTATTTAATCCTGACTCTCTCAAAATATCTCCAAAGAATATACTTATTAGCATTTGAAAGAAACTGTTACCTTTAAAGAAACTTTAACAGCCACAATTTTGAAAATGTGTAACACACCTTCCTTGGAAGATTTACTTCTGTCACAAAGATGAGTAGATAGTGTGTATTTCACTGGGAATGTTAAAGTCCTTCCCTTGGTATTTCCAGACATTGGAAGCAGTAAGGATGGATAATGACAGTTGCCTTTCTTGCAGTGCCTACAGGTTTTCTTTAGTTTGATAGAACAAATTCTTCTGATCCCTTCTGTCGTGGTTTAACCTGGCAGGCAGCCAAATACCACGCAGCCGCTCACTCACTCTCCCCCCCACCCTCAGCGGGACGGGGAGAGAATCGGAAGGGTAAGAGTGAGAAAAACTCGTGCATTGAGATAAAGACAGTTTAATAGAACAGAAAAGGGAAAATAATAATAAATAATGATAGAATATACAAAATGAGTGATGCACAATGCAATTGCTCACCACCCGCGCTGACCGATAACCAAGTAGTGATCGGTACTTCCTGGATCACGCCTACCGTTCATATACTGAGCGTGACGTCACATGGTATGGAATACCCCATTAGCCAGCTGGGCTGGCTGTCCTGATTATGTTCCCTCCCACCTTGTGTACCTAGCTCAGTCAGTAGGCACGGGAGCTGTCCTTGGACTAGAAGGGCACTTAACAACAACTGAAAACATCAGTGTGTTATCAACATTCTCCTCATACTAAATCCAAAACACAGCACTAGGAAGACATTTAACCCTATCCCAGCCAAAACCAGGACACTTCTTCTAGTTTCTCTGTACTGAAGAGGATGCAGAGGAATGGGAAGACCTGCTCTCTATACAATCCTACTCATTAGAAGGATGAATTAAGTTGAAATTGAAATCTGAGTTGCTCAAAATGTGCAAGATATAAAAGAAATCTGTTTTTGAATATTTGGAAATGACATAAAAAAAAAAGGCTGAAAATTAATTTTGTGTTAAATAAAAGAGTTGGACTGTCCTAATAAATAGGAATCAAATAAAGCAAGGAATAGAACACGTGTGCGTGTGTTGTTAAAAACAGAAAACCTGTTAAGCTGTATTAGAATTAAGACCATCAAAAGCTGTTTGGAATAACGCAGCAAGGTGTCATGACAATTCCCATTACTGTTTCTTCAGATGCCATAAGCAATATAAAAGCAGACAGTATTTAAACATGTGGATTTAACATTCTAAAGCACTCATATTAGAAATCCTATGATCATTATAAATATATAATTTTTTATTTATAAGTTATACCTTTCTTTTTGCCACAAACCCCAAAATAATGAAAGACAATGATTGTCTTTTCCATTGCAATGTAACCCCCTACACACAATGACACATGCACACTTATTTGCTGTGTTTACTACCAATAAAATTGAAAGTGGCCAAAGCATATCAGATGTCTCTATCTTTAGTCACAACTCAGAAAGATATTTAGGCTTTTATATATCAAGTCCCCTCCAGAAGACTGGAGCTGAAGCAAACCAAAGGTTCACAAGTGAGCACAATATGCCAATACTTTCTCTTCTGGTAAACTAACACTAGAAAAAAAAGACTTTTTCTAAATAATTTCCTTCCAGTATTAGAATTTATAAATTTTTCCATTTTCAGGATGGGTTTTTTTGTTTATTTTTATAAGCTGTATGTAAATGACTACCTAGTAAAGCAATGATGAGCAATGAAAAGCACAGGTACCAATGCACAAGCTGAACATCAGGTGGCTAGTTCAGGTAGTGCTTACAGGCCACCAAAGAGGGAGAATTTCTTTCGTTCATGAGAAACAGAGCTGTTGCAAAAGCTTCATAAGCCCAACATTAGCAATGTTCTGGAGAAAGGTTTCTAACAAATAGTAAAGAAAAATAAGGAAGAGTAAAGAAGAAATTGTACTAAATTCCAGCAGGGGTAAAATTTTAAATGGGACAGTGGCGTGAAGCCTTTGAAACCTTCAAAGCTGATCTACATTTTATGTGTTCTTGCGTGCAAACAACACCGAACATTTTCTATTCCCAATGTCCTCTGTAAAGCTGATGAACTGCAGATTTTATTGATGTGCTCTAGGAAAATGTGATTAAAATTAACATTAGGTAAGGGACTTAAACCTGTCAGGAAATCAGGAGGGAGCAGAAGGAATTTCTGTGAAAAGAAAATGCTGGAGATTTTTATTTTAGTGTGTTTCAGCTTAACTGATTAGCTTGTTCTCTTGTTTGACTGTACTGCTGTCAGAGATGCAGTGAACTGCTGCTACCGTATACTTAATAAACTTTCAATAAGTTGCAAAGACCCGCTGAAGAAAAACGTTCCTTTTCAATTAATCCAAAGACTTTGTAAAGAACCAGGTTATTAGGGAAAGTCAGAGTTTTCTGTGTATTGCTCGGAAGTGGACATTTTAACTGGATGACAGCTGAACTCCCAAATATTTGGACAGAAACAGTTTATCCTGTGGTTTGTAATAACTTGCTTGGTACTGTTTTGTGTGTATGTATATATTTTTATATATTAATGTCTAAAACTTCTTAAGAGGATTATTTGCCAAACTGTTTAAAAGCAACAGCTATACGCTCTGTAAAGAGAGTTTATGTGAACATCTCCCCATTTCTACTGTTTTTCTTTCCTACTGAGTGTCCTCCTGTTTTTTTTTAAGTGATGAGCTTGTTTATACCTAAGATAAATAAGTAGTACACATTTTGCATATAGTAAGTTGGATTTACAAATATAATAACATAGCTATCATGGAAATAAGTACCGACTATTCAGGTGACAGAGAAGATGCACTTTTCAGCTGATTCAGCTCCCACCGTCCCTTTTGTTAACATGTCCAGTCAAGAGTCCAATCATCAAACGGGCACTTACCTGTTCGTTTGATTCACCCCTGGGCTCATTTGTGAGAAAATTAAACAGGAACAGTCATGTGGAAAAATGTTATAAGGTTACCTTAGAGAATAGTCTTTGGCTTAACTGTTGGCAAGGAGAAAGCTTTGCCTCCTCAAGTACTCCCGTTCCCAGGAGGACCATTAACACGCAAGTCCATTCACACAGGAGGCTTCTGCGCTGGTTTGTACCCTTTGACTCCCTGCCAGTATAGATCCAGTCCCACTGAAAGGAGTTTCTTCTGGTACAGGCCCAACTAATTTCCATTTCCATTCAGCTCGTTCATTTCATGGCTCCTGAGGCAAAGCCTCACGCCTACACTTTGTCCCTGCCCTGACTATGAGGACTCAGCAATTAGCAAGAATGTATCACAGCGTTAAGAATGGGAAGCAGAAGTCAGAGGGAGAATTGTGGAGAGCTCGGAGGCCTGCCATCATCCTTACAAACAATTGATTTTGTAAGTATGAAGACTGGCTGTGACTGTGACGAAATACATTACTGGTCCACACTCATAAATAATTTGAGCGCGCACACACCCAGGTTGTGTCACTTATCACTAGTTCCTCCAGTGGTAATGACAAATTCTTCAGAGTAGTATCTTCTTATAGGTATTCCAGAAGGTCTGTATGGGAATTAATTTGTTTTCACAGGGAAGCAGGAAATTTAACGCTTCTTTTATGGCTTGAGGTCACTAAATGTTGGCTCTTTTATTGCTTGCTTTCTCTGTAGCCCAGAACAGTATGTGGTATTTACTGATAAACATGGTAGAAAAGTGAACAATTGCCACTGAGAATAACTTTCCCTGGTCACAAACAAAAGTTCCTATTTCTTTTATAACACAATAAATATTGTTCAAACTCTCCAAAAAACAAATTTTCACAAAGCTAGTGAAAACAAGGTCACACATTTACTTTTATTCCACTGGTGTGTAGAAGTTTAAACAGGGTCATTACCTCAGTGTATGAAGAAAAGGCTTCACTTGCAGAGGCTGGTCCTGAATGGAAACAGTTCAATTTGAAGGATGTAGCACAGTATTTGGTATTATTAGGATTGATCTCCTCTGTATGTATCAATAACCTTGCTTTGAGAAATGTGTTGAACAATGATGAAACCTAAAATGGAAGAGACAATCAATATGAAAGGGAGAAAACAAAACATATAAATAAATAAACATAATACGTTGAAGAAAGCAGAGGCATGGGTAGCTGTGTGGTTTATAAGAGTTTTATAGAATGTTGTTAAATATTTTGAATACACTTTGCTGTAAACAATGTTAGGAGTTTGGAGTTTCTTGTGGCAGAGACATCTTTTTATTTGTACTAGCAAATGGAAGTCAAAAGCAAAATAAAAGACAGTTTCTGGACCGGCTTGTTGGATTCCAATAATATTCCCTTACTTCACTGTGATTTGATATAAATGCCACAAAAGACAATTACACTGTTGTTGCAGGCCCCATTTAATTTCTCCAGCAAAACCTGAATTTATTTATAACCTTCTCATTCTGTTGCTTTCTGGCCCCCCATCCCCAGTTAAATGTAACCCTTTCTACTTTTGAATGTTAGGACTTTTGATAGCTATCAGTGAGGCATTTGTGCTTCCTTCAGAGTTAAAAATAAACACACTGATTGTCTTCTCGTCTTTCTAACAGAAGAAAACAATAATTGATACATATTTAAAGTACTAACCTTTTCTGACAGATAGTATGGATATACTTCAAATTGCCATGTAAAGGTTGCTGGAAAATGTTAAAGAGCATTTTGTCTATCAAGATTTTCAGGGCAAGAGCATTCAATGCAGAATACTGTGTGAAGAAAACTTCACTGTTATTTTTCAGTAGGATGAATCATTTACAAAATCAAAGTTTTAATTACCTTTGAGATACACAGTACTGATTTTGCAGATCTCTCCCTGTTTTCATCACAGCAGGAGGAGGTGAAACAACCTAATAAAGACAGGTAAGCATAATTGTTCATTACATGTTCAAGACGACTTCTAGAGGGGATTTCACTTGCTGTTGAAGGGTTGAAACAAGCTTACGCTACAAGACAAGCTTATATTAATAATTCTCTCACGTCTTGAAGCAGAAGTATGAAAGGCAAAGGTAGTGCTCCCCTAAACCCTGACTTCCAGGCAGTGTGTTATCAGACCCCTCTGGTGTGGCTCCCAGCTAAAGAACATCAAAAAAATTAAGACTGAGACTGACAGGGAGAACAAAGAATGATATTGGTGTCAGCATGGTGCTTGTTGAGTATTGTAAACAATAATATGAGAAGCTTGGGAATTGCTGTGCAAAATGTTTTTTTCTAATATATTTGTTAACTGTAAAAAAGTTATCTATTAACATAAGTAAAGACAGACATTTCAGAATAATACATGGAAATAATGCAGTGGTATCAGATCAGATCAGTATGAAAATCCCAAACTCTTAATAAATAAGTAATCAACTGATTCAACGAAATATGTTTAGAGACATTAATAAATGCAACCTCAAAAAGCAATCTCTTGAAAAAAGGCGTCAATTTTGTAAGAAAATAATTTATTTTCTTCTGGAAGAAATGGACAATTCAACACTTAATTAACAGCCTTAACTCAAAAGATGTATTAAGAAAGAGAACAGAGAACAAGAACTGAAATGGAATCATTATGTCTATAGAAGATTAGAAGCCAAAGTATTAGAAATTTGTAAGACAAATTTGCAATGTATGATGATCAGAGTATATTTGGGAGAAAAGGGGAGAACAGAGCTGGAAAGGGAAATGGAATATTTAAGGAATGATAGAACAATGAACTTAAATGGAACAAAATAATCAGCCCAGTCAGTGGTCTGCTAAATTTAACTCTGAGTGGATTCCTTTTCATTTATATTCATTGTCTTTCAGACTTTATTTATTGGTACCATAACATATTTCAGGCTATATCACCCTAAAAATGAGGTGAAGAAAGAGTAAATCTAATAAGAACAACTATGAAAGATAGTGGATGCCAAGTGTCTGGTGCAACTGAAAGACTGTTAAATAGGGACTAAACAGATGACATACGAGTGATGCATGAGTTTGATGACTGGCACAATCACAGGATTTTATAGGGAAATAGGTATTAGGATACCACCCTGAGCTGATCTGTCCTGGACACTGCGTGAAGAGTACGTCCATACTAGCCAGTAACCATACCTAGGACATGGACTATTGCTATGCACTGGAAAACAAATAACACGGAAGCTGTGAGAATACTCCTTAGCATAAAATTGGCTCCTTTCAACTAGCATTCTCCCAAACTGTTCCTGGCCCTGTTTCAGGAGCCTGAATAATACGGGCTCCATACCCACTGTCAGTTTGCACATAGTCATTTGGGTTTGGCAGATAGAGAGCTCCATGCCACATTAGCTTCAATACCTGGGAGGAGATCCTGGACTTGTTAGCACAAATGTAGCCTGAGAGGCTGACTCCAGAATATATAGCAGCAGCGTTTAGGCTGTTATGTGTGTCTCCTCTTCCTCCATCAAGCTGTGACTCAGGTACAACTTTGTACTACTAGTCAATAGTAAAAGGAACAGGTTTCCTCTAAAGCACTAAGTATTTTTTTTTTCCTGTTCTCCTTTACATTGATCAATGTTAATTCTAAAATTTTCCTAATGTATTCTTTAAAGCAGTAAAAAAAAAAAAGAAAGAAAGAAGAGTTTAATAAAACTGTTCCTTCATATAAATTGCACAGTACTTCATTAAAACCCAAACCTGCCTGTGCACAGGAAAGGTGAAAGCATTTGGATTCTGAGCCAAGATGGCAACTACAATGGCAATTTTAATATACTAAAAAAAGGTCACAGTGATGTCAAAAATGTGTGATGCTACAATGATCATTATTAAAACATCCCACTTTTGCCTAGGGACATTATTGTAGGGTTCTCTCTCCTTATACACCATTAAGTATTGCTGGTAATTCATAAAGCTGAGAATAATTGGGCAGTATAAAAACAACAGTAAGGCATAACTGAGCTATCATATCTATTTGATAATTCATACACGACCATCAATCTGTGGTGTCGCAAGTTAAAACTTTATTCAGCCATATCTCTCATTTTTAGATCCTTAGAGCAGAATTAAAACTCTGAATGGCTTTTCCAAAACTAATCTTCAGATTTCCATCAAGGGTAAGGCTTGTTTTCATCCAGAGGGTGAACACTGGAGACTTACTGGCAAATCCTATAGATTACAGGAGGTCCACCCATACCGGTTCACACTGGTGGCCAGGTCCTGGTATTTTGCTTTCTTAGATCTCACTATAGTACAACCTCAATAGATCAGGTAAACCAATCCCTTTTATACTGCACTACACAGCTGCTTTCCTATTAATGGCACCAGGGAAATGTTTGCCTTGTCTTACTGATATTTGCTCGCCTATCCTATTCCTCCCTCTCTTTTCTTTCCTTTGTCCTCTTCCCCAGACCAGAGGGTATACGCAACATCTGTGTAGCCATTGCTTCTCTCTGGAGACTGTGAAATATTGAAAACAGAAGTAAAAAGTAAAATAAACAACGCAGATAAAGAAATCCTCAATCAACCCCAAGGATAAAAAATAGCCAAATGTCTTAAACTTGATTCTAGTAATATATAAGCATTTCTACCAGTAACACAATGTGGGTTAAAGGGATGTGCTCTGTTTTCCTGTATAGTGGTTTAAGAGGAGAAAATTAAAGTTATTACTTTGGGAATGAAAATGAAAGCCTACCAGATTGTTTTCTCATTATAAAATGAAACACAAGAAACTACTTAAGAATTCTATATCTTCCTCTTTACATCTATACATGTATATATGTCTATGTGTATATCTAAAACTTTTACAATTAAAATCTCAGAGTTTCAGATTTTTCTTAGGGAAAATAATTACTTATGAAGTGAAATGTCTTCTGTCCTATTTCAAACTGAAGGATATTTAACTCTGAAAATATTGCCCTCATCCTTGTTTTAAAATCTTTATTATCAGTCTGCATTTTGGTCTAAAAATGTGGGGGCACATATGATGAAGTTTCTTCTTGGAAAAAGCACAGTTTCTTTGAAACTAGAAAGTTTCATGAAACAGACTTGATTTGAAGAAAATTTTAATGGGAACCTTTTTGAGATCCAAAGAGGAGCATCCACCACTGTGATCCAGTCAAATTGTCATACACAATCAACAATACCAGTAACCGCAAGGGCTCTACTGATTTTGCTGTTGACTAAGTTAGAATGTGTAGTTATAAATGTATGCTTTTTTTTTCCTGAATCTCTATCTGATTCAGGCAGACAAAATACTTAAATCCACATGCGACTATTCAAATGATGTACTCTGTTACAGACTAGCTGTTTTAAAGGAAGAATGAAACATGATCAGGTATATGAAACTAAACAGTTGTAATTTACAACATTATACTCAAAAAGGATATTTCATTTTATCGGAAACTTTCTGCCAGCACTCCCACCAAGACACCTGCAATGCCTTGTAGTAGTTAAGACATTGAAAAGGTAAAAAACCATCAGGTATTAGTCTACCTGATAAACATGGTCAGAAGCATACTTTTATTCCTCTTCAAGCAGCTTAACATTTTGCCACCCCTCAGCTGGAAACTATTGCCCTATGATTACATGCCTTTCAAGTGAGACGTGGTAATGGACTGTGTACACTCTGCTTATCCATCACAATGCATTTTTGACCACTAGATGAGAATAAGCCAGAACTTGTGAAAATGAAGAAGAAATGCACAGATTTATGTCATGCATGTTTTAGAATAAGGAAGTTTTACTCTAAATATCTCTTATGTTATTTTTATATTTTCCTTCACGTTCCTACTTCATTTATCCTCTTGCGCATTGTATGTATGCACTTTTAAAAGAGGGGCGGAAGAAGGGGGAAAAAAGTGATTTGAATAATTAAAAACTTAAAGAACAAAAAAAATCTTTTAAAATTATCTAAATGCAGACATAAAATAACCTGATATAATAATAACAAATATTTAAGGTTTAGATTCAAAATGCTGATTTTTTTTTTTTTTTACTTATGTATTTGAAAGGTTTAAACCAATTCTTAGTATTTAAACAGCTACCAAACCCACTGCTCTATTATCATTTAAACGTTATAGCACATGCTGAAATCTCTGGATTTTGGGAACTATTCACGCACACAAAGTTTCTAGCATGTTCCCAGACCTGTAGCAAAGCCTCTGCTTAGTTTGCATATGTACAGAACCTAGCACATAATAAAAAATTTCCTTTCTTGTCCTTACTTTCATCATTATCACGAGATGAATGAAAGCACTCAGTGATTTCCATTTTCAGAGAATTTTGTCGCTCTAACATACTTAGTAACTACAGCTGTGTTCATGAAAAGTATACGCTTCTTCCTGGAAACTCCCCCAAATCACCTTATTTTAGTGGAAAAGACACAGAGACATGAAACGTCTAAATCTTTCCAGTGTTTTTGTAAGTCAGGTCATACAACAAGGGATTCTTCAGTTTCTGATATTTGTCTCACGTGTGATGGCACTAATCTAAATAATGGTAACTAACCAAGAAAATATTGTTTGAAAATTGATCATTAACAGAAATGATAATACATTAGTGGCATTACACATTAGTCTCTTAGAAAAATAATAACAACTATTAGCAAAAAATTCCTTAAAAAATACTGGGAGTCAGTAGAGTATTCTCTACAACTTCTGCATTCTCACCACTTAAGACATCTCTTTTGTTGCTCAGCTCTAATTAATTTATTCCTTGCTCAACACTTGAGTAGTTAAACATCTTTTAAGTCAAATGAAAAGCATTGTACCTAGTATGAAAGTTTCTAAAGATTTTATTTCTTAGTTGTGAAATTAAGCACTCAATTTAAAAAAATCTTTGAGATGGATGGTTATTATTACTTCCATACCCTGATGCCACAACATGTCCAAGATTATACTTGCGAGTAAGGTATAAACTTCTGTTTTCTTTCACTTTAACATCCTACGTGCCATTCTTAAAGCTGTATTTCCAATAAAATTACCATGAATACTTAAGTAACAACATTAATAAATAGTAAAAGTAAGGAAGGGTTGCTTGTTGTATATTATTGCTTTCTCTAGTCCCAGTACTGGGCTATGTTACTGAATCTAGTGATAAATTTTTATAGCTATGATTATATCTACAGTAAAACAAAATTTATGTACTTTTTATTTGGTCTATAAAAATGCATAGAAGGCATGGATAAAATTACTTCATCTGGTTTACTGCTAAGGTCAGGAATTTAAGGATCATATCTCTTACCACTGTGGCCCACCCTAACTGCATATGCTGAGAACAGGGAAAGAAAAATCTGTTTCTTTGATGAGCATGAATGGACAGTTTGTTTTAGCCTGTCTGTAATGTAACTGTGTAAGATAGGTGAGAAAAGGAAGACGGCCGAGTTTCAAAGCGTCCTTTAAAACTGCATCAAATTTAGTTGGAAAAAGAGCCAAGAAGAGATTTCTAATGAATAAAAGAAGCTCAGAATTATAACTTGATCTTTCCTGAATATATGTAGATTTCATATAACATGTATGAAATGTATATACATTTCTTTAACATATTTTTCAGCATAAGTAAAAACTCAACTGTGTTGTTCCTATCTTCACTTGATCACACAAATTACAAATATGTGAGACACTTCCTGCCTGTATACCCCACAGGCTTCTGGGTGTCTACGTGTCTAATGTTTATATGTAAACACAGTACAGGAGAGGCAATGGTGTTTTATGACATTTATCCATTTTTATCAATTTTAGTCCAGGCAGAAAAATCAAAGAGAGATTTATTGTCTTTAATTAGTGCTGATAGAAAAATTTCTATCACAATGCTTTTCTAAAAGTCGACCCTGAAATCAGTGGATACTGAGTCCTGTCATGTGACATGCTGTCAGAGTAACATTTTGTTAACCGTCACATACTTCAGGATTTATTGAGAATTCAGTAAAACTGGTAGTGACATTCTTGCCATCCGAGTCGCATATTCTGCCTGAAATTCCAAAAGGTCACTGCGGCTATGATTTGCATGGCTATACTTGACCCACCATCTATCTGTGTTCACAGTGAAGCTCAGCCGACACCCCAAAGAATGTAAATTAGCTTTACAAGCATGTCATACTTATGGAAAGGTACCTCAGACAACTTCACAGACGAGTACTGTTTGTCTTACCAGAAACATTGGAGTCTCTTCTGTAGCATAACATTTTATGGTTCATAATCTGTACGCGTTACGTGCGATAGACAAAAACGAGGAGAAGGGGAAGAGGAAAAAAGCTAAATGATTCCCCTGCTTCAGGTGATATTGGTGAATCAAACAGTGAATTATGACCTTCTGGTAATAATTTAAGTAATGTGAAAAATAACAGAGCTCACTAACGCTCCCAGCACGTCCCTTTGTCAGTACCTTCCTTTTCTTGGAGAGTGAGCCTTGCTAGTTTGCAGCCCCTACGTACTTCTAGTATGCCACAGACAAGCTTATGCACCATTTCTAAGTGACAGACCACAAGCGTGAGATGAGCAGAAGATATTATATGCCTGGATTTTGCTTACATTTGGGAAAAATTCTGCCTATGAAGGAAAAAGCAGCCCTATTTCTGATTAGGGTGAGCTTCTGTGTGGTGGTCTGGAGAGGGGAAGGACTTTGTTACTGATGGTTTATTTATGTTCGTTTATTTTTAAATGGCAGCTGTCTGAAGCTGTACAGTGTTTGGAGCGTGAAATTAAGTCTCGGGAGAGATGGATTAGAGGATAGAATGCCAGGGAGTCAATCAAAAGTTCACGATTTAAGTGGTTTACCCTATAGCTCTGAGAATCTATCACAAAGCTTCCTAGTCTCTCATTTGCTAGTTATAATTTTTTGATACAATCCTGCGTCATGTGGCAGGCTTCCTTTCATACTGCTGGCATTCACATGCATGCAGTATGAATACTCAATACCACGGAATATTCCATGTAACTGTATTATTGTTTTGTTCTTTTCTAATAAAAATATTTAATAAAGACAAAATTACCATATAAAGCATGCAAATGCCAAATATCATCTTACACCATGTGCATTTGTCATGAATTCTTGCCTGACACACAATCCTTTTCCCAGCCAGTAAGTCTGCCGTAGTACCCTCCACTTTTTTTATTATATTATCTTTAAATAAAATCTTAAATGATACTATTCTTTCCGAAACATTTTTTTGAAGGAACGGGGAAAGAGAGACATTCTAATTAAATGTACTGATTGTTGATGGCAACCCAACATTTTCACTTCCAAAAAATCCACTAAAAAAGTTCAGATGAAACATGATTCTTAATAATCAGAGACACAAGAGCATTGTAGAGCTGATGGTTTAATATTATTCTTTGACTTGACACCATTGGGGTATACTTTTTTTCCCCTGAAATATATTTGATAAAGTAATAGCAATCAAACTGCTATAGTAAATTAATAGATGTAATGAAACTCTATGGGCACCCAGAGACTTCTGAAACTGGAAGGAGACAATAGATTAATTTGGAAATCACTCTTTCATTAATTCATTACATTTCTCTTTTCATAATTCTCACATGCAATCATAATACAGCACATGTGAAAGCGACAGGTGAGAAAGCAGGTGGGATCATTTAGGAAATTATTCATCAGTAGAGGGAGGGAAGAGTTGTTGATCTTTAGGAAAGCATCATAACATGTCACTTCTGATTTCTTCCTTTCATTCCCTCCCTTTTTGTATTTGAACCCTTATAAACTCCTAGATGCTTTCTTTTTCAGGGGTGGGTGGGTGGGGGGGTGGGGATTGGCTTTCACTGGGAAGAACTGCAAGAGAGATGGCCTATCAGTACTTTAGCAGACCAGAATGGTTTTTAATGTGAAATGCAAGTGATGGGATCCTCCTGTCAGCAGGGGCAGTACCCTGGAAGTCTACAAAGAGGTGTAATCCGTTATTACAGACTCACCCCAGAGACTTCAGCTGAGTAGACTCCATCCTAACACGAAGAAAGGGACGAGTCTCTGAAAGAGGACAAACTGGTCCTGAAGGAAAAAAATACATGTATGAGGCAATGACAAGGTTAAGATTTGTGCATTTTAGCATATCGATTAGTTTTTGGTTATTAAAAAAAAACATGTTTGAACAGGATGACTTTCTAACTCTTACAGGGACAGCATCTTTACTGGACCCAGCAAGGCCGCCAAATCATATATAGTGCTTAAAATGAAATTTTTATCTAATTTGATCTGAACAGAGCTATAATCCATCAAGGAACCAGAACGCTTCCGCAAATGTGTACTCAGCAAATAGCTCCGAAGTGCCACCTGTCAGCAGGAATGCAGAGTTCAATAGCCAATGCTAGAAGCCTCGGCTGGCTGGGTCTTACTGCATGGCATGAAGGAGCAGAAACCACAGATGAAGACCGTAAGGAGCGAATGCACAACTAACAGCTCAATCAGATGTTGCTCCTGGAGACGCTGGCAAATGCGGCATTGATTCCCAGGCCATGACTTCGTTGATAACTGACCTTCTTTGGCCAAGTGCTGATCTAAATGCTCTACCTGACCCCTGAAAAGCATCTTGTTTTGTTCGTGGCTATCAGGGCAGAGTGAGGGTTGGCTGCTCCTGGTGGGGCTGGCCTTGAGCCCAGAGGCTGAGGAGGGAATTTGCCCCCATTACTAACCAAACATAGCTTTGTCAGCAGTGCAGACCACTCTTACCTGGAGGGGGAGGGGAAGAGAACTCCAATCCAACAGTTTGGTCTGACGCAAAGTTTGATCTGTGACTTTGTGTGTTTCGTTAGCAGACTGGGAGATCATGATTCATGTAGCTCTAGTTCTAAAAGTTCTACATTTACTATTTGATGCATTGATCCTTTCACTTAATAGCTAGCCCTTAAGCCATAATAACTTACAGATATATGCATTTATTCTACAATACTCTGAAAGGTCTTTTAAAATATTCATTCTATTCTGCTAAATAAGCAGCCCTCCTTTCCAGGAGGCCTGTGATTAACGCTCCTTTCATCCGTCACCACTGTACACTGCCTTTGGGAAAGCCCGATCCTCTTGCCACTCCGAAAATGTAACTTGAACTAGAACTTATTTCCTCTATTTTTGCTACTGACAAGCTTCAGGACTTTAGGCAAATCACTTGACCTTACTGCATCTCACTTTCCTCTCCATTAAAATGGGGATAGTGCCTAGCTTCATAAAGTATGTCAGTTCTACAGATTAAAATAAAATGCTATGGATGAACTTAGTATAATTATTCTACACACAATGGAAATTTCATCCTTTAAGATGATGCCAATGACAAAGCTGTCAAACCAAAATTGCTCCTGGCAGCCAAAATCTTATATCAGCACCATGGCCCAGTGCCATCAGTAGGGCCATAAATAAGGTAAGGGACACATTTGTTCAGCTCACTTGACAGGATCATCATCAGCAGCTGAACTTCCAGGGCTGGTTTTTTTTTTTTTTTTTTTCAGATGAACGCGGGATATAACCCAGTGTTATTTTATATAGGTAACACAGGAAAATACAAGAGGTGTATGGAGAATTTTCTATTAAAAAGCAAGTTGGCAGCACAATACAGTGTTCAGAAATAGTTCTAATAACGTCTGCTAATGCTGGTTTAAAATGGTGACCTGCCTATTTGACTAACTATTCTGAAGGCGGTGGGATAATTATTTCAAACTGCCATCAAATTTAATTGTATGGTAAATTAATGAGTAAAAGGCTTCTTACTGTTGTTTAATAAGTATGAAGGAAATACACTTAACTTTTCATATAATGTAGTCAAATTGCATAAGCAATAAGTGCACATTAGATGTCGTATTTATTACATCAAATCTGTGAACACTGTTAATACATTAACATTTAAAAAGGTAGCCCATGGCAAGTCAATTTCACAGCAATTAAAACTGAAAAACTGGTAATTGACATTTGATAAGTGTGTTAATTGATATCAAGCTTGCAATAGCTAACATGTTAAATGTCAATTAAATCCATGTGTTTTTACAATTAGAATTTATTAATAAAGAATCTAATTACAAAATGTTGGTTATGTCAATTTATGTTAATTATGCAACAACTAAATTTATAGCGGAAAAATTCTTTCGGTCCTCAACAGCACTTTAAATTTTTCCCTAATTTTTAACATTTTGCATTTAACGCGTTGTCTATTTTTTTTCCTGTTCTAGCTGTAATGGGGAGGCTAGGGGGGTGGAAATTTAGATTGATAGTGTAGAATCACTGGTCCAATCTTATGATATTGAAAAATATTTAAGATGAGCACTTCTACCAGAGTTTTGATGATGACCACCTATTCAAATACCTTCATAAAATTTAAAACAATTTTTCTATAGTTTTGTGAAAGTACAGTTATGAAAATATTCTATATTAAACGTGGTAAGTATTCAGTAAACCCAAGAAATTCAGTCTCCTCATTGTTCATGTGCTGTTGTTTCATTTATGGACCAGTGGTTCTGGACACTAATCATACAACTGTGCCTGGACTACACAGATCATAGGTATTTTCTTACGTTGTGAGCTGGAAAAATGCCTTTGCAAGGCAGTCAAGACAAAACAGGGACTGACTGGCATAGTTTTGTAAGGCTGATGTTTAGTCACAGAGACTGACTAAGAGATTTCCAGACCTTTTAACTAGAACAGTTTGAATATTTACCTATCCCTGCCTGGGACAGGAATGTGACCATCGTGAAGCTTGTCCCAACCAGAAAGAAAGCAATCTGGAAGAAAATAGAAGATTTTACTTTTGTTCTTGCATAAGAGAAAAAAACATTTGATGCCTATTCTCTCTGATAGAGCATCCAAAGAGCGGGGGTATGGCCCTAATGTACATCATATCTGGCTGCAAGAGTCAGCTTCTCGTCATCAGATCAGCATAGTGAGCGAGCTCCCACCCAGCCGCAGTCCGCTCCCTGAGTTCCCAGCTAAGCATCTCTCAGATTACTTACAGACCATCTGGGAACATCTGTTCTACCACATGTTTCTGGTTCCTACCCTTGGTGGCACCAGGCTTTTTAGGCTGGCACGCATTGATGGATGCCAGGAAGAGGAGGTATTGCCACCAAGGTCTTGAAGAGAGGGATGAAACTAGAGGTGCTGTAAATGACTGGAGGCATCAGCCAGAGCCACGAGCCACAGTGGGAAAGGCAGCTAGAAGAAATGAATGTAGGGAGAGAGCATCAGGCACCACATGCAGGGGAAGACACAAGGAAAAGGGGAAGGAGAAGGAAAAAAAAGAGATGTTTAATATCCTCGAGGCAGTTAGAGGGAATTAAGAGAAGAACAAGAAGGGGAAAGAAGATGGGGAAAGTGAAAAAGGGGAGAAAAATGAAGAAACCATATTTCTATGCTATTTCTTTTTCATGTAAATATTTCTTTGAATTTGTGAAAAGGTAAGAGAGTTCAAATCAAGGTGAAAAAGACAGCAATTTTTTTTAATGATACCATAAACTGTAAACCTTAATGACATATATATATTATGATATATTGGGCTGTATTAACAGTTTAAATTCTGTAAAAATAATTTCCCATTAATTTTCACCATTTTTGTATCTTTCACTTCCTCCCTGTTGATGTGGAGTCTTTGGCTGCTGCTTTGGAATTTGAACAGATACCCTTTTGTGCATTGTAAGATCACCAACAACAAAGGTCCCTTTTCCTAACAAAGTTAAAATTGATTCTGTATTGGGCTTGCTTGTTTGTTCAGAACACTTGTTTCAATTGTCACTTCTGCTATTGTAACTTCCACAGCTTATTTTGCTTTTAATTTGACACTAATAGGGAAAAATTGATTTTATTTCCACTTATTTCCCAGCTTGTCACATGTTCATCTCCATTTGGGACAACATGCAATGCTGTCTGCCTTCACTGTGAGAATGAAAATTAGGTTTACACTAAAGCAAGATTTTGTCAGGAAAGAATGTTTTGGCCTGACAATATCTGTAATTAAATCCTTAAAAAGAGGAATGCTGAAAGCTGAAGGATGAGGTGAAAGTATTTAAAAATTAACCTCCTTTAAAATCTGAAATGCAACACCTTTTGGTACCTTTAAATTAAAATTGATCTAATAAAAGAGAGTAGCAGATTTTTTTGTGTGTGTGTGTTGTTTTTTTTAAAGGAGATTTGTTTCCCTTTGTCAACCAAATTTAAAATCCAGAAAAAAGGCATACTTCAACATTCACGCACACTGTAGCACCATTTATGAAAGAGAGAGAATAAGACAGGATTTGGGAAGGAAAAAAAAAAAGAGTTGAGAGGAAGCAGTAAAAAGCCTCTTTCTAAGCATACGTAAGTAATAGTTTCCAGTATTTGTTTAAATACCTGTTTAATAAACCCCCATGTCTTTGACATACAGTTGTTCTGTAGCTGTGTATCATATGTACAATTAGCAGAAAAATTTATCAGTGCCCTTTCCCTAACATCATGACAGAATCCCCACCTTCTCAGTTTAGGAAAACAATTTCTCAAATAGCTTTGTTTTATTTAGTTCTGCTACTCTAACTGTGCAGAGCAGTAGGTTTAGAGGCTCTCTTGAGATTAGTTGCAAGTGGTTGTGGAATTTTGCTCAGATCACACAATATTTCTCTGCATCACCACAGACAGAATAAGACAACCTCTGCATGCTGTCTTGGCTATGAGTAAGGCCTGGACAAACCAGGGTCCTCATCAAGGACATTAAATTTTATGTACCATATATATATCAATTTACAGAAGAGACTACTATCTCAGAAACCATTATTTAAGGATGGGTAGACCTTCTTGATTTATAACCACATGAATATTGGTACCATCATACAGTCTCAAAGCCTTTGTCCTCCTTTTGTTCTTAATTTTTGTATAGCATGTAAATCCCAGAAGCTGTGAACTCTCTGTTGGGAAGAGGAGGAACAGAGGAATTTTGAGATATATAAAGCATAGCCTGTGTTGTAGGCTGCACTGCCACAATGGTCCGATGTGCTGAAAGGTTAGAACCTGTTTTAAATGCATTTGGAAAAAAAAAAACAAACATGCTTCTCAAAAAGCAACATAAACCACTTTAAAATTTGGGTTCACAGTTCATGAAACGAAAAAAATAAAAGATCCTCTTAAAACTCTCTCTGGAAAAGATTCCTAGTTGCCTGGAGGTCATAACATTTGCCCAAGAAAATGTTTCTTATTTAATCCAGAAATTATTCTCCCAACCTATACAGATACTGCCAACTACACAGCTGCTATCTTACTCTCATGCTCCTTAATGGGATCTGTTTGCATAAAGAAACAGTCACTGAAACAGAAGAGGACCTATGGCCTTGGGATTTCTGTATCTATATAAGTTATGTAAAACCCAGTTACCTGCTCTGCCTGGTCTGAAAGCGGGCTCTTGTTCTTGAGTTTGCAACCTGATCTCTTTGCAAGTGGCTATTTCAATAGATCCCCCTTCTTACCCATATCTTTCTTGTAAAGTCTCCTGATGACTAGTGAAAACCAGTATAAAAGAAATCAACGCTTTCCCAAATATATTTTCCTGGAATATCTCTGATCAGATCTAGACAGTTCCGTCTGAAGATAAAATCTGCAGCTTTGATTCCTGTGCAGCTTAGAAGCACTTCAATAGCTAGTTTTTTGGGCCACTCTTGTATGGGAAGGCTGAAGGAAACCTTCAAAGCTCCTCTGTAGCATCCTTTATATGACATTTCAAGCAGCCTCATAAATTCTGCTTCTGATATAAATACACTTGAAATACCAAGCTCCTCCACAGATCCAAAATTCCATCTTTTATACTACAAGGCAAGGCATGATCAATCCAAAAATGTTACAGCTTTTAGCAGTGGAATTCCGGTGAAAATGCATGCAGACCTACAATATTCAAGTAGGTATTTCAATTTAGTAATAATTTCATGTCACATAGAATAATGGCTTTTAAAAGTTCATTTTTAATTCTGCTGATTATAATAGGGGTGATACCAACATAAATATTGATTTCTCAATTAGTACTTGACAATCTCTGTCAATAAAAAGATATTTTCAGCATAGACTTAAAGATTATGTTCAGGCTTATTTATTTCTTAACCTGGACACTTCTCTGTCCTCATATGTGTCACCTAAATCTTGAAGACACTTTCTGAAGAGCAGCTAAAGTAAACAGCCTTTCATCTTTGTTTGCATAGATGCAGGTTTTGTGTAAGCTCTTGTCACCCACGTTCAGTTATTGCAGCTTCCTTCTTAGTAGCTTTGGCATCAGAACCTGGATGGTCAATGCTAAACCTGACATCCTAATCTTCTCCTCTGGCTGTGTTACTTGCCTTTTTGCATCCTTTCCTTTCCAAAGACTGAAGACAAACCATCTTTCTTGCTTCCAAGACCTTTCAGCAACATTTCCCAGTTCTGTTGAGGGTTAAGAATCAAAACAACATAATTTCTAAAATATTTTGTATTGCCTAAAACAGGAGGCAGATGAAAGGAATTATAAGATCCATTAATGTAATATCAATTTGAAATAGGATTGGTTTCCTTCAAAATTTTCTTTTCATCCCTAGATTTATTCTTTTTAGTGACAGAAAAGTAGAAATAATTTTAAAATGTTTTTTTTTCTTTTTTAAAGTCTTTAGAATAATTTTCTTGAGTTTATTAAAGTTGTTCAAAATACCTGCAATATTATTAGGCCCAGCATTTAAAAAATTCAAATGAATCTTCAAAGTGCTCAGCTTATGAGATTTGCAAAATTAACTTTGTTATTACAGTATGCAACAAAATACAGTGCTGATAGACATTTTCCAACTGAATGGAATTCATTTCTAGCATTAAACATTATGTATCCTGTCTCAGATAATTTTGGCTTTCCCAAGGATGGGTTCTGTAATAGAGACAGATTTCACAGCTATTACCTCTAGAGAAAAATGTCAGAAACTACTGCATAGATTGCATATTGTCAACCTGCTCATTTCAATATCTACCTGGTTTTGAGAAGTGAATTTTGAAGGACAGATCCTGTTTACACAAACTCAAGTCTTGTTCTATTTAAAAGCCCTGTTTGAAGGCTGCCAGGGTCATCTTCCTATCCCTCCAGTTTTGACTGAAAAAAAAAAAAAGAACCTTTGAAAAGGTAACTTTTTGCTCTATAATTAGGGAACTTGGTTTTGTAACACATCAGGGACAATGTGCGTTAGCTTTTTGATTTTAAAACAAAGCTCTTCTGTTATCTCAGTACATAATAATTTTATTTAAAGACTAGAGTGATTGGCATTTTTTTTACAGTCTTGGCATTTTTTTTACAGTCATGGCATTCTGACTGTTTGTAAAATGAGAAAGTAAAATTTAAATCTTTATAAGCAGCTGATGCGAGCAAGGGTATTAATTTGGTTTTCATATTGCTTTCCACTTTTTTTTTTTAATTTCCTTCCCCCGCCCCCCATTCAGGCAACTCTTTAAAACATATTTCTGTCATATTTCATAATCAAAATATGGAACTACCCTACAGGTCTGAGTAAGAGTCCAGTGTTTACATGAGACCCGATGGAAGGTGAACACTGAGAAACCTAATAAAGAAAAAAAAAAACCCACACCAAATGCATACAAAAGTGGAAGAGCTTCTCTGGGGATGTGGAGAATTGTCGTTACGTGTGGTATTTAGATCGAACTTGTAATAGGTCAAAACTGAGTGCACTGTCTTCCTTGATAGCTCGTATGGGCTGACCTTGTCCTTCACCACATGACTAGGCCATGTAGTCTGCCATACAAGAGGACACACGTGCAAATCCACATGGTTAGATGCTTCTGAAATGTGGCTGACAGACAATTCTTGAGTTGTTTCACTGTGTGACCAAACACACTTGTATAACTTATTTGCATGCCCTGACACATAAGGATGCCTACCGAATGGTGAGTGGACCTAGAGGTTATTTCTGTAACGAGGACATGTCCTGGCATAAAACTGGCCCTTCCTGTAACTGAATGCAATGGGTCATGGAGTAAACATCTACGCTATGCCTTTTTAGCTTTAAAACATTTGATTATTTGTTTCACTCATCAGAAGTAAGCTACTCAATTCCTGAATTTAAATAACACAAGAAAACAAGTTGATAGTAACATAGAAGTAAATTTTATAGAGTACTAGACTTTTTGATAATAATCTCTGTGTAGATATCTTTTTTACTAATCATTCACATCTGCCAAATACTGAATGCTATATTGCCCTGCATCCACAGGTACACTTATAAAATCTTGTCATCTCCCATTTAAATCTTCATTTTTACCCATAAAAACATGCTGAAGGCAGACAGATTTGCATGTGTGGTCAAAAGCATAATTTTAAGGCAACAGTTTTAAAGAAGTGTACATATCATTTAATATCCAGAATCTTTGTTAGTAATGTTGAAGAAAGTGAAATAAGGCACCATAGTTAGACCACATTTTGGGGCAATACATGGTCCCATGTTGGAGCAGGCAACATCTGGTTTTGCACCTTAAATGAATTATATCAAGGCATTAAGGTGACAGAATGTTAACTGAAACCCTACAAATCTGTACAAAATTTTATCAACATATAAGCCCTCATCCTCAATTAAATAATTTACTGGAATAAAAGCAGGGGAAATCAGAATCATCGAAGACCTATTTTTCATGTTTCATTCTTGCGTTTTTGAAAGATGTAAGAGGTTTGAGAAGAGGAGAAAAAATAATTTAATACAGAACACAAGGACCTGGAAATCTTTCGATGCACATTGCATTATCTGGTTTGTTCCATTCATAGCCATTGTATGGTTTAATATGCAGCGTTAGCAGTTTACTATATGAGTACCTGTTTACTAAGCTTCAGACATGGAGGATCTCTAGATCTAAATGTTCACACCAGTATGTCCTAACTTTGATGCTCTGCTCAGGTTTTCGCTAGCAGGCACAATAAATGAAATTCTCATGACTAATCTGCCAGTACCTTGGAAAACTTTTATCCTTCATACTCTGTAGAAAACAGACAAATTGTATTCTCATACCACTTGAAGTCTTTCTTGAAACATCCTTCTCCTTGATCCTGAGAAGTTGTGTTCCTGAATCCATATGAAATAATTAAATGAATATACTTGAAAGAAGCTTATTATAATTATGGCCATTTTTATTATATTGCTTAAGTTAACTATTGGGGGAAGAAAACCCCAACCAAACACCAAAAATATGCATTGCAGCGGATTTGTTTAATTAAATATTTATTTGTTTTTATTTCATAGCAGTGGTATCTTGAGCAGGGTTGGAAATGGAGAAATTCAGTAATCAACTATGCCATACCTAGTAGGTATAATCTCTACTGCAACTTGTTTTTCTTTTCTGCCTGCAAATTAACCCCCTCCCACAAGGGAAATTGATTCTAATTCAACAGCACTAAAAGCTTCTTGATGTTCCTATCTAGACACCCTCCAGTCTTTGGGGGAATTATGTCATGTGTATAGCTGTTGTCCAGCTTCTTCCTGCTTTCTAAAATTGTGATATTGTAAAAAGAAAAACTTCTATTTCTTGCAAGCTTTTGGAGACAGAGCAGATAATTAACTATCACTTTCCTTTCATGCTAGTTTTGGAATATTGCTGCTCTGTAGCTGAGTCCACATTCGAATTTGGGACATTTAAACAAAAGAAAATACAAACAATCTTGTAAAAATAGGATTAATTTTTGCATGACATACAGGAAAATGAAGAAAAAAAGCTCTCAGTACTTCATCCACTTAGCAAATAAAATAAAACTTGGACACTGCCTCAGTAATCATCATGATATTTTCAATTCTTGCATTATGAAAAATGGAAAAGCAAAATCTTAAAATAGCTCAACATTTTTTCAGTAGATTAAACCTGATAAAATAAAAAAAATCAATAAAAATTTTTAGTCAAATTTCAACTGAAGCCTTTCATGGTCTGTCCAAGGTCATCAAGCTTTTCTATTTTAAACTTACAATTCCAGATAAGCACCCTTTATTCAATCAAGTACCTGTAACCTGAGAGCACATAAATCTATGACTGAATTTTAACCTTGGGAAGATCTCCACTAGTTTGATGGGTTTTAATCAACAGAACAGTTGATGTGCTTTCTATTTTCTTTTCTCTGGCCTGGAACTGTAAATATTAAAATATTAAAGTAATGTATGAAGCATTGTATGTTCTCCAAGAACTATCATAGTTCTTCTTGAAGAACTATCATAAACATGTTCATACAGAGCACATCACTAAAGAAAGGTTTGGGGCTTTGTTTTCCCTTTTACTGTTGTTGTTTAAAAGCGGTTTCTTAAGGATGTACAACATAATTTCTAGACCTAAAAGACATAGGGATCTGATGACCAGCTATCATTTAGACATACAAGTCACCCTCAGAATGCTTGTTTCAGCCATTACCTGAAAAGATAAATGTAGCTTCATGAAAGAAAAATCAGAATAAGAGTAGAAGGCTCCAGATACTTTTTGGAAAAAAGGAACCATTCTTACGGTACAAACACCAGAATAGAAGATTTCACCGACCTACTCTGGAGACAAAATCTGAATAGCCACAATAGCTGGGAAAAGCCAATCATAGCTTAAAAGGAAATGGTAGTGCTGTGAGCTAATCAGAGAGCGAAATATCCATTGTTACCCAGATGAAAGTTAGTTCTCTTCGGTCTAGATCCGGTACTTCCTAAAGAGAAAACATCCTTTAATGTCAATTCTCAGACTCTTTAATTTCCTTGAGAAAGCCAGCAGGGACATGAAAACTGTGGATAAGTAAAATGAATATTTTTCATCTACACCACATCGATCATACAGCTAGGTAAAAACTAGAGTTGTTTCTCTCCACCACTCAGGAAACTGACTCTACAACTGCTGTATTTTCTCAGACATTTCCAAGATTTTCCCCACATAATCGGGCCTACACTGAATTCCAATTTATTTCCAAATGTTTTATCTCTTTTTACCCTTACCTCTCCCTTCTTTTTTTTTTCACTGATTTACCATTAAAGTGTGCATTACCATATCTGTATAGGTAGTAACCCCTTGAATTATTTGTACAATACATATCAATCATAACAAAGTAGAGTAAGAAGAACCTCAAAAATCACCTAGGCTGCATGTTAGATCAACATCACAAAAGCATAAAAAATATAACTAACTAGTCTCTGGTGTCTGTCAATGACATGAACTACTTGTTATTGTAACTAAGGAACTAAGATCTCCTCAAGAAATATTAATGCATGTGTGTGAGGCAAATAGTATCTGATTAACTACAATTTAGCTTCTTTTCACAAGTTAGAGGAATAGAATATTTTCCTGTCTTGGTTTTTTTCCTTTTTTCTTCTTTCTGACAGAACATTTCCACTTTCAGTATTTGCTTTTTTCCTAAACCTACTCACAAAACCATTTATATTTTCACGCCTTTAGTAGGTTCTGTCAAAATTCCTGCGTACCTAAAAACAAATGTAATACATGTAACAGCTAAGTATTGTACTGTTCCATTTTTAAATATGGAAGTCATTTAGGACCTTTCTTAGATAACTGCATTTTAATATTGATTTAATAGTTTTCTAAGCACTAGTTTGACAATACATTATTTTGAGGATTGTTTCCTTGGGGTATTTTTTGTATGTATACCACATCTTGTACGTATAGCATAGCCATGGTAATGCAAGGCTGACTTTTTTAACATGCTTAAAAAATAAAGAGGAAAAAAAAAAGAATATATAGCATCTTGGTATAGTTATGCAGGATTGCACAGTTGGTTTCCAGTGATTTAAAAAAAAAAAAAAAAAAGAAGCAAAAAGCTAAAGTTTCACATCAAACACATACACACAACACACCAAGTAACTGAAAGTGCTCTTTCTCCCATCCTTTTAGTCTCAAACTTCCTCCTTACCTTGATTGAGGTCAGACAGTCTCCTGTCGAGCAGCTTGCTCTGCATTGCAGAATCTCAGTTTATCCTTGATGCAGGCAATGACTTCCAGCAGGGTTGTGAATTGCTCCCCATGGTGATCCCTGTCCTCCCACTGCAATGACCAGATCGGTTCAAATCACTTGGAAAAATTCCTCCCAACTTACAAAATGCACTGCATCAAATGAGGTGGTCTTATGTAGGGCTCTAAAATAGAGAGCAAATGCATGAGTACAGGAATCATGCTTCCAGATTGGATTGACATATGCAAAAAGTCATTTCATCACCTCCATAAGGAATCATGTCTACATGACCTTACACCAATTAGTGCTACAGGTACTTGGTTACTGCTGTGGAGGTACATGTCTTCACCGTAGGACTCCGATACTGTAGATAACCTCAGTGCTCTCTTCAACTCTTTCAGGTCTAATGCTTTTTCACGTGTTTCTACAACCAGCCTGAGGAGCACGTGTTACACTTAGTGGCCTACGGAACCTCAAAGCAAGTTTTTAATATGTTCTCCAAATCCTCTTCATCCTTCTAACATGCATTATACCCCACCATTCCACAGTGTGTTACAAGCTCTGCACAGTGTTTTTGCCTCCTTTGACAAAAAAGAGTGGCTTCATCATCTTCTCCAGGGGGATAAGCAATAGTGAGAGACCTTCTGGGTAAAGAAGATAGTTTGTGAATGTTTTCTGTCTGAGCTTGCACAGACTACTGATGAAAGAGGCACCAGAGCTGGAGCTGCTTGGACAGTGAGAGAGCAGATGGCAACTGCACTCACAGTCCTCCTATGCCAGAGTGGCATCTGTTTGTGGGTGAGAGTTTGCTGATGGAAAATCCATAGAGGCGACAAACTTATCCTGCTGTGACTCTGAATGATACTCAAAGAAATGATACAGAGTTCTGAAGATGTAAAGCTTCCCCCTCTTCAGCAAATGGTAAAGAGGACTGTTCCGACTACAGATACATTCATACAGAGATTTATGAGATTATGGATGACAAAAAAATTTAAAAATCCAAATTTAAACAAACAAATACAAATCACATGCTCCAAAATAAAAATATATTAAAAAAAAAACATAGTAAAAAAGCACGCATACCAAGAATACAGTTCTAGTCCAATTTGTTGTGGAATGGTGGAAAAATGCTATTACAGTCTCTTAATCTTCTATCCATATAGATATATGGACAGGGACATATTATGTGCCAGAAAGCATTTTTAAAGTAAAGCATAATTGCAAACAGCAGCAGCTGTATCATGGCACAAGCGTGACAAAGATCAGGGCATGGCAACTTCTTCAAACAGCTGGGAGTGTGGTCCCTACTCTGGTAAACCAGGCACAGCGATGGTGCTTTTAATGGACTGTCAATAGAAAATTTCCTACGGGAGGGAAGAGAGTGTGCAGTAGTTCAAAGGACATCACCTGAAATAATATTTAAATTGTTAATGAGAGATAAGTGCAAAATTTGCAAAAGATGTCTATTTCAACAAGGTAGAAGGAAACAAGTCATTCAGGGAAAGGCACTAATTCTTTCCTGTCTCGTCCAGAAAGTACAGTATGAACTTGATTTATTCTGAACTGGGGAAATCTGACTTCAAAACTAAAGCATGACAGTCTGTATTTATAAATTTTTGTTTGTTTACAAGTTTACTCCTAAACCCCATGTGTTTTGGGCCAGGCCTGCTCTTCCTCGAAAATAATATCACATATACCTTGTTTTTACGACTCTCTTTTTTCATATACTTTTGATTATAGCAATGTATTGACTTTAATAGGATTATAATTAAAGGGCAACTTTAGTTTGTTCCCAAAACTTACACCTTCTATAATATTCCCAATTGTTCTCAAAGAGAGTGATATTTAAACAGTAAGTACTTATGCACATGCATTCAAATGTGCCTTTTTTAATAAAGGTATGGTTTTAAAAGCCTTACGGTATTTTTGTGCATTTCACATTATTCACGTTAAAAATCATCAAAAGTAAAAAGATCACATTTGCTCTTGAAAACAAAAAAACAGAATCAAAGAAGAATGTAAATAAAAAAAATTGTGAATATGTGAATAAATAAAAGAGTAAGAAATTAATTCCAGTAATAGAGAGTCCTACCTTTAAACTCTAGTAAAATAGAGAAATCCACATCTGTAATGAAATTGATGTCATTAAAAAACCTTTAAACACACTAGAGGTCACCCAATATAGATAGCCTTGTATCTGTAATCTCCGCGTGTACCTGTGTGAACATGCTTCTGTATTTTACACGTGTGGCTGGAGAACTTTCCCCTCTCATTTTACTCATTTTATTAGGTCTTTCAAGACTTTCATCTTATTGAAAAGCATTATAGCTGCCTTTGTTATTTGATCATATAGAAAATTGAGCCTGTTGGTAGAACAATTATATTCTCAGTGATGCAAATCAATGTTTTCCAGATGGACATTGAAAAATTTTCTGTTTTAAAAACAATGTCTGTTGTGCCATATTTCTTTTTATTGTTTATTGCTTCTCCCTCAAAAAAAAAAAAAAAAAAAGAAAGAAGGGGTGGTGTTGGTGTTCATAACTTTGCATTTATTTGTAACATCAGAAACTTACAATTCTGCCAAAAAAATAAGCTTCAGAAAGTTCAGAAGCCAACTCCAGGGCAATCTACAGAAAAACTTAGGCACAAATTTCATATTGGTCACATGCCAAATCACACATATTGCATGCACACTAATTGATTGTTACAGAAAACCCCTAACTACTGGTGGAAAGAAGTGATGTGACAAACGCAGACACCAGTACAGCTCCAAAGAATTCTCTGGAGCAATGACAGCTTTACCAGATGCCTATCTGTTCTATTTTACAACTTGGCAAAAGAAAAACTGCTTTTTCTCATCAATTTTCAGGAGAAACCCCCCCCCCAAATAAACACAAAATAAAAATTCCTACTCTATGGAAACAATCTCATTTGCAGTGAAAAGTTCCTTCTACTAAGACACTGATTTCAGCAAAATGAGTACGTTAATGATTTTGTCCTAGGAATTGAATTTCCACCAGTGCTAAAAATACTTTTACTTCAAATTTCAGGTCAAATACTTCTGTCCGGGCTTATTCAACTCAAAAGGTTCATTTACTTTAATAGGCTCCTCCCATCCCCCGTGGATTACACGCTAAACAACTTAGTTTACATTTATAGGCTTATTTTTGTTGTCGTCTTAAAACAAAGAAGTAGGTGACTCTAAACACTGGTAACAGATAAAGGACTGGACAATCTTATCTGTTAATGCCATATTGAGGGATACCAGCTGTGGCCTGTCATAAATGTAAGGACTCCAGAAGAGAAATGTAGAACTTTTTGCAAGATGATTTCTTGATACTTCCATATTGCAGCACTACTTGTATAGTAGTCTAACTTTTTACCAAGATACATAGAAAGAAGAATCAGGTCTCACAAGGCGTGTGTTATTTGATCACTGTTACTGTTGTTTGGGACTTCAAAGACATTTAACCTCCAACCCTACCAATGCCACTTACCTTTCATGAGACATCTGCGTAACAGCTGACGTGTTAAATCACAACTGTATCTGGAAATTCACAGCCATAAACCATTTGAAAAAAGAGCTTCTATATAGATTGTGTATTTGAAATATGACAAGGTTACTGTCCTGATACCAACAAGGAATCTCGAAGTCTATATATGTGAAAATAAGCATTTAAAACTTTAGAGAGAGTAAGAGAGAGAGTGCTTTTTCTTCCACTCTATAGCTTCAAAGTAAACCTTTGCAGTCTAATAGTTCAAGGGTGCTATTTAAGCAATTTCTCTCATTTGAACAAATTGCTCTAACTCAATCCCTGTTTTTGCTACAAGAATATGATGTTTCATTTTAACTTAATAAAAGAAATGGTTCTCATGGGGTACAGAATTTATACACAGCCTGCCTAAGGTACAATTTAAAGACAGAACTTAGGGCAATATGTTGCAGGGACTTATTAGTAGGTCTAATATCAATATAAAGAATAGTACTGTAGCTACCATAGTGACATTACTGATTTATTTCGCAAGAGCATCAGCAATTTTTTTTGCCCTTCTATCATTGTGTTATAGTCTACTTCCTATTATTCATTTATTTTGGTTCCCACATAAAAAGTGTTACTAGTTCTTTTTGGTCGTCTTCCCAGTTTCAACATCCTGTCTTGATCGTTGCTTGGGCCATTGACTGTAGCAATATTTTATACGAAAATGAAGTGCAGTTGACTACTTGTTCCAAGTCAGTTGCTTTTCCTTCACACTGATTTCAATTAACTGGGAAGAAAAAACACTCATATGTTATCGGTAAACTCAGATTTTCCTGTTCATTTCAAGCTGACTTGTGAATTCCACCTCTTAGGAGCTTTGTTTTTGTTTATTCCTTACTCATCACTGAACATCTCATTTTTTTTCTTAATAGTATGCACAGAGTGAAAAGAGGGAAAAACAGCAACTGAAATCTAATAGGAAAAGAAAGTGGTTAGAGTTGTGCCATTCTTGACACCAGAACACCCATTTTATTGATATATGTGATGGGAAGAGAACTACATTGTAAAATTGTTACTATTTTTAAGGATTTTTCCTAGGGCAGGGAAAGAGAAGTGAAAAACCCATATTTTTAAATGTATTTCATCAAATGTTTGAAATTTGCAGAATGCCTTGCACATACACTCAGTTTTTCCAAAGGCATACTGTCTTGCCAGTGCAACCGTAGGTTTCCCTTGCCCAGATTACTTGCTTGGATCACATTTTTCCCATTAACTTCTACAGCTTTACTGGTAGTGGCTAAACTCTACTGCTATTAGAAAGGAGATGGAGACCGAGGAATTCTGACATTAAAAGCTGAGTGAGAAAGTCTCATCCTTTGTCTCCTGTTAAGACACTCACCTCTTGCTGGGAAGCATGCTCTTCCAGTTCTTCAAGTCTTCTTCTGTGGCTGTGAACACTATTACCTTCTTCCCTAAAGGTGCACACAGTAGCAGTTGAGTACCTTCTTTCTCTTTTAAAATCTAAGTTGTTAATTTCTTTCTTTTTGTCCTCTTAAAAACCAGCCTTTGTTCTGTCTTATCTCTGCTTAGCAATCAGAAGTCAGAGGACAAGAGGGAGCATCTTTATTCAGCTTGAAGACCATCTCTGTCAAGATCTCAGCCCCAAAGGTGCACTTCCAGGGCCACCCTACTGGAGATGCTTTGCCTGTGCATGGCATTTCCTTGTGGTTTCTTTCTGTACCCTTTCTGTTTCTCTGTAAGAAATTCAGCAATAATAACAAGATAAACACGTAAACAAACAAGTCTGGTAAGCGTAGGCCCCACAAACGTTCTTCTTTTCAGGTTGGAGATATTGGTATACTTGATGTGAATGTTGAGAACCACAGATAACTTCGGTTCTGCAGAAAAATATTGTCATTCCCCCCCTCATTTAAGGAGAAAAGTCTTTAAAATCTAACAATTACATCGTTGCCAGAAATCTTATCAGGCAGCAGACGGAGGGTCTGGCTAGGGCCACAAAGCTGATTACTAAAAAGGAGCACGTACTTTACACACTGCTGAAGCGTGTGGTAGACATGCCGTAACACATTTCAGCGGAGCATACCCTTTTTTCAGACATAGTGCTCCTTGGAGCTGCTAGCTTTCCCCACTGATCTCCGTGCTTCCAGTAATTTCAAGACTTTACCAAGCCCAAGCTTTAATTAATCCTCAAAAAAGGAAGAAAACGCATTCTATGTTTCTTTAAATTTTACCTTTTCCTACTTTTTTCCTTTCCATACAACCCTGTGCGGAACGTTTGAGAAGAGAGGCTAAACCCAGCCTCCCCACTACCTTTATTTTCACCTAACAGTCGGGGGGAGCGGTGCCCCCGCTTCGCCCCGGTTGGGGCTGGCAGAGCTGACACAAGGTTTTGAGTACCCGGCTCCGCAGGTGCATTCCCTTCTGTTCTGCTGGTGCCACCCCGACACTCCTGCTGAGGCCGATCACCCAAATGCTGGCCCCAGTTCAGCCCTACAACCATGCTTCTGCCCTTTTTAATAAATATCTTCTTTCCTGTGTGACAATAGGCGTCATCATTCAGTTTGACTTTATTCTATAATGCTTTTCTAGTGATTCAGGAGACTAACCCACACTATTACACCACCTCAGCAGAGGCTGGTTTTCCTCCCATTGAAGTCCATAGCAAAATTCTTGTAATAGAAAAAGAAACTGACTGCAGATGAACATTAACCATATCCTTTCAACATTTTTCTCTGCCTAATGGAGTATATTAAAGCTTCTCTGCATAACTTCTGAATAATACTGTATGCAATTTCATTATTAAAGTTTCACTTAATTTAATTCTGCTTTGAGGATCTTGGTTAAAAATAAAATATGATTAATGCTTACAAAAGAGAATGAGAAATCTGGGTGTTAAGAATTCTGATAATGGCTACAGTTTCTGGGTAAATTGCTTCAGTAATTTTCATAGTAAAACACGTTAATGTTACCCTTGCTTATTGCAGTTCCCTACCCTAACAGTCACTGCTCTTCCTTATGATTCTTTTTAAAATTAATTAGTGTGGCATTTGGCTGCTTAATATAACATACTGAAAAAACAGTAGTTTTCCCTGAAGGTCGTTAGTGGCTGTATACAACTGAAAGAACACGAACACCCAGTTGTAGGCGTTTATCCGTCCTGCATCATGAATGAATTTCAGTTTTAGAGCAAGGAGAATTACAAGGTCTCCCTCTGGCTGTCTGCTAAACCTGAGAAGAAAGCTCATACAGGCTAGGAGGACGAAGGACAACTGTGATGTGTTCCAGGTCCGGTCTGAACAGGGTGTTAGGATGCCAAGCATTTAATGACACTATTAGCAGATCTATTCCCAATAGTGATTCTAAAAATCTACTAATACTGTTTTGGATTAGATAGTTGGATAGGAGCAGAACAAAACCTGAGACTGTGTTTCCAAAAACTGAGTTTTATAAATTCTTGATCTTCTTGACCCCTGCAGGCTCATACATCCTGGCTTCCCAGTCTACCAGTGGAAACCTATTAGGATAATCAGGGATTCATTAGAGAAAGAAATTTGATCAAACAGGGTAAAGAAAGCCAGAAGCTGGAGCTTTCCTATACCCTTCATGCCCTACTTTTTCATTGTATGGATTTAGCTGGAACTTTTTTCAAGAGATGCATGAAGTTTCAGAGTCTATCTACCTATTAACATTTGGTAAAATATAATATAGTGTTAAGCACAGTAAATGTAGTATGATAAAAATGGAAAAAATAACTGTTAATCCAATAGAAGTGCCTTGGCTACATACCAAGCTAACGAGTCCACCTTCTTTATTAATTATTATTAATTATTATTGTTATTATAGGAGATTCATAATACCTTTCCCAGCAGTAGTACCTATATAGGACTTGAATATAATGAGGTGATTTGGAATTCACAAAGAGAGGGGTCACCCTACAATTAAGGATGCAGATAATCACATTTTCCAATGGGTTTTGTTAATTCACATTTGGCCAAGACATTAAAAGCAATTACGGCATTAAGCTCTTATGGGTTTAAAAGAGGATCTTTTTAGATAAATAAATGTGCATGATAATAGATGCTTCTTAAAAATTGAAATTTATTCCACAGATGATCTCCAACCAAATTACTGAGTTCCAAATGCTGGGGAAATTTGAACTGCTAATCTGCCTGCTAATCTAAACTTCACAGATAAATTTTAACTAAGCCTTATTAACTAGAAAGAACCTAATAAACATGGTCCTTTTCTTAAGAATTATGTGATACTGGCCCCTGACCCAGAAAATAATCACCTTTGAGCATAATAAGTAGTTCTATTGAAATCAATAGAAATTCCCATAAAAGTAAAATATTAACTTAAGCATGTGTTTAGATCCTGTGAATAATTTGGACCTTACTTTTTATCTTGAAAATAACGAGCCATAATGATCTAGAGAATGAGATAAATTACACAAAAGGAGTCAGCACATAACTGATATTACTTGCTGCAGCTGCAGGTTAACAAATCAAATCTAAACCAGTTATTGCCCTTAGACAATAAGGAAATTCAGAGTAAGATCTTAGTCATGACTAGTGGAGCCAGGGGTACTATTATTGTGCTTTGCTAAATCTCTGTTACCTTCATTTATAGTCACACATAACTTGGCATAAAGAATTCTCCTTTTACGGTCATGAATAAAAATTTAAATATTATTATTGACTATAGAAGTATCAATAAGATTCCCAAGTAATAGTGATGAGATACCCAAAGCAAAACCTACAGATAAACAAACAGAACATGTATATGACTAAAGATTTGTTTCCCAGCCTACATCCAACTCCACTTACAAAGAGTTGTCATCCTTTTTGTAAATGTGGGCACAAAAAAAGGCAAAACTCTCATATACACTGTATCTATCTCCTTCCCACTGAGCATAGGCTTTGTTTTAATTTTTCAGTTATATCTTTCCACTGAAGTAGGTATGTTCCCTAAGAAGAAATTTTTTTCTCTAGAATAAGGAGGAAATGATGGAAAAAGGAAGATTTGAGGAGAGCTTCTACTGCTAGTCATAAAATGTTTTGATTGGCACAGGATGGTTAACAAATAGAAATTAATTTCATTTAGAAATAATAGGGAAAGGACTATTTTGTTTCTTAAGTATCAAACTGAACTATATAACTTTTTACGGATAAGCCAGACTTGCTTATACTTTGCAATTCTGACTATCACTTTGAGTCTCACTAGCGCAAGACAGGGCTTTTGGTTTGAGTTATCCTACTAAAAATCAAAGTATGTGATAAAGACAATTACAAAATCTTATAAATTCCTAAAGGCGTGGAGCTATTTGTTAAATAAGTTAACATAAATCATGCGGACACTGCTGCAACCAGCTACAAGCAGAGTTTCCAGAAAGCAGATAAGTTCTCCTGAGCAGAGAGGGGTGTGAAACCAGCTATATATCACCTCCCTCAGCCTGAAAGCTATGCTGCAAAGGCTTGCAGGATGCAGAAGTACATGCTGTCTGCCCAGGCACTGCTGAGAGTGGGAAGGAAGGACTAGAGCTATTACCAGTCCTTCCTTTTTTAAGAAATCACACCTCCAGTAGGGAGCAGAGCCAGTTCTAGAGCGCTCTCTGTTAAACATAACTTCTTTACTATTTGTTTCTCTATAAACAATAATTTTCCATCCAAGTCAGGAAGAAAAGTTACATTCAGTAATTTAACTTTGCTCTAAATATTTCTAATGGCCTGTAATCAAAATTCGCACTTCAGTGAGAGGATAAGGACACAAGCTCGGATCAAGATGTTAAAGAACAAAGTGAAGAATACTAATATCATTTAAACAGTTGCTGATAGAACAAGCAGTGCTTTCCATTTATAAAGCTCAATACACTAAGAAGGGGAAATAAAACCAAAGTACATGAGTGCATGGTCATCGAGGGTTAAGCTCTTGATATTTAAGTAAGTTTTCTTTCAGGCAAGCTTCCCCTCCCCCCCCCCCCCCCCCCCATGTTTCAATTTGCATCTCAGATGCATAAAGTATCTTACTTTGTCAGGAGGTCCTCTTGTCCAGGTCCTGAGGACTGCATTATGTCAGAAAACAAATTTTAGAGTTTTTCAAGTTCTGTGCAAATCCGGTTTGAACTATTGCAGTGCAACAAATGAGAAGTTCTTCATTCCTCTACTAACCCAGTAACCCCATTTTGGAAAATCTAAATGCACAGCTAATAGTCTGTTTTATATTTCAAACTGGAAGCTTGTCAGAACTCTGACATAAGCTTGTGGCTTTTTATGAGTAATAAAAAGGACATAATGTTACAAAACTTTGGCTCTTGTAATCTGTGCCATTTCAGCACAGAATATCTTTACAACCATGGTCCTAATATTTTCTACAAACACTGTGGGCTATTTTTGGAACATCTGAGTATTAAACAAGTCTAAAATATGAACTGCATGGATTAGTTAAGTAATAATGATGTTTTTGCTCTCTTTAGGTGCCACGGTACAAACCTTGGGTGTAGACAGAAATTCATAACCATCATTGAGCAAATCCCAGTTTGCTGCCCACTTTACATAATCCATGGGAAACATTCCTGTAGGGTATAAAATCAAATGTAGCCAGGTAGTTGTGAGGTGAAAAACTGAGAAAAAGCTGGCCTTTTGACACAGAAGGTGCTTCTTGGTTTTAACATCAGCCAGTGATAAAATGCTGAAGCAATGACTATGCTGAAGCAATCTGAGGACTTCAACAAGAAGGAGGAAGTGTGAACAGGGATTTACTGAGATGGTGTATTTGATCAAGTCCTGAATGAAGGGAAAATATTCGTTCTGCAGAGCAGTCCTCAGCTGACATGCAAAATGGGTACTGGACCCAAATCTTAGGAACATTTTCAAATAAGACATGGATTTAGAAATGCCAAAGCAGGAGCTGTTAGCATATATGGCTATACTTCAGCAGTCATCTCTAGTAACCACAAGAATATCTTTCATTAGTCGTCTTATCCTACTGCATAAAACGACTGGTGAAAGACTTCTTCCCATTAACTGGGACAGAATACAGCTCTGTCAGCAACTGATGTGCTCCAGCAGAATGCGAATCAGCCTCCGCCCCTCTCACATCAGCTTGCCTTTCTCCACTCGTGAGTGCAAACCCCTCATCCACTCCCGGAAACATCTGTTCATCCTCTAATGAGGAAGGAAGCAACGCTCTAATTTTATAGGTGGAATTCTATTAAAAATTTGATTTGTTCTGCAACCCACACCCTTGCAGTAGCTCGAACTACTAATCCATCTCTTCCAGGATCTGTAATGGTAAAATACCACCCATTAGCTTCTGGATTACCCTGCTTGCAAAGCTCCCCTACTGTACTTCTGTGAAAAACAATATGACATTTGGAGTTGAGAAAGTTGAAAAAGCAAAGATTCTCCTTGGAGATAAACTTTTCTCTTGCTTTTGGGTTGCTACCAGGAAATCTGCAAGCCTCTTGATACCAGACCTACCTTCCCCCTTTTCTTCCTTTTTAATATTATTGTCTCTCTTTTAATTATAGTGGCACCAAGAGACCCCAAATGCAATCAGTGACTCATTCTGCCAGTCTCTGTGAAGACATATGGTATGAGACAGTCCTTGCCCTGAAGAGCTTACAGTTTAAATAGGCAACACAATAATGAGACACATTAGCATTGTTATCACCATCTCCCAGGTGGGAAATTGAGTCACAAAGATGAAAAGCAACATGCTCAAAATCACATGTCTACACCATACAGTGAAGCATGGTTCAGTCCTCTTGGAGTTATCAAACATTTAAGCTGATAAATTGACACAGTGGAAAGAAATGCTGATGTGCCAACTTTGGGTCCAGAAGCCCTGCAGACTGGAAATGCACCATTTTGGCCAAGACAACAAGCCCTGAAAGGAAGCATTGTATGAAGCACACTTACAGTACCACCAAGTCACATGTCTGCACCACGCTTTCATTTCCATTCAGTCTGGGTCACTCAGGACGCACCGCACAGGTACTCATGAACAGTAGGTAGTGCAGAAATGGAAATTATTCAAGACTCGATCAAATAGATTTCTTTAAAATCCACCTTCCATTCTTTTATGGCATTGTTTGTCCCCAAGGTAGGAAGTGGACCTTGTTTACAGACTCGCCTTCTCAGCAAACTTGTTGAGCTGGACTCCAAAGCCTGGGCAGAAAATCCCCATGTTTTTCATAGCAGTAAAGATCTGAAAGAGAAGCCAAATGATATGTTGTGCATCAGTTTGCTAAATCAGTTTGGGAAACCTGTTTAAAATGAAGAATATTGTACATATTTGAAAAATAATATGGTAAGCTAAAGAACAAGAAGATTGCATACAGTTTTAATTTCTCCGAGGAAAAATATGTTTCTGAAATTAACTTATTTCAAAAATATTATACCAGAAATGAGAGATTTCACTTGTCTTTTTGAAGTGAAGTTACACATGGTGGGTATATTGAATGAATAATATTCAGTGTTATTCATCAGTTCAGAGGCCACTGGATACTGAGTTATGCTGCCATATTAAGTCTCTTTTCTCTATCACTTTTTTCTTTCATCTGATTAATAGCATATTAAATTTGGTTTCTTTTATCAAGAGATTTATCAATGATCTTGAGCTTTGTGAAATTTGTATTTTTTTTTCTCAAATCTAGTGAAAAAAAAATATAGTTTGGCATAGTGCCTTTTTGTGCGTGACTTATTTTTCCTGATAACCTCGGGATATCTAGTGATCTTTTGTAATCATTTTGAGTAGTCTTCCATTATAATTTTGAAACACAAGTTCATTTTCATAAAACCTTAAGAGTTATGAAATAGATTCCCCGCCAAAACCCAGAAATTAACATGGAGTGTTGTGACAAAAGCACTTTTTGCATCACTTCTATTATACTCTATGTTTTTCATTTTTGGCTACATATGATATATTATCCTTTTCTTATTTTAAAAATACTTGAATACACTGTAGAGCATGTAGATTACCGCTGCTTGTATTATCAGACAAGTAGTTTGGAGGTACTACAGTAGTACTTGACATTTGTTATTTATCTTGATCTTCTCTCTCCATTCAACATTTTGATGAGAAAATACTGCATACCAAGCTGGTTGAGATAATGCAATACTTCTAATTATTTACTTCTCAAACACACATACAAAGCTTTCACACATTAAGAATCTATTACATAAAGAAAAAGTACCATGTAACAGTCTTCAAAAGGAAAGTCAAATAAGCTAACATTTCTTTGAATTGTTAGTTTGCCTGACGAAGTGAAACTGAAAACCAAAGGACTAGAAGAGATCTCCTGGATAAGATCCATGCCACACCATAGCCCTTTCAAAAAGTCATCCAAACCCATTGTAAAACTAATTCTTTTACTTACCACCTTGTGTTACTACTTTTGGTAGCACCTCTTGATTGTATAAAATGAATGCTAATTTGAATTTTTTCCAATTAAAATCACGTTACCTGTCATTTCTCATCAATAAAGTCAGTCACTTGTTTCCACGATTCAAAAGACTATCACTGTATAACATAAAGACTACTTTACATATCAGGCAGTTACTTAAAGCAGTAGCTACATGTTAGCTCATAAGTGAATCCTGATAAGTAGTCTGTGGGGGATCAAGAATGACATCCCATTTTCCAGGTGGGAAGACTGAGGAAAAAAGTATTTAATTTCTAACCCAAGCATACCAAAATCAACCTAAAAGATTCCCATTTTATTTTCTAAGCTTTACTGTATCTTCTGATTTAGAAGATCTGCAGACTGCACAGAACAGTTACCATCTCTAGGGTTCACTTACCACATATACTCGATGATCTAGTAAAAGGGTATACAGGAATGTACGAGAGAATATAGGTGCTCTGAATCAATTAGAATTGGCCTGAGAAGATGTGGTGTTCACACTAATCCGTTGTGATAAAGTCTTCTCTCCAATAAGTTTTCCCTTTTATATAGACTTTTACATTCACTGGGTATTCACATCATCTCTAGAATAATTTGCATAACTATCTAATATTTAAGGAGGTATATGATGGCCTCTAGTGGTGCATATCAGCATGAAAATGCTGAACTGCTGCTCTATTTCCTCATAGTTTTAAAGATAGCATGTAAGAAAAATAAACTTACATTTGAATTGAATCTTCTGAATTAGAAGAACAGCAGAATATGGCACACAGCAAAGAGCGTGAATGTTTCATCACTTTTTGCTTGGTAACAAACAAAAAATTCCTTGAGCCAACATTATTATATTAGAATAATTTAAAAAATATTCCATATCTTTACCATTTCATATTGTTTTCTCTCTCCCAGGCTTTTGATCACTCTACACAGTTAAGCTTTAGCCTGCTGGTACTGTCAGTCACTAATTCATTGGGGATGCTGCAGATACTGAACGAGATAAAATCCATCTATGATTTTCCATAGAGAAGGTGCTTACAGAGTAGATATTCTTTAGCCTGAATTAGTCCCTCATGTTAAAAAGACTTTCATCATTGTATTTATGAAATATTTTAAAGAGAAAGACAGTACTTGGTAAATTAATTCCTAACAATGAAAACACCAAAATAAAATTTTACCTTACTAATTTTACCTTATTCTTACAAATGGCATCTTATAACCCAGAGAACTGTAAGTAGGCTCACACAGCTGATGGGATTTACTATCATACTAGGAAGTGCAGACAGGTAGGCAATTAAACACCAATACGTTCCTTATTAGGTTAAATATTAAACAGCACAGTTTGTGCATGTCCTCTTAAATCTATTTGTTTTGATATTTTTATTTCTACATGGCCAAAAACTTGATCTTGTCTTTCAAAATGCTTAGCAAAGATGTCAACCCTTATAGGTTGAAGTTTTAGGTAGTAATTTAAGCCTGAAGAGTTTTATATATTCTTAGAATTAATGTTATGAGAATTCACAGGTACTAATTTGTTTTCAAGCAACAATATATATGTTTTTTCAACCAAAGCAATTCACAATTTCCTGGCAAGTCTTTCTATCATGTTTTTTTAAAAAAAATCTGTTAACTAACACATAAACTCATAAACATTTCTATTCAACAGAATGTGAATTTACAGGAATTTGAAAGGCAGAGCTACTGATCTCAGTCAGTGTCCTCTGTAGCTCTGCTTCAAGCGAGTTTTCAGAAACTAAGTCATATGATAGATAATTGCCGTAGCTCGTTCCCAAGGAAAATGCAGAGATAAAAGGATACAGTAAGGCCATTCAAGGGAGTTTCTGAGTACATCCTTCCCTCTGTTATGCCAACCTTTTGCAACAGCATCCTTCCCTGTCCTAGGCTATCTGCAGTTACAGGGACTAATTTTTTCCCTCCTTCTGAAAGTCATTTCACAAGTATTGTAAGAGAGATGGAAGACTGTAATGTCACAGACCCTTTTCCTGTAATTTCTGCATTTTTGTAAGGAAGGTTGTTCAGGTGCAGTCAGGTTCTTTTCACTGGAAAACAGAGTTTTGAAATCTCAGCAATGCAAACGTTGCGAGATGCCTGTGAACTGCAGAGACTGACAGTAAGCAAAACTTTTTCACATCAGAACAGAGCAGAAAACTACAGGCAAGGAAATGCCTAATGATACAGTAGGCAACTGATTAGGCCCTTACTGTCTATTAGCTTCTTCTAAGTGCAAAGGGTAGAAGTTGAATGATTTTCTTAAACAGTTCTGATAAGTTTTCAAGTATATATAGTTTTTCAGCTATACCTTTTTCCTTGCAGTTTCTCACATTTCCCAGGGTATTATGAATTTTCAGTATCTTACCGCCTCTTTAGCCACACACAGCTACTTCTGCTACACAGTCCTCCCCTAAGCACTGTATCCCAAGTCTCAGGGTTAGCGAACCACGTTTTCACTGAGCCAAAGTGAGTTTACTAGATGAAAACCAAGAAATGATCCTTTCACAAGGGGATTTTCTCTCTCACACTTTTTCCTCCTCTGCCTCCCTCCTGTTCCCACCCCCCCGCATCACATCTCTACTCTCCCGCTCTCTCTCCCTGGGATCTGGATGCCCAACACAGTGTGAAATATTAACTAGATAATGATTTTTATTTCCCTTGCAGGAGATCAGAGGAGCTACTAAGAAAACCATTGCTATGAAGCAGAATGCAGAGAGCGCCGTCATCTGAGGAGCAGTCACCAGCCGCTCTCTGTGCAGTAGTGATGTTAATGTACAATGCTCTATCTTAATAGCCATCTCAATTGGCTATTAAAATGCAGCGCTGCACATTAAAATCACTACCCCACTGCTGCAGGAATACTTACCAAAGATGCAGTCCCTGAAAATTACCTTTCAGCTCAATGGAATGCTGCCATGCCAAATGAGCTGTCTCAGCTCCTCTAATTTTCTGCTAAAGAAATAAAACTCTTACTTTTTGATTTTAAATTTACATGATTATGCTGAATGGCATATTCAGCCAAGACAACACAGACGTAGCATTAGCATACTGCATGCAGTGCCTCAGAATTCAATAGCAGAAGTACTCTGAACCCCCTCAAGAAAATTGTGCTAACTTCTAGAGGAGTTATTATTCTCACTTTCTTTAAAGAATGCCTTTTAAGAGCGTCTGCTTGCAGGTATTGGAGAAGTGAGAACAGGAAAATGTAGCTGATAATGGTTTGTTTCTGGAAACTTACAGGTTATAAGCATGCGAATTCTGAAAAGGTGGGATAACAGAGATGATGAAGGCTACAGGATGAATGCAGGGGTAAAAGACATGAATGGACTACAGTCGAAAAGAGGAAGCGGAGAGGCTGGAAGGCTGTATAATAAAGGGGGAGGATGAACCTTAAAAAAAGAAAAGAATTGGGTCTTTTGATCCAGAGACATGGTTTGTGGGACAACTTTGTCTCATCTTCTGAGTACATAGATTCAGGTGAGAACAAGGAAAGCCACAGAGGCAGACATAAAAGACGGAATGATGTAGTGAGCTCATGTTGCCCTCCCTGAGCCATAGTAGAAGACGATAGAAAGTCAAGTCAAAGAGATATCTTGAATATGGTGAAAATATGTCTCATTTGCATAAGCTTCAAAATGTAGGCGGGGTCTCTCTGCTTCAAATATCTACCGAGCTGAATTGATGTGATTTGAAAGGTAAAAATATATCTGTTTGATAGGCTTGAGCATCTTACCTCCTTTTTAGCTATACACAGCTACTACACATCTTCTGCTGCACAGTCCAGCCCTTGCAACCATACCAGATCTGTCTGATCTAGTTTGAAAGGTGAAACTAGTTAGGGATATTCATATGAAACCAAGTTTCTACAAAGAACAGCTGAACCATAAACATATGTTTTAAGTATACCGGGCATCATCAGCTTTGCTTAATTTTTTACCTGGATTCCTGAAGTACTTGCCTAGGGGCCAGAGACAACTGCACATTTTGGCTTAAGTCAGACATAATTTATTAGTCTGTCCCAGAGGCAGGGACTCTTGAAGCTGCAGAGCAGTAGCCTCAGGGAGTCTGCTAGCAGGGCTGTCCTGGATCTTGAGACCTCGAGGGAAACAGGCAGCTAGCCCAATGGAGTTGACAATGTTGGCAGTATCATTACTGGTATCATCTGGGATGCTGACAAGGACATCAGTTTCAACTAAAAATCTAAAGGGACAGAAAGTTCTTATTTGTCAGAGAATTCAGATATGTGATTTCTCAGATTTAGCCTGAAACCAGTTCTCCTTGCCCCTCAAAATCCACACGTGCAAACTAGAAACTGCTTTTTTGACAACTCTACTGCAAAATTGATCTTTGTTTTTACATTTAAGTCTTCCTATAAGAATATAAAACTGACCAAGCTGTAAAAAAACCACCCAACCAAACAAAAACATATTCTGAACTACTTGAATGGATAGGATCATGGTTTATATAATCCACTGCTAGAATTTGCAAATATCTGCCATTAGGGTTAAGTAAAATTTGGAAAATGATATATAATTAGCTCTTCAAATAGAAAAAGCAAAAACGCTGCTCTGCAGCAGAGATCACTCTCCCACCTTTTTAATCTGACATTCTCCATCAGTCTCCAGAAACACAGTAACACATCAGACTACAGAGTGACATCCAGCCTACACAAAACTGTGAGAGCAAGCTAAGAGTAAGAAGCTCACTGTGCTCAAATGGAAGAAAAAGGTTTGGTCAGAAAAAAATCCCTTGGGATTTTGAACTTCACAAAAGTTCAGTTGGTTGAGGTTGGATTGGACTCTAGAGGTCATCTGGTCCAAATCCGCTGCTCAAGCAGGGCCACCTAGAGCTGGTTGCCCACAAGCTTTCACTGGGAGGTACTTCTTGCCCTTGTAAATTGGTTATCCTTTTCAATCTCGGTTCAGAAAAGGCAAATACTGAAATTAAGTGGGAGGAAAAAAAAAAATAATAGTGCTCCAAATAGTCTAACAGACTCTGGGCTGGATTCCCCATTACCAAGCACCAAAGCCTGTTTCAGGAAAGGGTGACATTTGCCATGTATAACGGTGTCCAGCTGTCAAAGGAGAGCATCTGCCTTTAAAATAAAAATGAAATAAGTCTTACCTAAAAAAACCAGAAGGTTTTGCAGAAAGGAACACCGTGCTGCATCATGCCCTCCCCTCCTCCTTTTTCCACCCCCTCTCCAATCGTGCTTTAAATAATCTGAGCAACTGCTTTATGCAACACCAATAGTAAGTACCAGGAAGATACTGCACTGGTGACCTTGGATTTTCCAGCCCATTACTCCTGACTGGTCTCCACAAGACTGCTACATTGCCACCTGCCACATAACACCTCCTCCAATGTCGCGAGGAAGTCAAACTCTGTTCGTGCTTACCCCAGTCCTACCCCCATTGTGTCACGGAGCTTTTTCTGTCGATCTGCAAACAGAAAGTGATCCGGAGCTGTCAGTGTGCTAAGGATCCTTCTTCCCGCCTTTGCCTGCATTTGTCACTTATCTGATAGGAGGTGCAGAAGAAGAGAAAGGAAGACGAGCGGAAACATTTCCATTTTCAGCCTGGTTAGAGGAGTATTTAAAATCAACAGATGCTGCGAGGTTTATAAAGAAATCAAAAGCCCAGTAAATATTACAATTTTAAATAATTTTTCAGAAAGAAACCTAGACACTTGCAAGGCATAAAGATGCATACACAGTCTAAATGATTATGTCCAGAAAAAAGGGTCAAAACAATGTCCTCACCAATTGTAGCAATTTTTACATGCAAACCATATTTGAAGTAATTAGCATAGTTGTTTGCCTTTTTATTTCTACAAAAGCAGCTGACAGACTACCCAGAGACCCTAAAGAAAATTGCCTCAGGGGAAGACAAAAGCTGTCAACATCAAGCTGCAAAGATCTCTTTGAGGAGGAAAACAAATTCCCAGCAAGAGCAGTTGATATGCCTGCTGATGAGCCGTTCAAATATGAAACACAGACACTTGGAGGGAGCCTGCTGCAAACACATCCATAGAAGAAAGAGAACATTTGGCAAAAAATCTGGCACGAGAAAAAATGAAAACTGAAAGCAAGCATAAGGATGTGATGGAACTAAGAAATGCTGGCATGCCATACAGAGAAGAAGAGCTGAAGGGAAAGCAAATATGCCTAGCAAACTAAATACAAAAACATGTGCTGGCTGGCAACACCAGCTAAGCCCTGGCTACTACCAGCAAGTAGTGATGCTTCTTGATTCAAGTGTTAAGGGAGCATTTTATGTCACACAGAAGAATGTGGTAGATGTGTTGATATTACTGTATTTTATTGAACTAATACAACAGCACAAGAAGAAAGGTTTAATAACCTACCCCAGAGAGTTAGTAGAGAATTTTCTGTTTCAAAAGCTTTTTCAATTCCTACAATGAATTACCCACAAAACCAGCACTTCCCATAGGCATTGTTAATTTTTGTCTAAATGCCTCAATTTTCTATTAGACAGTGAAAAAGAAAACAAATCATTTGGACCAATTCAGGTATTTTTCTCATTTTGGTTGAGCTTCTTGTCTGAAGCTGACATTTCGTGAGAGCAGCATTACTGGAGGTATTTAAATACTTCAGCAAAATTTAAGAGTAAAAACATGAACTTTGCATTTTTAGTAGAGTTCTTGAGTATTCCTGTGAACAATTATTTAGTGAGACTTTGTCAACTTATGTACCCTATTTATTCCCATGTCCTACTGGAGACAGATAAATCTTGGCATCCTTCAGAAGAGTGCCCCAGAGGAGCCAATCATCTAAGAAAGGAGAAAGTTTCAATTTCTGTTTTGGGAACTGAAGTTTTCTCTACTGTCACATGGTCCATTGAAAAATGAAGAATCAGCAGAGTCCACAAGTAGAAACTTGTATTTGAATGTATGTATCCAGCATGTAGTTCAAAAATAAAAATGCCTCCCCCCTATTTCTACAAACATCAGGGAAGTCACACAAAAAAACCCTGCAACACACATCAGCAATTAATGAAAGCAACAAGATGTAAAAATACTTAATCTATGTAATTTGATCCCTTTTAGCTGTTGTATAAAGTAATTCAGGCAGGGCTAATATAATAATTCCACTACAGACAATAAGGTAGTCATAAAACAGGGCAGGTAAAGCTATGACAATAATGAAATGATCTAAGTAAAGCCTATTATCTTCATTAATTTTCACTCACTTTCCACCACAGTGGGAAGATATTAACTTGCTAATATCTTCTCTCCTATTCAAAAAGAAATGCATCCCTTGAGCAAATAAGTTAAATTATTAATTTCTTTGTATCAGGATTTATAAAATAATAATTATGAATTAAACGTGTGCATAAAGTTTCTGGTTGCAGTCTTTAGATGTAAAATGTGACTGCTGTTTAAAAGAATATCTCTGTCTGTTACTTTAGAAACTCTAAAGTCTGCTAAGCACCTTGAAAAAGCCAGATGTTTTTATAAAATGCATCAGTAAAAAAGCTTGACTCATTTTATTAAACTTGTCTATTACTATAATTTTTAGATATCCTCAAGACTTTTTTCGTAGTAAAGTGTGCTGAACAGGTAGAATTATCACTATCAGTTTATTCTGTTAAACAAACTGAATAATGGCTCTGCCATACCTAAAGGAACGCAACAAGAAATGACTCATGGTTTTGCTAAGAAATTTTGCCAAACAGTTGTGACTGGGCCTCAAAAACCAGTTTCTAAAATGAAATAATCAGTTGCTATATTCCTTCTGTGGAAACTCTAATACCCTCTTCTGAGAATACAATGTGATGAACTTGATTGAAGCTATTCACTTCAGGTTTCGAAAACACTTTACCAATAAATGGAAAATGTTGGGAGTTAATAGGCACAAATAAAAGATCTAAACCCAGGTCTTTCATACACAGTTACACTAAAAGTGTTGCAAACATGGGATTTTATTGTTCACACAGGAAAATAATTGCCATCTGTAAGATTTCTTGGGCCTGGTAAACCTCTTGTTACATTTATGCTTGAGAAAATCTACAGCTTCCTAAATACATGCAAAGCTACAGACAAGTGTTCAGTTGTGTGGTTTTTTCACGTACTTTGAAGTCAGTTATTTTAAAGGCAGAAGTGAAAAGATGCAATGATCTTTAAAAAAAGTTCTCAGGTTTTCATAAAAATCTTTAGAACACTAATTTCTTTCACCCTTTTTCATTATTATTCACAACTCTCATTCATTGTCCTTGTGTTGACTTTCAAAAGAAAGTACCTATTCACGTGAAGTATGTAAAAGAAATAAACAGTCCAATTTTACTCAAGAGATCACTCAGCAAATTAAAGTTTCCCTATAAATTGTAAGACGTGTACTATTACTATAAAAGCTACTAAAAAACCAAGTGCTTACAAGACCTACTTTAGGACACCACAAAAAGCTTATTATTTATGTGAACACAAGAGAAAAAACACCAAAAAAACCCACTAAGAACTCACCCTCTTTTCCATAACTTGTTAAGTAAAATGCATGATGTACTCCTCAAAAGTCTCCATTGAAGAATTTGTCCAGCACCAAAAGTGGACACCAAAAATGGTACCAAGGCATCAACAGTAATCAACGATCATATGTGTAAAGTATTTTCAATATCTGCAAACCAGCGATACAATCACAGTCAGAAATTCAAATTACTTAAACTAAAATGCCCGTGTTAACAAGAAATGTAACTATAGGAAGGTGAAGTCTCTTACAAGATCTGTCTGCAGCAGATGATTAAAAAAATTTATCAAACTCTATATTCGATATACTAGAAAAAAGATCACCAGAGAGTTCTCCTAGATGTAAAATTTTATTTCTATTGCAGATTCCACTAAAACATGAGAGACTAGAATCAAGATAAATTTCAACTTCAATAACTATAAAAAGACTTAAATCTGTCACTCTGAAGCCATATAAAATAACTAAAAGAATCACAGGAGATATGAGAATTATGACTTTGAGGCAAAGCACACATTCAATGAACCCCAACTGACCAAAGTAGATTTAACTGAACAACAATATAAATCCAAACCAGAAAATTATACATGTCCCAACACATTTTAAATTCATAGTAACAATGCTTTTGTTGTTGATTAATTCCAAAATATCTGAATTTCAACGTCTTTAAAAACAAGAACAGAAAACCAAAAGGGCATTTTGCAACTGTATCTAACGTACTAAACCTTCCAATACCAGTATTAGAGATCAAGACTTACTTTTGTCTAGAATCTTACTCAGCAAGATTGGCGGGGGGGAAGACAGCAGGTAATGGAAATAACTACCATGATGTATCAGAATTTGGTTTAAACTGCACTCTAAGTTACATGCATTGCAATTCAAAACCATACATACCAGTGATTATATTATTCAAAAGCAAAAGCACATCAGAACGATGACCTTGTTATTTGCCTTGAGGGAAACAAAGCACAGTAAATGCTCCAAAGATATTCTTGATACCAACACAACTGAAGGAATCAAGTCCTTACTAGAACTTCCAGAGCCATAAATTTTACATGGCTACAAACCCCAGACAAATCAATCTGGTTTCTCTCATAGGTTTTGCTACTTTTAAAGATAAGGGCTTGGCTCTCATTTCGAGAGCATTAGACACAGTGGCTTACAGAGTGGACTAAGGAAGTGGAATAAAAATAGTTATCACTTTTGAAAATCTAGTAATGTGTCCTTGTGTAAGATCAAGAGTTCTAATTTTTTTGTCCCAGGGGCTGGTATTCCCCAAACAGGTAAGACATAAGGCAATGTAGGAGGCAAATATGGGTTCAGACCATAGCTTAAAATAGAAAACAAACTTAGTAATGAGGACTTGCTTGAGAACAAACCATCTACAGGTAATTCATTTCTTGAAGCAATTCTCTATTGTGTCCCAAGTATAATGGGCTGAAGGTTTTTACTTTTGGTAGCTGGTCTCCAGAACAAGAACTCTTCAAATGATGATTATCTAATACAAAGTTAAAAAAGAAAAACCAAAACCCAAACCACTAAAAGAGTGAAATTAGCAAACAAACCAACCATCAACTGAAAAGACCATTTTTAAAGAGTAGTATATGAAGTAGATGACACATGCAACCCAAATAACAACATACCCCCCCTAAAAACCAATCAAACAAAAACATCCCCCGACCCCCCCAAAACAAACAAACAAACCACACCTAGAAAGTTGATGCATAGTCCTGGGGACACCAGGTATCATTTTGTGCCTGAAATTCCAGCAGGTTTTTCATTAGACCTTCCAAATATATACTCAGCAGAAGGCCTTACACTACCTCATGTCTTTCTGGTGCACACTGCACAGGACATAATTCTGATAGACTCCTGCTTATTCATTTATTTTCTGTACTGGTTACCTCAAAGCACGGACTTATGTGGCCAGCTAACTATACGTGCCTTCTGAATACACAATGCTAAAGAATATCATAATTCCTGGATTCTGTAGATCAAGTATAAGTTATTTAACACTAGTGCATGCTAAAAAAATTTCCATGGAGCTATTAACTTGATATTATGTAGCTCTGCACTTTAATTCATTGCATAAAAGCTGGTTGGAAATGGTTGCAGCAGGAGATGCAACTGTGAATGGATGAGAACTCAAACACTGAATGAGGCAGACCTTCGACAAATTACCCAGTCAAGCTTACAGAGAAAGACACTGAAATACTTTAACCTCATGTATTTGAATTTTATTTTAAAGCGAATAATGTCAAAAAATAAAAGGAGAGGTTTTTACCTGGTATGAACTGATGAAGCTCCATGAAAGTCAAGGACTATAAGAAGAAGACAAAAAAACCCACGATAATTCAGACAACTTTGGCTGTACAACACCTCCATGATCATACATGATCGAAACAGCCAGAAAGGGAATTTGAGCCTCTGTGGTGCAATTCTATTCCCATTCACTGAGATGCAACTCCCCTTTAAGTCACTGGAAGTAAAGTCTGAGAGACAGAGGGCAAACTAACTGCTTAGTTACATTACAGACTACTCCCATCATTGATCTTTAAGAAATGCAGAGTCAGAGAAACTGTTACTGAGGGCAAGTCTCAGAGTACAAGTTGGCAGCTGAAATTTTCTAAAATTGCCACAAAATACACATTGACAAGTCCCTGAAAGCTTCTTCACCAGCTGAAAGGATGAATGGGAAATTACATGGTGGAAGCTGCTGCTGCAGAATTGCAGTAAACATGAATGATAACACATATGTAATATCATGGTACAATACACATAAAGCTCCTTTTAAAAAGTGAGAGGAAAGAAAATGAAAGAATTCACCATCGGGAACAAATACGTAAGTTCTTTTATCAAAACTTCAATGGAAGTCAAGTGATGAATTTCAAAAAGGAATTTTGCTTGGCTAAGGAGAATTTAAATAAGAAATGAATAGTGGGTCAACACCTTCACTTTTTATTAGGTACTTCACTGCCACACACACACAAAAAAAATCCTTCCTTCCTTTGTTTGTACATTCTGCATTCTGAACAGAATGAAAACCTGCCTGAAAATTATAAATTCTCTTAATGCTGCTATTTTGCATGAATATATTATGTTAGCCTTAAATTATCGTAGTGGACAAACTAGCTGAGCTGGCTTGTTTTCTATACTGGTGTTCCCAAGGGGAAAATGCTGCTTGTTAAAGCTAAAATCTCTTAATGTTTCCCTGAATGAGAAGATGTAGAGAGCATTTTAAAAGCATTAACAATGTTCTTATTATCCAATATAATGTTTACACAGGATAATGACTGTTACCGTACAATAACATAATATACAAACTAATATGAATGTATTATCTGCTAAGAAAAAAGAATCTTCCTCTTGCTACATTTCAAACGCAAGTATGCTGTCCAAAGACCATTTATTCTAATGTGGGCTTATGAGCTGTTCAAAGTCCGCTGTTTACTTTACACTTTTTGATACCTGGAAAGCGAAATATTGGAAGGGAATATTTACTAAGTGGGGTTCAAGAACAACTCAGCATTGTTGTTGGCTTTGCTGTGCACTGTGCCTTGTTGCAAGTGTGGCAGAACTGCTGGTGCAGAACAGCAGCTTTGGAAGGAAGCGAGTGAGAACACTCCCACACAGCTTTCAAAACCTGGGATTTGCCTTTTTAGGTGCTGTCTAGATCTGCACTGATTCAGTGAACATATTTTAAAAATAAATATTGTGTTCAGTTTCCTGGATGCCCATCAATAAGAAGTCCCTAGCACTCTGTAGGAGGAAAGATTAAAAAAAAGTAGTAACTAGAATAGAACTAGAACAGAATGTGGGTGTTTAGTATAACAAGTACACTTTGACAGGAATGTAAGCAGTTTGCAGAAAGCATTTAACTTGATTGGCAGAAATCTCTTAGAAGCAAATTAACGATGCAAACTATTTAAAGGAAAATTAGAAATACAACTTAAGCATATTGGATGCCCGTTAAGGACTGAATTATTTAAAACCCATCATACAGTATGATCCAGCAGCCCTCAAACCTACTAATTTTATTTGGATCATTTATTTCCATCACAATTTAATCAAAGTAGTAGTTAAAGAGTAGGTTTGATGTGTCTGTATAAATCATATTATAAATTAATGGCCAAACAACAATAGTAAGTGTTCATTGGTCTGTAAGAAGTGAAGCTTATGTGTCTTCTGGTGTTTAACTTATGATTTTGCTCAACAAGTTCTATATAAGATATTCTCATTTTTCTGGGTAGGAAAAACACCTACTTAATAGCTATGAAAACTTGACTGGCTATCAGAATATTCAACCACTTCCTTTTATTTTCTTTATTGAAAAAAAGTGAAATAGTTTTTTTTCTCTTATTGTGGAGAATTACTAGTTCTAGTACCATTACGTAGTTTAAGGGTGGAGAAGCTTTTTTTTTTGTTGTATTGTTTAACTTGTAGAGTAATTCTAAAAAAACCCCAACCAAACCCAAACTTACTCCGTACATTACAATTCAGAAAACTTGATATGAATAGGAATACGCAGAAAAATCAAATCTGAATTTATAAAAAGATGTCTATTTCATCTAATGCTTTTTCTGATGGATTCAGAAAAAAAGTCGTGGATTCCAAGAGATTTCTGAAGGTTGTTCTTTCCAGTGCTACTGCGACATCAAACAAATTCACCCAGAGGGAGAGGAGAGAAGCTAGTAAAATCATAATCTTTGTTGAGTGAGCTTCTGGTAAAAGATGATAAAATACTAACTCTCAAAACACAGATGGAAGACATCTCCAGGGAAGGATATAGGTTAAGTAAGGACCAAAATATTTGCAGGAATGACCATCAGGTGATTTGTCTCATATCCACAGAACCAGTAAACCTGAAGCAGTCTCTCATTAGCTGTCCCATCAGATTACAGTTGATGAATATCAGAACCGAAACGTGTTGACTAAGAAACATGTTATTTTCCTGTTTCACTGGTCTTAACTGTTTGGAATGCCAAATTAAAATAATTTGTGATATTGTATTTAATAATCCACATTGATAACTGTGGTTTACCTGCTGTTCCAAATAAGAAATGCTTTATGACAGAACATAATATACTGGAAATAATATACCCACTTTTTCTTCTTCAAACAGTTGTAGAATAACAGTTACTCATGTTTTTTAAATAGTATTACATATATGCTAATTTTAATTTCTCCAAAGTCAAGTAAATGGGGCAACATGTGCACTTCCTGACCTTTCATGTCATGCACTCAGCTATAAACATATCTTATATTTATTGTGTTTAATTAGCAAACTGGGAACATGCATTTCATACAAACTGTTATTTATAGAAGTATCTGTATACTTTGTGTATACTAATCGGACTAAGGCAGGCAGAAACATGCCAGTTAAAAGAGAACTGAATGACGTAAAATTCCTAGAGGATGTATTACATTTCAAGTCTTTGTAATTTTCCCTTTTTCAACAAGTTGTCTGAAATTTTTTCTTTAAATAAACCATTTCATATTGAATTCTATTTCCTTGTTCCATAAAGTTTCTGCAAACAGCAACCCTGCAAGAAAACCCAAAATGTGTGCAGAGAGATCACTCCCTTCTTGTCTAATATTCTGTCTTTTTGTGTCTAGTGAAAAATCAGTGCAAGAAGTGGTGTCTAATATGTTCCTGCTTTAAAAAAAAAAAAGGAAAAAAACCCCAGTCTGATAAAAGGAGGAGTCTACAGTGTTCAATCTTGCAGAGTTACCTAAAGACCTTTCTACTTCATATGTTAAAGTTTCTCATACAAAAATATTTTTTATGCACAATGGGCGTCTGAAATAATTGTAGAGGAATTCTAGTACTATATTAATTATTCTCTATACTGTAATAATAAAAAATGAAGGTATTTTTAAATTTTACATTTTAAAGCATTTACAATTTAAAGCATTTTACAAATGCTTTAAAAAGACAGTAACTCTATTTCAACTGATGCACTAAAGATATGCAAATGAACATCTACATACCATTTGTAATTCCTATGGCTCCCAAGCTGCTAAACACAAAGGCTGCTATGGCACTTCAACTCAGCAGAGTACTCTATAAAAACACATCTGCTATCAGCACATTAATGAAAAGGCCTTTCCATAATATACATTAACGTGTTAATATGCTCAATTTTATTTTTAACTTTTGTCAGTTTTCAAGCAATTTTTTGACAAAGAAAAGTGTAGGAAAGAAAGGAAGAAAAAAGACAAAAATTGTGATCTGGGACAAGAGAAATCCACAACCTTGACAAATCTTCAGTATTTCCTGGTTTAGTGTGTCTGGGTGCATTTAGCAATTTAAGGTAATCTAATGAAGGTAGGTTTTTTAGTTCTACTTGTGAATACAGCCATCAGAGTACAAGCTGAATTAATTATCTTGGTAAATCTATAAATCATACTAGCATGTCCAGTTATTCTTTTAACAGGTTTGTAAGTTCTTTTAACCATTTCTGTACTTACTGAGCTCCAACTGCTCTTATTTTGTAATTTAAAGGTAACCTTACCCTTATCCATATGAAGATGAATTTTCTAAAGCTGTACCGCTGCTGACCACACACACTGTGGCACCAGGATAACTTGACCAGTTTTACCTGGGACCTTAGCAGACAAGGAAAGAATAAATATTTTTAAAAGTGATGGTCAGCTTGACAAACATATGCCTGCTATGTTTTTTGTGAATTTGCTATGAAGAAAATGAGAGGTAGTTTCTAACTTTCTTGAAAATAGACCAGGCAATGAATAAGTAAAGGAAAGACAAGCTGTTTTCACTGTGCAGGCAGACACTGCCTCAGCATCCCGATTTTTTAAGCCCATTTTAGGTAACAGATACACATCCAATGTAACGCAGAATATATACACAGAATTCCAGTAAACACCCTGCAGTTCTTACTTAATCCTTTATCTTTCCATAAAATAGAAACTAGATAAACCTAGATTAATCTAATAGGTTGCTCTAAGTTCAGCAGATTCCAAACATAGGAAGGAATGCTTTGCAAAATTCAAGGACTTATTGCAAATAACGCTGCCACAAGCCCTTTTAAAAACTTAAAAATCAGAAGCTGATCACTGCATTTTTATCATTCAAGATGTTTAAAGAGCCTCAATAACACAGTGTAAGATCAACAATTCAAACTAAATAAAAATAATGAGAAATTACTAAAAGTCTCACGAATAACCTCTCTTAGAAGGTAACTCCAATGTAGGATTAAAGAATAATTCTTATCTTCAAAATAAGGGGTGTTTTTAAAACAGACTATTGTAAAATAATGAAGATCAAGTATCAATCCAATAGTTATCAGCACAACTGAAGGAAGTATGATACAAACTGTCCCCTTCATATACGACCTCTAATGCTAATTTGATTGGGTTTTCCAATGTCACTTCTCACTTGTACATGACTATACATCTGAGTGCTTCCATTCTCAATATTTACGTAAGTTAAAATGAAAAAAACAGAGATTTTGCCACAAACATAGTTGTGCCAGGTAACGACCGTTTAATTTACACTGATTACTCCATCTTCTCAATTGTAAATGTAATGACGTTGATCCCTCTATCTTGTCCATTGCTGCAACTCGTGAGAGTTCAACATGGAGAATGGAATTACACGCATATAATATTGATGGGAACAGAAGATCAAGTGCAGTACAAAGATGAGATATTGATCAATAGTCTATGTCCAGATACTCATTAAATAGACCATCAGAACAAATAATCAGAAAATATGTTCTAAATAATGAAAGGTATTCTTCCCCAATCCACAAATACTTTAAGTAGCACTTTATGTCATAAGTTAGGTTAGTTTTCCCAGTGACAAAAAAAAAAAGTTCAAATATTGGGAAACTTCACCTTGGAAAATTTTGTTGTATTTAAACATCAGGTTTTTACTTTCAAAAGATATCCTACAGCCCAAGTATAGCACCAGAATGTCCTGTTCTCACCTTGCATGTGGTTCTTTGTTCTTTTCACGTCTATTTATCCTGCAAAAATATTTCTTAGTTCCAGCTGGTGTTAAGGGGACCGTATAGGTCAAAGGACATGAACCTTTTGAAGCTGAGTAAAACCTTGAAATTAAACAATTGAATGCCTAAAGAATACAGTATATGTGGAGAAGAGAAAAAAAAGCAGTCGCTCTATATATTTTGTATTTTCTATATTCCCCCACCCCTCCAATAACACATATCTCACTGATTGTACTAATTGCCACCAATATAGTACCAGCAAATTTATTCACTACTGGGAACAATTTTAAACACCTTTAGTTTTTTTAGAAATACTTGATCATCTTTTTTCTTCATTTCTTATTCTAGCACAACCACCCCAAGTTTTAGTTTGAGATATGAATGAATTTAAAAGAAGTTTACAATTAAAAATCAACTTCTAGTTCTGCAAACATTAACATCCATGTGCAGTGTAAGTACAGGGTAACCCCACAGACACCAGAGAGCTGCTCATCTCAGGCCAAAAGTTTCCTATCACAAATACCTTAAGTGACAAAATGCAAGCCAAACGTTTTATATAGCAATTATTTATATGCATGAATATCTAAAGGGGATAACTACACACACATATAAAACTACTTCAAGTATCGGGAAAAAAACTAATCACAATTGATGTCCACATTATCATTTCTGAAATACTTCTTTTCAAATATAGTACAATTCAGTACATAACATTTTGTTAAATTTATAATTACTTGGTCAAAGTTAAATATGAACACAGAGTACAAAATACATATTAAATTATTATTAAAACATTTTTATTAAAGTTGTATTAGTTAAAATTATACAATGAATGCATAGATCATAATTTGATTTCAATGATTGTGGTGCAAAATATTCTGAACAAATGAAACATTTTTATGTGAAAGACTACTCAAATGCTAACTGAAAATTGATATTGAAAGGAACTAACTCATTTTCAAAAACAAGCTTTTTAATATATTTTAGTTTTTTCCAATTACTCTTTTCAGAGGTTTGCCTCTGAATATAAAATCATTACCCAGTCATATCACCTTGTGAAGAGATTAATCTCTAATAACACATACAAATGCCAAGACCAGTCCTGACAAAATCAAAAAAATGAATCAACATTTAAGAAAATCTGTGAAATTCCTGAATATGTAGCAAAAAAGTCTCTTTTCTCTGAGTAGTTTCTTTCAACAATGGCTGCTTTTTTCTTCATATAGAATTTTTGAGAATGAAGAATCAATCAAACTCAAAACAGTCATATGAATAAAGCATAATAAAAAAAGGCAATGTTCATTTAAGGAAAGCAACAGAAGTGACTGGTGTCATTGTTCAGATGATTTAAACAAAAAAAAAAAAAAATCAGTGTTGTGCCTTCTTACACTAATAAGCAGCACAACCTGCCAGTAACTAAAAATCAGTGCAAAGTGAAATGATGCATGCAAATAAAAACTAATTGCTTGAAGATCTAGAAAGGACAATATGAACAAACATTTAGAAAAGAATATCTGAAAATCTGGCACAAGCCTAGCATAAAGCATTGGCCTTTTCAGCAAAATGAATGGTATTCCATTAGGTTCATGTAGAAGATAGTCTTCTAATTTTAAGTCATATAATGGTTTTTCCTTTCAGAGATTTAGATTGAAAATTGTTGTAACCTGTAAGCTCAGAAGAGAGACAAGGTATACAAAATAGGGACTTTCCAGGAGAAACATTCTGTCCTGGTGAAATCCAGCAAAAATATAAAGCCTGCAAATGTCTTAGGTTAAGAAGTAATAGGAAGAAGAGAGAAAAAGAAGCTTCAAGCTCCTTTAAGCCAGAGATATTTCGCTTGGGTTTTCAGCCCACTTCTGTTTCTCTACCCCTCCGATGTTGCTAAATTACAGGCACTGTAGGTAAAGCAGGTTTAGCTGAAATGATGAATGAGCAGAAAAAAGGGGAGTAAAAATTCCTGTAGGATGCAGAGACAGGAAATTAAATTCAAAGTCTCAGAAACCTTGGTTCATTTCTTTGTAAGAACTTCTGAAGCATTGCTAGTACACAATATTTTTAACTCATCAGTGATGGTAGTTTAAAATGATCTAACCACAGAGCAAGAGGTTTGGCTTTCTGTCAGAAGATTTGTTTTGAATTGGGGGGCAGAGAGGGGGAAATCAGTACTCACATACAACATGATTGCCATAGAATATACCTACATTCAAGATTCGCATCAATATTGTCTCCAATGAAATCAAGGCTGACATATGGTAAGCTTTCTCTCCTTCTCTTAACATAGTTCAATATTCTACACCTAAAAAGTAGAACTATGTATATCTGCAAATTAGGAACAGAAAAAGAACAGAAACAAATAAATTAAAAAGAAACAAAAAACACCTCAAAACCAAATCAAAACAAAACAAGACAACTAATTCTGGCCACAGCTCAGTGTTGTGGTAAATGTGGAAGACAAAGACCCTAATTAGCCAGCCCAACCATGCATTAATAAATCAATGGAGAATATCCAAGAGGATGGCAACTTGCAATGACTGTCTCAGTCAATGATTCACAGAGGATTATCCACACAGAAAAAAGAATCACCTTTGGAAACGTGAAGTATATGTTGTCTTTCTGAGCCAGGAATTGCCTGTAAAGTGAATTATAAACACTCAAAAAACTTAGCAAATAAAATGAATATTAATTTCTCCCTCACCATGTGTGGAATGGAGCTTAATCTAAAATAAAAAGCTTTTTGTACTTCAAAAATTTTGTGAATGTACTTCTTGCTTTTCTCTGTAGAGATTTGTACTAAGCATAAGCATCTTAGATCTCTTTGGTATCAGTAGTTAAGTCTACCGGTGTTTATACAGAAACCTTCTTGCATCCACTCCCTCAGTCCTACCCTCTTGTTTGAGCTAAAAATCCCAGATTGGAAAAATAAATATAGGAGAAATACAAAAGCAACCAAAGCTCTACTTATTATTTAATCCAGGGGCAGAAACATAGGAATTTCTTCAGGGACTGGGTTCAGGACTTCTTGAGGCGAAACGATATTTTTAGTGGACTAAAACACTATGTTTACATATCTGAAGAATGATAAATTAAAAGCTGGATCTAGTGTGGAGTTTGTAAATACTCACTTAATGTTTACTGCCATGAAATGAAGTAAATCATAAAGCTTTTGACTTAACGGCTGTGCATATAAACATTTCTCCAAGGATCAAAACTCAAACTGGGAATAGTTTGGATGATAGCGTAGTGAGACCTACAATAAGTTACCTGTAAACACTTGTAAGAAACAAGGACAGGTTATACTTTTGTGTTGTGTTCCAGTTAATATCACCTTTATTCTGTAATTAGCACCAAAGTTTCCAAATCATGCTTTAACACTTAGAAAGTTCCACAGGTTGCATCAAATTAAAAATTCCTGAAAAATACCAAAACAGGAGAGTTAATCCCTCTTATTAAAGATGCCTCAACACATTGAGGAAATACTTGTAGGCGGTTTTTTTTTTTTTTTTTTTTTTTTTTCTTTATGACTGTAGTGTTTTTAACTTCATACCATCAATTCATCGTTTCCCTTTCAGCCACAGGAAATTTGTTTGATCTACAATGATGGATTGATTTACTTCAGACATCATGTGGCTTATGAGGGTACCAACTTGTATTTTATGTGAGGGAAAGTTTGTTCTTCCTCAATCCCTCATCACTCCTTAAGCTCAACTATAAAATAGTGATCACCACACATAGACATAAAATTCAGACCAGGTCAGCAAGGCAAAACTCCTAGCTTTACCTTTTGTTGTTCGTTGTCCTTTTTTGTCATCAAAACAAATGATACATGTAGTACACATAGCATGAAAAATGAAAATTTAGAACTTGCAGCAGAATATAGAATAGAATGGAAACAAGAAAAAAAAAGTCTATGCCTGAATCTTGATGTATCTGAAATCATGACAAGGAAAAAATATCAACTGCAGTAGAAAAGAAAATTCATTTCAATAAAAGGTAACCGATAACACCTGCTTTAAAAATGTATTTTATTAATTTTTCCATGGAGCATAGGGAAATACCCAAATATTCAAAAACTATGTTCATGTTTCACTCTGTGCTCACAGGTAAGTGTTAGATTTTTCGATGTTTAAAGGAGCAATCACAACATTCAGTCAGGGTAATAACGATTTAAACAATTACTCTAGTGGCATTTAATCAAGGGGTGCTGTAACTCTTCTGCATGACGAATTCAAATTTTCAAGCAACACCATTTCCCTTTTTTCTCAGCCTGAAGCAAAAGTGGAAGCAGATAGAAACTAATACTTTATAATTTTATACTTTGGAAAGCATGCCTAAGTTAGAGGAAAAGGAGTTTCCTCGGGCTTTTGTAACTGATCTCACATATGCTAGTGGTTGGAAGCACGAAAACATACATCACGCTGCTGCTTGAGTCTAGAGGTGATATCAAACAACAACAGCAAAAAATCCTGAGTTGCCAAATATGTGTTTTGGCTTTCTGATTTTATTTAGTTGTCAAGAAACCGCAAGAATCCGAGAGTGGATAACATTAAGGATAACAGCTCTTGACAGCAAATACTTGTCTGTCTTCAAATTGTTTTCCTCTTGCTGACAGCTTTCCAATCTTCTCCAGAATTAGCTTGAATTGGTTTTCTTTCCTTACAGTTCCAGTTTTCTTCAGGCTTGTGGTTAGCTGAAAGATGGTATTGTCTATGGTAAACAACATTAATGACTAACACTGAAAAAGTTGACACTACAGCCTACAGTACTATGGCACGGTCCAGCAGTATGTGGCAATTGATTGACTTGACCCCACTGTTCAGCCCATGAGAGGAATTGAGCAGGTGAGGGCGATACTTCCAATGGCCGTGGTACCCTGGTGGGGTACCCTATGGGACCTCCATAGCTTGAGCATCAGCCCTGCTATTTGTTCTGTGTGGCTGGGCATTGGGGCATGAGGGCTGGGAGCTCTGCCTTACAATGCCTTACCCAAATAAAAACCTTAAGAGGAGGGTTCATCAATTCCCAGGTTGGTCTCCAATTTCCGCCACACTCTCCACAGGCTTAGGAAACAAGGGAGGTATTTGCCTCCACCAGAAGAGCAGTATACCTGAAAGGGCCAGACTTCAGGGACACAAGCATCTGACCTGCTAGGAAAATGCAGCTAGAAAGACACTTTTCAGAATTACAACTGATGTAGAAATTAGACATTTATTTAGAAAGTCAGGACAATACGTATTTGAGGTAAAATGGGAAAAAATCCATAGTAAATAGACTTATTAAAATTCATGCATAAAGGAAACTGCAAAAAATCAAATAGATGATGTACTAGTGGTAAAGCAGCAATGTGAAAACATAAAAGCAGAATACAGCATGAAAGATAGACAGCTGCATCAAATATTCAGTAACAAAAGGGTGAAGCTGTAGGACCACATTATCAAGAAAACCTTGAAAGGGAAAATGAAACACTTTACTGCAGCTGGGGAACCTAGTTATTAACATTTGCAGGACACTTTAAATAAATTCAGATCACTGGAAATAACCATCAAGCTCATTGATAACCTTGCTCATAATCAGCCTTCTAAAATAGCAGTAAAAATCCTAAATACAAGGTAAGTGTCCACAAAAGGGCACTTTATTCAAATTGTGATATAGACTCTCTTGTAGTCTTAACAAGCATCAAATATGCCCCCTGCATTTTAGAAGGGAACATAAGAAAACATTCAATAATCTAGAAATAAGAGTAGAAAAGCAACCTCCTTCTACACGTTTTCTAAAAATAAAAGGCTAAAACTGTTGGCAATTCAATTCTGTTGATTATCATGAAAACTTTATTACATTATATCAAAGATATAAAGGTTAATTTATCCCAAGTTAAATGAAGGTAGTATGACTAGATAAAGCTTCTTGGGTTTTTTTGGTGGTTTGTTTGGGTTGTTTATTTTATTTTTTTTTAATGTGGTAGGCAAGATAAGGAGTAGCTGTGAAAACTGGAAGCTTTGAAATAGTTTTTATTTAAAGCAGTGTATTATTTTCTGTGACAAAACAAGCACATTAATAATGATTCAATCTTATTTTGTAAAGGGAGTCTCTGTGATGCAGAATTCCAGCTATGAATCTTACTTGGTATTGCTCGGCCTTTTATTTTGAAGCTTCTGGTTTCTTATTAAAGAAAATGTAAATTGCTCTGAAAATGTTCTCTGTGTACAGGAACAGGCAAATCTCCCAGGGAACAACCTACATCTCTCAGGCTGTGACCAATCATTTGGCTGTTGAAATTAAAAGATACTACAAGGTCTCAACTTCTAAGAAAATGACAAGCTCAACTTCAGAAATACAAATTGCCAAATACTTGGGTTCCTCCATGGAGGAAAAGAAATTCTTTCCTACTTTTTATATTTTCTTCATACCCCAAAGGATCTCTGGCTTTTCTAGATGCATTGTATGCAGTGCCCTGAGGGCGCTTCTATTTGTATTATTGTAGGTGGCTTTGAGAGCACAAAGGGAAGCTGAGCAGTTCTATCCTGGGTGAACTGTGAATGAGACGCCCTGTAATACAAACGGAGGCACCCTGAGGGCACCACTGAATTTGTGTGTGTGTGTCTATGTATCTCTGTGTGTGCACGCTTTAAAACATAACCAGGGCAGAACTCTTTCAGATGAACTGATCTCTAAAGGTTGAAGTCTTGAAAGGACTTTTCTTTTTTTTTTTTTTTTTTTTTGCACACGCCTTGGCTTGCTTTCAGCATTATCAGTTTCTCTGATAACAAAACTACCTTTGTTTTTTTAATGTATTCAAGGCCTTATGGTTTGAAAATTTTCCCTTAGTGACTGATTGTCAAACTTGTCATAAAATGCAACCTTAAGAAAAGTGATTACATTTAAATGAATTAAAAAATAGCTCTTCCATTAAAATTCAGAGGTGTCTCTAGAATACTTGAAAGGAAGCACCTATATTTTATCTTAACTATTTCCTTTCGTTTCAAGGGTAAGAACCAACATTTACATTGGGATTGTTTGATATTATCAGTGTAGACTCAACTTTTCTCAGCTTTAGACCAGCTGAAGAATTTTCTGCCCTCATTGTAGGTATTAGTTAAATTACATTTGTTCTACCCAAACAAATAGAAAAAAACAAAATAAAAATTCCCATACTGCTATAAAGAGTTATAATTTTTTTGTTTAAAAGAAGACTAACTTATCGTATACATTACCAGAGTGTTTAAAGAAAATCCAACTTAAAAATTAAAGTGGTTTTAATGTTCTTTGTAATACCACAAAATAGCAGGATAAAAAAAAAAAAAAAAGGTGGATCTGATCTTGCAAATATCTGCACTAATAGGAGCCTGACTCCTACAAATAATTCAATATCAGTGGAAATCATTCCCTGTAGCATACGCAGCATTGGACCCCAGGTGGTATTCTTCCCATCTTTGATCTAGTCCATGAACATGGACTTCCACTTTATTTCAAGCATGAGTGGATGCTTCTTATCTGTCAGTAAAGACAAACAGAAATACATACATGAAACACTTTGTACCCTCAGGCTGCAAAAGGCCATGGAAGGCACAGCTGTTATTGATAGTGGTTGATGGCGGCATGCTGTTTATAAGGTACCTCAAAATGCTAAAAGTCATTTAAGAATGAAGCAGTTTTAGGACTATGCAAGTAACAACCTCCTTTCTAAATGTATTTAAATCATACAGCACAACTGCTAGTAAGAGAATCTGAATGAAAAACTTTATGCCAAACTTGGGATCAACCACCATGAATGCAACTCAATTACTTCTAGGTGAAAAAGCAAGATATGAATGTGGATTCTTACAAAATAACTGACTGCTCCTATAAGAATGCTGAAGAGTTTCTAGGACACCAGAATAATGACAACAAAAGTAGAAAGCTCATCCTTTGCTTTGTGGTTTTATATTAACAAATTCGTAAACAGCATGAGAAGTTTAGTCAATATCTCTGATTTTAACTTTCATTCATTCAAAATGGTGCCATTTGCATTCAGTTATAATGTGCAGAGATTAGCAACAAAACAGGCATTAATTCTTCCTTTCATTTTTCTGATTCTTTGTTGAAGTGCTGCATTTTTCAATTTTCAAAGAGTTTGACATGTTGATTATACATCCATTAACATGGATGGACTTCAGTGGCATAGGACAATCACTGTGCAATACAGCTTACAGTCAGCTTTGACAGCCAGACATGCTTAATTATTATTTTTCCTCATAAGAAAATCTTCCTAAAAGGGTATAGAAGTTTATTCGCAAACCCTAAGGTATTGTGGTTTTTTGTGGTTGGGTTTGTTTGTTTGTTTTAAACTACTGGATTTTTCTTTTAAGACAAAAGATCAGTTACCTTCAATTCTGTTATAGTATGGAATAATAGCACTTCATTTCATTTTATCTGATAATAAACACACTCAAAAGCAACATTCAGCATATTTTCAAGCCGTTTATTTAAATTTATTTAAATTTAATTTATTTAAAACAGCTTGAATATGCTTTTTTAAATATATAGGTTTTGCTCATCTGGGTTGAAATTCATTCTGTGCAGACTACTCATTTGTATCTCTCCTAAAATTTAAACTAAGCTTCTTCCGCTCCCCTTAAGGAATGTAATTACTATCCTTCATTTCTAGTAGTTCCCATGATGTGCCTGTCTTCCAAATAGAGAATAATGCATTATCTGTGCCCCAAGGAATTTATATTAGAAGATAAACCATATTATTGTCTGTAAAATGAATTATTTTAAATAAAAAAGATGCTAGGATGCAATTACTATGTTCAAGAGGACACATTTAGTTCTGTTTAAATTGATGTTGAAAAATGCTGCATGCTTAATGGCACAATTCAGCTAATAATATGCTACAACAGGAACTATATTCATAAAGTCAAATGTAATTTGCATACAGATAAAATATCTATTTAATCTACTGTCCATATTCTAAAATAGAAATTATAGATTGATATTGGCTTCCAGTGTGACACAACTGTGGATAAAGACTTAAACCTTTCCTTGATACTCACTAATCACATGTTAAAAATCTTTGCTGTATTTTTTTATTTCTAAAACTCAAATATGCTAGAGATTTTTTCAAAACACCAATGCTATCACATGTGACTGGAAAAAAAGACAAAAACAAAGAACAAAGACCCTCCCCCCTCAAAAAACCAAAACAAAACAAGCCCCAACCCAAAGCAAAACATCTATTCAGGGTCCTTTTACAATATTTTTAAAACCTCAACTATAACAATTTAAGAACATAACTGCAATAACTACATACCATTTCTGCATTATAATAGAATAAAAATAGCAGATAATGTAGTATATTAGCATAGACCCATATAGATCTGTGCAATCTTTGGAATAAGATGATAAAGCTTTTAATTATTTAAGCTTGCTGCTCTATTTCATAATAAATTCATTCTACACATCTATTTAGTGCTCCTGGCTGCCTGTATTTATTTGATAAAGCAATACATTCTTCCATTTTCCTCCTAACCCTCTTCCTCTCTTTTTACATAATGGTTAGGAGGAAAGGTATATAAATGGATCTCCATGCTCACTGACCACAGGTGAAGAAAATGTGCATTTAGATAGCAAGTTGGAAGACACAAGTAAGACATCAGGAGAAAAGAATGCAAAATGCTAAAAAGTTTTCTAGGAGATGGTTGAAGACTCCATCACTAGCAAGTGTTACGAACAACTTAATCAATTATATCAAGCAGGTATTAGTTGTATCTGATTCCATTCTGAGGCAGATGGATGGACTGGATGATCGCTGGAAGCTATTCACAGACCTATTCCTTGCCATTTTTCACGAATATAAGTTTTAGTATAGATTTTACCTTCTTAATTACAGCAAGATATGGTTTCAAATGAATATGGCAATGAAGATATTACACGTAAGACTAAATCCCATTTAAAATATAGTCTTCTATAACAACAGAATGTGCGTATTTTGTAGCAATATGAAACCTCACAGATCTTATTTGCAATTTTTTTTTTGTTTTGTTTAGACTGCCTTATGTGTCATAGCTAGAAATCCTTGATCATTCATGCAAAACTTGAAATTCTTCATTTTCAGGAAGCATTGATGTGCTGTTTTTCTCATATACTAGAAAAATGTTAAATGAATTGACCTGTACAGGTTTCATTTGAGTGGACCTATGACAGCTACAATTGCAGAACAGTTTCAAGCCTGACAACACATCTGTATATTTTCAAATGTTGTAGTCTAAGGAGCATCAGCATTTTGTTTGCTTGCTTTCAGGTTCCGATTAACCATTTACCTCTTTCTTCCACAGTTACTTTAACACATTTCAACCAGAATTAGCAGAACAGTCTTCACAATAAAATGTGCAGATTTATTCTGTCGCCCTGACTTGAATTCTTTTGTATTAGAATGAAAGATGCTTTTAAATTGATGTGTATGTCTTTCCTATTATGCATAAAACAATATCACATTTCAGGATAATTTCTGTGTATTTTCTATGCCTTCATATTCCAAATTTATAATAGGGGCATACTCCTTCCAGAAACTGCTGCTAATGCTGAATGGGTGGGAAACAACATGACAGCATCAAGCATGGCTAATTCAAAACTTCAGGCCTCCTCTTATGGGAGTAAAAGACAGGTTTTGGCCCCGCATACTTTGAGTGACAACAATTCAATTTTGCCTATACTACTGGAAAGCCTTTAGCTGCTTCTAAGGCAGCATAAAATATTTTTCAAAAAAAGATATAACCCAGTAAAAGACAGCAAACATGCTCTCTAGATAGGAAACTGAAGCAGAATACCAATTTTTTCTTTGGACGAGATGAAGACAGACATTTGCCAAGCTCCGAGGCATGTGTTACGTGACAACCAACTCCTTAGATCACAGCAAAAGCTTATTTAGGCTTCTATTTGACCTATTTGACCAGTGCAGGGTTTAAAAGCAGTTGAAATAAAATTGCAGTCAGCCATTTAATCTATGTTCCAATTTAATCCATCTTCCCAGTTTCAGAGTCAGTGGGGCTTATGATCTGTTATCAGAACTGCAAAGTCATACAAGTAGACTGTCTCTCACATTTCTTTATAAAAAATTAGTTAATGCTAAAACCCAGTTTTTCCAAGTCTTAAAGAAAACTTCCCAAGCACAAACGTAATCTATATATTCATGTACATATGTATATAAATGTGTGCATATGCACGTAGAAACTACTGGTTCTTCATATTCATTTTTCTATATAAAGATTAATATACATTCTCTTCAAAGATTTAGCAGGATCTAATGTCTTTTGAGCAGACATGAGTCCAATATCTTCATTTTTATAAAGTGGAAGTATTTTATGGACACTTACAGTACGGTCATTTGACACACTTTGAACAGGTAACGAAGTTGAGAACTATTTAAGCATAGATATTTTAGCCTTATTTCTGGGATTAATTAGTTATCTTTCAGAATTTGATACAGAATCTTTGAATATTGTTGGACAAGAATTTCTTCCAACAATCTTTGGACAAGGTAAACAGTCTTCAAGAAGGGATTAAGTCCAAGGATTCTCTGCAAGAGTGACTTAATTAAAAAGGCTTAAGAGAAGAAATGCTTTAATACAGGAAATGAGAACCATTTGACCCCTAAAGGTTGACTGAAAGTTATCACTTCTTTGAAGATGAGCGATCAATAAAAACTCAAAGGAGGAATTATCTTTAAAGATGTTTCAGGAGTTGCTACTGATAGAAAATAAGGAAAATAACTCATGTTGTACGAGCTTCAGGTGCCACCCAAAGCATCCCACAGAAGTGGGATGACTCCACCCAGGTGCCAGGCTGTGCCCTACTCTTATGCCAGCCTCGGATGGCAGCACCTGTGGGAGGTGCGCCCAGGTAGAGGAACTCCTCTGCTTAGTGACAGAGCTCCAGGAGGAGGTGAGTAGGTTGAGGAGTATCAGGGAGAGCGAGAGAGAGAGACTACTGGAATCATACCCTACCTTCCCTGAGACAGACCTAAAAAGCAGACATTGGGCAGAAATGTGAGAGGCAGTCTACTTGTCCAAACAGGACGCATGATACACAGGATTCCCTATCCTCTCTCTGCCTGGCTGAACACAGTGATTTAAGGGATGGGGGCAATGGCGACAAGCTCCTGCCTGCCACAGCAGGCCCATCACCTCTGTGACTACCCCTCCTTCCCAGGTGCCCTTGCATAATAGGTATGAGGCTCTTCAAGTGGAACCGAACAATAACGAGGACAATGGTTCATCTAGCTTGGAGGTGTCGCCAAGGTTAAGTCAGCCTGTGCCCTGTGTCAAAACCGCTTCTATCATGCTGCTATTGATCCTGAATTTATAGTTCACTGATTGCCAGTTGATTACAAGTCATTAATAAATTCATAAACCACTTTGATTCTGATTTTGGTTTGAACTATTTGAACTGCATGTTTTTTCTCTGCAGTCGGGGCTGCTACCCAGTCAGTTGATACCACGCCACCTGTTCTGAAGTCCTTGCTCAGTACCTCAAGCACTTTGTCCAGCTACTTAGGGGTGTTTTCTTCAGGGCAGAAGTTGTATTAAGTCAGCCAAACACTTATGTAACACATGTAACACTACTAAAAATTTGCATTTTATTACACAACAGAATAGTCATGTCATAGACACTATTTATTTACTAGAACCTGGAGAGAACATCGAGTTCTCTTGAGTGGACACCATTTTATCAAATCTCAGATGCAGATACAACCTCAAAAATTACAGTGCTGCCAGTTTAACTTTTCTTCCAATTTTGTTTTTCCTGCCTATAACCTTCAAACAATAGTTTTCATTAAAAATACGTTTACTTGTATCAAAAACATTTTCAAAGCTATTGCTTTGGAAAAGGGCCTCTTCCTCCGGTCATTTAACATTAAAGTAAAATGCAGTAGAATAAAAAGCTCATCATATATTTGGTAAAGTAAGAGTTCTTTTACTTCTCATGTTTAAATTAGAGAATTGAAAGTTGTATACATTTCTATTCATAGACCAAAACCCAATATTACAAAACTAGAAATACTTGAAAGGAGAACTTTATGGTTACCAGAAATGGGACAACCTGTAAAATGCAGAAGCAGCTCTGGATGTTTCTACCCAGTCATGGGCAGCATCAAGTCACCTTATAAAACAGGAGCTCTCTATATTATAACAGCATTTAATACAGACTTTTCATAGTAAAAGAATTTAAGCTTGTCCTTTTCCTCACTTTCATGTATGTTATAAACGTTATTTCTTAGAATTAGATATTGGTCCTAGCATTTTTTAGAATTTTGTTTTGTTTTGTTTTACTGGCAGATAAAAAAGGAATAATTTCAATCAACTGTAAGTAAAGACAAAATTATTGTTCTTACCAAAACAAATGAAAAAGTCAGTCACGTGGGGACAAACAATAGCGGGTGTTTCATTTAGAGGAACTTGTCGCTAATGGTGGAAGACCTGAGCTAGATTTGCAGTATAATATACACACTGGATAGAAAAGTCCCCTTGTGAAACAAGTGGGATCAAATTTCTTCCATCCCATTTCAGTTCTTCAGTGTCTTGGCTATTAGGTAGAACATCTACAGCACAACTCCCATCACTTCTAACAGATACATTAACTTAAACATGTGTTTCTTTGATGGTTGTGATATGTCTAAAGAAAGACTGAGCTTCCATGCTTTTTCCCTCAAAACAGAGATTTCTAAAAGTATGTCTTTTGAACTTTGACAAAAATACTGTCACATCCCCTTGCTGAAACTAGATTTTCATTCATCAATTAAGCATCCATCTACATAAGGTTTGTCAAACTAAATACCAACATTATAAAAAAAATTTAAAGTTCTTTGCATTTAGGACTTTCAGTCTGATAAGTATAGGGCTGTCACAAACCAGTTCATGAGATTTCACCCTAATTTCCTTTAGGAGAAGTTAGCAAGGTTAATTTAGCACATGATCCACTCCATTGACAGAAAGGTGTAACCTTTTCTACCAACACAGCTGCACCTGAAGAGGATCACTGCTCAAAGCCTAAACAAAAAAGTTGAACATCTGATCACAGAGATATTTAGATTTTCCAAATAAAGGCTTCCATACTTCTACTAGGTATCTATTTGGACTACAATAACTTTTGGAACGACATGAAATACAGTTAATAATCTTTTATTTAAAGGAAAGTTTATATTAAAAGCCTTAAATTAAAAAAAAAAAAACAAAGAAGAGATAAAATCTTTCTTTTCCCACCCCCAAAAATGTAGCTATATTTTATGTAAAAAATATTGAACATGTGGAGGAGGAAAAGAAAAAAATAAAGGAAGAAAGAGAGAGAGAAGGACCTGGAAGTAGAAACTCTCTCTATAGATAATTTTCTCTCCTGTCTGGGAAAAAGTATTTGCTCCAAGCAGCACTGTAGAAATTTATTGTTTGTTTCTCTTGGAAAGCTAACATTTCAAGAGAATTGCACTCTGGATTGGACTAACAGAGAGCAGGCTGTGAAAAGAAAATTATTAATTGAAAAGGTTATTCCTAGCTAGACTGAGAATACACACACAACCTCTCTGCCAGCTTTTTTCTGCAGCAAAGAAGGACTACGTTCAACTATACAGTTGACTGCTCCTAGAACTGATCAAACAAATTTTAGTCCCCACTCTAAATACTGGGAGTGGGGGAGGAGGAGACTTAAATGTTTCTTACATACCCTAAACTGCACAATTTTTCTCACAGAACTACCAAGTTTAGATTGAAAACAAAGGGAAAAAAAAAGAAAAAGAAAAAAGAATCACAAAATCATCAGCGTGCATACATCCTATTTTGGCAGCAGCTTGTGAAGTAATCCTTTATCTCTGATTATATGATTTTTCCAGAGATGTCTTTCCCATGTTGACTTCCCCTCCTTGTACATCACACAAGGTGTCAAGGTAGACCTCCACTACTAGTTTATTGTCCAGCCCTAGTCACCCTTAACACACTGCTTCTCTTCTAGTCCTAAGGCACCATCGTCTAAATCAGATGGAATTATTTTGGGTGTATTTTAATGTCAGAGAATAAAAATAAAATTACGAGGAAGAGAGGAGGAAAGTCATCAGCTTTATAACCTACTCTCCTCTGCTCACTGCAACCCCATTAGCCACAATGTCCTCTTAAATGATAGAAATGATAGAACAGCCCAGGTCGGAAGATCGTCTGGTCCAACCTTTCATGGACAAGAGAGCCTTGATGAAATTATCTATCACCCTGACCAGCTGTGTCTTGAACATCTCCAGCACCTCCCCCATCCCTGGGGAGGCTGAAGAGCATGAAAGTCTTCATGCTTTTCACTTCCATTACCCAGGGGAATACAATAGAGATTGCAGTTATAATTCTATCCTTACTCAGGATACATTAAATATACATTAAATATACTACTGTTGTCCAAAGAAGTGCATAGTAACAATAGTATTTTATCACATCAGGGATAAAGTCTTAAATTAAGCAAAGTAAATTATACAAAGGAGTCATTGTGTTTCTTGTTCTAATTTATCAATAGATGTAGACAAACAGCTCCTTTTCCTCTAGAGATGACTACACAGAGAGGTTATAATGTGTAATAGTAATATTAAGGTAATCAGATCAGCTGACTGCAAATAACCAGCAGTCATCCAGAAAATTAACATCTGTCTATTACTTCTAAAAGTAAAATTGGTTCTACTATTTTCTATCTATGTGAACACAGATGATTTGCTTCACCTGTTTTTACCTTAGTCTTCTCCACTATGAAAACTAAGAGAGAGATAATTTACTTCCTCTGTGAAGAACCAGGATACCTGAATAGGGCTGTTCTCCCTTAACTGATAAGTAGTTTTAGTGATTTTAGTATATTTGGTGATCTTTTCCAGAAGAGAAATATGTTAATATAGGTTTCTTGGGGGAAAAACATTAAAAAAAGTGTCAAGTAAAATAATTCGAAGTCCAAAATCAAACATATGATAAGAAAAATCTGAGATTTGAAATTTAATTTACATTTTTGGAGCTACTTGGTGGCAGTGAGGTGCATGTCCTTCAATCAACAACACAGTATCACTTGTTGGGGGGAAAACCCTCACTTCTATTAAAGTACTTATATGACCTTAAAAAACAAAAAACACCCAACCCCCCCCCCCCCCCCCCAACCCAGAAATACTTCAAGAGTATCTTTGCCTGATTGCCTTAACTTGCTTCCTTTTGGGAGAATCAAGATTTCTGTCATCCTTTCTACAGAAAAATAGGAACTTTCTCAATGGGACCATTTGTGGGTCTACTGCAAATAATTACTGAACTTTATTGATATAGTTTGGGTATTTTTTCAAATGAGAAAAACTATTTATTTCCATTTTCAAAGGAGAAAAAAAAACCCATTAAACTATGTGTTTCCACAAGAAATCTTATTTTTCATGCCTTTCCTGAAAGTTTGAAAATATAATAGTATGTTTTTTACTGTTAAGTGAATTGCTAGAGATAATAAAGACCCTATGGTTGAACTTCAATATTCTTTTCATTAGGCAAAAAGGAAAGAAAGGAAAATAACAAAGCACCATTCAGTAAGATTACAGCATAATGTCTGGCAGAGAAATGAACTCCAGTAAGCAATCGTCTTCAAGATGGTGAGATCCCAGCTGTTCACCCATTTGGATCAAACCGATGAGCACGTAGAAAATCACGCAACTGAGCTGCCAAACATTTCCCACTGCTCCAAGCACAGAGCCAACCGAGCTGCTGAAACCATAAGGTGATGCTCAAAATGAGCTCATTCACAATGTGCTTCTCTCCTCTTCTTGGTGTGTGTGAGAGATCATATATTTCAGCACTGAGAGACTCTGAGACACGCAGAAACAGAGATAAAGGAAAAACTAATTAAGCTCTCTGTATGCTTGCAAGCATTGCTAGTCATTGTAAACAGCAAAATATCTTGCTCACCAGCCACATTTCAAAGAATCCCAGAGGGCTACCACTATCGCCCAGGTAGAAGAAAGGAAGGAACATTGGAAGTGTGACCAGCTGCATTCCCTATTTGCAGTGGAGAGGTGGGCTGCAAGGAGGAAGGAGATGAAGGGAAACATTGCTTTAGATTTCACAGTAGAAGAACTGTTAGTTCTTCTGTTTAGTGCCGTAACCACAAGTGACACTAATAGACATAATTTTCCATAATCTTCATGTGATCTTCTCTCATTTTCTCCCCTTTAGAGCTACTTAAAACAGTTATTTTAACATCTTCTTGTAATTTCTGGATTTTTGATTGTATGCATTTCCCTCAATACGAAAAAGCTGTCACTTTACTAGACTATAGGCATCATCTTTTCATTATTTCCTAACCTTTGAACTTTTGCCTTTATGTAGATTTCAGAGGCCATCTCTGCAGCTGGTTAGAATGGTAATGAGTGAAGAAAATCACCTCGAGACAATAGCTGAAACTCATAATTTAACTCAGACAAGGCCTTATGTCTTTTGTCCTTGCCTTATTTATAGCAGTTCCTTTGCTCTAAATCTCTTTTTGTGCTTCCACTTTTCTAACACTGGGAAAGTTTAAGGGAACTGATTAATGAGGTGGTGTAAATTTTTTTTTTTTGTTGTTTAAATTGTACTTGAATGATAGGTGCATTCTGCTTATGTGCAAGAGAAAACTGACAATTATTCTACCCCGCTCACAAGGGAGACAAACAGAATCACTTAGAACTTTGCCACAGAAGGGCAGAGAATCCAGGCCATTGTAAAGGAATTTTGGATTTTACAAGGATGTATCTCCTAGTACGGTACACTTGTTAAGTACAGTATTGCTTGTGATGGAGATACATATATATATATGTACATGTAGGTACCAAAGCTGTCCTCATAGTCTAAACCAAGAAAAAAATCCCCACCCAAAAAACCAAACCAAAACAAAAAGAAAACCCCACCAAAAAACCCCATATAAAGTTATGCTCATCAATAAAAGGGAAAATAGGGGGTTTTAGGACAGTTAACCAACTTCTGCTTGGAAATTGGCTGGGCATCAGTTTACTCATGGGAGGTGGTGATTGCCTTTACATCGCTTGTTTTGATTTGTTCTGTCTTATTCCACTTATCAAACTTTTTTTCTTTTTTTGACTCCCAGGTTTTCTTGGTTTTATTCTTCCTTTCCTCTTCCCCTGTCCCACTGACGGTGGGGGGGGGGGGGAGGGGGGAGGGGAAGGAGGAGTAAGCAAGCAGCTGTGTGGTGCTTAGCTGCCCATCAGAGTTAACCCACAACAATAATTAGTGAACAGCATTTTCATTACCTTAGAAAAACCTAGTCACCTTTTGACGACAGACTTTTGGTGAGAGGAGATTCAAAGTGTTACAATTCTTTATGTCAAAAAATATATATATTTCAAAATTGAATATGAAATGCTTACTAAAAATAAACTAATTTTCACGTAGAAAAATTATTTTTTGTTATATCCTAGGATAAAATGTGCCGTTAGTAGAAATTTTGATGACCGAGTAGTAAAATGTCTAATTTGCTGACATAACACACTTCCTTCTTCCCTCTCTTTGGTTTTACTTTTGAAATTTAATCTCTATTCTTTTTTACAATGGAAAAGCACAAACATGCTTGCCCAGTTCTCTTAGGTAGAGTTGTATAATATTGCCACATATGATGTAGAAAAAATATTTTAAGTGCATAAACTTTCATGGATGAACCCTCAGCTTCCTGATTTTTTTTTTGTTCTATTTATTGCAACAAAAAATAGATTAGTAGAAACAAAGATATCAGTGAAAAACAGCTATAAATTTCTCTATGAAGTAATTTTAAATCAGGATGGAAGCATTCGATACATGTACCGAGATGACATCCTGCTCAAATTGCAAAATGAGTAGCTACTAATGAATGGAAAATAATGACAAATGAGATATTTCAAGGAAAAATTTGCTATTCCAAAACAGAGAAAACTTACATTAACTTAAGTGAAAGTTTTACTTCACTAAAGATTGCAGCATTAGTTTCTACAAACATTACTGAGAGGCTGTTGAGATGCAGTAGTGGGGAAAGTTTGAAAACTGGTTAGAGCAAATCCTACTTTCATTAGTGAAACTACCACTACTGGTAGTGAGATTGCAGGACTACGTTTTCAGTAACTGAAATTAACAGCCCTTTAAGGTTTCAGAGTTTTGATTTTTTTGTTTGTTTGTTTTAATCTAAGCAGTCCTATCTCTCAATTAAATGACAGAAAATTTTCTCTAACTCCAAAGTAAACAAGAGTTAAACATTTTCTTATATGAGTATTGGTATGGAAGAACAATGTAGAAACAAGAGATGACAGGGAAATATGTAATTAAGATGACACAATTCAAAGAATGCATAGTAGCTAAAGTATGAGAAAGCTTACTGAGAAAACTTTCTAGCCTAACATGCAGAATAAAATTTAGTACACTGGAAAAAATGGTTAGTTGAAACATTTGATAGTTATGGTTGTTGCATTCATTCTGTGAATATTTAATAATTTCCCCTCTAGTAATCTAATTTCTGCCGCTTTTCCACAAAATAAGTACTTCCCAGATTTCCTTTAAGGAGGTTTCTTATCATCTTCCATTGCCATAATGTTTTTCCCTTTCAGTATCCTGTGTATCTTAGGCTGCAACACAATTCGTTCTTTTCTATAATGGAATGCCTCACCATCAGATTTAATTCACCTGAAAGGAAACTGTCATTGCACTAAGATCATAATCCTATTTGACTTCTATGATGCATTTCCTATGATGCATTTCAGTTGGTGTTTTATTTGCATAGAGGGGAAATCTCTTTATGAACTTCCTCTCCCTCCTTCCTATATGTCAACTTTTATTCAGTAATTTATATGCATGTCCTGGTTGCAGTTTTTTTGCAAAGTAACATCCTGCAGTTACGTGAAAAATACTGTTACCACGATATTAAGGAGAATAACAACTTTAACATGAGGATTGAACCTGTTTTGATCATTGTTGTGAGGGGAAGGTAAATTTAAAATCATATGTTTGTTCTGTTTCCTATGCCCCATTAAAAGAACAGATTATTTCATTTACTAATTTTTTTTACATTTACTAATATTTATTCTCATCCAATTGGTTGAAGTACATATTATTTAGACTTATTATATGACTCCAGATGGTTCTGCTATTTATTGTGCTCTCTTTTGTCTCTCCCTTCCAATTTTACTACCAACAGCATACTGAACTCAGCTGTCCTTACAGCACAGAAACATTAAAGAAAGAGAAACTAACTTCATTTCTTGTCCAGGAACCCCATAAGACAGAGAAATATAAGGGAACAGTGGCAGCTCTCCTTGAAGCCAGACCCAAGAGAAGTTTCCTAGGATAGTGGGTTGACCTCTTATTTCAATTTTTCATCATTGCTGCACAATTTTGACAAAAGTAACTCCTCAGACAACATAAAAGTGCTCTACAGAGGACAGTCTGAGAATCACTGTCCTAGATTGCTGGCAAATGACAAATCCATGCAATTTGAGAATTCTATTTCCTTAGAGAATTTTCTGCTTTGTCTTCATTTTTCGTGGTTTTGTGTTTTTACCCCTAAACCACTTCTTTTCCCCTCTAAACCATATATGCGTGTGTGTGTGTGTGTGTGTTTTCAGTGTATTCTTACTTTGAGTTCTAGGGATCACTATTCCCCTCCCAAATAGAACCTATACAGAGCAAAATACATACCAGAAATTTTCACACACATAAACAATTTTTTATATATGGCAGAACTAAAATAAAGAACTGAGAGTTTTCTAATCCTTGTGCTTTTAAATGTAGATCAAGTTTGATGAAGACCTAACCAGAACATTAGTACTTAGGAGAACAGAATAAGTAACAATAGACAAAGGAAAACAGAGGATGACCTTTTAAATAATAAAGCATTTGGAATATGATGCCATCGAAGTGAAATGAGAAAAAAAAATTAAGTAAAATAGCCTAATTAAAACCATGTCAATAGATTTGGGAACATCAGTGTAGAAATTTCAGGTCTTTAACTCCTACCAAGAAAAAAAGAAAAAAAGAATCTGAACTCTGGGAACGCGCACCTCCCACCATGCATCCCACAGACCCCGTCAAGCACACAACCAAATTACAGTCCTACCCATCGTGCAGTGAGGCTTTCTCCTGTCCTCTAAAAAGTTTCCTTTCCTATGAAATTTTCATATGGGTAAGAGGAAGACAGAGAATGAAGTGGCATCTTGTCTTTCCTCTAAAAAAAAAAAACAAACCCCAAACCAAATCAGAAAACATTGATCAGTCACACAGTTGGGAACACACTTTTCTGAATCCTATAATTTAGAGATGGAATCATTTCAGCAAATGAAGGAGTCAGTTTTGCTTCTATCGGAGTCAATTCAAGAAAGGTCAAAAATATCAAAAGAGACTAACTGGTCTTTGCAAGTCATGCTGATTCAGGTGTTGGGACTCTTCACTCATTTGATGTGGAAGCTTATGCTTTCTGCCCTTTCACATAGAGTGTGAATCAGCATTTAGCAAACCCAGGTTGCTGCTGAACTTTGATAGGTTTCTCACAGGGATCTGTTGTGCCACCCTATAGCCCATTTATAATGTGGGCAGGCCAAGGCCAAGGTTCTCCAGATGCTTCCAGACTGGAAACTGTCACCCAGCTGAATCCTTGTACTACAGCAGTAGTCAGTTTTACAAGTCTCTAATCTATTTTTTTTTTGGGGGGGGGGGGCGGGAGGGATGATGGGGCAATGAGGAAAGGATTTTTCTTTGCGTCTTGCTGAAGCTTATCTCAGATTAAAACATTTGATTACTTTAGGTTACTGAACTTTGTTCTTCTAAGATCAGACAATATTCGAGTCTTTTGGCAATTCAGAAGACAACCGGCACCCAGGTAAGTTAATTCAGGCTTGAACAGTCAAGAAGAAACAAAAAAAGAAGTGGTAGACACTGCTTTGGAGCACAAATGTTTGGGATAGCAGAATTCAAGAGAGCAAAAATAAAAGATTCTTTTACTATGTGACATAGAAAAACCCTTAATTCCAGCCCTAGAGAGCAACATAAAAATCAGATGCTACATTTTCCAACGGAATTTTCAATTAATTCTTCAATCAGGAAAGAAGGATTTTAGCAGCTTCATCTGAGTACAGAGACATTTTGATCCAAGGGTTTTTCTCCAGGTCCATCTCTGCCAGGAGATGGCAGAGAAAGAATCAAATACCAAAGGCTTAGGGGAGAAATAGGAAATCAAGCTGCTTGATAACCACATATCCATTAAGATGTTCTAAGCACAGCAGACACAACTAACTAATAATACATTTATGGAGGGCATCCTACATTGTTTAAAAGCCAGGCATTTTTAGATGGGAAATGTAAAATTGTTTATACAGTTTTGTCCTCATCTTTATAGTTCTCTTTTTTTACCTCGCACAGAAAAACATTACATGGGTAGAAAAGAATGCACACATGTAGTCAGTGCATTATGCCAACCCATCGCTCCTCTGTGCGCTTTTTAAACATGCTAGACAAATATAATTATTTATCTGCTATATAGATTGCTCTGTGTTAGGCTGTATCCAAAGGAAAACACAGTTCCTTATGCAAAGCACCACTGAATCTAATGGGGCTACAGGAAATCAAGCGGTGCTGTGATACTCAGAGTATCAATTAAACATAGCTGAATATTCTTCCCCTTCCCTTCTTCTTCTCACCCTCCTGCTTTCTTAGTCACTGGGGTTTCGGACTGAGGTGAATAGGACTCTCTCATCCTAGTGCAGTTATCTCCTTTAGCAACGCACACGTTTCCACGTAAGCCCTCTGCAGTTCTGTAATGTAATCGCTCAGATATCCTGTCCCAACGTTTTGGCAGAAGTTGTTCACTCCGTTCAGTTAACTGCCCAAATTCCTCTGCCCTCTCACCCTTCACCCCCATGGTTACTTTCTGAGCTGAGGTAAGTTGTCTGCCACACTCCTAACCTTCAAAGCACTTAGATTTAGTAGTCTTTTTCTACTTGCGATGCTTTGAGAAGGAAGCACTTTAATGTATTTTTTGGCTTCTGTGATTCCAGAATTCTCTTTATGATAATGAAATAAACCCTATTTCCCCATCATTTGTTAAGGGCATTTTGGGAAATCTGAAGCCTGAAGTTACATTAAATAACAGTTTCTGGATGAGTCCTAATGCTGAATAGAAGAAAAGGGTCTTAGTTCAAATTTCACATCCATACAGTTTCTTATTGATACATATTGCATGACTACCAGTATTCATATTATAACAACCCAAGTATTTCATGTAATTATTATGTAATCAAGTGGAATCCTACAAAGGCCTTCTGAATAACTACTATAAGTCTTTCTGATATCCTGTGCAATTTTTCAACAAATATTTGTAAGCTTTCCTCTACAAGTGAATTTAGTCATGGACATGTGTGACTGCTGCAAAAATTTCTGATTTACTTAACGTTTAGCCTTCTGTCTTTTTAAAACTTCAAATCTTCCATACAAATGTAACCAGATTTAAAGTAACATATTGCATATAGTGTAATTTCTGATTATGTGAACCTGTTTCTCCCCCCCTTTTGTGGTCAGTTTCTGTAGTTAGAAAGAGCTTTACTTATTTTTAAAAGTTTGTCCTGAAGAGTCATTTCAGGAAGTAGCAACATTGTCCAGATTCTTTCAAAAATATTATTATTATTGCCCACATTTATAATTGGACTGAAATATGTTTTGAAGTCATTACAGGATAGAAAATCCACTTGGCTGTTCTTGTCCTTATCAGCATTTATTTTCTTAGACACTGTGCAGTTTTAAAGTTATTTGAAAGAGACTGATCTGTTCGCATAAGAAAACAGAATTTCATACAGAGCTTCAGAAAGTAGTGAGGGAGGGTTGCCTAGCTATACCTATTGCCTCCTAATGTCTTAATGATGCAATACAGAAAGATAAAGGATATTTTTAAACAGAGGTATTTTGGGTGTCATACATGTGATTTATGGTGAATTTTATGATCTAATTTGTTTATCAGCATTGTAACTATTAACACACTACAACAGTTGCAGGCAAGACTACTCACAAAATTTAATTAAAATATATGTAGAGTCCAGTAGTCCTTACAAGCTCTAGCTCGAATATCATTCTGTACACGTGCTATGAGACGGTACAGGAAGAAGAGCATTACCAGAAAGTCAGGTACCTTTTCTCTGTAAGAGACTTTCCCTCCTAATCACACATTCATTGAATTTAATATGGAAATGCCTTTGATTTGGGTATCAATATTTATCACTAAAAGCTATCCTTCCTTTCATTTATTAGTCAGTCAGATTGTATAAGGACTTGAATTTGGCCTTGAAGCCAACATACCAGCCCAAATTTTGACAACTCCACCTGAAGTTGCACATGCAGCCCATCAATGTTTACACAATGAGCTCAGAGATATGCAAGTTATTTAAGAAAATCAGGGGGAAGAAAGGCAAAACCAAAAAAAACCAATAGCAAAACCAAAACCTACACCAAGAAAACCAAAACAAAACTGTTCAGTTTCATTTTTTTCTTTTCAAACCTACATCAGACTGAATAGTTTAGGATTAAATAGCTACAGCATAGTATCTGAGTGGAAATTCACACAGGGCCTGTAGAATTGCTGACAGTGTCTCTGTAGAACTGCTGACACTAAATAAATAAATAATCCTGAAACTCAAACCTTGTTATATTTCTCTTTGGATTTGTGTTTGTTTTATTTGGAAGTCTAAGTAGGGGCTATTGTTGTCTTAAGTTTTGGAACTTTGAAAGAAAAATATACACACAGTAATCACCAATATGAAGAGAAAAAAAAAATCAGTTTGTCTTTATGCTGCTACTCTTCCAAATATCTCTTCTCAAGATCTATTTTTGTCATGATAGTTAAGGTGAACGAGCTGCACAGTCATAGCGACTGGAATATTAATAGGTGACATGGAACCAGTTGTTTACTCACAAAGTTATGAAATTACATCTTTTCTAGTTCTCCCTCCCAATTCCATTTTATTTATTTTCTACCCTAATTGTTTTCAGACAAGACCACAACACAATCCTGTTTCAGAATCTTATGGTTAGCAGTAGAATCCAAGTCTAACTTAAAACCAAAACTATACAGACCAAAATTACACTGATCACCTCGAAGTTAAAAGCAGCATTGCTTCATCTTCAAGCCTATTGTCCTAATGTTATGTCTTAATCAAAAGCATGGTTACAATAACAACAGAAACTGCAAAAAGCAGAAAAAGATGATAGTTAAGAATGCAGGAAATGGCTTTTTTAAAATAAAAAAAAACCAACAAACTCTACCCGGAACAATAAAAAGGTGCAAGGTGAAAACGTAAGAGCAGATAATCGTAGAGCAAAAGGCACAGCTAACATTATGCATAATATTTGCTTACAGGGAAAATATTTCACTGTGACCAAAACAGCTAAAAGTGTCTACATCAGTGTCAAAGCTTCTTTAATCTTATTCCAAAACAGTTTTGAAAAAAAAAAAAAAATGTCACCTTTAAGAAAGGAATGCTTGAACTCTGTTGAGGTCAGATTTTCTCCCTTGGCATACTCAAAAACCATGATATTCTGAACTGTCAGTCTGGATGGGAACAGATAAAACAGAGTGCTTGAAGCAGAGTAGCAGTTCAGCATGATACTAATTAAAGTATCGATTAACCTCTTGCTTTGCATTTTGGTAGGTTAAAATTAAAAATGTATCATCTAGTTTCTGATATCTTTATTAGAATAATATTTGGTAATAACAGGACTCCAAAGCATATTTATATATCTAAACTTTATTTCCTCCTCTTGATTGGTAATGATTAAAAATAACACAGATTTATAGCTTTTGTTGGAAGACATTATTTTCAGTGACATCTAGAAATATACGTCTTTGTGCTTTTAAAAAAGTCTTAGACCTTTCAAGAAGTAATTTTACTACAAAATATCACCCTCAGGCTCTTTGTAGGACAGTACGACCATTAATAATGCTTTGTTATTGCATATGATATGATTTACGCTCAACTCTAATGACTTACAATCCTTTTTTTTTTTTTTTTGGCAGTATGAGCAAATTAGCTCTGTTTTCCTGGCACAATTATTTGCAAGTCCTTCATTTTCATTCTGCTGAAAATTGAAGGACAAATCAGTGATAACAGAATCAAGCACTTGGGTAGTCAGCTAAGATTGTTGTCTAGAAGCAATTTATCATGTAAATGGTGTCTGCTTTGTTTTATGGAAATCTGAAAACAGCTTTCTGCATGATTGAAGCCTTTGTCAATGAAAACCCCTTCAAAATGTGACAAGTGTTTCTTATCTCTGGGAGATGCTGAAAGGACTTAAGTGATAAAAACTATATATACACTTACTATTTTTATCCAAGACATACACATATATAGCATTCTGAGGATTTAGCAGCCCTGCCAGAAATATAAGATTTTCTCTATATTGAATCAATTCTGTTTTAGGGGGAAATCAATTCCATTCCAGAGAATTCAAAAAAGATTCTTTGTTTTACCCTATCTATAAATATTAATTATCATTATCATAAATAAACAAAACACAGTACGAAGTGGTTTCCCAGAGAAAAATGAAATGTATTACAGATGATTTCCAAGCCTTTTTGGAACGTGAACTGTATGCTTCTTAATTGTCACATTTGTCACACACCTATGTATGTCAAAGAAGTCACTTGCAGGATCTCGTTATCTCACAGACCTCCTCCTTCCCGCTCTGCCAATCTGCAGTCATTTTCTGGTGCATGTCATGGCTACATTTCAGCTCCCACGGGTGAATTATGTTATATATTCCACTGTGAGTGAACGATATCAAGATGGGACTTTACATCCCTAATAACCCAGACTTATGCTTTTTTAAATGAAATTGAAAAAGTCTGCTTCACAGAGTCCCTTCAAATACATTTAGCTGATGCTTATTTAAGGAAATCTTCTTAAACCATCTGGGATAAAAAACAAGTTACCCATAAGCTGAGTATGAGAGTAACACGAAAAACAGTTTCTAAGAACAGTGGCATCCGACACAAACCTAAATTCAGCAAGCTATACTCTGGAATTAACAGGAATTTCCCACCTTCTACAATACAGATGATGCAAAGCATTCATTTACAACAGAGGCCATAGTATTTTAAAACATGAGTGAGTTCCACCAGCAAATGAAATACAGCTTTAACTATCCCATTCACATTCTCTTTGCTTGAAGAATCAAAGAACCACAAAAAGACCTATTTCTTATTTTGCATGTATTTGCTTAACCTATGCAAAATCATTAATATTATCCAACTGATGATAGAACATAAATGTCAAGATAAGTCTGAAATCGTCCTTTTTTACTCAGCTTTCCTGAATCTTTTAATTGCCTAAGAAGATTTTGGCATTCAAGGAAGTTTTTGTTTTAGAATGTGTACTGTGTGTACACACACAGAGATATAAATACCTGTCATTGTCTACTTCCTAATCTACTCCCTTGAAACAATGTAATTTCTCTCCAACAGCTTTTTTTTTTTGGCAGTGAGGGGTAGGGGGTCGTCATTGTTTTTTTTTGAACCACCAAACCCCAAAAATTTTTATAGCAGCAAGGAAAATACCCATTATGTCCCTTCGTCTGAGATCTCAGAAACAGGAACCATCTTACCCAGCCACAGACATTGGCAGCATAAACCCCTCCCTCTCAGCAAGGTCTCCAGACAGCCGTAAGTTACCCATGTCAATGGCATAAAAGGGATGTTGCTTTTTTTCCCTCTGAGGAAGAAGTCAGAGTGAGTTCAGCTGTTCCTACCTACCCATTTCTAAAAAGTGAGATGAAACTTATCCCAAGCCCCAGGAAACTTTTCTTCTTAGAAACAATGACATACAATATTCTGATAACATCTTTCAATTATTGACCTTTCTAAATTTGCAATAGGAGAATGACAACCTTAAAACTATTTGCACAGAAAAGTCATTTTCAGTTTCTTCATCAGCAGTATGCAAAAGGCCAGTAAACCAGATTGCTTTCACCTGGAAGATGTTGGAGACAATTCTTCTGGTACTGGTATCTATTTCAGCATAGAGGGAGTACATGAAACAGAGAAGAAAAAACTCTGAACTACTACTTTAATAAAATCATTGCAAAATTCTTCCTTTGGCACTGGTAAAATCCAAAGTACTTCAGAAATCTGTGTTGCCCCACCAGATAAAATGTTTTCTTGGGTGGGGAAGATTTCTGTGTTGTAATCACATTCACTTGAAAAAAAACCCTCCTCACACTACCTGATACATCTTGATCTGGCTAACCAAAACCCAGCTGTTTCACTTAGGATATTTAGTACCCTGAAATTCCTAGCCAGTCTCATCAGCATTGCTCATCATCTCCACCAGTTTGCAGCCACATCATCCTTTCTTTGCAGCCCGTGTATTAATGTTGGTTGATCTGAAATCTACCCAACAGGTAGAAGTATTTGTTTACTGACACACCAGAGGGAACTGACAAAGTCGAATCATGTGGTTCTTTACATATTTACATTTATAGGTTACAGATATCCTGGAACACATCTTTATGCACCGTCTTTGGGTTTTGTACTTTTAATATTGAGTACACAGAATGAGCCAAAACAACAAGTGAAACAAACAATGCTGAGAAGTTATTCCTGATTGGATATCTGCTTTCCTTTGCTTCTGAGTTCTGTCATCACACCTATGACGAAGCATGGTACAGGTAGCAGATTTTAATCATGTGAAATCACATAAGTTAAAATTAAGTTCTACAATCTTTAACACATATTCATTTTCCTTCAAACCATTTTCTAACCTCAAGCCATTTTTTTATTTGGTTGTGAAACACATAACTTTTGTACAGACTCATCTTTGCTACCTTTTTTTGTACACACTATCTCAGTGTTGGACTTCATTTTAAAATTCATTTTTTTTCCTTAGCTTCCAATATATTAAAGTTTGATAAAACCTAATGAGCTCAAAGGCAGTCAGATTAAAGTGCGCATTTTTGACACAAGCAATCTTCTTTAATAGAAGGCACTTTTATTACCAATTTTGCATTCAGTTTCTGTGCAAGAAGAGAAACTAATTTTAATTTAATGGATATAGATTTTAATGGCACCCTCTAAAGCTTTACCAAATCTCCATCAGCCTGATAAATTTGGTCAAAAGGTTCATAGCAATGAAGTCCCAGCAGAGTGAGAAAATTTGCCTGGATTACATACTAGTCAGAAAGAATACTTTTGTATATTCTTTAACGTTTCAGTAGAGATTTGGTTTCTCCCCTCAGGTTAGTATGACTAAAGAGACTGGGTGATGAGTTATGAGTTACCAGGGACAGGGTTTCTGGCTCAAATTAAAAATAATGGTGGACAAAGGCTGCTCAGGTAATTGAGTGTTTGTGCCTGCAGCTGTATTCTGTTCAACCTTCATCAGGCTGATAGTATCTCCAGATAAACCCTCTTAGTAAGCCATTTTCATAATTTGGAAACCAACTGTGCTAAGAAGAGACTGGTAGCCAACTGAAATATTTTTCATTAACCTGTATGCTCTTTTTCTGGTAAAATTTCAGGGTATGAGAGAGGAGAAAACACTTTAGAGCAATTCAGTTATAAAATATTCCTTAATAATGCTAAAGAATAACACACGCCATCAAGTAGCTGTTGGGAGACTATTACCACAGAACAACTTGTTTTTAATTTCAAAGAGAATCAGAGATAATTAAACCTTTAAGGAACAAAATATAATGGTTTTGATCAAAAATATAAACCATATTTTTTCAGTTTTTATTATTCTTCCACCTAGCTTTACCCCAAACATTAGTTATCTGATAAAAGCTCAAGGGAAAAATGAAGATTTATAGATGTAGATATATATAGCTGAAATCTTTCTGTATCAAACACTACAGCAACACTGCTTATTTGAAATGCTCTGTTGTTCTTTAATGAGCAGATAAACTCACAGAAGCTGCCTGAAGCAAATTTTAAATGAACATTAAATACTTCCACACTTTTAAGCAGTAAAAACAAAGCTTGGAAAATCTGATTTATTTAAAGAAAAAGACAAATGGGTGTTTCTATGGTCTCTTGTTTAAAAATTTAAACTAAACTAATAATAATAAAAACATCTCAGAGACCTGCAACCTGTTTTAAATGTTATTTTTCCTTTGTTTAAAATAAAAATGCCAACTCCTGCCCCCTTCAAGCACCCCCCCCCCCCCCCAATATATTCCACTATTACTAAAACAGAAAATAAAATTGGAAAAAAAAAATTTCCTATGTCTTCCCCTGATAATATTTTTGCAAGTGTGGTGGTTGAGGCAGGAAGATAAAACTTATGAACTAAAAAAGAAAATACCATTATGCCTTTTCATAATAGCATAGAGATTCCACTTGACAAATTTTGTTGGGTTGAAAATGCACAAGGAGAGAATGAGTTCAAATCATCCATGTGGAAGCTGATAACTTTGTGTATCATGTATACTGGGAGAAACAAACAAACAAAGAAATCCCTGCTTTTAGAGTTTCCTATATTTTAAACACACTAGAAACTTTTTAATACTTCATTTCAAAAACATCATAAAGTGATGCTTCTTTGAGCACAAAGGAAGATATAATCAGCTCAGTGACTTGGTTTTTAAAAGTAGAAGATGACAACATTACGACCTAGTCTAACCTCCACTGTAATGTTGATGATAAGATTTCAGCCCATAATTCCTTCATCATATACATGACTTCTGTTTTCTTTACTATAAAGCACCCCTGTCTTTCGTGCATAGATCCCAGAAAAGACACACATAAACATAAATGTATTGCAGGCTTAAAACCTGATCTCTGGGTTTCTTTCAAGGTACAAAGTAGTACTGGAAAGCTAGGGGTGACCACTTTTCCACGGCATAAAATTGCCATTTTTAGTCATGAACAGAAACATGGTGTGGTAGACGTTCAATTTTGAGTAACTATAAAGTTTATTGTTTCGTGAACTTTTTTTATGAATCTTAGAGAAAAGTTTGAATTACACTGGCAAAAATAAAATTAAACCTGCAGTATATTTCCCTCTTTCTTTAAAAGTTACGATGGCTGTAAGACATTTAAACTGCCTAGTGTAAACTTTAAGGAAATACAATTTGGGGGTAAAGGAGGAGAGACATATCATGAGTACGTAAGTGAATTAATATCAGTATCCTATTTATGTAAAGTTGTTCACACTTGTACATAATGTTTATTATTTTCTCCTGTATTTTTAAAAGATGCTAAAATCAGGATCCCAAGGTGCTTGGAATCTTATAGACATGTTGATAGGACAACTGTAGAGCCCACTGAAACTACAGAAAAGAGTCAAAGAAAATGAGGGTTAGAAATTGATGTAGATCACGTTAAAGAGCAGTAAAAAGGTGCCAAAATAGAACTCTGATATTCTAAGCCACAGTCCACTGCCCTACTCATTGAACCTGCTTAAATTTAAAACAATTAGTCTTTCTTAATTTCAAAGAATTTTTAGATGCTTAAAGCACACAGAAATATGGAGAACTGAACAGCATTAAACTTCTCTGAACACATTAAAATTAAAATATTAGGCTTTAATCTTAGTTCTATGACAATTTATGCTTTGCAGCTTTAGAATTTCATCACAGTATATTAATCAAGCCGTAAAAATACAAATTAGCTCTTTAGTACAGAAAAATGCTTTCTAAAATGATTTTAATAGTAATAAATTTCCTGTCTATGGTGTTTTAATTACATCTCTTAAATTACATGAATCTGTCTTATTCAACCTTCACGCTTGTGTTTATTCCTATTTAATTCTTAAATACAAGTCCTGCATACATAGAAATGGCATACATGGAATAACATTGCTCTTCATAGTACATGCACTGTCCTATCAGGAAGTCAGGACAATACTTTATATCTATTGTGATGAATAGGACAACATATTTATCATTATAAAGGTCATAGGTTTTGCCCAGCAATCTTTATCCCTCAGCCTGATAGATTGGCCGGTGAAGACTATAACTTTAGACAGCATTGCACTTTCTGAATGATGCTCAATACTGAGATAATAAAGTGATATGTGAACAGAGCACAGGCAGGTCTGCAAAGCAGCAGCAAGGTAAAAGGTAGCCCAGGAAAAATCCAAGCAGGCTGTGGAAACAGCAGAAGATATTCAGAAAAGGTGAGAGTATTGGAAGAGGTGCAAAAGGTAGAGAGCTGACAGTTGACACTAGTAAATAAGTCTGGGGAGATGCACAAAACAAGGCAGAGGTTTCCAAACAACACACCCACACACCGCAGATGCTGGTGAGAGTGCAGGATTAGGAGCTACAGTTGAGGGAAGTACCTACTATGAGGGCGCTAATCGCAGTCAGCGTTCAGAAAGGTTTGCTTCATGTGATGCTTGGAGAAAAAGATTTATCCAGACCCTGGGGAAAAATGTTCAGAAGAGACCTGCAATGACAGCTCTGTCACAGACTTATCCTTACCTGTATATTTTCACCCAAATATCATAAATAATAAATGTTACCAAGGAATTTCAAAAGGTCATACTTAGAAACATCATCAAAATACGCATAAAATACTAGCTATTAAACTATTAACTGCTTAAGTGTATTGCACACATACACACACAAGGAAGTAGAGAAAGGATTAAGCTGAGAAAGTATTAATTTGTTGAAATAAAATAGCACTTCAGTTAAACCGCCCCTTAGCTACCTTGTAAGTGCATGTCTAAAAGACTTACCCTAAGACAAAAGATAATAACCGACAGTGAGCACTCCTAGCATATCTTAGAAAAAGTAAAAATACCATTGTAAAACAACCTGCCAGCCCTACGTTAACTTAACAGAGTTCTCACCCAGTGATCACGTTTCAGTAAAGGAGCAGTGTTTAATAGCTGAGGTGCGGCAGCTACCTAAAATGCTTAAATATTTCAAGAACTCAACTGCTTGATTTTAAATGCTACGTTAACTAATGGTTTGGTTTTCTTCCCTCCGTTTCACTGCTATATTTCTGCCGCTTCCCTCTCGGGTTAATGCAGGCTCTGAACACCACTTTTCAATAGTAGGTACCCTAATCACCTTAATGGTACAGGATAAGCCTGAAATACCATCATGTAGCGTGTACAAGAGGAAAGGGATTTTTTGGGATTAGCTAGGATAATGCTACAGGATCCACTACCGGGAGAAGTCCACTGTTTCCCAACACAGACAAGAGCTGCTCAAACTGTGTCCGGTCAGTGCTTCAATAATTTTCTGCAGCCTACACAAGATGGAGACTGGTGAAACTCCTAAACCCACCCCCCAAAACCCCCAAAAAAGTCACAGGAAAAAAAAAAAAGCCACACTGTAACACAGAGAGTAGGAGCTACCTCATCTTTCAGCAAACACAAGGGCAGTGCCGTGCTTGTACCACTTCAAATAAGGGGTTTTTTTGTTTGTTTTTACGAATATTGAATTTGGTCAGGTTAAGTGTTAAAGTGAATTGCTATCAGCTCTTCATACATCAAGGAGACCCCCCCGCCCAAGATTTCATTGTTCAGCACACACGCATCATGCGCTGCAATCTTGGCAAGAGATTCAGTTCAGCTGTAAAGGCACCATTAACATACAAACGTAAACATATATTTATTCATAGACACACACCATATATAAGTAACACTCTCAGACATGGACAATTCCCTGGTTAAATAAAACTACTTCATGCCTTGCTGAGCCTGCCACTGCATCAGTCATGCGTATCTGTGTCAATCAAAGCAAGTCAAGGACCTGAGCGCATTTTGGGGATCTGCCTTCCCACTTCACTTTGGCTGACAACTGATTTGCAAGGTACATTTCACCTCTCCTGCTTATCAAGATTACAAGTTACACGAAAGAATGAGCAGAATGGATTTATGATTTGGACACTACAAAGAAAACAATAAAAAAGGATGGAATGGGAGAAACTGGTGAGAAAGATAAGCATAATTATGACTTTCCTCTCAGTTCCTTCTAGTTGCAGGGAAAAGTGTTCACTGTCCTAGGGTATTTAACAGAAAAAAAGATCATAAGTGTATGAGAAATAACTAGTTTTATACAAAATAATGATAGAATTAAGTTACTAGAAGTATTAAAAATACTTTCTCTGTAGGTGGTAATGAAAAAATGATAAGGAATTTTATGTTAAAAGAATCCTTTTTAGACAAGTTAATTCACCATAGGTTTGGACTGTAGAGTTTGGTCATCTAGTAATTTCCCTCTGAAAAGTGCTCGATTACATAAGTTTAACCATGGCTGTACTAAAATCATCAGCTAAAGATAGGTCCAGCTCAAACTCAGATTTAACAGATACCAAACATCAGAAGATAGTCCTTTCTTTTCTCCACACTCAGCTAGAAACTCTTTCCCCTGCCCGAAGAGAAACACCTTCAATTTTTATATTTGTTTACTCTTACCTGTCAGCATGACTCAGCCAGAGCCTTGCAGGTTTTAACACTTCAGGTGAGTGTTTCTTCTGAAAAACTCAAGTCTTTAATACAAACAAACAAAAATAGAAAGGAACTGCTGAGCTTACACTGAGGCTGCACTTCAGATGTCGTGATGGAAAAATCTCACTTTCTGCTGTAATTTATGTAGTCATTTATGCCATTATAGAACGGATGTGAAAGAAGACCATTCTGATTTGATAGCATTTTACATCTCTTTTCACTTATTTTGTACCAGCTAAGTGACTGTGTAAGGTTCAGGGCAATGACAGGCAGGCCCACTGGGCACTGATGAATTTGTATAATCTCAGGAAAACGATTAAGCAATTGACCTTGCAGAGAAAGAGAGAGATGTTCTTTCTGGTTTATTTATTCTTTTTTTAAAATACTTTTGATTTAGGCACAGTCTGGTCCACCTAAAAGTTTTTTTGCTTTAACAAGTTGCTTCTGGAGTGACAAAAGACAACAATAGAAAGAAATTGTTTCATTTATTCAGAAAACAAGGAGCTATTTATGAAATTCCTTCTATACTTATTATTGCTCCTTTGTTGTAAGATTTCATTTTCCTGTAGGAGTTATTCTCATGCATAAGAAAAACATGAGTGATAGAGTATTTCAGATCAGATCTGCAAATACAGTGTATGAACACAAACAAAATGTACGAACAAATCAAATGACAATTTGTCCAGAAAATAAATCAATGTGGACATCTTCAGAAAGAAATAGAGTATTTCACAAGGAAGTGATTATTTTTGTCTTTCCTTATGGAATTCACAATTGAGGTACATTCACCAAAAGATTTGTTTAATTGTATAAACAAAATGACTCAGAACTCTTCATAACATGCTTTTGACATATTTCATGATAGTGAAGACTTATGCCTTACCTAAAGGTTAGTTAACTATCAGTGGACATCTTCTATAGATAGCCATTAAAGAGAGAATACAGTTATAGCATGTATACTAATAAATCCCTCTACTTTCTTATCTACTGTATCCCTGACCCCCTCCCAATCTAGATAAAAGCAAATCAAATGAATAAATCCAGCAAAATGTTTCAAAATAAAATCAAAGATTAAATGTATTAAAAAAAAAAGAAAAAAAAGAAAGAAAACCTTATACAGTGTATGATATGGTACAGGCAGAATTAAAATGCACTGTATGTTTTCCAGTAACCCATAATTTGAAGAAAGCCACATGGTTACAAGAGGCACAATTGCCAACCTCCTACAGACACAAGAGCATGCGAGGCATTTTTATCTTAATCCCTCAGTTATGGTTCTGGTCAGTGAATATTAATTATATAAAAGTAACAATTCATTTGATCAAACCACCTTAGATAGCACCGTTCTGAGCTAATATAGTTTACAGCACTCCAACAGATAACCAAAAAGGGGGAAGTGTAAAGACAGGGAAAGAAATAAGAAGCAAAATATTAAGTCTTTTGTTTGAAACACATTCCTGACACAACCATAACTTTGGTTTTTTTTCATTACCTTTGATGTTGTAGCCAAGTCATTAATCCTAGAAGAAGCACCTTTCTAAAATGTTTTCCCTCATCCTGATGTTCTTATTCTATTTAAAACCCATGGTAATATGCAGAAATCAGTGGCATTTCAAGGTGATTATTGTCCACAGCTGTATACTCTACATAAGGTAGGTTTTAATAATTTAAAAATTCACTACGTAGACTGACTGCTTGAAATTGTTTCATGGAACACACACACCAAAAAACCCCCACCAAAAAACCCAACCCCAAAAAAACCCAAAACACCACAACCAAAAAACTAAGAATCATAAGACAAAAGTGATAGTAAAGAACTCTGCAGATTTCCCAACAATCACAAAATAATCTTAGAAATATCCATTTGCCTAAATTATTTAACTTCATCTGCTCTCACCTTCTTTCTCAAAAACAATGCACAGAGATATAGGAAAAACCGAAGGAAGAACGTAAATGAATATTTATTCATCACAGACTGTCTATGCAAGAAGATTATGAACAGGACGGTGAAAGACACAGGGAGGTATTTGGATCACTTTTCTCTACTTGTTAAGTGTTGCAACTTTTAAATGGCACTGCCTTGAATTCTCATACTTCTCCCTCCCCCTTTCAGAAGCCTGGGCAAGAAGTAAGCAACACTTGCCTGCAGATTAAGCATCTGAGTCCCAGCAAAGGGAAAGGGAGGAAGAGAGGAAACAAACCCAAACAGCAGCATACAAACTTGCAAGAAAACAACACTAGCAGCCCAGAAAACATCAACCATGTACCTGACCATCAGCAAAAATTAACACATCTTCAGCTCCTCTACTCCATTGGTACTTGTCTCGCTTCTTTACTACGGAACTGGCAAATTATTATTTTCAGGTCCTGGAGACAAGGAATGAGATAGACAACGTACAGCAGCCACCAAAAAAACAGATCCATCAGCAGGCTGAATTCTCACCCTCATCCTAAAACTGCCTGCAAAGCAATGAGAGCAGCTGCATCACCTTTTCACCACTTCAGCTGTTCTTCATTCACACTAAGGCTTCAGCTGTCTTTCTAAAGCCTTCTCTTACAATCTTGCATGCAACTGAAGGTTCCCAGGTGCTACGCTTTGAGGGTTTTTGAGGGTTTCTTTAAATTTTTCTCCCCTGCCCCCAATTATATCCCTCTTAGAAGTTGGTGTCTAGTCTCTAAGAAATACAGCTGATGTCTGGGTTGATTTGCTGCCCCTGAGGAAGAGCTTAAATTAACTTTTAGATACTCATTTTTCTGCTACTAGGTAAGAAGGCCTCACTGCATTTAGTGCTTGAAAGCTAAACTCTCTAGCGTTGTTCACTTACTAACCAAATTAATGTTAGCCACTCCTGTTAATGACATTGACTGCCAGGTGCTCCTGTTATTTGCATTCAGTATTAAACCACCTACCTGTCACAGATGCAAGGAGCAACCTGTTATTCTTCATGTTAATAAGGATTTCTCTTAGTCACTTCCAGAAACTCTTCATCTCTCATCTATTACCCAAAGCACTCATTTCCCTCCTCTCTCACCTACTATGTCTTTTAGATATCTTTTCAGACAGACTCAATGATTTGCTGGATGCATGCAGTTTATGAAACCAAAGGAGGACTTGCAGAACTGGATATACTCTGTGCTTTCAAAACATTTCCAGACTCCATTTGCCCTAAGACTGCTAACTGTAGCAGTCAGTAATTCCTCTAAAAGTATCACAGCGAACATACTGTGTCAGCAGTACCCCTCACCTGATTCCTTTTCAATGTACAGTTAGCGTACAAGTATAAGAGTTCTGGTCAAAACATCAGCATAAATAACAAAGCAAAGAGAAGAGTATTGGAATAATGCAATGACCACATGCCTATGAACGTTTATAAACATCCACAAGTGGTGCAGATACAACAGGGAATCAGCAGCATACTTCCTTCTCCACAAAGCCACAGAAGGGCAATACAAACAACATGAGGGCACTGGTTAGGAAGAACTTCTAGGGGAGAAGGTGTTTTGTTGGACCAGTGAGGGAACCACTTTAGAACCAACATGTTCACTTCAGGTAGTAAAAGGTTCTCTACTGCTAAATCTGTGGATGTTAAGTGGCTAGATTTACAATTTGTTTTCCAAACATGGAAAATTTACAGATACAGTCTGACAAATTTTGATATGATAAAATGATTTCATAATCCTGTGAGAGAAATGCAGGAATATCTTTAGTGGAAAAGTTATCTGCATAGACCTAAGAGGAACTGCAGGGAGGGAACCTTGTTTTTGAGCACATTTCTGAAGCCCACAGGAGCCTGGGCAGCAGTTCTACCGCTACAAGCATCAGAAATAAAGGCGATGCATGACACAGTGTTACTAGCCTACTGATTCTTTTCCTCTAGCTCTCCAATGAATAGAGATTTTTTTTATAAACTGAGATTGTGACAAGCAAGTATGTGGCAGGCATATTTTCAATATAAATTTCAAAGAGCAAGCATGGCTAATACCAAACGCCAGAGATTCTCAAACCTTAGGTTGAACTGAGAGAGCAAATCCACACAACCTGATAATCCAAGAAGACAGTCAAGTGGATTTGTGATGAAACACAGCTTACACCGTAAGAACTTCAGGATCCCTGAACTGACTTCATTATGGCCAGAGGGCTGAAAAGTCACATTGTGGGCTATTCCAGTCTCTGCTGTGACACCTCAGTAACGTTTCAAAATTTTATGGTTGTAATTAAGAAATAAATATGAGGTCATCTGTGCATGACTGAATCCACAGTAGAATCCCTTCTAATTTACAACAAAAGATAAAGTAAATTAGGTGTTTATTGTAGGTAACTTCCTTATCAATAAAGCAAGGTTTCAATCATATTCTCTGCTGCCAGCAGCTTAGAGAAAAACAGAGAAAAGAATTAAAAATGGCCTCCAAGACTGGCTTTCTCTGCCCGTTGGAAAAGCGCTGCACACTTATCTAACTGTGCATGGATATAACACAATATGTATTTGCAGAAAATATTCTACCATACTCTACTCATTCTTATAAATAAAATATTTAACCATATTCTACCACTGACAATGCTGAATGAAATAAAAAAATGTTATTTTTCCCCTCCTACCTCCAAAAAAGTCATACACATTTTGAATTGACTTCAGAACAAATTAATTACTGGATCAGGGTTTTGAGGATTGGGGGGGGGGGAGGGGGGAGGAGGGTTGTGTGTTTTCCTGTGCATCTAGTTTATGACTTGCATTTCATAGAATCATTAAGGTTGGAAAAGACCTCTAAGATCATCAAGTCCAACCGTCAACCCAACACCACCATGCCCACTACACCATGTCCCTAAGGGCCTCATCTACACGTCTTTTAAATACTTCCAGGGATGGGGACTCCACCACTTCCCTGGGCAGCCTGTTCCAAGGCCTGACCACTCTTTCAGTAAAGAAATTTCTCCTAATGTCCAATCTAAACCTCCCTTGGCAAAGGAGTCTTGAGTCTCAAATATTTTGCCATTACATCTAGGAGAGAGAGAGATATGTCAGCAACCTCGAAACAAAAAATATGAGTTGTTTCTAAGTCTATGAACAGCTTGTTACGTGAATTATTCGTCTGGCTGTAAATGCCACTCACTCAATGAAAGCTGAAATCATACGGTTTCAGATAATAAAACCCCCACTTAAATCAGCAAAAAAGTGACAGAACACTAACATTTGGATTCTTTTACAGGTCACCTGTTGTTGATGTACCTCAAGATGTAGTGATGTGAGTTGTTCAGTGAGACCCCACAATCATGGCAAAGAGAATTATTCAACTCTTTCAATGCTGAAACACTGCATGTGACAAAACTTTCCCCTGGCAAAAAGGTGAACATTTCAACAGTCTCTTTTTTCCATTTAGCATGACTTAGCAGAATTCATACTGATTTTCCCAAAGCCTGAAACAGTCAAAGAAAAATCTGTACTGTTAGCAAAAAGGCGACGTAAGACAGGAATTTTTGAACAACAGTTAATTTGTATTTAAAATAGCCCAAACTTTTAACATAATACTGTATAGTACTGTATTATTTATTTTTCTCAAGTTATTTTCTAATGTTTATTTTTGAATTTACATTAGTTAAGCACTTATATTATGTATTTATCATTTAAATAATGATTTATGTTTTCTAGAAAATATTTATAAAATATTCTTTTTAAATATTTGAGCATTCATTATTCCAAAACTTTTTCTATAATCTCGTGGATTTGTTTATTTATTTATTATTGTGTGGGAATTGTTAATTGATGTGCCTGATTGCTGTTACTACTTTGTTTGAAAGCAGTTCATGAATCTAACTTCTTTAGAAATCAACAGGATTTTATCCCTGTTGCATTCAGTAAGGCATTTCCATGAGGTACGGCAGCCTGGTGTTGAGCGAGGTAGAAAATAGTGAAGTTTTAAAAATATATCAAGAGGGGAGAAAAAAGGTACCTCAATAATTTCCATTCACTGGAGAGGGGAGCCTCCTGACTGACTGGCTTATGAATGCTTTTGATGGTAAAAAACCAAAAAAACTCGACCATGCCCCTCAACCCTTAATAACTGAAACTAAAATTTATTTGCTTTCATAACAAATTAAACAAGGATACAATGTCAAAAGGGAATGAAAACCCACCACTGCAGAATTCATAGCTCAGTTACCGGAGCAGGCATCTCTAATGTCGAGATCTAAGGTTACATTCCACATCTAGAAACAAGTTCCTTGTTGGACAAAAGGAATCCAAGTCACTTCACAGTGCATGGGGTGAAGGATTAAGACTTTCAAGTTCATGGTAGATTGTTGACTGAATGTGAGTTTCTAGCATGAAACCGTAACTAAGTGACAAAACACAGTTCTCCAATGTATAAAGAGAAGTAGGGAAGTGCTATTTCCTCTTTAGATAATAGACTGAGACTTTTATGAAACCAAGGTCAGAAAAGGAGTAGTTCTGGTATTCTTCATTTGTAACAGACAAAATATTTGAAACAGATTGGTAAAGAGCTGAGTTTTGGAAAATGCATCTGTTTTGTTTTTGTCTTATTCAAGACAAATTTAGGTTCTAGTTTTATGACATAGTCTACACATATCTGCATTAAAAGAAGTATGACAGGTTTTTTCTGTCTAGCAGACAAAGAGAGGTTAGCAAAGACAAAGCAAAATTCAGTATTTTGCTTTTGAAGTTAAAGAAAACCAGAGAAGAAATAAAGCACTTTTATTTTTAATTATATGAATTAGACTTCACAGCAACTTCTCTAATAGTTCTTAATTATGTCTAAAAAGAAATGCTGCAGCTGAGCATGAGTATGAGTTTTGTGCAGAAATTACCGGATAATGCTCTATCACCTTAAATCAGCTAGATGACTGTAATGTTACCTTATTTAGATGCATGCATTTAATATATTTTGCTTTTCACTATAATTTTACAATATTATTCTTTCTTATTTTAAATTTACCATTCAAATGATTTTACTATCATACTGCGACAAATATGAGTTCAGCCAAAATGCAGTTTGCTTGTCTTGTATCACTCCCATTGTTGTCAGTGGACTAGAGAAACATTTCAAATCTTGTCCAGTTAAAGCAAGCAGAACTAAACCACCTTGTCTAACAGTATTACATAACTTAGATCTAATTATTCTTCTACTTGTTTACTGTTGACACTTCAAATTACTACTATGAATAGGAGAAAACTTCTTGAGACACATCATCAAGCATTTGCTTGATTTGCCCTATAATTTATATCTAGAGGCACATGACATACCTAGGACTAAGCATTTCCTTTTTTGGATCCTCTGCTCCAAAGAAGGGGAATGAAAAAGTAAGTTAATCTAAACATGTTAGAACTGTTTTTTAGGCCTTTCTGAGGAAGCTTCCAGAAGGCGTACAGACATAGGAAAGGTGTCCCAAGTGGTTTACAACTCCTAAATCTTCAGCACCATCTCATAGCTGAAAAGTATTCCTGGAGTTTATAGAGGAGATAAAATTTAATGTCATGAGTTTTAATGTGACGGTAAACCAGGATAGGAGATAAAATATCAACTGGACTTTGCTAATCTTGTAATTATGATACTATTAAACTAATTCACTTTCTACTTCAATAGTGCTGATGTGAAGTATTTAATTAAGAGCAAGAAAACCAAACAAAACACAGTGAACAAAAGAAATATTAATTCATTTTGAACATTATCTTTGCCAGATCTATATTGGAGGTAGAAAAGGTTGGAAACCATTATACAGGCTCCAGGTTATTTTTCTTTTGTGTTTTCCTTTAAAATCACTAAAAATAGATTTTTAAAAATAGTTTAGGAACCTAAATATAAAAGTACATCTTGGAAAATCTGTGTCTCAAGATGTTCTCTTAAAAAATTTGTGTCTGCTTTCAGAGAGGTCACAGGAAAGTGGAGCTTTTTCATAATGTCCTGAACATTGTTTTATTGGTATGCAGTCTGAAACATAATTGTATACTTGTTCTTAATTAAGAACAGAAACAAAAATCAAAGATTCTAAAAGAAATACTGTCAATCATAATTACAAGGTAACTGAGTCTAGATTACAAACTTGCAACAAACCTTGAAGTAACATTTGCTTTTCTGCAAATGTACGTTGTTCTGATTATGTCCTTGTATTCACATTTAGAGCTTTGTATGATAGTGAAAGATTAAATTGTTCTAAAAGTGTTTAATCAAACCACCTCACCTTAGGAGAAGAATCAGCTAAAATGGAGATTTTTAGACAGCAAATGCCAAAGCCTGGTATCATAGATGAAAGAGTGAAGAGTCCCCCAAGATTTTCCTTCCCTCTTCTTGGAAAAATATGGCAGCATAATTTACAACACTTACACCTTCAAAATGCATGCTATATTGCCATTGTCTGTATAATAAGACTTCACTTACCAGAATCACAGTCCTTATGCTTCAGTCTCAGATGCTTTTTACTATTATTCATGCTAATGTAAGCACCATGATATAATGCCAAATTAAGCAATGATATACTGAGTTTATTTCCAACTTTTTAAGATGATATCAATCTTCTAAAACTCATTCTCTGCCAGAGGCTGTTGGAATAACAAATAATTTAATAAACACGTAAACAAGAAGGCTCTATAAAAATTTAGATGATATTAGAAAGACGTCTGGTAACAACACAGTATCTCGGCTTCTGTTATGATCGTTCTAACTGAAAATTTAAATTTCTGGAAAAAAATTATCTCAATAATATGTTTTAAAATATTCCTATATTTTCACCCTCAGTAATACACTCTATTTAAATCTATAAAGAAAAATGATGGGCAAACATGAAATCACCATTTTCCATCCCATTCATTTCACTTCTTTTTACACCTGAACTCTTCTTTACAGGTCTGCTGTTTGCTGTACTGATTTATTGAGTCACAATTGCCAACATTGTCCAGGTTACAGCTGAAGTAACACAAACAACAATAAATCCATGGGATAGCCAGAAGATAAAACATGTGAGGAAGCAACATTCTGAGACCCCTTCTGGACAACCTGCCTAATAAGACCAAAACATTAAATCCAAGATAAAGTTTACGTATGTGGCATATTTGTTCTTCTGCCTGTAAGAACGATTAAGCCTTGTGTATGGAAAAAGATTTTGCCAAGTAAGACCAATAGTGGTATTATAATCAAAGTTATATAAAAAAGAATATGCAAGTCACATATGTTTTTGACATTGTAGGTCATTAGACTAAGCAAAGTATTTATCAGATTTATCAGATTTCCCCTTGTAAAAATCATAAAAATCTGAATTTGCCATTTTCTTCTAGAAATGAAGAATTAAAATTCCCTAAAAATGTTCTTTCATCTTAAAGCAATTTGTAAAATATTTTTAGTGACAAGCACAATGGAGCCATATGTACATACGGTTAGAGGTATATCCTTTCTTTGCATTCTCAGGAAGTTCTCAGGTATTTAACTTTGCACTGCAAGGGGCTTGGTCTGAGAAAACCAGGTAGCACTGAATAGCTTTATGATTTGTGATTATTTTCTCTGGAAATCACTGCAGAGGAATATAATGTTCAAAACTTGACTTACTATGCTGATACATTACCTATCTAACTTCTCATATGTACTGCTGATAGGCCAAAAAAGGCAAAGCAAATGAATTATTTTTTTATTCCTACAAGTAGACATGGACAGAGATTTGGGAGATTTGCAGCATTACTGACCCTGTAATTCTATTCTCAGCTAGCAGAGAATTTCATATGTCTGTAGAAGGTGCTTCTTTAATGCTAACTTAAATGCTAAAATAACTAACAAAATAAAACAAATTTAGTTATAAATTACCTCCATGTTTTTGGATGATGATAGAAGCGAACAGCAGAATCTAGACTGCAAGTAATCTAAAATAAAGGAAAACTGAATTAGCTAAATATTTTATCATATTAGTTGAAAGCTTAAGACAGTTATTTGGAAGTCCTGTTTCTCATTCCTGTCACTTCCAGTAATGTCTGGAAAAACATGGAAAAAAACACTTGAATGTTTTTTGCTTTGTTTTATTTTGTTTTCTGGCTACAGTTTAAATTCATAAAACCCCAGAAATTTTGCCTTTGAGTTTTGGCTGTGTTTGGTGAGAAATCCAGGTAAATTGACAAACAAATTATCTATATTTTCTGCAGTTTTTTGAAAAGAGATTAAGAACATTGTTCTGCTTTACAGAGAGAGAGAAAAGATAAGCCATTTAGGGAGGACACACAACATGGCCACTGTGTGCAATCCATTCCCCCTGTATTCCTTAGCATTCATGTTGAATTAGGCACGTAAAAGATACATGCTTGCCTGCTCCTGCTATTACCTATCCATGTCTAACCCTGCTTTGAATCTACTGATAGTGTTTATTCTGCAACCTGCTGTGGCCACAAATTCCGCAAGTTTACTACCCCCTGAGAAAAAATACTGTCTTTTGTCTAATTTAATCATGTCTCCTAGTAGTTTCAGTGATCGCCCTCTAGTTTTAGTTCTGTGAAATCTAGTGAATAAAAGTTCTGCATTTACCACCTTCCTGATTTTGTACATCTTGATAGTGTCCTCTCTCAGCGTTCTTTTTCTCAATGAAAAAGGTCCCCCAAAATGCTTTAACTAAGCCAGTCCAGAAAGAGTGTTAAACTAGGACACTTTTGCACAAAAATACGTATAATTTCTAGGAATATAGATTTTTTTTTTAAAAGCTGAGAAGATAGTTTTGCTAATACAGTGACATGTGGTGTCCAAAAGATTTTTAAATGAAACTTAGTTTAATTCAACAATTCCAAACTCAAATCTTCTGAAATTACAGAAAGAAAGGAAATGAGCAAAGAGAGTTAAAAGGTTGGTTCTGTTTGCTGTAATTTGATTCTATTTAATTCAGGGCTAGACATGCCTTCTGACTCACAGGACTGTGGAAACTTCCAAAACAGTCAGGTTTCTATAGCTGAAGCTGGAGTGTCTTGTAATGCTCCCCACAATCCTGGTTCCAGGATGCAGCATGAATGTGGAGCTGTTTCACATTTCATCATCCTTTCAGACTTTTAATTTTGGTTCTACATTTGATTTGCTTACTGCATTTTCTCTGGTCAATTTCCCTCTATTTGATTTTGGTTTTCTTTCCCCTTTCATTTCAATTCTCTGCAGTGTCTCCTAAAAAATCCATGACACAAGATAAGACAAGATGTGTCTGAGACATTCAACTGGAATGCTTCAGTTTGTACCTGGAGAAAGGAATATGCTGTGCCTTAGTGGAATAGATCCCTGTCCCTCCTGACTGTTTGGCTGGGACATATTGTCCTCCTTTTGGTTAGGATACGCATCTGCCACGTGAGAGTTGTTAGGGTGTTTATGAGAAAGTAATCAAGACTTAGGAGACAATCCCAACAATGCACAACTGGTAGAAACAAAAAAAGAATTGAAACAAGCCTAAGGACAGAAAAGAAAATCAAGACAAAAGGGGAAGGAAGGATCAAGAGGAAATCATCTTTACCCTCCCCTCCTATTTGCTGTTATGATCAGGCTGCTAGATGATCACTAATAAAAAGGCTGAAATCAGCCCCCAGGGTTATTCTTTAGCCAAGGACCAAAATACAGATTATAAGTATCTGGCAGCTTTCAGCCTCCATTTCTTTAATATAGATAGAGAAACACCATATGTTTCCTTCTAAGATTGAACTGAATATTTGTGTTTTGGATTAAATTTTTTTTCCATCACCAATCCAAAACTTAATTAATCATAAAAGCTCTAATAATCACCCATTCAAACTGTTCTTCTAGGACTGAGCTAGAATTTCTGTTGCTGCATTTTAAATATTTTTTTAAATTCATAATAAAAAATTGACTTTTTCCTCTAAAAGATGTGCTTGAAACATAAAACATAAGGAGGAATCCTATAGTCCATGATATTCAGGAGCTCTAATTTGATGATCATGACTACTCGAATTTCATAATTTATGATACTCTGATTTATACATTGTGCCTTAATTACAGTGCCCACTACCGCTCAACAAGAAAATCCATAAAGCCTAATAGTTTCATATTATCTCCTACATCTGAACAGACTCTTCTACTTCTGAAAAGAATTAATATATACTATCATGAGAAAAGGGTAAATTGTCCTTATACTGTTCAAGAAATGAAACCATTAGGAAAACCAACGCTGAGTCTTCTCTGTTGCTTGTTATTTTATTTTTTTATTTATTACTGAATGATTTTTTGCTGGAACTAGACGTATCTTCTCTCATATACTTATTAAATGTTTGATGTTGGTCTATCATTTTTCCTTATTTTAATCTACGTGTCAGAATGGTGGCTGCCCAGCTATCTTATTTTTACAGTTTATTTTTATGGCTTTGGTTTACTCTCTGTAGATGCCATTTTAAACAAACACCCATTTGCTATTTTCATGGAGAGATAGCTTTGCTGTTCTTACTGACTCAGCTATTTCATAACAAAGGCAACATAGATTATATCTAAGATACTATATTTATGTGAAATAGTGTAGTTCAAACACCTGATTTCATCCATTCAGTCTCCCGAGCAAGGTCCTTGGAAAAGCACTAGTTGTAATCTCAAACCCAAAGACGTTTATGGAACCATTTGGGAGAGTCTAAAGAATTCTGGGCTGGCGATTCCAGCTACTGCTTAGATTGAAAAGATTGCAAATGATTTGTTTCCCTTCGTGTGCAAGTATAGTGACTACTGAATGCTTTTAGACTCAGATGCCTGGAGAGAGAAAGCTTGTTTTCATTCTGTTGACAGAGGTAGAGTTAGTAGACCAACAGGCAGTCACCAGACTTTCTGCCAATATTACTAAACTCCAGCTTTAAGGTAACTTTTCTCTGGATGGAAGGATAGTTCAGTCTTCATGCCAGTTAACTTCTCCCTGGAACTGCCAAAAAACATGACAACTAATGCCAGCAATGATGATATTTCTGATATGGACACTATTCCTTTGGGAGTTGGATTGAGTCCATTATAATCATTTAATAAAGAAAAATGAACAGGTGGTGGAAAGTTTTAGTCATGCCAATGTGTGTTGGTCTTTAACCAAGAACTTAATTGTCTTTTAATCCATTACCATTCACTTAAGCTATCCTTTGGGAAAAGATTTTGTTGTTGCCTCAATAGTGAAGAAGTATCAACTAAGAAGGTGGAAGATATTTTCCCTATGTTGTAGGGAAAAAATGTTACCTAGATATTTTCTAGCAGTAAGACTATCAGCTACATATATAGGGTATAATATTTACTATGAAACACATTTTTCCTTTATAGTGTGCCAGTATTGATATTTTGTATTTGCCTAATCACATTTAATTATACTTTATGAAACTTACATTTCATCACTTTTGGTTTTGGAGTGCATTATCCTGGAAGCATACTATTTTGTCCTGAGAACATGAATTTATAATATGTATTTTGATGGTGCAAGCAGCTGTCATTATTTAGAAGTAGCCAAGTCATAACATAAAGAAGGTAAGACACTATGAAGGAGGATAAGAAACAAGGTTAGTGTTTTATAACTGCAGTTTGTCACTTTTAATGTTTGCATTTACTGTATCTGCAATAAAGCCTTCTTTAGGTTTAAGAAATAACATACATTTGACATTTTTAATAGGAAGAGATGAAATCAATAGAAATAAAAATGATAATTTGTGCAGTATAGCACAAGTTATAGCATCAGCTTCATCAATAAAATAGAATGTCTTTATATATGGCCATCATTTTACTTTATTAAATCTACATCCATGATCTAAAGCTCTATTGAATCGTTGCAACGGTCATGCATATTTCAGATGTTTAAAAATTAAATTCGACTTCACTAAGTCTCAACCAATCATCCACACTGCTAATATAATTGCAAACTTTATTTGCTTGCATGTCACTTATATAGCATTTAAACAAGCAGAGAGAAAAAAAGTAAGGACTATGTGGAAGCCCTCTCAGCTTAAACAACTAATATGGAGCAAAGTATACTTCTAAGAACAGCAAATATCAGTATATTGTAATGGGAAAGGAAATGAGTGTTATGATTTACCTTTTCAAAAAATAGATCAGTTCCAGACTAGAGGTGAGTGAGGGAGATGTCAAAGAAATAACATACCGTCATCTTAAACATGCAGCATTACATGAAAAACTTTATAAAAATTCTTGATGAGCTACAACACTCAAACGACATAGGTAACATTTCTAGCTGACTCAACATTAAGTTAATTAAGGTAATTTGTCCAACTTTTCCTGCCACCAGTATGAAATCCTATGATGATGAGGTATAATACAACACTACCACAGTAGTGAAGCAACTAAGTAAAGCAACTAATGTAGGATATTTTATAACTATTAAAAAATGTCTTTAGTAACATCTGTAGCGGGCCAGTATTTGCTAGAATAATAATGTAATATTTGCTACCTGGGATACAAGATTAGTAATGACAAATTCATTTGTAAATAATCTTTCTATTTTTCAATGTAGCAATTTGTTAAATGCATGGTAGAATTCCCTCTCTTCTCATGTTCTTCCTTTTATTTTTTTATTTTGAAAGAGTGGACTTATTTCTTATTTTTTGTTTCACTGATTTTTTTTTACAAGTTAGTTAATGTTATAGCATTGTACATTATTTTAAAACAAGAAGAATAACTTTGGAAAGGAAGTGTGTTAGTAGTGAGAATACTGGCTTCAGAATAGTAAGACTCAGGTTAGAGTACTTATTCTGTAACACTCCTCTCATAGGTCTTTTTTAGAATACAAGTTCTCTGCTATCACTTGACTACCTGAAAGCTTAAAAAGTCATGTAAGTAAAATTCAGATTCCCAGCAACTCTACTTATAAGTATCTATGAGGCATTCCATCTATAATTTGCATTTGAAGTATTCATTTTCCTCATCTATTTTGTCTGCCTCTTCTACCTCCTCCTTCTCCTTTTATTTACCAAGCTTAAAAAACTTTAAAAACCATAAATGAGACCACCAATGTATTCAGCCTCCTTCTCCTTCCTTTCTACTCCAGTCTTTTGTTGTGTATGCATACATAATAGGCATTGTAGATTTTGAAATGCTGATTCAGATTCAGAGAGCTGATTATTTTTTTCTGCCTTCCAATTCTTTTGAATGTAACTGTGCTACTGAAAAGAAATAGAAACGAGTAGACTTGGGTCTCTCTGCTGTGTAAAATGCTTTCCTGATTTCAGCAGACTGGGATATCTCCAAACTGTGCAGAGATGCCCCTGTCTGATGAGGTCTCACCACTCTCCTGTGATGTTCAGGTAACTCAGACAATGAGAGGAGGCAGGAGGAATTAAATTCCATATCATACGGCATATGCATAAAAGGTGACAAGTTTAGTATCTAAGGATTCTTAATTCTGATGTTCCTAATCTTACTGGTTCCACACCTCAGACTTAATGTTGTATTCATGTAAAGGTCTATAACCCTTCTCCATGCCTAAATAATACACTTTTCCTTGTTTAAAATATAATTTTAGCATTTTTTTCAGATTTTATTGTCTCCTTTTTCTCTCCCTCCCCCTTTGCTGTGGATACAGAGGCAAATACATGAATATCTTGGGCTAAGAAGCTAAGTGTTTGTAAATAAAATAACAGAATACAATTTAAGTTTAAATTATGTAAGTACTTGGATATAGTCTTACCCACCACCTCTCAGAGTCTCTCTGGCCCAATATATATAACTTCTCTTACAAAAGTGAAACTCCCTTTACAGGAACAACAAGAGAGTGCTCCTCACCCTTGAAGAGGCTATGCAGCCAGACTATTGAGGTGTCTGTGAATATAGGTTCCCTCAGAATCAGGAAAAGTTGAACCAATAGATTTCAAATTGAATGAAACTCCACATCCCATATAAATTCTGCCTGCTACAGTACAGCAAAGATCAGGTATTTATTCCTCCTCTTCTACTTTCAGGATTTCAATTTTCGTAAATCATTGGAACTTTTTCTTACCAGAACTCCTTTAAGAAAGGAAAAAAATTTGATAGACACGAAAAAGATGGCTGGGTGTCTTATCTGTTGTACATTTACTCACTTCCCATTAACTACACCTTTTTTTCCCAAGCCACATGGTAGTTAAGATTATAAATTTAGAATTCAGGTAATCATCTTTTCCATCAGTTTTTAGATCTTTTATTATTGTACACTCATCAGATCGAAACAAACAGAAAAATTACCACATCTTTCATAAATAAGCTGCTTGCACTCAGACAACAAGTGTTGAACAAGTTTCTGCTACTTAAGGAGGTAGTTCCAAATAGTTAAATCTCAAATATGTACATCATCCAGTATAATATTTGGAACTTAATTCCTGAACGAAATAAGGATGAAAAATCTCATTGAAATAAGTAGGACAGAGCAGGAAAAGTTTTTGTTCTGGGAGCTTGCTCATCATGAGTAAAAAAGGTGAGCAGCATGACAGCCTTGTAGGTTAGCAAAGTTAATGCCCTTTCTTTCTTAAACATTCTTTTTCACATTTCAGGCACATTAAGTCAAATTTTGCCCTCACATGCATCGCTGAGCTCAACAGGAGACCTCCTTATGCTTCCAAGGGCAAAATTTGTCCTATAGTACTTTTGGAAACTTTTTAATATATGACTTTACTCATATTTACTTCACTTTCTTTAAAACAGACTTTTTCATTTATTTTTGAACACTCAACTTTTTCTATCATTAATCAGTCATAGTTTATTGTGATCCCCTAAATTTACATTCTTATCAAAATAGATCAAAAGATCTACACTTAACAGCTTTTATTTAGCAACAAGAGTGCAAACAAAAGTGCAATAAAAAACTTCCATGTCTTCTAAACGATTAAGTTTTTTTAAAAAATCTCATTTCCTCCACAGAAGAATATTTTCATATGCAAAACTCAACTTGCTTACAGTTCTTGAATGATCACTCACATTGCTATTTTGAAAGGACCACTTAATCAAAGTATATAAATATGTCTTTTTGATCATATGAAGCAAGCTGTTTCCAGATGGAAAAGCTTAGAAATTCTTTTCTTTGAACTGAAAGTGACATTCAAAGACATTTTTAAGGAGGAAAGTGTAATAAATTCCAAACTTACATGTTTCTAAACAAACAGTGATGTCTATTCTCTCTGGAACAAACGTGTAACAGAATATACATTTAAAATATAACTAATATTTCTGTATTTATATGCCTTTACACATACAATTGATATAGGGAGCTTTACTAAAACAAAATTAACTATAATCTCAGCTACTTATGATAAGCATATGGCATACTAATTTAAGGTACCATTTTCTGTTTGTAGGTTATGAAGTTTAACATTAAATAATTTACTTTTGAGAAAAGTATGCTGATACATTTATACAACAAAATGCTCTCATTTGCTGCCCATAACTCCTTTTTGAAAAAAGCTATTAAATACATACAGTGATACCAGATTTTTTAAAATTATTTTTTAAAACCTTTGGTGTGCTGGATGTCTCACTTTTAGTCATGTAAGTAAGAATAAATTCTAGTGGTTTTGCCAAAAGTGGGACTTAAGACTCCATTCATCACTGAATATATCAGCTTCTAGGCAAATGCAGTGAGCATCTCTATTAAAGGTCGAGACAGGCACTGAAGGTTCAGTTTGTAACACCAAGATACTTTAGGTAGACTGGATCTGCTTATTTGACCTTTAACAGTAACTCACCAAAACCAGTTTAGCTTAAAAATATCTGTGCCATTCTCCAACCGTTCCATATAGTCAATATATTATATGCTTGGTGAGCTCTAGGTTAGGTGTTCATCACCATAGCAAAATACTAGTAAATAAGAAAAAAAGCGCCTTATCTTATGTTTTTATAAGATCTATTTCAGTCTTGCAACAAATAGTGGTCTATTATGCTACATGAAACACAAAGAGGGATTTTGGTAAATAATTCTAATAGTAGAAAAAACCTTTTCAATATCTATTATTTTCATAGCCTTCTAGTTAAAAGCATAAAAAGAAAATTTCCAGTGCAGTTTCTTCCTTGCAAGGGTGTATATTCTCCATGCATTCCCAGATGCTTTGATACAAAGACTATTCAGGGAAATAATACAAATATTTCTCAGGCAGATCATCACATCTGTACTTGGCTAAGTATAGGATACTGAGGCTTTTCTTCCCTCCAAAAAAAGAGACAGGGAGTGAAAAGTCTTTTACCAGCTCATTAAACATTTTATGAGCATCAAATTCTGCAAGTTGGATTCCCTATCATAATGCAAAAAATACATTTGGCCAAAATGCTGTCTGGATATAAAAATATTTTTATTGTAAAGCCGCTGGTGCCAACAGAAAAATGTGATTCCCATTTTCACATACTCAATGTTTGTGGACATTCATTTGCAGGTAAGATATCACTAGCAACACTGAATTAGGATAATGGAGTTAGAAAACAAATCTACGTTTGACTACAGGAACAGTTTCTGGATTATTTTACCAAGTCTTTCACAGGGATCAGAACAGATAGGCAAATGCATTCAGCTGCAGGAAAGGGCTTGACGTCATTTATTTTACCAGGAAAGAAGCGCTATGTTCTGGAGAAACAGCACACAAACTGACTGTCATCTGGCAGAATTGATTTGGAGATACTTTCACTAACATTGAAGACATGTTCGAGTCTGATAGTCCTACTATGAACAGCAGTCAGAGATCATAAGAGTAATGAGAATATTTTCTTTGCTGTGTTTTTACAGACCAGAAACTTTTAAGTTGCCACAAGCCTACAGGATGACAGTGTGATTGCCAACACTTTTTCTCCATTTGAGAGTCTCATATTGGCAGAATACAAACTAGTAGTAGGAATAGTAACTAAGTTACGACAGTCCACATCCAATATTCAATAGGAGTTAGTTCTCCTGTACTATCTATCTTCCATGACTTCTTTCTAAAAGCTGTCATATTTGTGGGGAAGAAAAACCCACAATGTGCAATGCATTTGGTGAAGGTGGGGAAGGGCAAATATTAATGTAAGCCAGTTGTTAAGCTTGGCAATAGAAAAATAGAGTATTTCCATAGAACTTACTCAACAGTTGAGAAGTAGTATCTATTTCAATTGTTTTGATTGTTTTTTTGCAAATATTATCAAACACTCTATCAGAAATAATGCAAATATTGTATTAGACACGTACAGTAACACTGCATTATGAGCTCTTAATCTTTCTCAGTTAGAAATATATTTACTCAGGAGCTCATTGTTGACTTGGTTCTGATCCCATGGAAGTCAGTATAAATCTCACCATTGTTAAACCAACAGAAATAATTTGAAAGCCCACCCTTAATTAATATATTACTATTACGTAGCAAGATTCAAGACATGAATATTGACTCCGATGAGATAAGAATCTTCTTTATAATAGCCCAGTACTTTACTGGGATTAGGAAGAAACGTCTCTTCCTTTCTCTTTTCTTCCTTTTCCCGTTTTCCCCCTTTCCTTTTCCCCTTTCCTTTTCCCTCTTTCTTTTTCTCAGCATGCTTAACTATTCCACTGTCAAGGCAGAACGCTCTCCAATTGAATGATCTAAATGATCAAACATACTGAAAACCATGTAGTTTTCCTCTTAGGAATAAACGTCTTCCTGAGACGTGCAGATGGTGAAATATATTTTCTAAGATCATGTTTTCACAGAAACGTCACTCTCTACAGCAAGTATTAATGCTATATGATCACTTTACTTATTACTTTCATAATAATGTTTTATTGAAAATAACTCATGTAAATTGCGGGACTGAGTATGTACCATTTAAAAATGTTACCTTTGTATGTTTTATAAAAGTATAAACCATTTCATTGTTCTTCTGATCAAAGAAAACAAGAGCAGTCTGTGAGGTAAGAAGAAATTAATCCCGCAGTGCCTAATTCAGGAGGCACCAGATATTCTACCTTTGTAGACAGAGCAGAATGAAAACTAACAGCAATGAAATAACATCAGATTCAGAGGATGGTGGGCATATAACTATTAGACACTAAGCCAGACAACTGGCACTGAATGTCAAACAAATTATTTTTGCATTACAATAGAAATGGATTATATTTGTATGAAAATCCCATTTGTATAACTACTAAGTAAAGACAGTTAGGAATCAAAATAACTGGGTCAGAATGACAGAAGAACTATTTGAGGATAACTGGTTTTCATGTGAAATATTTGCCAAAGGGCAAGATGTGATTATTAAATTAGTGGGCGATAAACTGAAGTGTTGTAAAAAGAAACTCTTCGCACGAAAAGTTTGCAGGGGAAGGCGATTGGCACATCGATAGCGTTAATTCTGTGTCTCATATGAGTTGAAATTTACAACCCTGCTTTGTTCAGCAGATGTTTTAATTACAAGCTTGGGGCACTCAGATGTTTTTCTGCAGTCAGGGAGTAAGGCTGGAACTGAGCTGGAGACTGACACAGTCCATCTTCCTGCACTGAAGCACGATTAAATAGACTTGGACTACCTCTGACAGATGTTTGTTTTTAAAAGTTTCTATTAAAGGAGAGGTTTCATAATTTCCCTAGAGAAGTTATTTCCTCCTGCTTAATTATCCTTTTTTGCAAAAAAAAAGTTTTCCCTGGTATGTAACATAAATCATCTTCCCTACAAATCAAACCTATTTTGTCTTATCCTAAGCGTTGTGGAGCCAGAAGTAAACATTTGCATATGAAAAGACTTGTCTGCCCCTTCTTTCTCTTTTAAGGTATTCTAAATTCACCAAACAGCTCAAGTTTTCTGAGCCTGCCGTCAGTTTTGATGTGTGCTAGATAGCTGCCTGCAACACTGGTAATCTGTCCACTTCAGGTACCAAAAGAAAATATTTGTCCTGGTAACAAGTCTTAACCAACGCCCAGATACAATCTAATGTGGTGAGAGAGTTAAACACTTCCAGAAGAAAAGTAAGAACATCTAAACATAGGTAATATGTTTATCTTCTTTGTCCCTCTCTTTCTTAAAAACAAGGTACCCAAAATACAAACAATATTTCATCCAGATTCTTACAAGCATGAGAAAGATTGCAGTAATCCTGCCAATATACTGATCTAACACTCCTGTTAAATATAACTATAAATGAGATATGCATCGTATAATAAATTAAAATTAACTTTTCGATGCATTTGAACCATACTTTTCAGTGCCTTTTTTAGGTTAGTCCAGCTGTTTCACATTTTGTGCGCACATTTGGCTTTTCTCTCTTAAATACAGTACTTTGCCTAGCGCTTTAAAATACTACTCTGATATACGAAGATAATCATCAATTTGAAATCTGCACTCTGAAATGCTTGTACCTTTATTTGCATCTTTTGATACATGTTAAAAAAAAAGTAATTGAAGATAGGCCAACATAAAAGTAACTGACAAAAACCCTGAACAGAATCATGTTCAGAAAAGACGCCTATAGTAATTCACTTGAAAATCTTTTCCACTTTCACTGCCTGCAACTAGTAACCAAGCCTGGAGGTATTTTTTTCAAAATTTGCATTTTCATCTTAAATTGAAATCAGCAAGTTATACCACACTTCCCTTGTTAGCTACCAAAATGTGATATGAAACTATGCAGAAAGTCCTACTAATGTCAGAACATATCGTATCTACTATTTCTACCTTATCCACTCTGCCTGTTTTCTGGTTGAAGAAGAAAATTAGATTGGTTCAATAAGATTTGTTCTTGACAAATCCATGCTGTCCTTATCACCTTTTTGTCCCCTAGATGCTTATAAATTTATTCATAATTTGTCCAGGTAAATTTCTGTGTATCCCAGTTAGGCTGATTGGTCTTTATTTCCCAAGAAGCACCCTTTTCTTCTTTAAAGTCCCTATGTTTGCCCTTTGCCACTCCCCTGGGACTTCTCCCACCCTCCCTTAGTTCAAGGGGTAATTGCTAATGTTCAGAGACTTCTTAGGCTACTTCCTTAAATACTCTGTGGTGAAGTAAGGAACCGACCTTACTTTACAACTTGAATATATCCAACTCACGTAAACATTCCCTCACCTGCCTTTCAGTACTCCAGCTTGCCTTCCATTTCTCTTGTTAACTATACTGGTTGCTATTAAACAGTAGAACTGTATTTTCTTTTGCCTTCCTCTAATTTCTCATGTAACTATGTGAGCTCTCCTGGTTGTTTTTGTGTCTTTTGCTAGTTTTCCTTTGTATTGTTTCTTAGACTTCCTGGTTATCCTCACGTAGTTATGCTAGCCTTAATTTTTATACTCCATCATATTTTCTTTGTGTCTAGTTTTACATGACTCCTTCAGTTTTATTTTCAGATTCTAAAAGAGACCTTAATGCTTCCCTTTTCTTCGGCTATGCCTTCTCCTGTAACCACCATTTCTTCTGCATTTTCCATGCTAAGTGCTCTCAGAGGCCACAGTTTTAACAAGTGAATATTGTACTAATGGGTATTTGGAAGAGAACACTTTTGTGCAGTAGTTGTAAGTGAAAGGGTGCTATCCCAGTTTAAATTCCCAAGAAAGCATTGAACAATTTTTAAGTGAAATGTCCCCATCCTGCTGTTCTTGCTTCTTTTCCATTTCTTAAAACTGCGAACTGCATCATGTGACAATTGTTTTTCTTCAATCGCCTTTCAGCCTTCAGTCACCTTTCAGCCTTCTGCTTGATTTGCTCTCCCTTACCTTTGCAGTGAACATTACATCTAAGTTGCCTCCTCTGAGATAAAAAACCGGCCTCCACGATTTCAAGAACTTGTTCCTATCTACTCTGTTACCAGTAAATATCCAAGCAATTAAAGTGCCTCCTTCGTTAGAACAGGACATGTTCCTTAAATGCTTCCCGCAGTTTCTCCAAACCCTCATTCACCACTCTAATTCAGTGATCTGTAGTCAGTGCAGGATCCCTGGTCTTCTCCTTGTCGTCTTAACCCTAATTCTCTATTCTTCCTCAAGTTTAGGTAAGCAAACTGTTGCAGCATACAGGCACAGCCTTTATCATAACAGGGCAGCCCTACCGTCCCTCTCTCCATTGCACCTCTCTCATATCTTCCTTCCAGCAAGGATCACATGTCTGCTCACAATTCCCTTCACCTGTTTCTGCTCTCGAATCAGCTGGTACTCATTAGGCCACCTCTTAATTCTTCTCCACATCTCCCCCTTTTTTGTTTATGGTTTTGTAGCATTGCCAAAGTCCTATCCGAAACTCCCGATTCCAGAATTCTTCTCCACATCACCCCCTTTTTTGTTCTCAATTGCCAAATTGTCCATTACATTCACTAGAACAAGTTCATATTCAAATGAAACCTGTGACCCATATTGTTTTATTGATTTGCGTACCTCCTTAATCACCTCATATGGTAGACAAACTTAACATTTCTAACTCTTTTTCCTATTCTCCATAACCCATATTCTTTTATTGATTTGCATACCTCCTTAATCTAATTCTTTTTCCTGTTCTTCATAACCCATATTCTTTTATTGATTTGCATACCTCCTTACGTAAACTTAACATTTCTAATTCTTTTTCCTATTAATATTTCTAATTCTTTTTCCTATTCTCCATCACACAGTTCACTTTCCTCTAAAACATCACTGATATGTGTGTGTGTGGGTATGAATCCCCGCAGCAGATCTTCTTGGGGGGTGGGGATGGCGGGAACAAATGGTGCTTTAGCCTCTATCGCTGCAAAACTTCATCCACCATTGGCGCAAGTTCAAATGAACCTTTCTTATCTTTTGATTTTCCCTCCAGAATTGCTGCCATTACGTTCACTAGAACAAGTTCATCTTTAGCCTCTGTCGCTGTAAAGCTTCATCCGCCGTTGGCGCAAGTTCAAATGAATCTTTCTTATCTTTTGATTTTCCCTCCAGAATTGCTGAATCAGTCACGTTTTGCAACACCTGCTCTGCAGGACGCAACTTCTGCAGAGCTGCAGACACACAATATTCCTTCTAGAACTTCTAGTTGCAAAGTTTTCCTCGTCTGCAGTTCTTCTACTGAGATGCCGACTGCCCCATGACCAATGTATAAAGTTCATATAACTTCCCCGCAGCTGCTCACCTCTGTATCCGTTTCTTTTCAATGGCTTTTTTCTTTTATCCCATTTCCTTTCAACGGCCTTTTTTCTTTTATCCCGTTTCCTTTCAACGGCTTTTTTCCTGTTTCTTTTCAACAGCTTTTGCAGTACAGCAGGGCTTGCCACTGGATATTTCTATTTCCTTTCTCCAAGACCTTCTTTCTTCAGGTTTTCTTCTTTCAGTCCCTGTTTGGGCGCCAATTGTTACAGCATACAGGCACAGCCTTTATCATAACAGGGCAGCCCTACCATCCCTCTCTCCATTGCACCTCTCTCATATCTTCCTTCCAGCAAGGATCACATGTCTGCTCACAATTCCCTTCACCTGTTTCTGCTCTTGAATCAGCTGGTACTCATTAGGCCATCTCTTAATTCTTCTCCACACAAACCGCCTCACCTCTCCGAGAATTTGTTTTAGTTTTCTAGCCAGCATTAAAGAATGGGCGTACAGACTGTTACACAGTATATTCATAGAGATTATAACTCAGAAGAGTGTTTCAGACCCATTCCCCAGTCACCCCTACTTAGTGACCTGCTGACAAAGGATTAGACTGTTCCAGCGTCAGAGAAACAGTAACAGCAATAAAACACCAAGCAGACTACAAGGCCTAGGAATGGGCAAGGCCAGATGCCAAGGAACCCCAAACAAAAAGGATGCAATCAAATCTCTCAAAATCTCACCAGCATAGTCCATTTTGCAGTAATTAAAGAGTTCAGCCTTCCCCTTAGTTTAGCTATTCCCTAGAATATTCCTATTTCATTGGAATATTCCATTTTCCAATACAAAAGAATTTTTCTGTATGAGCTGACAGTCCGATTCACTCCCGATCCCACCCCTACTGCTTACAAACCCCTCTCCCTACCCTTTGATCCTTCCACACAGCGAGCTCTCTAGATAGGTCACACAGTGAATTAGTTTGCATTTGTCATACAAAAAGTGTCATCTTTTCAGATCTTATCTACTAACTGTATCACCATACTTCACTTCATGTGACTTTAAACAGGGACCACCAGAAGCATTTTATTTTTTCAGACTGAGTTCAGAATCTTGATTATAGCTTAGAAAGAAGTATTTCTCACTGTATTATTAGAGGTGGTACATTTATCTGGAAGACAGATTTAATCCTACAAAGTGTTAAGAGGCTCAGTAAAGGGTCTGTCAAGGATTTTCACATGCTTTGATAAATGCCATTATGTGCATGCCAAAGGAGTACTATTAATATGGATGATTAAAAAATTAAGAACTTATTTGTTCATCCTTCATCATCAAGAGATGAATTTGCATTTTGTTTTTTGCATTTTGGAAAGCAGTTTGTATTGAGCCAAAAAATCTCTAAAGCAAAATAAAATAAAACAAAACAAAACAACAACTCTGACCTTCAAATAGAGAAACATTTGACAGACTTTTAATTCTTTTTGGGTTTCCAATATAGCATTTGACTATTGAAATTTCAATCATAAAAATCTACAAAGAGAAATGGGGCTGACTCCTGTGAAAAACAGTGAGACAGTACCATCAAATTCCTCCTGTATTTTTATCAGAACATGAGCAATCTTGATTCTTGCTTCTTCTTAATCAAAAAAACCTTGAAAGAACACCACAACTGAATCTGTAGTAAAGGGTTCAACATAAATTGCAGACAAGGTGGATCATTTCAGCAGAAAATCTTAGCAATAAGTAGTAATTTTCCTAATGTGAGATATTAAGATATTAATTAGACAGCAGCAGACTTCAACAGGCTTTAAAGAGTCACCTCCCTGATGGAAAGTGAACAATTTTCAGATCATGGAAGCCATCGTGAAACTAAGAGCTATATGGCTTTTCAAGCATTTTTTTCTTTCTTTCTTTTTCGTTAGTTTGTTTGTTTGTTTTGTTTTGTTATTGTTATACAATCTTTCTGGATATTAGGATGCTTTGTTTATACTGAGAAGAAAGAATGAACTTTCATGTTACGTGGTCCCTACAACTGATATTGAAGAATATTTTACTTCAAAGTCAGGAAGGATTGATAAAAGAATTAGCTTAAACAGGGTTCTAAAAGTCTTGGAAGTATTCAAGCTTCCAGCAAATTATATTGATGTAAATCCTACCAGGTCAGAGTATCTTAAGAAACAGATGATAAAAGGGTGACTAATGGGTCAATAAAAACAGTTAGCATTCTGGTGTGATGACTTCCATTGTAACACAATCGTGTTTCCTTGTCTAAAATATATTCATTTCAGCAAGTTCCAAAAGCTGCAAAGATACCGGTAATTTATGTAACTAGCCACTTCATGTCTCAATCAACTACTTTTCCAAATAGTTGCAATTTCATCTCAAGTGTTTTTAATCATCAGTGGACAGGGACTTATTAATGTGTTGATATTTCATGCTTTAAAATAACTCCACAGTATTGCCAGTTCCTCTTATAAATGCACACTGATGCTAATTAGACACCAAAGTTATTTATCTAAAATTGTGGTCAACAGATGGTATTGATGTCTACTACACAAAGTAGATATCCCTCTATAAAATCTAGTACTCTATGGCCACCTAGTTTATTATCAGGTTACGGTCCCGTGAATAAAAGTAGGGCTGCACTATCTTTTTTTTTAGAAGAAAAAAAAAATATATTGCCATATATATAAGCCTTTGAATGTTCATTAAATTAAAAAGCACCCAAACTTTCACATGCTATGAATTGTCGCTCAGACATGGCCTTGAATAGAAAACACTGTCAACCACACAGGAAAGTCCTTGTGTTTTTCCTTTTCTCCTGCTCTCTTAGTTTTCCTGAACATGCTAATGACTGGCATGGAGAAGTACTTCCAGTCTGTACAGTTTGAGAGCTCAATTTAACGGAAGAACTCAGTCAAGCAGCAAAACATACCAAAAAGTAGAAAATAGTATCAAGTAGAGAAAGGCTTTTGCATTTTCTCTTCCCCTTATTCTTGTGATAAAACAGTATCAAAACACCTCAGATTAGCTAATACCAGTACTTAAAAAAAGATTACGTTAATGAGAACACCAGAAATCAGAGCAAATTACTTTTTAAAAAACAGTTTCTGGACTATAACTCCCATCTAAATACCGTCTTTTAGCCAACTGTGCAGATATTACAGACGTTGAACATAAGTTGATACACACTTTATATCCACAGATAAAGAAAAAAAGTTTGTTGTTCTGAATTTTAAATGTGTTCCTTGGCAGACAAAGAAAGATGTCTATTTGACAGCCAAAATGACTGAGAACAGTAGTGATAGCTCAGTTATTACTAGGGGATTTCTAATTTGTTCTGTTCATAAAAGTTTAATGCTTGACTTTAATTTTATGGTTTCTAAATTCACAAGGAGACAGCCAGAATTTCAAAACTGATATACATTTACATTTCTGAGAAGAAAATAGAAATGAATCTGTTTATCTTTCCTTCTTGATTATAAATGGCCTTTCTATAGACCTTCAAAGTTAAGTGAATAGTGTGTTAAATATTTTAAGAACTTCATTTATACTGCTGACATAACTTGGCGTTTTGTCAAGTAAAACTCTGTTCTAGTGATCAATTGCTTTGTATTCCCTTAAAGAAAATTAGCATAGCCCCAAAAATGCAGTTAAATCTTTCTGATATTTAAACTATCAAATCCATATGAGAAAGAAACTGGTCTTAAACAGAATGGTAAAACAGAGCTTTATAATGGTCTTCCTTTTTAAGAAACTTTCCATGAACTTGAAGGTTCTCTAAAACCTTAGGATAAAGATCTTATCAATACAATCCAAGTAACTGTGATTCTAAGTTCACACACACGCATAATCGGCGTTTGTTTTCAGGCAGCTAGTTTATCACTAGCTTAGCAGCATAATATAAAAAAAAAATCTACTCTTCATGTGTGGATACAAATATTATAAACAAAAAAATCTTGAGTTTGAGCACTAAAGAATAAACCACAAACATTCCCATTTTAATTTTCAATGGGAAAGACCTCCTCATCACACTTTCCTCTTAGTTGAAAAGCAACTAAACTTTTTTTCTGCTATTTAAAGAAAAATCAGAAAACACATCTCCAGTTGCAAAATGAAAGTTGCTTGTTACATGTGATTATTAAAGAGAACAAGGTGTCTGTGATCATTTACATTAACTTTTCACTGAAGATGAATTTTGTGACTAAATGCTTTCTAGTACTTCTCCATTCTAATTTGCTGTGTCAGAGATGGACACTGGAAACTAACATTTGTTAAGAATTTTGCAGTAAAATAGTTTTGATTCAGAAAATGCCAAGCATTTCTGAAGCAGTTCTTTGGAAGAAGTTGATTTCAAAAAAAGATTTCACCGTAACTCAATTAAATTCCTTGTTAAATTCCTAAAGTGAACAAAACAAATCCCAGAATAGCCAACTAAACATTATGGTACTCACTCTACAATGAAAATGTCTCCTTGCCTTGACAGCAGCAGACACCTGTACCTGTGCCACCAGCAATCCTGCAAAGTGCCCAGTGACACTGCAGTTAGGGCACCCAGTCCTCCAGCATCTATTATTTTCCAGTTGTATCTGCAAGAGCTCTTCTATAATCACCATGGCTTCCTCAGGGTTATCATCACCCAGTTTCTCAAACAAGTAAGAGAATTCTGGCAAGTCAGTCACTTCTTTGTTGTTCAGAGCATCTGCAATGAGTACAGAAGAATAATGAAGAGTTAATATATGGCATAACTCTAGCTACTCTTCCAGCTTTGCACATGAACCCTTTTTGCAAAATATATACAAAATCAAATCAAAGAAGGTATTGAGAAGGGAAAGGATGTGACTCTGTTCTGACACTTACGAAAGTACACTGGTCAGTTAAACCCAAAATATATCACATTTTCTTTATTAATTATTTATTGAGCAAAAGTGTATTGATACTGCCAATGAGTGGGAGGTTTAAAAAACAAGAGAGACTTTTTTCTATTTTTTTTTCCTGGTATGTACCTCCACTAGGCTGAGCTGAAGTGTAATATTCATACTAGCTTTTCCTCTTTTCCCTGAAAACTCCTTATTTGTCTCTCTTAGTCTATTTTATTCCGTTTTTGTATCTTTTTTTTCGTCACCTGGTTTTGTCAGAAAGGACTGAGATTTTATTTTTTTTTCATTTTTGACACAGCTGTGAGTTCATGGATATAGAAGCAGTGATAGAAAAAATGACTTAAAAAAAACCCCTGACACCTGTACAACTATATCATGTGCTGGTGTGCCTGATGTCTCTCTTCCCTCAGTATTAAAGTTTAAATTATGAGTCTGCAAGAGAAAAATAAACAATTTTCTAAGCCTTTGTGTTTTTTTTTCTCCCTATGTCCTCACACTCTCCTTCCGTCTTTAGGGAATCAGCATCGTTCCCCAACTGTAAAAATAAGAATATAATCTCAAGGCTACATCTCCCAAAATTTCTTGCAGTTAAAATATGCCTGACTAATCCTCAGCTGGAATCAGAGTCCACAATCTCCAAAAAATTCCATTAAAAAACTATCCCCCAGAGAGATGAAATAAAGCTAATATTAATTCCTGTTCAATTCAGAAAGAATTACCTTGATTTTCTACTTAATATAATTTTGTAAAGAAACTGTCATTAAGAGGTGGCTATTCCAAAGAGTTGGCATTTTCCCACGGCCTCTCTTCCAGTTATACCAAGATTACCTTTGTAGAAATTAAAACATTTACATCAAAATAAAATTCCTTTTGTTGAGAGGACAAACTAACCAGTGCTGGAGCTTTTTGGATATGTTATGTTTATACTGCAGGTTTGTACCAGCACTAGTTTGTACAACAATATTTGTACCACAGGTTTGTACCACGGTATTTCCTGAAGCACAATGCACTTTATTTCTGGTTTGGTGGATGGGTAGCAAATGTGGGGAGGTGAAATGGATTGAATACTTCAATCCATTTCCTGTCATGTACTGGGGTACGTCGCTGCACCCAGAAACTTCAACGCACAGCAGAAATACAGCATCTTTAATCCTTGTGTTATCTACTTACATATACCTACCCTTCCAATCATCCTTGAACAGTGTCATGGTTTAACCCCAGCCAGGAACTAAGCCCCACACAGCCGCTCACTCACTCCGCCCCACGTGGGATGGGGGAGAGAATCGGAAGGGTAAAAGAGAAAACTCATGGGTTGAGATAATGACACTTTAATAAGTAAAGCAAAAGCCGTGTGCACAAGCAAAGCAAAACAAGGAATTCATTCACTACTTCACATCAGCAGGGAGGTGTTCAGCCATCTCCAGGACAGCAGGGCTCCATCATGCGTAACGGCAACTTGGGAAGACAAACGCCATCACTCCAAACGTCCCTCACTTCCTTCTTCTTCCCCCAGCTTTATGTGCTGAACATGACGTCATATGGTCTGGGATATCCCTTTGGTCAGTTGGGGTCAGCTGTCCCAGCTGTGTCCCCCCCCAGCTTCTTCTGCCCCCCCAGCCTGCTCGCTAGTGGGGTGGGGTGAGAAGCAGAAAAGGCCTTGGCTCTGTGTAAGCACTGCTCAGCAATAACAAAAACATCCCTGTGTTACCAACACTGTTTCCAGCACAAATCCAAAACATAGCCCCATACCAGCTACTATGAAGAAAATTAACTCTATCCCAGCCAAAACCAGCACAAACAGAGATAGGTTTCTGATGTTATTTTTTCTAAATATTTTCCTATTGTATAATCTCTTGAATGTATTTGGCTATATTATTTTTTTCTGAGTAGATTTGGATGTTTGCAGAACATCAAGAAAATACAAAGTTTCAGTACAGGTTTAATATGGTTTGCTTAATGAGAGAATAAATCAGTCCTTAGGATTGAAAGACTTCTTTAAAACTCCAGTGGACATTTAATTCTGTCAAATAATCCTGCTGTGAAACAGCAGAAGTATTTTCTACAGTTTTATGGAGCAGATACATAACAAGGCTCTCATTACACAATTGGTAGCACAAACTCTAGAGCAAAATGACTAACTCCATTTCTCACCAGACTTTTCTGACGTAGCTTTGTTACAACTGATCTCAGCCTCCTCTCATTTCTTTTCTTCTTGCTCTCATCAGAATATGCATATAAAGAGTATGGAAGTATTTCCCTCTAGACCTCTAGGATTTTACAAAAACTTTCTGTTCGAAGCTAGGAATGTGACATAGCATTCAATCAATCCTTTCAAAGATATGTAATTTCCTTAGTATGTGGAAAGATTTCATTTGTGAGTGGAAAGAAATTGAATTGCCTTATTTCCTTATTCTAAATTCCAATCTGAAGTAGTTTTCTTTACTAGATCTATCTTTAGAGTATAATTATCTCAACAGAATTTATTTATTTTTACAAATACAAAATGAATTTTAGCATGAAAAATTAACTCTGCATAAAGAGAGAATTCAATTTCCAATGTCGTAATACTTCCAAGGTACTTTTTTTAAAGGAAATACAACATTTTAGAATGGAAATCTGCTTAGTTATGCAGATCTGTTAAAAACGACCAGCAGTTTCCTGAATGTTGCAAAACAGTTTGGTTCTTCCAATGTTAAGCCATAAAGTGCATCACATTACAAACCATGCAAACAAGGTTGGGAGTAGCTAACCCTACCAAAGGGAAGATTGCTGATGATATGAAGTATGATGATAGTGTCTGTCCAGTAGTAAGAATCAGTCGTCTTCGGAAGGATTATCAGGTTTAGAAATTAGTACATGTAGTTATTTTCCCATCAATTTCCTTCTTTTCCTTGTGTTCCAGCTGATTACTGCAATCTTTTGATTTGTTGAATGGATAGGATGGTACTTATTTTGTAAAATATTTTGAAACTTTTTAAGTGCTAAATGTTGAAATGTGACTCTAGATTTTTTTCCAGTGTGTGGGGGGGGGAAGTTGCAGTGCCTTACTCTATTTTGTTGAAAAGCAAGGTATATGGGTGCGCTAAAGAAAGAATAAACCCAGTAGCTAAGAAGCATATACATCACAATCCTTCATTCTCACTGCTTTGCCTATCCCTTTCCTGTCTGAAATTCACTATCATCTCCTGAACAGATGTCCTCCACCTTCTCATGTTCCTAAGCAAAGAGGTGCATACAGGAATAAGGAGTCCAAGAGCAGCAATCTGGAAAGTCTTATTTCAAGATTTACAAAGTTAATTTGAAATGCATCAAGCTAGAGAAGTTGTCATCACACTGAGCAGAACTCACTCATGATTTGTTACTTGAGAGCTCTCATCGTGTCATCTTGAATCAGTTCATAGATTTCATGCTTTCAACCTGACAAACGTTACATAAATCTGTAGTATAACGTACTGATGCCACCTTCACCCTGAGAGCTTGTGCAAGTTATCACGAACTGGTTTCATGTTTTCAGAAGTATCACCAAATTGCTTAACTGAATCCAGTGCATTGAATCCATCATCTTAAACAATGGTAAGAGACAGACACCAAGCAACAAATATTTATTGTGTATGTGTGTAGAGGGAAAGTAATAATTAGAAATACCCTAGGTATTTTGGACAAGGGAGAATAAGAAACCAAAAATAATCCCCCGATTATAGATGCAAGGAATAAATTTGTGTGAAACTGTTAGCAGTGACAAATAAGGAAGATGAAAAGTGTCAGGAAAAAGAAAGATTTTGTTCTGGCCACAATTCCTTCCTTGACCTCTAAGACAAAGAAGCTAAAATGTTCGACAGGTTGGAAATACGTGGTGTAGGGACTCAGTATATGAGGACACCACCATTTCCTTTTGAGTAAATAGCAGGAGCTTTCCATGGTAACCAGGTAAACTTATTTTAAGGATCATCACTTTCCACAAACAGTGAACTTTTATGCTTTCTACTTCTCTAAACAACACTTAGTCCATGAAGTCTCTTGATTGTAAAAAGTTGACTTAATGTATAATTCAAAATTTAAAGAAACACTCCTTTTAAACTAGAAACTATTACTATCAGTGTTGTGACACAGTGATTATGTGATGTCATAATTTCTAAAATAAGTTGTATATATCAATATTTCCCAGTGTTCATACATGAATAGAAGACTGTTTTCAAAAAGATATATAAAAATGTTTAATGTATTTCACTTTTCAAGTGTATGGACCGGAGGGGCACATATGGGTTTGATCTATTGATTTCTGAGTTTATCTATGCATTAATAATAGTCATAGTCATCTAAGGAAGCTGCAAAATACTTGGCCAACTGTGAAGATATATCTTCCTTTAAGAATTTGCCGATATACCTTATGACTGATCTGGGAGAAGACATCGAAAAAGAACACTTTGTCTCCTACAAGACTGACACATTTTTATTCTTTTATGTGGGGAACACATTAAAAATTATTCATGTTATCACTATACATCTGAATCAAGAAAGAAATAACAAAATCAGTAGAAATGTTACAGAACAGAAATATTCTCTTTGACTTCCACCTAGTGAGATCTTGGTTTACCACACAGTGTGTGGTGACTTTTGTAAGATCAGAGATTACTTAGAAGTAACAAAAAAAATTCTAATACTTTAGACTATTCTTAACATTTGCGTTTATATTTGATGAAATAAAATTGTATTTATTCAATTCTATTAAAACTGAGAAACAGTTTTAATCCCTTTGATGATTCAACACCTTCATATCAAAAGACTGACTAGTACCAGATTAAGAATTATTTTTAATATGTAACTGTAGGAGCTGCAAATAATTCAGCCATGGCTCCTTTGTTTTATTTATAGGTTTTTGTTTTTCATAGCCTTAATATTTATGTTAAAGAGCTGGGAAGGGAAGGAGGGAGATGAGAAAACATGAAATTAATTATTGGGTAATACATCCACTATCAGTTTCCTTCCTATTTGGAAGCAAGCAAATAAACAATATACTAATTTCTCCCACTCCTGCCTTGTATTCTAAAGGACAGTTTTCTAGAAGTTGACCATCTTTTGTTAAATTTTTCTTTCCCAAGGTCTTTCTTCTGCCTGCTTTCATTGTTTGTTCATGTCCCCAAGTCCCAAGGTTCAGCATTAGTTCAAAAATCCCACTTAAATCTGTTTTCTCACAGTACTGTAAATGTTATCCAGCTCTAATAAGTCCCTGGAGAGCTACAATATTTTTTCAACTTATGTTTGTAACATCCTATATGGATGAATTCAGATACTATCAACCTTTTGACTAATACATTGTGTTTGTAAGTTGTTCTAATTCTTCTTAATTTTATCTCCATAATTGATCTTAATTGATCTCCATACCATTGTATGAACTGTAGATTAGCATAAAACCATGGTATTATATTTCATATAAAGATTTGTACGTTTTAAGCCTAGTAGGGACTATTAAAATAAATTTTGAGCTTATGCAAAGTGCATGTCAAGTAAACACTGCATCACATTTTTGATTGAACTTAGCACACAACGTCTAGAAAGATATGCTTTCCAGATTTAAGATTCTGCTGAGTGGGGAATTTACTTTGTGATTTATTACCATCACTGGAAAAACCCTTTAATAAGACTTCTAGTTTAACCAGAGAACCATTGGTTGTCATTCACTCGACCTTGCTATGACTTTTTCTTCAGACTAAAGAGCTATCTATCATCAAAAGTCTTTTTTCCTCATACTTGTGTTAATATACCATAATTAAATTATCTCCCAAACTAACCTTGGACAGATGAAGTATAGTAAAAGAATTAAACTCTTCAATCTGTAAATCAGAATTTCTGATCCTCAAATCATTCTGAGGGCTTTTTCCCCCTTCCAAATAATTTCTAATTTGTGAACTTCCTTTCTGTATTGTAGGTACCATACTCCAGCAAATGTCTTATGGACTTGTTTATCCACCTCAGCAGAATATACTATCCAACTAATTTGACTTAATATTTCCTTCTTTACAGTTTCAGGTTGACCTTCTCAAAACAGTATTTCAACAGCAATATCTATAACCAGGACATCTAAGACATTTTCCAAATCAGTATGCAAGATAGCAGACAGTCTCCCTTCCTATAAGGGTGACTTCTATTATATCTTAATCTGTTTACGCAACTGTAACTACAGCAATAAGAAAGTGTGAAAGCTGCGTGGTAAATTCAGAGCTGACCTTAAAACATGACTCAGCAGTTATGCTTCCTAGGCAAGCATCCAAAATCTTTCCTTAGGCAAGACATACAGCTACCTAAAAAATATATTTGCCTAAAATTTGTAGTATTCTTAAAGTTCAAGCCTTTTCATGATACCTGTGTGTAAGAAAATGGGGAATAAGAAAAAGCAGGCAAGTTCTCACGTACGTATGTCAGTTTTTGAAGAGTTAAAAAAAAAAAAGAATATGCAGATGTCTGACTTGATCTTTTCTTTGTTTTCCTAGTAATAAAAAGGAGTATCTCTGGAATATATCCTGCTTCATACATATTGTTGGACTTTTCTTTTGACAGCTGTTCACCATTCTTTTCCATACACTTTGCTTTTCCGATGAGTTTCAGAGCAGACCATCTGTCAGAGAAAGAAGCTCACAAAACCCACAAGACTCCAAGAATTTTTTTCTGTGCTTGATTTAGAGACCAGGTCTGCTTCTTCAAAGTTTCTTTGTATCTTATTGGATGGAATATACTTGAAAGACTATTTGATAGCAGTTAAATGGACCCTTGTTTTTAATAAGGAGGTATTGTAAAGATTAGAAAAATAAAGAATTAAAGAAAAAAAGATTTCCAGTTTCAAACTCTTGGGATAATTAAAAATTAGGGAAAATAATTCTTTCTTTTCCTTTTCCTCATTTCACTGTTCTTTGACACTTCCATTTTTGGATTACTTTCATCCATCCATGAAATAGTGCATAATGGCAGGAGATTCCCACACAGGAAGGGCAAAACAATTACAATAAACTATTCAGAAAGTGAAACAAAAAGTTTGAGTCTTAGAAAAAGACCTTTTCTTAACTCAAAAAGCAATGGAAAACCATAGCTTGTTTAAAAAAGGAAAAAAAAACCACCACACAACAAATTGTGGGCCCTCCCTCCTCCTCCCGCTTTTTTGCTATCACTTTTTAGCCCTGGTTCAGGGGACGACTTTATATTTATTGAATAAGTTGCCTAAACAAAAGAGGAATACAAGAGTAAGAACAGAAACTGGGTAGCAGCGTAATTTATTCTTCCCTTCTATCTTCCTACATATTCACTAACCCACCAAACTCAGCATCTGAAGAGGAAGTAACACTCCTCTGTTCTCTTCTATTGCTTCTTCACCACTGAAAAAAGGACATAGTGGGGAAAGTGGACTTTTGGGTTCACAGAGTTAATTTATTTTCTTTTCTGGACTGGTCTACAAACAGAATACGTTTTTTTGCCTTCTTTACCCAAGCTATCTGATAAACCATAGCCTGACTGTAACTAATAATATATAGTGTTCCCATAAAGAATTACCTAATCTTTTAGCAGTAGATACAAATCAAGCTTGTATTTCCTAAAACCAGATTTCCTCTTACTCATTTTACACTGTTGGTATCTAAACTGTATTTGGCATAATTATTCCTCTTAATTATTCTATTTAATTGACAGACTTATTCATCAGATAGAAGAAAAAAAAATTTTTTACTTTATGGCATTGTTTCAAATCCCTGCTCTCTATGCATGTAATGTAAATCTTTCTCATTTAATCTCTTTGAAGCAAGCCCTAAAGAAGTATTGTATCTTAATGCTATTCCTCACTAATAATTTTTTTATAAACTGCAGCTTCATTCTAGAAGAATTAGTTGAATTCCCTCTGTAATGACAGTGATGCAAACAGTAAGATCTCACTTTCAGCAAAATCAAATGTATCTCTTAGGAACACATTCTGTAAGTGTCCATCCTGATTAATGTGTTACTGTTTGATCTAGCTTTTTTTCCCCTTTAAACAATCCACCACCCTCCATATCTTCAAACACACAAGACCCTTAGAATGTCAAGTTCTGCAGGATATCAGGCTAATCAGAATTATATTGAATTCTTTGGGGAAAAAAAATGTACTTCTGCTAAACAATAAATATCTATTTTTTTTTCACCCTCTCATAAATATGAAATAAGGAATTAAACAAGGATGAACATACAATCAGTCTGATATGGGTACCATTTTTCTCACATAAAATTACACTCTCTTTTTGTATGAGTAAAGGCTGATTTGAGATGGATGAAGTGCAGCAGAAAGAACTCAACAAGAGAGCAAGACATAAATTACTCCGCTTTAATTTGGCCAATGGAAGCGAGAGTAAAAAACTGTTATTTACTGCCCATTATTCAAACTTAATAAATGAAATAGCTGTCACTATTTTTCTATGCCTCCACTGCAATGCAATAAAGCTCTTCTAGACCTCGGATCTAGTGGATAGATGTCAGAGGTACCCCTATAACACAGGACAAGGAATGTGTTTTACAAATAAGTTCTTCATATAAACACTTTCCTCTCTCTTTGCTCACTTCAATGTAAAAATAACATATTACAGACATCCTTTCCTTTACAACCCCCACATCAGAGTTATTTTTAATCTTGAAAGCACAGACTATAATTTAAAAAGAAGCTCAACTTAGTCTCCTAAATCTATACTTGGTTTTCATATTTATAATTTTATAGATTTTATATGCATATAAATTCACACACCTGTATGCACATATATGAATTATATACATATATACATGTAAAACAAATTTCTATATAAAAAAAAGCAAATTGGAAAATAGGGAAATTTCTCCATAGATAACGCATGCATAAATAAACTTAATTACACACCAGCTGAATACAAAGCAGCTCTCACTCGAATAAATACTTCTCCTTTTGAAATCAATGTAAGTCACTCAGTGAATACCTGTCTTGAACATCAAGTCATTCAAAGATATGTAGATCTGAACCTAAGAAACTATCATTAAGTGTCTACTTTTTAAAGCATGTCCAGCACACAGTGAACTTATCTCTCAATTTAAACAATAAAATTAGGTAATGTGAGATATTCTGAAATAATTCTTTAAGCAGTTTCACACTCCTTTCATTCTGATAATATTCTTATTATCTACCACACCCATAAAGATTATACCGAAGAAAAATAAAACCAGTGATAATGAATGACTCAGTTAAGGCGCAGTAAAGATGACCTTATTTTTTTAAAGATGCAACTAGTTTTTTTCTTTAAGTTTTTTTTAGATTTTTCCTTATATGAGAAAAGTACACAGCCAAAGAAAGAAGAAATAAGAAAATAAGGCATTTGTGACCACTGTAAATACTACAGTCTTCATTTTTAAGCAGTATTCAACCTTAGTTTTTTTCCTGTGTCATTGCAATATTACATGTATAATATAGAAAATAAGCTGCCATAGACAACAATGGGTTCTTTGTTATCTTCGTAATAGAATAGGGGTGAAATCTCTGCCTAAATGTCAAGCACACAGTGTGCATTAGTTTTAGCATTGTCAGCCTGCTGTAATTAATTGCTGTCTTGAGAGCAGCGATGGAGCTATCACTCAGGACTAGTTCTAGTAGTATCAGACACACAAAAAAGCACACTATGTAGTAAAAAGCTGATAAATATTTCTCCTCCTATGACCACACATAGTTACTTATACTCTTTCCATGCCCGCAGCATTAGGATTTTGTGGATTTATAAAAGACTTCATAAAAATTAAATGATACCAGCCAACTTTCTTGTAATTTGAAAGGTCTAAATTTTACTATTTCAACACTGAATTGATTGAAATACTACTTAGAAAGAAATTTCCAAAGGGTAGGTGGTAAAAGAAGCATAAGTGAGCATAAGTTTGTCTCAAGAGGTTTCTGTTCTGTGAGTCTTTATTTCCCCATCTTCTGATTCCTCAAACTTTGTTTTATCTTGGTTACAGAAATACAAGAGAACTTAAGAGTTCCTAAATTATTTTATCCTCAACTAGTTCATAAGCATTCTGTCAAGGTTGCTTAAAACACCATCTTTAAAGTTTCTTTTGCTACAAGAAGAGCATAAGATAACTTTGAGGAGAGAGAGGATCATAATATTTTCAAAAAAGTAGACCTTGGCAAAAGTGAAATTCTAGGAAGAGCCCAAGAAGATTTCAGAAACTGATATACATTACGTTACAGACTGACATTTGGCCTGGGTTTAAGCAGTAGACGACCCACCATTACACAGACTGACCCAGGTCATCTTTAAGGGTTAACAATGAGTGCCAATCACAAACCACCAGACAAGACCAGTGCCTTTCTGTGTGAGTGATGAGGATTTAACTATGTGAAATGAAATCAGAGACTTACAGGAGCAGAAGCACAGTGTGGAGGGGAAATTTACAGCGCCATGTTGAAGTGGAGACGAGAGCCACGCCCTAGGACGCAGAGAGAGAAAGGAGAACAGGCTTCCGTGTTGCTTTGCAAGTCTGTGTGGAGACTGTAGGACAACATAGGGGGATCCACTGAAGTGGTAAAAACACAAAAAGACTCAATCCATATGGAATAGGGAAATACTGGAGAGGTTTGTTTTCATTCTAACAGAACAGAAACAAGAACCTTGAAAACTGCAGTGAAACTGAATTGTTCTCTGGACACCTTTGATTCAGGGACTGCTTTTTCAGCAATACCACAATTACATTCTCATCAGATGAACACCTTATCGTGATCGGATGTTGTAGGAAACAGAGTTGTTATTTCTGTTCTTAGCAGAAATAAAATATAGGAATTCTTGTATTGTTACATGCCCTATACAGGGTTTTTTGGTTTTGTTTTAATTTCATGCTTTTTTTTTAAGACAGTTCTTAGATTTATAAGTCCTGAAAAAAAAAAAGAAAAAATTAATAATAATCATTTCTGTACAGGGTGCTTTTTTGTGGGAGCTATGACTGCAAAAGAGCTTCTATATTATTCATCTGCTGAATTTTAAGTTTTCTGAGTTTCTATGTAGACAATTTCCAAAAGTGTTGTTAAATCACTGTTGACTCTAATAGAAGCACAGTTACGCTAGTCATCACTTAACTTGGTCCTTTGGTTTTCTCATCAGAGTTTTTTTGCTGATGCCTGAAATTTCTGCATTTTTTGCTCAACTTTCTTTCAATGAAAATTCTTAGATGTGTTTGATAACACATCTAATGTGTCTGTTCTTTGGAAAATGTTTCTAAAATTAAGACTACCTAAATCATTGGTGAAGACAGCTTTTGATTATTAGATGTATTTCTAAGAACTTTTAATCAATTAATAACTAGAAAAGTTAAGAATTTACATTAGATTTTTGTTCCAGGTTATATACTCTGAAATAATTTTACATTACTGGTGTATTAACAAATGTATTACACTAGCAAGAATTAGAATAATTTAAAATTCTAAATCTCCACTCATTGTTTCAAAATCAGTTGTAGAAAAAATTATATGTGGATACAGCTTAAGTTTCCAAATTAAATATTCAGAATGCTAAGCTGCAGAATTCTGTTTGGTCATTTCAGAGCTACTAATTACTATTTTATTGATAGATTGGTTCCTCTAGGCAAATTGACCTACCTACTTTCTTTGACTAACTGTTAAGGTGAGACTCTGCTTTCTTAGAGTAAATATGCATTATTGTTTCCAGAAGGTGTCATTTATACCCAGAGGCAAAGTATAGGATTGTATTGATTGCCAACTTCTCTTAAAAATATGGATTTTAAAATATGCTGTTATTCAACTAGTTTCCTGTAAGTTGTAAGATCTATTTTCATTCGCACTGGTTAGATTTAAATCAATTTGTTAATTCATAACTATGTTTCTTCCTGCCTTCATTAAAGCACACACACGAACCTGCTTGATATTCGTTTTTGCTCTTTTTGTTTGCTTGTTTGTTTGCAAGATATAAACCTTTTGAATTACTAGGTTATTACATTAGCTTTTTAAAAGAAATTGAACTCTAGACTTAGACTTAAAAATAATTTATATTTATGTGGGGGGGTACATAATTACACAGTATATAGATAATGTAATCAGATCTTAAGAAATTATATGCACTGTGGTGAGCAAATATTTGCTACTCAAGAGCTATCTATTACATTTATTGGGTTGGTAGTCTTTTCATATTGGTACCTCTGTAGAACCTAAGACTTTCATCTTCACATACACACAAAAGCCCCACTGACTTTTATATACAGAGTATAAATGCATAGCTAGACTGTGTGTTTAAACAGTCATCAAGATGTAGGTATAGAGGCAGCAAGAGCCTCTGTAATTATGCCATGAGATATACATCTTCAGAAGTACATATCAAAATATGATAAAAATCTATTGCTGTGGCCAAAAAACGAATGGGTAGAACTCCTTCTAACATTCACTCTCTATCTATTTCTAAAAATCCCGTAGTGAGATGATAAAGTATCTTAAAAAAGGACCAAAATCATCATCCTAATGATAAGGTTCAGGAACCTGCATTTCAAAATGTGTCTGTATAAAAGACAAAACAAGCTTATGTCACACAAAAATACTTGTTTAAACCTGCATCAATAAACAGTTGTACGCCTTGCAATTCTAAATGCCACCTAGCTGATTCACAGTGTATCTTCACATCTCTGGTAAACATACAGCTATTCCACCAAAATGATCAAAGTTCACTTGTCGTCATGAGATACCTGCAATCAGCCATCACTCGACATGTAACAGAGATGCTATGAGAATTACTATTACCAAAATGTGTTAACAACTGGCTGTATCTATACTGCAGTACAAAAGAAATGAAACCAGAGTCCCATGTGGAGGCCTTGTATTTGTACCATAACCATGTTGTCCTGTAATGCAGTATTGTGATGGCTAGTAACTAGCTATAAGCTATGTAGTGAATTTGTTTATTCACTCCGGCTTCTCAGACCTACCCCGTCTCAACTTTTCTTGAACTGCCTGCAGTGTTGTCTTACTAAGTTTTGCTGTGACAGTAATTTTTCTGCTGACCGACATTTTTTGTTGTAGGACTGAGACGAGCAGCAGAAGTGTGAGCATAACATCCAAGAAAAGGGATAAAATCTAAGAAGTGTGTACTAGGAAGTGTGCGTGTAACAATTTTAACTTAGACTTTATATACACATACGTACATATATAAATTTATATGTAAGGTGTGCTTTCTTTTGCCCATAAACAAGATTGTGAGTGTAGCAATACTGTGCAGCGTGTTGCCTTCGAACAGTGCATGGTGTTACAAGGAAAATGTCTGAAACTCGCAGCTGGGTGATGACAGTAGCTTTGGTAGGAAGTGACAAATACTCTCAAAATTATTTATCCATCCTCCCAGTATCTGAGAGTAATTGACAAAAACTGTTGAAAAGAACATTTCTTAACTCTTTCCTACTTGCCCCAAACTACCCGACATACTCAAGACATACTCAATGCCATTTAAAGGTTTCTCAGAATATGTCTTGTGTTCAGATGGCAGAATATAAAACATTTTAATCCAGGAAAAAATACAGTGAGGTACTTCTTTACTTGGTAACTATAACATAATATGTGACCTGTCAACAAAGTAATATTTTAAAATGGTACCTGTGAAAGAATATAATGTTATAGGAATATGTTTGTCCTCAGCTGGTTCTACCAATATTTTTAAGAGAAACTTTAAATAAAGCAATGTTTCAAAGAATGCATTATCTGATGCATGATGATGATGCAGAGATCCTTAGGCATGGGAGAAGATACAAAGAAATATGGCTTATCTGCTTTCTGATAGCTAGATCTGATATTTGCAATCTACATCACTTCTTAAGTAAAATCACAGTGGCTAAATCTGTGGGTTATTGAAAAATAAATTTCTGAATTTCTTTTACAAAAATATTGACAAAGAATAGAAGAAATGCTTAAGTAGCTGGCAGGTAACACACCATCTTCCTAAAGAGTTGGGCTGTGACCATTTACAGATACGGTTTAAGAATGTTCAAAACTCACATTTCACTCAAAAAATACTCTCCCATCCCCCAGTTACTTAAAAAGATATATTCTGATTGAATAAACTCTGAATTTTTAATGTGGCTCCTATAATATGTTAGTATAATTCTTTTATTGAGAGAATCAAATCTAAGAGCACTTCACTGATGAAGTCCAACCATTGCATCACTCATCCTATTTCACATTTATTGCCTTACTCTGTGGAGGCAAGAGAATTTCCCCCCTTTTTGGAAATACGTTTGAGATCATCTAATCAAGAAATATGCAGTACATTCCAGATTAGTTAATTGGTCTTGACCGACTCAGATTTCCATACTGTGCTGTGACAGGGCATCTCTCCTCCTTCTCCCTTTTATTAGCCATGGACGTAACTAACGCAGATATTTTAAAATTAGTAAGGACTGTAATTTAATTTGCATTGATTGGCACTTCTTGTTTGATACATTCACATAGGCTGTTTTTCTTTGCATGAGCTGCTTACACTGAAAAACCCACAAACTTTATCAGTATAATATACAGTACCATGAACAGCCTAAGTTTAATTACACTTTTGCTTTCCTTAAGATTTCTCTTTGCAGTTCAGTCCTCATTTCATTCCCTTTTAATTTCACAGAGAAGATTCTGAGAACGTGTTAAGATAGCCTGGGATTCTTTCCATTTTTATTTTATATAAACTTAAAATTACTGCTATAACCAGTAACAATACAGACAAATACTGCAAAAGTACCCCAAAAGCGTATTACAAAATTTATTCAAGCTGTACTCAGCTGAGCCAAAGATCCATTTTGCGCAGTCTGCTCTGAGAACAACCAGTAATACAACAGATACTGAGGTGTGCGAGAGGTAAAAGTATAAACCAGCTCATTCTATGGTTCATCCTTTGTGGCTGTTAATTCAGAGACGGTGTAAATTCTCACTGTGTTTGTGAAGTAAAATATTAAAACTACATTGTTATCTTTCCATCTTGACAACAACCAATACCTTGACTCCATTAAGAGTAAGATTCTATTATACTAAGTACAGTACAAACATAAAATCTCTGCCATAAGAATTATCCAACAAAAATTTACTAGAGAAAATCTACAGGGCTAAGAGGAGTTTAGGAATGGAAGGAAAAAAAATACAAAAAACTTAACTTACACAGCTTTTCAGATAAACTCTGCTGCAAAGAACAGAAGATTGGTATTCAAACTGCAATCTTTTTCAATTGGTTAATGGCCATCCTTTGTGATTTAATTTGTGCAGTAAGGTAGTAGAGACTACGTTTTGTTTCTATTTGTGCAATAACTGGCTAATCAAACGTTTCTTGACGGAAACCTCTCAAGCTGCAAGACAAAATTAAATTCCAACTATATGCAGTGTATAAAATTACTCACTAAGGGACCCGGGCCTTCTCTCCTTTTTTAATCCTAGAAAAAATGTTTTAGTAAAAATAATCTATTTGATAAAACAGTGTCAGCATAACTAATAATATATAGAAGTAAAATTCCTAAGAATTACATAGTTGGATATTTTTCAAATTTTGTGTGCAATTTTTGTTTTCAATTCATGATGGTGTGAAAAAAACAGTAAGTGTACTTTGAAAGAAAGATCATAATTCTGAAATTAAAAACTCCTGTTTATCTAATTTGATAGTAGTCTGGGTACAGTGTCAGTGTAGATTGTAGATGGGTAGCTGAGCAAAAAAAAAAGGTATTTTGCTGAAGTGTAAGACTCACTCAAAGACCACTGACTCTTATTCTCACAGACCTGTCCACATGAACTTTCACAATTTGCCTTCAAAAACCTTATAGCTTTAGTTTATTCAGACGATAAATCCCTTATAAGCAGTATAAATCCCTATCACTGCTAACTCCTTATTTCAAATTGAAAATATAAATTGTATAATGTAGGATTCAGTTCAAACTACTCAGAGAATATTTCAATTCTTAATTGCACAATGGACATGCTTTTTTTCCTACGATAGCTCTTCTGGATGCAAAGTTACAACACTGGCAATGTTGCAATTTACAAGGGTGCTAATGAGCTTCTTTAAATAACAGAGATTATTGAAGTAACGTTCTTCTGTTGTGATTTTACAGTGGCAGAGAAGTTTCACACAATGTGAGAGAGCATCATAATTTGCTTTTCCATTTTCTTTCTTTACTTCAGATAGAAAAAACTAAGAAAAGTGTCAAATAAAATGACACTAATTTATTTCTATCAAATGTTCCCCTATTAAAGCTCATTTTCTTATGCAAAACAAGCAAATAGAAAGAGGAGGGGGAATTCCTTCTCTTTATTGCTTTTCAGAATGTTACACATTTCCAAAATGACAGCAGTACTCACTTGTGCCATTTTAGTCAAGTATTTATCAAAATATATTTATGGGTTTAAACACTGAAAAATATTCAGATGGGTCATGTTTTATATTTTGTTTCTCACATTGCACTTTTTTCAGGAAATGTGAAGGAATATTGTTAATTTTTTTTGCATAAGAGATTTTAATTTATGGAAAAAAACAGATGCTTGATGGTGACCTTTCAAATGCATAAGGGACGCAGCGAACAGCAGAAATGGAAAATTTTTAAAGAGGAAAACAATTCTTTTAAACAAATGTAATAGTTCCAGAGACCATGGTAGGATTCAGATCGTTCAGACTAAGTGCTTATGAAAAGTTACAGCAATTTCCAAAGAAGCGAGGCCAAACACAATTGAAAGAAATGTTGCCTCCAATAACCTACAGATTATATATTATATATACTATATATATATAGTATATTATATATTCTATATCAAATGCAACCACCAGCATAAATAGGCATGCCACTTTTAAGTTACAGACATGCTGAGTCCCTTTATAGTAAAGATCAATTTCAGCTACTACTTAAAATGTCAAATCTCTTTTAAGTGCTTGTCGTATCTAAGGACAACAGCTACTATTATGAATATTCTTAACCAAGATCAATGACAGCACTTGTGTATTTGGACTTTTTTGCTTTTAAGGGACCCTTCCCTCCCCAAACTTCAGCAGCCACTACAGGCAGCATGTAGTCATGAATGTGCCCATCAGGGCTTTACAGGCAGTTAGGCCCAAGCTCTATGCCTAAAGAGTCTGTGGTAGGATAATCAAATTTATCCTAAACTGTGTTCCAACATCCAATTTAAATTTTATGATTTAATGGCAACCACATCTTAAATACACAAATAAATCACCTTGTTTTTTTTTTAAATACAAAATATTAAGAGGTCTTGTCATGTAAAATAATTACTAAGTATTTCTCAGAAATCAAGCTTGATAAATACTCAAGTATGCCCCAAATGTTCCATGTCCTCTGAAGACATCAAGTTTAATGTATTTCTCTTTTCCTAGAACAGCTGCCTCGCATTTTAACTTAGGCATTCAAACAGGGGGTTGGATGTTCCGCCGCAAGATTAATTTCTGCAGAACTCTACAGGTAACACAGGTAAGATGTCTGAGAACAGACTGGGGCTCTGAGAAGTCATACATGACAATAATAATATGGAACCTATCGGATAATCACATTACCGTTTGAAATTCTCCAAATGTCAACTGCGGAAAAATAGTATTTCACAGGTTTTCAGTTTTATTCACTTTTGGTTGAAATCCAGTAAAACCATAGAAAAAAGATGGAGAAACAATCAGGAACCTGACAAAAATGTACATATAAAATTTCACACAACAGAAAAAGTTTTGCAGATTTACTGAAGGAATACGTTGATATTATTTCAACTGTTAGAAGAACATCTAGTTTAGGATTTCAAATTAAACAGCTTATTTGCATACTGTGGCTTCTGTGATTGCTAGTTATTCTTTCAATAGGTTTGGAAAGCCAAAACTCAGAACTTGATTTAGAATCACAAGAAACTACCTACCTACACAGCTCTCCTTGAGATTCGTCTTTCAGGAAATCCTTATTTTTGCTCCACTTCATTAGACAAAAATTTCTGAAACTGGTTGAGATACTCTGAGAATCCAAGTGAAGGAAAAATGGTATTCCCATTCTCATTAATAATTTTTCTTATTTAGTAAACTAAAATTTATCATTCACAGAAAGAGAACAAACCACACATTAAAATGGAAGTATAATTGAGATTTAACATGCGCCTCAGTGATACTACAGCAGCCTCAAAAATACCAGCAGCAACTGAAAGCAATGCTATGGTTGAGAATGCTATGTTGCAGGAGTGAGACTGTGGAAGAACACAAAGCTTACTCCATCACTGCTAATTTGTACTAAATAGAGAATAATTTCCTTTGGTAAGGGTGATTTTTCAAACAAAAGCTGTTTTTCCCAGAAAAAAATCATTAGTTCATGGGTTTCTAAATTCTTTTTTTCATTTTCAAACATCTCCTGTCTAAGAACAATGTATTTCAGAGTACTTTTTTTTTCCCTGTCTTTTGTCCATGTGACAAACACTTATCTACCGCATACGCTTATTATGAACAACATAAATATTTTCCTCATGTTAAAGTTTTCAAGATTTTAGATCCAAGAGTCTTCTGATCGCTACACTCAGAAAGTTTCAGAACACACATGTAACAGCAGGCCAGAGCTGAACTTACATGCTTCATAACTGTGTGTGTGTGTGGTTATTTATGTCCTTCTTTAGAGAAGCTGTTCTTTGTATTTTGTATGTAAGAACAACATTTCCTTCAGCCTCATTCAAATGCAAAAGTTATACCACATTGTTTTCTTCATTTAATTCATTTGAGAGATCCTTAGGATATGAGTCCACATGACTTATATTTTTGGCAGTGATATCCAAAGAAATAATGCTTATTTCTTGATAATATATGCCATCACTGAATAAATTTCTTTCCATCTTTCTTTCTAATCACTTTATTTTTGTGAAGTTGATTCACATTTTTTTTACAGGTTTGCCTATGGGTTTGGACACGTCACTTGCTTTCTTGCAATTGTATTCTTATGTCTGCCATTCTTCTTGATCTAATTTAACCAGTAAGACAGTGCATTTAAGCATTCTGTTTAATATTCTGACCTTAATGCTAACACAACAGAAAAGCTCACATAATGGATTCCTTTATCATTTCAACATCATTTTTTTGTGCATGTGAAGGTATATGTTAAAATATTTCCAGTCTCTGCTCTTAAGTCAATTTATGGATTTTTGACAAAATTTTCAGTATCCTTCTAGTCAATTAAGAACCCTCTTTGAGTACAGCACTAAATTACTCTTCATCTTTTCCTGTTCTCTTGCCCCATGTTCAATGATGTCTTGGGTATTGTCTGAATAAAAAAAAAACCCAACAAATCTACCAATTGTTTTTCATTCAAATTCTGAGAGAAAACTCACTCTAATTGAATTTTGATGCGGCGGTCCCTTCCCTTCTTTTCCCAGACTTTTTTAACTTTATGACTGCTAAACACCTTAAAAAATATCTCTGCTATTATACTGTCGATGCATATGATTTCCACATATTATACATATTGGAAAAGTTCTTCTGCATTAGTGCTGAAATGACTATGAAGATTTCATGCTACAGCACAATTTTCCTGAAATTAGGGCTTGATAAAGATGAAGCAGAATAATGAGTTTTTTTTTAATTAGGAATTCAGAATTCTTGGTGGTGTCAGCACTAATTATTTTTAATTATGAAAACTATAATAATTCAAAGAGTTTTCAAACTTAACATTTCCTGTTTCATGATTTTGATGCCAATTTGGCAATGGTTTTGCTGCTTACATCCCACTGACAACTTCCAACCCACATACTGGTCAAGTTTCACTAAAGCTTTTTAACAGCTTCCTTTGGCCTTGTCAATTCAGAAGATGATCAGAACAAAAAGTACCAAACAATACAAGAAAGGTTTTGCATGCCAGATTTCTAGGAGTAAATGCATATTGATTGAATCTCCTTCCTTCAACATACTAATTTCAATTTTATTGTTTTCTAGTTATTATTACTTAGTGTTTGATACATTCTGATGCTGCCAAGTTTTGTCCACATGCCTTGAAGAAAGGCCTATTTATATGCTTGTAGTCTTGAAAGTGTGTGTTGCTGAGCCGCAGGCCTAGTTTATAAACTTCGTAAAGAATGAGACACCACACATTTTGAATTTTTTTTCCTGGGTTGCTTTAAGAAGCTTTTCACAGATGCTTTTTTAAATAAACCTCAGATGCAAACTTTTAAAATGGTCAGATTCTTTTATTGTAGGGTTTTGTATTCAACCAAATTCAACAGTACAGTTTTAACCCAGTAGTCCCATTATGAGCTGAAATATGCTTAGTTCCTGAGGAGGACTTTGAATAGAAGTATATGTGATCAAAAGTAAACTGTAATGAGGGACCCAGTACTTGTCAGTTACTGTGCAACAGACTCAATCCAATTCTGTTTGTACCAGCGAGACAGACAGGAGCTATCACTTATCGTGCCGCAACCTTTTGTCATTGTATTTTTTCCGTAGCAATTTTGGACAGATTGGTCCAGCTAATGCAGGACCCTCAGCTATGCATTCCCATCATCACGTTTTTATCACCACAAATGCCACTGTGACTTCATAGGATGACAGGGAGCTCTTCCTAGATGAAAATTGCCATCTTCCCCCATCAACATAGGCACTCTCCACCCTCCCCGCGCCTCCCCCCCAAAAAAAAAAAAAAAAAACCAACACCCGTTTTCAGCTGGATTGCTTTCCCAAGCTGGCTCACTGTGCAGTCACACAAGTGGTGGTGCTAACACATGCTGCAAGGTGGAGATAGTCAGGGCCACTGGAAGTCCCACAGAAGTCCTCAACTAAACGGTCTTCAGTTCTGTGGGACCATATTGTCAAACACACTTTTGCTGCATCCACGAGGAACTAAAGCCCGCACTTTCCCTCTGGGAATTTCATTGCTTCTGTCTAGTTCTAAAACTTTACACTGCCTGGGAAAATTGTTTCTTCAGTGCTAAATCCAGGGTGGAGGTTAATTCATTCAACCTCGCAGCATGGAGAGCAGAGAAACTGAAGCATGTACAAACACTGTAGCAAAGCATTTCAATAGTCTTCAAATAATTCAAAACTTTCATGCATATGATGGCTATTCAAGGTCTTATTTTTAATAGTTCACGATAATAATAATAGAGCTCATTAGTCTCAGTTGAAAACAGAGAAAGTCAGAGCACCAGATGAGGATATTTTGAAACTGATACCTTGTTCAGATCTTTCTAAATGACTGTCAATTTCTTTTCAAAATTTGCATTGAAAAAAATCTGATTTTTAGCCCATAGTAACGCCATATATAGCCACAATACTTAACCTAATAAACTCCCTTATTACTGATTAGTGTTCTCCAGTGTTATTGATTTGTTCTTTGTTTAGAGCAAGCTATATTTTATAGAGCCGATAAAAAAAGCCAATATAGGCTTTGTTGAACAGAAATGGATTTCCTGAGTTATTCTGTCACATCAGACACCCATGTCACAAAATTGCCGTCATAAAATTATTGATCCCTGTCTTAGAAGCCTCTTATTATTTGACTTTTGTTTCCTGTATTTCCACTGAAAGACAGCTTTTACTTGCTAGGAAGCTTTAGCAAGACATTAAGGGCCTTCTAATTTAGTTATTTTTATTCATGACCAGGTTATAACTATTCATCTTTTTATAACATTTTTATTTAGTTCTTTCCCTTTCTCAGTGAGTAACACTGTATTTATAGACAGCAACCATTCAATCCTCCTTGTTATGTCAATCATGCCAAGTTATTCAGTTATATGAAAGACATTTCTCTCCTTCAACATTTTTGCTAACAGCTTTCACTTTTCTAGGGTGTTGAAACTCTGTACACATTTGATCTACTACAGGATACATCTTGATGGGGTAGGAGGGAGAAATCAAACACAAGCCCCTAATCTTGGTGCTTAGACACCTCTCTTTATTTAGAGGTATAAGCAAATTGCTTATCCAACTGAAACGTGACATCTCACAAAGACAGCGCAGGTGACAGTCAAGGAGGGAGATTTCATGAGGGAAGGTGGTGAGCAGGCCATATGGACTGCAGATTCCTGGAATCAGCCTACTCCTCTGCAAACGGAGGAAACTCTACCTTTGGTCAGTGCAAATGGAGGGTGTCTCCTCCAAAGGCCATCCTCCGTAAACAGTCCCGTGTCACCAGCCAAGGGAGGCAGCCACAGAGAGCAGTGACCCTGAAAGTCACTAAAGCAGCTCAAAAAAACCAAAACACAGTTATTTCTTTCTCATAATCATAGCTCTTAATCCAACATCTGCTGTTGGTTACAGTGGAGGTTCACAGGTGTCAAATAGCTTTGAAAATCTACTTGCCTATGAAATATTCTCAAGAAGTTTGGTTTTCTTGTTGGTGATAAGTAGCCTTAGTGACTATACCTGTGCTGACTTTAGCAGGCCTGGTCTCATAAAATTATGCCAGATTTTACAGAGATTCCAGTGGTAAAACATTTCATTATTTATTTTTAGTCTACACAGAATGAAAAAAAACAAACACAAATATATAGTTTTTCTTACTCAGAGAAGTAGAACATGCTATATACTTGTATTCAGAACCGAGAAACTTAATTTTAATAGCTCGAGCCAGAAGTAGGTCATGATTAGTATTTTGTTTTGTCATAAGCCTTATTTTTTCAATGGAATTCCTCACCGCAAACATCCCCTTCATCTTCTAGGAAGAAATTTTGATCATTTCCAAAATTATGATGACAGAATATTTATTTTTTGTGATCATAAATCAACAATAAACAAGCTTTGATACATTTCAGCTCTCCAGAGCTACAAGTGCATTACTGAGAATAAATATTGTCCTGTTGCTACAATATGAATAATTCATCATGACTAAGATCTCTTAATCTTTATTTTCCACTATGCCTCTTCCGAAATGCGGTCTTGGGAACATAATTTATAGAAAATGTACATTTCTTACGTACTTTATCTTACTCTCTGTAACGTCACTCTCTATTTTAAACACTGAAAATGGCATGCCCATTAAATTTAATTATAAGGTATCCATTTTAATAAATATGCTCAGAACCTGTGTGTTTATCAATATGTTATTTGCCATTATCAGCTGAAGTAGTATCCTATTTATATACAGGACCATTGTGTTTTGTACCCTTTCTTTACTGGCAGTGTCTGTGACAAGCACAAAGTCATATATAATGTAGCAAGTAAAATAATAAACATTAACTTACTCTACATCTAATATGTATGCTACCTAAAAGAGAAATTGATGTCACTTAATGTAATGGTATTTTTTTTAACATTCCAGCAATGGAAAATACAGTGAGTTTTTATCTGTGCCATTATTTTAAATTCTAAACATATTCTCAGAAAAGTCATTTTTTCTCTTTACTTAGTAAGCTATTTATCATAGATTCGATTTGTTCACTCTCCAAATCAAGAATGTTTTTTATTGAATGTGAGATTTGTACTGTTATTCTTCACTTTAAAGATCAAAGTCTTTTGTCTCCTGCATCACAGTCTGTGTTTGATCAAAGGTCTATTATTAAAATGCATTTTTGTTTTATTTAAAAAATATTTGCAGTCATATATAACGTCACAGCTATCTTACTATAAAAACAATTGCTCTGAAACAAAGGTGCTTTTTCTTTTTTTTTAATTTAACAAACAATAAACTTTTCTGTACTGAATTAAGAAGATTTGGGTGTTTCATGAAGAGAGAAAGAAAACATTGATGATTATTTAAAATAAACCTTCAACCCAATATTGTGTCCATTTTTATGGGGGAGCTTATTAGTTGTTCAAGCTGTGTATCCTTGTTTCAAATTCGAAGGCTCACTGAATAAAAAACACAGTTAATGACAATTGCTCAATAGCTTTCTCCATTTGTAGGCTGTAAGTATTTTAGCTCATGCTAAAATATTAGGTAAACATGGAGAAAAATTTACTCTAGACTTCAATACTGGACAATGAACTATATGTTTGTACTGATGAGAAAATAATGTAAATTGCTTTAGATATTGGTACGTTTGGAAACTGACGCTTCTTAACAAGTGCATATAATAGAAATAAATGAGAAGTACAAGTGAATGTTGGTAGAAACAGTAGGTTAGTGAATTATCTGCATAGTTTAGGAGTGCTACCATATGTTCAAATGTGCCTTTGGTCCTTAGCAGAATGTACTGATCTCAAAGCTGTCCCAAGCAAATGAATACGCAAGGAAAGAAAATGAGTGTGTGGCATTAGAAAGTCAAAACAGTTTATTCAGTGTAGCTTGTGAACTTAAAGGAAAAAAATCAGAATGAAAAGGTGAAAGGAATTTTACTTTCTGTGTTGAAAAAGTAGCAGAAAAAATAAATGGAGATATTTTAAGATGACAGTAACTACTGATCAAAGTACTATTGGGTGCATGGAAAGAAAGAATGGCATTTAAATTTGAAAATCAAAATGAAATCTAGGAATAGCAATGGAAAGGAAAATACTGGAAGTAGGAAAAGACAGTGCTTAAAGGTTACAACAAATCTGAAAAAAAATACGAGAAATAAAAATGTATTTGATGGTCTAATAACTAGGGAAAATTAAAAAAAAAGACTTCAAAATCTTTCTTTCTACAGTCATTAGGCGGGAGTTTTAAAGAAGCAAGGTGGTGATTAATGCTTTTTTCTCTGTTTGTTTCATAGAACAGGTGTTTAATTCTGCAAGTGTCTTTTAAAATCACAGCCCAAAGGATTTTCAGCATGTGGAAAAATAGGACCGGAGTAACAGACAAAGAGCTCAGCAATCAAAAAAATAACAATACTGAAGATGAAATGACTAAAAAAAAAAGTTAGTAAATGTACCTAAAGCTCTCCATAGCTGAGCAGACCTATTCTTTTGTATATGATAGTCTTTTATTTCAGGAACTCAACCTGTACCAAGTGACACAGAATCCAGTTTGCACTACCAAAAGATGTCTTCTTGCACTTTCAGCTGCATTTTAAAGTATTATCTAGTAAAAAAATTACTAACTTATTTCTATACAGCACCTCCAAATTCACATACACTTGCTGTCCATGAGTGTAATTTCAATAAAAAAGAACAGTGTATAGGTTTACAATATGCTCATGCATAATTTTTCAGGGATAACACTGTTGTTCCATGTTAAATCTGATTATGACATTTTATTTGTGTAACTGGAGAGATTCCTGATATTTATCATCCTTTTGGTTTTAACAACTATTTTATCATGCATCATAGGATGGGGCTATTGCTTGCAGCTGTGCATTTGATGAAAATGAAATCTGCAGTTTTGCCAATATAAAAACAGCTTTTACTGCACACACAGCAATGATCTTTGTCATGATTTGCTCATCTGAGCTTATCAAAGTCTCATCTGTACCATCAGAAAAGCAAAACAACAATAATCAATTATCAAATCCCATTAAAAGTGAAAATGAGGATTAACCTCATGTTACAGCAGCCTCTCTGACTCTCATATCATTAATCACCTTTTATAAACAATCGTCAAATCTATGGTCCAGTAAGGACGTGGAAACCCCCTCCCAAAACATTCAGTGTGCTCACTAATTCCTTTCCTTCTGTTCTGAATATAGGGACATGTTCATACTCCATATTCAATCGATTTCAATTTCGAAATCTGGAAAATCCTGGGATAAAATACTAATTTGAGTTAATGAACCAATAAACTGTTCATCTCTCCACAATTAAAAAGTGTTGGTCATATAATCCTCTTTCTGTAGATAGGGATGGTTTTTTAACTGAATATCCTCAAAAGGAGTATAACTGTACTCTTCTTTTGTCTTTTCACCACACTAGGCTGTTTGAAAAGTTGATATAAGCATGTGTGAGCTCAAATGGCCTCTTCCCAATCTTTTCATGGCTAAATCATAGAGAAGCTATGATATAGAATTCTAATGCCAGCAATCTGCTAATACCATGTTGAAAGACCTATTGTACATAGAAGCAAAGGTGTCACTAAGAGCAAACATAGAAGTAGTGAAGGGAAGGTAAGAGATGCCTTAAAATACTATTTTTCCTTGCTCTAGTCAATTTATCAGGAAAAAAACAAGGGCAGAATTTTCTTTGTTCTTACAGGAATTACAATTCACTAAGAACTTAAAACATTCTTCTTCTCCCTCTGACATTTTTCCCATCATACATATCTGTTTGAGGCCCTCAAGCTCCAAGCCAGCACACCTACTTTGGCTATGGCTTTTCTGGAGACAGCCTTCAACAACCTGCGTAAAACAAAAGGGAATGCAGATGAGAGTCACTCAAAAAATTAATTCTGGATTTTTACTTCCAAGCTAAAAAGATTCTTTGATTTTGGTGGACATCTTGATGCAACCATTCCTGCTCAGCTGGATACCATTAAGAATCACAACCAGATTGCCACAGGGCATCCTGACAACGGTATTTAAAAACCCATTAAGACAAACCTTCAGTGCAACTGAGAGTTTATGGAATTAAGAAGGAAAAAGGCTCACTTTCAAATTAAAATGGCAGGAAAAGATCTTATTTTAAAATTGTTCCAAGGAAGTTTATATAAGGCCATTTGACTATTCTGTTCTGATTTTTAATTTTTTTACAATTATAGGCAGCCGGTGGCGGGAGAGAGGGGGACAAAGGGAAAAGCAAAAAACAAAAGTAGTAACATGATCCTGTAAAATGAATATGTTGTTTGTAAGATAGAAATAACATCAGAGTTCAAAAAAAAATGCTAAAAGTGTGCTATTTCATTTTAAAAAAGACCTACATGCTAAACAACAAAAAGTATATTTCAAATTTATAATCAATATTTAAATTACAAAAATATCCAGAAAGTTATCATTAATTACCAAGAATTTATTTCAATGAAGGAGGATTATTCAGTTATTCTTTTCATGAAACTATTGCAGAAGCCATGATCATACACTGCTTTTATAAGCTTCCTCATAGCCAAGCTATATTACATAGTTATTGGATATAAGACAAGTCAGTAACAAACAGAAAGATGTGGTGGAGTCACAAAACTGAATTTTATGAATGTATGACATGAATTTCTAGTACTGGTAATTTGAGATACAGGGACACCAACTTTTAGTTTGGGCTCATCTTTCTATGCTTTTCCAAATTTATTTTCCAGATCAGGCTTAGACTACATTTTCTGCTATAATGTTTTTGGATAACTTGGATAAAAGAGCATACTAGAGGCTAATCTCTAAAACACAGGTAACACAAACAAAATTGCATGTGTGAAATAAGCAAAGATGATCTACTTCATACATAACATTCAGATTTATAAAGCCAGCATAGTTGCATTTCTTTGTTATCAGCGGTTTCCCTCGTATCACATTCAAATTGCAGAAAGAGAGACATCTCTTTGGAGCTTCTTCCGCCTCCCCCTTTTTCAACTAATATTTCATATTATTTAATAACATTTATCACAGAGGTTTCTACTGCTTAACAGATAGTCTACGGCTTCTGTTTTTAATAAACTCACAGGAAGGAAGTAGCTGGTCAGGCTTTTGACTTCATTAACACACATTGCATGTGTGGCAATAGAAGTGTGAGATGTAATATTTGCTATAAGAATGATACATCCGGGGAAGATAATGATGTTCAGTTCATGCTCTAGAACTTTGAATAGAATCTGTTAAGTACAAAGGGAAGCTAAATAGGCCAATAAATTGAAAATAAAGAAAACATGAAAAACACAAAATGGTAAAATACCAACAAAACACTGACCTTTACAAAGTAATCAAACACAGTCTTGCCAATTTATTTAGTCCTGATATTTAGTATTTCACATTAAATCCTTCATACTTGTTTCGAAATTATATATTTATTCTAAAGTACATGTAAAAAAGAATATCCATCATTATTTGTCAGAAAGTATTAATTCATTTGTGATGATGACTAATAATAGTCAATAATATGAAACTGAATTAGCACTATTTCAAAATTTTGTTGTCAATGTCATTGAAATATATTTCAATTAAACATAACAGGTTGAATCTCATTCACAATATGAAAATTCTTTGTTTTTCATTATATCTCTCTGTGTGAAAGCAAGTATGTCTAGGCCTACTAATTTCAGAAGCTGCATAACTGGGTTTTAATTTTATCCAACTCATTAAGTACAGAAAAAAAAATAATCCGTTTCTTTGTATCTAAAACTAAAGTATGGAAACTCTTGGATGAGCTTAAACTGTATGTATATAAAACTGGTGTATGTCATGTCACAGACACGAACTTTAGTTCTGTTAGACAGTTTTAGCTTAAAAAAGGATGTGGAAAAAAATGAAATGTCAAGTATCTATTTTACATTTTTGAGTATCCTGTTTCAATATTTTCAAAGTGAAACTTAGCTCTTTATCTCAAAGCATCCTTCTTTCAGACCCTGACTTAAATTAGAATAACAACACAACATGCAAACAAACCAAATTATTTTAAATTATTTGTCAAATACAATCTTTCAATATATCCCCTTTTTCCTTTTTTTCAGTTGAACTATCTTCCCCTTCTCCTACAAATAGCCTTTACAGCTCCTGCCAAAAATATTTCCTAACTTTTCATGCCACCTATTTTTATTATAACCTCTGGCCTAGACAATTCCTCATCTACTCAGTTCTCCAGCATGTTGAACTGCCAAAAAAAAGTTTGAGGTTACAAACAAAGAAATAAAGAGAAGATGACTCTAAGTGCATTTTCATTTGTAATGATTTGTAGATTTTTTTTTACACTGTGCCTTACAGCATTCTAATAAATGCTTAATTCTAACACCTTTTATGTTTCCGTTTTAAAAAAAAGAATTTTCACAAATAAAAAATGATAACAGTATTTGTCTATATAGTAAATTTTTTAAAAATCCAGCATACCCCATTTAAACTTATGATTTGTGAAAATAAGGTTTCATACTTGCAGGTTGTTTCCATATATTAATTTAAAAGTTTACCTTTTATTATTTGAGTGCATCGCTCTGGGTGTTCAAAGGCTATGTGTAGCTTTCACAGACGGAGACAAGAAGCAGTGAAGCATAGCGAAAAAGCAGGAAAGATTCTCACATGACTAACTCTGCCCTGCTTCTCATTTCATGTGAAACATCCCATGATAAGTAAGAGCTGCAGAACGTGCACTTCCATATTCCACTTTTGACAACATCAGTATTTTGATCAGCCAACAGAATATTCAAATACATTCAAGAAACTAGATCCCTAGTGACCTGTGGTAAGGTGTCAGCATGTCTGCTGTTTTTTGGCATAAGAGACTCAGCTGAGTAAATACAATCTGGTGTTTTCAGTGAAGAAAAAAAAAGCAGGGGGACAGACAAATATATTTGGCACTTGGCAAATATACTAGGTCTAAATCAGGAGAGCCTTTCTCATATGTTTAAGGAATGTAAAATCAGATATTGATATTAATGATGGTAGAGACATGGGACTAAGGAACAGCTAACTTGATTCAAATTACGAGATTTTATGCCTTTGGATGTGTAGTTACAAAGACAGTGGAACACATGAAATTCCTTTTGCTTTTATTTTGACCAAAACGAGTTCCCCAATACACCATTCTTTACACACAAAATATTAAGTAAAACCGTGAAACATCTGCAATAAATGCAGGATGAGGCCCCTAGTTTCAGCTCTTCTAGGGCCACAATTAATTCGAAGCTACTTGTTTTCTCCTTAGAGTGTTTGGAAACATTTGGTTGAGTCCAAAGCAGGGCTTATTTCATAGCAGAGAGCATTCAGCAAAATATGGCTGCTGCCCCAAAGAGCCTGTCATCTAATTTATCAAAAGATACAGCAAATGAGAAGGAAAACAGTAAGAGCAACAACATAAATGAAGATGAGAAATAATGATAAGCACAGGTTAAAGTTAGAATCACTGACAATATTATAAATTTCATCTCAGAAGGCAATAATTTGCTATGTACTAGGATATGCTTCAGCTATAAAAAGGAAAATAATGAATGTCAAGCACTGTTTTTCATCTGTATAACTTCATTGTACATCTCTTTCTCTTCTTATAGACCACAGCTTGAGCACTGAAGCAGCAACCTCATCTTCCACTAAAATGACTTTACACAGTCTAGTAAAAGAATTAATTTTCAGGGATAGTGAAGTAATAATGCAAGTCTTCCTACATTTTTACAATCAAATATGACAAAGTCCACTGTCTTCGGTGGAAATTTCCCTTATCATCCTTTGCCAGCCTCCTGGGAAGGAGACTTTATATGGTGAAAGACATATTCTATCTCATTTGAAAGAATCATTCAACCATTTCTCATCTTTGGTGATCAGTTTTTCTTGCTATCTGCATCTTCCAATCATTGCCAACGCAAAGGGAATTTCCTTTGCATTTCTTGTATTACTCACTTATATTATTGTCTCATTATTTTCCAGCATAGCTGAAGGATACAGCTACATGAGGAATGACAAACAGCAGAAGAGTTAAAGGTGACACCTAGAGAAATGAGTCTGGACCTTCAAGGAGTTTACCAAATGGAAGTCCACCATTTTTTGCAGATGGATTGCATGATATAAAAATCTTATAGCTGGCTGCACATATGTACAGGTATTTGTAGTTTATTCATTACCTTATTTAGATTGGCAGTGAGGAGAGGATGCAAGAAGGATGAGAACTGAACATTTCCATAGCCTCATGTACTATTAAGTCAGATCCTCTAGTATTGTAAAGCAAAATAACTAACTCCCTTTATGGTTACAACATTAAACTACTCTATCCAGAGCAAGAACCTCACCTCATATTCTCATTTATGTTCTAGATTCAGAGCCAGAGTCCCTCCCAATTTCTTGTCATCAGGAGATTCTTACTGTTCTCTGAAAATCAATGATTGGTTGATTAGACTGAAACCAGAAAAGCACTGCATCTGGCATTACCAAGTAAGAGTCTGATCTTGATGCTTTCATAGTTTCTTCAGAAAAGGTAGTAGGGGACAAGTGACAATGATCATCTGTTTTCAAAGAAGGATGTCTTCCTGGGTGCAAGCCAGGCCCAAGTCTCTGTTGACTTTCAGCTGGTGTTCTTTAGATGAAAAATGTCTCAGGGAGTGAAGGGTTATAGAAAAATTAGTAGGAAAACACCTAAGCAGACCTGATCCACCAACTAACCCAGAAAAACTCAGAGGATCTAAGAATCTTGAAATATTTTTATGATGACTTCCTAATACGTGATGAAATGGAGTACTTACATTAACATGATATGAATGTAATGTTAATACTGTATTTCAGGTATAGACAGTGACTGAGTTCAGAATGATAACCACAATGGATAATTTTTCATAATTTCATAATTCATATGAATTATGGTCCCTAATACTAGCACTTTTTCAGAGGCTACAGTCATGAATATATTTCTCAGTTTTGTTTGAACAATATATGACAGCATTATATAGTCAACAACAGTTTAAACTAGTTCCATGACTAAACCAGGTACTAAGTTACCCTACTGTAGTCTCAATTAGTGCCTTTAGTGCAGTTAAAACAAATACAAATTTCTTTTCTGGTGTATTTTCTTGTTTTATCTTCTTAACATGCAGTATGCATACACAAAGTTTTCTGGAAAAAATAGGAAACCTAAAATCTACTATTGCACTTTCAATTGAGCATCTTCAGAAGACTTAAGTTTTCTCTGCCTGTAAATGAGTCCAGGTCAACATGGTATAGAGAAAATTTTTCTCCCAGCTGACAACAGAAACATTTCTTTTACTAAGTGGTGACTAAACGAACATCTACTTGCTTGTCCATTAAGTCTTTTTCAGGATGGTGACAGTTGTTCCAGAGTTCTTTTTATTCTGATTTCCATATAAAGGCTTAGGAGTCAGGACTTAGGAATAAACTTATTGTAGCAAAGATAATCCTTCCTATTCAGCCTGTGATAAAAAGGTTGTGAAATTACCCACTATATAACTTTCTTCTGATTCCCGAGGGCTTAGCCTTTACCCTAATGTTCACCTGCGTAATTTAGTATAGCACTGAACTCCTAGAGTCATAACATCTATTTCCTATGGTTGTTTTCAAGTGTCTTTATTATTAATCATTCAGACTCCCAGATAACACTTTCTCCTCCATCTCTTCAACATCCCCCCCAACACACACACCTTTTATGTTCCACAGTTTTGCTTCACTCACTGTTTTTTTCTGAGTTCCTTCATATTTCTGACTACTTACTTTTATCTTTGATACAGCTCTAGTCATCTGCTGAACCACATCGACTTACTGGAATGAACACCGGCTATCAACTTGTAACCTCTCCTCCTCTGAGCTGATTTCAATCAGTTTTCTTCCACTTGGCCTATAGTCTAATTTTTTTCAAGTCTAATTTCAGCTTTAACAGTACTGTCTCAGCAAAAACAACCAAATGTATTTCTGAAAGGGAATAAGAAGCAAATCTGTAGAAATTGTGGAAGGTAGAACAATACTTTTGAGGCTCGGGATTGATTCTTCTTTGGTTTGTAACATGTCTCTGCTGGAAATGTGAGAAAATAACCTATCATAGCCTGAGTTAATAACTTCTTTCTGGTTTGCTTTTTTTTTCAGTGGGGTTTCAGTTTTCCTATCCTACCTGACAAAATGAGAAAGGATAGCTGGAGGATGGAAGTAAACATATTGTTTAAGACAGTAAAAATGTAATGGAATACTTTCTGGCAAAAGAACCAAAGATCACACAGCTGATGTAGACATACTGTTGTGTTGTTGACAGCAAGTATTACCCTCTTTGAAAAACACTTACTAGCAAGATAAGAGAAATAAAATTACTTTGGGCTACTTGCCATTTTGATGTTGTGTGCTACTTTTCTCTAACAGCTTCACAAGAAAGCCCCAGACTTTTCTACGCAGGAAGGAATGTGTATCTTCTTTCACCTATACTTGCTTCACTGAGCTTTTGACCTTGGAATTCATCACTCTATCCTGCAGCACAGCAACACAGAAGCCATGCTTTGCACATTCAGGCATCACACTGAAGTGCTTGTTAGGCTCGTTTCTCTACTGGGTGGAATAAGCAAGGAGAAAGAATAAATAAGTAATTATGAGAAAAGAATCAGTCAGGATTACAGATAAATCGAAGCCTTATGGGATTAGCAGAATGATACGTGTACTTCAAAAAGTTGCAAAAAAGACAGAACAGCTGAAAAATTGGGTGGAGATGGGAGAACTATACATGAAGCAAGGAGGAAGGATGTATCTGGTACTCTGGAGAGAGTGAGGAAATTGTCAGCAAAGGAGATGGATGAGAAAGGCTGCAAGGATTCCCTGAAAAAGGTGGTGACGGAAAGTTGCATGCAAGGGATCTGAAGAGGGAGAAACGCAGAGGGAGAAACCACTGGTGCATACAACCAACCTGGCATTAGGAAATAAAAATCCTGTACCTTTCAATAGGGCATGTATGTTTACCAAAAGGCTGGGACCTTCAATCACGTCCTATGTGAATAAGCCAGTGACATAATTGGTTTACTTTTGCAAAATGGATATACAATTATGCATGAAATTTAGCGGTCTGTTTTCCTGAGAAGTTATTTTATTTGATTCTATAATGTAATTAGATCAATCCAATATTCAGGTATAAATCCCTTTTCCCCTTTTAATATTTGTACATTCATTTGTGGAGTCAGTATATACAGCAGGCTTTTATCCAAAGGCAAAGTAACATTATTAAAAAGACTGAGCTGCCATAATCTGGAAGGACTGTTGGAAACCACAGAAAACTAAACAAACTTCACTGTTTATTCATTGGGGTCAAACCTGCAGGCATGAAAACTGTATTAAAGTGCATTCTTAATTTTTAATTTCCCTACTATCTGTCAATACATTAAAAATCACAACATCTTTTTCCAGTACAACAAATATATACATATATAATGGAAGAATGTGCCTACATATAAGTATATTTAAAACTTCTTTTAAATATTGGCCAGGAAAAACAATGTTGAAAAACCCCAAAGTTTCTGTGACAAAACAAAATCTGTATAAATCAATTTTGGTTCACATTTAATTAAGAGATTTATATGCCCTAAAGTGCAAAAATAAAAGCAAAGCAACAAACTCCAGCTCTGAAAAATGTCCATTCTTTTGTGACTTGTTCCAACAGTAAAAAAAATGCCTTTCTTTTTACCTTTCTGACTACTCCTTGTCCCCCACTCTCCATCTTGTGCCAAGAAAAGATGATGACTGGGTGCAGCAGGCAGGAAAGCAAATGCTTTTCATGTTTTCACTGCAGTGTACTGTACCTAATTTCTGGGGTCTCTTTCATTGCCAAAGGAATGTACTTAGGGATCAGGACAACACTGCAGCCTTTTTTCTTCTGTCAAGCACATCTAAGTGCTTGACATCAAGCGCTCAAATAAAGGATTTGACTTTATAACTGTCTGAAAAAGAAAATGAAAGCCTTACAGAGAAGCAGATGCTACAGCATTGTATAGACCAACTGTACATTGTGCTATGCATGGCCAGCTGTAGCAGGAAAACTGCTTATTTTAATGTTACACATTGGTCTTCTGTGCAGTGTCACAGCATTACAACATCTGGCTTTCCTCCTCTGTCTGCACTATTTGCTATAGCCACCTCATACACCTACTTACTGACATTCTTTGCTCTCTGGAAGTAGCTTTTGCTGAGAGAATATGCATCTTTTTCTGTTTGTTTACAGGCACTACACACTTCATAACCACAGCTGCCCCTCAGCACAATTCAGTTTTCTCAAATTACCTTAGTGCTTGAGCTACCAGTTACTGTAGAGATCATTTCACTGTTTATTGAAAAAAAAAAACTTGACGTTAAACCATAATATTTTGAGCAAGTGTTACAATGGGGAAAAATCTACATATGAAAGCATGTAGGAAGTAGAGAGTTTACCCATTGTTTTCAATAGTCATGAGGAAGTGATTCTGCTATCTTTTTCCGCTGTAGCGATATACAGTAAAGAACGTTATGCATAACCCTGCACAACCTTGAAACAACTGGTATTTATAAATTCGAATTCCATCCATGCCTGTATAAGTGTAATGGAAATTTTCTCAGTCATATTATGATCTTAAATAGGAATTTGAACCAAACCTTATTTAAATAAGATGGAGAATACCACATATTCATTTTGTGTTGAAATTTCTCATCATCTTGTTCATAATCATACAATTTTTTTAAAGATTATCATGTATAGGTATTGTAACCTAGAAAATAAGTAGTACAAAAAGCTTTTCTATTAAAAAATGGGTTCATTAGCCCTGCATATGAAAGAAAAACTTTTCATTACACTTGCATCAAGCATCAGGTTGGATTATTATTATAATGCTTGACAATGATATACAATGATATGCTGTCTAATTTACTCTTTGGAAGTACTTCTGCCAAATGAAAACCTTTCTGTTAAGGGATGTTAAGAGCAGATGCCTCCTCTAGCAGCTCTGGCCCAGGACTCCCTCCTTGCCCACCCACTGAAGCCCAGCCCAGTGCACTCAGAGACCTGGGGTCTCTGCCCAGGCTGAGGGACATGGCAGCTGCTGCCTTCTCATTTGCAGGTTCAACCAGTTGCGAAGCTGTGCACCAGTAGCTGGCTCATATCCACTCACACTGGTACCCCCCAGTAGTTGGCACTTAGCTCTTGCAGCACTCACACACGGGACAGAGAGTGAGATTATACAGGGAGGTAGTTAAGAGAGGATTTAACAAGAAGATAGGACAGACTGGTGATGAGGCACAGAGCTTAGTCAAACAAGCATAGTGACTGGCCCCATTTTACACATGGCCAACCCCTTTTATCCCCCTGTCTATTTCTCCTTTGTTCCTCCCCCATTCCCTTTCCCCTGCATGTTCCCTCATCAATTTGCCTGGTCCCGCAACATTTTGAACCCGTAGGTTTCCATCCTTATTGGCTGCAATGTCCTGGTTTGCATGCGGTTTCTTGATAGTCCAGCAATTAGTGTGACTGACAAGGTTTGTTTCTTGGTTTTTTCTGTTATGTTTGCCTGTCAGGTTTGTGTCATTTTGTCTATGGCTTACCCGTTTTTTCTTATTATCCCATTTGACAAGGTCCTCAATCAGATAATCTTATTGAAATAAACATTTCCACATTCAACATGTAGCAAGGGAATAAAAGGCCTGTTGTGTGCTTGCACTGTCACTGTCTTCTGGCGTCCAAGCATCATGAAGGAAAACGTAGCTCAGTTCAACTGTGGAGAATCAAAAATTTGATCATGGAGCGGAACACAAAGATAAATGGAATCTGTGGGAAGAAACCCTGTGAATGAGAAAGGAAGTGAGCAGGGAGCTGGTGACTGAGAACTGAGATAGGCTGTAGGGGAAGAATGCTGATACTCAGACTAAGGAGAAGCAAGGGGAATGACAAAGTCAGTATGTAGTACCTGTAACCTTCTGATTACAGTGAGAATCCCTCCAGATCCCCCAGTGAAACCTGGTACTCTGATGTCCTTCATCAGCAGTGAAGATGTGTGAATCCTTCTAGCAACATGTATAGTTCATGACTGCTAAAGAATCGATACAGTCGGAGGATGAAAGCCCCTAGTACTACATCTGCTCTGTTAGCTCAAAAGCCAGGGGCTTGTGTTGGGGATTTAAAGGCTCCAGTGCTGTTGTTGAGCTGGTTATGAGATATGATGGAATGTTTTTCCGTTTCTTGTTTGAATATATGTCCAAAAGGTATATATTACACTGACTGTTATTAATGTAAACAATAAATATAAATATAATAAACCCTTCTGTCCCAACCATACAAACAAGCTTACTCAAAGATCTACATAAAATCAAATTTAAAGCAATAGAAAAATTGAGATAACATCCACAACTAAAATTTAATCTCATTGTACATATCTGTTATTAAACTACTTGCTGTTGTCAACTGATGTTCCCTTCTTCACTTCAGAAAATCACTCTTATTCACAAGACCTTTACAGATAATGTACTAACACTGCATAGTCATATACACTCTTTATACCATCTATTTAATTTTTATTGAATATGTAGTGAATGGAAGAAGGAGCTTCAGAAATAAAAATAAGGCAGCTGCATCTGCACTGCAGATCTGGATTAGATGTTAGCCTTTTCCTTAGCAGCCCTGTGGAAAAGTTTTATTCCAAACTTTATAACCACTTTTTTTTCCTTTACTAGTTCTTAAATCTTTGTTTTGTAGGTTTTTCTGCTTCAGATCCCAAGCCAAATTCCTGAGTATTTAGAAGAAACAGAATTCAGTAGAGCCCATATCCGGACTATGTACAGAATTAAACTGTGCCAAGCACACTGAAGAATAGAAGGTTACAGATACCCCGAACTGGGCACCCAAAACTAGTGAATATATTTAAGCTTAATTTCTCTGCATGGCCATTACACATCTGTAAAATGGAGATAATAAAATCCCTTAACCTTATGAGGATTTTGTAAATATGAAGTAATGCTTGACATTATATTAATGAGTTCCATTTAAAAAATAACATAGAAAAATCAGTAACTTCTGCTTAAAGAGTGCAATCTGAATAGTTTGAAGTCAATAAGGCATGTGCACACCATGAACAAGGACAAGAGAACGAAATACTGAATACTCCTAATTAAGGAAGTACCGTCCCTGACTGAATGAGTCAGGGATCCCATGTAAAAAAAAAATACTCTGTGACGATGTAATTAAAGACCATTATAATGCATATGCCCAAGGGAGCCAAATGAAGGTTGCACGGGCAACTTTAATTTTAATGTTTTCTAATTTAAGTGCTTGACTTTGTGACCTTAATATTTTTTTTTTAATATAACTTTCTGGATATAATAATAATTACTTGAATAGGAAGAGAGAAATTAAAGAGTTATGCAAGATTTTCAGATGTGACCTGAAAAACAATGGGCCCTAGACAACAAACAAGAGAGCCTTGAAGCTGGCAGACATTTCAGAGACACTGAGAAGACAGTGCTACTGAAGTGAGAAGGTAAGCAAAGGGACAAGTGTAACACAAAGAGCTTCTCAGTCACCTGATGTTTAAGTGTTTATGACAATGACATATGAAATATTTACTAATTTTTCTTTCCCAACCACATCACATTCAGTCATACTCCTGAAGCTCCATCTGAAAGTAGAATTAAAGCTCACTCACACCCCATAGTTTTCTATAAACAAGGCATTTTTCAACAAAGCTCTTTCTGAGGAGGGAACAATTATAGTTCATCACCAGTTTTTGTTATGTCGTAAAAATCAATGGATGTTGACAAAGATTTTGCTTGTGACTCGCAGTGCTCCTCAACAGTGTTAATGATGACTGGATCTTACAGAGGAGCTTTCATGAACTCATGATTAGTATCAGATCTTCTTTTCTAATATATTGTAGATTTTTCTGTCTCTCCACAAAAATGTGATCTCGCCGCAAACAAGGGAGGTGGAAAGAGTGATCAGCCCATTTTTAGTGGCTGCTATTTTTCCAGTAACATAAAAAGACTAAATTATTTATTTTAAAAAGTGTCTTAGCATATTTTTTCAAGGTAACAAACTACTACTTTGTGGGAGAATAAATGAAAAACACAGTTAATGCTACTCTGTGTTGCTTAAAGTTCAGATGAGGCTTTAAAAAGAAACAGATATTTAACAGAGGAGTCTCAAAGCTATTTCTCAAATGTGTCTGGTATTTACAATACTTTCTATATTTCTAGCACCTTCAAATGCCAACAGCATATTGGTTTTTCACTTGTTTCAGAACTGTACAGCATATATTAATTAAGGATCAAGCCTAATGCTGATTCCTGGCACACTACTGCTAGCTCCAGACAAACTGAGTAGATCATACAGCTTAGAAAACAAAAGGCTGTGCCACATCTGTTCTCCAAGCAAAGTCAGCACATGAATGTGGGGACTGTGCCAAGACTAAGACAGTGGTGTTGCACATTACATGAGGAAAAGCCTGTACTCCTGTACTCCCTTTTGAGATATAAAATATACTCAAACCAGCTCTTTCCCCTTCCCTTCCCTATTCCCTGCCCTGCCCTGTGACCCCACGCCCCTGCCTGTCCTCCCCAGCAATTCAGAAAAGGACTGTTTCTTTCGGCTATAGCACCTGATTATGCCACCTTAGAACTCACACAAAAACATAGGCTGAGAATTACAGTACCATGAAAAAAAGCCATTACATTAATTACTATGATTCATCCTTTATGAATTCTCTGCACTAAAGTAAACACAGATTCTTCTACAGAAATAGTACCCTCAGCAGCAAACCAGAAGGGTTGCTATGAATGCTACAGAATGAAAGTCGTATCTGTTGGATCTGGCAGAAGGAGAATCCAGATTTGAAATGGGGTGAATTCAGTCTAGCCAGACACAAATCCAACTCCAAGCTGCACCTAAAACATAATGTTCACACTTGAATTAACTTCTGTTCATAACATGTGTCCCCTAACAGTTCTGTACCCTAAGATTAGTACGTATATTAGTAGATACTGCTGAAGTAGGAGGATTTCCGAAACGAACTGACAGCATACACTGAAGAGAATATTGTGTTTGAACATTCCCGTTTGTCCTGGTTTTAGAAGCTGGGAAAGAGGGCTTGGGAAATATCCCAAATATTACAGAAATTATATAGAGGATGTTAGGACCGCAATGTAGTTATACACTTACATGTGTCAATGCAGACATAAATTTAGGTCTTCCAGCTTTGGACAAAATTAAAATCCAAAAGACATCTTGAATCTCCTCCAAGTAGCTGAATAGTACTGAGATGTATTAATGTCCCAATGCCATTTTCCTCTTCAGGAAAAGGGCAGATGTGGCTTTTAAACCTCAACAATCTTAACCTGTTTAGAAAGTTCTCTCAGTTCTTGTGAAATATATTCATTATCACAGTAGAATCCTTAGCAGCTATATCCTCAAAAAAAAAAAAAAAAAAAAAAATCCATGTTATTTTGACTCCTGCCCAACAAATTCCATCCCAATCCATGTCTGAGATATGCAGAAAAGAAGACAACGTAGTAATTGCTAATGATACCTTAACTGCAGCATGCCTATTTAATTCAGTAGATCATATTGAATGATTTTGATTTTACACTGCATGAAAGAAAATAACAGATGACTTAAGATGCTGTTAATTAACTCTTAACATTAATCTGATTCTCTTCATGAGCAGCGTGAACAAGGTGGAAAAAGACTGGACTAAACGCCAGAGCGTTTAGAGAGAGAATCCTGGCTTGGTAAATAATTCACTGGATGGCCATAAGCACTTCTCCTAACCTCTTTACAACTCAGTTTCCCCATTATTTAAAAGATACCAGAATACTTACTTATCTGCCTTTTACACCTGCAATAGGGCTTTGGAAACACAATGCTGCAACATAATTACTCAGTATTTTCTTTCAAATTTCTCTACTGTTTCCTATTCAGGAATAACTATTTGTTTCTGTAATGTTAAAAATTATGTGAGAACAGAAGGTGTACTCCATGAATAACTGAAGACTCAGGAACACCTGGTTTTATCTAAGTGAAATCATACAGGAAGAAGCAATTAATGTCAAAGTCACATAATACAGTTCGTGAATTAAAAATGAATGCAATTAAAACTATCAAGAAAGTGAGAGGAATACAGTTTTCAGGGTCTCCTAAAGCCAAAAGCACAGAATATACTGCAGACCGTTTTGAAATCTTGGGGTGACTATCAGCATGGCAATGTGAAGTCTTACTCACAATCTTCAAATACAAACTGCATCTGCACATTTAATTCTTGCAGCCTGCTCTTTCTGAGGAAGATTTCTTTATAATGGTACATGACTGATAATTAATTCAAATTGTCTTAATTAGGGACACTATCATGTAGATTGAAAACTAGCTAAAAGGATGCAAACAGAAATAGTGCTAAAACCCAAAAAAGGGAAAAAGGTCTTGCGGATTTGAGTGAGGATTGAATTCAGACTTTGTTTTATTTAACATTTGAAGTCCTGCAATAAGGAGTGAATAGCATGTTAGTGACATTTATAATTGATACTAAGCTGCAAAGCTATGTGATCATTACTGAAGATGGAAAAATTGTACAGAAGAGATCTAGTCACATTGGAAACCTGGGCAGATAATGAAATGAGAATTTCTTGCAAGACAGTGCAACTATGGAATATTCCTCAATTCTAGGAAGAGATTTTTTTAGAAATAGTAATTTATTAAATGTCAGATATAATTCAAATAAGATAGGTTCCAAATAACACTAGTTGCTTCCACTTGATTTTTCTCTCATTTATCACACTGACATATTCACAAGGAACCCTAGGTTTACTTTAGCAGAAACCAGTAGACAAAGCTATCTTTAAAAAAAAACCACCCACAAAAAATCCCACATGTGCTTTCCATTATGATTCCAGCATTTAATCTTGTTTATAACAGTCCACTGGATCAGGCCGGCTAAATCACCTTAATTATGCCTTTTATACCTTTGATTATCATCTTTTTCAAGGATGATACATATCTAACTCTTACTGGTTACACAAACCACTCAGTTATATTTATGTCAAATTTCATCAACAAACATTACCTCAGCATGATTACAGTATTAGAATTTAATTTTGCACTTATTAGTCACAATTAATCCTAGCAAGCAAAATATGTACTACCTTATCAAAAGCGTGATTCCTCATTTTTCATCTTCTAATAAATAAAGGTACTATATCCTTTTTAAATGTATACATTATTCTATTAATTTATCTATATCAAACTACTTGGATCTCTATTTCTTTTGCTAAAAAATGAATAAAATTATACAGGGTCACTAATTATATTAACAGTCATCTCTGAAAATAACAATGGGATTCAAATTAGAAATGCAAATGAGCAAAACTAATTAGATGACGGCATGGGTACTTTCTAAGGTCTTGTGTACATAATAGAATAAGATTATGTACTTTGGGCTGACTAGCCCAAATGGAGCTGCTCAGGGCCTAGGTCTAAATGTGTCTTTTCCATCGTGTGAGAATATACAACTTAAATAATGGTGGTGTTACTGGTACAAACTACTTTACTAAGACAGGCCAGAAGTCTCTCCTGTGTAGGGTAGCTAGTAGGGGCTGGGGCACTGGATTATAGAAAAGGATGGTGAGATTTTTGAGAAGGATGTAATTATTTTTTTCCTGCCCACTTCTGGTCCCTAAGAAGTCTTATCTAAGAGCAATATTTGCTTTTCAGTTCCTTTCCTGTGCTTGGATAGCAAAAAGGAGAACTTGTCAAGAAAGGAGGAAAAGGACTTCAGTTAAACTAGCATGTAATATTTTTATTTCTAATTTCCTGCTATTCACACATTATAAATTATAAATACATAATTAAACCACAGAGGATCAGGTACAATGCGAATACAGTTAAGGATGAGGCTGTAAGACAAAAACCTTAAAAACTGCATGCGTAATGTCAAGACTAGTCTGGTGACTCATAACAGCATAATACAGTGTGTCATGTTGGTCTATCCACTCAATTCCATGCTTTAATTTTGGTTTCTATTTTGAAGATCTTTTAAAGATTATCTCGTTTTCAAAACAAGACTAGTTGACCAACAATCAATTACATATGTTTGCTTTTGACCAGAGTTTTGGACTTTCTTGATAAAATTTTGTTTTCTCTGTGCAAAACAGGTAATCAATTAAAGCATTTGTTTCATCTGTGCTTAACAGCAAAAAAAAAGATTGTTTTTCAGCTTAATTTTAAAATGTCAGAGGAACACATTTGAAAAACATTATCTGAAGTGCTATTTTATACAGGCTGCTGAGATATTAACATATTGTCAAGGCAATAAGCTACATGCTGTTGATCTTTTTTTTTCAGTACCTTAAGAGAATTTTGGTGATATATGCTTTTCCAAATGCTAACATTTAGAACAATTATTGCACTGTTTTTATCAGTTTATTAAATCTAAAATGAATATTTTCTTATTAGGTATGCTGAACCTTGATACAACAAACATCAAACAAGCAGGGAATAATTAACTTCATTATCATGAAACTTTCATTTTGCAATTTGCATGATATTTCTCTAAGATCCTTTTACATTACATAACCATAAACTGGTAGGTTTGTTTCAAAGGATTTTTTTCCTTTGGGTTTTTTTTTTGTTTTTAGCAAAAGGCCTTTTCCTTTTTCTGTTTCCTTATTCATATTTTTTCCAGTGACATAAATAAAATCCTCAAATTACTATTTCATTCACTGTCATTAAATTATCTCATCACGTACTGTTTCATCATATGTTACTTATCTCAAGATAGATAATTTGTCAGGAAAGAGTAATCAGGAACAGAATACTCCTGGCACAGCACTGCTCTATGGCACCACCTGAAGAGCTACACACTTTGACAATCTTCAGTTTTGTCTCCCATTCTTTAATTTATATGCAAAATATTTGCAACATTTTATAGTTATAATGCTATTTTATGGTAACCGCTAGAAATATCAGGGTTTAGATACGCAAGAGATTGCACATGAGTAATGGATTGGACATGTTGGACTCTGCAGAAGTGTCTTTCAGAAATGAAAGTTTTCAATGAATTGATATTTATATGCTATATCTGATAGCATCGTTGTCCACAATAGAAGATGTCAAAATATCACCCACTAATAAGAAGCCTGCTGTATTTATGCTGAGTTTCAGATTTGATTTTTTCCATAAAAATAAGATGTAAATAGCTGAACACATTGACTCAGCAGTGAAATAATGTTATTTACTTAATTTTTTAAATATAAATTTAATGCCTGGTTAGTACTGGATTCAATGACACCATATGAAATTTTTTTTTTCATCTGAACTGACACAACTACAATAAAAATGTCAATTACAAGAATATTTCATAAAACAATCATAAAATATGTACTTGAAATTTACTTAGCGTAATATTACTGTGTATACATTTAAATCAAAATACATATGGATCTATCAAAAGAGTCCTTCAAAGAAACAAGGCTTGTTTGTTACTTTTCACTAGTTTAAGAAGAGGGCATTAAGGAAAAGTTAAGTCCTCATCTTCTGAAGTATTCCAGTAGCTGATTTAAAGAATTTTGACAACTGATCTACTGAGGGCAGTTTTCAGTAAAGACTGAAAGAAAGCCTAGTAATTCTCCTGTTCTAGTTCTTAAACAAGACCATTTCTACCTTTTACAGACCCAGTAATCCAAAACTGGATAAATCTCAGTATCATAAACAGGATTAAAATCTAATGCCTAGCCTTCGAGACTATAATATGAGACTCTCACTACATAAGGAGACTATTTCATCTCATTAACTATAACAAGATGTCTATTACACAGACCATCAGCATTTAAAAGGATTTAGGGTTTCCATATCCAAGGTGGCTGGTTAATAACAGTCCTTAGAGATTACATTAACTAAAAATACAGCAGTTTAGTCTTCTGCTAGTTTAGGGAGAGAAAAGGGCACTGAGATTTATAGGATTAAGGACTGAATATAGTTTAACTAAAAATCTTCGTTCTAAGGCTTTTTACGAGAAATTTTGTCACATTCTTTCAAATTTTTTTCATGTGATTATTATTTTACCAAGAGGACTCTTTTGAATAACCATCAGCACTATGAATCCCCTTTTAGCCCTGCATTCCTCAGAAAATGAGTATGAACTTTTGGAAAAATTTCTTCAACAATTTCTGATTAACTACCAGGTAGATACCATGTAAATGATGTCTTTAAAACATCACATTTTACATTTACAAGAGTACTTCCTCCTCAACAATAATTTAGCCTGGTGACTGAAACCCTCATGTTCCTCAAACTCTGGGGTAAAGACTTTCACGTTAGTACATCTACATCAAAACTCACATATCATTAAGAAACTAAATGGACTATTGCTAACACTTTACATTTAATCATGAACAATGTGTTTTTCCTAAGCCTTGGTTGTTAGAATAAGGATACCTGTCTTTAAAAAGCTTTCATATTCACAATTCTTAAGAAATATCTAAAAATATTGCAGAAATGAATCTTATGTATTTCTTATACACTATTATAAAGCAAGTTAATAATCTTGGGTGCCTAGAATCATGATTAATTTTTAATGTCTGGTTTCAACAATACTCGGTATGGATCGTCTACTATTACCAAAACCACAGCAAAATAACCCACACAAAAAGTGAAAGGATATGTTTGCTGGAGGAGGCAGAGTGTGATGGCTCTAAACAGGGACCATATGGGTTCATTTCAATGCTTTGTCTGGAAATTCATGGCATATCCTTTCTTGGGAGAGCCCATTACCAAGACATGGTTAAAAAAATCGCTTATAAAGCACCTACTTCTTCTGTCTATCCATATAACCTGTTACCTTCTCTTAAAAGATAATGTAGTAGGTTTAACTTGATTTCTTCTTTATATTCCTTGTTAGCTCTTACTCATAACCCTGTTTTATTTTTCCTAGGTGCTAGCAAAGAGTTTAATTATTCTCAAAAATTAAGTTATATTGACAGCACTATAATTTTCTTGCTGTTCCTTTTTAAAGTTTCCCTTAAAGCAAAAAGATTCTTTTTCCAGTTTTCTGGAACCTTTCCTGTTATCTTTGAGTGATAAACAGTCAGCCTCTGAGACTATTTCAATCATACTTTGGAAACCTTTGAATCAATTTTGCCTGATTTAGCCCATTTAAAACACAATTTGTATCCAAATCCATCTTCTTTAGTCTGATACGAAGTATTTGTTGTTGATAATAATTGTGCTACTCATATTGAGAATGTCCAACTGCATAAACTGGAGAAGACTAAGTGAGAAAATATTTATTTGTATTTGGCATTATCTTTCAAAGAGCTTTCCTGGACCACTGAGCAGCAGACCAACACTTTCCTTAGTTTGGCTTTTACTGCTAATGCACTCATAGAATTATTTATTATCTTTTATGTGCCCTGGTAGTTATATTTCATTTTGTGCTTTGGCCTTTCTCTGACTTTGTCCATGCATGCTGTTAAAACAGAGAGAATTCCAATAACAAGAAGAGTTTTATTATTTCTATACAGTCTGCTTGCATTTAGGTGGTAGTAGGGGGAATAGCTGTAAGGGTGGGACAGGAAACAGGTAAATTGGCTCTATCCATCACATAAAATTCTCTTACCCTCTGAAACAAGATAGGTGTATGCGAGCTGCTTACTGCAAATGGTCCTTGGCCCATGCTAAACCCTAACCTCTGCATGGCCATGATTTGTGACAATGGCCATTGGCTCAGGCTGTAACTATGGCAGAAATAGCAATTTAACAGATCTGGGTTTATGTAGATCACCATACACGAGTGTTCTGTACTATGTGCCCTCTGTTTATTAGTGCAGAAATAAGTAGTTTTTTTTTACAAGGATGCTTATTATTACAGTATTTAGGTGAAGAAAATCAGAATTGAGATCACAAAATCCTTTTTTTTTTTTTTTAACTTATCAGGCATTACACCTTGCAAGAAGAAAAAAGGACCACTCTGAAGGCCCCTGACTGTATATTTTATTACCAAATCTGCACTGGTAGATTCTGGGATTCTGAGACTCATTCTTGAAAACCAAGGTTGAATGGCACAAAACAACTCATTATTTCTGGGTTCAATTTACAAAATAACTTATTCTACAAATTGAGAAACGGGCATGCTATTTACCTCTTGTGTCTTAAACCAAACTCTACATCCTGAAGGACCTCTTAAGGAAAATAAAAAAATTTACACATTTAACTTCAGACAATCGCTAAGTACTGAGAAATAAGACTATTGTAACGCCCTTCTGGTTTGCTTCCCTGTCCTTTTCTGGAAGAAACCCTACAGCTAGAAAAAAAAATTAATTAACAGAAACAAAAAGCATAAGGATCCAAGCTCTTACATCCATAGTACAGCAACCCCATAATTGTCACTAGACTTCCACCAGAACTGTTTAAGAGCAGAACAGGTCCTATATAATGCAGTTTATAAAAAGTCTGGCTTTCATCATTACATAACTCGTAGACAAATAGAAACTAGCCCTGGACTTCAGCTTTAGGGGAAAACAAACCAAAACCAGAAAAAAAAAAAAAAAAAAAACAAAACAAACCCGAAAAATCAAAACCTCAAAAGCTAATTTAAAAGTTACATTGAAGGAAATGGGTACACATAGGTCAGACTCCATAGTGCCCATTCCATTCGGTCTATGGTCTCAACTATCACTGAGTAGACTATTGTAGCCCTACTATTTTAGAATAGACTATTTCAATTGGAAGGGACCTACAAGGATCATCTAGTGCAACTGTCAACCACTGAACCCCCTAATGTTTCATTAGGTACTCCAAAAATTCACTAGTTGTCTAAGTTTCAGCTAGGCAAACCTACATGATGCACAAATCTGCCACTGGTCATATGGATAATACAGCTTTTACTGCTGATACCGCTGAGTAGCTTGATATCCACCTCATTGCTAAGTCTCAACAAGGTTTGAAAACCAAGTTACCTTCAACTACAGTATGAACCATTAAACATGCAGAAAATACATTTAATGTCTTCCATCCCAGTCTCCTCCTACACTCTACTCTCTCCTCTGGAAAGCCAGATTTTCAGTGTCCATTCAAAATCAATCTCAAGGGAATGCTCAAGCCTAGAAGCAGGGAAATTTTTTTTGGGTTGGTTTATTGCCAAAGAGAAGAGAAAGAAAAAAAAAATTCCTTGTATTAGGCCAAAAGAATTTCACAGTGGTGATTTGCAAAGTGGGATAAGCACCTCTGCGTGCTCAAGAATGAATCTTGTCTTTTGAGAGGGTTTTGCTGTCTCTTCCTCATGGCTATCTTCAAAGGCTCTCCAGTGAGCTGCTTGACTTATGTGAGCTCTACTTAAGTTTCCTGTTTAGTGGATAGGGGAGTATGGGCACCAAACATAAATTTTAGAAAACTGTTGGGCACCTAAAACTAAATTTTATAATGCAGAGTGTTTCATTGTCATTGTCCTTTGTATGAACCTAGTCCATAGCACCTAAATACTTGATTTGCATAGATACAGGTTTATAAATGGAAAAAAATGTGTGCACAAATTGAGGCAAGCTTGAAATTGTCTGGAAATTGCTCTGTATCCGTAGAAGTTAGACTCAGACAAAGAAAGTGACTGTAGGAAAGAAAACAGACTGGAAGCATATGCTCCAAGTGCATCAAGAAAGGCAGACATAAAGATGCTAAAGGAAGAGAACTTAGTTAAAAAGAAAAACTAATAGAAAAAAAAAAAAACAATTGAAGGGGAAGAAAAAGTTTTAATAAGTTAGGAAACGAGATTGAAAATGGTGTTAATTATGTTTAGCATCATAAATGGCAATTAAAAAAAGCAGAAACAGTGGATGCAATATAGTTTTAAGTTGTTAGTGTAGCAGAACTGCAGCACATCCCATCATCTAGGAACAATTACCAGCTGTTGCCATCAGGGAAATCATCCTTTTTTCACTATTCTACTGTACAAAACCTATGTCCAAAACAACCAGCTGTGATTAAGAGGGTGAATGGAACTCAGAATACGTAAGTTTAATTTTTTTATTCTTTCTCACTGTTCTGCAATCAGAATCCTATCCCTTCTTTTCCTTTCTCTGATACCTTTCCCAAACATTTCTTCCCTAAACTCCTGGTTCATCCCATCTGCCTTTCTACTAGGATTACATTTTATTCTGTGTAAAATGTTTTGGACTGATTTCTAAGAATTATACATAGGGGAAATTAAACAAAACAGATTGTTATCTTTTGGAAATTGTTCTGGTTTATGTCAGGCAAAAATATATTTCTACTGACTGGAAAGAAGAGAAATAGAGAGGGCAGTCTGTGGCAGAGGATAATTACATTCTGGAGCTGACATGGACCTTGACAAGAGTAAAAACTGTATTTTCTCCTAGTTTTAATAAATGAAACTCCTTTTGAGGACTATGATCTATGATGGTATTTTAACCATTACTCAGCACGATATAGAAAAGCATAACAACATAGGGCAGGATGTCACTGATATAATCAGCACCATTAATGCCATGATGATTTGACATTAAATGCAATTAGGAGGGGACATTTTTATGTTGCTGCTTTTTTGTTGTTATTGTTAGTTTAATAATCTCATCTTTGGTAGGCATGTTTACTCATACAGACTTTGTGTCTCTGTGCTACTGAATGGGAATCTGACATTCAGACACAGATCCAGCCTCCTGCATTTTGATCTAATGGAGACAAACCTAATATAGTTAAACAGTAGGCTGCCAGCAGCCCTTTCATATCAATTTGTGATCTCATATGGCATTATCTTAAAGAAGATACATTTGTATTCTTTCATTAAATCTACCTTCTAAGACTAGCGTTTTTTTTTTTTTTTTTTAATATATATGTATACATATACATAGTGGCTTAGCAAAGAATGGCTGCAAAAAAGTTTTTTACATGCGGGAGACTGCATTTGAAGATTTATTTAAATAATTATGAAGTTGTCACAGCTGGGCACAAATATGAAAAAAAAAAATTCAATAAAAACTTTCCCCCAAAAAATCACTCACAAAAATAAGCCTGAGGAGACTAGTGTTGAACACAGACATGCATACTTTTTTTTTTTAATAAGTAGGTTAAACTTTGGCCAGGAATTATATCTGCTGCTTGTTTACATTTTATTAATACTAAAGGTTAAGGACTGTTATGTGTAGTAATGTATATAACAAGTAACAGCCACACCATTCAGATGAAAAAAGAAAAAAGGAATACAAATAAATACGTACAGGAAAAAAGTGAAACACACAGGAAATTATGGAAAGAAAAGTTCTTAGAAATAAAGAGTAAGCCTGTGAGACAGAAGAAATAGGTTGACTATCCGGGGACCTTTAAGTACAACAAAACTCAAGAGATTAAACTCTGAATCTCAGACTAGCAAGAGTCAGTCTGCTCCTAAAAAGTAATTTAGAGTATTCTGATTGCTCTCAGTGGAATTAGTCAGGCAGCGAGGGATTTTCAGAGCACAGCTATGGGCTTGGGCAATGATGTAAAGCTGGCTATATTGCCTCTGCATCCCCTACACATTACCTTCTGCCAAAGATTTCTCAACCAGTTACAAACTATTCACCTGAAAAACCTACAATCCATTCCCATGTCTATCATAGATTTCCTCTATCACTGTGGACTGCTAGGTCTACAAGGTATGTGTAAATGGCAGAAAATGGGAGCATTTCACACCTGCCAGGTTCAGAAGCATCCTGGGAGGTAGGGTGGGATAGCATTGACCTCTTGTCCCCCTGTCCTTATCATTCAGCCTGACTCTACAGAAGGAAACCAAGCACACAAGCCTGGAGATGTCCAGGGTCACTATGATGGCAGGGAAACCTGGGTGTGCTGGCTCTGCAGTCTTTCGCCACAACCTCAAGGCCACAATTCAATGCACGCTTTTTGGGGCAGTTCCCAGTCCTTTGCTGGTCTAAGCCACTTCCTTTTCATAGTGCACTGACAAAGTGACAATGTGAATGGGATTGCTGAACCAACCTGACTGAAAAATGTCCATTTTCTCTAATCTGTTTTAAAATTAGAGCATGTCCATGATCAGCCACACAAAACAATGTGCCAGCTCAGCCAGGGTTGAAATAAGGTGTTTACAGGCCAGAGTTGGAAAAAGAGCAAGCCTAAGAGACCTTAAGCTATCTGAAGACCTGCTGCCACAAAAAGCCAGAGTGCCTCTCCAGAGCCTACTTTCCTCAGACATAACACTCTCTCCGTTTTTAGGTTTTACCCTATGGACAAAATGTCACATTAATAGGTAGGAAATAATGCAGAGACACTGATATTAATCATCTGCCACAAAATGGGGTTTGTTTGACAGGTTGCAATTTCCTTTTTATCACCGGACGTCTATTAGAATAGAATAGAATATTTCAGTTGGAAGGACCTACAACAATGATCTAGTCCAACTGCCTAACCAATTCAGGGTTGACCAAAAGTTAAAGCATGTTATTAAGGGCATTGTCCAAATACTGTGTCGGATATTTTCACAGTTCCAACAACATGCCTCCATAAATATTTAAAATGCAAGTATGAAACAAAGAATGGACAAAAATCTAAATTTTTCAGGACGATGAACAGGATTACAAACTCCTCAGATGTTAAACACACCCATCTAAATTTATTTCAGCTGCACTAAGATACCAGTAACATCCACACTGATGGGCTTGCAAACATGATGCTGGATCTACAGAAGAATTGTGCCCTCTTGTCTAGTTAGTGTCTAAAATGGACTTACTGTGTTACGTAAACTGGAGGTAGGTACCTATGTTTTGGCACCTGCATTGCTTTAACCATATCCTAATTCCATCTAGCACTGTGGTGCTCAATTAGGCTAGAAAGACATCATTGGTCATCTCTAAATCACTCCTGGTAATATGATATATTCAGAGAGTAATTCTGGGTTTGGCCTTTGTTTACCACTACATTTTCTCTTTCAGCTACTCCAAGAGCAGTTATACCAGACAAGAAACAGTATCTAAGCAAAAGTTTTCTCTTTATGCTGCAGGTTTTCTAAAAAAAAACTTTATATATTGCAATATAATATAAAACTAACATTTTAATGTAAACATATAAAATTCAAAATAAATTAAAAGAAAAAAAACCAAGCTATTTTCTGAGTTGGCTAACAATACCATTTTACATATTCCCGAAGAAAGTCAGAGGGGGACTTTCAATCTGCTTATGACTGAAATCCACAAAGTACTGTTTGTTTTCAAAGGAAAATAATGAGCAATATGAGCACTCTCTCATCCTTGTTTCAGCTGTTGTTTCTGATTATTTTGCAAGACCACACAATGATTTTTTTCCCCTTTTTTTCCCTCTACCTCCATCCTTTTTTAGAGACATTTTAAGTAATCATGTTTTACAGGAGGAGAAAAACATTTTAAGACTTAATCACACAATTATATTCACACAGGCAAAGTCCCTTTGTAGTTGATTGTTTGTCTGCATAGAGGTTGATCTTTCCAATGAGCTTTGAGCTGCAGGATCTGTATTTATTTCACAAGGTATGCAATCTCACATCATGACGTACAGACCCATGGCTTGGCACATATTAGGAAGGGAATAGATATGCCAAATATTCTCCAGGAAAAGGGAAATAAAACTGCTTTCTTTCAGAGCACATCTGTTTGTTCTGTATTGTATTCAGAACAAAGTGATTTCTAAAATATTTTATTTTAAATGAAGTATTAGTTTTATTCCATAGCACTAAATGTATTCATTTTATCACATTTCCTAGAAGAAAAAATTTGGAGTTCAAAATGTTACATATTGGATTTCACTAGAAGCATTTTGAACTGTAAATTTTTCCTAAAACTCTTTAAAAACAAAGGAGGGGGAAAAAAAAATTATAATTATTATTATTAGTAGTAGTAGTAGGAGTAGGAGTATCACCAAAGCTGTATTTAAATGGATAGCTCTCTGGAACTGGAAAAACTCAGTTTACAGATATAGGAACATGGACCTATGACCATATGAGAGTAATTAACTTCAATGAAACTTTCCTTTTGAAAATATGATTGGGAGATCAAGGACTGCATTGTGTAGCGTGGGACTGGTTGGGGACCTTTTTTGTCCTAGAGACCTAAAACGAGATCTAACAATCCTACAGTTTGAATAGTAAATAGTCATTTAAAATTTCTACCCACTTTTCTCCAATCTACCATCCAGTTCTAACCAATTAATTACCCATTATCTTGATTAGTCTAATTAAAAAGAGGATGAAATTATGCTTTCACTGGAGTGTGGCATTTAAAAGGAATTTGCCAATTTGTTTTGTAAAGAAGAGTTCCCCATTTTACTCACTTTTTTAAAAGCCAGCTGTTATCTTCACTTTTACTTGTTGCACACTTTTGGTTATGCTGTCATTCATTAGAGTCTTTTTGAAACAGCTAATATTTTTCACATGTTAAATAGTTCTAAGAGTTTAAGCTTTTAACTCATAACTGGATCTAGAAGTAAATTTCCTGGCAAACCCAGTATTTTTTCCATCAGAAAAAATATTTGGCTAATGAGAAAAAGTTATGTTAGCTTGAAATATCTTGCATTTGCCACCATCTAATAGCACCCCACTAGTCGTTACTGTGGATTGGCTGATACATGTTGACTTAATGCTTGGTGACAACATTTTGTGTCTGCCGGACAAGGTCATCTTTGGACAGCTGAGTATTTCCTGGGAAAGAGAGGACAAGACTGACTTTGTAGACCTTTCTTTCAGATGCTGGGCACCTGGACCCATATTGGGAAGACTGTTTCACTTGTTAGAGAGCAGCTGCTCAAATCTTCAGCTGTCTTTAACAAGATCCAAAATCAGGTGTCCCACATCCCAGAATGTCCTAATTCTAAGGCAATAGCTATCTACTTTTGAATGACGAAATTGAAAAGCTTTGTTTCATCTTTGGCACAGAATGGCAACAGTTTTAAAGTACAGGAAAGTTAGTGTGACAGGCAAATAATTTTCTTCACAGCTCTACTGATCAATTTTTTTTTTACTATATTTAATTACAACTGAAGTATACAGATTACAAGGTAAGAATTTACGAGTTGTCTATACTAGAGTAGTTCAGATCTTCAAATTACACAAAAGCGTAAGAAAGACACACGTGTTTACTAACTAAAAGTAATTTGCTATTGCCCTCTATTTCATTTCCTTGCTGGTATTTTCTGTATTGATTTTGATTTTGCAGTCTTACTTAATTTTACAGTAGTGTTCTGAGAAGTGATATGATACGTGTCACACATGACTTTTACCCTCTTCTGTGTTTAGAAAAGTTTGTTCATTTAAAAGTAAAATCTCAAAGGATGTTCAAAATATAGATGGTATTCTGATGCTTACCTCAGCAATTAGATCAATTTAACTATTTGTCTCAGTGAGTTGGAGTTATACTTCACCTTTCCATGAATATTTTCTGTCTGATTGTTTTTAATTGTTGCCTTAGGCAGCCTCACGTTATTTCCAGTCTTCTTGTTTTCCCTGATTTTGAAACCTCACTAATTCTTTTTTTCTGTGTTTTTCTCTTTTGGATTTATCATTTTGAGCACTGGCCACTGAGGCAAATTAGTTTCTCTTTGCCTTCCCATGAAGTCCTTTGATGGGTTCCCTGTGCTATCTCCGGTTGGCATATTATGTTAAATAGGCTTTCTGCCTTCAGATTAAGAGATTATAATCTATCTCTTAAATTGGTATGACACAGACTCTACCCTTTGAAGCTTGTAGAAGACAGAATTTAGCACCCCAATTTATCTTCTTCCATAGGGGTACAATCCTGTTGAGGGCAGGCAGCAGCAAATTATCTCAAGTAATTTTTTTTGCCTCCTGCCTTAAAGCTTCCTTCCAAAAACAGACGTTAGCAAGACAAGTTTTTATGGCACTCACCTGGTACTTCAGTGGCATGTGGGGAGGCAAATGCAGGAAGAGCTTGAGAGCGTTGACACTCCAATTCCCACTCGATTCCTGTTCCACTGAGAATGGCAACCACCTCATGTTTGCAGCTCTCCCTTGCAGCACAGAGCTCAAATGACAGTTCAACTGAGTTGGTGACTGCTTCTGTAATTTTTCTGGTAATAAAGAAATTACAAACAAAGGCGCATTTATGTTTTTTTTTCCTCCCCAAACCCCCTGTATGCTGAGGCATGAAAACACCTGGCAGCATCTTTCATCAATGTTTAACACAGCCTCTTCTATCTAGTGTTGCCTTCCCTTCTTCTAGCTCAAGAAGTGCTTTCAAAACAGCACCCAGTTCCTCTCCCCAGCTTCTATTATTTACTGGTATTGTCTCTTTGTTTACCACAGAGTGCAATTTCTTGGAGAAGAACAGAGAGTTCCACCTGGTCAAACATCACAATGGAAATCTGTTACTCTTCTCAGTCATGGCTAGCTTCTTAAAGGCTATCCCACTAAGCCCAGCTATGTGAATTTTAGTGCATTTCATACATCCTAGAACAAATAGGTAGTTTTAATTGCTGCTAAGAGAGCTTATAGTTGACAACTCTAACTTCAAAAACATTCCTGTAGAAAGTTAATGATCATTTAGGAACTAGAATAGCATGCATATGACATAAAAATATCAAAGTTTCATTTGGATATAAATGGAGGAGAAAACATTTCAACATTTTTATATCTTTGTAAGTTGAAATCTTTTCAGAACTTTTAATTTCAGATAATTCCAAAACAGAGCCTGGAGCCTTTTGGATAATTCAAAAGAATTTAAGTGATACTGTAAAATATCCATATTTACAAATGTATTATTAAAAACTGCTAATCAAAGTAATTTTTCCTGAAATATTATAATTTTTAATGAGTAATAGCCATTACAATATTTATCAAATGCCAGAATTAAATAGGAATTCAGTGTTCTACAGACACATATTAAACAAGGGCCTTACCTACTGCTTTCTCACAGTACAAGAATGTAAAAATGCTGCATGCATTTTCAGCTAATGAAAAAAACCAAAGTAAGCCATAAAGTCTCACTGGGTTCCAGATAAAATAAATAAAAATAAAATAATTAACACACTATTCTTATCATGTAAAGCTTGTGAACACGCAGAGATGTTCTCCTACTAAGTGGTTCTGGAGGGAAAAGAAATTGCTGCTCGTGAGTGTTAGCTAGTTCAGGCAACTATGTTCATACCAGTTTCAACTATTTAGACACACAGTCAGGTTATTTTACTGTTCTTGCATTAGGTGGAAAATAGCTTACCAAGCTTCTACACTTTCATTTCTGGGGCAAGAAAAACTGTTCCTTCTGACTCAGTGTTCCATGAATTCAGTCAATCCAGTGGATTTATTCAATGAAACAGCATACAGTTGACTTCTCCAGCTGACTGCAAGACTGAAATTGATGGATGCCTCAAGCACATTCTCAAGATCAAGCATGGTCTTATCTCAGTAGGGCTCAGATCCTTTTTTTTCCCCTGAGATTTTAATTTCATGCTACAAAATAGTGTTAAAATATTAAAAGAATTAAGTTATTAATATATCCCAAATGAATTATTATTCCATATGCAAAATTCTTTAAAAAATTCAGTAAGAAGTAAAATTTAATTTTCAGTCTGCTGGTGCACTTTCTTTAAGAAATTCTCTATTGCAAGTCTTTTAATAACTTACATCATAAGTGATTACATATTTGCCTCTATCTCCATGCCTCCAAGGCATGATTGCTGGTTAAAAAATCCTGAAATTGCAATGGAGATTTATAACTCTTTCTTCTTCCTGCAAATGATGCAACCATAATTATTTGGAAACATAATTTCTAGATGAAAGTATGAAGTTTGATGGAAAGCCCCAATGAAAAAACCCAGAGGGATATATTCTATCCATGCCTCAGCACCTGCAAGAAATTTTCTGGCATCTGTATGAGTATCTTTCTATTACTCTGTTAAAATCATTGGAAGACAAAACAACGTCTTGGGCTCCCTGCACACCTTCAGGTGTGGAAAGGGAAAGGAAGGAAGGATTAGAAAAGACTTTATTAGTAAAGTTGATTTCTATATAGTTATAAACTAATTCCTTACTCTGTAGTTTTGTATTTGAGGACACACTGTGGCAAATGGACTTTTAAAGACTCATTATAAAATGGATCTAGTTTAAGAATTGCTCAATCCCTGCTACGGTTGTGTAACATCTGGCCTGAAACACCTCACGATTCAGTCCCGCTGTCAAAGTCACTTGTATCTTCCTTGCAGGGTCTCCAGTTACAGTCATACTTGCGGGACACAAAATGTTGAAAGTTGTAAAGAAAAATAGTTTTTCACAAATTCAATGCTGTCATTTAGTTTGCGTAATCCCACAGATTATCTAAATTTATAAAAAAACTAAATATAAAGAAATGATTCTACTTTCACACTTTTAGCACATCTTCAAGCACTATTTTCCAAAAAACAAAAAGGCATCACATTTTCCCTTCTATGACTGCTGATAGGCCTTTTTCTTTAATTCCTATGGGAAGTGTATCAGACACATTTTAGATACCACATAGGATGGCATCATTATTGATGTAGACAATATACCTAAATATCTTGCTGACTGATCTGTACATTAGGCAGCATAAATTTATAATGCCCTGAACAAATGATATTTAGAAAATCTATCCAAGCTTACAGATGAATCTTCCAGCTATTTGCAATCATTTTCCTTTCTAACAAAGGAAAGAGCTGAAAAACAATTATAGTCAGAAGGTCAATTAGCTTTAACCCCCAGATTCTGCAGGAGAGCTTTACTTTAGCTATATCAAAAAATGTTGGGCTTGGAGCTCTATTAAGTTCATTAACAAAGTACAATATTTAGGTAACAGAGACGTAGAAACCCTTAGACATTTTTAACACTCCGAGATTGTAGGTAATGTTAATAAAACAGGAGCGTAGTCTCTGATAAAATATTATTTTAAACATAAAGAAGTAGACAGATTGTTTGAGAAGAAATATCCTTTCATTACTTGGCTCTGATTCACTTTTTTGTACAGAGCAGAGCAAGCAGAAGATTTGGGTATTTCGTGAATGTTTGGGGTTTCATGGTTTGTGGTGGTTGTTCATGTAACATTAGTTACTACTTTATAAATACAGCCTACTCCTCTGTGGCTTGTCTTAATTTTGTGTATAACACAGTAGCCGTTAAAAAGTAATTGTCACTTTAAAAACAATTACACATCAGGGTTGTTAGAATATCATATGATAAACCTATAACACATCTGTTCAACATTTTCACTTAAAATAGATATGCAGTCACCTTCATTCACCATAAATGGAGCTAGACATGTAAACCGCATGTAAAATGAAGTAAATGTTAACTCCATTTTCTTATGCTTCTTCACTGTATTGCAGCAGCCACTGGGGTGCCCATGACATTTAAACACATTTTCTTTTCATTTGGCTCTTGAGAGTATCCAACTCCCATCAAGGAAGCAAGTTGTAAACAAATTCACAGAACAATCCGCCAGCTTAGCTATTTAGAAAGGTGAAGATATTAAGAGCACTAATACATTATAATGACATAAAATCCATATGAAGGAGAGTAAAATGAGCATATGCCAACTAGAATCGCGGTCTAGTGGTAGCACAACGCAGTGCTTAATGGGGAGCCACGAACAGAGACTAGCAGTGCCAAGGAGGCCATATATCTCTAGGGAAGGAATCAGATCACTAATAGGAATCTGAAATCTTGCTGACTGAAGCAGTGTCATTGGCATGCTAGTGGAAAAAACAGTCTATTTTTAAAACAAACGGTAAGCAAAAGAACTATGACGTAGGGCCTTCGAGGTACAAATGATAAAAAGGAGTTTTAAAAAATGGGATGTCTGCTACTCTCCAAAGTAAATATGTACTTTACTGTAGTGGGAAGATTTTTATTTAGAATATTTGCATATTCATCTTGGTCATTAGAATTGAAATGGTCTTCATTTGGATAGCATGGGTTACAATTTGCCCCACAGAGCTTGCAATAGGGACATAACTTCCTAAGAACTGATAGCTGCCATTTTCCTTGCTTCTGCATTTTCTCATTTCAGCCACCAGTGGAACAAGCAGTGTTTTATTTATAAAGCAAGGTCACAGAAAGTATTTTCACAGCTTAATCTTCCATAACATTTTAACAAGCGAGACCACCCTTTAGCCCTGTTCTGTTTCTGTTATATTTTGTCTCACAGAAATATCTGTAGCCTCAGAATGTCTGGAGAGGTGTTTAAGATGAACAGTTTTTCTTCATTTCACAGTGTACAACAAACCTACGCACAAAGAAACAACTCTGTGTTGGCACAAGACCATAAAATCAATTGCTTGTTTTCACTAATGTGTAGGATTTTGTTGCAGAACTAAATATAGCAGCATTCACACCCTAGATGTCGTATTTAAAATCTGGACAACCTGAGAATTGCATTGTATTCGATACGCTGAAATCACATCTTTGGTCTGTTCTGAAGTTGAACAAGCTGCTTACAACCTTTCACAGGAACATTCTTCAGATAAGGCAGTAAAGCCCATGGTCCTGTCCATCATTCATTAACAGTGGTGCTGAGGGCATTTGTGTCCCCGCAGTAGTTACCAGTATTTCACAACTTCACTTCCATAAGTACCACTTGGTCATTATCTGCAGGAATGGCAGCTCTGTGGGCAAGGCTCAGATTTTCTCTTCCTGTAAAAGTGTGTGAAGGAATCTTAAGAAACATGACCCTTCTGGGGAAAAACTTCACTCCTGTGGCTAAAGAGGCAGCAAGTTCCATTCCCAAAGCAATGGATTTTCCAGGAGTCTGAGATCAAATTCGCCTACACTGGCTCCTACTCCAGCGTTATATCCTCTTCAAAGTAGTGACAGTTTTTTCAGACCTGTGCGATCAATAGCCCACTCAGACGACCTGTACCTGAGCATAGGTGGAACAGCTCTGTAGAAAAATCAGCAGAAAAGGCTGTACTATCCTTTTCACCTAAGGTTGGGTTCCGAAAGACAACAGTGATTTCTCCTCTGAGTCTAGCCCTTTCTCTTTGTCTCTAGGGATCTGCAGAGTCTGGAAAAGGAGAGAATGGAGCCAACAGAACACAGCTTTGATTCTGGAGGGTGGTTATCTGGGTTAATTGCTTCAGTGGGAATTATTGTTAGAAAGACGCCCACATAAATCGCTGGGGATGTGACCTGAGATAGAGTAGCTGGACTGTTTGTGAATCACCTTTAAAGAGAGACTTTCACTAAATACAAAAATAGCATAGTTTGTGCTCCTCCTAAGAGTACTTAAATTATGGGTGAGAAGAACAGGCATCTCAAAACCCCAACACTATTATCTGTTATGTCACACAGGAATAACTTTAGCAGAATCTTCAGGGAATGACATCAAGCCAGTTGCTTAAGGATAGGACATATTCCCTTAAGTACAGACAAAGAGTAATTTAGAAAAACGATATAATCTTTTTAGATCTTTTCTTGGTCCCTTTCCTGTGAACTGTCTGGCTTGCAAGACTCATGAGTAAAAAGGGCAATAAAATCAGATAATCCATGATTTATATATGAGATTCTTATACAGCTGTCTTTGCAGTGAGATTTCCACTGGAACCAATACAGTTAAAAGAGTCTGTCTTAAGACAATGCATAGCTTGTGACAGCAAAGACTCTGCATGTTTGGTAGGCATAATTTGCTACATTTTCCTAACATCTGGAGTGAAAATGTCACATCAGAGTGACAGTTTCTTTGAACTTGCAGCAAAATGAATACAGAAAGTCAACAACAAACTGTTAGGCTGAAGGCAAACAGAAGATGTTTGCTGTCCTCTCATAAAGTTCTAAATTAGTATTTTTAAATGCCAACAAATAAGGCACATAATGTAATGCAGTTAAAGATTGACCCATTTTATGTTCCACAGAATTTTGGTGAGGTTTCTCTTGCAATGTTAAGTGGAGTTTTATATACAGCCGTATTTTTTTTTTAAAATTCAATTTCTGTATTCATGTGTCTTAAGCCAGTAAGAGATGATACAATAAACGGATTAATTATTGTGACCATGGTACTTAAAACAACAATGCCAAGCATTTGGAAGTGCTGATGTTTTGATTAGATTGATGGGGAGAAAAAGAAAATAATTACATGGATATTATCTTACTGAATATTATTGTTTATCATAATGTGGAACTGTATAAATAAAGTGCTTAGCTATCATCCCCAATAAGCTGATTACAGATTTAGGCAGAAGGTAACCTCCACTTAACTGTTCCCAAGATTTGACAGACACACTTTTGACATTTTTAAGACAGAATTAATTCCTAATGAAAATTGTGCTAGTGCTGTTTCAGAGCTCCAACAATACTCTTTGGACTGCCAATATCTGGTTTCAATTGTACAGGTTGTTTTTCTCAGTTCTTCTAAATGTTAAAATTAGAAACTAAAAATGCAAGAATCCCCCCCCAACCCACCTGTTCATACACTGATGTGGCCACAAGAGATACCTTCTAGTTCATCTTCTTCCAAAAGGAATCCAATTCCAGTCATAGTGACCAAGAATCTTCTAGCTTAACTTCATCTGAAAGGAATCCAATTCAGGTCATAGTGGCCAAAGCACAACAACTGGGTTATCTGGGAGTTTTTCTCAAAACTGCACTCCTGCACCAATCCAACAGCAGAAGTCTAAGATGGGTACAGTAACACCATCAAATCCAGTCCTGATTCAGTGATGAACTATGTTCTTCAAGTATCACTTTCTCAAGAGTGAACAGTAAGCTGATACTACCTCGCAGACTACTGATATCCCAAGACACCTCTTCTTGTAGGAATTCTGTTTGCAGCAGGCTCTAATACAGCCAGTCCTACTGGCTTGTGAAAATAGGTCTGTGGCACTGAATTTGCAATTCATGGTCAAACTGGTAACACATCATCCTTAAAATATTAAAGAAAGCCTTTTAAATCATTGGGATGTATCTTCTCTGCTTACACAAATGTAGTCATCTGTGGGGTTATAAGTCATTTTGCAACTTGTCCTGTGTAAAACTGCAATTGGAAACTGATGAAAATGAATAGGTTCTCTGCAGAAAAATTCACCAAATAAAATGGCAAATTCTTTTAACTGTACTCAAGCAATTTCTATTTCAGTTTTGAATAGATGGCAAATTTATAGTGATATGAAATTATATAATGAAGTTCGCACACAGAACACTTAGAGTTATTCTCTAATGTCCCTATTTTCTTGAGTAACATTGTTCAGTACATGCAAAAATGTGGAAGAAATGACTGCTTATTATTCCCAATAAATACTTTTAAAATCATCTTAACCTTCTAGGTATTTTTCCTGCTTTTTTCTCCAGTAAGAAAACTATCTTAAACTAACTATTTGACAACACAAGAAAACTTTAAGGAATTTCTAAAGACGTTAATTCTTTCAAGAATTGATTTATAGCAATATATAACTATTAACACACTTGCAATTTATAATACAGTTTTCAATATCTACAAACACAACATAATAAAAATCTCATTGATTTTTGTTATTAGTCAGAAAGGTTCAAAACAATTTATAAAGCAATTTCTCTTAAAGGCAGCATAGTGATTGGATAAGTTATCTATACGCATCACCTCAGCAGAAACTCACTGATTGTTACATATAGACTCACTTTAAGAGTGGAACGGGGTACCAAGATTAAAATGTCTACATTCCAAAAAATAAAACTATAGAACCAGGATACTCTTTTAAAATTATTGTTTTAAATACTGCATTCTTCTTTAAAAACAACTAAACAATTCTTAAGATAAAAGGTGCTGAAAAAATATATTCAGCATACCGCACATATTCAAAATATAGATGCAGTATCTTTCATGTCACTTGTGCAATGGACTGAGAGCATATTGAGATAAATTACATCTATTTCAAGACTAATGTGGAAAAAACCAAGCTGCACAATACATAAATTGAGCAAATTATCTAAAATCAAAATTAGGTCCAAATGAAAATCGTGTTCTTGTTTGAAAGTCTGGTTGATCCATAACTTCCTCTGTGTGTGTGTTAAGACAGTGTAGGGGAAACACCAAATAAGTCCAGCAATTCCCAGCTGGCATACAGTTCTTTCAAAATATGCAAAGAGGAGAAGGGTATCACTGTGTCTAGATTATTGTTTGTACTATTAGGTGTTTCTCTGCCTAGCATTCAGAGTTTATCAAGGCAATTCTACTGCTGCAGTATCCAACATATCTCATTCTTATAGGTTTCCATAGTGGCAATTTCTATGCTACCTCTGCAAGCGATAGTGCACACCTGCAACTGATATCCATGAGGCACCAGTACCCAACCAAGTTGCTGGGAAGCTAGTCTGGAACTACACAAATTATTTGGTAAGGAATGCAATAACAACAAGCTTCTAAGATTTAGCAATAATCATTTAACAACGTATTATAAATTAGCCATATATCCGACGTAGAATAGAATAGATTACTTTCAAGCTGGTATTGCGTGATCATGATTATGGGAGCCCACTGAAACTTACTCAAACTCACAACGTCATCACACAAAACAGGCATATAGAAATGGGATGCAAAACCCTGGATGCACAAACTCTACTGCAAAATTCAAAATACCCTGAATTTTGTCTTAGAATCTTAAATATACCCTGTGAAGAAGCCTGAAGCCTTATGCAATTCACACATATCATTCTGTCTTACTTGGAGCCTAGAAATGACAATGCAATTTTAAAAATTATATGCATTAAGCCTCTCTGGTTTAGTAGTCTGCAGGGAGTTGTTAGCAGTCAGTCTGGACTCAGGACAGCTGAATATTAGTTCTCATCTCATTCTCAATTTCCATGGAGTTTTTCCAAGGGTAGCTCAACCACTCTCTTCCCTGTAGTCCAAACAACACCTTTTGTCAGCTCTCCTTACAGAAAGAGTATGTCCTCAGGAAGGCTCATGACATCTAAATGTGTGTGTGCGTGCGCACACATAAATTTTGCTGTCTCCAGACCAACGACATATTTTCTCTTGTAAATACGTATTGCAAGTAAATATGGGATATTAGTAAATGAAATATTTGTAAGAATTGCTAGTATTATGGAGCTCACATCTGCTCTAAACTATCAGAAATAATTTGTAGTGTCACTAGTTTGGTTTGTTCCTAGGTTTTAATTCACAGCCTTTTTCTGGCTCAGCTTAGTACGTGAAGCAGGCTTGCATGCCAAAGCTGTGATTAACTTTATAGATGCAGTGGAATTATGGAAATGCATCATGCAAAAGTGCGTACTTGCCAAAATTATTCCATGACCTTGTGCTTAAGCTGAGTTTTAAATAATTCAGTGATGTATTGAATGAATAAATTTGTCCTGCTTGTTACTCTAAACAGTCATGCTTTCACTTTCCTTGCCATTTTTAATAAAGCTTCACTTTCTAATATTCATGAAATATTGCATTTCAATTAAATTACATACGTATTGAGAAAATAGTTTGCCCTAAGCTGTTTAGTGTTGACACCAACTGTCATTTGCCTTTTCTTTTTGTATAATAACCATGGAGGTTTTATGTACAGGCAATATAAAGCACTGTCACACTTTAACGAGAAACTTTTTTGATCACGTTTAGCACAAGAGAGAATAAACCTAAGGTATTTTGTTATTTTTAAAAGTTATTAATTTAGCTTAAATAGTGCATGCTCAATCCAAACTTAAGTTTTCCATTCCTAGTTTCATGGAAACAGTATGCAAAGTCTTCCAGTGTTTCAGGTGCTCAGTAAAAACTGCAGAACTCAGGCCTTTGAGCTGGTTCAGTTTGGGCTGAACCTGTTTTTAAAATGCAAAGGTAACAGAACAGCCAGAAGTTAAAAGGTTAGTATTTTAAACAGCATAAAAAGGTAAAAAAGGATGCAAGTATAAAATTATACCTGCATTGAAGTAGCAAAATACTGTTCTACAATTTGTCATTATTCTGTTGTAGGTAAATGGATTAAAATTCTTGTGGTTCAGTGTATTTCCCTTTTAAAACGAGAATCCTATCACCTTCTTATTTATAAGAAATAATTTCATATTTTCAAATTAAAAATAAAGTTATCTCCTTATATCACTTTGGATAATAAAACTATAACAATATTTTATATCTAACTCTATCTATGTACTTATATGGTCCTCCCTATTCTACCTGATTTCATTTCCTACCATTTGGCCAAAATGAACAGCAATTTTTTCACAAGACCAGAAAGATCTCATGAAGTGCATATTGCATATCACCCTATATGCCTGATGCAGAGAAAGAAAATTTGTTACAGAGCTCAACCAAAGCCTGGTTCTCAAGCTGAAGCTGTAAAGGCTTCTCTGATATGGAGACCAGAACGATAGCTACAGTGCAGCTGCAATGTTCTAGCTATTGCAGATAGCAGATACCACATAAGTTTATTCCCAGAGTGCAAGTGAATAGATGTTGTGAAGAAAAAGCAAATGTGAAATAAATGTCCCATTAGTACATGCTCAAAAGGCCAGCAAACTCCTCACAACTCTTCTTTTGTCATTCCTTGCTGTTTTCAAATAGCAGGGGGCAGGGGATAAAGTGTTTGCAAGCTTCACCTGGTATATATTTTTTATTAATGTCTATAAGCAAATGTGGATATAGTTACCATACTACATCTCTAGCCATCTTAATAACTTTAAATTGGCCCTAACATACTGATAATCTTCACCCACTAGTGAAGGAATCACCAGCACCCTTTGTCATAATGTTTTCAGCAAATTACCCCAAACAGTTCTGGTGGCCTCAGTGTAACTAAGAGGCCACAAATGTTTAGCCTGAAGCATTTACAACCAGTATTAGGAAGACAGTAGCAGAATTACTGTAAAGAGCTAGGCAAAAGAAGTACGTTACAGCAGCAAAAGCTTTTGATCCCATAATTGAACCTTTTTCGCAATATATAGAAGAAAGTTTTAAATAAACCACCTAAATGTTGTTTTCTTATAATTTCTTATAATTTCAGGAAAGGATGTTGCCTTCAGCAGAAATACTCAAACTACCAGTTCAGGAGAAGTTTAAAGTGAGCCAGATCACGAGCCTTCTCATACAAATGTCTTCTGTTTGATGCTTCTGGGAAAATGTGGGAGTTTACTTGGCACATAGTTTCTTGTTTAGGTGTCACTGACGCTATTACTCACGTAATGGATGAAACAAAGGCTGCACAAAAACATTTAGCATTTTCAACTCCAGCTCCATTTTAACTTCCTTTAAGTAAATAGGAACCTTTTGGTTGACTTTGGAAAGTAGAAGAAATGCTCAAGAAGGAAAGAAAGAATTGACATAATGACTGAGAATAATATAGTAACTCCATTATAGACTGGACTCATGCTGCTTCCTTCCGCTGGTTCTAAATCAAAACGTAATTTTATAAACAATGCAATCTTAATATCAGTAAGTTCTCTGGAATAAGACAAAGCTATGTTTGTTTTTAAGCAACCACTATTTCATTCCTTTTTCAGAAGTCTGATGGGGAGTGGTGGGGCCAGCAAGTCACTAAGCACAAGAGTCTCAGGCTCAGCTTCTATACTACGTGCCAAGTGAACTGCAAGGGAGGAGGAAAACCCGAGGAGACTGGCAGCTGCACAAGCTGAACAAGATGGTGCCAGCAGCCTCTACATGATTTCCAATTTAGATTTCCTGATTTCATCTAATTTTTTGTAAAACAACCAGCTTTATTCCTGGTAGTACAAGGCTTTCACAGTGAACCTGAAATGTTCTTTCTTACCTCATCAATGAAACTGTACACATTCTTTTTTCCTCTTACTTTCAAAAAAGCATAGAGAAAATATCCATTTTCAATGAATTTACCACATCAATAAAAATTCGCTATGAATTAAGGACATAGCATTCAGTTCCTGAACGTGATAAGCACTATTTACATCGAAGTAGGAAAAAAAAAAAATCCAGACCTTATCAAAACTGTTCGATCATACAATGAGACTAAAATTCAGTATTTTATAAGGAAACAATTAAGAAGATTGTTTGATCTTACTTTGAAAAATAGGCTGAACACAGTGCTAAAATAACTTTAAAAATTATTTTAAAGAGTATTTTGCCAACCTCAAAATATTGCCAGAAAATAATATCTATTTTGGTAGAAAATATGCTTTAAATTTTGATGTTTCCATAAACAAAGTTTTTTCACTACCTACAACCATTCACCAAAGATACTCTGCTACCTTCAAAACCTCTATAGCCACAAAACAGTGAGCAAGAGATAGATAGTACAGACATAGGTAAGCCTTTGCCAAACTTCAGGACTAACTTATCTTCACAGTTCTTTTCTGCATTCCTTCAATTTCCCAATATAAATAAATATAAAGCAAGAAAATGTGATTTCAAAAGTGAGATTGTTTAAGCAATTCCAAACATGTTAATGGAATTAATAATAATTTTGACTTCACAAACAAATCTCATTATTTATTGAAGTTTCTATTACTAATAGTTGGTTGTCCTCAGTTACAAAATCTCCAGAAAATACAAGGAAAAAAGCTAGAGCCAAATACAAATATAAGGCAATATAGCTTGTAACCATGCAACCCTGCAGTATAGTATTGCAGTAGCTAAAAACAGGCCATAAGCTTCGTACTGATTTTGCGAGGCCTCAGGACTGAGGCTTGTCAGATCTGCTCTGTCTGAACTTCTCTTGACCTGCTGCAGCTTTGCTTTACTTGGTTGAGCTGTGACAACAATTTCTGTAACTGACCAGGTGGCAATGGTTAATTCATACTACTTGTGTTTATCTTTGTATGGTACAACCACAGGATTACACAGATAGCAGTAACAAGCAGTTATTCTGCATAGTGTGGGATTCTCTAACAAAATGAGGCTCTAACAAAATGAGGCAGTGCGGAGAAATACAAGGAAGCAGGCTTGGGACATGGGGACACAGGACACGGCACAGAGGAGTGCAGGCGTGGGAGATCCCACGGCTATAAACAACTCCCTACAGTCACTCAAAGACATGCAGACCTACACCTGGACACATCTGGTTTTAGGGACAATGAAGAGAACAAAGAAATCATATCTAACCTAAGTACAAGGCAATATACATAGTAAATTTGGATGTTATGTACAGCTGTGGACCAACGAAGAAAGAGGGAGGTGTAAAAGTGTGTTAGCAAACATAAAAAAATTGACTCCCAGTGGATCCTAAAGGGAGAAAGAACAATTCCTTGACATGCACATCATATTCCTTGTGGTGAAGGACTTCATGTGTTCCCAACCTGCTTTCTACCAGCGTGAAACCTCCAACCTTATGGCCCAGAGGAGCTGGAGAAAGGTGAGCATAGCACCAGGCAACGGGGTAGAAACTAAGTTACTGAAATATTTTCTGCATAGATGTGTTCTTTCTCATTCACTTGTAATTGTATCTGGACTAATTATGATTATTGCATTAAACTATTAAGACTTCAGTTAAATTGTTTTCAATAAATTCTTGGGTTTATGTGTTACATGTGTGCCCAAGCTTCATGGGGGAGGAGAGGGGATTTGTATTATATAGACATTATTTAAGAGCTTTTTATTCATATTTTTTAGTTTTCACAGTTAATATTGAGAGGTTCCAGGAGCCTGCAAATGGTCTGGCTTCACATTTTTATGGCAGTCACCTCTTGATTTTAACATTTCCTACAGCACTGGACTAAAAGGGGATGCTTCTTAAGGGACACTGGAAGGATCTTTGCAGTTTTCCTCTATTGATAATTGCTGGAAATTTATGTATGGAGATAAGACAATATAAAAGACTGTTTTCTTTGATAATGGATACTTCAAAAGGACTTCTCTGATTAAAATATCTCTGAGGCCAGAGAATGCCAAATGCTTCCGTAGCTCACTCTGACTTCACAGAGTTAAATTTTTATAACCGAACAAGCTCAACATTTAACTTCCAAAAAGGATGAAGAAATGAAGCCCATCTGAAGTACCTCTATTTTACAAAAAAATCCAGTGCACGTAAACTAATAAGGATTGCTAAGCCAGGCGTTTTTATTTGAAGATCTGAGCTATATTAAAATAGGGGCTACTTTGGGGATGGAATAACTAATGTCATGAATTGTAATTGTAAAAATATTGCAGGGAGATAATCAAAACACAAATACAATGTTGTTCCTTGTATAAGTGCTCTCCAAAGTATGACTCCACAGTTAGAAAAATCAGAAAAAGGGCTGAATATGTCAAGAAAGGTGGCAGTGCTGCAGAAGTTAAATTCTGACATATATGTCATGATCATGTAGGATTTGTAGAACACATAAGCCTCAAGGTAATATTTGCTTGTAACTCAAGTCTGTGTAAGATGAATATTGTGGCATGGTGGCACTTGTTAAGTCAAGTTCAATATGTTCACTTTCATGATGCTCAAGTAAGACATTTGAAAGGACTCAGCATGGATCATAAGCATAAAAATATATTGGTGTTTTCAACATGTTAAAAAAGTGTGCTTCTATTTAATAATTTAAAGTCTTCAACATGTATTCTCAGTATTTGTTCAATTTTTTTGTCTTAATTACTAAGATGAGCATGGCTAGGACAAGCTACTATATAACTGATTCACATAAAATATGAAGCCATTAATTAAGCATGACAGAGAATGAAGCATCTTAGTGTTTGGAGAGGTACAAGTTCTATTGACATGTCACTTGTATACTGGAGTCTCACAAAAATGACAGAAACGATATTTAAGAATTCTCACATTCTTCATGTTATCATGGCCCAAGACATCCATAGCCTTTTGTGCTTGAATACAACAGAAAGCCATTTGGCCTTGTCTTTTAGTTAAGTATACATCAGAACAGTTTTACCAAAGCAGGCCAAAGGCCCATTGAATCCACTGCCCAACAGTGGCCATTTGAAGAGCCTAAGAGCAGGGTATGCATACAGAGAAACTTCTCCAGTGTATTTTCCCAGTCTTTAACGTCTCCAAATTCAAGATATCTTCAACCAGAGGTTGGATTGTGTAAAAATTAAAATATATATTTAATGAAACAAATACACAAACTGAGACATTTTTCTATCTAAATATTTCTCAGATTTAACTTTACCAATGTGGTATAATTTAAAATAGCAAACCAAGAACAACTGCCCAAAGGCGCAATTGTCTGATACCAAAGAAAGAACGTTTGGTTTTAATGTTTGTTTCTTCTCTGCATTTCAGTGAATTTTAATTTTCATTATGCAACACACACTTCAGAGGTTTTTTTCACTTGTAGAAGTGTAATACCCAGTTTAGCAAAGCACTTATAACACACTTATACCTAAGCATGTTCATATACTTGCTAATATTGAATATTGAAGTTAACATGCTTAAATACTTTCCTGAACTAGGTCCATTCTAAAGTGTCTGGATGACAAAAACCTTCAGCATGATAATACCAAATCATACACAGCTGCAAGCTAAAGATGCATGGGCACAGTAATAATTAAAATAAATAAAACTAGGAAAAAAAATTTTTTTTGCAGATAAGAGAAGAAAATGCAACACCATGAAGGTTTTTGAATTTTGAAGAGCATTTCAAAGTAAAACACAAGTGACTTGGCTATTTTAATTAGATACCAAATTCTCTTTCATAATTTGATCCAACCTCTTTCTTTCCTGCGTCTACACTGTTTATCTTAAAATAAAATAATACAAAATGATTGGCTTATCAAAAAAACATGTATTAAAACAATCCATGATAATCAGCTCTATGAATTATTATTATTTTTTAAACTCAATCCTACCTTTTTTAAAGTCAATGACATATATTCAATTTATTCCAGGGGAGTGGGAGTGAGCCCTTGATTCATTCATTTGCATATAATCTGACAGAGATACATGCTTTTGAATATAAAGTAAAATAAATCTGTTTCTCTTTGCAGTAACACAGGATAAAGGACTCCCAGGGCAAAGAACAGATAAATAAGGTTAGTTTGTAACAATTAAATTACTATTGGAAAATAAAAGTCTCAAACTCTTTAAAAGAGTGCAGTCTAGTAACATTTTCTTTATGAGTTCTGACTTTGCAGTTTGTGTAAACAAAGTTTCCTAAAGTGATTAGCAGTGTGATACAAATAGCTTATGACCCGTTTGCAGATATAAAAGCCTCTCGTCTACTCTGTGGCCCGATAGAAAAGAAAATACTGTTTAGAAGTAATAACTAAAACCATATAAACTCAATGCTCCCTTTTTAAAAACTTAAACTAGATCAAATAAAGTTTTGGTATTCCGTTGTTTAAGTGTGCGAATAAAACCACAGAATCTAAGGAGTAGAAGACCCATTATTATACCGAAAACAACTCAAGTAACTACTTAGACAAGAGCCTATCTTTTAGTGTGTGAATGAAGCTGCAGAAACTGAAGTTAGCCTCTTGCATAAACATTTGTCTCAGTCACATCTAAAAAAAAAACCCACAAAAATTAGGTGCAAGAATAGCAGTTCTTTATGACTTTTTCGTAAGGTAAATGAGAAAGAAATGGAAGTGTACATATGTGTGTGTAATTCATTTTTCAGAAAGTAAACCAATACAGGAAAAAATAACGAAATGGATGTTAGTTCTACTTAACTTCAGAATAAAAATGGCAACTAAGGTTGCTGGAACTTGAGAGCTACGCAAATTAATGCCTATTTTTTCAAGAGCTGTCTGGTTCCATTTTCTAGATTGGTAAAATTAATTAAAAAAAAAAAATCTCTATCATAGAGATCAGTAAAGGATTCCATATCACCTTTTATTAGGACAAATTCAAGGGCCAAATTTAAAAAACAAAACAAAACAAAGCAAACTGAAGAGAAGAGACATTTCAATTTCATTTCTTTGTCTGGGATTTCATAAATAGCAGTAAGCAAAAAAGTGGTTTTAAGAATAGAATTTTAATGCAATATATTATGTGGGCAGCTAGAAATCTTATCAAAATAAAGTCATTCCATTCCTCCTATCTGAAAATATTCTCTGCCTTTTAGATATCAAGCACATGCTCTGCCTTTTCAAACAGCACTGGAGGATATGATACAGATGAGATGCTCACTGATATCCTGGACAAGCTCCATTGATTTTTCCCAATGCTGTGTATTAGCACTGAAGAGTCAAGGAAGGTCTCTATATCACTGTTAGTTTTTCCAGTGTCCTCTGAGCAATTTATATTATTTGTCCATTGAAACATCACAATATAAGGAAGACAGAAATAACCTGCATCTACAAGAAACAAGACATTGATCTCAAGTGTCTTATGTACAACATAGTGAACTTTAAACCCAACACTAAGCTTTGTTACTATTAAATAAACACAGAAAAAAAAACCCCAAAACAGGTATTACCTTGTCTAGTAATATTCACAAGACTTTGCATTTTATCAGTTTTATTTCTACACAGAAGTGTGGGAGTTGCACCCAAATGGTGCAGAGGTAAACGAACCTAGTTCTGTCCTGGTTTCCAGCAAACCCTTTCTATGAGCATCCCTTCTGCATCTTTTCAGACCGTGTTTCCTCACCGTCTTTAGATTCCCCCCAGCCTGCCATATTTTGCATATATTTGAAGCTTTTAATGTTCATCTCTGAATGACTCTGAAGCCTGCTTGACTTCATTTCTGTCCTGAACTCCTTCATTTTCTCCTACTTATCTACTCCTACCCAACCAAGCCTCTTAAACAACTTTGAATCCTTTTCCCATTCTTGTCTTTGTGCCTCGTGTGTCAAATTAACGTTACAACTCTTTTTTTTCTCAAAGGGTATTGGTCTGCTATGTAACCCACTTACAAAGAAATGTTGTTAAATCTGTATGTACAGACATATCTATATAATATGTATGTATATACAGCCACACCAATCTTTATAAATTATCAGTCTCCTGTAGACTCAATGCATTACATTTGAACATTATTGATAGATTTATAGGTATGCTCTTGGACAAAGAGTTTGTCTCCCCCTCTTCTGTGCAGAAATAAAAATTCCAGTAGCATTCAACTGATAATTATATACTGAATTTAAAAGTAATCACCCCAATGTGCCCTAGAAATAACTCATGAAAAGGATTATTCATGTATTGCCCTAACACTTGTCACTCAGCCAGAAGTGATGCCTGCCTTAACTGAAAGTATCGATTTGTTACCCTGAAATTTAATTTTTTTCAAAAGTCATTTACAATGTATTCCATAGCATCAGTCATAGAAGCTAGAGCATTTGAGCTTTAATCAGCACTTAGTTCACCCCTGCTCTTCTGTCATTCTGTCGTTCATAGACATATGAAGACGCGGACATTTTTTTTGTGACTTTTAGAGTCTGCTCCACAGAGCAGAGCAGCTTTTAACTGAGTGAAACATCATGTACATGTGAGGATATCTCAGGCATCATTGAGGCAAAGTTTCAAGAATAGACCCAATAACAGTTCAAGAAATTATCAAGAAAACACATGAAGAACCTGGAGCACAGGCTTAGGTTCCACATAGGTCTGCACGTGCTAAAATCATTTTGTGAAGAGAAATCTACTTCTATACAGGACTAAATATTTTTTTGAACTAGGACCCCTGGGGTCTAGACAGACTGATGACTATATTGAACAATAATAAATTATTCTAACTGCAGGATACTGCTGCTGTTAGTGATTTACTAGGTAGTGAAATAAAGTAATGACTTAGTGTTTACACCTTGCCTTTCATTTTAGGTTTCTAATATCCAAACTTGCAATCTTCGGACCAAAACATATATGACGTTTAATTCTCCCTACGCTGTATGGGAAGCATAGATACCTAACTTTGGGCTTTGTCAAAATTTTAAAATAGATATTATCTGTAGCGTTCTCACCAAGCTCTGGTCTCCCATTCATCAAAACAGTATGCCTGGTTGTAGAGTACTGTGTTTTTTTCTATGTATACCCTGAGTTTCTATCCATGGAAACAGAGTATAACAGAGAATGGAGAAAGGTATTATACGAAAGCATGGAGTAAGGATCAAGACCCACACTGAAGATAGAAGTTTCGCATACATTGCGGAGTGCAGCTTAGTCAAGGTTACTTTCGAAGAAGTGAGCACAAATCTTAAATACAGTGAATGCACAGTGCCCTGGAAGTCAGCTCTGGATAACTACTGCAGTGAGAATGGACATTTTGGGAGCATGAGAGACAGCTGAGAAGACTTCTTTTAATGACTTACCTTTGTCTGTGCTTGCCCGATCGTTCAGATCATAAGCTAGGGTTGGCAAACGTGATTTTAGCTTGTCAACAAGCCAGAAGCTGAAAGCTGATTTAACAGAGTGTGTGTTAGTGTCAGCCATTTTTCTCAGGGCAAGAAAAACTTACAAGAACTCATATGCTTTGGAATGGTCTCATTCTGGTCATAGATCAAGTGTTTCTGGATCATGGAGCTGTCTACAGTGATAATACAGCAGCATTCACCAAACAAGGAGCCTACTCACCAGACGCATATATGCCATAACAGCTTTGAAAATAAACCTCTGATAATATTTCCTTCCTATGGATATTTGCTCTGTGGCAATGCATATCATGCAGATATGACCATTATTCAATTATAAATTCTGTTTCTTTTGTCACAATATTAAAAGTACAGATCATAGTTATTAATATAAGAAATTTCATTTTCTTTATAATTTAAACCCAAATGGTAACTTGTTTAACCAGGTAATAAAATTAATTTCCAGCTTAACTACCACCTTTTTTTTAGTCATTCTGAAGTAGGAAAAAATCATAAATTAAAGTTACATTAACAAAATTATCCAATACAGGTATACTTCCTTACTTCCTTAATACATCTTCACCTGTTCCCAGACACAGACTCCCAGGTCAGGTTTATATCACTAAATACTTAGTTTCCACAGTAATTTTATTCAATAAGAGTAAGTGGCAGATGTGAAAATCTCTTCAGTTCCTACCTGATGATCGACAGACATTCTGTGTCTGAGTAGATCCATTAACAGCATACAATGATCTATTAAATCAGTTTCTGGTACATATTTTCAAAACAATGAGTAAGAATCAATGTAATTTTAAAAACATCTGAAAAAAAAAAAGAACAAGAAAAAATTAACACTGCCAGGTTTGAGAAAGATGTGTGAATACTATACATTAAGCTAATATGTGAATTTGGGCTTTGTATCGTCCATACCCTTAGTCTGGTCCATAGTTGTCCTGATTCTGGATTTCACAGTTTGCCACGAGTCAGAGAGTCAGCACACGGCAGCAACACAGAATAAGAACACGATTGTCATGAGCAACCACTGGAGAAATTGCTTCTTGGTGCCGCTCATGTCCTGGTTACTTCCCACCCAAGTGTGGGCTCAATTTCAAATTCCCCTGCCAGTTCCACAAGAACAAATATCAGCAGTTTCCTCTGGATTTCCTTGGAGGTAAATTGAACCAAGATAAGCTTCAATCACCACCTTGAACCCCAGCTGTGATAGCAGTAGGTCCTTAGGCTTAGAGGTTAAAGCCCAGCACTTAAACATCTAATGCACACATAGTATAGGCACAAGCCAAAGAGATTTGAATCAAGTTGCATCACTCATCTTCTTATATCTTGAAACATTCTTGAAAAGCAAACAAAAACGCTCCAGGAGATAGAAACAAGGATGCCACAGAAGCCTGATTTTTAAGCTGCATTTTTACATAGTTAAACTCATAAAATAATACAGTTGGATCCTGCTTTTACTTTTTTTGTTTGGATTTTTTAAATTTTTTTTTTTTAACTGCAGCAGCTAAGCACACAAGCTATATGTTTTCTGATTAGTACACTTGTATGTATTCTGGAGGGCTGGTGGACAAAGACAGAAACTGAGGGAAAGGAAGAATTTCTGATGTAGCCTAACATGAAATCATTTACCACTTATTTCAAATGTTCAACTTACTTGAAGAAAATGAACAGTGTCTGATTATTCCTAATGACAAATTATTCTGTAACACTGAAAGAAAAATGTAAAAGCACAGGTAGGTAATTATTCCTTAAAAGCAATCCAGACTCACATTTATAAATGACAGCATTAATCACGTGTATTTGCTAGAAGTGAAAAAAACGTGATGATCTAGAGCAAATGTTTTTTATGCATGCGGTCACAGAGTCAGCAAGCAGAAATTTTCAGAGCACAATTTCTTATTTAGAATTGCATAGCTACCCATTTTTTATTAGCTCTAAATGCTTTCAAGTGTCTTTTGAATTTCTGCATCCAAGTGCCACTTCAAGGAGAATACACTCCATTCTGGCAGTGAAGATTTGAAACTTAACATGGCTTCCAAAGAATAGGAAGTTGACTTGTTTCCAGATATTTACATTCTTTACCTAACCACTGTCATAAAACAGGTTAAAAAAAAAAAAAGATAACCCACATACAATATAAAAGATTTTTTTCATATCAATGTTTTCTCCCCCCACTTTTTACATCAAACCAACTTTGGTGTTTAAATCTATTATACTGCAAGCAGGTAAGTTAGATAACTAACTATAGCCCAGAAAATCATTTAGTTAAGCAGCAAGTTTTCACTTATGTTATTTTCATAATATCTGTATTTTGGCAGACATGTCGATTTCAAAGGTGACAGTTTCACAGCTAAGAAAAGCAAATTGCAGAAATTCAAGCATGTGTAACAGCGATGAGGCAATGCACCACCAGCAATCTAAAACCTTTCAAAAGTTAGCACATCATTTTGAATTGTAGCCCTGGAAGATCTTACAAATGTGTTAAAGACAACAATGTTAGAAAAATATCCTTCTGTGAAGATTTCTTCCCCTTATTACTTATTTTTCCTCCTCAGAGAAATGCAGGTAATGAAGCAGTTGTGTACTTAAAAGCTAGTGATGAAGGCAGAAGACTGACCAAGCCTGTAAAACTGAGTTTTCATTTATCTCATCGTTGCTGGATAATCATGATTACAGAGGCTCTTTATTTCAAAGATTTAGAAAATATGTAGTTTCTAATAAAATTATATTTACTAACAGAAATTTTGCTGAGAAATGCACAATTCTTGTGTGAATTTTGAATATTTTCAATATCAATACTTTAAAAAACAGCCCTATCAGCTTTCCAGCACTTAAAGCAGAAAGGTTAGTAAGCAGCATAAAGCAGTTTATAATAGAGCTTCTACCAGAACAGCACAGGCAGATTTTGGAGATAAGAGTGTGGATTCCATGCCCTTAAGAAAACTAAAGGACAGCAAGTGTTTTTTATGTGCATTGCATGTGAAGTGACATAGTTGGAGCCACTGCATTTGCAGGGAGTAAAGGAGCACTCCAGAGAAACTAAACAGGCTTTCATATATATTCACATACCTTTAGGGACATAAAATTCTAAAAATAACTGACAAAGTGACTGAGAGTGTCTCTGGAAATATCTATCTATTTTGTCTGCATGCTTATCCAACCAAGAACAAGAGAGTTGTGAATCAGAAGCTATGAAGCTGCAGTTATTTTGAGAAGGGCGTTAACCATGACCACTAAGCCTCTGCAGTACATTTGGCTTGTGTGCAGCAGCCTTGCATGAGCTCCTGGCTCCTATAATCTTGCAAACGCCTGGGTCACACACTATGTGAGTCCAGCAGACCTGCCAAAACTAGAATGAGTTTGTTTAATCACACCCTACTTCATGGATCTTCTACTGCTCTAAGCAATATAAAGACAGACAGGATTCCAGGAAACACAATCCTCTATTTACATTACCTGAGTTGTAGAATTAGTCCTAAAACGCTTAGCTTGGCATAAGATCTGCATCCCAGATAGGTTAAGAAGAAGTAAAAAGGTAGGAAAATGATAGGAAAACCAGTCCTATAAAGGAAAGGACAACAGATAGTTTATTTAAAATAAATAAGCAGATTATACATATACACGAAGTTATAACTATGTACTGCCATTGATCTGTTTGGCAGGAAATATAGAGAGAGCAAACAAAATTTCAGATAAAAGTCCCAAATGTAAATGAGCAACAATCAATAACTGCACTAGGTACTTCCACCAAGGATGAGGTAAATGACCATTTTGAATAATTTATCATTGTAACAAGAGTCAGTTTGAAATAATACCCAGCACATTTCACTAAACGGCAGCAGCAGCTAACTGATGAATTGTTCCTGCTATAACTATTTTAATTTCTGGGATAACAAAATGAATAAAGATTCCTTGATCTTGACTAACACTGTTTTTATTAGGTGAGAAAACAGTACAAATTGAGAACTTGTAAGGGGCCACATGCTCTACATCAAGTAATTGAACACTACTTTATCTTTCCTTACAGGTCCTGAGAAAGGAATTACTGAAATCAGTTCTTTACTTAATATGAAAATTCTGGTCAAATAAGTTAACATGTAAGGAAAATGTGATTCCGACATTAAAAATCTGTTGTATAAAAGTGATGTTTTATTATACAGTTATGCATGAAGTGCTATCTATAAGTACCACCAAACCTCCTTTCACTAAAGCCATATGTAGAAAAATATTTTAGCATACAGTTGTGATAAGATAGCTGTAATTACTTTAGTGCCCTGAAGACACAAAGGTGCATAGTTGTCACAAGTGATATTTGTTAATGGTAATGACTTAAAAACTACAATGAGCTTTTAATTTTTTTTTTTTTTGTTGGATGTAGAGAAGTAGTATAGCTGCAAAAGAAAAAATATGATTCTCCAGCACAACTGAGAAGTTTTGATAACTTTACCTGCAGAAATCCACTGGCATAAGACAGCTGCCATTACTAGAGTATAACCAAGGGCATCTTTTTGGCAGACCCTTGGTGTAAGATCACACACTATTTTTTGGATTTCAAGTTAACTTTCAGGTCCACTAATTAGATCACAAATCTTTGTTCTTTCTAATCAAGACAGATTTCAAACAAATGTCTGTATGAGACAACTAAAAAGGAAAACTCAAGTCATTATCCTCAGAGTCAATATTCAGTGTAGAACAGTACTTGACCAATAATTTAATACGATAAAAAATGTATCTTATTTGACATTGAACCATATCCACTGGATATTGGAACATAAGACTGGACTTCTTTTTTTTTGTTGATATATACACTGCAAATGTTAGGTGTACATTTAAACTTGATACAATCTATTTAATATTTCCATTCAGCATTTATGCATATTGAGAAAGAATATCTGCTCAAAATACAAGGTTTTGATTTACTTTAACCTCAAATTCAGGAACAGCTTTGACTATTTAACCAAGTGAAGAGGAAGGGGAATTGTTTGTTGTGTTTGTAGATGATTACAATGAGGTATAGAATTTCCTAGCCTGCTAACAATAAGGTCTGCTCATTAAATCAACATGTATTCTTGCTAAAATATATCTCTGAGTAACATCCTTTTTAAAATCATCACAGTGCTCTTTCAATGTATTAACAGAGACGACAAGTGTGCTCATATAGGACTTACGTCTTACATGGCAATATCTGTGTTAGGTCAAATACAGTAACATGCAGAAAAATCCTCCTCAGCAGTGCCACAAACTGTGAAAGGAAAATGTGATAGAAGATATTCAGTACTATCTCCACTGGATCAATTTCTAGGTCAGTTGTTTGTCCTTTAAAAATTTCAAAGCAAGACAAATGTTCACAACTGTATTCCTTTTAAATAATATGCTACATTTGAAACCTAAAATATGCCTTATTGTATCTTCTGAGATTAGTTTGAGTTGAAGAATGAGTTTGTCCAGTGTAAGGAGAGAAATGTAAAATAAAAATACAGAGTCCTCAGGTACTATGGCTCTGACACACATGTCGTATACTGCAGCAGAAAGATCACTGGTGATTTCACATTTTCAGGGCAAAGGATTTAGAGATTGGGTCACTGTTACCTGCTTCTTTAAACTATGCTTCTGCCATTCATTCTGTATACTATTGCAGAGCTTTTATCCATTTAAGGAAGTAACTCTGTTTGGGATCCCTTGTAAAATAGGTAATTTGAGCTTTATTAATTTTTTGCAGGAATTTCCTTCCCTTGCACAGGAGGTAATTAGTTTAAGTCCTGAAACAATCTGGAGCAAAACACAGAGGTTTCTCATTGAGGCAGAAGAGCATTCTCTTTTGGCCACGCTAAGTGCTCCATGAAGTTAAACAAGGTTAGGCTTCCACTAAAGGCGGCAGGTTTTGCTTTGAAAAACCTGGACACAAAGTTCTGAAATATGAATACAACTTTAGTGAGGTAATTCAAGCCAGGTGCTACACAGTGACAGTTTTCTAGTCATGGTCTTAGCACATACCTAGTCCTGTAAGGATTAATGAGACCCTTGAGAATTAAGAAGTCTTTCCATGTACTGTTAAACAACTTTACTCTCACAGATGCTGAATGTCCTATTGGTCTAACAAAAATGCTTAGCTTCTTTCAGCATTTCACATTATTCATTTTAACTGCCTTCATACTGAGTAGTACTGATAGTACATTTAATAAATACATGTATTCAAAGCCACTTTTTTCAGCCTCATGATCTTTTCTTATATTTTCTTTCATAGTGATCAGCAGATTGTGTTGGCTTTTACCAGGAGAGAATTAACACTTTGGGGCACTCTTTCTCCTACCGCGCTCTGTCTGTGCAAAGCTGATCCACGCACCCGGCTTAACTATTCCATGAGGATCATCCCAACACAAGGTACCAAAAAGTACATACAAAACTGACTTTAACTCACTTTTTATGAAATAATACCTCTATGTAGCACACAAAACCTCAGCATCTGACTTGAGTTGAGAAAGGATTTCACAAAGCAAGTACATTGCATAGCAGGGTAGGCCAAGTGATACAAAAGACACCTTTTAATCTCTCCAAACAGTTCTGTACCAAGAGAAATGGGGACAGAGCCAGCTGTTAGGATTGCTATTGCTGGACAGGAAGAGAACAAAAATAAGCACTATTTTACTTTACATTACTTTTTCCATTGACCAATCCATTAAAGATTGACTTAAATACTGAATTTATAACCAAAAAAATGGTGCATATTAATTCAGAGCAATAAAATATGAAGTATCAAGTTGTGCTTGTGACAGAGATAGCTTACAATAACTCAGTCTATGTCTATGCATAGTGTAACATGTGGATCCTGAAACTGATATGCTCCTCCACCCCAAACATGAATGACATCAGGTAGGATGATGATTAAACAATGAAGTGATATTTTAATGTGAGGTTACTGTGCCATAGGATAATATAAACAATACAAGGATGCTTGCCAACACAATAACTTGCATTATGTAAGCAAGCAATTTACATTTTTAATTAAAGTTAGGAAATAGTATTAGCTTTGTATATTTAAAAAAAACCCAACAAACAAATCTTATCTTTGTTATTCAAGTGGAAAAGGCAGCAAAACACAAACATTCTGATCAGTTTTAAAAATCAGCATGTTGTGAAAAAGTGTTAAATTGCAGGCTTGAAATTTTTATAAACAAAACAGAGCTAGAAACATTCTGTTGTCCCTTTTGACTTCTGATAATAAACTGGGCATCAGCGATGCCAAAGTTGGCAGAACAATAGACCCTAACAAGAGCTGTGAAAAGGTCGAAACTGACCCATCTGTCTTAACACAGAATGAAAAGGATATTTGATGAAAGCTGTTAACACTTACACATAAGAGTCTTTGTATCTTTTATACATTGAAAGAAAACAATAAATAAAATTATATTAAAATTGTCAGTTTAAGAAGAGTTCTATAAATATCCCTTATTGCAGTTTTTCATCGGCTTTTTGGTTAGCATCTGAATTTGAATGAGAAGTGCACTACACTTCTACAAATCCTAGCTGTTCAGAAACTGGGCTGGATAGTTTATACAGAACTGAATAGTTTGTGAATAATGCATTGCTAATAACTAGAACAAGTAACTTTAAAAAAAAAAATAATAAATGGTGCATCCAAGATTCCCTATTAAAAAAACTTGAATTTTGCTAAACTCTATGTAACATGAATTTGCCGGCCATTTTAGCAGTCACATGGAATATTTACTATTTTCATGCTTACGTTATCCCATTTCCTATATCCTACTTCAATATAGCATCACCCACTAATGTGCTGAAAGAAGAAAAAAAAAATCACCTCTATAAACAAACAGGATTTGCACTAAACATGCATCAGCTGGAGCAGAAACAAATTGAGTTTCAGTTACCTCTGGATCTGAACATGTGATCATATCTTTTTAGTGCCATTCTGCAAATCTGGCCTTTTCAGGATGGGATTCTGGCAAAATGTTCTTGTGGAAGAGGGTGCAGTGGCAGTGGTGGGTATAGGCAAGGTCAGACTTAGGGGGCACAGAAAGACAACTGGACAGGTCTCTCACAAGGCTCTTTCCCAGAAACCTCAGGGGAATGCTTGTGATCAAAACCTCTCATCCAATGGAGAGTAGAAGAAACATGCTGCTCTTATCTGCCCTGGTGTCAGGGAGCATGCTAGATCACAGTGTTATCCCTCTCGCTCCCTGCCAGATTACCCGCAGAAGTTTCTCCTCCCCCACCCCCGAGCATAGCTGCGATACTCTGCAGATGATGTCAAAATCACTTGTTTTGTCTTTGGGATGGCAAGAAACAAACTTATCTATCACTTTCTGCCATTCAGGCCTCTAGTATCATCACCAATACGCTACCCTGCGAGAACATTTGCCTACTGTCAGTTAACTAACAGCAGCTTTGCTTTTTGCATTTTAAAATTCTTTGGAATATAGGACAGCTATCATTAAAATTATTCTAGTTCCTCTTCATAGCTACTTATTAGAATTTAAAACTGGGGGTCAAAGTATGGTTGGCTATATTAAAAGTGAATTAAAGCTATCTTAACCCATCAATTAATTAATCTTTGTTATTATTATATCCTGTTTTTCACATATTTTGGCATCACTGTTAATTTATTCAACTTAGAACTATTTTGCAGCATGCAGATGTACTTTGTATTATAGGAATGTGTTAATTAACAAAAACATTTGTAAAAAGTTTAACATCTCTTTCTTTTGTAATTTTTGACATTTGACTGAAATTGAAATACATAACTAAGGATAACGTATTGCATAAGATACATATGCATGTAATATAAGATAGCATGTCATGGTAAAGACTACAGAGTATTATCAGATCTCTTTCTTCAGCCCCTTTCTATTTCTCATGGCAGCCTACCAACCAAAAAATTTTTCAAGCGCTATGGTGTAAAAAATAAATGCTTAGGTACAGAACTGCGGCTTATTTGAAATTCATATTTATTCTAATATTTATTTAAACACATTTAATTTTCCTAGAGAACTCTCACTACCACTTTCTATAATTTTGGGTGTAGATACCTCAGTTTCTACAGCTTTATGCCCCAAGATCATGAACTGTAATCTTTATAGTTATTTAAATACATTACAGTTATTTAAGTATGTAAGTATTTCTTTGAAAGCTGTACTTTGTTATGTTCTGATAACTGACATTAATTATTCTGTGTCAAATCTGCAAACTCTCCCACAGTAGCACATACATCTACAGTACTCATATCCATACAGTTTTCTTCAATGCTTTATAAAGGATTCTTCTGGTTCAAGAATATCCATGGAAAAAAATATTCTTCCAGATTAAGGTCTGTTAGAGTAATTTGGTTAGGGCCTCTGGATTAATCTCTATTAAATTCTATTAGACCTTTTCCTAAGGGTAATGTTTTCATATAATGAAATCCTGTAAACACAAGGTCAGGCAGTGAACCATAGCTAAGCTGCACAAAATTAAATTCAGGAAAGACTACATGCAAGGTTTTCCTTTTTGTTCATCTAATCCTTGGATAACTCATGGTCAATGCTACAGAGGAAATACTTAGCAGACTTGTGTCCTTACATGCTTGTGCAGCAAAGAAACTGCAATCTCATCTAGTCGGCCATGATGGGATACCCGCCCCCTTTGACAAAGTTCCCTTTCAGCCTTCACATCCTTCGTCAAGGAAACCAAGGCTAGAGAGTGGGAGGGTCGCCATTGATACATCTCTTATCTTTCCTTGACAGTGGTCTAGAGAGCAGCTAAGACTGAAAGGTCCACCATTTTAGCCCTGGCCTCAAAAATATCAGAACATACTAATTTCCAAAAGTACAGTATGCCAAGCATGAATACAAAGTGGTTACTTACTATTTAAACATATTTTTTAAAACACCGAACATTAACTCTGATAATCAACCACTGTAAGGTCAGTGGTTACAACAGAAGAAATCATTGCAAAATCAGTGTCTGAAGCTTTGTTTCAGCTATCTTCATTAGTCTTAGAGAACGAAATTCTCCAAGTCTTAGAGAATGAAAGCATTTAATGTGTTAACGTGGTTAAATGTTTTATGAAAACTGGCATTTTCACAATGATGGTAGTGATCCTAGCTGGAAATAATCCTTTGGTTTTTAATCTCTCAGAGTAGGAGCAATGGTAGACCTCAGAACTGCCCCTTTGAACCATATACCTAATCCAAGAAAGCAGTGTGCTCTAGTTCTACTACATGAGTAGCATTTCAAAAACCAATGGAACAACTTCTGTACTTAAAATTCCTCATTTTACAAGTGGCTTTCCTGAATGAATCAAGGAACTCAGCTATTTTTCTCATACATGCCATACTTGGCAGAAGTGAAAAGGGCATTGTGAACTGGCAAAGAGCAGCATCAGATTTTTTCCTGCATGTTCAATAGCTAATTAAAATAAGCATGACTGAATGAAATAGCCATGAGAATCTAAATGAAAAAATTCTTCTCAAAATTCAAAATGAAATGCTTTTCACATTCCTTAGTTTCTTTCAACAAGTATTCAAAACAGTCCTGGGTGCTCTGATTTCTGTTACCACAAAAATGATCTCCATTTTATTTCTTAAATGTTTCTCTATTCATGGCATTGTATATAAAAGAATGAAGTCTTATCTTCTGAACTGGGAAGATATTTTGTCTATATGAGGAAAAACAACACCTGGAATGATAAAACAAAAGAATTATAAAGCTTTGCACAAGGCTTCCGAGTTTTACCTTTCCTGACTTTTCTAGTGGCAGGGGGCAGGGGGAAATCAGCGTTGTACAGTAAAGAGCTTGGTAAAATGCACTTCAACCTATTGAATAATTAATGCTGTTTTGAAAGGTAATATATCCAACATCACTGAACAATGAATTACCTGCATTAGAAAGTAGATGCAAACAAAAGCATTTGTGCATCAGAGGTTTTGTATCTTTGTTTAACTAACAGTTTTGAACTTCAGCTTGATCTTAGGCAGTCCCTCCTACTCTGGCATAGAGAAATAACTGTCATGGCTCAACAAGGAAAAAGCGTATGTGGGGGAAAATGCATTTTGGGTATTAGTATTCAAATACAGATGAGATCTCAGAAATCCCTAGTTAGAACTACAGTCATGATTTTCTTCCCTGCTCTTCAGAGAGAAGGGAGTGAATGCATCGACCCACGGGTGCAATGATGGTTTCAGCATGAGGCAAGAGCCACGGCTGGTGGCCTTTCACCAGGAAGGCCATTCTAAATCAGTTTAAAATGGGAAACGTGGCATGGGATGATCCAATACGCCTCTCGCACTCCTTGTGGTGCAACCGTAGATATGTTTTTTGCACCTAGAGGGAGAGAGAAATTGAGGTTCATGTGTCTGATCCAAAACCTTTCTTTACTATTAACTGAACTTTTCTGAAAATGTCACATTACAAGGCAGGTTTGGAGTTGAATCTTCCTCCATTGGCAAATAAAGGAAGTACATAAACAAAATCGTACATGCTCTAGAAAACTGATATTTTCCAAGGTACTTGAGTTATCCAAGAAATATGGCTGCAAACCATTTAGCAGATATATTTTTGATAAAGCTAGCATGCTTTAGACCTCTGCTGCCTGATAAACTGGCTGAGGTTGAAGAGAAGCCTACTTTCTAGCAACTGATAAGTTGTATGCATATTTGGTCCACACAGATGCATTGACTCCTTAGTAAATAAAAATTAGAATTTTTTTAAGGGAATGAATCTCCTGAAACACTAACAGCCACAGCTGAAATCTAATTTCTGGAACCGTGAGGGAATAAACTTCCCTTTGCTCCCATGTCCAAGGAGCCGGGAACACTCATAGCAGAATTGAAGGAAATAAGTTACTGGTAGTAAGAAGATAGGACCAACTTTGCAGAGGCAGAATCCGACCACAGGGTTTTTTTTCCTAACAGACAGAATCAGTAGCGAAACAATAGTTGAAAAGTACAAGTTATTGCCAAACAATTCCTTGACCAGTTAAAAAAAAAAACCACAGACTGATTAAACCTCATATCTTCCCACAGGTCTGGGACAGCAAGAATTAGTCCAGCACTGCCAATTATTTCTTTTTCCATAGAGGAAATTGTGAGGTCTCTGCAAATAATAAAAATACATTTTAAGCTGATTAAAATATGTATTTTATGCAACATCCATGCAAGGAGAAACTTTGCTTCAGTAGAAAAAGGGCAATTCAGCTGTAGGCTGTTTTTATGTGTGTAGTATGAGTTGGCAGTAGTCTTTGATCCATATCCTTCGGGCAAATTTGACATCTATTTCACCTGAGGCAGGCACAGATCTTTTGAAGGATATTTCTATATAATGAATGACTGACTGCTAGAAGTCATGTCATTGTCCTCCTCCGCCTCTTCCGATTCGATTTGCAGGCCAGGTGAATCTCATGACATGTCTCCTAGTAAATCAAGCAGTGAGAAGAAATGCCTGAAATAGTCCCCATCATGCTGACACCATAAAATCTAGATGATGAGTGATTTTGAGAGTCTGAGGAGAAACTCAGCTTACCCTTACATTCATTTCAGAATAAGGCAGCAATTTTGGAGCAAATTCAGTATTTCAAATAGCACATTTAGATTCCGTGTGGACAAAACCCTTCACAACTCCTTTAAATAAAATCTATTTTTCCTTCTTAGTTCTCTTCTTATCCCTGCTCGTATTCACGTCTTGAATTTCCCTTCAATAAAGCACTTCTCTAATGTCATAGCAGTTTATTTTAACTATGAAATACTTGGTTCTACAGCCAATAATTAAATATTAGTCTTCTTATTGCACATCCAAGTTTACTTCAAAGAAGGTTGTGTGACCTGTTTGTGTAAGGTGATGGACACTTTGTAAGTGCCTTGGTAGATAATGAAAGTAAATCATGGACATAAAAACAGGACCAATATCAGAACACCTGTGAGCTAAAAATTCCTAACTGTTACCTTAGTAAAGTTCTCACTGTGGATGTCTCTTCCGGTGATTACAAGGTGAACTTCTTAAACTATTTATTTATTCTTTCATTCCATGCATTCTACAGTGGCAAAAAACCTCTACCTATGAGGAAGAGCTAATCAATTAAGAAAAAGTAAAGGATAAAATATTTCTGGAGGCAAACAATCCACCGCAAATAAAACCTGCCCTTTCCCTGTGTGATTTGATTTACTAAACATCTGAAAACATTTCCACTCACAAGTCTGCTACAGCAATTTGAATCCTTTTTATCTTCCAAAGAACAGCTGTGCAAGGTTTTGTTTTGTGTAAAACCAGCATAAAAACAAGAAATGAGTTATCCACCTATAAATATTTTTTTGCTTTTGGTGAACAGTAGATGCTTTCACTAGTTGTCATAAGGAGGTAGGAATATGGCCAGATATATATTTAAATAGTGTGGCTCTGCAGTACTATTAAATGCAAATAGGGAGTTAAATTTTTACTTTTCCTCTGGAGGGGTAAGGAATGGTGCTCATCCTCGGCTTAATTTTACTGATCTTTGTTTTGCCAAAACTGAACATTCATTAATTTTAGCCAGACTGAAATAACGTACTTAGTTTGCAGTGATGACGTTCCATGCAGTGCTTAATAATGAATATATGACTGTATATTAAACACACAACAAGGTAGCTGATCACTTCATGCTAAAGAAGAACACCTAGGACACAGAAGTTTCTTCATAAACTACATAACATGGAGCTCTTCTGGAAGTTAATTTCTCCTAACATACGCCAAAAAAATAATTCCTTCAAGAAGATTAAATCTCATACAGACATATAGAGATATAGACATAGATATACAAACACATGCTCTCACATATACATAGGTATTGGTATAGATATATACAAACCTATGTTAAGAAGGTCCAGAGCAAGATTACACAGACAGTTAGAGTTACTGAGTAGTCATAGGAATATATTAAAAGAGATTTTTAAAAAAATGTGTTATGTACTTCAGTGGAGCATATTAAAAGTGCCTTTAAGGCTGTGAACATACATCCTTCTTATACTGCAGGTATTAGGAAGATATATGTGCAACACCCTCCTTAACACCTGTCAGAAGAATATCAAAGACTCTCCATAATTAAGGAGTCTCTGCAAAAACAAAGGCAAAAGAGTGGATAAACTGGCAAATTATTTGATAACAAGGGGAAATACCTTGTCTCAACACTCATACCATACATCTTAAGATAAAAAAGAAAGGTACAAATGTAGAGATATATTGATTTTAGTAGATTTGAAAAAAGAAAAGTCATTATCTTTTCAGTGGAATTCTACTCAAAGAAAAGTGTTTAATAGAATTCAAGGGCAATATTAAAAATCCATTTTTAATGCATCCAAATATATTAACTGCATTTTTTCTTCTTCTACAATACGATAACTCATTGACTTGCAATAGGGATTCCCACTTCTTCAGCCATAATGGAAAAATCTCGACCTTACAGAAAGAAATTTTCTCAGTCACTATTCTTTTGACCAAGATATATTTTCTGTCTCTGACAATTTCAGTTTATGTTCTTAATCCTCAAAAAAAGATAAACCAAAGGCAAAACAGAAAACCCACTCTGAAGTGAAATCTAAAGGTAGCTTTTTTTCTTTCTTTCTTTTTTTTTTTTTTTTTAAAATATATAACCATACCTGTATCTTTTCTCCCTCTGTGTCCTGACTAGAGGTGTACCTTTCTGCTCTGGAACAGCAGATTTGCGAATCCAGTGAAAAGACACCGAGTAACATCTGAAACAGTGCCAGAACTTAAATAAAATAAATAAAAAGCTTAACCAAACCCCTCTGTTTCTGTCTCTGGATAGTGTTGTGGATTAACCTTGACTAAGGGACAAAATCCCACAGAGCCAACAGGACAGGGGAAGAAAATGAGATGGAAAGGCTCGTGGGTCAAGATAAAGACAGGGAGATCACTTACCAATCACTGTCATGGACAAAAAAGGCTCGACTTGAGGAAAATTAATTTAATTTATTGCCAATTAAAACAGAATAGGATGGCGATAAACAAAGACGAAAACCGAAACACCTTCCTCCCACCCCAACCCTTCTTCGCAGGCTCCACTTCACACCTTCATTCCTGACTCCTCCACCTCCCCCCCACCCCAAGCGGTGCAGAGGGATGAGGAATGGGGGCTGCAGTCAGTCTGTAACAGCTCCTCTCCGCCGCTCCTTCCTCCTCACACTTTCCCCCTGCCCCAGCGTGGGTCCTTCCCATGGCCTGCAGTCCTTCAGGATAAAACTGCTTCTGCGTGAAGTCCTGCTGTAGTTCCTTCAGGAAATACCCACCCGCTCCAGTGTGAGGTCCTCCATGGGCTGCAGGTGAATCTCCGCTCGGGCGCCAGGGTCAGCTCCTCCCCCTCCTTCACTGACCTTGCTGTCTGCAGGGCTGTTTATTACTCTTCCTCCCAACCCCCACCCCGCATCTGTCTGGAATTTTTTGCCCTTTCTTAAACACAAGTTCCCCGAGGCACCACCCATGGGACCGAGGGGCCACACTCTGCCCTGTGGCGGGCCTGTCGGAGCCGGCTGGAACCGGCTGTGTCCGGCACGGGGCAGCCTCGGCCTCTCCTCACAGAGGCTGCCCCTGAGGCCCCCTCGCTACTAAAAGCCTGTGACAACCGTTACAGATAGATACACCTTGATCTGGAAAAGCACAATTGTTTAGGTGTTAGTTTATTGTGGTTTTTTTTCCCACCTAATTTAAAAATTGTGTTTTCTGCTTTTCAGTTTGACAACAATCACTACGTGTTTGTGAGTGGATATTAACACCGGAACAACTTTGAAAGCGATGGCAGACAAGCGCATCCCTGTAATACCTACCGAAATCAGCAATACTCTTAAAACTCCTGCTATTCTTGACTACAGTCTCAGCTAAATGTCACGTTGGAAGCCAGCACCATTAGCTTACACAATCACCATCATTTTCTTGTAATATTTACTTAGTTTATGGGAAGTTAAAACCTGTCATATTCTCTTGGACACACTGGCAAATGCTTAATAAAGTATCCAATTGTCCATCCAGTCATCAAGCTTTACTGGTATATTTTAGTTTAATTTCTGATTTGTAAACGCTGATTTGTAAAAACTGGGCGTGTCCCTCCTTTTGGTACTCTTGAAACCTTCAGAAATCTCACAAGGTATGATCATTGGATAGCAGATGAACAACTTCTCTCCTTTTCTTTAGCTGACTTCCTGAAAATAACTCACAGCCCATCAGGAGGCTGCGGTCTACAAATTGAAAACCGTGGAAATCCACCATCAGAAGTAGCGTCTTGTTTTGTTTTGCATTTCTCCAGATCACACACATCTGAGGTTTTGGATTGTCAGCATTGCTCAGAAAGTAGATAGGGTGGGAAACATGAAAATGGCCGTGGGAAGAGAATTGGGATCAAAGTGCTGAGAGGAATGTTCCCAAGGACTTCACAAAATGACATGATTCTTAACACCTCAGTCAGAAAATATTACTGTATATTTGTGAAAAAATATTCTAGGAATTTATTTGTATCTGTTAGTTATCTAACACTTTGATGTCAGAACAGGCTCCATTTAACTCTGGTTGTGGCACTGATGGTCATGTCTAATAAACTGGTGTACAGTAATTTATTTTCTCTTCCCCACTGGCATGATTGCAGAATATTCATTTCAAATTTGAAATGTATTCATCCCAGCTGCCATGAAACCATTTACGCCTTAAAGAACAGCAAGATATTCCAAATTGCTTGGAACCTGTTCAGGTGGTTGGCAAACAGATCTCGCTGCAGGTAGCAAATCCATTCTGCTGGATTCAAAGGTCGGGCCTCTACATTTTGTTGGGTTTGTATTTCATAATAAAATTATAATTCACTGAGATGCTGAGCAAGAGAAGTAAATAACCTTTCCCGTGGCTGTGCGTGCTTCTCTCTGTGGATTGCTCACCACACTTAGAACATCTGAGGACCCTTGGATCCCACTCAAGGCCTTACCTCTGATGTTGATTTATGCATAGGCATTTCTAAGGCACTCAACACTGTAGTATCATAGTCCTTTGAGAACACAGTAGAACAAGCCTTACAACATGCTTGAAAATTAGAGAAGGGTCATTACACCATTTTACAAGTAGAAATACCGAGTCCAAGTATCGGTACTCAAAGAGTACTCAAAAGTACACGGACTGCTTTGCTTACTCACCTGAGAAATATAATTTATGACTGATCTGAAGGAGTAAGGTAATTAACCAGGAGGAAATTGGCTTTCAATTCATTAGAGGAGTCTGTTTCTCTTAGAGCATGGACAGAACATTATCAGTGTACACACTCACATATACACACTCGCAAGGCATTGAAGCACCTGTTCACCTTTATAGGATGAACATTTCTGTACCAGAAGAGCTCCCAACTGGAGTCTGCAAAGCACTGCCGTGGTTAGCCACAGCGCAAAAAGGACCACAGGTGCACTGAGAAAGATATGTGACAAGACTGAAGAGGAAACTGCATTAGTGTCCAGGTCTTAACCAGGACCCTTTCAGTATGACATACAGCAGTGGATGTCAAGGACAGTCTCGCAGGACATGACATGTCTTCTGAAGTTCAGCAATGCTCAGGCTTAGGAACTGCTTGCACTATGAACCTCCACTGTGCAGAGGGTCATTAGGAGTCTGGAGCTGATTTTATTTTATCTTTGTTAAATATTTTTAAAATTTTCATTATTCAATTCTTACATTAGCTGTATCAGTAAAATTCCGGTTACTTTAAAGTCCAGAGGTGGAGTACCCTTGACATGCATTTAATCCTATTGTCAAAATCTGAATATTTCCATAAAAGTGCCTTAACTGTGCAACTACTGGTTGTTCTGGGGACTGTTTTTTCTTTTTTTTTTTTTTTGGAAGGGATCAGAAATCTATACATACTGACCTGGATTAAATACATGGATAGTTGAAAATCTCAAGTTGAAAGAAACATCTATGCTTAATATACATGATTAGACACTTAGGTACTGTTGTTTTTTTTTCCCTGAATTTAACTCTGACTAGTTTAAGTGATGCTTTTCAGCCAGTTTCTTAGGATCATTTCCTTTAGTGCTTAATTTTTCTAAATCTCTTCAGATCTCAAGAAAGCTACAGTTTCATTGAGAAACTGAGTTTGAAAGAGTAGTGTATGACCCACATGTTCTTAATTATGGAAATTGAAAGACTTTTCCAAGTTCACTCAAAACATGGAAAACTTTAAACAGTTCAGCAGCTTTACTCTTTTACAGTCTTGTCGCAAGCCTGCGCTGCCATACGTTATACTCAGCCTTAATGATAGAAAAGAAAGCAGTACCTTATTCTATTTATACAGGTAAAGCATTTAACCAGATGATCAAAGGCTATTGCTTGATTACAATAAACAAGACTAAAAAAAGGAAACAGTTTTGTGTGTGTGTTTGTTTTCAATACTCTTGTGCAGAAGCAGAACAAAAATCGAAACCCGAGATTCTTATGACAAATAGAAGAGCCTTTCAAAATATTCTCCAGGTCAACAAACCTAAGCTATTGTTTGAGGATGTAGCTGAAGACGTTGAAAGCCCTTCTGCACACTACTTTGCTGTCATCCTTTCTACATCTGTCTCTCACCATGTACTTATCTGTTTGGGGTTTTTTTTAATGTTGTCTTTTTTTGTAGGTTAAACAGAGCAGAAGTGAAGGAGTAGTCTCAGAGTTTCTTAAATGCTAAGTTTGTGAACAGTTCAGGAGGTGACTGAAGATGCAGTATAGTCTGGTGCAAAGAAAGTGAAAAAAAAAATCACACGTAGTATGAAGCTTCTAAAAAAAAGCACCTAGACAACACAGAATTGTGTGCCATGTTTCTAATGGAAGTCAGCATATAGCAAACAAACAAATAATCTTCTGTCTCTATGAACTTATAGTCAATATAACACCTGTTATTTGTCTGTAACTGTAAAGCAAATACAGTGCTGACATTTCCACTTCCAATTGTAATTCCTCTCTTGCAATGGTAGCAGAAACAGAGAACAAGCCTTCATACTTTGTCTATGGAGTCTTTACTGGGATAACAGCTGCCGCTGTGCTGACCTAGTGGCCTCCAAACTGACTCTTGAATCTTTTGTCTCTTTTTATCCCAGAAGAAATTAATCCAATTATACTTTTTTTTTTTTTAAAGGAGGTCATTTTTTTGCTAAAAGTTTCTAGCTTAAGGACATGCAAAGAATGCAAATGCATTGTTACTTTTCCATTTTTTTTAACCCAGAACTGACCTTAAAGTAGAATTTCAGCTCAGTGAAGAAGAGGTTTCTGAAGGGAAAAGAAAGTATTCTGAAACAGGACAAAACAGTTAAAACCACACAATTTCTTATGGGAGTGGAAATCTTAAGGAGTTAAATAGCAAAGTCAACAAGATCCCCAAGATCAGGAGTCAGATAAGCCAGGGCGTGTGCAGTACTGAGACAGCAAGATATTGGGGAGTTTTATAGCATGCTAAGCAAACTATTGAGGAGTATAAGGAGCAAGGCAGGCTGGTAGTAAACTACGCAGTAAGGTATGCTGTTCAGCTCTTGATTCTTTTTTGTCAAGATTTCAGACAAACCTTCAGAATACTTCTCTTCACTTTAGAAAAATACCTTATTTTATAATTTATTCCAGCTTTACCTGAAGATATGTTTAAATTATAAAGCCCCCCATATGTATACCCATACAGATGAGAACATAGTTTCCTAGAGCAAATATAAGTGAATACACCAAAAAATAGCTTGCTCACATGAAAAATTAATGTTTTCCACTAAAGCCCTGAAATAAGACATTTTTTCAGCCCCAGAAAATTACTTGTATTTGATTCTCTTAAAAAAAAAACCCCAAACCCCCAAAAAACCCCAAAACACACCTTAAGAATGATTCTAGAAGAGGAGGAATTTTAGGCCAAAGAACACTTTTTTTGATGTATATAACAAATAAACACTTTAGCCTTTAAAAAAAAAAAAAAAACCTTGGCTGAAGAAACATGTTGGCTTGTGTGAATTTCAATACGGATTATTTTAAAGCCCGTTTGTTAATCTAATTATATATTGTGAATTCTTCTAGAACTGTTCACAAGCAACCAGAGATGTTAATGTAAATGTGGGAAAGCAGGGTTAGGCTGCTAGACCCTGACTGACCCATAAAAGGAAGCATTTAATTATGCAAATGAAATTAAAATGAAAGCAGACACATGAACACTATTTTTACAAAGATATGATGTTATATTTTTCAGTGATGATTGCCAGCCTGAATAAACAAACTCATGAGTTTGTTGACCTATTCACCCATATTTTCTGTAACTTAAGAAATTACAGCTGGCCACCACAGCATCCTTGTGTCTTAAGTATTAGGACTAACAATTTAATATGGGCCGTGTCAGTGCTTAGCTACAGCGAAATAGGAAAGTATTTTGCTCGCTCAGTAATGGACCTTTGGAAAGGTACTAAGTAAATAAAATTAAAGTAGAAAAATATTTTCTTTTATTATTAAGGGTATGGATTTTACTACTTTTTTTTTTTTTCCACAAGATGCCCATGAGAGTAAGATAAGAGTCATCATTTAATCCTTAAACACAACATGGCCTTGAAACCATGTTATGATAGACATAAATATACAATGCTGAGGTGAGTCTCTGTGTACCTTAACACTTCGCCATACATTCCAATACAGGGCTTTCACACATAAAAAAGCCTGAGGCCATTCACTTGACAAAAACATCACAATGGTGCGGTGCAGGCTTTTTTTGAGAGAACCTAGCTTAACAGCCACAAAAGATTAAATTGAAACCTGTGTATAACTAAGAGCAGCAAGAATCCCAGATGAGCTCATTTTCCACTAAGAAGATGTTTACATAGTCTTCCTAAAGAGCAGGGACAGGCAGCAAAGCACACTGAAGTTCTCCAGTGTAAGCAAAAGGGACATGCTACCTGATGATACTGTCAGATCATAAAAGGCCAAGTACGCAGATCATTGTAAACTGGAATAGAGAGTGCACCTAGGCTTCATTCCAGACATCGCTCCTCTGTGGAGGTCCCAGTAGAAGACAAAGTCTCGCTACGGTACAGCTGACAGTTTCATACTGAGAGTTGTAAAACTGGTGTAATTGCAACATGAACTGAAATCCTGTAATCAGTTCCGAGCCAGTCTCAGTCTCATATATGAAATTTCAGAGAACTTTGAAATTAGGTTTTGATAACAAGACAGAAAAAAAACCCCAAGCCAAATTCTTTTGTGGCATTCATGGAGGCTTACAGGGTCTACCAGAGGAACTAAAACAAATTACTTATGTTGTTACAAAAATCAATTTCAAAGTACTTCTAAAGATTTTAAAAAAAAATGCTTTACAGTTTTACAGCAAAAATTATACAATTCATCTCAGCTAACTTTAGGGTTCTATAATACAGATTACAGACACTATGTTAGTCATTTTGTATTTTCTTTGTGGCCAAATGGCAAGAAATAGCCACTTTCAAGATGCAATTAATTTAACCTCTTTCAGATATCTACTTCAGGATGCAAATAATTACCTTAGATGATACTCATTAGAACTCTACTGATTACGATACTTGGAATGATTAGCTTAGATACCATCAGAGATCAAGACATGTAAGAAATCATACGAGAAGGCAAAGGAAGGATTTTGAATCTAAATCAGAACGAATCAAATTAAATTTGGTGCATGGAATGAAAAATATGACTCTTACCGAGCTGACTTTTATTGCATGTCCATGTGCCGCCTTTCCAGAAGGGTGCTTGGGCGGTAGGTGGGGTAGCTGTGGCTGCAGGCGGGCTGCTGCGGGACAGGCTGGGAGGTATGGCCATGTGCCAGGCGCTGCACGTCGGAGCTGCGATTCCTTCGAGTGAATGTGACAATTGATTTCTGCCCTTGAACTGCTTTTTGGACCACTGCACTGTTGGTTAAAAGAGAATGGCTGCTGTCATTCTTTTCTTTTTAGGACATGTTTTTAGACCCCAGCTAAACAACAGATTCCCACTCCTGTGGCGATATTTACAAGACCTCAGAAATTAGAGGTTTGGTAGTAGTACAGCATACCTAAAAATTAGACACATCTAAATTCTTTTTCAGATTTGTCCCGAAGTTCCAGCTCTAGTAATGTCATCCAGATATATATTCAACACAAGGATGTAAAATTTTTAGTGGGCGAGATTTCCTCAGTAGATGAGACTGCAGAGTCAAAATTTAAGATATAAAGGTCAGATTCTACTGTAAATCAAAATACCTTCACTTTGACCAGAGTTTGCTCTCAGTCTACAACATGTAGCTATGACCACTTTGTTTTTACCACATGCTTTTGTCCTATTCATTTATTATCTGAAATTGGTTAAATGTAATAATTATGAGTGAAAAACTGAAGTAATCCTTTGAAAGTATATTTTATATCACATAGCGTATGCAGAATTAATCTCCTAGCATTAATATCATTAAATTTGTATTAGTACACTTATTTACTAGTAATCGGCACCTAATAAATACCTAAGTAGAAATCAAGTTTATTTTTATTTGCTAAGGCACTTACCGTATAACTGGTTGTAATTTTAGTGGTCACTGTGAATTTCTTAATCCTTTAAGCAGGTATTGTTATTTATTAATAATTTATTTTCCTATCACTAAGGTGTAAAAAAATCACATCAGTTATGATGCTAAATGATGCAAAGTTATTCCATCATTTATGTAAATTTACAGCATATTTCATGTTTGATACATTTTCTAGCATTAGGTGCATCATTTTTAGACAAATGGTTGCTGGGTAATCATCATTTCTCTGATATTTTTCAAGCAAGCAGAGAAGTTTCTAAAGCAGTTTCAGAAGGAAGAAATGAGGATTGTTGGCAGAGGCAATATCTTTTATTAGACCAGCTGATATAATGGGGAACAATCAGGCAAGCTTTCTAGCACACAGTCATGTAATCAATTCTTTTTGAAAAAACTACATAAGCACAAAAGAAGAGTAGAAATTGAAATCTCATTTTCACAGCTCATGTGTGGATTAGCAGGAATGTAATTTTGAAACAGAACAACTTTGAAAGATATACCTTCAATTTGCAGATTTAAGTATCTATGAATAATAAAGAATTTTTTTTAGAATAAGGCATTACTTTGTTAGTGTACTTCCAGTAATGTCATGGGAAGTATCCAGATTTTCAAGTCCTAAAAATAGTACCTTTTATAGATATTCATGTATCTTATATACCTTATAGAAAGCACAAGATATATAGTTCTTTTATGTGCATGCAGAAACAAATTTCAGAATTATCAGAAACAAAGATTTCAATAAAAGCAAATAAAGACATCTGTGTACACACGATAGCCACTTAATGATTTTCTATATAGAGTCTTCATACGTATATGACAAATGAGTAATTAGGGCATTTATATTCCATACAAAGAGCCATGCAGAGGTCCCATGAAAGCACATCCACATGACAGATTCTGTATAGTGTCAGTAGCTTGATGCATATAGCAGTTTAGCTGCTTAACAAAGCACTGCATCTAAACTTAACAGCTTTGCCTCACTAGGCAGCTATTTTTTTTGGTGGTTCTAGAGTAGGCTCAATTGGAAAGAGCTCAGAGGTCTCAGCATTTAGTGCAGCTCCGACATACCATAGTTATTCAAATGAATAAATAAATGAGCAAAAAAATGCACAACTGTCCACAAAGTATGGACATTTGGCTCGATAATGCTTTGCCCTTCAGCATTAAACCATTCAGACTGCATGGAAACACAAATATTTCTAAGTAAGGAAAAAACCAACTATGTACAAATAATATAGCAGACTGCAAGGATTTAAGGGTAAAACAAAACATCACGATGAATGTAAAAATCAAAGAAATTCAGAATTAAGTTAGGCATAAATATGCTGATATTAGCTTCAACATATGAAAATTGGAACTAAACAAATTAACTTTATACTAAATACTTCTTTAACTGTACTTTATTGTGGTGTCATGGAAGAGCTACATGATTACAATATTAGCTTGAGTTTCCCAGATCAAATTTGAAGACAATATTTCTTTCTTCTAACTTTTCTGTCCAAACAGAAGCACCACAACAAGCTTCTCTGTTCTCTCTGTAAATGTTACCTATAACAATTTGAATGAAAACACCTCCCAAAAACCGGACTAAATCCCAGGCAGCTTTATCTCCAATATCATACTCGAACCCAATAAACAGCTGCACACCCACTGGGCAAGATTCATCTTCCTATGAATGGTGAGTCATTCAGGTTGCAATATAAGCAGTGGATTCATTTATACTCTCTTACATAAAAGAACGATGGCGTTATCACGTAAAATTATCAGATAGCAAATTCGAAAGGAACTAAAGAAAGCACATCTTCAAATGACTTGCAATTAATCTTATAAGTCCTTGTCATCAGATTTTGTGATCATTTAAAGTCGGTTGAAGAAAGTTACTACAAATAAACCAAGGGCTGCTAAACACAGGGAGCTATCTATGGCTGAGCACGTCCCTGAACTGCACTTTTCTGGAGGATGGGAGGATTCCTGGGGAAACGAGCACCACCAGTTTGTCTTGTTCATTCTTTCCTAAGCATTTACTGTGGGCTGCTGTTAGAGTGGGCTAGCTGAATTTTGATATCCATACAGACAGTCTTGTGTTCTTACATTTTGACATTACAAACTTGAAGTGCTTTAATTAAGTGCTTGGAGTGTTCTACGGAGGTCAACACACACATATATATATGTCTGTGTCTGTGTGTGTGTGTGTGTATATACATATATACACGCTGAAGATATTAAAAGTTCAAATATGTTCCATATACATGGGAAACTCCACTGGAATGCTAATTAAAAATAGTAAGTTCACTGTACATCACACTTTACATTCAAAATACAAGCTAAATAATGGGCAAATTAAATAAATCTGTCTGTAATCAACACCCTCTGCAGCGTGTGGTAAACTGAGAAAAATAACACTCTCATTAACAACAGCTGAAAAGAAACAGACTTTGGGGGTAAAATCCATTACCTTCAATCCTGCATCAGGAAAAAGTATGTCTCTTCATGTTCTAGTAATACTTGGGTTGTTTTACTTGATCTTTTTGTAACAAAGTTCTCTCTAATTACATGCAACGAACCTCTTCTGATAATTGTGATTGCAACATAAACACCAGGGAAAATAAACTGATTTATGCTCATTTAGGAAAATTTAGCAGTATATTGATGCAGCTAGACAGCAGTTTAGCACTACTAATAATGAAACGCCAAAATTAAAGCAGTAGACAGAAAATTAAAGGTATGGGAAGTTAAATTTGCAAACGTAACATAAATGGAGGAAAGTTAGTAGATAATTAGAGTTTCTAATTTCTCTTTAAATGTCTCTCAGGTTGTGCACCAGGCAATTAGATTTCATTGGGTTTCAATTTACTGTTGGGAACAGTTGAAAGTGTAAGACTTTGGGAAGAGTAAAGGGAATTATGGTTTTTTAATGAATATGCTGAAAGTTACTGTAATGTGATCACAGATTTCAAGCTACAAAGAAAATTACTTTAGTCCTTCTTTAAAGAAATATTATTCATAGATCATAGTTCCTTTCAAATACAGCTCTGTAAAACAATATAGCAATATATTAAAATGCTGGATAGAATTTCTGAAAAAAAAACCACAAAAAACCAAAACACCAAAAAAAATTCCCAGTAACAAACAAGCAAAAAAAAAAACCAAACCCAAAAAAACAAACCAACAACATATTTCTACCAGTAAATAGCACTGAAGAACCAAAAAATGCACCAGTATCCTTCTCCCGCTAGTTCATGGTAGTCTTCCATATACACAGGTATGAGCATTCAGAGACACCTAAATTCTAATCAGTAGTTGTAACTACTAAATTACAAATTACACAAAATCCGCCTGCCTTTCACCATTAGAAGTAAGTTCATATGAAAATGTGTGCATCAATTGCATAGCGCCCAGGAAGAAATGAAGTAAACATTCAAGAGAGCAACAATTCAGTTTGACTTTTTCTGTCCTTAAGGCTCATTGCAGAATTTAGAATCTATGAAATTTGCCTTGCTTTTAAGGAAAAAAAAAAAATGCAGAAATAACTTGGGAGTTTCCTCCATTCCAAACTTTTGTAGGTATTTATTTTTATTTATATTAGCATTATTAAGTGGGGAATAACATCACTTACCTGTAGATGTAAGTCTTGGGAATAGGCATGCTGGAGAGACAAAGGGAACTGCTGACTCTAAAAAATCCACTGCTTTAAAATTCTGTTCCCAACACTCACATTGCTAAAATGAATATTAGTGCTCAGCAACTAAGATCTTTCTTTCCAGCAAAATATAACATGCCATTAACTTCTTCTACCATATTTTTTTTCTGAAAAGAAGAAACAAATCCTAAACCTTTTTCTCTAAAGATTCAATTTCATAACTTAGTTGAGACATTGTGACTTCCCTACAAATCATCAAATAAGGTATTAGAGAGCTGGTCTGAGAAATAGAAAGTTTGTAGAATATGGTTTTGCCATCACTAGTAAAAACCCACCCATTTGTACTGTCCTGATCATGTTAAGTATCCGAAGTCGTCTGAGCTTGCCTTAGGTAGGCTGATTTTAGCTTGTTTTAGCAGGGACAGCAAAGTGACTGCTGCTAACTTGTTCTAGGTTGGTCCCGTAAATATCAAACACAAACAGTAGAGGTCTAACAAATCTACACAGCCAGAGAGTAACTAACAACAGCCCTTTCTGTTAGCTGGCACTGGGGGAGGCCGTTGTGATACTTTGTCTAATAGGTAGCTGGTAAAGAGAACCAAACTTCAGCTGGGAATCGATGAAGAAAGTAAACAGACCGTGCTAGAAAATGGAATACACCCTCAAGCAGACTCAAATCTGATGAGGAAGAAGCCTTTAGTGTGAGCTGTATTTCTCCTGAGGTAGGATTTGAATTGCTGATGATGGCCTGTCACCCTCTCCCCCCCCCACATTTCTCCTTCAGGACAACTGAAAGCTGAAAGACTCAGGGGAGTCTTGCGTGGTGAGCATAACGCCAGAGAAAAGGGACAGATTTGAGGATGTGAGTGTACATGCTGGTCTTAATTGTCTTCTTAAGTGTTGCAACTGGACTAATAATAGTAGTATGTAGCTGTATCTTTTTATTAGAACATTTCAGCATTAATTTAACTAAGATGAAATTCTTGACTTGATATTTAGGCTGTGTTTCCTTTTGCCTATAACAAGATTTTGAATGTAAGAAATTCATCAATCTTATTGTGCCACTCTAATCTTATTTGTTCCTCAGCTTTTTGTTCAGTGAAACAAGAATAATCATAATTAGACCAGGGAACAAATAGGACGAATACTAGCCTTTGTAACTGTTGAAATAGAAGTGGTTTTTTACTAAAGTTGCAAACAAAAAAGGTGGAGTTAGTTCATATATGAACTGAAAAAAGAATTTTGCTTTCCTTCAAGTCTTTGTTTTTTTCCAGGCACAAGCTCTTCCTTGTCTTTGCTTTCTCTAGGTTTTCTGTCATTTAGTTATTGTTTTTGACTATGGTTTATAGCTGTATGAAACATGCTACTGAGGAGCTCAAGTGACAACACATTTTTTTCCATTTTGGAGTCAGAATGGTTACCAATCCTGAGTTCCAGCTGGCCTGTTTGATTCAGGTTCAAAATAAGCACACAATCTCAAACTAAAAGAAGTCATAGTAACTTATTTTGAAAGTACTCAGTCCAACATTTGAAAATACTGTTCAGCTTCTGTCCTAACTTTATCCAAGAATCTCCAATAATATAAAAATATAAATTAATTAAGAGTCTGATAATAAGGCGTAGATCAGAAGTAGTAATTATTTTTGTAACTAAAAATAGGTGATTTTAAATTTTTTTTTTCAGTAAAAGGCATCCATGCTTTCTAATGCTCTATGGGCTCAATCTTTAAAAGATACACGCATTTGAGTATTTTTGTTTTACTTTTGGATAACTGGAAAATATGACAAATAATTTGTTTTTACAAAATAGAATAAGGTAGTCAGAGGAAGAAGAAATAAGGTTTCCAAACACTGTACTGATAAAGATAAAATTAATTCAGCTTATTAAAATTGTATAGGAATAACACATCCGTTTAGTTACTTAGCAATTTTCTCATCTGAAATGTAACATGGGTAATTAGTTGAGAAAGCAGGATATTATATTATCTATGTCATTGCATCATGGCATAACAATTCATTATTGCAGCTTTGACAAATGCTACAAGAAAGACTTCCATAACACCATTTTTTTGAAATGTAATCCTAAAGGAGGTATGTGAGAGGAAAAGCAAGGGAGGAGATTTTTTATTTATTTCATGTCTTACATAATACATTTTACTATATACCTTTCTATAAAGGAGCAATTTGACACATGCAGATACATGGGCATGGGCTCAGTGGGAAATTCTAGATTTTGAATTTCATTAAAAAAGAAAAGCCTGTATATTTTTAAGAGTCCTAAGCAGTCAGCAACTTCTCTTACAACACTCAAATCATACACTTTTCTAAATATATTTAAATTGTGCATTCATAAATTGTAAACAAATATGTCATTCTCTTATAGCCATTTAGTGAGTAGCACTACTGTAAATCCATAAAAAAATTGTACTCTGACTGATATTTCAGATCATTCCATCCCCGAATTCTTATAAATTAGGCTAAGGAACACTTATGTACTCTAAAGAGGTTGGTATGATAGACATTGTCAATGGATGCCCAGCAGGTTAAACTCCAGGCAAAATAAAGTTAAAACTGCCATTTCCTTCTAAAATCAAGCCTGAGTAGACAGGGAAACCTCATGGCTACTGCCTATATATTTGAGTTCCAATATTCGTCTTATTTCCGAGATGAGCACCCTTACCGAAAGGCTATGGGCTGATTACCAAGAGACAAGGAATGAGCTGATTCCCTTAAAGTTATTCTACTGTGCAGAAATTAATTCAAGCTTCAGTGGGTGAAAGAAGGAATGTAAACAAAACTGGTCAAGGAATTTCTCTAATGGAGTGGGAGGAAAAGCTGTCTTCAGGTTCCTAAAACAATGAAGATTTTGCATTTTACCCACTGAGTAAGAGTGTTTACAGCAGAAATAGTACAATGATAAGGATTTTACCTAAATTTCCATTATATTAAAATGTAAACATAATGTAAAAAAATAGAATTGCTTTTGAGTTCTTATACAGAAATTGGAAAGAAGCTAAAGCCACTCCTTGGGTCTGTCATTTACTGCCTCTTTCAGCTGCAAATGCACATAATGGTTCATGGCCAACATTTCAGTTCTAACCCAGTTCTGAAAAGTTAGCGACTGGTAATAGATGTTGTAATAAAACTTTGTTACTTAGAAGGCCAGAGAAATGTGATAATTTAACTATCTGATGCAGCTTCAACTGCTAAACATCTACTTACAGCTCTGTAGCTTTTGGCAGAAATCTTTCTTTCTTTGTGATACATCTTTTTGTTTACTGCATTTACTGCATGTTATTTTCTAGGTGCAGTTTCTCACAGAGCAGCAGTAAGCATTTCCTAGAAAAGGTTTTTTTTGCATCATACCAACGAAAAGAAATGGAGACCATCTCCGTCGTATACTGGAGGATGAAATCCCAGTGTCTGGGTACGCCCAACCCAAACACTGAGAGAAGGGTCCTGGCTAGAGTATGCCTTGAATCTTTTTGAAACTTCATGGCAGACCTGAAAAAGAACCAAAACCTTCTGTATCTTTGAAATAGTAACCACAGTACTGAGGAAGAGTCATTGATTGTCTAGTTATCTCATGGAGTTAGGATGTACATAGAATCATGGAATCATTTAGGTTGGAAAAGACCTTTAAGATCATCGAGTCCAACCATAAACCTAACTCTGCCAAGTCCACCACTAAACCATGTCCCTAAGTGCCACATCTATTACATGTACGTGATAGACCAAAACAGATAGACCCGGATCTGGGAATTTACCACAATGCTCCCGAGTCCTGCATTTAGAATAGGTGCCAAATAAACTCCAAGTGAACTCTGCTGATGATTTCATTCCAGTTAGTAATACTATAATCTTAGTGTTATAGCTTACTTTCTTCTAACACAGTGAATAGTGCCAAACTCAATTCAACAGATTATATGAGCCTCAAAATAAGGATGTGCAATGTATCTCCAATGAGGTCAAATTATTTTAATATCTCTGAAAAGGAGCATGCATTTCAGCTGCATTTCTCACATTCTCAGCAGTAGTTTTCTCCTTTATTGCCAGTTTATGTCAAAGACATATGGTTTAGAAGAAGTGGCTCCCTTAGGAATACTTTTGCTTTCAATAAGAATTAGCACTCCGTTTCTTCTCCTAACTCTTTCAAGGCTTTGATGTCTTAGCCGAGACACAGCATTCTTTCATCTTGACATTCAGTAAAGGAAAGCATGTTTTTATTTATTTATTTAAATATATTTAGAAATAGCTTAAGTTAATTTAATTAGTTGTCATTTCTGTCTTGACATTCATACTTCAAAGGTCATCTTTTCCCAGCTGTAGTGGCATGTATATTTTTTAAATTAAAAATAAAATTAAACAAAAAAATCTCCTCTCTTTTGAGATTATCAATTGCAGATATATTTTCCATTTTAAAATGCATAAAAGATGCAAAAGAAAACTTAGTCCCTCCAATAGGTTAAGTCAGCACTACTGGCTGCAAAGATTTATTTTTCATCATCTGAATTTTAGACATGCAGCCCCAATACAGTTGAAAAGGGGAGGTTTATAACCTGACTTAGCTAATGGAGATAGATCTGTCTTAGAACCTAACATCACTCTGCATAATTTTCAACTCTCTCAATGTCATCAGCCTCTGTTCCTGGTGTGGTCTCTGTGCAACAAGGTAGGAAGTAGAGCTCTACGTAATGTTTGATTCCACTGTTTTGTCCTACTCTAGATCAGTGAAGGATCCCCAGAGTAATGATAACTCTGCTGCAAATGTCTAGAATATACACAGTACTTAGTGTACAGCACCTGTTTCTTTAACATATTTTTTCTTTCTACACAGTTAGCGGGCTATCTACCTAAATATGAAACGAAATGCTTTCCTGAGTTGATATTATCAGGTTCAACTTCAATATAATCTACAATTGCGTAGTAATGTTGTCTTAATACTATATTTAACCAGAACATAATCATTTGCTTACAACAGGGAAATCCACTGCATTGAAACACTGTACCTCTGTGATTCACAGTTTTAAGCAACTCCGAAAATTATCATCGAAAATGTTCATTAGGTGTCAAAATTCATTTTAGTAGTATATGTAAGTGGCCTGGTTTTCAGAAGAGAAAACACAATGCTCAAATAGTCAAATAAGTTGTCCAGATATCTAAATATGGGCATATAATGATAGTCTTCCAATTTAAAGATGTTTTACAATTATATATGTCGCATTTGGCACTAAAAGTATTGTCTACTGTTGTTCATTATGCACAGAAAAGAAAGGAAATCCTCTTCTAAAATTTCAATTGCTTACAATTTAAAGACCTAAAGTGCTTAAAATTTAAAGATCTTATATTTCAAATATTTTATGCATATTCCCAGGGATTCCTTGTAAAAGAAGCTAAAATGTTGAGCTAAAAATTTCATGCCAAGTTTGAGAAGTAATTTAAAAAACACATTTGAAGTCTCATCTTGTAGCTAGTTCACGTAATTTTCTCCTAATATAGATTCCTTCCTCCTTTTAACATAAATTCAATATACTTATGAGCAAGCCCTATTAAGGACTCCTTTCACTGCAGTTTAATTTTCAATATCCCAAGAAATATTCACCAGCATTGTCACTGCAAACCACCAAATCCAGCTGCAAATGAATGAATCAATACCATTCAGAGAGAAGCTACCTTAAATAGAGGTTTATCAATTTATTCTATATTTTATCATCTCCCATTTCTGAGTATAGCATTCCATCTGTTTAATCAAAAAATTAAATTACCATTTTAATAGATTGAGATATTATATCTGAGAGTTTTCAAAGATAAAAGCAATGAACAGCTCTTTTAGATACATTTTAGATCTATGCAACTCATTTTGGATCATTAAAAAATAAAGAAATCAATTACAACCAGCAGAATCAGTATGTGACAGTTTATGAAAATGCAATGAAACATCCAGGGTAGATAGGAAGCCGAGTTAATAATTGACCATACACCATAAAGTATTATTTGGAGCCTTGCAGATCTACTTTTGTAAAACAAATACTTTGTAAAAATATGATTAGTATTTCCAATTTTCATTATAGTTAATTCATTACAAAAGAAACAATTTCAAGATCAAAATACTGTTACTTCACTGAAATGTAATAATTTTCTTTTTATACCCATCACTGGCAACCATAGAAAATAGACACAATCATTTGAAAGACACCTTACCATAAAAAAATGCCCTAAAAAGTTAATGTAATCTAGAGATGGATTTGTGATGAAAATCAGACTATAATCTCCCAAGACTTCTTACCTGTCTCTGTCATAACTACAAATCTGTTGCATGTCCAAATGAAGAAACAGAAAGGATAATATACCAGACATGAACAGGCCTGGAGAAATAGGAGAAAAGATAAAAAACATTTGGGACACAACAACTTGCACGCGCCTAAGAAAACATTTTACATTTTCTGGTCTGGCTGTACCTCTTCTTAGTGTTAAAAACATCAGTTTTGTTACCAGAAACATTTATTATTTTTTTAATTTGAATTTTATGTTTATATTAAATGATAGAAACTGATCATGAGAGTAAATAAAGGGGCAGCCCTTAGCATAGCTTGTCCATGATCTCAGTGCAAGACTTGGCATTTTCTCAGAGGCGGCACTGACACATGAACTAGGATGAAATCCTCACGTTCTTATGCCCTTCTTCCATGAAACACCTCTGTCTTGCCAGAAAATACAAAATACCTTCCTCACTTCCTTCTTCATTTCTTCTCTCGCATAAATGATTTCTGACAGTGATGATGAGTGTTTGTATCATGAAGACAATCTGACCACAGGTATTTCTTAATATGGATTTTCAATCATTAAGCCACATTTTATCAACAATTTCTGTGCTGCTGCCAATTCACTTTCAGGACATGCAGAGAGCCCTAGGTCCTCTACCCTATGTATTCCTGATCTGTCAGCACTAGATAACAAATGCATTCATGTGAGTGGCACTGATACCCGTTGGCATCTTTCCAAATAATTTTAAGCTCTCAAATTCTCATCACACTGACTGATCTTTGGACATTCAGCTTTTGCATGAGTGGCTATTTTCAGTACCGCATCAGGAAGACTGACAACCTTACTGCTTGTCATCGTGCAGTACAGTAGCTGACTGCCCCTGGATAAGGTGACCCGAGGCTTCCCAGTTTGACTAAGCTAGTGTCTGGTCCTGTTAGCTTTTTCAGGATTTTCCTGCTGCCATGACAGGGTTTACTGGGATACAAAAATGTCCTTGGTTTTCTTCTCCCTCAGCCAGTGTGTGTCATGTTGTTTTATTGACTTAAATCTTGTTGTATCTGTACAAGCTTGTCTCCATACATGTGTAGCTCTGATCTCTGTAGCTAATCTCAGCTGCAGGTTTTTCCTGTAAACTCAAATTAGTTTATGTTATTATTTCCAGTTTACAACAGTGCAGTGAAATTGGAATCAGACTTCATGATTGCACTGAACTGCAGAATTTAAAAATAAAACCACATTAAAAGGGATCTGGATAAGAAAAGGAAAATATGAAACAAAACGGTTTTATGCATGTTGTTTGCAATGATCACCTCTTCTGAAGCTGAACATCTAAAGCTGAACATACTTATATACGTAGATTTCTAAAGCACATATATTGCTGGAGTAGCAAACAGAAAGTTCAAGATGACAGATTAATTGTAAAGCCCACAGCTTGCATATCACCTGCTCTGTCCTCCCTGCTCCCTTAATCTATCTAAACCATAGGGCTAGAGGATGAAATTCTACCTGTAGCCTGAAAATACATCTTCTTTTCTCCTTGATTTCTTTGAGACTAAGACTGAGTCAGTACATGTTTAAACCCTATGGACCTCCTCATAGCAAAGAAAGAAGGTAGAAAACCCCACCACTGTTGTTCTTGCCCCTGTGTTCTTTTTATTTGATTTCATAGGAACTACTTTGAAATGGCTTTTTCTTTATTTTCCATTTCTATTTTTTCATTTGTAAATTTAAGCAAGTATTTTACATCTCTCTTCTTTTAAAATGACAAGACTTTGACAGTAATTGCTAAGACTATATGATTCATCATATTTAACTATGTTCCCCCTGAGTATCCAAAATAAGATTTTGCATAAGCTATTTTCAGCTTTGAATGGTCAGTGAAGAGACAGTGCAATCAAGATTTTCTAGAATATACAACCTACACAGCCAGATTTTCTGATATTATTTCATTGTAGAGAGTGGAGTGCAGCTCAAGGATGCTGCCTAAATAATGTACACTTCTGCAGCATCCCTTAGGCAGTGCTGTCTCAAAGTAGCCTGAAGACCTTAACATGCATGATTTTAACATTGCATCTGTATCACTCAGAACTAAAAACAGAAAGGTATTCAAGTTTACCCTTTTTATCACCTTTCCCCAACTACTTTGGCAAGAATAGTGCACAGCATATTAATTCATGCATTGTTTCTGTGCCATTCCTGCACAGGAACCATCTTTGTTGCAATGTTTACACAGCTTTTCTAGCAAAGTCCATTTGTGCTTTAATGCCGTAGAAAATTATTTTACTTCCACTTAATCCTGGGTATATCATACAAAAAAAAAAATGTTTATAGAATACCAGCCTGCTAAAACTAGGATAGGAATCCACATTGCCAAAATAATTGTTAAAAAACCCCCAACTATTTTCAATTACCTGCTTTGGTACAAGTGATTGTAGAACATTAATCCCATGAAAGACAAATCTGTTACAGCTGGCAACTGGCCTTGCGAGTTGGAATGGCTGTTTGTGACCTTGCTGCCAGTTGGCTGCCTCTGTTACATTAAAATGCAACTGTCTGTAAGAAGCAGCATCCCTCAGTTTTCTACAGAAAAAATGTATCATAATGCATTTTTCTGAAGAATCCAGTGACAACTTGGAAAATGCTTATTTTAACAAAACATATGTGGGGTTTAGAAGCTGACTGCCTACTTGGGACATACATGGAAAATCACAAGAAATGGAAATTTAAGAGTGCTAATAGAGTTGGCCTGAGCATTGTGCATGTAAACTTGTATATGTGTTTGTGTACTTCTATATAGATACACAGATATATGTGGGAGGGGGTTACTTAGGTAGATGCTTACTTGCTTTTTTTACCTACTTTCCCAGTTCTAGTATGTCATGTAATGGGGCACAGCATCTCGCATAAGAAGAGGTGACTTAAAATTGTTTTGCTTTTACATTAGCTGCCAGCACTTCTGATGGTTATCGAGATATCAGTGGGCTGTTCTGTCTATGCTCTTTACATCCTGATGTTTGCTAGGTATAAAATATATACTGGATATACGTCTTACTATTAAGATACATTTATTACAGCTGGTTTGGGTTTTAGGGTCTAGGATCGTGAAATGATTCTCTTCCAGCTTATTGTCAGCATTAATAAGTAAAGAATGATTACTTATTCCTAATATATTTCCTTTAGTACTATGTAGGGCTGGCATTTGGTTGGAGGTAGGATGGGCTGATTTAGTCTTTCTTTCAATAATACCTTTAGAGTCAAAAAACACTGTTAGTAAAAATATAAGTTATATTGTGTTGTTTCTTCAGGGAAAAGTAAAATCAAGGAGAAAAGATTAAAAGTCAGAAAGAACCTGTAGAACTGTGGCCTTAAAATAGATATGCAGAGTTTGGAGATTAACTAGGCAGACTGTACCCATACGTTTTGTGCAATTTCTGGAGAAAAGGAAACAGAAGCTATAGGTGTAATTACCCACTTTTGATGTAAGTATTTAACTTTGACATGTTATTCTTTCTCACAGATAAAAATAATAAAGCCTGATATAGTACTCAAATAATGAATGAACAGGATAGCAAATACTATTAGTATAAATTAATCAGTATTCGCCAAGATATAAAATGAATAGATTACTTTTTTTCATTGCTATGATTTTTCATGACCCTAACATAACACAAAAGGGTGACAGGTAATAGGATACAGTAATGTGTATTGTAAATTGTATCCCTTTGTTAAAAAGGGTAAACAATTCTGGAATCTGGAATCTTTCAGAACACTTTCTGTGGTTTTTTTTTTTGGGGGGGGGTGTGGATTTTTTTGTTTGTTTGTTGTTTTTTTTTTAAATATTCTGGAAGCTCCACACACAGGAAAATATACATTATGACTATTTTTTTTCTCAAAAAAAAAAAAAAATACTGTGACTTTTTTCTCCATTATTTTCCATTTAAAAACAGGTAGAATAATTACTGTTGGCTTATTTTTACAGACGTCAAATAGGAAAAGAATTATAACTCACATAAAATTAATACAAAATAAAATACACACATTAAATCTGATTTTTTTTTCAGCAAAAAGCATGTTTGGGAGGAAAAGTCACAAAAATACATACAATCTGTCAGCCAATTAAGTTCTTATCTTTTTCAGAAACCTCAAAACCAGTTTAAAATAACTCTTTTCTACCTCCTTGCATGTCTGTTTGTCAAAAGGCATCCACTACAATTTCGATGGTAAGCATAAAGTAGTAATAAGAGTAGAATACACAATATCTCAGTACCAAACACAGATATGTACTGCGGCTTATATAGAACTCTCTTATTTACAGAGATATAAAATCCTCACTTCTAAGGGCCAAAAGGACACAAACTGTGTAACCTTAAAATTATAGCCTGTGAAAGATTATTGTCAATCCTGAACATCAAATCCAGATTACTCTGTCATTTGGGACCCTAGAACCTTAATTTACTTTCCCACTCCCCCACTTCTTTCTTTCTTAAAATTATAGTTCCTTCAGAAGGGTTGGAATGAGGCAAGTCAGCACAGAGAAGATGGATAATTGAGATTCATGCAGATGAAGCAGTCAAATATGTAAATTAAATGCAATGTAGCAAATGGATGTCATCATGAATATGTACAGTCTGAAAGAGAAAGACAGAAAAATGCATAGAAGCTTTCTCCTATGCTGCTTTTAGAATACAAGTCCCTTGTGGCAGAAGTAGTGCACAATTTTGGTCCTCAATAAATATTTATGGGAAGCATTCCTTAGTTCTTGCAGTTTTGTAAGGAACAGCATTTATTTTGTACCACTGACATCCCTTTTGCACTCCGTTATCTTATCTCTCACAGGCCTAATTCCAGTATTTTGTATGGATGATCAGCTTTGAGCAGCTGCTCTAAAGACCAAATTAAAGCATCAAATTTCAATGGACAGCAGTAAATACAAATGTTACAAAGTAATGCTCCTAGTGTGCCCATCAAAAATTTTAAATGCACGTAAACATTAACAAATTACTTTTATTAATAATCATGTTTATCATAACCTACTCAGGATAAAAGCTGAAGGAAGAATGGCAGTGACTGTGTGAGAAAATGTTGAGATGGGCACCACTGGATGAGTCAGAGTCCAAAGAAACTGAGCTTACCTGAAATTTCTGAGACTATATCACTTCATGCACATGGCAAAGCAGATATGCTGTGTATGTAGAGCAAGCCTGGAGTTGCCACTTGGGCTATTTCTCACCAGCCTTTCCGAATGGCTTTATAAGGTAAAGACAGAACTGCTGCTTCCCAAATCCTAAAATAAAAGAACTATTGGCACTCAATGAAACTTGCAGGAGATCAGTTCAAAACAGACCAAAAGAAGTGTTTCTTTACAGAGTAGGTAGTGGTCTGACTTGTATATCCTCCCTAAATAGCATCTCCTTACTGTCACTGTCAAAGACAGCAAATCAGACTAGACCACTGGCAGATCATTGGCCGGACTCTGAATCACACTTCTCATGTGATTACAACCTCTACTTGCTGTTTTTGCTGATTTTGTAGTGGGGAGCAGTTGGCTGGGGATGGTAGAAAGCTGTATATCAAAAACCGCACTTCCAATAGGCTGGGAGCCCTTAGGTATGTACACTACATCAAGTGTCTGCACAGGTGAATCCCTGCTTGCCCCAAGGCTTTCTGAAAATGAGGGCTTTATCTATTTTTCTGTCATCTTTATCTAGATTTTATGCCTGTTCTTCCAGCTGGTTCACTGACAGGATTGTTGGCTGTACAATATTGCTACTGTTGATTGCCACTATAGTTACATTCACAGCTTTCCCCTGACTAAGTCTCTTTACTTAAATATTGTTAAGGGTTATGGCTTCAAGGAAATGATTAGCAACTTGTAGATAGCTGAAGCCTTCCTGTATCTGAGTAATTATTTACAGATCTTGTCACTTTTGGTGTAAGTAACACTCTACCTAATAAGAAGTTTCCTAGTATTTTTACTTTCTATAGAACTTTCCCCAAAATATAGGATATATAATGAAAATTGTCCTATTTTAACTAAGCAGTTCAGTCTCTTTACCTCTGTAAGTAGCATTTTTCCATTTTTCTCCTCTCTTCTCTTTAATAGAAACATCTTCACTTTGAGCTTTTGTTTTCTTAAAATCGAGATTCAGCTGAATACTTTCCATTACACACTTTTTGCCTACAAAAAAAGCAATCATACACTTGTGGCCACAGTTGTCTTGGCTATATTACAGTTCAGGTATACTTTACAGTACAGCTAATGCTATCTCCTCTCTCAGACAAATGTTTTCAAACAAATATCTCTTCTCTACTTTCAGTATTAAATCAGGTCTCCACCGTAACCCTGCAGAGGTGACACAACAAGGAGGTTGGCTGGATTGTACCCTTCCTGCACACCAGCAATACCAGTTTTCTCTTAGATCCACCTAGGGGATGGGCATCAAGAATAGGTGTAGAACTCAGCTGCCTTTGGCAGCCTCTTGTAGGGGCCAACAGGTCACCTGATCTGCCTGTGCCTAAAGAGCAAGGATTGACCCTTTCAGCCTCGAAAAGCCTTTCTCCCGCCTTGCACAATCCTTTTGCTGTTGCTGTTGAAAAACAGCACAGCTACACAGGCTGCAGTTGTATGGAGTCTCTCAGCCATAACGTTCCTACATTTCTTCCACCCTCAGCCTCTTCAGCACCTGAAAAACCTTCTGTCTGAGATTTTTGCCATATCCCCCATGGTTTCTTGATGAAGACCCTCAGCTCCGGTCTTTCCCTCTCCCTTGGAAGCAAACTGGAATTTACTCCCTGTGCAATGTGGGGATAAGGCAGTAGGAACCCAAGAAGGAAAAGGTTTGCTTCGTATGAAGAGGAGAGGAATAAGCAGACTGAAGGACAAATAAAAAAGGATATGAACACAAAAATCATTTCCAAATGCAGTTCCTGTGCTGGAAGAGAGAAGAGGTATTGCATACAGTTTAGATGGAGTATACATAAATCATCTTGCATTCTGAAAGGTAGGAGTTAGGTACACTTTAGATCTATCCTCTTGTCTTTTCCCTCTGATGAATTTTCCCTCCATCTCTCCCTATATTCAGCGGATACAGTACGGCATGTGCTGGAAAAGGAGCTGCTATTTATCAAATTAATCTTGAACATGCTGAGTCTCCAGCCTGCTTGTGGGTATGTGAAAAAGTACACACAAGTGTCTCACACTTATCTTTTCCCATTTATTCCAATTTATTCTTAAAGGAGCAATTTCCCTGACAGTTTGCCACTCACCAGCAATTCCCAAATAACAATATCTGAAATATCTTTTTCCGCCCCACTTAATGCAAGTATAATATAGGATCCTGAATGGCAGAGTTTTGTGTTATTCGGTAATTTTAGATAAACAGCAAACGGTTAATAACTGTTGGTTCAGAATTTATGGGCAAACCGGATACCATTTTAATCTTCTCTAATTAACCTTGGCGTAACCCAGAATTAGCTTCTGATTTACTGTAGCTTGCTGAATGCTTTCGGGTAGAATAAGTGGCAAAGAGATCACAACATTAACGTACATTTTAGTCTTTGAGTTGAATGAACATTATGGCTTTAATTCTCATGTTATTTACTTCAGTTTTAAACTGACATGTGTCCATTATGACCTCAGTTGTCTTAATCCACAGCAAATTTAGCTAGAAAGAAAACCAGGCCTGCAATGCTGGGTTAAACAATCCAACACTTACACTGTATAGTCTTTGCATTTTCTTTCAGGGATAGGTGGGTTATTTCCAATACCTGCCGATCTCTACTTTTAATCAGATCTCATTTCTGTACAATTATCATTTCAGGCTTCTGTTGATTGCTTTTGCTAGGCATAATGAGTAGAAAGAAACACTATCTCATTGTGCAGAATATTGGATTGGTTGGTGTAATAGACTCAGTTCTATTTTTTGCCTTGCTCTTTGAAAAGTTAATTTTCTCTTTCATCAAATAACTAGCAGACTACTAATAGCATATAAGGTTTTAGAGGGATTTGCATTAAAGAACACAGCTGAGTGCCTTATCTGCTTTTGAAACCAGAGTGACATATGGATGCTCTTTTACTATTGAGTACCTCAGGTGAAGTTTAACGCTTGCTGCAAGCCCCCCTTAGTTTTAAATTCATGGAATGAGAATGTGGATTGGCACTCCCTGAAGCACACCCATAGCATGGGGAGGAGGTGATGGTGCTAGCACAGGCTTTGCAAGCATAAAGTTGCAGGTTCAAAACCTCATCAAAGGAGCAGAACCCTTCATTCCAGTTTGAAGCTCAGAGGAATCCTCTTAAGTCATATGCCATTGTATTGGCCCCTTTTTCACAGTGAGCGATAAGTGCCCAGGGGTAGAGCTGAAACCATTTGACAGACAGGATGCATTTAATTTGGTGAATGGTGCCTGGGCCTCTACTTGCCACAGAACATGGAGAATCAACAGTATAGAGACCCTGCGACTAAGATTTTCTGCACTCAAAGTAGCAAGGAAGGGACTGCTGGCTATGACCCTGCCATGTCCTCTGTTGTTTTACTTTTCAAATAATAGGGCAAGACTGTGCCTGGTACACAGGCAGTCTGTCCATCCAGAGAGCGTAATCTGCGTAATACAGCCCCCATCAGTTCTGAGCACTCCCAGCGGTACAGATGTGGTGGGGAACCCTCCAAAACGACACACACTTCAGGGATTAGACCCAAAATGTACCTTAGACTGAGAAGCTATACATCTAGTTTCTCCCCAAGAAAACTATTGACTTCTGTCCTACAGTAATTTGGGGTACATACTATCAATTGATTGTTACCATTTTATTAAATCCTAATCCACAACAGAGAAAAAGTTCAAGGATACTCCCTCAAATGGCATTTGCAATTTACACATTGAATAATCTGATGGCTCCTGAGCCGTGTTACACCTACTCACACTCCATATATCCTAACGAACTTGAACACTCTAAATTCAAACTGAAACTGAGCACACAGGAAAAGCACAACAATTCCTTACGTTCCTGAGAAATGTAAAGAATACTATACTAAACTTATTTGGGAGTTGATTTCCTTACATCAGTCTCAATGTCATGCTATGGTGTCTGGTTTAGATGTCCTACTGCTATCCCTACATGAAGTCTGAGACAAGATTCAGTCATGCCTGAATATATAGTGTTCCTGTACTTCTCTCACAGCAATCTAATGAGATGGGTTCCAAAATGATTAGGATGCTCTTCCCCTCAAAGCCTTTTCACACTCCATAGTTCACACTTCCCTAAACCCTAACCCTAGGCTAAGGTGGAGTTCAGTGGCAAAGAGAGGAACAGCATTCTTTTATTCTCTCTGGGAGTAACCCAATGGGAGATGCCTAAAGCCTAACCGGGTCTCTGCCCTCCAGCGGCCGCTCTTAGTCACTGCTATTTTGTGATACCTTAGCTTTTCCCTGCTGCTTACTGTACCCTACTCCTATCAATGATGAGGACAAAGACTGCCCAGCTCAGCCCAGTGCAGCACCTGCTACTGTAGAGTGGAGAAGAAACTGGCTCAGACCCTTCTTAGCACTGTGCTCATTCGGTAATGGGACAGAGGTGCTCTGGCACAAACCTTGCCAAACACTGGCCTGTCCACATTTTGCAACATAAAACAGTGTAGTGTTTCTCCTACACAACAACAAAAAAGTTTTGTCCATCCCTTTTATGGAAGTGGAACCTTTTGTCTAGCTTGAAGTTCAAAGTACTTCTCTGTGATAAGGAGAATCCTCCTGAATGATGGTGAACTGAGAAACAGTGTTGCCTGCAAAAGGGAAAAATTGAGTGCATTTGTTAAACAGGAATTCCTGTTAGACATACTCACTCTGCTACAGGATAAACTGACTGCAACTGACACAGCCCTTAGTCAGCTGTACCTAAAAAAAAAGGATTTCCCGCCTTTCAGAGCATGCTAATGACTCTCTTCAAACTACATTGCGCTTTTCCTTCTTACTAAAACTCTGTAAGACCTGCTGAGACTAAGGTCTGCAAGGTAACACTTGCAGGTTCAAGGACATTTAAGAAGCCTCAAATTTTATATCCATGCTTTGAAAATTAGTGCCTATTTTTTACTCCATCATATCTTGTTTGGAAGCCCAAACTGTGTATTTAGACTCAGACTGTTTGAAGGCACGATAGTGGCATTCATTATGTTCTCAAAGAACACAACGTAATGATTATATAGTGATTTTCCTCCCACTGGCACTTCAGTAAGAAGTCCATATAAGATACTTTACCTATCTGAAAATCTTTTGCTTATTTTCTCACAAAGTAACCTAGTGGGAACTGGCCTAAAAAGAGTTATTGGTCCTTTCCAAAATGGCCCTCTTAAGTACAGTTCACATATGTTCCTTTACAGAACCTTATCCTTTATACCCCAAATCTGAAGGCAATCTTGGGCAGGCTGGCATGCTAAGGAGCCATAATTATTTCTCCCCTGAATACTGTCCTATAATCAAGTCAGAGTACACTTTCTAATATAAGGCTCAGCATGATTCCATAATCTCTAGTCTACTTACCCCTAACCATAACCCTAACACTGACCCTAGGCTTTGCCCTGGTTCAGTGGAACCTGAAAGAATGCAATACATATTTGTCATGGATTAATCTAATAGCTATTGGGTTAAAACTACTTTGCAGACTCTCTCACAGTAATTGTCTATCTTGAATTTTACTGAAATGCACTCTACACTATATTTACAAAACTAATTGTTTTAAATCCTTGTCTTACTAAATATAGCACTCAGATCATCCCCAACACCTACCTATGATGAGAGCTAAGGGCTATTCAATGGCTCCCAGGGAAATGACATTTCTTATTTTATCACAGTGTAATGTAATGGCAACTGTCCTAAAGTAACTCAAGGCTTTCTCCTCTAAGCATTTCCGTTCAAATTACATACATGTTATTTGCTGAGCCCTATTAATTACACAAATGATAGCATTTATCTGAGACCCAATTCGATGATTCCAGAAAGAATGATGCAGTATTTAAGCAACATAAGTAACTAGCAATCTTAACGAGATTAGAAGAAACTCTAATAACCTAAATGGTCCTGTCCACAACCACTGGTTCTTTTCATCACTGCTACTCTCGTACATGTCAACACAATGAGCTGTTGAAGTCCAGGTGACATAGTAACAGTAACTACTCCAAGAGTGGGCAGAAAGCCTACAGAAAGAAGTGCAATGAACATTTGCTTACTACAATAACAGTTTGGGAAAATGATTCTAGCGTTACTGTTTGCACACCATGCTAGCTAGCAATTCACACGCTAAGCAAAACTTCACATTAAGCCAAGACTGAAAAATAGTGCAAGCTAAGATGAAGGAACACTTCTGATTTTCTCAGCACTGAATTAGCGGATTCTTTTCCAAACCTAAGAGAGGAGCTCCTCTTTCATAGCACTCTCACTTACCTTATAGGTTAGTTCTCTAATCCTTTATATTAAGGCTATTCCTAACCCCAGTTTAGGCTAAGATGGCTTCAATAGCGTTTAAAAAAATAGAAATGATAGTAACTTTCTTGATTCTGACATGTCTCAGTTACAGTGGGGAAAGGGAAGCTCTCTGAAGCCAATGCTGATCAGCTGTGTTCACTGTGTGTTGCAGAGATTGTCTGAAAGAAGGCAAGTGATGTACTGTATGTATTAGAAGAATATCTACAAGTAAGTGTTTATTAAATTATTTCAGCTGTAAGAGACCTGACAACAGAAATTATAAAGTAATATTTTGCATTCAAAAGGCCAGCAAGCATGGGACTGACATTTACTGTCAAAAATAGTGCAAAACCAATGAACACAGCTAGAATCTGTCAAAGTACCAGTGCTTGAAATTTATTGTCTAGCTTTGGAAAGAAAATAATGAAACTTTACAGTTCCCTTGGTATTTTCTTTCTTGTCTTCTTGAGTTTATTGACATATAAGCATTCTGTTAATTTGACTCAAAGAACTTGTATTATTATTAATAATAGCAATTCAATATAAATTAAAGTTAAAATAATTGTAATTAATTAACTTTAACACTTAAGTACACAGTGATAACTGGGGCATTGATTTCTGGTTCCTAGCTTTTAGTTTTCCTTTTTAAAGTAACATGCTACTTTTTTTTTTATTTTTTTTTAAAATTTTGTTCTCAGCTGTTACATGTTTGGAGACTAATTGTCACAGTAATTTATATTATTTAAAATAATAATAAATGGGTGGCTTGTGTTTGTATAATATGATGTTTATATGCTTGTATTTGTGGCATTTCACATGTTTTTAGAGTATTAAGTAATCTTGGACTCATTCTCCCCCATTCTTTACTTGTTTGCTTTATTTCATATAATGTACAAATAATTAAAATAACTGTAAAATATTTGAAAAAAATATATTCTAAATACATTTAGAATGACTTTCATGAAAGAATTTTACAAAAGCAATCGTTTTCCATTACAGGAGGAATGTGTCTTGTTTCTCTTTAATGAAGAACAGTTTCTATGCTGCTTGCTTAGAAATTTTCCTTATGAGATGAAGCATAGTAATGTTTAATTAAAGTCTTAGCTACAAAACAGAAGAAATAAAAAAAAAATCAATAATGATAAAAAAGTCTTACAGACTTGGAAGACCTGTGTTCTAATTGTTCTTAGACTACAGCCATCTAGTGCCAAAAAGCAGGACTCATCATACAATACTTTGTTATTATAAGGTACTATTGCTTCTTGATAGATGAAAATAAATTTATGAAGGCAAAAACTATCTACCATATGTTCTAGTATATAAAAATGTTTAACAGCTAACTAAGCACATGAATTCCTTGTGAGACAGAGTGTTCTATTCCTTTTGCTTATGATCTAATTAAATCCTTTGAGTCGCATTAAATAATTCTTAAAATAGTTCAAGAAGCACTGGAAAAGGAGTTACTGGGAAGACTGTTTTTAGCTGGTCACATTATTTACCTCACTTTAAGTCTGCATAAAGGCTTTGATAGTCAGTTATGTTGAATGAGAAATTTAATATTGTTTCCTACACATTTTTTCCCCAAACCAAAAATGATAACTGCTAGCCTTTCTACTGCTGAAGCATTTTGTATTTTCCCGGTGGCAATGAAATATAAAACATTCCATGAAATGCTAGGCAATTGTGATGTAAAAGAGAATTACAAATGAGATATTCCTGATTATAGGATATGCCATCCACATAAAAGGCAAACTGGACTTTCAGTAATTCACTATACCAATATTTTTTATCCAATTTTACAATAGAGACACACGTTTCAATAAGCTCTTTCACTATTGTAGTACAAACGGTTTCTCATACAGCAGTGCCCTCAAACTTAGTTGCAGCTAATGGACTGCAAACAATGTGTTTAAAACAACGAAGTGCTTAGCACCACAGGAAACTAAGGGTGCTTAGCACCTTACAATAGCAGATCCAATATTGTTGCTGCTTGACTTTCAGATTACTGAATGTAAGAAGGTTATTTATCCATCACAACTGGAAAGTAATTAGAAAATGCCTGTGCACATTCAGGGAGATGCTATTGATCTGTTCCTTTTCTTCAGGGACTAAAGGACATCCAGATCTGTTAGACACTCTAAGGATGAATGATAGAGATGTTATGCCCTTTAAAATACTTTTTGGGAAAGATCTTATATTATTTCCAGACTGAGTAGGGAAAAGGGGTGTGTGTTTGCTTGCTTTCTAAGTGTTTTACCTGAACTTCAGGGTGAAATAACGAAAGAAAGTGAACAGGCACACAGAGGTGAAGTGACCAAACATCGCCTTTGAGAATTGGAGGTTACTTCAACTTCAAAGCTCATTCAGGCTGGTCTTTCACTTATGAGTTGCAGGACTGGATGGAAAATAGTATTAAAAGGAGAAAGAAGAGGACAGATACAGATAAAAAAGGCTAGTGTCCACGGCACTCTTACAGGATGTAGAGCACTGAAGTCTATAAGTATGCTGAATACTTCTGACTTTGACTAGAGATTCCACTGAGATCTTGATGAATGCTTTGTTGAAACTATCATATTAAAAAAATAAAAAAAGTCTCAGATTTGACAGATTTGTACTTTTAAAGGTAATAATCTATTGTTAAAATTTCAAGCCAGCCCTCTTTACATGTTTGAATAAATGCATCGACTGTGGAAAGCTTGTGTAGCGTCATTAGAAAAAAAGAGTGAGAACTGAAGTATTAAAACCGGGTACAACTGGCTCTGAATCTTATCACAACTATTTAGCTCCTCCACAAGGTACTTCATTCAACTGATAGCCTATCATATTACGATAACATAGCACAAAATATTATCAAAAAACATTTACGGAAGGTAATTATGATATTATGATAGTTGTTATATAGTCTTGACATTATTCCTTTCTATTTTCTACTAGTGAAACGTAACTGACAAAGTTTCCAGTAGACTTAATTAATCTATTGGATTGTGTCATTCTCTGTACCCACTAGAAAATCAAAATAAAAGGCATGGTATTATGACAGAATAAGGAAAACAGAAAAAGCTGATCTATATCACTGCTTCCACTGTAAGCAATATATAAATTAATGCCTTTAACACCAAGAAGTTTGTATTTTTTAAACTAATTCATTAGTTTAAGCATATGTAGAATGAGTATGTGCCACTTTGCTCTGTTAGTCTGGCATATGAAAGTATAGTCTTGCTTTAAAAGAATAAATTGTTAAATTTATACAGTCAATAGCACTTTAGGACATAGAGTGTTTTACATTTTTCATATTTTTTTTCATTTGGAAGATTTGCTATACCTATTCGCTTTTTCTTAGTAAATGCTCCTTGTGAGATTGAACACTTTTCATATCATTAATTTTCCCTAAACACATTTTCAGTGCTTTTATGTGATGTTAATAAAAGCTGAAACACTAGTTTTCAGAAATCATATGGCTGGCACAACTTATAAAGATGTCGATTCCAAGTGACAGTCAACACATCACAGGATGAAACCATATGTTTATAGAAAAAAACAGAGAGGAATTTATCACAACAAGAATTTGTAAGAAGTGTATGCACTTGACTGAAAGCTATTGCCCATCTTTAACTAGATTCAGTCAAGCCAGATAGACTTAGCTATTAAATCATAGTTTTAGTATCAGCAAACCAGATACAATCTTATGATAGAACCAACTACCACCTATATGTGACTTTTCAATAACAGTGTAGACGACATTTTCCAAAAATAACTGCATTAATGATTATGTTTCTCTTAAGATAAAGCCTAAAGAGAAGCCATGAAAAGACTGGAAAAACACATTCCAATACTTTAGACAAGAAAAATTAATATTAATACAGTCACAATTAATTGACTTATTTTATAAGAAAATGATTTTTCTAACAGTAAATGATATTTGTTGAAATTTTACTACTTTTACTTTTCTGAGCAAAATAATTAGAAGGATAATGACCGCAACCTTAGACTCTATGTTTTAATATGTTTGTATACTGTACCTCTATTGAACTTATTCAAGGCTCCACATGGAATTTGATCTCCAGGTAGGACAGACAGTAAGTTTCATCCTTTTCAACTCTGAGAAGAAATGCTGGTCTGAAAGTAAGATAAAGACCATAGATTCAAATTCAAGCTCTTTTCCAGGCTAATAGAAATCACATTATATTATTATAGGTAACCCAAGCAACATTCCTCTGAGTTTAAAGAAATGTGTAGCACAGTTATAAAAGAATATATCAGAAGACTTGTGAATACTGGCTCCAAGCCAGTGATTTCACCAAGCCTTAATTGCTTTGTTACAGCATCTTTCAACAGCAATGTTTTAACGAAGTATTATCTTGGCTATATATTATTTCTGGAAGCTTTCTAGTTTTATTTCTAGAAAAAGAGTATAGGAATAGCTTCAGTATCTGATTTATATTTAACTAGTAATCAAGTGAACCAGGCACAAAATGCACATTTTTATCTGCTTTAGTAACTGTTCCACATAAAGAATTAATAACCTACTTCATTTGTTTGAACAAGAGAGGTATACAGTATGGATCTATAGGTCCTAATCTGAAACCATGCCAGGCCCAAAGTGTTGATTTTGGTCCTGAAGTGCAACTGTATAAACTTATTCTGCTAAATTTGTGTAGTACCAGCAATAAATAAATAAGGCAAAGCACTGTACTCCACCACTTCCCATTTTTAAGACTCTTTTTTTGGTTGCATGCAACTTTTCCAAAGTTTAACTGTTTGGATAAGCCCATCCTAGTTACCTGCATTTTCTATACAGACGATTCCTTTGTTTGTGGTGAAGGAGACAGGGAACTTAATGTACTATGGGGCTTCACAAGAAGTGGTTTGCCAATCCTTTGTCTGAAACTTGGCAGGGAGTTGTCAAAGGGGACCTTGTGTCAATCCCGTGAAAAGTCACCCAAAATTTGACAAAACATTAAAGCTTAAAATCAATGTTCATGAGGGAACTGGGTGAAAGTATTAACTGGTATACTATTACAGACTTTGTTACAATTTCTTTTTCACTTCAGTAATACCTTCAATGCCTATCAATATGATATATGCCTTAGACCCAAATTACTGTGGTTTTTTTTGTTGTTTTGTTTTTAAATATAGTTCAACTTAACTCCAAGCATCGCTCTCTTCATTCATGCACAGATTTAAATATCTAGATTTTTAGAGCATCCAACTGCTGCCTGTGTTTTCAAGGAAATTAAACTCACTCTTCACCAAAGACAACTCTGACGTAGATATTCAACTGTATCGTTATATTGTTGTTTGGAATAAGGTTTTAATCCTATCAGAAGTGAAACTTCCAAACAACTGAGTGAATTAAAACACAGCCAGTAAACTTCTGAAATTACAGGATATCTAGCTCCTGTTCATCTGTTCCTGACTGTCATTTCCTAGTAAAAGCTGTACTGAGTGATATTTGTGCAGTCTGCATGAGACCATGAAATCAAAGCTTAGTGCATCGTACATCAGGTGTGATGCTTTCTCATAAATGTATTCCTTCCACTGAAGCACATCTTCATAGATCCTTCAACCATGGAGTAGTTTCCAGATGGAGTGGAGGTTTCCAAGATAAGGCAATAACTTTTCTGGTTAATAATAAAGTAAAGTGTAGATGAAAGCTCATTTTTTCCCAAGCCTTCTACATATGATTCATTGCTCTTTTGCAATGAAGCTATCATTCTTATGACCCAAAACCAACAGAGATATTTCATAAAAGTGTGAAGCTCATGACATTGACAATCTTTACTTTTTCTGTCCTTGAATACTGTTATTTTTTCAGCATTTGTGTTATGGTTATTTTAATTTTTCAATAATATAAGTTAAACTGGTATTATGAAAATAAGCCTTTGTTTATTTTTACAACGTATAATTATTTTCTTTTTTTTTAGATTTTGATACATTTCTTGTTGAGAAGCCAAATAAAGGTTCAACAGATTTCCATAAAAAGATCCTAACAGATCCAATTTCTAACAAAATAGACAAAAGAGATTCCTTCATGTCTTTTTTTCCCCTGGATTTTCCTAACTTTCCTAATTCTCATTATAAAACTAAGTAAATTAAAACAGCAAGGAAAAAAAAAATATTTCTGTGATAACTTGTATGAACTCATCCTGTCGAATTTTCTAATTTATAATCCCGGTATGTTATTTCTGTCATTGTTTTTCTCACTATTACTATGTTAGAGATCCACAAAAATGAGCAAATATTCAACTAAAATCAAACAAAAGATTCAAACTTATAAAGTAGGACTTCATTTTGTCATCTAAATCTGAATTTTAATACTGGCAATCCCGTAGGTTCTACCTAACACAGGTGGTACATTTCATAGTACCTGAAAACTCATTTAAGTCTATTGAATGCCTACAGTTTTGTTTCTGCAAATATTCAGGCATGACTTTTTTTTCAGCATCAGCTCAGTTTCTACGTTGCATTTTTCCCAGTAAAAATCAAGGAGCTAAGGATTTCTCTGTTATGTCTCCTGGGGTTTTGAGTAACAATTCTCAGAATATAACTGGTAGAGTTGATTCCTCAAAAAATGAATTATTTTGATTTTTTCAGTTTCAGACACTGAAGGGAAAAGTGGTTTGGACATCCTCAGAGCTACAGGTTTGACATACAGGAGGATGTAAACAAACCCACAACTTCATCTTTGTCGCAAATGAGTGGTTTAGAGGCCACTTAAAGAATCACTGTCAAAGGTATTAGCAGAAAATTATTTTAATAGAGACCTATAAAGGTGCAACTTAACAGAGTTCGATGGCAAAGTCCATCCTATTACTTACTACGCACATGAAACATATAAAGAAAAATCATGTTATGTCTAAGGGTTTATATGTTAGGGATTATATGTGTTTAGCAGCAGTGTAGGGTTCATTCACAGTTTTAGCAGCACTTAATCATTAACTAATCATTAACAAACTTTAGCAGCACTTCATCATTAACTAATTTAATATTTAAAAAGTGTTAGTAGAGTCTACTACAGTCACGACTTAATTACAGATTACGCTTACTATTAGTTCACACTCAGACAGAAATACATATATATAAATGTACAAAAGGTACCTGTTAAAAATTCCCCTTGAGTTCAGTGAAGAAATATTCATGTAAAACGTCTCGGTGTTTCTCCACAGGCAAGGGTTGAGCCTCGAGAAGTGAAGAGTTTCAGCCCAGGTCCTGTCGGACGATGGGCCTCCAAATATTGCTGGCTCAAGACATTGCAAACTCTGAGAGGCGTCCCACTCAGAGGGAGATACAGGATGCAGCCCATGCGGTCCCAGAGAGCTCAAAGGGTCTCACTCAGGACCACTGTTTATAGGTTCGCAAGATGATTGGCTTTAGCTATCCGTAAATTTCCATCATGGCCACAGTCCCAGGTGGTAATTACCAAAAATTCTCAAGGTTTCAACGTTGTTCTACTTGACACCTGGGCGAGGCAGTAGGAGTACATTCCCAGCCTCAGCTCTGCAGGGTTTCTGATATGGTCAAGGAGCGCTCAACCGCCAGACGCAGTACACCAAGGCCAAGGTTTCAGGGGAATTTCTGAGATCAACAAGGGGCCTAGGAGAGGCAAGGCGGGGCGGGGAAATACATCACCACAATCTTCTTTTCCAAGAAGCGCTAAGTCCTTTAAGCAAAGCGGTATGTTAACACAACAGAGCGTTGATAGTTTCTGAAGATAAGGGCCAGCTGTGTCCACAAAAGAAAGGCTGCCTACTTTCTTGGTCAGGCTCCAGGGTGTATGGATCCATGTACTTAAAGCTCTTCAATAAAGTACTTCACTGACCTCAGTGACATCTGCTGGCTGGCTCTTGCCATGAACGATCATGCCAAGAGCATGCATTCAATTGTTTCCCCCAGTAGTTCTGGATCCCACCTGGAGGTAGCTACATTTCTTCCTGTGTGTATGTGACTTGGGTACTTCACAGAGGGTTCCTTACTCTTTAGGCCTGCTGGACAATGCTTATTATCTCTTTGAATTTGATTTTTCCTTTTGACGGATAGATAAATTTTTAAAGTTCACCATACTTAGAGGGGAGTTGAAACACAGGGATTTTTAATTTTTTCTGGTTTTGCTTTCCTTGCTTTAGAACATAGTTTTCTTGAAAACTAATGCATCTACTATTATATTTTTAGACTTAATTACAATATTTTACACAGACTGATTTTAAACTTAATAGAAACTTCAAAAATATATAAAAATAATGAAAATTCAGTTTGTTTGTCACTTACATGTTTAACGTTAGTAATAGGGCTACATATTTTAAATGAAATGTTGTCTTAAGCTAGGCAATACCATGTATTTTGCAACTATTATAGCTAAGGGCAAATTCTACTCTCAGATCCATGTGGCAGTCTTCATCTGAAGGCGTTCACCTTCTCACAAGGCTGAGTAAGCACATGAGAAGTTGCTACTGTGCACATTGTCTTTAAAGTTACAAAGTGTCCAGAAATATCTAGTGTTTTTTAGTATAGGGAGTGCAAATGCGCTTTTATAAAGCTCCAGTCAATTCCTAAATAACATTAATACACCTTTGAATTGCTTTGATAAACTAATAATGAGATCTCTCTTGACGCAGGCATGAGTTGGGACTAAATTATTATTTTGTGGTGGGTCATTAAATTATGTAGAGCTCATGTGAACTTATATCTACGGGCAAGACAAATCATCTCACCTGTGGTCTGAACCAGTGACTTCAAAGCTTAATCATTGATCCAGTATTCCAATTAGCTCTCTTTTGTGTAGGTGGATAATCCTTTAGCATCAGGACAAGCTTGGACTGTCTCAGCTTGATGCCCATTTTCATCACTGCCAACAGTTGCAATCAACCTACTATTCCTGCAGCAAACAGTTCCGGAAGCTATTAGTGCTTTTACAGATCTCAACAGACAGTGTTGCTGCACATTTGCAGACAACTGTTACATATGATTAGTGTCAAACCAACCTACTAAACCAAAATATTCTAAAAAGGAAGATCTAAGGCATGAGAATTATAACGCCGTTGAAAAATACTCATTCCCTTTCAAAGGGAATACTGACTTTCCCAACACAACATTTTAATTTTTATTTTACTGTAACAAAAAGTGGCTTTGGAAGAAGAAGTTATAAATGCCACATAGCTATTCAATATTCCTGAACGCAGAGGTAAATGTAAGTAGATCTATAAAATCAAAGAATGCTAGCAAACTAAATGCTGCTAAGCTCACATTTTTACACTGATAAATGACTTCACATTTATCATAAAAGATATTATAAACGAAAATAAACTCCAGTATATATAATTTAAGAACATTATGCTATAATCTTGATGTTCTCTTAATCTTTTTTGGATGCGCTGCACAGCTTAAAGTTGACATTTTCAAAAAACCCTTTTTCATGATGTTCAAAATACCTATTATGTACAGTGTAGGCCCTAAAAAGCTAAAGAAAATTCCCTACTGTGTTAGCTACGTTAGGCTTAATATTAACATATTACAAAGTGAAAGGAAGACACTTGTAGGCATTTTAGTTTGAGGGCATCATTTAAGCTTGTGTCCAAAAGCTGTGCTCCGAGTCTGAACTTTCATCCCTAAAATGATTTTTGAGTTTGTTATAAAATGCCAGGGTAGTAGGGCTGGATCTTTAGTATTACAGCTCTAGCACTTAGGGCTAGATTAGAACCATAATTAGGATGCCTTAAGCAAAGGAGAAATTAACAGTCATAGCACACCTCATCAGCGAACAGGTTTCCACTCACCCGCAGTTATTCTGAACTGCTGTCTTATCCTGCTCCTCAACCCCTTTTTCATCGCTGGAAGATTTCCTCTTTTGTTGCTTTGCACAGAGACGAGGTCTGGCATGTCTTTTTCCATCATCTGTCTGGCTCTGTCCTCTTGCTATCCACTTATGGAAAGAGATGAAATAAGCCCATGAACTGCTTTTCCTTCTCTGTGCACTCTGAACCAGTCTGAGCCTGCAAATAAGATGATCTTCGATTGTTTGAGGAATGGTATTACTGAGCTCAGTGACTGGTTAATGCTAGTCTTCAGTATTTTCAGTCTCTGCAAGCCACATTAGAAAACCTGTCTGATTACATGAATGCTTATATCCTACTATCAGTCAGGATTTTTGCCTTAAACATTAAATATTTGTTAGCTGAATGTTACTTGCCTCCTCAGCTGCATAATATCATTTTCATTATTTACTATGATATCAACTTTCTAGTTGTCCTAAGGAATTGCACTTAAGAAAAATAAACATTGTGGTTATTAAACTATGGGGTTTACATCATAATAATTCAGCAAGAAAGAACTCAGTTCAACTAACAGTGTGGTTGTGCCGCAAGGGAAAAACAAGACATCAAATTGGTTTCAGGAAAATAGCTGAAGAGCCCATGCCAAAGAATGCTGCTGCTGCATTGTGTTTGCATTTCTGTGATGGGATTTACATAACTCAACATGACATTATATTGGCTAAGACACAAATCTAGTCTTTAATCCAACAAGATGCACAGAGCTTGCTGTGCTGTGTCACCAAGATCCCCTCTGCCAGGCTTCTGTATCTTGCCCAGCCAAATACAATCTCTATGCATATTTATCCATTTAATACTTGCTTCATGTTACCCACTGCCTGCATGCTCACAAAGTTACAGTATACAGATATAAAATGCTCTCCTTGCAGACAAGTTATTTGCCATTGATCCATAAGCGCCGAAATGGCAATTGCAATTCTGTTTACACAGTGAATGAAAATACGTCTTTCCTCTATTGGATCATCATTGCCCCTTTAATCTTTCTGCTTTCTTTCATTCCCCTCATATTTACCAGCACCTAATGACTTTTTAGCAAGAACACTGTTAGGAATCACAATCTGTCCATTAAGCATACCACCAAAGATGTACTTTTGCAAAACGCTAATGAAGAATGCAATTGCAAATCTGCGCTGTAGACAGAGTTCCGGTTCTGTAGGCTGAGTAATAATTTTGAATGAAAATACTTACTTGATACTTACTTAGACTGCTCAAGTTTTGCCTAAAACTTCAGTTCACAATTACTTTGCTGATTCTTTGCCAAAACTAAAACTGCAGTCTCCCTGAGGAAAGGTAGATACACAAATTTGTTTCTAAGCTTATGAGTGCTATGAATAGCAATATCAATAATACAATTAGGCTGGTCAGTGTCAGCTTACAACCGACAGAGGAGCAAAACACAATTTCACTAGTCTAGTTTTTAATCCTAAAACTGTGTTTGCATTCAAGTTTTGCCTTTTATAATCACAATTATCATGTAAAATGACAGCATTATAGAGATGACTATGACTCTGAGTACAAGAAATACTTGTGAACTTTATGTCCACAAAGACAAGCTACCTTGACTTAGAATGTTTAAAGGCAGTTCATTCTCAGTTCTCCCACTGGAGGTTCTTTAAAAATTATCCCTCATTTTGTCTTATCCTCTCATCACTCCACTCCATACATATATTTTTGTGAATGTTATTGGTGGTTTTGTTCCTTATAAGACTATTCTTTGTATTATAAAAATTGACTTTCTTTCCACGCTAAGTCATACATTTGAATGTTTGCTATTTTCAGTCCTGCAAAACTACCTGAACTTCCTTTTCAATCCATCAAATCCTATCATGCATATATAGACCATCTTCAATCTGTTTCACATTTACAGTCCTTGATCCTGCTGATTCTGAGACAGTTCCTTTGTTTTGCTTTCCTTAGAAACTCATCTTCAATTTCTCAGGGCAAATCTCACAGTCAGAAAATCCTTTCCCACTTCATACATTCATACTGTTCTCTTTAAAGTGGATGCTCTTTCAGTTGCTATCTGCCATTCTCAGAGCTTAACTGAATTGAAAAATGCAGAGAATATGGTGCTTGAGACTTAGTCCACTTCCCTGGGAGATCTTTCCTGCCTGAGAAATTCTTTCGAGAGAGTCTTGGTTGGCAATGCCATTTGGGCATCTAGATCAGAGCGATCTAGTGACTGTAGATCAGACTGGAAAATACAAAACTGCATTGAGGGGAAAAAAAAAAAAAAAACCAAACCAAATCACCAGTATAATCCATTCTTACAGCTAGCTTGCTTGCATTTTTGAAACTTTTCTGCATAGAGTTCCCTGTTTAGTCTATTTGAGGCAACAGCTGGCTGTTGACTAGGCATAAATAGATTCATGCAGAAATATGCATTTATGGATTCAGTTCAACTCTGTTGTGGAAACCCCTTAAAAGCTTCCCTCTGTTATCAGGAAAATGTTGAGGTCAGTTGGAGCACTCCAGCTAACACTGTCTGGATTTAAATCTCTCTGGTTAACAGGTTCATTCTCAGTAAAGATTTTTTTAATTAAGGATTCACTTTCCCATACGCTCTGTCAGACTCCAAGTCTGTTGAGCATGGTACAGAAGTCCATTGCTCTCAAACTTTTCTCATCTTTAGAACCCTTCTGACTGTTGCCTTTAGACATATCCTTTCCTTTCTGTAGGAATAAAAATAGAGGTATATATTATTAGATTTTATTTCTGTACTGAAATGCTTGTTAAAAAAGGCAAATATAAATAATAGTGTGATTGAAAACTTAGGAGGATCCAAGAATCTCCATGAAGCAAAAATTCAACACCCAAACTGGAACTTTCTGAAGGAAAATAGGATTATGTTGCTTCAAACTTCATGAAACGCACTACAAAGCTACAATAAAGAAAATTTAAAAACCCAAACTCATAAGCTCTTACTAACATCTGTCACCACACAGTATCCCAGTAACTATGCCTTCATAGCAGTTTAGTACATCTTCTCTCTAAACCACCATCTGTTCTCATCTGTTCTGATCTATAAAACTGCATTTGTAGTATGGGGGGAAAGGGTGTTTTTTAAAGTCAGAAAATTAATTTGTATATATGAGTTGTGATAATAAAAAGGCATATTGAAATTATTGTATTAGTTTACAGGCAAAATAATCCTATTAGCTGAAAAGATTCTAAAATGGATTTTGACCATTACGGTAACTCCTGGTTCAGGAGTTTCTCAGCAATGAGCTGATGACAACGCACTGACACTTCCATAAAGTGGAAGTCTAGACTTCTCTCAGACATTCACAAATGCAAATGTGTTTATACTTCAGTAGATCCAGTTTCCAAATGCATTGTTAGAGAGTTCATTTTTTGACAAACCCATAGACAAAGTGACTTTCTTAAAACATATAATCCAAAACATAACTTCAGTCTGTAACCAGTTCTACCTAATACTTCTACTTACCTGTACACTTCCCATGAAATGACTGATGAAAACAAACAAAACCTGAGAATATAGAAGGAAATTTATCTGTAGCAGGACATTTCTTGCTTTTTGTTGCCTGCGATTATCATCTTGGTCATGCCACACAAAGTGAAGTTTGTTTGTGTTTAGAGTTGGGATAAAGCAATATTTAATTAGTAGGAAACTCTGCAATAATACAGGGACTCTGCAAGAGTTTAACATTTTCTTCTGTTTCAGTCAATGCAAGTATGCTACAACCTAAGTGCTGCTTTGATGGATGGGCTTGGAAAAAATAAATTATTAGGGTTTAAACACTTATGCAGTAAAACGATAAGGAAGCAAAGGGGAAATATTAACGTTTGGAATTAATTTGGAATTCAAATTGTCATAAGGAGTGTACTTTTAAAAATGAAAGCTCTGGTTGATGGAAACATTTTTCTGTCTGGAAAAACTGTATTTCAGCCTTTGGACTGATTACAGTACTTCCAGGGGAAAAAACCAGGCGTTCAGCAAGCAAAGCTTTCAACGAGGATATGGCTGAAACAACCAGCATGGGAAGTGTGCTACCTAAGAGCCAGTATCTGCCACTATTACTCATCCTCAACAAAAATACTGGGTTTTTAGCTAAAATTTCTTATACATAAGGAATGTTTGGGCCACACTACGTTCGAAGAAATCAAATCTGGCAGAACTGATGTTTCTCAGCACTTTACAGTAACATTCCCTGCACTATCAAAAGCTTCATCAACTTCCAAGACTGCTTTTGTTGTGTCTGCAAGTGACCCTTTATAGAACAGAGAACAACCTATCTATGTGTGACTCTGTCCCGGGCATAGCCTTGTTCTACGTGGATTGTTATGAGTCAGCGGGCACTTTTTTCAACAGTGACATTTAGTGGGAAAAAGATTTCTCAGGACTTTTCTGAGACGTTTGAGTTTTGCCAGAAAATTTTACTTACAGGAGCTTTCTTAGTCCTAGGTAGAATTCAGAATCAAAACTAGAGAACAACTCAGCAACAATAAATATCATGCTTACCAGAGTATTTCACTTGTATGAGAGCCTCACATTAATTTTTCGCAAGCCAAGGATAACATCTCAGGCTTGACATACTCTTACAGTCAACACTATGCTATCAATGATTTTACTGCTTGGTAATTTTCACAGAAGATGGGAAAAGATTTACCTTTCAAGTAAGTATTGGATGGAATACATATATCAACATATGTACATATATGTGTATATACATGTAGAGATATATATGTATATACATGTAGATTTACACATAGATGTATACGCATATATTTATGAACCTAGTAAAAAGGTCATTATGGGAAAAATATTTCCCTCATCAATCTTTTTATAAAAAACCCTCCAAAACTAAGCAGAATCATGACAGAAATTACAGAGCTCATTATGAAAATCAATATAAAATATTTGCAAGGCTTATTTGACTTATAGATATTACAGATTGGCAAAGAACTTGATATTAACATAAATATCTTTAACATAAATATCTTAAGAAAATGCACAACAATAACTGCAAGAAATCAAGATGCTTTGAGTCTTTTCATCAGTGAGATCCAATACCGAAGTAGCTTTTCTATGGTTAATAGTCACAACAAACCAAACTTGTGAGCAGCTGCTGGAGAAAATAGCTTATTGATGGTATGCTGGGAAAGAACATGAGTCTTGCAATCTGTGCAGCAACCAAATGCAATAAGAACTGTACATTTGATTTTAGATGAAATATTCATTTAAAATGTTTACAATTGCAGTACAGCCTTTATTCAATATTTCTTTCATTGCTATAACTTTGTAGAAACAACTTTTGAGCAGTGGGTAAGCTTCCAAAATAAAATAAACGATAGAGTAAGAGAGACAATTTATAATGCATAATAGATGGAAGAACAGGTGCATCGGAAAGTTTTATATTTTGGACAGATTGTAAAACTGAGATATTTGGATGTGACTGGGTTATAAACTCTGTAACCAGAGGTAATGCAAGGAAACAGAAGTAAAGAAAACTGTTCTATATTTGATAAGTATTATTGTTCTGACTTGAAATACTAGATACTATTTAGAAACATTTGGGTGAAAGGGTGACCATGTCTGAAAATAAATATAGGGAAACTTCCCTCATTTACTATTTTTACTCCTGCTTCTATGCTTGATTTTGTTAATATTACCGAAGTTATATTACCCTGTATTATGAACAATTATACCTCTAAATGCCCTTATACCAAGTCAACAAAGCTTCCTTAGACTTAAGCTAAAGTATCTGGATGAAAAAGATGTTGTCTCATTTATCCCAGCCAAAATCTAAGCTCTGGCAACAACTTAGTAATTGAAATACAGTTGTTGCAAATTGCTAACACTTGAAATCAGTCCAGGTATCCTTCAGGTCTTCATCTTCTGGAACTCCCCCATTTCTCTTTTACCTCTTCAAATACCCTTAAAACATCCATCTAATTTCTAGTGCTTAATTTTTGATTCTCAGCAGATTTACTGTCTTCCTTAGGTAACTCAGGAGGTTCATAGCAGTGCAGGACTGGTCATCACAAAATCAGGATTGCCAGCTCAATGGGGCAGGAAGCTTGGAGCCAGGTATTCAGCTAAAGCAGAGTAATTTTCAGGGCAAATACAACACATCCATGTGCATCAAGACATCTTTAAAGTTCCCCTGCTCTTCTGTCCTTCTGAGAGAGGTTTTGTAAAGCCTAGACAGACTGTTACAGCAGCTGGAAACTGCCAGAGCGCTCCCTACATATTTCTTGCTTAGTGTGCAAATACATGGACTGGATTGCATTCCTTTCGACTGTGTGTAAACACACATATAGCAGACCTTTCCTTTTTCCTGACACTTCAAGTTAAATTAACTTGAAGGCTTCATAAAGCCTTAAATGCTTAGGTATCCTAAGTCATAGTTACAATTTTTAAATCCCATACTTTCATCGCCACAGTCTGTGGTTTCTCTGCTACGTGCTATGTATGAGTCTAATCACAGGGCTGTGTAATGTTACTATTGGGATATCCTTGCAGCAAGTGACACATTTACTAATTAGAATAGTGGGGTAAATTTACTTGACTCATTCTTTAATCAAGAGAAATACTCCTGATAATGTGAGTTTTGTAGCAGCAAAGACTAACAAGGGACTTGAGGATTTGGCCTAAAATAAATACAAAAACCCAAACAAACTAACAAAAACAACAGAGAGAAATATTTTTTTCCTTCCCACTGGTGAGAATCAAATCTGGCTTACGATGCACAACCTTCCACCCAACCCCTATCCAAGAACTATACCCTGGATATTTATTTAACTGCACACAAATGTACATTGTACCACAAGCTTTTTTGAATATGGTTTATTTTTAAGTATATTTCCATTCATTTTATTCATGATTAACATGACTCTAGATGCCATGAGCCTGTTTTAAATTCTCCTCATCTTCCATCACATGGACTTAATTTTTTGGAAGAGATTTAATTTTTTGACATTTTAAAAGCACGGCACTTTTAGTTATGTACTAAGTATGTAAAGTTAACACTTAAGTACTAATGCCTAAAAAAGTATAAGTCAAATATTTCTTAGCTGGTTTAAGCATAAGTAAAGGATGAAGTAAAAGTTCTTTGAATTAAGTAGTGGCTTGAACTCATTTTCTAGGTTAAGCAGATTGCTGTAGGGAGCCTTCTAATATAATCTCAGTGTTAAATTTGAAGACAAAAATGCTAGTATTTTAACAGACTGCAAAATTGAGTTACCCTTTAAAAAATCTTGATTTAAAGAAATTCACTATTTTCATATATTTTTACTGTATGAAGATAAATTATAAAACTAAATTACCAAAATTTCTCTTGTAAAAGAATGTATTATTATAAGTCATTGACGAGGGAGGAACAAATGGAATAAGTTTTACAGAGTATATACATTTATTTACATGTGAGGTTTAAGTTTGTATGTTTTGCAAGAATTATTAGGCATTACTCACCATTTTGAAATCCTAAATTAGAAAGCCTGCAAACAAGTTACCACAGAATAAGTTAAGATAAAAACTTGCAGGCTTTACCTATGTTAATGAATTAAATGGTGCCCAACAACACTCCCAACCAACTGGAATGTAACCATCCAAACTAATAAACTTTAAGAGCTTTTCCAGTAGTCTTATGGCCCTTGCCAATTAGTGGTCTCCCAAACAATTCACAGATATGAGATGTTAGCCAAAACATTCCAGGGACCATGCTTAATAGGCAGTTTGAATGCAGCCACTCTGCTTTGGTGGCTAAGACACTTCACGTAACTCCCATAAATGAGAGATTGTCCATGTCAGGTGGTCTCAGTTCCCAAGAGCTCTTCAAGACATGTCTACTTTACTAGTATAAACATACCTGTATATTAAGCTAAAGAAAAAGGGAATCCGTTTTTAGATAATTCTGTACATTCTAAATAGGAAATGCTTTAAATGGATCAAAAACTGGACGCCTCAAGGTGATACATTATCAAGTAGGGTATTCGTCCTTTAAACCATCATTATACTGCATGCCACATACAGTGTTTAAATGTAGTTCTTGCTGTTTCAGTGGAATCTGGCCTGGAATTGAGTCCTTCACTCCTAATCTCTCTTTTATGTTAATTATAAAGGAAGCATTTATCACTTCTTTATTTAAAGAAATCCTACAAATCGAAGAACAATGTTAATCTTTTGATTTTAAATACGATTCAGTTCATTGGTATAGCAAAATGGGAGACGAGATGTCCACAATTTATGTTTTAGATTAATATTTTCTATTTAATTCCAATACAACACTGTTCTGTGATCACTACTTTAGTGGATTTTAATTAGAGTTGGACAAATTACTACTTACAAACACAGCCTGATTAATTTGGTCCAACTTTCTGCCCAAGACCAGATGTGAACAGATTTTGAATTTTATTAATATTTGCTTAAATCATGTAGGCAAACAAATTTCAGCCACTGAGTTCTTGATGAATTGCTCCCTTTCCCATTCCCTCTTTATTATTGCTGTGTGTCCTGTGAGATTGGATATCTAAATTAAAATATTTCGGAAGCAGAGCAAGAAGCAGAGCTTTTTTTTTTTTTTTAGAGAAAGATTAAAAAATAATTAACATTGATCATTCATTCATGTACTGCTATTCTTTTTGCAATGTAAAATTGATTATTGGTAATTGTCTCTTACATTCCATAGAAACATTTCCACAAAAGAATCTGAAATATTATTATATGCATTTTACAATGCATGAATATTGGTCATTTGAGCAACTATTGTAAATATTTCTTATCTATTCTGGTGGAATATGATTATCAGGTTTACATGACACTGTGGATTTTTTTTTTAATGTTTAGAATGTTGAAAAGTCATTCTTTACCTTTAGAAATAGTGGGTAACATCCCTTCACATCTTTCTATAAACCCTGAGCCTCAAAATAGTTTGATATGGTGGCATGGTATTTAAAACTGTCACATCTGGCTGATTTGTTCTTTGTTTTCTGTGTGACTGTTTTGGTTTGTTGTGGGGTTTTTTGTTTGTTTTATTGTTGTTTTTTTTTTTTTTCCTTTCAGAAATTATTCCTGTCCTAGATTCATAACAATTCTACAGTGTGGGCTCTGCCACAGCTCATTTGTCCACAAAGCACCATAGCCTCTCTCTAATTGAAAATTGTCATCTTTTTCCTCACATTTAATGAACTCACTAAACAGTATCTATCCAAACAGAATTACATGTATGCTTTCAATTCACTGGTCTTGTAATCATGTTTTTCTTAAAGGTGGTGTTTCCTAAACTTCATTTTTCTCTGCTAAACAAAAAAGTCCAAACTTCTTGCCTGACATTTACTTTTCCACTGCAAATCTTCTGAGCTCTCTGTTGCTGAAATATAGTTCAGTTAGGTCTATATTTTTGCAATATTATTACATATTAACATCTTAACTGTAGGTTAGATTTAATAAAAATAGGCAATACAATATCTTCAGGAGAGATATTGTCACTGGGGATTTCAACAAGTTGAGATATCTCCCTGCAACCTAGAGTGAGACATAGATATTGTTGTTTACAATCTAAACTTTAAAGCAGATAAAAATATTTGTACCTAAAGTACCACCCAGACAGATGTTTCTATAGACCCTGCATTTTGTACCAAGTAAAAAGCTAAGATTCCTCAATTCAGTGTTCCTGATTCCAAGCAAGGGAGTAAGAACTGCAGTGCCCTAATTTTAGGTGTCTTCATAATCTATTGATTTAGTCCTATGTCTTTTTTTAGTTCCTCTATGTCAAGCAAAATATTGCAACTCAGGATAACTGGAACATAGAAGCAGCAGAGTTTGAAATAGGGGCAATAGTAATTACCATGAAATTTAGAAGTATTTCTGGACAGAACACTTTAAATGTGAAGCTTTTAAGAATCACACTGCTTTTTCTGACAAGCTTCTAAAATCATTGGAGGCAGACCTCTGCTCCAGAAAAATCACAAGATTAGGAGTCCTCTACTTTCTGAATTCGTCTCTGAAAAAGCACTTTTCTAACTTCGATTACCATGGCAACTCCTATTAGATACTTTATTAGCTAAGTTGCAGCCAGGGAACAGATTACCCTACTTCGTATAATCATGTTTCAGGTAAGTAAGGTTGAATAATCAATGCAGTGCAATTTTTAACCAATTTATTTAAAAGGTTTCACGGCATATTTTTGCCTGAAAAGTATAAATGAACTTTTCAGTAATATTAAGGGCAACAAAAAGTCACCACACTATTTTTCTAGTATTACCATATGCAAATTAATGTTTGAAGTAATGGTCCTAAATGAATGGAAAAATTAACACAATATTATAACCCTCCCCCTTTGACAAGATAATGTAATTTTTCATTGCCAAAGGAAATTGCATTCACAAAAACAAAATCAATTTTTACAAAGCAGGAGCTTAGCTAGGCTACAAATGCAGGTTTCACCTGCTTTCACCATTATCACTTTGATCTTGTGAGGTCTTTGAATTTCCTCCTCCAAATTACTTAATCACCAAGAATCTTGCATATTACAGTTTTTCAGTTCTCACAGAGAAACCGAAGGACTGAACAGTATAATTATAAACAGAGTAAGAACATATTAAAATTAAAGAAAGAAATACTGTATTTAGATGTCATTTGAGGGGAAAGAGTATCCATTGAAATCCCATTCCTCCCTGAAGCTTGATTGCTGGGTGTCCCATAGATCAGGGAAAGAACTTCAGTGATGTGTTTCTGAAAGTACATTAGTCTCAGAAGGAGAAAGAAATAATTATACAGTACTTGGAACATTTCTCATTTTGATCCTACCACTGCCACAAACATTTCAAACCTTCCCAAGTAAGTGCCTGTGAAAGTATTTAGATTGAAATTTTTATTTAGCAAATACCTAACAAAGTACTATAGTATTTTATTTTAAAGATGGAAGAGATATTTAAGGGCTCATTTTAATTATTTCAAAAAGCAGTATATCAATCTGGTTTCAGAGACCAAGTCCATTTTAAATTTTAAACTACAAATGATTTTAAGTACTATAGAAAGAAAATGAATGTGTGTATCAACTCAATTCATCTAGCACCTGAAATTTCTGCTTTGAATTGAAGGTACACTCAAAAAGATATAAAATAAATACAGAAAAGAAACTACCAAGAAGAATCATGATTATTCAGATGTGGTTTACGTGTATTTAAATGATTTCTCTGAGAAGCATTGAAAAGCATTCCAAATGTCGTTCATATTATCTGCACAGGCTATGTAGGGAATAGAGGGAAAATAGTGAGAAACCATGTAACAAAAGATGATTTTCCAACCTGTATGATTCTATGATTCTATATCCCTGGAGGTATTTAAAAGACGTGTAGATGAGGCCCTTAGGGACATGGTGTAGTGGGCATGGTGGTGTTGGGTTGACGGTTGGACACGATGATCTTAGAGGTCTTTTCCAACCTGTATGATTCTATGATTGCAAAATCATTTGCCTATACTAAATCTCTAGTTCTGTCCAACACCAAGTATCTCTCCTTGGCTGTTTTTTTGAAATATTTATAGCGAAATTCATATATGGGGAAAAAAGTACGTATAGATATAATTGGGAGAAACAGTAAGAGGCAGCGCTAAAGTACAGGACCTGTATTTGATGAAGAATAGAGACCAAAACTAATGTGATTAATTTCACTAGGAACAGATAACCCTGAACTGCTCCAAATCCCAGTTTATTAGTCTGGGGAATATAAGGAGTCCTTTTTCCAACAAGCATCACAGATAAGCCTAAACATTCTGAGCTGTGGGAATTTTCATCCACTATTGCAAGAAGTTGGGGAGAAAAGTGTGGAGTTCCAATACTTCATGGGCATTTCAAAGAGAGCAAAAATGTCATCAGAACAGATCTGATTTTCTTTTCTTTAAAAAGACAAACATGCACTGTAGAACAGTAAGAAGTTAGGAAGCGCTGTATGGAGGTACCCTCATTCTTCTACATTATGCATTTTAAAACATTACTTTTAATTAAGCCAGTTCATAATAATTTCTAAATTGTGAATTTCTAATGTGATTGCATCGTATCACTTACAAACTTTGCCGGAGACACAGCTGGAGATTATACTGAAATCTCTAACTTTTCTTCTGGAGCAGGAAGCAGTGATCACCTCAGGTCCCCCATAATAGACCATATACAGTTCCTACAGTCTCAAGGCTTCACTTTTTGACAGACTTTATGGTCAAACTAACTGCTTTAAAACCATGGTACACAGAAAAGTAGAATAAATATTTCCAGAAAAAAGTGTTAAGGTGGAGAGTACTGAGTTGACTCCGGAGTCAAGAATGCAGTGGAAAGAAGCAGCAGACATTTTACCTAACTGAGCAGTTATGTGAATTTAAAAATAGAAAATGGGACCTATATGTAACTTTTTATCCCACAATTTTGTTGGCTTATTGATCACCTTTATTTCTCTCTCTCCATTCATTTTAGTTGTGCTTTTTGTTTTTTCATAACTGTACTGATAAAAATAGGTGTTCTCAATTTTGACCAGTTCTCATGCTTTAAAATTACTTTAAAGCAGTTCTGGATCTTGCAACATGGAATTTCTGATCCCCTTAGGGCACATTGTTATAATCATTTTTGCCAAAAGAATGTTTGAAAATAAGTCCCTTAAAATCATGTGATTCCCTTAATCAAAAAAAGAGAAATCACCAATGTTTTTCTCAGTGTTTTATGAGATAAGTCTGAATTATTAATAGGTCTGAGTTCTTTTGGAAAAGTAAATAAAAACATGTTTTCAGTCAAGTAATGTGGATCAAATAACAGGGAAGTATCTTGTAGAAGGTAGAATAACAATACTGCAAGAATTTTATCTGACTGTAATCTTACATTTCTTTCTAAAATGTTACAGAAAAATTCTAAAAATGAGCCAATTTATTATTTTCTGGATATTTAAATAGATTAATTAAAATAGTAATGAATGTATTAGAGGACTTTCCAACTTGAACACAAAGTTGTGGCAGCTTCTCACGCTAAAAATAGTATGTACTTAAAATTTTCATCACGGAATGAGCAAAAGCTCACATAAACACGCAGATGTATCTGAGTACAAATATATATTTAGGCTGATGGAAGTCAGAATCTCAGGTAAAAGTTACCTTTAAGATATGATCCAGAGTATCCACAAATCAGAGCCTGGCACCCAACAGTATAGCTCCTGATGCTGAAACAGAAAGTACAAACAAGTGCAAGTGATACGAATCATCATATCTTGTCCATCAGTTTCTCAAAATAATTTTAGTTACAGCTTATAGAGGTATTTCTCATGCAATACTAAAAAAAAACCCCGAAAATACCCAAACCTAAACCTTATCATGTATTTTTATGTCCTGAAAGAGATTAAAATGAATCATTGTCTTTTGCATAAGGACGTCTCTCTCTCTCTTTTTTTTTCTTTTTTAAAATTTTTAAGTATATAATGAGTATATAAACAAACACATGACATTAGGAACAAAATATTTGTCAGAAACAGCAGGATACAAAAAATGTGATAGATCTCCACAATAAAAGCTTGGAGTCAGAATATTTTTCAAACTTTAAAAAGAACATGACAACAATCTTTTTGTTTTCCTTTTCCATGCAAATACTGATCAATTAGAACTCTGATTGTATACTTGCAGTTTATTCATTGGTTTAGGAGAATAAGATGGCTGCCCTCCAGGCATTCACTAATGATATTATTCTTGATGAATTTCTCTTTCCTCAGGATATTCAGAGGATATAAAGTACTCTGAGGGTTGATTTACTCCTGACATGAAGCTAAAGTCTAGAATACTTCTCTAGCAGACAAAAAAGATAATATTTTACTTAAAGGTGTCTTCATTAGTCTGCACAAAGAAAGCTGAAGACAGAAATTTATACTAGTCATTGGAGCTCAGAGATCCTAATTACATTTAGTACTGAGATTCAAAGAAGGGAAGAAAACATCGGTCTAGTGAAATTGTTTATTGTTGTTGTTTTTCTTCTAATAAGAAGATGCCAGATGGAAACCTCTCTCTATATTAGCCACCTAATTTTAATTGTGTTAGTGAAGATGTCTTATTGTTTCTGTTAACTCATAGACTCATTTGCAGAAAATAAGTTATTCCCTCCCCAAAATATTTAACAACTTGTTCTTAACTTGGAAATTCTAAGAAGTTAAATAGTCTCTTTAAAGTTCTTTTTTCTTAGTCACACTGCTGCACTAGAGGAAGCATCCCCTCTCCTTAAACATCTGAGATGAACTATTTGAACAAACTGGCATAGCTCCCCTGAAAATAGTGATACAGCTATTAAATTGGAAGAAACTGCAGCCTTTTTCTTGAGAGCTTATTCAAAACTGAAGTTTTATGCTGGCAATATGAACAGAGGAAAATTTAACCCTTTCACAAATTCCGTGTTTTTAAGCTCACAATGTTTTCCTGCACAATTTTATAGGGAGACCTGTGATGGCTGATATAAGTTCTTTACATCTTTCTTTCCAAGTTGTCCTTTATACAGTGTATTTTTATTTTAAAATGCAGCACTAAAAAGGCGATCTCTAAGTTTCATTGACTGTGAGCTTTGAACTACACACAACCTACTGGAAAAGCGAAACTCTTGCTCTCTGGCTTTGAGCTGCAACTGAAGGTGTGGAGCTGGTGCAGCTTTCTCAGCTACCTGCAAAAGGGGCAGGGTATGCGACACAAACTAAGCAAGGAGCCTTCATGCAGAGGGTGAGAGTAGAGGAGGAGACAACCTATCATGAGCAAACATAGTAGAAAAAGATTAAGCAGTTTTTACTTTTTACTTGTCTCATACTCCCTCCTGGCTTTTTTTTTTTTAAAAAAAAAAAAACATCTGTCCCACCAAACAGTTCAGCTTTCTTTGTTATATGCATCAACTCATAGCTTATGCTTAAAGCAGTTGGAGACTTTTCCTATCCTTTGACATGCTATTTAAGAAAAGGCAAGTTAACCACAGTCCTGAGATGGTTAGCTTAGGCTCCTCTAATAATGGTTTCTGAAGTAATAAAAATCTTTAGATAGCCCAAAGAATGATGTTAGGGATGGTGTTAAAGTTAGTGTCCTTGGAGAAGACCCAGAATAAGAAACTTGCCCTCCAAGCACAAGACAGACAAAAGAGTAGAGCAACAGCAAGTCTAGCAAGGAGACAGACAAATCAGTCTTTTAAGAAGGACAGCCCAACCCCTCTGATGCCATTTCTGATCTGTTTAGACAAAATCAGAATAGTGATCTGTCCAGGACATTACCAAAGAGGTCCACCAAAGATCTGGCAGAGATGAACACAGCTGGGACACGTGAGTTAAATTTACCTAGAGGCATATGGCAGAGGAGCACACATATGAAAGATTTAACTAATGACTTAAGTGCACCGTGTTCAAGTTCTGGTGAGTGGCTGCCAACCCAAAAGCCCAGGTAGGAGCTATTAGATAACAGGCTACAGACGCAAACCTGGGCAGTTTACAGCTGAAACTGGAAACAAAGGGACTCAAGCTGGAAATGACACTCCTGTAGCAAATACAAACAATTATACCACCTTAAAAAATGATAACAGAAAAATAAACTTGTTTGGAATTCTGATGGCTCGGGTGGGTGTTAAAATGTTTTCCAGACCTGAAAAAGGGTGTAGTAACAACTTATTTCTTAAAGCCTGTAAAGGCCATGTCTGCTGCATAAAATTGAGTGTAGGGAAAAAACGAAACCAAAATTATTGAAAGGAGAAGCTCTGTAAGCTTACTCAATCATGAATTTGTAAGATAGTGAAGGATATACCAAAAGTGAAGGAAGTCATGCTTCCTGCAGTAATTTGAGATAATCCCAGAGTATTATTGCTCAAGGTTCAGAAAAAAGAAAATAGAACGGATCATTCACAAAGTACTGCTCACCAGTTTGTTGTCTCATCTCAGCAGGGGATTTACACCTCAGAAGAGGTGATGAAATGGTGGAAGCAGTCAAGCTTCTTCTGAGGGTTTAAACAGTTTTATATTAACTACACCTTGAAAGAACAATTTACAATGAAACGTATTCTACCAGTATGTTGGGACAGAGGAAGAGGCCGATAATTTTAGGATGAGGCATGACTGCGTGAGTGAAAAAGGGAGTAAAAAGGCTGAGAAGTCAGCTAAAGGAAACATATATATATTTCTTATATTTCTTACACATGCAACCTATATTTCCTAAACAAAAAGTTGTCCTTGCAGAGACAGATACAGCCTGACACTGGAAAGAATTAATCCTTACTGTAGATGTTAGAAAGTTAGGGAAGAAAAAGCAACAAAGATCTTTCTGTAAAACAGTCCCACTGAGATTAAAATCAAATGTGTTGAAGAGGAGCCTATCATACCCTCCAGCCTAAAACCAGAAAACCAAAGGGAGAAAGCAGTAATGCAGGCAACGAAATTTAGCTGTGCACAGCTACAGTACCTACACTGAGTAGAAACATGGACTTTAGAGGAGCTCAGAGGACAAGTAAAGCAGAAGCACTGCAGAAATCTGTCCATCTCTTACTGTTGTCCTGAAATGACCTACCTGATTGAACTTGGATAGGGCAGGAGGCACTTTCAAACCAATTCCGCAGAGTCACCTTTGAGCCCTTTTTATATCACAGCTGAGGCGAGGCTATCAATCAGATCTTTTCTCTGTTGCATGTAAGTCCTTGCCCCTTTCAGGAATACTGAAATCCACCTTTATGCAGGTTTGTGTACCATTGTGTCATTCACCATCTTTCAACTGGTACTTGTGGAAGAGAAACCAGAAAGTTCCTTAAGTACGTTTTTTTGTTATTTCCAGGGAAAGAGCAATATCCTCCTCCCTTCACAGGCTTTCAGACGTTGCAGTCTGAAATGCTTCATAGCATAGACAGGCAGACTTCCTCCTGATCTTCAGCTATGTTCTTTTTATAAAATATTGAATATAAAACATTTCTATATGAAACTGTGAAATGGCTGTATCATCCATCCAAGAACATAATTTATGCTTGGATTTTATGAGAAATTTAGTTAATTATTAAGGAATAACAAGGAGGTAATATTTGTTATCACATTGTCACAAATTTTCTTAACAAAACAAGAAAATAACATATTTTTTAATCGTGCCATGATTATAAATTCAGTTGGCATATCAGAACTGCATTGTAGGTAGGGTTCTGAGATTTTCTTTTGGTTTTTTTTTGTTTGTTTTTAACGGCAAAAATAGAAAATAAAAAATAAAATGGGAAGTTAGAAAAGAACATGTAGCTGATAGAGTGAAAGTACCTGGTAGAATATGTTCTTTTGTCAGAAATATTACTTCTACATACTCAAAAGATAATCGTGTAGGCATATTATTAACCAATTAAAGTCATATTATACTTCTCATTTAATATAATTCTGTCTGGTGAGCAGTATATTCTGGTGAATACTGTACATAACTGATGGCTTGAATGTGTAAAGTTGATAAAAACTAAAAGTTTCAGAGTTATTTCAGATATATTGGATGAAGCTAAAATCTAAAAGTGTGTTATAAGCCCCATTCATTAAATATGCATTAATATTTTCATTAAAAGCATTTAACTTAGGCAATACTCTTGTGGAAAGCATATAATATTAACAGAATTTAAAGTGGCAAGCTGTTCATAGAGTTCCACATTTGAAAGGAAATTATGTGATTGTCTACACAAAAAAGACACGGGATAGTTTTGGAGACATACATTTTTCTGCTCATGAAAAGATGGATTTACAGACATGCTGAAGTTGTTGACCCAGCTGGCTTCAAATTCTCCAGTGTTTTCAATGGATCTTGTCAAACAACAGGCCAGCCACACAGACTGATAAAACAGCTGAGGGATAGGGTCAGGTAGTCAAGCAGTTCTGTATGTCATGACTTTCAGAGCCAACCACTCATGTGAAATGACAGAAGAGTACTTCAACATTTACCTTGAGATTTCTCATCTTTCATGATATATCTAGTTCTCACTATTAAATGCCTCTGACCCAAATTTATGGCCTTTACTATGAAAGGTAATAGTCTGTCTCAGTTTCAAAATCTTGCTGAAGATACAGAAAACATGCTTTCTACAAATTAGATGCTCCCAAGAATGCTTTAAATCCCTCTTCTGGAGGACTCCGAAACAGATTCTTGTGCACAGATACAATACCTATAATGCCATCCTGTGGCTCCTGAATTGCTTCTTGCATTCATGAAAACTGGCACTTTTTTTTTGCCATTTTAAAGCCTGTACAATAATTGAAATAACACTGTATTATTTCTAGATGTCCAGAGGGACGATTTTGCTGCTCACCTAAAAAGTCCAGGTGTTCCTGTTCAGAAGGAAAGGATGATACATTCACAGCGAAGAACCACCATTTTACCCTATTCCCCAAATCATTTCTCAGGTCAAAAGCTTTCTTTCTAGTAAATAAACACCACTTGGCTTTTCAGGAGGAACTTTTCTCAGACACAACAAAAGAATAGCTCAATACTGTGCATAAAATAAGAACTTTTGAACACTGCTCTTGAAATGGAGGTTAAGACAGACCCTTTTCTAGAAGAAAAAGGAGACAGCAGATTGACTCATAGGTCCTCTATTCTTATGACTGTTACTGTTTATTAATTTAATGTTTTGATATGCAGCACTGTTACAATTGAATTATATGGTTAATCTTATATTAAAGAGATAAAGCATGCACTGAGCTAATAGCAGAGTCTCTCGAAGCTCTGCATTGTTAGAGTAGAAATCTTAAAGCGCAGTGCCATAAAGGAGGAAAAATGCATAGAAAATATTGTTAATACAGTCTTAAAAATAGTATTTTAAATAAAAATAAAAGAAACTTTATGAGACATGCATACCAAATGACTCATTCACGTCCTGTAAACGAATGACTAGAAACATAAAATGCAGTGAAATTTGTTATCCAATAAGAATAAAAGCACCTTTTATGACATAATTCATTTTCTTGCAGTTAAAAAAAAAATAAAGCTGGAGTGACTTAAATGAACACGCTCTCAAAGGTTAAACAAATTGTAATGCCATAGAACTACTGGTGTTTGGAACATTTAAAGGTCAGTTCCATATTTTTTTTCATAAAGTTTAAGCTTATTTTATTATTTACAAAAATGGTATTTCCCTCAGCTGAGAAAGTTTTGAAAGGTCCATCTTAATACAGTAACACTGTTGGAAGGGTACGGCTAGGTTGAACAATGGGGATAGCACACAGACATTGTCTCTTCCCCCGTCAATCAGCATCAGCACAAACTTGCACATATGTACAGCATAGCATCACAGCAAGAACAAATACTAAAGTTTCGATCTCAGTAAAGGTGTGCCAAAAAACATTATGCCAGTGCCAACACACATCTACCTCAGGTGGTTCTCACCTACAGCAAGTAAGAATAATCTCAGTTAAATGTTTCGAGATCAGGACAAAATGATATTTTGAGTACTTGTACTCCCTTTTATCCACAAAGTATCCATACACAAGCAGATTTTAGAAGATTATGGGAATTAGAATTAATCATTTTTGACTGATGACTTTTTACAAATGCTAATGTCACAAATTTGTGACAACCTGAGAAATTCCTTCTATGAGTATGAGGCAGGCCTCTATAGAGAGGGGTTTAAGAGGCAAGTGAACTAGCATCTTCAGATAAAAAGTTAATTCAATTGGGACTCTACATTTTTGAAAATCATATGCCTTGATTTCCAATCAATTGCTTGAAATCTTACCCTTTAAATTGTGCTAAAATAGAATTTTAGGTGCAATGTATCATTGGACTTAATCATTTTCTCTTCCTTTACTTTAATAAACAATTCTTTGTATCACTTATGCAGGTGTTGCTTCTCCCACTGTCTTGAAAAAAAACCTGAGGCATTCCTGTCCAGGCTGAACTATTTATTGATGGGTAACAGATTGATTACTTCAAATACTTTTACCTCTTGTAGGTGGAATTAGTATTTGGTCAAAATATTGTAACAAATGTTATTTTCATTATCACTATTGAAGCATGACTCGTAAGAATTTGTCCAAATTGCCTTTCAAATATCACTGACAGGAAAATGGCTCCTCATATCCTTCATACACATCCCTCCCTCAGTAATTTTTTGAATATTTCATTTTACTTTTAGGTTTTGTGGTATCTTCTCACTCCTTTCCACTTCCTGTTGTATTTATATATGCATATAAAACTTCTTATTGAGTCTTACCTACAGTGGATAGCTATATGGAAATATTATCTAATAAATTCTTATTTTATAACAGATAAAAACAAAAGGTCTATTCAGCAATGATTGATAAGTAAGGTGTTAATAATTATATCCCTGCCTCTTACCTACACTCCTTCTTAAATATTTACAATGTGAAAGAAAATAAAATGTGTGCATTAATGACATTGTCTTTTCTTTCCAGCTTCCAAGTTAAGTAATTTCATTTATTTTTCCCTCCCATTCCCTTCCTGAGGGATGGAAAAGTGAGGAAAATATGCAAAGTTAAATGTTTTTTAGGGGAACACTGTATTTTATCTTTTGGAGGAATTAAACACATTCAATTTTGCACGTTTCAACTAACGTTTTCAAAATTTTTTTAATTAGTACTATTATTCTTTATGTTAAAAATCCATTAATTCATGTTCTCTTCTTTATCATGTCTTGTATTGAAGGAAATAAAATAGTTAATTTTTAAAATCCTAGAAAGTATTTGGGAAGGGACAGGATGCAGTCAGTAGATTCAATTAGACATTTAGTTCAATCCAAATTAACTTCATAATTTAATATTCTGTTTTGTGAAGAAAATTGAAATTTTTCTGTAAATCTAAAATATTTTCAGGTGACCAGCACACTGAGTAATCAATTTGAATACCACTGCAGTGATTTGTATCTAAGTACAGTAGTTATATTTTGTATGATTTGTAATCTGTTTTTCTTGTTGTTTTTACGTCACTTGTACTAAATTCTTTGGTAGAGATACGGCTTAGAGTTGTTTTATTCTGGTTACTGGGGTACGTACAGCTTAAAACCTCTCTTAAGAAACTGAATGAAGAGCAAAGTATCTGCTCAATATTTTAACTATTATCATATTAACAGTTAATTAAATACTTGAAAATACTGAATTTTGGAGCTTCCTTGATAACAGATGGAGTCTAATGGCTTTGTGTTGCTACTTTACTTTTATAATCATTATAATAGCAGAAGGCAAATATAGTAGCAAATATACAGTGTATGGGTATGTCTTATGACTTACACATAAAAGTATACATTGTTTTTTACAACAGTATCCTGTTGCAAATATAAATGAATACCGTTATTCTTCTGAAATGTTGCACAAATAATGTAACCACAAGAAAGATCTTGAACACATGATTGTTAAAATTGTCTTGATGATAAAATGCGAGTATACATAAACAAGCTAAAGTAAAGTTTTCACAGAGAGATAGATTTGATCAAATGCTGGTCACTAGAAGATTAAGTTACTTACTCTGATGCCACAACAAGTGATGCCCTTTACTTTACTCCTCTTTCAACCCCTCAAAATAATGAAGATTGACTGAAAGGAGAAACCCAAGATCATCAGAATATTTTAGGAACACTGGAAGATTTTTCTGTATAGAAGAGCAACCTCTAAACATCAATTTTAAGAGGAGAAGGGATTCTGGTTTCATACCCTTTTGGTAAACTCAGGGAGGTGAAAAAGCATCTTGACTTTTCATGGGTGTGATATTTCCATGTTTAATTTCATGTTTAATACCCCGGTGAATCAAACAGGAAAGAACATATATACACACTAAGTTGTAGGTTTTAAACTGTTATAAAACAGACATCTGAGAAACTCTCAAAAGAGTGTTCAGTAACATCCACAATCATATCAACAAAAATGGAGGAAGTTTCTGGTAGTGTTTATTATACGAGTAGCTGTAAACAAAACAACATGTAAAGTCAGTCTAAAATAGTGCTATCTAATCACTACTGAATCAGGGGACCGAGGCCTGTCTTAGAGTTATAGCATCATGCTGCAAGACTTTTTTTTTTCTTTTTTTTAAATGACCAAAATATTTTTAGCTATTCCATCTTTCAGGGGGAAAGGAAGGAAAGGAAAGAAAAAAAAGGGAAAAAAACACCAGTAAGAATCCTGTGTCTGACCAAAATAACAAAATTATTATCTCATTTGAAAGTCACCTACGAGTGAAATGAAAAGTCACAGTTTTATAAAAGAAATGTTACAAATAAAACATCAGACATATCTGTGCAATTCAAATTAGTATTATCAACACAGAAGTGATGCTCAACTCAAAGCTGTGGATTAATTAACTGGTCAATATCCAGCTTTATACCCCCTCTGCTGATGCTTAACACGATGGTAGGTTTCTGTCTTGCTTTCTCAGAATCAAAATAAAATTGTAGTCATTTTGGGGACAGTGGGGACGTAAACTTCCGCAACCACTGTAATCCCGTCTGTCCTCTGCCTACCCACTCAGTAGGCTCAGTCCTCTAATATGCCCTTGAGTAATTTCACTCCCCCTGTGATTTTATTGAGCTGAAGCATTTGCAGGATTTGACCCTCTGTGAGTCATTTCCATCTACTTCATATATCTTTATGCATTGAAAAGGCATCCCTCAGCTTCTTTGCATGTTAATATTAAGCCTTGAGCTGAATGGAAATGTGTTCTTCCCAGCACTGTCACAGTTGCATATCTTTAATTTTAAGCAGGTAGACTTTCTCTTCTGAACTACCATATTGGCTAATGGCTGCTGGGTCTTTTCATATTGTTTTTTCATATACAGCTTCTCTATTACTGTTGCTATTCCAAATCTTCTATTGCCAGTTACAGTATGAAAATATCTCTGAGAACAAACTCATGGTTTAAGCCAAATTCAAGCAGGCATTTCAGTAATACATGTAAATTTGTTTAATACCTTCAGCCCTCTTTCTAATCCTTAAGTTTAATTAAAGTCACTGCTTTCCATTTACAACCATATACTTAAAATTTTATTCTTCTGGAATAAAAATAATGAGTCTGAATCCCAGTCTGTAAATCTTTAGAGGATTTGGATATATACAAATATTCAGCTTGATAGATGGTTTTATAAACACATTTATGTTTAGAATGCAAAGAGTTGATACAACGAGATATATTTCAGTATAAATATAAGCAAAACCAGACCTACTACAAACTTGCATCATTTACACCTTTAAGATGAAATTTAGTTGGGGGGGGGGGGGGGGAGGGCAAAAGCTGAGGCAGTAGGAGAGAGAACCAAATCACAAGTTTCTTTTTTATTAGAATTCTTACCTGACCCTTTCTCTCTCAGCTTCCATTAAAGATACTTATCATTGATCATTTTGCAGGCTTTTTTTTCCTTTAAACTTCAAACTAGTCCATTTTCATGTGCATTTACCATGGTCTTTCAAGAATCTGCTATGGTTCCAGTTCCTTTTTTCAGTAGATTCAGAGTCAAATTCAGTAGCAAAATCAGATTTTTTATGTTATCCTAAAAACTAAGATGTAAATGGCAAAAGTGAAACAAAAAACTTGCTCCATAGGGTTCCATGAAGCAAACCCGGCAAACTTATTCACTTATTCCAGCACATGATAAAAAACAGGCATTTACGCACAGAGTTCTGGAGCTTACAAAATCAAATTATTAAAGAAAAACTGACAATCAACAGAGTTCTTGGACTGATAGCCTGTTAACATGTATAGGACAGAAGGGCATTCAGCAAATGCATTTTGCAAGGAAGGACCTTAGTTACATTCCTGATGTGCATGGTTCTTCCAGTCAGTCTTCCAACTGCTCACATTTTTCTTTCTCAGTAATCTTGCCAGAGATTAAGGCATTCACTTGGAAGTGGAGCCAAAGCAGCTTATAGCTCAGGTCTTTATGGTCTGTGAACAAGTCTGCAAGAAGCAAAGCTCTAAGTTGCCACATCATCACTGTGACTCATGCCAGCTGTCAAGTGTCTTTTCTACTTGTTTTGGAGCTCTAGCTTAAGCTAACCTGTTTCACTTGGAATTGAACAAATTGGAGGTACTTATATCGTGAAGTATTGGCCTGGGCTGAGAAATGACAATTAAGAGAAATGCCTCCAAGCAGGATCTGACATTTGTCACCTCTCACCTAAGACCACTATATGCTGTTCGAGCACTTTTCAGTACTACTCTACCGAGTCTCAAAGAGGTTGACAGGGGAACAGGGAAAAAACTTTCACACAGGCAGGTGCCAGATTTGGGACCTGGTGCTCTCAGCTGAGGCTCGTGATTGGCAGTGTGAAGAGTTTCTCCTTGCTCAAAGGTGCTTCTCTCTACATTGGAATATAACAGCCTCTGTTGAAACTGAGTCAATGACTTGCTACTGATGCTGTTGCTTGCCTGTACTTTAAGCAAAGAAGATGCAACTAGAATCCAAAGCAGGACTCATATTCAGCATCACACATAAGTTATAGACTGTTTCTGGAAAGGATAACCCTGGTCTAGATGGAAATAGAAGAACTCAAAACTTCAGAATGTAGTCATGGAACTTGAACAACACCTAGTTAGTAACTATTCAGTGTTTCAGAAACTCACTGTTGCCAAGCCTGAACTAAAATGGCCTGAAGAACACATAAAAGGCCTACGTTCTCCAGATTGAGATCTGGAAAACAGGTTCTCCTGGCCAGTACAGTAGGCTATCTCCAGAGCACACTTGACACACGAACTGGACAAGGTTCCCCACAAAATGAAAGTGCAGCTGCTATGTTTTGCAATGAAACCTGCAGCACTACCTGTCACTGGCCAATTTTTGTACAGGATCTTAATGGTTAGGCAACAAGATATTCCAGTGGTTAAAAGTCCAAGAAGATCTAATGCCTCTCTCAGTCTTTCCTCTCACCTTTGAGCCATGATCTTTACTGAACAGGCTTATAGGCATTTTCCACCATAGGTCTCCACAGAATTACAGAGGCATTCTTCACCCTCTTACTGAAGTTGTGCCAAAATGGAGCAAAGAATGAAAAAAATTATTGGGCTGGAAAGAGGGGGACTACAACGATGGGTGTGTGTCCTGGTTTTGGCCGGGATAGGGTTAAATTTCTTCCTAGTGCTGTGTTTTGGATTTAGTATGAGGAGAATGTTGATAACACACTGATGTTTTCAGTTGTTGCTAAGTGCTCTCCTAGTCCAAGGACAGCTCCCGTGCCTACTGACTGAGCTAGGTACACAAGATGGGAGGGAACATAATCAGGACAGCCAGCCCAGCTGGCTAATGGGGTATTCCATACCATGTGACGTCACGCTCAGTATATGAAGGGTAGGCGTGATCCAGGAAGTACCGATCGCTACTTGGTTATCGGTCAGCGTGGGTGGTGAGCAATTGCATTGTGCATCACTCATTTTGTATATTCTATCATTATTATCATTATTTTCCCTCTTCTGTTCTATTAAACTGTCTTTATCTCAACCCACGAGTTTTTCTCACTCTTACCCTTCCGATTCTCTCCCCGTCCCACTGGGGGGGTGGGGGGAGTGAGTGAGCAGCTGCGTGGTATTTGGCTGCCTGCCAGGTTAAACCACGACAGTATGACTCTGTAGTAGGGTGATTAGAGCACTCACCTGGAGCTGAAGAGTTCTGAGTTACAGTTCCTTCTTCCAGGATTATTTATTTACTTATGTTTACCCAGCACGTGTAATGAGAAAAGTTTAAATAGATTGAGGAACCAACATGGAAACTGACTCTGTTTGTATCATCAAGTAATTTTACTTTAACTGCAAGTTATTGTACCTCATTCTTATTATCCCATTCCTTTATAATATAGAGATGATTTTAAGACATTTCAGAATAACTGCTTTGGGATAACATTATTTTTTAACATAGAGTAAATACTGTCTACTTCATTAGCAATTTGTTACTTATTTTTTTATGGACTACTAAAGACTTATGTACCCACAGATAAAAAACAAAGAAAAGAAAAAGAGAAAAGAGATGAACATACCTTTTCATAAAGAAATGTAAAAATATTGGCTTCTAATTTCAGGTTTTAAATATTTACACTTTTTATCTAAATGAAAACAGGTGAGATCTGAGTCATAATACACCACAGCCAGGCATTGCTAATAACTGAAGCCTTTCACCTGTTCTCTTCCCTTGGATTACCTGTCCAGGAAACAGGCGGCATATGTTTCCACACACTGCTAATGGTGTAAGACTGCTTTTCTTTTCATGATCCAAACTTCTCCCTTAACTTATTCAATCACAAAGTTGTAATGGAAGTTTTGGCGCTTAATGACCTTCCATAAATCAGAATATACATTGTTGCTTTGCTAGATAATTTGTGATGTTGACCTTTTAGCTGGTAAGATACTAAGTCATTAAAACACTGAAATCCCTAAAATCCTTCTGTTGAGATAGCCAGCACAGTGTTTTTAAACGTTATTTTTGTACTGATTATTACAATATTCTTGAAAAGAAAATATTACATTTTATATACTTTTTTATTTCCAAACAGCAGCCACTCTAAATTCATGAGTAGTTCTTTTGAATTTTTTTAACAGGATCAATTCTCCTCAAAATTTACCTGGGGATAATGAATAGAGAAATGTTTCTCACACTAAGATGATGTTCCACACAGTGGGTTTGTAAGTGAGAGTTAGTTAAATCTACACAAGGATGTGAATATCTAAAGGTTCTGCCTGTATGTAAGCCAAGAAAATAGCTTTCTTGATTAATATTGGTTCTGACTTTTAGAGTTATGTCATCAATACCTTATTAATAAAAGTAAATTATGTGAAGAAGCATGATAAAATTATGATGGAATATTATTGGCCAAGTAATAAATACTAAATAAGTGGCTTCAACGGGAAGGAGGCCGGGTTTTCTGTTTGTTTATTTATTTAGTTAGTTCTATTATTAGAGCAGGGGAAGGGCTGCAGGAGGAGTGAATGTGTCTCTCTTTGTATCTTCAAACAGTCACCTGCCACCTCCCGAGAGTCCGGGTGCAAGGAGGTATATCTTCAGAAGCAGAGCGTGTGTAGGAAGAGAAAACAGCAGGGTTGGACCCCTCTGACAATAACAGGGTGTGCGTGAATAACCCTACCACGCAAGTAACAAATGCTGGAAAGGAATTGAGGAATTCAGCAGTGCATTATTAAGGGCATCAACTCATGGGCTAACACAGCTTCTTTTAATATGTACAGCAAGTTTAAATCTAGTCTGCTGTGTTCAGAATTAAATCTGGATCACACAAATAAATGTAACGTGTACCTGGTTATCAGTACCAGGTTATATAAAGGAGGTGGACCACATTCTCATTTATTTCAAAAGAAACCCTAGCTGATCCATGACTTTGTAGATGCATTTTACCAGGACGTTATTTGAGATTTATTTCACTCATTCAATAGTGATTGGTTTTAGAATAAGTGAAAACAAAATCCTAAAACATATTTTTTGAAATTATTATTTCAGTAATTTTGAGCTTTTTGTATCACAGAGCTTGGAGAGTCCACTTCCTTACAGAGTGCTGCACCAAGAATCCTCAGCCAAACATTGAACCCTCGTAAGTGAGAAGCCAGTCAATTCTTGTTTATTTGAAGATTTCTCTAAAATTCCAATATCGCTATTTTCTCCTGCATGTTTCCGAGAACATGTTAATGGGAAGCTGAGCTTTTACCAGATCATATTACACAGCCTCTTCCTCCTTCCAATTGTGAAGGGTCATCAGTTGTGGAAAAAAAACCAAACAAAACCCAAACCCCCTCTTTTCTTTTTTCCTGTAGCTTCTGTCAGTCACTTCAAGCATGTTTTCTTGCACATCTCTTGCAAGGCTGTCCTATTCCTTTTCTCCTTATCAACGAAAGCCTTTTTCTTCCCCTTAGTATGTAATACAACTGATTATTTTTGTCCACAGTATAGGATTTTATGCTATTAGAGGTCATGAATTACATATTGAGTTTATGCTCACTCAATAAAGGTTATTTTCTTGCTGCTCCTTTACATCTCTAAAAAGCACCTTTGATCATAAAATTCTCTTTGATCAACTAGAGCAAAGTCTTCAGAGGTGTGTTAAATTGTTCACATTGTGTAAAATCCTTACTTTACAGAGAGACGGTGTCTTTTTTCTGCTCTTTAATAGTATTATTACCAGTGAACTCTCTTGTTGATTTATTATTTATTAGCAGAACAGTCACCTTAATCATTATTATTTCCTCTACTACAGAATGCAGTTCTCTCTGCTCCCCCTTATATCTGATGCGCTATTGAGAATTCTGCACTGCATTTTTATTGCTATCTTTAGTCTCCCATGACTGGCTTCACTGTCTCACAGTACGTGTTCTTAGATATTATTAGAAGTTACTAGTTTAAATTCCGACTTCTTCATACACAAAGAACAATCCTTTTGTGCCCAAATGACACCAAAGAAAGAACAAAAGTAACCCAGAAAGCACCCTATGTTTCTTCACAATAGTAGTCTGTATAGAGTCTAACAAAGAGTGATTGTGCAAAAGCTGTTTGGTTAAGCCAGGAGCAGCAATGCTGAGAGTGATACTTTGCTTAAATTAATGAACGAGGCTTTCTCGTTGCCCCTCTGTTTATCAAGTAGAGAGGGCACGAGCACAATATTCACTTACTAGTAGGTTATGTTGCCCCCCAGTAGTTCAGATCAATCAAGCCTCCAATTATGGGATGATCACAGTCAACATTTGGAAAGGCTGAGCTGTAGACCTCCACAGCTAAGTACACAGTGCCTACAGTTTACATTAAATTGCCAGGGTTTTTGTATCAGCCTCATGTTCTTTTGGACTGGCTTTCAGGGAGTCCTACAATGTTCTGAGTAAAACATGGTTTTCAGTATGTTAAAAAAATTCATATCCAAAATGTGAATTAAAATTTGCAATCTTGGTATGAAAAGGAGTTGGATAGAATTAATTACAGTGTTTTAATTTCAGCTATTTTATTTTTTGTTTATTTTATTACAAGTTCTGTTAGAGATAGCATTCTCCCTGAGGACTTATTGATTTATAAAACACAGAAATACAAATATTTTTACATTTTGTATTTATTAAACCTTCTCCTTCTGAAAACTGCAGCAATCTTGAATTGAATAACATATTCAAAGTTAAATGCAATGAACATTTGCCTAGGGAAAATTAAGTCATCAGTCTAATTATCCAAGACATAATTTGAAGATCTGGTGCTTTTTTCCCCTCCCCTATCCCTGGCCTTTTTCAGGCCAAAACCCCATGTTTGCTGTAAAAAACAGTAACTTAAATAAACAGTTACTTATAAAATAACTGAAAATACAATGAATCATGCACTGAAACTTTCGGTCACTTAGGTCAACAACTGGAAGCATCTATAACTTTTTCACTAAATCATTAAAAGTTTAATTCTGCAGTGATGCTTGGGTCTTTTAGTTATGCTTTTGTCACTCGCTTCCCCATAGTATGGTTCTCCGCCTTCTAACAGTTGCCTTAAATGACATCCTTAGGCAAGCAAAAATCTTCCCTAATGCTTAGGAAATCCTAAGCATTGACTGCTTGATGTGAAAGTTAATGATTTATAATCTAGTTTTAAACTCACTGCAATGGATGAGTTCAAAGAAATGAACGCAGTATGTGGGTATCTAACTCAAAAAATACTTCAGAGAATAATGTATTTCCTGAAAATGTATAAAGCATGTTTTTTTTCTTTATAATGGAAGTTTATAAATTCACATCTTATACTTCAAAATCATCCAGTGGCAAACTCAGGAACAGAAACAGAATCTCATGAAACCCAGCCTCCTGTCATTGCTTTATGAAGTTTCCATTTAAAAAAAAAAACACAAACAAAACCCAAAACTTTTTTACTAAAGTCCAACACAAGTAATATGCATACCAGAAATTACTAAATAAAACTGCTTACGAATATGCTCATTTCCCTTTTTAATATTGTCACTTTATGCATGGACTATTACTATTTTTTGTAATTCCAGTCTTTCAGAAGTAAGGTGTTAACTGTACACAATGGTGCATACTTTATCTTTGTGTGCAGAGAAAGAAAATCTTTCCACTAATGGGCTGATATAGCTTACACTGAAGTGGAAAACTTGCCACTGATCACAAACATATGGTCAATAGTCTCATGACACACATGAATCATTTGAGCTTTGTAATTCAGGATTAGTTTGAGAATAAATTAGTTTAAAAATAAGTAGAGAGTGAATAATTTTGCAGTAACTGCAGAAATACAATTTCCTTCAGTTTTGTCTTGGTTAACAGAACACCCAACCGATAACAGCCATCATTTATTTTATATTGACGCATAAACAATTTATACTACATGTGCACTTTAAAAGTCTAGCTGGGACTGGAATACTGCTTGTGCAATATATTGACAGTAACAGAACTTAGAGGAGACTTACTTGTGATGGAATTGGTAGTCTAAGTTACATATTTTTGCAAATAACATCTTTTTGTACATGAAAAGTTCCTACCACAATAATGAAATATAGGATTTCAGTCCTCAGTATGCAATTGTACGTATGCAGAAACAGTTACATAGGAAGATTGCATCTACATGGGATAAGGACATCTATGCAAAGGAAATTCCAAAATCAGACACTGCCAAATAACAGAAAGAATTATTTGCCCTATTTTTTCTAAACATACCAGAAGTTTAAAATTATCTAAGAAAATTTATGAACCTTCACCTCTACTGAAACTTTTTTTTAGAAAATTGAATTATGTATAAATCTTTCTAGTTTAATTTTGCCCCTGATTATTATTAATGCTCCTTTCCTTGATTTTTACTTCTTTGGTTTTGTGCTATGACACTTTAAATTCTGCAATCACTTGTTTGACTTAGTTGCCTTCCTGTTATTTAAAACAAAATTTACTATCCTTCCCTTAAATGAACTGATTAAGTTTTGATTCTTTATGGGTTTTTTCAATCATTCTTCTTTTCAAACAACAAAGACATTAGTCTTGCTCTTAAAAAGTTTCTGTGGCAACATTATAATATAAAGCCAGAGAATCAGGTTTCCTTTTTATAACCAGGTTCTTAGTAAGGTTTCCTTCTTAGGAATTAGGTTCTTAAACTGCTAAAAAGAGACTAGACTGCATAAATCTCCAGATACTCTTATCTGCTGTGGAGATGGAAACAGGAAAAACAATGTTATGACCTGAATGAGACTGTAGGAAATACAGGTCAATAGAAACCTACACCAGAGAAATCACAACATGTCTTGTCTCCAGGTTTATACTTACAAATCTTGCAGATACCCTGGAAAGTTGCTCTCCTATGTAAGCAATGCTTATTTACAGTTAGGCTGTACCTGGATCACTAGCATCTCCATTCTGAACCATCAGAAAAAACGCAGAATGGTTATCCAACCCCTTTAAAGCAACTGTATTAATTTCTTTCCCTAACTTGCCCCATCTTTGGAACACAACCTACAAATTCCACTGCAGTTTTGCAGCTGCTCAAAGGGATCAATGTAACAAGACTTTTTTTATACACTTACCACATCTATTAGGCTACTTACTAAATTAATTACTCTTATCTGTACAACTGCTTTTTTTCTGAAAGATATTTCGTGTCTCTGCAGTCATTTTGGTTTATTTCTTCTCTGAATAAAGCTTGAAATGAGGTATTTCTTTTCTCTTTTTTTTCCTCTTAAGTTTCTGACTAGGGATTTTAAGCCTTCAGAAGGCAATTTCAGATCCTACAGGTACACTGCTGATGAAAATAATCTCCCCTACCTCTTCTCCCCATGTCATCAGACCTTTTTAATTATATGAACACATCCCTTCACATAATATATTCTATGGTCCCTCCAAATGCACTAGCCAAAACAGATTTTTTTCATTGATGAAGATAGCTTATATTCATTTCTTTTAGAAGTAGGTATCTAGGCCTGTGATTTTTTTTATCCTCCTCTGTAACATACAAACACTCCTACAGAGAGAAAAGTCCAAATCCCTAGAAAAGCTAGGTTATTTGTTTTGTTTTGTTTCCCCATGTAGAATGTTAAAACAGCTCTTGAAAAAAAAAAACATATGAAAGACTAATATAGAATATAATTTTTACTCGCATCCAGCTTACTAGGGTGCCTTAGACACCATGAAAGTCCCTTTATAAAAGAGAAATTCAATTTTTTAGATGTTTGAATTGAGAAGTTTACAACCATGGGGTGAATTTTCATGCAGTTTGTACAGAGAAGTGCAAATACAACTCAACTCCAAATCAGTCTCAAGACAGAAAAGACAAATCTGTCTTTCCTCTCTTAGGAGTTCCACTGGTCAGGGTCAGTTTTAATTTCCACTGGAGCCTCAACAGTGGCCCTTGAGGCAAAGACTGTCAAAAGGTATGCACTGACTGAGTACAAGCCCAATCTACTCCTGCTTTTTGCAATTTTTCTCAAGGTAGAGAAGTGTGCTGCTTTTGACTGTTTCAGTCTTCCCCAGAGGACTTTCTGCAGGACTTTCCTATAATCAGATTTATGTCAGTATAGGGAAATTACAGAAAGAATATGAAACATCTTATAGCAAGAGATGCTCCCAAATTAACAATAAATATTTCAATTAAAGATTAGACATGTCATGAAACCACTCAACCAGTACCTAATAGGATATTACATGGCCTAAACAGATAGGGTTATGGTTTATAGTTATTATCTATGAACTATTTTGCAACTGCTAAGGCAAACTTAATGCCTAGCTACCAATCCATACCGAGAAATTCTAAAATGCTCAGTGCATACTCTCTGCATACTCTTCAGACAGAACTTGCATTGACATCACTTGGAAATTCGATATAAATCTAGGTCAAGGGGCTAAAATGCGTAACAGAAATCAATGAGAAATTATTGTCTAGCTGTTGAATTTGAGCTTTTAAGCGTTCCCATTACAGTAGTATCAAACCATTTCAAGCGCCGTCACAGAACAGTCTGATACTTAAAAATACTGAGACTGGAAGGACTAGCTTGACAAGCCTTGCTTTCAGCTCCTGTGCCAATTGCAGCCTCACGCACCTTGGCAGCCCACCTCACTCTCTGGGGTGTCATTCTGTCAGCACAACTGATGCTGTAGTCACACAGACATCTACATTACGAAAATACCTATATACACACACAAATATACATTGCTTACATATATAAGCAAACTGAATCCATTCCGTTACAGGGTTTAACCTGTGACCAGATAGCAGTTCTGTTAGTGTAACATCAGAATTGGGAGAGGTGCACAAAAAAGTGGCAGAAGGTGGCAGGATGAGCTATGGTTTAAAACCTACATGTAATTCAGGTGAAGAAAAAAACCTTAGGTCTCCTACATAACCGATTCATTTCCAGTTACGGAACTATTGGATTTGTTACAGGCTTATACTGCTAGAGCTAAGAAAGTTAGACCGAAATTAGCGTATTTACAGGAAATTGTTCTGTCCTAGCAAATAGACATTTTCCAGCAAAAAGCAATCTCATCAATTAGCAAATTTGGTCTTTGTCTGGAGAAGAATGTTCTATTTGTTTTGAGCTTTTCCAGTTTTTCGTGCTATATAATCAGAATATTAAAATTAAATAATTTTCTCGGAAACTACTTTAGACATGAATGTCCAGTTTAAACAACTTAAAACAGTACACAAGTGGCTTCTTATGCCTGCCTATAACTGAAATTCAGCTTTACAGAACAACATAGATAGCAAAATCATTTCTCTTGGGATTGAGAAGCTTGGGAAGATATATTCAAAAGCTTTGCAGCAGCACTGATGAGGTCCCATAACAACAGTAGTAAAACTCTATAACATTAGAACAGCATTAGAAAACTCTTCCTAATCCCTTTTCAGTTTAACTAAAATGATATACCAGAGAGATATTGAGAAACTCTAACTATAGAACTGACACAAATATAAAACTTCAACTTTAACAGAAACAATTTTTCATCTTTTTCTTATCATCTTAATATTTGTAAACAAAGTAGATTATGCAAATTTCTAAATTGTTATGAATATAACAGTGTGAAAATAGCTGAGGAGATAGGAACTTCTCTATGTACTTTAAGAATAATTCATACATTGAAGTGTACTTTATTATCTATGAAAAAAATACTAATGTAGCTATATAAGAGAAGCTGTACATAATAAAAGGCTAACAACCTTCAGGGTGTCCATTCACCATAAAACTAATTTCACACCTAGTCTATTATGTAATGTGCTATGAAAATATTCTTTGCTTCAAGGTATCTTTATATAAGCTTGGACAAAAGTTGTGTTCAACGTTATGTGGATTATCCCTAGAATAACTTTAAAAACAGTGAGATAATGAGGTATATCTTTTGTTTCACAAAATGGAAGCTAAGGTGATTGGTGTAAAGAAAAAAAAGATCTTAATAAGTATTTTCCCCTTGTATCCAAATATTTACCATGATTGCCAATAGGCACTGAAAATACTTTTATGGTTTGTATGCTTGCATCACTTTCTAAGAATGATGTAACTTAATGAATGAATTTTAAACATTCTATTATTAAATGTAATCAAAAGAAAAGAGTAGAAGAAAACATTATTGTTGAAGCTGACTGAAAAAACAGATTGTCTGAACTGTCTTTTTCTTTTAAAAGTCGATTAGCTAATGAACAAGAAGCTCCAAGACCCCGTGGCTATTGAGTCTATTAAAAATATTTCCCCTGAACCACACCCTAAAATCCAGACCATACCTGTGAATTGGAATGGCTGAGGACAGACTGTTTTTTTGGATCTGCCTTCACAAAGACATGGAAATACAAACACAAGCTCCCAACAGCCATCTAAATCAATAAGAAGCTTTCTGTTGATTTCACAGGGAAACCAATAATTTCTTGAACAATATTCAATGAAGCCCAAAAGGGAGCAAACTGATGCGGAAAATGTACAACCAAATGTAGTTGTTCAACATTTCTGAATTTTAAATGAGTTTACTATTCTTTCTGATGGCTATTTTAATCCCTTTCAAGTAATTCTAAAATTGTGATTCATCCTTCCTCTCTTTCAAAGTCTTCATGACCAGTTATCTGGTCAGGATACACACAAATATCTGTTGTCATGACTTGACAATTTATTTTCTCAATAATTCTGTTTGCTTAAGAGGAGATACCTTAGAAGAAAGTATAATTTAAAATGAAGAAAGATATCTATTTATATATTAAAAAACATTTTTCCACGCCAATAACAGTATCTCTTAACACATAATTCAAATAAAATAAGGATTTCTTTGCAACAAGTTAACCAACAAAAAGCAAACAGATGGAGAATATACTTATAATACATTCAAAATCTATAATGGGTGTCTCAACCAGTATCACTTTTACTTTTGTCAGCCTAAAATCCTGATATTTCTCAGTTGCTAGGATTCTCCAGCTGAATAAACTTCTTTTTTCTTTCTCACTACTTCAATTGTGCACTATTGAAATGCTTGCATTATATACAGAAAGGAAACAGTTAATCTGCAAACCTTTTTCCAACAGCAGCTAGTGGATGACAACAACATACGTGGATAAAAAAATGTGCTTTTCATTTTTAAGAATTGATTTTTATACACTCATGCCATAAAAGAAGAGCTTGTTGTGACTGACATGCAACCGTTAAGCCAGTTTTTCCTTAAATACTTACATATTCAAATATTCTGTGTCTGAAATATATGAAGAACACCACAGACATTAGCTCCTCTAAGTATTTCTAGTTTAAAGAAAAAAGCTATAACATTAAAAAAAAGGAATTTATATCACATTTCACTATCTTGCAACAAAACTCTACTTCTTTAACATTAAGAATCCTATGCCTTATCATAAATAACTTTTCAAAAGTTCTGGTAATTCATATGGGTCTCAAGTTATCTGGAATTGGGAACTATAGATGTTTTTTATGATCTGTGATAAGATAAAATGTACTATACAAGATAAGTCATCTTTCTCAAATATCCCAAAACCCCTTTACTTTTCACAAGACTTAAAACTGTACATATTAGAAATTTATTCTATTTGGGGGAGAAAAAAAAAAAGAGTATTTTTAGCATTTTTAGCCATCAGTTATATTGTAACAACCCTTATATATATATATATATATAAAACAATATACACAGAAGACATACTGACTAGAAATGTTTCTGGTGATTGATATACTGTAATTCTGGAATTATATTGTTATCAGATTTTACAAAGGAAAATTGATTGACAACAATCTCTATTCAGCAACAGCCATTGTTGTAGATGCTGCCTCATCTGTGTATGTACTCTTTGAAGGTCATATCAAAATTACAAAGAAGCAGCTGAAAGAAAATCAGAATTCTTACACGAAATAAAAAAAAAAAAAACATGCTATGAGAAGCATCACATGAACAAAATTCAACAAAGAAATCTCTGCTTGACTGAGAACTGCAATTTTAAGCAAGGGCAAAGAATAAGCTCTCCTCAGCAAAGTCTATAGAAAATGCAAGATAATCATACAATATGCTTGAGATAGATTTTTATCACTGTAACTGGTCCCACAGTAGAGTTTTAGAGAGAAATATAAGTATGAGGGATATATTGCAACAGTAACATTTATCAAAATCAATTCCAAAGTTTTCTTGGCACTCTCTGTTGACCTTCAGCGTAGCTTTATACTATTACTAGCAAGAAGAGGACAAGGAATTCACGAGTAGATGATAATGATTATAGAACAAAGCTCAAAGGATGCCTTCATCTGTGATTTGCCAGTCACACTGGGAGCCCTCCAAGCAAATGAAAGTTTCTGACTTCATGAACCGAAGTCTTTTTTGTGATGTCACCACAGTGCAATGAAGAGCAATCCTGAACAGCCTATACCTGCTTGTAGTTTGGCCATCAGAATTTCACCTGAGCGGGTTTGAAGCTTTAAAACTCTCACTTACTCAGGTAGTGCAGAAAAAAAACAACCACGAGATGTAACCAAGTGCAACAAAATTTTCACTGGAAAACCTTAGTGGACACTAGGTACATCAAGTTTTTGTACGTTGGACAGCCTACAAAAGTGATTAGCATTTCTAAGGTACAATTAAATTAGAAAGATGTGATACAGTCTCTCTATGGTAATCTCGTCAATCTTGACTGAACTTCTTTCTGCTACTCACTCTCTTCCTGGGAATACTAAGTTAAAATTCTCAGGTTCTGACTAGCTTTTTCATACCTGACTATTTCAATCTCTCAAACAGAGATTTCTTAAAAGCATCATCATAAACCATTACAAAACTAAGAAATCAGATCATTTTAAAGTGTTTTGTACTGGATACCCAAAATACAAGGTCTGGTTATTGTTGTTGTTTTAAATGTTGGCCTTTGACTAACAAATTATTATAAATATATCCTTTTTTAATTTTATATACTTTTGTTATGGTTCTTCAATATCATATTTAAAAATTCAGAAGAGAAGATGAAATAATGTTATTTCACTGATGATATTTCAAACATGGTAGTTCACATTGTCTATACCTGTTGCAAAAAATTTCATCCATTGGTGCATGAAATCTACAATCTTTCATCACTGTGCATTTTAGTTTTTATGTTTCATGTGGTTTTCCATCCTTTCAGTTTAATACTGAATGTATTATCTTTTGAAACACTTCACACATAGTGTTTTTCTGTGAGTCTTTCTTAATCTTACAGTTGTTTTTAAAGATGTTTTACCAATTCAGTTATTCCATAGTAGAAACAGCTGGTATCTTAGAAGTAATGACAAGCCTCTTTCTATAGTGAGATTAAAAGGCAGTGGGAGACTAGATTTCTCATCAAAGTTTTACCTTTAGGTGAAGGTAGAAGTTTTGAAAACCGCTTTTCTTGCAGCCATAAGCCTACTGTCCCTGGCAAATTATAGACTATTAATTAAGTAATTCCATCAGCACTGCAGTGAAGCAATTTTTCCCTCAAAACTTGGAAAAAAAAAAAAGATTAATTGAGGCTAAGAGCTCAATCTAATCTTACAAACTGCCTGACTATTTGATTGGGCACATACAGAAGTCAGTTGTTCACTCAAGTGAGTGAATTCTACCGATGAGTCACTGGGAGAGACATGATTATATGTAAAAGTTCTGAATTCTCAGATTTCTTTACTCTCTTCTAGGCAATGCTGCTGCCTTCTTTGAAGTACAGCCAAAACAGGCTTCAAAAGTATTCCTGCATTAAAAACAGGCATGGGAAAGAAAAACAACTCCAGTCTGAAATAACAATTTTTGCTGTAAAAAACATGATAAAGATATTTAAGATCCTAAAGGTGCATTGAGGAAGCATATTTTTACTCCTATATTCTTTTGTCATTCACTGGTTCTGGCAGGAATCAAAACTTAGTTTGAAGTCCACGAAGTTCTGCTCCTATCTTTGCTGCAGTCAAATTCTATTTTATTTCTATACCTATTGGATAGACAAAGACACAAGACATCGCCAGCTAGTGATGATGACAACACGCTCATCAAAATTTGTGAAATGCTGCTGAAAAGAATGAACAAAACACTACGTTTTATTATTTAAGGAGTGACAGTTCTGCTGTCTTACCAAGATACCACAACTTAGGATACTGTGGTCCTTTGCCACATTATGTTAATCTATGTCGAGCAACAACCAGTAATATAATTTTTGATACTGCTCTTGGAGAATGACTCTTCCCTTAGAACAGAAATTATGCTGATGAACAAAACTATTTTAACCATTATTCTTTCACAAAAAGGAAAGACAAAAAGATCAAAGTACCTTTCAACTTTATGCACCACTGACAGCCATTTAGAAACATCCACCTACATTTTCTTGATCATTTATCAAGAGCAGAACAAATCTTATTGTCATTTTGCTAAGAATTAAATGGGAAAAAGAGAAGTTAAGCTGTTTGTGAAAGAGAAGAGCCCTACCAATAGTCTCTTGTAAATGAGGACAAATTCCAGCTGTTCAATGCAGTGGTTTGGAAGATACCTGCTAAATGAGATACAAACTCACACAAGTTATGCAAGTTCCTACAATATAACAATTTCTTCACAAGGAATATGCTCTTACCTTAATTATAGTACTTTAGACACTTGTTACTGCATAAAAGGGAACATCACAACACTCATCCCCCTTCTACAAAGAGTCTGATGTTGCATCTAAACACTAACAGTAATCTGAGCATACCTATAGGTTTTGAGGGCTTCAGCAGAAGAAACCTCCTTGCTGGGGTTAGGACTGACCTTTAGGCTAAGGAGTCTAGACATAGCAAGACCAAAAAAAAAAAGAATTGGGGCAATGAGTTTTCAGCTTAGCTGTATGTTGCCTGAGAAGGGTGCTTTGAAGAAAATGGAGGTTTTCAAGACCTCAAGCTTTGGCTCTTAGGGTATATATGTGCTTTATATACATATATCACCAGTGTAGTCCTTATCTTCTCTGCTAAGTCCTTGATGCAAGAACGGGCCAACAGATGCATAGCAGCTATTTTTCAAAATCTTTCTAGGCCCACATTCATTTGTACATTATCTCCTTTCTGCAGCTTGGTTTTCACATGAGCAAATTTCAAATGAAATGGGTGTTCTGGTGTACTCTACGGTATGAATGGGCAGATCTAGTTCCAAAGACTCACCACTGAGCATCGCAGTGTGTATTCCAGGCACAAAATCTGTTCTTAGTTCTCTGTTCTTGAACAGGCTATAATTATCTGTATATCACAACAATATTTTGAGGGAAATTGCATTATGCACTGTGAGTTGCTTAGCTAATATAATACCAAATATCAGAAATTAATAGGTAACTTACCCCCGTAATGGTGCAATTACTTCGCAAGCATGGTTACTGCAATGTCAGAAAACAAAAGATGTTTTGAAATACCAAGGAACATCATCATGCCTGCCATTTTGTGTATTTCCCATTCTCACTATTTTATGACCATCTACAACTTCAAGAACACTTTAAAAGCAATAAGATTGCCATGAATTTTTTAGTATTTTGAAAGGTTTAGAGAAGTTCCCTGAACCATTATTTTTAAAATGAAAGGCTAGATAATTACTAAGTGATATTATTTTTCCTACCATAAAATGCAATATAATCTTTAGAGTAGCTACTTTTTACTCTGTAAAGGAGTTAAGCCATGTGTGTAAAGGTACACAACTAGCTGATGCCTACAAAAATAATCTGTTCTCCACTGCCAGCTGTAATACCAAGAAATCACAAATTTCAATGCGTTGTGGCAAATCTATCATAGCGATATTACTTCTACTGTTGGGACACATTTTAATTGAAATACTGCCTTAGAATTTGACCTTTATTAATAAAGCAAACAAAATCTAATGAAAATAAAAATGGCATGATAGATTACCAAGTACAAAAGTTCACTAAAAGTTAAAATCAGAACTGTGAGCATCGAAATACCAAAAAAGTAGTCTGAAATGTTTTCTAAACATTAAAACTGTATTTATTCATACTGGAGCTATACATTTAGATGATCTGTTACATAATATTCTTATACTTCTATTTATAAAAAAATGTATTGCAATTTAATTCAAGAAACTTTTCCACACCTATTAGCAGGTGTTATAACAGCCAGCTGGAATCCATACAATTTAATTTTCATTTTCTCTTTCTGCATCTGTCTTTTTATGCTTCAGTATTTTCCTTTTTATGCTTTTGTAATGTTATATCTTATAATTTGAGAACTTTTTCTTTTAGTTTATCCATTATATTCAACGTAATTGGTCATAGACCAGGCAAAATTTACACGTACCTAAAACTGCTGTGTCTGCTTTTCAACATACAAAGAAAATATTATTTTTCCAAGCAACAATTTCATACAACACTAATGTTCTCCTGTGGCCAATTAGTTATAATGTTGATTCTGCTAATACACATTTGCTGAAGAGTGACTTGAATAATTATTTTAATTGTAATGATTTCTACTTAATAAAATTCAATAGTAGCAAACACAATTCAAGAGCTTAAAGATAAGCACATGGTGAAGGACCGTCTGTAAGATGTAAGGAAGAAATGAGCTGCTCCTACAGTCAGGTCCAAGCAAGACAACTTGCTAATAGATACATCACTACCATTCTCCATTGACAGCTAGGTAACACATCATAGTTTTTGAAGTAATGGAATAAGTGTGCCTGATGCATAATGAGTAAAATAGCAGCTGCCACTTAAGTCTGTAGAGTGTGAAATGGATATTCCAGGCTACAGGGAGAGTAGTAAAACAGGAGTCATCAGGGCACTTACAAAGGTGTCTCACCCATATGAACACTAGTATGGGCGAGAGAGGCATAATAGCATCTGAACAGCTAAGTCCCTTAGAGAACAATGATGTTATTTTTACAACCCTACCCTTCAAATCCAAGGATAATGGAAATCTTGGTAATTAAAACTACATCAGATGTTGCAAAAGGCAAAAAAGAGCCTGAAAAAGGTATCTAGAACTGTGGAGACTGTAGCAGGTTTGCTATATATGAAAATGAAGTCATAGATTCTGAAAGCTTAAGACAGAACCAAAGAACAAAAAAAGAAAACAAGGAACTCAAATAGTTTCTCTAGAGCTACAGTAAGCCCTGATCATAACAGATCATGCAGAACTAGGCAGACAGGCCTTCCAGGCTTTCCTTACGTTGTGAGTGTTGCCTTGAAGAATACATTCTTCAGCATTTCTGATGGAGCTAACCCTAATATCCTAGATTTTTTTTTTTTTTACTTGGGATGCAGATTAAGCAACTAGAGTCCAATTGTAAAACTACAAGCATGATGTTATGATGTTAGTTTTACTTGTAACCTTTTGTTTTCAATTGTGTAACTTTAATGTTGACCTTTGTCATGGTTTAACCCTGGCTAGCAGCTAAGCACCACACAGCCTCTTGCTCACTCCCCCCACAATGGGATGGGGGAGAATCAGAAGGGTAAAAGTGAGAAAACTCGTGGGTTGAGATAAAGACAGTTCAATAAGGAAAGCAAAAGCCACGTGCGCAAGCAAAGCAAAACAAGGGATTAATTCGCTACTTCCCATCGGCCGGCAGGTGTTCAGCCATCTCCAGGAAAGCAGGGCTCCATCATCATAACGGTTACTTGGGAAGACAAACGCCATCGCTCCAAATGTCCCCCTTCCTTCTTCTTCCCCCAGCTTTATATACTGAGCATGACGTCATATGGTATGGAATACCCCGTTGGCCAGTTGGGTTAGCTGTCCTGACTATGCTCTCTCCCAGCTTCTTGTGCACCTGGCTGAGCATCGGAAGCTGAAAAGTCCCTGAATACATAAACACTACTTAGCAACAATTAAATCATCGGTGTGTTATCAACATTATTCTCATACTACATCCAAAACATAGCACTATACCAACTACTAGGAAGAAAATTAACTCTATCCCAGCCAAAACCAGGACAACCTTAAACCATACTTGTATAAACTTATCTTATTTTTACTATAAACCTTGTATTTTGCAGACAGATGAGATCAGCAACGTTGGACACCTTACCTTTTCATGGAAAGAGAAAGCTCAGGAAAGGTGTGCTGTCACTCTGAGGATATCTTTAGTAATCAGAATGTCCTACAAAGTGCTTTAGGCCAAGAAGCACGTAGGCACGATGATGCTAATGCTGCTAATTCGATGAGGAATTGCAAACAGCATATGTCTACAAAAAGCGTGCAGAGGCAGATCCGCAAAATACTACAGGCCCCTTGCTCACTTAAGACCCATAATGATTACTATATGATTGAAACTCCATTATTTATTATGTTGCATTCACCTCTATTTTAGGAACTTTTTATATCCCTCTGGTTTTTTTTCCATGTTGTAATAACTCTGTATTCTGTGTGCCCTCACATTATCCTCCTTTAATATGAGTTAAGGGTGGATAAAAATCATAGAATCATAGAACTGTTTAGGTTGGAAAAGATCTTTAAGATCATCAAGTCCAACTGTTGGTTTTTTTAGGTTTTTTTCAGCCGAGGAAAAGCGGTCAAATGATGAGTTAACATCAGTTGTTCTGTATGTTGGCAGTAAGCTCTGCATATAACTTGATGTCCTGGACACTTGACCTTCCGTTCTAGGTTGTCCCATTATCACTCTCTGGGAAATGGGTCATTCAACACATTAAATATTTGAGGAGGACAGGCATAAATGGGACAGGAACAAAATAACAGGTGACATCACTGTTGCAAATGTTCTCCAAAGAGAAGCCCTAGTAAACAGAGCTATGGGCTCTGTATGTTCAACACTTGATCTCTCTCAACTTTCTAGTTCTTTCACCAAAACAGGATTCAGTTTACTGTTGTTTGAATTCTGGAAATGATTGATTACCCTTAAAAAATGTTACCATAGAATATAAACACAGCATATAAGAAAGTTTTATTGTTTCATTCTTCTCACAAGTAATTATTTGCAATAACATATACTTAGCAATGAAATACTTAATTTTTCTTCTTATCCACCCATTTAAAAACTGAGGGTGGGAAGCAAAGCTCCTTGATTTCATTGCAAATTAGTGATGCCTGACAATGCAAAAATCATTTCCTCTGGAGGCAGAGATATAACGCTGTGAAAGCATATGAGTCATATAATCTACTTCTTGATTTTATTCCAGGACTGACTACTAATACTATTACTGAAAGATCTCTGTCTATCAATTCTTGAAAATCTCTACAGCCCTTGTTTAGCAAGTGGAAAATCCGTCTTTATAAGTAGAAACAATGATTCTGCTATCAACCTGAATACAGATATGTGGTGGTCAAATTAGCTTGATCATTCTCCCTTTCCTACCTCTGGGGAGAATTGATCACTGTCAGTTTATAACAACTTTCTGAATGTTTGAAGAATTCAGCAGGACTTGTTAAATTAGAACGATCGTATTTTCTGTTTTTGCCATTCACTGAGCCAATTCTATCATGACTAACAGACATGGCTGTTTCTTATCAAGTTGAACTTATTCCCCTTAAGGTGTTTACAAACAGAATGTTTCTCAGTTTGCTTTGGAACCTTTCTTGTTAGCGAAGTGAGGCTTACAGGTCTATAATTCCCCACGGCCTCTCTTCCTTTCTAAAGTAGTAACTTATCTTTTCCCATCTTCGCTCTTCTGGGACCCTCCTTTTGTCCTGTAAAACCTCTCAGAGATAATTGCTAATGGCCCAGACATTATTTTAGTTAAATGTTTATGTACCGTAGGAAGAATGCCATCAGGCCCTGCCTATGTAAAACCAAATTTACGTAACACTTAACTTGATAGTTCTCTATTTTGCTTGGTAGTTACCCTTGTTAAAAAGCCCTCTGTTGTGAGACAGTAAGAATACATTTGCATCTCCAATAGCAATGAATGCACTATAAAACATAGCATTGGAAATCCGGTAACCTGATTTATATTCTGCCATCTGTGTATGTTATTTGATTCTAGAGTTTTGGGTAGCTTTGATAAGGTATTGATTCATGATGATATACTACTTATTCACTGACAGCATGATAGCAAACCTTGACTCTGCAAGTCCTATCGAAGATCACTGACTGGTTTGGGGTTTTTTTGTGTGCATCTTTTTTTTCCACTGCAGTACTTGCTGCAGAAAACATTAGACAGCTTACCAAGGCATAGTAACTCTTTCCATATTCTACTGATGTGGGGAAGCTGGGAGAAAAAAAGATACAGACTTTGTACAGGACCGTCAGCAATTATTTAGAAATAAGGAGAATATCTGACTGCAAGGAATATTATCTACAATTGTGAATAACACTCATGTAAACAGAAAGTAGAACCTTGATATTTTCCCAGTCACTTATATTTTGAATTATGAAGTGTTTGTATAAGGATGGTTAAAAGGAATGTATTTTTTTCACTTGTATGCCTTCTTGTTTATATGATTCTTAATGCTTCCTAGTTTTCACTGATTTGGAATAAAATGTTTAAAACATTTCATTTCAGGCTTGCTTTCTCCTTTCTTTTCATTGGTCTCTAATTGTTGTTGTATCACCAGCACAGAAAATAAACAATATAGTTTAGGTTTTTTCCAAAAGACCTTCTCTGTACCAGCCTACTGGTTTTTCTTTTGGCAGAATCTTTAAGGACCTGTTTTGTCTCCATTGTTTCCAGTAAATATTTCAAAATTTCCAGCATAGCTATTACAAGGTTTTGTTCACATGAATTGCTAATGTTTAACTGTTGTCTTTCAAGGCTTTCCAAAGCAACCCAAATTGGCCTTGGGGTATATTATGATGAAAGTAATGGTGAGACTGAGAAAGAATTGTATGTAGGGAGAATATTAAAACAACATCAGAGCTTTGACCAAATCCCTTTAGGGCAGCATGCCTTAATTCATAGCTATTGAGCAAGCACAGATGTAGCAAAGCAGATTGTTAGAGACAAGAAAATTTGGAAATTGAAGTTCAAGAAGCTCTGCATATATGGATGACAGGCTATAAAAGCAAAGCCAATTTAAACATGTCCCATTGCAACGGTATCTTTCTACCTTGCTGAGAAGTAGAACAGGGTGTAATAAAGGAAGAAAGGTCACAGAGAGAGCAGCCTTATACTGACTCTAATGTGAAGAACACAAATCTTTACGAGAATTCAAGCCTCTATTTCTCTCTATTCCTCACACGCTAGATCATCTGGAAGGAACAGAATAAATAACCAACAGGGAAAGGTTAATAATAGGTTTCAAAACCCCATCAAGTCAAAATCAAAAGTCGAGCAAAGCAGACATGAAAAACAGAGATAAAGGCAAGCATATTCAGGAACTGGTACAATAGTAGTGTATTACTGAAGCCGATTCAGATAAGAAAATACCAACTTTATTGCTATCTGAAATACATGAATTCACTCTAGGGTTGTTTTATCATTCAAACAACTAAGAACATACAGAAACAAAGCACGTCTACGGATGTTTGCAGTCAAAGCAAAGGATGATTCCTTGATATTAATGCATTAATCTATGCTAGGTAACATAATGTTCCATGATCACATAATGAAAGAGTATTTAGAAGAGGCACAGGGAAAAGGGCAGAATACAACTAGCTGATAGAGCCTTAAATGAGGAGAAAATTCTCTGCTGGCAGAAATTGGCACTATGCCTGGTACATCAATGAAGCTGAATCAATCTATAGAGAACTTGATCTTGAACAACCCAATTTTAATTCTGCTGAAATGTCTATGGGGCTCAACAGCCCTCTATGTATTTTATTCATATATGAAAAATATCAGAAATCTGGAATAAACAGAGCAAACTATGTCAGTACAGTCAAAATATTACAGAAATCTCTGAAATAAATTTTAAATGTACCACATTATCAATTTTAATACAATGAATATACACAAAGACCCACCACTTATAACATGGCAGTGCCTTAGGCTTAGAAGACATTTGGGGTTCTGAATTTCATGGCAAAGAGTAGAAAATTACTGATAGTTTTGAAACTTATTGAAACATCAATTTCAGTTTTAAGAAACTGAATAAAAAGTTCTTTCTGAAAAGATTATTTTACTTTTTTTTTTTTTTAAACCACGTTTTCCATTATGGGGAAAAAAAAAAGAACATGTTCTGTTGCTAAATTCTGAATTGTGAATAATCATACCTTTTCGTGCCTTGACAAATGCACAGAATTAAAACAAGTCTTCTTTCTGTTTTCTCAGGCACTGCGTAGCTCTTATACTCAAGCAAATATGGTTAGACTGTCTGCCTTCTAATGATTTTTGCTAGGCAGTTCTGTTGGTTTCATGATCAAATGGGATCAAATGAAGAATGGGAAAGAAAAAGGGATATGGAGAAAAAGGAGCAAAGAAAGGAAGGAACATCAAGGAATTTAAGAGTTACAGGGATTCAAATATGTGTGGAAGACTATCATGAGACACAGGTGGTGGTCAGACACTCCTATAAGTAGAGCAGTATCTGCTGCAATAATATAATAAGTTGCAAGGGCATTAGCAAAGTACAGAGGTTCTTGAAAGAAAGGAGAGCCAGACAATCCATACCGGTATCATCTTCTGCAGGAGGAACTCAAACATAATGCCCAAAGAGATCACAGGAGAACCGCAACAGGACTTCAGAGGGGGTAAAGAGCGCAACAGCCATTCTTTCTATTCTTTTTTCACCAGGAAGATAACTTCCAATGTACTAATTGTCATCCACTGATTTCCAGTCCCGTTCGTTTCTTACTTCCTAAGACACAATCTAAACAAAATTCCCTGATTACACCATCTTTTAATTGACCTTCAGAATGCAATCTGTTTCCCTTTTAACATTTCCCTTCAATATGTATTTTCTTCCAGCTGATTGGAATGTTTAACAAATATTCATTTACTTTCCACAAATGAACAATGAAACTGGTTGCAAAGCACAATTACTATAGTATTATCCTCCGCTTGTGCAAATTAATTCACAGAAAAGTATCCAGACTATTACTCAAACTTGTACCAGCATTATAGCTCTGTCATCTTTTTCTTTTATGGTTATTTTAAAATTAACAAAGAAAGAACACCAACTGAAATCTTTATTCACAACTGTCTTCATATTACCACGTGCCCCAAATTGCCAATTATTTATTTGTAAGCAAAATTAAATGAGATTTTAGTGTAAGCAGAATAAGTTCCAAAAACCTCCCCAGAAAGCTAAGGCTGACCTATCAATTATTGGAATAATAACAGTAATACAGTAAATGAGAGTAAAGATCACTATAGCACAGCTACTTATTGAAAACTTTAATGAGCAAAATTCTATGGTCAGTGACATGGTTGAGGTCAGACTGGCCTTAAAATTTATTAAACCAATCTCTTTCGGATCATTACTGAAATTTTGTTCCATGCTGCTCTTCATTACCTAGTAGCAGCCCTTTCAAGGAGGATTTCAATTTATATGTTGAGCACTATTTTCAACGTATATGTTGAGCACTATAGACAACACTTGCAACCTAATGAGTTCTCCCTTTTAAAAGGAGGAGCTACTGGATTATAGAGCCCCCTTGTGTTACTTATGGCACGAATACGTGAACAAGTGTGGCATGTATCTATTACCTGATGAAAGGTAGCAAAACCGAGACAGCAAATACAGTCATCTAAAATTCAGCTGTACAGACACAACTACACATAAAACAGTCAGGTTTTTAAAAATAATTTAAAAATAAAAATCCTTAATTCCAATATCTGATATGCAAATTAATGAGCTCCATGCTCAAATTAATGATCTATAAAGATTTCGTAGCTTATTATCACCCACAGTCCTTGATACCCATGGCAAACGTAACCTTTCTCATAATAAACGTACAGGACATCTTATTTGAACATAGTTTAGCCAGATCTTACCTTCAATTAAAAAAAAAAAAAAAAAATCCATACATTATTCTGTGTCTCTAAAACATTTTAACCTTGCCTCATCTTATACCTAAATGGAGATTTAGTCTTAACCAAATATAAATACCGTGGCATTGGTAAACGAAGGATCACAACATCTCTATTAACTTCTACCCAGAATTATTTTTACATTAAAAATGTTGTTTTTCCAATGATTATGCCCATGGACCCTACGTCTCTGCAATGTAGACCTCAGAACTAGCTGTTACAGTTCAGGAGAGATTTTTTGACTCACTTTTTAGAGTTCTTGGAAATCCTCAGCTCAGTGTTCAGCATCTAGCAAAGAAGCCAATAATATGTTACACATCAACATGACAGGTATTGAGAAAAACACAAAAACTGTCATTCTGTTACCATATAAAAACTTGGTGAACTCACATTATGAATAGTGCATGTAGTTCTGGTTTTTGCATCTCTGGAAGAGTATTCTGGAATTAGAGAAGGAGATCAAAGGCATGGAGCAGCTGCTGTACAAGACTAACATGGCTGGGGCTCCTATGTTTGGAGAAAAAATGCTGATCAATGTTTACAAAATCATGAAGACAAGAGGCAATTTATGCACAGCTGGTGCTCACATACAAAATCTAGTGGGTCCTTGATAAAAGTAGTAGAGGATCAGATGAAAAGAGATAAAGGAAGATATTTCTTTACATACCAGGCAGTAGAATTTGCAAACACAAGAGCACGTGAAGGCAGATACTATCAGCAGTTTGACATATGAATTAGATTATTGGACAACAGGCATACAAAAAGGGTTAGTCAGTGACAGTCCCTCAAACATCCCTAACACAACAGTTGTTGACGCTGGCAGAGTGTGAGGGCAACAGTCCCTGTGTTATTTCTGGACACAGAATACTGTGCTAGATGGATGAGTGGTCTGGCTAAGCAGGGCATTCTCAATATGTCCGTGTTAAACAAAAGAAAAGTATAAGCATGATAAGCCCTAGTACCGTTTCTTAAAATAACGCAAAAGGCTCAGCGCTTTTACAAGGTACCTTTTTGGCCTTAGAAGAGACTAAGAAATAAACCAGAAATCAAAACCTTTTGTGCAAGTTGCAGCAATGACATTAAATTAATAGAAAATACTTGGATTTCCTGCAATGAGCTACAGACCAAAAATTAAATGAGAAGATGCTAGTTTCAGAAAGTCTGATTTTTTTACCACGTAAGTTTCTGCATGACCAGAGCAATCTAGGAACTGATTGTGGTCTGGAAAGATATTTCTACTTGCTCTACTTTTATCTCAAACCACTTCTGAGAGAAGCACGTTACAGTTGTACTAACATGACAATAGTTACCATGGTGTGAACCCTAGCTAATAAATCTTGTTTATCACTAACCAATTGGAAATGCTGTTAACGGGAATTTGTCTTAAACTCTAGCCAAAATTAGGCACTTTGCTACCATCTTGAATTCAGGATTCATGGCAATGAACCCTCTACTAAAAATAGACTTTGAAAGAACGATTGCATATTGGAAGTGCAGCACTTCAAAAATACATCTGAAAGCAGAACATTCATTTCCCCTCAGGCTAATGGTTATAGTACTCATCTGGAAAGTTTTAGAACATATTTTGTATATGCATACCTTCTTTCTAAGCAAATTTTTTTAAGATGCTTGCACAGGGTGTAGATGGCAAGGTGTTTGTAGCGGGAGGGCTGCAGGGGTGGCCTCTGTGAGGAGAAGCCAGGGGCTGCCCCATGCCGCACACAGCCGCTTCCAGACGGCTCCGCCACAGACACGCCCCAGGCCACAGCTGAACCTGTCACCACGCTGGTGGTCCCTCTGTGGAAACATACTTAAGAAAGGGCAGAAAACAGTGGACAAAGAGAAGAAGAGGGAACAAAAAGAATGAGAAACAGCAGAGGGAACACCAGGGTCATGGGAGGGGGAAGCGCTCCATGGCAGAGCAGGCCGCCCCCCACCCCCATGCCACAAAGGGACTGTGGCCTGCAGAGGGCCCACGCCAGAGCAGGTACACCCCTGAAAAGACTGTAGTGCATAGATAAGCCCACGCCAGAGCACATATTTCCTGAAGGAACTGTAGCCCGTGGAGAACCCACGCTGGAGCAGGTACTCCCTGAAGGGACTGCGGCCTGTGGAGGACCTGCACTGGAGCAGAAGAAAAGGGAGAGAAGGAAGGAGCAGCAGAGAGAAACCACTAGTTCTGACCACATCCCCCCCCCGTGCTGCCCGTTGCCTCGCTGAAGGGACAGAGCATAAGGGAGGGAGCAGAGGTGCTTGGAGTGGAGATGTGCATGGGAGTGAGGTTGAGCCTGGGAAAGGAGGAGGAAAGATGTTTTCCTTCAGCGTGCAAATGTTTGTTTAGTTTTTGTTTCTCACTACTTTACTCAGTAATTAAATATTTATTTTAATTGTCAATAAATTAACTTAATTTCCCCAAGTTGAGTCTGGTTTACCTGTGACAGTAATTGATAAGTGACCTCCCTGCCCTTATCTCAACCCACAAGTTTTCTCACTCTTGTTCTTCCTGTTTCCCCTACCCCTGTCCCGCTGAGAGGGAGAATGAGAAAGCAGGTAAGTGCATGTTTGGCTGCCAGCCAGGGCTAACCCATTATATATTATTATATCCTTCTTATAGACCTATTGGAAACACTCTTAAGGACAGCAAGAAGATCCAGTTTGTCTTCCAAAAGTAGAAAAATAAAATCTGCGTAGTGATAACATGACTTCCTTTTACACAGGACGTAGTGGTTGATTGCCTTAAATGTCAGCTAAGATTTGAGCAAAGAGTAGACAGCACAAGAATTCTGGAAGAACAAATTAATAAACCAGCAAATAAAACCAATTATGTATTATAGAATACTTTCTATCTCCTAGGTGATTCCATTGTTTGAAACCTACAAAATTCTGTGAGCATGGAATTCCACAGATATAGTGAATTCTGTTTCAGAGCAGACTGAAAAATTAACTTCAGTGACTTAAAGTCCCTTGTAGCAAATAATTTCTATTATTTGTGTGAATCAAGTTATACATATGCTTACAAGATCTTATATTAACACCCTAAACCAGAAAGTTCTTTACAGTTTTCTGAATAACAAGTGAGTTTGATGACATTTTTTCTTAGACAAAGGAAATAACACATAGAGTAAAAGTAAACTTCTAAACAAACTGAAGGATTACAGGGAATGTGAAATGTCATATCCATTTAAAAATTAGACAAGCATCTGTCAGTGCAAACTGATAGTATAGGTGAAGACAATACTGTGCACCTTTGTAACAACCAGGCAGATACTCTGGCTGTTAACAATCTGTTTGCTCCTTTCTATTTTGGTCTTTGTGGCTTTTTACAAAAGGCTACTATGAATCTTTTTAACCTGGTTGCGAGATAAGTAAAAAAACTTCAGATAGCTTCAATTCAAAAGGAACTAAAAAACCCAACGGTTGTAATTTGTGCAAGGACTATTTTGTCTTCATTTAGAGAAACTCCTTTTAATCACAAAAAATTGCTGACACTACACCTATTTTCACAATTCCACAGAAACCATATGTCAGTAGAAGATCATTTATAACTTAATTAACCTAAATTTCAGGATCACTCAGCTGGTTTAGTTGAATCAGGTGAAAAAATACTGCATATATTCTTTGTAAATGAGGATGATAAATCTCCATAAAATGTAGAGATCATCTTACCTTACTGTAAAACATCTTAAGATCATAAAGCATTGACTACTCTATCATAGCAGTGATTAATTGCATCTGGATTTTTAAGTGGATTCTACCTGTTATTGAATTAAGTGCTATCAGGGCTTATTCAAAATTAGTTTTAGGATATTAATTTTATAATTCCAAAATGCATATGTTCAGAACACTATGGTTGGGGATTAAACTTAAGAAAACTAAAATGAATTGCTACTATTAAGAAACCTTACTGAAAGAGTATTGAGAGAGGTTTTTCCCCATAGAGTGGGAAAAGTTACCTCTCAGATTTTTATTACTACAGGTCTTTCACCTTTTGGTAGCAGAAAAGATATTATAATGGATTTGTGATACTTTAGCAAATTATATCTATATTGCTGAGGCAAATATTTCTAATATTCTGGAGATACTAGTGGGAAAATAAGAGAGTCAATACTTTGGCAAACTGGAAGTTAGGAATCTGCTCTTTGTTTACCATTAAATGGTCTTGTCAGAGTATCCGTAATATGCATTTAGTTGCTGGGATTGAAGAGATCCTTTCAGCCTCTCTCTTTGCAAGTTCAATTCTAAATACTTTAATGGAAATATTAATTTGAAACTCCACAAAATAAATCAATAAGAAAGATTAAATCACTTTGTCTTATTGAACTTGCTTTGGTAAATGGAAACTGTTATTCTTTCACATTATCCAGAAAGTGTCAGAGAAAGTAATGAAAATGAACTGATCATGGAGCTGTACATTCTACTGTATAAGCAATCTATCAGGTGCAAAGTAATTTAGCCCATTGTCTAACATATGCATATATCTAGATAAGAGCACCTGAGCTACTGCTGCAACTCTGCTTAAATTTACATTTCAATAAATTACGCCACCAAATGGCTCAAGACCACACTATTTCTGCAACGCATTCAAACTTGCTACTATTTCTGGTTCACATATTTCAGATTACGTGTTTATACTATATATGTGCCAAAGCCTTTCAGCATTCCTGTGTACAGATGGCAATGTTCCTCCCTCCCTCTCCACCCACATCAGCACGGAATTTTCTGTGCAGGTTACCAGTGACGGGCAACTGTGGCAGAAAACCACATTCCAGAAACTTTGCACTATTGCACTTGCTTCTGGAGCACACAAAGATAAAGAGCTGAATATGTCCTCAGAGTCTACTGCATGAGTCTGCCTTCATCACTCTGCCTGCACTGATTAACCTCACAGAGATGTTTCTTACAATCACAGTTTCAACACTATCCTTAGAGAATGTTGCTACAATAGGAGAAAAAACTGTACACTGTTTGGAGAACGCATCATCACCCGTGCACCCAAGAGGATTTGCAGAACTTATGTTTGCAAGAGCGTGACTTATGATAACAGCTTATGTTGTAAGATTTTCCCTATCACATGAGTGAACTAGCTCATTGCAAAGTCAAAGCGACAGACACGAAGCATGGGCAATGGGAAAGTCTGGGGTCAAAATTGAATTTTAGTTAATGTAAAAAGATAGACATAACAAGTCACCCAATATTTTTTATGATTTGATATAAAATAATAATTTTAAATATTATATTAAGATACTTGATAAAAAACATAAAGTAATTTGTGATGTGTACAGATTTCATAAATTTGATGGAAGCACAAGTCAGCAATTAACCTTTTAGAGACAAGACCAAAGATAGAGAAAATATACCAAGATATTATGTCATTTCCATTCAATGATAGGCACTGAATTTTTCTCCAGGATACTATTTGATTTTAAAAAAAAAAAAAAAAGCGTAAGACTAACAGCCTTATAATTACTACATAGTATTTGAGTGTGAAATGAAAATAAAATATGTAAGACTATCCAGATTGGGGTTAAAAGGGCTCCGACTTCTAAGTTTTATATTCAGGGCTTTCTTCAATACTGACAATGGGTTCCCTGGAACACCTCCCTCCCTCTAGCAAGCAGGCCATTGAGAAAAATTAAAGTTTTTCTCCTCCTCTTCCTTTATTTCCATTCTAAAAGCTAACATCTTGCCTTATCGTTAACCTTTCTATTCCCCCATATCTTTCTGGCCTATGCTTATGATTTCTGATATCCTGTAGCTGGCTTAAATGTTGCTGAGGAGACTGCCTTCTATAAGAGGGGCTGAGCTGATTTACCTTTGTGCTTGCTTCCTTTCTCCAGCATTCTCACCATAGACACCATGTCCTGTTGAAGTCGGTCAACTGAACCAAGGCCTAGGGCCAAGTTTTGGGAATGGCTGTAGGCCGTCTTAGCAGCGCATTCCACCTTTGTCCATTTATTTTCTGAATAACCTGTGCAACGCTTGGATTTGCTTTTCCAGATATCTAATAGTCATTTAGATAGATGTATATTACATAATTGGATCTCTGAGGCTACCACCTGCATTACGCCATTTCATCAGGTTGGATACTAGGAAAAAGTTCTTCACTGGGAGAGTGGTCAAGCACTGGAACAAGCTCCCCAGGGGGGTAGTCATGGCCCCAGTCCTGGTGTGTTTGGACAACACTGGAATCAGGACTTAGACTCAATGATCTTTGTGGGTCTTTTCCAACTCAGGATATTCCATGATTCTACAGTCACAAATCTATACAAGAAACAGATAACAACTTCTCCCTTTCTCCTTTAGGTGAATCAGATACCAAACAGCTGTATTGGAATAATTTGTAAGGTTTGAGCTCCAAGTGGACGCAGATAAGGTGTTTGCTATGTCAGCTGATACTGTCAACACCAGAGTGTACTGGTTTAAATCACTTTTAAAGTGTTTTATTTCAGCTATTCACCCCTGCCATATTAAATTCAACTCTGATGGATATCGTTGGACGAGTTTCCGTGTTATAAGGCTATACAGAGAACAATGTCCCCTTCCAATGGAGTTTAAGATGTTCTTAACATGCTTCAGGGAACACTTTGTTTACCCTCCAGCAACTAAAACTTTAAGTTAGAAGAAGAGATTATTACTTATTTATTAGATCATTAATACCTTACAGCACATCATTCTACTTCAAAAACAAAAAATATAATTTAATAATTTTTTATGTTCAATTCCAGCTGTATTTCTTAGATTGCTTCTTCAGTCTCAGTCCATTATACATGCAAAAGAAATACACTTTTCCATTTTGCTTAACTACTCTCCCCTCCCCTCCCCCCCCCCCCCCCCCAGGAAATACAGTTTTATCTATTATTTCTTTGGAAGAAAGTCATCACTGGCGTTAAGACTTTCTTCTTGCTTGAGTAGAGGGACTCAAATCTGGACTACAGAGGATTCATTGGGATTTTATATTATCTATTCCAGCTCTCATATTGCTTTCAAAAATGTTATCTCTATCATTTAAGTCTGACAGTTTAAACAGACTGTTTCTTTCTGGTCCCATATCTTATGTGAAATATACAGATACTGATCCTCTTCCATGTGTATATATAATATTTTTACCAGCCTATTATCTGTAACTCTAATCAATGTTCATTTCCCTGTATCTGTAAGTACAAATATTTAATTTTGGCAGCAGATATTGGTTTTGTGGCATGGAATCTTATTTTCTCTTAGCGGGTTAGGATATCAGGAATTTTTAAAATTATGTTTAGTGTTATACTTCTTTTTTGACTTCTGACACATTTATTCTATTAATTTATTCTCCCTTCACACTGAACAGCAACTGGTTCAGTTGTATGTATTGCAGATCTTGCAATGTTGTTAAAGTATCTCTTATTTTCCTCTTTTTGATGTGGAAGCTGAAATATTTTATGTATAAATACATATACACTTATATAAGTTTGACATGCTGTCTAACACACACACTTGTTAAAGTCCTTCCAGAATGAAAAAAAATCAGAATATTTCTTTGGTATAGCAACAAAAACACAATCAATTTTAAATAGAACTATTCTGTTTTAGGAGTTCTGAAGAAATATTAAACTTGAGAGCCTTACCAAATGACCTGTCAGAACTCCCATGTCTTTTAATTGAGGTTTCAGTGAGTCTTCCTTCTCCCTAAAATGCTGTTCAATTCATGTATCCTTGTCAAACAAGAAGGTGGTTATCACAGTATTTCATATTGAATGAGGAACTTGCTTGTAATATGAAAATTAGATGCACAGATAATACACGTATGTTTCGATTAAACATATGATGCTCACTGCAATAATATAACAAGTATTGCAAAAAGTCCCCACACAAACAAAACAAAAAACCAGCCTAATTTTAACATTTGGATGCCCTAACTGGGAGAAGTGGTGCTTTAACTTTGCTGTAGTCACATCATCCTCAAACTTATTCCTCACAGAGCCCCCAGTCACTTCTTCAGGAAAGAGACCTAGTTTAGAAAGGAATGTTCAAATATGCCATACAACATCTCTCTAAAAGCACATCAGTGCTGGTGGGACTAAACAAAGCCATACACACCTCTCAGTTATTGTTGAGCTTTTGCTTCTTTTTCCAGTTAAGGAGAGGAGGAGGAAGCTGTATAACTTTTGCTGCTTATCCAAGTAAGCACCAGTGACACAGCCAAGTAAAACTTCTAGCAGATCAAAGGAAGCCTTGGGGAACTGGGGGCACAGGGAGGAAAGATGGATTCTCCAGGTGGTGCTCTCCCCATCAGCTGGAAGGGCCTTGCTAAGAGCTGATGCAATCAGCTGGCAAATACTTGGTTGCCAGGTGTCATCAGAGCTGGCGTCATCAACAAGAATTTGGCTTCCTCAACCGTGGTACCTCATTTGAGGATAACAGAGGACTACTAGGAAGGAGAGGAAGTAACCTGACTGGGTCATATTTGTTTACAGGAATAGGCTTGTAAACCTAGACTCACCAGGGGGCCAGGAACTGAAGCACAGAAGTGAGACAGGAAGATCTCCAAACAATGGAGGTTTGCAGCAGAAAAACTCAGGGGATTGATTCAGAAGCCTTCCTCAACTGCCTGTGTGCTAATGTGGAATTTTTCATATGATCTGGATGAGACTTAACATGTATATCATACCGCTTGCTGAAAGAATATCTCTGGGAGGAGTATTCAGCATATTTTCCTTATCCCTTTAGTGAGATAGATCTCACTATTCACTGTCCAATTCAATAACCCCAGTTCCTTTCAATTGTATTGCTCCATCTTTTTTTAACCTTTAAATGTTCCTAAAATCTCTAATCATATTAAGTGTAGCAGTTTCTGGACAGCACAATAGTTGCCCTTCAGAACAGTGTCAGTTTCAGTTTAGGTAGAGGAAATAGATTAGATTAAATAGATAAGGTTACATGAAGATCTTCAATACTGTTCCTCATATTTACTAACAAAAAATTGAAAACTGAAGCTACTAAGCTGAAATTATTTTGTAAAAGAGGGTATGATTCAAGCACAACTGCCTTGTAAACAAAAGAGAAAACGGGTGTATATATATGTGTGTGGATGTTACAGAGAAAATGTACACAATCCTACTGAGAACTGTAGGGTTGGTGACGGCTCAGAATATAACAAACGATCAGTACCAACATGCCCACAGCAATATGAGTGAAGGTTAAAACAAAACAAAAAAACAGCCCCCCCGTCCCTGCCAATGAAGTAAAGGGTATTATGAAGATTGTAGAACCATACTAATACTGAAAGAGGATCTAGGAAGACACAGCTGGAGTAATCATCTCTGGAATCCAGACACAGAGACCATGCCCAGGCAATGCCAATAACCTTGCAGAATTTACAACTACGAATTTATGTAGTCTAGTAAAAACAAAACCCAAAACCAAACATCACCAGGCAGGAATCTCAGGCTAATGCTACTACCGTTACATGGCAAGTTCAACTTTACTGACACTGGAACTTCCAAAAAAAGCCCCAAATACAGTAAGGGAAAAAAAGAGTTCAGCAGCCTTCATTGCAACACTGATACAGATCCTGTGGCAGGCAAACTGTTCATCACAGATGACTTCAATGTGTTGCTTTGGCAGCTGACATCTGATATACAGCAATTGATCACAACAAAGCTGGCAAGATAAACAACAGTGAACTTATGTTGTTCAATAATTCGCTGGATTATAAGAAAGAACTTGTACTCATCACCAATCTGACAAGTCATGTTGGGAACATCAATATTTATAAGCAGGTGGATTTCACTGAGAGTGACTTTGTGTCTCAGATCGAGACATGGCACCATATAGTAAAATCTACAGGATAATTACCTACAATTCTAATCTTGACATGACTGTCAACACGAGTGCATTGTTGCTGTCACAAAAATCTTGCCAAATTTAATTTGCATAACTATGGAAAAAGCTCACCAACTGGAAAGTATTTTTACATAGGGAATCCATGTTGGGGTTTTGTTTTGTTTTGTTTCTGTGTTGGTTTTTTTTACTAACACACATCTCCACAGAGCAGAACACGTTGTTTAGAAAGATGCATGACATACTTTCCCAGAGAGATCAAACTGACTGGAAAAAAGGAAGTGTAATGTGTTTAGAAGCTGCACAACGTTGACTTCAAGAACAGTTATTCTTAAGATAATATTTGACATCGATATAAACTAGAAAAATGTCAATGTAATAATCACACCCCCCCTGTATAAAAAGAAACAATGTCGTCAATAATGTATCACTAATGACATGTCATAAACATAGGAGCTGCAGAAGGATGTAATGGAAATCATAGTTGAGCCTTTAAAAAACAAAATCCAATGTGTTTGTCTACCCAAGGTAATCTATGTACCGGAGCGTAATCTCTCTCCCTCACCTGCCAAGCTGACTGCCTTATAAACCATTTTACTTGTGTGGGCCAATAATATTTTTTTATATATATATATATTTATATATCTGTACGTGTGTGTATGTTGGTTGCTTTATATCCTGTTACACGATTTGCTACGTCTGAAATCTTCAGTGACTTGGTCAGCTCATTCTCAGTAATCTAACCAGTTTGCTTGTCCAGCTTATTTTTCTATGCTATAAAAAAATACCATCTACAAAAATTCTGGTTTACTGTAAGTAGGAAAAATGCTGCAAAATAAAAGATTTTCATGGCACATTTAGTTTTGACCAATTCAATTGTTAGTTCTAAGTTTCAGCACAGTCTGTTCAATTTACTGAATTCCTATTATTATTATCATAGATTTACTTATAAAGAAAGCATTAAAAAATCTGCTTCTATTACTTAAAGAAATAATATGTATACAAAGTCATTTAAGCGATCTCAAAATCTAAATTGAAAATATCTTTACTATGCAGTTATTCAATATCACATATATCTGAAAGAGCTGTAGCAATAAAAAGATCTTCAGGTAAAATATATTAATCAGTCATTACCCAAACCCAGCAGTTAGGTTAATCATATCTTGTTTTACAATAGTCTTTTCATAATTCTGCAGAAAATATCATATAATATCAGGTATAAGGTAATAAATTAGTCTTTTAAACTTTTTTTATGTTTCAGTCTTTTATTTTACCCCCATCATATCTTTTTAAAAGAAAAGCAAAGCCAAGGATCCAAGGAAGAAATGACAGTGTGTTCAGTAAAAAATTTCAGATTTAAAACATAGACGAGTATTCTTAATTTCCTGTTTAAAAGTGAATGGCATGGCCACCCAGGTCAGAAGAGGCTAAATTTAGCCTCTGTCAGACAAGTCTTTATTCAGATTCATAACCATCATGGAAGAAACCCCTTGTATAGAGAGCCACCAATAAGATCTTTTACAGGTCCATAGTTCACATTAAAACATCATTCTTTTGTTATTCATTACTCTTGTGCATCAGTGCTTTTCATCAGAAAAAAGATTCCAAGAATTAATATGTAGCTATCATAAAAAGTAAAAAGTAAGAAGATTGGGTCAAATTTTCCCTTTTTTTGCTGTAATGGTCTTGAAAAGACAGTATGATGCAGAAGCAATGAAGCAAATTTCAGGTACTTGGTAACACAAAAGCTTAAAAACCAAATACTGTTAACATTTTTCCTTGTGTACAAGTTAAGGCAAGTATCTGAACTAGCACATCATCTAGAGAAAAGGGAAAAAAAAGCCATAGAAAAGTTCGAAATTAACTCGAGACAGGATATTCCACTTAAAACAGTTAATGAGAGTGGACAAAAAGCAACAAAACCTGGTTCATTCACCAGGTGACATTGATTACAAAATTTTTTTTTCCATTTCTGCAATCTGTAAGTCAAAGTCTGTAGTGCAGTCATATTCTTGTTTCAATTAACTGATAGAATGTGAAATAACTCCTCAACTTCCAAAATCTGGATCAGACCTAAAGATATTTTCCAGTCAGATTACTGCAGGACATTCAAAATGTACTGATTAAGAACTTCAACTGCTCAGGAATTACATATAATTTTTTACAAGATTATAGTACAGTCTTTATTAATCCATTTAATCTAGGGATGAAAATAAGATTTTAATAGTACTTTAAGGACACTGCTTAGAGTAGACGCCTTATTACTAAAGTGTCTTAAATGATATACTTACAGTAAAATAATCAAAGGCAAATAACTGTTGGGACAATAAATTACTGTCAGAACATTTGGTAACACTGTATGTCACAATACTCCTGTATGATTTCTCAGTGCAGGAATGCATGTTATCTTACCTGCAAATGCAAGGAACTTGAGGCAAATATTTTTTAAACCATCAATCAAAGGGAGGATTGGAAAACAGTTTAATAAAAGACCTGTATAAATCTCCTAGGTTTATCTTCCTGATACGGTTACTGTTGAATGAAAAATGGATATGAATTTTTTTTGTTAATCTTACAAAAAATAATACAATTTGAAAACCACCTGAGACTTACTGTGCTTGCAAAAAAGGTATTCTCCAAATGTTAAGAGAAATTCAGTAACAATGTCATAATTGTCCTAAGGCTAACAAAATAGCAACAGATACAAGAAGGAACAAGGGTCTCATACCATACACGACAGAGTCCGAATTCTGTCCTGCTGGTCTATATTAGCTGACTAGTTTAAATGAATTAATCAGTTGATTATAAAAAGTGACATATACTTCTGGTTTGTCATCCCTCTTAGAGAGCAGTTAGAGTCAAAAAGTCAGACTTGCTTAGGTCTTTTTCAAGCAGTACTAATAGGTGTAGACCTAATTTAGATGCCTAAATCTCAGAGTACGGTAGAAATGCAGACATGTCTCTGTTGAGAAACTATGCAAACCTCTACCAGTTCATGGCATTGCCTTCCTTGCACAACTTCATGTCTCCATGCATAAATTAAGGACACTGGACTGTTGAGTTTTAAGACCTTTTCCAGGAACCAGGCATCAAAAATGTTGACGACAATTTAACTTGTATGTGTTAGCAAGCCTTTCTGGAGTATGCAGTTAACGATCAGTGCACATTATGCTTATTTAAAGAAGCCATCCTTTTCAAATAGCGGGGGGTGGGGGAAGGCAACCAATTTTTGTTCATTATCAGGACATTGCACCGATAAAATTATAGCCAGCAATCACTATGCAGTGATCTACACTTCATGGAAAAAATCCATTATAAAGATTTTCATACTTTATCTGCAACAATACTTTAGATATGGACCTTCGTGTTGCATTTGGACACGTGGAAAACAGCAGAACAGAATTATGAGACAAAGATTTTTTTCTATTAATTTTTTCACATAAAATGTGTGCTTGACATTTATCTTACCCTAAAATAATTTGTCTTGGGATTATCTAAAATATTTGAAACAGTTTTTCTTTGTTGCATAAGGACATAGGACATAGAAATAGTGTTCAGATCACAAAATCAGAGACATATATTAAAAATTGGATCTGGATTTATTTTCTATTTCACCAGTCACAAGGAACTTTGTTGTTTGGAGTACTGCAAAAGAATTTACAATCTGATTTAAGTTAGGTTTTATACCACAATAGCTACATGACTTTTGATGTGAGTTTACCTCACAGCCTGTCAGTCCATAGTTACTTTCAAAACTACTATCCACCAGGTGACTACATACATCAAGATTAATTGTTCGTAGGGAAAAGAATAGCAAAGCAAACCAAGAGCCTAAAGAGCAGAAGAAAAGTAGTTTCTTTAAAACAATGTGTTTACCTTTCCTGTAGGAACAAACTTCTTTGAAAATGTGCCTCCTTTTCTAACATTTCTGGGTCAAAAGCATGAAGAACATGGCAGAATGCCAGGAATGTCAGAACACTGAAAATAACATGCCAATGATATCAAAGAAGGGTGAATAATAATGCAAGAAAAGAGAAAGGTCATACACCTTGTCATAAGAATAAGCGAAGAATTTTAATACTTTATATCAAGAGGAGCTGGCGTTCCCAATCAAAATCAAATTGAAATGAAAGAAAACACTGTTATTACAGTTCACTTGTGTTTCTAAAAATTAGCAGAAAACTTGAAAGAAGAATGTGAGATTTTACCTGTCACAGAAAATTTGAACATATTCATATGTAGAGGAAACCCATCGTTCACAATTTTAAAATTAACAAACTCACTCGGAAAAAGAAAACACTAGAAAAAAATGGAAAAAAAGGTTTCTCCTAAAAATTCCCTTGAAGTTAAGACAAAACCTCAAGCTCATGTATCAGTTATAAGAGAAGGAACACTACGGGCCTCAGTGTACTGAACTTAATTATACTTCAGAGAAAATAGGTTCCTTTACTATACTTGGGGGAAAATTAGGAATATTAAAAACTCAAACCAATTCTGACCAAACTAAAAAGTGACAAGTCAGGCAATAAATGTATATATTCAGATTGCCTTATCTTTTAAAAGAAGTAAAGAAAGGTCTCAGGAGTTAAATGCTTTTTATATCTTCAGTGCCACCCCAGCAAGATATATCAATTTGGAAGCTCTTTGAGCATATAATTGGTTTAGTGCAGTAGTTAATTTAGCTTGGACAAGGAAAATTATAATATTATCCACATTTGTCTACTTTTGTATAATCAAAATTCAAAAATATGTAAAATATAAATAAAATGAAAACAACAACAAATTATTAAGATTTCCTTTTTCTGGTATTTTCTGGTGAAATGATCTTGAGTAGGTAAAACTTCAGTTGAAAAGTCAAAAGTATGTATATACACCTGTCCATCTAAAGGCAAATTAGGAAGCCTGTTTACTCAACAGAAATTTTTAAACTTGGCAGAGTTAGAAAATCAGGCATGTTTTCACACTCCATTCACCAGAAGAGCAGCCAGAGGGCTGATTTTCTGGAAACTCACCATGTAAAGCCATGATCTGAAAAGCTTGTATCTATAACACCATTTTATAAGCTAATTTCCTAAACATCTTTGAAATCTTCCCTAAAATGCTGAAATTCAAAATTTTAAGTCAAAATAATATTTTAGATAAGAAATAAAATTAAAGACCCACTTAAAAATTCAAAGACAGATTTATAGGAATTAATAGGAAAACAGAAGAAAAACTATTTGCCTACTGACAACATAAAGTATTCATTCATGAAATAACAGTAATGGATTTCAAAACTAATTCACTTGTTTCTACAAAAGATAATGAAGAATTTAATGGAAAATGCCCTTTTCAGTTCTAATCATTTTTAATTTTATAATACTACAGATATCAGAGAAAGCACTGTTATTCTGGTAATATTGTAATATTAGCTGTAACATACAGAAAGACTAAAATTAATAGACTAAGAATATGGTACAGCAAAAGAAACAGCTGAAAAATGCTCCCAGCCCCTTCTGCCAAAATGCTATTCCAGCTATTTAGCAAATAAAGAATAACAGCTAATTACGATGAAGACAGCTGAATGTAATACTTCTCGAGCTGTAGCTTTTTGTGCATCAGCTAAACAACAAGCAAGAAATGCAATATTTCTTTCTCCCCTTCTTTCTTCTCCCTCCATACATGAAAGGGCCTAAGTTCACTGCAGTTTGTGGTCATGGCCGAGCTCTTCAGCCCAATCCCTTAGGTATTTTCTGAAATCTATGTAATTTTTGAAGTGTAGGTGATTGGCAACGGATTTAAATGGCAGTGTCCATACAGGACAGTGCATGCTGCCAGGATGAGCCAGCCATTTTTCTCCAAGGTGATGGCTACTCAGGGCCACAACATTTTGACTTCCCCTGGTGTGCGCAAGGTACCAGGACACCTTGAAGGCATGCCAAATGTTTTGCAAGAAAACTCGGTACAAAAGATATTATACGCGCCCCCCCTCATCACGTTGTCAGGGGCTTGTCTGGCTGCGGAGCAGCTTTCTTCTCAGCCACTTCTATGGCTGCTGACAGAAACCAAGAGCTGCACTCCCTGTACCAAAACTTTGGGCTTCCCCAGGGTGCTGCGACAGCTCGGCAGGGCACCTGCAGTGTGCCAGGCCCTGGATCCGGGAGCCCACACGACAATGGTGGCTGAGCCTGCAGCCCCTGGGCTGAGAGAGGCAGCGTGGGTGCGGCAGCAGGGAGGGCACGTTCCACCCTGCCAACCATACCTGCCTCAAAAAAACTGAATCTCGAAGCCACTAAGGCAGCCCTCAAACAAGTAGCACATTCTTCATTATGAAAAAATGTATTTGACTATATGAAACAGTGCCACCTGGCACTGGCAACCTTAAATACATCCATTTTAATAATCTTTCCTGTTCCTCCTTCCTTTCAGCTATTCTCTCCAGGAATTTGAAGTGTTCTTGCTAGGAAAAGAATGGAATGTATTTCAGGTGGCACTTTTACTTCTGTTGCTACAGTCTAGTCCAGTCTTCTTATAAGACAGACTACGCATAAAGGGAGAAAGAGAATAAAAAAGTGGAAGATAAAAAAGTGCCTTTCTCAGTTACAGTTCTTTCCCTGGGAAGTCACAGTTGCAGCTGACAGCACAGACTCTATTGGTTATTCTAGGAGCTTTACCTCCTAGTCCTGGTAAAATATTTGGTTCTCCTTCTCCCCATTTCATCCTTTGAAGCAAAATTCTACATTACCAATATCAAGATATCAATATCAATTGACTTTGCTTTTCTACCCACCGTTGTTATACTTTGGGTTATAATTTGGATTCTTGTAAACAGCAAATATCTATTGTTTCTTGGAAGGAAAGCAAATAAACAAGTATATCAGGATGGAACCAGGTTATCTACAGAAGAAACAGGTGTTTTCCATAGATGTTACAAGACTTCTTTTCTCCCTTCCTCCTTTCTTTCCTTTTTCCTTTCCTTTCTTTCTCTCTTTCTAGGGCACAAGGGGTATAAGAATAAAGAGGCAAAGACGGTATTAAAAACTCCTTGAGAATCTGATATAAAAGGTTGAGGATACCTAAATAAGGAGCTATTCAATAAGAATTATTTTGCTCTTTATTCTACTGTAATTATCACTTTTGTAATCAAAGACTTAAACATTTTTATTAACCTTGATTTCATCCTTTAGTGTCTTCAATATTTATCCTGAATTTAAGTTAATCTAAAAAAATTAATACTTCTCTGGAAGGAAAATCCTAATGAAGTAATGCCCACAACAAATTCTGCAGGCTTTTATATCCCAAGATCATTTTGCAACTTTCAGTGTTGAGATTTCTTTTCAGCTATATGAGTGACTTCTCCTTCCCCACAAAACCAAATACCTAAGTCCCACCACTCCTCCCCCTTTCCCACTCCAGCCTCTGTCCAGGAGAGACACACGGTGTTCACCAGTGCTCCCTCTAATCAGAGGCAAGCAGAGAAGGACAGCCTACAATTTCAAATAAACCCAGATTGTTATAATCAGAACTACATAGTTTTCTTCTTTTTTTCTACTTGCTTTTAAGGAAACATATGTAGAGACTGAAATCATGTTAATTCAAAGCAGTGAAAGAGGATTGGCACGCTAGATGACTGAAGTAATACACACGTTTATGCAGAAATAAAGACATAATGCTTTGTTAGTTTGAGTTATTCATCTGAGGAGCTTGGCTCTTGTTATTGTACCCTTGTTCACAGCAGAAGTTAAATGAATTAGGAAAAATTTGTGAAGATCTTTATTTTCAGGCCTTTTCTGGGTGGAAAATCTGGAAAAGGAAGAAAAAATCTCCCCTGTTTTAGTTTAAAAGAAAGGAAACTTCAATCTCAGAGCACCATTCTAAACCTAAATAATGTAGATCTGATGTATAATTAAAAACATCTTCTCTTGGAAGACATGACTTTACTACAGCTCTGATAGAACAAGATCCACGCCTGTGGGAAATTATTCCATTGAGAGGCTATTTCCAGGAGCAATGCTATAGGTGACTTCTGGCAATGTTAGAGAAAAGCATACAAGAAAATTTGTCTCTTATCTCTTGAGGCGTAAAATAGATGGAGAACGCTAAGATCATTATAAAGGGAAGAAATTTCCGTATATGCCCTCTACCCCAACCTTGTCTAGAGCTCAGTCCCACTTGTGACACTTGAAAGTCAGTCATGAAAAAACATTTATGAAACTCTTCAACTAGTTTAAATGTAAGAAATGATTTTTCACCCTACTCTTGCCCTTTGTTGCCTTAATCTTTCTTCTAATACAAAGTTTATCAGATTTGGGATTTTGTTGATCTCTGCAGAATATTATCTGTATCATTTATATTTCTCTAGTAAGCTCATGCCTTTATTCTGGGTGTTTAATTTCATATCCACAGTGAGCTTTACAAGGCATATATCTTTTTTTGCTGTTCCTGCTCACCCTAAAGAATCTCTTATTTTTTTAATATGGTAGTTTTATAAATATCTGAAGTGCTATAATTTTCCAGAACAATAGAAACAGTAATAATCTTTCATAGCTTTCTTAAAATAATTTAGCTATCCAATGAGTGACTACTTTGAGAAGGAAGGGAAGGGAGGGAGAGATTAAACATTTTAGATACAAATCTCAAAAGGCATATGTTCCTATCTAAAAGCTCTATCTTTATTAAAAAGGCACAGGTAGTACATACCTGTGGCATTAAGGTGGCTGTATTTTCAGATAAACAACAACAATGCTAAGATATTTTGTGCTGACATTTTTAGGGTCATGAAGTAGTCACATAAAAAAAAAAAGAGCATATTTTAAAAAGTCACTGCTCCTGGCTTGTGACTCAGCAGCGTGTGAATCTGTGGAATTAGATTACTGTTTTCATTTTTTTACTTCCTACAGGAGAAGGAATATCGCAGCCACGAAACTCTACTGATGTATCCACATTAATGGATGCCTCTATTATCAGTTTATGACAAAGATGTAAGGAAAGTCTTAAGCAGATGTGATCGCAGCCTACTTACTGTAACATTCCACCTTACAGTTGTATATCTTCATTAGAGGTACATGTCCATGCACTGTATTGTAATTAAATCAATGTACAGTTCTGTAGGGTTCAGAATTCCTTTCTCTGATCTGAGTTGTGAAACATAGCATGTTGACAATGAACAGAAGAGAAGTATGGATAATTTCAATATTCACCTGATTTAGCTCTTCACATTGAAGATGACTCAGTGTTCACACCACCAGTTTACTTATTCCTGTTTAAAAAAAAGTCTAGCTAAATTAGAAGTATGTTTAGAGCCAACATACTGGGGACACATACAAAAACCACAGAAACCCTCTGGCTATCCCAAAGGGACTGTCCATTAAGGTTTGGAATTTTGATATAGCTCTTATGCCCACAGTATTTGAACATCATTGTACAATGATATTTATCCTCCCAGCTTCGCAGTGAGATAGAGAATTAATATTGTGTTTTATGGGTACTAAGTTGCAGAAACATTAAAAAATTAATCCATAAAAGGTATCTTACTTTCTATTGACAATCGATATTACCATGCCATATCCCCATGAATAGAATTTATCACCAATATAGGATATTATACGGCCAAAGGAATGCACAATAAATGCATAAGTGATCCTCTAATTCCCTCCTAGTCACTGAACCCATAAGCTTGCGCCAGAACAGTTGTGGTTTTTTTTCTCAATAGTTGTCAAATGTGGCAATACAATTTGACTCAAAAAAATTGTCTCTGAGGAAATAATTTTATGTTTTGGGAAGATTTGCCTACTTTCCTAACAGCTCACATGTCACTATGCACTTTTTGTCACAGTTCATTGCCAGACAGCATGGCAGCTTGCCATGAAATTAGGACTCCTGTCTCCTGTTCACCACACACTTTGGCAATGCTGCCATAGACACAGAGATTCTAAGCTCCCTAGCAACTAGGAAAATCATCTTATAGCTGTCACAAAGTCACTGTTCTCAAGTTCCCTGGATCCTAACTCTTTTAATTTGGATATTTAGTGGGAACTGAACACTACTGAAATTAATTATCTCAGCAATTAAATTCAATGCAAATGTTCTGATCTGGGCTTTTGGAATTTTTATTTCCCCTAAAAGTATAAACTATATTGTATAAGCGAAATTAATTCCTCCTTTAAAGAGAATTAATTATGATATCCAGTCATTGGCAGATCCAAGAAAAGTCAGATGTTCTGGCATGTCAGTATTTTCAGCTCTGAATTAGGAGATGAAAAACCTCTTTAAAAATTTTATAAACATTTTATTTAAAAGTATTACATAAAATATATCACTCAAAAACTCTTGCAGTTTATGATGTAGATGTTATGCACCTTGAGATGAAGAGCAATGGAATGCATGCACAGGAGTCTAGAAAAGGTCTTAAAGAAACACTAATGGTATCAAGCAAGAAGTCTGCAGCACAAGGACAGGTTGAGAACCACAATACTTACACTTCCTCTATTTTTAAGAGTTACCTTTTTCTAACCTTTATTACTCTAGTTTAGTTAGACTTAGCCTTAAGAGTAGCAGTATTCAATGTATTTTGTCATGTTGAATTTATAGGAAAAAGAGAATTTCATAACTGTGTGAGACTTCAAAGTAATCAGCACAGCAGTAACTGCAAATATTTTGCTGATGTCCGAGTGAAACAAGAAAAGCATTCTAAACGTGCTATTTTTGTGATTTGTCAACTGTGTTCCCCGATCTGAGTGCGTGTTGATGGCATTGATAGTTAGCTGAGAATTTCACCTGTCAACAAGGAATGGCTTTTAATAAGGGACAAATAAACAAAATAAAAAGATGAAATCATCCATCCCATCATCAACTTATTAGGTGTGCTTTCTGAGATCCAACAAGATAGTCATCACATCTTGATGGGCTGAGATGAAAACACTACATATCCTGTATATTAAGATACAGGGAGGTGTGAGCATGATTTTTTTCTTGTCTTTGGTAGGCATCCAAAAGTATCAGCACTGATTTCATCAAGTATCCGGCACTTTACAAAAAAACCCAAACCCCTCAAAACATATTTGGTAGGTATTCACATGAGCCACCTGACAAAAAAATGATAAGCCATCTAGTGAGTGACACATATTACCAGATAATTTTGAAATGACAGAAAAAACCCTCAAACTTTATGAAGAGCCATCTGTATTTCCTCAAGCTCTCTCTGTCTGGCATGCTGCTTACTGTTTACTGTTACCCAGGCCTAACTGTACTGGGACTGGAAGTACAAATGCCAAAATACTATAGCTGAAACCTACTGGAAAACAGAACATACAGAAGTGTCATAATAAAATTCTCATTGATCTCATGAGATTCTCAGGCAAGTTCTGCAGAAAAGGAATAAGAACAACTATGAAATGTTCATATTTTAAGATAATAAAAAAACAATGAAGTCACTACCAAGTATACACTGAGTCATCCCTCACTCATTTTTATACAATTCCGCTGCTCTGAAGCCTATTTCAGCCAAGATTCACAATAGCTTTTTCTCTTGCAGTAGCAGGATCATTTTCTCAAATAGCTCCAGAACCATAAATGCAAGGTGTGTAACTCCATCTGTTCCCGAGGGCAAAAACCACAAACGAATTCCATTTTTGCGTGAGTACCTAAGTAGTTAAAAGAACAAATCACCTAGTAGACATATTGTTACTAATAAATGAGTGGGGGTTATGTTTTACCAAATTATTTTAAGCATTAGGTTTCACTGCTATTCTCACATGGGCTTCACAATTAACAACTTCAGTTTCTACTATTAGAGGCCAAAAACTGTCTGAGATGGGTTTCAGAAAAAAAGAAAAAACAAACAAGCAAACAAAAACCCCCAAGCAGTCAACATCTCCTCAAATGGAATAGCTGGATTGCCTACTTATATCCAGCAATCACTAAGGTGTGCACTGCTATAAGAACATCCCAGGAAAGAAACTATTCCTCAGAGATTTACCCTGGGCAAGGAACGATCACAGGCTCCCTAACAAACGTGTCAGAACTCATTAAGCAGGAGGCTCATAAATACCAACAGATTATTCTAGCCATAAAGTTACAATACTAAAAGCAAATTATTTCTATGGGCTTTGAATCAGGTATTAATGGTGTGTATCCAGATCCTCAGGAGGTGTAAACCAGTGTAGCTCCATTGACTTCAACACAGAAAGACACTGATCTGCTTGAAAGAATCTTCCTTTGGGGAGCTGTTTCCAAGTTGTGAGATTTGTATCCAGCTCTTTGTTTTTATTCTTTCACATTCCTCTGTACATTCATCAAATTTTACACAGAACCAAATTAAACCCTTTGAGAATGAGTTCCATGCAGAAATAATTTAAAAGCCCAGAAATGTCAATTAAAATCATGTAAAACATTCATAAATTGAAAACAAAACTACCATTATTGGCCAATAAATTAGACAACGTAGAATTAAACCACCAAGGATTTAAGGTAAAAAAACCCAAAAGCAAACAAGTAGTTCGATGAAACTGTAGAACTGGAACTAATGAAGCCTGTCCTCTGATACGTGTCCCATGGTAGAATGTTTTTTGAGCCAGGAGAGGTGTGAGCACAAACTGAAGCTTTTCCTGCAGTAGACTCACTTATAAGATCTATCTTCTGTAAGGATTTGCTGAAATATCTAATAACAGGAGCTCATTGGCTTTTCTCTCATCTGAGGCATTTTTATCAGGTGTATCCCAAGTACCTGTTTTCATTAATGTATAAGAGTTAGCTGTCTATGGAAAATCTCTACTTCTATCAGTCAAGAGGGCTCATCAGACATGTATAAAAACAGGATAGCTTTTTAAGTGTTTTTTCACAGGAAATCAGCCCCCTGATCCCAAATATATGTGGAATTGAGTAAGTGAAAATACAGAAAACTAATATCTTCTATATACTCTTACAGAAGCTATACCTTATATACTTTTATGTTCTCATATCTGTTAATCAAAAAGGATATTATTCACATCTGGATATTTTCTGAATTTTGAACATCTGTGTGTGCTGTTTAATACACAAAACAAAGCAAAACTTCGCACTTGTACTGATACTGTATCGGGTTGTAACAATGGATGTTATTTCAGATTGCGGATTACGAGCACTTATTGATTCCGGTGAGAATCTTGCAGTGTAGGTTGAGCCCAAGTCTACCTTTGGTGGCTTACTAGTCACAGACAAACCTCCCACTCAGCTCACTAGAGCTTGAAGTCTGATGTAGACAGCAGGATTTTGATCAAAAAGTATAAAAATAGCATTGAACTATCCTGCAGTCATATAATTTTGGCTGTTCATTTCTAAAATGTTCATGCATTTATAGTACATGACAGCTGGATGAACCTGTTAGTGTATAAGTCATTAATTATTCATTTCTAATTAATTATACTGAAGATTTTGCTTCTCGTACTGTTGCTCATTATATAAACTAACCATCTTACGGTTACTCAACTGATACAAAATCCCAAATGAAGATGGTTAATACATGTCACTAATAAGACTGGTACACCTCAGTTGAAAGGAAGAGCACTTTGATAAGGTGTAGTGTGTTGGCTAGTAATAAGTCTCTGATGAATCTGCACTATTGATCGCTTTCTGAAAGCACCCATGTGAGCTTTAAATGCTTAAATTGTACTTGAGATCCTCACTGCCAAAAATACAGCAATTTCAGAAATAATTTCCTACTTTTTTAGTAATCCTTGTAGCTCAAGTATTACACCAGCTTGGTAGTTGCCCTGAACATGTATCTATTCATATAGATCAGAAATTGTCTAAAGCTATTACTAATCTAGGAATTATAGACAATGCTACAATAGTTATTAGCAAATATTCATTATTTCTATGGTAACTTGAGTATATTCAAAAGCATTTCTATCATTAAATAAAATAATATATTCTCAAGTTAATATGGCTCTTTTCCAGAGAAAGAAAATGGAGATAATAGACAGAAAGTGGACATGCTACAAAATTTAAGCTACTAAATTCCTCTGTACGTCAGCTGAAGGCTTTAAGCACACTGCAAGCTACCCAAAAGAACTCTACTGCAAATTAGAAGAGGATTATCTCAGTGCAGAACAGTGAAGTCTTACCAGAATAGCAGCATACCAGACCTTCAGTAAAGACTACGTGTGAAATGGCAAAAAGATCTGTTACCTAGTATGCACAAAAAGAATACAAGTGAATTGACAAAGAAATGTTTCTTACATTTCTTTCATATGTTGATTAAGCAAAAGGACATCTGACAAAATTCTTTGCAAGAAAAAGGGGAAGAGAACAGGTTGTGGCTGATTGTTTTCCCCATTTTGTGGGCTGCCCCTAGAAGGCTGGAGTCACTAGGAGCCCTACCTAGCAGGCATCCCTTACTCCAGTGCTGTGAAGTACCTAGATGCGAAGGAGTTGGGATCTTCAGGAGGTTCAGATCCAAGACTCACAGGGGCTTTTTTTTTGCTTATCCTTCCATGTCAGCCCCCAACAGTACAGTATGAATAGAAACCCAGGAACATAAATGCAAATCAAGAGTGGCAGAATTTAAGTAGCAATAAAGTAAGTCTCTCTAGCCTCCCCTTCACTCCAAACAAAAAAGCAAAAGAAGAAAAAAACTCTTTGATTTCCATAATGCTTGAAAAGGTTTTGTATGCTTTTTACAACTGACTGAATTTTGGGTTCACAAGTGCTTTATCATCTCAGTAAATCATGAATTTAATTAGCGTGGTTTTGGTAACTCATCCTTGGATATTGTGTCTTTTTCTCTGTGTATCTATCCTGAACCTTATCTTGCAATCAACACTTCCAATTAAAAGATGATTGTAGAGCATTTTACTTCTATCATATGACACTTTACCTCTGAGAAAAACAAGTTTCTGTTGTCCCCCAAAGGTGCTGAATTTTGTTAGAAGCTTGTTTTTTTCCTAGGGATTAAAATATCCTATTTTATTAACCTCAGTGAATGTTTTCATAGTCTCAAGATCTTTTTGTGTTGACCTTATCAAAATCAGTCATCAATAAGGGATTAGAAGAATACTGTGATACAATTCAGAGTGGCAACCCCCCCCAAGCCCTCCCTCCTCAAATATCCCCCTGGGGACCCCAAGACACCCTTTGTCAGGGACCCCTCCTAAATACCCCCACAATGTCCCTCCCCAGGGACCCACCCCCCTCCAATCATCTAACTAAATGTTTTTCTTCAGAAAAAAAAAATCCATATAAAAAAATACTTCACCTTTCCTTTTTATAACTAAGGTAATGATTATGTTTTTTTTTAAAAAGCGAGTAAAGTATGATATTTGTAGGTATGTTTATGAAAAAGATTTTCATTTTGTCTATTACAAAGGCAATAACTAATATCTATCAGTAACTAATTTTTACTTTGTTATAAAAATCTTTGATCTTACAGTCTTTAGCTGCTGTCAGGGAGAGCTGTATCTCAAGTCTGAATCAGTATAGGGACCGTTAACATGGTTAGTTTACATAATGAGCAGCTATAGAGAATGCAAAAATCATCAGCATAATTACTTACAAATGAATAATTAATAGCTTGTATGCAAGTTAAGAGGTTCATCAGAGTGACACAAATTCATGAACATTTATAAGCAATTAATAACCAGAAAGTCATTGATAGATGGGCCACATAGTGTACACAGAATCTTCAAACGAAAAAAAATCACTTTTCCAAGCCATGAGGTTGCCAACGGTGTGCGTCAGAGTGGTGGAAGACTAAGCTTCAGGGATGAAGTACCTACTGTGGGGGAATGGAGGATCCTGGTACTTGCACATTAATAGTTCATTTGTAAGGATCCAGCAGTGACATAAGCCTTCCAAGAGCGAAATTGGTCTTAATGATTGACATGCTTTAGAGAATGAAGCAGAAACAGAGGAGAGGGAAGAAGTGGGCAAAGGGAGAACAGCAAAACATGGCTTTCTTCAGAATCCATAGATGTTCAAAAGTAACAAGTTCTGAACCACAGCACTGTAAATATCCTCTCTAAAAGGTATAAGTAATAAAGGATTTAATGAGTTTTTCATTTCTACCCAAAGGTGACTAATCACAGCAAGAATAAAGCAGAATTCCTGCAGTGCTATGTAAGGTTTGATGCAAATGTTCTGGTTTCCTACATGTTCCTAATGTCCCACTGGGGGCACCTGAAGAATGAAATCCTGCTGACTGTAATAAAAGTCTATAAAATTATTAGATACTTAATGCCAATATATAGTATAAGGCAATGACAGCAGTTTAGCATTAACAACAATGTAGGCCCTCCTTGCAAACTTCTACGATAGCAGCTTTTGAATAATACTCATGCTAAATTGCATCTAACATTATTAGAATTAGTAATGAGGTGAGGTTTTATTGGGTTTTAAGTGCAGCCTTCTAGGGATTCAAAGTTCCCATTATTTTTTAATCATTTTTAATAACAAAACCACCAAACAGTCACTAGGTGGGAAAGTGGTTTTAGCAAAGTTTTAATGACTTATGGTTTCTCAGGGTTGGTGAAGCATAGAAGCATAGCACACAAACTACCGGGGGCTGTGTGTGTCTGTGTGTAACGGCTGTAAAGAGTCGGTCAAGGGGTCAACTACTTCTGAAAAAGAGGAGACTAAGGAACCCTATCTTTTATTTCACTGAGGCAAAAGTTAAACATGAGTAGTAAAGGAAGCAAGGATACAGATGGCACACTCCCAAATTAAAAGGATAAAGTAAAGGAGCCTTTGTTTAAGCTCTCATGTCTGTAGTTGGATGCTTTCTAAGTAGCTTGATTTTCATCTGACATATTAAATAATAATAGTTATCAGTTAAAACCAGGCATTTGTCCTTTACTGCAATAAGAGATCTTCTCTCTTAAATCATCCCCTCTTCTTTTTAAACTATTCTCCTCATGAACATCTTCTCATTTTCCTTTTTTCAAATCCCACCAGGTTGTTTCCAGTGAAATGCCTCAGAAGGGATTTTATGACTTTGGGAGTTCTAGCAAGAGATGAGGTTTTTTTGGCGAAAAGGTGAGGGAAAGATTTGAGGCAAATCAAGAAGCTCTCACAGGCTGTGGCCTTCTCATGAGGACACACACTTAAAATATCGGACACAGGTTCCTACCTGGCCTAAAGAAAATGAACTAGGATAAAAAAATCTACCTCCATATCAGAGTCAGAATACCAGATAAATTGCCTAACCAATCTTTTTCTTCTCTGAACAGAGAAGCAACTGATTAAATTGTTCTTGTTCACCAGATACTGGATTACTGCCATTAAATTATTCCTGTATTTGCTCTTGTGGCTACTTTAATATGCATTGGGTAGCTTTTAATTAAGTAAATAAAGTGTCCTTAAACATTATCATCTAAAATAAATATCCTTTAAAAAAAATAATCCATTTAAAAAAGAAACCGAGGAACTAGATATGTACAAGCACTTCTTTCTTCCCTCTTTTCTTTCCACATCCTCCTCCCCTCAAAAAAGAAAACAATCCAACAACAATCCTTCATCAAAAACCTCTGGAAACAATAAAACTCCTCTGGAAAAATGTCTTTGTTTTGTTTTGCTCTACATGGGTAATAAGTTTATAGCTAAATCAAAGATTGGGGTTTGGGGGTTGATTTTTTTCTTTATTATTATTTTTAACAGAAGGCAGATTATTATATTTTATAATTGCTGATTTACATTCATGCGATTTGGTTTCTTATGGTTTCTTTATGCTGTACTGTTTCCCTTTTATAATGGCTTTGTTTTTCATACTGGATATACAACTACTTAAAAGGTTGTTTAATTTGGTTTCTTCATTGAAATATTAAAGGAAAGATTATAAGCAAGTTTCAAAAAAACCTGCTCTTTGTTTAATATTGAATCACTCAAAATAGTTTATAATAGACTTTTCCCCATACAGAAGGAAGAAGAAAAAAGTGGCTGTTGCTCTAATTTTTTAATTGCAAAGCTTTAAAGTTAGTAATTAATGCAACGTATTATCTTCATTCTTAATTTGCTCTTCCTTTGTGTTTTTCAACAGTGAAACTCTCCTGTCTCTGCCAGCTGGAGAAATGCCTTCTGTACACATAGAATGAAAGTACTAAAGGTGGGCTCTGTGTACGACTCGGGCATAAAGCTGATTCTAGTAGACCTTTTGCAAGCTCTAGTTTAAGGATTGTGAGAGAAACGGAGCGTCTGAACTAAGGTCAAAGCTTATAGATTTTCCATGCAGGGCCCAATCGCTGATTTAAATTACACTACAAGCTATTTCGTCCCAAAACCAGAGACTTACTCTTCCTCTTTGGTGTACTTTCCTCTGCTCTGAAGTTTGGTGTTGTGTGCATCAAAAGTGCACCAAGAATCATAAACAGCATGTCTCAATCAATCCCTCACTTCCATGTCATTTGTTCTTCAGGTAAAGATTTAGCTCAGCAAAACGTTCCTCTTTTTGGAGTTACACATATTTTAGAGTATGATGAACCTAGAATTTAAAAGGATGGCAGCCTTACACTCTCCTTCCCAGTCTGAAGTCCCATAAACTTTACATTAAAACAGTAATGATTGGAGTCCAAGAAAAAGTACATAAAATTTATAAAGCCTTTTGAGTTTTATGTAAGGCAAAGTTTTAACTTAGCAATGTATGCGAGTAAAGCATTGTGACATTTCTTCATGTGTCCATTTACAAGGATAATATGAAAAACACTGTCAAGTTATATTTTTTAACTGTTCTATTAAGGTTTTCTGATCATAATTTATCTAATTGTTATTGAACTTCAGGAAGAGCTCATTGAAAATACAGACTATCAAAATCAAAGGTCATAACTGAAAGGTATCTATTACAGTGCATACCATTCATCAAATTCTTGTTCATAAAAGAATTTGTTTAAAATTCATTCCTGCTTATTTAAATATACAGTGTTTTCATTTTCAGCAGGGTGATCATTTCTATAGGCTATATTACTCTGAGACAATTTTTTAATCCTGCAAAACCACTGAAGCAACAACTGCCATTAAGTTCCAGTAGTATTTACCAGTCTAACATAAGTCAATTTTCCCAAGCTGAACCGAACCAAACTCCAGCCAATAAAGGTACATAACATCAAATAAGAATTCACTCTAATGTAAATATTGCTGGAGTGTAAGATATAGTGGTAATTCTTCTTAACAGTTCTCTAAATCAATGTTATAAAATCATCAGGTTTGTCAAATAAGTGGAAAAGGTTCTATTATTCACACCAGTGTAACTCCACAGACTGAGAAGAATTCATCTTGATATATACCAATGCAACAGGAGAACCAAACAAAAACCTGCTAATGTAGGCAACTAGAGCAAATGTTGATATCGGAGGAACAGAATCTTTTCAATAATTGTAATATTTTATGATTTTGCTTTTCAGGATATTAAAAATAACAACTAAATACAAATATTCTTTAGAGAAAGGCAAATACCTTTTTTTTTTTCTTCATTTGATAGATGGGAAAGAAGTTAAAATGGTTCAATGATTTGCCAGAGAACAGAATAGAATGCTAGTCAGCAGCAGAGTAGACGTCTTCGTGATTTTAACACTATTTTTCATATGACTTCTTTATTAACCTAAAATATCTTATCATTTTTGCCTAGCTTTCAGAAGGTAGATTAGCACAGCAGTTTACCCAATCTCTGCCAAGATGAAGGGCACCTTTCCTGGGTAGACTACATCTCCTCCAGAATCCCAACCAGCTTATTCAAAGATAACATAGGTTACACTGATTATTCCGTAGCAGTCATTCATTAATATGGCTGGACAACATAGGACATGAATACCCTCTACCTCAAAGAGGATCAGGTTTTGGGGGATCTCTGCTCAGCTACATGGCAGGAAAAGCAAACATATGTTTGCTTTTGGTTTCTAGCTCTTAATACATTAGATTTTTTTGTCCTTCAGAATCCACTATTTTCCCTCCTGGAAAGTACTTGTGAAGAGTAATCAAGTTACCTCTAAATCTTTTGAGACTGAGTTCTCTAAAGCTTTCACATTAAGACATGTCTACTACCCACTGAATAATTCATAGATCTTTTCCGAAACCTTCTTCAACTTTTTAACAGCCTTTTAAAAATTTGGTTGGCAGGAGCGAGTCCAGTGTTAGAGTATTTGACCCATTAACATTGTTAGCAATGCAACTAGCAGCGTGTAATTGCAACTAATGTAATTAGTAGAGGGGAAGGGTACTGAAGAAAAACTCAGCTCCCTATTTCTACTCACTACCACCTTAGGATGGCATCAGCCCTTTCTGCAAGGTATCACTGCAGGAGTTCAGAATAAGGCACATAGGTAAGTTAGACAGCTGCTCTACCTTCAGTTACATATTGGTGCTCCCTGTGCTGACAAATACCACAGGCCAGTGTGAAACAAAGCACAAACGTAGGAGATTGACATAAAGATCACTCTGTACGTGAATAAATTGATAACATGGATGAACCTACTGTCTGCCATTCCGTAGTCATGGCCTGCAGTCTTTCTGGCTGTATATAAAAAGTATTTTGTTTCAGTGGGTTTACATGTTAACTTTAATTCTTACCATTTCATCAACCTTAGCATCATTTACAGATTTAATTGTAATGTGATTTACATGCACTGATGAAATGTTGAGTCTTACAAGGCCTAGTGCAGATTCCTACAGTACCTCTCGCTCTAGCTATTCGCTATTACTGATTCTTTCTTTTTGTTAAGATATTTTTCCATCTCTAAGTAGGCAAACTCACAGTCCTTTTAATAAGTGTTTTACATATATTTTGTTTGGGTTTTTTAATCATCCTCTTATTGCCTGCATAAGTGGCAATATAATAGGTCCCCCAAGTTGCTTTAGCAGCCAGATTTAGAAATTCCAAAAAAGCAGTAAAATCATCTTGATGTGACCCATTTTTTGTTTAATAAAATACATTTCTGAAACTAATTATGCAATTTCATTTAACTGTTTGTAAACAGTATTTCACCTCAATATTTTCCATTATTTTGCCTAGGATGAGAGCAACATGACCAACTTCGCAAAATTATGGGCATTTTACCCATTTTTACTTGCATGTCTTCTGCTAAAGAACTCCTTATTTCTACTCACACTTTTCTGTCTTCTTCCTTTCAACTGTGTTTATAATTTCATATAGCTATTTGAATTAGCACATCAAATTAACAGATAAACACATAAGTATATATATGGTATGAAATATACATGTAACATTATGGATAGAGACCATTTTTTCTACGGTACTGTTGTCAGATGCTGATTTTTGTTCTCCAGGTTATCCTAAGTTTCCACTCATCTTCGTGCGGCATAATATGTTCCAGTTTCTAAACGTAAAATTACTTTATTTTGAATACAACACTTTCTACGTTAGGAAGTTTTGTACTGTCTTTAGAAACACTAGTTAATTTTTGCTGATGCCTGCATGTGATGTCCGATATGTGTTATCCAAAACAGAACTTTCGTTAAAACACAGTTTTGCTTAATGTATTTTGAAGAATTTTTAAGAGACATAGCTCAGGTATTTCTCTTGCCTGACTCAGTGCTCTTTAACAAACCTACACCTCTCTGATTTCTGTATCCCCCTATAGGTACCTGAGATTACGTAGCTCTTAATTATGCAAACCTCTGATCTAGTAATTGTGGCAACTGTTCTCTTTTAGTCAGATACCTTATACAGTAACTACCAGAGAGTGAAAAAGACAGCACCTTTAGTTAATTCAGTAACAGTTGGATACATCTGAGCCTTTGATTTCTGACAACCAAGATGAAATTTTTCTCTGATGGAAGTATATTGCAATAGTAAATTATTTAAGTTTGGAAAGTGATTTAAGATATACCGGAATTAAGCGTACTGTGATGAAAAAAACATTCCAGTTGTATTCTTGATAGAAATTCAAGTTGGATGACAAATATTTTGACTTTCTGGTGCTAAAAAAATCCATAGAACATTTAAACTTGCAGCTTATTTTCCAGTGATGAATACGCAAGCCCTTCCAATTATTTGAGTAGGCCATACTGGATAACGAGTGAATAGAAAAAGGCTGCTTTTTTAAAAAAATTATTTTTGGCTTTTTTTTTTTTTTTTTAAACTTGAACATAATTTTGTTAAAGTTGCCCTTCCCTCCCCAAACTCCATTTGGATCAATGTCCATAGAAATGTAACACAACCCAATATCTCAGAATAATGATAACAAAATGTTAGATAATGATAAAGAAGGAGAGAAGTTAGTCATATTTTGTTAAAGCTGTTGAAAATAGCACTGTTATACTATCACTTAAGGACTAGGTGTTTTTTCAAATACTACTTAAAATACTTGGAAGCAGCAACTTTTTCCCCTGGACTTTTATAGTTTTGCCCAACTGTATACTAGTAATACAAGTAGTGATTGGCAAATCTGTTGTGACTAAAGTTCATAGTTTGTAGTTATAAAGCTAGTTTAGGTTCATACTACACTGTCATTTCATCAATTGTTTTCTTAAGAAAAGCTGGGTTTCCTTACCTGGTGAGTATACCTTCAGCCACTTCAGAACTAAAGCCAAACATCCACCTCCAAAAAAACCATTTAAATACTAGTAATGAGACTTAGACAAGAATTTAGACATTTAAGCCTACATCTGAATTCTTTTAAAGGTACACCTTTAGGCATTTTCACTGGTAAAATTCTCGGAGCATTGAAAGTTCAGCACACGCACACACGAGCCTCAGTTTTGAGGAGCACTGAGATAATTTTCACTTTTGAAATCAGATCCTCTTTTACCTATTTGTTAGGCATGTCCAAAGGAGAAAATAGGGAGAGAAGGACAGGGAGTAGATGACAGGTTTGTTTTGGCTCTATGCTATTCTTGACACTGCAGATAAAGCAGTGCTGAGGGTTGTGTAATTTGACTCTGGAAGAAGCCATGAAAGTTGTCCGATCGAGCTATGCAGAAACACAGAGATCCCTCTTAATCCTCTTCAAGCTTTTCCTGGGACAGTGCATTTATGCTGTGTTTTGTAAACTAAGGCTATAAAGAAAAAGCTAGGTGAGTCTTGTATGGACTGAAAGACTCAATATCCTTTCAGAATAACCACTACTATGTGTTCAGTAGAGCTTCAGGTATAATCATCTTTCTCTCCATTTACTTCAAACTATTTAATCTGACAACAGAACAGACTAAGGTGAAACATTTAATCCTTCTCAAAGGTCAGAAGATCTAAACAGAAAGCACTGCTTACTTGTAACAGATAAAACTAAACATGAAAGAACTGAACATGTAGGGTGAGAAAAGGTCAGGCTTTGCACTAGAGCCAGCCTCTTAACATGAAGCATTGATATGTCAACTTTAGGGTATTACAGTTTCCCTATATAATTCGTATGAAGAATTATAGTTTCTCTAGTGAGTTAAAACAGTCTGTATTCTAAAAAGATGTTCACTTCTGCAGCAGTCATGTTAAATCTCTTTTCAACATAGGTGTCAGAATCTGGACTGCAAAAGATGAACACCTATGGTCAATACGCATTGCCCCAAATCCTTTCCAGGCTCTGGACTCCTTCTTCTAAAACACAGCTGAAAGGGGAGGTGGAAACAGTTTTCTTGCCAAGCTATTTGATAAAGTATCTATACATGGGAAACAAAGTACATTTAGACCCATGAAAATAAAGGGTAGCAATTATTTTCAGAACATTTTATTTTGCTGTGAAATCTTTGACAAAAAAATTCTGTAGTATCCTGACTTAGCAGATATCAAAGATATCTGTTTAAAGTTGACAAAGCATTTTAGTTTCTTATAAATAAAAATGTGATATGGAAGTTGTTACATTTAATTCAGAAAAAAAAACCTGTTTCACAGATGCTCCGGCTTCTCAGTATTGAAGCTTTCTTGTTACTAAAGGAGCTCTTTTCTCATAGCCACATTAAAATACCTTGTTGGAAGTATTAATCTAATCCTATTTCCAACCAGTCTTTTCTTTCATCTTCAGTTTTTTAAATAAAGGACAGAAGGAAGGAGAAAAGGAAGGACAGAGTATAGGTAAACTAGAAAATCCTTATGTAAACTAAAAGACCCTTAGAAGCAAAAGTAGGTGACTAATTACATTTTCTACTCTTTTTATCATATTTCTTAGATTGAAAATCTAATTTTAGTATACTCACTAAACACTGCCGGCTTGACAGCACCTGTCTCTTTTCCGATGTAATCTGTGATGACATGCACATGACTGATGAAAATGTTACATAGCGCTCTCCTTTCTTCAAACCTCTTTTCTTCCTTTTGTGATATGTAAGTACTCATCATCCTGCCATTTTATTTTTACCCATATACCTTGACAAGCTGTGAAAGATAGATGAGTTAACGGAAATAATATGTTTTCTTATTATATTAATTTTAACATGCCTGGACTAGACACCTTTCTTTCAGGAGTTTGTTGCTATGAAATTAGCAACTTGGCAACCAAACTTTTCCACAGCAAACTATGCTGGATTCAGAATACCATGTTATTCTGAATATATATATGAATATGGTATTCTTAAAAAAAAATATGTTAGCAGTTTACTTTTATGATAAATACATAGTTTATATTTGAAAATATTTTCACTGATGCTTTGTTTGTTTGGTTTTTTTTTTTTTCCTTTCTGACCTACTAAAGCAGCTACAGTAGGAGTAGCAACCAATGTAGCCACTGAAAAATTGCTTAAATATGCTCTCTCCTCTAAAGCACAGATGGTAAAATTGAGCTGGTGTTCTGGTACACAGTACATTCAGAAAGCTTTTTATCTGAGATTATGCACAGTCTCGGTCTTTGAGATCTAAGGACCCAGAAGCCCTCAGAAGCTGTAGCTGCAGCTAAACCAGTAGGCGCCAGGGAAGAGGCACCTCAGCTACACGGAGCACATGGCTCCCCACGTCCTTGGAGGGAGCCAGCTGTGCCTGCCCCATAGATGGACTGCAGCCATTGCCAAGACTTTAAGCCAAAGTTTAAAATCAGCGGATTTTTCTGCACATATGCAAGTTCTGCAGTTTTCAGCTTTTCACTGATTCAGTTAATCAAGCCAAAGATCCTTCAAAAACATCTATTAACTTGATGTCATTTTGAATGCATTGGTTTGGGACATTTCATTTGTTTTAAAGCAAACAGTTTCCTAAAAGTTTCTCTTCAGAAGACCTACAAGTTCCCAGGAAAATTTTACAATTTTTTTCTGTGACATCCCGTACACTCAAGAGTTCAGTGGAAGCTAGCATGGACTGTACTGAGGCCTGTATTTGCACTTTGATTTCACGTTCATTTCTCTGTAAAACTGGGCAAAAATATGTTACTGAGCTTTTAAAGCATGACGAACTTCTCTGATAAGTTATGTTTGTCGCCATCTTTCTTTCTGTGTCTTCTTTCTATTCTGTATATTTTATATTTATTCTGAATTTGGACTCTCTTTGATGCCATGCTTGCTAAAAGAGTGACAAACATTGTATTAACTTTATTCATTTCACTTGTTTGGTGTTTTGGGGGGATGCCAGAAGCCACCACATAATCCATTATGGAAGGGGTCAACATATAGTTCTTTACTAGGTGCTAGTGTCCTGTTTATTTCAAGGTTACTATTGAGTTTCAATGTTGTCATGTTTTTAACCTAAATACTACCAAAGAAAACTATCACTTAATTCACGTTAGTTTTCCAGTACCCTTTCATATTGAGGCCAAGAGAGAAAATTACATCATATTTATTCTGTGCATCTTATATTATATGCATGGGTAAATTAATGGTTTAAATATTCTTAAAAAGATAAAAGTAAAGAAAGTTTTCCTCTCTCTCATTGAGAAAAAATAATCCATATATATATCAATCATCATGTATGGAAAGCTTTTGGTAAAAAACCAGAGCAAAGTCTTGAAATAAGTGTGGCAGGCAGGCCTGAGAAGAAGCTACAACAGAGAAATCTGTATCTTTTAAAGGATTTAGATCTGCTGCACAGTTTGGTTGGCATGTGGCAAATTAAATTTAATGTTAATTCATGTAAATTTATTAGACTCTTTCTTTAGAGTCCCCCATGTTTTCATTGTGCATTGTGTTTCAGTACAGATGATAATAAACTCATACAGATGCCACCAGTCATCAGTGCAACATTAATTACTGACTTGCTCAGAAAGTATTTACAGCAAAAGTTGGAACTGACTGTGCAGTGCTGGCAATGCTAAGTTACCATTAGCTAGAGAAACAGAAAATTGCACAGCAAATGCTGCTTCAAATCACTATGGGGGGGAGGAAAAGAGGAGAGCAGGGAAGGTGAGAAGGTCGCATTGGAGGTGTTCTCTGGAATTTGAATTACCAACTTTAAACTGCAAAGCTGACAAATGTTATCTCTGCTAGCCTCAAAACTTGCATTCCAAATGCAAATAAGGCCCAGAAAAGGTCTGAGACTTTAAAAAACTATTTTGTGATGTCAGCTGAGAGTCATTCATATTAACCCATCACATCAGATCCCACTGGGAAGAGCAAATATAAACCTTTAAGGTTAGGATCCAGGTGAGAAAAGCAGAAGGTGGGAAGGATAAGGGCATCTAACGTACGACAAAGCTGACCCAGAAGTCTTAGGACTGTGTAACAAATGACTAATGGCTTGTGTTTTCAGAGCACACTAAGCAGATACTAGTAAGATTGGGTCCCTACAAATGCAGAGATACAGTTTATTTTATAAGCTGTCGATGGGATCACCATGTCTATTTTATGGAAGAGACAAATCTGCTCAAATGGAAATTGGAGTTCCAGATTGTAATGAGCCTGAGGGTATTCAAATGTGAAAGAGTGCTTGAAACAACCAGGAGACTATAGGACATTGCTAGATGAAGCCATTTTACATCCTTCGCATTAAGTTGAAGTGAGGTAATCAAGATTGATTAGGAAAGAATTTACCATTTTTTTCCATACGTTATCCCAACCATAGTGAAATATCATTATTATATACTGTGATTCTCTCCATATGTGTGTGTGTGTGTATATATATGTATAAGAACTACAGAAATGAGATCAACATATTTATCCCCATTTTACCAGTGGAAATGGTTACCTTGCAGAGCAAGGACAGAGCTGAATACAATATTTAGGTCAATAAACCATCCAATTTCCCTTCAGGGTATTCAATAGCAACAGAGATGTTGCAGTTCACTGTCTTGGTTCATATCTTAATGGGCATAAGTCCACATCATGAAAGTACATTATATCTCAAAATTTATTGTCATCTTACTTGGTTTTCTCAGTAGAAGAAAACACAGATTGGAAACAGATAATCAAGTATCTCAAGTGCAGGAACCTGAGCATACTCATATTAGGCAATGTGAAAATTTACATTTCTTTTGCTTGAAATCTGTCTTGCTTGGATAGAATTTCTGTCTTTATATTGAACCTATGAAAGCAGCCAGACTGACAATAGATATATCTTTTTAACTTGTTTACTGTTTCTATACAAAATACTCACCTGGAATTTTCATATGCTTCAATTACAATATTAAGTAAAGTTATTCTCACATCCATGTGGCTACCAGTCTAAGTGATCCTGGCATCAATAAGATTGATTTGTAAATAGAACTTTCCCTGCTGTTTCCTTGCTGGAAGAATAAAGGTTAGGACAAAGAATGGAAAAAGCTAGGAGGAAAGGAATGTAATTGTCTGTTAAAAAACCTTTAGATGTTATCAACAATCCCTGTGTCTGCCTAATTAGTCATAACATCTGGCAATTCTCTATTTCCAAGTGCGGTAGTATGTATAATGTTGAGATGAGAATGACAATATTGACGGTGTTTAAATTGCATATTATAAAAAAAAAAATCAAACAACAACAAACAAAAACCTGTTACTTTATCACTTTCTGCCTCATAACAAACCAAACCATTTGCTGTCACTTCCTTTTGCTGTTGCATATATTCCTTACCTGTCAGAGTTTGTAGAGTGGTGCCATTGTATTCTTTGTGATACAGAAACCTAGAAATACCTTTGGACCTACTGAGTTAAACTCAACTTGAATGCAGTCACAAAGGATTTGCCATTTACTTTTGGAAAGAGAAGCTGTACAGACAAGGTAACTCTGTTTGAAAATGATAGCTGAAAACATCTTAAGACGACAAGCACTCCTTCCCTCCCAGTAGAAACAAAGCCCAGAAAGCTGCAGCCATACCTGCCTTGAGGAACACAGCATTACACAAAGGTATGGGAAATGAAACATTTGTGTGTAGATTGTGTGATGATGGTAAAACTTCCTCGGAGCTCGAACCCCACTTTGGCATTCTCCTCTCCCACTGGAGCTCTGTGGGAACAAGAAGGTATTGCCATTAAATCTATAAAAGATTTAGAATCACATTCTAAAAGTTCTTATTCAAAGAACTTTTATAACTCTATTAATCCATCATTCAATGTTATAGTATCATTCCACTGAATTGATATTTCATTAGATTTTTTTTTTTTTTTTTGCTTAGCTAGAATTTTGTAAAAAACCTAAATGAACCAGAGATCTCTGACAACACTGTCCCCCCTTCTTCCCCCCTCAAAAAAAAGACAAAAAATGGGAAGCTTTATGCTATGGAGTCACAAAGGATATGTTTTAGTAACAAACTATAATTTTATCTCATTTTCATTGTGTCACTTCAGTTACATATCATTCTATATATAGTTTTATTGGACTTATATGAATGCTATAAGGAATGGAATATTATATCAACATAATTATGGTAGAACCTATGTTTTAGGGTAGTTAATGCAATGTGATTCTAAATCTGCTGCTTGTCAGAGTAGACTGTGAAGCCATGTCCTTGTTGCAAAGACTGTTTTGAAAAAAAACTGTACTGTGGAATACTACCAGAACATGATATTACTAAAAACATATAGTGCTTTTTAAAACCCCAAAGATAGCGAAGATAGTTGTTGTCTTTTTCAATAAGATTTCTTCGCCCCCCCCCAGTTGTGTATTCCCCATAAGATACAGGAGATTCAAACATGTCTTCTGCCTGAAGGAATTACATCTACATTTTTTTCAGCACTTTTTGAATTGTCCTTGCTAGTTTTTAGGCTGACATGGACTGCAAAGTTACGACCCTTGAAATGGAGAAGGGGAACTTGCAGTCTGTTTCTGGGTCCAATGAATATTTAAGAATCAAATTCTTAAACAGAACAATTTATTTTGTACCTAAAGAATTAGGTACAAGAGAACTTTACACAAATTTTATACAGTTTCATACAGCTACCTAGGGCTAGAAAGGTAACAAGTCTTTCACATTATTATAATTTTGAGTATTTGTTTTCATTTATCATAAGTACATCAAAATGAGTTTGTCTCTTTGGGTCTCTTTTACACAAAGAAGATCATAGGCAGAAAAGTAACAGGATTCCCAATTGGTCCTGTAGCCTTGTCCTAATCAGTGGGCTACTGGCTTTTTTCAGCTGCATATCTTTCTCTTTAGAATGTCACCTTTCTTCACCCTTCGCTATCCATATGACATTCTGCAAACCAAAATGTTGCTCTCCCAAATTTAACTCAATATTTTAGTTTGTTTGCTTTTCTATCACTAAGTAAATTTGAATTTTAAATGTCACACTTATATGAAGGAAATGAGAAGAGAAATGGTAAACATAGTTAGGTTTATATTATGACATTAGTTTTTAAATCTTAAACATTAGAGACTATAACCTATGCAATTAAAAGTGTGTTAGACAATAAGATTCATACAGCTCCAACTGAAATCTATCCAACTTCCTTGTATCCATAGCAGTAAAATATCATTATATAATTTACCGAACTGCCTAAAAGTCAGGAAGAGCAAGGGGACTATTATCTTGCACAAGACATTTACATTCATTGCAGTTGCTTCTTATATTCTGTTATGATAACACACACACGGGTGCTCAAATGTCAAATAATGATTGTAAATAAGATGGTAATTACAACCTAAAGGAGAATGCCTGAGACAGCATGCAACCAATGCTGTTACAGTCTAATCAATAACTGCTCAGAAAAGCCTTTTCTGTCCACATTCCATCTCAACTAAGCATGATTCAGTTAAATAATTTGATTTTTCTCTGTTGTCACAGAACATGAGATATTTCTAATAAAGGTAGGAGCCATTCAAATAAAATCTGATAAGTATGGCTACAGATTATTTCTATATGAGAGCACAGGGTACAAACAAGAGGTAATGAAAAAAATAATTGTATTAAATTTACAAGAATCTTTTCTCCCAGATAATTCAAGCAGGTGTCCAGTCAGCAGCTTTATAATATCTTCAGGAAAGAGGGAAAGGGGGGGGCAGAAGAGTGGGGACACCGATTCCTCAGCATTCCTAAGTATCATCATCAGCATTAATATGAATAATCTTAGAAATGGGTAATAAAGCTCGTTTCTAGTGCAAATCTATTAGCATAAATAACTTAAATCAAACTAATGAAACTAAAATTTGATTCAGCTCTAAGCTATTTAGAAGTAACTGTTAAAAATGCAAAGACAATACAATTCTGCCAATTCACCCTGAGTACATAATTCAAATGAATGTTGACAATGAAATCCAAAGTTGTAATTGTTGTCCAGAAGAAAGTCACATTCATGAAAAAGATGACATTAAAATTTATTTAAAGCCTCTTACATTCTGTGAACGAAAGCATGTGCTATTCTCCCTATGTGGTTGAGTCAATCAGTAGATGGATCATTACCCCATTAGTAACTATTTGAAAGAATCAAAGACCTTTCGGGGTGTACTCAGGATGTCCTGTTCTGGTAAGCAGTTTAGTAGCATCAGATACAGATGATAGAGATGTGTCTTAATCCCCAGGGAGAAAGCTAGATAAAATCATCTTTCCTCTAGCTGAAGATATACTGAGAACTTTAAAACAAAACAACAATATATTGCATTTATGTACCTTAGGCAGACATGTTCCAAAAGCCTACAAGGAAAACTGCTTAGGGTTTTGAAAGCCAAGGTGCTTTTGAACCTGCCAAAATCAGATCTTAAGAAGCATTAGTAACTCAAGAGTTAGGCTGCATGTCATGGCAAGTTAAGAAGCTCTAGACTATTTATTTATTGGAGTGGACAAACTTTTGTATACTTGGTCCTTAAAATGAGCTAACAGTTACCTTTACCGTCTTGTCTAAATCAGCCTAGCTAACCTTTTTGATCTTGTGAGCCCCTACCCAAACCATCATGGCCCTGAGAAGAAGAAAAAAATATTTCTGGCATGCCTGGGGTTTGCAAGCAAGAGAGAAAGATGTTTCCCAGGTGCCTATTACTCCACACTGAAAAGGACCAGGCTGAATATGTTTCTGAGCTCTAGAATAACTTCATGATACACTACTTTTATCTGCCCTTGATAACTCATTTCTTTCCATAGACTGATAGGCCACAAGCAGGCCTTTTGCCAGTACTACCCCACTAGCATATTGCTGGTGTGACCATGGCCACTCCTGGACACTTGATACATCTTTAGACAGTATTATGCATTTTTACATGCAAAATTCTCATTGATCTCAGTTTAAATTTTGCCTAAGAATTGCACAAACAACCCATCAAACCTCTATGAAGTATTGATATTAAAAAAAGCCACCACTATTTATATAAAAGCTGGAAAAAGATTAACTCATTTAATCACACAATATACAAACTTTATTGGGAATGTAAACTAACTTTTCATTAAAATGGATGCAAAGTAGGAAAAGGTGGACGTGAGAAAGAAGTCATAGGCCTGTTCTTAACAGTGACACTTGCAGAAGACACTATATAAATACTGACTTATTTTTTTAAAAGACATTTCCTATATTGAACTTTCCTCACAGCCATAATTCAATATTCTAAGCAAGAGTCCTTAGCTGGTTCAAATACAGTAATGTAAAATATACTGTAGTTTGTTCTAATTAGCTCAGCCTCTGAACTATTTGGGGATTCATATTGTGAAGCAAGAGCTATTGCCATATGCTTCAGCATTATAGGAAGGTGTATAAAGTTTTCAAATATTTTCAAATATATGACAATTATAGAATACCCATTTACTCCCAATCATTTTCTCTGATCTACCCAGTTTGATACTTTTTGATTTCTGCTTCTAAATTATTTCTTGCATCACCTGCTCCTCTGTGTATTTTGTTCTTGTCATATTTCTCCCCATCGCTTGTTCCCCTGTTAAAAAGGAGTACTGATACATCTATTCTGGTGGTATTTCTCCTTCGTACTTTACCACATCATCCATTTTTATATCTCCTATAAGCTATTTATACTTCTTGACAAGCTACTTTATATTTGAGATACTCTTTGTTATGCAAGGTATTTATTTTATTGTTATTGTTTCTACGATATGCTATTTGATAACATTTATGCCCAGCACTCAGTGAGGAAAATATTTTTATAAGAGCATTTGAAAACTACCATAGTCTGTATCAATTTCCATATTTATGTATATTTCAGAATTTCTAATAGAAATAATATTTTTCTAAAACTAAGTACTAAAGATGATGAATTATAACTGTTTAGAGAAATGCAGAGTTTTAAATAAGAATTGTGATTTTTTTAAATGGTCAATATATAGACAATTTCAACTGTAATCATTAGCAGCATGGAGTTCCCAGTGATTGCTAAAGGGAAAGATTAAAAAAATCTAAAAAAAAAAAAGTTAAAGCAGGAAGCACATGTGTGACATTTTCAAAATAAAATAATAGAATAAACTTGTGGATTTCGACTGTTTTCAGTAGGTGAGTACAGGTAACTAGAACTCTGAAAGGCAGCTGGTTGACTGCATCAAATATGCAGCTGTTCCAGTAAGGGAACTTGTAGATGCAACCAGAAAGCTACTCTGCCATGTGTGAGCAACTGATGTTACAGTCAGCATTAGGATGAAAGCTCTGGACTGGGTAGAAGTAATGAATCAAATGCCTGGCTCTCTCCCAGCCCAAAACTTCACAGGGAATCTTAGACAAGATATTTATTTTCTCTGTTCCTCACATCTATATGGAAGATAACGCTTCTCCTTTATGCAGAAGGATCAGTCTATTCAGAGACTATGAGAACAGGGAATAATGATTCTAGCAGATGGTTCGTAACCTAGGGTTAAGGATGTCCAGCACTAAATTTTTCAGAGGATAGACCTTCTTTCATGGTGGATATGCATTGCAGATAGCACAAAGGTCTCTGATATTAACGGAAGATATCATAATACAAAGGATCTTAAGAAAAATCAAATGCATTGCAAATTTAATTGCTAGCAAATGAGGCCAACTCACAAAGGCATTAGGTACCAAATCCAACATTAGATATGCTAAACCCTGCTCCGCAGTTGCTGAGGCCTGGAGATAGCAAAGCTTTCCATATTTAGAGCTCTCTAGGCAGCACAGTTCTGACTATAAGCCTGTACAGCTGGTCATCTGAGTGGCACAGGGGGCCTTTGGGAATGCACAGACCATGCCTTTCATCTGCCTCGCCCCACATGCCTGCTTTCATAGAATCATTAAGGTTGGAAAACACCTCTAAGATCATCGAGTCCAACTGTCAACCCAACACTACCATGCCCACTAAACCATATCCCTAAGCGCCTCATCTACACGTCTTTTAAATACTTCCAGGGATGGTGACTCACCCACTTCCCTGGGCAGCCTCTTCCAAGGCCTGACCACTCTTTCAGTAAAGAAATTTCTCCTAATGTCCAGTCTAAACCTCCCCTGGCGCAACTTGAGGCCATTTGCCTCTTGTCAGCCTTCTCCCACCACATCTGCTGGATCAAGCTCCACACTGGTCTCAGGGGTAGGTACGACTCTCCAAGGCATCATGGAAGTGAAAGCTGTGGCAGCACACACTGCCTTCTGCTCCACAGCTCTGGAGTGAAAGGACTCATCAAGGCTGAGAAGGACTTGACTTCATTCCTCCCTTGGTTCTGTGTAGACTCGTATCCTTGTTACCCTAACTATACAACAAGCTAGTCAGTGTGTTGTAATATCAGCGGATGTGTCTCTCGCTCTCTCATTCGTCTTTCACTTTTAATAGACTGGAAAAGCAGGACTCGGTGGCCTTGCAGTTAAGGCACTCATCCAGGAGCTGGACTGTGTTTTGGTTTCTGCTATAAGGACTATATATGTTTTTTTAGCCAATGACTTCGTTATGTAAATGCTGTAAGCTGTTGTGCATCACACCCTGATGTGCCTAACTCCCTATGCTTCACACAGGGTGTGCACAACAAAATTGGTTCTGCTGCAGGAGCCCAGGGAGAACACAGTGAGTCACTAAATCCCTTAATGGATCTGTGCCCAAGATTTTTAAGATATATCCGCTAGGCCTTGTAACTGAATCAATATCTGAGTAATTGTTTAGAAGGTCGTGTCCAGAAGTAGTAACAATGTCAAGACATGAACTGAGCTAATGATATTTCTTCTATCCCACACTTAATTCTCTCAGTAACTTTGCTGCAGTCAAAGCAAAATTGGAAAGCAAACAGCAAAATGCAATGCTATAGTTGGGATGGGAAAGGAAGGCATGGGTCCAGGTAGATCCACTGTGATTCAGTTTGGAAGTATTTGTGTTTTCCGTTTCCACTTTTCAATTTAAGGTATTCCTATTCGTTGCAAAACTTGTATTTCCAAAAGCATTTTCTGTGAGTATTCAAACAAAATCTATTTGCCTAAATACAGAAAAATAAGTTGATTACATTTTCTCTGAAAATTTCCATTTTACTTAAATGAATACTTTAAAAAGAAGTTTAAGAATTTTATTTTATATAAAATATTTTTCCTTTGTCCGAATACGCTCTGATGCACTGTAAAAATAGTAGCTTATTCACCTGTTTAGGGTTGGCTCAGTGCAGAACTCTCGAGCTATGAAAGGAATGTGCACAGTGTTTCCAAGTCCATGCAGAAATCTGTTATGCACGATGTGTGTCGAGCTGCAGACATTTCTTCTCCTGTCTCTTTGTACAGAGCATCTGATTGTTGATGACAACTGACATTTTTTATCATAAGTTCAACAGTTTAGTCTGAAAACATTCACCATGACTTAGGGAATTTATTTTGATAAGAGAACACTGGTAGGCTGAGCCCAGCTTTGACCTTTAAAAATGAATGTATTAAAAAAGAGGGGGGGGGGGGGGGGAGAAAAAAAGAAAACAAAAACAGCTCTGTTTGCCTTATAGACAAAGAGTTTTGTTGTCTTGCTGACCAGATTGCTGCTTGCAGCTGAGCTTCAAGGTAGGCAGGCTTCCTCTAGAGCAGGAAGCTGCTTTTGCAAAATCTTTGCAATGTTCTTTTCATATTTTTTTATGTAGAAAGGACATGTAAAGCTGTCATTGTGCAACCTTGGAGAGTTATTTTCCATAATTTTGGGTATGCGCTTTTGGAGATAGTAGCGTTACGTGCCAGGAAACCCGTTCATGTTTCAGATATCCGGCTTGATTCGGTATTCAATATTTGGTTTAAAAAGCCTTTGTTTTCAGTTAATCTTTTTTAATAACCACATACTATTTTTGAAATATGATATACCCCCATAATCCAATTCACACAAAGAATGTATCATCATTCATTTTAAAATGTGTTTTATGGTGTTTCATTCATTCACAAGGAGGCAAAGGTTATGCTAAGAATGAACAGAATTTGCATAATAACAAGCACTTATTTCCTGTGATCCCAATCATTCAAATAAGGGTCCAGGACAAAGTATTACTGTTCCAGCCTGCCTTTTTGACTTTTCAATCCATTTTTCTCAGTCCAATGTGAGACTGGGATACAAGTGCAGAATACACTAAAGTTCAGATACATTCTTGTGTCCAGAATTTAGACACAAAATGGAAGGTGCCAGGAGGAGGAACAGACGTATTCCATACACGTGAAGAGTGTACAGTGAAAGAAGAAATTCTGAAAGAAATTGTAATCTGAAAATAACTGATGCAGAACAGGATGGAGTTCATATGGCCTGATTGAGTTTTTTGGGTAATGCTCAATGCAAATTAGTTTGCATATGGGCAGAGCAGAGCAGGAAGATGGAAGGACTGGCCTCTTGCTCTGGTTCTACTCTTAAGATACCTTGGACATGACCAGCACTTGGCTAGTCAGAGCTGTATCACTCAGCTTCTAAAAGACCTTTTGAGGGTTCATGACCTGGCAGACCATTTTACATGCCACTGCACTGCTGAGTTACATCACGTTGTCCCACTATAAAATACAGCGATCCTCTCTCATTTCAGAAGAACTTGTTTGGGGATTACACAGGTTGCCAAGAAAGTCACAGTATTCATCAACATGTAAGAGGAGCACACATGAACATAAAGTTTTGGTGCACAGAAAATCCTGAGGAAATATCATAAGAGTGTCCCCAGAAGATGACTGGTGCTGGATACTCCAGACTGGTAGATTGTTTTAGCTCAAAAACATAAGGTGAACTGTTTTGAAGCTTTATACCAAACTAACAAGCTGTAGCTCTGTAAAAAACCTGTCCTTTTCTCTGAAGACCTGAAATCACTAGTACACAATGGCACATGACTGTCTTTGAAACAGTACAGTTTTATTTGACTGTTGAGTTAAGCTACAGAACTAAGTTTCAAGAACTACTTCTACTTTAATATCTGACTTTGGAAACTCCTAGCCAGCTGAAAACCCAAACTAGAGAGAGACAACCTGACAGCAAGCTTTAGAAGCCACGACCAACGTTCTTAAAGGACTTTTCTGCAACCTGGAGGCAAAACCTACAATACGTTGAGATGGGTAAAAGTTTTCCTGATGGAAAAAAAAAGGGAAGAAGGGAAGAGGTTTCCAGGGGCAAAGATAGATGTCTATTTTGATTTCTCTATTCCTAAAGGACTTGCACCAATTTTCCAACAAGAATTAGTAACAGCCAGACTGCAGAGGCTAACATTGACAGAGGCTGACATGGGTGAACTTATTATCACTGAAGAATGGGGACACCAGTTATTGGCACTAAAACTTCATATCACAACATTCCCTGCTCTCATACAGCAGATAGCATGGCCCCACAGTGCTTTCCGACTCAGCCGCTTGTCCACAGAGCAGGCCACAATTTGGCTGAAGGAGCAGTTTAGGACCTTATTCTTCAATAACAATGGGAATTGGGAGTTCATCTCCTGATGCTGCAAGGGTCTTGCTTGCGTACACGTCTTGTTTACCATAGGGTAGTAGGCAGCACATTTCCACAGCCAGAAACCCTGCAGCACGGGGTTTGCTTCCTGCAGATGCATTCCCTGAGTCCAAGTTAGAAAGGGCCACCATGGTGTCATACAGTGGCAACAGGACTTCCAATATATGGACTAGGAATGAAAGTGGCTCAAGCCACTTAATGAACCTGGGCCTGAACTCAGGGTCTTCTGTCCAGTTCAGAAAGCTATCCCTACTGGATCCCACAGATGAAAAGCATCTCCTTTTATAGAACACTGTGTGTTTGATGCAATCTCTAGAGAAATGTAAGATACAGTTTTATGTTCTCTCAGAGAGAGAAGAGCATGAGGAGGTACACTAAATTCAATATACATTTCTATTACCTATGTAAGTGCTGAGACAACCGAGCTATTATGGGATTTTTAATTTTTATTTTTATTTTTCAAGAAATAAGAAAAATAAGATATCACTTTTGCTTTCAGTCATATTTAAGAAAAGTTCTGACTGCTTTTTTTTGTGTAGAAACCAATTCCTTAATTGTTCTCAGAGGACATTTATTTCAGAGAATGTCCTCACATGAGGCAGGTTAAGAAGCATTTCATTATGGAACCTGATCAGACTTGAAACAAACTTGAGACAGACATGAGATAATCACTGACCTGCAGAACCCTCCTAAGACTCTTAAGTAGCAGATAACAAAACAGAACTACAGAGATGTTGTGATTTTTGCTACTGAAATGTAAGTTATCTATGGATATAGCTTCATCAGTAGCTACTCAAGTAATTATAGCACAGTATTTTTTTTCCTTTAAGAATCTAAATGCTATTTACTTTATTTTTTTTCTCTCTTCCTAGATCTAGATAGGCTGTAATTCTTAGGGGCGAAACTTCCTTAATGAATTATGACAAGTTCTGTTCCTCTTGCAGCCTCTTTTTTAGTATGCTGAAGTCTAAAGTGAAAAGTTAAATCCTATGTGTTACAGATACAGAGGATGGTTTACATTTATTACATGACAAAATAATACAATGACACCTTAAAATCAACTATACAGTAATGATCTGTCCTTTGTCCATTTATGCATTACACACGTGCTTTTCCAAAGCTACGTGGGCTAATGGACACTTTGAATTCTCTTTGCAGCTCTGGCGTTGACCTGCTGCATGAACCTATGCAGTTCACTTTTCATTCTTTTGTTCATCTCATCTCTTTAGATCAGAATCTCTTCAGGGCAAATAAATGATATACTCATTATGGTTGTAAAAGAGATAAACTGCTATATCTTCTCACTTTTCACTCTGCCTGTTCAAAGAAACTCCCCTTCCTTTAGTCAAAATATCATATTAAAATTGGTCTACAGGACCAAAGTAATTTCTTCAGCAGTATCTGTGAACTATAATCGCACAAAGAATTATGTACAAGCTTAACTTCCTGCCCTGTGAAACTTCCATCTAGTATGGCAACATTTCAAGAGAAAACAGTTCCATTTCTACCTGAAATGAAATGAAATTTTTTATAGGAAATCTCTCATTACATATTTTACAAAGAAATAATCACTCTTTGTGAATCTGCAGCGTGGCATTTCATAGCAAAAGCATATGCAACAAATTAAGATTTTGAACAGAGGACTGTTTTAAAGTACAAAATATTTGTAAAAAATGCAAAAGAAAGTGACAATTTCATCTATCATTCATTGATGTTATTACACAGAATCATGTAAACAAGACTGTAATTGTGTTTCAGGGAAAACACTTCCTCTGCATGGCGGCAAAACTGAGAAAGCTATAGAGGGAATACACACCTGGGAGCATTACTGGTAGCTGAGATGTAGAAGGTTGTTTATCTGCTGAATATATACTTTATTTATACTGAAATAATTTATCTTTATCTTACTGATGATGATCTGCCAAGCCATCAGAATGCAATTTGTATGGGCACTGCTATGTATTCTGCTTTAATTTGCCACTTGTCTTTTAATCTTTACAATAAGTATAAAGCATCCAATAATATAGGAAATATTAGTAGTTTGTCTACTTACATCTATTGCTTTTCATGTTGTTACCGCAGATCTCCTCACCTGACAAAGGAAACATAAGAGATTGTCAGAGGAATATAATAGGTAATGCAGTAAACATCCCAAACTAAAAGAATAAATTCCAACAAAGTTAAAATGACTTTCATAAAATAGGCATTCAGCTTAAGTCTGGACAGATTTAAATTATGACTATTACTACTCGAAATTTCTCCTTGGAGCATTCAGTTGATTTCAGGTGCTTTTAATGGCCTCTATTAGCCTAGGAAATGTGGTGGATCTCTAGTTTTTTGTTTGGATTTCATTTTTGAATGGTTCCTGAGGATGGATTAGAGCTAGAAGCTTAAGAAATCTATTTTTTTCGTCGTCTTCTTGAATGAAATTTATTGCAGCATGGAAGGCAATGATGTAAAATGTTGTTCCAACTCAATATCTGCTTTGCTTTCATAGATTAAAAAAAGAAGTGGAACGAAAAAAATAGGAATCCAGAATAGGGCAAAATGTTAAAGATAATTTTCAAATTTCATACTTTCATAATGAGCAGCAACAAAAGCCTGTCATATAAACTTGAGTTTCCTACACAGAGCTCTGAACTCTGAGGCAAATCTGGAATTTTCATTTGCATCCATCTCTATTAAGAAGTGAATCTAGTCAGCCTCATTTTCAGAGGGAATGTTATCAGCTCCACTCTTTATGCACTGTGATATCTCCTTCTCCCAAGCAGATCAGGTTTCAGTAGAATTTGGAGCGACTGTGCAGCCTGACCTTATCTCGCTCTTCAGACACCATGCGCATTTGAATAGGGATTTCTGGCAGGTGCACAAATAGGCAGAACAGCAGCAGACTTGCAGAGAACTTCAGACTCATTTAACAGTCATTACAGTAGGTATCTAAGATCACTTTACATTCATCACCTACTAGTATTGACTCAGTATTGCCTTATATTCCTTCCCCCAAATAGTTTCCAAATTAATAGTGAGAATGACTCTTTTCTATTCAAGCTGACCCAGACATTAATAATCTTAAAATTAATTGTTCCTATATTCTTTGCCAGTATGCTATCATTTTGCTGTGCTGTTTGGAACTAGACTGACCTTAACTCTCAAGTAATTTCATCATGGCCAAATAAATTGCTTAATGATAAGGTAGTATAAAATGCACAAATTTGATGTTTGGTCATCATCACCAGCAGTTAAGGATGTTTAGTCTTCTTTTTCTTTTTAAATTACTATATCAGCCATAATGAAAAGTTACTACTCTTGTTTGTTTGTCTGAAACTTACCAAATTCTTGGTTTAATACTTCTCTTTCTCTTCTGATGATATAGAGTCATAGAATCATAGAATCATTAAGGTTGGAAAAGACCTCTAAGGTCATCGAGTCCAACCATCAACCCAACACACCATGCCCACTACACCATGTCCCTAAGGGCCTCATCTACACGTCTTTTAAATACTTCCAGGGATGGGGACTCAACCACTTCCCTGGGCAGCCTGTTCCAAGGCCTGACCACTCTTTCAGTAAAGAAATTTCTCCTAATGTCCAATCTAAACCTCCCTTGGCACAACTTGAGGCCATTTCCTCTCGTCCTATCATTAGTTACTTGGCAGAAGAGACCAACACCCACCTCACTACAACCTCCTTTTAGGTAGCTGTAGAGTGCGATGAGGTCTCTCCTCAGCCTCCTCTTCTCCAGTCTAAACAACCCCAGTTCCCTCAGCTGCTCCTCATAAGACTTGTGCTCCAGCTTCGTTGCCCTTCTCTGGACACGCTCCAGCACCTGAATGTCCTTCTTGTAGTGAGGGGCCCAAAACTGAACACAGGATTCGAGGTGTGGCCTCAACTAGTGCCGAGTACAGGGGCACTAGTGATGATCAATGGGATCATCTTTCACTACATCTTGAATTGCGAAGGATAAAATTAACATCCTGGACACATTTCTGAATGCCTCTTGCTGAGCTGGAAACAGACACAGCTTTTAGTGAACTTCAGTAATTATACAGTTATACATGGACTAACGTAATTAAGAGGACCCATCCCTACTAAAAAAAGAAGCAAATTGTGTCAAAGTTCTTGTCTGAACTCAGATTGGATTTTTATTTCCTTTTTTTTCCTCCAAGGTGAGCCTTCCTGCTTAAAAAAAATATTCCTAAACAAAACCTGAAACTTCCGAACAAAGCAGAAACTAATTGTGTTAAGGATATCTTCCATATTTCATATGTATTCCATATCTTCCTTGACAATATCTTCCATATATACATAAAGGTCTGAACACTTTCTCCTAAGTGCTATATTTCTTTTCACAATATGATTAAAGATTGAAGACATATTATTGATTTTAGAATTTTAATTAAAAAAATAATTAGAAGGGACATACGATTTTTTTTTTTTTAAGGAAAAACCCAACATTTTTTGCCTTATATGAAAAAAAACCAACCTTCATTAAGTATTATATTCTCCTTTTTCAATATAAGTATGAGAAGGTTTACAAACTATTCACCTGAGGGAAATAAGGTTTCTAGCCATTAGTGAATGAAGACCAACTCAAAATTCTATTTTTGTCTTATGTAGTACAAGAACAAGACAACTTTGATGATATGCCATACTCCATAAAAGAAGACACTCTAAAATGACTATGCTGGTTAATTTTAATGGCAAAGAAAATATGGGGTGGAGGTTTAGAAAGAGAAATTTTTATGCCTCAGAAAAAAGAAAAAAAAAATAGCCAAATGAATCAATACAAGTCAAGAGATAGAATAGCCTTCAATAAAGCATTAGCAGGAAATAACAGATGGAGGTTGGAATAGGAGAGAGTAGGAAATGATAGATGTGGGAGTTATATCAACTGAAAAACAGTTGAGAGTTTGTGGGTAGTACTAGAACTACCTTTGCTATTTTATTTTGTATATGAAGCAAAAAATCAAAACTCCAATCTAAATGTAACCACCCTCTACATATAATAAATCAGTAAATACAAAACCAGATTTATTTTCTGGGGTTAGAGGGAAAAAAAAGGTAGAAAAATTGGGGTGAAACAATACAAAAGGATAAAAAGGCAACTTCAACATTCTGTTTTAAATAATCACGGCAGCTGTACAGTTTTCAGGCATAAGAATGTCTTACTGCTTTTATGCCCACTCTCTGAGCACTATACAAATTATGAAATGTCTCAGAATGTTAACAGAAGATGAAAAACCATTTAAGTCACTGTATCTTCCAAATATCAGAAAGAATCTACTGTCATATGTTGAGAGCTCTTGATGGGGAGAGCAGAGAATACAAGAACTAATCCATAATGAGACTTACCAGTGTCTCATGGTTTTAAACATATTTTTATTTATTTAATAATTTTTCTCACATTTTCTTTAGAAACATCACTGCAAGTTACTGCAGCAGCACAGTACCTATAGTGTAGTATCTGCCTATTTTCATAGACATGGTAACTTTCCCTGTGTTAAATTTGTAAGAGTAACTATGTAACATCTGCTGCAGGATAAGCTTATTCCTGAAAAGTTGAAACAAAAATAATTAAGAAAATAACAAGTCTCTGTAGGTCTACTCTCCAAGTCCTTTTTTATATTTCTGTTTTCAAATCGTATTTCTGGATAGAAATATAAGTCCACATAAGCGTTTTATTGTCATATGCTATTTTTTGTCTTAGGTTTTGACAACACATAAATTATGGATGAACATATAATCTCTAGGTGAGCTTTAGGTCTCTTTGTATCGTTCTTTGTATCATTTAAATGTTATCTGCTTCAAAATGTTGGGTTTGAATGGAGATGTACAATGTTTGTCCCTTTGTATTTAGTGTTGGAACTGATATTGAACGGAAGGGAACTGCAAGGCTTTAAGTCCAGAAGATTGATACTTTCCTTTGAGATTCAGGACATCTACATTTTAGAAGAAAGTACAGACAAACAAGTTTTCAGAGCGCTCCCATCTACCCCATTCTTCTGAGATGAGGTATGATTACAGCGTGTGATAGGGAGTTGTAATTAGCTGCAAACAGCAAGCCAAGCAAACACACACTAGAGAAATTTCCTAAATAATTTCTCTCTGAGATTCAAAAATATGCCTTCATGGATCTGGTGCAGGAGCTGTCTTGAATTTCCAGGAAGCGATTTTAGCTTATGAGTTATATTTAATTTTGTAGTATGTACACAAGGCACGCGTTCGTCTCTTAACCTGTTCATGTCTCAGCCTCCCACAAGACTTCAAAGTAGAAATCAGCCTCTGACTGTAACTCGGACAAAGACGTATCTGCTGAGATTGCAGAGAAGGATGCCAAGGAGAGAAAGTGAAAATTATTATTAAGGCCTGTGAAACCCATCCTTCTCTTCTTCCTCTTGGTTCCATTAGTGAGGTCACAGTAACATACCTGTGGTAACACATTCTTTTCCATAACAGCACCTTATGGACCCTGTTAAGCAATAAGAATACCTCACTGTTAATTGAAATGAAAAAGGAAGAAATTTTGAAAGAATAGATCTTTAGCCAAAGCACAAATATCAGAAATTGAAAAGCGAATACAGGGAAAAAAGATACCGAAGTGTAAATCGAATATCTAAATGTTCTCACATTTCAAATACAATTCATTAGATAAGTTCTCTGTTAAAAAATATTTACCTAAATGAAATTACATTCTGACAAGTTCTTTTAACAGATCCTCACCAATATAATATTAATAGCTAACGTCATGATAATTTTCTTTTAAAATAATACTACAGCATTCCATTTTGATGAGATTTCAATTTATCCACAGGTGAACATTTCTGGTATTTACCTTTATAGCTAAAATGACCCACTTACTCAAATTTTCTTTTATAGACATAATGTCAAGGAATATATACTTCTGCTATAAGCCAAATACCTTGTTATAGATTTTTACTGCTCTTATTTACTTCTACTTCTCAGTCTTCACTTACTACATCCAGGATACACAACTGTTCTGTGTTAGTACCTAAGACCAGAGAGTCTTCAGTATTTTCAGTCTTTGGTAATATGAGACTGACTAAGTTTATTATCAACTTAGACAACAGAAAGGATCATCTTCATCACATAATTATAAATCTAGAGTTGAAAGCTCCACCACCTTGGGCATCAACCCAAGATCTACTGCTAATTTGCTGCAGAAAGAGTATATACTACTTAAGCAGAAGCAGGATTTGATTAAAGGAAGTGTTGAATTTGATTGTTTCAAACTGGTGACTCTTTAAGACACTAAGTGTACTTCTTTCACCTCATAGAATCATAGAATCATTAAGGTTGGAAAAGACCTCTAAGATCATCGAGTCCAACCATCAACCCAACGCCACCATGCCCACTACACCATGTCCACTAAACCATGTCCTTAAGTGCCTCATCTACACGTCTTTTAAATACCTCCAGGGATGGGGACTCAACCACTTCCCTGGGCAGCCTGTTTGAAGGCCTGACCACTCTTTCAGTAAAGAAATTTCTCCTAATGTCCAATCTAAACCTCCCTTGGCACAACTTGAGGCCATTTCCTCTCGTCCTATCACTAGTTACTTGGCAGAAGAGACCAACACCCACCTCGCTACAACCTCCTTTCAGGTAGCTGTAGAGCGCGATGAGGTCTCCCCTCAGCCTTCTCTTCTCCAGTCTAAACAACCCCAGTTCCCTCAGCCGCTCCTCATAAGACTTGTGCTCCAGACCCTTCACCAGCTTCGTTGCCCTTCTCTGGACACGCTCCAGCACCTGAATGTCCTTCTTGTAGTGAGGGGCCCAAAACTGAACACAGTAGTCGAGGTGCGGCCTCACCAGTGCCTAGTACAGGGGCACGATCACCTCCCTGCTCCTGCTGGCCACACTATTCCTGATACAGGCCAGGATGCCGTTGGCCTTCTTGGCCACCTGAGCACACTGCCGGCTCATGTTCAGCTGCTGTCAACCAGCACCCCCAGGTCCTTTTCCTCTGGGCACCTTTCCAGGCACTCTTCCCCAAGCCTGTAGCGTTGCCTGGGGTTGTTGTGACTGAAGTGCAGGACCTGGCACTTGGCCTTGTTGAACCTCATACCGTTGGCCTCGGCCCATCGATCCAACCTGTCCAGGTCCCTCTGTAGAGCCTTCCTACCCTCAAGCAGATCAACACTCCCGCCCAGCTTGGTGTCGTCTGCAAACTGACTGAGGGAGCACTCTATCAACGATCTGGATGAGGGGATCAAGATATTGAACAAGACCGGTCCCAAAACTAAGCCCTGGGGAACACCGCTCGTGACCGGTCACCAGCTGGATTTAACTTGTAAGTATATTCCATTCACATGTATCAGAGATTTTCCAAATCACTTTTCTTTTCTGAAAAAAAGTGATCAAGGCCTATAAAATTATTTTCCATTACACGAAGTTCAAACAGGAGGCTGGCATTTAAGATTTGAGTAAATCACATTTTTTACATTAAAGGTGAATAAAGAAGCATTTCACATTGCTCAGGGAAGAAGTAGTTTGAACTTCAGTGACCCTCAGATAAGGGTTTGATAAATTCATTAAAACTGGCAATCATCATTTGGTCATTTAGTATCATTTTTCAAACTGTGGCCCTGTTTAAAGCAGTTTCAATCAGTTTTAGCAAAGATTAGCAAGTAGAATCAGATTTTAACACAATTTGTTATTTCTGAACAATCTCTCATTTTTAAGCAATTGAATTTGCCACCATTCTTTTAATGAAGAAGAGAAAAATGGAAAATAAACAAGAGACTCCTTCTGAGAAGAGAGCATGTCCATTGCAAATAGTATTCCAGTTATTCTGATACAGAATCACTGTAATTATTTTAACTATAATTAAAGTTCCAAGCAATGGAAAAATAGGGATATAAAACTTTTCAGTGTTGGTAAGAATAAAGCATGACATATTCACTTTTAATTCCCATAACCAGCATCGTAATTAGTCTATTCAGAGTGATTTGGAATCACTTCCAAATTAAGTGTAATGATATGGGGCAGGTGCTGATATCAAAGTGAAACTTCCAAGCTTTTACATTCTCAAAAAAACCCTTTATCTTATGTTTTGACTGGAGCAAGATAGCATAGGAAACCAAATCTGGTAAGCAAAGCTCTGCTTTGCCATCTGTATGCAATAATGGAACTTGGAGAACAATGGGAAGAAAAGCAAAATGCCAGGGTTTGGAGTTAGGAAATTATGTACAATGAACTAGTCTTAAATATGTATCATCTAAATATTCCACTCCTGCTGACTTCAAATGTATGAGTTGAGTTGTGTGAGCTGGGTTCACATTTTTCAATTACTAGTTAAAATACAGTTCCAAATATTTTACACCACCTCCCCCAAAAAAATATTGTGATATTTCCAGCTTTCATTTCAAAAGGGAGTAGTTGGCGGTGTTAGCTGTGGTTACTCATGTTCAAATGCTTTTACACATTCGATATTGCTTTTTTTTTGTTAGCTGAATTCTTTGACCCTCTAAATTGCAGGATATAGCAGCAAAATGGGAAGAGGCAGGGAAGGGAAAGAATATTACACCTGCATGCTGTTGATGCAGGTGCATCCTGCTTTACCCACCATCTGTACTGTAATGTCTTTATAATCACAGACTCTTAGCTCTTCTAGAGTAAGCGCCTTATTCTATTACGTTATTCTTCTGGGAGTACACTGCTCTACTCTGTAAAAAAAATATTTCCAATCTCATTAGCTATCATCAATCACCTCCTTAGTTCAGGTGGGTAAATGTTTGCAATCATTCGAAAATCCTGCTAAATGAAGTCAGCAGATTTCATTTAAAATTAAATAAATTAAAAAAAACCAGGTGTGAATATTTCAGGTACCTGAACAGGTTGATTACATTATAGCATCATAGGATGATCTTCCTAGTGCCATAAAATCATTAGACAGTCACGAAACTCAGTCAATACACCAATATATTAGAAAAGGTCTCACTAACACCCCACAGTATCAGCCAGCCCTAAGCACAATCAAATAAGAACTCAGAAGGCAGTTGGTCATGCTAAAGGCATATCAGAGCAAGACGGAGAAAAGGTCCCAGAGGTTTTCATCCCTCCCAGAGAATATTCTTCCTACCTCCATCTTCCATAATAAGTAAAATACGAATCAGTGAGTTCAATTGCAGCTGTGATCAGGAGTTGGGAAGACTCTTTTGTACAAAAGGGTCTCAGGCTTTAAATCTCCTTTAACTGTTACACTCAGCAAAAGTATCATAGCGTAAGAAATCAAAGTAGCACAGGAACCAATAGCAAACAATTCTTTCTTTAAAAGTCCTTATATACTTACCATTCAAGCATTTTAAGCGGGGATTCTGTAAGCAAGTTTCCAAAGCTTAATGGTATTAAAAATTTTTCTTAATGCATTTAGAAAATGAATGAAAAAACCCAATTACTGGAATACTATGTAACTGTAAGAATAGGCCAATATTAGATTTAATAAGCTGATCTCATCTAAACATGACAATAAGCAGAAATTGAAGGTCATACATACAAGATGACTGTATTTTGGAAAGTAATGCCTGAGAAAAAGGCTGAAAGGTTACAAGGAAAAATAACTGAACATGAGTTCTATGTACAATGCAGTGCCTACAAGCAGTAAGGCAGTCCATGGATAGTGGTAAGGCAATCCATGGATTTCCAAGTCAAATCAGAGTGCTGCTGTTGCAAACTTCATCTTAAAAACATTCGCAACCTGGGTAGGTGAACCCCTAGTCTTGGATAAATGCATGGTGCTTTATTTTTGAGCTCTCTTCTGCTTTATGCACACTGCCTGAAGTCGTTTATACCTGGATTTAAATTTAACTTCAACATTAATACATCTTGTGCTATTTTGTCCTGTCTTGTCTAATGTAATCAACAGCATGGGTCTTTTATCATTGTCACTTCGTCTCCAGCATGCAGGGAATGTTCAGCAAACAGGCTTCTGGAAACTTGCTTATTGTATATCACCTCTGACTCTAGCTTCTTATAAAGCAGAGAGACAATATAAATTTGCAGGGTTTTTTCTTATATATTTATCACCAAACAATGTCAAAATCACCATTGTTTTCATACTGCAATTTGCATACTGACTGTGATTTCCAGATTGATATAAGCTCAAAGAATGACCCTTAAGAGAGGTAAATCCTTAAAACATAGAGTTCTGTTCATGCTGGGTAATGATTCTGTTCCTGCATCAATCATCTGTAGAAAGTTTATACCAAAATATTATGGCACATTGTCATCACTGTAGGATATTAGAATATATTCTGTTCTTTAGATTCAGACAAACTTAAATACACTAACAATGCGTATCACATTTCAAAGTCATCATTTAAACATTGCAGGTGAAACCCTGGACCCATTTAAAGTCAATGGCAAAATTCCCAGTGACCTCAGGAGAAGTCAAATCCTGTCCGTTATTGCTGCCTTTATTAATTTTTGCCAACCAAAAGACAAATTATTAATAAATGCACTAAGGATATTACTTAGTCTAAGCAGAGCTGGTAAGAACTAGAAAAGAAGCTTTTCAAATACATTATACATGAATCAAGCTGATATCTTTTGAACAATTTGTTCAATGAGTTGGCATTCAACCAGATAGAGATGGTCAAATACTGCAAAAGACCATTCTTGAATAATTTATTTAATGAATAACAGCTGCTTTAGGAGGATAATGTATTCTGTGAATAATATTCAACAGCTTACAGCCAAAAGTGTTTTATTCAACATTAATTACTGTTGCTTTGTTTTGGGGAAGCATAGAAGTATTGTAAGGTTTTGTTTGTTTTGCTTTGATCTTCCATCACTCCACAGTTACCAGCTCTTGTGCTATAGTACACAAATAACAACCACCTGACTTTTGTTAAATTTAGTTTCACATTGCTTCAGCATGTAGGATTTGTTAACTTTCATCTAAACAAATGAAGTGACATTTTAACATTCTGTGTATCACCAATTCAAGCTGTAAGTTTTGTGAGACTTAAAAAAAAAAAAAAAAACCCACACTAAAAAGAAAAAGAAAAAAAAGATCAGGAAAAAGCCTGCAACCTCCAAGCAAGTTGAATATCGATAACATTGCCATATTCATGGTTTCTTTCAACAGCTGTCTATTAAGTCAATATTATGATTTCCTAAAAATGTTGATTTTTTTTTTTTAAACTGTGTTAAGTAGTTTAAACAGCTGTTATGTTCAATTTCCTGTTCTAGGAGGATTCCATTATTCACACAAAAGCACGGAAATAAGCGGTGTGTAGTTTTAAGCACTATTTCCTCCCCTAGAGAAATTTTAAGCAAGTCTTCACCTCTCCAAGTCAGAGTTATATGCTGTTGGCATTTCCTTAACATGATGGCATCCATGCCCTTGACATCTCTGCTCCACCAGACACAGGAAAGAATTTTTCCATTCTCATAACTAAGATATACCACAAGCCATACATTCCAGCCTTCTTTCAGACCCTCCCAGCTGGCCTTAATGCACTTAGCTACTTACACAAAGACTTCAACCCATTATATCAATACTACATACAAAACACAAACAGCTCATCAAAATTGTGAGGAAACTGCAGGAGAACATGAAGAAAACCAAGAAAGGAGTAAGTTTAGTGGTTTTTTTGTTTGTTTGGGTGTTTTTGTTTGTTTGTTTGTTTGTTTTTAAAGTAGTTTGTGTTGTATAGCAGCAGGATAACTATGCATGATGAGGTACTGGTGTCATTTCTGTCACATCTTATATATGTGCAATACTTTTCAGGCTGAGCTTATACATCAAGTCTACTGGTCTCAGGCTGGAAACATAACATATGCCTATGTGGATGCTCATGGGTACATCTGCACTAGTCATAACGAATAGTACTTTTTTAATGAAAGATAACTTGTGATTTGGAAATCTATCTTTCCCCCGCTTAGTACAAAGTTTAGCCTACCTTGAAGTCCTTCCAAGTGAGCGGGTCTGCATAGAAGACCGGAGTCAATCGCACAGGTGCTGTCCCTGTCCTACCTGGGTGAGCAGTCGCTTCCTCTTTGCTGGGGAGGGGGGAGTCCAACAGCTGCTGCCTTCCCTCACCGGGAAGTATCCTCATCTAGCTGTTCTCTAAATTAACCGCAAAGTCACAGCCCATAGCTACCACTTCCCTGCTGAGGCCAGAGATGATCCATCTTCGCTCTGCTTCTGGTAGGCAAGTTGTAGTTTCAGCACCACCAGTCATCTATGGCAAGAGCCTGCTCCCCTGGAAGGGAGGAGAGGAAGAAAACCATCAGCAAGTCGCTGGCTGAGAGAGTGTCTCACTTGCCCTGCCACTGCTCAGGTTAAATGAAGCTTGTGGCACAATGAATAGACTTCTAGCTGCAGAGATACGATAGATCTGGCAATGCTCCTCTGCAGCTGAAATTCTTTTTCAGGGTAGAACTTGCTGGGTTTTCTGATAATGTTGATTCATCCTTCACGTGATTTTAAACAAACACTGATTTAGCTTATTGTAATAAATTTGGGGAAAAATCAGATACATTATTCAATATCTGTTAGCTTTAAAGCTTTTCAGTAACCTAATTACGAGCTTCACTTGTCTGAAATAACACAATTTTTTTTGTTAGGTTAGAAAGTTCTTGCAAAATACAACTTATACTGTTTTTAAGTAACATAGGTAATTTTTTCACTTCTAATACATTTTCAGATTGATTGGCTCAGAACGTTATGTGCAAATGGAATCTAAAATTTGAAAATACAAAAATATTATCTCAGAGGCTTTTTAAGAAAAATTTATTTTAAATGAGCTCTCGGTAAATATGCATTATGGTCCAGTCTTCAATCATACCAGTTTATTTTTCCCTTTTTTTTCTGACAGACTCCTATCTCTTTCAGTGCACTAATTAAATACATAGGGTACTAAGTAGTGTGCAAAGTATTGCATTTTTAATGAAGATATAGTCTTGAATTTGTCATTTAGAAAAAATAAAGAATGATAAACTAAATGTTGTTATTTAAAATGTCCCTTATGATTTTTAATTCGCTCCTTTTTACTCACTGGGATTCCCTGCTCTTGTTTCCAAGACATACATTAAACTTTGACTATCTGATTTTTATTATCATTAAAAGGAAAATAAAACAATAAATATAACATGTTTCCATCACAATCCCCAAATTAAATGTCTCTTTTGAGAGAAATTAGCAAAATTGTGCTTAGAAAGGTTATTTCTGGTTACAGCACATTTCTTTTGAGAACCCAGATCAAAATATATTAGCTACAAAATGAATTCTGTTTTGGTGAATATATCAACACAAGTTACACATGGCAGAATAATTTAGAATAAAGATGGGAAAGTGATTAATTTTTGTATTTTCACAGATAACTTGTTTATGAACACGCAAATCTAATTAAAAAAAAAGCAAAGCCCTCGAAAGGGGAAAAAATATTGAGAAATTGTCTAGAGACAGGTAAATTAATTAAAATCACATTAAATCCACTATTTCATTTAGTTCTTTGAGTTATACGTGCATCTCCTCTTCAGGAATAGTTAGCATAAATGATTTTGATATTTGACAGGAGAAACTGTTACTATCTTATTTTGTAAAAGAGTTTGAAATATATAACCTCTAAGCAATGTCTGTCAAATTTCCTTTTACCCCCAAGCCTGGAGTCTCAATAATGTCATCACAAAATGTAGAAGCAGTGATCTGCCCTATAGAAAGAAAAGACAAAAGAATTTCAAAAAGTTCTTTTTTCTTGATGCTAAATCATTGCTTCTTGTTACCTTACTGCTGTTTGCTTCTGGAAAGGGATGAGATAACAGTCTGAGAAAAAATGCAAGTGCTGGATTCAGGTTTTTGATGAAGAATATAGATTGGAGTCATGAGTTTGTTTCTAGTTTCATAATTTAGAGATGACACCAACATTCTTTAAAATGCTTTTATATTTAAGTGGGTTTGTTTATATAAGCCATATTTAAAATATGTAAATTGTTATTCCTCGGAGATCATACAGAATTATTTCTAGGAATTCCTTTGAATATTAGATGTGTTCTGTAGATTGTGAAGCAACTGAGTGTTATATGGAATAAATAAAATAGTTGTATTATTTACATTGTTCCTGAAATTTTCATTGTACTTTTAGGGTCATGTTTTGTCTCGTTATGTGGTCCTGTATTCCATGTACTACCTACTGAACATATGTACTTTTACAACAGAATTCTCCTTTGGGGATTTGTCTATAGTATGATCTGAATCACAAGTCACAAATATATCAATTTAGTTTGGTAAAATTCAGAGACAAAAAGACATTTTCATTTTCATTATGGAAATAAATTCAACAAGAAAATATTACCTGGATCTGGTCATTAGACTTTCTGATTAAGCTTGCCTTCTCTCTTAAGGCTGGGCCCAATTCCTCTCTCAAGGTGAAACTTACCTACAATAGCAAATGTAACCCCAGGGGCATCACACTTTATAGGCAGGGACTTCAAATTCCTGAAAGAAAAGAAAACTGCTGATTATTTCACCCACAAACGTCAATTAGTGACTGGTCTGATCTATGCAGGTGTGAGAAAAGTGTAGAATTAAGAAATTCAAACCTTTCAACATGATATTTTATAAAAAGTGCTGACTTTCCAAACTTGATTTTTGTTCTGCTAATTCAATGACAAATTCCTGTTTTACTTTAATGGCACCCTAATTTTGGTTTTCATTACAATTAAAAAATATTAATGCAAACAGCTTCATCTTACCAGTCAGCCTACCAGACATGTTTTGTTAATGATCGATTAAATTTTTTTAGCATGGAATCAGCTATAGAATAAATAATTTATTTATCAGGCTTCTACAGATAGCAGTTTTCAAGTTTTTCCATGAATACTGAAAAATAACACAAGTTTCTAAACAAACACAGGGAGAGGGAAACAAAAAACCTCAACACTATGGGCTGGATTGATATACCACCACCACCACCACTAAGTGAACGTATTCTCTATTATATGCAGAACTAATGATGTGCATTCAAGTTAATGAGAGCATCTTCAAGTGGTGCTTACAACTTTCTTTTATCAGAGATGCTGGTCAATACTTTATAGCTTCTCTGAGCTTATTTACTCTGATCAAAGTATGCAATATAAAAGATTAAACTGTTCTACTAATTACATGCCTGAAGGCACATTAACAATGCAAGTGTCAAAGCTCTGCTGAAAATTCATTTCACATTTTTAATAAAAACCGATAACAAGGTTTTCAATGAATCTAATTGGAAGAAAGAAATTTTTGTTTCAGTAGCTTCTTTATTAGGAGAGCGTAGAAGCCCTGAAACCTTACAAACACAAGGGTATAGGTAATCTGTGGTCTGAAAATGGACTACTAGAAATCTTCCTGTCAAAGAACTCTCAGTGACTTTCTCCTTAATAATTTGATGGGACCGAAAAATAACTCAGCACTAGAAATCAACAGTAAATTTTTGATCAAAACCATCAATTTCAAAACTTTCAAACAATCAGATATTCAAAATGCTACTATTAGTTTTATACAACAGAACTCAACTGTTATCTATTTCAAAATTTGTACATTTCTTTTCATGCCTTAAATATCTCTCTTATGTTTCTACAATACTTTTTTTTGACTCCTCTCTTTTTCCCTCCTGCAGCAGACAGTAATTTTCTTAACTGCATTGTGTGAAAACATGAATTAAAAGTATTTTATAGAGTTCCTGAAAACCTTTGTAGTGTAATAGGTGCCCGTGGAACTTAGACTTCTGAAGGTTAAAATACTACAAAGGTGTTTTGCCTTTTGCCATAGCTCTTATTTATCGTGATTACCTATCAGCTTGTGCTGCATTTTCAGGGAAGTGGGATCGTTGGACCTTGCCATCAGTGAAATGAGAGCTTCGTATCTTGAACTCAGCCACGCCAGGGGTGCCAGCTCAATATTCTCTGTCAGTCAGCATGGAGTAGAGAAGCAGCCAAGGTGTAAGACATGATACAGCCGGCGACATTGTTTGTTGGTCCAAGCGTAATACAGAAGGGCTCTATTGTGTGTCCATTACCTGCCAGAAAACATCCTGAGAAATTAAGAATGTTAGATAAGATGCCACATAAATTCTAGTTAAAATTTCCAATCAGTTCTATCTGAACTACATTTGTAAATAATTGAATGACTAGAGTAAATTTTATTTTTTGAGCTGGAAGTACTGTCCCTTTGGATACATAGTCAGGCAAACCTAGATTATGAAGATTTTAGCATGTTTTTCTATCAGTATTTGTCATCTGGATGTGAATGCATTATTCTCAGGTGACTTGGGATTATTTGCTTTTTTACTTTAACATGACTTTATTCTAAACATACTAATGTTGATTTGAGAGGTAATTGTGTGACCTCTAAAGATGGCAATTTATGACTGATCTATGAAAACCATCCAGAACAGTAATTTACAAAGAAGTTTTGTTTTGTTTGCTTATAACGGATGTCCAGGCAAGACCTTAGAATTGCTTTTATATCACAAAGAAGAATAAACAGCTTAATTAATTTGCTCTGTGAACACTCATGCCAAAAGGTGGAAGATTAAAAAAGAAAAAAAAAAAAAAAAAAGAAAAAAGCTAGCAATTATGGACACTAATATCAATTCTGTCATGATTTTCTGACCCATCTGCCTCTGTGATGAACCTCAACAACAGTTTAACTTGTATATGGAAACAATAATTTTTAAAAAGGCTTATTATTTTATTCTAGGGGGAAAATAAAACTATTTTCAATTGTCTCCTGCATCTTTAATTTTGAGAAGTAGAATAAGAGAAGGGAGAAACACAGTAAGAAAAACAGCAGACGTTTTCTTATTTAAGAGTTATGTACTAAAAACTTCCCTCAAGGGAATCACCAGCTCTACCGGTTTTGTCAAGCACTGTCACAGAGCCAAAGCGCACCTCAACGTGTCTAATCAGCCTGCAGCCTAGGAAACTGAGAAAATCACTTTACGCTTTCCTTCCACAAATCTCCTCAGATGTGACAATGCAAAGGAGGGGGGTGGTGAAGCCACAACAACAGAAAGTAGAAGTGTTTCAGAAACATCAAGATGATGACTTTCTCTTTAAGTCATCTCACACACACGCTTTTTCTTCAGTTGGCTTAAGAAAATTTCTAAATAAATCTCTCGTATTGTAGCAAAAAAAGACAATATCAAGCCTGATAAAATTTTGGAAACTTAAAATAATGTTATAGAAGAAACCATTTTATAGCATGTATGAAGAAAATCTTGCATGCAACTTCCCTTCCCATGCAACCCCCAGAGGATGAACAGATCTACAAATGTTAAGGGTCCAATGACACAGTTAGTAGTTTCCCCATTGACTACAACAGAAGAAAAAAAAAATCTAGATATTCCTATATAACTATAAAACAGAATAATAAATACCTGTCTGATGACTCAAGATGTTTCTGTGGCTGGTATTTTGCCAGAAGCGTATATCTAAATCACGGTTTCTGCTAAAAATAATGACAAACAAAACCGTTACCCTGCAATAACAGTTCAGTTTTCTTGAGTTTTACCAGGATGTTTATTGTCAACATTTTCCTCTCCCTGTTATGTCAAACTGTGCTATTAACATCTATCTTTCTATTTAGTTGAAATGTCTGGTACCCAACCAACACTAAGGTAAATGGCAAACATAGAAGTTGAGGTATTCAGGATCTAGAATATATGCTTGTTTTCATCCCATTATGTGACTTTTCTACATTGAGGATAAGAAAAGAATCCCCCCTCTATCCAAAAAAATGCAGTTGAGGTACTGTACCATGGTTCTCACACCACTGGTAGTGTGTTTACTCAAGTAACTCAAGCTGACAGTGAACAAGAGGCGATTGGATCATCTGCATTACAGTGTGGCATATATACTACAGCTGTTGACATAAGTAGCATGGCATACGGCACCATCAGCTGGCTAAGACTTGTCTCATACAAAAATTTACTGGGAAAGTACTGGGAAAATGCTAACACTTATTTTAGTGGCAAAATGTTTGTAAAGAGAATCTTAATGAAGAAAGACACCATCAAGACAAACCACAGGTAGAAAGCCTCATGGCACCAAATGAAGTTTTGAAGACCTATAACTGAGGATCACCAGTCAGGAAAAGTAATCACATTCTCTTATGCAACTCTCCACCTTCATCTCCAACTTTTCCCAGGAAGGATACAGCCACAATAGCACATTCTGCTCAGGTTCCCATGCTGTCCGAGATTTAGATGATGTTCTGCAGCCTGCTTTCTCAATTTGCCTCAAAACATTCCTCTTCATGCTCACCAAGTTTTAAATGCTTTACAACCCCTACATATTTCTGTAGGAGCTGCAGACTGCAATGATACGTGACTTCAGTAAGATACACTCTTGGGTTTGTAAGTCACATATTTCTAAATGCTGTTATAAATTCTGTATATTTTTACAGTAACCACAGTGCCATGAAAGTCAACATTGCTCATAATACCATACAAATCAGTTGTTTGATCAACTGATTGAGCAGCAGTTGATATTAATGCTGCAATTGCAACTGTAACCTAGAATATTATTATTGATTTATATTGCAAAATATATTCAGCAAAATATTCTAAACAACATGCAATTTTATATATGATATAACAAATATGTGAAACAAACAGGAATAGAAAGTAGTATGTAAGTGAAGTTACAGCACCGTTTAGCAAGACAACTGGATTTTAATTTCACCCTGAGAAAACAGGTTTCTGATATATAAATATATATTTTCAGCTATTCTCCTTATTAAAACATTATTTCACAATGTACAGAAAAACATGATATTTGCATAAGGCAACTAAAGGAGGGGAAGTTAAGGTAAAATTCAGGAATTTGGAAAATCCCCAGTTATACAATATTTATACTAAACTTTTTGTCTTGGTGTGGGCTGAGATTTTAAATACCTTTGATTCAGAAATTTCAGGAAGGATATAATTGACTAAATTCACTGAAAAGCGTATTGTCAAATTTTACCCCTTTCTATTTCTATATTCCTGGCTTCTGTAGAATGTAGGAAATACTAATTAAAAATATATTCTCATATTAATAAATTTTAAGGAGACAAAATTTAAACAATTTGGGGTAAGCCTTCAGGTTCCTAATCTTCATTTCTATTCTGATTCTAAGTATTGGGAAGTCTTAATGAACCTCACAAAGTCTCTTTTTTACAGCTGCTGAAAATCCTTGTCTCTTTTTTGCAGAAGTATCATGCTTGGGATGTAGAATGTGCTAACAATAACTCCTCCATCAAGGTTTGTTTGTGATAATAATTTTACAACTAAAATGATAAAATAAAGACAGCATCTTAGCTTTGATAGCTCTCTGAGCATAAGTTCAATCTACATGTTTCTCCGGCTATCAAAGCAAGTTTGGGGCAGAATATTATGAAGCGAACTTTGAACTACACTCTACACACCTGTGTGAACTGCTGCGTTGATATTTCTGCCAATTTGCATACTGCTAATGTTTTAGTTTCAGAACAAAAAGAGGTTTTTATTATCAGTTATAACAATTATGTGCAAACTACAAAAATAAAGATGACTATAATTGAATACATCAATTTACATTTCCTAATTCTCCTAGTCTTCTTTTATTTAAAAGTTGTTTATATAATTGAAGCTGGTGTTTTTGGAATTGCTGTACTGAAATTAACAGGGCAGCAGTTTGCAAAGACCCTGAAACAAACAAAAATGTTTTTCTGCACATATTAAATGTGAGCAGTAGCAATAACAATAATACCTGCAAAAGATCTGTTCAATCATCTTGTCTATCTGATCTGGGAATAGCATCTCCATCTCTATTTTATACAGAACCTTCCCAGAGATTGTATCTGCCCCGTATAATTTTAGATAAAATTAGACGAAATCCTGAGTGTCATTTTGAACATGGGTCAATAGGCCAATGACTCAGCCCATTCAGCTGGCACTAATTCATTAAGATACATCAACTGGGAAGGTACACAAGAATTATCTGTATTTTTAACATCAATAGCAACACTACATTATTCAAATAATAGAAGAGCACTTAAAACATGTCAGCTAAGTGGTTCACTGCAACTATAATATGCTCTGCAAGGGCACTGGATACACTTTCAAATTGTTTATTTTAATTCAATTCCCCTGAAGATCCGAGGTGTCTGAATTTAAAGATTGATCTTGTTCTGTCGCATATTTTGCCCTTTCCAATAAAAAACAGTGGTGTGGAAACTGAACACTCCTGGATGTCCAGGCTGTGAGTGACTGCTGACCACACTGTCACTTTGTTAGAGATAGGACGATGCTACACAAGCCAGGTCAAACTTCAAACCGCTAAAATCTGAGCGTATTTAGAAAAACAAAAAAAATTTCTCACTAATTTCGAGGTACTTCCTAAATAGAGCAGAAGATTTATTTTCTGGAATGTGTATCGTGCGAGGAGCCCAGGCGGTCAGTGCAGAGGGCTGTTTCCACCACTCTACATGCTGGGCAGGAGAGGGAAGGCAGCAGAGGAGTCAGCCCCCCTTCAACCATCTGTCAGCGAAGGACACGCAGAAACTACTTCATTTCCCTGTAACTATCTCATCATTTCACAGGGTTAAGGACCGAGGATGGGATCTGAAGAAATAGTTTATGCAGCCCAAGAAAAAAGACGGCTTCTACATGGATCGAGATGAAAGGTGTACCTGGTTTCCGTGGACTGCACGTCATGTTGTCTTGAAAGGGTGGGACAAGGTGGTCTGTCTGCCTTTTCCAGGCCGCTGCACACCGAGCCCGGTGTGCCCTCCAGTAGCAAAGGGAACTTGCTCCTTTCCTATGAATAAATACAGGCTGGGTCTGAAAATTTCAGCAGTGTTCATTATCAAGATTTACTCATATCTAAAAAGAAAATATTTGGTAAAACATTTACCAAAAATGGTAAAACATATTACCTCCCATCTGATTAAAGGTTTCTTAAAGCATTTGGTTACTACACAATAACCCATTCTTTGCTCTGCTTTTCAAGGTAGCTCTGGAACTAGGTTAGGAATAGTGGAAGATGTAAAAGGTGTTTTAGAAGCAAAAGATTTTATCTTTGACAATTTACCATTGCTTGCTGTTGTTAGCATACTAGTGAAAACATTGGAGACACTAGTCTTTCTGGAAGTTATTGAAAAATAAGAGTGTATATCTTCTTATAGTTAACTACCTTCTCAGATATCACATAACAGATCAAAATCTGATACAGATAATTCAGAATTTAAAATCAGTTTTCCTCCTGTTCCACAGAACACCGCAGCAGTAAAATCATTTTGTTGAAAGATCTTAAAATCTTCTTCATGATTTTTGCATGATTGATGCAGATTGCTTAGGTGCAAGCTTATGTTCCTTAGAGATTATGAAGATGAGGATTGCAAAAACAAACTTCAATTCCTGAGTACCGCTTTGCTTTTCTTTTCTATACAATAATCTATAGAAGTTATTTTAAAGAGATGACTGCAAAACAGAAATAAGGGTAAGGGTTGTCATGGGGAGTTGTAAATTAATTCTCAAATGTCTTCCTTCACGTATAAAAGAAAATAACCTTACCTTGTTTAAGTATCTTCAGGAAAAATGGTTGGGTTTCAATAAATTATAAACGTTACTTAAAGACTGAAATTTAATCTAAACAAATTCCTCTACATATAACATTAATATGTTAAATGATAACATCATACAATCAAGGGGCACTTAAGGGATCTGTGTAGCATTCCCCCATAACGTTCCAATACTCTGAATCTGAGCATTTTGAATTTGTTATTACAGACATTATGTCAGATCTTATAGTCCAAATGGAAATGGCATTTTCATTCAGTAAATGGATTTAGAGCTATTTATACTTTGTTTTCTTTTGCTTTTTTTTTCCTATATAAGGCAGATATAAATATTAAGTTAATTTAGTAGAATATAAGTAAAGCTTTATGAGTGATGTAAAAAAGTTATTAAGCTGAAAAACATTTTTTTCTATTATAAATGAAAGCTTAGGATGTCTGTCTTGTACAAGTGTACAAGACGACTGCAACACACACTTCAGAAAAAAAAACACATAAAAATGGTGTTTTGCTTTAGCATTCTTTAAATCATTGCTACTGTTGTGTCTTAACCCCAGCCGGCAACTAAACACCACACAGCTACTTGCTCACTGCCCCTGAGTGGGATGGGGGAGAATCGGAAGGGTAAAAGTGAGAAAACTCATGCGTTGAGATAAAGACAGTTCAATAGGTAAAGCAAAAGCCGTGCACACAAGCAAAGCAGAACAAGGAATTCATTCACTACTTCCCATGGGCAGGCAGGTGTTCAGCCATCTCCAGGACAGCAGGGCTCCATCACACCTAATGGTGACTTGGGAAGACAAACGCCATCACTCCCAATGTCCCCCCTTCCTTCTTCTTCCCCCAGCTTTCTATGCTGAGCATGACGTCATATGGTCTGGGATATCCCTTTGGTCAGCTGGGGTCAGCTGTCCCAGCTGTGTCCCCTCCCAACTCCTTGTGCCCCCCCAGCCTACTCGCTGGTGGGGTGGGGTGAGAAGCAGAAAAGGCCTTGACTCTGTGTAAGCACTGCTCAGCAATAACAAAAACATCCCTGTGTTACCAACACTGTTTCCAGCACAAATCCAACACATAGCACCATACCAGCTACTGTGAAGAAAATTAACTCTATCCCAGCCAAAACCAGCATAGCCATTCATGAAAAAAGGACGAGTTTTCTCTTCTTTCTCCCGCAGAGATGTGATTAGCCCACCTTAAAACACATTTGTGCTTTCCAAAATACTTACAATTACTCTAACATATCACTTTAAAATCTCAAATATTTCAGTAGCAATCACCTATTATCTATTCATTTCTCTAAAAGATACAAATCTATCCTGGTACTTTATTCACGTGTAATTCAGATAGCTCTGATCCTTAATGATAGACTCTTAACAGAAAAAAAACATTCTAGCATAATCTTGCCATTAGTGGGTCTTACTATATTGTTTCAACTTATTTCTCATAATATTAATTTACAATCAAAAACATCCTTCTAACATTTCTGCTTTACAAGCACTATACTTGCAGAAGACATTAACAGTGTTGCATATTTTCTAGTAACGTAGCAATTACTACCTTCATAAACAATGTTTTGTGAGAGTAAATGAGTGGCATGTTCTCGAAAGCTGTTTTCACATTTTTGATACAGACAGTTTTGGAGGATAGGGAGCATTTCTTCTCTTTTCTTCCCTTCCTATGTTGTACAAAACTGATATACCAAACTGACAAGTTTGGGAACGGGCTTTTTCCCTGTTTTGAATGGTCCCATAGGTATTCCCTGCCTTGGATACCTTGAGAAAGATCTTTGATAGCATCCTTTTGACAGACTGTTTTAAAGTATGCTGTACTGATTTAAAAAAAAAAAAAAATCCATAAAGTTCAGTAAAATTCTTTAGCTTGTTTCACGAGAGGTTATGGCATTGCTCTGTGTTCCTGCTACAAAAGCTTTTCATTCAGCTTGCAAATCCAGTGACATTTTTCCCAAGAAAGGAGTCACAAGGGGTTTCTGTAAGGAAAGTCCCAAACTTCTAAGCACAGCATTCACCTTTAGAGTGTCTGTAAGGAGACTGGAGGAAACCAGCCCTTTCCAAAGACAGCGGCAAGCTCTGCTCTGTTTCTTGGAAGAACGGTTGCAGGTACCCTGCGCTTGAGGAGGTAACTCTGGATGGGGGATCCTGCACAGCCCAGGCGTTAGCCTGCAGTCCCAGCCCAGGCAAGATAGACCTACAGAAGCGGCTGCTGCTTGGTCCTTGTTGTCCCCTAGCACTCCCTATTCCTGTTCGCTGTCTCCAGGCAGCGAACCCCTTTCTAACATGAGGGTGTTCTGAATCATTTTTCCGTGGAGCATTTAGACGGTCATTGGAGAGCGAAAATACACACTTGGCTTGCCCTTTTTTTTGTTCTTATTGGATCCAGATTAAAGACTACAAAAGCATGAAACAAACTCTGTTCTATAGTAAAACTAGTGTCCACCCTAATATGGGTCAGACTATTTAACGTTTTGAATTATGAGAATATTTGTGCATGCCATAAGGCTCACACCAAGCAATACCCTTGAATCCTGCAATCTTTGCTCGTTCTCACTTGGCTCATTACAGTTCTTTGGTTCTGTGCAGCAGGATCATGACATGACATTTAAACATGCATAGAGTCTGCTTTGAGCATTTTAATTGGTTTAAAACTGTTGGTAGAATCTTTTACTGTATTAATTTATTACTTCAGCGTTAGTCAACTGAAACCTTTGCCAGATGGCAATACAGCCCCTGAATACTGATGAGGAGAAAGAAAATATATATATATGATGCAAATGTTTGCTCATTCATTAAGCATTCATGAATTGTTTTTAGGGTTTTTGTTGTTTTTTTTTTTTCTTTCAGCTGCATTGCAAAAGGGGCTTAAAAGTTCACATTTACAACTCATGGTAGCATAATTATTAATAATCTAGCTCCCTATTATCTGCCTCAAAAATGGGAAAAAAAAAACCTTTTAAAATTTAGCACAACATTTTTTCCACCTACATTGAATTCCAAGAGAAAAGAAGTAGTATTCTGAAACTTCCAGCAGTTTTTATTGTGTGGCTCCCCTCCCTTCCTTCTCCCAATGGCAAAGGAGCAACACAGAAGAATAAGTAGAGATGACCTTCTCGCTTTGCTTCTAAGTAGAGGCTTCTCTGCGGAACTCTTTAATACTACTCCCAAATGAACCACAGAGCATTAAAAAATGATGCTAAAGTGCGCTATCTCATGAAATTTGCTCCCTCCAGTACTGACGGGGCCTTGGGGAAGTCACCTGCAGCCAGACATATTTCTAATCACAACCCCATCTGTAGTGTTCAGAAATCACTTGAGCCAACAGCCAAAGCCCAGCATTTCTAGAATACTCCCTATTGCTGATAAAGGTAGCAAGTGAATTAAATACAGAAACAAAAAAGGAATTAGGGATATGCAATGCGCTACAGTGATTACAGTTGAAAGTACCTTTGTTGGGCCAGTGATTCCAGGCACATGGGGAAAGGAGGTTTCCCCTTTTTTTCTGCCTTGACTATTAATTTCCTGGCTGTCTTACTAAAAAATCTGTTCCTTACTGTGTAGTATGTATCTTGAAAAAACAGTCTGAATTCAAATTTCCTTTTGGCTCTGAACATTTGAAATCTGTGGCTCTGTGCTGAGGCTATTTGCTATTCACAACACGTCAGATCTACAATAGTTGGCAAAATGTGCCTTTAGTTTTCTGATCCTCAGTCTTGACTAAGTTTCCTCCAGAAAGTCCAGCTCTATGAACTAAACTAATCATCTCCTGACTATTAAGTTCCCATCCTCTGTGGAGCATGGCCTTTGGGTTCCAGCCTTTCATTAGATTAAGAGTGGGATTGCACAGATCTATCTACAAAGCTCGCTTGTCTTGCCCGTCACTAATCTCTTTGCACAATACACAGTGCTTTATATAGCTCTCAGTTGACTGCACTTGCCTGGACATTTCAAGCACACGGTTATTTCACGATGTCAGTTTTTAAATCTGTTGGCATTTCTACCCAAGGAATTTTAAATCTAAATATAAATTAATAAATATAAATTTTAAACTAAATATAACTTAAAATAAATTAAATATTAAATTTAAGCAATAAATTGAATACATATATTTTACATCGTTCTTGTGGTGTAATAGGTGTAACCTCCTGCATCACTGGTTCTGGCTATCCTTGGTGTATGCACTGTCTTTCTGCCTGCAGCACCCGATCCTCTTCAGTGCCTTGCTGAATTGCCTGGAGCCTCCCAGATGCGAAGGTAATGTAGCATGTTGATAGACTTTCTCTCTTGTTCCACAGTGCCATCTGTGTTGTGCTCAGGAAGGTATGCCCTGTTCAGCATGTCTGCCACCAGTAGTGACTTTCCTGGGCAGAGCTTTATTTTCACATCACAGGCTGGAGTCTAAATAACGTGCACTGTCACCATGAGGGTGCACTCAGCAGTGGTTTCTTCATGATACTAATACCTTGGAGCCAGACTCTAACATTCGACTTGTGCCCAAAGATGAATCAATGCAACTGTTCTGTTCCAAAAAACCACAGCTAGCAGCTCCTTTTCTCTGAGTATATGTCACTTCTGCATCTGCTGGTGCTCTACTGGAAAATGCTGTGAGGCGCTGAGTTTTGCTGCAGTGTTGCTGGTAGGGCTCCTGCACTCTCATGCTGTGGCCTTAGCTTTTATGCATCACTGAAATTCTTTAAAACAGATAAATCTCATGTATGGTTTTGTTTTAATTGCATATTTGTGAGTCTCTGACCAAACCAATCCTGCAAACTCATGTGTTTTTCACAAGAATCTAGAAAGATAGTTGACAGTCTTTTTACATTGCTGACTTTCTTTTGAATTACTTGCTCTAGGACTATCTTTGAAGGCTCTCAGGGTCCATAACAAAATCAGATATTCAGAGGTAGATGTCTGTTTGGTTTTAGCAGGTCCAATAACAACTCATAATTTGTGGAGCAGTTGCCATAATTTGCTGGATTACCTCTTACATAAAACAAAATTGTCATCACCAACAACACTCAAAGATGCATATTATCTGGTACATCAGCAAGTATTTGGGGTGGATAAATTTCTGCTTCAATCACATTGCTTCTTCTCTGTCTAGCTCTTGCTTTTTTTTTTTTCTTCCCCTTTTTTGAATTTGCATCGCTAATAGTTACATTAGTTTTCATTGAAGAGAGCCCAACTGGAAGAATTAGGAATGGTGAATTTTTCAGTTAAGACAGACAGATGCATTCTGCTTTCTGAAGATGATATTGTAGAGAGATGAGAATCAAGACATTCAAAGCTTAACTTTAAGATTCATGAAGACCAAATGCCACAAGGTTGTATCACCAAAAGAAAACCCTGGATCTGATGACACCTGATTCTGAATTAACTATGAACTATAAAGTTCATACTATCAGATGTGAACTATAAAAGGTTCACATCTTTCAAACAACTATTTTTTCATTTGTTCTTTCTCTGGAAAAGCAAAAAATCACACCAATCATATTTTGCTGAATTTCTTCCTATCTTCTGAGATATGAATGGATACATTCTTCTGTACACCTGAATTTAGTATGAATTTCTAGAAAAAGACACCCACAACCGTTCCCTGAATCTAAGCAAACAAAATTGTTAGAATTGTTGTGTCTTGCCAGAGTGAATGAAAAATATTAGCAAGACAGATCTGTATTAATTGTTGTGATTTTTTTTTTTTACATGATGGTAGTCAAGTATTTTGTAGGGCAATCAGCAGTCCACATTTGCTTTAGGAACTGAAGAGTAAACTATCTGGAGATTATTCTGAAATGTTACGTTGTCCTATTCCTTACACTTGGTTTGTGCTTTGGAATGAGAAAATCTCTGTATATTCTTCAGGCAGGAATTCATATGAATTGGCTATCAGCTGAATTAATCTCGTTATGCTGTTATTGGCTTTATTAATTTGATAACTGCAGGCTGCTGAGTGTTATAATTGTAGTTAATCGACTGACCCAGTTTGATCTGGTAATTCTATTGTCCAGTTTAAGTTAGTTCAACAAAAACTGTAATAGGGCTGTTGCTTTTCATGTTTATTTGTTCTTCTTCATGTAATTACCTATCATTTGGGTGTGGGACGTTCTTTCAAAACAGCAATAGATATCCAAAGAACTTAAATAGAACAGTTATATTTCTTGAGAATTCTAAACTCTGTCTTCTGTCAAAACTAAAATCTAAAAATTAGATTGTCTTAAATTTTGAATTTTGTAGTATCTCCAAGTTTTTAATATTTCTGAGTTGCTTGCAAAAGCCTAGCAGTTAAGAAAAACAATAAAACCAGAAAAAATGCCACTCTACCTCTCTTATAATCTTATGCTGTCTCCAATGACAGTACTAATTAACAACTTTTATCAGCTTTTTCAGCATGTCAGGCTTTATTCCTGGTACTGTTAGCTCCATTTCTTTTCATCCTCCACTTTCCCCCTCCTCCTGAGATTGTTTAGAAAAATAACACACATGAAGAAAAAAAAAATTACCTTCATTTTCTTATCTTTAATACCCAGAGTTAGTTCTTGCATCCGCAGTTCCCGAGTCCTGTAAGTTTTAATTTTTTTCCATGGAAATTTTGTATTCCCCATGGTCTGAGTCCTATCACAATCCTAAATGTCTATTGCTTCAGTTTGTTTGTTAAGCGCAGCCTTCCTTACTAGGGATGTCCTATGCTAACAGTCATCTCTTCATGTACTGCACGCTGGGTAACAAAGCATGCTTGTAAAGCTAAACTCGTAAAACTAAACTAAAAAAACCCCTAGGACACGCTCACGCTTGTAAAACTAAACTAGCTCTTTGTAAACTGAATTATTTCCTGAGATGCTCCAGTTCAGCTAGCATCGTACATACGCTCTCCAGGCGGGGTTTCTGTGCTCCCACCACCTCTGCACTTCCCTCTGAGTTCTAAGCAGATTGGTGAGAGATGTGAGTGTCTTCACAGAAATAAGATGAGAGAGACTAAAAAGATGATTCCTCCTCTCTAATGTTAACATTTCTTTTTAAATAACCTAAAGAGAATCAATACCATGTGTTAAGCATATTTAAAATATTGCTGATTTTGTTGAATTTTTCTTAACTTCTGCCGCCGTGAAAATATACTAAATGTACTGTTGCAGCAATAGCGAATCCAGTTTGTTCATTTAGAAAATAATCTGAAATCATCATTAATTCAGAAAACTTAGTTACTTGCCACTTGGCAAAGTCTGCTTTGTCAATGACAAACTCAGATTTTTCAGTTCTGTTTTAATAACCCTACTGACATGGTTCTATGTGCGCAGCTAACAGGGACATACATGCCGATAAAGAAATTCAGGAGATCACCTTAATCTTGCCTTGAGCTTGCACATTTTGGAAAGGGAAAGTATGAGTTCCCACCTCATACTTCACGTTTTGGAGGAATGAGTAAGACGAGTAACAACTACAAAAAGGTCAGATGCCATAATGTAAGCACTCTCACACTGTAATCTACATGAAAGCATTCAGGAATGCAGTCTAACTCTCAAAGCTGTTCAGTACATCACCTTCCACATGAATCAGAAGAGGACCACGTGAAAGTCAGGGTAGCTGGTCTGAATGCTTAACACTTGGCAAAATAACACACTACCATTTTTGCTTCCCCTGATTCAAATATTTGGACCGGACGTTGTTTTTTCTCAGCGTGGAAAAGTACAGCAGGATTTGTGTATTATGTCAAGATTGTATGCTCAAACTATATGCACAGCTAAGATCAGAGTAGAAAAGTATGTAAGTACAAACATTCTTACAGTTATATAGAAACAATGTGGAATTTTAAAAGCAAATATATTCATTAAAAATTAGCATCAAATTATCACAATAATGAATAAAACTGCATTTATTATTGATCAAGTATTTGGAAGATTTTTAAGTGCTGGTTAAAAAGTCTAATTTGAATTTTAAGCACCATTTTTGAACTTTTCAAATTTCACTGTCAAATGTTTACATAAAGTTAATGAAAAGTTAAAGAAAAAACACTTTTCTTGTTTGCATAGTTGATGAAAATTGCACAGCCTATTTTCAGTTATCTTCTTTCAACATGCAAATAATCTAAAAGATTTCTTTTAATTTTTTTTTTAAGGACCACATAATAAGATAGTGTAAATTGACATCAATCTATATACTAAATTTACTTCTATCAACTAGGAATCTGGCCCAGAGTATCCTCCTATTTCTTATTTACAATAATTTGTAGTACAAATATTACATGTATGCATCTCAATTATATTGCTTTATGAGGCTAAGTTCATGCCATACTGAACAACATTACAGACTAGTTTCTAAATGTATTGCAAAAGCTTTTCTTTGGAATTCATGGTTTTGTTTTCTTTTTTTTTTCCTCCCTCTTATGAATATCTAGATATAAATTAAAGGATGAAGGGATTTTTTCCCTTCTGTTTATACATTTTATAAACAAGATATCAGATCCCCTTAATGTAATTGAATAAATAATTTCTATTTTAAATGAAAATGATTCATGTACTTTTGCTGCTAGCTACAATAATTGCCAGGAGACAACTGGCACTTTAGTATTCGGATATTCAGTTAGTCTCTTGACCAATGTTGCTTTTACCCACTTACCTAGGTGTGATGTGTTAGAAGACTTCAACATTACATCAAGATCACAAGAGTCATATTCTTGCCCAATCAAAAATTTTGTCTCAACTCATTGGATACAAACAGAAATCTTTGCTTTACACAAAGACCATGACATACTGTAAATCATACATACAGTATCCATGTATCCTGTAACATGATAATCAAAACTCTGTGAACTTATAATCAAAATGTAAAAGACAAGATGGGCAGGAAAACATATACTATTAAAATAGAAATACCACAATGCACAGGTTGGCAAGGTTTTGCTATAAATATTAAAGTGTTTAGTACAAAACCACTACGTTCCATGGCATCTCTGCTATACTTAATTAAATGAATGGAAATTTAATTATGTATTTTGCCTTCAGGAAAACCCATATTCCTGTGGCACACAGAATTTTTGTAGTAACTTTACAGAACAAACATGGGGGAGCGGTTCTTTGTTCGCTTAGTTTTTTGGGGTTTTTCTTGTTTGTTTGTTTGATTGTAAGAAAAATCCTTTATACTGTATTTGAGATTTGGACTCTTCTCACAGTGATGAAAAAACTACCAGCTATTACTCTTCCTCTGCTTTTTGTTTATCTTCTCTTAGCATGTGCCTTGACTTTTTCATGCATCTGATCCAACTGTTTCTCTAATCTACCTACCTTCAATTTACTTTTAGAGATTTGCTAAATTGAATAATGCCAGTCAAGGTAATATTCCACAGATTCTAGCAGTGTTTAACAAAGAGTTTAGGTTTATTTTCCTTGTCTTTTCTATTACCATTAAAGCATTTTTAAATGGGTCTTTTAGATAAGCTAGTTCAGAGATTTTTAGAGACATCCAGATGTGCTTGACAGAGTGATCTTCAGACAGTTCTGGTACAGATGCTTCACTTTATCTACTATAAGTCTGTAGCTCTGCCAATTCTATTTGATGCCCAACTCCAGAATGCCAAGATAATGTAGCTGTTACTAATGCTTGCAAACACTTTCCTGTCTTTTTCTGACAAATTGCTGGGCAAAATATGTCCACATCCCTTCAGACTATTAGCAAGCAATGGTGTTCACTCTTCTCAGTCCAAAGGTTCATTTGGCTTATTATTTCAAACCGGGCATAATAAACTTTCTAAGATGATTTTTCTTCAAAGCTGACTGCTCTCTGGCTGGGTCAATTAAACAAATCAGCTGTGTTAACATTTGTCTTGGGTTATCATAGCAAGAAAACTGATGCTGGATTCTATACTCACAGCGATTATTATTCTTTTCCATACCAGGCATTTTTTTCATTGCTGAAGATGGAAATATGTTGCTATGGATAAATTGCATTATTTATATTATAGCTACAATTCTTACATACACATCAACTTTGCCAGCTAAGCTAAACTGAAAAATCACTTCTCATCCATATCTTTAAAAGAATGCTACATATTATGACAACAAAGAAGAAAAATGCTACTAAATGATGGTATACGTTCTTTTGTTAGCTAGATAATTTGTTGCTTCTCTATTTAAATTTTGCCATCCCCTCAATGTGTTCACTTATGCCATACTAGCACCTGAAGTCTCCAATGAGCGGTCCCATATGTTAGACTACCTACAAAAGCAGGGATATACCTCAGAACATGTATCTGCGGGTAGACTTCAAAACAACAGATTAAATGGTATCAATGGAAGCTTTTCCTGTCAGATTTCTATCAGATTCTGTTTACAGTTGTAAGTGAACCTGGAGGCTCTCCTTCCAAATGACATCACGCTTAGACGGGATCATAAAATGGCTGTTATTTACAAAAAAAGTTTCATCTGCCTTAAATTTTCAGACCTTTACAGCAATCTCTCACTATATATGTGCATTTGGCTTTCACAATAGCTATATGACTTCAGAACTTCCAAAATAGGTTGGTTTGGTTTTTTTTTTAATGTCTTTGTTCTGTTAACTGTTAGTACTTTAAGGCCAATACCTTCTTTACTTCTCCACACTAGGAATTTAAAGCTCTTATTTTTTTGTCAAATTAATGAAAAAAAAAGATCTTTTAGTTCATCTTCAGTCCTTGCTGATTGATAAGCAATTTATCAGAGTAGTAGCACACCTTTCCTTAGTAGAATACTTCCATCTCAAACATTTTGTAAAATTTTTCATTTTTCTCTGTTTAGTAAGTTTCATTGGGCAAATCTTACTGTCATTGCAGATGTAGTTTAGTACTTTCCCTTGTTAGTTTTCATCTGCTATTTTCTCTTACATTTGCTAGTTTTTGCTTCCCCTTCCACAGATACAGAGACTCTATGATACTGGTCAGTGGATGACATTAGTCTTGAAAAATCCACGTCTCTAAAATCCCACTTTAACCTATGAATTCCTGCTGCGGGTGGGAAAATGTTCGTGGTTTCCACACACCTCCAAGGCAAACTCTTTGTCAACTTGTATACTTTTCAAAAATACCAAGTGCTATCCAATTGAATTTATTTGTTTTGGAAAGCTTTGTTGTTTTTTTTTAAGAATGACAGATCTTTCCATTTAAGAATTAATGGACATGTATAGCGGTCTCCTTAGTACAATGTTCTCGATATATGTATCAGTCAATAATAAACTATTAAAATAGATCTAATTGTAAGATCTGTGTGCAAATTCTACTATTAATCTGATGAAATTTTCAAAAGCTCCTCAGTTTTATTAATCATGAATATCTTTCATTCAGAAAAGGAAACAGAAGCTCCAGACCTGCTCAGATACTTCTAAGTGTACTCATTTCCTTGAGATGGGCATATTAATAATTTATCTTCATTTCCTAAATCCCAGTGATACTATCTGTTAAAGTAAAGCATTTGCTTTGCAGCTTTGGAGGGCCTTAATACAATTTAGTTTATTCTATCTGTTTTCAGGGAATCTAGTGAAACTGGTAATTCCATATTTGAAAACCCTTAGGATATATTAGATTTGCACACAACAAAAACTGTACAATCCTCATCTATTCCTGAAAGCAGAGCCTTAAAGAATGCTGTGAGACAGATTGTGATGTTGAGTAGCTAGAAGTATTTTTCTGAAAATTATGAAATTAAGTTCAAAAAAGAAAGATAAGTTAATATAAGAGAAACCTTGAAGCGTATAATCCAATACAGATAGAGCATTCATATGGTTAGATTCCCCCACAACTCATAAAATAGATCCCTAAGGATGAGTATTTAATAATAATGATGCTGTACTTTAAAATAGGTAATTCCTGCTTACATTTTCTTACCCCCATACTTCTTCCATGTAAGGTGGATCAACACAAATGAAATTTCACACTAATCCATCTATCGCACCGAGAATGTCTCATTAAGCTTTGCTGGCTTCAGAAAATTCACAGAAATAGTAAAAACATTGCCATAGTAATTATACTGGATTTTACAGTGTAAGGTGCTAATATGGCAATTTGGCCTACAGAAACGTATAACAAGCATTTTAACCAAGAATAAAAATAGTAACTAATGAAATTATGGAGAATTAAAATATTTCACCTGTGGAAATTTAATTTGAGCAGACTACTCTGCATATAATTTCAAATATATTTGTAAGGAGCAACTTTGTAGATAATGTTCACACAAAAATGTGAAGACACTATAGCTGTGTTTTGCACAAAATTGTGGCTCTTACTACATCTTAGTTGTATTCCTAATTGTGTGCACTAAGCAGATAGAGCAATTTTCTGACGTGACATTTATGAAATTTCATATTATCACAGTTTCTAGCAAGTAAATATCATCTTTGTATTGGAATTAAAATGAAAATTATGTACAAATGTCATTTGAAGTCACTGAAGAGTTTATATTCTTGATTCTAGCTTTTCTACTGCTTCTTAAATTTCTTTCAAAAAGACTGACACAAATGTAAAACAGAAACAGGAGACATCAGAACTTTTCATTGGGGTTAATTTACTATATAAATCAATTAAACAATTTAAGGTAAAATAGCGATCTGAACTGGAAGAATTGGAAAGATTGTTAGAAGAGAAGGAGATGATTAAGTAATTAGCCCTCTTGGACAGAGAAAGTAAGCTAAATATTGATTTTAGAACATTGACGGTTTAAGTTGGAACTTGGGTGAGAGGAAATTTATGGTATGCCAGAAAACTAATATATCTGCTGAGTCTGTGATTTGTAATTTGTTAATCTCTTTTAGATTTGTGACTCCAGGGTCAACTTCTGAAGGTAATTTGTAGGTTTCCCTTAGGAATAGGGCCTAAGGAAATGGAGGAGGAATGGTTTTGTAAAGAATGCTGCTTATTACAAAATGCTTTTTTTAAATTTACTTAGCTTGGGTAAGTTTTTTCTCTTACTTTGTGGTTGAATGCTTTTGTTCACAGAATTTGTGCTACAATATTTGGTTCCCTGAGCATTCTGTTTGGATGTAGGCTATCTGTTCATGACATGTACCATTTTTTGTACTGTTATTGGAGATTAATTGATAATCTTAAATTTGTTATTTTGGCAAGATCTCGCACTATGTCATACAGGGAACACATAGATGACAAGACTAGAGAGTGGGAGTAAATGTTTTAGGGTATAGTCTTCTAGCACTGGTTAAAAAAGCCTAATTATTTAGGCTCCAATTAACATGGTTTATGTCAATGACACATATTGAATCGGCTTATGTCTGAAATATCATTTAATAACTTCAAGTATTATTTATTCCTTAGCTGTTTGCAGCATATGATTTAGTTCAGATAAAGCCAAGTGTTGAGATTTTTAATTTTCTTTTAATAATTTGAAATCTAAGTTATCAGCAGCTAAAATTCCCTTCACCCTGGCTATTATCCTCACCGTGAACATGAAGTTTTTTATTGCTTTGTCATGTTTAAATTTTTTTCATTCACAATGCTAAATTAGTGCAGATACTCACGATAAGCATACGCTAAGTATTTACCTGAATTGAGATTAGACCATATTTTTATCACTTTTATGATTTGTGATCTCAGTTACTCTTGTGATCTTAATTACTCTTTATTAATTCTTTGAACCTGTGTGTGCGAATACATTTAAATCTCAGAGCATACAACTCAGAGAGCAATTCACCTTTCTGGTGGCATGATCGGGGACGGGGGGGAGGGGGGAACCACAAACCAAAACCAAACCAAACCAAACAAACCCACACAACCGAAAAACCCACCAGGAGAGTCATTAAAGGCTTACCCTGTGTTTCAAGTCCACATTAATAGTTCAGCCAGGAATGTAAGTGAAAGACATGAAAAGCTAACGTAACATTGGAACACAACTACATCATGGAACACAACCTTAGAGAAATACCTTAGCTATGCATGAAAAGCGTAATACACACCTTTTTTGCTGTCAGCTGCAGAAAAAGTAGAAGTCCATCACACTGCATTACACTCACTGATTTAAATAATTAAAAAGATTTTCTAAGAACTAAGTAATTCTTAAGCCTCTGGAATGGCTAACATCCCCATAATCCAGAAGGTCACACTCCACTGCCACAGGGACTTTACTCTTTCTACACATCATTCTTACTTTTTTAAACTCTTCTTACCCAAGTTGTCATGAAAAGCAAAGGTGTACACTGACAACATTTAGGCACATGTTACAGTTATGACAGGACACACAGTGACCTTCTGTCATCCAACTTGTCTAAAGAATGCTTTGGAGGCAGGAAATAGTGGTTTGGGTTTTTTTAAAAAATATAACAACACATTCCTAGAAGTTCAGTAATTACCAAAATAATGGAATGAAAAACTATTGAGCAGCAATATTGCAGCTCACTTTAAGCACAACTTTGAACTTACTGTATGAATTACTAAATTTGTGGGTTAAAACAGTAAATGAAAGTTCTAGCAGATAGTCATCTGGTACAGCACTGTCTTCAGCTGAAACCAGCAGCTGCATACTTAGGATAAACTCCAGTTTTCAAAAGTGCGTGTTGTTTTGCTTTGATACCCATTGCATTTGTTCCTCACATCATTATATGTTTAAGACAATAAGCACATTCTATAAGCATTGGAACCTGTTATCACCTACATGAAAATAACTTCTTGACATTTTTGGTACATTTTCAGACTGCTGTTGACTTGCACAATATTATATAACAGCATGGGGTTGTATTGCAGGCCTAAATAAGATGTTTGAGAACAGAGTACAAGATATTTTCAGTTAAAAAATGAAGGAAAATAAGTTTGGTATAGTACGGCACTTGCTGCTTGCCATCAATAAAAGATATTACTAAACTTAGGACCTCTAAATGAGGGAGAGCAAACCCCCTGTAAGTAGCAAGTCCTTCTTAACTAAAGAATGTTATAACCCTTGAAAATATCTCAGAGAGCAAACAACAAGAAAATAGCACATTCAGAGAAATTATACAGGGGCCAATCATTTTCCCTCATCCTTTTATCTTTAAACATCTTACTATTTTTACTTCATAGAAATCAAATATTATGTCACGCAGTTTTACACAAGGAAAGAAGGTATAGAGGAGCTTACAAAATACATATGCTTGCAATATTGTAAAGACACAGGGTGAAAAACAAAGCGCCCCCAGCCTGGAGAGAAGGGACAGCCCTGCTAAAGTAAGAGAATGCAATATACTTCAGTCTGGCTTTTCCTCTTTCAATGTTATAAACCAGTTCCAATTTCTTTGGTCCAAAGTTATTCTGCTATAAATAACAAGCTCTCCACTACAGTGGAGAAACTTTAGTAATTCATTCCACTAAACTTCAATAGCAAAAAGCACTTGAAATAAGATTAATTACTGCATTTAAACTGAATAAAAGTGTGTTTATAATCCCTAGTTATGCTGCCCCTTGAGGCTGCAGCACACATTTCAGCTCATCCCTTATTACTACTCTAGTATAGACTGCTATTTTGCAGCAGAAGCTGACTGCATAACTTTATAGGACTCTTATGAATGCTATAGTATCCTCACATAATTCCTTGAGCCAAAAAGACTGCTCAGAAATCAGTGTGCTTAATTCTTTTGTTTTCTTTATCCATTTGGGAAATGATTCTTGTGGTTGGACACCACTAAGACTATAATTACATAAAGGTATTTCTTTCTCTAATTTGATGCTGATAGCCCACAGAGAGTGTTTGATTTATGGTTGTATTTGTATTTGAAAAAAACAAAACCTGGGAAAATGTTATTATATGTTAAACGCGGTACCTTCATCTATCGTTGCTATAAGGCAAGACACATGAATAAATCTTTTTGGAGATAGCATCCATAGATACTGCTTATCCGTGTAAAAATGTACACGGCCAGTATCAGTTATTTCTTCTACTGCACTGCATCTAATACAAATGCTCATTTGAACCATCACAAGGGGTTACTGCAAAACTGCGTAAAATCTAACATGCTAAGAAACAAGCATTGTGGTGAAAGCAAATGAACTGTTAAAATGCACAGACAATTATTGCTTCAGGCTAAAAGGGAGATCACCGGCCAGATACTTGAAGGAAAGCATACTTTGTGGTTACTCACTAAACAAACACTTCTTTGGCTAATCAAGTGTCTACAGCTAACAGTCTCTCAGTCAAACTTAAACAGTGATCCAAAGTCTGTCTTTACACAGGAGAGCAAGCCGAACACCTTCATTGTATCTGTGATTTCTACAGGTAATAAGCAAACCAACCAACACACACCTGATTTTACTGTGGTGGGAAAGCATAAAAATATTGCTAAGGAAATAACATGAACATACTTTCCCATTCCACTTCAAAAACTTTAAGTATAATGTTCTGAACACTTGTGCAAACCTTAACTTATGTCGTGTTTTTGCAATTGGTAGCGTTTAACTACTTCAATGGCTAATATCACCTTAATCTGGGTTTAACGTACAGTTGTGTTTAAGAATTCTTACCCACCCACATATGCGTCTCATAAACAGCTGACAGACAGAATTTTTTAATATTAGACACAATTCAAAACAAAACCCTTGTCTCCAAATACAGGTTCTAAATTTTTTAAAAGAACAGAGGAATCCAAGGTAACTCAAGCACAAAATAGAAATCAAGTTGAAATACTGAAGAAGGGCCATAGAATGCAAAATATAACATGCATACTATAATCTACAGTTAATTTCTGCTATAATTCACCTTGTTGTGAGGTGAGGGATTAACAAAAATTGTACATAGATGCCACTAAAAAAATGCTATGTACAAGTAGAGTTAACGTTTCCTAACTACAAGCACAGTTATCTCAAACGTTTACATCAAGCACATTGTGTATCAGAAGTATTTCATGTAAAGAAAGAAGGGTATGGGAAGGAAAACATGCCACGGATCTACCTAACATGGGATCTATCTGAAAACATCTACTTGATGCAGATATACGAGTTTTTATTGAAGTCTTCAAGAGCAAATAAATTTTCTGCAACCTAGAAATCCAGGCTCTGAAATTCAAGTGTGTTTTGAAATTAATTAGATCAGCTTGAAGTGAAAGGAGATGGCTGGTAGCAATTAGCAGATATTTCTGGTAGCTCACGGCATAGCAAGAATTATACTTTGTAATTAACAGATTCTTAAGCTTTCTTTCTTGGATTATTTCCCACCAGCACAGCTTTCTTGTAAATCTGAAACCAATTTGCAAATGTCACTAATTTAAAAACATACTTTTATTACAGTGACATCTTTATTATGAAAAATTATGATGGAAAATACTCGTGTTCCTAGGGTTTCATTCACTACCTGCACAGAACACTAAGTCTTCATTACAAATTTATTTCTTCCTCAAGTGTTCTTTGATTTTTTGTTTTGGAAAGTTTGTCTAAAACTGTTTTGTAGTGAAAAAGCAAATCTAAATCTCATTATAGATATACAGATATTAAAGGTCAGATTTTGAAATATATTGTAGCTATACTATTTTATGTTGTGTAAAATGATTTTCTATAATACTTTGATCATATTAGCTGAAATTATTTTAGATACTTATTTAGAGATATTCACACAGTAGTTGACAGGGTTTTCCACTGACAGAGAGAAGGAATTAGAATCCATGTGAAAAAAAAGACACCACCATATATTTCATTGTAGGGTTGATAGAAGTTTCGTCAGCTTAAAAGTACCTATTATAACAGTATATAGCATTATTTTGAGAGAGTAGAAATATTGCCTAACACCGAACTTCGTGTTTTCAGTGCTAGAGTCCTAGTGTTGGGTTTTTTCTCATAATGATTTTTTTCAGCTGCAGAGTGTTTTACACATCTGAAGTATTACATAGAACAAATTGAGTTCAGTTTTCTAAGCTGTATTTGTGAAGGAAATACTTCTGTTAATTTTGAAGATCTTTGTCTGCATCCTTCCTGCTGGCCCCCACAGGCACCGCAGGCACCGTGTGGGAGCACAGACTGTGATCTGCAACAGCCATGGGTTGTACTGACTGACTTGGATTGTAGGTGGAAGCTGAGAAGGCACAAAAAATTGTTACTGTCTGTCCTCTGATTCAGCTTTTTTCCTTACCTTCCACTACGCACAGTGACAGCACCAGCACAGGTCTCTGATAAGCACAGTTGATCCCCAAGGAATCAAAGAGATGAGATGGTAACAGTCTCTGGCTTTGCAATAATATACAAAGCAAGCCCAAGTAATACAAGGCAAGACCAAAGAGAAAAGGAGCACTGGAAATAAATAACTGCAATGTATGGGACTTTTCTTGTTCAGAGAGCTTCCTGTAGTGTTACACTATCCTGCATCACCTACAGCGTGTACAAGTTCCCAGCACCCTTGCTAAGCCTGAGCATGAGGACACACCACAGACTCCTCCAATGGGATACTGCACAGAAAATTACTGTTACTTTGATAATAACATTTTGCTTCTGGGGAAATATTTTATTTCATTCTTTTCTCAGCCCGGTGATGATCACAGCCTTCCAAGGTCACAAAATAGGTTGAGAATATTGCCAACTATTAGTTGCCTTCAGTCAGCAGCAGCTCAGCTTCCCTGGAGTCATCAGCAATTCAGTTCCTCAAACAATGCGCAGGGGGCGTGAGGGGGGGGCTGGAAAATGAGACTGGGCTTTAATTACTGGCTTCAAGTATTTACACTAGGCAGGAAATGCCTATTTAGTTGCTGACTGCAGTTGCCCTCCTAAACAGAGCAGGAGAAAAAGAAAGAAGAGATCGGAAGTTGTTCCTCTCAAGAAAAGAGTGAACAGGAGAATGAGAACAGACAAGAAGAAGTGAAGCCGTCTGCAACCTACCTCCAGAGGAGCTGAGCTGCTGCCAGCCCATGAGGTTGCTAACTCATGAGCCAAAACTAACATTGTGTTCTCAAACAGTTCAAGAAACATATATGTTTCCGTGTGTACCTAACAGCCATGCTCCTACTGTTTCCTCATTAAGAAAGATCATGAGACAATTGTGTCGTGTTAAGGAAGGTTTTTTTCATAACATGTGCCATGTACATTTTGGCAAGGCCTGTCATAAATGGTTATTACATCATGCTTTGTTCATCAATGTTTGTAGCTTCATTAAGCTATGAGAAGAGGTCAGCTGGTTTTTTGTCATCACTATTGACAGTAATAAGCATTCACTTTATCGATGAATGAAAATAACATATGTGATGAACAATGCGTTTCTGCTAAAAATACAATTCTTACTTGCTGTTTCTCTGTTATTACTTTCCCAAACTGCAAACAACATCAGTCATTGAAGACAAACTGCTGTGCTATGACAGAAAATATATGCTTGCCTTACAGTCATGTTTTTCTTCTTTTATAATGGACATTATTCATAATGGAAATAGTAAATCTTAATGACTGGTTTCAAGAAATTTGGCATCAGACAAGTTCATATTTTATTCAATGTTTTAAGAATTGTTTTTCAGAAAAATGGTATAGTAAATCAGACCTCAAGAAAATGATTCATCCATACAGATACACAAGTTGTTCAGAGATGATCATTGTGACCATGAAGTTTGACCTCATGTACACCACAGGCTGCTGAATTTCTCCGTTATCAAATTACAGATTTGAAGTAGTGGATACCTGCAACTACATGATTTAATCAAGTCAATAGTAAATTGGCCTCATATACTTTTTTTATTATTATTATTTTGAAGCAAGACTAACTCAGTCGTGGCATTTCATTATTCATTTGTATACTGGCATACCACCCTTTATCACCATTCTCCTTCCCTCTTTTCCTAATCATTAACAGTTATAGCGATAACGTCAAAGTGGAAGCTCATATCTGTTACAAAAGAAAGGACCATCTAGTAGAAAGAATATAGGCCTATTCTGTAGCAGGCTGGTCGATAAGATTTACTTGTTGGTGGGACTGTGTAAGTACATAGTAGTTTTGAAGTCATTAAATACATAAAATTATAAAGATCATATAAACTGTGTTTAGATTTTTCCCCAAAAGGGCTTTTTAATCCAATGTGTTAATCTTTCTCTTCTACCTTCTTTTGCTCATTATTGAGCTGAACAGAGCATGAGTGCCAAACTGGAAATCTCCTGCAAATAACAATATTGATGGCCAGGGATAAAGGCATACCTTTCTTGGCACATTAACTCATTAAAAAAAACCCAAAAATGTGAAGTATATGATAATCTAATAGGCAGTGTTACACCCTCAAAGAGTAAAAGGAAAACCGATAAAATGACTGGAGTCTGGAGAAAGTTTTCTTAAAATTAGAAAAGTGTTAATAATCAAAGAGAAAAGAGAGACAGAGCTACCATAATAACATATCTCATACATACCTGGCTCTTGTAACATATTCACATCCTTAAATTGGCTTTAGGTCTCTTACATAATTTATTAGGAGAATTAGGCGCCTCAAAACAGGATTAACAAGAGTGAACACAGGGAGCTGCTGAACCTAGCAGACCAGTACAGGTGTTTAAACTGAATTTCTCTTCAGGACACACAGGCTCCCATTATACAGAGATGCCTTCATAAACTTGGGGTTCAGAGCTGGAATTTGCTGTGCCTGGCATAGGCACAAATGATTTTTATTTCAAAGATTTTCACATATACGTATACATATCTCCCTTTTTATCAAACGGTTTTATGGTTAAAGCACTTAGAACTAATTCAGAAATCACAGTTCAATTCTTTTCTCTAAGAGGATTTAAAACCTTTTACCTTCTACAAACAGAGCATAGAGTCCAGGCGGGGTACTGGGGTTGAGATGGCCCAGCTCATCCTCCCGAAACTCTTCCACTTTGCGCTAAGCCATTAGATGTCTGCTCATCCAGGAACAGCGCTGTGAAGATTAACAACAAGGTGCTCATCAGAGAAAGTAGGCTGCTGATTCTATCCAACAACATATAGTATTACCTATGAATAATTTTCACACAGTAATATTGAACTAGATTTCCTGAATATAAACTTAATGAGTAGTATTTAAGCAATGAAAAGAAATAGCAATAGAATTATTTTTAGCAGATTTGATTTGTATGTAATATTTTAATGAATGGACCACCTCCCCCTTTCTTCCCTTCTTGCTTTGAAAATATTTGCATTATATTCTTGATAACAGAAAAATTAGTAAGAATAGCTCCATATGATACTTGTCACTATGGTATTAGTCAGCATAGGAGAAAGAAGATTAATTAACTGCACGCTAGCGTGTTAACAATGGTAAACTATGATGCACTGGTCTAATTAATGCAGTGCTTACATACCAGCTTTTGCAACTTTACTTAAATGGCAATTCCGTCTGAACAGTTGAAGAAATGATTTCTTGTTTGGTCTAAGTCAAGAGAAGCAGCTAGAAGATAAAAATGATTAACAATGTAACCCTGAAAGAAAGGAACTGTCAGTAGGATGACCTCTTTATTGTAATCTAAACTGAAAATGGAGAGGACAGATACCCTCATCATTTGTTAATAAAATTTGAGAAATTACAACACAATGACATACAGAAGAGAAACAATATTTAAAAGAAAATATTTACCTTGACTGCTCTGCTGTTTATTTTTCATTATATAGCTGAATAAATTAAATTCCAATTTAATTAGCTATAGTCTTTGCATTAACATATATTTATAAACTGCATTTAAAATTCGAGTCCATTAAGGTGGTTTCAAAAAAAATTACCTTTTGGATGGATGCAAAAAGTTTAAAATAAATAGAAACTGTTAGAATACTTATTCACTTCTTTAGCCAAAACAAGGACTGATGCTGATGCTAAGAAAGCTAAGCAGTGATTATAACAGTACAGAAGTGAAATGCGAGTAAAAATTAAATGTTAAAATTGAATTTTATTCTCTGCCCTGTAGATTATTTTCAGGTATCTATGTCTCTGTAACCAATTCTGGAAGCATTCCAATAGCCTGAATGAGGATCAGGGTTCCAAAAAGAGAATTAAAATGCTTGAGAAAACAACTGGAACACAATTTGCTATTTAGAAATTATAAAAACATTCACAATTCTTCTCTCACTTTTTGTCAGGTAATAACGGAGACTAATAATTTAAAAACTAGTCACCACATGTTGCCTCTGAACACATTTATTCAGCATTAACGTTATTTGACATACAATGGTTAATAATATAAATTTACCTTTCTGTGAAAATGAAATCTGCTCTGAGTTTGAAATAGTTACACATCCAGGACCTCTGTAAGTGAAACTGCTATTTCAAGACCACTTGTACGTATCCCTGTAAAATGTGATTGACCAAATTCTTTCCTGCTTTACTTCAGTAACCTCCCACTCGATGAAAATTCTTCTGCTGAAACTAGCAGAAAATATTTGCCTACAGCTTTTTATGTAAGCATGTCTTCTATCCAATTACAAGACATTTATAAGTTATGGAAGCATACCATACAATACCTCTTGTATTTATGAGTAATACATCTGCAACGATAATCATTTTTGGTCCAAAATATCAATGATCATCACAATTTTAAGTAAAATCTTAATTTCAAATAGAAACGGTTATTAAACTGCTGACATTTACAAAGACCCCATCATCATTGCTACTTTATGGAAATATAACCTTGTGAGGAACCAGAAAAAAATTTTTCTCCCTTTTTGTCTCGTAATGAGCATAGTTTACATAAATGTGCTGCTTGTGCTTGTTAGCAAGCTGCTAATACTAAATAAACAAAATAATGACAAGCTGAAAAAAATCTCATATCTTACACAGCATTATTTGCAGATGCATTTTCAGCAGTGTGTACTTATCTCCTGGACGTGAGACTTCTGTGGCAGATTTGAAATATTCTTATATTAAGAAAAGGTCCTGCAGTACTTAACAATACGGAAAGCTTTCAGGACTGCAGAGACTATTTGTAGAGGAGACTCATTCCCATTCAAGAACTCTAGAAAACAAAAATTAATTTTGAAAAGAGTGATCAAACAACCCCTCCCTTGAATCAGCAAATAAAACAGCAAAATAATCGGCAGGCAGCCAAATCACTCATTGTCTTTATCACCAGAAGAGCAGAGGGAGCCTGAGGGATTACTGGTGATCACCTCAGGTTTCGCAGAACAGTAGGGAACTTCACCCAGTTTTCTGTTCAGCAGGAAAACTACATTTTCTGATTTGGCAATGGCCCTTGCTTAACTCAGAGCTAACTTTTCCATGTCAAAATGACTGCAAGTGTTGGAAATGACAGAGCAGAAGCAGCTCAGTGCTAACAGTACATGCACAAAAATCCATATGGTTTGGCATTGTGGTTCTTTTGTTGTTGTTTCTTTTTATAAACATGACCTACGGATACAAAGCTGAAGGGCTTTGGGCCATGGAATGGCATTTTAGAAAACACTTGTGTGACCTCTGATGTTCGTTTTTTTTGCTTGGAAACTAGCATCAATACCCTGTTTAAGCCCTACTTTGCTAAGCCCTTGTTATTCTTAGTTGTTTGTGAACACAAATAATAGCTTTGAAGTAATGATATACACATTTCAGTTAAATAGATATTTTAAGCAAGTGAATGATGTAAAAATGATTCGTTTCTTTTGATTATATCCCAAAAATTTTGCTTTGCTGAGATGACCTATCCTAGGTGGAAAATAATTCTAATAATTTTTCATCTAGTGGATCTAAATGCAGGGAGGATGCTTTTGTTGTAACCCCTATATAACTGAAGATTAACTTTTTTCTTTTTTCTTTTTTTTTTTTTTAATACAGGGATAAGAGAAATTATCATTAATACATTCTTTGGCACTTGGAAAGAGCTCTGTTCCTTATGCAAATCCCTATGATCAATTTTTAACAGGAAAAGAAAGAAGAAAGGAACAGAAAACCACTGTCAAGTGCTATTAACAGGTGTGTAAAGACTCCAGAGACACAACAAATGAAGATCTGTCTTTCAAAACTGGCTTTGAGACATTCTGAGTTTGCACTACATGCATCAATTCTGTTTCTGCTCTGAAATAACTTCACACACTGAGAGTTAATAAGCCATGCTTAAAACCAGTAAATTCTTGGAAGAATAAGATTTCTTAGGTATTGCTACAAATGGGCAAAACAAAGATCACATAAAACAAACAAACAAAAAACCCACAGAAATTGCTTTAAGGAGTCATTATGGTCCTGATGTATGTAGGCTGAAGTTTATAATTCTCCATAAAATATGGTTCATTTGTTTAAAATTGAAATGGAAGAATTAAATATAGAAATGTAAAAACCATTAACGCATGACAAAATGAAATAAATTAGAAACACAGAAATTAGTATAGACATTCCATCTTTAATTCATTCCAGTTCTTTTGTCTTCTTTTAGTATAATACACCCTGGACAGAATGTTAGCTTAATTTTTAATTTACTGGTTTAAAAGGTTTTTGTCAGGACCTTTTCATGAGCTAAACAGAGAAGTTTGTGTTGAATTATTACCGCTTTATCTGAAATTTTTTTAGCAAACTCCAAGGCAGTAAACGACTTCCAAAAACTTATACGAGCGTGTTTAACCATACCAGTGGTATAGGCCATGCAAGAGTAACAGCACTCTCTATAGGAGTCTCTGTTCCACCATGCTGTGCATTGTAAAGTGAAGCCAAAGTGCATAAACTTAATGGAGAGGAAAGATGATCACGTGCTAATACTTGTCCCCTTCTCAGTATGTAACCATCAACAGTCCTCTTGTAAAGGAAGAAGGAACTGAAGTCAACACTGTAAGATGAGCTTAGTCATACCTTTATGTGACATAGTCCCGTGAATAATTTATGTATCAGACACAGATCTCGGAGATGTTAATCTTTCATAGAGCAGTAGTCAGAGCCCACATAGAGACTGCAATCATCATCTCACAGCCACATGGCACAGCTGCCCTACTGAAACCACAGAGAACAAGGCAAGGAGTCAGCTTTGCTGCCAGCATTTTCCTGGCACAGGAAGGTGAAGAGGGCCGAGAGCTGTATTTAGGCAAATGGATTCCCCAGTTTTGGCTCAAGTTCTGCACAACCTGCCTGTCTCCTGTAGATCTCTGCTCATGGCACAGTTGAGATGCCGTGTTACCTTCCCTCTTCCATCACAACAAGCCAATTTTCTATGGTAAGTCATACAAGGATAGTTAAAAATCTGTTGTCAACTTCACTAAGAACATTACTGAATCAATGGAGCTACAGTTTACGTTAACGCTGTGTCTGGCCAGAGACTTTTCTGGGGAAACTGTCCAGCTTTCTTGTATTTTCTTCTGGAAATGGAAATCAGACCTATAGCAATTTAGTGGAACAATTAACATTCAAAAATAAATATTCCCCATAAACATATCCACCCGCCCCCTTTTTTTTTTCCCCAGGAGAGCTTTCATCGGTTAATAATATCTGTATAATGAAAGAAATTATCAGGTTTAAGGAACTGTGAAAATGTTGTGAACTGTGACATGTTGTCAATCTTTAAGGGAAGGATTTTCAGGTAGCAAGTAATCTAAAAATCAGTAATAGCTCAATGCTACCTAATACTCACAATAATTTAGTGCCACTATATAATTATTATGTGGCTATTTAATTGCACATGACATGAATCATTTTACAAGGAAATATTTTTCATCGTTGCATGCCATGCTACAAAAAGTACATAATTAGTATGCAATAAGGGCATGTTTCCAGGATGCAGTGCTTGTATTTAAGAAGCAAATAGATAAGATCATTTGACTTCTGGCCTTGAAGAAGAATAGAGAATAAATAATTCTTGAGTTAGTCTTAAACTTTAATTTCTAGATTAGGAGATTATACTGAGTATTTTTATGACACAGGGAGGTTACAGTCATGCTAATTTAAAAAAAAAATTAAGAAATTATGACAGAACTATCTAAAATTGTTGCAATTATATGATTACTCTTTGGTGCAAAATGATAAGTCTTGATACTAAGAGTGATGAAAAAGCTTGAAATTAAGACAAGTGAGGAAAAGAAAAATAAACATGAAAATACTCTAACTGGATACAGAAAATCATTAAATAGGGTGACAGTATGAAAGTACTAACTTAATGAAGTACAGCAAGCTTGCAACCATCTCTTACCTACAAGAGCACCTGGATTTATGTTATCAAAACAGTGTAGTATTTTTGTGCTTCAGTTTAGAAATACAATGTTACAGCAGGAAAGTGACCTTTATAAAGCAAGAACAGGTTGGGGATGGCAAGGAGTTATCCTTTTATATAACTATCACTGTTCTGTTCTTTAAATTTAAAAATCTCATCTTCCCTTCCCTAAACAAACCTGTGAAAGGATATTCCTCAAAGTCATCCCAACTGAACATTATCAGAAACTGAACTGGAAGCTGTATAATTAAAACACTCTTAATTAGACCCCTTCTTGATGAAATTGGAGGACTGAACACACGTTAGCTAATCCTTACCAAAGGGCTGACTGGAACATAAGATCTAAAAATCACACCTTTTTCTTGCTGTCAGTGAATGTTTGGGACAACTACTGCAACTCTTGAAACATCATTCCATTAACATATATCCTGAAATGATACTAGATTAACATTTACATCTTGTAAAGTTGTGGGACCAGTGTGCATGCTTCTCACTTGAAAAAATATCCACTGACTTCTCCTTTTATGTTTGCTTCCACTTATGTGACACTGACATAAATTAAAAAAAAAAAAAGTAGCAGTATGTGTTGAAAGGTACAAAAACGAATATTTTACATTATGTAGGTACTAGCAGCAATAGGAAAGATAAAAGCAAAAGTGATATTCAGCATCTAATTCTCATATCACCAGACTTATTTTTGAAAGTACTAATGTGCAAAGGTGACGGCAAAGGTTATGACTTTTTCTTTTATTTATTTACTTTAGGAAATCATAAAAATAAGCCTGACTCAAAGATTTTCATCTTGAATGGCTTTGTTTTCTACTAAGGCTCAAAGAGGGGCTTAAAATCTGTTCATAGCAACAGAATTATTTAGACAAAGCTGATTAACTAAAATAAGCAATTTGGAAAACAAAAATAATATTGTGAAGATTAAAAAAATAGAGCCATTGTTATTTACATTAAATAGATCATCAGGATTAGTAGTGCATTTTTAAAGTTTGGGCTTTTCTCATAAAATTTATAATAATACAAAAGAACAGGGTCAATCTGTAATCTAGAAAATACAGAAATATGGTATCTGTTGCTCATGTTCATCAAGTTTTATTTTAAGGCAACATATAGGTCATAGGTTTTACTGCCAATATAGTTTCTTGGACACAGAGGACATACTACTTGGTGCCTGAGCAGTGTTAAAAACTCTGAAGTCTGAAGAGCACTTCCCTTGAAGCATGCGCTGTGATGTGCCTTATAGTTGGTATCCTAATTGAAGCAGAAATGATGCTCAATAGACCCTAACTGAGGTCACAACAGATAATTTTTATACCAGAACAAACTTTCAGCTGTACTTTAAATCTAATTTTCAGTTATTTATAACTGCTTCCACAGTACCGTGGGGTAACAAATGTGCTTCACAGAAGTACTACACAAATATCAAACACAGGGAGAAAAGGTTTCCTAAAACTCATGGTTTTATGCATCAGTACATGGCATGCATTAACTTCTTACGTTTGATGGTAGACGGCCACTTCATTGAATTCATAAAGGGCTCCGATTAAGTATCAGAACCTATATTGAGTCTATAATTCAGAGACACAAATTATGCCAATGTTGATGCTCCATGCTTGGTCTCTTAACGTAAACATGTCAGGGTGCCACCAGCAAGGTGATCTGAGTAGGAGCTGAGGTACCTCAAAACAGAAATAACTAAACACAAAAAAAGCTATCACCAGGACAGCATTATGTGTAGTACACGTCCACATGAATTAATCATGGAACTGGAAGAAGAAAGAGAGGGCTATGGAAGAACTACAGACAACAACGCTCACTAAGTATGAGAAGAAAACTGGAGCTCTGGTGGCAGATATAAATGAATCATTCTGAAGGTAATGACAAATAGATTTCCCTCCTGGTTTGCAAAGGCAGCCGTGCTTAATGTACACTCAATACTACCTTTTTTTTTTTTTTCCCTCTTTTCTTTTCTTCTAAAAGCCATTCAGATTTGTGGGCCAAATTCCATTCCTGTTTAATTTTTATGTCACCACTTTTTGGAGTATAGTTATGAATTGCGTCATGGCTATTGTATTTTTTTCCTCCTATTTTAAACTATAATTCCTTAATATAAAAATATTAAACACCAATGTGTTTTTCAGCATGAGAAAGATGCAGTGAAATTAATATAATCATTAAACTTCTTAATTTAATGGGGGATGAATAGAACTCTGGGTGATCACGAGACTAATAGTCCTTGCAAGATTCCTGTGGAGCAAAATAGCCAGGAACGCTTAAAGCGTGCAGGAGATTACATAAAGGAAACGGGATGACTGAGCTTCTAAGTTTTATCACACAGTTTTCAGATCAGACAAGTGAAGAAAAGTGAAGCTGACTCTGAAATTACATGACAACTTGTCAAAATATAACTTTACAGCTTTAGGGTAAAAAGGTGCTATATAGATATTTATACACGCATATTTATAGATATAGTATTAAGACACACACATGCACATAAACAACACATTTTTGAATTCAACGATACTTTTCTGCAAAGCTACTATGAATATATCCACATTTATCAATAAAGGATAAACAAGATCTTTATATTTTTATATTTTTACAATCTTTAGAGCATGAAATAATTTAATATTATTATATATTCTATCAGGTCTTGATTAATAAATAATAACAACATATTGAGCCCTCTAATGCTCTCAAAATCCACTAAAATGCATACAAAGTAACATACCTAAATAGTAAAAAACATTGAGATAAATAAATCTGAAATTACAGCTTGACATTTTTACTTATTCTGTTAATTTATCTCTCTAAGGGAGATGTTATAATTTGCTGTTTTACATATTCCAGTAGTAATTTGTAGCAAAACCTCAAAAAAATTTTAACCAAGAATGAAAACATATTAACCATAAGCAACTACAACCAAGTTACCATGGTCATAACATTTTTCGCTCATACTGTATTTCATTACAATAGATCATTATGCTGAAATCAGAATGTTCCATATAATCAAATAATTTCATACAGAATCCAATTTCCAAAAGAAAAAATAAAATAAAATAGAAAGAAATAGGCAGATTTGTTGGACCCCAAGTCAATATTTTCAAAACAGTTTGCTTGAAAAGCAATTTGATATGGATAATTTCTACCACTCCAGGTTTTTTTCCACTCAGCACTGAGGATTGATTTTTAAAGTGTTTATATCCTTTCCAAGGATATAAACATGATGATCCAACCATACAACGTCAGAGCTCATTGTTTCCATGGACTAGCGACTCAACTGAACTGCCACTGCACATTTGGATACCAAATGCACAACAGTAGAATTTATTGCTAGATGCTGAGATTATTTTTTATTTGAAGTTTTTATTTCATCTTTCTGAATTTCCTGGTTACTTGGAGACAGGACATTTTGCCAACTTAACAAGCTCCATAAAACATCTTTTATTACTATTATTAAAAAAAAAAAAAATTAAAATTGTGCTTTGGAATAAAACAAGAACAGTGTTACCCACACATTGATCGAACAAATCTCAACAGTACCTATGTGAATCCATCAAATGGACAAATTAATGAATTATTATCCATTAGATCATATTGTCTAAAAGGCATTGACCGGATTCAGAACTGTACTAAACACATTCAGGTCAGGCAGTAAACAGCGCGACACCAGCTTGCACAAACTCTGAAGCTACCGCATTTTCAGATAAGCATCATTTGTATAAAACAAAAATTAGGTCTCACCTAATTATGGTCACTTCTAATCCCTAGATGTCTCTAATCTTAGTTCGATGTTTGTTCGTCCTACATCTGCACTGTGAAAAACCTTTTCACTAAATAATAGTACCTAGTAAATTAACTTTCTCCTTATCACTGGCTAGAGAATATATCTTCCATCCTGAATATCCTATGTATTATCCAATCCACAAGCGTCATAAATCCTTACCAGTCACTGGTCATGAAAAGACCAGTTTTAAAATGCCCTATTAAGTGGACCTCATAGAATGATGTCTTAGGCAAGTATCTTAACTTAATTAAAGATGATGTCAGAACAGAGACTTTTATTAGCTCAAAACTTCTTGCAGTTCATGATGTGCTTTTGCAGTATCTTTTGAAACAATGGTGCCCTCTAGCTCTCACAGAATGAAAAATAAAATTATTTTTAAAAACACATCATGTGACTTAGGAGAGGCCAATCCAACTTGGAACTTGTCTGTATATTTATTTTCCAGGTGAAATCCTTCGCCTCACTGGGGAGTTTTTAGCTCTAACAGAATCAGCATTTCAGTCAACATCCCCAGAGGCTGATGAATGAAATAAATTAAATTATTTAAGTCTTCACCAATACAAAAGAGATATTATAGTATGGTTTCTGTCCCCAATACTTCTCTAACGGCATTTTTTTCTTCTAAAAATGGTATTTGAACTATGAGGTAAATACATGTTGGGTTGTCTCCTATGGTATGAAAACCCAAGTTAGGAAGTACCTAGAGGACTCAAATATTTAAAAGTTCTGTTCCTTCATAAGTACCTTTGAATTTCAATGGATTTTAATTATAATCAAAAAGGATGTTTCATCTGAAATGACAAATAATAACTTAAAGACCTGTCAGAATTATACTCCATGTCTAAGAGGAAAATACTGTCCTCGAACTGATCAAAGTCATCGCTTATGTGATAAAATTGCTGCGGTTCACTTATAGAAAGAATGGATCTGAGCTAACAGAATATGACAGCTGGCATACTGCTAATTCACATTCCTTAGTTCAAGAATAGTGTTCTGTGAATTTATGAATGAGAATTAGCTACACATCTTTTAGTAAACAGATTTTTTTATTTGTTTGTTTGTTTTTGTTGGTTCCCCACCCCCCTCAATATTTGAACCTGGTTGAAAGTGGAGAAATTTCTTTTGAGCACTTTCTGTCTCATCTTCTGAATGCTCAGGGCACTATTAGTACTGATGACTAAGAAATCTGTTGTAAAACAGATTTAAGAACTTGTCCTAAAGAATGTTCAGGACAGCAAGAACTCAAAAGCCTACAAGATCAGGCACCAAATACATTATAAATTGTTCAAGTTATTTTCCAGAAGTCAGCACTAGTACAGTGACTGAGCCTCTGTGACACAGTAAGCAGAAGTGGAAAGGAACCCTGTTCGGTGGGTAGGCACTGCAGTACTGGTAGTTCAAGATAATCTCTTACCTGTGAATAGCCGTCAGATCACAATGGCAGGGAGTTTTTCTATTTCCCTGGCTATAGGGCTTCCTGAGAACAGGCCTCCAGATCAACTACCCTTCATGGAAAAAGTTGATTTTTCTTGTTAGAATTTGGCTAAATATATACACATATAATTTCCAGAGTAAGAACTTAAGAACTTGAAGACATCAGTGAGTTCTTTTTAGAACTAAGTCAGCAGAAGTGATTGGGAAAGTCACTGAATAAATTACAAATTACAAGTTGTTCTAGTATGAATGCTGAAAAGAGTCCTAAATTCAGGTTTTAATTCCATTGTACTGCAAATGGCAGACTCCCTCGTTATCTCATTTGTTACAAGTGTTTTTTATTGTCAATGCCAATCAAAGAAAAATAATAAAAAACAAACTTCCATAGGCTATTAATAAATCTATTTTAACAGTATTTAAAAGAGAATAAAATTTTTTTTAGTGTCCATATTTATTGTCCAGTGAGGAGAAGAACTTCCATTAGGCTCTAATCTTGTCATGCTAGCTTCATCATCTTCTGAAGAGAGAAGAGCTTCTTGCTCCTTTAGTCTTTAGAAGAAAAATAAATGCAGTAAAACTGTAATATCAAGAAAGATACCACAAATATACACTTCTAGAAATGTTGCACTTTCTCTCTATAAGAAAACAGTATGCATAATTTGGAAGTACAGTTAAAAACTATTTGCCTATCAAAGTCAGACTGATAAAGGAATACATACTGGTTGACTTCACTTTGTTTTAAGGGTGGGGTTTGGTCTTTTTTATTTATCCATATAATTTTACTTTTTAAAGCTATACATGTTTAGACATTTTCCTGGCTTCTCTAAATTCCCACTATCAGCATTGTCATGAAAGCAGCTGTGAAGTATATTTATAGTGATTTGTTACTTGTAATTACTAAATAAGAGAACAAAAAAGGATCTTTGTATTAAGATAATTCTTTCATATGTAAAATAAAACAATGTAGAAAAAGGGAAGATAATTTTTTAAAATTATGTAGAAATACTAATGAAGGTCTTTATTGTAATAACTCAAAGTCACAACTCTAATTTTCTCTAAACAGTTTCCATACTCACTGACTTGACCCTAGAACTCTGCAATAGTTTAACATCTCAAATGTCTTTCTATAGATTTGCATTCCTTTCATTGGGTGTTAGTATGGCTCCAAAAGATGATTATTCCTCTTATTTACTTGAGCACAAGAATTTTCCCCTCCTCCCTGGAGAGCTTAATACTCCTAGGATTTACATTTCTAACGTCTTACTCATGAAAGTAAGGGAATGCAATAAAAATATGAGACATCTTTTTTTCCTAATTGCTCCTCAGATTTATGTAAATTTGCATCTCTACTTAGTTATTCAAGGAAGTCTTAACTTTTGTAAAATCAGACATTCTTCCCTTTATTTTCTCTTTTCAACATATACTTAAGAAACTCTTCAAAGTTTGCTGTAAGCTAGTAAAACTATACATAGCTGTCTTTTTCACAGTAAAATGGAGTAAAGCAGAAAAAGAAAAACCTACCGGAAGAGTTCTTGTTTACAAAGAATAGAAAAAAATATTCCAGTTAAAGCAGCAGGCTTTAAACAGAGACCAAGTAATTCAATATTAACAGAAATGATGAGAGAAAAAAAACCCCGACCAACCAAACAATAAAACCACCAAGAAAAGCAACCCCACGACTTTTCTGTAAGGCATAACTACCCAGGGAGTTGGAATGCAGTACAAACTTTTAAAATACTTATTTTGCATCTGGGGAATAGTGCATCAAATAAAAACACTTACATTCAATAGGAGCCTTTTCCGTTCTACAAGAAATATAGTACGCTAGCTTTTTTTCTTGCCAATCATCTGTTATTGTTCTGTCAGAGATGATAATACCAAAAACTATTGACAAAGGGAAGTCTTATACACTGAAGGTAAATGTTATGCAAGTGCATTGCAAAGTTGATTTCTATGAATAAATCACCCATCCAGTATGAGAAAGTGACGCTACACTGACCTGGGTGCAGTCTCACACCATCTACCTGCCTGCCCCTATTCTTTTTTATGGGAACTGTTGACAAATAGTGTTACAACAAACAGGCCCCTGCATGTAGCTATGGAATTTTTAAACAGATGCTACATTCAGGCATGCTTTATCATGGACTCCACATTCTTACATGAATTTCTTGAATTAAATTTGTAGAATAGGTTAAAAAAATTTTTTTTTTTTTTACCAGTAGTACTTACTCAATGCTATTTAATCATTACCTCCAAGCTTGTGCTGAATTCTGTCAGAAAGACAAAGAAAAAATACCACTGCATATTTGTCACTTATAAGCAATTTCTGCCCTTTCTGTGTTCACAACCTTGAATATAGTTATAGAGAAACTTCTCAGAACTCTGAAATTAAAGATGATACACATGAATGTGGCGTATATGCCAACATCTGTGTAGGGTTGAGCAATGGCAAAAAAAGCCTTGTGGAATAAAATATAATTCTTTTCAGAAACAAGCAGCCAGCATAAATGAAGAAAAGAAAATATAAACCAGCAGGACTGGAATAGCAGTAGGAATTTCTGCTCTCCAGAAAATTCTTGTGTTAAGCAGTTGCAAGAGTAAAAGGCTAATATTCTTAAAAAAGGAGAATTTTGAGGGGTGGGAAGAGGCAAATGTAATTCAGCACTACAATAACATAAAAAAAAATTCCCTTGTACTTTCTATAGTATAATAAATGCTTTATATTCCAATACATAAATTTGGACAGTAAGATATCACATCTGTATTAGCATAAAGTAAATTAAAACCAAAATGTCTGAAAGAGCACCACTGAAAGAAAATATTTCCACAACTTTGAAACTAAATATCAGAATCCTTCACCTCGTGAAAATATTTTGAAATTGAAATGTTCCTGAAATATTTACTGATTTTGACAAAACAATTTTCTTTTGCAAATTTCTTTGTCTGCCCCCAGACAACAGTTCTATTTCACTTTGCTATGTAAAAAAAATGGAGAAATATTAAATAATCATAGTTAATATCCCACCTTTAAGAAATGTACTTTGAGATTGCTTAGTGATAAAGGATGCAAATGAAAGTTCACTGCATCCCAAATAGAGATATCTACAAAGTACTCAAACTCCTCCAAAAAAGCTGTGATGAGAATGGAGGCCAAATATCTTGAGATGTGTTTCACAGGGAACCGTATAAAATGTGCTAAATGACCCTGCTTTAATGATATGATAGCTGAACGGGATTTGAGGGTTATTTGTAGGTACAGAGGCAGAAAAAACTGCTAGAATGGTGAATCAAGCTTACCTCCTGCCTAGTCATTATTAGCTTACGGCGTGGATAGGATGATGACAGAAATAGCATCATATTTGCGCATACAAAAGGATAAACTGATGACACGATGGATGGACGAGCATGCTTTTGTGTAGGGTCAGTGAAATTTCAAACATGCTTTTCAGAACATAGAGAATTGGTCATAATGATGGAGCATCACTGATGGAAATGTGCCCTCTTTATAACGGAAAGGTTAAACATCTGAACACAGATCAAGTAAAAGTAAGTTTGCAGGGCTATGAATACTTGACAAGAAATTTGTATGCAAGCAGTTGAAAAAAGAAGGAGCAATAGAAGAAGATGAAATAGAGCAACTATCCAGAAACCTAATTCTAACAGCATCTTTTTGAATCAGAGGGAGAGGTCACAGCCACCAAGTCTAGGAAGGAAATGACACTACTGAAGATGCAAGATGATCAGGGTTTAGCTGTGAGTTTGCAAGTGTGAGCAAGGAAGAAATATCAGATCTTGAGATGTCAATGTGAAAGAAATCAGCAAGATTCATATACACAGATCAAAGCACAAGACCAGTCAAAGATGAAATTAAGATATCGGGCTTGAGCGGTCAGAAGGGTAGACGGGAAATATCCGTGACCTTTCAGAGGGAAGAGGGGAGACCATGAGTGTAAAGCTCAGGATCTCCACCCTGTTGGTAAAAAGTTTTGATTGATTGATTGCTGTCATATCAATATTTCTAAAGTTCATGACGTAACAACCTAGTATGTTATTACTACTAATACATTACAATAAGTTGTGAGGTTGCAGATTCAGAGGTCTAGAAACATCAGAAAATGTTACAAAATTGGCCTAATAAAGAAGTCATACAACATACATATAAACAAATATATGTGTATAACGTTATATTGGTTATATAGTTTCCATACTAATTTAATTACAGGAAGAGAAATAAAAAGTTGGTACAGATATGAGAAAATCTACTTACATTAGCAAAACAACTTTAACTTCTGGAGATCGTTTAGTTCTGCAGTCTTGCAATAATTTCTTCTGGGTTTTTTTTTTTTTTTTTTCCCCTCCTATGAAATTAAGTATAATAAAAATAAAACACACAGCAAATTTTGAATTAAAGCATTGCTCAGGTTTTGCAAAAGTAGCAATTTTTTTTTTGGCATTTCAAAGTATCTCTCATTTATGGTACCTTGTTATCCTGTGAGGTAAGGTCATTTTCACTTCTTCAGCCAGACCTTGTATAAGATCTCATTGCTACACAATGCAGCAATATTTTAATGACATCTTGGAAACTAGATAAATAAATAAAAGTAAATTAAAAAACCCCATGTATTCTCTTTCTAGGTATCTACTTTCTTTATAGTCAATCTAGTTTCTCAGCATTCATATCTTAATGGGACTTTAAGAGAGTTAAAATACTGAAACAAGTTAAAAAGACAATCACCTGTAACTATACCAAAGCGTATCTCAGTATATGCACATATCAATATAGATATTTTTAGCTTATACAGCTCTAATTAAATTAAAACAATTTTTATCAGCACGCATTTTGGAGTTTGCTGATTCTGTTTCTGACCTGAATAAATACATTAATTTTAAATTTTATGATCAAAGCAATTCCTAATGGAATAATTGCAATATAGCATGCAAATTATCCTGAGAACCCAGCCAATATAAGTGAGAATTAACAGAGAATAAATCCTTTATAATCTTACAAAGAGTGTGTTTATGACCACAGGACCTTAAAGTTATATCTGTCTTTTTTATTTTTTCTTATATATTTATATTTGATAGCAAAGCATAAGTAAATATTTCCTAAAAGGAAGCAAACACATAGTACACAAAATCTTAACTGGTTATGAATGACTAATCTATCCCTGTAGAGTTCACATTAACAGTATAATACTGAAGTTATTGAGCACTTTGAAGCCTCATGAAGCTAGTGGAGAGCATTAATGCTTAGCATCCCCTAGGAACTATAAAATGGAAGTCAGTTCTTCCAGTGTATACCTTCACAGTAAGTGCCAAAATCAAATATATGCTATGAAGTTCACACACATTCAGGATGCCAGCATAGAGTTCTGCACCAGGTAAATCTTGCTTAGTGATTCAAAATAAAGATTTAAACAAGATATTTAAGTGCTCTCCACTCCAGGTGCTGGTCTTTGCAAAGGATTAATGCATCACCACCGATACTGAAAGTGCTTCTGCAGTACCGACTCAACAAGCTCACTAATGATGCAGAAAAGCTACACTTGCCAAAAATTATATAGGATACTGATTTCAAGATGTCTAATATGGATATATAGAGTCTGGCAGGCAGACATGAGCACATTCTGCTTATGTTCTGAGTAAACCAGATGCCAGCCTTCTTGAAACCAAAAATGATTAGCCTCAGTTAGCACAACATTGAACTAATAAATTGAAACTTGAGGCTAGGTATAACTTCTGAACATCTTAGTAGGAAGCTTTTTTTGTAAGATGTCCCTATTCCCAATCTTCCTCTCACCATTTATTTGGAGAAAAGAGTTTGGATCTAGATTTGTAAATTGAAAAGATGGCCCTACTCATTAGCTTCCAGTAATTCAAGGGAAGACATCTCACTCTCAGTCTTGTCAGTCCAGATAAACGCTTAAGTTCTTTAAGGCAGAAATACAGTCCTTGCATCTCCATTTCCTTATTTAAGCCCTACCACGTTTACAGAAAACTATAAACATATTATATCATTATTAATTATTTGATCTTGCCTCTAGGATTAAATGATACCTCAAAAATCCTGTTTTCTCCATCGATCAACATAAAAGTCAGCTAGAGTAGGTCTGGAGGAGTTAAGGCTTAATCCTTCTTCCAAGTCATAGAAGTCAGCTGAAACTTGGTCTTAAGGCTCCTAAGTCATTCTGAAAAATGTGACCTATATATTTATCAACATATATAACAGAAAAATTAAATGCTCAGAAGACAGACTATATCCAGGCAAACCTGAATGTAGCAGAGATATCTGTATATTTCATAAGACTTTTCTTCTGATACGATAACAAATATTAACAATGAATATTCTGAGCTCCCTAGTGAGAGTTGTGATCAGATGATAAATTATTTTCACTGGGGCAATTATGAATTGAAGTCTGTTGTTTCACCCATCGTATTATGATTAACTTGAGAGAATAGGAAAACAGCTTGTGCGCTTCTGTACACAGACCACCCCTACTTGAAAGGAAAAAAAAAAAAAAAGCCTTATTCCTCTGAAGATCTTCACATTTCAAATATGCATGAAAGCAAGACAAAGTAACAACTGGATATTTGTTCTAGTAAACCATTTCAAACACAAAAATATATTGCAGTTATTTAACAGTGTATTACGGCTGCATTCACAGGAGCGTACGATCCTTCTCAACATCTCTAAAAAATTTTTCTACAGATATTTTAGACTTGGTCCTGAATTCCTAATTACCTTACTAAGCCTGCTGAAGCAGCCCATACAACTCCTTTTACGTTTAAGACTATGGGATGTGGCTACTTACCTGAGGCAGCTGATTAAAATATTAATGGCACCTACTACATCAGAGGAAAGGAACAATTAAAGCAGCGTTTTCCAGCATGGGTGTGGACTGCAAGAACTGTAAATGGTGTCAGGTATAGTATAGTGCTATACACAAACAATTCATTCCTAGATGTTGTCAGTAGTTATATATTCAGTGCACGTGTCAACACAAGACTGACACGTAATGGTAGTCATACATTTATTTATTTAAAAAAAAAAATGAATCTGTATTCTGAGTGAATCTTCCATTAGTGAACTACACAGACAAGATTAAATCACTGATGCTGCAGGTCTCTACATGAGTGTTTGATTTAAAACACAGGTATTCCTTTGCAGTCCATAGGACTGCGCATAGGTAAAGAACAAAATGAACCTAAGTATTGACAAGTTTGAATCTTTTTATTACTTTAAAAAATACCTCTTTAGGACTTTCAAAAAACAAAAGGAAAAAACGCAAGAAAAAAATATATTTTCAGCTTGCTTTAATGTCACAGGACCAACATCAACTAGCTAGATCTATCTTCAGCCTTGTAAAAGTAAAAGTATAAACTGAATTCCAAGAAAACTCAGGCTGTTCTTCCTTTGTGAATTTCAAGACATGTTTCTCATCCCCAGCTAACTTGTTAGCTTTCTTTTTTTCCCATTTTCGCTGAAAGAAATTTCATCACATCTGAGATTCTCATTACCTAATTTTGATTCATATGGTAAAGTCTTTTGTTTTTCACAAATTCTTCTTTTACTTTCCAGGGAAAGGGACTACTGTTAGGTGATTGTCATTTGTTCTGTGAGACATTCTTGATGTGATGTCCTTCAAAGTAGATTCAAGAACATAAATTGATTGGTGTTCATTAACATGCATATTGTCATTTGTCATCCGTTTTGTTGTTATAACTACTCTAAAGACTCCCCATTATTTTTTTTTTTATGGTAGGCTTTCTTTTAGTTTAATATTTATTCTTTATTCTTTCTCTAGCTCAGAAATGTTATAACATATAACTTTGTATCTTAGTGATATGTATATTAGGTTTATTAAGTTCTTTGCATTTTATCTTCTGAAAATCATGAGCCATTATCAATTATCTTTGTTAAATTTTATCTAACTATTCCTTAGTTCTTACTATTTATTTATACAGACTAAATGTTTGGGGAAGTTTTCTTTTCTGTTGTGTTTTTTAAGATCTTAATTTTGCCACATAACTGAAATTCATACTGAATAAAACTGTGATTCAATAAGCAAGTAATACCATATTTTTCTATTTCAATAGTGACATCAAATAGGTATTGAATATGTTTTTAAATGCATTAATTAATATGACTAATTAAATGATTTTATTATCTCAACAGAAACTAACTCCATAGATGATAGTCCCATATCCTGGTATTCTCAGGAAAGTCTGGCCTTGATAAACAATCAGCAATAAAAATGAACATACACACAGAGGTGGAAGAACTAGAGGAAGAGAAGTTACCTTATTTTATAATTGTAAAATGAAGTTATTTTATTCTTTTAGAAAATGTCTCATTCCTGCTAAACTCCCCCCACACCTTATTTAACCCAAAGAAATGCATAGACTTGTTGGGGTTTAGAATCAGTGAAGTGTTGGTTTTAAACCTATAGAGAAGATTAAAGACACATAAAAATTAAAGCTGCAGAGATGTAATTCAGAGGCCTTATAAATTAAGATTCTATTAAGAGTTTTTCAGATTTAAATTACATTACTAGCATGTTAGATTATGCTAAAATGTATTGCTAAATACAATTATAGAATCATAGAATCATTAAGGTTGGAAAAGACCTCTAAGATCATCGAGTCCAACCGTCAACCCAACGCCACCATGCCCACTACACCATGTCCCTAAGCGCCTCATCTACACGTCTTTTAAATACTTCCAGGGATGGTGACTCAACCACTTCCCCGGGCAGCCTGTTCCAAGGCCTGACCACTCTTTCAGTAAAGAAATTTTTCCTAATATCTTATCTAAACCTCTCTTGGCGCAACTTGTGCATATGCACTCTAGTTCCCCATTTATATGTTAAGAAAATATGGTTCAAAATAGTTTCATTTTTCTCCTCATTCCTCTTACAAAAGAGAATTTTGCTCATCTCTGCAGCATTGTGAGAAAGGATAGACAAAACACTAATCAGGAAAAAGAAATTTGGAGAATTCTGGATTCAACTACTATCTGAGATCCTCACCTTGTGAATGTAAACTACAGCAGGGGAGATGTCTCAGGAAAGTGGGCTGACAAAATACTGAGCTCATTCTAGAAATGAGACTCAGCTGTAAGCAAAAAGTTCAGGAACTGCAAGATTCATCTGGGATGTCACAAATTGAAGGGAAGAATAGAAATTATAGGAGAGTCGGGTTAGTCCAGGGAATGTGGATTTAAACTAGCCTGGTTAGATATCTGGAAAGCCGTTTACTTTCCATGTATGTCCTCTAAAAGGAAAAGTAAACATCTTGATATATTTGGTGATTTCACTAATAACGTTAATCTGAAGTTATTCTCTTTATTCTTTATCTAGACACTTTACATGCCCTACTAGCCTATTTCTGGTTTCCTGAAAATGTTTCTTTATAGTAGCTGTAATATCATTAAGGAAATTATATTCTTTGTAGAGAGAAAATAATCATAGATGGTATTTATCTTATTTTGTTATTCATATTTGGATGCCCTTTTTAGGACTAGATTCATACAAACTATAAACTGACTTTGGAAAAATTTGCATAACAAATTGGTGAGGGAGATGGAGGAGAATTTGTTCTAAAGAAATAAAAAAATACTGAGATGGAATACCTTGAGAACAAAGTACAATGTGTTTTGTGACTCAGTAAAGAGCAGGAATTCTTCAACATGAGAACAGAATTAATATACTACAGATAATAAACTTCACCATGTGTAAATTTATATTACTGCCTGTAAGGGCTAAACATAAATATATTTTAATTCCCATGGCATTAGCTTGTGCTATTATTGTTCTCACCGCTTCCAAAATTTTATAGCTTCCAGTTGGATCCTTGCTTAACCTTGCTATTAGTCTCCAATTCCGCACACACTTAAAACTTTCATTCACTTCAGGAGGAAATCTTGCATATCAAGAATGAAAAAACAGGTCTTCTTCCAAATCCCTGTTCCAGTGGTTTTACCTCCTTTCTTCTAGATGTCTCTAGAAGGGATATCTTCTAGATGTCCCTTAAGCGCAAAATCAGTTCAAGTCCTTCATTTTAAGATCTCTTTTGTTGTCTTAGGATAGAGAGAGATTTCAAGTGACCCAAAAGTTATTGTATATATAACATACTACTTATATTTAACCTTTTTTTTCTTTAAATTCAAAAGATTTAGAGCGCCTCCCATCAAGTGTCCCAGACGTTCTTAGGCCAAAAAACATATTTGTGACATCTTGAAATGTGTATTTATCTAGATATTAAAATAAAGAAATAAATCTGTGAAAAGGTGTTTATAATCTTACCTGTGTTTTCTGTGTTCAGACTGCTAAAGAGCATGTGTAAATGTAACTGTTCTATGCAGCAAGCATTCCTTTTTTCTGTGATACACTTTCACTTTGCCAACCTCCTCCTTATTAAAATCCTTGTAGGATATGATTTCTGAGTCACACATCATCAAGCTTCAGAACAAAGTGTTGTAGCACAAAACTCAGGAATATGGTTCAAAATAAAGCTTGACATTTTGAAAACTAGCAATGTGTTAGTTTCATAAAAAAAGCAATGACTTAATCATCAAAAGGAAAACATTCTCTAGGATTCAGAGAACCTGATTCAGTTCTCATGATGTAAATGCAGGGATAGAAATGGGAAAGTCTAATGATGTCAGCAGAATAACTAGTACTGTAAAAATCAGTGTTAGATCAAAATGTTACTCAAAACTGCTTTTTTTTCATATCTTCTAAAAAGATTTAGCATTGCAAGCATAAGCCTGTTTTCAAGTTCCTCATATTAATGAATTAGAGCAGAATGGAAGGCATTATAGAGATGCAATTAAGAGCAAGAAATGCTCAGGTAGAGGAAATCGGTGAAGAGAAAAAAAAAAGTGAAGATTTGTTCTCATTGAAACCTGTCCTTTCTTATATGACTTCCTACTCATTTATGCCTCTAGAATAGTCTGTTTATGTTTTTCTATTGGTTTGATTGTACAATGTTGCTCTAATGGAGATGAATAAAGTATCAAGAGGTTAATGAAAATGATGTGAACTATTAAAAGTACATTTAAGTGAGAGTAATCTGGTGTAACACAGAAATACAATTCATGAATTATTTTCTTCAACACTACATACATGAAGACAATATTAAATTGTTGAAGATGGCAGTAACCTTTATTATTACCCATATGAGAAATTGTTTAATAGGACAGGCAAATTAAAAAAAAATGTGAGTTCTCCCAAGAACAGCTTTTGCATTGGACTGGTATCCCAGTCCATCCAACATAGCCATGTCCTAAATTGCATTAACTGTAAAGCTTTATCATAAGTAGTTAGCAAAAAGAGCAAAGACAAAAGAACAACCCTGGAAAATGGAAAATATAAATTCCTATTCTTTCTGACATAGGCAATTGTTACATACCTAGAAGAATTTTAAGATATTTTGACATTATATTTAAAGCATAAATAAGTGTCTATTTCTAAAGCTTAGTTGAATTATATTTCAAATTTAGTTTAGATATCCTCCAAGAAAAGACTTTGGTATAAGTAAGCTACTTCTCTCATTCCTACCAAAGTCACCAAACATAAAGGTATTAACGATTACAAAAATTGCTTAAAAACTTGCAGTAAAGAGGGACATTATTCATATTGATGATCGTGAAGCTACACCATTAATTTTGGGTATTCTTAAAAGTGACTGCATTCAACTTTGTAGAGACATAATATGGCAGTTAAACCTCATCAAAGGAAGAAAAACATCACCAGAAGTTGTTTCAAAAATAAAGCCTATCCTGGAAAAAAAGAAATGCACATGTCTGTGTGAACTACATAAATAAATATCAATAGTTACCAGGAAAACTTTTTCCCCTCAATCAGGTTCTCTCTACATAATTGTCTTTGCTATTACTTAAAATGCTAATGAGGTGAGGTAAGTAGCACCATCCACATTCCATGTATAGGGTGATAAAAGATTCTCATCTCAGTCACTAACAAGACTTTTTATATTAAAATTGCTGAATCTTTTGAAGCAGATTGAATCATTATTCTCTTAAACTCCAGATGGCTACCTTCCCATTAAGGTATTTTTCTTTATCACTTTATTATGCTACAGCATGTACTGGCAGATAATGACTATTTACCTTTTTCCTTTTTTTTCAACATACAGTTGTGTTATTGCAACTGATTATCCTGATAAAAATCTAAACCAATGTCACCTGAATGAATAGTTACTCTACTGGTTATTCTCTCTAATGTAATCCAATGAAAGAAGGAAACTAATCATGATAACTATTTCTTAACACACACACACCCCCAAAGTCATGATATTATTCTCCACGCAAGCAATAGCATAGTTATCCTTCCGATATCCCTTTTCTCTTCCTAACACAATTGTTGACCTACTGCCAAGTTTTGTTTTGTGTTCCTTGTGGTTCAATGGCCCAAAAACAGTGTTATAGGTTGTATCAAGTTATGTGTTATTCCAGACCAGGAACAAAGGCAACCACATACAGAAGGCAAACCATACTGTTTCAGAGGAAGACAACCTTAGCCACCAATGCCTACCTCCCACAAAGTCCTTCTACTCCCAAGCTAAAAGCCACCAGTCAATATGCTGCTATAGCTTCTCTCAACGGTAAGGCAAAGGGATTATACAGCATTTCCCCCCCCCCAAAAAAAAATTAAACAAATTATAAGAGGTCTTGCAATACTATGTAATAGCACCACCTGGTGACTTCAGTCTTGATGATAGGGAGAAAATAACAATCTATATTTTCAGCTGCATAGATACAGATATCTCTTTTTCAACTGCTAATCCCAGCGATCTTTGTTTTAACCAAAGTAGCTGATCTTCATTTGTGTAAATTGGTTTCAAATACAGACAAGGTTGGAATATTGTAAAAATCAGACAACAAGAGTTCAAAATAAAGGGTACGTGCTTGTCTCCAAGAACCTTCTACATGCATGTACCTAGGGACAACAAGACCTTTAGGAAAAAATGGATACTTATGCTTAATGCTATGACATTTTCCCCACTTGATCTTTGAAAAGAATTCAAGTGATTTATCTGACATAAATTAAGTGCACTAAACAGAACATCAGTAAATAAAAATATATCAAGGCAAGTACCAAGCTTCCCCTTATTCCCTTGTGTTCTTTCAAATGCCTAAAACTCTGGGATATGTCCTTGTGATGACTTAACTGGCAATCTGCATGTAGAATTTTAAGGAGGTTCAAATGAGAGGAAGAATTGATTTAGTGCAGAAGAGCTTGTGTCTAAAGAAATGGGATGTTATAGGTTAAGTTCAGCAAGACGAGTAGCTTTAAACCGTCGTTATTATCGCTTATTTGTATTGCAGTAGCACCTTCATAGCCAAGCCAAAGGACCAGGACATATTGTGCTCGGCTAGCACAAACCATTAGTAAGTGACAATCCTTGTCCAAATTACCTTATTAAATAGGGCATTCATAGATTAAAAATCCAAGCACATATACAGCTCCCATCTCATACAGATATACAGCATCAAAATGTATTTGTAACACGCTGTTTCTATTTCTTTTTTAAAAAAAAATATTGAACTAGGCTTTACAAGACAGAAGTGTTGAAAATAAATGACTGTAATTAGTAAGAGGGAACTATTCACTACATAAATTCTGTACTATGCAGAACAGAAAAACAGAATTTCAGAATGACCTTGAACTTTTAGCTGCCAAAACACACAAAATATGCTTGAAGGTACAAATAATATTGGAAAGTACAGTGATATATGAAAGTACAAAATGATGTATGAAAATATCATCAAGACAATGTCTGGTTCAGACTATGTCTGGTTCAGACAACAGAAACATTCATTTTTCTTTATATTAAGTAACAAATATATAGGACTGGACATACTTTCTGATTAGGAGAATTCAGAACTTAATTTTTAACAAGATTTGAAAGTTTACAGAAGGCAAGCTTTTGGTCCAAGACAACTTCTCTCTAAAATATTGTTTTTTTTAAAAAAAAAGCAAAACAGGATGAAAAATTTAGTTTAAAAATCATATGTGAGCAGCTTTTATAGTATCAGCCACTATGTTTTTACAAAACAACAATGTTCATAGCAGTAAAACCTGAGCATAGCAATAGGAATACTGAACAAGGAAACTACATTCAGATTTTTGGAAAAGATTAAAATATTGGTAGTCGTCTGTTGACTTGTCAAAGACTAATTCTATGAGTTAGTAATAGCTAAAATGTCAGATCTGTGACAGCATAGATTTCTGAGGTTTACAAAGAAGAAATATCTTTCACAAAATGTTTCCTTCGATTCCTAAATTTCTGGAATCTTGAACACCCTGTATAGGAGTGGGAGAGGCCAAAGTCTGTTGGTTTTGGAGTTTTGATTGTTTGTTAAACTTATGACTTATTTTGTGCACAGAGGAATAGAGAGCTTATGCAAATAAAAAAGATGTAGAAAAAAAATCTGAGAACGGGATGAAGGTTTTTATACCAGCCTATATATTTTATATGAATCTGGGAAACATTTATTGTTGTTTTAGATCTCCTAGAGTGAATTCTGCTTGGGGTCTAGGTACCCTGCTAGCAGGACACAGGTTCCTTGTCAGCCCTGTGACACTTTGGCCAGCCTGACATGGATATTTTGGACACCCCAGGGCACCTACAATGTCACTCACAACACATCTATGCTTAGGCAACTGAATCCCACCCTAACAAATAGCTGTACTTGGCCTAAGAAACCTTTTCTCCTTAAGTCCTTGTAAGTCATGTTTGCTCAGACTGAACAGCAATAGAAAACCGAACATATCTATTGCAGTAGCCTGTCATGTTTCCATTAGTGGGAACAGATCATCATCTCGGTAGGCTATCATTGCTCCAGTGAACTCTGTGAAACTTTGACGACAATATATATGTACCACTAAAAATCTGCCAGGAATGTCTACTGATTTATTCTTTACTCTCTACAGAAATAGGAATTAGGAAATAATAGCATCTCTCAGCTTGTATGATTCTAACATTCTAAAAAAGGGAGCCATTTTCAGGCATGATCTCATGGTACATTATGTGACAGGGCTTTAAGCAGCACAGGAGAATCTCTCGGCCTGAAAACAACAGTTGGCACACTATCAGATGAACACTCACAGCAGGAGAGGCCGGTATTTAAGATATATTAACATGTAAAGACATCTTAATCTAGAACAACTTATGTCAGGGTGAGGAAAATCAGTAACGTAATATGGCAACCCTGAAAATAGAGGTAGTACAAAGCTTGTACCATTAACACTTTTCACAGACAAATATGAGAAGCAGCAGCTACTGTGAATGAGATCCATGGTGCAACCATATAATTAATACTCACATACCTGAAGTGCATCTTATATCCTCTAGTATGAAAACACAAGGGATAACCCCCGTTGAGAGAAGATAGTGTTGGGATCCTCTACGAAGTTCCTTATTCACCCCAAAGCACAGTGAAACACGCTGCTGAGAATCCTCTACTGCTTAAGGCAGGGTTTATTAGCTTTGGCACACAGCTATATGAGGTTTGGATCAGAGATGTCTTTTTGCAGATCTTCTGTGTCACACTGAACAATAGGCTAGTTTGGAAGTCATTATCATCTTTGAAGTTTCTGATTCTGCAGATAAATTAAAATATTTAAAAATAAAACATAAAGTTATGGATAGTAATATGAATAATAGTGTGACCAGTACAACTAGATCAAAGCAAAAGGCAGCAACAGCTGCTCTTTCCTTTCATGAAATGATGAAAAGCTGCCACAGACTGCTTAACTGCCATGGACTACAACAGACCCAGAGTTCTTGTAGTGACACTTGGACAGTCAACATATTTTACTGAGGGACAAAGATCCTCCATGAGGAAAATCTTGCTTACCTTCATCTTATGTGGACTTTACCCAGTTCCAGGGTACAGCTAATGCAAGTAATATATCTTTTCTGTAGAAGATAAAAAAAAAAAAACCCACACAAAAAAACCAAATTTCTGTTTGTGGGTGGGTGGTGGGTTTTTTTTTTTGTTGTTGTTGTTGTTGTTTGTTTGTTTTAAGAAAGAGGATTGTGTTGATTTAATTGAATGCTACTGATTAAATCAGGGAGATTTAACCCTGCTGGATTTCTTGTCAGCTCAAATCACTTCATGAGTGTCTTGGAAACAGGTATGTGGGGTTCTAGTCTCCTGCTGTAGAGCTGACAGCCTTGGCTTGCATCATCTTCCTGTGCTGTGGGACTTATACTGCACCTCTGAGGGGCTCAGCGCAGGATTTCATCCTTTATTTTTTAAGATTGCTAGGGTCAAGCAGTGATGGCAAAGAGGAAGAGTCTGTGAATGCATTTTTTAAATTTTCCCTTAGAGGTAAAATTACTTGTCTCAAGTGATTTGCCATTAAAAAATTCCAGCTCTTGTTTATTTCTGTCAAATGAAAATACCAGGCTAATAAGTACAAAGGACCTTTTGTATAAATAACTTTATCCAGCAACAAACTGGAAATTAAGAGTCCCCTTCAAGGAAACACAAATGCATTTCACATTCATAAATACTTGCTCATCGCAGAATATAATTTACTTTGCAACAACTAACCTAGAGTGTTTTTGGTCAAGACTACTTCCTTTCCAGAAATATGTGGGGTTTTTATGCTCAGTACAATTTTAATTCTGATCTGTAGTTGTACTTTCACTTTGTGATCCTAAGCTACTTTTAAAATGTTTTTTTCAAAGAGTTGACAATTTATATTTTACCTTGAGACTATAATTTAGAAATAAGCAAGGTCTTGAAGAGTTCAAAATGTTCCAATGCATCCGTTTTATTCCAGACTACTTTTCCTCACTATGGAAAAATAGTTGTTGTTTTCTGGTTTTGATTTGACTAGTGTTATCTCCCAAAAAATGAATCATCTATGGATCTTGTTAAGTCTTTTCTTACCCTGTCCCCCATCCCCTGACTCTCAGAAACTTCTTAAAGATGTTTCCATCTATAAGGATGTCAACATTTGTATTTGCAAAGGCTAAACATAACTCTTTGCAATACTAAATAGATCTAAACACTTTAGACAGGCTTCCCCCCCTCCAGGCTTTAAAGATTTTTTTTTTTTATATAGTTCTCTTTTTAATTTTGCAATCTCATTTCAAAATTGTGGATGTTGGACGTTAATGAACTCTTTAGTAATTGTCTTACCCGTCATGTACAATGAAGTATCTTTGTCTGCTGTCTTCCATTTGACACGCCCCTGCTCGTACTCCTAAAGATTATGTTCAGAGCTAGCTACATCTTATTTCATAAAATATATATGTATAATGATTATGCACATACATAAATACATAATGCCCTAAATCACTTCTGTTTTATAACTGTCCCTATCACAAAAAATGACTGCTTATATTTTTTTAAGATATATGACTTTGTCTTTGGCCATATTGTTTAATTGAATTTATATTAACAAATAATATAGTTCAGCTGGTACATACTCATTTTTGTTCATTGTCCCACCAATTTTGATGTGATGAATAAACATTACATGTAATTATTTTTATATATTTTATAAATCAGTACAGAAGATACTAGATTTAACGGGGCTAAGAATAGACTGCTGACTGGAAACACATTGTTGGAGGAAGATTTCCTGTTATAACTACTATGAAAAATCCACTTAATGTAGGTAAATTGATATTCTGTAGTCGTAATTTTTAAACCAAAATGTCACGCAAGAGTAACTCAAATCTCAAATGATTTGCAGAAGTCAACATCAACATTTGCATCTGTCAACTTACAATCTCATCAAAAAATACTAAAGTGTTAAACAGAAATCACCTCTCCAAACAGAGATAGATATTAATCATACTAATTTCCTTTACTTATTACATCTAAAAAGAGCATTTCCATAATGCTATCCAACAACTCAAGCTAACTGTTCAATCTTTATCAAGTTGATCACGTTCAAACTTTTCTAGTGTATATTAGCACAACAGTGTTTTTGCTGAGTCCTCTGGCATTTTGCTCAGTCCTCATTTTCCTCAAGATTTGATAAATATCTAAATTATGTTCAATGGTTTTAATTCACTTGGGAACAGTTTGCCCAATCCCAAAGATTTAAAATGATAAGATTAAATTGTTTAAAATTCCTTTCAAGTTACTAATGGAATACAATGAATACAGCACTTGGATTTCAAATCTACAACAGTTCTTTGCGAGTAGCCTTATGGGTGAAGAAAAAGCCAATGATTTTAATGAGGTTCAGCCAGCATATGAATCAACCTATGATATGCTTATTGCAGATCATATCTGCATAGGATTTTTCTCTTTCCATCTTACTTTTATTTTCCTACTATACTAATATTTATTTCCTACTGTTTGTTTTTCTTTTTTTTTATTTGGAAAATTCTGAATTTCACATTATGAAAGTTCAACACCCACATATGTATATGAAAATTCTAGAAGGTTTTTGCTCAGTATAAGAAATAAAGTATTTGGTTTTATTTTTTGTAATATATTTTATTTTTATGTATACTGTGTTTATATTGTTACATATTTTCTTATAATATTTCATTCTATATTTTACTTTTGTTCCATATGTTAAGGAGAAAAATACAGATTTTTATGTAATAAAAAGCAACACAAATTCTAGCCCATAAATTGAAACAAGTCCAAACTGAACTTTAAAAGCTTTCAAACAATCCAAGACACTTTTTTAACAGCCAATTTACATTTTGCATACATTTATACTCCTTGATTCAAGCTGAGATTGGAAGGAAAAATGCTGAAATATCACAACAAAACTTATGCCAGCGTGACCTGGAACAGTAGGTACCAACGATTTTGGGAGAGAGCCTATTCTCATGAAATTAGTTCAAGCCAGTTCTCAACATTTAGTAAACTCATAAAGTTCAGAAAATGTATTTCTGTTTTTCTGAGCATGTCTGAAGCAAATCTTTTCAAGTTTTTATATTCTCAAGATTCAGAGGCCTCCTGACCCGAGGGCAATCAGAAAGAAGTGTGCAGATGGACAAAGATATTAGGAACTTTTCCTCTCCTGGTGCTTCAACTTCAGACCCTCAGAAGGGGGCATTCCCACCCGCAGCTCAGACAGGGCGTGCAACCCTCATGAGGAGGAATAGTTAGGGAGTGTATATAATCTTTCTTCTTCTGTTCCCTAATAACAGGTATTACCCTACCAATTATTTGGAGTTGTGAATAACCAATTAACCCAACCCAATTCTAACAGCAAACTAGCAACCCACCAAAATTAGAAGGAGAAAAAAAAAACCCACCACCAAAAATACCCACCATCTACAACCAGTACAGAATGAAGCATCTCCAGCTATCATCGTAAGTATTTTGGTAATATCTTAAATAACAGTTTTGCTCTCTTCTTCATACCCACTATTATTAAAATAGAAAATCTGTAAAACACAAGATGCAAGAGCAGATGCTCTTGCAATAGGTGCTCTTGGAAATAGACTGTTTCTCAAAACTCAGCCAAACTTGAAGTTGCTCTAAATCTGGTAATATGGTAAAATACTTCTCTACTCCGATCTTGTCATTTCACATTATCTTAATCAGCTTAAATTAGCTCATGATAGTGGCAAAAAATTACATTCTCATGATCATTCAGGCCAAGATTATGCCCATTTGGGACTCTCTGCTGACCACAATTTTTAATCACATGGAATCTTGTTAACATCTATCCCAGTGTCAGCTGTCCCTGAAAGCATGAAGAGTAGATAGTAAAAGTGGTCTGGAGTGCAGCATGTTCAAGGCATCCTAAGGAGCACAATTTAGACAGAGCAACCCTTAAAGGCTAAAACTGAGAATGATCAGGAAGAAAAGCTTGAAAAAAAATTGTGGAAAGATAGTGTAAGTGACTTTTGGGTCACCATATGTTTTTTCAGTGTAGCTGAAAGCTTGCTGTTGAATACCCTCACAGTTTCAGTGATAATATTTCATTTTTCCGGGATTTGGGGTGGGGATCACCAGAAGATGTTGGGGGTAGGGGAGTAGAGAGGAGGTAGCCTCTCAGATTATTTTCTTTGAGATAGCTAAGACTTTTCCAAAATGGAAAAGTTATTGAGAAATAAGGTAAAGGTGTGATTTTGGTGTGCATTAAGTATTCCTCACTGCCTTCCTACCTAAATGCTCTTAAATTGCACATGTTTAGAATCAGATGCATTGCATAATGCGTGCCCAGTCTGGCTTGGAGACATGGCTGGAGCACTTCTGAGGAGGAAGGGAGAAGGATCACACTTTGACCTGTGGGGAGCCAGGACACAGCTGTACCATACCCCTCTCTGCTGCAGGTCTCCCTCCAGACACAACCCCATCCAGTAGCATGTTGCACAAATGTTCTAAACAACAAAAGACAGAAATGCTATTGGTGTGAAAGAAGAACTGCTCACCAAAAAAGTTAGTAAAGAATAGTTATTTCAGGCATATTTACTCACTAGGACAAAACCTGCAGAGTTATGAAGTTTCATAAAACAAGTAACTAGGAAAAAAAAAAAAGCTAAATTGCCAAGGTCTCAGCATATGACTAAATTAATATCTTAACCATAATGGACAAACTCATTCACTACAATGTAAATAACTCAGCAAATAAACAACCAATATGCAAACATACAACACAGAAACAAATACACAATATCACAAGCTGAATATACTCATCAAGTAATGTCTATGAGTTTAGAAGACACAGGAAAGCAAGAGTAAGACAGTTATTGAGTATTCAGAGCACTACCTGCCAGATAAAAGCAAAATAAACTTGCTTTAGGGACATCTCTAAATTAATGAAGTGAGCTTTTGTAGTTTACTTTAAAAAAAATAAAATAAAATAAAATAAAAAAATCTAGTTTCTTCCCCAAACCCATCTGCCATATAATCAGATTCTGTGGTCATTACACACAGATTCTGTAAAATCAAAGTACAGATGGTGGTTTATTACAAAATAACATAGGAGGCTTAGAATAGATGATACATTTGGTCATTTTTGCACATAAACTCCCTGATTAAGTATGAAAAATGTGAACATTTGTTTATCTTGGAAAAACTGCTATTACTTGTCAAGCATGACCAATTAGGTATTGCTAAACTGTTATCTGTATAATTAAGAAAAACAGCCATCTGTAAAGTCAGAAGTTTGCATCTCTTTTTTGTGTGTTTGGTTTGTGGTTGTTTCCCCCCACTCCCTATTATAAATGTAATTTCTCTAGACTGATTTATTCATAAAACAGTAACAGAAAAAGCATAGAGAATGCTGATTGCAACAGGTCTATGGAAATTTCCTTAGTTTTTCCTTCCTTGTCTTTTTTTGTTTTCTCCCCTTTTAAAGAGAGATGCGAGCTGGAAATAAGGAAAGAAAATAAGACGGCTTCCAAGCCTTATATTTTTCATCCTCTGCTGCACTTAACAGATACACAAGACCTAGATAACAACAAGAAAAAAAAGAAATAATCTTATATTTTTGACTGTTGCTTGATTGTTTGAGTTTCAAAATGAGAAAGAAAAAAGTACCATTTACTTCTAGATTCTGCATGGTTAAGGCAAAGCTTAGCCATAGAAATATAGCAAGCAAGACTAACTGCAGTTTAACTTCATGTAATAGTGTCTGTAAAATGCAGGCAGGATCAATTAGAAGACATTTAAGACCTTTTTAACACAACATTAGAATTAAGGTGTGGGGTAGGGATGCTGTCTTTGTATGCAGTTTCACCAACTCAGAAATTCTCTTAAGAAACTTAGGAAAAAAGCCAACCCAACCTGTATCTGCACGTGCAATAGGCATTGATATGAGAAAAAAAAAAACCCTGAAACTAAGTCTGAATGCTCCAACACCACCTTCTATAACCAGAGCATTCTCATTAGCATTCTTTTTGAATCTGTTCAGAGAAAAACTTTGATTAGAAGATAGGAGGCTCTAAGAGAAGAATCTCCATAGTTTTAAAAGGATTTAGTAAGGCCATGTTACTGGACATATAATCACAAAATCATAATTTAGGTTGGAAGGGACCTCCAGAGGTTGTTTAAATCAACTCCTTGCTCCAAGGTTGCTGAGGTTGCTCAAGGCCATATCCACACGAGTTCCGAGTATTTCCAAGGATGGAGATTCAACAGCTTGAGCAACCTGTTCCCGGTGTTTGACAACTGTCTTGGCAAAAACAGTAAAACAAATACAAACACGCTAACCACACAAACCATCATCACTCCTTGTATCTTCCCTGAAGTTCTTGTGTTTCACTTATGTCCATTGCCTCCTGTGCACTTCTGACAAGGGTCTGTCTTTATCTTCTCTACACAGTCCCATCAGAATGCTGTAGACAAAACCAAGATCAGCTCTTGGACCAAATCTTCCCTGGGCTGAACAAGCCTTGCTCCCACAGCCTGTCTCCATAAGGCAACTGATCAATCTTTTCCATGTCCTTCATCACCAAGTCATCTACCATCATTGAACAACAAGCCCACATTTTCCTTCACCTTTCTCTTGCAGCTGATGTACTTAACAGAGGCAATTTGTGTCGCCCTTCACATCCCTTCCTAGTTTCATGACTAGTAGAATTTTGGCTTTACTAACTCCGTCCTTGCATGTCCAATGTCTCTATAATCTTCCTGGGTAACCTGTCCCTGCTTTCACCTTCTGTGTACTTCCTTTTTGTGCTGAAGCTCAGTCTCCTGTTTCCCTAAACATTTATGATTCAAACTATAAACTCATTTTTATCACTTTGTCTCAAGGTATTTTTGTGATTTTCTGGACAACTGAAGTTTAGCAAGATAGAAGAGTTCCGTTCTAAGACACTTCAGAAGTTCTACACTTACCTCTAGATAAATATCTGCAGACATACAGGCAACTAAGTGTACTACCAATATTTAGGGTTGGAAGATAGTGACTCACTATAACCTGATATACTGAAATCTTAAAGATCCACCAGTAGAGAAGCAAAGAGATTTTTATTAGGAACAGCAGTATTAAGTGAGTTAGATTTCAAATAATGTATATCTACACAGGAAACTGTTTTGCAGAGCTCTGAACTAGTTACTTTTTGTGTTTGACGCAGAGATAGCTTTGATGCCTCATTTCCTTATGCTTATTCTCAGAGAAGAGCTGATGTAGAGAAGGTCTGCTGAGCAATGAAAAACCAATACCAGAGATTGTCTTGTGGGAAAATAATAATAAAAATAAATATATATCCATATGTACATCTCTCCTCAGGATAGAATTCCTAAGTTTTGAATGTTTCTAGCTGAAAACCATACATAGTTTTCAATACCTTTATTAATTTTACCACCCAAAACTGCTACATACCTTGATATGTCCAATGAGAGACGCATTTTGATTTTACCATCAGTCTTGTGCAGTTAACATCGAAGAGTACAAGCCGCAAGTTTACATAACATGCCTACAATTTCTCCTTAAGAGAGAAAAATACAGTCACTGTATAGCATCAGATCATGGTGATTTTTGTCATGCACTGACAAAAACAATTTAACTAGCACTATTCTCTCCAGGCTTCTTATAAATTTATATAGTATAAGAAAGAGTCTCAAATTCCTGTGCTCCATTGGCACAGATGGTTCCTATGATGCTATAGAAGTTTGAAGGGAGATATGCCTTTAAATATCCCTCCCTTCTTGCTCAATAAATTGAGATACAGTGGTTAGCATTTACTATGTATTAAAAGCAGTTCATTAAACAATCCAGAGTAACGGCTTGGAGTTTAGTTGGTAGCTATTAGCAATACTCTCTGTGAAACAGCTGCTTGATTTAATTGGGAAACACTAGTTCCTTTCATTTACAGGCAGAATTGGAACCTCTCTGCTTGCCAACAAGCTAAAGATTGTACCCATTCTAAAACAGACACTATTTAACCTGCCTTATAATTAATGCAGAAAAATCCCATCTCACAGTCAGCTTAGCCTCTATGCATTAAAAAAATGCCCAGCTGACAATCTTGGCTAACAGAAGCTGCTTTGAAAGATTTTTCTCACTTTGATTTGTTCCTGTGCTTCACGCTTCTGCTGTATAAAGCACCAAAAAGACAGTTGAGTCAAATGTTGAAGATGATAGGTTAAATGGGGTGAATCAATCATGAAGCATTAGGTAACAGGGATCTGAATGGTGACTAATGCAATTCTACTGAAGGGTGAGACACACAACCCAAATTTCTTTGTGAGTTTACTAATGGTCTTTCTTCCATCCTGCCCTTAGCTGTTCTTATAACTCAATGTTTTCTTCATTAATGGAGTATTTTCTCTTTGCCCCTACAGACAATGCTGTCATTGTGGCCACTATGTAAAATTTAATCTCTGAAGTAAAGAAATTCTCTATAAAACTTGAGCTAAAATACATAAACCTTTAAACTACATTGGTGATTTTGGCATATTTGAGAGAGAAAAACACTTATCTACAGTTCTGTTAGGAATATTAATCCTTGTCATTAATGAATGATGATGTAGAAAATCATAAAGAAACATTCCTTTAAAAGATGAAAGAGAAATACTTTTGACTTCACAATCAAATTTCTGTTCTTTTAACTGCATAAGCAAGTGCATATTTTTCTACATACATATCTACTGTGACCTTGAGAAACAAAAAAATACTAGTATGTACGCATCTAACTAGGCAGCAGCTGCTTAGAGAAAGAATACAAGAGCAGAGCAAGGTTTTAGTGAAACTTCCCCACGTAGAACTATCCAGACCCACAACTGTGAGCAGCTTCGGGACTTTCTGAGATGGATGTCCTGTTCACTCTTCTTCAGTCTTAAAATAGGCATATAAAATTAAAACCAGACAATATCTTTCATACATTCTGTTCACTGTCGCCAAATCAGGACTTACCCCAAGGTATGCATCTCTTAAATGCAACTTTCCTGAAAAGGAAAAAGTTATTTGGAGCAAGTTGTTTATGTATTTTCATAGAAGCCATGAATGTTTAAGGAACCATCATGTTCACAACTCCCCGGCAGAAATGCGTGCAAATTCTTCAGCCAATTAATGCACAACTAACATACAACGTACATAAAGGAAATGTAGATAATGCTTTTGTTACCACAATGTCTTTGAAGCGTTGTATCATCATCACAACATGCAGAGATAGTAATTTTGTGATGCCTTTGTACTCCTGTGTAGGAGGCAAGTGTCCTGGTTCTTCACTAGAGCAAGTCTAGAAACAGTACAGAATAATTCTCACTATTATGAAAACTTCCTCAAACATACTCATAATTAGAAATGTAAGTATTTTGTACCCAAATTTAACCTCCAGGACTCATTACATTATAAACATCCTTCTTGAATTAGATTTAATTTCACATCTTTAGTGTCCCAATCTTTTGCCCATTTCTGGGATTGGTGTTTTTGACCTCCTGCCCATTGATAACAGCCTCCAGCTGGGAGGTTATCAGCAGAGTCTGGCAGGATGGGAACAGAAAGGAAACTTCACATTTAAAATTGAAAATGGAATGCAATATTTTCTTTTGAACAGAACTTATCATGTAATTGAAGAAGCAAATTTCATCTGTGGCTTCTGCTAACTTCTGTATAGTTTCCAGTCTTAGGTATGACAGAATAGACAGCTAAATCTCCCTGCAGAGCTGACTAGAATCTGAATATGTCAAAAAGACGACCAGGGACCATTTAAACATTGCATTTTCTTTTAAACAGCATTACACTCAAAGGTACAGAGAGGCATCTGCCTGTCATTCCTTTCAACACCACTACAGGCCTTAGACTCACATGTTTCAAGAACAGTGCTGTCTGCCCTGAGGGTTATTACATAAAGCAAGACCTAGGTCAGGAAAACAATATTTATTTTAACAAAAAAGGCTTTTTTCTCCCTCTAACATTTTAGATTACTTAGGTGAAAGGCTATATCTACAAATATTTTGTTGATGTCATAATTATTGCCATTAGATTTAATTTTCTTTTAAAGCTATTCTGCCAAGCCACTCCTCTTCCTCTAGGAGTTTCAGACTATTACATACTCATGCAAATGTTTATCATGCTCCTCAGTAAACTACAGACTATTTTCAGAGAAAATTCTGATATCGTTTACAATCATTGATTCAATAGATTGTAAATTAATTTGTTTAAAAAAGAGCTTAAAATAAAACCAGTTTCCAATGTCCCTATGCTGATGGAATACATGACAGTTGCACCTTGCATTGTGCACTGACATACAATTCTAACTGAAAGCCTACAGGGATCCATAAAAAATTACCAGGGTTTTCATCTAAACTATAATTCTAATAGACAGCAAGGTCAGATATTGTGCTCCAAAGGCGGAATTAAAAAGTAGGAAAATAATTCAAATGCACTTAGAAGGACATGAAATATAAATATTTTCTCTTTTTAATACATGTAAGTTTAGCACGTATTACAGTGAATACAAGGGTTATGTAATTATTTTGAGAGAGATAAAAATTATTTCACCTTATGCCCAAATCTCTCTGACGTGTTGTACACTGGTGCTTGCAACATTACCACTACAATGCACATAGGTGTGTTTTTCTTGGATTATGAACTCCTCTAAAGTCTCAGCAGTCCCACCATGGTCTTTAACAATCTTAAGATTTATTATAGATTTCATACTGATAAATGTTCATCAATTCCACTTTACCATAACGCTTTTGTAAATAAAGCCAGGACTTTAAGTACCTTCCTGTCTACTTCTATATATTCATATACTGATTGTCACCTATACCATTAACTTTGAGCCTGGTCTTAGCCCCTGTCACACACCTTTGAAGTCAGAGGTGGACTGCACCCCTGGCATTCATAGTTACAGTCAGATTAAAATATTAGAAGGCAGAGGAAAATCATATTAGAATTACTAATATTATGATTAATACTCTTAAAATTAATAATCTTACACTTCAGTGAGAACAGGAACTCAGGAGTTCAGGACATAGAGAGAAGGATTATGGACCTTAGAGTACCCAAAATTGGCACAAAAGGAAGAGGTGACTATATATACAGAAAATCTAGAATAAAAACTAGTTCCTGTATAGTGTAATTTCCTACCAGCAGATATTATACAGAAACCCCTGGCAAAATACATGCCATATCTTCCTCTTGCGGCTGATCTTCATAAAGGGTGACAATTTACAACTTCTACTGCTTATAAATCTTGTTAGCTGAATAGAAAGAGGTCTGAACTGTTGACTTGACCCCTCTATATGGTAGCTGCATGGGCCTCTATACTGTCCCCCCATGATAGCCATTCTGAGTTTCTTTCAATTTACTTTTTAACAAACATAGCAAGTTACATGCAAAAACTCTGTTAAAAGATAAGTCTGCAGAGGCAAGCACTGAAAAATGAAGAAACGCTAGAATTAACACTGACTGTGCATTTTTAATTCCCTGCATCCCCCTGTGCATATACATTTTGATACAGTTTTTAATTACTTAATTGCATTTTGTGTAGGATGGACAGTGCTCGAGGGATGAATTAGGGCTGCATAGTGAATGAGGCTGTCATCTGTGCGACATTTGCCTTAGTTGATACAAAAATTGGAAGGTGGCAACTGAATATACGTTCAGTCATTCACTAGGAGCATAGATTTGATAAATAATTTATAGCATTCAGTCAGGCTAAGTACTCTGATGTTGGTCACTATACTGACACGGGGAATACAGCAGTGAGTAATCTCTCACTGCAATCTCTCATCTTCTTAATAAGAAAGATGTAACATGAAAATGAAATAAATGGATTAAGAAGGGAGAAACAATAAGATGTAGACAAATGTTAAGCAATGAAGAACAATAACCATAATCAGACTCTTGTTTACATGCAGACAGTCATGATTTTTTTTTTGTCTGTAAGAAAATAAAAGTACAACGTGCTAGCACTATTTTGTTCGAGTTTGCCATAAGCATTGGAAAATTGGTGGGGTTTTTTGAGGGGCGGGATTGGAGTAGAATAAGATATTTTAAAAACATATTTTGACTTCTGAAAACAAGTCTACACCTTCATAGAAAAGAACACCAATAACTCAGAGGGTAAATTCCAATTACTATAACTTGTATTCTGAAATCAGAATCTTAACCTTTGCAAAGGTTGATATGAAACATTTACCAGCTGAATTAATCTTGACGCTATGGGAGAACCTCAAAAAGTTCAGCATGTAACAATTCCTGTGAACTTCATTTTGCAAAACTAGCTGAAAGTCTGGGGCAATAGGATTGTAATACTTTCCTGTTTCAAAAGCCAGTGACTTTTGTGTCGCTGGCTAATGTGTCTAATGTGAAGAGAGAAGCAGAACTTTCAACATGTGGGTGGAAGCCAAACCAGAACAAACTCATTTCAATTTCCCAGACTGCCAACAGAAACAATAGTTAAAGCTGGAAATAATTTGTGCCATCTTATCTTTATGAATAATAAGCAATTAGGACACCGCAGGACCTCCCAGGCTACTCTGCAACTCTTACTCAACAACAAATTGCTCTAACAGATATGACAGTAGCCATCTGAACTGCCTAACGCTCCCTTCTTTACTCCACTGTGATGGTGTGCATAGTATGGGTGGTAGAACTGGAAGTGGCAAGGTGGATTTCATGGGTAGTGTAAAAACCAAAACAAAACAACTCCCCCAAACCCAGTTATTGCAGGACTAATTTCCAACTTGTAATATAGCACAACATACCACAAGTCAAATTTGAGCTACATAAAAATGAGGAAAAGACATTAGTTTGACACGAATATGACATTCAGATAACTGAGATGTATCTACAACAGTATAAGATGCTCTGAACTGTCCTATTCGTCCTACCAACAACTTTCAGCAAATAGTGAGCTGCTTTTTGGATACATTCTTTTTCCTCATAGTTTTCTCACATTATATGTCAATGTATCTCCTAATAGTTTAAAGCACTTTTCTTTATTATAAGACTCAAAGATCTATATTATTAGCAGCTTTTTTTTTTTTTTTAACCTTAAATTCTCTGCTTGTTTAAAGGTTACAATATTCTGGGATTCTGGAAAAATGAGTCATCTGAGTATTGATCTTATAGTTTTTCATAAAACCTATGGTAGAATGTTCTTTGGTAAATTAGACACTCCGAGCAGAGTTCTTTAGGGTCAATCATCTGAAATGGGGCCAAGCCTATGAAATGCTTGAATGCTATGAAACTTCTGTGGCAGAACTATTATTTGACAGAGGTTGTGAGAAGAGTAAGGATCATTTTGTTTTTCAAGGGAGAAAGGTTAATGGGATATATTTTGTACAATATATGAAGTACCGCAGTCAGTTCAAAGTGGCACTAAAAGAAAAAATGTTTTGGATAAATGTTAACATTACTTATCATATTTAGAAAAAAATACACAATCATGAATCTCCTTGATTAATCTCCTAATGATGTTTTTCTTTTCTCCTTGCATCTCTTATGCAATATTATTTTTGAGTGCATTTATTATTGCATAGTATTTATTCTTCACTGATATCTCCTTCACGAGTCTCCTCTCTCTGATTAGTAATTAAGGATTTTATCCTCTTTATATATAGGTGTTGTTTTGCTTTGGTTTCTTCCCCTCCCCAAAACAAAGTTTTAACTTGAAGGAGAAATGAATGAACTTCAGACAAAAACTGGGGACCTGAATCTATTGTAGCTTTGGAGGATTTGTTTTGTGGACACCTAATTAGTATAGAGCAGAACAGTTTTGCTCCTTTAAAACAGTTATTGAAATTCATGATGAAATAGAAGAATGCAGTCAGTATGTCAAAGATGTTCATACTTCCTGTGGCAGACAACTGTGGAAAGCAGGAGAAAGATGTGGGTAGTGATGCAAAATAAAACACATCTGTACTGATCATCAGGCCAGATCTGTAATGCTGAGAAAATGAATTACCATTTAGAAACTAGCTAAACTTTGAAGTACCTTGGTAAACGCTACTATCTGAGTACATGTAGCATATCTGCATAATGATACAAGTATGATCTATCCCAAACTAGAAATACAAACCCTTGATTTTTTTTTTTTTTAATAGTGAAGATATTACAGAAACTAGTATATGTTATTACCATAAAGAAACTGGGGGTAGGGGGAGTGGGGTGCGGGGGTGGGAAGAAGTCCAGTTTAATTTTTGATTTACTGGGAATTTAAGGATTTCTACAGAATTATTTTTTTCAGTTTGGAATGCAAGAGAAACAAGAAATTATTATATCAGATTATTTGAAAAAATATTTTGAAAAATGGATGTTTTGCTTCAATTTGATCTTTTTCTGAGGTCTCTAACAGATGCAAAGTACTTTCAGAACAGGAAGCAATATCAGAAAACAAACAAACAAATTTTAAAATTTCAGAACTAAAGACTTAACTAAATTAACTTATTTTTCCTTTTCTTCTCAAAACAAAATAAACTTCATTGATACTGAGATGCAGGTTCCATTTTTGTAGCATCTGCATCTTTTCATAGCTATAACTATACATGTTTATATCTCTATTATGATTATTACATTCTGAACATGTCTCCAATATCTTCTGAAGCTGCTATCACATGAAGTTGAAATTTTGTTTCTTGAATTTACATCCCCCTAAGCATTTCACTCTCTAAATTTGTTTCCAGAACTGAATAAGAAACCTGTACAAAATGAATGACAAAATGAGGAAGACACATGCATCTCCCCCTAGAGAACGTGGCTACCTTATCTGCTATACAGAGCACACGTCTAACACACTGACATTGTCATTCCCATTTCAAAATCAATAGATATATACCTATATCATCAAGGACATGTGCTGGAACCTCTTCCCTTCTCACATTAGCCCTCATCAAGCTGCTTATGGCTGCAAAGATGCCAATCAGTTTCTGAAAGGGAAATTCACTGCGTGCCCATAATAGCTTCACAGGCCAAGTCTGCCAATCAATACAGACATCTTGTCGTGCATTTCACTTGACTCTGTCAATTTATGCTGATACATGGATGAAGCTCACTGACCAAGTCTGTGAAAAAAAATAGGGTGGCCTTGTTAAAAAAGTGCTTTTTAAAAGCCCTTTCACCTTAGCAAATGACTTCTTTAATAACCCAGTAACAAATGGATGTTTTAATCAACTGAAAGGCAGCCATCTCCTTAGGATCAGTTTGAAGTTTATTGAAAGTCCTGCTTATTAAAGTCTAGATGCCATCTTCAGAGTAAAAAAGTTTTCAAAAGTCCTATTTCTTCTATTAAAAATAGGAGCATACAAAAGTAAAAATCTAAATGTTGCATTCCTTAAGCCATAGTTAAATTATTAACTGTGTAAATGAAAAATTTAGACTTGGCAAACATGACCTCAGGACTGAGCAAACTTAAATAACTGGACAGCCTTATTTTGCAAAGATTTTATGAAGCAGCAAAACAGATGACAAATCTATTTTGTCACTGAAGGGCTTGCTGGCGCTTATGCAAAGCGAGTAGAAAGTATTCCCAAAGCACAACGTATCAGACACTCATTTGTAGAAGGCTACTGCTTAGTGGTCACTTCATGGGGTTTAGTACGGGAAAATTAGGTTCAGGGATTTTTCGTATATTCTCTTTTTGCCGATCCAGATTTGTTACCATCCTGTTTGTAACACAATAACTAGCTCTTGATACCACAAGCTATGAAAAGCAAATGAGATTGAAGTTTTAAAAAGAAAAGATCCTGGTTTTGTATTAATTCTCTTTCTGAAGGCTGAAAAAGCAATAAAGTATAGAAAATGTGAGTGTATCCAAAGAAAATGTTTATAAAGAGAATATTTTTCAAACTCATCTGCCATCTCTCATCTGACAATGATTAATTGTGTGGAGGCTGTGATTAGGAATAATCAGTGTTTTCAAAACAACAAATTAAAAAAAAACATTAACAATGTAGCATTGCAATAGCACAGGTGTACTGAAGGCTATGCTCTTCAATTTTTCTTCTCAGGAACACTGAGTTAGACTAAGAGAGCAGATATCACCTACGGGCTCTTTTTCCTAGGAAATTTGTCTTTCTCCTTGTCTTCTAGAGGCAGACAATGTATTTTTTTTCAATTGACTAAGGAACCAGCAGGATTCTATTGTTTGTCATGGAGCTCGTCTGCTGAGAGAAAGAAGCTCCAGTGAATCTATTTTTCTTTTTTAGTGATTCAAAAGAACATGTTACAAGACCATCTGTTAGCTGCATTGACTATCCAGTCAGCACCTATTTTCAAAACTACTTGTTTGGCAATAGATATCACAAATACTCTCCCTGTTAATGCTGCATGTCAAAAGAAAAGATGAAGGCAGCAGATATTTCTGCTAAAAAACTTAAATGAACAAAAGAAAATTCAACTCTGAACTTTTGTGATCAACTAGCTGTGCAGCATTCAAAAGACATCATCCATAATCTTGCCAACCTAAATGGGAGCTTTAAGTAGTGATGGACTCTCAGGTAAGGTGTTCTACATTATGATGTGTGTTGCTCTTCTGGTGGCAACTAAAGTCAACTAAAGAGACTACAGCTCGCATTCAGAGTGTAGAAAGTCATTTGAAAAAATGAACAGTTTCGCCTAAAACGACATGTGAGGAAGTAGCAAGTTATATAACATCTGGAGTGGAGAAAAAAATTTTTTTTCTTCTGTATGAGTGAGGGCAGTAACTACAGAAATAAATTCTTACACCTTATTTGTAACTTGAGGGATACTTTGAAAAAAGATTACCTAGCTGCTGTATTTTCATCAGATCATTCTGAAGAATGTCTTAAAACTACTCTCCCATTCTAATAGTTAACTAGTTAAAACTAAACTCTAAAGTCCAGTTAAAACTAAACTCTAAAATCCAGTGACAGATAATGTCTTTTACTGAATGTATGCGATGATATTAGTCAGAATATAATACAGGGAGATATACTCCATATCCTACATATTTCACTAATGGCGTTTCTTTTACTCATTTGTTTCCTAAAACACTGCAGATGTATGCACCTTCAGTTAAGTCACAAATACAATGTTCTTTCTGTCTGCTTTATTCTTCTTGATCTATTTTCTTGATTTTAAATAACATATTTTGCATTGCTTACCACAGCGTCTTTCTAGGTATTTTCATCATAAATTCACTGTTTTGTATCCTTCAGACGAGCAGCACAAATATGCAGTGGCAGCTACACACGCAATGTTGATGTTTTCTGTTTCTTACCTAAACTGTTTTCTAGGGAGGATATAACACAAAATTATTCTGTACAGTTGAACACATTGCTAAAAAAAAAAACCCCACAAACAAACAAAAAAAAAACAAAACCAAAAAAACCCCCACCAAACAAAACAACCCAAAACGAATATATCCTGAGTCTTTAGGGCCAAAATGAAATTCTGCGAGGATTTCTTTAACCAAACATATTTCAAAAAGTAAGTATGTTGTGTCTCCCCTCCATGCTTCAAAGGATTATCCTCTCATTGCCCATTTTATTTATCAGTTCATCAGTGTTCTTGCCCTATAGCCCTGAACAGTGCTAGAGGAGCACACCAGCTTCTGATGGTCAAGAAAGAGGATTTAACTCTGTCTCCATGAGTCAGAACATATTTTAACCATACATTACAGTCTGTAGCCTCACGATACATTCAACAACAGGATTAGAATAACTGTAGCAGAGGAAAATAAAAAAAAAGATCAAATAAAGTTAATCAATATTCAATTTTTGAGATATGGATTGAGTCCTGTAAATACTTCCCATAGTATCAGAGAAAATGATTGCAACGTCGTCTATGTCTAAATTGGGACATCCAAAATCACTATCCCAGACATGTACCTGCTCAATCTTCCTTCGTAGCTATACACTTATTGTAGCTCCCAGGGCGTGGTGCCTACCAGATTGGAATAGCTCTGCTATGTACTGTTCAGCATGACATATGTTTTGGACTTTATTCTGACTTCCACAAGTTCTTGAAATTTCTATATATTCAGCTGTTCTCCCAACCAGAGAAAGTCTTCAGGATTAATAGGCTCTGTTAGTCTAGAGAGCTTTCCTAATCTTTAAACACTTTACCCAAGCAAGTCTTGAAAGGTGATGGGGTATATCAAACCAATTTATGCTGCGTATCACATACAATGTAAAATATTGCAGTAAAGTGAAAATTTCTGTTGTCCAACCGCTTTGTAAAGAATTCTGTTACAGTGTGTACAGCTTGAATTTAATTTGCTTAAAAATATGCATGGTTGTTGTTCAACAGTTAGTCTAAACTGGCATCACAGGCTCTGGGGAGCACAAGTAAGATTTTCAAAAAGGTTAAGCTATCGCATTTAACAATAGTTGATTTATAATAACTCCCAGCTGAAACATACTGAATTCCTGTAATCTATAGTCTGTACTACAGGATGTAATGACCTCGGGTTTACAGCATTCTACTGTGCCTATAGGAAACTGGAAATAGAAATACATTTCCTTGTTACTATTAGCTAAACGTTGACTACCTACATGCTTAAAAAACAGCTTCTTGCCTCCTTAACAAGATGCTCCCTCTGTGAAATGCACACCTTTCAGTCTCTAATTTTGGATTTCTTCCTTAACAGATGCCTGCAAAACCACACGTGAATGAAATAACCTGCTCCTATGTAAACAGGTTTAAGAGACTTTGTGTTTTAAAGTGATAAAAAAATTGGATCTGGATTTTTGCAGATAGGCATACGTTGAACATATATTTTTGTTACTTTACCATATCATACAGCATCAATCAAGTTTGAGAGGCGATTTCTTTAAACTGGTTCTTCAAACACGTGCCAAGAGAATCAAATATTCATGCCATCATTGCAATATTTGTCCTGAAAACAGACCCTCACAAAATCCCTTTCTTGTTTTTTCCTGAAGTATATTATGAATACATAATATTGGATTGTTAATAGTTAATGCATTAGCTAGCGTTAATACTTTACAGTATATTTAGAATGCAATAGTTTGCCTAGCTATTCCCTCTTACTCATCCATTTTCCTACAAATACATACATTTTGAATGCTGAATAGTTTGCTTCAGTGTTGAATATTGCTCTTCTCCAGTGTAGGTGTTAGTCTAGACCAGTGATGGCTAAAAGGGAATGCAATCAAATAAGAACAGAAGATAATGGCACTGATGTCTAATTCACACCAGGAATATTCCAGTAATTAGGATGAGTATGAGAATACAGCTATTTGAAAAGTAGTACTTTCTGCTCCTCCTCTCGGTATGACTTCTAAAGTAAGTACACAAATGCAAGAACCCACACGTACAACGTTTGCTTGCAAGCCCACCACTCTGTGCCTGTACCTGGAGAAGCATATAAACTTTGAGTAAGTATAACATAAGACTTACAGAAATATGCATTGAGGAACATTTTTAAAAGTTAGTTGAGCTTAATAAACAAAAAAGCACAAGTACGAGAGGAAAAAAGTGAAAGGAAACGGGAAGAGAGAGCAGCAACTGTGTCAGGACACAGTCCCAGAGCAGAGGGATTCTACCTTCCCTCACAAAGTTAGCCCCAAGAGAAAACATTGCATATCACATCTCCTTGACCCAAAAGGACACCAGCTTTTCCTAGGCCCTACACATTGAAAAGATTTAAGTTGTGCAGAACAAACTTCGCTTTTTACAAATCTCTACACACGAGTTATTATGTATTTGTCAACCGAAAATAGCCTTTATTTGCCACATCTAGGTACAGAGGCTAGATTTGTGCGAGGTAGCTATCTCAACAAAGTGTTCTGTTGATACATTTGCTGTCCTCTGAGAAACAGCTGTTTCAGCTTCTTTCACTGACACATGAGCGATAGGTCAAGGGGCACTACTGGGTTTCTCACTCTAAAAGCCAGTAATGCACAGTCTGTGTCTTCAGTGGATGAAAGAGCTGCTGCAGAAGACTGCTAATTGCCCCCTGCTCTCACAGCACTGAAACCGTGAATGGGGAGAAAGACGTGGGCAAGGAGCCGGTGATCTGCAGTGAGCCTATGACCTAGAATATTTAATCAGGAAGAGTGCGAAGGAGAGAGAACTCAAATTGAGACAGATGGAGTTTCATTGTATTTCGCAAAATAAATATGTTTGAAGAGAGCACAAAGGAGAAGCAAGGATGAAATATGCACAGTTATTTGACTGGCTTTGAATTGTCATATTTGAAGAAATTGATAGGAAACAGCTTAGTAACAAAAGCAAAGAACTAAAACAGGAGTTCACAGGATTTGATCCCCACTGACACTATTGATCCACTCCAACCTTGGACAAGTCATTTTATTGTTGTATGTTCTGAAAGACAAGTTACTAGTACAGCTAACGAATTTCTGTGACACTTTTTGGGAAGCTTTATGAACCAATATTGGTTTTAAAACAGTGATGAAAATGCAATCTTGAAGAAAATTTCCTAAGGATTCAGACACAAGCAAATTCTTTTCCAATTATTATCTATTATATTTTATCTTTCACAAATATACTGGTTTACTATACCATGTATCTGAGAAAAGGCTTTTTCTTTCATTAATGTCCTCAAAATTTCTAAGAATTTTCTACTTTCTTTTACTTCTATGTTTCTGTTTCTATTGCATCTAATTGCCAGACAACTAGATTAATTCTATCAGTAAAAAAATTATACATCTTATAATACTAGTTCTTGTCTGAGTACACCTGGAAAAGTTTAAATGCTTGACTACAGCTCTTCTGAACTACCTGACATTTTAAGTCCCTTCTGTGTAATCTTGCAGCAACAAGATTAATTTATCCTTTCTCCTTGATTGATTGTTTTTGCTTTTACTCTAAACATAATGCTTCACCAAATTTCTCTAAGCATTTTATGAGACACATCTCAACAGTTCCTTTCCCATTAATGACAACAGAGCTAAACACATTGCTTGCTTGTTTAGCTAGCAAGGGCTTCAAAGTGACCCACAAACCTCATTTGGCTTATAGAGCTATAAAATATTGCCCAGCATCACTAAAATTCATGGTCCATCTCCTTAAAAATCCCTGTATAAAAATCATTCAGCCCTGTCAGTGAAACCATTTCAATTTAATAATATTTAGGAATTATAGCTAAGCTTTTTCATGAGCGCTCTCATGTGTATGTGTATAGGGAAAAGGGGCCATTCAGCCTCGTTCAGCCTGCGCTGCTCATCCCTCTGTTCCACACATTCTCAGTGGGTTGTTTTATTCAGACTTTTCACATGCATAGATCCTCTGGCAGAATAGATCCCAGCTGTCCTATGCTTTTCTTTGCTACACGGCCTCTACTCTGCAAGAGGGAACACAATGTTTTAATGACAGGCAGTTTTTAAACTATTTTCTCCTTTGGCCATCTACTGGAAGTGCAGCATTTTTGTTGTTCTTTATACCAGGTTTTCAGTCCTTTGGTGGTAAGGAAACCGCTTGTTATTTATTTAATAGAAAAAGTTTTAATACAGACTAAGGCTATAAGAATGACTGGTACCTGGTCTCATTGTCTTCTTCATATGTCAGTGTAATCCTTAGGCCACTGGAGAGATGGTAAACTAACAGTTTTCCAAAACTGTAACTTCCCTGATTTTTTATGTAAATTCTACAATATGTACTCATACAATTAGAGCATTTTCATTAATAAATCCTTAACTTTCCTACAAGTGCAGTTCCTTCTAACTATGTATTTGTATTGCCCGTGCAATTCTGAACTAATTAGATTGCAACTAATCTCTTTCATACTTGCTAAACTCAATAATTGTTCTTGCAACAATCAATACACATTTAATTAATAGGAAAATAATTGGCTTATTAAATTAAAGTTACTTTCCCATGTTTTGCTGAGTGTTTGTATTGAAATGCCATTTTTCATCTCCTGCAGTAAATTTAAATTTGGAGATAAGGAAGCTAAATCCCTAGGCCATTTTCCAGGTTTTGAAATCAGCAGGACTTTTGCACATGCATGAAATTAAACAGTAGGCCAGGATATAAAGGATTTGATCACACTTCTCAATATAAATCAGTCCATCCCCCCCTTCCCTAGCAGTTCTGAAATCACCGTTACACTTACATTTAACTTGGGAGAAATCTTAGTTTTCAAAAGATCTCAATTTCTACAGATTTGTGAAACCATGCAAAGGTATTCTCTCTGGCTTCTCCATCAAAGGAGTTGAGCTACCAAGAGGAGCTATAAATTTTGTAATAGGGGAGGGAAAATTTCTCTTGTAGTTCACAGCATACTAAACACCATAAGGCTCAGTCATGAGGCAAAAATCCCTCCGAACTTAGATTTTACCAGATTGCTTGCTTGTGGAATTATTCCCTATATGGAAGCCATCAAGTATAAGGATAGTATGAATCATTCTTTTTGTGATGGAAAACAGCAAACTGAGACTACATTACAGATCTACTTGGATTCCACAAATATTAACCATATGAATTTTACTGTTGAAATCACATGCACCACATAAGCAGTAGGTGGGCTCCAGTAGGCGGATGGTTGCAGGGACCCATACAAGTCCCAAGCATAACACAATCTGAGGTAACGCCACAATAACATTAAGAGATACAAATTTAACCTTGGTAGGTTTGAAATATGGTCATATATACTCACTTTTATCTGCAAGGGAAGCAGCTGAGAACAGGAATTAGGAAACTGCAGTTTATGATCTTTCCCTGGATTGGTTTCTGGAGCTTGCAGGTACATCCTTACATGGACTACTGTTTCTGGCAGAAATGAGGTCATCATTATTAATGAATATTGAAAATGCAGAAGAAGAATGTTACGAGAGGAAATATGTCTATAATTCAATATCCCAGCTTCATTACTATTACCTCCTTTTTTCCATTCTTTGCACAGGTGTTGAAATCAACACGGTTTTTTCCTAATATTAGTTTTGAAATTTTAAGTATCATAGCAATATTTCTCAAACTGGTGCCATCCTAGTGTTTTACTTTATATGAAGTCTAAACATTCCAACAAATAAATAGATAATTCCATTTTTAAAGGCATTTGGTGTTATGAATCAGTAACATGCAGTTAGTATGTAAGCTTGGCACTGTTCGTTATTCTCCATTGCCTATTTTCAGAGAGGAGACAACCCTCTTCTCCTCAATCTCTTTCTGCAGCCATCAAGTCTCATTGTCCATCTTTGGCTCTTCTATCACTCTACCAAGGTCTTTACCATTTTTTCCTTTCTCAGATTAATATTCAGTCTCTCATACTGTGTCCCAGAATCTTCAGTAATTAATTCATTTGGAGTTACTACATAGTACCAGAATTCAAACTCATCTACTCCCTACAGCATGAGAGCAAGCTATATATACCTTGAAAGGGTATACTAATGTAAAAACTTACATAAGAGATTATTTCAATATTTCTTGCTACTTAAAACAATTCATTCAAAGAACAAATTATAGTGGAAGTGTATTTTAAAGTTTTACTCAAGGCCATACAAATTACTTTTGACCCTTCACTCACTGATTTTCAGCACAAGTTTTCCAGCTGAGCAGCCAGAAAGGAGGACAATTTTTTTTCCCAAATAAATGATTTCTAGACATCCCTTCCCAAAATATATTTAGTCTTTATGACTTTTTGTTCTAGTTTAGGATGAAGTGATAAATAAGTATATATCATTTCAGGAAGAGATTCATCCACCAGCTCTATAAATACAGACATTTTGAAAACTATTATTTGAAGTTTCCTTAAATTTCAATGAAAATGGACTTGGAGTAGGCTTATGGGGAGTCAGGTTGAATGATACAGATGCTTTAAGTGCTGGAGGAATATGTTCAATTAGAACTGTTTTTCCCTCACTCACTAGCAGCAGCTAGTGTTAAAAGCTAATCCTCTGATCAGTTCCACAGGCTTTCTACCAGCACATTCCATAAAGAACAGTATCTTTAAATACAAATGAAACAGACCGCATTCTTGCGTTGTCGTTATTTAGATAAAAACAAAACTAGGCCTTGGCATTTTATTTGTTCTGCTAAGTTTTAAAATGGTGCTGTTTTTCATAGGCAAGAGATGCGCTCGCTTTTCCAAGAGGTGTGATACCTGGGATCAAGTGACTGTTAAGAGGCACACCACTGCATCGGCCACATGATGAGAAAACATGCATTTTGGAGGTCTGAGATTAAAATACACTTAGTATAGGATCAGAGAGTCCCTTGGTTCTCATGACAGAAAGATCAGAAGAGGGGCTACAGCAAGAAAGAAGAGTTTCATTAAATAAAGTTCCCTGATACTAGACACACATTTCCCAGCTGCTCTGAAACACTCCTGCTCCTCCCTGACTGGGATGTCATGCACCAAATACAGTTGGATCAGCTTCCCAAAAGCTTCTATCACAGCACACAGTATTTTGGGGGAAGAAGAGAGGCTGTAAATAGGAGAGTGTGTCCTTTGATCTGTAGGTATTTTGAACCATTCAGCTACACAATAACTTTGATCGCATATATATAGGCGCACACACATATATATAACACCATACTTATTTTTTAACTCTTTTTAATATCTCGGTTTCTGCAGTTCCTTTTCTTGCTGAAATGTTCCCGTACAAGTGCTAAATAGCCTGAAATAAGCAGAAAAACAACTCACCTTCAGAAGCTCCTGGACATCCACATTTTCAAATGGGAGAGGAATTTTGGTTTTATGGTCTCTGCCACAGGTCAGTCAGTTTTCATAATGCAAAGTGATTTATCCATCCAGGTTTCTTCTCTCAAGACAGATTTTGGAACTGAGGGTCCGGCTGCTGCTAAAACCAATTCTCACTGATTGCAAAAATAGGCATTAGCTAAAATGACTCTGATAGTTAATACTGGTCCATCAAGGTCAAGGCAAATAGGCCAAGCAGGATGTGTCAAAGCAAACCTCATAGAAAGCAGTTTGCGCAAATCAAGAGAAAATTGAATGCACATATGTTATATGTCTTTGAACAATACTGTCGGTGGCAATTGCCATGAGGTGCTAGAAAGACCTTCTTTTCCCTGAGGAAATCGAGGCCCTCAATTTTACCTGAGATTTACCTAACAGTTATTTAAAATGTATCCAGTTATCATTCCTTCATGATTGATGAATGAGTTAATTAAGTGCCCTCTTATTATCGTCAGCCCACAGGTAACGCCATTCAATGTACTCATATTATTAAATAATAATAATTATATATATTTTCTAAGCACTCACTTAATGTAAATATAATGCACTAATGTAAACCTCTTTAAACTCACTGTTTATCTAGTGACTATTCCTTGAATTAATGAAACTTGTGTCAATTATTTTCTTATTCTTTGTTTTGCTCTTACATGTACTAAAGATTTGTTTCTTCCATATTTCTTAAGCTGCTTATAGTCTGTAACTATTCAACAGCAACAACGGTATTGACCAACTCCAAAGAAAAACCTCACCTAGTCTAAGATTTTATAGATTATGTTTGGTTTTGTGTAATATTAGAGAGCTCACGTTTAAGGAAATGTCCTCAATGACTGCAGCTATAACTTTGTATACCCTTCAATAGCTCATTATATTCTGTACAGTTGTGCAAGAACTTAGTCATTATCAGAAAGGAAATAGAAACATATCCCCTGAAGTATTTGTCTTTTATTAAAAACAGTGACAACATCATCTTACTTTCTTCAGAATTCATCACTTTCCTTGGACATCTGATAAAGCATGTTAAAATGTATTCAGTTGCTTGGTGATAGAATGTTTTATTAATAAAGCCAATCTTCAGATACTCAGCTTTAAATATTAGTGTTATCGTCTGTGTACTGCATTCTTCCACATGCAGTGAAGCTTAGAGATGCTCGAATTTGAAGAAATTCAGGTAGACATATCTTAACAGTAGCTGGTATTTAGACTTATAGGTTCCACTCTATAATAACTATATAAATAACTTTTAAAAAACTTGAATATATTTCTATTTTGAAGGCAGAGAAAGTAAAGCAGAAACATCATGTTCAAGGCCAGACCTTCCAATTAGTGTTTAAGGCTTCACATCTCACAGATCAAAAAGGACAGATACAATCACTTGTATCATAACCAAAATGGTGTTGCTTACCTTAGGATATTATTAAATGCTGGCCCTCTCATAAATTAAAAGTGTGGTGGAAAAGGTAAATGGATTAGATTCTTTTATGGTGTATAGTTCTTATTAACTTCAGTATTGATTTTACACCAACTCAGGATATGACCAAATGCTTTTAAAAGAATGCATTACTGTTCAACTGTCAAAATGTGTTCTTTTAAACAAAATAACATTTCATTTTGAACAGATGGACAAAGCTTTCTTTTACCTGGAACAAAAGAAAAACTTCAATTAAAATGTTCAGAACTGCAGGCATCAACAAGTAAAGCGAAGTTTAAAGCTGTTTAGTCTAGTTTTATCTCAAAAGGCATTCATTCTCCAACAGCTCGCTTCTCGCTGGTATTCCAGAAACAAATTGTCTCACCTTGGTTTCAATGGAATGGCACCTTTCTAATTCATACAGGCACAACAATTATTTCCTCCTAGCAGCTGAGGGTTTTAAAATGAATAACCCAATTATCCAGAATTATAGGGTAACTTGGTCTGCGGGCTTTCATTCAGCATGAAAACAAACAAACAAAAAGCACACAGGAAAAAAAAGCAGTGAGGGGGCACAGGCATGAATCTGCAATCATGCATAGCTTAAAACCAAAACAGAAGCAAAACTTTTGCCTCTCCTTACCTCAGGGGATAGGAGACACAAATGATGTGTGTCTTGGATATCTTTTCATGCAGTTATTTGGATCCTTTGAACCTCTGCAGGTAGTTAAATACTTTTAAAAATGCAGCTTATGCCAATATTTTGCATTACTGTGAGTATCTATGAGTCCTGACGTGTTAGGGACACAGCAAATAACTTAGCTAATAGAAGGACTAACTAATCTTAGAAACTAGGATAAATATTTCCTAAGATGATCCCAAAACTGGTACCTCCTGGCAATAAGAATTACTCATTGATGCATTCCTCCTCAGAACGTGCAGTAGCAAATACACAGTATTCCATCAGATCCAAAAGATGAACCCAAGAGGAGGGAGGGAAGGGATGGCAGTTTGTATATGCATGACCTAACTCTGGCTACCACTGCAAAACATTCAATAACCTCTCAGCAGGGCTTATTATCCTCTAGCACAGTGCTACACTAATACAGTCACTCAGAATTATTTTGGTTCAGAAGCCAGCTCACATCAGCCTACAATGCATAGTAGAAACACTCTCTGTTCCCCAAAGTCCAATTAAGTGCCCCAAGCTATTACAGAAGAACATAGGAGCTGAAATAAGAATGGCATTTTTAAGCATATTCCGCTCCCAGTCTTTAAACATAAACACAGGTATTTTCAAAGGGTGATTCCCAGCCTCCCTCCCCAGAACTGCCTTCTAAGAAATGGACAGAGGAATGTGGTGGCATGGGCTATGTGGATATTAGAATGTTCCTGAGGTGTTGACAGGGTTTTTACAGAAAAACAGTTAAATTAAGTCCCTCTTTGCTGTCTACTAACAGGTGGGATTCATCAGAAAAGAGATTTTTCATTTGTTGGCATTTTAACAAATTGCAATTTCAAGTCTATTAATTAAAACGCTAAAGTAGAAAAAATAAAATAGCTCTCGTGGGAATAACCACATTTCATTATTTATGTAAAAACAGCACTTTATAAATATTGGATTGCAGCGATACATCCCCATATGTCAAAGTTTTTGTTCATCCGTATAGTTACTAATTATTACTAGAATTAGTTGTGATCTATTTTGATCCTAACAAGAAACAAGGTAATTAATGCCAAAAATTCCCCAAATTAATTCCAATGGGATTGATTTACCACAGTGGCTGTAATTTTCAGCCTTAGATCACAATACCAGCTGCAAAAAGGGGAATTCATCAACTTGAAAGATGCTTTAGTTTTCCAGTCAGTTTCCTCCTCCGTTTCCCAAACGTCCAACAGAGTCAATGACGAAGAAATATTTCTAGTGACCACTGTTTGGTTTCTGCAAGCTTTGCCAAACACCAGTGGTCTGGATTTGCTACCACCAAAGCATGTCTAGAGAATTCTCTCTGTTATTGAAGAAGAGATTTAGGAATCTGTAGGCACCAATATTTTTAATTTAGAGTTCCTATCTGCCTCAATTCTGTGTCAGGAAATGCTCAGACACACTTCAGCCTGAGCAGCTCAGCACCCATCCCATGCCCTGCAAGGCATGAGAGGTCACAAGCTGCACATTCTTCTGCCTACTCCACCTGCAGCACCTGCAACAGCAAGCACTCACACCTGAAACAACGCTTCCCTTTAGGCAATGGTTAGAACAGCATCTCACCTGGAATTAATTAATTTCTCTGTTCAAGGAGATTCAAACTTTTGCTCCCTCCTTTCCATCTGCTTTATGAAGCAACATCTTATTATGAAATATATACACAATAATGGGATGACACAGGTTGAGTAGGACATTTTTGCTGTGTCAGGCAAGTGACCACACTAGTAGTTTAGCTGGTTGTATTCATTTTCTTTCAGTGTGAAGATAAGGAACAATTCACATATTCAGACGCAGGAATAACAAGGTCCTACTTCTTGGACAAAAGTTAATCTCCTTGCATGTTTGCTGCAGTAAAGCATCTTGACATATGAACTACCTCGGAGTTAGCTCAGGTATTTCTAGCCTGGCACGGAGTTGCAAGGTGTAATGGATATGCACCTAAGTCTTTCTAGAAACAGTAGATACTGAACTCCAAGTATTTACATACCTAAAAGTTATTTATAATGAAATACTTTCCTTGGAAGACCTATCAGTGTGTCCAGTTGTTCAGTCTTCTTATCACTACAAAATAGCTGAAAAGCACCCTTATATAATAAATAATAGTAGTAATATACAACATATATCAGGCTGCACATAAATATCTTGGGCACAGTGGCCATTATAGTACAGGAATAAAATAAGGAAAATAAAACACATACTATGTATAAAACAAGAAGAACATGCAAAATAATATTTATCATTTTCAGATTTCCACTTCAGCTGTTTTATAGCTAAACTCCAGAGATACAATAATTGATCCCTTCAGAACTATTCAGAAAACTATGAACTATTTCTGAACTGACATTTCAGTATCAGATTTTTTTTTAAATTATTTTTTTAAAAGTATATAGTAATTAATTGTCTGATTCTATAAGAGTTTACTGTCTGATTCTAAACCTGAAAAATCAGAGTTCTGGTAGCTGGAGAAAACCATGAATTTCACTGCCTGATACTTGGTTTTCCCTTTTATCTTCATATCAATTGAAGAGAAAGAAAAAACTTTTATAATTTTGTAGTAGCATTAATAATTGACTCTCTTGCAGGTAACAGCAGAAAAGGGTTTGGTTTAATTTTTTTTTTTTTTTTTTTTCTTCACTGTTTCCATTTTCATCCCCTGCAACTAAAGCACATACATCCAAACTGTTTCCCAACTGTTAGGAAACTCAGGGAACATTTACAAATTCTGCTCAGCTTCCTTAATTAAACTTGTCAAACCTAGATGAGCATCCCTATGGGAAACAGACATGGCTTTATGCAAGGTTAATGTTCTTTTAACCTCCTTCAGAGCCAGTCATGTTGCTATTACTGGCCTCCACAATTTGAATGACGTCTTACTAGCACTGATAGATTACTCCAGCAAAATCCCTTCTAGTTACAAGCATTTGAAAGACACTCAAGGGGAGAAATAGCATTAAAACAGAGATATATTTATTTATTGCCAGGCAGGGACGCCCTCAGAAAGAAGTAAATCAAAGATATATCACACAGTCTTAGTAAAGAGGAAAAGACAATGGAATGACAAATTTTCCATGTCCCTTGAACCAAGAAAAACACTAGTTTGAAACAGAAAATCATAGTAGATTATTTACAGGTGACTATGACTTCAGGATGCTTGCGGAATAATGAAAAAGTTAGGACATAAGTGTATTTGTAAGAGTGACTGCCCTAGAGCCTGTATTTAGGCTCTACTCACGAAAATGCTTAAATACACTTGCTTTACTTACACGATTATGTACTTGTGGGACAAAGATCACAGTCTAATGCAAATCACTACTACTGTGGAATGAGAAGTTAAATCAAAACAAACTCCTCTTATTTGTTAAACAAGATAAAACAATTACCATAGCTGTTACGTATTTTAGACGTAGTGAAAATGGTGCTAACTTGACACAATCTGAATTTTACGAGCATGCTCTTAAATAGAGAACTTGTATAACTGTAATATTACCCAGACATTGCAGCAAAATATGGTATAATTAGTGGGTTTCAACTAGGCCACATAGTACTTCTCAGGAAGACTTTGTTATACTACCTAAGCTACCTGTGAAGTCATTGAAGTGTTTCCATTGATTTCAGTAGGAGCTGAAATGGATCCATCTATAATAGCTTTGACCTTTTATAAGGTTGGGAGCCAGTATTGCACTAGAATAATCCACAGCCAAAAAATATCTATAAGTCACTTTTTTCTAATGCAGCCATCTGCTAGAAGGTAACGTTCCTGAATGAAAATGTAAATATGAAATCCTTCTCTCCTCGGAGTTAACAGTAAGAATTCTCTCTTGCAACAGGACTGGGCAAACTCAAGACAGAAATCAAAGCTATAGGTCTACCACAGCTTACATGAACAGTAAGGACAGCATGCTAAACGTACATCAGTGTCTGTAGCCAGTCCCACACAACTGACTAACATCATATCATCTGCCTTCAGTTCAACGAGCAGCTCAGTGGATGACTCAGGGACCGAGTCTGGTTTCTATAACAAATCAACTTATCTGCTCTGTCACAGCCTCTAAACATAGTGCTGTTTAGAGCTCAGACTAAGCACAGCAGCTATTTCAAAACATCAGTATTTTCTTCCAGATGGAGACCTCAAGTTTTTAGTTGTTCTACACAAACATAAAAAAAAAAGCTTCTCCTCAAGTAGAAGAGGACCGATTTTTAGAGAAGCCAATAAAATTTCGGTAGCAGACAATCAGCCCAGAACATTTCTCAAAGTTTTGTTAAAAGCTTCAGTTTCACAAGCTGATTTAAGTGAAAAGAAAAACCCTATAAAACTGTTAAAATTAAACTTATAGCGATGTTGATGTCAACATCAAATATTGTACTTATACCAGGTGCACAGTACAGTCAGTTACTTGACTGTGCACAGTAATCAAATGCCACTGTTTGTTGTGTTCCCTTAAAGGCTACAGCTGGGCAGAAGCTGCTTTTCACTGGGTACCACCTGGAAACACATAGCCATTGCTTCTTCTCTGAGGGCAACCAAACATCTGCTCCATGTGCCACAGACCCAAGGAAATAAAAGGGGACAAGGAGGAAAGGCAGGGAGAGACAAGAAGGGTGTCTAAAGATAAAGCAGGGACCAAAAGCCTTATGAGAGGAACAAGGGACAGCCAGTCTTCACAGAGTATGAAAATAAAGTTCAAGAAGGACCCAAAAAGCTACCATGGAGTGAATTGCAATCTAGAAAGGTTTTAAATTATATGAAACTTGGGGCCAAGGCAAATCGGCATCGCTATAATGAGATTTACTTACAACTATTTTCAACATGCTTTTTCCAGAGCTGCAGCTTCTCTGCATAAAAGGTTATCTTCTGCTTTGGTCTACTAGTTTTTCTGGAATTTCTTCAAATATGCTTGCTTTAGCAAAAAGGTAGAAGTAGAACTATCTTGCTTCTCTTCAGATCTGGTCCTAGAAAAGCAAACTGGGGAACATAATCTGTTATTCAATTTACATTGCTCATTCCTTATATCAATGCTCTCTGCACCACCTCCAAAGTGTTACACCTCTTTCCTCTAAATAGCACATTTATTTTTACCCCATTTTTAAGTTAAGACAAAAAATCCTGAAGCCAGGACCAGTTTCACACATCCGTACAGATTGCCTTGCTAGTCATATTTATAGGTTGATGAAGTTTTCAAGTAACTAAAGTACATTTTATGTACAATTTTAGGTGCCTTTGATGTACGGTGGCCAAAGTAGTTACAATGAGTTAAAAAGAATCACTAAGTGCATACCACAGTCCCTTTATAGGATGTTATGAATGCCAATTTCCCATAAACTTCAGGAACTTGCAGATTTCACCACAATCTCATCACATTGACAGAAAAATTCTGTTGAGACGATGCCTTTGAGTGTCATGATGAAATGAAACAGTGACGTGACAGTCTGGAGACCTGCTCCTACTATATAAGATTACTGCGACAGATCTACTGGAATAGACTTTTCTGTGAACTATTCACTTTTACATCAAAACTAGTCTGAAATGATATCGAAGTATGCAAACCTACAAAAGCAAAACTTTACAACTATTTGCTATAATTGCTATAATTGACCATAAACATTTTAACTCCTTTTTGCTCTTTTATATATGAAGACAAATGCCTGTTTTGTGATGAAAGTAAATATTATTTGCGGTTCAGTCAAACTAGAAAATAATTTTTCATCCGTAATGAACTAATGATATTCGTACATCCACAAGTGCCCTTGTGTTCAGTTTCAAAACCTAGAGGAAAGTAAATAGACATATTCATATTAGAATGAAGTATTTTAGATTTTTTTTTTTTTTAAATTCTCAAAGTATGTGTTTATACTTAAATATGTATGCTTATTTCATAAGCTTGGTAGTTAACATTGGTAGTTAACACAGAAGACAGTTCCACTATGTAGGCAGGTATATTTTGATCTAAATTTCTACATTTGCAATAGGATTTTCATATTCCCATACTGTCACGCTTCACCACTAGAGTTCCACCATTGCCAGAGGAATTAAAGAAAGATGAGTCCATTCTTAGAGAGTCCAGTTTTTTCAAAAACCTTTCTCTTTCCAGCTTGATTTCAGTTGACATTGATTTCTTGGAGAACATCACATGAGCTAATGCAACAACAGGCTGCTCTCCAGCAATCAGACTTTCAAGCTTTTCACTTCTCACTTCCACCAAGGTGTGTGCCTTGCGGAAACAGCTGCAGCTGAGACAGAGCTCTGACACAGGGCAGATCAATCAGGTGAGATTGGGCACAAAGCAGCACTAGTCAGCTTGGAAGAAGTGCTACTAAAAGGATTTGTTTTCTTTTACTTTGTGTTAGTTTTACAGTGTCAAATTAATGATACACAATACAATGAAGCACTATTTTTTCCTGAAACAAAAAAAATGACAAACAGCTGACGAAAAGGAATGTCAGCCTTTACCCAACAAAACCCATTACACTTTGTAAACAGACCCCTCACAAGCTATATAAAGCTATACAGAAAAAAGCTTACCTAGAACATGTCAAAGTCCTCTAGAAACCTAGGCATAGAGGAAAGTCCTGGTGTTGGCATTTTCTTCAGCCCAGTGAAGCTCTCCTTAAAGATGGTCTGGTTCTTAGACACAGTAGAATTGTACTGGACCTAAGAAAAAGATCCATAGAAAAAAGTCTGGGAGGAAGGAAACGCCAACATTAGGTATAATTTTTAAATAAATAAATAAATCTTTTCTGCACTTTCTTAAGGAAAAGCAAGGCAACAGTGCTCCCATGATGGTTCTAGAAACAGTTGTCAGAACTAGCGATAAGACGAGAGGAAATGGCCTCAAGTTGCGCCAAGGGAGGTTTAGACTGGACATTAGGAAAAATTTCTTTACTGAAAGAGTGGTCAGGCCTTGGAACAGGCTGCCCAGGGAAGTGGTTGAGTCACCATCCCTGGAGGTATTTAAAAGACGTGTAGATGAGGCACCTAGGGACATGGTTTAGTGGGCATGGTGGTGTTGGGTTGACGGTTGGACTCCATGATCTTCGAGGTCTTTTCCAACCTTAATGATTCTATGATTCCAATTCTACTTGCAAAACACCAAAGTATTTTTAAAGCAATAATGCACAAAATTGAACTCACCTGAGGTTAAGTTTTTGTCTTGAAATGCTACCCTCTACTATATCTGTGTCTATTTTTGATGTTTCCACTTTTATCATCTTCAGTATTAGGAACCAGTTTTGGAAATCTGTGAGGTTCTTTTTCTACTTCATTCCTGAACCTAACTATGTGAGTCAACTCACTCATACTGGGGGAACTTCATCTCACTACACTTATTGGATGCATACATATGAAACCAGATATGATTAGCAGAAAGACATTCTTTTTTAATGTACACTAAATGGAAGTGATACTTCATACAAAGACAGGGAGAGAAGAAAAAGAAAAGGAAAAAAAAACGTTTATTTGAGCTGTTGCCATCTTATACTCTCAAATATCATTTTCTTTGGAGGCATAATTATTACTAGGGCTTTGTATACAAAGACGGCTTCTGTCTCAGAGAGTTTAAAATCTGATTGGAGACAATGAGAAAGTGAAAGATAAATTAAATATATTAACCAGTATCCTGTTTCTTTCTATTGAAACATATTTCTGGGTTAGAGAGCACTTGGATGACATGGAGTTGCGTTTTCTAGGGGAGACAATGGGAGTTACTTGTACCCAACTCAGGATTATTATTACTAGCCAAAGCTTGCAATAAGAGGAATCCCAAATTGTTTTCTAGTTCCTAGTGTTTAACCCTATAAACCACAGGAATTAATGGTTGCACTAACAATGGGAACGGGAGAAAGCCTTTAGAACATTAGCATTTTATAGAAACAATGACCTTAAGACCAGAACATTTTCTGGACATTAGTGCCAGAGAGCCACATCTAATTAAATTAAAGCAAGTCCCAGTCCAATTAACTATGATTTATAGAGCTTAATGTACCTATTTTGCATATTTGTATTTTATATATTACTATATTTCAGCAATTTTTTTCAGTTTCCCCTGCATATAAATTCTTTTGACATCAGCAGAAATAAAAGTCTCAATGGCCCAATGCTCATGTGCCTTTTTACATTGCAATTTAAAGGAACAGAACTTAAAGCCCAGTGGAGTGAAATTAATGTAATTTAATACAATAGAAAGCTATTCCTCTTTTTAAAAATTATTTTTTGTATGTATTTAGATTTGGTTTGGGAATCAGAGCCGGCAGACCATTAATAGATACACGGTCACAGAGCATTAAAAACAGTGCAGATTCTTCCAAGAAATAATTCACTTTTTTCCAGCCTGCAAGCAAAAATATTCATGGATTTTGCATTTGAAATATTAGCATGTTTGTTTACACTTCTCAGAAACAAAGGATTGTTTCACTTTTATGTAAGATCAAGCCTAAAATTTCAGGCTGGGTTAGTGTTTTTTTTAATTATTATTATTTATTTTTCCATTTTGTATTTGGAGTTTTTAGGAAGTGTAAAATTTTCACAACTGGGCATCCTTAGCAAAGACAGATGGATGCTAGAAAAGGTTAATAATGTATAAAAACATATCAAGATAGTAGAATACTGCAGCAATAAAGAATTTTCCTATGGATAGCTCTGACAATCTGTTAAATTTGTATCACTTATTTTAATTACAAAATTGGGGGGGGGCGGGGAAAGAATAAAAAAAAAAAAGAAGATAAACAGTCATGTCTTTGTGCCTTCATAAATTCCTGAGCTAGTCAGGACAGTATTATTTTCTTTGATAAAGCAGAAAGTTGGGGGTTTTGTTTTAATCAGAAAACATGATCTGTTGATATACAAAGTTCTCGTGGGAAAGCTTCACTAGTTTCAAGAATTTTTAATGCAAAAATTTTGTGAGGTTTGGGGAAGAAATTTTTTTGGTAAAATTCTTAACAATAGTACACAGTCTGAACCCTGGAAGAAGAGCAGATGTTCCAGTTCTTACTCTGAACCATCTCAGTAATGAATGTTGAGTTAGTCTCTCAAGTCTTGCAGGAAAACTATACAAATAGCTCAATATTCACTGGACCAACAAGAAAAAGGCCGAGTTCATAAGCCTGGTGGTTAGATTATTCATTTAGGTTGTGGAAGATGCAATGCCTTGTCTGAACCACATACGGTCGTGCAGAACACAGAATTATCATTTGACTCTTCCACATAATAGGTTACTACCTGGATTATCAGGAAAATAATCTAAAGCGTGTCTGTCTCATTCTTCTGAATAATTTCAGCATGGTAGTATTTTGAATGTGCTGAACACAAAACATTTTATGGAGTAGAAATATCTAGTTAGTTACAAATTTTCTGTGGTTCCCCCCCCCCCCCCATTGTTTACATTTTTTAATTTATCAGTAGTGAGCAAAGTTCTATTGTCAAAAATTGAGTTCTCGGCTCTAAACATACAACTAGAGAACAGAAGATTCCTAATGTATTTATCTTGTATCTTTGCTAATAAAACAGCAGCATTTATAAAATCCATAATCAAAACACATAAAGGGGAAGGGAAAAATAACTGGTTTCATAACAAAACGGACTTAAGCTAAACCCATAAGCAGCCTTATTTCTACTGATTTTTAATTTTTTTTTTTTCCCCCACCATTTTAGAGATTAGGACTGAATGCAAGTTTTTATGTACGATTACATGTAAAGCTGACAGTCTCACAAAACTAGTCAGAATTGTTGACCTTAAGAACAAGTACTCCGCAAACATATCCAAAATGCATACAAGTCAAGCCTTTGGCAAAAAATAATAATGACCTCCTTAATGCAGTGCAAATAAAACAAAAAAGATGACAGAAAGAAGGAAAACAGAAGGAAAACACCTATATGGAAAGGAAAACAACCTCCAAAAAATAGAAACTCTGGCCACACTATCATGTACAATTATAAATACCATCAAAACAGTTAGTATTCTTAACACACCCTTGCATTATATTCCAAAATTGAATTAAATAAAACTCTAAAATAGATGTTAACAACTTTAAGGTTTGCACTCTATGTTTTCTCTGTGTATTGTTACTTTTACATGATAAAAATGCTGTTAGTAAAGTTGAATAAATCATGTTTTTAGTCACTTTTCTGGATTTAATTTAGACAATCATGCATAGACAGTATAACTTGTCACACATCTATATGCTCAGTATAATCAGTATAACGTCTGTTGTGAAGCAACATCACAAACTAATAAGCCAGCAAGCAAGAAAATCACCATTCAATAGTGCTATGTCCACTGAATTCTTTGGGCATTAATGTCTTATTTGTCTATATTTCCTTTTAGTAATTAGTACTTTAAAATTGAAATCTAATTTACTAATTTTTAAAAGGTACAAGTAGTTCATCGGCAAAAAGGATTCACAGCCAAACTAAATGGATAATCCCGCTTCATGTTCTGCTAATATCAAAGGAAAATAATCAACTAATGTCACTGTGAACAAGACTGGACTTCTAGAAAAGTTTAAAAGTGTTTCCACATACTGGTAACTTCAAGTAAGACAACAACAAATCAGCAACCATCATGTTAAAAAGTAGGTACAAAGATTTTTTTTTTTTTTTTTTTTTACTAATCTTATACTATTGGTCTTCAGTTATTGGAACAATGGTAGAAGAAATGTCAGGTGAGAAATATTCCATCAGCCAATTGTGTGATTTTATACCTAAACTAGCTGTATTGACAGCCATAAGAGAGAGTAATAGTCTATAAAAGAGGGAAGAAAGAGAGGGTTGTTTCATTGCTAGGTGGAACTTCAGAAATTGCCACTTTTTATTTCCATAGCATGATCCTGTTTTTAATCTAAAAATATAGTGCAAATATCTGCAGTAGCCTTGGCTCTCTGGTACTTGCTAAGGTAGATAATTCTTTGTCTTTCAGCAGGTGTTGCTGAATTGCTAGCCTTTTTGGAGGATCACATTATTTAGGTGTGCAACTCACAGCTAACTGTAGAGTTTAGAAAGTGAGCTTTAGACATTAAGTTATGAAAAATAAATAAGTTTGTTCTAGAGGTTCCTGAAGGCAACAGGACACAAGTTATTGAGCTTAATGTATAGGTAACTGAGCGCAATTTAATGGCCCTCTGGCCCTTAAATGTGCAGGAGGTCAAATTGCACAATCAAATGACTGCTCAAGCCTTTAAGTACATAAAATACATGAAACTTCCTGAAATGACAGCAGCTTGCATAGTATGTATTTCCTTTTGCATTTACAAGATCCTGGAGATATTAAGATGGATCATCTTTCCTGGAATAAGCCTAGATGTCACTGGGGGAACTCAAATGAGCCCTGGGAACTCTGCAACATTTTGCTGACCGTTTTAAGAGAAGAGTCAAGGGAGTCTGCTACCTGTTATCTGCAGTAAAGTATGAAGAGATTTATGGCATTAGCCTTATGAGAAATAATGGCATACTAGCAAATCAATAACATGATTGTATATGCTGCTGAGGTTCCTGGCCCAAGACCAAAAAAGCACTTCATTATGTATGGAGCTTAAAGCCAAAGGTAGTTTGTTAGGCAAACAGTTACTTAAAAGCTAAATTTTTTCCTAAATCCTTGGCTAGATTCAAAGGTATCATTTTGCTATCAAGAAAGATCAGATATTCATTGAGTACAGCAGTAGGTCTAGTAGGAAATTCTCATGAGGAATATTATTGCACTTGAAAAGGGCAAGTGACTGAAACTAAGGTTGGATATTAGGAAGAAAAAAAAAAAAAAAAGAAAAAAGCCTGTAAGATCCCCCAAGCCATGTACTGGAAATACAGACTTTTGAAGTACCCTAGGGAAAGGAGAGGAAGAGACCAAGATGGGAGGCTGCAAATAAAATCATAACACCTTCTTCTTACAAAAGGACCTGCACCCATAAGGGTGCTTCCCTCCAAAGAAAAGAAGAGATAAATGAGAAAGAACGGAAGAAAGAGACAGACTCTTTCCTGAGTAGTAAGACCCTGTGGTCAGAACATTCCTATAGCGTAGACATGTAAATTCAAGAGCCTCCTCCAAACCAAGCAAATGTTTAGGATTTTTTCTAATTCAAGGATATCTGATGGGATTATTTCACTTAAAATTTTAACGGAATTACCTTTGATAGGTCACATATATATGAATAACTGTAATAACTTATTATATGTTAAATCAGATTAAAAAACCTTTTCACTTTGTGCAAGAGCAAAATTCAATGAGACTGTTTTCAACAACTTGTACTGAATGCCTGAACATGAAGAAAACAAACAAACAAACAAACCAACCCAAACAACAGTACTTTTTCAGCATCTGTATGGTCCAGTATTTTCAACAGTACTGCTCCAGTTGTTTAAAGAAGTAAACCGTGATTACGTACGCTGTAATATTTAAGCCCAAATTACGTCTACTTCACAAATGAACCAAAGTTAATATGTTTACTGTTTCACATGAGCCAAAGCAATGTCAGATCAGTTTTGTCCTCTCTGATTTCTGCCTTTGACCGCAGAATCATTACAAACCGCCTTGAGGCATACCTTTCCTTTTAATAACATGCAGTAAATACAAACCTTCAAGTGCAGTTATTGTTCAGTATTATGTAGTAAAAGAGAAGTAGCATGTAGTTATTAACTTGTCAGACATTAAAACATGTACAAATCATAACAAATCTCATAAAATGCTGCGCACCGGCCAAAGTTTACAACTTCAGGATAAGTTCCAGGAAACAGAAACATCTAAATATCAGACACCCAACTGACAACCATCTGCGTGCATCGACATACACACAGAAGAATAACGAAGGAAATCAGAGAAGATATCATGTGATCAATGACAACATGTAACTCCAAACATACCTCACAACAGCCGCAAACTGAAAAGGAAATTAGCTGTGGACCTGGCAAGAGAGAACAATTCATCTACCCGGCATGATTAACAAAATTAAAACAATTTAACCTGCTTTAGCAGGTCCTAAAAATGACCTGTTATTCAAATGTATTTGAACATTATATTGCGTTATACTAGCATAAGGAAGGAAATTCTTATCCAGAACAGAAATTTTGAGCACTATGAACATTAAACATCACATAATATAAATTCTACATTATAAAAAAGACATTATACATTATAAAAAAGACATTATACATTATAAACATATGGGTATTTATACACTATAATTAATGTTATAAAGAAATGAAGAGAATACATGCAATAGCTATTTAAAATTAATTATAAAAAATAAATTAATTATAAAAATATTTTATTCTACTTAATTGTTCCAAAGAATAAGGGATATTCTGGAAAATTGGAATAATCAAAGCTAAGTCTCAACATAGAGAATCAATCGAGGCATCAGGCAGCAAGTTATGAACATATTCCAGTTTTTACTCAAGCTCCTAGTTGCATATTTCCAAACTTGCCATGCTCCAATTCTGATACTCTTTCCAGACATTTTTAGGAAAAGAGACCATTTCTTATCATTGGTACAGAAATTCATCAAACATTCCAATGTTTGCAACTCCAATCAAATCTACAAGAGTTTGCCACCTAAACGCCTTTATGAATCAATTCTTATGGATTTTAAATTTTACCAAAATGTTTTGCAGGGAAGCAACACTCAAAAATTAACAGCTATCAGAAAAGTTGCGGAAGAAAGCTGTTTGAAATCAATGTTGCCTCAAAAGCAATAGTCTAGAATTTTCTTAAAACAAAACAAAACCCACAAAAAACAACCCACCAACATTCAACAACATAATTTAAATAGCAATGTTTCCTTGTGTGGGTGGAAGTGCAGGGATACCGTGACAAATCATGGAAATAAAATACACTTACTTTTTCTACTTATCGGTGATCTAGCCTATAAGATGTAGCAGTGGCTACTCTTTATTCACAGTATTTTAATGAGGGTTAACATCTCAGACCCACGTAACAACCATAAGGTGAGAGTGACAGAGCAGTGCTGTCTATTCAGGAACACAATCTGCTTGTGAATAAAAGACACGTGACAATGACGAGAAATTTTGTCTCTCCCTACATATAACATCTGATATTGCAGTGTGCGTAGCAACCTTCAGCATCAGAACAATTCACACAGTCATCAGACACAGGCGGCTTCCTTGTCGCAATTTGAAAATTCTAGTTACAAGCAACATTAAAAACATATGTAGATAAATATATATATATATAACTATTACATTAAAAAAAGGACAAATATATAAAAACACGTATTCCTTTGTTCAGAATGTGAATTCTTAAGTTATACTCTGCTGACAAAGACACTTCTTTATCATAGTACTGAAGAGCCAGGGAAATAATCTGCGATGGTCATTGTGCCTCTTTTGTCATCAGATTCTTTTAAAGAACCCCCAAGCAGACTGACATTACTGAAAGGATTAAAATTAGATTACTGAAAAGATTTAAAGGAAAACATAAAAAATGATTGACAATTGTAAATGGGCCAAGAGAAAAGTTTTAGCCTTGAAATAAGGTGTTTGGACACAAACATTATTAGCAGAGTTAGTATTACCAACCCTTAAATGAAGCTATTAAAAAATGTATTGAAATAAATAAAAAAAAAAGGTAAGATCATAAAATCAAAATAAAAAAGTCTTTGTGATTAGATTTCTAATTTTCTTTTCTTAATTTAGATATTATTATTCCTCTAAAAAATTGAGTCAAAAGCAGTAAATATCCATACCTTGCCATTCATAATATGTGAAGTAGTTAGTGTATGAACAATCCTTAAGTTAACCAGAGTAGTTCTGAATAAATTATCACTATTCAATATAAATAAAACTGACACAGACTGGCTCAAGGGCAGTGACAGAAAGAATATTTTCCCAAAGCAAAGTCAAACATATAATAATGAATTGTCAGGCTAAAAATGCACGTCTGTGCATGAGCCACGTACCCTGTTGGCTTGTATTATCTCCAAAGATAACAGTACCTGAACTTTGAACAAAGTGATCTCCCAAGAGGGAATAAGATTTAAAATATGCTTTTAGATTTAGATTTCATCCATCTTAACCAACATATTCTGTTAATTATTTTCAGTAGACATATATAACCAATTTTTTATGTGGGCAGCCATTTATTCATACCTTGTTTATAGTCAAGATGGGACATAATATATATTCAGTGTTTTAGCTCTTTTTCTGTTTCTTCTGTATTTCAAGTTAATAGTGGTACACTGTGCAGTACCTACAAATACAAGTACTCTTATAAACATTTGAAATATTTATGACTATGGGCTAGGCTCTAATAAATAAATAAAACCAAGTAATTTTCACAGTTTGCCCTAAATGTATCCACTTATTTTTATGCATGACCTACAGTGTAGATTCTTCCTATAAAGAAAAATTGCAGCTTACAGAAAAATACAGATACATGCTGGCATGATGATAGGACTGAAGCAAAAAGATTTATGAAATTTAAGGATTAAATTAAGTTTTGGCTCACCTGGAGTTATTCATGTGCCTATTATCAGTTTTCTTCAATGTCCACTAGTTTATTAAGCTATCTCAAACCAGCAGTAATTCTAATTAGCTACAAAGGAAGTGGACGTTACAGAGGTGAAACAGAGCCCTGTCCCAGTATCTTTCTTCCTTGAAGTTGCTCAGAATATAGTTCAAGTCCTGCCTGACTCCTCACTATTTTGATGATAAACTTCATTAATAAAGGACCATTTTTCTGTGTGCATTACCAGATTTCCCCACCCAATGCCATGAACTGAATGGCATTTTACAAATTTATATACAGTAAACTCCATTTTTCCTTTAAGGTTTTGCACAAATTTCTTTTTCTCAGTTATTCAATGGTTAAGAAACTGCATGCTAAGATGATGATGATTCTTTTTTCTAATTTTAATGCGTTGAATAATTGTGTGTTTACAACTATGTGGAAGAAAAAATTACATATGTGGTTAGATATTCACTTTCAATAAAGCTGTCAGCCTGCCTTGCAAAGGTCACATCACTGATAGGAAATATCAGACAGCAGAGGAAGTCGTTGCACATATCAGTCATCTCATCAAAATAATGATACAAATTGCAATATGTCCATTTTATTGTATCACTATTACTCATTATTATTACATGTTTTTAAGTTCAGTTGGCAACCAGCCTGGTTTTCTCCTTACGACATTTTCATAGACTGAGAAAAAGGAATCCTATTCTATCTCTATTCACTATTTTTCTATTCCTTACCAGGGAGATCGTATTCTGCATGTTATTGTCAGGGAACTGTCTTTTAAACTGGAAAATACATGTATAGAGTAGATTCATACGAAACCCAGAACATACAACTCTGTTTAGTTTAAGGCAGTAAGTTCCACAGCAGTAGGAGGTACTGAGCCTATTCCAATGCTCTTGGAAAAGCTATGAAGATGGAATAACCCTAGTAATTAGGTTTTACCAAATCATGTTCAAACACAACTGCTATGCCTTTTTTACTACTGACCTCAATCATGTTTCTCTGTTTTGCACATAGTCCATCTCTTACAGCATTCAAAACCAGGAACTTTACGGATGTAAGCAGTGGAAGCTAGACCAAACCAAAAGCTTTCCAAGCACCAGCTTTTTTTGTTTCAGTTTAATAAAATGTAGCTATTTGTTTTTTAATCAAATAAGGATTTCCATATGTTCCAGTGATTGTCCGCATCCTTTACTGGCAAACAATGAATGTTTTCCTACCCCCATATAATGTTTCCTTATTTAAATATGTACTCATCCAAGTCCCACAAACACAAACAATGCATACTTTGGTTTGCAAAGAGCTGATTTTCTGGATGAATTATAATAAGGAGTAAGAAAAAAGCAGTCTAAATGCAAGTGAACACAATGCAGAGTTAAAAAAAAAGAAGCAAACATTTTATCTTTTCGGTTCTATTTTAATACTGTGTTTCATGTAGGTAATGAAAGGACATACAAAGTTGGTTTACATCTAATTACGTTCTGTTACCTTTGGAACTGACATTTTAAGGTAAAAGCTTATACAAGAAAACTCCATGGAAATGGCTTGTCCGTTTAGTAAAGCCATCCCACTGATTTTTTTCATGTTTGTGATGCAAAATTTTTCTCTCTCAAGTGTCTCTGTCAGCAGTAGTGAACTTGGGAAAATACAGAGGTTGCAAAAGCTTGATATAATAGTCTACTCATTCTGATTTAAGTACCAGCTGGTATGCGCTTTTCTACCCTTTCTGCAGTTGCACCTTTAAATAGGAGTGTCTACAAGAATAATTCACAAAGAACGGCTAAAGAGGAAAATACAACTGAAAAGGTAATGACAGTCTTCACTTAGAAAGTACAGAAGACACATTAGGTATAGTGAATGAACAGAGAAGGAAGGCGGAAACAAAAATAATAAAAGTAAAAATAATAAAGTAAAAATTTAGATGATACTTCAGACAATGCAGAAATGTGCTGTAGTCAACTCAGTCTGATTGACAATTGATCATTGCTTTATTGGTCTGAGATAACAAGAGCACAGAAAAGTGCTCCTGAAAACCTTTTTTCTTTTTTTTTTTCTTTTTTTTTTTTTTTTTTAAAATCAGGATTACATGAAGCGTTCACTCTTTTTATATATACACACACACATATCCCTATATAGATATACATACACACACATATATATAGATGAAATATATTTATATCAACTCTAAATGAACAACTGCAAGTGCAGTTTTAATTAAGGGACATGAAGATTCAGTGCATCCATCAACTTCTAATTGATTTAATTTCCAGGCTTGTCTATAATAGTCATCTAAACTGAAAACTGTCAAAGGAAGGGTTCCAGGCAAACTAGGTCACTTATTTGATCTAATATGCAATTTCCTACAAATTACTAAATTAATATGAAGATTAATACTTTCCGGGAATAATATGAACCACCTCCTCTCATTCTCCACATTTGGTTCCTGCCTTCCTCTATTTTTTCTTCTCACTGAAGTTCCTTGTCCTGCTTCCTCCGCAGTTTCCACTGCCCTCAAAATTTATATTACCCTTTCCTGATCGAACAAAGGAAGGGTGGATGAATCTCATTTGTCCCTGCAAGAAATTGTATGTTTTATATAGAAGTTTGATGGAGCAAAACTGACTGACAGATCTCTACATAACTTGCATAGATTTTAATACATACATTGAATATTTTTTTCTTTGGTGCATGATCTCTAAACAAAAAGTAACAACTTGCATAGTTTCCACATCAAACCTAAAAATCATAGGGTTTTTTCATTTTTCTTTAATCAGTCCTAACCAATTTAGCAGTTTGATAGCATCTGGCTTATGACTACTTTACCTTGCTGATAGCTTAAAATCTTATTTCAAGGTAATGTTATCCCCCGGACAATATAAATGCAAAGACTCTGGACTTTGACAATGTGAAAAATTGACTTTTGTAGGTGCGAGATGCCAGACTCAATGGAACAGCAATGAGAAAAAGGACACAGAATTTCCTCACAACTGCAACTTTTTGCATCACCCAAAAAAGTGATGAACTAGACAGTGTTTGTCTTTTCTAACAGCTTATTTTCCTTCACAGGACCAATATTCCCATCATAAATCATTACCATCCTAAACTTTCCCATCTCAAGTATTTAGAGATGTTCACTTTACTGAAAAAGAGAATGAGCTTTATTAACCCACCAAAAGCTATATAAGAAACAAAGCATTATCGGGAGGGAACTTTTTAGAAGGCTTCATGAATTTGTACATGAATGTTGTCATTGCTACTATAATGCACAGCAACAAGAGAGAAGAAATTGCAAAGTCAATTTTTTTTCAATAGCAACAAGTTGTAGCAAAGCAGAGAGGAAAATATTTGGGAGACATTAAGAGATATAAAAACATAAATGGAATAAAATAGGTGGAATATTTGAGAATCACTTATAATAATTACACAGTACATGAAATAACAACATAAAACATGATAGGATCCAATGGGGATTAGATGGTTGGTTCTCTCTGCTCACATTGAGCAACAGACTGGTCTCTTTGTGACTTTTTATGAAGGATGTATTTTGTTTCTTAAAACTTAAAGTCCTGTACCACCATTCTTTTAAATGAAATTAAACAGTTACCACAGCTAAAAATGTTGATCGAGGCAATGTGATAGAGTCTGAAATTGTTTCACTCTGTAAAAAGATCAGAATAAGGAAGCTAACAGTGTTATTCAATCTTTGGGCCACGAAACATAACAGCATGATATGCCCTGAGGCAGCCTGGGCTGTCATCCTGAACAACTACATGATACGGAACTGCCTTGTGGTATCAAACTTCACCTGACGCAATACAATTTAGGATTTGTTTTCATCTGTCAGGTATTAAGAGACAAGCATTAGAAACAGTTCAATTCAAAGATTAAAACCAAATAAAGTAAGGCTTGCGGACGTGTTGTCACTTGCAAAACTTGGAAAGATGAGGGTTTTAAAACCATTCAGGGCATATTTCATGATAAATTGTACAACTCCTTCCAAATTACCATGCAACAATGCTCTGGGAAGAAATTAAGTAAAATCAGGGAGAAAGAATATTGTTTGTTTCTTATTAATCTGGCAGAGAAGTAGGACTAAATAGGAAAGTGACTTACAACTTTTATAATTCCAGACAACTTTTTCCAAAGATTATGATATCATAAAAAATTTAGGGAATGCCACACAGTAAGAGTAAATACATTGGGCCAGAGTCTGTGCTTATGTGAACAGGTGCGGACATTCACAATGGCTCTTGTTTTGGTCACATATAATTAGGTTAGGCTAGAACAGATGGGAGTTGTGTTTAATCATGACTTTAGCATAAAAGTCTCCCTGAAGCAAAAAAAGAATCGACTTAGTAACTAATGGCTACATTCTGCTAGTCGCTAACAAGAGTCCAATCAATATTTAGTTACATGATGCAATTAGGTTCAGAAGACACTTCATTCAACATGTATTTTATGTACTAATATTTCATAATTAAAATGTAAATGACCAACATTTAATCCATTCGCAAATGTTGTCCAATTCTTCTGGACACTCAAATTTTGCTGAAGCAATTGCTCTGATAATAGTCTATAGTATACGGCAAAACATCAAATTAGGATTATCACATAGATAAATCAAAAAAAAAAACCAGGCTATGCAAAAGATGCATGAAAGGGTTTTACTAACAGAATATTTGGATTATAATATTCACAAAAAGAATATGAAGCATTAAGTATGCTACTTACAAAATACATATGTTACATGTTAGTTACATACTACAATGTAAAATAATTGTGAGACTGACTAATAAGGAAGACTGACTTATCCATAGACAGGCAGCAGGAATTCTTCTGTAAATTAAATTTAAAGGTTTTAGATGGTAATCTGCAGGTGGATACATACAAAATAAATATGAACAAGAACTGCCCAAGAGTCAACTGAACCAAAGCCAATATATAAAACAAATAAGGTTGTTACTGGGAATGGAGGAAAAGTATGGAAAGCCCTCTAAGACAAATGCAAAGACTGTTAAATGAAATCTTAACAGAAATCCAGCTTAGGGAAGGTATCCAAAAAGGAATCAGAACAGATTTGATCCAGGGCAGATGTGGAGAGGGAATTTTTAAAATTAAAATCCAAAGTGAACTAATTCTTTACAACAACAATAATAATCATGTAATTGGGTTTTTTGTTAGTTTGTTTTGTTTTCTGGCCACATCAAAACTATTCTGTCCAGAATGAGGTTTCCGATGGTAAATTTACACCAAATATGTTGATTTTTCATAAGGAATATAGTTACTTTCTATCATTTGAATTTGTTTTAAGCTAAATGAATACAAATATTATATATGTGTATAAGTGTATGATTATTCTTTACATATGGACAAATAATCCCAAATTTCAAAACAGACCTTGGAAAACTTGAAGGAAAATATTTGAGATGTCAAAAATAGACAAAATCCAAAATTTATACATACGCAAATAAACAATAAATTTTTAAACATTAACTAGGAGTTATAATTTGGAGTTAAAATGAGAAATTACTGCTTTTAATTATTTCACTGCACCTCAAATGAATCCAGCAATGAACTGTATAAATGTTTTATGTAAAATAAAGCTATTTTATTAACAGTCTAACTAGTTTCATATTTATGTAGCTTGCTCAGAGCTGTAACAGTTTTCAGTAACAGTGTAGTTGAAAATATGCAGTGTTAAACTAATACCATTGGAATCACCTTGTGACTTTTCATCTTCCTCTACTGATGATAAAATTGATGGAATCAAGATGAGTTGCTAGAATGTGGGCATGATGCCTAATCTATATATATTTATGTCATTATAACCAGATTGAGTGGTTGGACATTGAGGTGGGGAAATAGTTAATTCAGCAAGGAATACTTTTTTCATAAACGTACTGTTAAAAAACTAAAAAAATCAAGATGGGATGTTACAGAAGCAATGAAAAGGAAGATGTACATAGACTTTTAATGCTACAGCATAATATTTATGTCAAATAATGTTCCTTCCACATTTAGATAGTTGAATGCACGCACAAAAATTACTGCTTCTCTTACCTGTGCTCAGCATCGAACTCCAAACTGTAATTTCTGGTGTGATATTTTATGCCCATTATAATCACTATCATACAAGGTTCAGCTGGCCTTATTATTAGAAAAGATGGACTAATAATCAACATTTTAGCTTCCATTAGGAACCACCTGCCCTCCAGATTTTACAGAAACAGCTTTCTTATTTGAAAAGTATTCTGAACCATGTCATGTGTCCCATGGTAGCCCCAGACTAGTTTCCTATTATTCTTATTACTATTATTAAAAATGAATTAATCTTCTGCCCTTGGGAACGGTAGATCAGAATGGCTCTTGCAAACCCTGGCAATGTAAGCTAGGCTGGATTTAAAGGTTTGCAGCCAGAGGTTACTGGCAAAAGGCAGAGAAACTCACTTAAAGAAAGACAATTTGACCACTTTAGTTGCTGCCATTCAAAGCCTGATGTGTTAATGTAAATTGCCATTGATTTCACTTAATACACCAGCCTGAATTGTGGCAGCTGATGGCTTTGATTCATGACCACTGTCAAACTGAACAGCAGCAGCTGAAGTGGATGCCACTCCCTTTGGTAATAACACACATTTGTCTTGCACAGTAAAGTGCAAATGCAACCAGTTTAAAAGGACTTTCCTCAAGATCTACATACACATACTGGGGGCGGGGAGGGGGTGTGTGGAGAAAAATAAAAAGAAAAAAGTCAGATATTTACTCCTGGTTTGGGGCAAGACAGATCTAGTGCAAGAAGCCTGGGATCCGAGAGCTAGCTCTAGACTACTACGCAGTACAGTAACTTACCACTTTCCATCCAAAAATATAATAAGCACAGAGCCACTGAGACAAAGAACAAATTGCTTCTGATCTTAGCTCCCACTAAACGAAGAATATATAACAAAATACTTCTGAAAACCGCTTGAATTTCTCCCTGCCCCCCGAGTATCTGGATAATTCAGAACAAAGGAAGATATTACAGCTGTCCTATCCTTTCGTATAAATCTGTATCTGCCTGCCTATAATGAAGACCACTGGAGTCTTCAAATTACTGTGAAAGCAGTAATTTGCTTTTTATGAGGTATGACACACAGAAGGAAGAAACACAAACACATCCTGAAAACATATTTTGCTTGACGACACTTGGAAGGACTGGTTGAAACAGACATCCTCTTTTAGGTTCCCCCCTGCTCCTCCCAAGAACCAATACCTTTTAACTCAGGAGTTGCTTTCCCTAAGCTAACATCAATGGTTAACCTAAGACCTATTCAGCTATTTTTCTCTCTCATTATCAATAGTTGCTATCCACTTCTGGTTAACTTTTAGGTGACTGACTGACATCACCAGCAAGTTCCAACAAAAACTGCCTCGAAGTATGGGCACAGGTGATTTCTAGGCCAGGGACTGATCAAAACAGTCAAAACTGAAGGACAAAATAAATTATACGAGAACTAAAATCCTTTAGCCTGTTGGTTGCTTATACCCAGAAGGAGGAGGTGAAGGACTGTGGTAGTTGAGTGACTATGAGGCAGCTGTGGCAACAGACTGCTGAAGATCAAGTTAAATACAAAAAGGTGTAGAGGCAAAACATCTGAAAACTCTGCTTCCATTCCCATAGGAATGGGCATTTATGTCTCGGCTGGCTGCAAAGAAATTCGCTGAGTTATTTTACATGAAGACTGAACTTCTTGGCAATGAGACCAAGAAAACTGGTTGTACAAAGAAGCAAATCTCTCCTGGCATATTACCGTGGAATATTTCTGTACTCACATGCTGTGAGTAGAAACATGTTTGTGAATTAGATTCAGAAATCTCTCCTGGCATATTACCGTGGAATATTTCTGTACTCACATGCTGTGAATAGAAACATGTTTGTGAATTAGATTCAGACGTTTAATGAACTATTGCTTGAAGGAAGCAGAGTTAAAAAAAGAAAAATATATAGTTAAAAGGAGATAAGAATATAACACACATTCTCCAGCTCTCTCACACTGTCACATTGAAAAGTGCCCTCTGAGTTCAGATGCAAGCCTCTGTCTAGTTATCCTGGGGCCTACATTAGTTCATGACCTACGGCACACAGGCAACAATGAGCTATTTTTAAGGTGTTAATAATATTTATCACTGAGAAAAGAGAATAATTACATAAAATGTTAAAAATATTCCTTAGACTTCCCCACAATATTTCATAGAATGGCTTCTGCAAAGACGACAGTTTGAATATCATGATAACATAAAATTTCCAAGGGAGACTTAAATGAAGAGCAGGTACAAAGTAAAGTTGATCAAAGTAAACAGCATCTACTGCACTCCCTTTATCCACAGAGCAAGTCGTCTCATCACAGAAGTTGATCGGGTTGGTCAAGCACTGTTTGCACTTGGTAAATTCATGCTGACTACTTCCAGCAGGAATTATTTGAGAGTTATGACATAAAAGAAGTATAGTTAAAGCTATAGATTTTGTCTGCAGCTCTCCATTAAGTCCATGGGATACCATTTCATAGCTTTGTTCAGTGTTGCCATATCATAGTACAGACCATCAGATTAAACTTGTCTTCAAGAATGCCTAAAAAATATCTGAAAAAATTATGACAAACCCTAACAAATAAGAGATAAAATAGAAACTTTAAGCATCCAATGGAAGAATAGATCCTTAGTTTCAGACATGTAAAATAGAGAAAACAAGGATTCACAAAGGTGGCAGAAGTTGCCTCAAACCAAATTTGAAAAAGATGCATTTGACTTGAAGTTATTGCAAACAAATCAGGCAAGACAGGAGGCCTCTACAATTCAGGACTTCCATTTCCCACTTTCTCCAATAACTTCATATACTACCTACTGTCCATAAAAAACCATGCATTTTCAAATAGGTGGATTGTTATTGTGCACAAAAAGAATATAGTGTTTATAATTTCTTAACTGTCAGTATCTTAACTTTAAATTTTAATAAGTGAAATATAATTGTTTTTAGGAGGAATAAACTCACATCTATAGTAGTTGGGTTTTTTTAAAAAAAAAAAAATTAAAATGATAGTAAATCTTTTAAATGAGACAAATACATTTAATGAACTGGACCCATTTTGTAGTACAACATCTGCTTAGCAACGTTTTTATTTCAGTATCTTTAGTGATTATAGTACAGAGCTAATTAAAGAAAAAACCCACAAAGAATAGAAAACAGCAGGCTCACAAGCTGGCTGTAAAAAAATAAAATAAAATAAAGAACCCTATGCCATCTAATACTGATTCTTTAATGGTTCAGTTGCCTCATGTTTATTCTCAGCTCTCAAGGATATCTCAGATTACTCTGACTTTGTTATCCCCACAATAATCCTTTGCATTTCCTTTTACTAAGACAAGGACAATGCCCAGCAGGATGCTTTAAGTTTTCTAGAAAGTAACACTATGAAATTTTAATACATTGCTTTAAGATCATTGGCTTAAATGTGGTAACTTTCAATTCCATATTTAATAGACTAACATTGCCTTTTGGGGGGGTAGGGGGGGAGGAAGAAAAAAGCAAGGACTGCTGTCACCTTTCTGAACCAAATCCTTATTTGTCCTTACTTACAGATATATCATTTCTCACTAATTGAACTGTCATTTAGTATTTTTATTAATGCATTGCTTTTAAGTTAGTCAATTAGTCTGAAAGCCATTTTATTTTCGAATGATTTACTTTCTTTTTTATTGCCTTGTTCTCATCATTGAGAAATGCCCATATTTGTATAAGCATGAAGCACTATAATAAATATGGGAAGCTGAAGAAGTATTCTGTATTTTCATATCCTGTTTTTAAGGGACAAAACCATATGCCAAAGAGAAGATCAACTTTTATCAAAATATTTACATTTTTATCCTAAATTATTGAAAAAAACTTGTGCATAATTTGACTGACAGAAATTCTCTTTCAAGTAAATTCTAGCTTTGGCCATCCTAGGAAATCTCTCATACAATAATCACAGATGCTCTGCATCATTCTGCTTCACTGACAGCTGGGAAAAAACAGGTTTGTTACAGCCTGATGAACTAGGTTGAAAACCTGTCTTTCACATGAAAGCTAGGAGAGTCTGTCTATGTCTGCCAGCTACTCCAGGTCAACAGCACTGCTGGAGTTCTTTCACTCAATTACTTCGTGAACACTGACGCTCATTTACCTAGTCCCTTTCAAAATTTGTCTTTCTAGACAGTCTTTCTGGAGAAATTCCTTTCCAAGTAGTCATTAGTTCAGAAGAGGCACCCTGCACGTGGTAAAGCATAAATCCTTTTGGCAAAGATATGACTGCAGTTTAGACAAGCGGCAGAAGGAAGGGCCTTTGTAATACTGGTCAAATAACCTTTGTCAAACAGATTTTCCTCTGCTTTTTATTACAGCATTCCCCACAAGAAAAAGCAAGTTGGACAAGAAGAGGAGGGCGTGCTTTGGAATGAGCACAGGAGAGCTCAGGTGCTTGCTTGCGTCAACGTGGCACCTGTTGGTTTAGTTCTCTGCTAGCAAAACTCTTCATCAATCTTTTTTCTCCAAGACCTTCCAAACAGCATCTCCTCACTGCAGATTTCAGAACACAATCTGAAATCTACATATAAAAATGCAGCATACAATATTAATCAAAGTGCATTTACTACAGTGAAGCGAAAATTTATTCTGTGCATTTAAGACAACAACCAAAACCAAGACAAGCAGGAAGTCTTTGCATTGCTTTTGGCAACTTGAATACTTGAGAGCATCTTGATTATTTTTGAGTAGATAATTTGTTAAAGACGGAATGTGCTTCATAAAAGGCAGAAGAAAAAGAAAAGAACAGCTCAATCAAAACTAAGGAGCATATTTCTTTCAACCCAAAAGCTTTTATCATACACCTGTGCTTTTATAAACAGTGTCAGCAAAACAAACTTTGCCAACAATATGAATTTCTTATAAATATGTATTATTCATTTCTGAATTTTTCTTTTATATTTGAATGTATTTTAACCCTACGCACATACATATTAAGCAGCAGAGAGCGTATAATCACTGTCACCTTAATAGCAAAAAAGCAATTCAAACATCTGCTGACCTTTGGAGAGAGGCTGGCTGCAGTTTTCTCGTGTCAGGATTTCAGACAGGGCTATGGTAATTGCGGAAAGCACCTTAAGTATTATATGAAATTACATGTTTAGCATGTTAATTCTTAAATAAGGATAAAGGTAAGATATAAAAAGATAGCTATTAATAACAACACCTTCTCTCTGAAGATATCCAACACATCCTAATTAACTTTGATGATTTATTGGCCTATTTTTATAGATGTAGTAATTGAGTGAACAAGCAAAGGCTGAGCTCAAGATAAGTGACTCAAGGATATATAGGACCCTGTAGTAGGCCAGAGTCAAATATTCATCTCCTTACTCCCCACTTCATTCTTTAAGGAGATTACCTTCTGAATATGCAGCATTTAAGACAAGTCTTCCACTTGTCTTCCACTTCGAACACTTATGAGTGTTTTGATATGAGAGAAATATGAGGTAAAATACGGCTAAGCTCTAAGCACATTCCAAAATCTAAGAAATTGTCCCAAGTCAGTGTTGTCCCCTTCATACAAGCACTTTCCAGCACAGATGTTTCTCCCTCTGTGATCTGATTAGCAATACTGAGGTACAAAGGACATGTGCTGCAAGATGAACATGAAAAAAAAAAAAAAGGTGTGTATTGTATATTATACGTTACATTATAATTCTTATTATATGCCTATATATTATTTTGTTCTATATATAAATGATATGTATTTATATATAGACACATCTTCATCAACAAGCTTATCAGTGAGAAGGTCCCTTCAAATTTCAAACTAAGCAGCAAAGAGTCTGTTCTAAATTATTCTGTAAAACCACTGTAAATTAATTGAAGGTAGAAGGGTCATCCCATGTGTATCAAAAATATGACTTTTTACTCTATCGCATCACAGGATAATCCAGGGTTGTAGGGCAATGATTAAGTGAGAAAAGGTTTCAATTAATTAATTGTGTTTTTTTTAAAGGTTCACAAGGGAAAGGGCAGGAGCGATTAATTGATTTATTATACAACAATGCTGCTACTGCTAATTAAATCTTTCATTAACATCTTATGAGAATGGGAGATATCCATCTCTTTTTCCTTTTATCTCTTGTATTCATTGATAAAAATAGTAGTATAAATTTGTGTCTATGTTCCTCTGTTCCTAACCATTACAGGAGCCTAGTAGATCCATTCTGCTCTTTCATCTTACTAAAAATATGAAGATTATGGACAAAATGGAACAACTTATAAAAAAATTACTCACTCTTTCTTTGAAAGGAAAACATATTTCCAGTTATGCAGATATTTCCACCAGCTTCAGGGAGGGCTCTGAGATTTCTGGCACATGGGTTCTCTTTAATCCTGATTTCTGCTGTCACTGAAGTTCTTCTCTATCTCCTGATCATAGCTGTCTTCTTTTTCAACTCACTAGTTGACATCATTGAACATGAAAATCCACCCCAATCGGATCGCTGATGTAGCAGATGCTGTTAACCAAAAAGATAGCCCTGAAGTGGAGAGAAAAAGAGCAAAGAGAGCTCTAGGAATCCGTTTTCCAAGTTCTGGCAGACAAAGCCTTTGGAGACTATTGACCTGTGTTGACTCACTTTTCCTATTGAGACGAGCTTACCTTTTGCTCCCTGAATTCTCAGGGAGCTGTGGCAGTGCCCCTGCAAGCATTGTCACAATATGGTCTGTCATTGTTCTTCAGTATCACTCTAATCATCCCCTATTTAGTTTTCACTATTAGTTAAGTCACTGTTTTATAAAGCCAGGCAAATATAAGAAAAGTAAACTGTAATAAGAATTTGGAAAAATAATGAAAAAAGCATATTTCAAATGGTAGATAATCTGACATATCTCACAAAGGCCTAGAAAAATTAGATTCCTGTGTGTACTTGTAGACACTAGCATAACAACTAGAGCATGAAACCCAGAAGTAATAGAAAGCTGTCAAAATAATGGCTTAGGTCAGCGTGATTACAGGGAAAAGAACTTTAAATGGCTAGAAATAACAGTCCAAATGCCCATTTCAAAATGGAACATGCTAAATTATCAGCTTCAAAGAATGATCTTTGACTTACTGGTAGCATCCCAAGAAAGGCTCAAGTATCTTTACTTCAATAATAAAATAAAATTCTACTCTTCATTTTAAAATAAACATCCTCAGCTGGAAGGATAATTTTCTGAACAGGTAAGATTTCTCAACTAAGCGTAAAGATACATTTAGATATTTGTTATTTACAGATACATACAAAATGCCTGAAGAAATACAAGAAATAAACTAGAAAATAATATGCACACTCAGAAATATGTCTAGAATATGAAATTACAAAACTAAAATCCATGGAAATTAAATACCTCTTGTCTTTATATAGTACATAGGAAACTAAAAAATGTTGAGGATTATTGTTAAAACAGGCTCCGGAGACAGAGAAAATAATGATTTGTTAAGCTCTGTTTTGGCTTGTTGTTGAAGCAAGAGCAAAAATGAGGAAGTGTTTTCAACAGGATTATTATTGTTTGAAATATTTTCACTTCCCCAAATATATGTATTTCATACACATAAAGCTCTAAGTATTTCATGTTTTCTCCCAGGCTCACCTGGGAGAGAAAGCTAATCTTTGCTGATTTCAAATACAAGAGTCTGCCAAGATTTTCTTGGGTCAGCCTCAGAAGGAAAGCAGTATTCTCAAGGAAAAAGAAAAATTAACTTTTTTCTTGAAAAAACATTTCATAGAAGTTACTGAACATATTGCTAAATATAAGGATCCAAGTAATCAAGTCAATGTAAAATAAAAAATAAACCTTCATCTAGATAAGATTTATAAAACACTTACTAAATTGGTAAGCTTTGTACACTTTAGTAATGTTGGGATTTCTCCCATTAAAATTAAGGCTTGCATAGTTTGCACTTCACTGTAGCATCATTACAAAACAGGCATGCACAACTTGAATAACACAGGGAATTTACATTTTTCAAGAACGTTTACACCTGAACATTTTATTCAAGCTGTTTTATTACTGATTACTATCTAGTTCAACTACTGAAGTGTTCACAGAAATCTCTACATAAACAAGGGTGATATAAATCCTTTTCTGGTGTGAATATATGCTAGAAATATATAACCCATAAAGAACAAGCGCTGGTGTTTATAATTTCACTGCATTTATTAACAGGAATATTAAGAGAAAAGAAGACCTGACTCAGTGACAGGTGATATACCAATACATAACTATATTATAATCTTAAATATATCCAATACCAAAATTATTAGGTATCTGTATTACTGCAGTGTTGCTCAGATCCACAATACCAGCCTAAGCTTATATGTCTCTACACTTCTCTGTTATTTCTATACTATCCCTTTCTCCTGTCCCTGAACTGGGCTGGGGCCAATTTGCACAGATAAACTTCCACAACAAAGGAGAAACAGAGCTAGAGCTGGGCCACGCTCCTTCTATTTTTCCCTCTTTGTCCTTGAATACGCTGGTATAGAGCTAGTAAGTGTGAGTGAATGGACATATATAAGCATGCATAAGTCTGTTTTAATCCTTCTCCCCTCCTACCATCACCAAGATTTTTCTCTCAGGAAATGAACACCACTATATATTAGTGAAAGATCATCCTTGACATGTAGTAGATCCCTAAAACTGCATCAAGGGCACAGTGGCTACAGGATACACATTTTCATATCATAGATTTATGTGTAAATACAATATGGAAGCAAGCAGGAAAAAAAATACTGAATACTGAGAAATTTATCTCATCAACATGTAGTATAAATTGATAGTTTAAAGTAAGACAATGAAACATATAGAGAAACATGTAGACACCGCTTCAGGGCTAGATCCTAAGTTAGAGAATATTTAGATGAGTCCTTCAGCATATCTTTTCTGCAAAGGCATCTGTGGATTCCCAGCCCTCCTACATATCTGTGCTAATCTTAGTTTCCTAATCCTCCTGGACAGTTAAGTCATCTTTTTTTCCTCCCTGCCTTTAACAGTCTTCTCTTTTCCACAGGGAAAAAGACTATTCTAAGTTGCTGATCATTTGGATCTCTCAAAAAATTAATTAGTAGTCTAAAAAAAATTAGATGACTATTGGAGAGCATAACACATAAATGATGCAGTATTTTTACTGAAAATGAAATCGCCTTCTCTCTAGGGGCTTGCCATCACTTAAACATTTTCTCCAGAAGCACAAAGTACTCCAGAATATGGTGGAATCCTCAAGGTTGTATATTATCCAAAATTGTCAGGAACAAAAAACAACAAAACCCTAAAGAATTGCTTGATCCATTCTATTCAAATGGAGTATCAATAGATGTATATAGATTAATTTATTTAGATTTGGCTCTGAAAGGCACTTTTTATGATAGGCTAATCCAAATGTTTTTACAGGAAGTATAATGCCTTAGCTTTTCTAAATGCAGAAATCCTTTTACTTGCATATATTGAAGCTGATTGGCAGTCTGCACACAAAGAGGAAGGGGGAAATGAGAATAGGCCTTTTTAGTGGCTGTGAAGTCCACCTACATCCCTTTGTCAATTTGCTATTGCAAAAAAGAGCTGCCAACACTTCAGAGTGGCTGCAGAGGCACAAAAATCTGCCCAGAGGCCCATGGGTTCCAAGGCACTGAGCCCCGAGGAATCCCTTCCTCACAGCTGCTAGAAGGGACACAAGAAAATCCCTTTGAAAGGAGGAAAAAAACCACCCAAACCAGCAAACCCAGTCATTCTGCAACCTTTGAACACCTTTTGATCCTAAATAGTCTCATTAACATTAAGGTAGACCCTGTCCTGCCATTACTCATAACTCATTAACTTTAAGCTGGCTCTTTACTAAGCAATGAATCAGTACAATTTGTTAATATCATCAATTCTCCGTCTTGTAACTTCAGTCGTCTTTTAATGCTTCTGTACCAGAGAGTTACTTAAAAACAGCATTACGTGGCCATGCTGAGTAATTAAAGCAGCAAGATTCATAACTAATATGATTTGTCCTTATTTCCCCTGCCCCTATTCTCTCCCTGTATCCTGGTGTGTTTGAAATAATCAATCCCTGTTCAGAAAGCATTATAAAGTAAAATAAATGGGTAAGCTGAAGTAGTAGTAATAATTTTCATTTATGGAAACAGTTAACGGTAGTTGTAAATGCAACTATTAAGTGATTTCATTCCTAATAAACTTGTCTTTATTTTATTGTGTAAATAAATAGGACTAGTAGGACATTGAGCTTTTCTGTTACATAGCTGATGTTGTTTAATCTTGTTAAAAACAGAGAGTAAAGTGAATATTCTATACTAAAAATTACTGCAATGTAGTAGCCACCTACCTTGTTGCCTTGGACACTATGAATTTTGAAACTACAAACTCTGGTAGAGATTAAGATGCCTAAGTTCCCTCCTATTCTTAACATTAGCTATCAGATTACAAATACATACCCATTACTTTCTTACAGTCCCATCCCAAAAAGTCATACGTGTCTGTCTTATGTCTTCCTCATTTTCTGACTGTTTTCTGAAGGGATAGTGTGAATATATATATACATTTTTGTGTGTGTGCACATTCTGAAATGCACTTAGACCCATGGCTCTTTTTACAGCATCTATCGGACTCCATTATGGCTCAGTGTATAAATATCTATGCATATTATAAATAAGCAGATATACATCTATATAATAGGCCCATTGAGTATTTAATTTTCATTCTCCAAGTTCTTCCATTAAAATACTGAAAAACTGATTTGAGCTTTCCCACTGTAAGTGGTTATACTGCCTATCACAGTTTAACAAATACAAAATATTACTTTATTAGCAAGCACAGATGTGCAGTGTATCTCAATGACACACGTTTTTCATCTTTTAAGAAAATTTAGTTTCTATTGTTCTGTTGTTCATTTTGACACATAATGAATAATTGGATAGAGTTATTTCATTCACAGTTGATTTTTTGTTTATGCATAATAATAACTTTGTTGCAAAACTAAATTACTCATTCCCTTTTTGTCTGTCCCGTCTTGTGTTCCTCCATAACTTAAGCATCCAGTGGTAACGTGTCATAAAACTAATGTATATGACAATGTGCAATTTATTGCTTTACTCTTTTCTAGAGTGATAACAGCATTCCTAATCTAAACATCACTTTTGCCACATAGCAGAAGACACATTTAATATTTTAAACCATATTGTTTTACAGTAGTTTTATGATCAGTTACACTTGTGACATTCTTTTTGTTGAGTTACATATTTTACTTGGTTTTGGAAGGGAAACATTTAGAGAAATGCTATTATTAAGAATCCTACAGCTAAAAGACATCCTTGATCTGGAATGGTGTTCAGTTATGTCAGTGCAAAGCTAAGCAGATTGTTTCAAGTCACTGGTGAAGATGGAAGTCAGTTTATGACTCTCATGTTTTCCATTTTGTGGATGTTAATGTACGTATACCGAAATTTACTATTTCATTGGCTCCTAACTTAAGAGACAACAGCAGCAGGGATACCTGTGACAGGAGACTGACATTATATGCCTGGTTTTACCAGGTCACTTGCTGAGTACATCTGTTTTCGCACTTACAAAAAGTTATTATTTTGTAATATTGTAGAAGTATGGATTACAGAAACAGTACAGTGGAAGTGTACATGGAAGTGTACATGGAACAGTACATGGAAGAAAAGGATGTTATTTAATACTAACCGCAACCAGTCAGTCTTATTCTGTTCTGTACTATGGCCTTTGTCTCACTTGCAGGTCCACAAACCTATGTATTTTTTGTCACAAATGATTTTACAGATATTGAACAAGTTAGATCTCTTCTCCCCCGTAGAAATAAAGATTAAAAAGGATGTACTATAGAAACCTATAGGTGATGAGTATCTTCAAAAATTAGTAAAATATTCATTTCACTAGTCATCGATGTGATCTGAGCAAGCAAAATGGACTTCTCTTTTCTTAATGTATTTAGAGAGAGTACGTTTTGTCAAGCTGTTAAGTAGATCTTAAGAGACAGGCAAATCATTAAAGCTTTGTATGTTCTAAACATTACACTTTTATAAAAGGCTATTTACATATATTGCTTTCACAATTAAATTCTAATGGAAGTACAATTTTAAATGGAAAATATTATTCAGAATTTGTCTGGAAAATATTAGTGCTCTTGTGACAGATTCAAAGGAACTCTGTCTTGTTTTCTTTCTCTCAAGTTTTAAAGTCTTTATCCTTGAATATTGTCTTTGAGTAGTTAATTAGTTTTGTCAGTCAACTGCCTCAAATTGGATTACCAACTCTTTTTTTAATTTTAATTTTAAATCTCAGATCCTTCTGACTGAAATGGTGGGGAAAGGACACACTAAAAGGTTAGAGTTAGCTGTGGGCATATAAATACAATAAAATTAGAGCACAGAAAAGATTTCCGGGGTTTCTTTTAATGTGCATATCTGAACAATATTAAAGGATCAAAGCTCTGTCTATCATTCCATTCCATATCTTTTTTACCCATTTAAGATTAAATACTCCATCATTCTCTGAATACAGCTAGAGAGCCATACTGAAGTTTCTCATTAATTGTATTATTAAAAGGTTTCTGAAGAACTTGTTGAGATACTTGGTAAAACATAATAAATCTCTTCGGAAAGTTAGGACGAGTTGATATTAAATATTTATAAAATATCAAAACAAACATGAATATATTCAATTGATATTAATTTTAAACAGAAATCAGTAAAATTATTATTGTATGACATCTGTTGCCAACAGAAGCAATTTAAGTGATTTTTCAGCCAGCTACATTTGTTTCCATAAGTTATATCCTTTACAGATCTGTTTGGTGGAATGGTACACCTGAGCCAATATAATCTTACAATAAACTTTCAGATATACAAACTTCACAGTATATTTGATAAGTCTTCAGCAATCACTGTTTTCAAATCCATTGCTCTTTTGCACAAGAACTTATCCCTACCTTGAATCATCTGTGCTCCATTTCTTTTTTGTAAAAAAGCAATACTTTGTTAAAAAACATTATTATATTTCTTTAAAGAATAAATATTAATTCTTTAGTTAGATTAAATCCTGAGATACAAACATGATGGATGCTTACCCTTGAAGTTCACTTCAAAATGGACAAAATTTCACATTTTAAATACAAGCCTAACACAAACCTGTGTATTGCAAATCAGAGGAAAGAATACCTGCTACTGATTTTTTTTTTTTTTTTTTTTTTTTTTTTTTAATCTTAAGCAAGATGCATGATTATTTTGCCTTAATTTGTCCTTCCACAAGTGCAGAGGCTTCCTTACCTCCCAGGGCTTTGTAAGGTTTATAGAAAAAAAAAAAAAAAACCCACACACCCCAAAACCCCACAACCAAAAAAACCGCACCCGCCCCCCAAAAAAAGAAGATTGATATACTTGGATAAAAGGAGTTATGCAAGTACAAACCTGTAGCAGAAACATCATGAACTTCAAAGTCTGAAAGAAAACAAGATTTAGGCAGGTAAACAGCAGATGAATTCTTCCCAAATTCTGAACAACAGTCACATTATTCTCTACTTGACAGCCATAAATTTATTCATAGATAGATTTTCTTTTCTGTTGGTATACAGTTGCTAAACAGTAATATATTTTCTGTACTTTAAATATGTACATTTTGTAGTAAAGACAACAATGAAAGTTGAAGAATTTTTTTAAATTCTTGTTTATGCTTTCAAATAAGGTTGAAATAAAACAACAAAAAGTAAAAATACACACACACAAAAAAAGTTGAAAGCCTTTCATAAGCTCTTCACACCCATGGCTCTGTTTAAGCTTGCTTTAGTTCACTTTTCAAGAGCTCATGGGTATCTAACTCATTTCAATGTGAATAGCCTTTCTGAATGCTCCAGTAGGGACCAGATGGCAAGTTATTTAGAAATACTTAACTGGTAAATGACACAAAAGCATTAAAACCTATAGCAATCCAAAAATGCTTTGAGTTATACCAGAGCAAAAATGTATCCTAATTGTTTTCTGTTAACTTAGTCTCAAAGAATTCTATTGAAAAACTGTCTTATCCTTTCAGGTTAGTGACATATTTGTCACTTCTAAACAGTTACTGCGTCACTGAGTAATAACTTAAAAGAAAATGTTTTCTCTGGTGAAGAATTTTCTTATACTATTAATCATAAGAAATTTAGAAGTATACAAACCAATGAGTTTCGCCGCATAAAAAATGCTCTTACCTGTACTGCTACTGAACATTTGCACAGTTTAGCAGAATATGCCATCTTTCAGGAACAACAGGAAAATCTACACAATAGAATAAAAATGTTGGTTTGCAGTAAAATCCTTAATTAAGAAGGCGGCTCTTCCTAGCCTTCCATAAGAAAGCTGAATCTGTTTCGGCATTTACGTTGACCCAATTGTCTGAAGAGGAAACAAAACCATTTGAAAACTCCTCATCTTATAGTCTATAACTTCAAGGAACTCCATGGAAGTTCAGATCCCCCCAGAACATGTCCTTCAGGGAATTCAGGAAAACTTCACTGATGTAATTTGGACAACGATGGAGCACACCGCTTGCTGGACACATTTGTCTCCACTGACCTCAGCTGAAACGTTGAGTGAAGTGCACTGTAGCATTTCAGTGCAGAGATATTCAGAGGAAAGAGATCAAGAAAATTCTCTTTGTCATGAGTTTCAATAGCCTGAATTTTAGTCAATTCATTAGTATTAATTCTTCAAGGCTGCTCAAATGCTTAAGGGCTATGTTGAACTGGGTTCAAAGGGCTCAGGACTGGCTGCCCCTCTGCAGCAGAAGGCATCTTTCAGCAGCTGGTGACACAGAGGCATCTGCCTTTCACACTTGGACCAGACACATCATGGGGCAATGCCAGTGCCTCACAAGTCCTTGTTGCATCTAAGGACAGCGATATCAAACTGAACGTCCATCAGCAGAAGCTGAAAGCACAGGTGTGGCATAAGCAACTGGGGACTGGTCACTGTTTGGGGAACCACTGCTCACCAGCTCAGTAACTAAGCGTGCTTGCCCTTCGGTAAATGTACTTCAAGGCATCTGTAATTATGAATAACAGTGACTTCAAACACTGCCAGCTCCAAAACAGATGCTTATTTCCATATAATGGCCACTGACATTTCACATGAAAAATCTCTGTGATAACTGAAATCTATATCCTCCCCAACTTTTTTTTTTTCAAATATTAAAATGGGCTTGACTTAATTATCTGTTTTGCCTCACATATTTAATACAGTTTTACAACTATGATATAACATAACAAGGGTTTCTTTTTCCTTTTTTTTTTTTTCCTGGGCTGGGGAAAAAACAGCTGCTGTTTATCTTGTAATCGTAATTTCTTCAGGAAAGGAGAGTGGTCAGAAAAATAAAAGCAACCTATTACACTGAGTCCAACACTAAAATGTAAGTGCTCGCAAACACCAGTTCCCTCTCTGACTTTCCACACTGTCAATCTTTCCTCCGCTACGTCCTTACTTTCTCACTTGGAATGAAATGCAAGCAATAGGGAAAACATTCTCCTCCCAAGAGTTGACACAAGAGGTATGAACAGAAGTGAGTTTTAGCAAAATTACCCAAGCATAATTTATAAAAGTCTCCTGCGCTACAGTGCTGCTTTCTTTTCTGGACATCAAAAATAAGGACGTTTTAATAGACATTAGTAAACATAACACACACGATGTACTTTTTATATTTTCTGTATGCACCTTCTTTTTAAATAACTTCATGTCAGAGACATGAACAAGTAAGCTGATTAAGAGCCATAAATGTGTCAAAGATCAATATAAATTTAAGATTAAATTTCACGTAGGAAGATCTTTAATGGATTTAGATGCTGTACAAATATTGACAAAATGTGATATTTGATCCCAATCACAGAATAATCACTAGATAAAGAGTGATTAACAGAGTAACTTGATAGCTGAAGAAATAAGGCATTTCCATGTAGAGGTACAAATAAAGAAGAAAAATATCTGTTTCTGTGCTTAAGGCTATTTATACAATTTTTAAAAAGGTAAAGACATAAGAGAAATTTCTAAGATCTTACAGACAAAGAGTAATGTATAAGTGTCATTGATTTATATTACAAATTAGGAATTAGAAATAAAACATACGCTGATTGCTCACTGCATTTTCTAAATTCAAACAATCTATGTTTAATCCTCAGATTTTACATACAAATACTTCTTTCTTAAGATGTCACGAGTCCCCACAGATTAAAGACTATGTAAATATGGAAAAAAATAAGTATGAAAGTATCAATTTGCTCATTTTTCTTATTTCTCTTCAGCTAAGCTAACACTATCAGTTTTAAAGGGCACCACAGTTTCAGAAGCAGTAATAGGATATTTTTCTGTTTGCTGCTAAAGCGCACAAAGTTCCAATCTGAAAACGTGCCTATAAACTGAAGGTCAATATACAGGGTAAAGAGACCAACGTGCAAAGCAGTTCAGGATTTTCCAAGGGCAGCATGTGTTCGGTGTGCTCCCCTTCTCAGCCCTCACCTACTGAGGGTATCATTTTTTCTTCATCTGTCAGCTGTATCCCTCCTTACTCAACCGGGAATGCTCCTTGGCAACGTCCTATTGATGCTTATGGGACATCTTACCTGTTGAACTCAAACGCCTCCATGTGTGATACTACACTGTATCCCTGAACCTAACACTGACATAGATTTTAGATCAACAATGGAGACCAGTCAAACTGGCAGAAAGAGAATAAAAGTACAGAAGCTTAAGACTGGACATTAAAAGTGGCTGTTGATACTTTTCCACCTCTGCTTCCCACCCCCTCCCCCCCCCAAAGTGCCATCAATGAAAGTATGAACAATACAATATTATTTAGCCTTACAGAATAGCCCTGACAATTTCTAACTTCCTTTTTAAAATGCAGTTTGATTAAGGACTGTTGTGGTTTGGCAGGCAGCCAAATACCACACAGCCGCTCACTCACTCCCCCCGCCACCCTCAGTGGGACAGGGAGAGAATTGGAAGGGCAAGAGTGAGAAAAACTCATGGGTTGAGATAAAGACAGTTTAATAGAACAGAAAAAGGGAAAATAATAATGATAATGATAAAATATACAAAATGAGTGATGCACAATGCAATTGCTCACCACCCGCGCTGACCGATAACCAAGTAGCGATCGCTACTTCCTGGATCACGCCTACCCTTCATATACTGAGCATGACGTCACATGGTATGGAATACCCCATTAGCCAGCTGGGCTGGCTGTCCTGATTATGTTCCCTCCCATCTTGTGTACCTAGCTCAGTCAGTAGGCATGGGAGCTGTCCTTGGACTAGGAGGGCACTTAGCAACAACTGAAAACATCAGTGTGTTATCAACATTCTCCTCATACTAAATCCAAAACACAGCACTAGGAAGAAATTTAACCCTATCCCAGCCAAAACCAGGACAAGGACATAAATGAATTAAAAACTACAGATCTAGAAGAAAATGCAGAGACACATCCCTGTTGGGAAACCACAGGACCTGTGAATATCCCAGCAGTGACCCATGTGAGAAACTATAGTAACTATATCAGATAAGTATTACTCTTAGCTACCATCATGAGGTTTTCAATATTTGGAGAATTTACATGCCTTACAAGACTTTGCTGTACACTTCTGTATCAAAGGTATGATGTAAATAGTAAATTTTTTTTACAAGAATAAGCCTATCGTACATTTAAAGAAGTGAAGTCTATGACTACACAAAGATTCAGCTATTATATAGGATCCTGTTAACACAGACTTGCCAGACACTGACTTTCTGATGTCAGTATCTAAATCAGAAATAAAAATTAAGCAACTTAATCACTTTCTCCAGGAACAAGTTACAAAATCTATTTTTCTCACTCACAGCCTAAGAGCATGTGCCATAATAATAGATATTGGAGAGCTCTGTGATTGCATTATCATGGCTCTGAACCCAAGTTATCAGCCCTGTTTCATAGCACAGATTGTTAGCTCACGTTCAACATTGCTGCTGTGGTCATATGGCTTCCGGTTATTTTGAACAATGAACAGATCAAGCTACCTATAAATGACACACTGCGAGAAATGAAGGACTTTAATAGATTATTAACTCTCTGTATATGGTGCTGCGACATCAGGACCAGTGACTTGCATAAAGCAAATGGCTCGTCCCAATCCTAAAAATAAGATATGAAGTAAAGAAACATCCCATTCCTATATAATTCATATTTTCTGCCTTGTTATTCATATAAGATTACCCAGAAATAATTTTCAGTTCCTGCTTTCATTTTTACTGCTAAATCATCATGGATCGTGAGAATTCAAATGAACTAATACAGGAAGGACTGCTGATCAAACCCTTATGGCTTTTTATGCCCTAACAGCAGTCTTGTCCAACTGGTCTTTGGTCAACATTGGCAAGCCAAAACTGTGGTTTCTCAATTCAGGTTGCTCTTACAGGTGAGATCAAGGTCTTTGCGTGGCGCCCTGTCTTCCTTGTACACTTCTTTGGTGTTGTTGCAGGTAAATCAGCTAACATGCACGGAGCTTTAGTACTTTTCACTTGTTTTGTGTCTTTGGTGGTTCAGAATACCTGAAAGTTTTCCCTCTGAAAATGGCTGGCTATGAGTTTATCTAGTTTCTTCAACTTCCCCATCACAGCTAAAAACCCAGCCCTATTTTCACTAATTGTACTTTATCAACTGGCAGATATCCAAGACAAGGAAGGGTGTCTTGCATTGGAATCCAATTCCCTGCAAAACCAAATCTGAATAAAGGTGTCGGAGACAGCATATTCCAGAAAATATGAAGAAAGAAACTGGAGCTGTTTCAGTTACAGAATAGAAACAGATATTTCTCTCAGAGCTTTATATTTCACATAAAGAAGAAAAAGCAGCTAGCCAGAAATAAATTTAGAGGAACAGGGACTGAAGGAAGCTTTCCCAAAGAAATGTACACCTGAGAAAGGAAACAAAGACCCACATTGTCCAAAAGTACCACTAAATAATGAAACAAGTTAAGAAAAGTTACTCCTCTCTTCCTTGTTACTATATTCAATAATGGTCCTACAGAGGTTTGCCAGTTTCCCATATATTTGCATCAGAGGTATCATATTGTTTAACACAAGTAAAAAAACATATGTTCAACCTATTTCCTTTAAGTTTTGTGAAAAATTTTATCATTTGTTTTCAGATTTTACAGTAACAGTAAGATGGAACTAGATTTTGCATATTGAACAGGCCACTCCTTGAAATTAAGCTCTTATAAATGCATGTTTTTGATATGTTACTCATTTTTCAGGAACAAATGTTAGTAAAATTAAGTTCTCATATATCTTGTCTTCACACAATAGCCTGAACTCTGAATATTGTTGTGCCTTTGAGGGGTATAATATATCATGTTCTGCAATTACTGGAGGAGTGAGTAATCTCCAGTTCGATTTTTCTAACTCTAATTTTCACATCAAAGGCAATATCTACTTGCATTACAATCACCCTGGCATAGTGTAAATTAATCGTTACTTATCAAATACTTTAAGTATAAGTTTTCTGTAACATTTGGAAATGATTAAAAATAGGTTTAAAATATCTGGACACTTAACTACAAAGCTTCTGAGAATGTAACTTTGGGTCATTTTGCACTGTGTATAGGCTTACATTCTTGCAAAACAATAAAATATGTGAATAAATATGATACTTTTCAGACTCAAATAGTGAATTCACCAGGAAGAGAGTATTCTTTAAAAGTACTCATGAAACTGAATCAGCAATATCTTTTGACCAGAATGGTAAATAGTGCTACATTTCCACAAACTTCTACAGTTTCTCCTCACTTCTCCTTATTAAATGCTGCCATCCAAACACCTGGCAACTAATGAGAAAAGCCATCGAAGCACATATTTTTGTTTAGTGAACTGATATTCTCCTTTGTATTTAGGATAGGATCACAGCATCTATTTTTTCTTAAAACCTGCAACAGGATTGAAGGAGGGACCTAGTAACAAAAAAAAAAAGCTTTAGTTTTCTTCATTTTCTAATTCGTTTATTCTAATGCCTTTAAAAACTGTGCTGCAATGCATGATCGTTTATGCTTCGTAGTTATTTACTATCTGTTTCTCCTGAGAGTTTCCCTCACGCAGACAGATGCACAGGCCAACAAAATATTTAAGTTCCTTCTTTAATCAAAAATAAATGGTAAACAAAGACAAAAGTTGTTGGTGTACACTGTTGGAAGAGAAATCAGCTCTGGACTATTACAGTCTTGTCTGAACTATGAAAATTTATTTGTTACACATGCCCTCAAGGACTAAAATCCAGGCTTTATTTTAATAGCATTTTTAAAATAGCATTCATCATTCCTCCTAAATTTTCCTTTTTCCTTTACTTTTGCTTCAAAAAGTAAAATAAATATTTCACTGGCAAACTTAATTGTCTGTATTAGCTATGTAATAATGCAAGCTTGCACAATGATTTCTAACTATTAAAAGAAAGATGTATTCAATGATGCTTTATTTTTTGCACTACGGATCTAAATCTGATCTGTAAACTGTCTCATTTTCATTTCAGGCAGAGAATATGCAGGAACCACAGTTTGCTTAATTGAATTTAATTTTTTTGCGCAATATGAAGTTTTGAGCCATCATCACTTTGGGATTGAATTACTAGGATAAGTGCTGAATCCTGATCCACCCATTACTAGAAGAGATTCATGAAAATAGTTAAATATAAAACATAGCTCACAGAAAAGTGTGAATAGTTCTATTCCTAATAAGCACAAGTTTTAAGCTGTATACATGCATGCATATATATTCATACACACACTACACTTAGATGTTTTTACTTCATATTGCTGAGTTAATTTCATTTTAATTTATTTTTAATGAAATTTATAATGTTAATATTTGTATTGATTCTGGCACGCTTAGTCCAGGAATAAATCTTATTGAGTGGAAAAGAAGTTTAAATAAAGGATCATAGGGTTTTGGTTCAGAGCAGCCAGGAGGTGAAACATAAACATTTGCCAGCTTTGAGATGATTATTCTCTAGGTCTTTTTTTTTTTTTCAGGGTGAGAAATGACATAGTTGAAGCTGAAGATGCAGATGAAATATGAAGCATCTTAATCTGCTCTTCAGACTGATAATTACTTCAGATTTACTGTTTTCTAAGCCACGTACGGGTACTCTGGTGAAGTCCCATGGCTGACGGTAACAGGTGCCAGGGTAGATGATTTACTAGTTACTTCTGAGACATTATATTACACAAGCATGGAAGAATCCAAATTGTGAAGGTGACTTATTTTTTCAAGCTATGCAATATCTATATATAAAAGTATAATAAAACCAGAGGAATTTCACGTTCCTTGCTTTATTTGTATTTATTTATTTATCCTTGTAAAGTATGCCTGCTTATATTTTTTAAGTTGCACTCTACGTCACTTATACCACTGAACTATCATTGAGAGATGTTTCCCTATTTCCCTCCATCCCATTCAGATCAGTTATCTATAAACTTAATACATTGACTAGATGGATAGAAAAACTAGCACTCCAAGCCAAGGTGATTTCACAGCTTCTCTCAGCAAATTACAGCAGTATAAAAATAAGCCAGGAATTTGCAATTTAAAATACTGCTGCAGGGAGAGTGAAAAAAATCCTTTAATTTCCTGCTTCCACCCTGGGTTACTTGTGTGATCTTAAATCACATCATATACAACACAGTATAATATAATATGGCAGAAGCTGACCCCAAGTAACACAAAGAAGGAAATAAATCTGACTTTTGCCTTGAGGACAGGACCCAGACTGGTCATTTTAGGACATTCACACAGGATCACAGAATGGTTGCGGTTGGAAGGGACCTTTGGGGGTCATCTGGTCCAACAACCCCTGTTCAAATGGGATCACCCCAGAACGGGCTGTACAGGACTACGTCCAGATGGCGTTTGAATATCTCCAAGGAAGGAGACTCCACAACCTCTCTGGGCAACCTGTGCCAATGCTCAGTCACCCTCACAGTGAAAAAGTCTTTCCTGATGTTTGGAAGGAACCTGCTGTGTCTCAGTTTGTGCCCATTCCCTCTTGCCCTGTCACTGGGCACCATTAGAAAGAGCCTGACGCCATTCTCTTTGCACCCTCCCTTCAGGTATTTGTACACATTGATGAGATTGCCCCCGAGCCCTCTCTTCTCCAGGCTAAACATCCCAGGTCTCTCAGCCTTTCCTTGTACAAGACATGCTCCAGTCCCTTAATCACCTTAGCAGTCCTGGGCTCTCTCCACTATGCCCACATCTCTCTTGTATGTTTGAGTATCACTGGCACAAACTTTATATTTATAGTCCATACTGGTGGCTTTGGACCGCAAACACAGATCAGAAGGGTTATTCCCTGTGTCACATTCTATGGACTCATTTAATCGGCAGCTTCACAAAACTGAAGTCAGTGAGACCTTTGCTACAAGAAATCTTCATCTCTAGGCTGCCCAATATTGCTTTGTAAATCAGGGACATTTTATTGTAATAATGACCTCTGAATCACACGTTAAACATCTGGAAGGTTTTTTTTTCAGTATTCACAATACCTCACATATACATTATAAACTTCAGTAATAATCTATATTCGAAATAGCAGTGTGGGCTCTAAGTCAAAGAATATGCGCCTCACCATCAGGTGAAAATAATTTTGAAAAGCTAGGGACAATTAAAAAAAGTAGAAGAACAGGTATAAGGCTACAAAGTGAGTTTACCTGGGTGGTAATTGGACATAATTTAATTTGAGTGACCAAAATCCATGCAATCTGATTTGCATAACATGCTGTCCATGAATTCACTGGCTTTGTAGATTCCAAAGGGGTCACATAGCCCAGAGGTTACAATCACTTCACTCATACAACAGTCCACAGAGCATGACTACAAGACAAAGTCTTCCTGGCTATGCAGGTCAAGACCAACTTTATAACAAAGTATGTCACTTCACCCCACAGTTAAAGAAGTGCTCTTTCTTTAAAAGAACGTTATTAGATAATTACATTCACTGGGACCAACTACGAAGGAGAAATTCTGCACTAGATCTGGCACTAGATCAGCATAATACATGAAGATCTTTACGCTTTGCTGTATTGTGGAACATAATGAAGTAGTAAAGGACTGAATCAACCGATAGAAGAACAAATAAGAAAACGCTAATTCTTATGTTAGGTGTTTCCACAACAGATAACTTTACATACTTCCTCTTCTACCCATCATTTCAATGAGATAAGAATCTGTGAAAATAATGAATAGATATGAAGCTGTTCGGCAATAATTTCACACAAAATACAGATTGCTCAAAATTTGTCACGAAGGTCAACAACAAAAAGAAGTATTAAACGGGAGACATAACCTTCTTAAATACAAGGACTTCTGTCAGGAAAATGGAGAACAATGATGGCAAGTCTCCAATCCCCAGGATACCAGATGAGAGTGTGAGCAAAGCACCAGATAAAAGCTGAAAGGCAACATTAAAATTAATCTAGATAATACCTCTTATCTGGAAGAGTGGACAAGGTAGGGCAAGTAGTAGATTTTTTTCCTAATGTTCCTTTTTTTGGGGTGTGTCCATCCAAAATATATTTCATCCGGAAAGTGACTTTTTATTTTCAAATAAATACAGATGCCCTGAACTTTAATAAATGCAGATGATATACATTGCCTCTAGCTGAACACTACAAAACCACTGTTAGCTTTATTTGCATTACCAACTACTCACTTGTTCCATATGTCCACATGATATCTATGAAAGCTTTGAGGTCTTCATTTTTCTGTCAGAGGCTGTAAAAATTAGTTAAGGTGTTGTTTTTCTTTCAGCATAAAAAAAAAAATTCCATAGGCAAATTCATGGTTTATTCAAATTCATAAAGCCAACTACAGAGCTTTTGCTGCTAGTAGTAGAGCAAGAGACAATAATGCCCTACACTGATTTTTTTACTGCCTGGCCTGAAAATTGACATTGCTATCACCTCAACATTTGTTTTTCTGCTATAAAAGCAGCTGCACGCTTTATAGTAGGAAGTACAGAAACTTATTTCTCTTACTGCATTCCTATTGTTTGCAATTTTGTAAAAAGTCCTTAAAAAAAAAAACCTGAAGAGAACAACAGGGCATAATATATCAAAAGGGGAAAACCAACCAACCAACAAACAGATAACAGCAGCCAGCCACATACCTTACTCTCATCTAACACCATCTTAGTATCATGACCTGAACATAGGTTGGTACCTGATCTTCAGGAAAACAATAGGAAAAACAGTTTTATGAAACTAGGAGTATTATAGACAGGGTAAGGACAGGGGTTTCCCCGTGGGCAAGGATGACAGATTACCTGCGATTAGGGAAACTGCAAGGAACACACTGCGCTTCAGAGCAAATGGCAACAGGCAAAGACTGTGGTTGAAACTCCATCCAAAGTTGTGGTCGGGGGGAGTACCTGCGGATTAGGGAGCCATTTAACAAGTTTAGCTTCTCAAACTGTTTTTCTGCTTTTAATAGCAACTTTGAAAGCTGATCTGCAGACTTTGGCCTGGGGGTGGAGGGTCTATTTTTTTTTCATTCCCTTTGGCACATAGTAGGCAGATTCAAAATGTTTATGAGATTGGATAAGTAAAATGGATAATTTTCGTGTTTCTGCATCAATTGAATTTTTAACTAAGTTGTGATTTCACAGCCAACCATTGTGTTCATTTATGTCTCTCTAGCCATTACTTCAAGGCAGCAAAGAATTTACCAGGCAAGCTGTAATTTTTATTGTGTTTTTAATTAAAAAAAATCCAACACAAAACAACAAAAAACACCCCCCAAAAAACAATCAACAACAACAAAAAAACCAACCAAAACCAATTGTATCTTAGAAGAAAACCAGTTTGACACTCCAAACTGGGATGAATTTTCAATGCAAAAGCACAATATAAAACAATAAATAAATAAATAATACTAATAAAAGAACAAATCCAAAATAAAAATAAGAATGTTTCTCTTTTCTGACAGGCAGGTATTATTTAACTTCTTATTTTTGTAAGTATTCTACTACTTATTTTGGAAGCCTTAAAGATCTTTAAAGATCTATCCTGTTGTAAGGAAAAGAAACATAATTAGTATTTGTTAGAATCTGACTGCTATAAATCTGTGCTAAATATCTTCTCAATATGTATGTAGAACTGCATATTTTCCAAGTTACACATACTTATATTTTTGTATCTTTTACAAATGTGCATATGCATATAAGTATACCATTATAAAATCTCTTCACTTTTTAAAATCCAATAAAATTCTAGTTTTGCCAGGCCAATAGCAAACTGTTTCATATTAGACAAGGCCAAAATGCACATAAATGGATTGTGAAATCCAGAGGCGTCTGATTCTGTTGAAAAGATCTTTGATGAGGAGAAACTATAAATAGAAAAAGAAGTTCCCTTTTTTTTTCAGCAGCCCATGGTTTTCAAGACATTTTCAGATTCTGCTTTTCTGATAACATAAGCTGAAATTCACACCAAAAAATAGAGTAGGCTCAAGTGTGTCAACATCTATTTAGGAACAAGCATGAAGCAGCTGAATAAAATGTTCTTGAGTTCTGAAAACTTACTTCACTGAGCCAACAGAGAAGAATAACATTAAATTACATTTACCATTATGTACCTAATCTATTAAAAAATGCTTCTGATAATTAATCAACATATTCAGTATAGTCTAAGACTCATACACAGGAAATATAAAGGGTACTAAAGTGTTATTAATTTTATTATTATTATCAAACTTCCATTTAAACTAAACATTAAATTTTGACATGAGAAATCATTAGAAAAAGCTTAGTTTCTATATTAACCTGTTACTTAATGTGGCATGTGCTGCACAGGGTTACAAGAAACAAAAAATGCAAACAGGTGAGATAATATAAAAAAGTTCATGGGTAAGCATTTAGAAAATCAAAATTGTCATAGCCGATGGGTGCATTGCCCATCTGTCTTAAATCATGCTACAAAAATCTTCCCACATAAGCACTAATTATAAACTTCCTACCCTCCCTTTGAATAAGTCTCAGGAGTAGAACATAACTCCATTGTTATATATTATTGAATTAGTGGCTTTTCCGGTCTGCCTTACCATCCAAGCTATTAATGAAAATCAAGAGCATGCTAAGACATATTTGAAAAAAAAAAAAGATGAGACACTCACTGATACTTGGGAGTTGAATTGCCAACTAAGTTTTTATTCCTCTTTATGTAGTTTTTTACATATGAACTCTGACAGTGGGGATATACTCTATGTTACATAGAAAAATCTACCTTGAATTTGAGCCTTCTCACCTTCCTCTATGCTCTTTTTGCTTTCAACAGTAGAGCAAAATTTTTGTGTTTCTAATATAACATTATAGTGCAATTTCATAGTACACTGATTCAGGTTAAAACAATCCACCAAAAAAAGAAATCAGTAAAGTTACAAAAGAACCGTTTTAAAAAAGTCTAGTTGTCAAGGGGAGAGGGGAGATACTCTTCCACCCTGGTATCCATGGTCAGATAGGGAAACGCTGAAATGGTTCATTCTGGCTAAAAGGAACCATCTTAGAATATAGAAGTAATTGTTTTTAACATTTCAAGAACATTTTTATTATTATTGTTTTGGTCAATATGATTCAGCAAAAATCTATTCAAATTGATGAATTGTTTTGTATTCTCAGAAGTGGAAGCTTTAGTAAATAAAGAAAAATAAAATACACATGTTTTTACAGTTTGCTGTAAAGTAAAAGTAAAAGTTTGCTTAGAGCTATTCCACTTTAGACTCTCAAGCAGTACAGGACTCCATTATAAGATCTTAAAAAGTGTAAGAGTTTATAAAAATGGTGTAAAAATAAAAAGGCTTCTCTATAGAATTATGAAGGGAAGGGTAAGTCATAGAGATGTGGAAATGTATGGAAGAGAGTGCATTTCTAGTATGATATAAAAATACTGGAAAGGACTGCGAAAAGGAGATTTAAAGAACAAAAATATTATGAAGGGAAGGTAAAACAAATCGGAGTAAATATAAGCTTTTCTGCACAGAGCAAGAAATTATTTCATTTTCAGGCTCCGCTTGAAGTTGCAAAACCAAGCTTTCACTACAAGAGCTTTTTTTTTTTTTTGAGAAAAAAGAAATCCAAGATTCAGACAGTTATGTAGTAGTTCAATGGGTATGAAAACGTGCCAGCAATTTAATCCGTTTCACATTCAGAGGCTCCCGAAGTTTGAGAGCACATTTGGTCATATCTATATTTAAATTTGTTAGACTTAGTCATAATTTCTAAACATACTCTCCATAAGTCCTTTTTTTCTTGAAAGAAACATTTGCTGTAGAAAAATGAATATGAATTATGCAAAGAAAAGTCTTTAAAGACATTCTTCTTGCATATTTTAAGCCTGTTAAAAAGTTGAGTTTGAAAGACATTGTCATCCAGAGAGATTCCTTTCTTTTTATAATAAGAAAAATCATCACAAAATTGTAGTACAGAACATGTCAGTTAAGTCACTCTAGGCAGAAAGATTTGTGCCACAGCTATTCTTTTCAATTTTTTTAAAGGCTAGAAACCTTACACTATTCATATTGTAGAAAGTAAAAGTATTTTTAATTCAGTGCCTTACCTCAACTTGAAGTTAAGACAAAAAAAAAAAAAAAAACAAACCAACCCAAAAAACAACTCAATGTTACCTATCTGACAAAACTTTTCACATTTAAGATGGAAGTTAACTTAGAAAAGCGATTCAGCCATGGAAGATGGAAGTCTGCTGCCAGCCTCAGGATTCGGCACCACTAAATTCAGCACCAGCTCCTACAGGAACTACTGGCAACTCTAAATTAAGCTCTTCCTCAAGAGTTCAGTTAGAAAAGGCATAGAGACAAATGAGCAAAGCAATACCAACTCATTGCACCCTTTAATCCCAACACAAAAAATTCCTGCCATGCCTAGAAATGGATTTTGCTTCCTTTGCCAAAGTGAATCCTCTCCTGGATGCAGACATGAACACTGATCCAGAAGCTAGCTTTAGCTTGGTGACCTATTCCTTCTCCTAAATGTGCTTTGGAGGCTAATAAGGAGCATCAAATCTTAACCTCTGCCTAAAACTTCCCTTCTAAATCTAGCTATAAAATAATCCTTCCTTTCAAGTTTGGACCCTTTTTCTAAGTCTAACCTGGTAACACTTAGCAGACACACAGACACACTAACCAATTTCCAGCAACTTCTCTGAATCAAGAGCTAAACTTAGTTCAACTTAGCTTCCCAGAAATTCAGCTCTAAATAAAAAATCAACCCTAACCTTGCTTGATCTTAATCCAGGGGTCGTATTTTGCAAGACCTGATTAAAATTGTAGGAGATGGTAGTACTTCTTCTGGAACCCATCTTGCATCCAGGTCCAGGCCTTTCTCTGACCCAAACAATTACTCAACTGCCATGCTTGGGTTGCACGCCTAACTGTTCATCCATGCTGGTAGATTCTTCTTGACTTACTCTGTGTTTGGTCATGGGGTTTTTTCCCTCCATTTTTGTATCACCAAGCACTGACTTTCCGCAAACTCAAATTCAGTTAACATCCTACCCACAGTACACCTTCTCTTAGACTCAGCCCTCATCGGGACACACACCCAAACTTAAAGTTAGCAAAAGGATAGTAATCATTGCCAGAAGCAGACCTAGAACCTTCCTTGAATCATTTTGCCTATTTATCTTAACATCTAGTCTTGCTCTCTGACAGAGTCTCTACAAAGGCAATCTGATAAGCATACTGACAGAGAAAGATATCTCTTAGATGAAGCCCAGAGACATCCCTGGTAAACTCAGCCAAAACCTCCTTGATAGGAAGCAGTTGGCAGGACAAAGAAACCCTGATAATGAATTTACCTCCCAGGAAAACAGGAGTCTGCAAAAACTAGTATCCTACACCACTTAGGTATCTACACCAAAAAGGTATTAAAAAAAAAACCCAAACAAACCCAAAACCTCACTACCTTTCCAAAAGGAGCATCTTTGCAAGAGCCTCTCTGCAAGAGCTTCTCTGCACAAGATCTCCCGGACGGATGGAACCATGGCCGAGGACGCCTGGCTGACTCGGGCCTCCGTGATGTGGATTATCTTTAAATGAGATTTTTCTGTCATTGATCAGACCAACTCCTGCGAGCGGCTTGGTGCTCAAGAGGCAGTAAAGCCAGAAACTGTTGTGAGCAACAAAGAATATACAACAATGGGAAACGAAGGAAGTTCCCTGGGATTTTTTTCCATTCTTTTCTAACCTTATATTTTATGGTCACTATGTAGTCAGTCTACCTCAATATCCCAAATACTTGTACCTATAGGTACTTGTTACCTATTTTTTCAATTTTTTAGTAGCTGTGACAAAAAACCCACACAAGGCAGTTCTCCTTTTGTTCTCTTCTTTCATTCTGTAAGGCTATGTTAGCTGGAAGAGTGTTTTTACAGATGCCATTTTAGCACACGAAAAAGTGACACTTGTCTCCCAGAAGAACTGTAGATAAAGTTTTTATCCCCTCTTTTTACGTTATGTTTGAGAGGCACTTTCATCCCATCAGCTTTGCTGGTTTTGTACATGTTGAGATTCTTCAGACTACAAATAAATTTGAATTTATGCATTATAAAATAAATTAACACAGAAGTACCTTTTTAATTCTGTAAAGTTTTTGGTCTACAATCGTAAACAGGAACTTTATAAAAATAAACTTGAATTCAATCAGTTTTCAATGTCATGGATAAAAATGATTATCATTAACTTTTTTTATCTTAGGCACCTTTAGGTATTAATATGCATTTTGGTATTGACCCAAGTCTCACGATTTTGAACACTTAATATGTAATAAAATCTCAGTAAGATTAAAGGAAGCTAACAAGAAACATCCTCTTCCCACATAAGACCTTCTTGTCAGCACTGCATGTCATTCCTACATATGCTGTTATTCCTGAATATTTCAAAGTTTGTAAACTCAAAGACAAGGAAGAAGGCATATCTGTCCTGAAAGAGATTACTGATTCAATACTTCATGGCAGAACTTCAGAACAATTGCTGCAGAGTTCTAGTGAAACCAACTAGAACACACAAACCGTTGTGTCCCACCTGCAACCCGCTAAATAAGAAGTCCGATAAAGAATGCAGCATCTTCCCTAACTTGCATTCTGTGCTCTGTTACGCACAACAGAGTCACTGTTAACAGTGATCCCCAGAGCATAAGGAGGAAAAATGTACTGTGAAATTCAGCACCTCATTAACAACAGCAGATTGTTGGGTAAGAGTTCCTTTAATCCAAAGTCCAATTACAGTTCATTAAATAAGAATATTCACTTATCTGCCATAAATTGACATATTTGGAAACAGTTACTCAACATTAGGTTATAGTTCTGAATCAACTGAAATTTGTACACGAGAAACATAAGTCCTGATAAACATTCATAGAATTTCATAAACAAAATATTGTTCTGGCAACTTAGAAGCTTTTCCTACACAGGAGAGAGAGGGGAAAAAAAGAAAAAAAAAAAAATCACTGTTTTGCCAAATCTTTTTAAAAATGTTTCTCAGTCATACTTTCTTCACACACACCTGTGCAGAATGGGGTTTTTCATTAGCATCAGTTGCTTTTGTCATATTACCATTTGCAGTTTTCCCGCTCTAAAGGAACTATTTTCAGGATTAAACATTTAAGGAGCTAATTTAGCTTTAGAGAAGTAGACTCTATGGGTCAAATCTTAGTCATAAGTCATATCATAAGCATAGAAACTTTGTTCTTTATAGGTCATTTACTTAGAAGGCAAAAGGACTATTATTTACTAATGGCAAATAAGCCAAAATGAAAAATCTGAAATATTTATCGAGCGTCCTGCTGATTCTGCAGACAATTTTTTCCAAGTGTACCAGTCACCATGAAAGCTGAGGAAAAAGTCTTTACTACAAGCAGTACTGCAAAATAGTCCACTGCTACAGGTTAGCATTTTCATATAATTATCACAATGGTCAGAGACTTAAGTTCAGAAGAAAAGAAAAAAAAAGTTTTCTTAAGCAGCCCAGGTTTATGAGACTTTGTGTAATGTTTATCATCTTATTTTTCCACCTTCGCCTGCCTGCATTGCTAGCAAAGCGAATGTCATTTGTGACATTTAGTTGTCATTAGCAACTAGTCATACACAGTATTTTCTTTTATTGCTAATAATTATTAGTTGTGCTAAGAAGATAGAAAGCATAATATAGAATTTATTCAGATTGGAGCACTTATTCGGATCTGCTGGAGAACAAGGGCACTTCATCTCCTCTGCACACATACATCTAACTATCAAAGTACCTGCAGGATGCCCTGAAATAACGGGATCCTGATTCTGCAAACCTATATGCTGATTTCTAATTTATGAATTCACTGACCTTATTAAAGCTAACCACAAACATATTGATAGGCATGCATATATCTGAAGGACTGGGAGTATTTGGCTTGGAAAAAAGGATTTATATTGTAGACAAGTTAAAGAAATGGTGATTCCTAACAACACTTAAAAACACATTAATGGATGAAAAACAGATAATCCTAATAATTTTTGGAAAATAAACACAAGTATATGCAGTATTAGTTCTATTTTGACAGTCTCAGTAACAGATAACCTACAATGCTATAACATATACTCCAGTTACTAAGAAAAGAATAATGATTTTAAATTTTAAATACTTAAAACTAAAACTACTAAACCACTTTGAAAACTGTAAGTCTCTACAATAGCAAGTAAACAAGGATAACCCAAGTTTCAGTCATTCCATGTTTATATTCTTTATATCAAAGAAAACAGTATACTTAAAGCAAGTACTGTAAAAAGATGGCATTTATGTCCATAAATATGAGTAAGCTAAAGTAACCACTCTTTCACCTCTTCAGAGCTAGTTCTGAAAGTACAAAATTGGGAATAAATGATCTGCTATTATTAGCCCTAGCCAGCTGTTTCCAAGATCTTGGGTTTAAGTTCTTGATCCACTATGACCTGTGTGATCACAGCTAATTCAAATAGTTTATCTGTGCTTCAAATCCTGCGTGCAAAGCCGACTTTTCAGATGATACTTGCCCTCACAATGAAATGAAGGAAAGATATCAATGTTAAAATTTGGAATAAAATTACTTTAAAATAAACAGTATTGTTTCAGATACTAGAAACCGATTTTAGCCAAGCACGAGAAATCACAAACTGTGTAAAGTACAGGTCTTGGAAGGACTGACCTCCGAGAGTATAGGACTTTTTGTCAGGCTGATTTGCTACAGGGCAATACAGATAATGGCACCTAAATACATTTCATTCAATCTCCGTCTACTATTTAGTTCTGATATGAGACCAATGTACTTGACGTATTAGAAATGCTTGAAAGAACAAATTTTAGGCATATTCAAAAAGAATGAGAACATGACCATCCCACCAAGAATAGACAAAGAATATTTTAAAAAAGAGTCAAGAATTAAATAAAGCCTCGAGATTAGAACTGAGACACAAAAACAAGGTATTCAGGGAGGGTGAAAAATAGCTTGCTTTCCATTGTCTGTTCTTAGTGTGATCTGCCTGGAGGCTTAGTTATCAGAGGGATGTTCAAAGAACTGCTGCTTGCTTGGAAGAATGGAACAATCCTCTTTGAAAACATTTGTAAAAGGAGTATTTTTACACAAAATAAAATAAAAAGGATAAAGGTTAATTGGTACCAATTCCATCCTGAGAAAGTCAGGTGATGACATAGTAGCCTATGCTTATGAAGGCCCAAAGCTAACGCTACCAAAAATTCCACACACACCTTAGACAAGATAAAGCGGGGGGAAAAAGCTCAGGAGAGACCAACTGTCCCAGTGTGCTTTCTCAATCTCTCCCAGACAATCCCAAGGAAGAACAACTGTGTCCTGTTCTAAAAGAAGAGAAAAACCAACAAATCACCACCCAAGAGTCACTGTAACCCAGGAAACAGTTTTATTAATAGCCCATACATCTGTGTCTGTGCACTCCCCCCCCAACAATTAATTCTGTTTCTATTACTTCAGCCGACAAGGTCATCCTGTTTCTGTAAAGTGATTTGGTGCTCATGACAAATAAGTTTCCTGTGCTGTATTTTTATGTTTTAGTATGATAAATTAAAGTAAATAACACGAAATACACTAGACCCTGAAGAAGAAAAGCATCAACTTCCTCTTAGCATCTAGCCAAATATATTAATGTTTGTCTACTTCAGATTAAGTTGACTTGTAGAAGTTCAGATGAGTGTAGCTGGAAAGCAACCAGGAAATTTCCATTCTTGTAAATATAAAGGATATATTCTCATGTCTTGCTATAAATTCCTCTTCTTTTTCTGGCTGAGCCAAAGAGTGTCTTTTAAAAGCTATGTCTTTAAAATTTGGGAACAGTAGGAAAACTAGTGAGAAGGGAGTCTTGGATGTCTTTATCTGGTGTCATTCATGCCTTGCACTTACAGGAGTAGAAGTCCCTAAAAAGTAGAGTTGCAAATTCCTAAATTCCTAGCTTTAATTTTCCTGCTAAGAGGAAAAAAAAAAGAAAAAAAAAAAAAAAAAGAAAAAAGGCTCAAACCAAATTCTATTGTGCTAAATACAGAAAGAGCAGAAAGAGTGCAATTAATATTAGACCACATTCCACAGAAATATAATGCACAGGGAAAGGACTAAAGAGGTACTTTTAGAGCAATCAAAGATGATCTTTTCTTTTCACATCTTTTCTATTCCTTGGACAGATAATAGAGTAAATAACCGTAACATTTACATAACAGTGTAACATGAGAAGAGGGTGCATAATATATCAATAGTGGAAATATTTTTCTCATAGGTATCTAATGGGTTATTCCATTATAAATAACAATAAATACACAGCTTAGTCCAGACAATATGCATTTACCACAGTAATAAACATTCCTAAAGGCTCCTTAGTTAACTGGTAAGATTGCAAAGTAATCCGTTGTCCTTTTATTCTTCTATTTGAACTTCCTACACAAGGAAGAATGATTTACACAATCCTTTGTGATAACGCATTGTTAAAGCAAAAGGTATGCTACAGCAATCTGTATCTGCCTTTCTTTCATTTGCACATTTAAGGCTGCATGGGCCAGAGTCTTAAGCTCTCCTAATTCAGTAGCTGAAAGCATTTCTTGCTCTTTCACGTAATCAGATCACAGCACGTCAAAAATTACTTCTACAAAAAGACTGCATGCTTTCCCCAGTGCTAACTGTAGTGTTACAGGGGAAAGTTGGCTTTTGAACACTCATATTTAAACTAATACATGCAAATAAAATTATGTGTGTATGTGACAACAGTATGCAACTTGAAACTTGGAAACAATGTTCAAAATTTAATATAAATGAGAAGAGTTTTGCAATCAAGCAAAATAACAGAGGTATGGAGATACTAAATTGAACAACACACTAAAGTTATTTATATTAGACATTTTTATTTATTCACCATTTTTCCTACAAACAAGTGAGTTTAATAACCTTCCCCCCGCCCCACCCCAGCCCATACTGCAAGCAAACAGGTGTAGGGAGAATATATACAAGTATGTGAGCCTCTGAAAGACTTTGATATTTCTGATATTTCCTGTTTCATGACATGTGTCTACTTGCACTAGAAAGAAGGAGATTCAGGGATGAGCTCCAATCATTTCAGTAATTGGTATTCATGCATGCTGGTTCAGATGGATTATTGTTAGTATGATAGGCAGCTAACATTAAACGTCAAATTAACATGAAATATAAAGATGGCAATATGTTGAAATTTGTATACTATACACTGCAATGAAAAGACTATTCAAAATTGATCATCCAGGGCTAATAATATATAGTACTTAACTCAGCATAACATTTTATTTCTTTCATGCCAAAAATCTAATTTTACAAATGTAAACTAGAGTTCTGCTATTAAGAAAATATTGCACACAAGAGTAAATATGGACCAGAAAAATTTACTATACAACAGATATCACTGAACGTATCAGGAACAGAAAATCATGAACATGTAAGGAAAAACGCAGAACATATCTAGCTATTCACCTTCCCCAAGCTGTTTGCTAAATATATGGCATTTACCAGTGCAGAATAATCAATAATAGTAAATTAATCTCATGATCTACCAACAAGGTGTGTCGTTGCATTAAAACACAATATGCTTCCATTAAAGCTTTTATAGACCAAATAGATACAGTGAGAAAAGTCTTCTGAAGGAATCCTAGACAAGAACCACTGAAAGATGCTATTTGCTTTTTTTTTGTAATTATATTTTTATTGTTATTTTGAGATTTGCCATTGGAGGGACTTCAGTTTGTTCGAAGTCATGAATTGCTACAGATGGAAAAGGTTTTCAACAAAATATTTTTGCTAGGAAAAAAATTCTGGATAAATGATTTTGAAAAGAATAAAAGTTCTGAACCAGAAAAGAAGCTACTCAGCCAGTACAGGAAGTCCAAAATAGATTAGTAGCTCTGGCTCCTGCATACTATATATAAGATCAAATTTAACAGATAGAAGCAAAAAATATCCTATGCTGAAGGCAAATATCATTATCATGAGGCTACTTAATTGTTTGGGATAGAGTAAGGCTTATTTTCTCTGACCCAACTACCAGCTATTCCAGTTAATTTCTATTTCACTGCCAATTAAAATTATATTTCTAACATAAAAAAAAAATTGAAATTAAAAAAAATTAGTTTGAAAGAAAAATTATTTTCTCTCGGTAAAGAATATCATTTCGGTTATGGATACAAAAGCAGATAATAGATACATGTGAAACTTAATTGCTCAAATACTGATGGGCAACAAAACCATGAAATTTGTGAGCATCACTTTTTTAGAGAGGATCAGTTTTCCAGTTTGAATAAATTATTGCAAAATTCCCTTCTGTCCTGTGCTGGACATACATATGTAGCTATATGCCATAGTTTATCTATGAAAAAATGTTTTGGTTTGTTTTCCCCATTTTAAAATCAATTGGTGCTTTTGTCATATATTTTAAATCTGGAAAAAAATGTAATGTACTGCTATAAGTATTTCTGAACTGGTGTCATTCAAATTGCAAAATAAATATTTGATAAGGGACAAGAATGCCAGAAGGAAACATTTTCATGTTAATTATTGTTTGTGATTGATTTTAGGTATTTATATGTTAAGAAAAAAAAAAATATACTTTGAAACTATATTGCAAGATTAATTCTAAATTACTATTTTCATTCCATCTTCTCTTTCTTATAGTTTGCCTTGTTTATATCGTAACTTAAGTTAGATCGAAGACTATTTGTAGAACTGGTGAGGCCTATTTTCACCAGCATCAGTCATGGCTTGTCATATCAGTGAGGTCTCTGCTCAAGATTCATTTCTATGGAAACCACCACTGATATTACTGACATTTGTAATTTTTTTTAAGCATGTGACTTTTGTTCTCATTGCTCATTTTCTCTGTACAACTTTTTTGTTCTTTTATTTTGCACATTTTAGGAATGTGGCAAAACGCAGTAATAAGATCCTGCATCATCTATTAAGATATTATGGTTCTCAGAGGTCTGATCTACTGCAAAAATAAAGAGTATATTACAGTAAATGATTTCTCAGGAAAACATTTTGCTTTTGGAAGTGGCGTCAACAATAGGAAGTATTACAACAGCAATAGTTTAAAGAAACCAACTCAAGGATAGAACACAGTCAAATCACATTCTATGGTGCAATAAGCAAGATGTCAAAAACCACAAATAGAATTTAAGACGCACAATTACAATACAATATATAAAGAGAATCTAACTACTGATAGATTATATTACTTGGCTAATAGATGGTATTACCTTGCTGAAAATCTGACAGATTGTAGAAATATCAGAAGAGATTGTTTAAATTCAATAAACCAGCTGCCAATTAAACTAGACTATGTTGGCTGGGTAATCACTGAAGATGGCATGGTGCCAAATGCATCAAAAATGCAAGCTATTACAGTACTGTCTACAGTAGAAAGCATAAAGCAACTGGAGTAATTCCTAGGATTTTTCAATTACTTACCCAAATTCTTTTCAAGCCTTGTTCAAGCTACAATAAAGTGCTGTTTCAATCTCTGAAGACAGGAGTTCCAGAAGAACTGTCATAACGACAATAAGACAATAGTAAACCAGGAAAAGAAAATAAAATGTATTTCTTGAAACTATATGGCAATTGTGGGTGACTCAAGTTTAATATTGTAGTTTAAGAGACAGTGCATTGTATAATAAAACACTAGGAAAGACTGATCAGAAAACTGTTCCATTAAAATGTATGTGGGCATATCTGCTGAGGTTGGGAATAATAATTACAGAATGTTGAGAAACAAGGAAATATACCACTAGAAAGGAAATAGCAATTGTAGATGGATTGACAAATTACATTTAGTCTCGGGATTTCATGGAATACACCACTGATAAGTAACATACCTTCCCTATTGACTCAACAGTGACTTATTTCAAGCAACTGTAAAAACAAATAGAGATGCCAGTTGCAATTACTGTTAGAATCTGACCAATATATTAACTACTAGGTGGTCTGACAAAGAAAGGAATTGTAGACATTGACTTTAACTACTCCAGTGGCAGAAGGATGTTCAACATGAAGTATGTGCTATTACACTGGAAGGAAGAAGAACTGTAAAGGAACCTTAAAACACTTGACAGATACATTTAGAATACTATCACAAAGCCATGAAAGAAAAAGCTTATCTTTCCAAGCAAATTTGGTTCTGTTCCTTTAGCAACACATCTAAAAAGACAACAACTAAGCATATATCCTACCAACGTATCATTTGTTCTCAAAAAAAGCTGAAGTGAAAAAAATCAGATTAGGCCTACTGAACAGAAAAGATATTCACAGAAGTGTGGATCACGTCAGTTACTGTTTGAAATGCAGAAGACTAATAAAGTCTATGCCCCTTTTCTCCATTCCCCAAAGGGAGTTGCTGTATAAACTTACCTACTCATTACTTAAGGAGGACACTCGGAATTTATGGTAGACCTCAACCTGCACAGAAAAAAAAATTAGTATGCTTCTAATGATGATGCAAGAAGAAAAGAAGTAACATCACATCCAGCCCATTCTCATTCAATTTTCCAAACAAAAAGCATGAAATTCCAAGAACTTATAGAAAATATCTCAAGACACTAATATAATTTTTAAAGTGGCTTTTTTTTTTTTTTACACATACATAAAACTGAGTACATATAGGGCTTGCACAGCTGTTAATGAACAGAAGGTGAAAAACAACCCCAACTCAGAAAAGAAAACGGAAGTTCTACCAGCTGTCTTGGCACAAGATTGGTACTTAAAATTTATCGCTAGAGGCTTTGAGAGTTTTGTTAAGGCATCCCTTCTTAATTTGGTATAAACACAAAGGAATAAAGATAAATAATAGAAAGTTCACATTATGCAGACAGTGTAAAAGAAAAAATAAAAATATTTCCTAAAGCTTCTGGGGAGATTCTACTACAGGAGTAAATCCATATTCAAGAAGTAGAAATAGTACACCTAACCAACCTGAATAGTAATGTTCCAGATGAAACAGACCAACCATATCAAACCAAATCAGCAGTTTTACTGTTCATCACATCAGGACAGCACCAGATATGATCCTCTGCAGAACAAATAAAGGAAACAAACAGAGATAGTAATTCTAATATGTAAGTGTACCTGAAACCTTGCTAACGGCCTATATTGTTGACAATTTTACTAGACTCGAATGAAGCAAACACATTTTCTTACCAAATCTCAGCAACACATTTTTTCAAAATAAAAACCAAGTTAGGCTTTTCCTCATCCACAACTTCATCAAAGTTTTGGTTAAGTTTCCATTTATATATTTATTTGTAACTTAAGCCATTTTTTACTCCTACTATCTCTCTCTCATGTCCTGAAAACAAGTTCATTCTACAATTGCAATATCGTTTAATATCAGATAAACAGTACATAACTTTAATAACTTTATTATTCATCGTGCATCACACCAGTTTTGGCACGACCCTAATTTCTTCATATGCAGATTAAAACAGTATTCTCAACATGAAAACACACATTAACGTAATTTGTCAGGTGCTATTACATCCCTGTGCAAATCTTACAAAAGTTTCCATTTCTCCTCCTCATAATGCAAAAGGCTCGACCACATTTTCTTTCAATACAGTGTATATATTCAACACAACTCTCAGAAAGTTACATTTCACTTGCTGGGTACTAGTAGCTAGACGACATGGTTTTACTCCTTTGATAAGCAAAACAAAATAACCCTTTCTTAAAGTATTTCCTACAAATCCTAACTCGAACTATACCTCACATATTCCCTCTCGTGGCATGTAACGTGTATACACATATATACACACACATGTATATATGTTTACACACACACTTCACAAACCTCTTGGGTAAATGACATATTAAAATGAATGAGAACCATAACTGATTGGATAAATACATATACGTAAACCTATCATTTAATAAACTCTCCCATCTTTTAAGGGCCTTCTTAGCAATTATAGTGGAATTTGAGTTAGGCTGCCATTAAGACCAGGAGAAGCCAGATCTCTTGAGCAAAATAGTTTCAGGAAATGCAATTGTTTACTGAGGTATACTTGTTCAAGGTATGGCAACATCTGAGCAAACTAGACAAGAACAGAACACATCTGCTGAGTTAGAGGGGTTTTTTCTTAACTCAAAATCTTCAAAAGCGAAGGTTACAAAGCCAGGAACTTTCACCCTGACTGAACAGACATAAATGCAATAGATATGACAGAAAGGATGTTGACATTTACAGAAAGTCAGGATAGTGGGCTGCTTTTTTTATTTTTTTATTAGCTTCCTAGTTCAGCAAAGGGACAACTCACTTTTCATTGCTTTATGAGAAATATATGAATAAAAATTAATTTCGACAGATGACAGGCTTCTTGTAGTCTCCATAGTCATACCTCACATTACCTCTGCTGGTAATTAAGTTAGCTATTTTATCACAGTGATTTAAAAAATAGCTTAAATAGCATCAGTTTTATTATTTTGATTGCACTCAGATAACTTACCAGAATGTTATACTGGAATTATTTGTTCTCCACTTACCCCAAACAATGTAAGCTCTGAACTGGACTGAGGAACTAAACTGTAGTTCTGCATCAAATCCTAGATTATTTTTCAAGCATTTTCAGAATGAGTGTGTGCATGTGCACACACATACATCTATTGAATAGAAGTTGTTTTTATATAATGAGGCCCCAAAACAATTTTCATAATACATCATGACTAATACCAAAATGAACTCTTGCCGGAATTAGAAAGCACACTTCTACAGGTAAACAATTATGTACTTTCTCCAAACATATACAAACTGACTTAATTTGAATTATCACCTAACTAGCTTTAGTTTGCATTAAACAAAGGAGAAATAATGTATAATTCTTATTACCTCTTAATTATACCCCGTTAGTTGCCATATTCAATGAGTACGCTACGAAAATATTTAGACCAAGACTGTTGAACTAGGATAGACGCACCCTCCGGCACTGTGACTCATTATGTTGATTTAAGTCATAGTGTGCCTTAATGATGGGTTGGAAAATCCATCTCGTTTGAAGTGCACAACCTGAGGTTATATTTAACGGGATTCATTTCGATGTACTCTGCCTCCACTTGGTATTGGTTTTCTTGGGAGGTGGAGGTTTTCACTAGAGGAAAAATAACACTGAAGAGGAACAAGAGGAGACTAAAACAACCTAGTCCATAAGGAGGAAGGACATGCTATCACTTTTAAATACATCAGGTGCTTAGGAGAGCCAGTTTCATGTCTTAGCAAAACAGGATTGTTGCACATATCTGTATTTTTCAGGGTTCAGCTTTGGACCTGGTATGAGATCCAGCCTAGAATGATTAAGCAGGATTCTTTTAGGCAGTTTTCTTACACATGTTGACCTACTTTAGTTTTCTACAAATGCACACATATTACTGCTACACACATGTAAGATATGAAGATGGAACAAAAGTGTGTTCTGCCCAAAGATATATTGATTTCAAGTAAATCACTTAATATACCCGCCATACTTTTTTTTTTAAAAATTGTGTTGCTTTTCTGCTTCCATTCACACTACTACCATATTTCCTCTCCTGCCTACTCTTTAATTCTATTTACATCCCATCTTCTCTGTCTTTGAGATCAATCCTTTTTAAAAGGAATGCTGCTTTTCAGACCCAGCAGGCATTTCTAGAAATATTTTCATGATCTGTTATCTCTGTATCTTATAATATGTATTCTAAGAAGAGTTAAACTTGAAGGATGCTAAAATTAAAATCCATAAAAATTGCTAATTTTAAGGTTGGTTGCAAAAAAGTATTTGCAAAAGTTCCAAAGCAATTGACCTCCACAAAGCCATCTAATTATCATTGAGCAGCATATTTATAATCAAACTTGCTTAGACTACCGAACACTAGTCTCGCTCCCCTCTGCCCTGCCTCCCCACCAGATATGCCTGGCTCCTTCTCTTTTTTCCCCATATTTTTTTTTTTTTAGTATCCCATTTTCCTAAATCTTTCACAGTCTAATTTTAGATTTTTGTAGCAGTGCAAAGTCAATGCCAAATGTGTTTTTTTTTTTGTTTGTTTTTTTTTTTGTTTTTTTTTTTTTGTTTGTTTGTTTTTTTGTTGTTGTGTGGGTTTTTGTTTTTGTTTTTGTTTTGTTTTTTTTTTAGATGTGAAAATCGTGCCAATTCAAGCAAGAATTAAGGTCACATGGCTGTCGTATTAGCAATACAGAATACATCCAAAGTTGAATTTTATTTAAATTACTTAAAAATAAGAATCTACTCTGGACATTTACTTTTCTGGCATTACTGTGGGGAATTCTATTAAACAATTTTTTTAAATTGTGGTTCATAATTTCAAGGCTGATTTGCCTTAAAATTTAACATAAGAAAGAAACCAAAAAGCACACATAAATTACCTGCTTTAGGAATATGCTCTTCCATTAACACAGATGGCCAAGATTTCCATTTATGTTAAGAAAGACTACATGAGTTCTGTGAAAGAAAATATCCCTTAGTATATTTTATATACTTTTCTTAGCAGAATACAATCCTCAGGATAACAGTTTTTCCTCCAATGAACTAGAATTTGCATGCTCCTGTAAACCATGGCAAGCACCAAGTGTACAGATTTCCCCTTCCCTGTGGTTTAAGCAATAGCTATTTATATATCTTTGAGTGTATAATATGCATAATATGCATTTATACTGTTTATATCTACATTTTACATTAATATTTTCAGATAAGTTCAGCATGATACCTCACTTAGAATCTAACTATGTTTCCTAGGTAATTTGTACATTTTTTTGTCCAATAAAATTCTGAGCCAAGTAGTCCACCATTTCAGTAACCTTTTAAAAGGTGACAACTACTGTGATCGTACACCACAGTCTCTAGAGATACAGTCAAGCAACAAATGCAATAACTTTACTATTTTAATGGACATCTCTGAATATGGACTAAAGGCTTTGCATGTGCAAACATGGGATATTTCACGTACTTTTCAATGATGTCATGTATGTTGACAGCATTTGAATGCCCAGGGTGTAAAAAAAAAAACAAACACACCACCACCACCTCTGCTCACTTCTTCCTTACAGTTCTAAAAAATCCCTTGTAGTCTTCACAGTAGTCACACACACAGCGTTACAAAACAAAAATCAGGAGAACATTAGGCAGCTGGAAACAGAGAGCACAGAAACATGAATTAACACAAAGGTGGTAGCTGTTAGTATGCGGGCTATATTCAGAATAGCAAAAAACTTCACTCCTTTTAACAGAATAAACGTTTTCATGTCCTAACAATGCAATAATTTAATATTACTTGACATGAAAATAATTCAAAAAAGCTACTAACCTACAGTTAAGGATCTAGTTAAAACTTTTGTTTAAGATAATGGTTTCTGTGTTGTAGCCATTTATGAATTGGAGTTCACTTTCTTCTTCTAGTAATCCACATTGCTCCAGTATGTGGATTAAAAGCTTATTAAAAATGACTTTTCTGTAAATTATTATTGAAAATAAGTAGGAAAGGTTGGTTTTGTATCACACTTCATGGATATCATAAACTATGGGAGACCTTTATAGCTGTATATTCTTTAAAAAGAAATATAAATAACACCTGAAAATTTGTTTGAGCTTGTGGAATGCCTTTTGAGACCTGACTGTGAGATGGAGGACAGTAGCTGCTCATTGGTTACAATCTTAATTGTCCTTATAAGTAAACTAAGCAAAGGTTCAAAACCAGTCTTTATTAACTTTGAAAATTTTAAAACTTTTTTTTTCAGCAGAATGGATAATCGAACAGTGGTATAAAGCATGAAAAACACATTTTAGTGCAAAAAACAAGATGGGAACCAGTCAAAAAGCATTCAAAGAGTCAGATCTCCTGTAAAAGCCCTTTAAAACACCTGGCAAGTCAGACATCCAGCTATGGAGTGTCAGGCAGACAGACTGCAAGGTTTCAGCAAATAACCTAAATTCAGTAAAAGACACCAAGATGGAGAATTGTTGCGAGTTGGAGTTTCTTTTATTAAAAGAAAACCCAAACAAGCAAACAAATAAAAAAAGAAACCTTTTGAGTACACCCATTAGAAAATTTCATTTCATAAAACAGTCCCAATCCATGTTCTAAAGCGTATTGTGTTATTATTAAAAATAGAGTATTTCTAGATAGAGAATAAGACCAAGAGTTAAGCTTACATGTTAAGTCACTGAACAGAAGCAGACACTTTTACATGATACTCATTATCTCTGAATATCCTGACTGCTCAGATACTATTTCAGCATGTAAAAATTCATGCATTGCCTCAAATAATCTTTTTAAAAATACAAACAAAAATATTGTTTTAATTTTGACATAGAAGGAAATAAGCTTTCTGTATTGCTTAATGAGTTCTGATTTGTTGTGTTATGTCACTTTCAAAAATAATAAAATAAGCAAATTCAATTTACATAAATAAAAGATTAATTAATCATTATCATTTTACTTAACCTGATATTAGACAGAGAGTCTATGGTACAAGCACCTTCCCAGAATATCCATCTTAGACTGGACTACAAGAAAACTTAAAAATAAAACAAAACAAACAACAAAAACCCCTTCCTAAGTTGTTGTTAACAAGGGTATTAACACAAACAGAAAGCATCTACAGGAGAAGAATATTTTACAGTTCTGTCACCTCCTCTGAATTAAAACATGACACTTGCCATTTTCTCACAATTCCCTTCCCTTTCTTTCATTTGTATTTGCTTTAAAGGTGAAAGGAAGTTAAGAATGAAAAAAGGCACCAGAGTGGAAAAAGGAAAATTGAAAGTAGACAAAAGAATTTTTTCTAAGCTTGATAAAATGAGGAGGAGCAGCGTACACAAAGACACAAAAAAAGTTCTTCTCATTGCTTCCCTACATCACTGTGATAAAGCACAGTGCATGACTCTGTTCTGACCCTTCCTCCTCCTTTGCGAAGTGGAGGCTCACTCTCTTCTGTACTCAGGGCAGAGTAGGAAGTTGTCAACTGGTTTTGAGACATTTAAAACAATAGAAGTAAAAAATATTTTATGGTTTTCGACAACAGCCCAACAAACTGAAGGTAAACTCCGACTACAGTCAACCCTTTGCCTTTAACTGAAGCACTGCGCTGCTCTCTGCCTTTAATTAAGCCAGTACGCAGAATTTTTCCTTTCATTGGAAGGGATGCAAGACCTCTTAAATTAGTTACCGCTATTGTATTAATAAGCTGGGCCTAAAAGGTGTGAAAAACGCCACCTAACAATTCAGACTAAAGACAGCAGAAGAGGCTACAGTAGTAGCATAGCTTTTCAACATGGAAATCAAATATACATAGTTCTAGTACTAGCAAACTCTACATCTTATGCTTTGTTTCATCTTATTGTATCTGACATTAGCACATAACTGCTTACACAGAAGAAAACAAAACTAAGTAGCCTCATAAAACAGGATTCCCAAAAATGGGGAAAGAGAAAGAGGAAGAGCTATTCTTGATAGATTTTGTAGACAGCCTTTAGAGTCCAATGGGAAGCCATTCAGATGTCCAGATAACCACACTTAGCAGAATTACAGAGAACAAAAATAGGCAAATTCTTCATTTGTTGAAAAGTGTGATGCAAACTAGAATGTAAATAACCTTTTATCTTGTGGGTTTTTTTTTTTTTTTCTCCCCATCAGCATACTATCTGTTAATTAAGCAAAAGAATTTAGTTTGCCGTGGTTATGCCATTTTATGGAAATCTTTGAAGTAGAGTGTTACAGGGCCTCTTCTGCAAATGTTTACAAACTTGAATTAAAATATCATGATTATAATCATAGAAAGTAGAAGGAGAATATAAAAAGGGAGAATGAAATATTAACAGCTGAAAGTCAGTGTTAAAAACTAAAGCACCAATGTAAATCCAATTCTGAAAATCCTAAGTCCACCCTTCACTTCATGAGTATTTGTAACTACCATTATGGCTATTCTAAAGAGCATCAAATTGGTTACCTACAAATAACAGACTGTTAAAAACAGAGTAAATCAAAACTTTGAGTTTTGGGGTGGTGGTGGTGGGGGAATCACACCAAAACAAAAACCAATAATTCTTTATTCTAGACAGACAGTGATTTTGACTAAACCCATGTTAGGTTATCTATTTTGAACATGTTGAACTTCAATTTTATGTCTCTCCCTTAATGGTAATGAGACCTGCTAATATCCCACACTATCACATAAACCTTTTTCTTCATGGAGAGATCAACACAGGCTGCTGGACTTCAAGATAGAAGGGAAGGAGAATAGATGGGAGGGGAAAAAAAAAGGCTCAAAGCTCATAAACATTAGCCATTTGTTAATGAATCCGTATTTGGCACATTGTTCATCTCTCTTGCATGAAAAGAAAACAACATGCAAGGTTTTCTTTCATCAAGTTTGTAGAAACTTTTTTATTAAAAAAACAAAACAAACCAAACACACACACCCCACCCCACCCCCCCCCCCAAAAAAAAAAAAATCTTAACTATTGTCAAGTTCTTTCAAAGCTTTTAGGACAGAGCTACTCTGATTTATTTTGATTGCCAATCATGTAGGATTCTAGAACAATACTTTAGAAAAATAGAACATTCTGTAAAGCTGCAGAAATATGTGGGGTACTCTTTAAAAAAAGAAATCATATCCTGTTAGCACACTGAAACATACACCCAAAGTTCAGACATTCCCCTCCTAGGAATTTAATTAATTTACCAAAGACAATTAACTAAAATGAAAATACACTTGCCTCTAGAGAAGAGAAATTTATTTACAAACTTTTTTTGCTTTGTGTAGAAAAACTGAGTGTTGCTAGCAAAGTGTGTGTGGGGTGTTTGTTTGGGGGTTTTTTTGTTTGTTTTGGGGTTTTTTGTGTGGTTTTTTTTGTTGTGTGGGGTTTTTTTTTTAACTTTTGAAATCTCTTGTTACATTAAGATCTGTTTGGCTTCAAAAAGTAATACTCCAAAGTTTATTGAAAAATCAAAATGGATTACACCTATTAAATTAATTCAAAAAAAAGCTTCCCTTGTTCAATGGGCACTGCACCAAAAGGACATCTTATGCTGGTTTTCTCCCTAATTAAGCAACATTGGTAGTTCATGTAGAACTACTATGGTTATAACTATTTTGCCAATAAATGTAATATAATTATATTTTGCCAATAAATATACAATAAATTTTATATCACCATTAAAAAAAAAGCAACCCACCTTCCCATCAGAAGAGGAGGGTCATTTCTCATCTCCCGCTCCATAGGTAAGACACACTTGAAGGGGGCTTCTTAGCAGTAGACTGCCAGAAACCTGGAACCAAAAAATGTGCTCTGCAAGCAGTAGAAAGCAGGAAGGGCGCAACATTTCTTTTCCCAGCTACCCCATATAAACTTCTTTCAGTTTCCTGACGCATTTTCAAATGAAAAACTGGTGAAGCCGTATGTATTTAGTTACCTCCAAAAGTTTTCTGAAATGTATCTTCAGGTGTTTCAGTAGAGGTAGTTTTCTTATTCATTCATAGTGTTCTCCATTGAACAACTTTCCTTCTTCCTTAAAATAGCCTAGCCCCTACCCTAGCAGACTGACAGTATTTTTTTACATCTACCCTCCTATTCTGACAAAACTTATTCCGTCTTGAATAATGCATCATCATTTCTGAAACAAATCTACATTCTTCAAGCCATATGTTGTCAAATTCCATTTCACAGCTTCGTTCACACATTCTTTTCCTATTTCAACTCTACAAACTGAAGATTTTTCCTCCCCTTTCCTATTTCCTCTCCTTTTCTCCCTTGTTTGTTCAGAGTTGCCAGCAACCTTTTCAGCAGGGTTTCATTTTTGGTATCTGCAATAGCAGTCTTATCTATTTCCCTTTTTGCTGTCTGCATGACACTTCACAGATTAACTTTATTACTGAATCCTAGAAAACTTTCAGTGTTGTACCACTAACAATAATGCTTGAAACAGATTTCTATTCTGCTGCTCTCAAAAACATAGATATCTGAGCAGTGACACTGAAAGACAGCAAACAGACTATTATTGATGTAATCATTTCAACAAACTGCAGCCACTGCAGGTAACTTTATTATTAGGTGTTATACCTTATGAAGGACTCCTATATTCTTCCGTAAATATACAAGAACATTTCTGTTTATCCCAATATTTTGCCGATTCATATGAAATTATCCTTAAGATGAGTTCGTACAAGTCAAGATACTTTCCATTTGATGAAAGCCAACGCGAGCTTCCACACAAGCTTTACAAAGCATGGAACTGATTCTCCATAACCAGACAAAACTTCTCACCAGCCAGACTACACTCAGAAGTAACTGATCTGAAGCAGCAAGGAAAAGTAAGAATTTAATCTAGATATCTTTGGATATAGTATTTCCATTGACTTGAAAGATCTTTGAACAAATTATAAGAAAGAAATTTAGGAACATGTCATAAAAATGATCATTCACATGCATAACTGTTTATATGAGCGCTCAAACATAACTGAAATACAATCATAACAAATATATATATATATATAAACATGAAAGATTGCAGGATTAGGATATTAAACAGGTATTAAACAGCCAACGTTTTTGCTATAGTCTTTCATTTCTTGTGTTGCATGGCACATTTAACAGGTCCTGGAAGGCTCAGGATAAATAAAATTAACCATGTTACTAGTAGCACTATTGTAGCCTACAAAACATAATGGAGGAATTCCTATGTATTTTCTAAAGCAGAGCAAACATGTCTCTATAGTACCATAGAAGCTAGCTTTATCCCATTATAGAGGCTTTTTATGACTCCAAGTGCGAGTAATGAGCAGGAGAAAAACACTTAGGAGTTAATTTACAGACTTATGAAAGGTTTTTAATGAAACAAGAGAATCAATGAGACTTTGGTCTGTAAGTTTCACAGAATGCCTGCACCTCAAGGAATGCACTTAAATTGACATTTTCCTTAGAAAGGATGCTGTTGTATAACTTCCTTTTTTGATACTCTGGTAAGAGTATTTCAGAAGGAAACTGCCCAGTTTCTTTTGCATTTGTCAGAATTTCCAAGTGAAAAATATTTTATACATTTTTTTTACCATCTAATTGATCTGAAAGTCCATCTGCACTACAGACAAAAGATTTGAGGATTTTAGGGGCAGAAAAACAGCAGTAATGAAACAAGTTTGCTTTTGTGCAAATGTTCTTTCTATAAAATGCATATTACATAAAAATAAGTTTATGTAGTTTTTCCATTTATTATAATTTATAATATATAGTAATAATTTCTGTATGCTTATAAATAAAAATAAATCCAATCTACTTCATGATGATGTATTTTGCTTGAAGGTTACTATGTGATATAGGAAGCTGTTAAGAAAGTCCTTAAAAATAAAAAAATAAGTTTTCAGTACACTCTTCATTTATTCCTTTTACAAAAAGGGCCTGATTTTCCACTCACGTCTATCGATTTACAGAAGTAAATCTTTTTTAAAAAGAAAGGACATAGCCAGATCTGTAACTCCGTCATTCTTTTCCATTTGTTCTTTGGATTAGCCATCTTCAAACATGCATAAGTCACATTCAATCTAATAATTTGTTTGTCAAGTTCTCAAACTTTCAAATTCTAATAGATTTACATCTAGCAATTTTTTTTTTTTTTTTTTAAAAAAAAAAGCAAAACTGGAATTTCCTTTCCAAGCAGGCCAGAGAGACAATAGCTCTTCAGGCAGTCCATTGTGTTTCACTGCACACCTTGTCCCTGAACAAGTCACTAATATTGTTTCCATTACAATACTATGACCTTTACTACAGTGAAAAATACGGAGCAGTGCTAAGAACTTAAATACATTGCACCATCAATGAAATAAGTTACAAGTACTGCAATAAACGAGAATTATTTTTGTGGAGAGACAAAGAAAAGAGTTCTTGTGGACTTTTTTTGCAACACATACGAATAAAGTACTTAATATATTGAGTGATAAAATCTTCAAGGACAAAAACAGTGTCTTTGTTAGCATCTATACAATACATGGCACAGTAATGTTCTTATTATAATTACACTATTTGTATAACAGCAATACAACAAACTTTTGTAAAGGCAAAGTCTGATCTGAACCCAAAGATGAAGACTCAGATATCACTATCTTAACTTTTATTGCAATACAGACAGAAACATGGGACAGAAAGTATATTCCACACAACATTAATATTTTGCACTCAGGTAACTGATGAAAGTAATAGGAAGACCTTTCTTTTCAAATATTTTTTTTGGGGGGGGAGCGGGGGAGGGTTATGTTTAACAAACTGAGGAGAAAAAAAAGAAATCCTTAAATAAGTCTTCATCAACTTGTTAAGTGCTACATAGACCACAAACTCTTTTGTAAATAAATCTTTTATCCTAAAGAAAGGATCATCATCACATTGCATTTTCATAAAACCAGAAATTTATAATATTAAAAAGACCAATCACTACCTAGTCAGATAAACCTACAGTGTAATTAATCTTCAAAAATATTTTGTTACATTCTATTTCATATATTGTGAATTTTAGCTGAACATCTTTCAAACATATTAATATACTTAAACTCCAGATAATTCTCTCATTTGTTCTATTAATAGTCTCACTATAGCAAAGGAAGCCATTTATTATTTGCAATTTTTTAATCAACTAATAAATGAACTATGTTTTTGCATCATATTTGTATTTAATGTCTCAGCCTTTCCAACACCATTCACCCATTTTTCTGGATTGCCTTCTGTATCATTTGGTTAACTAATCCCAAATGGCATGATATTATCAATACATATAACTACTGAAAGCACAAACATGGTTTGTAATAGGTTAAAAAAAGTTAGAATTTGCGTTTTTGTGGTGAAGCAATGGGGCACCAGTTATACACTCACAGGATGCAGAAATCATGATGAGGCATAGACAATTTGAAAATAATAATTTTTTTAAAGCATTCTCATACCATCTATTTCTATTAGTATCCATTTTAATTATAAATACCTTTACTTGTTCATTACCTCATATTATTCAGACACACAAAGCTGTTTCATCCAAATTCCATCACTTTTGTACCTGGTAGGCCTCCTGTGTGACAAGTCTGAAGACATGACAAGTAATAGTTAATTTGGGCACATAAGTGCTTTACAAACACAAGAAAAAGCTGGGCATTTACTATGTACCAGGATTATTTTTATGTTTCTGTAATGTTTCCTTTTCAAAAAAAATGGAATATCACATAGTTGTGTCCTCACTTCAAATTCTTCAAATATTGTGGTATTAAAGAATGACTCCTTGCATCATTTATTTCCAGAAATACTTATTTTTTTATGAATATGATTAATTCTGGTCTGCTAAGGCAATAAGTACTCAGAGTTACGTTCAAGAGCTATAGGATGAAAGAAGTGTGTATACGGAAAATGAGCAAGAAAAAAGTAGAAAGGAAAATGGGGTTTATATTATAAGTCATTTTGTATCAAAATCTGACAGCAGATAATTTTTAATGTCTACTTCTTACACAAAACATCATGAAGTGACTGTGAATAAAGAGACTTTCTACCTTTAAGAGTATCCAAATTAAAACCGTAGAGAAGCATACTATTTTATGAGAGAAAATTATTGATGATAAGCCACTCAATGACAAAAGGCTCTTTTGCAATGTACTTACCTGTATACACACAATTCCCCACTAGGCACAAAACTCCATACTGGGAGCAATGATCAAAAAAATTCAATTTGCAGAGGATTAACTCTATACAACAACTCTAGAGGATTAATGCTACAAAACAATGGGAGGAAATATATGTTTAATTCAATGAATTTGATAGGACAAGAAGCTTATGATGGCTTGAAAAATAAAAATAAGATTAAGAGCAACAAGCATTTTAGAAAACAAAGCTATCTAAATGCTCTCCATAACAAAGATGGACCCTCTGCCTACCCTCTCTCCTTCCCATTTTAAGGGGGGGGGGGGGGGGGGGGGGGGAAATAAAAAATCAGTTGACTGGCTCCTCAGGCAGTGCTTTGACTTCAGCAGCTGATCTAGACCTTCATTAGTTATTTTCCCTGAAGTAGTTCTCATAATTCCACCTTAAAGAAAAGAGGTATTGGCTTATTTTATGCTCAACTTCTACTTATTGCGCTGGTCATTTCCATAATCATAATAGAGCCTGATCACTGGCTGTCTTTTGTGACATAGCAATAATATGAAAGAGTCTTAAGGCCGCCTTAGGCAACAATCTATGGATATTAGCATATATCAGGTGCTCTGGGCTCACCACTTTAGAAGTATGCAGTAATATCAGGTGAAGACAAAGCAATAGGCAGTTATGAGATAGCTTGTCCCCAGGGAAAGTTTTATTCCAGCTTTCAATAGATACTGGTTTGTGCCCTGGAAGAAAAGAATTATATTCCTGCTGAAAATCCATATATATTGTTTTCTTTATATTTTTTGTTTAATATTATAACTCTATGCTCTTGTTATTTAAATAAATGGAAGGGTCTGTTGTGAAAAAGCTAAGGTGTCAGTAGTAGCAAGCTAGTTGAGGGGCTTCTATATTTATACTATAACAACGTGATGATTGCACCCGAGTTTCCCCAACCTCTTTTAGAACTCATATTTTTCATAAGAAGTTAAAAGATAAGACTACAAGAGTGTCCAATCATCCTCACTGAAATGCTGAAAATGCAAAGCCATACGATACTGGAAGTCCAATATTATAATCAGTAATGAAATACTAGCACTGCAGAGTTACCGTAGGTGGTATTATGACAGCCGAAAGAAGGGTACTTGTGACTTCCTAATAAATGATTAGATGGATCCCTGAAAAAGGTAAGATAGGGAAATAGTAAGTACTGTTAATATAGCATTAAGGGTCAGGGAAGGTAAAATACATTAATACATCATTTTAATCGGTTTCATAAATTGTAATGTAAAAAGTTCATCCTTGAGCTTTCTAAGACTGTTAAGGTATAGAAATTCAGACTACATCCCACAAAAGTATGCAGTTTTATCGTATATTAGTACTACTGGGAAGGGAATAACATCATTAAGAACAGCTCAAAAGTTGGAACTCTATTCAAGCAATCCAGACATCCTTACTCTTTCTTTTGCAACTCCCACTGTATTTTACTTCATCACCTCACTGTGGATTTTCCTCTTCTGACCACTCATTATCTGTATATTTTAACTAAGGATATGGGGAATGTAAGGGTACATATATATCTGGAGCATAAGGTTATCTCACTTAGGAGCATAGAAACCAAAGGCAAGAGACAGGACAAGTAATAAATCACAGATAGATGTACAAATCCCAAAAATAGGAGATAGATAATGAAGGCTATAACCAAGACCACCACGATTGCTGCTTGCTGAAGCCAAAGCTTTGTAACTGATAGGAAGATAGGCAGCAAAATTATATTATTATACATCTCATGGGCAACACCAAACTTACAGGGTGTTTGAGTGAGCTTGTGGGAACTTGTAAAATATTATGGGATGTTTTAAGGTGATTGTGGGAATGTATAAAACTTACAATAGAGTGTTTAGAAGGGCCAGAGACAGGGAAAGGAGAAACAACAGTGAATGAGTAAGCAACAAGCACAGGAAAATGGAGAGAAGGGAGATAAAGGGGAAATGTTACACCTAAAGAAGCTGCTGGTCAGCACACTTACCTAGCCAAGCCCTGCACCTGACCAACTCAGTCTATACCCGCTGTTAAGCTTTAATCCTAGCCAATTTCTGTGACAACTACCTCTGTTCTCCATGTGCGCAGATGCATATGATCCACTAGAGCAAGCTTTAGCTAGACTAGCCAGAAGGAGACCAGCACCAGGAAAGGCCCGAGGTTTGAGCTGAAGACTGGATAAGCAGGGCCAGCATCTGCCTATGGATTCTGGAGAGCCTGATGGTCCAAGAGGTTGCAGAGAACAGGAGAGTGATTGTCAGAGAGGTGTGTGCGCACGCATCTCCTAGTGAGCTTCAGCCCTCATCAGCCAGTGAGAACGAGCAGGACTGGGATGTGCTGTCACAGTGTATTTATGTGGGTGTCAGGAAAGGCTGTGTTGCTTTGTGAAGCCACATATGTGCTTGTGCCTACCAGGTATGCTACATGCTGTGAATACAGCACAGCTCCTGCCTGGACCTGGAGATGCAGAAGCACAGCAGGCTGGCTGTGTCAATGAGTACCTGTCCTGGTTTCGGCTGGGATAGGGTTAAATTTCTAAACCACGACAGTACCTTTGACTCCGTAGCAGTTGAAGAAAGCCCATGGGATTCAACTACCCCTAAAATTAACTTTTTTTCAGTATTCTACATATTTATGTACTATTTCCTTACTTCAGCTCTGATGACTAGATAGTGAAGGCAGTGGCCATCTTTTGTCAGGTAGAGTGCTGTCTTAGTCCCACTGCAAATACGGTGAGGCAGAGAGCACTCCAAGAAGGACCAGGTTTTCCTAGGCATTATTTCTTAACACTGCCATTCAGTGTTTCCCTTGCTATGAAGGAAGGATCTTTTGGCTATGAATACCAAGGATAAAACGAATGCCCTCACAGAAACCAAGTAATAGTGCATCTACAAACCTTCAGTGAACATCAATAATAGAGGAAGTCTGAAGCATTCTCATATCATTATTAAAATTACTGGAAGCATAATATTCCAATCTGACATATGGCACTAAATTTCTTCAAACATCAATGTTAATCCAATATTATTTCTTTGGTCTGTTGAATTATGAGAAAAGCCATATCATGTCAAGCTGGAGTATGACAATTATTCAGAATAGATTTTTTTTTTTATTATTATTGAAAAGAATATACCAAGCAACAAGCTCAGTCCTCTAATATCATTGTGATGTTACATAAACTTCAGGTGTTAGGGTGGCAATAAAAAACTGCTGAACCTGCTCTCTTGCATATTAATGTGCATGCAAAAAACCCACATTGGTATAGTTTATGGCAGTGTATGTGCAACTTATAGACTAAAAGCATAAAGAAAATAATTCAAAACCCAAGAACTCTTCTCACACCTTGTTGCAGATAGCAAAAATCACCAAAAATTGGAGTTATGTGACCTGAGTCTGTCAGTGCTCTTCACATGTAACTCTGTACCTCAATGCATTACTACTTTGGTAGTCACTGTCTTAAATCTGTACTAACAGCATATATCAGTACTCTTAGAAAAAGTAAGCTTGAGTTTCTGAAGACAATAATTTGTTGAGGACAGCATTTATTTATTTATTTTTAACTACCGAGACAGGAACTGCCACAATTCTTTTTGTCTCCATGTGTATCAGCCTTGTGCTTTTCTTTACCCTCCATAGAAATACTTAAAAAAATAAATGACAGCAGCAAGCACATTCAACTTGGAATCACTTAACATTTCCTGACACTACCACGCAAGACAATTATTCTCTGGATTGTACAGTACAGTACGCACAGCCCTTGGCTGTTCTGTGAGTTTCTTTTACACAAGTATAATTACTTCAGGGGGATTGAGTACATGGAACTAATTGATGTTTAACATTTAAGAAATGTAACACAATTTTATGCCTGTGTAAAAATGTCAAAAGTAATTCATAGGATTTGAAGGAATTTCACTGTTGGCAGAATCAATAGCTACACATGGGAAATTATCCCAAATAAGAGTGCCACATCTAATATAAAACTCTTACCAAAAAAGTAAACTTTGTGGGCGATATTGATACAGCTACCTGGTGACAGCTGAGATAAAGATATAGAAAAAAACCCTACATGTAAAGAAAGCATGCACATGCCTGTTGATAAATGAAAATTATTTTTGCTTCTCTTTGTACTTTTCAGTAGGGAAATCACTTTGAATATGAATACATTAGTATATAAATAAAACAGGTCTAATGTCAACCCAAGAAGAAACGTGAACTTTAATCAACAAGTACATTCATGACATGCATTGCAATCTGGAGTTAATAAAAAGTTCATAATAAAAAAGGGGATATAATTCAGATTCTGCAGTCCCCAACACATCTTTGAACTAAAGAACATTTCTCTTACTTTTAGCAAAGAACAGTCACACATATGTATCAATGAAATGAAGGCAAGGTAACCACATATCCTGCTTTTGCAAATATGGCCACTAGAAACCTGAATAACACAATATCAACAGAATCAACCTTGATGAAAAAACCTTTTTAAAAATACTTCAAGCATTATGGTAAAGGGCATACCATCAGAACCCATTCTGAAATTTCATCGTATAAGAAATTCTAACATTCATTAGGGAGGAAGAGAAACATAATTTTCTTTTATTTATTCTTTTAATAATAAATTCTGAAATGGTGTCATTTCAGCTAAGTTTGTGTATTTTGTATGAAAACATTAAGACCATTTCCATTAATCCACAAAGTCAGATACAAATTGTGTTTCAACAGTTTATCTTACCCTTTCTGTTCCAAATATGCACACACAATTTGTAGAAAGAGTCTAGTTTAGTTTCAACAGAGCTGAAAGTTATGAATTTTCCTCAGGTCCAAAGGTGATCTTATAGGATGAACCGTCATGAGCATTTGTAATGGGAGTGTTGCTACTGATTTTCATGAGGCTAAGATTCACTCTAAGGGTACAAGTTTCTCAAGTTTGTTAATAGCCCTTATGAGCAGCCTTGCAAAGTAAAGCAGCACAGATTTTTATTGATTCTAGGGGGAATAATCACTGGCTTAAAATTAAAGATAGCATCATGGTTATTCCAATACTTAGAATTGTCTTGTGAGACTTGTTTCTGAAAGCTCAGCAGCTTACAAAATCACACTCAATGGGGCACAGAGAATAATACAATATGGATATAAAAGTAATATGGGATCTTTTGATCTGCTTTTACTCTGGGCCAAGCTGTGTTTACACAAATGAAGACCTTTGATTTATTACTTGTAAACATAAGAGATCTACATTTACATCAGTGCAGCACTGCTAATTTCAGCTTCAATAGACAGAAGAGCATAGCTAGTGAATGAGACAGGGAACCAGAGTTTCCCATGCCTATTCACCATGATCTTTGAGACTGCAGCAAATGAATGAGGGAGGTATTCACTCATTAAACAGTGAAAATAAAAATAAATATTGAACAGCTGCATCATTAACTGTGTGCAGTTCAATCTGCATGCTAAATGAGGCAAAGATCCCATGGAAATAACACTATGTCATGTAATTAATAACCGTATTGTAATGTTTATGCACATGTACTAGAGATAGTATGGCACAGGTGATTATATCTTTGACACTTTTTTTTTTTTAACTTCTTCATTCATTTTCATGAGTGGTCCTGTACAGATATTGTAGGAAATAGTACTTAAGGACATAAAGGTAAAAAGTTTTTATTAAGCTAAGGCTGAGATGAATAAACTGCTTACAAAAAGCAACATTATCCTCGAAGATAAAATAACAAGTAGTTAAAATGATATTAACTGTTACGGTAGACTAAAGATAGCATTTCAGAAATTATTTTTCAAAATAGGTTTCTGAAATATTATATATATTTTTTTAATATCAGTATTAACATGATTAAGCTTCCTCATGAAATGATATAATTCATAACTCTTCATTTTGAGCAACAGCAAGTATCATGTATTACACATGTACAGATTTTTTTTAAGAGCATAGTGATTTATTATGAATTTCATAAATACTTTGAGTGATAAAACCAGGACAGTTTAGACATGCAAACGACTAACGTTCTTGGGATTTCACAATATCTGACCAGTGCTAGTTTGTTACCAATGTTAGCAATGTAAGAAAACTTTTGTTTTGAAAATCAATTTTTACAGTCTCTTGTTTCAGGTGGGACTTGTCATTCATTCATTTTTGTACATTTTGCCAAAAAACCCCAGGGATTATTATCACAAGACAATCACCGATTACTAGGATGCAGTTTTGGCCAATAAATATGTATATGTCCTGAATAACATGACTCCCATCATTCTATTCCATGAAGAGATATCTGCGCTTCCGTGCCTTGACATGAGTACTATAGAATCCAATGCTTAAATAAATATATTAAAATTAGATTAAAATCTCTGAACAGCACAACAGATCAAATAAGCAGTATATGATTTCAGACCTGGTAAGGAATCACTATACAATTCAACATATACTTTGACTGGTATGGAAGACAAAGACAAGGCAGGGAAGAGAGAACAGTAGGTTTCAATACAGAAAGAAACAGACCAATTGAAATAGACCGTAGACTGTATGTCAGACTGCATGATCATTTGTCCATGAACAATTATAAAAAAAGGGTAACTTTCCTGAAACTATGTGCATTATATAGTGGATTTTTATCTAGTTAAAAATTAGTATTACTTTCCCTGCAGTATTCAGATGGCTTTGAGTTTTGCCTACACCTAAATGATACCATAGGTAAGCACAAAATTATTTTCATAGCTTGAACTGGTATACACAATATGCAGACACTTTAATATTTCTCTGATCAGGTGAAATGTAAAATTTGTGAGATCCTAGACAACTCAACCTACTCTTTAAATATCTTCAGGTATATACGTTTGACGAAAATTTAAGCTGTAACTAAATTTATATAAAACTATAGTCCTTAATATGGGCATACTAACCCATCAAAGATGACAATTTTTTTTCCTTTCCCCGTAACTCCCACCACCCCAAAAAAGAGCAAGAAATCTAAAACCTTAATCACAGTTGTAAGTTTTTCTGTCCACCCTTTTCTTTTTCTGCCCTTTATCCAGTGATAGTCTTATAAGCATATACCAGGCTCAGTACTGGTTTTGAAAATTAGTATATTAACTTTTATGATTTCTCCAATAGGCAAGTAATACTGAAGTGGTTGTGGTAGAACACTGTCCACTGCAAGACTTCTGGGAATAGGGGTCACAATTATTAATGCAGCCATTTCTTCTTGATGTGAGCTGATTTTATACAATAAATTTCAGAAGAACTGCAACACCCTGCAGAAAAAAAAACTTTAGAGTGTCATGGAAATTGAGTTATGGCAACATGTTATATTGAAGAAATATTTTGAATAAGATTAGGAAATATTGTTAGTACTACTTTCAAGTGAAGGCAGCTTTTAGCAGGCTGTTAGCAGCTATATATAAAGTCTTGCTTAAATTAGTACCTGTCATACATTTTTTTGGGGGGGGGGGGCGGGGGGGGCAAGGGAGAGGAGGGCAGGTGTGTGTGTGTTTGGTTTTTTTGTTGTTTTGGTGGTTTTTTGTTTTGGTTTTTTTTGTTGTTTTGGTTTTTTTTTTTTTTTTAAGCTTGGCATGCTCTGGAGGAAAAATTTAAATAAGAAAAGTCAACTGTTTGCAGTTTAATATAAAATTAAATTATTCAAAGAGTGGGTTAGCAGAATTATATGTCTTCAACCAATATAAGTAATGAAAATTTTATTGGACAGCTCTGTCTACAGATCTCTCCATCACCAGACAATTTCTGAATGTATTTTGGATAAGAGTGAGAAACCCACCACTGAAAATACGTGGACTGCCGTGACATCTGTTTTTAGGCACATAAATGGTCTCAAGTGATTTATTGCCTAATATCTAATTAGCTCTGCTAATGGTTTCTGAAAGAGATATTCAAACATATATTCAGAAAACAAGATCCAGTGGTCCTGAATCAACCAGTGTGAACAGTAATGTGAAAGCAACGACATCAGCTTTTCGTATTAGCACCTAGCAGAAAGCAGCAACATATTTATGTCAAACCTGGAAGTCCCATAAAAATCTAACCTTCAGGTAATAAGGCTGGGTGCAGCTGGGAATTTGGCTTGCTAGAATGGTTTAAGATTTCTTTCTTTATGTTGTAATGATACCTTTTAAAATTATTTCAGAAGCAAAGAGAGGTCTACCAATCTCTACCTTTTCCTCTATACCCTTCTAACTTGTCAGGACTTCAGTATTCCCTTAATCCCTTCTTCTAACTGAAGACAATTTCTGTCTGAAAGAGTCGGAAACTTGTAAAGGGACTGACAACCTTCCTCTCCTAATTTCCAGTTTTACAAAGTCCAACTCATGAGAGATGAAGAAATATCATCCATCTTATGCCAGTTTGATGACCCAGAAGAAATGAATTTCACAGATTCATACCTTGGCAAGAAGTAGTCACATCATAAAAGTGGTGTCATCACAACCAGTATTCAAGCTTAGCAGACTGATTAAGGCTTTAATGTGTGGCACAACAAACAGCTTACCTTCAAGTCCCAACAGTGGTCTGTCAATACCAGGTTTTATGGACTTTCATAAAAGTCACTAAGAAAGTTTGTATAATCAGTAAGAAACATGACTTTTTCCTGACTAAGCAAAGGAGTTTGTTCTTCGAGAACTTAATTCTGAAAGTTTTGGAAAAATTGACTTCACCCAGTTGACAACAACTTCCACATCTCGCAACATGTTTTGGGACAATGAAAAATAAATCCTCTTCCATATCTATCATTGATGTGAAATAAGAGAGAAGCTGACATCAAAGTAGTGCCAGACAGCAAAATAATACACTTGTAGCATTGTGAGCTAGTCATTAGCTGTTTAATCTAAAAGTTCTTCTAAGAATAAAGGCAAAGGCATTTACATACAGAAGAGACAGTAAAACACAAAATGAGAGGAAAAATGAAAAAAGAAATAGGGCCAATAAAAAGGCCCACATGAAAAGCTTTATATCCCAAGGTAAAACTGCCTTCAATATTTGGCATAAAAATGCTCTACTGGCATTTAAATTGGCATAAAGTTAAGAGTTCCTCCTTTTTACATTGTAAGAGCATAATTTGTTTTCACAACAAATAAAGGGGCTACGGTGTTACAATTTGTTTTTCTAACAAGGAAATAGCACAAGATTGTGAAGCTATTTTTCAAAGTGCAGGTAACAGTTTGAAACACAGCATTGTGCAAAAGAAAATGGGAATGAACCCATAATCCGTTTTACACCAGTTTATAATAAAAAGTCTTCCATTAAAGGCAATGACCTCGCTTCCTTCATGCATGCATATCTACAGGCTGCAGTTTTTGTGGATTGAGTGGGGGAGCTGTTTGTTTTAAGAAGAATTTTTTGACTACAGATTAAAACCAGAAAGCCTAACCACTGCTGCCAGGGATAAACTCCATTTTTCTTATAAGAGCTTGAACTGATACTTCTCAAGTATAATCCATCTATGACTGCTAACATCAGGAAGTCACATATTTTTAAATGTTTATTATCTGGGCTTTGCAGAACAATACTTCTATCAATGACAGCAAGCGAAAAAGTTCTGAAACATCACTAACAGCAGCAAACTTCCTTGAAAAGTGTTTTATCTGAAATAGTAGGACCTTTAAGTATCATTGCCACAAAGAATTTCAAGGCAGCCTGATACCACTACTCTTTTCCCAGTAAGTTTCCAAGACACTACACAAACAAAGCAGTAGAAAAAAAGTGGAATCTAAAAACATCACCATTTAGCCTGTTATTTTCATGCCAAACCTGGAACTTGTTAACAGAAAGGATTTCAGCAACATTTATTGACTCGATGAAACAATCAATATCTTCTGAAACCTCTCCTATGTATCAAGAAAGCTTTTTTTTTTTTTTTAAATAGTCTGAAGCAGCAAGTGTAAATGTATGTTATTTGACTTGAGCAACTAATTATACTGTCAGATAACTTTTCCAAAGTAAAATTTAGGTAAGGGGGGGAAGCATTGCAGCTTCAGGAGGTTCAGGTGAATTTAAAAATAAAATTAAATTAAAAAAAAATCACAAAAACTACAAGCAGCAAAATTTAGAAACTTGTCATGCTTAAGAGAGTAAGTCTTTCAATGGGTTTTTGCAGTAGCTCTCATAAGATGGTAATCAAAAGATTTCTCTCGCACATATTGTTTTGTTCTTCTGTGGCTGAAATTATTGCTATTTTACACTAGTAGTCAATGGTTTATGTAGGTGAAAAACAAATATAAAATGTTTAACAGAATTCGCAAACAGATCTAAAAGAGTTGAGAACTTAAGATGCTCAACCCTGACTATGTACATGGAACCTGCATAGGTCAACAATTTGGATTTCAGATAAAAATCTTGAAGTAAACCTACTCAAAGAAATTACTGTAGAGAACTAAAATGTCAGCCATCACTAACAATCTTTTCTCGTCATTCAAATCAAAGCAAGAAAAACATTACTCGTTAAAGTCAACAATGTTACATTATGTGGGAGGCCACAAAGTTTTAAGTCTTCTAGGATACAATTATGTTTTGCAAATAAGCGATTAGGATTATTTCAGAGAAAACATATATATGCTATATTTTCCGCCTGATTTTATAGAATTTTCTGAGGCTAATTAAAAGGCTGCCGGTGGTGAAAAAACAATGTTTCTTATGTCTTGAAATGAGGAACCCACAGGCATAAAAAGACATTGCATAGTGGGGTTTTTTGTTTGTTTTGTTGTTTTGGGGTTGGATTGTCGTGGGGTTTTTTAGTGCATCAAATCAGACAGTGTATTTCTTATACAACGTGACATTTGCCAAATTATAAACAAACTTTCAAGTCCCTTGTTAACAAAAGAATTGTTAATCATTTAATGCCTGGTCCTGTTAAAACATTCCACAATAACATTAAAAATAAAAGAAGAAATATTTGTGGACATTGTTACAGACAATAGTCTAATGCCTGCAGCTCCAGTCAACAAAAAACCAAAAGTATAAACAGGAACAATGTTTAGCAAAAATAATTAACAGCTTTGACCTCTTAATTTTTTCAACAGAACAGAAGCCAGATCTTATGTTGTTTTCCTCATGAACAACCTCAACATTTCTACAGCTGAATTTCCATTAGAGACATGATAACGGAAATGAGGTAATTTGTGTGGACTATAATTAACACCACTTCAGGTCTTTTACTACACCAGCCAGGTACTTGCTAAACCTGAACTCTTTGCCACTTTTCCTTCTCTACACTTCCTTATTTACTTTATTTATCTAAGAAGGTTTCATGGTATTGTGTTTTTTCCTTAAAAAGGAAAGTAACCGTAAGTTACAACCTTAATGAATCTATGTTTTTCAGCTAAAAATTATTTACAGTGAAAGCAGCTGACCAGACATTGTGCATCTATTGAATGTCCATAGCACAACACTTCTGCCCATCTGTAACAGTCCATAACAGAAAGTTCGGGAGGAGAAGGAAGGAAAAAAAAAAAAGGCAGGCATCATCAGATCAATTGAAAAAATAATCTAATGTACCTAAATCAAATCCAATGCAAAACTTGAATTCAAGATGCCACATTTGACTGCCATTTGACATATACACCATCAGTTTTATCACTCATCATGCATTTTGATAAAAGTAATTTGTAAATACATACTAGAACATCAGAAGGCAATGATTGAAAGGTTACTTTGGTTTACTCAGTGTTGCATTAAAGGTTTTTTTGCTTATAGAAGATATTTGGGAAGGCTCATCTTTTTTTCTTTGTCATTCCCTGTTTGTGTGCTGTATGAGACTGACTACTTTTAAACAGTTTTAAAAATTGTTGGCGAGTATTCATATCCAAAATGTATAAAACTAAGCTGAAAGCAACGCCATAAATGCATAAGTTATGGACAATTGGTAGGAATAAAGTGCTTTTCCTACTCTAAACTATGTTTATTAGACAAATTAAAACATTATGTCATGCCCAGTTTTTAAAAGAAGGAATCTGAACTTATAGATATCAGAGAGAAATCCTGATATTTTGCAATTGTAAGGCTATTTCAACACATTTGACTAGAAAAACAGAGGTACAGAAATAATAAGGAGCTGTATTTATACACCTAGAATTAAAAAAAAGTAGAAAAAAAAATCAGTCAGTTTTCAATCAGTGAGAACTGCTGTATCATCCTATGTTTTAGCTAATAAGAATTGAAAATGACACATTTATGCCTGTGAAACTTCGATGCTACTGATAGCAAGTTCATTTGGTTTGAAGATAAATTTGACATCATTAGTTATTAGTAAGCAACCTTCTGAAGGAGGCTAAAGTTTTTGATTTTACTTTAAGTTCTGCAGGAAGTTAAAGTCGTCTTTTCTGATAAAACAGAAAACTAAGACTTCCAAGTCTCTTGGGAAAGTGTTAATAAGTATACCGGAAATAATTGCCAAAAAACCCCAAAAAAAACCCCAAAAAACAGCCACCACCCAAAACATTGAAAACCATGTCAGTTCAGCTGAAATGGAAGCCTCAGCTTTTGAGGTCAATTTATTACGTCAGATTTTAAAAGTTAGATTATGTAAAGTAACCATTTTTTTTTGTAGAAGCAGTGACTAAAGTCTATCTTTTAAATCTATTCTAAAATCCATAATTGAACACCATTTGACCTTGAAAAACCATGGCCACAGAATTCTACTCTTGAGTCACACAATCTGTTGCTTTAAAGCTATATAATACTCTAAGTCTTATATCTCTTTTTGAATGCCTGGGTATCAGAACAGCAGTCTTGCAGTAGGACAGAAACAGAAGTTTGGAAAGAAAAGCAAAGAAGAGCAAGAGGGAAAAATAATTCAAGTAGTAAAAACTTCTAGAGAAATTCTAAACCCGAGCTTTCTGCTTGCCTACTCAGCCATTTCTAGGATTCTGAATGCCTTGTGGTTCAGTCTTTATTTATGCTCAGTTTTTGCCTTTTTTCTCTTGGGTTCATTTTTTGTTTGAAGATAACAGCCAATAAAACAATACAGCTACTCCTATTACTTTCTCCTCCTTCATTTCAAAGGCTGGATTTCAGTCATCCAGAACACATTTCTTTAACCAATTTTTATAGCTACAGAAGTTACCAAATTTAGAAAGATTAGATATCTTTAAAAGTTATCCAAAAGTATTGATATCTCAAAATTTGTGCTTTTTTTTGCTTCAACTTTTAACATTTACTATATACCTGTAGTAATTGGAACTACTAGCCTCTTGTGCACTTGGTAGAGTATGGAAGCTGTCCCTGACTGGCAGGGTACTTAGCAACAACTGAAAACAGTGTGTTATCAACATTCTTCTCATACTAACTCCAAAACACAGCACTAGGAAGAAATTTAACTCTATCCCAGCCGAAACTAGGACAGTCATGAACTTCCCTCTATATTCATGTTGCTCTGAAAGCAGCCAAGCATCAATGACACACATCCACACACAAAGTAACACCTGATAAGTAGCAGTGGAGCTATGCAGGACTTTTAGTCCTGTTTTGACAAAAAAGTGTTTGGAAAGCAATTGGCTTGGTCTTACTCTCCTGTATGTTCAAGGAAGCCAAGGCACTGAAGGTTGTCTCCACTCCCTGTGAGAGGATTCTTGGAATCCACCAGGCCCCTGGGCCACTCTGGATGGCTCTGGCAGTGCTGAGAGGTACTGTTGCAGATGGACAGCAGAGCAAAGAAGGGGACACATACTACTCACTGACACTATCAGTTAATTGAAATTTTCTGGTTTCTTCATTATGAATATACAGTTCACAGTTGGGAAATATTGGAAATTTACCCCTTCTGAAGGGCAAATTAAAATGGACGACCAACTTCTGCAATGCTCAGCTTCAAAGGATCCATAATATCACTCTTTATGTTCATAAAGTGCTGCTTAAAAGCTATTCATTCCGGTGTACTATATATATGTTTTAGAATAACATACATCAAAAGACAGACCAAAAAATTCTCTGATTTAAGATATACATGTATTCACACTATAGTTCTTTCTAGACAGGTTCATTACAAAAAAATAAAAATTAAAAAAACAATGCAATAAAACTCTTGGTTTGAGATACTAAGTAGGTTACAAGAATGTTACGTAAGATTTATGTGGGGGTTTTTAATTATTGTAAAATTATTTTTAATTAGGACAAAATGTAGGAGGAAGACAAACTCACTCAAATCCCTCCATAAATTATTTTCTGCAGCTGTGCTCTGTTTAATATCAAAATCTGTTTTTGAGTAAACTCAAGGGTAATCTGAGATGCTATCAAATCTGAGAGTACTGCAATGACTTACTGAAAAAAAAAAAAATTATACTCCATGATCTCATCCAGAACTTCATTTTTTTCTTTGTAAAAGCTTCTCTAGGTTGCTACCTGGGAATCTATGACCCTCTTCAGTCATGCGTTGGAAGAAAAGCTTAAAACTGACAGCTGAACTTCGCATTCTTATCATGATTTAGGATTCAAAGTTAAGCTTAAGTATGAAAGGCCACAAAAATGGCCAAATTAATACAAAATTACACTTCCATATTGAAAAAAGGTGTATTATACTTCATGATAAATTAAATTCCATTACAAAGCAAGGTAGAATTGTTTATCCTACAGGTGATTTAACCCTAAATGAAGGGTAATAGGAATACAGAATATAGAATAGGGTAATAGGAATACAGAATAGAAGAGTGCCCCATGTTTATCAAATACACTTATCTTGCATACAACCTCTCTAACAAATCCCCGTACTTTTATTAATATGCTGACCTTTTATGCATCAAAAGATTGTGGCTACTAAAAACCACAGTTCAAAATAAATAATTTCTACCTCTATAACATTAGAGCCAGAGGTTTTTTTCCTCCTTTCTCATAAGAAAAAAGGAGTTTTTTGTGGGGGTTTTTGTCTAGGTTTTTTGTTTGGTTGTTGTTGGTGGCGGTTTTTTGTTTGTTTGTTTGGGGTTTTTCTGTTTGTTTAGGGTTTTGTTTTTGTTGTTGTTTTTTTGTTTGTTCGTTTTGTGGGTTTTTTTCTTTTTTTTTTTTTTTTTGTAGGAAAGAATCCTCCTTTCCCCTGCATCTTCCACATTTGAGTTACTTCTTTTTCCTCAGGTTCTTCCCTCCCACCCCTTTTTTCTTTTCTTCAATTTGACTGAAAAAAAAAATTCAGTCAGAGATTACAATCCTTTAGCAACCAGATTGCCTATTAGCGGCTCACCTGTATATACTCAGATAAATATGTTTTCAATAACTCAGTTTTTTTTTTTTAAGTTGCATAGAGTAATGTCTTAAAATAAAGGGGATCTTAAAAATTACAGGATTTAATAATTATATATCTTTAAAATTATACATCTTAAAAAGAATAATTCACAGAGTTAAGAGCACAGGAAGAAATAAATGGCTTTTAAGGACTGTTAAGCCAAATGAAACTCAAATGTTTCATAACTCCAGAAGCTTTCTCCTGCAAGTGTACTCAACATCAAAAGCATTATTATTATGAACACCTCAAAATGATATTCTGTTTGTCTGGTAATTTCTATTTCAGTACCCATGAAAGATGTTGATGTAAGAAAAGTCTCTATTAATCATTTACAGATATTCCACCAATGGGTGGTGGAAGGAGACCAGTTTATTTTCTCTGAATTTATACTCATGTGTAATGCAACATGTAAATGGAAAATTATATTTACCATACTTTAGCAAGGTTTTTAAATATGCTAAGAAAGTCTCTAAGTCTTGTAACAACTGAATTGTAATATAAAGCTTAGAAATAAAGATTTTATGTTAGCATTAATCTTTTTGAAAATTTTAATGCAACTTATAACCTCAAAATAATGATTCAAATTAACCTGAGTATAACTAATTTTTTAAGTGCAAGTTGTTCTTATTTACCTGTATGATTTCCAGAATTTACCCAGGTGTGGCTTCCTAATTTCAAAGTAATTTTTGCCATTTCAAGGCCTTTTGGCAAATTTAAACAATTCAGAGTGCTGTTCTACACTCAGTTTACAGAGCATTAGATAACATTCAATGCAAGAAAAAAAAAAAAACAAACACAAAGGACTGTTTACTATCAGAGATGGAAGAAAATCTATTTCATTGGTGTGACCTGCATATAGTCATAAGATCACAATTTAAAGTCACAGTGTGAAACAGACAAGGCGCAAACACTTTGGAATCAATAGTATGAGAAACTGTCTAATGTAGAAAGTACTTGTCTGGTACTTTATTTCCCGATACATCCATATCCACAAGGATACTTTGTCATTTACTTTGATCCAAAACCACCTTCCAATATTCAGAAATTAAAATGAAATACAGAATCTTTAGGTGTCTCATTTCTTGATTACCTTTTTAACGAAAACTTTGGAAAAATTATTCTGATTAAAAATTATCACTTAAGATAATTGTTATCCTTTTCTTTAGAGAAAAAGAAAAATACAACTATTATTTTCTGCTTTTCAGAGCAACTAGAACATATGTGATGGAGATCCCTGTATAGTGCAGACAGTACCACGAACACAAGTTATCCAAGCTTTTTTCCTCCACAAAGAGTGAATTATAACCTTCAATTTGGAAAACACTACAGTCTGAGCCTACGATTCAAACTTAGTAATTTTTAAGTAACATCAGACTATCTTTATAGTGTTTTACAACGAGAGCACATCTGAGCTTTACAGATGTGCTGCAGGTCTTGAACAAAGTCTCCAAGTAATGTAAATTACTTTGGATTTTGAAGTTTCTTCACATAGAGTTTTGGCAGGCAGGACATAAAAAGTTCCATTGACTTTCAATAAGATTTAGGCTCCTAAATATCTAAATGTCTGACTTTCCAAGAATCTTTAGAAAGAGGCAGATAACACTGGTGACATAAATTATTAGGTCTTCTCTTTCCTTTCTTAAAAGGCATGTCATTTAGGGTAGATTCTCAAAGAACCTACAATGGGACAAAGTTTTCTTCACCACAATTATGATCATCATAAAGACTGTCTTTATAAAAATCAAGTAGTATTAAACAACATTCACAACGCTTGGCAGTAATGATGAGCACAACATAAATACCATTATAACAAAGAGTCAACTTCTTAAGCTACTGTTAAAGTCCATTTTCTATTCGACTCTTTCCAGTCATACTCTCTGACTTGCTGTGGGGGCTTATCACTCTGGGAGTACTCTCACTCAAAATATAAGCTTTGACAAGGAAAGATAGAGGAGAATACTGGTTTCTGTGGAAGGGGGAGTGGGAAGTCCATTAAAGAGCAAATATTCCTTGAAGATGCTGGCTTGATTGTATGTTTAATATTGAGGTCACTTGTAAACACTTGTTAACCCTCACTACTAAAACAAAGGAAAGCAAAAAAACACACCTAAAAAAAAAACCCAATAAAAAAGGGAACGTCAACAAATCCAGGCATGCAAACATGCTTGTTTAGATTAGTTTCACCATGCTGTTTCAGTGCAGATACAAGTTTAGTTTCCCTTCAGGGGGAAACTAGCAAAATCTAGGTTCATATTTCAAATATCTGACAAGATCCTTCTATAATCTAAGTCTCAGCACCAGGATAAAAATGCGTTTTCCCTGAAGGGGCAAATTTTGACATAACCAAGACATTTTAGATCCTTAAGAGGCAATGATAAATCTCAAATTAAGTTAGATTGCTGATTAAATGTTAAAGAAAATCTTTGAAATTAGTGTGGGAACAAAGGCTTTAAGAAAGCTGAGAGTAAGTCATATATTTGGTCAAAACAAAATTGTTCATTGCAGAAACAGTAAATTATAGAGGAAGGCAGTGGCTGCAAAGCATATAAATTAGCTCAAGAGCAATCTAGATGTATTTCTAGAGGGAATGATTGAAGGAATAGTAAGAAAGCTGAAAAATGGATTGAGATAGGCAACAACAACAAAAAGAGGCATGCTGTGTAGATAACATTTTCATGTTCCTAAAATTTCTGATATTCTTATCTTGGCACAACAAGACTATGTTGTACTTAATTCTGAAGACTTACCATAAAGTCTGTGCACGTTGTCTGTGCAACAAATGTGCATTGAATTTCTGTTAAGCTAGTGAAACAGAATAGAACAGTTCAGTTGGAAGGGACCTACAAGGATCATCTAGTCCAACTCCAACTGAAACACCTTTCCTCTCTTCACTTATTTCTTCGCATGACAGTATATTTAAAAGTATTCTGCTCCTTCGAGGGCTTGATTCAGTAGCATTATTTTTCCCCTCTTAACATGCACTCTGTATGCACTAGTATATGTAACAATCTGAAATACCTTAGGCATGTGTCACCTCCTTAAGGGTTATTTGCACTGATATTGTGCCAATGTCATTGTCCTAGCGTCAATGTCCCATTGCATTTGTCTCATTAGCTATAGGGGCTATCTAGAACAGGTATCTATTCAGACACTGAGGACAGTTCTTGAGCTGGCAGATCAGCTAGAGTTTTAGTCTGTCAGGTCACTCTTGCACCTCTCCTGTCTTGCACTTTATTTTTAAAGTGGATTTAATGCAGTAGTTTGAGAGTTTTGGGTGTTTTTTTTTTTTCCTGGCAAAATGGACCAATAACGGAATATTTGGATTCAGAAGGCAGAACAGAAAAGACTCAAAAGGTCACCGAATCTCTCTAGAATTGTAGGAAGAATGAAAAGATGGTTTGAGCAAGCAACGAATCCATGCATGGTTTAAATATAAAAAAGCTGCAATTACTAACTAGAAAGAGCCTAATACAATCTATGTCCAAAGTTGGAAGTGCTTCTGTAGCTGTTCCTCAAGGCTGAAGTTAAGGCAGAAAGTAGCACCGCTTAAGTTTAAACATTCCCATTCCAGAAGACTACTACTCTGCCTATGCTAGTCTGTAACTACTTATAAAAGACTTGGATATCAGTTTTGTAGCAGCATAGCTAATACACACAACATGCTTCCAGTTGTGTCCTCCACTTTGTGTTAGTCTGAACTGCATCATTACCAATAAAGCTACTTCAAGCATACCTACATTTCCTTCAGCAAAAAAAACCCCACATATGCTATGGTTCTCTCAAAAAACTTGCTTTGTAACAGATTTTATTTTCCTTTGTTTCTATGCAACAGTGACAGCGGCACAGAACCTGAGTAAGTGCTGCTATGATATCACTTGAATAAGTATGTTGCAAAGTAGGTCTAGCAATCGACACTTGTTATGGGCTGGCAATCTTTTTCATTTGCTCCTATGATTAGCTACTGGAATGTCTAACAAACCCTGTGTAAATAGAAGTTATTTTTATTCATACTGCCCTGCTATATTTCTCTTACGAAACATCAGTGTCTCTATCCAAACTCATTTAGCTTGCACAGATTGTTCATCTTTTACCTCTTCTGATTGTTTGTTGATTTTCCCACATCTTGCCTCTAACCAAGTTTAAAGGAGTCAGGTCGAGCGTGCCCTCTGTGACTGCAAGGGCTAATTAAGAAGGAATGCCCTTCAAACCCTGAGCATTACAGAAGTTTGAGAAAAAGTAATACCGCCTGAACTTGTAGGGCTTAATTCATCATGTATCTTTCCACTCACTTCTTAAGAGCAGTAGTGATCAGTCTGTGCATCTCCATCACAGTCAGAAGGAAGATGCATGACTTCTGAGAGTTAATAAGGACCAGTTATTGCACGAGAGTAAGAGAACACAACTGCCATTTCAGTAGGAAATCCTATATTGTCTACAATAGAAAATGTATAAAAAGCTTGCTTCACAATATTTTTCCCCCAACAAGGTCTGTAATATCCATCTTGGTCAAACCTGCAGGAGGAAGAAGAGGAGATGGGCGTCCCCAAGTCTTAACCACAAAATGATCAACAAAACCAGCTTGTTTTAACCTTTCAGATAAGGATTGTTAGAAAATTTGCTGTGGGGAAAAACATTTCCAAAGACAAGGCATTAAAATCTCATCTTTAACTGTATACTAAAAGGAGAAGAATGTCAGAAAGTGGTAATAAAAGTACACAGATGTTTTATTTATTGTGGGAATACACCTGAGGTTCAAACACTAGTTTTACTACGAGAATGGCAACTTCAGTTATAACCACTAATAACAGTTACACATGAGAAAAGTCATACTAAATGTGAGGTCCAGAGTTTTTGTTTTGCACCATGGAAACCACAAAGTAATAGCATCTTACTGAGATTCTAATTCACAGATTCCTTTGGGTCCAGTGGCCTCCAGATCAGTATTGAACAAGATCTATCACAGCTATTATAATGCATGCTAGACGAAGTTTTTTTATCTTCTTAATAAAAAGCCAGGATATAGATGCACTGAGCTGTTGTATACACAGCTCTGCCTCAGTTTTTGTATTCTCATCTGGGATCAAACTTCTATAAGTAAATGGAATTAAATATTAACTATTTTTGCCAGGAAAAATTGCTTTTGTTCAGATTAAAAAGACAGCAGCATGGGTTTATTCATGCTCCATCTGTTGTTCTATTTTCTCCAATGGCAACTTCAAAGCACTTTAGCACTATCGAGTGTTTGCGAAGGAATGGCAGTGCAATAGTCCTCCCTCAGAGAGAAAAAAAATCAGAAGAGTTCAAAAGTGAAAGAAACTCTTAGTCACTCAGTTGGTTGTTTAATCCACTATTTAATTGTATGTGTATTTATTTCTATTGATTTTTTTTTTCTTTTAAAGACTGATGGAGAGAAAATAACTTGCAGCCGCCTTAACACAGGAACAATTACAGCAGGAGCCCATATCCTTTACCAAATGAACAATGTTATTCATAAACGATGAAAATTTCAAAGGCTTGTTTCCTGCTGCTAATTTTGCTAGTGAGCTGAATTAGCGGGGCACTGCTGGGAACAGCAGGAGATCTTTATGACACTTTTTCAGAAAGCGAAAGATATGATGACTAGTGTTAATCATTAAAAAGCAGTTATTGTAGGTGTCAAAAAAAGATCCGAAATACAATTCTCCTTTTCCCTTCCAGCCTTCCCTCCCTACCCTCTTAGCAATTCAGCTATAGGTAACTTTAATAAAAAAAAAGTGGGTGATTTAAAACATGGTCTAGCATATTGATTAGATGTTCCCTTTAAAATTACATTGCACAGGACTTGAACAAAACAAGACAAGTAGAGAGTGAGGGAGGCAAAAAACTATCTTCACCTTGGCTGTTAAGCCATCTCAGTCCTCTCTTTTTTAGTTTCTCAAATCTGTCTGATTACAGGCATTAACAAATAAATCTGCAGATTTCAGTCTACTGTAGGAAAATGTTTAATCTTACTTGACATTTTACACAAGTCCTCATGCAGGAGCTTAGTTCAGAACTGTATTTCACAGCTCTTCTGGAATGTTTTGAAGCAACTTCATTTCCAACCTTGCAGTATCACTGTCTTCCTTCATGTTCAGATTTTAATTCAGACTTCTTGTATAACTAATTTTTTTTTTTTTTTTGACATCACACTTTAGAACTGTATAATACTCCTAAGATTGTTTTGTTACTGCGGAGCACTGAAGATGGCCAAAGACTTTCCTGTCCTGGTCACTCACACCCACCCTATGGTTGTGCCGATACAACTGTGTGTAGGAACATGTTATAAACTAAGTCACCAGAAATAACCATGCGGTGGAGAAAACAGTCTTCAAAAACATTGTAATTAAATATCATTGATGTGCTGTGAAAAAGTGGTGTTTAACAAGCAATAGAGTCAGCACAAGTGAAGTAACAGGGAAAACTAACAGGTAGTAATATCCTTTTAATGATGGTTTTACCCTAAAAAAACCCAAACATATCACAGGCTATACCTTAAAATACACTCGTGGTTACTGGGAAGTTCATTTACACATATTCACATGCCCACAGCAGTAATTAAAAAGCTGTATTTTTTTGTAAGCAAAAAAGTACAACCTACATATAGTAAAAGTACTGTTTATACCATGCGTGGGTTAGGATTTTAGGGAGAATGCAGAAAGACAGGTTCACTTGGATTGTTTGTTAGGTTTGATTTTGGTGGCGTTTGTTTTTGTTTTGGTTTGGTTTTTTGTTTTTGTTTGGTTTGTTTTTTTTTTTTTTTTTTTTTTTTTTAACCCAAGAGCCAGTAACAGAAATACAGAACCAAAACAAACAAAAACCACCACCAAACAACTTTGAGGAGAAAGTGTTAAAACTAAAATGCTTTTAGTCACTCCTTAGGGTAGAGTAAGGCTCCCCACCACTGGGGAGATACCTGCCAAAGGCAGCTGAAATACCAGATGTCACAGTTAAGATCAAGAGGAAACAGTGCTGTGACCTGACCAGCACCGGGTTAATGAAACTCACATGCAGAGCTGAACAGGAGAGGGATTGGCTCTTAAGCCGAACTGAAACTCCCCAAAGTGATACCATCTCATACTTCCCTTGACATTGTTTCAGTTCAATCCTAAATGAAGTACTGCAGTACAAGGCATCTTTCCCCCTCAGTGCGTGGGGAAAGAAAGTGGCAAAATAAAAATCAGTGTTTCTTTCAATCATGAACAAGCCTGTAGCATGTGTCATGTACTGTTTTCTTCATGCCAGCCAAGTATCCTGGCAGTAGGAGCTACTACGTTGATAGTGTGGTCAAGATTACTTCAGCAACAAATGTGTGTTTGGATCTGCAGCTATGAAAATTCTGCCTACAGTTTTCCTTCAATACGAGTTACAATAAGTGATGTCTGTACCCCTTAGGCTATTTTCGGTGGGTTAGGGAGTAACAAGCAAATCTGACTGCTGACCCACTCCTATATTTTAATTAGTTCTGACAGAAAAATATCATGATGCAATCAGGCTACTTCATAACATTTAAAAGAAAAAAAAAAAAAAACAAACAAAACTTTAAACTCTAATCTACACAATATATTGTCACAAACAGCTGCTGATTCCTGGCTGTCAGTAGCAGGCTGTAGCATTTTCATGTACTGTGAAAGAGAAGTCGGAATCCTTCATGAAGGAGCGAGAGGTAACACACCAAAGGTCTTAATGGCCCTTTTCAAGAGCTATACAGTAAAAATCAAAACATATTTGTGTTGAAATCTCACTTTTTCAGGGTGTTTTTGTTTTGTTGTTGTTTTTAACCAATAAGACACCCTGAAGTAGTAAGTATCTAGTCAGCATCTGGAGACTAGTTTTATTGTCACAAACAGATTACTACAACAGGGAAGAGCACCTTTGTCAGACCACTCCACCACATGCCTTCTGGTCAGTAAATACATTTCACCTTCATTTTGTATACATACTGCCTCAAATGCCTGGGTGCCTTGACAGATATCAAAAACAATGCTAGGCACATGCAATTAGCATTACCCACAAAATAAAAAGAAGGCCCTTATTTCAGAGAGATTTCAGTCAAGTAACTATTTTCGCCCATATGGCCCATAGTTTAACCAAAGCTAAAACACACATGAAAAAAACCCTTTCATCCAGCATTATGATTTATACACAGGAGTAATACAGAGACTCTCTTCCCTTTTAGCTGTTTCATGCTAAGACATCTCTTGCACACTTCCGAACCACAGAGGCACCACTCTGTCCCCCCAGACGGTTCATTTCTTTGATTGTTACTGCTTAATTCAGTTGTCAAATTACTACGTATGCACAACAACATTGAAAGTCAAAACTTAATATAACTTTAAGCACTTAACACTTCTCTAACTTTCTGTCTCTTGCACTTGCTCTCTGTAAGGCAAGGTGAGTAACCCATACTGACAAGAGGAGAGCGGTAGTGTGGTACTGACAGATTGATGCTCAGCAGTCTCTGCCAAGCAAAATAGCATCTCTGAGACAAGGTCCTCCAGGATCATTGAGGTAATCAACAGATCATGGCCACAGGACGTCTTGCTCCTGCTCTCTCTTCTTCACTCCCAGCTACACAGTTTTGCTTTCTCCCTCGAGAGCAGCGTGACACTTACTGCTCAAATGACTCGGGTCACTTCTGCCAGAGAGCGGTACATCTTATTTTTGCCTTTCCTCGCACTCGCAGGTTAGTGTGCTGAATCAGCTCGCAAAGCGCCGGTGAACGCCGGACCTGATGCTGGGTAAACAGTGAGAGCACCCAGCCAAAGCAGAAAGCAAGCCAGAATATCAACACAAGCCTAATTCATCCTCAGAGATTGCAATCAGAAACAGCACAGCTGTGGACATAGAATATTTTGTTTTCAAAACAAGAAAAAAAAAAGAAAGGTGGAGGTTATACATCTACAGGAGATCATCAGCAGCATAAGTTCTCTTACTTTGGGCTCATAATACTAGATAAGGAATATTAGTTGTCCAGAGAAAATTCAAATTTCTTCAAAATACTTCAATAGTTTACCTTTACACCACTGAGATTTTTGCAGATCTTTCTCCCATATAAAACAAATTGGACACAATTTCTCTAAAATCCATAGAAGTGTGACAGATTTATCAAAGATGGGATTACAAAACTGGTCTGAGTGTACAACCTCATTAGCGAAAGAATTATACCTCTAAAGTCACTAAACTGAGGTCAGCCTGTCAGAAGCTGTTGTGGTTATTCTTGATCACTGACAAAACTTTGTTTCTACAGAAAGAGAACAGGGGAGTATGAAATTAGTATATCCATATTATCCAGCATGCACTGTATACCTTCATTTTTATGTCAGGCAGCGAGTTTGTGCAATATTCATGTTCAAGAGTCATATTCATGTTCAAGATTTTTGTGCAGCTTACAAGGTTTTCGAATATATTTGTCATTAACCCCAGGTTCTAAAAACCTACCCTCTTCCCGATTCTTTTTGCTGCAGCTGGCTCAAGTACACGTTGACTTTCATTCAAGAAAATGTGTTCTTTATTCATAGACACTGGTGACTTCTTAGGCACTGCCATTCTGTCGAACAAATAATTAAGAGAAAGGGACATTATGGGCTCTACACCGATTTCAGACACGCTTAACTAGATTATCTGGGTCTTCTACTGACTCTATTAGGGCTAGCATATTGCATAGAGCACCTATCAGCAAACCACTCATCACAGTATTGATTTACACTCAGCACTTAATTGACATCTGGTTTTGACTTTGAAACAATGAGGGCTGGCAACCTATTTTAAAGGATTCTGCAACTCTTTGGTAAGTTATTCAAGGGAAAAGAATTTCTTTACATGCACCAGATATGGGAATTCCTACAAAAGGAGGAAAAATTGCATCATCTTTGCCATTCTTCTTTCTCTTATACTACCTCATCCACGTGTGGATCTTTCATGATCAGGATGACAACTCCTTAGGGTCTTCTTCATGTTCACAAGGGCCAAAGGAAGTCTGGGTCCTTAGCATGAAAGGTTATATTTCCTCTCAGCTATTTCTAACTTCATGTTAACAAAAGTCTTTTTCTTATTTTCATATTTCAAAAAATTGCTTCCTTACTTTAAGCATCTCATTGTTCGTCCCTTTCTGTTCACAAGCATATTTTCATACAACATAAAATAGAAGGGATATCAACCCATTAAATCAGTATTATTCCAGCTATTCTTTTATAGTATAATGGCAGTGATGTTATTTTGATACGCAACTTAAAAATGTTTCCATTTTTTATTCTTATAGTATTATTTGGCAACACTTGCAGAATATCATTAATTTTATATGGCCTTATAAACACAAATTTGCACTGAGGGGGGCAAATTAACCTTCTGAAATATTTGGATAAAAACAAGCACTTCGCTGAAAGTTTGTGTACCGTGCTTATAGTTTGCCATTTACCATAATGAACATTACTATGCACTGTAAACCATGATAAATCACACAAACCTGTCCACTAATCTTTATTTTGAAACAGGTCACATGGCAAACCCAAGTTATTTTGCGTTTGGACTACACTACTAAAGCTTAACAACTTCAGTATATGCATCATAAAAAGGCAGGTACTATTCTTTTTCTGGAAAAAGAACAAAAAACAATTTTGTCATTAGCCCTTTGACTAAACTACCCAAAATAGTGATAATTCCACATAAATGCATGAGGTTTAAAAATACTGTGCTATCTCAAAGATATTGACTGATACTTTGATAAATTTAACCAAAACAAATGTGAAAGAGGTTACATTTGTTGTACACAAACGAAGGAAGTACCCCAATGCTACTAAAATGGAAAGATACTGCACACATGAAAAAGGAATCCAGCAAGTGTTAGTCTGCAGCATATCACCAACTAGTTCTCGGGAACCTTGAAAAGCATAATCCTTTTCTTAGAAAGGCATGTTTTTGGTTTAGGTTTTTAATTTCATGCACTGCAGCCATACCTTTTTCCCCTCCTCATCTCTCAATTCGGTTTCTTTTATCTAAACTTTTACTGCATTACTAATGAAATAACTGTTTCTTCTCTCATATACAACTGGATTGGCAATGCAGAAAATTCCCATTCCCAAAACAGCAGTTGTTCTGTGAATAGACAAAAAAAAAGAATTATCTGGTACAGGATACCTGAAAATATTCTTAGAATTCACTCCACTTCCCAAAGCAATCTTTAATCCCAAGGCAAAACTTCACTCTGATCACAGTTTAGTGGTGTTCTACTGATCGTTGAAGAAATACTGATTATTTCTTACTGGTTCTTGTGTTTATTACCAATTCTTCAAGCTTCCGTTATGCCAGAGAGGCTTTTATCTTACAAAACCATGACGTCACAACAGATCTTCAGTTCCAATAAAATGACTAACTCTTGAGTATAGGTCTGGGTAAAAAGACTTCAGTCTTAGCATGCAGAAAGCACTTGGAAATGCAGTAGACATACGAGTCTTGACTTTTAATGCAAAGTGTGTACGTAAGTTCTACAGAGTTTAATCTCTTGTTGAGCTTGTGAGATTCAGAGCACTGAAGCTGGACTTTGGACTGTCTCTGCAGGGTAAAAGCCAAAGGTTTAATTTGCACTTTCCACTGAACACCTAAATGGAATTCCAATTGACTGGGAGGCTCAAATTGGATTGAATTCAATGTTATAATTTGCAGCTACACTAGGAACACAGGAACTATGGTGGGTCTATATACAAGTATCATAGCTGTACACAATAGATTAATAAATACAATAAAATATGCAGCATACTGTATGCCATGAGCAGTGACCACAAAAGACTCAAGTTGTATTAGTATCTTCCCTTTATTGTCAGAGATTGCACACGTGTGCAAGTGGGGCCAGACTGGGCATTCTGGCTGAACATAGTCATGGGTGCAGCATGTTCACCTGCATCGTTTGGAGAACAAGTGAAGTAGCACCTAACCTTTAGCGAGCATCTACTTTGCGTAGTGTTTAACACTGAAAACAGACACGAGGATGATTCCCCATTCACTGCTTCGCTCTAAAAAGTCTGTCAACCTTTCTTATTATTATTTCCACATCTGGGAAACTGGAACAATGACCTGTAGATAAGATTAAACGTGGCCATAGTACATACAAGATATTAAGAAGGTACATACTACTATAAAATTTAAGTTACACTGTTGGTATTTATGAAGCAATATATTTCAGCCCTTGATTACATAAAGGGGACAGTCTATTATGACTTGCTCTTTCAAATAAAGATCTATAAACACTGAAGAAAAACAGAAGTAGATCTATTTGAACACACAGTATCAATATATTTGGAAGAGTCATGCTGTTCTTTTTCTGTACCTCTATCTATAAAATACAGACTCATGTTCATCCTTAGGACTGAATTTCTTCATATTAAGGTTAATAAACAAAAATCAAGCTACTTACTAGATCAATTTCCAACCAGAATCCCCAGGAAAGCATAATGAAAAACAGAAGTCAAACCAAAAACTAAACTACAGCAGTGAATTTTGTAAATACACAGGAGTTATACTGGCCTACTGTAAAGTAGTTAACCAGAAAGAGGCATAAGAGAAATCTTAAAATATATTCTGTCTCCTTATTTCTCTCTGCCTTCACTCATGGAGACCTGTGAAACATTATCTTTAGGCCTCCACACCAAGCTGATCTTTTTGTTATTAAATATCGCTTAATCCAAATCATTTACAGCTTAAAAACATAATATCATATGTCTTCTATCAGATAATCCGTATGAAGTGAAGATTTTGTAGTTTTTAGTGTATTTGTCAACTATACTTAAATTTTCATAGCCCATGCCCACGTTTTTTGTTTTTATCATAAAATTACCCACTCTCACCAATAAACTGCTAATAAAAAGCAATAAAAAGCTGGTTTACAAGCTAAGATGATCACGATGCCAGCACACAATTTAAAGCTAGCGGTTTTATAGGCCAAAGCCACTAGCCAGGGCATCCTTATCCTGCAGTGTGAATAGGATTACCCCTGCAAACATTTCCCTAACATAGAATTAAGCTGTCAAGTTTATTTTGCTGCGGTATGGGCGTATGCACAAAACAAACACAAGTTCAGGTCAAGTGTAATACTGCTTCTGTTATTACACATTGTTCATAAGGCAAGAAAAACAGAAGGAGGAGAAATACACCAAGAACTGAATTGTTGCTGCTAAGCATATTTTAGGACATTAGCATTATTAGTCTTAAACAGAATTACTTGATCATGCTGAAAAGATGGTGACAACCATTTAAATGAAACTTTCTTTAGAAAAAAAAAATATATATATATTGCCCTGTAAGCTCCTCAAGTGTCCTTGATTTCAAATCCTTCTCATTTTATTCCCAGAATTACTGTCACACAAACATGTTTGCTTCTTTACTTAATTATAGAAAACGATTAACGTTAGTCTAAAAATAGATGAAATTACAACTGGAAGAAGTTGAATATTCATGAATTCCCTGTTACGCTTCCACAAAAAACAGTCACAAAGTAGGTTATGTATCCCCCCCCACCCCGTAGTTATACGGGTACATTAGCAGCCTAAAGGGATTTTTTCCCCCCCCCCCCCTCCTACATCTGCAAAGGTGTCTACCTGTTGGAATGAAAAAAAGAAAGGACTTATCATTTTGTTAAACATAGGTAGAGTACTATATTGAAACAGGGGAAGACTCAATCGCATATAATAATGTCTGTAAAATCACAAGCAGAAGAGCCTCACCAAGCATGAGTAATTTACTCTCTTTTCCAATATAAGTAAGGCACCAAAAAGCACAAACCATTAGGAAACAGTACCAGAAACATCAAAAAAGTTTTGCAACGCATTGTTAAACCAAGGAGAAATTTGTTCTTGTTGATGCCAAAAGGCCAGTCTCTCTTAAACCTTATATAAACATGTTCATGAGGGAAAAAAAAAAAATGCAAATGAGATTATCGAAAACACAGAAATCTGTCAAGACTGCCCTGAGCAGCAAGAAGCTGGAGACTGTAAGGATACTGGGGAGAAATCATCATATGTGCTTCGCTCTATTCCTGTATTCTCTTACATAGTGTTGATTTCCTAGTCTCCAGGCAATCGGAAGAGAGTTAAACTAACCTAAATTAATTTTGTGTTCTCTTTGATGTGAAAAACCAAAACAAACTGCATTATGTATCAAAGAAAGTGTTCTCTTTGTTAAATTTCAAGTTGTTTTTTTTTTGGGAGGGGGAGGGGTAGGAATTTATGTTATTTTCCACAGCTATTCTCCTTTTGATTATTTTCAAAATGCAAATATAAACAGGAAAATTTAAACAAAAAAATCCATTTTAAGTGATTACACAGAAAAAAACATAATTTCACAATATATTCTTGTGCAAGATTGAACCAATTTTAATTATAACCAAACTTATACAAAGTTTAGAACATGAGCTTTTATATATTGGGAATATTTGAACAAGGAACATTATGGGAATAAAACTATGCTAGATCAAGCTCTCAGTTACATAGCTAAAGATTTCTAACTATATATCTAAAACAAGAAAAGAATGCTTTCAAATGTTTAAAAAGTTATGTAGCACTATTTGAGAGCAAGACAATCTTATCTGATCAACAGACACTTAATGCTTTCATATATGTTATCCATCAGATGACAACAAATTGTAACACCAAAGAACTGCTGCTTTAAGTACGTATTTTTCTTAGAAAAAAGTGTTACCATTTGTTCCCTTTGAAATGTCTTGCATAATTTATTTAACCAAAAATATTTTCTATTTTGAAGAATTTTGTCTCTTCTTTACAAAATCCTAATATGTTCTGGAACATTTTATCTCTTCAAAAGAAAATTTAACCCACTGATTCTACATGCTCATATTACTTTTAAGCATTACTGAATGTTACTAAAATAACAGTTTGGAAGTTATATTACAGCTTATATTTTACAGGTACCTTAACATCAAAGCATGTGACTAACAGCTAAATACAAAGTTACTTAAATACAGAAAACAATATATGCAAATAAAAGATGTGAAAAGGACCCAAGTAACTTCCTACTCTACGAAGAAAACGCCTATCAACGTATCAAGTTATAATATCAGAATATATTAGACTAGTCAAACTACACTCAAAATTGGAAAAAGAAGAGTGATAAATTTTGTATGTATTCATATCAGCCTAAGGGTTCAGCTTCATTTTCAACGCACTGGTCCGACTTCGATTTTTAATCGATTACAACATAAATGAGCAAGACTAAAGAAAAGCAATAGACTTGTGGATGACTTCATACTGGAAGCACAGTCATACCAGTAAAACTACTAAAAATTACTAAGCCAGAATTTTCCATAAAGCAGATCATAAAGATGTGCAATATTCATTCTATCAACTACACTGAAGCAACAACATAACTTTGTTTCTACACACACACTTCTTATTTAATAAAGATTATCATTTGAGTGTTTATTTTCACCGCTTCCAACTCCACTCCATGCTTATCCCATTTAACGTATGCAAGCAAAAAAGTGGTGATATCTGTTGCTCAATATACACCCAGCATTTATAAACATGTTTCAATAGATAGCAATAGATCAGATCTGAGAAGTGTTCAGCAGGTCAGCAAATAGGTCAGATCTGAGCACAGAAATCCTCATTGTCTCTAAAACTTAAGACACATATCATTGCACACGTCTATAGAAGGAATCAGAACTGACTTGCTATTTTAGTCGACCAAAGTTGCCTTGAAGACCACTTGGATTTTTCAGAAGGCAAGTGGTTTTAAGTATACAGACACCCAGAGAATACAAAAATATTCATACAATACGTGTTTAAAGTTGTAACGAGAGGCTCCAGACTGCTTCTTGAATTTTATAGCCCATTTATCACAACTGCTCTTACAAAACCAGGCTGCATCAGGTGCCACGTTTTGGCAGAAGTTATTGTCAAAAACATTTTTAGTATTTCCAAAGTACAACAGACATAAGAGCATACAAGTATCTATGTAGTGTTTGGACACAGCATTTAGGGTGCTGCCTACAAATACATCAGACCTGGAAGCCTTTACGTCCCTATTCACCTCATAGAAGCTATAAAATGTAGCATAGTCCATTCTGGATGTTAGGACTTGCCCATAAACCTGAAACCACCCAGAGATCTCCAGTTCAAAACCACCACCACACAGGCATGCCATCCTAGCAGATTCTCATAGTGAGAATTTCTACTTGGACAAGAGAGAGAATAAGGTGTACGGGATTCACCAAATTGCCACCAGTTCTAAAATTGGTCCAGAGCCTTTCAACAAGGTGAACTTGATAAACTGCTGAACAGTGCTACCCTGCCAAAAAATACGGAGTTAAGTCCCTTAACCTTCCTGGTCCTTTCCTCAAACAGAGCAGCCCTGTTCAATAGAATAATTTCTATTAACGAATATACTGTAACTCATTGCCACAACTGAAGATCATCCTGCTAAAACCAGGCAAAGTCTTTCTGTAGGTCTGTGCAATCAATTACTGAATATTTTTTTTTATTAAATATTCTGTCTTCTTCCAAGATATTTTATCAGTAATGAGCTACTAGTGACAAAGCAAGTGAACTTTTGTAGGGAGCTGTATTTGAATTGACAACTTGTACAATATTGACTTCCACTTACAACACACTTCAAGCTGAGCTGGTGAAATGGTGACGCTCTCAGAGGCTGACAGTCTTTCCACTGCTGCCATCTCGGAACGCGCACTCAGTCCATTTGATAAGCTTGCCAGACCTACCTAATAATAATCAAGGTTTAATAACCCATTTTCAGTTGTTGTCCTTATTTCCTGGAATATAACCCCTGCACTGCAGTTAACCTGAAGCAGATTATGTATCAACCAAAGGACAATCCAATGGAATCTGTATGGTCTGCCTCTGTGTTACCGGGCTCAATATACACTGATCACACAACTACCATTAAGAGACTTCACCTCTAAGCAGTAGAATAGGTAAAAAGCACATCCAATCTCCTATCACAGTTTTTTCAGTGTTTTATCCTAACACCAAAGATATTCTTGCTAAATGATCGTCTTCATTAAAATGTGATTTTCAGTTCCACTCTTAGCATGCCGACACTGGCTATGCACTTTCTTGTCAAAGGCTCTACAATTTAGCAATCAAGTTATATTCACTCCCATCGCCTCTGGTCTTCTTGAAACTTATTACTGGTCTAAGATCCAGAGTAGGTTTTGGAAAAATCTGAACTACTGATCACGGCTCATGTCTTAAATCAAACTTGTTGAGGTTAAGAATACACAATTTTGTCCACAAGAATGCCATAACATGATCACATATTTAAATATCAATACAATTATTCCATAACTCTTATACTGCTTCATTTAATTTAATCTTTTAAGTATTTTACTTTTTATTATAATTTATTCTTTGTGTATTAGCCCATCACAGTAACACTAATGGATGAGAAAAATGGCTCAAGAAAAGCAGATTACTGCTCTAATGCACATACTCATTGGTCATTTTGCACCTTGAATTACACTTAAAAAGTAACTCTTAGTTTGGTATGTTAACCATCTTGTGATGTGCTCTTTAAACAAAAAAATCCTTGAAAATTGAATTGACTTTTTTAGAATACAGGCTAAGCTTTCTCTTTAGAAAGATGTTCATTACAATGAAGTTCATATTTACACTTTAACAGTTTCAATCAAAGATCATCATTTAGAGCTCAGTATGATACTTACAGGTTTTCCCCACCCCATCCCAAGCTTCTCACAAAATACGAATCTTTGGTCAATACGTATACCTACTTCCACAAACAGTTCTTCACTGTCAAAACAGAGTATTGCTTCACAAATGTTTTCCATTATATTCATAACAGACGATATAACAATATTCATAAATTCAACATTTTCAGAGAAAACACTTTCAACAATTCCTTTATTAAAATCTGCATGCTTTTCTATGTAAATGTAATATTGTATACAGCAGAGTACTTAAGATAAAGATGTTCACACTCAAATGAAAGGATATGGCATTCTATGAATACTAAAATTCAGCCTTGATGTAACTAGTATTCCAGTAAAATTTCATCATGTATGATTTTTTTCATGTTACTTTTAGTAAAACATATATTCCATAACACACTTAAGAGAAAGTTGTATTATGTTCACAGAATGTAATTTACAGAAGACATGTCTTCATTTTGATCCATTCAAAGGCTTGTCTTTGTGAAAGGAAAAAAAAAATATGCATGTGGCACCTGGAAATATTATTTGTTAAGAGATCTGCAGTGTAAGACTTCAGTTTAAATCAAATTTCACACCGTGAAAGGGATTCACAATAGCATTAAAAAAAGAAAAATCTTTTTTTTCAACTGCCAGTGATTCAGAAAAGCCAATAACATGGTCTTTGATAACAAATGCATTATTTTATTTAAATGGAATATAGACCCAAAATTGAGGGATTCATAAAACAGAAGCCTCCTAAAAAGATGTCTTTGAAGCATTTCATTAGAACTGTTCAGAGCAGCAAGTTTAAGTGGATAAGATCAATAATAAACTTAAAATATTACCCGAGTTCTCTGAAGAAATAAGCTCATGCTCTCCAAAAAGCTCAGTGCTAGCCATATATACATACATAAACACATAATTTTAAAAACAGATGAATGAAGACAAACAAAACAGGGGCGTGGGGGGGAATGAAGATATAAACAAAAAGACTAAAAATGTAGAAAACCACAAAAAACTATTGTTACAAAAAGAAAAACTAAAAGTGTAAGAGGAAGCTATTAAAAAGGAACAACTAGTACATAGTACAAAAAACTTTGAAGATTTTTGAAGTTTTTCTAAAGAGCTTTCATATACACTCGAAGTCTTGTTAGCTTTCTGTTGTGAGGCATTTCTAACAAGACTTTTAGCAGGCAATTAGGAAGTCAAATTACTTGCTTTTGATGCCATACTTCATACTATCGATAATATTCTTCACCATAATATTACACATACGCACACTGATAATTTTCAGTGAGACTCCCTCCAAGTTCCCCTGTGACTGAAATGCAAATTAAAAGTTCAGTTTGTTTGATTTTCATTGCACACCTCTGGCATACTTTGGCATCCAATCAGTACTGACAGGAAGAACCTGGCAACTACTAATCTAGAGCCCCATATGTTTGTTTCTTTATTAGAGGATTTCATAACATTTTAGTGGTTACATATTTAACTTCTTTCGAGCAGGCATGGTATTACAACATAGTAAAATTTTACTCGGTCACTCAAGTGGGTGATCATTTGTCACCAGACCATTTTGTAATCACCTAAAAGCTACTGTGCACCTAACTTATTTTATGGGATCTGAAGTACTTAAAACCCTCTTATTTTAATGATTGAAGGCTTCTTAAATCCAGGATTATATTGAATAATTTATATAATATTCTTAATTATAACATCCCTATAACATACAAAATGCATTCAGCTATAGGCTTTCAGGATGCAAAGACAAACTTAAAAATTGACTTTGAAATTAATTCCTCTCAAAATACATAATTCCCACCTTGCCTTCAAGGAAAGACTTTGTCAAAGACTTCATAAGATCATAAACCTTTTGAATGGATTAGAATTTACATTACTACTTTACTGAAAGTGTTTTACCTTCATCTTTTCAACGGAAACAGTAAAATTGAACATTTCTGCTTTTCCCAAAGTTGCCACCATGGTTTACAAAGAAGCAGGCCTGCTAGAGTCTAACAATAAACAACTCCCATAGATCAACATCAATACCTTCAGCTGACACCGAAACCAACAGGACACTGAACATTGTAGAAATGCAAGAAACAGATTTTGTTTTAGTAAGCCTGTTCAGAACTTCAGAGTAAAAACAAACAAACAACCCACCACACCCTGCCAATGTCAAGTTCTAGAGAAAAAGCAGAACATTTTTTCCTAGTATTTTCCTTATAATTCCTGGAAGAGTAGAAGGGAATGAAATTCTAACCATGACAAATAAGGAAAATTACTTTGATGTTTGGTTGGTTTGATTCCCACAGCTGTCTTTCCTCAAATTCTATCTCAGAAGGACACAAAAATGTTGCCTGTAAGTCCACAACTGCTGTTTTAGTGACTCTTCTGTGATAGCAGTAACAACAGATACTATGCAGAAGAATATGTATAGAAAGACTCAGTAACTGTACTTAGGTATTTTTTAATCAGGTACCACAATTAAGAACTGTGGCTGTTAAACAGAACCTAACAATCCCTTTGTAGGAATTTGTTTTATCCATCCAAAAGATAAGCAGATTTTGTGTCACGCTTTTCTGCCTTTTCTCAGAGGATAGGCAAGAACAAAAGTATTTAAACTAGGAGTGGATAGTGTTCACATTTTTTTCTCATCCCCGTTACAGTGTTAGTTTATCATATCAAACTGAAAACAGGTTTTCATTTTTAAATCCATTAGCTATATTTTACCAAATAACTGAGTTTAATTTTACTCAATTTTATTAAAATACCATGAGCTTAGCAAGTCTAAAAAGCATTAGATGCTTCCCACATATTTCCATCCTCCAAAATAAATTCAGTTTCACTGACTGAAAGCAACACTTCTTCAGATCCACTGGAAGCTATACGCCTTCCTCAAAAAGGACTTTGTCTTAATGATCATTTGCTCCTGCCAGATGAGGCCACAGCACTGAAGTCTGTCTCAAATTCTGCACACAACAGCAATATTTTTCACATCTCCCTCCTCCAGCCCACTTCCCTCCAACAGTAGAGTGAAGGCTGTAGGTTGTTCCATCTCTCCTACTGATACTGTCCTACTTTTGGCAAAGACTTTGAGTGCTGGAGCAAGGCTGGGACCTGGGCATTGTCCCTCCCGCTGGTACTACATCCTGGTCTATCACTTCCCAAACATTACTGTAGGCCCCAACACAGCCCAGGCAGATATTTGCAAAGCAAGAAATTGAGGAAAAAGCACCTTGGAACGAAGAAGATGGTGTAACCTGAACATAACCTAGCTCAGTTGACAAGTTGAACTGAATTAGGGCAGTAAGATAACTTCAACTTGGAAGAACAACAGAACAAGCATCAACCCTCCCTAGCGTGCGATGAAGCCTCTGACTCCGTATAAGAAATTGGATCTACATAGCAGCTTGAAGCCTTTAAAGAGTCTGACAGATGGGGGTCAGGGTGGAGGAGAAAACAGGAAGGAAAGTCCTGCCTGAACGAAATTGTACAACACAGGTGTGCAAAAAGCCACACAAAGGTCTGATCAATCTCACTGAACTGCAGTTTTGTGTATCAGCAGTAGGTAAACTCAGCACATCCTGTAACTGTTGGTCCTAAAGGCACACACAGCATGACCAGTGACAAGGCATCAATCACGTTGTGCTTTAGAGCCTTGCAGCTCACCGAGGAGCTGTCTGCCCTTCCTGCTACACCTTCGGGACAGAGGTTTTCCCTTATTCTGCTGGCTTGGCTGGTGAGCAGCAGTAACATTCCGCTGGCATTTAACAGAGACATAAGTACAGTGAATAGAAGTGTCAGCAGGACAGAGCTCCTCCATGTCACCTCCAGCCTGGTGGTGAGCTACTAATGTGATGAGCAAAGCAAGAAAGGATAGTCTCAGATCTTTCCGATAAGTACTGGGGGCTCCTGAAAACTTTAGGAAAGATATTTTTCATTCCTGATACTGTCTCTTTTGCAAGCTGCAAAGAAGGCTGGATATACAGTTTTCAGACCCAATTTGGAACCTCTTTGCCGTTACATAGTAGTCAGCTGAAGAAATAAAATTACAACTTAACATAAGCTTGTGACTTCCAAAGATGATGTCACTGCTTTACACTTGCAAGGCTCTTTGCATGTTCATAGCCTGCAACATCGGTATAGTACTCTGTCTACAATGAGTCATTTCTAAATAGATCAGAAATAAAGCCTGCCAACGCCGTTCAAATTGAATACTCTGCTAGTAGTCAAAATATTAATATAAAAGTTGATCTATTAATCTTTGTCTAAGAGTAGTCAGTTACTTGAAAGATTCATGAAGCAATTTTGTCCTTTAAATTATTAAGATTCGCAGCCCAAACAACTTGTAAGTTTTTTTATTAACACCACTTTAAATGAGCCTTCCTCCCCTTCTTTGTTTCATTGTTTTGTTTGTTCGGGTTTTTTTTTTGTTTTGTTTTTGGTTTTTTTTTTGGGGGTGGGGGCGCAGTTTTTTTTAGTTTTCCAAGATGCATAGCATACTCAGGGGGCACACTGAATGGAACCAGAATGACTCCTCTGAAACACTTCTACCTGAAGGCGATTCCCCCAATTCATTTTATCCTCTTACATTAATCTGAGCACATTTCATCTTTTCTTTTCATGTCCTTTTATTACACATCTGTTCAGACAGAGGAGTTAAAAACTTGTGAAATTTCTCCTCTACTTACCCACTGCTTCAGCTGTATTGAATATGAACTTCGGTTTGATACAGCTCTTTTTGGCAGAGCACGTAAGCTTTCTTTCATTTCTGGAAAGCAGTAGAACCACTTCAGAGCCATTCCTGAATTACATTTTAGTAAAACAATATTACAAAGCTTTAGTGACTTGACTGTAATCTAAACTATACTTTGTTTGTTTTGTTACAACAGCAGCTTTCCATGTAAATGTTAGCACAATTTCAATGGTTTTAGTATGCCATTAATTTATTTCACCCTCCTGATTTTTATTTTATAGGTAAACGGAAATATTGACATTGTTGCTTTTCTAGTCTCGGTTCTATTTTTAAGGTGTATTATGCAAATGAAAAACTCAGGAACATTGCATTTTTCTATAACTCCACTAAGGTACACAATACGCCTCTTTCTGAGCCTAACTTGATGACATATTCCTTACCTTGGTTTATTCATCTGCTATCCTTGCATAGCCATTATAGTAGCATAGTCAGTTCATGAGTATCCAACATAGTAGTGCACAGGCAACAGGAATTTCCCTGACCTAGTATTTACATATGGAACACTTAAAGTGTCTTTATGTATTTAACTCCTGTACTCAGTACAGTTTTAGAGATAAACCAATTTCAATTTCTGTTATTCAAAATGAGTTAAGTAAGGTCTTATTTTCTGCAAGTTTTCCAGTGTAATCACCTTTCTAAGCCCAAATACATCAGTTCTTTCCAGGAAAAATGGCATATTCCTTTTTCTCCAATGAATTTAGGGTTTGAGTCAAGGTTTCTAGATGTCTAACAAAGTATTTTTACTGGTCTCTTAAGATAAATAAAATGCATAAGACTAAAAAATTTACTTTACTATATGGTACCATTTAAATAAGGGTCTCGAAGACGTTATTTGTAAGCACTTAAAAGATGTACAAGAGAGTTTCATAAACATTTCACAGCTATCCATTTCTATGATATTTCATTAAGAGCTTAAAGATTAGTAATTTCAGAAAGGCTTTTCATTACACAACCTCAAGTATGAAATATTTATTACAAAGAGGGAAAGAAAAAATATACTAGAGGGCTTAGTTTCCATGGACTTGCCAGAGGTAGTGCTCCATGTACATCCATCTTTGACATCTTAGCAAGTTTTCTTTACAATTGTTTTCTATTGTCTTCAGATTACTTTCAGGTTTTATTCAGGACCTCATAAAAAAAGAAACCATTTTTAAACAACCTAAACATTAATTTAGTAGATAAGAAGCAAAGAGTAAATACTGAGAATGTTATTATCTGAACAATGGATGTGAAAGTTCTGAAAGTTTCTTCTTTACATAGGCTTATCTTCGTCGTCATCCTTACATTAAGCAATTCACAAAATCAAACAACATTAATGCAATTCCTTAATCATATTTTTTACTAGTCAACTAGATCACACTTGCAAGCCACTGCAACAAAAGCTTCAGAAACAGTGCTTCTACCAGTGTTATATTACAGAAGCAACAGGTATTCCTTTCTGTGTTGGCATGGAAAATTGACTTCATAAAGCCATGATTTTGTTGTTTAAGATACCAGGAGGGGGTTTAGATTGAAACTGGAAGTATGGTTTTCAATTTGTATTGTCAGGAAATATCTATAAATTTGAGCTTCAAGAAAGCTTTTAGGAATATGCTGAGCTATAAATTATGCAGACCCAAGTATTACTATGCTTTATAGACTTTTTAGTGTCAGGAAAGGGAAAACTAAATTTTTCAACTATTTATCTCTGAGAAAAAAGTTCATCAATTTCCACACAGCCCCCCCTTCTAAACTCATGCTAAATAGAAGCAAGCAGAACATTACTCCTGGCCCAATCATCAGGAGAGTTAACATTAACTTAATGCTAGTAAGGACAGTAAAGGACCAGCTACAAATGAGTCAGTAATTTGGTCCAAATATCATACAAATACATGAGCATAATCAAAGCAGAGTTCAAATTCCTGGATAACATTTGAATTATCTCAGAGCTTCTCATGCCTATTAATAGCATATTAGCAAAATCTCTTTGGCATTCCTGTGCCACTTTCACAGATTGCTTTACTGAATTTCTTAATTTCATCTGTTTTGTTTTTCAACTGGGGTACAGCCTGCAGTAACTGTGGTACAGCCTGCAGTAACACTGCAGGAGGGAGAGGAAGAAGAAAAGCCCGAATTCCTTTGAAGACACCTTTTCATGGAAGTTTTAAAGTTTAATTGATACCTATCGATTTTTATGCATCAAGAATTTGCCTTGGTCTGATTTCCCATTCCAACTTAGGTAGGTGACAGAAACATTAATGTAATTACACATTACATACTATTATAAATAGTGTTACTACTTCAAATCATTCCAAAAGTTTAAAAAAAGCCTCCTTCAATGGTAACCAAGACACCTATAGTTATGAAATGAAGTACAGTAGCATCCCATCACCCTGAACAAAGTCTCCCAATTTACTGTATTGAGTAAATAGTTTCCTTAATTTTTGATAACTCGGAGAACATCTCAGAGAAGAAGATACTATTTGTCAGCATTTTATATATAGAATAACCCCACATGAAAGGAAAATAAACAAGACTAGTTTCTTGGTTAAATCCTTTAACTGGTATTGAATGCCAAAATGTTTAAATCCCACTTTCATGACAGAATCCCTGGGTTATCTCAGCAGGTTAATTCTCTCTATACAAGATAGAGGAAAGTGGTTATTACAGTAAAAAAAAAAAGGGGTGGTGTCAGTGCAGTGGTACTGATGCTGCTTGTGTGACATTGTTACTGTACGACAAAATAAGTAAACAGCAGGGAGATGACTTGATATGCCAACAACATGCAACCATTGCTGCTTTCACTCATGTGAGAAATGCACCACTGATTGCTAGAATACCTTGATATAGCCTGTTCTTCTTGAAACAAAGTAACAGACAAAGATTATAGTAGAGGTTTAATTCCTATTTCACATGAAATTTGTCTTTCATGCTCGGTGAACATGTAAAGGAGCAGCATATTCTTCCTCAGTAAACAACATCTCTTAAGAGTAACTTAGAGATACAGGAAAACGTCAGAGCAACAGATCCATCACTCAGCAAGTACTCCACACAAACTGCTCATAAGCTATTTCTCACCTACCCCTTTCCCCGGTTATTCACCATATAAAGTTCTCCCAGTGACTAAATTGGCAGTACCACCTTGGGGACCAGGGGCTAGCAATAACTCAGTTACTACTATGAAGCCTACAGTGGTCCCGCCATCTAGAGGAAAATTGGCTGCACGGCTTCAGAAAAGAATTGCCTCCTCAGAGGAGGCATTCCAGAGGCGCAACTCAGTAGCACTGGGGAATCCACTTGGGAGAGAGAGGAAGAGAAGCCCGAGTTCCTTTGAAGACACTTTTTCATAGAAATTCTGAAGTTTAATTGATACCTATCGATTTTTATGCATCAAGAGCTTGCCTTGGTCTGATTTCCCATTCCAACTTTGACAGGCAACAGAAACATTAAACAAAAAAAGTCTATCCTAAAGCCATTAGTAATAAAAGAAAACAGCTACAATTACTGTTGTCAAATAGGTTTCCACATCACCTGCCTCCTATGTTTACAATGTATTACATCTATTTACACACAAAAAGGAGATTTAGATAGAATTCGTTTAATCTTTAAATTCTGGAAAGTAGTAGGGGGTGCCAAGTAGACAAGACCGATTCAGCAAGTAGTGGAGACTTGAAACTTTCTTGGAAAAACATGATGTAGAAACGTAACACAATCCAGCCTAGCTCTGCTTTGCTCTTTCAACGGTTTTTGTGGACTGCCCTGTTAGGGAGAAGACCTGAGACGTTGGTTCTATTGAACTCGTGCTGCAAGGGAACAGTAAAATGGGGAGAAGAGAGGAAAAACTAAGAAAATCTGGTATATACTTCAGCAACTGCTGGAGCATTTATTAATTTCAGTGTAATAGACCAATTAATAGTTTAAGAGAATAAAGACTCCAGGGAAAAAAAAGTTATTTTATATTTTAAAGAGGTCCCAGGTGTGCGTGTCCTCATGGCTGTTACTCTTACTGTAGTCAAAAGTTAGAAACTGGGCATATTTTTCAGTTTTAGCCACAGAGACGGGTAAAGAAGTGAATCTGCAGCTATTGCAATTGCACAGTATGAAAGACAGCATTTCCAGACTGATCAATTATTTAATTTATTATTTGTGGGTGCTAAGGTACGCATGCAGATGCAATCCCATATACACTAAGCACTAGTCTAAATTTCAAGACATATGAAAACTTGTAATATTACAATAGCAATATATATAAAAAAGAAAAAATCCTTGCAAATCAGGCTCTCAAGAGGCTTTTGTTTAATACATTATTACCCAGTCTCGCAACTGAACTGACATTACTCGTTCTTGAGCGCAGTGCTGCGCTACAGTTGCCCTCTGGCTGTGCAGATAGAGGAAGTCAGTTCTTTGCTGTAAGGTGCTATGATGAAATGCTAGTAGTGCCGAGTTTCTGGCAGGGAAACAGAAGCCAGAGTCTATAGCTTCTTCCAGACAGAACCCCAGTGCCCTGAAGTCCACTATCATGCCAGTACTACCGTTTTTAAAAAGTCAAAGTCTTCCGTCATCATTGCACCGGCCCACAGCTTCCACACAGCTGAAATACACTGGATCCAAACCCAAGTTACACTGGTTCAGCTCCAGGCTGGAAGCCATCTCCTTCCCCACCCATGCCTACACTTTGTCATTCCTCACTATCCTGGAAATAACTTCCTAGCTGAGTCTGGAAAAAACTTACTACTTAAGACCCTTTAAAGGGAGAGGATCGTTCACGTTAATATTCCCCAAGTACATAGTGCACAAGAATCTGAAACAGACTGTTTTCTCAATCTATTAACTGCTCTCATAATAACAACTGACAATCTTCCTTACTGTTTCATTTCTAAATTCAGCATTTCAAAATGCCACTCGGATCTCTGCTTCCTTAGATAATCCTCATCAATCAAGGTAACTGGCTTTGAATTTGCTTCTCTTATTCTTTAGGTATAGAGATTACCTCATACTATGATAGGTGTTGATTTTATTGAGCTAGTGTTGATTTGCCTGTTCTAAATCTTATTTTTCTTTATTTTTTCTTCTCTTGAAATATAAGTTGACGGGCTTCATGCATACTGTCACCTTAATATAACTTCCTCATAACAAAAATAATTTTCCTTTTAAGCCTTCCACATAAGACAATATCAGGCTTATCAAGGTTTGTGAGGTTTAAGTAAATACAGAAGGAACACAACATTCTCTCTGCTGCAGCTTGTCCCACTGGAAGGCCTTCTACTACTCAAAAATATGCTGTCAGGACTAACTGCTGTCAGGTACAACCACTACCACTGAGGAATCAGATGGTAGGAATCAAACCAGAAAGCAGGCTCACCACCTTAAGGCTGTGACACTGAGAAGGCAAAAATTAAGGACATCACACTAGTTTTTCCCCCTTCCAGAGCAAGGTCCTTCGTGCCAGCCTTGCCAGGATTTACACGGCCCTGGAGTCCCCTGCACAGAGTTCCCAGGGCTGAAAGCAATATTGTGCAGTTTGTGCGCGCGACATGTTTTTACAAGCAATTCACTTCGCTTCTTCACCTGCATAATAGAGTAACACCTCTTCGGAACCTAAATCCAAACAGAAAGTCCTCCAGGACTACTTCTACTGATGAACTGTAGCTTTGCATTTTCTAAATTTATTTTGTGTGCATATTGCATTCATTGTTTCAGTCCTGAATCAAGAGCAAAATCCCTGCAGATTAGCTTATAGAGCAACAAAAATGAAGAAAAAAATTCACTTCTAAAAGCTTTAAAAAACCCAAACCCTGAACTCACAAAAAAATCTTTTACATATTTAAATACGAAATATACTCCAGAAGCACGGCTCCCAAGTGTCAATAAGGTGTATATGAATAAAGGCCTATAAGTGACACAGGAGACGGGTACCAGCCGGCTGCAGCCGGAGGACCCAGCTGCTCTGAAGAAGCACAGAGCGATGCTACCACCTTCTGGAGAAACAGCGGCAGCCGCCGCTCTGCTCAGACGTGACTCCCTGTTTGTATTACACAGAAAGGGCAAGAAGATACACTTGACATAATAGAAGATATCGTTAAACCTTCAATACAAGACAATATGCTCCGATTGTCTTGTATTAGCAGACAAAATTATGTTAATTCGCCTGTCTCATTTCAGTGAGCTCAAAGAGGTTCTTCATTTACCACGCATTATCAATTAATTTGTCACACTAAGTTACAAGGAAAGTGCATTTACAGGTTAATTCTGAAGAAGTCCCTGCTTGGGAGTTTACATGATTCACCAAAATGCATATGCCCATTTTTTGACGCTTACGATTTTGTGCAGCGATGAGGCTATGACATTAGTTGCTCACCGTAGTAGATCACTGCCTTTCTGCAGACATGTTGTAACAGCAGCCTAATGCAGCACCATGGAATTTCAAAACATCTGTTGCTAAGCATTCTGCAGAGAGTTAGTTGTCAAAGTAGTTATCCTTTACTGCTCTGAAAAAAGTGGACAAACTGGAAAGGAACCTGTACAAGTATTTCCGTGCCATGAAGAAGTAGCAAGGAAGGAGATACTCCTGCAATAATTTTTCCTGTTTGCAATATTGCTGTCCCTTGACAATGTATTTGTTCTGCAGAACAGAAACCAGCATAAAAGAAAGACTACAGACTTTACCAAAATATTTTCTAACTTCCAGATAGAGTGTAAAAACAGAAGAGCAAAAGGTGAATTTTAAATTCTCTAAGCTACCATGACTGCTTTATAAAGGACATACACTTCCAGTTACGTACCGCAAAAAGCTTAATGGCAAACCACATAGCAAGCCTTGATTACATTGAACTATATTTCTCTATTTCGTAAAAAAAAAAAAAAAAAAAAAAAAAGAGAAATATTCCCCCCCTTAGATAGAAGCTATTCTCCACAAAACAACTGTGTTCGGGACATGACTGTCATTAAGGGAGCTATTCATACACATCAGTAGAGGAATATAACCTTCAGCATGTGTGATGGATGGCATAATTTGAATTCGATCTAAACTTCCAACAAGCAAATCCAATTCTTCTGTTCCAAAGTTTGGGGTTTGTGTGTAGATTCTGAATGACTTGTAGATCACAGAAGTGAAGTTTTGCACCTTTTTTTTTTTTTCCTTTGGTCTATTTTTAACCCTTGTACTTTTTAAGTGGCATTTTAGGCCACTTTCAAGCATTTTTTCCCAGGCAAAAAACAAATGGCACTGAAAAGCAGTGTTACACATTTCTCCCAGATAAGCCAGCACAAAAAAAAAAAAAAAAAGAGGAAGTACACAAATATTTTTAGATGCTACACCAGGAATAGTGGCCCTACGTTAAGAAGAAAGACAACTCTGGACTGTATCTTTATGTTGAGCATTTCTAGTAATTTTTCCCCCTATGCATTTATTCTGCTTTTCTTCCCATTTCTTAAATTCCATTGTCTACTTCCTTCCCTCCATCGTTAACGTCTTCCATCAGCCTTCCAACAGCTTACGTATAACTTCCTGCCCCTTGTTCCTTCTTTCTCTCTTGCATCTCCTCATCTCCATCACATTCAAAACACCCCAAAAGCCTACTGGCCTCTGTCCAAAAGTACTTAGTTACAGATTTCCAAAGGAACATAAGTCTATTCTGATAAACACCCTACCTGAACAGATTCTCAGCAGGACATAAAGTATTTAGGATAGCAAATTCTTTAATCTGCTGCTATTTGGCACATCACATACTCATCACATACAGAATAATCTAGTATGTGAATCACCATAAAGAAAAACTAAAACTAAAAACGTATAGCAGGAGCTAGAAATCAGCAGAAAGCACTTCTCAGAGGGGACAGTGAACCAGTCAATATCTGATACGCAAATACAAGTCTAACGAAGCATTTGTGTAGTAGTCAAATTTCAAAAATCACATACTATAAAATACTTACCAAGATAATAATTAAATCATCATGAGAGGAGCACAAAAAGAATCCAGGTTACCTATACTAATCATGAACCAGGGGGGAAAAAACACTGTTTAAAGTTTGGTCTCTGTTCTTGAGGGATGAACTTTCGGGTTTTGTTTTTAACTAGTTTGACAGGTTATCTTTCTAGAGAATTACTATGGAAAACTAAATTTTGTTAATAAAATTCTTGGAACAGGGCCAAGTATACATATCGTGAAGAAGCATTATTAAACAAAAAGCAAAGACTGTTAGTCATGTTTGAAACTTATCCAGAAAGGTTATTAGATGATAAAAGAACTACAGATATTTTACAACAGAAGCCTAGAAAATTTCAAAACAATAAACTAAAGACTGAAAGATGTGGCCTCTCTAAATTCCTTCGAAAAAATAAAACGTAGGAAGAGGAAAGTCTTGTAAGTGGCACAAGCATGTAGGTTCTGGAAAGTAGTAAGTTGAGATTGGAAATTGGAAGGTGACATCTAACTGTCCTAGGAGGGAGAATCTAGAACAGCGAGAGAAAGGGTATCAAAATATGCTGGTTTACATTAAGTAGGAAGGTAAGTTTTATTAACACAACATCAATTTCTACCACAGAAGAGATCTAGACTTGTTACCCAGCAAGTCTTTCCCTACAAACTCGCTTACTTCAATTAGGGAGATGTTACAATGCCAAATTACAACCTCAGCCTTTTAAGCACTGACAAATATTTGGAGAAGTGAGGTCTTTTTTCCCAGACAGCTTACGGTCTTAAGCAGCAGATAGCTGTAAATGTTGCGTATTTTTAAGTAGAAGTTACATTTAGAACGAAGGCTACTCATGAGATGTGAATCACTGTCTTTATCTCAAGACTACAGCTCCTCTCTAAAGGGTTTAACACTTAAAGATAGGAAAGAACTATCGTAGGGATACACAATATATTCCATAAGCTGAAAGAGTAGCCCATTACTCTAATTTCTGCATGTTTGTCACTGTGCTCTTGAAATGGGATAATTGCATCCACTACGTACTGTGTTTTCTCCTATTAACCAAGATTAACATCTGCCTTCTCATGCAAGAAGTTCTTTACCTTTTCAGTTTTCTGTCACAAAACTTTAGGTAAAAGAATGTGCCAGAAAGAAGGCAGAGGTAAGCATTGCTTAATCTAAAGACATAGTTAAAATTCAGTTTGCCAAAGAAAGATAAAGTTATTATACAGTGCAGTCAGAATCTTGGTTTAGGTCTCCAATTCAATAATTTGAGATCTGTTCTAAGTATTCTCAGCAACAGCGCTCAAATTCACCACCAACATAATTTTGAAATATTTAAAATTCAGTGCAAAACACGTTTAGAACCATGGGAATGACTATGTTTAATTAAATCAGCATGAAACATGTAAACATTCCATTTGGTCATACATTTAACTTCACTAAGAATTAAATTCACACTTATAATTTTCCAATAAAGAACTCAAGATGTTATTGCATTTTTAAAAGTATTACTTGTTAGACAGTAGATTCATTATACAGCACTGACTGAACTTTAATTCCACAGCAGGGAACATGTTCAAAGATTCAGTATTGCGTTCAGAAGTAATAATAGATTTGCAAGAAATCCAATAAAATGAAATGCTCTGTCGAATCCTGAAATACAAAGATGATGACTAAGTCACCACACACACTTATTTGTAATTATTATATTACATTTCAACTTTAATTATTAAAACAATTAGTAAGAAATTTAAGTAATATTTGGCACACAAACTAATGACATTGCTAGTGTCATGAAAGAATACATTCTCCGTCAGTCTTGATTTATCTGATTTCAAATAACCATCTGAACTTCAATTGTTTTCAGGCTGCATTCAATTCTAACTGTTCAGTACAAAATTAGACAGCCATCATTTTTAAGGAAACCTTTTATTCTTTCTATTCTTCCATAGCATCCTCATTCCTAAACTAAACTGAGGAAGAAGGTCAAGGGTAAAGGGAAAATTTCCATGACAAACTGAAGATTTAAGAGTCAGAGCACATTTTGTTACTAGAGCAGAATTAGGGACAAAAAAGAAATTCTAACATCCTAGTTTACAAGCAGGTACCAGAATGAAATCTACACTCCTAGAAGTCAGAGATGTATGGACTTCATGCTTGTGGAGCCAAGATTTTATGCAGGATTGATACTCTGGGTATAATTACACATAGCTCTAAACCACCTGGTTTCTATTTTGTTGTAGAAAAAGGAATAAATTTTACAGCCACAAAACTGATGCAGATGAAACAAAAACATGTAGGTTACAGCGCTCCTTCCCACATCTCAATCACTTAAAAATTGGGCATTTCCATGTATTTTACTGATAGTTCATAAAAATAAACTGAAATAGAAAGGATGGAGAAAAAACCTCCGGAAGGGAGAAAACTCCCGAAACCTGGAACTTGGTTATTTTTTAAACATTGTTCCTCACAATTTCAGTACTGTTCATCTAGTCTTAATGCCTCACATATATCTGGAAACAGTTTCAAGCAACAATTTCATCTTTGAGCTGCAAGCTGAAACAAAACAGATATTGACAGCTTTAACTAGATGATTGGAGCTAAAACTTTCCTAGCAGGTGCTTACAAAAAAGTTGTTCTAGAGTTTTCTTATACAATTTTTGGCTCTAAATCATGAAAGCATGTAAGCATGAAAACACACTCAGATTTCATTGATTTCATTTTAAAAACCAAAGGCTGTAGCACTTGAAGTATTTCCTCATTTTAATCAGCCTTCTAATTCAATAAAAACAAATACGTTTTGAAGATGGGTTTCTTTAACATAGATAATTGGATTTTTTTTTTTTTTTTTTTAACCAATGCTTTTAATTTAATTCTGAATGAAACTGAACTATTTCTCCCATGTACCTTGTAAATTTCTAACCAGGACAATATACTAAAACAGAAAAAAAAATATTCACTAAGCACTACTATTAATTACATGAACATTAAAAACAAGAAAACTGGTAGAGAAATGCTTTTATTTAGTAATTGGATTGCTGTTTGATGCAGAACTGTCATAGATTATATAAACAGCGTGGCAGAGAAATAGGGCTCTAAAAGTACAAATATGAAGAGGTAGGTACATGAAAACACTTAATATTATATCCTAATATATATCACAGAAATTAAGAGTATGGTGGGGTTGCTTTTTTAAAGGATTTTGTAATATCTGCAGAGCAAACAAAAAGTAGAGTGTGAATTAGATAGTCTAATTGAGGCTGTGATCTTTTTAAGCTTTCATTAGTCACATTATCATTCTAGGATTTTTTTCCTCAGTTTGGTTTTGTTTAGCGTTAGCTTGGGGAGGTGTATGTTTCATTGTTATTTCTTAAAAATACATTTCTTAAAAAGACATTGAAAACAGGTCCAGAAAAGCTCAGAAGTTGAAGGACAAGTTAACATTATTTCTATTCAGCTTTTCAAAGATTTTGAGCTAGGTAAGTCGCACAAAAAATATTTAATGTAAAAAAAGAACTCTATTACTACATACATTCATTCCAAATAATACATGTCCCTTAATAAGAGGAGAAATCCAATAAAGAGTTTTGCTAATTAATACTTCAGAAGATAATGAAATTCAGTGACTCTTAGGTCTAGTGAAGACATGTTAAGAAAGCATATGCATACTTGTCAGAAATTGCTACTCAACAATACTGACCAGTATTATTGCAGCTTATAAAAAGTGGCATTTATTTGAGTTTATATATACAGTTTACTTCCCTCCACAAGTGACTTCAGTTATGCCTCCTAAACTTTTTGAAAGGGAGTACATTTGTGTAAAATAAAACACTTCCAACTGAAAAGACATTCCCTATTAAATTATGCTTGAATTTTCATGGGGTTTTCCCCCTGAAAGTTTGCATTGTAAATGGTTATGTTATCCACACACACTACCTACGTAGCTTAAGACACGTCTACTTCCGAGATGATTTGACCTTTCCTTTTAAAAATTATGTTCAGAGGAAAAAAAAAAATTAGATTTAAAGAAGAGGAATTTCAAATCCTCTTTGCTTCATGCAACTTCAGCACTGTGCCTCTTGACAGTCTAGGCAAATTTTCCAACTATAATGAGACCAAAACTGACTTTATCTCAGTCTCTCATTCTGTGGAAGTAGTAAAGTATCTACCTTTAAGCATGAGATTAGCCTCATTAAAATGAGCAGATATTCTCTCCCTTAATATTGAGAACGTACTTTAGTGTTTTGTCAAATGAATGGACTTCTCTAGTTTAGAGCCTTATCCCCGCCACCATGTAAGGGAAACGCCCTAGTCCCACTCAAGTCAACGTAGATTTTACCATCAACTTCAGCAGAGTTGCAATGTCACCCTATGGTGACTTAGCCTTTATGCTAAGTTTTTCAAAGCCGCTTAAGGGATTTAAAATTAATGGAAATTGGGCATTCAGAATGCTAAGGCAGCTTTTAAAATTTCAGACCTATGTCTAAGCGATTTAGTCAAAGAAGAAAAAAATATCATAGTAAAATTATTCTCAGAAGTTTCATAGCAACTTTTAGACAAAAAGAACCCCAGGTAATAGGTATAAGTTATACGCAAGTACAAAACACAGAAGCATTTCTGATAGATGTTAAACCACAATAGGCACAAATACATTTTATTAGATAATTCTTCTACCCAATAGTATCCAATCATTAAAGTGTAACATCAGAACCTAAGAGGGTCTATGGTTGACCTGATTGGAAATAATAATCCACTGGAAAATAACACAGTCAGAGAATACTTCTAGGAAACAGATTTACTTAGAATTGGCTCAGTGCTAGCAGAATCACACAGGGCTTTTTTTTGGCATGTGTATTGTGATGTGAGCACTTATGGAAAGAAAAAGTGTTTTGTAAGCTGGTTTTAGTTTCACATAGTTGAGCACAGTACTGGAAGTTATGTAAAGACACCAAGACAAATACCATGGCCATACAACTCCCTCTTCAATATCCAAAGACCCAAGGGAGGGAGGGAAAGAAAAACCCTTTCCTTCCATTTACCCGGTGCTAACTCATCGCTAGAAAAGAAATAACAAGGACAATTAGACAAATAGTGAAGAAGTAGAGTTTCAGGCCTTCACGTAGGTCTAAACCCTAAAAGTTGCCTCGACTGAGATAGTTTTGAAGGAAATAAGGAACACCTCAAGTCTGACTTTTATTCCACTGAAAATAATCCTCACAAAATTTGGAATTTAAAAACCAGCCAGAAGACTTGTCTATATATTTTAATATATTATTCCTTATTCAATTGAAAACTCATTTTCCTCTATTGATTTCTGTATTTCAGACAGGAAAGTATGCATACTTAAACTATGATTGTTTTTACTGGAGTAGTGATGGATAGCACAAACATCTAAAAACTATCTCAGTAGTTTGCTTAAGTTTGATCCAATTTTTCTCTGTTCAATGAAGTAGTCCCAAAATTTATTTGGGAAGCCATCAATTATATAAAAGCTTAGAATAGTTGGTGGGGTTTTTTTTGTTTGGGTGGGGTTTTTTTTGTTTGGTTGTTTTTTTATTTATTTAATTTTAACACCATCACAGAAAAATCTTGACAGCAGAACCTACAGTTGCCAGTCTTAAGGAAAATTGGCTTCACCATTGTATGTATGCCCACATAAATTTGGATTCATTTGACTAGTTAAGATATCTTAAGCTGAGATCTCTCCCCACTGTATTAGAATACAAGTTAAATGGTAAAAGACAAAAAATCCAAGTTAGTACACATAACCTCTGAAAAAGAGCACTTCATTTTAAAAAATATGAATGAAACTTAATTAACTTTACCTACAATTTATGCTAAAGTACAAGGATCTGTCCAAGTGGCAGTGCTGTATATGTAACATGTTAATACCACCACGTTGATTTATTGACTTCAATATCCTTAAGTCTTCAATTTCCAACTAGTGAAATGTTCCCATATAGGACCCTTAGGAAACTGAAGTCCAGTCTTACTGAAAATAAGGATCACCAGGAACAACCTCTTGACAGAATGTTCAAATATTTTTTTTTTTCCTGGTTTAAGTTTTAACAAAAATATTCAAACTCTCTCTCCACCTTCCCATTATTTTGAATTTCAGTAAGACTTAATCTTAGCAACAATCAGAACAGCAAAAGAATCTCAGGTTACTTTACCAATAAGATCCGATAGTGGTAATTATATTGAGGAACTTGAGACAATAACAGAAGTTACCAACTTCTTCACCTCTTTTACGCATATATCCTTCCTGAATGTGCAGTTACTAATAAGTCACATTTGTAAAATGCACTCAAGTGCTGTAACCCAAGATCATCCGACTGCTCTGTTCAATGGACAATACTTCAAGACAGAGATCTGGTGTTCTTTACAAGAGAGAGGAACTGTTGAAAACCAGTTACTTTGTTGGTACAAAGACCTCAGAGAAAAAGTGGTATTAAGATGCTGACAGAGACAGTGACACAGACACTGAAAAAAGACATGAGGATCTACAATGCCAGGGGTATGTTCTGCCCCTCTTCAACCACAAGAGCAAAACTGCACTTGAAATTAAGAAAGGCTTAGCGGCAAAGGAGAGCGAGCTGTGGTGACTGAAATTTAGCCAAAGCAGCTAGAGCATCTCAAACCTTTAAAGACCTGACTGCAAAACACAGAATTCAACCATTAGTTAACAGGAGATGCATCTTAATTGAACATTGGACCTCTGCCATCATATTTATGTCAAAAGCTGAATTAGACACCAGACTTATGAAGGAATAATCATAAGATGAAATGAGAAAATGTGCCTTAGCAGTAGTAATTAATTCAGGTAGTGCAGAACAGAAGGCAGGACACTGGCTGACTAACAAGGAACAGGTACACATTTTGCCACCCGTGGCAGTAAGTGCTAGATCTTATTCTAAAAACAAAACAGTACTCTGGATATTTTTCAGAAGGAAAAAAGAAAATACCAACCCAAAAGCTAGTAATTTGGCACAGTTCTGTCTCATTGGCACTTTCCAGTCATAAAAGACCAGCAATAGAAAAGTGGGTTATTCCAGGTCAGCACTGAAATATAGTAGAGCGACCTTCAAAATCTTGCTACCAATTTCCTGCTTTTTTGACCAATACATTTAGTTATTTGTCAAAAAGCTACAAAAAAGTGCACCTATCCTCTAAATTAATTTCAAAAATTTAGTCAAAAGTAGAACATACTTAGAACAGATACATACTTCAAATTTCTCAATATTGAAATTTTGCTTTCTCCCTTCTTGTATAAGCTCTTTAGAACAGCGATTAGTAGTTATTTTAATTGTCTCTATTACAACAGCAAATTCCAGCTTTTTCACCCTTCAATTTAGATGGTCTACTTACTTGTTTCCAAAACACCTCAAAACTTCTTGACTTAAACCAGAAACCTAAGAAATTTGTGGGCTATACTGACTGAAACTCCAAAAGATGTAAAGTTACAAATATGGGGGTAAGGCAGGGGGAGACACAAAAGATACTTTTGCACGTTTACCTCAATACTTTAACCACCTGGATTACAAAAAAAAAAAATCTGGCTTCATGAGTTTTCTGGCCCTTGGTTTTTGGCAACTTGCTCTGTGGGATTCCATCCCAGTTCAGAAGTAGAAACATACCAGAAACAAAAAGAGGAAACAACTTTATTATTATTAGGGAAAAGTGTTTGAAAACAATTAAAAGAATTCCTAGAATTTCCACAGAAAGCTACAAGTCTTAATCAATTTACATAATGGTTGTTAAGCATAACATCCTTTCAAAATTTTACAGTTCTGACAGCCAAGCAGCCAGATAGTAAACAGTGGGCAAGCACAAGAGAAGTGATCTAAGGAATGGTAGATCACCGCAACTAGCAGTGAGAATTGGTCCTGTAAAAATATATGCTTTCATTCTCATTCTCACAGAGCCAGATAAATTCAAAGAGTGAACTCTTACTGTATTTGTAGCTGTACCAGGAAGGAAGATGCATTACCAAATGGGCAGTTTGAAGATGTTCAGTGTTCGATGCTACTAGTTTGTTATTCTGAGAATAAAATACAGTACTCCTTCATCCTTGGAACCTAGACTGCACATTTTATGCATACTTTGTAAAGTATTTTAGAGGAATTTTACTAGGAAAAATGTCAAGCATGTTATCCATGTTACTTCCTCTTCTTTCTAGAGATGTATTCTTTTCATGGTTTCCTCCTACCCCTTCAAGAGTTTTATTCAATCTTAACTACACAAATATTTTCATTTTCTTATCTGCTCCCACCCCCTATAGGATACTTCTCATAGATTGACATACCATACATTTGTCCATTATGCCATGCTCCAAGAGCTCTACATCTAGTACTAGAACTGTTGTTCTATAAATCATCTATAAATCATCATGAGAAAATCTGGCCCTTAGTCCACATTCACAGGGTACTGTACCAAACTATACTTGTCTCATGAAGAAGCGGAAGAAAAAGGAACAACTGAAACATTTCGGAGAAACAGACAAAATTAGAATAAGCTGTTTTAAGATTCCTGGCATCATCTTCAAGCACAGTCAGCAATAAGCCTTTAGAAGGGCACATCAGAATTACAATGAACAATTTAAACAGATTTTGCTAGTGGCCAGTGCTCTTAGCCATTCATATTGAATGGCTGAAATAGCAGCTGCAGTAGCAGCAGCAAAGTCGTGATCAAAATTAATAACGATGCACATATATTAATTTCTTTTCTTAGACATTGGAGTCAGTTATAATTGTTAGTTGAAGTGAAACACTAGCATAGCAACATGCATTATTTACATACATGCACAGTTAGTTATCGTGTATATGCTTGTGCAGTCATTTGATTGACCTACAGAAGTGCATTGACTATATGAGTACTGAGTAAGGAAACTAATCATTCCTTGTATGCACATATTAGTTGTATAAGATACTATAAAACTACATTACAGCAGATTGCAATGATCTTAATGATATCCAGACAAAAAAGGATCCCAAGATGCATGAAAAAGAAATACACAAAGAGCAAATAAACGACAAACTGTGTTCTGAACAGCCCACCATCTAGACTGATAACATGGAAGACCCAAATTTGTGACCATTGTTAACTGTCATAGTGAGAACAAGGAACAACAAGGTTATCTCAAACATCATTGCCTTCTTCCATTTTCTAAGAAACTGATTGAGCTAGACACAGGATATTTAAGATGAACGAAGAAAGTATAGTAAACGAACGAAGAGAGTATAGTAAATTAACATGTCTTTCAGAAAGACAATTCAGTATTTTATAGAAGTGTATATTCATGCATTATTATTCCTCCAAATAGAGATGCAATAAAAGGTGTAAAGAAAAACAGAACATTCAAGGGGTAGCAACCAAAAAATTGTGAGTCTAGACCAAGGTCTAGGACTAAAATTCAACAGGAAAACACAACCTCCTAATAATACAAACTATAAAACCGTGTGATCTTAAAAAGAGAGCAAAGGTGATCTTGGAAAAAAAAAAGAATACTACTCATTCAGTGAAGAACTTTACTGCAATGCACTCAGGATTATAAGAAAGCCCTACATATCAAATGTATTCCCCTTCTCCAAGTATACTTCCTGTCATATACTTCAGTCCCTATTCTAAGGTATAATCATGTTTAATTAGCAACCCTTTAAAGTTCTGTTGCTTATTTCTAACTTGCAAACTACATACACCTCCAAATCAGATTTTGAGAGGCAGCATTTCTAGCATGCTTGAGCAAGCACCAGGTACATCCATTAATATTTGTACACATAAACATGGATCTTGTTCATAGGTTTTGTAGCTTTTGCCAAGATTCCTGTAGTAGTATGTAACCCTCGTAAAACTACAGATGTGATCTAAACTATAGTTGTTTCAGGTACTATTCCAGAATTCTTACAGAGAAAAGAGTACTCTTAGTTGCCTGCTCTTGCCAAGCTACTCTGTCAGCTAACTTAAAAAATATATATATACACCACACACTTTCAAAGTAGAGATAACATAAGCCAAGTACTCGCTAGTTGTCAGGATGAAGTGTATTCTTTGCATTGTTTTAAGATAGAACTTTTAAAAAAGTTCATATCATGGAAATATAGTCCAAAAACAAGCTTGTTATAGATTTATCAACTTCCCAGGTTTACTAAATTCATTTAAGGCCTGTAGTGAGTAGCATCAATGGAAATTTGAATGGGGGAAGACTGAGCATTTCATATGCAGATGCTCAGTAACTTGCAGGAATTCAGTCTCAGCCTTATGGAAACATTCTTCTAGTATCACGTAATCCTACCTATTCACATAGTGAAACAAGTCTGATACACAAAGAATATATCCAGGTTTTCCATTTACCTTTACAGCAAACGGACAAGAATCAAAAATATTTTTTTTCTTTTGAAATAAAATTACTATTAATCTCACCATCCCACCACCCCCACGAAATCCCATCAGAAGCATGAACTGGGCAATAGTTCAGATGTGTATTTCAGATCTACTCAACACCAGCTGAGTCAGGACAAAGATTAAGCATCCTTCCTATAACTGTTCCATAGATTACATATTTCATATACAGGTTGAAAGTTGTAGCAAATTGAAGAAAGCTCAACAATGCCCAGAATGCAAGAAAATTTATTATAAAGTTATAATTTTTTGTTGCATTCATCTTTTCTAAGAATTTCCTGTAAAACAAAATAAGCTTACCTAAAATTGCCAAAACCAAAATCATTTGCTTGGAAAAAACATTTCCAAAAATGAAACCAAGCACTCTAAAGTTTACATTCATCTGCCAACATGTTATACCAAAGCACAACATTTTCTAACCTGAAACAATGCTTTAAGCAAAGAATTACTGCAATCTTTACTTACACCAGTGATTTGATGATGAAACAGCATACAAGTATCCTGTAGAAATCTGTCCACGCGGTATCAATGAAAACATAGAAGAAGCAGGAGGAAAGCAAGCACTAGATATACAACTCTTCCAAATGAAGCATGAACCTAGTCCTCTCAGAATTTTGAAGCTACCTAGGAATTAAAATACTATAGAAGCATTTTATCTTCTTTCCATCAAATAAATTACTTCATAGTGAAATGGAAATATTTTGCTTGGGTTTTTTGCTAATATCCATGCTGTTACAATTTTTTAAAATATCCAATTTCTGACCAAATAAGTATAAAGAGTTTCCCAATACAAACCTAGATTAATCAATGTACAAAGTAGTATCAACTACTTCTGTAGGGTGATATTCAGAACAAAACCAGAGGGTAAGGGAAAGGGTCCATATACATCCTTTAGCAACACACATTCATCGTCACTAAGTGCATATGGGAACTCTTACACTTTACAGTTTCACATGAAGAAATCCTTTAAGCAACCTCTTATGAAGCCCTTCCTGCATTATAACTATTTGAGCAAAAATTTTATGTTGGTCCAGTCACTGACTAGTAAAATTACTGACCAAAACAGGACAAACTGCCAATGTTCTGTATGTGAATAGTGGTTTTGAGAGGGTGGGAGCAAGACAAGCAAGGAACTAAGGACAGAGCTTTTTCCAGGTTTGTCTTGCCAGTCCCCTTAGTACTATTGGTCAAGTAGTGTTGACTTCTCGTGTTACAGATCTTGCATAAAGTTTACAGTCATTTGATTATGAGAAGCGAAAGGGTTATTTATATTTCAAGAGAAATTACTGTACACCTGTCTCACTGATACAAGGTCCCAAATACAAGCAGTATATCCCAGTAGTGGGGGGGGGGAGGAGAGGGGGGGGTGTGTTGTGTGTGTAAAAATCTGTCTGTGCTGTGCTACCCTGCAAATATGACAAGACCTGAATAAGAAGGCCCAGAAATGTGTCGCAACCATACTTAGTTTCTATATTTATAGTTTCTTACTACAGAAGTACACTTATTTCAGAAATATTCAGTTTGACAGTCCAGAAGAACACAGAAAGAACCTACTTTTAAAAGTATTTGTAGAAATACCATATTTCTCCAAAACAGAAAGTCTGCAGGATCTCATAACAAATATTCAATTTCTACAAGCTAAGCAAAACAAGACCAGGCAATCCTAGAACTGCTATGTTCAAAAAAAAAAAAAAGAAAAAAAAGAGAGAGAGAGAAATATTTATTTCCTTTCTTGTGAATCAAATAGAATATAGCGTGTGTCATAGTTATGGCTAGTTGGAAAGTAAGGCCACTTAAGCATAGGACTGCAGACCAGTTCTTTATAGACTTTTGTATCAACCAAAACTAGTTTTTCTTACAAAAGGCTAGGTTTAAGTTTTAATTTTCTCTTCCTTCTCCACATCTGAAGTTTAATGCAAGTAAAAACACAGGGGCTTTTTGACAGACAATATTGAAAATGAGTTTGGATAAGCAACAGCTTTGCCTGGCCTACAGAACTTAGTAATTTTCTAACAGCATGCAAAGTAGGAGCCAACATTGATTTAGACCTAAATCCAAGTTTACCAGCAATTCAAAAAGATATATATAAATTCATCACACCATGAGCTGAAATTCAAGGATCAGTAGGTGATACATACAGTTTATTACTCTCTATACTAGTAGGTTTGCACATTGGAAATGAACATGAACAAAAAAAGACAGGTAGGATTAAAATACTTGTTCTCCATATCTTTTAGAAGAAAGACCTTTTTCACACCCACTGTGTGAAGATATAGTTCATTTGAAGTGTTGGAAATAGTAATAAGCAGGTTGGCTCTATTCATCGTTCTAAAATGCCCACAAATTTATTTATCCTTGATTCCTTCCCCAGAAAAAGGCCTGCATTTTATCATATATCATGACCTGATGCAACTCCATTGGGTGATGAGAACCCTTGTTAAACTTACTTTATATTCTCTCCAAGAGTGAGCTCGAAGCAAGGCACATTGAAGTTGATTCATAGACGTGCTGATGTGGAACATATTATTCATAGATCTCAGTATTCAAGGGAGGGGGAAGGGGTCACCAGTTTCACAACAGTTTGCTGAGCAGAACACTTCATTGCTCTTCTGTGAGTAAAAAAGCTAGCTTTAAGCAACTAGATGGTTTTCACAGAGGTACTTAGATCTGCTTACAACAGATTAGCCAAACAAAAAACTGCAGAACACTAAGGACCAAAGTGGAAAACACTAAGTATCATCTGAAGACTAGTATTTATTTTACACAAAACTAAAAGAAATAACTATCTTTCAAGCCATTATTAGAGTATTAGAAAATTCTTAATTTTTCATTTTACCACATTCTCGTGTTACTTTCGATAGAAAGCACCGAATACATTTAACTCATGTTCTATAACAAATGAACAAAGCTTTTTGCAACAAAAATTACAAATCATTATGAAAGAGTGTCATAATTTTATAACAGGTTTCTAGAGAAGACTGACTTTATTACCTCTATCCTCTTGAAAGACACTTGAGTTTCACACAAATTCTGTTAACAAGCAGAATGTGCTGTTTTAATTCATTTTTGGAAAAAGGAAGATTCGGCCTCTTAACAGTAGGGACAAGGATAGCAAACATATGAACTACTGCTGAGATTTGTTTCACCCCAAAAGTCAATGCATAATTTCCATATAAGGTCAATAAGCAAATATAAAAATTAAACCTAATTCTCGCCAGCTTTGACAATGAATGTTAGAAGTAAAGTTACATTGTTTTGGATTTACTTGGGTTTTTTCCTGGCTGAATGGTTTTGATTAGACAAGTGTCTTTATGACAACAGTTCAAAAGAACAGTTTACAAGTCATTTAAAAATTAGCTGAAATATGTACAACTTTAATACCAAAGAGCGTTCAGTTTTAATATAGTAGAAATCTGTGTCAACAAGTACTTTTAAGTTATATCTAGTCTTGTTTGTGTATGCCTACGAGATCATTCTTTCATAGCATTAACATGTATAATGCCCAAACAAAAAAAAAAAAACACACAGTACCATGAAGAATGCCTGTTAAAGAAAAAGCACAATGCATTCTTATAGCCCATACTAACACAAATGCAAACAAGGGAGCCAAACCCACACCAACTGGCTGGTCAGCAGGTTAACACAGTGCATATAAGTAGATAGATATTCTAAGTGTTCGTTCTCACTCAAAATCACTTATTGTGCTCTGGCCCACACATAGTTAGAAGAGAGCAGAGATAAGGCTTTGTAGCAAAGCTTGGAGCTTTCCTTAAATGTGCACAATCGAAGAAAAATCATTTAAGTAGTGCAGACAGAACCACAAAGTAATAATAAACAAACTCATTTCTTTCACAGATGCCTTTTGAAACAGTTTAAGATTTTTTTCCCTAGATTTCTAGCATATGAAATATAAAGTCCCTACTCCCTAACCCAGTAATTCCTTTTAGTAAAAGTATCACCTACAGGGTGCTACTGTTGAGAAGAGCTACAAAGCTTCTGTAAAATATGCTTTTAACGACTTACTATAAAGGATTAACAACAAATATGTTTGAAAGTACTGGACACAGCAGAGGAAGCTTATTTTTTAATCTGGACATTAAAACTGTAGGGAAATGCTTATTTTTTTAACAACCATATAATGAATTAGTGAAATAGATGCATATAGCTTCATATATTTCAGAGACATAACTTTCTATTTAGTCTTAGAATAGCTTTCCATTTGTTATTTTGCTGATCAAGTACCTAAAATACTGTATTATTAATACTTAAGATATTAAAAGTCATTCTTATATTTGGGAATTTACATTTTTTTTAAATGTAAAACCTTCTGCTAATAACAAAATAGCCTTGCCATAAGATCTTCATTGAAAAAAGCACTAAGGACTTCTGTACAGAAGAGATTTTTGACTCACATTTAACCTGAAATTAAAACTCTGCATAAAGTCACCACGTCTGAAGTATATTTTGTTGAAGGGTATTCATAGCATTGCTGTAACCATTTTGGATGCTATCTGTGACCGAACTAAGTTTTACTTTTATGAATCATAATTTTTATTTTTTCCTCTCCCTCCAAACCAAAGAACAAGTTTAAGTGTCCTGTGAGAGCAAACCTAGTGCTCTCAGGAAAGAAGGGAAGTGAGGACTTTTTGGACTGTGTTTATCTTGGTTTCTTTTTGGAAGCAGGGAAAGAATAAGATTGGAAGTAAGTGCAGGGATTTAAAAAAAGTTTTTTCTATAATTCAGCACACATTATTCCTCAGAGTATCAGTCAAGAAATAAACATCATAAAGAGTTCTAGTCCTGTGGAGACTAAACATACACCTGCCGTTTTCTATATCAAAATGAGAATACGTTAGGTTGACTTAACTATGTAGAAAGACTGAAAGTACCACTCCAGTGTTTAGAGGCTGGCAGATGAGTTTTGCTAACTGATCTGAGCTGGGGCAGGGGATGGCGGAGGGGGGAAGGAGGGCAAACAAAGTGTTTGACATGTTCCATAGAGATTGCTTTATCATGCTAGAAGCTGTGAATGCTTCAGAAATCCAAGATTTCTGGACAGCACAAGTACCACCATATCCTTGAAAAAGTGACACATTGTTTACCAGCACACCTCATTAGCCAGGTAGGTAATTAAGAGCCCTGAATCAAGTCAGAAATGACCTGCCAATACAGTTAAAGCTTTGTGGAAACACAACATTTGCCTAGTATAGGATGGATGTTCAGCTCAAGACCAGAGACCAGAATAGCAAGTGTTTCTTGATGAGGACTGACAAACATAGATACTTCCGAAGCAGCACTTACCTAGGGTGAGGGAAACTCACTTTGAGCCTCTGGCTTTTTCTAAGAGAAAGTGCCAGAAACTCACTGGAAATTGTGAGGGGGTTTTGTTTGGTTTTTTATTATTCACAAGGGTAAATAAAGCTTTCAAAATCATTCTTGTGGTGCGGGAAGGGTGAACACACTGAACTTTTAAGTTGTCTGGAAATGCTCTATTCATCTACTGCTATTCCCAAAACCGTAAGCCCTGCAATATGGATAAATCAGAGTTAAGACAGAGACTTTGAGCTTTAGACTGATTATTCATCTAAATGTCTCAGAGAAAAATAAGAGATCTCAAAAGTAACAAAGATAGCTGAAGAGAATTGCTGATTAGAGAGTTGAAGGAAAGAAAATTTGTGAATAGGAGTCCACTCTCTCTACAATCTCCTATTTTTTGGGGATAAATCTGACAGTGCTTTGGTGATTAAGTGTTTTCTGAATTTTCCTGAAGGGAAAAAAAAAAAAAAAAAGATGCTAGGCAGATTTTAGAATTACACTTGTGCTGTCAAAATCTAACTAACCACCACAAGTAAAGCTCATTTTAAAATCCAAAACAAGACCTATAAATTTCAGATGCAACTTTGCTGTATTGATGGTGCCATGTACTGGCTGTGGGAGGGAGGGCATTGCCTTTGCTGCATTCTCCTTGCCTTTGTCTGTCCCCTGTTGACATCAAAGGTTGATGTTCACAACTTATTTCCTACAGTAGTCTTAACCACAGTTTACAACCCCATTCATTATAAACCATCACATTCCAACACTCCATTCTTAATACAATTATACATCATTCTAATGGGACAGACCAATCAATGTATGCCTTTATTATGCATGCAGATACTGTTCTTAAAAGTATATCAAAATAAACAGGAACATGCAAAAAAGTCAATAAATACAGTGACATCTTTCAAATACCAGTTGTCTTGCATTTCTAAGTAGACAAATATTTTAACTTCATCTTATGCTTCTCTTAAGAATTCTTAGGGCAACTTTTTCAATTTTTTATCTTCTCTGTTGGTTCTTAACATGTCCTCACTCTACCAATCAGTTAATGAAAAAGGCAATAACAGGAAACATTAAACAATAACATTAGGGCAGATTTTGCTGAAATACAGTGAGGCTATCACTTCAGGAATTAGTTCCAGAGTTTTGTTGTTTTATTCCTATTAATAGAATGGTAGAAGTTAGGCCCCAGCAAGAATTCAGACACCTGGATTCAAATTCAGGTTAGTCACGGTTTCCTGTGTTATACCTTCCCTGTTGAAAAGTTTTGCTTATAAAGAATATCCTCCATCCACAAAGATTGAAAATCTTTTTTGTTCAGCTGCAGCCTATTCACAGGAGATATTACACCTCCTCAGTTTTTCTTTATTTTCTGTTTTATAAGTATCTATTAAAGCTCAGAGACTGTTTGTCCTTTGTATATGAAAAGAAACAAGTGCAGTCTGCACAGCTTCAATGCTTGTAAAAATTAAGGGTTCAAACACAAAGTGGTGGACTGGTCTTCTATACAAAAAAAAAAGAAAATTACTACACAGCTAAACCACACATTTATGGAGAAGAGATAAGGTCTTCTTGTGTAAGAACATATCTAGGTTCAAAACAGAATACCATAATTAGACTAAAAATGCAAAAGGTATTAAAGAATATTAATGAGTACATCTCATACAATTTTGAAGCCTCTCAGGAAACAAGCCATTTGTTGGTTGGTTTTCTTGGTTGGCACTCTTGTTGGTTTTATTTTGATGATTCACTATCCAAGAAACAAGCATACTAAAAAAGTGGCTACAGAAATGTTAACCTGCTACCATTTTCTTCAAAATGGATGTCTCCCATAATTCCACATTGGGACACAGAATAATTTTTAGCAACTCAAAGGAAAAAGCAAGCCACCAGATGCCATACTACAGGTTTTCACCATAGTAGTAAACTCACAACTGCCTGACTTTGTCAAGGACTTGCTACAGAATTCAAGTGAAGTGCTATTGCCAGAAGTGACAGGAACTGGATCACTAGGGACAGTTTCTCACCTATTTGCCACTGACAAGTACAAATTTGAGGCATTAGCAATACTTGTATGTGCATCTGGCACTTCCCAGTCACTAGAGCTTCTTGGAGACTCTGTCCCTCTCATCCATGGAAAGATCTTGATCAAGCTAAATATGAAGCCATTAATTAGTATGAAGGGGAATTAGATAAGAAAATTAGAAGAAGAAGTTCTCAGTGGTCAAAGTCATAGAGCATGTCCTGGTTTCGGCTGGCATAAAGTTAAATTTTTTCCTAGTGCTCTGTTTTGGATTTAGTATGAGAAGAATGTTGATAACACACTGATGTTTTCAGTTATTGCTAAGTAGTATAGTCAAGGACTTTTCAGCTTCCCATGCTCTGCCAGGTGCACAAGAAGCTGGGAGGGAGCATAGCCAGGACAGCTAACCCAACTGGCCAAAATGGCGTATTCCATACCATATGATGTCATACTCAGTATATAAATAGGGGGCGTGACCCACAAAGTAGCAATCTTTTTTTGGGTATCGGTCATCAGGTGATGAGCAATTGCATTTTGCATCACTCATTTTGTATATTTTATCGTTATTATTATTCCTTTCCTTTTCTGGTCTATTGAACTGTCTTTATCTCAATCCATGAATTTTACTTTTTCCAATTCTCTCCCCCATCCCACTGAGGGTGTGTGTGTGTGTGTGAGTGAGCAGCTGTGTGGTGTTTGGCTGCCTGCCGGGTTAAACCACAAACAGAGCATTAAACAACTTCTTTTAAAAGAAAGTTGATTCTCCACTGCAAAGCTACCGTATCAATGTTAGCTCTAATCAAAAAGTAGATTAGACCAAGAGAAGATGCTTAATAGCCTAATCTACCAATCCAGTACCTAAACACACTTCTCCAAAAATACCTGAAGAGTTTAAATTTCACTACAGCCATTAATTTAATTACCAAACAAGGCTGGTTATCCTGCAATGCCTGTAATCAGAGAGGTTTTCCCTCAGTGGAAGGGGAAGCTTTCTTTTCCACATTTGCAGTTCCCCATAAGATGCTAACGTGATGTACTCAAAACAAATGGAAATATTATTAGTATTTGTTGGTTTGAAAAAAATTTTTGAGTACAAAACCTGATCATCAGCAAGGAGTTGTCTGGAAATATATATATCACTCTACCTAAGACACATGAAACTTTACAGACTGCATTATTGATCTCTGTGAGACATAACTTAAGTCACAAGATTCTCCGCACTTGCAGTTTGTCCCTACAAAACTATCTGACCTTATCCTGTAATAGATATCAAAGTCAGAGGCTTAAAAATGATGAAACTTTTTGGACACCATATACAAATGAATATTTAGAGGGACTGCTTCATTGCACTAGGCACCATAACAGAGTTTCTTGAAATAAGTGATTGTTAGTATAGATTTTGAGATAATTTCTATAGACAAATCTCAATGCACTCTGCAAGGAGAATGGGAAGCAAAGGGAAAAAGTAGTGAAAGATGGCCAATTTAAATTACAGTTATTTGAACCAAAACTTTAAAAGACCATTAGACTGTAAAAATGGCAATAAAAGATCAGTTAGACTCAGGAGTGGGGTCATTCTTTTGATCCAGGAATATGCTACCTATGGAAAAGTAAGAGAGCTAAGAAACTGGACTTGCTCCTTATCCACATGTGTAGGTTGACACATCTGCTTATCCAGCTACGTCTCTTCCATATCTTTTGTTTATCCTAAAACAAGCTATTTATTGTTTGTAAAAAGTATTTCCATTGCAGTAGTCACTGCTCCTAGAAAAAACAGTGTTCTTTGACAACTTCAATATCTACTTGCAAGAATTGAGTTGCTAAGTAGAAACCCTGATGTTAGGGACACCAGCCTTGCCTGATAGGTCACAGCCTGGAGGACTGAGAAATTACTCTCTGCAAGTCAGAGGCATTTGATTCACTGAGTTGTGTCAGGAAATTTTACTTTTAAATAAATAACCTTAATTAGGAGTTTGTTAAGTCACTTTAATTCTCACCTATCAAAAGTTATTACCTGTTACCTTTTCCCTTCCACTTTAAAGTCTTGGTGACATTTTTTCATAGAGCATTATTTACAATAAAAGTGTTTCAAAGCCATCTGTTTTTTTTTTTTTCCCCCTTGCCCAGAGTAATAAAACCACACAGTTAAAAAAGAATGGTTTGTGTAAATGTGGCTATATTGCAAGTCTCTCACCCGAAAGGAAAATTCAAAATAAGTTTACTGTTCTTCAGAAACAAATTACCTGTGCAATACTAGGATATGTAACACAAAATGTCTACATCAGTAATATGGTACCATTTTTCTTCCTCTCCCCAATGATATTACAGTATCTATAGCCCTGTGCTATAAGTGTCACATGAACAGAAATTGTCCTGTCAACTTTTAAACCTGCACAGATTACTAAATACTTCCAATACATCTGGAGAACCTAAACAAGTTATTTTCAGTTATTAGTATTACAAAAGCCAGCTTCTCAAACCTCCTCAGCTCATCAAGCACAGGAAATTAGCTAAAAAAGCTTAGATGACTGAGTCTAGAAAGTGAAAATAAGTTCTCAGTTTAAAATAGAATCCTCTTCAGCTAAGAAATAATGTTTTTTCCTGTTGGGTTTCTACATCCTGCTGAAATACCAGTCTGCCAAAACCCAGAACTCAGTTTTGGCATTACTCATTACTTTAACTTGCTACTTTCAACTGAATTACAGGAAGAACAGAAGTGGTACTACCATTCTAATATACTCAGTTGCTGAACTTTTGTTTAAAGTACCTGTCGCAAAAAATCAAATGAACCCACTATATTTTTTATAAGCTATTTATTTTTTCTATGACTAAATATTGAAGATAGTGGTAAAAGGAATAGATAAGTTTACCTGACTGGAAATAGTATTATTTTGTGACTTTAAGTTTAACGAGCATCTTCAAACATCCAAAAGTTTTTGGGTTTTTTGAGTTTGGTTTTCCCTGGTAATTTAAATTGGCTCCTCCCACCACTACTACAACCTTTTTATCCCACTTTACCAGACCTATTTCAGTAGTGTACTACTATTGATTTTAGTATATTTCCGCTCAGAATGCTCTGTATTTTAATATTTTGCAGAGCTGGTGTCTAAAATAACTAAATACCTAGACAGAAATTGTTCTGTATGACAGGATAGGACACTACGCATCATATTTATTCCTTCCTCTCTTTGCTGTCTCTGAAGTAATGAAATCAGAACCTAGAGCAGATGTTTTTGACTGCACACAGACCATCATTCACACTACATTTCCTTTCCCCTTTATTCATCAAAACTATTCTTCTTAAGAAAAGAGACAGACACATATATGGACACACTCATATAAGCAGCACATATAGAAAAAGCTTTCTCTGCCAAAATGCTATTACCTTTGGCCAACAACTAATCAGTTGATTTAAATGGTTGCCACAGAGTTAAGTCACTAGGAAGAAAGATAGGAACAACTCTAACTACATGGGGAATGGGCCAAGAAACCTTTTTAACCACAAGTACCATTCTTTTGTCTTGAATATTTAGTCTAACACAAACTTATTTAGTCTAAAGGCAAACCTGCAGGCTCCAAAAAACATAGATATTAAGAATCAATAAGGGGCAGAGAGAATTGAAGTGGTGACTGAAGCTTAGCAAATAATTTATGCATCTGATTCAGCCACATTTTAAGTGCCCATAAAAATAACAGTTTTCTAATACATTATTATTCAGCGATAACATTATTTCAATGTCTTGGTATTAAAAAGCATGAATAACCACTCATATTAGAAATTCAGACCATGCAGTTTATTGCAGTTGGTCAGATAAGCTTCAAAAGTATTTCTCAAATATTCTCAAATCAAATTAGGACACAAGCATTCCCAGCACTAAACACAGATCACTTCAGGTGATCTGAATTACTGTGTCACTTGCATATAGTCCTGAAAAATCCCCCCCTCAACATTTGGGCAGTATAACTTGAAAAAAATAGATTAGCGAATAAGATAGGTAAAGGATAAATTTGTGCTGATGTTTAGAAATGAAGGGTTTTGTGCCATTTTCCAAAAAGTCAGGATGACTAAAGCTGGGAACTCACAGACCGAATTGGCACCCTTGATCCGATTTTGGGCAAAATCCCCATATCCAACACCAGCAACTCAGTTGACAGACAGACCAAAAAACCTACAAAACAACAAACCTATCCTCACATGACAATATTTGTTCTGTATTTTAGTCTGCTCAGAACAGATGGTTTGTTACATCACTGAGAAATTCTCGTAAGTCTACTTTTTTCAAAGAATATCTTTCTGATATAATTAAATACGTCTGGGGGGGAACCACAAACAAACAAAAAAACCCCACACACCATACAAAAAAACCACCAAACAAACAAAAAAACCCAAAACAAACTACTTGGGATGGCATAATATTGTGCAGTTTATGGGAGAAATGGAAATCAGTTCTTCCATTCATTTGTAAGGCAAGAACTCCTATCACTCAGAGAGCAGAACAGCAGGTGAATTCTTACGGTCACACTGCAAGAGTGTTTCCAGTTCTCTTGGAAAAGGGCTTAGAGTGTGACTGAGCAGACCTGGGAAAACTTAAGGCCAACAGACTTGACTCCAAGGCATTTTCCTTAGTGTCATCACATGCAGGTGTTTCACTCGTTAGACTTCTGTGAAAAAGGCTTTCATTAATAATTTTGTTGCGCTGTCATCCTGATGTTATGCCCTCTATTTATTCCATAGAGCTCTACCTCAATAACCCTGAAGGCTTGGGACCTGCACCTAATCCCAGACTATACACATGGAGCAGCAAGAACTTTATTTTAGCAAGAACAGCTGTCATTGCCACACTAAATTTAAGACCTTGTGATTTCCACACCCCACCCCATATTTCACAAGATTTACAAAGAGACATTAAAAAAAAAAAAAGACAGCCCTAACTATGTGTTTAGCAATGTCAAAAGACAGCAGGTGGGTCATCATTCTGATAAATACATAATTAATTAGATGCAGGAGTTAGTGAGTTCAAGGTGCAGAGTACGTTAAAGCTATGGCACCTCATACAATGCATAAGAAAGTGAAAGAAACCTTGTCGATGTTGAAATCAATGTATTTGTATGAAGTTTTATGCTACTTATCTTTTAGCTTTAATATCATGAAGTCAGACAGCAAATATAATTTTAATTTATTGGAACCGTTTCATCATTTAGTTAATATATTCAAATACTTACTTGCTGAGAAGCTTAAAATTATCAAAGCCTGGAGGACATTTACAAAAGATTTATAATTATCTTCTTAGTTATGAAAAATTGTTTTAGAGAAAGTTAAGGTCTGTTTTAAAGAATTTGCGAACAGCTAAACTCAAAGAAGCAGTTCAGTTTGACTATCCTAAACTCAGGGTGCCATGATCTACCTGGCAGTTCTTTCCTCCTCCTCCCTGCCCCCCTTTTTTTTTTTTCCTTAAATACAGGAAACTTTGATAAAGATATCACTATGAGAGTGATGATCTAGTGTGAACATAGAAGAATCACTAGTACATCCCTAGTTTTCATATTAGGCCAAAGCCAATAATCCTACGTTAGTCACTTTTAAACACAGTTTTGTACTAAAACTTTAGATATTTTCAGATATTGAAATCAAGCCACTTGAGTTTTCACTGCTAATTCAACACATAGCTTCAACATATTTTTTGTTTCTTGTTATACACAGACCCAAGAAATGTGAAAGCTTTGCAATTTAAAAATATTTGTTCAAAGAAAAAAAAAAAAAACAAGAGGTGAAATTTCGTATCATGACAGAAGTTCCACCCACAACCGTAAGCCTCTGAAACATCAATCATTTGGAAAACCTATCACTAGTTTTATAACAAAGTCAATCATTTGAAAGTCATTGATTTAGTGTCTAATTTCAGAGGCCTCTCCAGTTAAGCATCAGCTAAGTCACATCCCCATATGATGCCTTCTGTAGATGTTTGATAATACTGCAGAGAATGTTGTTGCTACCAGATGGAGCAAACTTTTACTTTGCTTAAAATTTCAGAAAACATTAAAATTTCATGTTTATACTGGAACTTTCTTACCTTATACAGTCAGACAAGGAGAGGGACTATGCTTTATAGCACTGGTCAATGTCAACATGCCTTAACATCCAAATAGTATATTTCCATTATCTTAACTTTTAAATGGGCATAGCTCTGATATAGCTAGCTATCAGAAAGCAGCTACCAGGATGCTGCTCTTCATTTTGATAAGAAGTGATCTAATTGCCAGAATATTCCATGGAGGAAAACATTTAAGATAAGGTTTTCAGCCCTTTTCCATGCACAAATTATACTGTGCACATCTTGCATAGAAAAGCAAGACCTTTCTTTTTACTCAAACAGCACCTGGGGCTGAGAACAATTCAGCCTACTTGAGCCTACACTTGGTCTTGCCAGTTTGAAGCTATGTTGGACATATTGAAAGCAATTGATTTCTCTTTTGTGCTGTGCCAAATTTTTTTGAATACTCATTTAAGTAGGTCATATCCTATTCCATTAACAAACAGAAAATTGCTACAACCATTGACCTATTTAATCCTTCAGTCACCATCTTAAACTAAGCAGATATATGCAAGTAATGGAAAAGAAACAAATACACACAAAACTCAAAACCATTTATAGTTTTCTTGTTTTGAATAAAAAGTAACATGCATAATTGTAACTATTATTCAAATATTTATTAGCACTTGCACACACCGTTTATTGTAGCACACCTACAATAAATTAGGCACCGACGCCAAAGTAATTGTGATTTAACCTGTTCTTTGTCTGAATAGCTTTCCATTTTATGAAACTACTCAAAGAAAAGGGGACAGTTTTCAAAATTTGGGTTTCATTGTCATCACATGCAGCATGAAAGGAAATTGTATTCCTGTTCTTTTAAGTAGGTGCCTGAAGTGTAGCTACATCTCCGAGTACTATTTACACCAGCTACAGCTGAATTAAAAACCTGGTTAAAAAAAAAAAATCTATACAGAGACTTTTCCAGGGGGATGGGTGTAAGTTCCCCTTTCCTCTGTAAATTACAGCTACTTCAGTCTCACCTTTAGCTGTGCTTTCCATCTTTTTATTAGTCCATTTCCATCCATATATTAGTCAGCATGGCAATTGGTTAGCCACAGGGGTAATCCTTCAATAACCAAGTAGTTTCATGGGTTAGATAGCACATCTCTCTTCAGGTGTGCAAAAAACCCAACCCCCCCCCCCTCCCAGCTCACTGAGAACCGGTCACTCCCCATAGTGTTTTTAGAAGAAACAAACATAGAAGAGGGTTCATTTGTTGGTCCCTGAGGCAGCACACACTGCTAAGATGTTGGCTGTAGGGATTCATCCAGCAGTAACACATTCACAACTGTACTAAATGCTGTACTACTAAATATCATGTACTGCAAGTTTAGCAACAACTCTTTGTCTTCGCTGCTTCTATCTAATGATGTGGGGTTTTCTTTGATTTTATTCTGTTTTTTCATTGTAGTGTCATGCTATGATGAGTACATGTTTCCCTATATAAAATGCGAAACCACTGACAAATCCAGATGTCAGGTTATTCTTGATATATCAGAGTAAATATTGGTTTCCATGGCACCAGTATATGCTAGAAGCTCTCTCTTGTTTTAAATCCTCCAGGGATTATATACATCCTTTTCAGTATTAAGAGAAGATTGCTACTAATATTTGACTGTCGCAAGAAAAATGCAGTGATAACCAATGGCAATCAAAGTATTAAAATAAAGCATGATCTTGGTTTATTTTTAATTGAAATCATTTTGAATGTCACAGTTTAAGTATTCTCTCTGTTTTAATTAAACTAACATTCAAAAAGTCTTATTAAGGCATGGAGAAAAAGATATAGTCCCTCCTGAGGAGATTGGAAAGATTATTTTTCTTTTAAATGCATGTTAAGTGACATCAACACAGTGCAGAGCGTACTTTCAGAACTCTTCTGGGAATATTGACATCCCTCCAGCTGTAAATAATGTCACAATTTTAACCTTGAATTGAATACTAAAAGTCAGTAAGCCCGTACATGTTAAGGAGCAAGAAAAGAGCTTCATAAACTCAATATTAATTCACCAGTTTGTTTCTAAACGTATTCTTTTATCAGATACAATTTAGAACGTATCTCTCTACAGACAGTTTTCCACCACAGAAAAAAATGTATTTGTGTGCTATAGCTATTAAACTAAGCATCTGAGCTTATAACTTTTGCATTTGTCATTCATAAAAGTTTTTCTCTTTCTTTCTTTGTTCCCCAAAGCCTCTCTGCTTCAGTTAATTCCTTCATGTTTTGTCAGTAATATGAAGATACAGGTTTACAGTTAATTAGACACAATCAACTAATGATGCCATATTGAACTGCAACAGAAACAGATTTACCTTGGAACCAGGTAGTACTGCAACAAGCATGCCATTCGAATTCTTCACTTGAATTTTCATCATAAACGCAGTACACTGTAAAGATGAAAGATGTGCACAAAATTAATATTTTATGTGGGATTAAAGGAAATTACACAGTTACATCTCTATATGAATACCATAAAGATACATCAAAAGCTACCAAATTCAGCTAAGGCATAAATCTAATTCCTAGTGGAAGCAAAACTCTCCCTCACGAAATTAACTCAATTATTCTGTCTCCTTCGGTGATCCCCGACACAATACATCAGCTAGAAAACTTCAAATTAGGCAGAGCAACAGACAAAAGTAATTTAAAAAAAAAAAAAAAAAAAAGAAGGTTGCAAAAAACATAGCATTCCAATTCTTTCAAGTGGAGGGACAGAGGAATATTTTTCCCCTATTTATACTGCTCAGTACATTATATTTATGTATTATATTACAAAGCAGTATTGTTATTACCTCAGAAACACATCTATATACCAAAATCTTGCAAAAGGACCATCTTGAATATTCAACCAGCTTTTAAGTTCTGGCCACTTCAATGCCAGCCCTTGGATTTTTGAGGATCCCAGATTCAGATACTAGAGTACCTCATTCATCCTCAGTGATTCAAGAGATGTTTATCTACTTAGCCAAAAAAAATTTCTTCTGATAAGTGTATACACATCACCAAAACGCAACACAGAACCAGTTTCCAATTAGGCTTCTCAGAAATAAGTACCCTCAGTTAGTGAGCTACCATCATAAAAATAAGTGTGGAGACTTATCTCCGAGGGAGTTCTGCATCAGCTCCTCAGCTAAAGGAAAGGAACTTTCTGTAAGGTTCTGTTTTCTGCCTTTCTCTATATCTTCTGAAAACCTCTACCCTAGCTAAAGCTTCATCTTCCAAGGCTTGAAAAAGCCTCAAGTAAAAAAAACAAACAAACAAAAAAGAAATAAAACAACTCTGAAAAGCCCATCGAAGCACTCATTCTTCCTGTAGAGCACTGGGTTATTGGAACCATCAATCTGCCTACAAAAATGATTCAAAGCTTTAAAATACTTATGTTCATTGCTTATTAGGTAACAACCACACATCCTCATACTTGTTGTAACATTTCAAATATGTACACCTCGGAACACTCCTTTGAAATGAAACTATTTTGCACTCAAGTTCTGCCTCATACTACATTTATAAGCTAGAAAGACAGATATATAGATACCTATGTACACATACAAACATGTCAGCATAGAAGCTGAAAAGTAAGCTATCAAAGCAAAAAAAAAAAAAAACCAACTCCATAGATAAACAGTTTTTTTCTAGCTTCACCTCCAGTTTTTCAATGCTTTACCAACATCCCAGGGTTTTTTCACTATTTATTCTTCAGAATTCAGCTTAATTCATTAATTTTATCACTACTAATTCTTTTGAGCCATCAGACCCACCTTATAGGATGCTTTCCAGTAAAGTCAGAACTTTTTCGTTGTTGTTGTTGTTCACTGGCTGCTTGACAGACAAATACAAGAACCTTCTTTCTCGCTAACATATGCCCTACAAAGGCTTTTGAGGGTCTATTTAAATTAGCTGCCTGATTATCCTGTTCAGGTGGCTCAACTCAAAGCACCTGTGCTAGATATACTGAGGGCAGGGTAGAAACAACAGATTGGCTTTAGGGATATTTCCTATTTTAGGCCCTACGCTATACTACAATCTTTCGGATGCTAAATTTTTCCATGCCATGTTTCCTTCTGTCAATAAAAAAAAATCCAGTTAATACTCTACAGACAAAATCAGCAGGGCAACTGCTGGTCCTTTTTGGTTTTGTCTCCCACAGACTTCATTCCTCCCATGCCAGAAGAGTTACAGCATCTAATCCCTCATTTTACCCCTCACTCACCCTTCCTAGGGGTTGTATGTATTCACAGTCCTTTCTAATATTGTATTAGGAACATCTGTGTTTACCTTCACCTCCACTACCTTTCTGTTCCAGTGTGGTCCCTTTTCCCTAAAGAGAGATTTGACGTACTTTATTTATATTTCTTGCTCTTATTCCATTTTCCCGAAATTTTTCTCCACCAAGATTCCTTTTTTCTGTTTTGAAAAAATAGGTAGCAGTAGTTTAAACTCTATGTGGAGAATGGGCAGAGAGAAGTTTCATGTGGCTGCTCTACAGGCAGAAATTGAGGTTGAATAAGCAGTAACTGAACAAATGAAAGAGACCACAGAGACCTTTTTTTGAGGTCCCAGAAGTTCAGCAATTTACCCAGAATAGCTCTAACTGAACTAGTAGTGAAGTAATAAAACTGGAAATACATTGCACAGATAGATAGAATAAATCTTATTGACAAATAAGGCATCACACCAGAGAAATCTTCAAGCGTATCCCATAATAGGGCAACTAAGAATTCATGCTCCAGCCCTACGCCGATGGCAGATACTCTTTTCAGCACCCTGGCTCTGCCCACCAAGCTCAGACCCCAGGAGCTGCACCCTGGCTCCTGGCTCTCTCCCCGCACGGAGCAGCCCTGCTCCCACTGTGCCCTGACGCTGCAGCAGGCTGATGAAGAACCAGCTGCATCCGAGGTAAACTAATTTCTCAGACAGCTCAGGTGTTCAAGCAGACTATGCAGACTTCAATTCCGCATATATAGCAGGGCTCCACTTAATTTTAAAATGTTAACAAATGTTTCTGATGTTGGAAGAAGGCATATAAATGCATAATTATCTTGAAGTAGTGTTAAAACATAACTAAACATATATGATGATATTTTTTCTGCTCAAAAGAACATATTTTTTAAAATTTATACTTTTTTTAATGTTTATATCTACAAAGAAATTTTTCAGTAAAAAGGGCTTATTTCTGAAAAAAAAAAAAAAAAAAGAGTTACTTTTACTTTTGTAGAGAATATTCTACCTGGATTTCTGCTTAGGAAAAACACAAACTTTTTCTTTTTAAGCTCTTTCTAAAATAAAAAGCATTACAGTAAATAAGTAAAACAAAACCTTTTCACTTATTTTAATTAAATATTATATAATAATTGGAATACTACTGGAATACACTAATAGTTTTCTGGATGATGCTAATTGTTTTCAACCATGTTATATAAGATTTGAAAGCACATTCATTTTCATTTGCTTTATTTTTTGCCAACAACCTTCACTTCTTTAGACTTGTAATCGTATATTAGTCCTGCCATTTATTACCTAAAATATCTGTGTATTAACTAATCAAGTACAGTTATCAAATTCTGAGGTCAAGAGGTTGGACAGCTTTTAAGCTGAACATCCAGCTGAAATGGCAGCTGACCTCTATGCTATGATACTGCTGGATTCCACACAACCTGCTTAGTCTCCTTATGCAAAAAACCTCTCTTCAGTTTGCAAGATGACTCTTATTCTTCCTTCTGATGGGAGCAATAGATTACACAACAGCTTGATTTTTCTCTATTTGGTCTTTGACTAAAAAAATCTAAAAAATAATTTTGACTTAACATGGAAGTAGCATCTTTCAGAATTTCTCACCTAAAAGGAATGGGAGTTAAACACTTGATTTGCAGAAGTTTAATTGAAAATGAGCAGCAGGGTTTAAAAATCTTCAAACGGCAACAGAGAGAAATGTGAAATAACACACTCCCAGAGAAGAGGACAAGACAATTAACTTGCAAAAGGAGACCTAAGTTCATGTTTGTCTGCTTACTTGCTTCACAACAGAAATTGAGGTCTGCCACTTTACTGCTGACTGCTAACAGGCTATAAGGTATTCTGCATGAGCTCTATATTGCATAAAGTGTTTTATTACTAAGTAAATGTAAAAAAGAGCCCAGGGTTTCACCTCTCACATAGGTGCCCTAAAAAAAATGGCTACAAAGTAATTTTCTCTGTCTCAATGCATATTCATTTAAGTAGAACAGTTTCTGCAGGAGAGACAGAAAACCACATTAATATTCCGTATACCCAAATAAATAAGACAGTATTATGGAAGGGTAAAAATCTTGGGTTTATTTTCTTTTCCAATAAAACAGAAGGAAGATTTGAAACTGTCTCTCCCAAGCTCTAAGTAAAAATCTTGGTTCTATTTTCTTTTCCAATAAAACAGAAGGAAGATTTGAAACTATCTCTCCCAAGCTCTAAGTATTGGAATTGGTAAATAAAATAATTTGAAAATCACCAGAGACCAGATATTTCCAAACAGACAGGCACCACAGAGTTTTCTCTACCTTGGCAATGGTATTTCTTGACTCTTTACAAGATTTCAGTCTCTAGCTGAGAGTATCTCTGGAAGTTCTTCAACAACTTATACAGTTTCTGTGTCTGCAACAAGATCTGTCTGACAGAGGGCTTTACCAAATACAGTCCTTATCCTTTTATGCCTCTTTCCATTGTCCTTGTCTTCTGATTTGCTCAAAATGCTTCTTTTTTTTTTTTTTTTTTTTTCTTCCCTGGGGGACACTGGTTATTTTTTGATGACACAAGCCCTTGTTGCCATATCAACTGAAGTAAAATCAACGCCCTACTAAAGCATTCCATTGTTACAAGCAGGAGCCATATTTACACGAACTTCCCTCACAAAACCCCAGTGAGCTCAAGGAAACATCGTCACAACTCTCAAACAAGTAGAAAATACTATCAAGTAGATAACCTTCAGGATATTTATAAACTCGCAGTTGCTGTTTCTTTCACTGTGGCTTATGAAAAAGCATGCAAAAGTATGTCCAAAAAGAATTCAAAACAACTAGCCCCAGTGGATCAAAAAGAATTTAATAGAGGTTATTATATAACTTTATTTAAATTTGGAGGTGTTCACTGGGCAAAAGGGAAGGGAAAAGAAAAAAAGTAACAAAGAATTTCTGCTTCGGAAATTATTTCCAGTGTACATAAAAATAGCTCTGGAAAGAAATTGCATGTGGCTTTGTTAATCCTAGTATACATGGTTATTTGAAAGATGCTTTTAAATACGGTTATCTTCATAGCAGCTTCTCTACAGCATAGTAGCAAAGTGAGTTTGGTGTTAAGTGACGTGGACTTTTCACAATCAAGTTCGAATTAAAGCCTTATACTTAACATCAGTAAGAAGAGGGGGGAAGACTGAAAAGGAATTAATAAAAAATTATTAAGTCTGGAAAAACATGATTACATAATTTAAATCCTATTAATTAAATAAAGAACTGAGTAAGAATTCAATATCACAAGATCATAACTTACTTGACATCATGGTTGAGAAAGATTAACAAAATTCAGCTCCTGAGATACAGCATTTGCACAGATTAACAAGTGGGTTTTTTTACTCAAAAGGAAGTTCACAGAAACTACCAATATTTCTTCACAGATCTCCACTGATATTTTTGTCCCTTACTAGAAACAAACCATAAACAAAAAAGTCTTGAAAATAATGTTATATCTGTGAAAAGAATGGGATTAACACACAGGAGCCTTTTTAGCCATAGGAAATGTATCCTCTGGCCATCAGCGTCTTCCTGACATTTCTGCAAGTCTCAACCTTACCTGTCAAGAAAACTCTAGGGGAAAAAGATAGTTCAGTCTCCACGCACATTGTCAGTTGCCCTTCTTGAGAAAACAAGTAACTGTCACACTGTGTCAACTGTAATGCTAGTTCTTGCAATCCGGATACCAACCCTTGTAGTAACAGGACTGGGGCCGTTTCAAGTAAGCGTCCAGCAATCCTTTAATATTAATAGGTTCATAAGCAAGGTCCCATCTCTGACACAGAAAAGAATGGTAAGTCCATAAAATTTAGGAAGCATAATACAATTAGGAAACAGTATCACCTTAGAAATTAGATGAAATATGGATAATTGAGAACCACTACTATCTATAGTACTCCGATTTGTTCAAGATCCTTTAAGAAGAAATTCAGTCATTTTTATTTTCTCTGATACGCAAACACGCTGGAAGGCATGCATTGCAACTCGGTGATGAGTGAAGTCTGAATTGTAATACCTGCCTTTAGATATAATATCTGACTCAGTTACAGCCAAAGTGTGTAATGGGAAGAGGCAGGAAAGAAACATTAACTGCATGTGGACTCGGATAAAAGATACATGGCTATACATTGTTTTAGAATCAATAGAATGGTGAGCACTTCTGCATGTATTGATTATTTTTAGAGCATTCAAAACTTGGTTGAATAAGAAAAAAAAACCAACAAGCTTTTGAGAGAAAATATAAAGAGAAAGGTTTTCAAGAAAGTCATATAGGCTGGTGAAAAAAAAAAAGCCATGTTTTTCAAGACAAATGTTTTTCAATAACAAAAAAAAAAGCAATTATAAGCTAATGGTGAATTATAAACACTTTTCCATTAAAGTTTATGCACATTCCATTCATTCACATTTCAGTGAGGTAAGAGGCAAAGCTCTTCCCCCGCCAAAATGCAGAGAGAATTCATCCAGCTAATAACTCAACAACTAACTTGGAGAATAGTTGCTAAAGATGTCTGAATATTTTTCACGCACATTTGTGGAAGAAGATCTACTTTATTCAGATTGGTAAAATAAAAATTATGTGCTTGAATTAATCCTTGCCATCTCTGGTCTACCAGTTTTGGAGACTCTCCATTATAAATGTAGAAGCCATATGGATATGTTCTCAAATTTGCTGCTGATATAAGTGGGCACGAGTCCACTTGTATTTAATGACATCGTGCCAATTGATTCCAACACTGATTCTGGCCCCTTGTATCTCAGTTGGAAGCAGCCCTAACTCATACAGCTCTGTATGTCAATGGCAAGTCTCCAGTTTTTCTTGCTTCAGAGATAAAAACCTGGTATTGCTTTATTGTATAGGGTCATTGATATTCTCTGGATCTAGCAGCGAATTGTCTATTAAATAAACTACATCTATTTTTCCATTTGTGAATTGACTGAAAATAAGCTGAAGATGTCCACAGATAAATTATTGATCCAAAATGTAGCTGTGCATAAGTTTTAAAGCAAAAAAAAAGTCAAGTAGTGTTTTAAGGGATTAAATTCTTTAGTGAAAAGTTTAGTGGATTTTCTTAGAAGAAAAGTATGCCTTGTAGAAAATTGTATAAACTTGCTTCTATTTAAAACATCATATATAAAAACATAATTATAGGTTTAGTAGAATCTCCAAAGTTCTGAACTGACGTCTAAATGTGAAGTGTTTAATCCACCACAGTCAGTAGTTGCTGCTAGACTCCATTGATAAATAATGGCAATAAGTGAAACAAGACTGGCCAACATTCTGAATCAAAACCAAAACCTAATATATCTTTTTTTTTTTTTTTTTTTGTAAGGTAAATAATGTCAACTGCAAAGAGTTTGGTGTAAGTTCATGGATTGAGAAACATTGTTTTGATATTGAATCTCGGGCACTGCACTCAGTAACTGCAAAATAAATCTCACATTGCTTTAAAAGGCTACATTAAAAGTTTCTCCTCTTAGAGTTTGACATACCCTAAAACTGTGAATAAACCTTATCTGAAAACACCACATTTTGCATGGATTCAATGTGAAGCATAAGCTCTTCCCAGGAACTTGTAAAGTACGGGTTGGCCCTGGAAACATACTGATATTCATACAAAATGTTTGAGTCTTTGATCAAATTTTGCAGAAGCAATTGAGTTCCAAATTAAAAAAAAAAAAAATTTAAAAAAATCAGAAAGCTTTGCCACTGAAGGCTTCACAGATGTCTGGAGATGTTTCAATGTTTCATACAGTACTTGCTAGCTTGTTGTGAATTGTTTACATTATGGCTCTAGAGCATTTAGATTCTGACAACCTGATTAAAACTGGCGACAGACTCCGATAGACTAATTAAGTCTGGCACAACTGTCATCTGCATAACATAAGTAAAACATATTTTGTCTAACAAGCTGAAAATAATTAAATGATACAACAGGATCTTGTGAAAAAGCCACCTCATCTATACCCCTTTCCTGCTCTTTCTTTTTTCCCCTCTTTTAGCTCTTCCATTCCTTACCCCCCGTTCACTTCTTATGAAACTTCTGCCATCTTATGTTGTAACCTGCTGTCTCAGGATACAATGCGAGATTTTGAGACCTCTGTTCCACTTTGCACTTCACTGCATTCATCTTCTATTCTATATCAACACAATTGTATATCATCCTCCGTATCAGACTCAAACAGTATCAGAGACATGAAAAACAATGACAGCGATGATGGGAGGGTGGTCATAAACATCACAAGTTAGAAAACTAGGAAAAAAAAACCCAAACAATGTACTGGTGAACCAATTCCTACAAGTAAGATATAATTAAATAAATAGAGCAAAGTTTCCCTCATTGGGTAAAACTGCTGATATTGAACAGTTATGCACTTAAATTCCCAAGGTGGGAGAAGAAGTGGGGAGAAAAGTAGAATTCATAAAGTAATAGCCCGGAATGGAGAAAAAATCACCATAACAAGCAAACTGAGAACTCCTCCTTCAGTGAATAATGCGATGATTTTGCATTTTTCATATATTATTTCCACTAAAATAACCAGGGAACATTTTCTGAACAATGAGATTTGAACATGGGACTTCTCAGCAGGGCAGTTAAATACATTGCCCAAAAAAGGTGTGGATGCTCCATCTCCAGAATTGTTGAAAGTCGGTTTGGACAAGGCTTTGAGCACCCTGATCTACTGAAAGATGTCCCAGCCCATGGCAGGGGGGTTGGACTAGATGATCTTTAAAGGTCCAACCCAAACCATTCTGTGATTCTATGATCATAGTAACATCATCCAGTCAGCATATTTGTACAAGTGATCTTTTATGACAGACTGTTTCTCTTCCAGTGAGATTTCAGTGGAGAAGCTATTTGAGCATTTTCACACAAGAAAGATGTGAAGATTAAAAATCAGGGTAGGACTGTCCTGATGTCAAAGGACCCTAGCTATAATAAAATTACCAAGTAAAAGGAGTCAGATGAGATCTATCCAGATGGTAAAAAATTATTTTAGAAAGTGAAGCAGAAATAATCACTTGAAAAGAATAACCCTTTCACTATGGTTCTCAGCTATGAAGTCTTGTACTCCTCTCCTGTATGATGAATTGGAAAGAAAAAATCCTACAAAATGAATTTTCAAAGACTTCAGTATCATCAAATTAAAATGATCATTTTTTGCCCTCATGCAGAAATTAATATATAGCATCATTAACGCACTTGCATTTGGAACGATCAATGAAGAGTGCTTTAAGCAACTTTGTAAGGGAAAAATAGCTTAGCCTTTGAATTTTTTATTAATAAGGACTATAAGCAGAACTTCCTGATTCCCCTCTCCATAATTTCTGGCAATGTTCATTCTTACATTTGAATTTCATAGGTAACATGGAGAACAATTTTTTGATAAATATTGTGAAGATTATGCCTTTGGCAGGTGAAATAAAAGCCTAGGTTTCTATGTGAGCAACCCGCTAGGCTGGGAGTTTTTTGAGGGAAGAAACTAAACCTTTCTCCATTTCAAAAAAAAAAAAAAAAACAAACAAAAAACCACACTATTCCTTTAATTAAGATTTTCATGCCTTTCAGATTAGGAACATGATGGAGAAGCGTAATTAGGAAGCTATGAAGACTTGTAAACTAATTTGAATATAGGGGTACCCTAGATAGCTAGTTGTTTAAAGAGAAGCTACTAAAGATCAAAGCTGTGTTTTTAATGATATTAAGCATCCTCTCTACATACACCCAGAAATCTCAACAAAGAAACTGTACCCACTATGCAGCATGTACATATGAAGTTCACCTCTTTTCACTAAAACCTAAGCAGAGGTTTCTATGAAAGGAATAATCAGACACCAAAATATTTTGCGTCAAATTTTAACATATACAACTGGGTGTGTGGTTTTCTTTCCCTAAAGTAATAGAAAGAATTAAATATTTTATTTATTGCATTTATAGCACAAATGTCTCTTATTAATTTCTGCTTCATTCTATAGCTTGTTGTCTTCTAACTGCTTTTTATTATCTGTCTTTTTTTTCATAATAAACTGGTGTTTAAGCAACTGAAACTAGATCTGGCAAAATTAAACTTAACATTGCAAAGCCAGACACTTCCAGTATCATAGGCAATATAGACACTAACATATTGTGAATAAAAAATGACATATTTGCTCTCATTTATAGTCCTAATGAGAATTCTGAGCTCAGGGGAGGATTTTGAAGGAGGATGCAAAGAGTGGTGTTAAAGAGATACAGTCTCATTTTATATCTTTTAGAAGGAAATTCTAATATAATACAGAATAAAAACATAAAGGAAGAGGGAAAGTAGAAACATTCTCTCCTTTTCAGGTACTCTGAGAATCTTACAGGAGAACTGCATTATAATATTTCTAACAGCATATACAGACTTGGTCCATTTACTGCGCTAATTTACTATAGCTCCGTAAACCTAATGTCTTCCATTTAATTTCTGGTGAACGCTAAACAACTTCTAGCCTGTGTTATGTTTAAATTCCTTCTCCTGTCTTTTCTATTCTCATTTCTTTCACTTTGCAAAAAAAGATTTCTGCCTTTTTTCCTACCTCCTTCTTCTCATCTTTCTTCTTTTCTACTGTTAATCTTTGTTCCCAGCTGCATCTAACACGAACGTACCCTCTTTTATACACAGTTATTCATTCATACACTGATCAGGATATAAAAGTAACTTAAATTGTCTTGTTAGCTAAGTAATGAATAGAGAGATAGCTAGATGATCAATGTAGTGCAAACTGGGAAATGAAGTATAAAGGGGGTTTGACTCCACTGGTCTAGTTTGTAAGAAGAGGGCCAGTTTTCTGCAGATGCCAATTCCAGTAACTTTGCTAGAGATAAGATTGAAATTTTGATGTTTCACTCGGTTTAATAATGCAGCTTATAGCGTCATAAGATGAAATAGCAGATGAAGCCTTAGGGCATAGCTATGAAATTGAGAAAAAGGGAAAAACCCCTTCTCTATAGGAAATACCGTTCCAGGATCGTCAATGGTATTTCGACATTAAGGGGAAATGCTGTTGAGTGTTCAGTAAAATTCCTTGCAATGAGAAAAGCTTAATGCTGTTGCTGGGTAATATTTGTGTGTTGTGCCTTGAGAAGGTGGGTTGAATCAATCCAATAGACATGCACCTGGAAGACAACACTACTGCAACGGACAGATTGATGAGCTTCTCTTGCATACATCCTGCTCTTAATTGTTTTTCAGGTTTGTCCCTGCCATGGTCCCTGAAACCAGCAAGGGACAATATATGGAAAACATGCTGAAAACCTAATACATAATACATATATAATTAGAACAGAAGCAATTAAAATAGTAAATAGAAGCTCTCTACTGATAAAATCATAGACTGCCAAAATAGAAAGGTAGAACAGTGGGAATATGAACCGAAGAACCAGGTCTTGAAAGGCTGTTGTCCCAAAAGCTGCCAGCTGTTCTCAACTGGACTTGACTCTTTATTATGTATCGTACCAACTACATAGTACTTAGCATATGTCTGCTCATTTAAGAATTATTTCTGCAGCATCCACAGTAAGCTTGCTTTTAACTGAGAGGGGGTGTAATATGTTAGTCTTTTTTTTTTAATTTTTATTGTAATATTGAGGTTGTATAGGAACCATCCGTATTGATCCTGACCGAGAGACCACCGCACGTTCAGCAGTCAGTGGCGCCCACAATGGTTAAGCTGGGCAGGCGCAGGGCTGTGCTGTGCCGCACAGCCCCTCTGGCCGCAGGGGAACGTCAACCAGCCCCTTGTAGCAGGGGAGCCTGCGGGCCGCTCCCGCTGGGCACCAGCCACTACACCAGCCGCCTGGCTTTGCCTTTATCCAAGAGTGCAGCAAGGAGTTCTCGTGAGAACATCCTTAAGGAATAGACTTGCTTTTTTGTAAGGAAATTATATATTAGCTCCAAGGACCAAAATGGGGGAGCTTCTCTTGACAGACGGGATGTGCTCCGGTCTGCACAGCACGCCGTGGGAAAATCCATCCAGGCTCCGTCTGATGCTTCACGAACACAGGGTGCCCATCATCTGAAGGGACATAAGATTTACTCCCTGTCTGTATTCCTCCTCTTATTCTGTCTTATCAAATCAGTTATCTTACTGAGTCATTTGGGTTTGGGCCTTTCCAAAGAGAACGAACCCTGCACCATCCCTCTCTCTCTCCGCCCCCCATGGCAGTGCAGAACACCACCTAACAAGTCATCTCACAAATAAACGAGAAAAAAAATAAATAAATGACATCATAAAGGTTAACGATGCTGTTCTTAACTGCCTTAAGCACTAAACTATGCAGAACAACTCTAGTGGCTACGAAACAAATCATCAGAGGTCAACCAAAGCTGGTCATGGTGAATTCCAAGCTTTACCTTCTGAGTTTTGCAGAGCAGGCTGTATTTACCCCAAAATGGAAGACAATTTATATGGTACAATAACCATAAAATGGATGAAGGTTTTTCAGGGATATTGGAGGTTAGTGAGCATCAGGCTTTATTCTTAATGGAATATTTTTTTATGAAGATCACAATTTCTACAGAAAATAATGACAGAATTCAATATCAAAGATGTCAGGAATGAAGACCACATGGTTATTGTGAGAAATAACATTTAACCTTTCTCTTGTGGCTGATGGAGGCCAATGCAGTATTTTATTATCAACATTGGCAGGTGATTTATTACCACTGTTTCTACTCCAGTAAAACCACATTAGGCTGTGCTTGATGTATCATTTGTTATCTTCAAAATCCCTATACACTTTCTGCATGCATAATCTCTTTCTTGTAACACGCTTCAACAGAAAATGGTAAATATTTAAGTCATTATTCCAGATTCATTAAAAGCTTAGGGACTGAAATACAGTAGCTAAATAGATTGTGCCAGACAATATTTGATGCCAGCATAAAGCTTAAGTCTTGCAAAGAGTGATGTAATACATCTGAAACATCAGCCATGCATAATAGTGCATTAAGGTAGATTCAGGAGTGACAGAAAATAAATCATTAACAGACTTCAAAGCAGAACAGAACTTTATAGAATAAATTCAGGTCAGCTATCACAATGCCATTTGCTTGTGTAACAGTAAACTTTAGATCAAGAAGTCTATGAAATAACTTTTCAGATACAACTATAATAGGATTTGTGCCTGGAGTCCTTGGAGCACAACGGGATTAATGGCAAAACTTCCATTAACTTCAATAGAGCCAAGTGTTTATGTTGTATTTGATAGTCTAATGTTGTTACTCAGGCATTAATGGAAAAACAAAGTTGTCGAGCCAACTTTTCTATCCTGTTCTGGTGATTACTGTAATACTCTTCATAAACTCACTCTAAATAATTCCTAATTTTATAATAAAATAAAAAATAATTACAGGAGGATATCAGGAACAGAGCATGAATACTGCTGGTTGCTAGAGACACACCTTTTTTGGACACTCAGCGTTTGGCCTGTTAAGTACAAAAGGATAAAACAAGAATTCTGGCAATTTTTGCATCACTATTTCCACTTGATTTGACTTTCACCAAATTGCATCATTACATTTCCCTGCGTTTCTGAGGTGAGGAGGTGCGGCAAACATTTTAATCAGTACAAGGAGAAGAGTATAGGAAACTTGTTTTTATTTTTGCAACTTTGTTGCAAGACCTTTGCTTTTAGCAGCTTAATGTAACATACACTGTAAATTATGAGGTTTTTTTCCTGATTAGAAAAAGTGAGGTTTTTTGATGAAGTTTTGTCTGTTTCACAGCTGAATTGTAAACCCATCTGAGCACAAGACTTCAGTGAAAGCTCAGATCAGAATCAACACTGACATCCACTCTCACTTAGGAATGAAATGGATATTAGTAATGATAAAATATGCATATTTATCTGAACAGCTACTTGTAGGATTTGTATAGATCTCAGACTGAAAATTCAGTCACATTACCCTTACATATATTGCATTAAATATTACGGCAATTCAAAGCCGACTGTCCTTATAATGCTTCCTTTTCTTAGAAGAAAGTTTAAGAGTCAAAACAAGGGAACAAAAAAAAAGTCAACATCTTTTAATCAAAGACTTTTCTTATCTTGTCTAAATTTTGTTGTTGAATATGCAATGGAAAAGCCGGGCTCTCCAAATGAAAATGTAGTAAGTTCTACATTATCACAATTCAGATCTCATAGAGCTTTCTTATTTCTCTAGATCTTCAGGATTAATTCTTTTCCACATCTGTGGAAAGAAGTGCATCCATGCAGAATCACTAGAGAATCTGAATACTAAAAGTAAATATATAAAATTAAATTGGAGAGCAAGGGGCCATAAGATTATCCTATAACTGAAAGGGATTTATTGATACATAAAAATGTTACAAGTAATACCTTGTGTCTCTTGCTCTGAAGAGAAGTGTGATGCAAAAGGTTGAGACCCAGGTGCAGAATACAGGAGAACCTTTTAACCTGCGGGACAAAAACCCTGTAGGAAGTATGTGAAGAACCAAAGTCCCGATAGTGATGAAGGTCTGCATTGCAGATGATAATATTGCCTCACCAAATATTTTATCTGATTGAATCCTTATAAAAGCCATCACATTTGTGTAGAGATTTTTCATCTGGTTTCTTAAGGAAACAAAGTTTATACAAATGCTCTGTCTCTTCTCCGCCCAATAACTTTTCAATCTGTTGGACAATTTCCTCTTAACCTGAGAGATGGAAGCAGATTAGTACTTCCAGCAAGGAAAATTTGCAGCATGTTACCCACACATTTTCCTGAATGACTGCAGTGTGAAGTCAGGTATATTATTAAAACTATACATGGAAGAGAGAGATTAGGAATACCTCACTGAACAGAGTTCATCTGTTATTAGATATGGGGTAACCCAACCATGAGACACAAAGGAAAACCCATCTTCTAAAAATTTCATTGCTCAGTCAACTACTTGCCTAGTCATATCTATCCTAGGAAAGTCAAATGAAGTATTTCTTAGTTTTGCTTGAAAATGTGCAATCTATCATCTTGAGACTTAAGCTTTTTGACACTACAGTTACGAAAGAGGATCTTTTTTTTAAAAAAAGCACTCAGGAACTGAAGTTCATAGAGTTAATTAAAACAAACAAAATCCAATGAATATTGTATAGTCTAAGTATAATTCTTTCAGCTTTTCACTTTGAAGTGTTTTATCTCTTCTGATAACAAAAATTCATTAGCTGCCTCATTGACATAGTCTCCCTTGATAATCATGACATATCTGGTTGTATGTAAAAACAACAATTAATATATTTTTTAATGTCAGCCAAAAATTTTCATTAGAATTCCATGGTTATGAAAAAAAAATTAATGGAGACATCCCTCTTTTAATTTTCACATATTAAAAAAAATTAATCTTATTTTATTAGAAAAATATCTGGGGGCCAGAAGAAGGTGTCTGACTTTCCTGATGGTAAGGAATTAATTTTGTTTGCAGCTTTTCTTGTTTTGTCTTCTTTTCAAAGGCTACTAAGGATATACATTGTTGAATAACAAGAAAACTTCGAAACAGAATAGTCTCTTTTACCCTTGTCTAACAGTTTCTTCTGTTTGGAACAATTCATACTGCACCATACCCATGTACTATGCTTTGCTTTGAAGTCTCATTAGATATGTATGAGTTCGTAGTTTAGCAAACCGTTGAAATATCTTTTTCAAAAGCTCTGCTTGGCAGTGTGATATTTGACTAAACAAGTCAATTAAACTGAAGAAGATAAATTACATTCCAAAAGAAAGGTACCATTAGATAACTACCGCATATTCCTAGCAATTCATTAGAGTGCTCCTGAGTTTATCTTTTCCAATTTAGTATGCAAGGAAAATGTGATACTAATGAAAACAACACAGATTATTTATTCACTTAATCAGTTTCAAACTTTTGAGTGACAAGTTTACTTAAGTTAATTGAACGTATAACTTTGTCAAATCCAAGCCTAGTGCAAGCACAGAGAAATCCTACCATTCTGTAATGCGGCACACAAAGAAGCGCTGCCATGTACAGTACTGGTTCTAAGGACAGCTTTTCTCGTGACAATGAGAGACAAGCTACTTCATTATTAAAAAAACAGATTATCACCATATCCTCCTGCCTGTCCTACTGTATTGAAAGATAAGTATTACGGTAAACAGAAAATATATGCAGTCACATTTTGAAATACAGAAGAAAATAGACTCAACCTCAAAAAAATACAGCTTCATTTCTTAACATTAACTTACTGCTGCATGGAAAGAGTTTTATTTCAACTTCAATTGTTTTTAACTGTTTTAAATCATGGGTGTGTGTCTGAAGTGAAACAAATCAGTCATATGCAAGTATCTTGAAACAACCCGACCCTCTTGTTTGGGAGAAAAAATAGCCAAATTATCTGCAAATGAATTCAGCAACTGAAAAATTTATTGACTACCATTTAATATTAAGTGAAAAAAGGAGAAAGCAAATAGATGTAGAGTTCAGTTCAGCTATCGTGTGGGTGTCTGTACATGTCAGACAGTAACTTCTGACCACCTCACTTGTTATCTATCAAGAATAAAAACTGGGGAAAAAAATGAATACAGAGGAAAATCTTGTTCATTTGTCCGGTATAAAGATTTTACTTCAGGGGTTCATAACCATTTCTCATGTGTTCTTGGTGGTCTGTGTATGTCCTCTGTTTCAGCTATAAAACACTATAGCTGAGTGTTTGTGACCCTAGCTATCCTTGAATTATTCTTCACATCTGCATTTTTTTTCTACAGTTTTGAATACTTCAGTGTTTTTAAAGCTGTTTATTTTATTTTATTGTCTGTAGTTGTAAATTCCAGCATTTCTGTAGATTTCATCAGCAGTGGTGCTGCTGGAGAGATCTGTGTAAATGTCACCCTTAGGTGGTGGCCTTTGCAGGATCAGGGTTATAGTTTACAGTTCAAGCTTTATAGGGAGGACTGATTATGGCTGATATAATTCCATAATAATTTTATCAAGTTCAGTAACACAGGCACGCATTGAATTTGTTGTCTGTTGCCACATTAAAATACAGAAAATTATTTTTCAGAGAAATAAGAATTTCAGCTTTCCCAACAGCATGCAATACTTTACAAGGATGCACTCTCTGTCACGCAGTTCATATTTAGCTGCATGGCATGAGTTCTACTTAAACAGAATACAAATGGAAGAGAACTGGGACTTGGCTCAGCCACGTAAAATAGATTGTATTGCTGCCTTTGAATAATTCAGATCAGTTCCATGAATTAAAAACAAAAACAAAACCCCCAAAAACTCAACAACAACAATGACAAAAACCAGCAAGGGAGAGAAAAGATAATGATTCTACAGGTTGTTATTTCATGCTGGATATCTAGTACTAGAACTGAGATTATCAGATTACTTGGTCTCTCATTATGAGAATAAATATTCACAGTGCATAGGGATCGCTGTCTGCATAGACTGCAAGTAATGATAGCTACTGCAGTGATTCACAGCAGTCTGCTTTCAATATAAAATTTGGAAAGCAGATAATCACTTGGTTGGGAATCCCCTTTGCTGATGAATATGCTGCTTAGTTCACTTCCCTGCTGAGTTATTATTAGATGGCACACTGTTATCAAATAAATAGTTCACTTTTCAGCAGGAACTATCTATCATTGTCATATGAATCATGAATCAGTGAAATTCTCCTTTTACTCTTATCCTCCCAAACAAAAAGGAAATACTGACTGTCAAAGTGCAGTGTTTCTGAGTTCCTGCTGTGCACAATTTCCCCCTCTATTAGGTAGGGATAGTGGGAAACAATAACACATAAATGAGAGGAAGAATATATTGGGGAACAACAGAAATAGGCTGATATCTACCTGAACCACCTGCCTATCCCAGTTACCTCTGCATATTGAGCAGTAGGACAGACCTTTTGGTGCAAGAACCATGCAAAACTATGATGGGAATTATTTTATTTGCAGTGAGTAATGCAGCATTGTAAGTGCAAGATACACCATTAATATCAGCTGACCAAATGTTCTTCCATCTCTCATGCTAGTCAAATATGCGCCTATGTATCAGCCACAGAAATGCGCAAGATGGTGTCTGCACAATGACATACGATATTTCCATAAACTGTCTTCCTCTTCTCATAAAGTAGAGTGATATTTGCATACCACTTTTTTCACATTTACCTTTCATAACAGTTTCAATTTTACAGTTCATGAAACTTAAAAAAAGAATTTTAATATGGCAAAAATAGACCCTGATTGTGTCAAGAGGGACAAAAATTAGAAAAAGGTATTTTGTTGATTATAATGAAAGTAATATGAAAGAATTCAAAGTTATAGTTCAAGTTCCTTTTGCCAAACTTAGTCTTACTTATTCCTGCTTTGGGATAATTAAAATTGAAACCTTTTGCAATAATTTAAGGTTACCGTGTTTGAGATGATTAACAGGCTGGAGAACCTGCCCTAAGAGAGAAGACTGAAGAAGTGACGTCTTTTCTCCCTAGATAAAAGAAGGCTCGAGTGGACCTCATCACACAATTCCAGGACTTAAAGGGCAGCTACAAAGAGGATGGAGATTGTCTCTTCACAAAGAGCCCCATGGAGAACACAAGGGGCAACAGGTACAAGCTGGGAGAGGTTTCATCTTGATATAAGAAAGACATTTTTTTACAGTGAGAGCAATCATTCACTGGAACAACCTCTCCAGGGTCATGGTAGAGTCTCCATCACTGGAGGTTTTCAAGATGCGACTGGACAGGGTGCTACATAATCTCATCTAGGCTTCCTTTCCCATGAAAGGTTCAACCAGATGATCTTTCAAGGTCCCTTCCAACCTGGGCTATTCTATGATTCTATGAGATAAGATTTATCTATGTTCCAAGCTGTACTGGATGCTAACTTGGATAATAACTAACCAAGAGGCAAGGCTCCATTCTGCTAAACACAGGCTTGATCACTTTACGCACACACAGTTGGGCAGATTTTAGGGGTGGTACAAAATACACTAAGTCTGTTTATGGTTTTTGCATCATAAAAATATCAGAACACATCCACTAGTTCAGACCAAGGGTCTATTCCTATATCCTTCCCAAACATTACCCAAAAGAAAATGTCTAGGAAAGAGTAAGAAGGAAGCAAGAATATGAGATACCTCCCCTCTAATATTCTCCTAACCTCTGATCGTCTTCATCTCTAGGAATCTGATGATCCTATTTTTGTTTTTTCCATTTAGAAACCCCTTTTCTAAGTGACTGCCCATTCTCCTCCTGAAGCCATACACACTTTTTGCATCTGCAACTGCTTTGGCAAGGAGTGCCAGAAGTCTGTGATCTGCTGCTCGAAGGACAAAACTCCATTCATCATGAAGCTGCCTGCTCTCAGCTTCCTTTCTTTATCACGAATGGAGGCCTCAAATACCAAAGGTGTTGAGAAATCCCATGTTTTCACTTCTACATGGGAAAATAATTTAGTACAAAGTGACCCATTTATGCCTTCTGTCTCTCTCTTCCTTCTGCTAATCCTCTTTCAATTTCATACCTCAAATGAAAATTCTGAGTATGGTGGGATTTTTTATTTGTTTTTCTTTTTCTTTTTTTTTTTTTTCCAAATCCCTCTCATAGGACTGAATGGTTTTTAACTCTTACTAGAAAGATTGCTGGCATACACTTGTAGATATATATCTGTATTTCACTCATTCAAAAGTAATATTGACTTTAAAACCCTAGCAATAATCAGTCATGTGTTTGAATTGCTTTGGAAAAATTATAATTTTCCTACCTTTAAAGTGATGCAAAATATTATATGAATCTCCCCCCAAACCATATTTTTTTATATCAGCCTGGGTCAGCAAAAACCAGACATCTCTCAGCATTTTTTCCAGAGCTTTAAAAGTTAAACGAAAGAATTGTCTTAAGTACAATATAATTAACAGATAATAAAATGGATTTTTGGTGATGAGATTTGGAGGTGGAAATTTGGAACAGTTGCACAGGTAACTTTTTGTAGATTTTTTTTTTGTTTTTAACAAAACCATACATATGTTGATAAATGTATGTGATTGTCAAATTGCTGTTTTTGTAAGAATCACTATTTTTGCCATGTGCTTGAATTGCATCAGTCGACATCTGCTTTCTACTCTATCACACCGGAAACTGGCTCCAACTCATAACTCTCATACACCTTTACTTAAATATATTCTCAATGTATATGCATCCTTTTAAAATTTACCCAGGTAATGCATAGAAAAACTTCTGTCCTTCACTAGCCACAGTTAATATCTCATCTATCTGTTACCCATGCAAAATAAAAAGACGACTTCGAAATTCTCTGCCGCTGCTGCAGCATTTGCTTTCTTGTCCTTAAATTTTCTAATACTGATGTTTGTATAGCTGGGCTTATGATGAATAGCTGACATGAACATATAAAAATATGGATTAAAAAAACTTTAGCATGTGACAGCCTTATATTCTTTGAAGGTTTTACTGGAAATATCTTGGTCTACCTTAAATTGGCTTCTGGCTCTGCCAACACAGTTGGAATGTTGTGCCCAGGCAAACTGGGTGCTGATAAATGATGCACATGATGCACAGATATAAGCCTCGTTGTGTGGGCTCATTTTCCTTAAAAAGGTGGTAAGTTACCTTTATAGAACTGTTATGATAGCAGAACAGAATGTTACAGCAGCCACACTTTTTATCTGCTGATTAGTTTCATAGTATACTTTCCCATTTCTTAGTCATTTGAGTTGCATGTAAGTTATGAGTCAGACATCATTAAATATAAAGTATTTTATGACCATGTGAAAAATATATATAATGAACATATGATGTTACTTTGATTTATCAAATTATGATTAAATATTAAACTTTTATAGCTCCATCCTCTATACAGCATAAATTGTACATCATATTCTATGTATGTTACACTATAATTTCAGGTAAGAAATATTATGAAGTGGGTAATTTTGCTATTGAAAAATTGTCAGCAGAACTAATCAAAGTATCCCAGGACAGAATAACTTGATTTCTTTTTTTTTTTAAAAAATGGTTATTCTAATAAACCTTATTCCCCAGATAGAAAGACAAGTTAAACATAATCTGTGTGTTCTTAATGTTGAGCTACTTACCATTTCTATTCAATACCTATATATTCAAAAAGCTGTGAATAGCTCTTCCCAACTTAGAAACCTGGTGGAATGGTTAATCTTCAGAGGAGGCAGAACTGTTTCATATACGATCTAGACATCTCTTCCTGGACTTACAGTTTGGAATATGCATACCTTCCTTGAGGATGCTTAACTTAGGAAAGGTAATCTGGAAGGTATGATTTCTGATGCCTCTTTTGATTTAACAGCTAGCTACACTCTGGCAGAGAAAAGTGTGGAATTACTGTATAAAGATAAATTGTCCTAGATTCAATCAAGACCTAGGCTCAGCTTCAGGCTGGTTTAAATTTTGTCCATGTTTCATGGAAAGGAAGAGGATAGCATAGAGTTTGATGGGCACACGCACAATATTTGTTGTCTGTGAGAAAGAGTAAAATAGTTTGTGGAGAGAATGAAGAATGGAGGACAGTCTGCTAATAAGCATTTACATGTCCCAAATTTCCATGCCAAAACTACATATGCTCTAGATGCTTTGAATGACCATGTTTGCTTCTAATTGTCTGATGATGGCAGAAAATATTATCTATGGCTCATGCTGAGTATGATTAGAGACATAGATACATATGTCTCTTGTTATGGGTTTCCTATGTGACTTCACAGTACATTGGCACACTACAATACAAGAATATTTACAGTTGTTCAATTATAAGAAAATACAGTGTTATGGGTTATTTCAGTATTGATGATGGCTGTGAAGAAAATTAGGAAAATTACTAAATCCTGATTCATAAAGCATCAAAGTTCAGATTCATGTTCTGTAGACTATGGAAACAAATCAATATTGGATAATTTTTCCAGTTATTTCTGTAAGTGCTCTCATTAATAATTAAAAGACTAAGAAAAGAATAAATCTGTTTCTAATGAAAGCTTATTACCATTAAATAAATAATATATGATTCACTGGAATTTTTTTACTTGTATTTTTGCTTACATTTATATGTATGTTATCAAGGTAGAAAAACAAAACAGAACCAGATGGCAACTGAAGGTCCCCAGAGAAACACAGAAAGTCCATGGATATTGACAGCTCTGAGGTGCTTTAAGTTTTAGAAACTGATTGTGTGGAAGAAAAGAGAGGTAGTACACCATGAGACATTGGAAAGATGAGAGTACTAGATATTTAAGGAAAAGGAAGTCATTTGGAGATAAACATGTTTGGCATTCTCCAAAAGGCCAACTGTACTTTTACTTTTTTTCAGAACAGGGGTATTGTTTGCATTTTACAGGTTTGTGGCATTTTACAGATTATGCAACAGGTATGTTAAGTTATTGCTACAATAATATGTCTAGCAGTTGGAAGAATTTCATCTGGGAGGCTTGGGGAGTAAAACCAACACTGCCGAGAATAAAACATTACTAAATTCTTGAAGTTCTTTTTAAGAGTCCTGTCTTAGAGAGGGAAATCAACCTGAATGTTTCTTTCCAATGGAACAGGAGATGAAGAAAATCAGAATGCTTCATGGCAATCCCAGACAAGTCACTGAAAGCTTCTAGATTTCTTATTTTGCAAAAAGAAATAGCAACCTGGGCCTTCGACCAGCAACTGGATTCACTGACATTTCCATTCTCTCCTGAGTTCCACAGGCCTGAGCATCAAACAACTGGCTGTTCCTACTTGGTTTGGAAGAAACAAAATCTCAGCATGCGCTTTTTGTTCTGTTTTCTGTCCTCATCTATTTTCATCCTGTATGCTTCTCCCTGAACAAAACACTTCTTTAAATTTTGAGATTGCTTTTCTAACTCGCGGTAGGCTTTTTATACAGGAAAAGATTGGGATATCCTCCTTCTAAAACACTGTATGCTATTTGGAGTCAAACTTCTGACAATTTTGGAAACAATCGGCAAGTAACTATTTTCCACTTGTCAGATACAGTCGTAGGAAAACTTAATGATGAGATTTAATTGTGCAATACCAATTATTTCTGTATCAATTTGCTGAAATAAACCTGGAGTCTTAGTGCTTCCATGTGCAATAGCTAATAAGTATGGTATCCTGTATTTACCTGGTGGGTAGGCAGCTCCTTAAAAGGAGATAGACTGATAATTATGTCAATGTCATTCTTTCATCTCTCAGAAGCCTTCTGAAAAGAAAAGTCTAATTAGGATGACAAATAAGGAAAGGCCATAATGGAAAGATGCCCTTATGCAGAGGTAATTGTTGATAAGGATGCTGAAAGCGATTGAGTTCATACGAAAAGATAATTCTCATTAGCAAGTAAAGAAAAGGTCTCATTATTTCCATTCCAATAGAACCCTGACAAAACAGGTAAATAAACAATAGAAAATACACCAGAAATGCCAGACTGTCCACAGATTTTTATATATCTTATTACTACTTTATTTTACAGCAATTAAAAACATGCTCTAAGAGTATTAAAGATTGTATTGAAGGATCTTAATGTCAGTACAGTTCTGGTCTTAGTTGGTGGTGGTGGGTTTTTTTGCTGCTGCACTGAAGTCCTGCGAATGGACAGAGGGGCTCAAAACTTGCTAGTTGAGGGGATTACAAGTTTACAGTTAATTCTCCAACCTCAAAATGACTGCCATTATGTCACTGATGATAGTGAGTTTGTGCAATAAGCAGTTTTCTAAAAGTCACTTTCCAATCCTTAGTCAGACTGAAGCTTGTGTTTTTAACTGTTTGACCTTAAGCCCACAGGAAAAAGTTCACAATACTCAGTAATCTATGGCAAATAATTTGGGCGCTCAACAGATTGTTCTGGGTGCTGTAGATCTCCCTGCAATGTTGAAGAACATGGCTATAATTCATTGCAAGTATTGATTACAATTGACTCATTAAGGAGAAAATAAATTTCTCTGAAGTATATAAATTCAAAAGTGGGAAACAAAAGCAACTGGAGATAGTGTTTTTGTATTCATGGAACACTTTTAATAACAGGTTCTGAAGAAAGAAACTAAAATGTGTTGCACTAGAAAAAGACATGCTTATTCTTAATGCCCATGATTCCTATACTGCTGGCATCTGTCTCTTTACTACACATTCTGCATTCCTTTTTAGTTAACAGAATTATAATACTTTGTACTCTGTAGTACTATTTGTACTCTGTAGTACTATTTAAACATATTTACAATGCTATGAATGCCTTTCTCCTTTAAAAATCCTCATCAACCCTTAGCAGTAAATATTTCTCATTCTGTTTTTTACCCACAACATGAAATGCAACACTTCAGGAATATTTGCGATGTTTAAATTAAGCCATTCAGCAATCCCCCACTCCGTACTTCATATTCCATGTAAATGTATGATGTGATGAAGTGAAATATCATTGCAACACCCTTCACTTAGCTGTAAGCTATTATGTGAAATGATTGTAAAATGGAGAAGGGGAGAAAGAAATTTCTAGCAAGAAATAACATGAACTTTTTCTTTTCAAGAGATATAATTTCTAAAATGTTCTACTTCCATGTTTTGAGAACTTTGATTCTACTATCTTTATGTTTCTATGTGGAAACACTTCATTTTATGTATATGCATAATAAAGAATCAAAGCTCTTTAAGGTAAAATACATAATTAAACTATAAAATAAAAAAAAAATTTTGTTGTACCCTTAATTTTGATGAAACTTGTTTCTAAGGGAAAAAAAAAATTGGGGCTTTCCAGGTTAACTTTGGAGCCTTTTTGTTAAGACTTTCTAAAGAAAAAATCATCCTGTTCCTTACCATCTTATAATTGACATGCTTATCAGTGTTTTCTGCAGTTGAATTAGCCTCCAGTTCAATTAATTAACCTATGCTGGTTCTGCCAGAAGTCATCTAGGCTGTGGAGGGGTGCACAGAGGTTGTTCATTCAGATCTACCTGTGATCCTAAGGCCTAGTCATCTTTACAAAGAAATGGAAAGAACTAATTCTCTGGTTTTTAAGCCTGCTAGTGGACATACAGTTTTGGTCCCTATGTGACTGACTGCTAAATGCTTCTGGATAACTATTGGAAAATACTGAATAGATAGGGTGGGGGGATGGGATGATATACAGTAATGCAAAACCAGTTTTGTTTTGGGTAAGCAGAAAGAATTAGAGATTTTATTCACCACCGTTAGTCTTTAAAAGCTTCAAATATCTCCACAGCCACCTAGCAGTCACCTGACAGACAGCTCTTTACCCTTAGGAAGCCCTTTCTTAGGGTGTATAGAAAAACAGTGGGAAGGAATTCCAAGAAAGTGGGTGCCTGGAAAGAGAATTAATGTTAGACATCCATCCTATGCAGTAAGTTTGGAATTTTAGACTTACACATTTTATTTCTTCCAATCAAATTAATTTGGTCACTCTCACGGCAGAATGAATGATACTTGCCTGTAATACAAATGCAATCTATATTTATAGTATTTAACTTCATCCCACTTTTCTTACTCAGTTCCTCTAGGTTTTTTAGTTGACATTTTCATTCTTTTCTGTCAAGGCAAGGCCTTCCAGCTTTGTGTCATTAGTAAATTTCATTTACACCATCCTTCTTCTTGTGTGCCAAGATAACTAATTAAATGACTTAAGATTTATTCCAGTAACATTCCCGCAGCCTGATACTCTCCCCTTTCAACACAACCAGTCGCTATGTCTAATTCATCCAGTTCCTTACAATCTTACAATTAATATGCCAATCAGTGTTTTCTCCACTTCAGTTAATTTCTCCTTTGTGGCTATTAAACATTTCTGGGTTACTCCTGCAGAACACTGAAGAACCGTGCATGGAAGTGCAGAGCTTTAGCAGCATCTGTTTTTCCCTAGTCATACACGACAGAATAATTTGCATCCACTCTGTTTTTCTTCATGAGGAATGGACTTTCAGTAAAACACAGGACAAGTCCACATCTATCTAATGTTACGTGGGCAGCTCTTGTGCACACAGTTATGTTTAATTTCTACGATTTGTTTGCTTATTTGTTTGTTTTTCAAATAGCATCAAATCTAACTGCCATGGGAGTAATGGACTTCTGTATGCTGAAATTATTCTTTTGGAACAAAATAAACCAAAATAACCCTTGGAGGACCACTCCATACTTTGTGACAGAACTTTTGGGTCAAAAAGAAATATATAAAAGGCTTATCCAGAAGAAAGCATCTATACCAGTGTCATATCTTTGAGAAGCTATCTCCAGCAACTGCTGCAAAAGGGCAGTTCTGTATTGTCATCCATCTTATGTTTCCATTTACATTTTTGCAAATATTTAAATGCTATAATTTTCCTGAAGACTGGCTTGTGCATTCACTTTGCAATATTGTAAGCAACAAGGATAACTACTCAAGCAGCCCTGCTAACAGAAGTAGGTCATATTTCCGTCAACCCTCACACCCTTGTCTTACTAGTTTATCCAAAACAAACTTGATCAGCTTTCTATAGTGCGGCACTGCAAGCAGTTACGTTTGTCTTAGGGGATGGCCACTGTGAGCATAAGCCTAAGGAAGACACAGAAGTAGAAGTATGTAGCAGCTTTTTTTCAGCAATTGCTGTGTCTTACGTTTGCAAAATGTGTGCAACTCAAGGGGTACAGGTCCAAGGCAGCGAGGAGTATCCAAGCTGTGGCTGCCATACTGCTGTTACAGAAGGCCTTACGGTCCTCCCTTACTTTTTGCTGGTACCACTATGCTTGATATATGACAACAAATATTTTTTTAGAGTTAGTTTCAAACTGAACAGGCTCATTTTGTGGCCAATGTTGATGAAAAAATTATGAGGTGAAACAGAAGTGGAGGGAGAAAAACAGGGAGAAATTGCATTGTACTGTGGCTGACAAGGTAGCTTGGATTCTGCAGCTTAGTCTCTGAAAGTCTTTATCTTGGGGTTTTGGAGCTGCTATAAAATAGTTGATGTTAAAAAGTTCCTAACCTTCAATCAATAAGACTACCACCTGTGTTTATACCTGCTGATGGTTTCCCTTTATATATTTGCTTGTATGTTAGGATGAATTGCTTGGGACAACTGCTAGCACAATGAAGTAGTAGAGCTGAATTCACAGCTATGTTTTTCTACCAACAGTGTAATTCCATTTACTTCAGGTACATTTGCAATACAGTCAACTCAAACATTTAAGATATTTGCCCGAAATTTCACTACAAATATTTAACTTCTTTTGTTTTAAATTCTTAAGACCTTCTGAAGTCATGAAAATCAGTGAATCTGTGTCTGAATAAAATGCAATACAACAGCAATAAATCTTGTGCAAGTCAGAAATACTGCAACAAAGCATTTCTTTCTTGAAAAGATGGCTTTTCTCAAATTTAGAACTGAGACCTCTTAGAGATGCTAAATGTAAATATGGCATAATGGTTACCCGAGACACAAGAGATTTTTATTTATTTTCCTCTTCCAGAGCTTTATAAAAATAACAGATTTATAGAAACCTAGTTCAGAATCATCAAAAGGCTACTGTTATAATGTGATGCCATACAATGGTAACAGAAAGATTTACCCTGAATCTCCTTAAGATAAATATATTTGGGATGGAGAACAACATCTTCTATCTTAGCTCAGCAGTTATGGTTTTCATCCCAGATACGCCAACAGCCTAAACATCTCGCAATTTTATAGTCAGTGCATTAACTATTTTCATTTTTACTTTGGACATAGGTGTTAGTAGGCTTACACAGTGTTCAACTTACAATCCTGCTGACCTGACATTTAGCTACAAACCGAGAACTGGGCTCATGATCATCTTATTGCATTATTACTGCAATGTTAGACTTTCGTTATATCACCATAACTCTAGCCAAACATTTAATATATTATTTTGGATGTATTAGGAACTGTTTATTTTCATTGTTTTCCTTCATTAAACATACCAAGCCAAATGACCTATGTCTTGAATTATTTTCATCAACTTTCAAGAAGACTGCCTGAAAGCCCACGGTGGTCATCCTTAGCTCATTCATCAAATTTCATCATTCTCGGACAAGCAATACAGGTAATCACTCAATTTTGTCCGGTGAAGTTCCAAAAGTCAATGGACTTCATGCATTTAAGGTATTAATCTATAAAACTTCAAATAGTATTTTCTTTTTATCTACAGGTTTTTACTGAACAACTTCCTGCTGCTCCGTGATAGTGTTAGTTTTTCATTCTTACTTCAGTAAAAGAAGATCTTTTAGTTAACTTCTAAATTAAGTAAAATCTGTGCAATGCATTGTAAGCTACATAGAAGAGGTGAAGATATGGGGTGGCAAAAAGAATGTTGTGGCCTCCCTGGACAGAGATAGATGATCGATGGTAGCAGCAGCAGAAACATTTGCCTTTTACATAGTAGACTTTGGACTAGAAGTGCAAGCTGCACAAACTTGCTGAGCCTAGTGAATAGGGACAAATTATTAATATAAGGAATAAAATTCCCTTCTTCCCCCCCCCATTGCATTTTTTTTGTCACATTTTATCCAAGTCTGTCTAATGTGAAAATTGTAGAGAGTGGAACAGGAATTTAACCTCTTTCAGTTTTGACTGATCCTACCGGTAGACTTTAGAGGCATGCTTCTGTTGCTCTCTGTTCATAAACCTTTGCACCACTTTATCATAGTGTGCTCCCCTCTCCAATCTCCCACTCTGCCAGCATAGCCTGGTGATTAGGATGGTCTTCTCTCTCCTTAAACTAGTGATTCTGAAAAAACTTAGGCAAAAGATAGATGCACAGATCAGTTCAGGTTCTCCTGCATATGCATGCATGTCCAAGTCACCTAGAGAAGCAGAGAGTGACTTGGTTTAATACTGATCTCCAGATTAATCTGCTGGAATTATACATTATTTACAGTCTGCATCTTACTCAAACAACTACATAAGGTATAAGATCAAACTAAACAAGAAAGCGAGACTCCTACTCAGTTCTTCATAACCTACACAGGACTTTCTTGACAAAGAATCAGAAGTGCGGTAGATACTTTAGTCCCTTCACAAAGTGCAACCAGGACTTTCGACTTCAGTACTGTATTTTCAAGAAGGAAGAAGAAAAGATATTGTCTTAAAATACTTTAAAACAGTGACCTGGAAAACTGGAGAAAATGGGACAGATGAGCTCAATTTCTTTTTCTCTTATTTTTGGTTGCAAAATTTTTATCTACTTGGGACACTCTCCTCTGCCAGATGAGATGCTCAGAGCACCCGGCAGGATATCCGCAGTGTAACTATTGTAAAAACTTGACATAAACAGTAGCTGATCCTGAACTGAAATCTGTAAAAAATTCATTGGGTTCATTCATTTAATTTTTTTAAGTTTTTTTTCAGGATGATGAGTATTTAGATTTTTTTTCTAACTTTCTCACTAGTTAATTTTTTTGAACTCGTCTGTTTTATTTTAACTCAATATCTATTCCTGACAATTATTAACTCTGAAGAATCCACTGAAACAAAACGAAAAGAACTCCACAATCCAATTTTTTTTTTTTTTTTTTTTGCATTAAGAAAAGCCATTTAGTAACCATACTTTAGAGTTACTAGATTTTTTATTTTTATACCATAGACCTTCAGATTTCATAAAAGCTCACTCCAGGATATAAAACTATCAGTTCAGCACATATCTTCCTTTCCTACTCTGAAGTCTGAACTCTTGCCTGTTTTTAACTTACAGAAATGAAGACCCAAAAAAGATGGTTTGATGGCAGGTGAGGAGGGAGAGTGGAAATCAATTCATCTTATTCCCACAAGCGCATCTTTTTTTAACTTTATGGGAAAAGTAAAAAACATAGGGTCATGTGGTTAGACTTTCAAAAAAGAAAACAAAGTTGTTTAAGCCCCCAGTGCATGTAATTAAAGTTCATTACAGGTGAAACCGTAGGTCAACACAAGAACGGACAGGTAGTCATGCACCAACCATCAGATCAGTACTTAGATGAAAATGTGCAAAATAATGAGCACATTTTCCTGTACCTCTAGTTGAATGCTCAAAGCAAAGCTAAAGTCAATGCACCTTACAATTAATCACTACAAACATGTATCAAACGTACTAGTTTCTCTCCTGAAGGACAGTGCTGCTGTTCATGAAGACTGGTTGCATGAAATGAGTGTTCTCAGAGAAGTGACCCTGGAAGTTTGGATGTCAGTACACACACAATTTCTTGAAATGCATTTTGAAAGCCTATGAAAATTACCTCTATCTTTGCAGTGTCTACGCACACACATCTCAAGGCAGACTGCCTCCATAAAGTACCTTCCAGCCTACCCTCAGCAAGGCTTAAATTTTCTGGGAGAAAAAGGTCCACTGAACTCTAATGAACTATTTCAGACATAGTCCAGCAGATTAGTTTCCCTCCCACACATTGTATTTTATCTTCAGCGTTTATTTGGCAAGTTCATTTTCTAGGTAGGTTTCTTTGAGAGATGTTTTAGAAATTCTGTTCATAGGGGAATTTGAGGACAGATTAATAGGCCTGCTTCTTATTTCTTCTGTTTTTCTAGACAAAAAGAGAAAGTCTAATTCACCGAGTGATAAGTATCAAAATGTGAAATTCTGCTTTTGTTATACAATTTTAAGAGCAAGACTTTTAATTTCCCAAGCTCTCTTGGACATTCATTAGACGTTCCTATTGATTTCTTAAGTGAATGTAGAAACCTTGGCTTAATAACCCATGTAATAGCCTGAAGGGCAAAGAGTTTCAAGGAATAAACTTTTAAAGTTTCACTGTAGGTATAATGCAGTCGCAGACACTACAGACATTAGACATGCACATGATAACTTTAATGCATATGGTGAAAACGGCAAAAAAAGTGGCTGTGATATGGAAAACATTGCAGATCCCAAACCAAAACTCATTTCCAGAGTTGGAATTTAGGCTTATGCTACTTTGTCTGCTTTCATATTGTCAACAGTTATCTTTGTTTACTTTGATGCAGCCACCAGTTTTCCATGCTAGCAATCAAATTTGCTTGAGACAGGGATAGCTTCATGAAGTAACGTTAGCAAAATGTAACCTTATCAAGTCTTTTAGACCTGAAAAGCCAGACACAGATGCCTACCTGCATGTGGCTAACATTTAATACTAAAATTAACTCTGCTTTTCTGCGTACTTTGAGGAGAATTGGTAATTTGGCTTTGTCGATTCCACTTCTGGGCCAGGACATTGAAAAATTGAATGTGGCAACACTTTGTGTTGAGACAATTAGGATCTGGTTTTGAATCTGTGTGATAGTCTTTCAACAACCAGAAAACCCACAAATTTCTCTGTGCCCTGTCTCTACAGAATCAGAACTTTGAAATGCCCAATACTTGGTATTAGCAAGAAATCAAAGGCCTAAGATCCAAAATCAAGGCCTTAGAAAAAACCTAGAGGACACACTGTCACAATTGTGTGAAAGACCACTTCAGGCCAAAGATCATTGCCAAAAATATGCCGTCTGTTTCTAAGTCAAATTCCCTGTGCTCAAACAGACATAAAAAAGGACCCACTGAAGTGATGAGTTCTATACAGCACACAGCTGAGAACTTGGAGAAATTGAACAGCACTATGAAGTACAGAAGCAGCAACACAGGGGTTAAGCTGTAGCTGTAGTTGCAAGCTTCAGTGTACTTCAAGGTGAGCACATTTTTCCATGGTCAAACATATCAAGAGCTGCTCACTGGGAAAATAAATGAGGTAACACCTTGGTCTGAATTATAAGCATGGCTAATGACAATCCTGCAAAGGTCTCTTTCAGAGTTGTAATTAGCTCTGAACTCAACCGGAACCTTGTGGCATCTCTCAGACAACGTTAAGAGATGCAGCCTCTAAACAGACTTCAGGCAAATGAAAAACAAGCACAATCTTATATATCAATGGGTTCACAAATGAATTCCAAATTTCAAGAGCTTGCAGCATAGTAATTGAAGTCACAACTATTTTGAAGATTCTGTTATTTAACATTGTATTTTTACATAAGGAAAGCATCTAATGCATTTAGGGTTTGTTTGGTTGGTTTCTTTAAAATCATAAAAATGAGATATATTTTACCTTTGTTGACCATCTTTGAGGAAAATAAGCTAAACTATATCACTTTCAAGAACACGACTTTTACCACACAGATTGAAACAGTCTGAATGTTACCTTGTTCTCTTTATAGTCTGCTTTATAGCTCCCCAAGTGATTTCATTACTACACACCACTGAACTATATCTGCATGTCATTAGGTGTAGTTTAGCTTTCCAGTCTCTAGAGGTCTCTGCATATCGCATTTTAGCTCAGTGACATCTCTGCAGGAATTGCATTTTGAAGGTGAGACTGAAGAACTGCATGAGAAAGGTCTGCTGGCACCAGGTCCGACTCTGACAGTGCTATCATGAGAATTTAGTTCTCCTAGTAATTTATAGAAGCCAAAGAGAGGGAGAGAGATTTATGCTGTAGCATTAACTAATACCAGCATTGCACAAATAGGAACATTTTACATTTTGTCCTTAGAATTCAGATAATCATAGCTCTTAATATTCAGCTAGAAATGGTTGAATTTAGTGATGTACAAGGATGGCTGCTAACCCCAACTGCCAGAAATATTACCTTTTATGCTCTAACATTGGCCACACATGGATTGGTTTCTTTTTTGTTGCCTTTCATGGTTGATGATTTTTTCCTCAAAAAATTATTTCTGATTTAAATTATTATGATTTGGCTAACTGCAGAAAAATTTGTTTACAATAATTTGAATGTAGATGCAGTTTATGGGTACATCACATCTGTCTTTCACCTGTACCTTTGCTCTCATCTCCAGGAGCCAGCTTTCTGGCTGTTGAGTGTGTCTTTCCTGATTGACTCTGTAGTATTATTTATATCCATAATATATTGAAAATATAAAAAATGTCTTTTATATATATAAGGAATAGATTCTGAAAATAATAATAAAAAAAAATCCAAGGCATCTCAAAAGAAATTAGTTGCTTCCTTTACCCGAAAGGATCTTAGAGCCTCCTCAATACCTCACACCAGCTTTAAATTCAGGATCAACTCTTTGCCTATAGATAGATTAAAATAAATAAATAAATAAATAAATAAGATACCTGCAATTACTTATTTCTAATTCTCAACACCTCTTTCAGGCATTATGGTCTTCAGTAACCACTCCACATTATCAACACAAGTAACTTGGCAGAACAGGTAGTTGCTAAGGCAGCCAAATTCAAAGAATAGCAGAGAATAGCAAAACCAGCTGTGTTGCAGATACAGCTTCTGCAAAGATAAGAATGGAAGGTGACATTTGATGTTATTATTTTTCACGTAGGCTACCATTACAAAGATATGGAAAAATTAGGTGAGCGCACTCGTATATTGTAGCTTAAACAATTTTAATAGACTTATAAATAATGTATGTATGTTAAAGCAATAGTAGTTCTCTGAGGTGCCTTGTCAATCCTATATTGCTGCTTGGACCCTAGTTCTACTCCTTACCGAGCTACGTGCAGAACAAATTCTCTCAGTAAACTGTGTATGCCTGTTCTCTTAGATTCCTCTTTGGTGCCAGGAGTCAAGAGAGGGCTACAATAATGCATTGCAGAGGAGAGAAAGACACATCTTTCAGTAGCTGTAGTTTTCTGACACATAGCAATTCTTTACTCTGAGAATTAGTCATGTGCTCCCCACTTCTTGTGAATAATAGGTAGTAAAATAATATGGAAACAGGAGCTAGTCGGTAGTTTTTACAGAAGAAACCAAGAGTTGCCCTGTTTCTATCCCGAGCACCACATTTCCTCCATAATGGTCTATAATAATCTGCCAATCCTGGACCTTCAAAACTTTGTCATTTCCCCACATACAAAGTTTTCCTGAATACGATGTCTTCTAAGCCCCCTTCTAACCTGCCCAGACAGTTATTCCTCAGGAATTCTGCACAAACATTTAGCCATGACATTTGCTTCTCAAAACTCTGTTGGCTTTTTTTTTTTAAGCAAAAATGAACTGTCTGAGCCACAAAAAGCCTGTTTAAGTTTCAGAAGCATTAGTTCTACTTGTCTTAGATGTACATTGTATAGGACTCCATGGATTTTTGTTGTTTAAAATGTCAAAATAACCTGTACCACGAACACTTAAAATACCTTTTTTTCTCCCTTGAAACTTAGTTTTCCATTGACGTGCCTTTAGAACATACAGAACATTTAATGTTTGAAGCTTTTCACTTGTCAACATCAAATTTCACTGGAAAACTCTCTACTAAACTGTTTTATCTTCTAAATCAGTAAGTAAATTTTGATAGACCTGTCTTTCAATTTCTTTAATTGCCTGATCATGCTTTTCCAAGGAAGTTGAGAGAAGGGCAAAAATTAATCTCAATGTATCTCAACTTGGCATTTTATAGTGTGGAGAATACTACACTTATGCAGAAAATCATTCTTTGTTTCCAAAAGTCTACCAGGATGCTCCGCAATTTCAGTGATGTAGGAGAACAGTTTTAGCAATTTCCATTAATAACCAACTTCATGTTTGCTAAATTAAAAAAAAAAAGAAGAAAAAAAAAATTCATAACACTAATACACTGTGCATGAGTTCACAGAATTATACCATTTATTGGTATCTGCCTTTAATGGATGTATACATCTCTTATAAAAAAACTTACGGCTATAAGCAGGTTAGCCAGCGTGATAATCAATAATAAATTTGCTCATATCATACTGAAAACTGAAGAAATTAGAAATTAAGAAACTAAGTATTTAAAAAAGAAGAACTTATGTTCACTTTGTTATATAAATTCATGAAAATGAAAACACTGAAACCAAGAATTCTTAACTTTGTGTAGGCACTCATGTAATATTATGTGTAGTATTTGCAAAAGTTCTGAGAAGTCATCAACGTTACTGCTTTTAGATTGTGTAAGGGTTTTCAGCCGCCCATATGTGTTCATATTATGCAATTTTTAAGCAACAACTACAGTGATCGTTCTAGCTAAGACGTCAGAAGAATCTAAAAAGTGCTGCATTGTATAACAAGATTTTATCATTTTTTATTTATGTGCAATCATTTCTTCTCATTGTGATAGATGTTGTGAGCATATACAACTCTGCCAATAACCCTTGCTCAAAGGTTTTCAAGGCAAAGAGGTTGATATCTGTATTGACCCTCCGAACAGAGCATCAGCTGGTTTGTGGGGAGGAAAGTGGGTGGGATATATGTATTTTTAATAATTGAATCATAGTAACTGTGATGTGTCTTGAATTATGATTTGAGAGCAGAGAAGAAAGTAACCCTTCAGATTACTTTCAGGGAATTCCCAAAACAGAAGGCAGCAAAGAGGAACGAGACTCAAGCGCATTTTAGGAGGCAGTAGTGAATCTGGGAGAGTAGAAAAAACAAGGAAACTGTTTTAAAAATGGAAGACAAATGGAGATGCAGGACCCAGAAATTTGATATCAGCTATTTCAGAAAGGCATTGTGATCTATTAAAAGCAAAGAGATCATCCATCACCTTTTTTTTTTTTTTTTTTTGAAGAGATATACTTAATCTAAAACATATGGCATAAGGGATGATGTTGCCATGAAGCCCATCAGGAAGAGCTTGAGTATGAAGGCAATAATACCTAGTTGCTTGAAGAGATCAGGACAACTGATATGTTTAAAGAGATATTGTCCATCTCTGCACTGTTGGAACATTAGACCACAGTTTCTTGGTGCAAGGCTTGTCTGTTACTGTATGGCTGTAGAGTGATTAATAGTATAAGCCTTAGGAAATTTACACAGTAGAAATAATTCTTACACTTCCTATCGTAGGAATGCTTCAATTATCACAAAAGTGTGCAGCCTTCATTAGTGATTTGTTAATGTAGGGATTTTTGGCTGTCTGCTTGTTTTTCCTTACATTCAGAAATGCTTTGTAAATTATACTGCGTAAACTGAAGTAAATTTGAATATATGGTACACAGGTCATCAGCAGTATTTGGATTATGAGCTTTATTATTTGTCTGAGGAAGTAATTCAAGACGTCCAAGGCCATCAATCTTATGTTCTGTCCAGCTTCGGAAGAGAAAGATATTTCCTGAAGCGATTCTCTGAATAGTTAACTATTTTTCTTCCCGTAACCATACCCATGTAAATCCCATGTATTCCTCTCCTCAGTAAACATGCAATACCGATCATGAAAAGGAAGAAGTCAATAAAGCCATCAGTAATGATAGTGGATTCCTTCCCTAGTTGGAGAAAGTAATATATTTTTATGGTTCTCCCAGTATAGAAGAAAAAGAAGTTCCAACCATTAAAGACTAGTAGGAAAAAAAACAACCTACTAAAGGACGTAGGGAAGATGTATCCTGGGAAACAAAACTTAAGGCTCTTGTGGTATATTCTGAACTGAAGAGCTGGAGAGCTGATGTGAGACTTAATATATACAAAGTTAATTCATTAACATATTTGTGCAGTGGAAAAGCAAAAAAAAACCCCACCACCTAACCCGACACACTAGCCAGAAAACGAGTATCTGTTGCAGAGAAGGGGGTATGGAACAAGGGGCAAGAATCGCTTTAGTCAGTCTATTCACTTGGATGAGCTAGCAATACAATAGCTCCCATGCTTTGGTGGGTAACAGAGCAAGCTTAAAAAAAGAAAAGATGAAAAATGCAATATGCATGAAAAGTCTAACTTCTAAAAGAAATATTCAAGGGTCAGGGGAATCAAGTAATGTTACAGTGAGTTATTTAGCACTCAAATAAATTTTAGGATTTATTATAAAGTCCATTCTTTTGAGAATCCCACAAAAAAATCTGTTGATAGCTATCCTTCAGAGATCAGGAGATTAAATAGATGAGAGTAGTAACTTCCAGAATATACATGATAAAATCTTGGAATAGAGAGGTGAGGACCAGAAGATAGCACTACAACCTTCAAAAACCAACATACACAAAAGTAATCAATGCTTGATAAAATGTGTCCGAGAAAGATCCTCTGGGAGTCTGTGAGAGTTACCATGATCCATATACCTCAGTCAAATATTAGCACTCATATAACCATAAGAAAATTATATTTAAAGGAAAAAAATAAAAAAGGCAAAAAATCTGTAGTAAGGGCCTTTGGGTTAAGAAGTTGATTATATGACTATTTATACGTATTGATAACTAGAAAACAGGTATACTCTCAGTTCAGTAATTCTTTGTTCCACAGACCTTCATATAAAGAAATGCACATTTTAGCTACTCACCAGGAATTTGTGTCACAATACTATTCAGGAGTTGGTAAGTTACTTAGAATATGTTTAGTTTTGAAGGAGATTAATGCATTGTAAGTAGTGCAAGGCTCTCCTGAAGAGAGATAAAATCATCTTTTCCTAAAATGATTCTTTATTTGTCTGATTGAGTTTGTGATGTTTTTCTCATTTTACCTGGTATTTTCTTGGTAGCACCAGTTACATTCAGTGTTGTAAAGTGCTGTCCCCTATTGCCAGCAAAGAGGTTCTTCTTTGAAAAAAAAAATATAGTTTTTAGTTCTCACATTTCACAATGGCATTAAGTTGCTTGATATTCTCAGTCTTTGACCAGAGGCTAAATTTAGAGATGAGGAAAATCCTCTATCTTGTGTAGTGTGAATTACATTGCAAAATTTGTCTCAATAGTGACAAAGAACATTTGAGTTTGTTTGTATACCACGCTTAGTATTTAATGAAATGATCTGATAAATTGCTTTTCAAGTTTTCTCTCACACATGTGGCAAATAACTGTTCTATCGTAAGTGATAAAACAAAATACATTAAAAATTTATCTTTGTAGTACTGATCTACTGTAGAACAGACAATCTCAAACTTAATCATCTAAATATTCTCTAAATTCTTCACCTCTGGTGGTGGAAAAATACATTTTACACTCAAATAGATTTAATTTACAATAAAAAAAGAATCCCCCGTTCATGACTTTTTTTACTGTTCAAGTCATAAATTCCACAAGATTTTTTTTTCTTTTAAGTACTACATAATAAGGAAACCGATGAAGCATTTCCCAGAGTTATAAAGTTGTTGGTACTTTAGGATAGCTGTTTCCACCTATAACAGGTTTTTCTCTAGAAAAATCATGGCCCCAGCAATAGTAACCTCCTACCATTGGAGGGAGCCAACAGCACTTGTCAGAAATTCTCTTTCATAAGTCCCTGGTTTGAAGAAGTCAACTTTTTCAGCACTGCAGCAGTTGAATTGTATACCGAAATGCTGCAGCACTCTCCACTTTTCATAATAAAGATGAATTCTAAAAAATAATGGCCTATTCCTTATGATACAAACTAGCTGCCCTTATTTTGAAGTGTTAAAGAACATGCTTTAAGCTTAGAGCAAGCTATATTTGGTGCTTATTTTGAAGTTTTTATAATGAGCAATAAGTTTACTTTATAAAGCTGTCACATATGCTTTTTATTTTTTTAAAGACAGACAAAAGGTATGTGTTAAATACTAATTAAATATTTTTAAAAGTTTTAAAATAAAACCATATTCTGTCTCACCATCTTATTTAACTCTACAGTTAGAGAGAGCAGAAGTAGGAAGAAAGTAATATAGAAAAGTGTTGTATTGTATTTGGATTTTTTAGATATTGTGCACCAAGATGTGTATTTTACCTTTTGTGTGGTTATCCAGAGATAGGGAACAAGATACAACAGTATTGGCTGTACTTTCAAATAAGATACCCGCTTCTGAACTGTTGCAAATAAGATCAGCTGAGGACCCACAATGATCATATCCAACATTTGGAAATGTTTTCTTATTTTTTTGTCTTAGAGTGTAATTTCACTTCCATCTAACCACCACATACGTAAGAGAAGCCAGGGAAACCAGAAAATAAGTTAACATAAGAAACCACCAAGGCTTTGCTCTAAATAAAATTAAATTGTTGAGTTAAACACTAGTCAGAACCAGAAAGGAAAGCAAATTAATCCAGGTTGTATTCCAGGTTGTAAATATTTATCCTCTATAACTCAAAATAACTGTGTATGACTTTCACAGCCTTTTTTATTTTTAAAGTGTTTTCTGTTCACAAAAGGCTAGATTATAGCCTGGCCTGTGCTTGCATATAGAGAAATAAGGAAGACTAAAGCCTCTGTAAGGTTTCTAGGTATATTGAAAAGGCACAAAATTGTGGGAAATTGGTATGAGGTATTTACCCTCCCTTACTCCCGTCCCCTGAGGTAACTTTGGATGATATGACAATAGCCATGTGAGCAAGTTACCATTTAGCAACATTACAAAGTCTCAGATGACTCAAGCTCAGCCAAAATCCCTCAGTTCTGGAAGGAGACCTTTTTCTCTTGCTGAATAGATCCACTGAAGTTTGGGTTGGCTGCATCAGGCTCCCTGAAAATCAAACCCACCCAGACATTATGCTTATTTCATTACTTTTGTACTTTTCTTTGTGTTTGGAGAATCAGGGTTATTCCAGTTAGTAAAAGGAGTAACAGCTGAAACTTCTGGTTGCAATTGTTGGCAATCCCAGAATTATCAAGGTAGTCTATAGTAGAGAGCTTCACTGCAATCAGGTGACAACTATTCTTTTGTAGCATTCCAGGTTTAATATTATAAAATGGATGTGTTGTTTTCTTCTATATTTTAAGACAACAGTATATTCTAAGAAGCTAAACTATTAGTCACTGTGTCTAACTTGCCAGCAAAGTAGTGTGCGTCTTCTCACAGAAGACATCTGTGAGATTAGACTGTTGCTGTCCTTGATGTGCTGTCCTTGATGTGCTTTGAGATACGCAATATGCACACTACAAACACAGCAAGAGTGTTTATAATACTGTCTCTGCTTTTCATCAGGTCCCACTCTTTCAAAATGTCCTGGTTTAAAGATGCAGCCTAAATAGGAAGATTTAACAAAGGACGTTTAGGACTGAAAATTTTCAGGTGTCAGGAATATTCTCAGCATTCAACCCATCCGACTAATTTTAAAAAAATCCTAGCATTATAGAATAATTCAAGTTGGAAGGAACCTCAGGAGGTGTCTACTCTGATCTCCTGCTCACAGCAGGGTCACTTTTGAGATCAGACGAGGTCGCTTGGGGCTTTATCTTGTCTTTATCCTGAAAACCCCAAAGGATAGAGACTGCACAAGCTCTCTGGGCAGCCTGCTACACTGCTTGGCTGTGCCCATGGTGAGAAAGCTTTTCCTTCTATCCTGTCTGAATGCCTGTTGTTTCAGTTCTTGTCTGTGTGCACTATGTGGGTATGTATCTATGCCTGTACCTGTACAGCTAGATACTCATTGAAAATGCATAATGACAATGTCAAAATGTGAGAATTCTTATAAAAATATCAGATTGCCATAGATTGTTACCTTCCTAAAATCTGCACTTGTGGGAACCCGAGATGGGTTTTTTTTTGTTTGTTTGCTTAATCCTTCTGTAAAAATTAAGAGATTTTGAAAGGTTATTGAAACCAATATTGATTCTGTAGTTTTGTAGTGAAATAGTAGTTGTCACTGGATTGTCAAGTAGTCTTACGTAGCCTAATATCATTAATGTTGACCTCTAAGAGGCACTTGCTTCTCTCTGTTTCAAACTTGACTACAATACTACAAATTCATGTGTATGCAACGCAGTGTTATGATTTCTTTTTCCTCCAAGTTGACATATACGTGGCATAGTTTATCAGCTGAAGAATGAAGAAGCATTTGAAGGATTATGAAATCTCAGGTTTCGTAAGATGTTCCAGTGAGTTTGTTTCATTTTTCATATACATGTGTTTTAAGATTTTCAAATTAAATAACACATGCACAATTCACTTAAAAGACACGAAGTGTATGTAGTCACAATTATGCTGAAGAAAAATACTATTGTATTGGTATTGCACACTATCACTCATGTTTTCCAGGAAGTTTCCTGGAGCCTGCACCTCTCAGAGCTACCATGCAGGAACCGCCCTTTGGCCATGGTTCCTGGAAGCCTGTCTCACAAGTCAAGCCCTTAGCTCTATGTCCATCCTCTGCGTACCTAGAAACATGGGGGAGCCTGGCTCTAGCTGCACTTTGGCTTCCAAAGATCCTTACAGCAAAGCTGGGAAATATCCTTTGTTTAAAAGTAGGGTTACAAAGGACTCTGAGAGAAGGATTTTCGAACTTCAGTGTGGCATGCCTGGTCTGCTGAGCTGCTGACCTCTGAGTCCCACTAGACAGGTTCCTATAGAGCGCTTGCAGTTTGTTTGCTTCAGGGACAGATTTTCCAGACATACAGCCAAGCTCCAAAGTCCATCTGTTAGGTAGACTGGCCAGAGACTAATCCAGAGTCCTACTCTGTGTAACACAATCATTTTGCAGAACTCTGTTGGGTAGTTGAAAAGGAATTTTAGATGGAATTAAACTAAACCTATGATATTTCAAATGAAATTGGAGAAGTAGCATTTCCTGAGTTCTTTTGTTAGCAAAATTATAATAATTGACTGCTTTTTTTTCCCTCCCTGTTGAACATAGTAAAATAATAAAATAACTACTGTGATGCAAACTTTAAATTGCGGTTTGTTTTTTTTTTTTCTCAGTGGTTTTAAAAGTTCAAAATAATTTCAGAGTGGCCAGAAGCCACAGAGTGACTCTCAATAGGGACATGCATCTTGTTACACACTGCCCAACACTGCATATTCAAGCAGCTAAGAACAGAAATAGTGTTTGTATGATCAGCCATACCTTGTCAAATGAATATTAAATATAAACATATATTGATAAATGCTGTAAACAGAATAATACAATTAGACTACAGTACAGAGGTGAGACCTTTGTCAAAACTAAAGCACACAAAAAACTTTTTAAAGAGAAAGTTGGTCCCAGAAATATGATAAGGTGGAAAACATCAGACAATCCATTTGTTTTGAACAATTTTCCATTGTCCTAAAATGCTACTCAAACATTTTAGAATTTTAGCACTGCCTTCTGTTATTAAGTGATAGTTATTGTAATAAGTAACAGTTATTACTATTAACAGATAGCATCTATCTGTTAATAGTAATATCTATAGTGCTGGATGTTCACGTCTCCAGAATAAAAAAACCTAATGCTTTACTGGGAAATGATAAGAAAGAACAGCATTTGGTCATTGACTTCAACTCTGAGGGAGACACTTTTGAAGATAAAGTAACCAGATCCTCTGGAGGCAATCATTTGTGCATTTTGGAAGAAGTGAAGAGGTTGTAAGCTTTTGTCAGGAAAAATATAAAAGACCAAATCGTTAATTTCCACTGTTGCTGGTCAGGAGTGCGTTACTGCTTGCCACAGGCAAGTCTGTTAGCAATACACACACTTCACACTGTGAACTTTCCTTCACACCACTTTCATTGTAGTTGTGCAAAACACCTCACACAGTTTACCAGAGCTGCAATCTGCCTTTGTGATAAAATTCATCCACTGATTTCCTCTCCCTGAGACTGAGACCAATATGGGAAAAGCTTATGCTTATTTACTTATATTATTCCTGATCCCTTTCAGATCTCATACATCTCAAGAGCTTCCTGTAATTCTTAACTATGATTTTCATGTTGATCAGTTCAGTACATCTTTTATACAACTGCTAATCTAAAGATGATACAAGAAGCTAGTATCACCAGTCTCTGACCAGATCTGAGTTTTAACTTGGATAGATAGTATGCAAAGTATTACTAATTTTCAACACAACCCTTCAGGTTGGTTTGATACTTGACTATGAACCATTATATTTCTATCCATTTTTAATTAAATTTCCCTTGCCAAATAGGAGGAAATGTTTAAACTGCTCTAGAGTCTCCAGGAGAAGTGACTTTGCCTGCAGAACAAGCATATTTTTTTCCAATAATTTATGTCTGCAAATGTCATAACCTCATTGATATAGCAGTATCCTGCCACAAAATGTTACAATACGGTATATATACTTGATTGTCAGCTACTAATCATAACTAGGAGAAAAGGGTTTTGTTATTCTATGATGATATTTAGAGTATGTAACAGTAAACACCACAGGTGAGTCTGCACCCCACTTGCTGTAGAAAGAATCATGCAAAGCAGAAAAAGCAATTGGGTTTGAGTTCTCTTGTTCCAAATATTTCATATTCTCATTGCTTTTTTAGTTTTGGGTTTTGTTTTTTTCTGGTCTATGAACTATCAGCCTACAAACTAACATGCTCCATAGAGAGCACATAAGATAAGTTGTGTTATACAGCAAAAACAATTTAGGTATCTTTCACTGTGTTAGAATTATGTATTTAGGCAACCCAACTTTTCTGTTCTACTGTTTTGTTCATATTGCACTTAAAAAGCTCCTTCAAGGCAATCCATAAGAATTTTCCAAAACTATGAGAATCTTCAGCATAAAGACCAAGACCTCTTTGTGATCTACAGCAGAACCCACTTTCTGAATGAAAGTTGGTGCACTACTACATACCAATCTTTTCTTTGAACACAAAAAGTTTGCCAATAGCTGTAAAGAAAAAGGGCAAAACATTGCTCCCATGTGATCAGTGCTACTATCAATGACTAATATAAATGACCCAGTATCTCCATGTAGTATCTTGATCGCTTGAACTACATCTATTGTTATTCTTGATTTTTTTTAATTCTACATAAACTTTTAATCAAGATAGGGAAGGGTTTTTTTTCAATCGGATAGATTAACAGACAACCAATAATAAGAATGAAAATTTAGGTAAGCGATCTACCATGGACTAGGATCGTCATCTGGCGCAGGAGTTTGCTGCAAGAAAGTTCCATTATTCTGTACCAGAACAACACTGCAGCACAACATTACTAAATTATAATGGTTATTGTTCTACGCATAGAATAAAACGTATTTTCTGTTTGGTAAGATAACTAGTAAAGCTGTTTTGGAGGAAAATCATCATTATATATTCATCTCATTTTCTGAAGAGTTTATGACAGAATTATAATCTCTAAGAAGGATTCCATTCACAATCTAATGCCTGAATTAATTCAGACTGTAAATTTTTGTTTCACTTCACAAACAGTATCAACATGTTTCTTGTTGTTTTCAAGATAGGTAACAAGAAAGACTAAAAAAAAAGACATGACTAAGAAAGACTAAAAAAGCTGCAGACCAATTGTTTGGAAAACAAACACCTACCTAATCCTGTTAGTAAGGTTGTGTATACACATTTGGCCTTGCATAAATTTTCCAAGAAACAACTGAGGTAAGAATTGATTTACAAAGTGCTGTATGGTTTTTGAATGTATAACCTCACATCAAACATAGCCTGATGTATCTTTGAGAGGTCGTTTGAATGCCTTTGAAGGGATGCACCTTATAAATTTGGACTACTCTGTAAAAGTTCAAGGATGACCATCATATCAGGTGTAGACTGATGTGTAAAAGCTACCTTGCAAGCATATTTCTGTCTGTGTACTGAGTGCTTTGCGCTCAGTTCTTCATATTCATAGTATACTCACACATTTTCAGAAAAAGGTTTACTTCTATCTTTTCTCAATTTTCTAGAAAAAAAACCCATCAAATCCAAAACAAGAAGAAAAACAAATAAAGCATTACTTCAAAAATATACCAACATATTACTGATAAACATGTTTTTTTCATTCACCAGCTTGTGAAGATTGTAAGGCATGGTCTTTTTTCTTTTTTTTTCTCTGATTAGAGAATGTTTCCAAGTTTTTGGACATGGAGGAAAGAATATTCAATCATTTATTATTAGATCTAGAAAAACATATGACTTTTAAAATTTTATTTATCTATTTGCTTTGTACTACAATAATGCAAAAGCTATTTAGACTGACAAAATTGCTTTCAATAAATGGAAATATTGGATCAAAAAGCAATCATGACTAACATTTTGAGGCGGCAAGTGAACCCTTCTGAAAGAATCATCAGGTTCTCACCCATCAGGTAAACCCTCTCAAAAGAACTTGATATTCTAGAGACTCAGCATGATGGCATGTAGTGCTACTGCCCATCACATGCCAGGCCGCACTGAGGTCAGCCTTCTTCCCCATGCCCCAGGATAAGGCACAACTACCAATCATTTCAGTTAATAGATTCCAAAGCAGCCAACTCTGAGGTCAAGAACCTGTTCATAATGACTTTGCCCATTGCAGACAGCCCACGTAACTTCCAGCTATCCTGAGACAGCATGGCCATAAAGACAGTGGAAACCATAACATGAACACCCATTTTATCTCACATGTAGTCCTGAACCCGTGGTCTTAGGTGGATGTCCAACACCTTAAAGTAGACACTCTATATTCAGTTGGTTCCACCCCCCCACCCGCTTCCCCCGCCCCCCAGGTCTAACATTTTAGAGCTGTGTGTAGTGAAGAAAAAGCTTTGAAGCCCAACGTACCTAGTTTTCTAACATTATGTGATACTTGAAGACATTTTAAAAAATGTTAATTAAATCTCAATGTCTGCTATTTTTTTTAAAAGCCAATACAACTGTCAGCAAAGGCAATGTTAGCAAGCCAAAGACCAATTGCTATAATCTATTCCTTGAATATTACATGACAACACACTGTGGTTATATGAAGGCATACAAGCTTTGGGCAAATGGTTTCTTTAATAATTTAAAGATTTTTCAAATTACTATATCCATGTGGTGCCTCTGAGTATATAAATTAAAAAAGTAAGATAATGAAAACATGCTTAACTTATAATGTTATTTCTCAGACTGAATCTCTCTTTTGAGCCAACCCATTCAAAGCAAAAAAAGAAATTTAATCAAGGGTGGTTTTTTGTCAAATTATTACTTTCCCCCAAGACTTATTTAATTTTAATTATGTAATAACGTGCTTAATAACAAGAACTGGGTTTTAATGAAAATCTTGTCAGAAAAAAGGCTTTAATGGGGATCTTTGAGTTCTTTTTAATACCAAATATAGATATAGCATGTAATGCAGTTGTTCTTTGTAGCCCTTAGCAAAAGAATCTGTTACTACACTACTTCTCATTTTCTTTCCATAAAATAATTTTGCATTTGAAAGATTACCACTGCTGTGTTTGTAAGGATTCTCTTATGCAGCTAAAGAAAAAAGTAGTCGCCATATTACATATAACCAAGAAGTTCCAAGTGTGTTTCATTTGTTACTTCTCATGGTGTCTGATACCTTCTCCCCTGCTCCTGCACGTATGTCATAGTTATTTTCCATGGAGTGTAAGAATCTCTGTTGCTACAGAAGCATTAGCAGGAAAACCCTTAGAAAGACTCCATTTGAAGATATTATAGTGTTAAGTGGCTTAGCTGTTTGGATTCTATGGTCATGGAGCAGGTTGAGAACCTGAATAGAATAGGGGAAAATACTTAATGCATCTTATGTACTGGGGTGGGCGGTGCGGGGAGAAGACACGGGGGGGAGACTGAAAATTTACTCCAGTTGCAATTGTAAAAGCTACAGAGGAAGAATCTTTCCACACCACAACATTGCTGGAAAATCAAGCAGCTGGTTCAAGTCAGGGTTTGGTGGAACACAAAGGGACACAGAATCAGTGTCACTTTCCATCATGCTCTGAAACTGGACATAAGGGGAGATGAGCTGGAGGGCGTGACATCGGATGATCCAGAGTTAAGCTCCACAGCTTATGCAGATGGCCTCTCACAACTGGCTAGACAAGATTGAATGAATGATGATACTCTTTGCTACCTTACAAGTTTGATGTACTCAACTGGGATTTACAAAAACTGCCGTGAAGACAGAGCACTTGTAACTGAGCAAAGAGACAATACATGAGTATTGAAAAGCAATAGTGATGGAGTTGAGAACAAGTCAATTTTCACATGTGTGTAGGAAACTTGATCAGTCTTGACAGTTCTATCAGGAATGAGATAAAAAGGAGATAAGCCTCAGGCACAAGCGTGCACAAAAAAAAAAGAAAAAAAGATGAAGAAATGGACTGATAAAAACATTTATGTTTAGTACTGAAGTACAACTTCCTCAAACTAATCTGTCAACGGGATTTTTCTTTGGACTGAAACCTTAACAAATTTAGTAAAAGCCAAATATATATCAGCTATTCCCTTCTGCCCCTTTCTGCTTTCCACATTGTCAGTTCTGTAATGCCAAGGATGTTCTAAAAAGTAGAAAATCTATTAAAAAAAAAAAAAGGGAAAAAAATAGATAACATACATAACTTTTTTTTTGTAGTTTTCTATTCCTTCTTCTCACACTGTTAAAAACAAACAAAAAAAACCCACCCAAAACAACCAAGACTTATCTACTGATTCCAGCAGGACAATTAAAAGTCCAGAAAATTTACGTATGGATTACTTCTTATACAGATACTTACCTGTAAGTAAGTGTGGATGGAAGATAACATAACTTCATGGCAAAAACTCTGCGGACTGAAAGCTTTCAGTAAAAAAACACTTACCCTCCCTGACAAAGAATTCTCTAGCAGGAAGAGTAACTCCAAAGTCTACATTTCCACAGCATTTTTACACATCCCTTAAAGCTGGAAGGTTAAGAAATAAGTTTAGTGAAAATGATCAGAGACTTCAATGTACCAATAAGGTAGATGCATTTATATGAATGAAAGTACAGGTTCTGGCTTTTCCCCTCTCTTCTAATTCTTTTCAATTTCCCTTCCTCAGATGTCCTCTTCATTCCATCCTGATTCCCAGCTTCAAGACACTTATGTCTTTTGCACACACCTTGCTGGTTCCCCAGCCTGGACTCAATGACAGTTTTAATAATTAATAAATGAGCTATTCTTCTAACTCACTTTAAATGAATGAGACAAGAGAAATCACTTGCCTGAAGGAGAACATGGTGCTTCAAAATATGTAATTCTGAAGTATAGATAGAACAGATTTTACTTGTGAGAAAACATGTTTTTCAACATTCTAGGTTTTTATATTATTTGAGATAATAAATCAGTGACAACATTGCCTGTTTACTTGTCAACAACAATCTTTATATAAGCTGTATGCCTCCTACCTGTGACAATATGACAGACATTTTTCAAAAGCCAGGTGCTTCAGAAAATTTATTATTCGATGTGATTTAACAGTGAGTACAGACCACCCCAGCTGGCACTAATATGGCAACTAACCCCCAGGCTCCTTTCCTGTAAATGTGTACTTAACCCTGTCACAATGGACCTTTGACAAGGAGTGTGGTATTTGAGAACTATAATATTTTAATATTGTGTTCACATTATTATTTACTTAACATTCCATTGGCTGGAAACTGTAATATGTTTATACTAAGCACCTTTACCTATGTACAAGAAGAATCCAGGTATGCAGCTGTAATGTCTGAAGAGGTGTTGCTGTCAACTACAATTGCACTGAAATCATTATATATTCTTCTCTTTCCCAATCTCAATGATGAGTCCAAGGGACTGCATACATAAAAGTCCTGTGTACTTCAGGTAGTATATGCCAATGTGTTTCAGATATTTAAACTCTTGGTTTATTTTGAAAACATGAAATGTGGACATTTAAAATATAGATATAGGAAAAAATAGAATATAAATGCTTTTTTATAGAAAAATCTATAGAACTCTTGTGCTGAATAGTTCCATTATATCAGTGCAAGATTTCTATAGATTTTCTCTGCTTGTCTTCATTTCTTGATGGAAAATCCCTGCCAGTAGATACTTAAATGCCACACAGTATCTGATTTGAAATGTTATCAGTAAGCACAGTGCAGCCAACACTGAATTATTGCATCTTTACTATCAAGATACCAGATGATACTATCATTCACTGTGCACTCAAATTATTCAGGCCAGTTGAATATCATATTTCCCATTTGCAATATGCCCTTTGTGATTGTACTACCATTTCAGTATTTATTTGCCCTATCTCTACATATCCTGGCACATTACATTAAAAATCACAATTGCTGTGTATCAGTTCCCTATGTCCTTCTCTGACATCCTGAAATGTCCTGCCACAATAAATCAAAATTCTCCACTGAATAAATAATTCATGTATGCATTCTGTAGATTTGGTATCAAACTAGAAAGATGAAGAGAATCAGATTCCTCTTTTGTCCCAATATCTAAATGCACACTATTGTGCAAGTGGTGTCTGATATAAGGACAAAATCTCAAAAATACTTAAGCAAAATGTAGTTTACAGTGTATGTAAACTTTCTGGTTTCAAAGAAGCATCAGTACTCTACAATCCTCAACTTTGTAGCATCTGTAATCATAAAAGCTACATGCACCAACATAAGCCTAATTTGTGGTATACTTATTACTTATTAGAGCTTTTATCTAGGAATTTCCTGTATTTTACGTAGTTACACTGAAAATATTATTGTATAATCCCTAAGAAAATTTTTAGATATGTTTATAAAGATTTGATACCAATAAGAGATAGAACTTTGGGGTGGTACTTAAGGCTTTCCAGAATGGCAAAATCAAAAATATTTAAACTTCTAAAAACCCAGGAATTATAAAGTGAAAATGCATCAAACCAAGTAGCTAAGAATCAAGCTTATATCAGACTAATCTCCCCACAGCTTGTCTTCCTGCACATGGTTTGGCATGGCCGTGCTGTCCCACTAGTTGGTTTGCTCTACATCTCAGTTACCTCTAGTCCACTCTATACAAGGTTCAGTCGTACTTTATGCTTCTTCAATCGCACTTTTCATAAAAACAGCTTTCCACAAGTTTACCTCATTACTATATTCAATACTGTGCCCATTGTAGTTATGGCATATAACTACATATGGCCATAACTACTTAACTCCTGAGGGAAGGCTCAGTCACAGCATTTGTCTCAAAACAAAACAAAAAAATTAATAGAAACTGTTAATCCTAAAAATGCTCTGTATCTGTGTATAATTTTATATCCAATATGTGAAATGAATGAATGTATAGATCTTAAAATATTCCTAGAGAAAAAGGATTATTTGGAACTGAGTGGTAGCAGTTTTAACAAATAGTGATGAAAAGACAAAAAACTGAAAATAAATTTCCACGGCATAGCCTCTACACCTGTAATGCCTCACATTTTCACTGAATTTAGAACTACTGCCAGTTCACTGCTCAGTAAAAGAAGCAGAAAGCAATCATGACATACCCTATATTGATAAATTTAATTCCAAACTCAACCACAATACCAGACTATCACATTACATGCCAACATCCACTGGCATAAATGATGTCATTACATTACATCATTCTACATGTATCTAATACAAAATTACCATACACTTCTAAAAACTGAAGGGCTAGTAAGGTGTTACCACCTATTTAGAGCAAAAGATTTGCTGTAGCCTTGTGAAAATCCAGCCCCTTCGAGCACAATAATTGTGTACTAGGGATGTTGTATCCTACCAGGATAGATAACATCAGAGCTGATGTAAAATACGTGAGCCCATGGGACCAGGTGGGATGCATCTGAATGTGTTAAGAGAGCTGGCCAATGTTATTATCATGCTTTTCTCCATCATTTTTGAAAGGTTGTGGTGATGGGGACTCCTGAGGATGGGGGAAGGGCAAACATTATGCCCATCTTGGAGAAGGGCAAGAAAGAGGATTCAAGATCTACAGGTGGGTCAGCCTCGTCTTAGTCCCCTGGATAGTTACAGGGCAAATCTGAAAGTCATTTCCAAGCACATACAGGACAAAATGATGGTTCAGAACATGGATTTACCAAGGTCAAGTGTTGCCCAACCACTGTGATGAGACAAGTGGTTTTGTAGATAAGGGGCATGCAACATATATATTTTTTACCATGACAATAGTGAGGCCTTTGCCACTGTCTTCCATACTATCTTAATAGCCAAATTGGTGAGATGCAGATGATTTGGATGTTAAAGAAGTTACGAAGACAATAAATAAATAAATATTTTTAAAAACAAGCAGGACAAAAGAAGCAAAAAACCCCAGAAACTAGCTGTTTAGAGAATATCCTTTGGAGAAAATTATTTCTTTACATTTAGTTGCATTGGCCCCAGGTTTGGGCATTAGCTCCAGGTTTAGGCAATATGCTTTAATACAATGAAATCTTACCTGCCTCCCCAAGAACAACTATAAGTGTCATGTCATTCTTTTATCACACAGTCTCTGTTCTGCCTAAGTTTTTATTAATATAGGAAAATTAATTCATAAAATGTACTTTTATAAAGTGTTGTTATTTGTATTTTAATGTGTTATTAAACTGTACTGCTGCATTTTCGGAACACTTCTTAACACAACGCATAATCGTTACACAAAAGAGGTTTCACTCAAGAAATACTTGAGTCTTGATTCATAAATTGTTTTCCTAGATGCTTGACTAGTGAAATGTCAAAGTCTTCAGCTTAAATATATACCTCAATTAACAAATTAAGTAAAATAGCACCAGCCAAATGCTTCAGACTAGCCTCTTAATCAGTTAAGTATGTGATATTGTCAGAGAAACATCTGAAAATTCAACTACTGAAATATTCTAGTTGCTTTTTAAATAACTCAAGAGTCAAAAGCTTAAATAAAGAAATCGGTCTGTAAGAATTAAAACCAAGCCTTAAAAAAATTGCGTTAAATCAGCAAAGTACACTGAAAAAATAAACCTTATACCTGGTTAGTTAACAAAATTCTCAATCTCATCAAGTTACTACACACAACAAGACATTTTGAAAAGCAGTACTGGTAAATGATATATGTTGATCAAACAGCAAGCTATGTAATCAAATCATAAAGCTGTAAGAAACACACACTACTTAAGTAGAAAGCTCTACCACAGAAAAGGAAAAAAGCTAAAAGCATTTTTACTTATGATATGTTTCCTTTAAAATGACATTTGATATATCTTTCTACAGTTTCAAAATCCCACCAGCAAGAAAAATACTACAAATAGGCTTGATTATTAAAACATATAAAAATATAAGAAAATTGGAGTGTGTACTACAACCTGATGTTACAGAGCATTATTTTCTGATGTTCTTTCTTAGGCTGTCCTGAAAGAAATTGCTGGCTGGTCTTTCAAACTCAAGGTAAGTACAAAAGGTGGATACTAGCTAAAGAGGTCTCTTTAAAGCCACTCAGCATTCTCAGGTCTCACTGATAAGCTGTAATCAAAGTGATCTGAAAAGACTGTGTATTTCATTCTTGACCTTCAGAAAAGGAAAAGTTTTAAAAAAAAAAAAAAAAAGAAAAAGAAGACAGCACAACTCAGCAACTCGAAGAATCTGCCCTTTTACAAGGTTAACTTGCAAGAGAGCAGAATGGATGCTCATTAAATGTAAAAACTGTAATTTGGCAGACAAATACAAAAACATATTCTAAAATGGTCTTACATTTCATTTCTGCATGCTTGAACTGACTAGCAAGTCAATATTTGCATAGCTGTGAACCACACAAAGTATGTGCTTGCCCAGACACACAAATAAGGAACGTGAGGAGAGGACAGTGGGTAATTGAGGCCATAACAATAAACAGAAAAATAGGCTTCCTTGCTTTTATTGATCATGTCCTCATTGGGTAAGACTTTTCTCCACATAAGTGGTTATTTCTAAATATAAAGAAATAAGTATTACTACTCCTCTCTAGTTGTTTTCTAGTTTCAAATTCATGAATAGTTCATTGGCTATAAGTAGGGTTAATAACCTGCTGTGATATTTTTGCCTTGAGTGTCGAAATTCTAAGCTTTTCCTGTGTGCTTACTATAAGACACAAATTCCTATGAAATGTATTATATGATACATAAGTGAAGTATGCAGTTATTTGTTTCTGCATACTTTTATAACATTTCATGTTTGCTCAATAAATAAAAGTTGTATGCATTATTTACCAAGAATCACTCTAAAACAAAGGCATTCAGATATTCATTAAGGTACAGACATGAACAAGCATGAAAGTTAATGAAGTATTACTTCATGTTTTGGGTGATACTTTTGCCATGACTGACAAAAATTAGACACCTGATTTGATATCTGACAAAGCAGTTTTAACCCAGGCCTGTGATCTGAAATTATGTCCTCCTAACATTGATACTTGCTTTGTAACAACGGCAATTTATGATTCCATTGTGTAATATTCTAAAACATACCAGGAGCCTGGGCTGCAATCCCTTGATGTAATTTGTCTGCTACTTTCCTTTAGGAAAGGTTACCCTGTTTCCTGGAAAAGCTGTAAGAACTCTGTTGTTGGTAGCAAGTAGTGATGGCTGGGAATGCCTTCAGGCTACAGAAACACCTTTTCTGACCAGCATTTCCTGAGATTAAAATTTGTCGTACTCCTTTTGTTGTTCATGGTCTTCAGCAAAAATGTACCCCTGTGTCAGAACAATCAGTAAGGGGATCATAAGGCCAGTTACTGCTGTAGCAGCTGGAACAGAGACCTTCAGCAGTAAAAACAGCACCCACATGGTGCAATGACAACATCAAAGACAAGCTTATGGTGTCCTATAGTAAACAAAATAAAGCATGTGTGTGGTGATAGAAGATTTTAAATTAAATCTGGCATCTCCTAACTTTCCAGTTTTTCATTTTACAATCCAATTAATCTTTTGACTTTTGGTAGTGACGGTGGCATGTATTAGCTACCTGGAGGAACTCAGCTATCTATGCAAACTCAGATATATAACTTCTCTTTGCATTTGAAGCTAACTTCTAAGTTGGTCCTGATTGTGAAATCTAGACCTGTCTTTTATGGCATAATGGATCATATTTGATAGGAGAACAATGGATGGAAGGAGAGGTTAGAAATCAAAACATCAGTTTTAGGATTCCTGCAACACCGTGTAATCTTCTGGTGAGCAGGAAAAGACTAAATGAAAGAATCACATGATGTTAACTTGTTAGCAGCATCTTCTAAAAGTTTTCCCAGTTTCAGATATCCCCTGGCAATCTGTATTTCACCATCAACTGTAAAAACTTTCTTAAAATGCCCATGCAAACCTGTTTTAGCAATGCTACTTTCCACAGTAACTGCTTACAGCTCTGCTCAGTCAGCTGAACTCTCTTTGCCCCTTCTATATTTTATGCAGAACCATATCAGCCAGAACAAGGAACAAATAAGCATTTAATCCAAAGGCTGATGTATCAAGTGGACATGAGCCAGCAATATGCCCTTGTGGCAGAAAAAAGCTATTTGTCTATCTCTGCCCAATTATGGTTCTCAGTGCTTCTTTTGAACAGCACTAAAGTTTCTTTAGGTATGTGTTTATGTTTGCATGCACATAAAAAGGCAAGGGAGAAAGGGTATTACAATCCTTGCAATACCTAAGCAGTTTAAAATCAGGTCAAAATACATTTGTACAAAGTATGTTTTCAGAAGGATACACAAAGGCTGGAACTCTCATTTTCTAAATAATAACATTTTACTGGAAAAACTGTTTTGTAGATCTACCTCCATAGTAAAAGGAACCATAGCATACCTTCTGACATAAGAAATTTTGGTTCTCATGTGGTTAGGATTAACCTGAAGGACCTTAGTCTCACTGTTCTGACCCAGTTAATCCACTGGGAATACACTTCTGAAGCCAGATACCATTTGCTTATTAGCTGAACAGTGCTGTAATGATGGTAGAAACCTGTAAAAAGGAGCTGGTTGCCATCAGCTATGTGGGGACATAATGTATAAAAGTTTTTTGTGCCTTTGAATTCATACACTAGCAAGAACTTCCGATATTGTTTTATCTTTAAACCTGGAACCAAAATCACCTATGTCTAGCTCTGCCTGAAGGTGAACAGCAATTTCTTAGATAATTTTTCTAGTAGTATTTGCCTTTCAATGATTCTTACAATAAAAATTGAAATACAAATCAGATCAATTCTTTTTAAAAATTGTATAGGTCATGTTTCCTTAAGCTTTCCTTGTGCTTCTTGCAAACCCTTTTTTTTTCCTCAATTATTAAGTATTTGTAAGACTGATAATTTTTTTCCTGTCAATCTTCCTCTTATCACTATAATTGTTCTTTCTGGGGTAATGTTACTGAGAAACAAAATTATACTTTATGTTTAAAATAAACAGAATAAGTACGTTTAAAAAGTAGTACAGCAATTTTAAATTTAAAATTATGATCATGAGAGCACAATGATGACAGAAAAAAATCTTTCCTCTTCATCAACTCATGGTTTTGTCTAAAAGAATTAAAATGATGTTGCAAGGATTAATCAGGGCAATATGCAAACTAAACCTTTTGTGTTTCTTCTTATCTTTATCAGTAAGAACATTACTCTTCAATTCCTTTTACTGAAAATAGTATTTTGGGGTCAGTAACAATTCATTACCTTTGAAAATAGGTATCCATCCATTTTCAACATGCTTTTACTGCAAATTTTATGGAAGCCTAGATCTGCAGTGAAAGAGAATAGTCATGATATTCTGTAGATGATACACTGTGTCTATCTATGAAATAGCTGAAGTAGCTGAAATGGCTACTTACAATTCAGAGAAGAGTCTCAGACTCACCATTCTAACTACAGAATGGCATATATTTATAACTATAACCTATGAAGAAAACCGTGATTCCAATAAAAGAAAAAAGGAGATTTTCAATTTGAAAAAAAAAAAAAAATTATGAAGTTGCTAAATTAACTTAGCTAACTAGGATCAGAATTATGATTTTTGTTTTCTGTTTTTCTTTCTTTATTTTATAGTTTCAGACAGATGTGTTACTCCTTTAACATAAAATTAGAAACTATTTCTATAACTTCACAACATCAGCTGAGGTGTGTTGGAACATCTAATCCCTATTTCAGTACTGTCATCTCTCTCCCCTACTCATGCATAGACACACAGACTCTTTATGTCTTCTTGGGTAAGATTCTACAGGTTTCTGTTCTGTAAAGTAGAGCAGAATTTGACACTTTTTATCTGCTGCACGATGTCCTATGGAATCTAATAGCAAGCATTCTCTGTCTCATTGTTTTCCCAGTTCCTACGCAGACAGTCTGCCAACAAGCATGAAAGCCAGAGAACTTGTGCGATATATCTGTCACTCATGGGATGTGTTATGACAGCAGCAGCAAACATGTTAAATAGCTAGACTCAACTGCCCATTCTTAAACCTTAAATTACTAAGCTGTTAAGGGCTATTGTACAGACTATGACTTAGAATTAAATTAATTAATTAGTCTTCTTACTTCAAAAGAAATAAAATATATAAACATGCTTTTTATTAAGTTGAAGTAGAATCCATTTACAAGGCAGAAATATAAATAGCCCTGTAAGATAGCAGAGTCACCTGGTCCGTTAAAATGTTGCCTGATACAAAAAAAAAAAAAAAAAAAAATTATAACTGCGCTATGAATATTATTTTTTCTGGCACTTTTCAATTCCCCATCCTGCAATTCAAAATACAAACAAGAAAAGCTTACATGAAAAACAGGAGCTTTTGAAAGCTGCACCTATTAGTTGTACCTTCTTAACAATCTGAGGCAATATTATCAATTCAGTATTCTCAGTGAAACTTTGCAAAGATCAAGAAAATAAAAAAGGGAATTAGTAGCCATCTGAAGAGCTGTTTCAAAGATGATACAATTCTATTATATCACTCAGAGCTTTTCTTAAAGCTGTGATAAATATCCCCTCACAATACCTTTGCCTAAAAAAAAAATCTATCACTGTCATAATTGCAAATGGAAGAAAAAGTAAAAAAAACACAACTGATTTAAACAGTTTTTATACTGTCATAGTTTCAACTGAAAGAAAAAAATTATTGATATTAATTTCATTGTCAGCTTCTGAAGGAGTGAATAACTCAGAATGAAACCGTATTAAGATAAAAAGATACAAATCAAGGAGAAATTACTGAAACCATACCCAAATGTTGAGACATTTTAATAATCATCTTCTATGTTTTTACTTATTATATGAAATATTTTAGAATACTATAAAGAAATATAACATTCAATATTTAATATTTTATTACAGTTCATACACTCCAGCAGTAAAGTGAACAGATTCATCATAGGCAAATGAACATTCAGTGTCTGGATGTTATCAAATCTAATTCCAAAAAATGTTTGGCACTTCTATTTAAAAGACCACGTATAACAAACATCTTGAGTAGAAAAACAATTTCTTGTGTTATTTTTCCTACCTAATTATATTTATCTTGTTTAGTCCCATGTGGACCTCCAGAAAGGAAGAATTGCTTGTGGTTACAGAAACAAAGGGTCTAGATACCATAGTTGGGAAACAGAGGGAATGCATTAGAACAACAACAGGGTGGGAGAATCTTGTGAATGTGAGAGAGAATAAAGAAAAGAAAATGGGAGGAAAATAATTTACGAGGCTACCCAGCTAACCAAGGATTTCTCTTCTCCCTGAAGGAACTGGAGTGGCTTGTTGCAGTCCCCAAGACAAAAAACGATGTGCCAAATCTCAGCTTTCTGAAATAAGGTCAGAAATAGTTTTCTGCATAGTGGAATGAGCATTCAGAATAAAATACCAACCCAGAGCAGTATTGAATTCTGAAGATAAGTTGTAATCTTAACTCTACATTCTTTTGTGTAGGTATTATAGTGAAGGACCAGATGTGAAGGTGACAAGTAAAAAATTTTCCTGTTCATGCAACAGTTCGATTTTCCTGAATCAGTCATTCTGCACAATAGGTATAAGGTGAAAAGGTATAATGGAAGCAATAATGATGCTTTGCAGAGTGGAACATCTCCATTAGAGTAAAACTAGAGAGCTGGTGTCAGCACCTATCTGGCTGTCTTGCAGCTGAGCGAACCTTAGAAAATGGGTCTCTCAAGATTTTTTTAATGACAGAAGCACTCACTGCTTTACAAATAGTGCACATACAGGATTTGCAGTTCTGGGCTATGTATATCACTTTGCATGTTCTGAAGAGAACATGATAAGCTTCTGGAGCAGCAGCTACCTCAATACTCAAAAGGCAAAATGCATTCTTTGTAGTTGCTCTTTAGCATAATCAGAGAATGAGTACAAAGAAATACAAGTGTATTTAGAAACACAGGATTAGCAGGAGCTTTCTGTCTCTTAATAAACAGTACCTTATTATCTCAGGTAATGCACCGTATAAACCTTTTCAAAAACACATCAACTTTATCTTAAAAACAATAAGTGGAGTTTTTCCCTAACTACTCTACTGAAAGACTGCATTGTACCTGGTTGTATTGATGGTTAGGAATATTATTATAGTATCTTCTAATTGCCAGCCTAAATATGTTCAAAAAATATCCACACATATTTCTGACAACATTGTGCTTCCTGGGGGAAAGCTCTATGGTATATTTACAGTGAACCAGTCTCTCTTCTTAGTTATCATTTTGCTGAACTGTGCAACTGGAGATGCAGTTGGTAATAGTCATGAATATATGTTTCAGAAATAGAGTCAGTGCTCAGAATAATTATTTTTCTACTTCTGCATTTTTCAAAATAAACTTCTCTAACAGAAGAATTGCAACCATTTTTATTCACAAAAAACATGCACAGAGAAAAAAAAAAAACTCTTGCAAAGGCTGGAGCTTCTTAGAAAGTTTGTATAGTAAGTTGACAGACTATTAAAAATGAGAATGAATCCAGAGATAAATAAGTACTTATTTTTTTCCAATTTTTTTTTTCCCAGGTTGTTTTTCATGCTGGAGCGAAAACTCTAAAATATGTAAGCCTCAATCTTTTCCTACTGAAATTAATCTGAGCCTGAATCCGAATGAGTTACTCCAGGGCAAAAGATCCTGCAAAATATATTCCAACAAACTTCAGCATCTCAGCTATGGAAAGGGAGATTAATACAGCAAACTAAGTAAGGGAAATGAGGAGAAATGAAATGTCTGTATTTACCAAGTGCCACACCTGACTTTCATGACTCTCTGAGGAAAGAATTACAGTGGTTGCATCACAAAATACTTTGTTTATTCTTTTAGTTAAGGTAGCTCAGAATTGGCTGAAGCTTTAAATTTAAAATAAAGTTATATGTAGTTTAGTCCTTCAAAAGATCTTATGAATTCTCCACTAATGCTAAACTGCCCATGGCACTAAACCTTAGCCCTAACCTGCTTTCCCATATTTAAATCAGAGACATTCTGAGCTTCAACTTCAGTTGAGCATTTTTTTTTTACTTTGGTTTTTTTTTTGTGATTCACAATTCTTAACATTACAAGACAGTAAAATAAAGACAAACCAAAGACATAAGGCCAAATTCAGACTCTGAGTGACAGGAATATTCAACATATTAGGCTATCAGGAACTTTCAGCCATTTGGAAGCAAAGCCAAATTTTCACTGTCCCAGACTCCCACGCTGATTCTGAATGATGACATTTTCTCCTGTTTTTTCAATGCACAGTTCTCAGATTCAAACCTTTTCTATCTCTGAATCTAATTGGGCTCTTGGATCATCTGAAGCCATGTGTCTCATGAGCTTCTTTATTGTAACCTGTTAAGTTTTATCAAATTTTTCTTTCTCCATTCTTGGATCCTCTCTAAGTACTCCCCTAAATGGTGACTAGAGTGCATATTTGAATATCGCTACACTTGCCCAATAGAAACCAAAAGGGTTTCTTAGCTCATGTCACAGGAATTAAGTCTTATATGTAAGAGAGGTTTTTTTCTTCTTTATATGAATGGTATTTATTTCCTTCACCTAATATTTTTTCCTGGGATATTTTCAAAACAAACACTCACACATATGCCCAGGAATATGTACCAATTGTTCAAGAGTATTTTTGGCCACATTTTCAATGACTTAGTCTCTGAGATGTGAGCTTCCAAGCTCATAACTGAAGATACCTCTTTTCACAAAAGATCAGTTATTTCTGAGCATTTTGGACAGTGATATATAACATATAACATAAACATATAACTGGGTTATTTTTTTTTTCCTGTACTTACTTATTCCAGAATTGCAGACTAGATAAAAAATATGATTTTTGTTTTTTCACCATGCAAAGCATCACAGATATGCATGATACATTCTGCAGCTCTGAAAAGTGTTCCTCTTTACAGTGAGGTATCATTCTTTTACAGGTTTTGTAAATGAAGAACTTTGCATATTTTACAGAATAGATTTTTGGCTCAGAATCACATCAAATATGCTAATGCATTAAAACAGCAACAGACCCTTGCAAAACCTTTTAGGAAACAGATGTTAAATTGTAAATGTGAAATAGTAGGTGTATAGTATTTGAGCTTTTACAGGAAAAATAACACAGCATAGCAAACACCATGTTCCTATACACAGATGGTTATAAACAGCACATCTTTTACAATATTCTTAAATTAATTTTTTTAATATTTCTGTAATAAATTCATTATTTTTACAGTTTAGCATGACTTGTGGTTTAAAAAGTTGTTATAAGAGAAGATGATAAAATTTGGAATGCGACAAAGTCTTATTGCGAGTAAGCAACTTTGTAAGTGCTGTAAAATCCTGTGGTTTGCTTAACAATGGTTCTAGCAGGTGGCATATGGCTAATACCGAGTCTGTCACTATCTCCAGGGTGCCAGACATTCCTCAAATTTTCTGTGAGAGGAATTTTTTGGTAGATTTGGATTGTAAAGGCACGTGAGCATCTGCTGCCTGCTCAGTCTCATTATCATCAACAGATTTAACTCCTACAGCTCTCAGCCTAGCAGCCAGAGTCAGGAGCTCAATTCTGCTTTCACTGTGAACAGTGAATTTGACAATCTATCCTGAAATAGATTGCTCCATTTGAATACAAAGAAAGATCTTGTGGTAAAGTAAATGCAACTGTTTGAACGTATATTAGAAATGATAAAACCAAAAAATTTAATATGATTTTATCAGAAATATTATTACTATTTTGTTGAATTCTTAAGTTGGGATTAAAAAATTTGCATTGTCTTTTCTTTCCCATTGTTTAAAAGAAAACTGAGCCCTGAAACAAAAGGTTCAATCCAAATTTATCCGAAACTGGAAACATGTAAAATATTTACTTGTTACATTGAGGTTTACCATCAGTCACCATAGTATTTAAATGACTTTCAAGTAAAATCAAGTACAATAATGAGCTCTAAGGAGTCTGGAACTTTCTCTGTTCTCTACTTTAGAGAAGTCTTTTGATTTTATAGACTGTTATTCATTTTTTTTCCTGTTGCTATTAAATCACTGACAGCTTTAAGACAGAAACATGAAAGGTGTTGGAGAAATTAAGTTAAAGAAAGCATTAGGTTCACTTACCTTTGTGTACTATAACTGCTTTTCCTGGGGACTATTTAATCTCAGTATGTCCCCATAAATACACACCCATCTTCTACCACTGGCAAATTAGAACAAAGAAAAGTTTCCTAATGATGAGCCATGGCTATTGAGAGCTTCTGACAAGATGCTTGGTGAAAATAGTGGAAAAAATTCAGGTGAAATTTTGCAGTAAACTTCTGGCTATAACCTTAGGCTCTCAAAGCAGAAACCGGGTGGAATGCGATGCTTTAGGTCTACAAGCACTCCATTTTTCACTGCTTAAGGTCCCCAGGCACCAAAAAGTTTTGAAATGTGGAGTACTGGTAGACAAATGCATCGTGTCTTTGGCCAGTCCTTGACTCTTTGATGCCTGCAAGATACCAAGCTTGACTCCTGAAAGATAATCTTCCTAACCTTTGTTATCTCTTGTATAATTCCTCTATATACAGCATAAAATTCAGGCCAGATTCACAACTTGAAAGAAGTCTTCAACATGTGTCCCAAAAATACACTTGCTTAAAGAGCAAAGACTCAGGAAATGTTCCGTCTTAATAGCTTTTCAAACAAAATGCAAAGCATGTTGTAATGGCAATGTTTTTCTTATCATGCTAGTACGCCACTTTAATTTTAATGTACAGGAATTGTTCAGCTCTGGCATTGCTCCACTGCTGCAGGATGAAGCCACTAAAAATTGCTGACACTGACATGAAGAATTTAGAATGGGGACAGCAAATTGTGAATGCTGAGTGTTTTTGGGATCCCACTGTGCATTCTCAAACACATAACAGAGTTAATAAAACTTGTTAGCACAACAGAAGTGGCATCCACTCATGCCTCCATGTGCACATGCAGCTCCAGAAATTGCTATTTATGAGGTTTTTACTAAAATTATGGCTATAATTGGTGCACAGATAATGATGGCAGCCATTAGCAGTAAGGGTACCTCCATGAGGTACGTACTTGTCCAGGCGCGGTGAGGGCTGACAGTGTCCTGCAGTACTAGGGGCAGTGGCCAGGGCTACATAGTCCACCACAGGGCAGGACCATGGGGCTGGGCAGCCCACCTGCCCAACCACCCTATGGCTGAGGGCCTGGGACCAGGCTCTGGAACCAGCCTAGAGGTGAGGGCCATTACTGGGGCTGTGGCACACCCAAAAGCAGGCCTGTGGCCTGGCAGTGCCCAGGCTGCAGCCTCCTCACTGTGACAGGCATGCTTTGCCCAGGGGTAGTAGCAGGATGGGGCCGCTGTTGACTGCGTGGGCTCCAGGTTGGCCCCATCAACACGACAGCTAAAATTTTGAAACGATGCTTGAGATGCCATGCGTAACTGCAGGCTGCCTCAACAAACGCTATCTCCAGTGACGTAAAAAACCAACATGCCGTGCTTTAAGACACCTAATCCTGTTACAAAACAACAACAACAAAAAACCCAAAACACTGGGAGGAGAAAGAAAATAGCCACTTGGAGAAAGCTGATTTTTCTCTGTAGCTGCTTCTGTTTTGGAGCGTTGGGAAAACCAGTCCCTCTAGGTTAGGGACCAACCCCAGATGTTGTTACCTGTAGGATACTGTAGGTGAAGCAACTGTTACGGGCTGTGAAGTGCTGTCTCCAGGACAGCTGCAAGTGCTGCCCAGAGATCTGGCATATGAGCAGGAAAGATGTTGCTAATTTTGAAATAGCTGGAGGGGCAGAGAAACTCTCTTTAGAAACAAGTAATCCTCTGTTTATTTGCTTTTATGACAGATCAAACTGGTGCTAGTACCCTGCCTATAGAATGTAAAAACATGACTTTTCTTCAAAATATTTATTGAAGAAAAGCTTTCACAGAGAAAGCAGCTTTGTTTATTTGCTTGTTTTAGGAAAAAAAAAAGAAGAAAAAAAAGCTTTCATACACAATTCCCTTCGCTGGTTTTGACCTGTCACAAGGAGCAAGCCAGATGCATCCAATATAGTGTGTTTTCATATTTTTCTTTGTCACAAAATGTTGATAATGACAGCTATTAAAAAATTTTAAAAAGGAATGCACACATACTTAAAATGTGTAAATGCTTTCAAGTACTATATGTGCCAAGGATTAATCTCAGATGTCGCATTACAAACCTGATGACTAACAACAGTACTTTTAATGAGCCTTTTGAGGGAGGAGCAGTTGAAGGAGAGTAACCTGAATGTAGGCAGGCCAGAAGCAGAACTAATAACGTGCACTTGGTCGTGCCTCTCCTTCCATGGGCATTTTGGAACATCTGAAAAGAGTTGCCTGGGGAAAAGGATGGCAGTTTACCCTTACTGGCCCTTGGCATGAAACACTGGACGCTGTTTATGGAGTCCCAACAAAGACTAGCATAACTCAAAAAATTGTGGGAAAATTGTTACAATATTAATACCAAAGCATAAAATTTGTCAAAGGTCTTGCCATTGGTCTCACAATCGACACAGCTGTTATAGAGTCAAAACCCTGAGAATCTTTTGTTCAGCATGGTAGCCAGAGGCAGACACTTTATTTCCCTGATTCTTTAACTGGCCAGATCATGAAACACAGTGGCTGCGTGTGGAGTACAACTTTATCTTCAGGTTTGGGTTAACTAGACATGCATTTAGACACACGACACTGAGCATGTAAACATCTGATCAAAACTCTGCTGAAGCATCCTATCTTTTTACTCCTACAATACATGTGAATCATGCTTTTCTCTGCTGTTTATATTTTACAAACAAAATGAGAGAGCCCAAGAAAAAAAATAAATAAGTGAAATGGACAATATATAAATTAAGGGAATACTTAAAGGAAAACAATATTTATATTAATAACTAAAGTTTTAGTCACGTGGAATACTCCAGTTACTGAGGTCTTTTCTTCATTAGCACGTACAGTGTTGTAAACCTCATGTAGAAGAAAGTACGTTGTTTCCCACAGAATTTTGATATTTAAGACTTTGTTTTTATTCAGTTCAGGAAATAAGTCAGAGGGCCACTGGAGCTTTCAACCATTTGCCCTAAGACAAAACACATTCTTCATGAAGTAAATCTGAATATCCAGCCTTGACTTGTAAGTTTTCCTAAAATCATGGATCCTGAGGCCCTGGATTTCCTAATGTTCTTACTCTGAGGGGTTGCTCTGTAAATCATGGAGTAAGAGAAAACTACGTTTAAAGGGTTTTCTTTAAAAAATCAGAGAGAATTAGGCAAACAACCTAAAGGCACAGTCAGGCATGAAGCCAGAAGCCTCTTTATTCACAAGCACATTGTAATGTAACCCTGCCTAGCTTTTGCCATTACTTCAATGGTATCACTGTCATAAAAATATCCAATTTTGAGGACTGAGCAAAGTTCTAATGTTTTTTTTTCTAAATGTCTCTCAAAGTGTTTAGTACCAGAGGGTGATTTTTCTAACATTAGTTAAGATATATGGTTCTTTGTTTTATATATTTTTTTAATAATCCCTGTGTGGAAGGCAAATAGTGTGCTATTAATCATATATGTGACGGTTTTATATCTTTAACATCTCGTGTTAGAAATGAGAAAATGTTAGACAAGGGAATAAATCCCAGAATAGGTGTTCCGTATGCTTGTCTTACCTTCCTGCTCTACTTCTACATTTGGTGTCAATGTAGTAATATAGTATGTGTTATACAGTATATGTATATGTACAGTGTACAGTTCATTGCAGGTGTAGAAATCAATTATTCCTATTTTCCATGCTAATATTATTGATTAAAAAACATCTTGTAAAATGTATCACAAAAAATATCTCTATAGATACCTGTTCTTGTTGGCTTTTGAAAGTCACACTATGCTATTAATACCAAATTTTAGAGTTATTTTTATGCTATCTGTTCTTGCAGTAGAATAGCGAAAAGGACACACTAGCTAAGGTTCTCTTGATTCACAATGCAGCATTTGCAAGAATTAGCCCTTGGGGAGCTGCCCTGTCCTAGAGCACATACGTATGTCTGCAGTATAGGTCTGAATCACAGTGTATCCCAAACACCTTCCCAATGCACAGAAGAAAACAACCCTCCAAGGATGCCATCTTACCCTCCAAATCCATTAAAAGCCCAAGACTAGACCCATTCTAGCATTTAAGTTTCTTCCTACCCATATATTATATTTCACAATCTCCTGGTGCCTTGATGATGTGTCTTATCTAAAACTAAAGGCATCGTAAGACACAATTTGCAGTTTAGGACACTTTCAAATACAGGCAGGCTCTATCAAATATGCACATATGCGATCATATATTGCAAGTACTGAATCCATTATAAAACACTCCAATAACACATTGTTTAATTGTCTTCCTGAAACATGCATCATACTGTCTTTCTTGAGCCAAAATCTTCCTTGGTTTCAAAGTCAGCTATGCTGCTGAGGGTAAATATCTTCTGTAATTTGCTAACTATATTCAAACCAGTCATATACTGCATACAAAAGATATGTTCCAAATTTTATGTAGCCGCATTTGACTCTTCTGTCATTTCTACACTTCCTTTCCTACATTGCACAATTACCACAGCAGTTGTTTGATTTCACTTTTTTCTTCCTCCTCCCCAAAAGCTCATAAATCCTCTATTATTCTAATTTCACACTCAACTTCTAACAAAAATATTTCCCAAAATGTGAGACTGTCTGCTTACACTCTGCTGACATTTTAGCAATGCAAGCCACCAACCTACTCAGACTCACAAAATACAAAGATATTCTGCTTGTGCCAGAATACACAAGCAGCTTGTTTACGACTTCCTTTTTAGCCACTAGCAGCTGTGCATAAATATCTTGCGTATGAAAATGATCTTAGTGTCATCCTGGGATTAAAAACATGCTTAATGTCCTGCATCAAGTTTCAGCATTATAAATCCAGTTTGACAATTAGACCTATTAACAACTCTGCAAATGTGTTTTAAGTGGAAGAAAAGGGTCTTGCCTCAAGTTTCCAGAACTTCTCTGCTCCAGGAAAGTAAAGGAAGAGAGAGCAAAAGTCTCACACTTTGGACACACATTTAGTTGAAATTAATTTACTGGACCATGTACAAGTGGTTAAAGCTATTGTTGGACTAAGCAAACTGTGCACTGAGCTTCCCCCCACTCTTCTAGCCAGCCAACCACTTTTGGTACACAGAAGACACTGTTGGCACGTGTCCTTAACAGTGAGAAAAAACAAGGCAGTCATTCGTATGCAGAGAGGTAGAGACAGGGGAATATGCCATGCCCACATCAGGGTTTGCAACTCAAAGATGTTGCCCTCAGGCAAGGTTTGGGTCTATAGTAGTGCTCATGCTGGGAGAGCAAGAAAAATCATAGGAGATTTCTCTTGGAACACGTTGGTAGGCAGCGGACTGAGAATTGCTTTTGAAAGGAGAATGTAATACTTGTTTTTATGGCAAGGCACGAAATGTGTTAATGAAGACCGTTGCTGAGGGCTCTACAAAAGGCATACAATACCAAGCAAAACTAGCTGCAGTCCTTGAAATTAAATATTTCTTGTCCTTAAGCAAGAGGGAACCACACCAATTAAGGTTTTACCCCATACTGTCTTGCCACATCAGCAATTATGGCAGTCATGAGAGCTGCTGGACTAGGCAGTCCAACAATTGCTTTATCTGGAACAGCACAGCTTTTACAGTGAAAGCTACAAATAAACCAGCACAGTGAAACTTTTTAGAGCCTGTCCTGAACTGGCGATATAGATTACTAGTACGCCACTTACTTCTGTCCAAGAGAATAAAGATGTCTTCTAAATAACTGGATCAGATTATGAAGTTGACAGACATTAATCTTCCCTCTCGGCTTGGTCTCATATCACTCCCTGAAATTAGATAACAAAACTGAGACGTGGGAGTATGACTGAAGCAGTTTTAAAGTTGCAGGCAACCATGGTGTAAAAGATTTCAGACTTTGTTAAACCCAAAGAGAAAGCCTGATCAAAAGCAGATACATTACAAAATGTTTGACTCTAGAAATACTCTGAGGCAGTGGCAATGTGCGTTCCTATGAGATATCTAACTTTTCAGCATAAATTTTATTACTTAAGTTGTTATATACGGTATAGTTTCATTCTAAATATCATCTTTTCCATAATTCCAGGCATAAACATAAGTTATTTTCATGTGACCATTAGGCAGCATAAAATATTGGGTAAAAGGGTAAGCAGAAAGCAAAGCTAATTTGTACCTTCAGTTGCTAGAAATACTGGAGTTATCTCAGTCTCACACATGGGCTTGAGGGTGATTCCTCTTGAAAACATTGTGTTATTTTGTATGTTTTTATTTCATGGTCATAGCCAAAATATTAACGTGAATAACATTTTGTTTTGAAACCAGAGTGGCAGCCTGCACCTTCCTATACATTCTTCTCCATATTTATGTAAAATGCCAAAAAGGAAGAATATTCTGTATATAAACATTGAAGACCCACATTAGCTGCTTAATATGCAAGAGATTGTACACTTTTGGTGTGGGATATAGTAATGAAAATAGTTGTAGAAACCATGAGCCTCTATTATGGAGATCATCTCTATTATATAGTAGTCATTATTTTATCCTCCTAACATAATGCATGAACATAATTTTTCCTTGAACAAAAGAAAAACCTGGACATTTTCTGCAAATTAAAATATGCCTTATTACTACTATGATGCAGATGAATAGATACAAAGAAATTTATGCTCCTGAAATGTTGAAAAGTAAGAATATTTCCCTAAAGAATTTAACTAACCAAATTCTTTTTGGTTTTCTTCTTAAGTGATTTTTTTAAATGAAATTTTGATTTGGCCCCCATTTTTTGACACATTGATAGGCTTTTTGGGAGTTGGTTTTTCAAAAAAAACCACATTATTTATGCAGTTTTACTTATTTAAGGACTTCCCTTTTTTATGTTTTCATGCAACTTCCCTATAAGTTTGCCTTGTATAATTTTGCTTACCAATTGCATCATTGAAATTTCTAGTTTTCAAAGCTTCATAATTTTACTGAAAATAATATGTAGGTCATAGTAAAAACTCTTTCAGTGAACACGGAATTACCTAAGAAGTCTGCAAGTGTTAACCAGAAGTGAAAGGTGAAAAAAAGCATTCAAACCTTTCTCAAGAAAATGTGTACATAAAGTATTCACAGCTGTATAGTAAAGACAAATAACATACATACAGATTATTACTAAAAGAGACTGTAACGTCTCTTTTGTAGTCTTGATACATTCCTTGCCTTTCTCTCCTTTTTGGTATTGGAAAGATTTATAGTTACTTCTCTGTTCAGGCAGTTGATAGGAGAGGTCTTATAACTCTGTGTTCATCACTAAACACCATGTTCACTATTTCAATCTGTTGCTGCTGAAGTCTGAAGGTGTCCAGTGTCTTTTCATTTCCTGAAGAAAAATAACTTTCATTATTTTAGGAAAAACACCCATTCCATGTGCAATGTTTAGAATAATTAAATTTCACTCTGACTTTTCCATGCTAGCTTGAAAGTTTGATTAGGTCACGTTGTCTAGCTGGTTGATAAATGTCTGGTTAGCGTATTAATTAATGGGACTCTGTTTCAGAGCAGACAAATGCCTGCATGGTATCTTAAATAGCGGCGCAGGGATGACTAGCGCCAGAACTGCTAGCTGGGGGGTGACTTCATCAAGCACCGTAAGCCAAAAGGCTTTATTTACCATTTGGCTTTTCTGCCTTTTCTACCTTGTCTTTTCTACTTGTCTGCTTTTCCCTACTTACCAACGACATACAGAAAGACAGCTCAGGGCCCTGCAGGCACCAGCAGGCCGTAAGGGTGCCCAGCCTCACCAGGCTTCACCCCTGCTCCCACCGGCCTGCCCCGCTCCCTCACAGTGCCGGGGGCCATCATGGGCTCCATTACCAGCCCCCGTCTCTGCCCACCGTGTGTGGAAGCCGTGGGACAGCAGATGAGGGCATGGCCTGTGCTGGGGTCGGCCTTGTCTCCCAGCTCGTTCCCCCTCACAGAGAGGCCCTGCGGCCCTGACAGGCAGAGTAGAGTAAAATGCTATTTTGTCCAGTATCTTTGCAAATTGTACAAATTTTGCAGCAGAACAGAGAACATGCTTTAAAATTAAGAAGAAAGAATGAAAAAAGGAGGAGCCAGGAAAACTGGGGACATTAATTTTCTTCATTTGCTATCTGTTAGCTAGCAGTCCTTTGCCTATCGCAGTTCCCCCAAACCCTGGAAATGGCGGTAAGAGGCGGGTGCATCGCTTACATTTACTGTGGAGAAGGAGACACAGCAACTATCCTTTGAACCCCTGAGGAAACTACACTTTCAAGCCTGAGAGTACACGGCCCTTTGCTTTACACTCTAAAAAGTAATTTTCACATTTTTTCCAGTAAGCAGCACAATGGTGGCACTGCCAATGGAGTCACAGAGGCAATTACTCCCACTTAATAGTACGGTTCCCCATGGAAGAGCAGGGTCACAGTCCCACGGGTTATCGTGGTCTTTATTTCATAAGCAAACCTTCACTGCCATGAACGTCCTCCTGGGAAACGTCTATTTCAAACTGGTATTTTCTAGCAGAAAAAATTAGGCCATTCAGATAACGATCTTACAGCACTGCTCTCAAAAGTCAGAAGACAAACAGCAACATTAAAATCTTGTGGGCGAGAGTTATTTAATTAATGGCCTTGCACCCTTTAGCAACCAGCATCTGAATAAAGGGCATAGGGAAAGAATTAAGAGCTGAGAAATCAGGACAGACTTCTGGAATAAAAAATTTAAAAAGTTAAAAAAAAGAAGAAAAAGAAAAAAAACCTCACTGTTTCTGGTAAAGATCTTCTTAAGCAACAGGTTAGTCTAGGACATAATATGATATAGTATGATACCAGTTTGTATGTGCTGAGAATAGTTACTCGGTTATATTAGTGGAATCCAGATGCTAACTTTTCTTTCTCCTTTTCAGGAAAAAAATGCTATTAATATTTCTATCACATTCTTCATCTGATGCAAAAGTGACAAAATGTCATATTTCTGCATCTTTTTCATAAGGAAAAGTGACCATGTATGCAAACAATAGATACTGTAAAATGTAACATGCTCTTTCCAGTCTTATTACACTGCTATCTAGATGCCCTTATTCAAGGTAGACAACAATGGTGGTATTTTTGGTTCCATTAGACGCTAAAAGTGGTTATCTTGTAGTAACTGAATATGTTGTTGTTTTTCTAAAAACTCCAAGGCAGGAATATAAATGCCATTGATATTTTAGTTCTGAATCCAAGCAGGATTTTATAAGGGGCTTGCAAACTGATCCGAGATTTTAGATCCTGAACCTACTGATGTCTGTAATAAAGTAACGTAATTCTTAGTATGTCATATGAAAAACTTATCTTCTTGGGTGGCATAAAAAGATAAGGTTATTTAAAGTGAATACAAGCTTTCTGATTAGAATAAAACTGGTTTAAATTTTACTCTATCATTTCTGTAACTAGAAACTTTCTGCACAATTGAGTGGCAATGCAGGGATATATTCTTGATGTACTCAGATGAGAATTTCTCTTATTTCAGAACAAAAAACTGCTCACGTGATATTTACAGAAAAAGGAGCTACAAGAAAAGGTAATGTTTCTATAGCAAGAAAACGTTCTCATTTCCTGTTCCTATTCGCACTAATTGTTTTCCTCTGAGCCACTTCTGGAATTTTTGCAACCAAAAAAAAGGATAACAAAAATTACCTCCTGGATTTGTGCAATTAACTCTTCAAATGCGCCTATCAGGCTGGAACTTTCTTCAAAGGCATGCAATTAATGATCACAGAATACCTGTCAGGGCAGAAACGGTGTTATAACAATTTTGCACTTTTACCACAATCTTTGTATTGCTGGAAAACTGAATACAGATTAAATTCAAATCAATATGCAGAAAAAAAGTCCTGTGGAAAATATATTTTGCAGTCAGCAGTAATAGAAAAATGGGAAAAAGTAATTTTTATACTTAAATATCACTTTTCGCCTTATTCATATAACTAATAACCTTTCAGGCCTGCTTCATTTTAAATTTCTATTCATTAAATTTCCTCTTCTCTGACTTCGATAAAAATCTGTTTATACCTATTCAAAATGAATGGATGTTATATTCTAGCTTGTTCCTGGAAAGTACTCCTACATATCCACACAGCTATCCCTTTTATATTACTTCATTTTCTTCTATGGTATAATGTCTACAATAAATAAGTAAAGTTTCTACAGTACATGGTATAGAAGTCTTCACTGGTGCCTGATCTTTTTGCAAAATGAATGGCAATTTATCTTTATAGCCTATTATTTAGTAACATACATTTTGTGATACCAGTGCAAAGCTATCCAGCTGTCAACATCAGTTCTGGCAGTATGATGAAGGCTATAATTGAAGAACACTTTTAAAATAGTGTTAAGAGTTACAACGGAAATTCACAAGGAAGAACTAATTCTGTTTTTATGCCAGCATTAAAGGAAGGAAATTAGTTTGGTTTTTTTTTGATTTGGGTTGTTTTCATTTTTAAATTAATCACTGGGAAAATCAAATTTAAAATGTTGGATTTGTTGTCCAAGTCTGATAAATTCCTTTTATCAGGGTTATTTGAAACTAGCTCAAACATCAAGCATAACCTTCCTACTTAATTATCTTGAATAATGCTGAAATAGCTAACATTCACATATTGTAGCTGAGTGCAAATGGGAAGATGATTAAAGTTCAACTCATGCTCCTTGAACTACTTGGCCACAAACTGGAATTTACACTTACGCAGCAGGAAACATGTATCAACAATAAAAAGTTTGTAGTAACAATGAATGAGCTTTCCATACAGAGAAGAGTAATATAGATAATATTTTATTAATAGGCAAATGGTGTATTTATTTTTGTGCCTAAAAAAAATAATGGCTTTTCCTTAGGAAAATGGGAATTTCCAAGACTCAGATTAAAAGCCATGCAGCACTGATAAGAGATATATGAAGAACTCTGGAAATGATGCCAAAGCTTTTTAGCTGCCTCAAAATACAGCAAAGTCCCCAAATGTGAACAGATTTATGAAGTATCTCTATTAATCTTAAAAATCCTTACTTTTTTTGGAGACTTACAGCATGTTAAATTGTATGAAATGTCAATAGGAGCTGGTGCAGACCTGTTGTGCCTTTTGAAGTCTTTCCAAATACATGTAATCAGCAAAACCTTGTCTGCATGTTATGCAGACATTGCATATTTTAGAAAATCCTGCCTTTAAAACATTGAACAAAATTTAATAAGACAAGGTTTATCTTGAAACTGTTTTTTATATATCCCCTGAAGTAATTTTGCCATAAAGTTATTACATCTCCTAACATAAAAGGACAAACCTTTTATTGATAAATGTATCATTTACCACATAAAGTAATTTCCCTCTTCTTCCTTATTATTTCCCTCCTCCATTTCAAACCATTCATAATCCAACTCCTTTAGTTCAAAGCTGAATTAATCTAAAATGTTGTAATTCTTCAAAAATAAAATAGCTTAAAATGAAGAATAAGTAAAGTCAGGGAAATTGACACAGCTTCTATCATAATGAGCACTTGGTATTGTATTCCTAGTGATTTTTAGGGAGGGAATAGTAGACATATTTTCAAGTTTGAGAAACAGTCTTTCCAGTGAATTTATATAATCTGAGGGGACAGAGTTGCTCTGCAAAGCAAAAGTACTTCTAAAGTTTCTTCTACCACCTGAAGTACTAAGGAGATGTGTTTTCATGTCATTGTCCTCTTTATTTGGGCTTCCAGCAGTCATGCCTCTTCTGGGCTTCCACAATCACTGGTGTATACTTTTTTTATAAGACATTGTCAATTACTAACTAGCATTTCAGGGAAAAAAATAAGTATGAATTAATTAACTACGCACTATATAAGTTCTTATCTGGGTGAAAGGAGAAATCGCCTGTCACTTAGCTTAGATTTTTCTTTGTCTTATTCACAGGCCAAAATGTGTTTTAGTAAAGTATAAAGGTTCTACTACCAGTGATAAACATTCACAGTGTAATTTACATTACACATTAAAACAAATATTTAGTAGCAAAAATATGTATGTATTGTTGAAAGATACTTACCACAATCCATTATGTATATGTAACAAAGTTAGTGATTTTGAGAAATACTAATCTGCAAAGTAGTTTCATAAATGAAGCTTCATGTAACTCAATCTTATTCTTAAGACTGCATGCAAGAAGGGATACAGAACACCTCCAGTCTGTTCCAACACTTTCAGCCCAATCTAATTTAAACAGTGTTCATTAGTGCTGATTTTTCTACAAAGGAACCATTTTACTAAATGAGTGTGTATGGAGGTGAAGGTGGGGAAAAAAGAATAAGCATCTTGCCCCCAGATGCTAAGTGAAGACAGAAGCATTTAGCTGGATCTATTTTTTAGGCATATCCTAGAAGCCTAGAGAAGGCAGGTTTGACCTTAACAGCCTTTAACCACGCACGCTGCTATACAAACCGTTCTGTAATGAAAGAGGACCTTGTATCATGGAGAAAGAAGAGTACTTTCTTCAGGATGTAACATCAGCTGTAGAACTTCTGTGTGAACACCATTTAGGTCTAGCAATTTGTAACTAATCATTTACCAGTTTCTCCTGTTTCCACTGATACTGCTGAGAAATAATGATTGTGAATTTTTTTTTGAGACAGATGCTATATCCAGATGACTGTTTAATAGCCCTTGATTAGCATGTTTTCCCATGAATTTTGACTAGGCACTGTTTAAATCCATTTATATTTTTGGTGACTGCAGCATTCTTTGCCAATGACAATTTAATTTCCTCCTTTTGTTTGTATAAAATGTCTCCCCAGTAATTCACTTGCTGCATCCCCCTGGACAGTCTGCATGACACCTGCAAAAATTAACTGCTTTAGCTGATCCTTTAATTTTTTATTCATAAATACCCTTACTAGTTTCCATTTTTACTTGGAATCATTATTAGGTGGACTTTTTTGCTTCTACAAAAGTGTTGAATTTAAACAGTTTACAACCATGCTTAGAGTGGCTTTTCATTAGTATATCTTCATCCAGGGCTTAAATGGGAAATGCTTTCCTGTTTTTGAACTCTCTCATTAGTTGCTCATAACATACAAGTTTATGACACATAAACATGTTAGCCTATGCATTATATTCTTTCCTGACACTGTCTTAGTCTACTTACACTTAGCTGAAGTCACCTTTTATATGGTAATAATATAGCAGTATTTTCCCTGATTTTCCATAGTTTTCAATACCTCTTACAAAATTAGTTGGAAAGCCCCAGTGCTATTCCCCACCCTCCCAAGGCATGACGTTCCAATCTGAAATGATTTTGTAGTACTTTAATGATATATTAAATATAGTCCTCTGGTCTGGTTTTTTTTTTGTTTGGTTTTGTTGTTGGTTTTGTTCATTTTGTTGGTGTTTTTTTTTTTTAAAGATATAATACAATTCTTCCAAAGTGATCTATGCTGTCATTTGTCATATCTGGTGACTAGACTTTTGTTGATTTTCCTCCACCAACCTCTTTGGATGCATCAATATTTGCATTTAGAAAAAGTGCTTCCATTTGTCCACCTTGCTTTCTACATCTACCTCTTAAATACAAGAATATAACAGTGTATTTGTTTTTTTTCTCATTATGTATTTTGTAGCCCTTTTTAGTAAGTGTTTTAGACCTCAAAGTATTTGGGTTATCATTTTAGAAAGACTGGCAAGAGTGGGTATGCGTTATACAATTTATAAACAATTACAGAATAGAATAGTTACTTTTATACAAGTAGAAAGTGATTCCCAAAAAGCTCAATACTTCTCTTAGAAGGTACTAATAGATGCTAACATCAGTCTTCAATTTCAATTACTCATTCTCTGTTGAATCTCTGTATCACTAGGGGAAACATACTGGAAACTTTCTCTGCAAAGAACTCGGAATACATGGGAGTGAGTAGTCCAGAACAGACAGTATTTTAGCAAATGCTGAACGGTTCATTAGTTTGTATCTTAGTTTCTTTCTAGGGTTTCAGACTGAAGTTTGCTTGTGCATTGTTAGATTAGTCTACATTAGTGTTAGTTGCCTACGCCTTGCCACACAGAAAGTATAAAAAACTATGTTACTGAACTACCACCATAGATTTTAAGTCTAAAAACATTCTCAAATAATGTTCATCTTCAGTGTGTTTTTAAAGGTCTGATTTTGTATCTGTCTCATTTCTCAGTGCCTTCAGTACTGTTTAATTTTTGTAAATGTTTACTATCTATGCAGCTAGCTCATAGACATGTCCTGTAGGATCTTTAAACTTAACTTTCGTCAGCTACCATGACTATGGGAACTTGATTACATTCCAGCCCCCATAAGTGGTAATTGCAATGAAAAGAACATTTTTTGATAGGTGGGGGAAGTTGCGTTTGTGATTGGTAAGGTAAGCCAAATTGCAAGTTGTTTAGGTCAATCAGAATGGAGGCATTGTTCAGAACCAGAACTTCAGACACCTGGTGACATTTGGTGTCAAAACCCAAACAACTAGACAGATAAGGAACTTCAGCTTTTGGATAGTGATTGGATGGCAGCTCAAAGGATAGAAGTTTGGGAGTGGGGCATACATACGAGAGACACCTACTTCCTTAGGATGTCTTTGTATGTAAAAAGTTCATCAAACCACTGCCAGTCCATCCACTGGGCAGGTAAGAACTCTCCAGACTATAGAATGTTGTAGGTGTACCCTTCAACAAATAGAAGTGATCCACATCATAAGTGCTGAAAGAGAGAAATAAATGGTAATTACTCAGATTCAGTTCAGCTCTTTTGGCTAGTAATTCTCCATCAGGAAGGATTTTGTGCACCTCAGCACACCTGCATTTTTCTGTACAAGATTGTGCCTCCATATGCTCAGATACTCTTTTAGGATTCAGTTCATCACTGGATTAGTATTTTCCTGGGAGTTTCAAGTTCCCAATTTACCATAAATCTCAATTTGATATCACTCAAGCTCCAGAGATAAAAATTTGTAAAAGCTATGAGGGTATGGTCCACTATTGCTACAAAATCACTTCAGCTAAATATATTCATGTACTAATCAATATGACCGACATACCATAAGTGTCAATACACCTTAGAGAAAACTGCAGTAACAAAGAGTAATGAAAATTCATTTCCAAATATGCTTCCTATTTTTCTTTGTTTCTCAGTCATATGTTACATGTTCCAAAAAGATTTCTTTTTAGATCTTATTAAGGAGATTACCAAGTATTTCCTGACTGAAATAGTTCATTAGCTTGCTCCAGAGCAATTTCTGTGTAGCGCTGCTTTGCATAAGTATCAATACTGGCTACTAGTATTTAGTGTTAATTGACCTGATTGGGGGAACATCAACATCATTCAGACTGATACTTTCTTCATAAAAGTTGGTGAAAGCATTAGAGATTATGACTGAGGATAGAGAAATGTATTTCTCCATTACAGAGAGACATCTAAAACTGAGGTTACTTTGTGACTCTTAGGATTAAAGAAGTAGGCAGAGGGAAAACAACTGCATGCCATCCTCTATAGGTTGAGGAGATGCTGTTCTTTGATCCTGCAGTGTTAGTAGTCAAGAGAAATGGGGTTGCTTCCATTTGTGCTGAATTGAGTTCTGTGATATAACATCTGTCAATGAATCAAATCTAAAGAACACACTTAGAACAAAAGGACTATATAGGACTTGTCCTCAAAACACGAGGCCTGATATTTTCACTTGGTTGCCCATACATTCTTTGAACATGAACTGGAGCTTTCACTATAGAAACAGCAAGGGAGTCAGTGGCTAAGTGTTGGGAAGGTAACCGATATAATATACAAATTTAAGAGATTAAGATTACTCCATTAGGATGGTAAAAGACACGGTCCTCCAAACACCTAATGTAGATAATTATGTGGCATAACTACCCCTCAATATAGAAAAATAAACATACTGTAAGTCTATGATGCATACTTTCCTTTGACTAGCAATTTATCTATTATTAGAAAACAATAACAACCAAGTTGCTACCCAGAAAACCCCCAAAACCATAAAGGAAACACACTATCGGTCAGTAACATCCTCAGTGAAATAAGGTATCAATGAAACACTATCAAATCAGCTATATAGCCAACTGAATGAGACTACAAAAATTCATTATTAAGTGAATTGGACATTGTTTGATCAGCCCTATTTGTGTCTGTGGTATTTCTAATGTACCAGTGACTTCCATATAGATAAGTTTATAAAGTTTGGAGGACAGCCAGATAGGTATTGAGTATACCTAAGATCACATACCTCTGTACATTTTACTTACTATTAGCATTTAAGTATTGTAGTGTACAAACGGGTGTTTCCAATCAATTCTGCAAATAAGTTTATATATAACAAACTGAAGGAAATTGAAACATCTGGAATTGGAGACAAAGCATACACTTTGTAGTTTAATTTTTTCACTTTTGAATATTCTATTTTTACCTTGCATTTAATAAAGTGTTTAGTACTTTTATATTTAGCATATTTTTCAATCTTCCAGTTCCTGAAGTGGAATGCTTTAGTGATTTCTGGTATTTATTTTTTCTTCTTTAGAATCTGAGTCTGGAGAAATTTCAAAATATCAGACTTCAAAAAAATTGAAAACAATGTTTCTCAGACAAAGATCATTCTGCTTTTATGTTATTTCTAATTCTTAATAAATGTACCCAAGAACAACTTTCAACTAAGTATTTTTTCGTTTGCTTCAATTTTTGGCAGAGTATTATGCCTTTTCCTCTGGGTTTAACACTTGCCTTTAAAACAAATGTATACGTACATTTGACTTCACTGACTGCACACCTCATTTCAGTTCAATTACTTCCTCCTCCATCATATAATTAAGTTAATTTTGTGATTTTATTATATCAAATGTCAGAGAGGTTGTCACCCCCTAACAAAAATAACAGACGACTTCTCAGCACCCACCCTACTAACAAATTCAGTAATTCATGTTAGTAAAAAGGTGTTAAAAAACAATTTACAGCCTAATTTGTGCTACAAATCATTCTCTACAGCTGTTGGAAATAAGCTATGGGACTGATTCCAATGAACTCCTAAGCTTCAGTTTGTCTTTTCCCAATCAGTAGATGCACTTCAGAAAAACCCTGCGCATGAGAGGCAGCACTTCAAGGTCTATCCAGCCACGCAGCCAGCAGGTGCCTCCCTTACACCCATACTGTAATTACATCGGTTTGGACTGTATGTACACATTTAACGGTGTCTGTATGCATTTCAGTGTGGGGAGGGGGGAGAAAGGTCACAGACATCGTGTCCTGCATTCCTGAAAGGCTAGAAATATAGGGTAATGTAATGTAATTTAATACAATTTAAACAAAGTTTCCCAAGTCCTTTCAAAATGCTCCATGCCGTAGCAGAAAGTTTGGGAAAATAAGGTATTTTTCCAGTGTTATTCTTACCCTCCATAGAGTATATTCGTAGATTTTTGCTGAGTTTGTACTGCAATAGTTAGGCCCTAGAATGAGTAGCAGCCAGATGGCTGAGATAGCCCCATCCTATCTGTCACATCGCTAATGACCAACAGCTAGAACTAGATTGACAAATACTTCAGAACATTTTCTATTAAAAGATTTCATATTCCCATGAATCTTAATTTTTTATTTAATAAATCTATTCTATTGAACATGTTTGACAGCAGCAATATTCATTAGAATGGCAAACTGGCTACAGAAAGCACTGATTTAATTAGAAGTAATTTATTGCTAACAACCTGAAGTTTTATCTTGTTTCCAAATTATTGTTAAAACATAAAACCCAACTGATTTGCAAATGTTATACGATAAAGAATGTATGTAAAGTTTCACTGGCTTTAAAGCCTTCATAGATCCACTTCTGATTGACATTTTCCCCATTACTGTACTCAGAGTCCTGTGCCGAGTTTTGCATAAGTATCAAATACGCCTGGATTTCTGAAAACCCAGGAAAGCAGAAGATGAGTATGTCTTCTGAGAGCCAAGCAAAAAGGAGAATTTGGTTGGCTGCAAAGGCCATGGGAAGAAGTGCCCATGCAGAGAGTATTGCTAGCGAAAGGCTGAAGCAATAACAGCTACACATAGCTGGCAAGAACAGGAGGAAGCAAATAACTGTAGCGGGTGTGGAAACTGTAAACTGAGAAAGGATGTGATTAGAGTGGGAGGAAATACAGGACAAAAATATAGGAAGGAAGTGCTGAAGAGTGAGGGGAGCTTTAAGAGCTCGCAAGTGGGCTGGTGAGAAGGAAGTCTGAGATGGGAAAATTTGTGTGGGAAGGTACTGGAATGAGGATGAGAAAGAGGGCGTAACAGGGGACAGGTAGGTTGGGAGATGCTGGGGTGTTTAAGCCCCGAGATAAAGGGAAAGGACTGGGATTTGGGACACAAACGGTATGAGACTAGGAAATAGATTTGCAGCTTCACGACCTCAGTCCCTTGTTTTTTGTATTAGAATTTAAGTAATTATTTTAGCCTTATATAGAACCTTTATACAAAGGGGTTCAGAGTCAGCAATAGGGTAGCTGGAGATAGATTCCTAAAGTCAAAACCCTGAGACATTGAACCTGAAGAACTTTATTTGAAATGTGGATTATGATACACAACCTCTATTGTAAACCAAGCCACATTCACCATCAACATAATCTTGCTATAATGGCTTATAAAAAACACAAGGCAGAAAGCATCCGATATATTTACTTCCTTTCAGACTGATGATAATGGAGACTTATCTCTCGGTATTTTGTGGTTTCTTTTAAAATTGGAAAGAATGCATTCTAACCACACCCAACAGAGCATCAGGGAGACAGCTAAAAGCAACAGTAAATATTGCAAGTTTGTTGAAGAGTGCAGTTTCAGAAGAAGCAAAATCATTGTTAAATTCAGATTGGAGAACTACGTCAGTTCAAAAGTACATGTATGCTGAACTCAAGAATATTTCTATTTTGACAACTTAACTATTTTTTTCTTTCAGAGTGTTCCTTTCAATTTTTAGTTGCACTATTTTTTAAAAAAATATAACTTTTTTCTGAAATGGTTATTAAACACTTCAAATTGAAGAAATCATTTTGAGTCAGAAAGCTTCCCTCTGCCCTTCAAAAAGGCTTGAGATTTCTTTTGTTTTGGCTACTGAATTAAAAATGCCAGTGTTTGCAAATGTATAGATGGAACAGATAGTTGGTAACAAAGCCATGTGCTTTAGGAATAGTTTAATGCACCTCCCCCTCCACCACCCCCCAGCCTTCTCAGTACTTATACCCACACAAAAAAATAACTTTTACAAGTTCTGAAATGATTTAGGATCCTCACATCTGCTCCAAAAACGACGTGGATGTTTGGTGGCAGAGATTACTACCTCTAACAAGTTACCTGCCAGGGCACAGCAGGGAAAGGGCAGCTCTGCATGGGGAAGGAGCCAGGAGCCCACCAGCGTTCTGCCTGCACCACCATGGCACAAGCCCAGGGGGTCTGAGGGTGGCAGGCAGAGGCACCAGGTGGAAACAAGGTCCATCAGCAGCCCCTGTCACAGCAAGGTGTGGAGCAAGGTTCTTTCATAGGGTCCAGGCAGGAAGGAAAGGAGATGGAACCAGAGACAAACTATATTATCCATCTGAGAGACGCACACAGGAGAGAAGCTACCTGCAGTAAAGGTCCAGGAGGCAGGCCTAGAGACCAACACTCTTACTAACTAAGCTGAGCTTAAATAGGCGTCCTGGGCCCATGGGCAGAGGAGGTGTGTGCAGGCACCCCAGGTGAGGCTGGTCAGGGCCAGTAAATCCTATTAGTACCCGCGGGGCTCTGACATTATTATGCAACAGATGAGTTGTGATTAATCATATGCTTTTTTTCTAGCTCACAGCATGGGTAATATAACGTATGCTAACTTAAATAACAGTAAAAGAGGCTATTTTTTCTCACTTAAAATTTGTGATGTGCTAAGAGTATGCATAAGTCATATGTCTAAAATCACATATATTTATTTAATTGGACTGAACCCTCAGCTAGGCTACCAAGTGCAAGATATTAAAAGGCATTGGTGTGCCGTAAGAGCAAATGGATTGTTTGAAAATTCCATAAGGGTATATTAGAGGAGTGCAATGTTTAGCCATTTTAAAAGCCAGCTTGGCTGCTATATGCACATGTAGGACTGGATTAGTAAAGCTTTGTTTAAATGTCTGCAAATGAAGATATACCACAAAACAAAAATTAAAATGTTTAAGCACCTTATATACTTTGGGAGCTAGCTTTATAGATGGTTTTGAAACAATTACCCAGCAACCTCTTTGAATCTGTCAAGGGCTAAATATCATTAAAAATTGGCCATAAGTGCAGAATTTACCTTTCAAAAATAGACTCATTTTCTTTAGACATTTATGTCCCTCTGTATCTTTGCTTAAATGCAGGATGATTTTCAAAGTATTGCCAATAAGCAAATATTTCACTATTCCAAACATAAAGAACCTTCCTGGGAACTTGTCGAAGAACCCTCACAAAACCAGTGGTTTTCTTCTTTTACTTCACACTACTGCAGTTTAAAGTCTCATAAACAGTAATCATATATTACTTCTATATAGTTGTCACTGTTCGTGGCCCAAAGAAGCAGGGAAGATACTTCTTTGTCTTTCTGTTTTATTTCAGGGGAGGGTTTTTTGTTTTTTTGATCCTGTCTTTTCTGTCCACTTTTTTTCCAGTCCAAATCTCTTGACTGGGTTAAATACATGATCCAAATAAGAGCTTATTTATCATGCTGTTTGGTGATGGATGCTTGGTGATTGCCTCCTATTCTTTTCTGACTGTAAAACTGAATTAGATTCTACACCGTGCAAATGTACACAATACACATTGTAATGGCAGCTGGTGGAGTGCCGCTGTAGCCAATTCTGAGTCGTTTTCCAGTCACAACTTCTGTTTCTTCTCTTCTATGTGTAGCTCTCCACCAACCCCCCTCCCAACCAGCACCCTAAAGAAAATATAAAAAGTACCAGGCAATGGCACCAGCTGGTCCTATTTTCTGTCCACAAATATTCATGGTTTCTGATTGAAGTCATGGTCCCCTAAAAGCCACATTTACACAGGAGAAGAAAAAAAACCACCATTACCTTTCTGTCACAAAAAGTTAAACAGTTTAGAAAATAGGCTCATGTACTTCTTGTTCCAAAGATGGTCCTTCTTAAAACAATAAAATGTCAGCTTCTTCAAAACATGAATGCATATGTGTACAAACAGGGTATACATATGTAGCAGCATGACTTTGGTATAATTTTCACTTAAGTGTGTTTTCCTGAAAGGAATGAGCCTGCTACATGTTTGTAACTAAAACAGGTTTAAACTTAGAAATACTCTTATTATTATTTTTTAACACCACAAGCTTCTTAATAGTCATGGACATTTGTTGCACAGTAAGGAATCACAAGACCAGCAGTCCCACGAAATTTGTGTGTGAAACATAAAGGAATACAAAAAACATAACTTCAATCCATCCTCCTTTTTTGTTTTGTTTATTTAGATTTGTCTCTGCTTTCTTCTTTTTTTTTTTTTTTTTAATTCAAGAGGTCTCTAAACAAAGGCACACAGGTTTTTATTTTTAGACCTCTGATGTTTTTTCGTTCGTATTAAGAGGTAGTGATCTGAGCCGATATATGCAGGTTTCATTTTTTTATTTCCCAGTATAATACAATTTCATGTAAGCCTACTGTTGGTCAATATGTGACAATACTTATCTTGATGTGGCTACGTAAGTGATGGGCCAAAGGCATTTTGCAGACTGCTGCAAGGTGACTAACCATGATTGATTAATTTACTGTTCCATGGTGTAACTGTTAAATAGATCCTCTCTTTTCAGCTGCCAGTTTCTTACAGTTATTGAGACAGCAGCTGAACTACTTCTCTTCCCCTTTCTCCTTGGTTAAAGTGAATTATCTCTTTATTTAAACTGCAGAAATGGTGTGTGTTTCTGAAATTTTGTGATTAGTGTCGTGTGTCTGCTTCACTGCAGGTATAAGGGTAGGTTTTACTTTCTCCACGCATTTATCAGTCTTAGTGTAAAGAATTGGTTCGAGAACACTTTTAATGCCTAGGGTTTTTAAACCTAAGTTCATTTGCGTTTCCCTGTCTAGCAGCTTATTGTCTCTCTATGCACTTTCTCATATTCTGTAGAATACAGAAACTTTTACCTGTATCCCCATTCTGATTAATCTCTCTTGGTGGCCTTTTTAATTTTCATAGATTTATATTTATGTTTTGGAGTTGGAATGAACATGATTTTTTTTAAAATGTACATTGATTTTCATAAATAAACTTTTTTTTTTAAATGTTTTTGGACCTTAAAAAAGTTTCAGCTTAAAAGAAATCCCACAAAACAGGCAATATCATTCTTTTTCTAGAGATTGTTTAGCCTTTCTTAATACAAGAATAAGGAAAAGAAAGGAAGGAGTGTGAATTTGAATCTGTAACACTCATACTGTTGGTTGTCTGAGGCCATCTCTTGCCATACAGCCTTGGATCTTCCATGCAGTACCATGCTCCTCAACGTTTTTTTCCTTTTGTGATCTCTTTTCATCCCTGAGATACAAGAGCTTCTGACACAGTCACCTTCACCAGCTTTGTAATCATTCTCCTACCCACTGGGAATTTTGCAGTACTGCTCCCTGACTGCTTTGGTTCCGTGTTATAGAAAATCTTGTGCTAAATGAATTTGTTAAACTGAAGAATCCAGCCTATACGTCTTATTTTCTAAAGTTCCCACATAACTCAATTTTCTGATACAGTTTCCTTTTATTTCAGTAGCTCTGTGTTTGTAACCTTTACAAGGAACAGAGGTATATAGTCTATGGCATTAAGCATCATATTTCATCAAAACGTTTCACGAAAGAAAACGTTTAGTAAAAACTGGTCCAAGATGCAGAGATAAGTATGGATTCAAACCTAATGATCACACAGATTTTCTTGTCTTATCACACCAGACCTATTTACAGTGTCATAGTGAACTGTCATCATTTAGCACTAACAGCTTCCAATTAGTGTACCAATGGTTTTAATTTCCTGCCCTCTATCACCCACTGATCCCTTCCCTGATGGTTGCTTTTCATCAGATTCATTGTTTGGTAACTTCAGTCAGTACCAAGTTTCCTAATGTTATATATCATGTTTCTCTGTAAGCTCCATAATGTCCAGACTTCCTGGCTTTTGTGAAATACACGGTGACTACACTAAGAACAAATCATATACTGAAAAAAATTTACTGCTCTCGTTTGTCTGGAACACTTCTCTCCCTGATCTCTTTATGATCTTCACAAATATTTGCAAAGGTAAAGCACGAAATCTAATGAAAGGGTTGGAGAGGATATAAAAAGAACAAATTTGTCAGTTTAAAGCCCCACATCCAACAATGTGCTGTAAGCTGTCTGCACCGTGTTTAAAATTGAAAGCAAGGGAGCAAAACATTCAGAACATACAGATAATAAAGAACAAAACAGACTATAAACAGGAGACAGCTGGAGACAGCAATTCTGAAACTATAATCTTCCTTGAGGATATCTAAAACAGAGCAATCATTTCTCTTCCTTGACATTAGCAAAGCATAACTCTGATTCACTGAAAATTCAGACTTTGTTCTGATCTTCTGTATGTAGGATTTAGTCCTTAGTGACACTGTAACTACCAAGTGCTTTAAGAATCAAATAGACAGTTATTCTGCACATGTTATCAGAGGGTACTGAGGATAAACGAAAGTATCTCTGACCTATAAAAACTGACATGAAGGAGGAATGTTATCTGCATTATAACAGGAATAATTAGTTAGGAGATGTCATAGAAGTAGAGCATCCTTTAGGAAAAAAAAATCCTCCCAACTTGGCTTCAGCTTGTGTTTTCCTCAGAAAAAGTTACTGAGCCCTATTCTGATCATCTTTGCATGAATATAAACTGCACTGAGTTGAGCAGAGTTATCCTGGTGTATTCTACCATAAATATATTTGAATGGTCCTATGTGAACCTGAAAATCCAGTGAGAAATGAGTTGGAAGGAAGACAGCGAGACGACCCATTTTAGGGAGAACAGTGCTGGAATCTCCAGACTGCAAAACACACTCACGGTGGTTCAGCATCATTGAAGAAGACATGGTAACTCAGGCCTAAGTCAAAGGCAGCAGCGGCAGCAGCAGGAGGCATATTCGCTGAATACTGAAGAGCAGATTCCATTCCCGTAGATGTGAAAATAGAAAAGAAACATGAAGCAGAAAGCTGTGGGGTATGCAGGTGATATAAGGCACTTTACTCGGTAAAACAAGAGAGACTGATCTTTCAATATGTGCAAGAAATAATCTTATCAGGACATTCTTTCACGAAAGCATAAAGCATCAAGCTTTTGCTCTCTAGGTAAGAATATATGACAATTTTATTCTGCCAGAAAACTGTATTTACTAAAATCCCATATGAGTGCCCTTTTATTTTTTCTTATTGTATATACTCTATAAATGGACATTTCTGTCTCTATCTTGTCTTGATATAATTGATCTATAAGCAGGAAAGCAAAAGACACTTAAAAACAACAGTTCTATGCTAAATTACAAAAAAAAAAAAAAATTTATACTCTCGCTATAATTTTATAGCTACAAAAATGACAGGATACCACCCAGTGTTTATAGAAATCTAGGGGAATCTATAAACTTGGGGTTATATAGGGCATTTCTCCAGCTCCATCTGTCACTGCAGAACGTCCTGGAGTCCTGATTACGAGGCCACTCGAGGATTCTTCAAGTGCTATTGCATTAAAAGCTATACTTCACAGTCCTTGCTTGGTAGGGTGAGAAGTTACATCAGCGAAAAAAGCCTTCTGATTTACACTGAGAAGTCAATTCATTTGCCTAAACATAGGAGCCTAGCACCCTGAGGTATTTCAAGGTACCTAAGACTTCTGCATGGAACTGGCAGAGATGATACAGGGTATACAGTGACCAGTGTCTTTTTGGCCTCAGATTTCACTAGATCCCTATGTGTGGGCAGCTGAATAAAGCCATGAACAGCACCCAGGGAAGTCTACCTCTACTCAAGTTTCTCCTGTCTTCCTTTAAGCACGGCTCAACCAGACGCGGCCCTGGAATTTCTTCAGAATATTAAAGTAAAGGGAATAAACATCCAACATAAAAAAAAAAACAAACAAAAAAAAAACAAACAACTCTCACGCTTTCATTGTCAGAGTTAAAACACATGAATATGAAAAATTGAATTATTGAAAATATCCAGCTGTATGTATCACCAAACAAGAGAAAAATGTGTTATATGTACAGACACATAGAATTTAAGACTCGGAGATCCACAGCATTCAGCCACTAGCCAAACATATATATAAGTCTAGACCTCAACATATATCATAATGGAAGCACTTTGTGAGGACAAAATGTGAATATAGTATTTCTTTACATAAATTGGATTATGATGTTGTGCAGTCAGTAGTTCCTTGTAGGCTTTGTAGATGGAATTTAAATAGACAGATTTGAAACCTTTGTCCCAAATGTTTTCCACCAATGGAGCAAGTATAAGGTACATTTAGGTCTGTGGTTTCTTTGATTTTACTGATAAAGCATTCATTTTTTTGCAAAATACTTCAAATTCTAAATATGCTTTGGAATCTAACCTCTTGGTCATAACATGCTTAGGTACCTCCAACGTTTGAAGAAACTCCATCCATTTATGGTGTGTGCATGTTTTATATATGTATACATATTAAGACATGAACCTACACAAACATGTTAGATTCTAATATGATCTCACTGGCAGCTAGTGAACAGAATTAGCAGTTAGGGCTTTCCTAGAGGTAAAACTTATTTTTTTTTCTCCCAACTTACCTAAGAAAAAGCAGACAGAGAAATGTCCAATAGAAATTATAAGGAATTGTAATAATTCTAATTTTCATACTGCTTGTTCCTATCATTTGTCCTCCTGTGTGTAAGTTATACATTCTGCAATTATCACACTGTCTCCCTTCTCACAGGCTGATTTCTTGCTGGTTGATCTACCAAGAAATTATACACCAGATTTTATACCTGGGGAATATTATACCAAAAGTGTCTCATCTTCAAATCATGACTCCTGGGCTGCAGGAATGCCAGATGAAGTAGAAGATAAGCAGTTTTGGAATCAGACAGATGTAGAATTAATTGACAAATCTTTCAGGGAAATAAGAGAATCTCTGCCCTCTGACACACAGACCACTATGGCATAATTCTAAAATTTCATCTCTGACATGCAATACAAATATATATGCAAGCAGAATCAATCACATTATTTTCATATAACGCTTTAAAAATGAGCATGTGAGAGTGAATTTTAGTATCCCAATTCTAAGACAATGAAGCTGTCCTGAACTTGGTCACAGCAAAAGTATTCTTGGAGTAAGAATGAGTTTGAATTTTATTTTCCTTAACATTAATTTTCATAGCCTTTCATTTTTCTATACAAATACTTCCAAAAATACTCAGGGAAATTGGGACATAGATGTGTGACTCAGTGCCATCACTTCTGTTTCATCAAAATATTAATACTAATGTAAATTTAAAAAAAAGATAAATCCTACTTGGTATAGGATTAGATTTATTTTAAATGTCTGAAAAGCAACAACAAGAGATAAAGCCTGATTTCAATCCAGCAGAAATTTTTAAAAAATTGGGCAATTATACCCCAGATATGTACACATTTTTTCTACTTAATTTTTAAAACATCATTAATGAAGTTGGTGATTAGAACTGGACCTAAAAACCAGTATCTCTGCTTGCATAAAAAAAAACCAGGCTTAAGATGAGGCTTCACCTCCTTTGATACAAATATGGAAGAGATGGCTGAATCTGTATGTGAATACATGAACACAGTAGCCAAGGAATATGACTGAGAGATCAAAAAGTTTGAAAGATAGGAATTAAAAAAATTAAAAAAGAGAAAAAGGGAGAGAGGAAAAGAAAACCATAAATTAAGTGGAAAAAAAAAAAATTCTACATACTTGCAGTTATAGACTTTGCTTCTTGGACTAACAGTTCTTTCCATGTTGGATGTTGTTGTCTTTTGTGGGCATTTGGGGTATTTGAGGTTATTTCTGAAGCAAGATTTTAGAACTGACACTTCATTGTAATTAGGGCCCTTTCGCATCTCTGTAATGCAATCAGGCAGGATTATCAAGAAGTTTCTTTTTCCTTTTAGCTGCAGATGAGCAGCTAAAAATGTATTACTACTATTAGGTTAGGTACTTTTATTTAATTACTATAAGGCATAGCTATTGTATTTTGAAGAGATTTTGAAATTAAAAATGGCGATGAGGAAATAAAAACAATTAAGACTAAGGCAACACAAAAAAAAATCTTTGTTCTTTAAAAGCAGAAACAATACAAGTTGCCTCTAAATTCACATGTGGTGCTGGGCCAGCTTCTCAGAAAGCAACATTTCCATTTTCATTTACAAGTTTCACCAAATGTTTCATTAAAATTCAAAGGCTGTGCTGGAAAACAAACTACTTTCAGGCATAGAGGTTTGGTTTGGTTGGTTGGTTGGTTGGTTTTTTGTTTTAAACAGGTTACCTTCTTCCTTTATCTTCTTCAGCAGCTGGCACTTATAAATGAAACAATTTTTAAAAATTGCTGAATTCCAAAATTCTGATCACTAAATAAAGGCTGGTGAGCTGTGACACTGGTGTATTCTGTCCTCCCGTGGCCTTTCCTCTACTGTTCTGCCTCCTCTCCAGCTCAGCCTGTGGCACTTCCTTGCAGAGCCTGATTTTTCTGGTGATGAAGAGAAAATGGACCCTCTGAGAAATAAGACACCACGTAATAATGGTCTGCTCTACAGAAGTAGTCCAATTTAATTTCATGGTTGTTGCGTTATCCCACATGATTTCTCACAAGACATTACAGCAGGATCACAATAATGCCACCACTGGTATCTACATAAAGCAAAGTTAACTTTAAAAGTGTTGTTCTTTTGAGTACTTTCTTTCTCTAGGCTACCTAAAGCATTAATTTATAATGATTGAATCTCCCACTTTGCTCCCTTTATCTGGTACAAAAGCATATTTATCCTATGGGCATGTATGCTCAAAGCTAAAGCTGAGGGGTTTTGTTTCAGCATAAGAAAGGGACCTGAGACCAAGTACACAATTTTCAGTGGCTAATAGTCAATGGCAAAACATTTTGAAAGAATAACATTAAAAAGAGAAGGATATTCATGCAAGAAAGAAAGAAAAAAAGAAAGATAATTTTTTAGTAGTTTTTAGTAAGGTTTTTTTCCTTAAAACACGTGAAATGTATTTTATTTCTTTAGTTGTTTCAGGAACTCTGTGACTGTAAATAGTTGATACCACCTTTTTTTCAGATGATGCAGCTAAAATTTTGATTATCCTTAAAAAAAAACTTAATTTTTTTTATTATTCTTAGGTATATGTAATTATGATCATGGCATGTGCACAAAATTATATCTGTCTTAAAAATACACAGTTGCCTATTGCCGTTGTAGGTCTATGAAATTATGTCATGAAACTTTTTTAAAGATGATTTTTGACATTTCTAGTATCTTGGTGGCTGTATTTTGTATTTCTAACTGAGCTCTAAAATGAAAGGCTCTTTTGGCAGTGAATGTGACCCCTTGCTGCGCATGAAACATTTATCTCTTTCTATGTGTTTTCCAGTGGTAGAAGAATTTTGAATGTGCTGGTGTATGAGCTCACTTTAGCTATTGAGCAGCATTATGAGTTATTACAGTCGCAGGAATAAAAAAAAACAACAACAAAACACCACTGCAAATACTTAATAGCTATCTGTAAATAAACCATCAAAAATCTCTGTTAACCAAAGCTCAATCTGAACGTGCATGTATTCGACTTAGCGCCATGTCTCTGGCAATGGCCAGTAGCAGATGCTTATCAAATACTAGAACGATGCTCCCCTAAGATACGATCTCCCTTTCCAGGGATCTAAAGACTGTGGACTTCCTAAATTTGAGTTGTAGTCATATATTCGCTAACAGTTCTTGATAGGCTTTCATGATTTTTTTCTAAATACTCTACTATCAAGGGTTTTTGAACTTCAAAGATATGAGCACCTGCATGACTGAGCTGTGTATTCTCTTTTCTGATCTCACAACATTACCAGGAATATTTTTAGCAATATCTGTTATTTGGAAAATATGGCAAACACAAGTAAATATGTGGCATAATCTCAATGAGAGACATTCTATGAACAGAAGTAAAAGATATGCCAATAATTTCATATGTACTGTGGCTAGTCACTAGCATGAAGGCAAGGAATTTCGTAAGTGGGGTATATAAATAAATGGTGTAAGGACATTATTCCTATTGTAGATTCCTGGTTCAGCCTGGGTGACTCTTCCTAGTGACTGGTACAGTGGAGAGAGGGAAAAAAAAAACCATGAAGCCTACTGCTCTCAGCAACAAGTGTTGTGACTTGAGTGGTAGAGTCTTGTAGCCAATTTTAAGGTTTAATTATTGGCTTATAGTGTGGAAAGTTCATTGGTTTTGTTCATGTGACTTTTTCATTTATTGTAATAAAAACCTCTACATTTTTTCAAGCATTGATTCCCTCTATCACCTCATGTCTTGTCTTCCTCTTGTTTTCAGCATCCTCTACTGTTGGGCATTTACAGATCATAAAAGACAAAAGAATGATTTTTTTACATTTCTCCTACTGCTTTGTGATCTAATACGTCCCAGAGGTTTAGCTGGTACAGGAACTATTCACATCCTCCATTCATTTAAATCTTCCAGGTCCATTAAACGTCAGAATTCTCAAAAGTTTAAAAAAGACAAGACTTAAAGCTGGTGTCAGTTATGACCACAAATCCCTCTGTCAATGAAAGAGAAAAGGGGGATAAACTTGAGGCTAATTCAGAAACCTGCCTGGAATGGTCGGTCCATTTCTGCGTAATCTTTTGATGTGACAGTTGCATCAAAAGCAAAAGTCAAATCATGTTTCTGCTTGCTGATACTGGCGGATCATCTGTCAGCAGGCCAGACATGCCACCTCCCCAGACACATCCCATGCTCTAACTCTAGGCCTGTAAGAGGAAGAGCTCAGGAAATTTTTATCTTCTCACTCAACCCAAGATGATATTCAAAGCGCAAAATACACACTTTGAACTGCATTATAATATGCATTTGAACCTATAAGCTTCTTCAGAACTAACCTTTCATAACACTCTCTTAAATTTTACATATTCCGGTATTTTTAGGGACTTTACAGTAGCCTGCAATATGGAATCCCTACAACTTCAGCTAAAATGGTGGGGGTTTTGAGTGTCTTGGGACATTTTCTTAAGTGACATTGAGACGTTTCCTCCCCTCACCAGGTACACAGCAATAGATTTCCTGTTAACATCCAGTAAAAACAGTGCAGTGGGTTAACATAAGCAACTAAAGTCTAGTGAAAAAAACCCCTGTGGTTCCACTAGATCTCCGCTTCCAAAGTACTTTCTATGTTGACTTAGTATACTAAGATTAAAAAAAAAAAAAAAAAAAAACAGCAGAAGTGAAGAAAGAAGATAAGAGTTCTCATGGATCAAATCAACCTACATGCAAAGTGGTGCAAGAGCCATTAAAAATAAAAAAATAAATAAAAGCAGTCATCTCTACCCAGGACATTGCTGGTGTGGTCATTCAAGATTTCCATCCATGCTATTCTTATCTACTGCGGGATCTGTCTGAAGGCTTACTCATCCAACCCTCGTTTAGTCTCATCCCCTCTCCACACACACATTTTTTTTTCCCCTTTCTGTGTACAGAGATTTGCAATAAATCAGACACAATAATTCCTGGATCCATTTTTCTAAGTCCCATCCAGATGTATTAGGATTTCAAATCAATCCTTTAAATGCATACTGTCTAACATTTATAAGCAGAAACTAGTATGTTTTTCTTAGATCTTGGTTTGTTAACTCCTTCTGAAAGTCTTTAGTTTTACTTGATTTGAATAAGCCTAAATAGTTCTATATAATCTGTACATTTTACCTATTCAGAGCTTGTCTGTACTTAGAGCTCTAGTTTTATTAGAGAACATCTTGAATTTGCACATCAGTCCTTCAACTCACTAAAATGGACATAAACAAATTGTGATGCTCTGATAAAATAGAAAGGCAGGTGGGAAGAGTTAGAATGGTATCTCTCTTTTTGTAGACAGTGGCATTAAATGTTCATCAGCAGTGTCATCAGTCCTACCACTTCATTTTTTTGTGATAGTCTTTCTGTAAAATTATAAAACCAACAACAAAGTTAGTGAGATTAAGCTAGTTTAAAAAGCCTAGATGACAGCAAATTTATGTGGGTTGATATGTCACTAGAAGGGTAATGTCTCAATATTCTTTGCCCTGTACCCCACTCTTGACAATAACTTCCAAGTGAGGGTTTAGGTATTGCAATATCTTTAGGCATCTGATCTCCTGGCATGTGAAGGCCAGCATGGAGGCCACAACTCTCATTTAGGTGTCTGTCATACAGAGCAGGGACACGTAAAGTGTGATTAGATTAGACCTTCTGGTCACTACTGAGGTTGAGATTGGAGCCTGCATCTCATTATTCAGTGTTCAACAGCTCCACTGTAGTCCTGCCAAGGTAGAAGTAAGTAACTGCTCCTGCATCGAGGTGTGTTAAGTGATTATACTGTTTTAAAATTTTCCTCCAGTATTTTTTGGTTTGGTTTCCATTTTAAGCTTCAGAATTTTGTGGGGCGGGGGGGTGGGGGGGCAGAGAAAAAAAAAAGAGTGGTTAGTTCAGCACAACTGCTGTAAAGTTGGGTTTTTCTAATCAGACCTTTAAGCTTTTTTGTGTTGGGCTCTACGAAACAAAAAGTGTTTATGTATACTTCAAGTAATATTGTAGGTGCTTCTGCTGAAGTTTAGTGCCTATGGTCTTCTGTTAAAAAATCAGGAGCCTTTTTCTTTAAAATATCACAGCCACAAACTGTAGTGGTGGTGTTTTTCCTGTTCTACACTTACATCCACTTCTGTTTTATTCATTTACTAAAGCATTCCAGTGGGGTCAAAAGCCCCATATACAATGTTCTCTTTACCATAGCAGAATTCAAACCCACACCTCTAAGGAACAGCTATAATTGCTGCAAGGAAGCACACTCTATTCCTCCTGTTGAGGCTGTCACCCTTTGCATATGAGAAAAAAATTAACTGGAGCATGAATGTCTAGGAAACTCTTTTGAGAGCATGTCTTACATTCCCCTTCCTCCTCTGTGCAAGTTCTGCGTTTCTTCCAGTGATTAATGTAAAAAACATCCAGTCAGGAGAGTCTGGTATCTGAAAATCCTTACCCTCTCCCCCTTCCTCTTGTCCAGAATGCTTTAACCAGATAGCCATGATCAAGCTATTTTGTTTTACTGCTGATTCAAAATATTAATTGTATGTGCTCAATGGAAAAGTTTTGACTGCTCATCATTTTGCTTAGTCTAAAATTAATTTGTGAGAATTTTTCCTCCAGGTAGGGAGTATGAGTTTTAATTTCCCCCCCAAAAAAAAGAATGTTTGATTCTAGTCAATATGTGGTCTTCAGGCACAATATCTATCACTTCATCCTGAAGTGTTGAGTTGTGCAAGCAATGGAACTTGAGGACCTTTAATGTCTGAAAATGAAGGACCTACAGCAGGAGGGTTTCGGAATTAAACAGCAGCTGAACAGCATTTTGAGAATTGGTGTTTGGGATTAACCACACAAGTATCACCTACATACACTGCAAATTGTCATTTCCATACTCGAGAGAGTCAGGTAGGATTTGGTGTGCTCCCTTCTTTTTCCAAAACAGCTGGTGGGACTTGTTTTCATGCTCTTTCCTTTTCAATGTTGTTTTTACTGTGATACTAAACTGAAGATTAAACTGAAGGCATAAGCTTTATGTTCTGTTTTGAAAACAGTGAAATCTGTAACCACACTTGTAGTCATTCATTTAGAAGAATTCTGTAGTCTGCAGGAAGATGCTTACAAAATTATCTCCTATTCTCATGTGTTTCACCCTTGAAGCTGGCAGCTTTGTTTTTTCTGAAGAAAGCTGACACAAAAGAAAGTTTTAACAGAATAAAAAACAGTTGTTTAGGGCTGGGTCCATGCCCAGTCTTCCCATACAGAATATTATAGACATATGTTCAACCTCGATCATGCTGTCTCCTCTTTCATTCCTGCTCCTTAAGGCATAAGGAACATCAAATAAAACTTTGAATGGATGAGGACTATAGACAAAACTATTTCTAACCGTTGTTTATTGACGATACACAAAGGCTTGTAAATGTTGTTAGTAGTAGATTATTGTTATGACTAACATTTGCCATAGATTTTGTTCTTTCATTCATGAATGGACTCTGATTTTATCTGAGTTGCTTTCAGATTGGTAACAAAAGCTGATGAATACTTACCATGCATAAATATCAAGGTATGGATTATTCCCTGCTAGTCACAGTATGTCCCTTGTTCTATGAATGACAAAAGTATTATTAAATAACAATGTGATGAATAAGCCAGTTCTTGTCTGAAATTTTTAAAGTTTGCAATAAAATCCATGCATAAGTGAAAATGTTCATGAGTACTTTGCAGCTGACAGAGTATTTGTGGGTTACAAATAACAGCTCCAAGCTTCAGAGCAATCAAACCTCAGTTCAACACTCTAGGCACCACTGTAGTGCAAACATTATGGTAGCAAGAAGGTATTTGTATCAGTGTCAGCCCAAGTAATAAAACTGTAGTGAGTCTATGACTTGGATCATTTCCTTAGCCAGAAACAGACAGTCTTTTCCTCATCACACTTCTTAGGCATCTATAAGATACACTCTTTTGATAACTAACAAGCACTAGAAAATAAGTTAAAGTGGAAGTCTGTGGAAGATCTCTTCACCTAATCATAGTATAAAACTTAAAGACAAGGCTTGCACCTGCACAGGGGCTCCAAATGGACTTACCAGCCCACATGCTCAGGATTTGGCTTACTCATACACAATATCTTGCCCACTTCTTCACTATATCCTGGTTTTGATTGATTTTTCACCCATGGAATACCTGGGCTTGTAAGCTAGAAGAAAAGTGCAGTGGGCTTTGGATAGATATTCAGACTAAAGAGGGGAACAGAAACCTGGTACAGACTGCAGTATACAACTGCAAGGCAGATGCTTGCCTATTTTTTTTTCCCCGTTATCGACAGGGCTGACTGCCTTATTCAGTAAAGGAGGAATGAAAAGACTCCATTTTGCAAATGGAGACTAGAAAAAACTAATACTTTCAGCACAGAAATGTAGAGACAGCAATTAAACCCCACTCTTGCAAATCATTATCTTAATGTTTAATTTCTGCAGGAATATAACAACATCGAAGTTCATCAGCAGACCTGTACAACTGCCAATAGAGGGTGTAACAGGTATTAGTGACTTTCTTTACTTGAAAGGTCTGTGGTTAGACATTTGCAAATGGAAAAGATTAACAGTATATTATTTTGCTCAGGAATATTTTCGAACACAAAAAAAATGTTCACCTGAGAAACAGCACATGCCAAACATCCAGAAGAACAAAACTCAGCACAGAAATAAACTATTATATCAAAAAAGGTCTTAATATCAGTTAAACCAAAACACTGTTTTGAACACGAGTGAACTAACTGTAGAATCTGTGCACCTAATTCTTGATTAAGCAAGATTTTGGATCGCTTACCCACTCTTGAGTGTATTGAAACCAAAGAGTCAAATTTACTTCCATAAAGTTAATCATGTACTGTATACCTTCTTGAATAGGATCTTGAGAGCAAACCTAAGAAAATATAGACAAATCTTCCTGTATACAATGGAAATTTTTAAAGCCACCTCTTCACTGACATCCACTTTAAAGTTAAAAGATAGAGGGGAGTGAGGAAGCAAATTCATTAAAGTGGTTAGATTAAAGTAAGTAAAGTTTTTGGTTTTAACTTTGTACAATCTACAGTTAGAAAAGCAGAATTTGCTTAAATCCAGATTGAGTTGTACTTATTTATATCGGGGGGAATGTAAACCTGGTGCAGTAAGAGTATCTAGTTTAGCTAATACACAGCACATGCTGCATTGTGTTTCTTTTAAAGATTTTATTTAGTGTTTCATAAAGCAAGGACCCACAGAAAAATAACCAAAGAATTGACATACCAAGCTTCTTTCGCTCTAATATATTTTTGGTTTGTTTTTAAAGCAATTATATAAAGTGCTCTAATTGCTACTTACTTTAGGAAAGGTTTAACTCTGCAAAAATGCAGACTAGACCAAAGATATTTTGAGAGATTTTAGAACAATATGCAGTGATGCCAAACTGTTGCACCTATGTAGCATTTGGGGTTTCATGGTTTTTACCTCTTGCAGACAAGGGGGAAAAATAGAAGCCTGCAACCTTGGCAGTTGTTTCACTTTAGATGATGCATTCCATTTCATATAAATTTGTTACAGTAGTTAAGCAAAACAATGGTGCTTCTATTTTCAAGCCATGTTATTTTTTAACATGTACCAGAGCTGACATGCAGGCAGCCTGTTTGCCTGCTCTACGAGAAGGTTTTATATTCCAAAAGGCTTCTACCCCCTACTCCCTAATGGTGAAAATAAATCAATTTCATCTGCTGGTAGTTTCATTTCTTCTCCCCCCTGCCCCCCCTTTTTTTTTTCCATTTCCCTCTTCTTCCTTTGTGGGCCCCTTTCCACAATGCCATATGGCAGCTGAAGGAAGAGTAGAGCAATGATCTGCATTTTCAGCTCCTAACAAAAGATGCAATAGTATCAAAGAGGCTCATGAATGCATGAGACATACATGTATAGAGAAGTGCCTCCAGTCCTGTCAGGAAGGACTAAAGAGAAGCCTGATAAACCTGACATCGGTTTAGTGCAAAGAAAGGCAGCAGTGCTTCTCTCGGTAGTTCATCTCGCTCCCATCCATCTCCCCCCGCCCCTCTCTCCCCTCCCACCCCTTTGGTTCCATGCCAAAATCCCATTAGCTCTATTAATGACATGTGGTTCGAAGTAAAAGCGTGTGGCAGAACAAGAAAGGCACAAGATCAACCATCCTATCTATTCAGTTTTGATACATGTATCACGAGATAGAAGTATTTCAGCAGGGGCTGCGTCAGCTTGGCTACATGAACAGCAAAGAGGAAAAATGCAGCAAGAGGCTGTAATCAGTTTCTCAGCTGTCCTAATTCATCTCCCTGAAGTCTTAACATATGAATAGATGAAACTTAATTTTAAAATGCTGACAAAGTTTTCAGCATGCGTGTTGGAAATGCAGCTTGGGCTTTGTCTGCCCTTCGCCCTCCCCAAGACTTTAAGCCGTTTAAATACACTCCCGATTGGCATTGTGTGGCAGAATGAATACACCCTGTACTATTTCAACCTCTTACTTAGGACTCCCTTAGTTAAAAAAAAAAAAAGGCACAATCGCATTCTTCTGTAAGGGTCCAGAGCTCTGAAGCTTAGAGACATGGCATTTCAATATGCAGAAGGTGTTTTCTCCTGGAGTATGTTTAAGGGCTGCCTACAATAAGGTTTGCTGTATTTCTTAATTATTTAGACCTAGCATGCTTCTAACTTGATTTGTCTGTATGATGTTTCTAAAAGCAGGCATTTTAAAAAGAAAAAAAAAGTAATCCGTTTCCAAACTGAAATAAATCCTACCTTTGGCAAGCAAGCAAGGTGGTGTCTGTTATATTTATAAGGCAACACCTTATTTTATTACAACAAAGTTGTAGAAAAGTACAGGAGTATTGATTAGCTATATAATAAACATCCTGTTTTGTTCCTTGTGCCTCAGGCTATTTCTGCTTAGTCCACTGAAAGTCAACAGTTAAATTTCATTCAGAAGTCAGCAAGATTTGCCAGAGTCTTAGTGCCATTTTAAATAATAATAAAAAATTTTAATGAGAATATATTTTAAAAAGCACCTGAATCAGTTCCAGAGGTATAAATTCAGTCTTTCAACATCTGCACATGCTTTTCTGATTAGCCCCAAATAACTCAGAAAATAACTGTCGACCTGTAGCCATCTCTAGGGCAAAAGTGTAAAGTTGAGAGTTTCTAATGGATTTAGTTGCACTTAAAGCCTGGCTGGATTTGCTGGTCATGGCAACCACCCTTTAAACCTGTAACTGTCAGTCTGAGCAGAACTGCAACAAAGTCAGTCAGTTATTCAACACTTCTTTTCTCTTTAAGAACATCTGTTTATGTAGCTTATGTCCACTCAACAGGGCGTGGATATTTTATCAGCAACAGAGCAGTTGGGGTTGCTTGGGGATCCAGAAATCTGTTGTCTTTTTTTTTTCCCCCTTTAACATTTGCATTACATATAAGTTTTAACTATCAGTCTTGCACAGTTTCCTTTCAATTTTTTTTTTTTTTTAAGATCAAGGTATGGTGAATCTAAGCACGATAACACAAGATAAAGCAAACTCCACCGCCCCACCCCCAAACCCAGAATCCTGGATACAAAGCTATTTAATATTTTGATTGGAAGTGCCAATAACCCCTGCAATTTTAAAGATACAAGTGGCTTTGGATTCTAGAATTGTCAGTGGTCTTGTGAACATCAGCCACGTATTACTGATTTCATCTTGAATTCTGCCAAAACCTAAGCATCTCTCTGAAATTGGCAATGTTTCCTTGTTCCTATGTCTGGACTTTATTCAGGTAAAGCCTGGTAATTTTCCTGGGATGTGAAGCTAATTGTTCTCGGTTATACCCATTCCATGACATATTAGGTGCATCATTAGATACATCACAGGAGAGAAGATGAGTAGACCTTTCTGAGCAAGGATACCAAAACCGTGGAGTTAACTCATACTATTTCTATTCTGGTATTATTGGACAGAGCGCTTTTACAAATGAAAATACATGAGCACTCTGGGATACGTGATTATGGGCATATCTCCAGCCATAAGACAACCATGAGCTATTACATGCTTTTTCCCATCAGTGCTTCTTTCTTCCTAACGTGATAGCCTTTGCTCATCTGGATTTTGTCCTGAGGCATTGCTTGGCATGTGCAGTCCTTGACTGTCCTCAGCCCATAGCCCATCCCAGTTACCCCTCAGCTGTATCAGAAGCTAAGGTCCTGCCATGTTTGCGGATGTAACTCGGTCGATACTGTGTCTGGTATGCTCAGACTGTGGCAGCACATCCATTTTGGCACAGGGTCTTAGCTTTACGCATTTACATCTTTGTGGGCACATCAGTCATAGTGACTCACTGGCTGCTGACTAGAAATTTCTATACTCATCACAGTGAACTCACCTGTGGTTTGGGATTTAGCCCATACCTTCCTTCATTGCCTGCTTTGTTCTATATAAAGCCAATAAACTAGTGCATTTTGGGAAATGTCTATGTCCATTTTTCAAGAGCACACAGGATAACTTGTACTTCCCTTTCCTTTTACCAGACAGCATAATTGAGGCCCATTATTTGGGAATACAGAAAAAAAAAATTGCGGTTTTAGAGATTATATGCAGCAAAAATACTTTATATATTTTTTTTTTATAAGCACTAGTTAAAACTGGAAATCTTTTGATGGAGAGGTAGACAATCTCTTGACCTACCATAGGCATGCTAATACATCCTGTCACCACAACAGCAACATCTCTTTTGGGTGAGAGGTATTGTTTTAACACCCAAAATGCCAAGGCTACTAGTATAAATCCAAAAGGCACTTTATTTTTCTGGTGGAAATGACTTAATTCCTGTACTGATCAAAACAGAAAAAATCATGCCAGTCTTTGCAATATAGAATAATGTTCCTTTTGATAACACACAACTTTGTCTCCTTTGATCAGAGACAGACAAAAGACATTAAGGTCAAGAGAAAGCAGATTAAACATTTCCCTGATAATTTGGATAGTGATGAACCCAAGCGGTTCATGCAAGTGACACCCAAGCAGGGTGGTTCTTTTTTTTTTAATTCTTCTCAATGCCTCCAGTCTTCAGATTTGGTCCCAGAGGGCAAAAAGCTTTCTGCCAAGCTGTAGCAGGCAAGCATGAAATATCTAACTTCTGTCCTCATTGCATGGATTAGCTGAGCTAGACTGAGGCTTGAGCGTGAAGTGACTTAAAAGTGAGGTTCATTGCCTGGTCTAATAACCACTTGATGGGAACTATCAGCAAGAGAGCAAGATGGGGCAAATCACAGGGGGTTTAAGTTTTGGATTAGAAGAACTTTCTTTCAATATATTTTCCCTCCTCTTAGTTATAATTTTATCTACCATGCTTGAAATTGCAAGTATGACACCTCAGGTCTATCTGGCTGTAGCAATTTTTTCTTAGCTAGTAACAGATTCATTTCTGCTAAAATTCTATTACTCCCAGCTATTTCTCTCAAGGATTGTAACAATTCTTCTGAAAACAGATCAGCAGCTTTGGTATAATCTTACTCCCTATAACTGGAACAAGGTCCGCTTCTAGTAAATCCTGCAACTAGATGTGAGAAGAATAGAAAACTTCTTTTCATTTCCTCCCTGCCACCCAGACAGGTAGTAATGAAAGACATTTTGAAGTTTTCTGATTCCAGACGCTGTGTTAATTGCCAGCCCTCAGTGAAAGAATGCAGCTAATGTTATAAACATTTTTCTCTACAGCTTTGACATTAAGCAGGGACAGCACAGGAGGGGTCATTTCTCATGTGTGAGGTTGACCAATAAAGGAAGTTAGTGTGGAATAAACATGTAGATTCTAACAGATTAATTAAAAGGGCATTTTCATTATCTTCAATGTTTATGAAACAGACCTTGTGTTTAGATAAATTAAAACCAGGGTATATACTGCAAATTATATGGATAGACTTGAAATGTTATGCACATAGAATTGAAAGAAAAATTTATATGGGCTCCATAATTTCGTCTCAAAGCCCCTAATGCTGCATTTTTTTTTTTACATTTAGGTGGATTCAGTCTTGCTCTACACACATGTGGTTATGCATAAGATTAAAACTAAAGGCCTTATTCTGTTAGTGGAATGTTTTGCAACTTTTTTCAAGTTACTTGAATTTGGCTGTGGGTATTTCTTTAAGTCTTTGGACTGCAAACAGGCATTTGTTGTGAGCATCTGACATTCAGGTATTTACTATTTCAGCTTGCTTTGTTAAATGTGACTGTTCATATAGGTTACGTGGAGTTTTGTTTTCCTTTGATTACAGGAGTAAGAATTAGAATAAGAGGAAGAAGTAATTTGGGCTCCGAATCTGTGTTGTCAGGCAGCCGCTCTAGAGCAGTAATACATCTTAAGGAACATGAAGCATCTCAGATCTGATCGATGAGGAACTTGCTGTTAGGTGAAAATTCATAGGTACAAATTATTAAGCTATATTATGTGCAGAATTTAATTTTCTCTGATCACATTCACACAAAGCAACTGCCTATGGACGCATTGTCCCAGCTATAATGGATATTTTCAGATCCTTGCCCAAACCTATTTTTTTTTCTGCTCATGGCTCTGATGAAGAACTGATGGAAACAATATTGTATTTCATGCTACGTTGTAGTGGGAACATTTTAGCTGATGAGCCTAAAATTCACCATCTCTGAGCAAATGAGTGCCAGCAAAACAGTCTCTGGACATTCAAATGTTCAGAAAATTGATACAAGTGGTGGAAAGAAGCAGAAGCAAGTCAACACCAAATTAATTTTGAAATGTGTATGGGGTTTTTTTAATACCAAAATAGATTGTATTCAGTAGGGACTAGTTTATAAATCTGAAAAATTTGCAAAGTTCAGTCTATACAGACCAAAGTAAGGTAACTTACTGGGAACTCTAGAAATATATCAGAAGCCTTAACAGTGGCTATTTTGAATAAAAATTGTTAGTTGTTAGAATACTTCACGCAGGTGTAAGTGCAGGGAAAAGTGAGTGCTTTTAGTTTAAGGAGGAAGGTGGACTGTCCCTGGATAAAAGGGGCAGCTGAAGGATTCTGTTAATGGATGTGCAAATCTCATCCACCAGATCCAGCAGGTTATAACCAAGGACTTCTGAAAAGAACAAATGCCATAGGCCAATAGTTTTTGGAGACATTAAGGATCTTCTGAAACCCTGTAAAAAGAACCTCAAGATAGCAAAGTCAGCAGTTGCTGGGGCTGAATCTAAGGCAGAAGAAAAAGAAATCCACAGCAATGTCTAAACAGAAAGGCAGGCGTGCTCTGCTGTCCCTGCCAAGGCTCCCTGCTTCCTCTCCCTCTAAACCTAGCCCAGGTATCAACCTGGGATGCATAGCACATGTACCTAGATTCAGAAGGTGTGATGTGATCCCAGCTCTTGCCCTTGAGACATAATGCAGCTCCTGGGGTGCTGCAGGATCTCTGGAATGCAGAAGGGCTCAGAGTGTCTACGTTTGGTACAGCTCCTTGGCAGAGTGATGTTCAGTCAACCCAAGAGAAATCTGTTGCTCCAGACTGATATGGCCAATGAATCTCCAGGTATCCTACCTTGGAATGATACCGCCATAAAAGATACTCAGAAGGGCATCAGTTATACACTTAACTGTAGTGTTCAGGAATCCAGAGAAGTTTCAGGGGGGAGAGGAACAGAGGAAACTAATAAAATTATTTCGGGGGCCACATCCCAAACCACCTCACAAAATTTCTATTTTCAGAGAGTTTTGCAGTTAATTTTGACTACTTAACTCCTGAAGGTGAAATCAGAGAATGTTTCTCTGAGCCATTATTGCAAATTAACTTACTTCCTGGACATCTTATTTAAAAAAAAAAATACCATCCACACACACCACCACCACTGAAAAGTATCTTAAAATGCCATAGAAACCCTGAGAATCTTCTTAGTTCTTCTTTTCTCAAGTCAGAGTTACAAAGTGATCTCTGCCATACTATCCCAATTATTCACAAGTAGTATGTATTTAGCTAGAAATAAAGCACAGGAAGTTTCTGCAGTATCAGATCTCTACCTGTTTTCTCAGGAAGCACCTCAGAAATACAAAACTAATAAGTTCCAGACAACGCAGCAGAGGAAAAAGTATTAGAAATAACATATTTAAAATTTTATCCTGATAAACTGGAAAAGCAAACAAAACCAAGCAGCCTGGTAAGTCTTGAATGTTGTTAGACTTATGGCACATGATAGGTTATATATACACACAGATATGTACACAAAGATGCACGTTCATAGCAAATTGTCATAGCTACATTTAAGATAAGGAAATTAGGAGAGTTTATAAAGATAAGGAACTACCAGTTAGTATTTAGCTGCTCTGCCAAACCTATGTTTTGGGACAAGTACACACATTTTGGAGAAAAGCAGGCAACGTTCTTACTTGCACATTTAGTAGAATTTATAGAGAAAAGTGCTGTGCAGTCGTGTTTGCCCAATTTTCCTGAGATATGAGGCTGTCTGCTGCAGCAGCGTTAGTGCTGACACAGGTATCACTAATCACCCAGAAATAAATGCATGACATTTTCGAATTTGGTGCACTAATCATCTCCTTAGAAGCCAAGATGCTGCTAGCACAGTGACAGGACTTAATTTACTTTCTCTTCTCAGAGAACAATAGACTTTTATCTGAATATTACATGGGGAGGCAAGTTCTTTCCTGTTAGCTGGGCAATAGCTAATGGAATGGGTGGCAAGTTTGTTGTAACAGATTTGAAAATGGCTGTGATATAATGTATGATAAAGTGTAAAGGATAGATCTGGTAAGCCTTTATGATCTTACCAGCCAGTTTTGTGGACTGCTGTCATCTTTTCCAGAAGACATTAGACCTCCTAGGGGTGTAATAAAACATTTCATTTTACCATGTCATATACAGTGTTGTCAAGGTTTGAAGTTCAGAGAAGGTGCAAGGGAAAGGCCGCGGTAGCAAAAGGCAGATGTGGGACAAGTCCTGGTGAAAAAGCAAATTAGACAGTGAAGAGGAAGGAAGCATTGGAATGGAGGCGTCGTTAATGTTACCCCATCACTAGCAATTATTTAGATTTCATTTGTTATATCCATATTTAAGCAGTCATGGAGCCCCTCACCATATGATCTTCAGGAAACACTTCCTTCCAAAAGTGGTAACTCAAAGCTAATGCAGAAACAAGTGCAAATCAGAACTCCAAATATCAGCATTTCTGAGCTTTGGCGATTTGGATAAGCTACCACATTCTAATTGTTACTTTTCATTATTCCCAAATGAGATTGTTATGAAAATTGATTAGGAATACACCAGAAAATTGCATTCAGGAGATGCAAATTCAAATTTGGGATTACTTTATGTCTCTACGTCTTACTGGCCTTCTTGGTTTTAAATAAAATGGCTTTTGGCAGAAGACCAAACTGTGGTGAGAGATGATGCTCTGAGGTCTGATGCTCTGTTTAAACCCATGAATAGGAAGAACAGTCCGATTACTGTAGCAATATCTTTTGACTTGGAAGAGAATCAAATGACCTGTTTTGTCACCGTTTGCCTTTACAATTTTGGGGACCATCTTCTCTAGGTAAGATCACAGGAGGACATGTGTCACTTATGTGTTTTATGGGAGGGAGAGGTTAGAGACACTATGGCGATAGGTTTTGCTATGCGATTAGGTGCCTATATGAAAAAAGCAGGGTATTAATATACATAGGAGCAATTTATCTCCTTAAACATAGGTGTTTAGTATTGATTGAGATGCTCTAGCCTCTTTTAGACCTCAGTATAGTGGAAAACATGATAGAGGATCAGGAGACTCATTATGTCTGGAACAACATCTGGCAGCCAGGTGGAATGCCCTGAGACATCTAAAATGGTACTAGAAACCTATATCTACAAACCTAAACATTTATGACAGCAGTGTCAGGAGGTGCTGCTCCTTCTGTATTGTTTTGCACTAACATTTTTTTCAGTGGTAGAGCCTGTTCTGTCAAAAAACCTTCCTGCATAATATTCATTTAAAACTTGCAAGTGGCTAGAGCTTTTTATCCAATACCACAGTCCTAGAAGAAACTCTATTTCTCTGATTAACCTAGGCCAATTCAGTCAATCTCCTGATGTGTGAGTCATCATTTAGTACCTGTAACACTGGAGGGAAAGATACAAGTTAATGTAATAAGGCGTTGCATCTTAAAGAAGCCATCCACAGTGCATATTAACTATTTTGCTAACCCTTTACGTTTCACTGTATTTGTTTACTTCGGTGAAATAAGGGAAGGTCTGTCTTATTAAGTAACAGACAACGGACACGAGGAAAGACACAGAACAGATACAGAGAAAGAATTTTAAGAGTAATAAGAACATGGTAATAGAAATTTAGGATCTTCCAAAGCACCACATTGTCAATAATGCCAAGATACTATTGCAAACCATGGATTTCATGGGCAACTGAAGCTGGTGACAGAATAGAATAAAATATAATTAATGTTCTTATTAGAATCTGTGGTATATTTTGGTATTGCACTGTTATATTTTACAAACAAGGGAAGTAACCTGTACTAGAGAATAATGGAAGTAACATTACTGAAAGGCCAGCAGCAGATAAAACCCAGAATGTAAAGTCATATCAGGAGTTGCGTACCTTATGTATACAAGGTACATATAGGGCAAATCCATTTTTTCTAGTCTCTGAAAGAAGCAGCTTTTCTGATTTGAATGGAAACCGTAAGTGCTTGTATTTCAGATTTGAGTCTAAAAAGAAAAAAAAAATTCAAGATCTTTCATCTGCTTGATTTGAGATCAATTGAAACATGCCATTGTGAGTTAATTTTGGATCATCTGCATGTTTTGTTTCAAATAGTTTTACATCTTGTTATGTTTATAATAAAAGCACACAGAACCTTTGGAAGGAAGAAAAATTTTCAAATTATAAAAAATTGAAACAGTCTATTCTGAAAATGTTAACATGGTATGAAAAATCATAAGAAGCCAAAAGTAATTTAGTCAAAGCCAGCAGATTCCAACAATATTTCATATAAGAAGTAATGAGATATTTTCCTTTTGGGGTGATGAGCTTATGTATTTAGGGAATAGCAGAACTCCAAAACTATTGCTAGTAATCAAAATAAATCAAAATAAATATTACCAAAATATGTCCCAAATCTGTCTTGAGTAGTTTGTCTTTCATTAGATATTTGAACAAATTTTGTGGTGCATGTCAGAGTAGCGAAGAGATATTTTCATCCATTTTCTGTGCCACATGGACTCCTCTACAAATTTTTTTTTTTTTTAAACTTTGGTAGAGTGGGTGGATGTTTTCTCTGAAAACAAAATCTAAAAAAGAAAATAGAAATCAAGCAATCCAGGTGGGATTTGGCTGAATAATAAAATGAAGGTATCTATGTGTGCACCAAGTGTGTAGCTGCAGTTAGAACAAGTAGTTGCTGAGGGCAGGATTTAGCTGCCTACGTGCAGGTGGCTGGTCCTATCTGAGCTGCTGCAAGGCACCCCACCTGATCTCTGACAATCCAGAAGGGTAGAAATCTTTCAAAGGCCTTGTGTGTCATATCTACCAGTACTTCACAGTCGTTGTGAATACCTTTGGGCACCTCACATGGCACAAGCCATGTACATTTAGGCCATCATAATATGATTAAACCCCTTTAAATGACCAAGGGGGCCAAGCTCATCCTAAAGCAGACATGTACACTTGGACAGCTGAGTCATGCCCTGTACTCTGCAGCTGTAATGACAATATCACCACTGACAAAGCAGGAGCTTAGGCAGTTATACATGGATACCAAAATTTAGGTGTTTCTATTGTGAATTGAATCCCACCTCCATTATTCTAAAATTTGGATTTTTTTTTTTCATTTGACTTCATTTAAAACCTCAATTTAGGCCAAAGCCAAAAACCAATCTTTAAGTTAATAAGCCAATTCTTATTGTTTGCTTTTTTTTTTTAAAAAAAAAAAAAAACACAAACCCAAAAAAAACCTTTTACTTTTTGAAGTCATTAGAGAACTAAAAGTCTATCATTTGCCCAGCTAAAGATTGGCAGCTGCACCTGAGGAAACTGATGATGGCTCAGAAATTATTTCCCTAAATCTTGTGCTGCATAGTGCGGTCTTAGTTTGTCTTAAAATTTGTCCTTGTGTTTCCACATATATTGCAATATTAGGCTTTCCCAAAGGTGTTTTGTTTGCTTTCAGTTGCATGAGCATCTTTAGCTAGCAACTTACAAATTATTACTTTGAAGTACTAAAACCCACTAGTAAACCAGGAAATAAATTATTCACTCTTTAGCCTATGACTTTTTTTGATCCAGTTTTATGCAGGATATTCCTGCGTGCACCTACATACAATCTATAACTTTAAAAATCAACATTAACTGTTCTACACTGAAAAATTTCCTGTAATTACAAATATTTTGTAATTATGGAAAATAATTACAAATTGTTACAAGTCCTTAAAGTTTAAGTGATTTTTTCCAATAACATCCTTGCAGACTAATTTGAATTCTTCCTAAGGAAATTGGCCATGTAGGATTGAATTATAGCAATAATAACTGAATTTAAACTGCTTATCTGCGTAATCATGATTAGATCCCCTTGTATTCATGGTTATATGATATGCAATTTCATCAGGTTTTTCTTACAGCCAGCTTTATTGAATATGTATTTAAGCAAGAGCTAGTAAAACTGAGAAGAGGGCATTTTACGTAAGACAAGTTTATGCTTATGGTAAATCCACAGGAAAGAAATGTTTCTGTCTTAGTCAAATAAATATTTAGATTCTCTGAACACATTTTGGATCGTACTGTGGTCAATACAACCCCCTTTGAAGTCAATGGCAAGTGGCCCAATTAGAATTGCATAAAAACTAACTTTTCCACCACAATAAAACCCACATGTTCAAAATAATTTTCTGTTCCATTCTGAAAGCAAACAGTTGCTTTAAAAATGTGTTTTCCTTGAAAGAAAATATTTGTTCCCAAACAAATGTTTCCAGTTCCTCAGCATGTTGTTCTAATTCATTATTTTTAATTTCTCTAGAAATATTTCTCTGATGTGACATTTCTAAATGGGTTTTTCTTCTACCCCAAAAGGAATATAGAACCTCACCAATAGGATTGATTAAGTTGCAATTTATGTCTCTTTCCTAAGGCCAGTTATTCTGACACAATACCATTTTACCTCCTTTTTATAAGTCTTGAACTTCTGTCAATGTTTACACAGATAGAGAGGGTCAACAAAGCATTAGTTCCAATATTAGTTTCAGTGCTGTGATAAATCTCATTTGTATGGATACTGTTATAAGTCAGACATTTTCTATACTAATCTTTGGTCATAACATTATCACGATGGAAACTGTGGAAGGGAAATAATTTGCATTCTTATCCAGTGAGGTGAACCAACAAAGAAAGCTAAAAAGCAGATCTCATGAGCTTCCTATGTCATGAAAAGTAAAGTCGTGAACTTTCAATCTCTGGAGTGTTGACGTGTTACATGCCTCCTGACAGACGTTACATTCACCCAATAATTGCTGCAGCCTGTATGGGCAACACTTGAGAATAATTTCCTTCAAGGAGAGCTTTAGCTCAGGTTAAAGAAAAGTCCATTGCCAATTCTTAGCATTTGCATACTGCGTGTGGTTATTTCTGTAGCTCAAGAGACTGCATTACAGCCCATAATTCCTTTTTAACCCTGCCATATTCCTGCTGCCATGGAAACTCTAGGTGTCTTTGACAGACAAGCAGTGAAGTCTTCTCTTAGCATTTTCTGCTATTTCTTTTAACAAGCCTTGCCTGCTGCCAAGCTTGCTGTAAGGACTCACAAGTTACTTGAAAATATAGGTTTAAATCATTGAAAAAGCTCAGCTATGACATGAGTTAGGACCAAATACTCTGATAAGCAACATGACTTGCAGATAATAAATCTATAGTTATTTCCAGGTAAGTGATCAATATTTGTTTTCCCCTGGGCACTTCAGGAAGTTGAAAGGAATTTGATATTAACTGCATATTTTGGTAAGATTGGAAATAAAGAAAAAACTTTGCCCCAAGTCTCTTATGAGAATACTTGCTCATTTTTACTGCTGGCTAAGTGTTTTTTATTATTATTATGGTGGCATATTTAGAGAGACAGTATTTAAATATTTTCTTTTTCTTTAGAGAAACAGATACTTTGTTGCTGATGAAATAGTTTTCTTCCTTCTTGCAACCTGTTCTCAGTTATTTTTGGATAGTAATGTGCTCTATTAGTCAGTTTGCTGTTGCTGTTTGCTGTTGAATTTTCTGTGCTTCCAGCTCATAATTTGCATCTGATCCGAATTTCACACCGCACAGCATCTTGCCTCATACCTCTAAAATGAAGAGAAGCTAAATTCAAGCTTGTTTCAACTCCAATGATTTTTGTGAATTTCAACACAAGAACTACACATGTCATGAAACCGTGAAAATGTCATATTATCCAGCTATTCCAATATTTCATCTGCAAAAACCTTTGATTCAGGCAAACTTTAGTAATCCTACAGGCCAAGTCCCTGGTCAGTAAATGGGATCAAACCTGTTTAGCCCAGTAAATGTCCTGTTCAGCCACAGCACGGCTCCAGCTTTCCGGTATTGGAGGAACACGGACCCACCCACAGTCCCAGGCTTACTTCTACAGAAGACATTGAGTAAGTACAGATGCACACCCCCACCCTGCTTTCAATTTCCTTAAGGCCTTTTGTAATTTGCAGCTATTACATCAGAGACCCACTGGGACTTCTGTAGACAAAGTACAACTTTTTCATTACAATACAGGGCAGAAGGAATGTGAATTGGCTGCTTCCTTTCATACTACTGTGACATTTAAAAAAAAAAAAAACACTCATTTCAAAACAATTTTTCTCCCTCCCTCCCCCCTGAGTTGCATCATTCAGTTCCTACTCATCCTTACAAGTCAGCTGGAATTCATGATCTTGTACAATAAATTAACAGGTTTTGGTTGCTTGGTAACCATAACCTCTTGGTGATTTATTAGGAGCCAAGCGTTGACAGGAAAGAGGTGAATATTCTAATTTGCAATATATTTGGGACCATTTCTTTGCAGGTTTATGTTGTGTGCTCATAGTATGTGCACCTTTTCTCATTTGTGCAAATGTTAATGCTTTCTTATCCAGTGTGACAGCTGTGCATCCTTCTACACTGCTTGCGTGAGTAAGCTCCTATTTACACTCATACAAGTAGATTTTTTCTGCAGCTCATCTAGCTTCTGAAAATATATCCCTTGAAGTAAATGAGTGTGTAAGGGTACGTAGGATGTGGGTATGTCTTTCAGATGTTAATTTTTTATTTTAATTTCTGAGAGTCAGGAAACAAAGATTGTCGACTTTCTGTATTCCTAGCTGTATTGAGTGATAACTCATGTTAGTAAAGAAAAAAAACTGTAATCAAGTGACAGATTTCCAACTTTTAGGCCTTTTAAAGTAAAAAAAATCTATATGCTGGTGTTGCCAATGTATTTTGCTTTCTCATCTACATAAATTACAATAGCAGCCGAAGATCACGGCAGGACTGTATGAACACAGCTCCAAAGATAAGCTTAAACAGAAGCAAGTGGCTAAACACAACACTAGCATTCCTGTCAAATTATTAAATAACTAATTCATTAAACCATAGAGCCAAATTAGAAAAGCTGGCCATTTGTGCATGTAGACACACTGTAGTTAGGATAATTGGGACCAGCTGTTGTACTGTTTCACTTCTGGAAGGGATCCAATACTATTTGAAGGCAACGCCACAACATGGAGGCAGGCTGCAGAGTGGTGATAGTGTTTCTGCTTCCACCCTTCAAGCCCTTCTTCCTCAAGCAGTTGATCTGACTCAAGCTCCATCCAGCTCATCTAGCAATCATAAACCAGCTGGAATGATTGGACCCAGAATTAGTTGGTGAAAAACACATAATTGAAACCTCTCCCAGTAATCCATTACAAAGAGAGTTTTACCATCCCAAAACATATACCCACTTTCACAGGCTATTACATCAGGATTAAAAAAAACCTTTTCCTAGATTGAAAGGCAAAATAGGATGAAAAGTAAGCTTTTTAATTACATATTTTCAAATTTTTAGTCCCAAATGTTTTCCATAGGGAATAACAAACTATTGCAAAATCTCATTTTTAAACTTGGCAATTCAGATGTTATTGCATAGCACAGTATGAGAGCTTACATAAATGCGAGCTATAAAGGGTACTGCAAGAGTGTCTGAAAAAACTGCACATTAAGTAATCTTTTATTCCATGACATATATTTGGGTCAAAACAAAAAAGGATTTAAGGAAAATATTACAACTCCTACAGTAATAGGTATACATTTGTGAATTAAATTCTCATTTCCAAACAAAACAAAAAAATCTAATTAGTAACAGTGAAAGTGTTATGTTGCTTATATGCTCTATGTCTATTTGTAAAATATACACTTTTCTATCCTCTGTAACAACATTCTTGTCTGAGGGAAAAAAAAAAAATCTAATTTGATAGAATTAAAGCAGACTTGTGGCATTTTAACCGAGATTCAAAGGCGTAAGGAACTTCAGGTATCACTGTCCTACAATTTTTTGTTAATATGTTGCAGACATAGTGGACAGTAAGCACCTGGCTCTACTTTTTCACCTGCCTCAAGCAATAGATTATGATGTTGAAGTTGTTGACATTTTTCTACTTTTTAAAGGACCAGAACTGAATGAAAACTTCCAGAAGGGAAGCGTATTTTTTTGGGGGGTGGGGGAATAAATAAATACAACAAAACCCCCATACAAATACACCAAGCCTTAAAACTAAGATAATTCTCAATTTTTTAAAAAAAAGGTACTTGTGCATTTCAATTTTTTCCGCATGATTGAAAAGTTTTTAGTTTTCAGTTTAATCTGAAACTTTTTTTATTACATCCCTGTCTGTTCTTTTGATTGCTTTTCATCTCTAACAAAAATTTGCAGAAGATAATCAGAAGAGATGGACATACCAGCGCTAGACTGTAACACACAACAGTATGTTCTGCAAAGATTGATGCTCTATCCCTCAAACCAGAATCATGGCACATTAACACAGAGTTGTATGACACCTGAGCTGTTTATTCCTATTTAAAGTCTGGAATTGTTAATTCAGGCTTTACAGAGCTTTGAGAAATCAGGCGAGTATCTTCTTGGCACAGTGCTGTGTCCTATGGAAGCATCAGCTCAGGTAAGTGCTAGCTTGAGGATCACTGCTGAAAAGGTAGAGTATGAGTATGCACATGCACATATATAGGGAAAACTTATTGCCACAGAAAGTAGCATTCTGCTGTATAAATATTTCACAGCTTATCTAGGGAGGCATCAAATAATCTTCACTATAACTTAAGTCTCTGTTATTCCTTTTGTCTTCTAAAGTAGATTTCTGAGGACAGCTAAAAAGGTTCTTCCTTGATTAAGGACTCCAAATCCACCCATAACTTATAACTTAAGGCATTCTCCTCTGAATAGATTAAAAACCACACAACAAAAAAAGAGGCAGCATTAATACCACTGTATCTGTCAGGTATGGTCTCTGAGAAAAGGAAAGAAGGGAGGTTAAAGAGATGATTGTACAGTTTTGGGAGGTTTAAAGAGATGATCATACAGTTTTTCTACTGTGCATTGTCCAGAAGCATCATGTTTTGTTTTCATTCTTAACAGGTGAGTCAGAACATTATGTTCTAGTAAAACCTTTCTCATGTGGAGAAAAACACTCTGAACTTTTGAGGAATCTCCAGCCCAGGCCCTTGCTGCTGAGCCTTACTTAGTGCTGCAAGACAAAATTATGGATCTTTCCTCTGTAGAGGTGGATTATTAACTGCAAGCTATTCCTTGAAACCCTTCTATGTGCTCCATTTTTAAAAGCCGGCTTTTTAAAATAAAACTATAGAGGTGGGGTTTTTTTCAGTTTCCAGAAATACTATATCACTACTACAGAGTTTAGATGAGTTATGGACAGACATGTATATTGAGCCTGAAGATGGCTTTGTCCTATCAGATTCATTTGTTTTCTGGAAAGCAGAAGAATGCAAGGAGATCCTACATCATTTCTTCTGTACTACTGACAATTGAATGCTTGACACTTATCTGCAAAAATCTCAAACGTACATACATGGATTACAAAACAGGAGAATCTCTAACATGTGAACTAAGATCCTGCTCTCTCAAATAACATCTGCTTGAAATTTGTCTCTACTCTTTCAAGTAGAGAAATCCCTGAAAAGTGCCTGTCTTTACCTCCAGGTTTTGATTAAATAACGATCTCAAACTGTGGTTTATTTTAGACCTAGGTACTACTTATTTATTAGAAACTGAAGACAACCAATTTGGCTAAACAGAAAAGATTCAATCTGCTTATATTTAATACAATAAAAGGAAATAGTTTTCTAGTATGTATACTATCTTATTATAAGAAAGTTGTCCATGGAAAAAAATTGCTTTAAAAGTTACTTGAATTTGAAATCTGATTTACATAGCTGGAAATCTAACTAAGGCCAAAATGAGTTGCATATAAGTTTGAGTTGATGTTGATGCAAGTAGGAATCATCTTATAAGATTTCAGAGCCTGTTTTAAGTGTTTGCCATGCAGCAGAAAAAGAATTTATGCTTAATGATCATCTTTTGTAATGATCATTCTTATTCTATTTTAAACTTGTTACCCATTTTAAAGCATGCATTTATTCTATATTACTAATTAAAAATCACAAGGTCTGCACAGCTAAATATGTTAAAAATTAAGGATGAAATCACTGATCACTGGCTTAATACATCAGGTTACAAATGCTTACCTGATACTAAATTCCCAGACCCTGAAAACGTGCTCCAAAGCATATAGTGTTAGTATTCAGCTAAGTAGGCAGGTGTTACAGAGAAAGCAGACAGCAGTGTACAGAATTTCATCAGATAACCTCCCGAACTTGCACTGGTCATTTGAAAGCTTGAGCAAAGGCCACGGCCAACAGAGTGCCCAGAGAGCAGATAAGGGCTTGTGGCACTTTCTGATGCGCAAAGGGAAGTTCCCTGTAAGGTCTCCATGTAAGGACACCTGTAAGGTGTCAGGATGAGACAAGAAGATCCCTTCACCCTGGAAATAAGGCAGTCGATTTGGGCATGTGTTATAGAATAGTGCAGCCAGTGGTACTTTCCTACCTCAGTAAGAAAAAAAAGCAGAGTCAAAACAACGGTTTTCCCCTGTTTCTGGAAGAGAATTTCTGAATGATCTCTCCTTACAAGAATTTCTGGGTGTTTTTCAAGATTTAGGAGCTGCCAATTTAAGAAGATTTCCACATGCAAATCTCCCTTGCATCCCATGATGAGTCCCATACCCCTTTCAGGCAGCACCCTCCTCAACCCAAAAGGTGCTCTGGAGGGCCTTTCCTTTGAATCATCTTGATGGGCATTGCCTCCAGACCATAGGGCTGACCACCCTCCTGGGACAGCCTCAGGAGGAGGCAGATCAGGGTGCTCGTCCATCTGCCAAGGTTATGGGGGTTCCCCCACCCACCTTTGCTCCTCTGCACTCCTTTGCCTACGTGGATGGGAGCCTTTTGTCACATAACCTAACAATAATTGTTGTGAAGAAGGGAAGAGTTTGTGAGAGAAATCCAATTACCAGGATATGATTAGGGTTTTCAGATAGGTTCATTAGTGGACTGAGCAACCATAAAGTTACTCCACATGGAAGTTAAATAATGTATCAGTTAAGCTATCCAAGCCACAGATTCAGTTCAAGCTGAATCTGAGCATACCAAAATAAAGTGAATTTCTGTGACACTGCATACTCTCTGAACCATGAAAGTAATCTCATTGCAAAGTATTTGTAATCATTTTTGGACACTGTAAAATTTTGTAGAAAGCAAATTAGTTACAGTTGTAGAAAAAAATTTGAAATGTCAACAATGCACGCTTTTTGTTGATTGCAAAAGACATTTTCCATCTGGTCCCAAGCATGAAAATATCCTGAAGTGACCTGCATATGCCAGAGCTTAGCTGAACTGAATGATAATGTAATCCTGCAAAAGTCTCCAAACTGGGAAAAGCCTTTTCATTTAGGGCTAGATCCTTCTTCCACTGAAGTCAATAACAGAACTTCCATTGACTCATTTGGCAGGACAGGTCTCAAAGTGATCCAGTGTAATCACTTTTAATATGCAGACACAAATACACGCACAAACTATAGGCTACATACATTTGGGGCAAATAATTGGCATAGATAAAGAAATCTAGAATGACATTTCATCCCATTGATATTTGAGCTTTATAGTCAGAATACAGCTAAGATAAGGTAGTGCACCGAAACAGTTTGTACGAACTACAGTTAACGAAAAGAATTATTTTCCAATTGCAGGGAGAAGGAGGAAGAGAATTAGAGAGCAGTTGCAATCTTAACGATACACATTTTTCCCCTCATTATAGCTTAAATTATGTGAAATCACAATATATTACCTCCTACAACATACACACAGTAAAAGCCAATTACAATAAGTCTTTACAAAAATGCTCATAAACACACTTGTGGCTCTCCAAATGGATCTTGTAATGTATACCAAAAATGGGTATGAAAATCTTGCTATCAGCCATTGCACAAATGGACTGTAATAGGGGTTAAATTAGCCATAATAATATAACAGATAATATATTTAGATATTAAAATGAGAAAATGAATATTAATTACTATAAATAGTAAGGCTATACATCTCAGTAATAGTGATGTAGTGAGCCACAGTCTTTGTTTTATTTATTCATTGTAGGTAATTCTTTGAATAAGATTTTACATTTTTCAGCTCCAGCTTGCTAATTTCCTTGCCCATGTCTAATTTCTCCAATTTGCTAAGTTATTTTCTAAGAAGTGCTTTGTAGTTCTGCATAGAGGACACAGCATATGGTTTAGGAGAACACACTGGTTCTGAACAGGAAAAGACAGTAGATTTCTTCCCATCATCAGCAATGCATGATTATTTTCAAAGTATAATAAAACATACAGATGTGTTTTTGATGTTCATTTGAATGTAGTATTTTCTTCCAAATTATTTTCTGCTAAACTTGAAGTACTGGGCGCCATCCATTTTAAATTTAGTTCTTTTCCACAGTTATATTAGAAACTGTGTGTTCAGAGGCTTAAGTACCTGAGGTTTCATAGACTTAACTCCACACTGCTGAAGGCTGAATCACACCAAAGAGACATTATATGCGTTTACATATACTTAACTAAAGAAACAAGAGCCAAGCAACCTTCTGGTTATTTATCATCCAGGAAAAAGGGAAAATGAAGCGACTATCAAAATACTTATCTCAGCTATTACAATATTATTTTAACGAGTTGCTAATTGCCAAGAAATAAACCATCCCTCCAGGCCTAGTCTTTGGAAGGATGTGGGACATGTGCACAGTGTCTTGGGGTAAAAGGAAACACAGCACCCACTGGCTTAGTACCAGCCAAGCCACGTACCCCTGAGGACTCCCTTATTGTTTTGGAAGGACCAGGAGAAGAAACTCAGCAGTGCTTTTTGCAGTACTGCTCTCTGGAATCCAACATATTTCCATGTACATGGGCTGACACACAGAAAGGCGAAATAAACTCCCAACTTCTCCTCCTGTTTTTGCTTTTGAGAAGAATCCAAGTATTTGACTTTGCCAACACTCATGTCAAGTCCCAGCACTAAGGTCCGGGTAATTCTTCCATGGCTATGTGGAGGGAGAATTTTTCCTCCCTTCAGAGTCAGTCACAGTTAAGTTCTAAATTCATAACTGGAACATAATTCACACAGCAATTTACATGCACCAAGAGATTATGTGGCCTCACTCTGGAATGCTGCACCACAAAGGAAGTTTCTATAGTTATTTAAAGCAAGCAAGCCTTTCCCCAGCTATTAAAGAAATTTAATCTTCTTATCCCTATATGGAAGCAGTCTTTGTTTATTAAAAAAAAAAACCCTTGCAATGTCCTATCCCCTCACCATTAAGTTTTCTGTCCTTTTTTGTTTTGGCAAAGAAATTGTGAAAGAATGTAAGAAACTTTTATTAGGTGTTTATTATCAATTACCAGATAATGAAAAACAGAGAAGTTAATGGAAAAAAGTTATCCCTGGATTTTGGGTTAGATTTTCCTTTTCCCATGGGAAACCCTGTAAGAGAAAGACAAAGAGGAAGAAATCTGCGAGGTTTCTCAGAGGGTTCCAGCGAGGCTGACAGAGAGGGTTATTTTCCACTCCCCTCCCTTGCCGAACAATCAGGGAATCTGACCCCTGTTATCTTGTAAGCTGTATCAATGTCACAGAGAATCAGGTGTATTCTTCAGGAGAATAATTAGTTAAAGCTTATAGGGCTTCCTCTACTAGCTGCTCATGAAGACCAAAGCATAAGCAAGGCTATTATGTTAGGCTGGCTATCAGGAGAGGCTGCTGGTTTCTGCTGAATTTCTCCTTTGGTAAATGGGTGAGAAGGGTGTTAACAGGGGAAGAACTGCATAGATCAAAGGCTCCATCCCAAAAAAGTTTCCATGTGATGCCTTCTGTATTAGTTTCTCAATGACTTTGAGATAGATTGCAAGTTATTAAATCTGAATATCTCTTGGACATTTTGCTAGGAGTTGTCCTAAATGCTGTGTTTGTGTACAGTGTTCTAACCAGTGTTCTCATTACTGTAAAGACAGCTACAGGAAAAAGAATTGAGCACCTCTCCCACAAGAGCAAGTCACATCCTTCAAATACATCATTCTTTGTTCATGCATCTCATCTTGGAGATTCTTGTGATATCCCAGCACAATTTCAAGGAGAAAAGAAACATCTTCTGTGCAGATGAAAGGATAGCCGATTTATTATAAAATTCTAACATTGCAGAACACTCAAAAATTGCCACAATAACTGTTAGTCCAAAGTGCTTGCGAATGGCCATATGGCTACAGGTGCATTATCGAGTTATGTATGATACTAAAGCTGATACAAAAATACCACCTCTTTCATCAGAAAGTTTCACCTTCAGTCTTTTGCATTTTTAATACTAAATAGTTATAATCCAAGCATCCTGTGTAAGAAATGAATGTGTTTTGGAGTTTTAGGTAGAATAAGAAGCAGAGAAACCAAGATCAAGCTCAACTGACATTGACACCTTCATACACACAGAAGGTGAAATCTGATACTAATCATCAGGCATGCCAAGGTGGAAATAGTAATATTAAATTGTTATTCTATTGTGTGGACATTTTATTTCACATGCCAAGGTTTGAGCACAGCTCATTTCTCTGATGTGAAAGTATCTAGAAGGCATGTTTTACTTTCCAACAGTTTTGCTATAGGCAATAAAAAATTTAGCTTGATATCCAAATGGTACTTTGTTTTTTAGAAGTGGTAAGAGGTCCATATGTGTTCCTTATCATATCCATATCCATCATTATTGCCCTAGGGGTGAAGGGTCACAAACCATCATTAAAAATAAAATGTCACCCCAAACTTCTAAGGTCTACAAGTCATTAAAAAGTAATCTTTCATCATGGGTTTCCTCAGCTGTAATAACATAAGCTATGTTTTGGGGTTTTGGGGGTTTTTTTTACCTTTTTTTCTGCAGTTCAGAAAACTTACTTCTCTGCTGTGCTTCATGGCCTGGTCAACCATTAATCAAGTCAACCACCATCAGCAGAAATAAACCATCTCTATTCTAGACTTTTTGGGAACATACCTGATCTGTTTGCTAAAGAAACAAAACAGACTGATCTCATTCATCCAAGCTTTCCTTCTCCCATTCCACTTGGGAAGGGTATCCCTTTGCCTATTTCCATCAGCCATGACTGGCTATTTTTTCTTTGGCCATTTGGATTGGAAGAAAGATTGTTTAAGTACCATCTAATGAGAGCTGAATGATAATGAGAAAGAAAAGAAAAGCAGATATGGAGGGAAAAGAGTAAGGCAATTAAGTAGGTGGGTGCTGAACTGCGAGTTTCAGTAACTTGAAAGGCTGTAGTATCAGACTTGCGAGGAAGTGTGGGGAATCACAGCCCTGGTGGGTGGCGCGGGGAAGCTGGGAATACTGGGAACCAGAGCCGTGGTGGGAGGCCAGCGCGTGGGTTGGCGTGATCAAAGGCACTTGGTTCCCACTGCAAGCACCCCGACAGGAAGCAGCTGGGGCTGGGAACGCTGCTGGAGGAAGGCTGCTCACAATAAGGAGAGTGCTTTGGTGACCAAAGGACGCGTCTGATGGTCCCTCGTGAGCATCCGGTGCTTGCTGGGGAAAGGATGTGTAGTGGATACTCTCCACCAGCCTTGGCTGTTCATTGCATCTGTTATCAGTGGCTTTATTTCCATTTCTATTTGTATGGTTTTCTCCAAGACAGCTAATTTAAACTTTGCACTTTTTTTTTTTTTTGTTAGATTCTTGCATAAACGAAGTTCATTCATCACTAAATTTCTTAAGGAGATGCTGTCTCAGTCTCCTAGAAAAACTTTCTCAGTTCTCCCATATTAAGCTTTATATTTCACAAGTAATTATACTCCTCCCTGACTCAAGTTTTCTATAGTCATTAATAGCAGCGGTTTGGATGCATTTGACACCTGTAGATGCTGGCACTGGGAAAAGTGGACAGTGGCAAACTCAACCAGTTTCCGTAATTTAAGGCACCTACTGTTGCGCTCATTAAAGATTACAGCCTCAACATCCCATTTCCAAAACCTGTTCTTACTCTCAAGAAACTCCAAGGGTACTGAGTACATTTCCCCACTTCCAACAAACCAGGCATTTTTTGTAGGTAGGAGTGGCAACCAAGTCCCCCCAGTGAAACAGCGAGGAAAGCACCTACCTGCTTTCAGGTGGCCGCAAGCACAGGGCAGTTCCTCTAGGGAAACCAGGGGACAGCAGGTCCCACCAACCCTCCAGCAAGCATTGAGCAAGGGCAAGAAAACAAGGCAGGGCTAAGGTCCAGGAAAACCAAAGAGTAGCTCAGGGAAAGAGCTGGAGGCCAAATAGGTCTCCAGGCCAATGGCCAGGGGTGTGGGTGGGGGCCCCAGGTGAGGCTGGTCAGGGCCAGTAACACCTATTAGTGCCCTGACATTTGCAATCATAAAAGGAAATTTGGTGTGAAGTTTCACAGCACGTGGTGTGTCTGGGAAAATCTAACCTGAGCAAACCGGCATTCTTGGTCCTAACTTTTAACCAAAAATGAGCACCGGGAGGGTTACCTATCAATCTTTTAAGAAACAACAGATTCAAAATCCAAAGTGAAGAAGTAACACATCAGAAGCCTGGATGAAAAAGAACTAAAATAAAACCACCCCCTCCCATCAAATAATATCATACCTTAAAAATCATGTACTACTTAATTCTTCCAAAAAGACAATCAACGCTATATTTATAACATCTTATATAAGTATAAATTCCTAAGATAGACCTATTAGGTAAATAAATTCCTATATTTTTATTAGGGAAAACTTATTCCAGCTATGAGAAATGATCATAAGAATATCGAAGGTTTTGAGACGACATAATACAAATATGGGCCATTCGTAAATTCAGAAACTACTTGCTTTCATTACTGTGTTGCAAAGTTCATCATGACCAGTTTCAGCACTGATTCTTCTTAAATCGCAGTGTAATCTAGAAAATACAGTGAGACCTTGAAATGTCAGATATGGTTAAGTCTGGTTTAATTTGGGTGACTCAATCTTTAAAATTTTATTTCCATATACTTGAAAATATTACAGTACAACTCATAACAAACTCCATAGTTTGGGGTTTCAGTACAAACCCCCTTTCTCACGTGTGTCTCTAAAGGCAATGGTTCAGCTTAGCAGTACAGTATACTTTTTTAGATTAACAAGTTACTTCTAATGAGGATGGCAATTAGCCACCTTTTTTGCCCATTCAAAGCGCCATGGAGTTCAAACACCATTTCAGAGACCATTTCAGACATTTCAAACACCACTTCATGCTCCAAAACTAGGTACATCTGTATATCCTAGACCTTTATTTAAGAAACAGTATTTATAAAGAGCGATAAGTCACAAAATACTAACCTCCTCAGCTCTGGAAAACTAAAAAAGATTACACAGTTTTACTTAAAAACAATAATAAAATTAAAATATTCAGCTGAGTCTTGATTAATTTTTATTTCTTTCAAATCTGAGGTAAAATACGGATTTAATTTTAAAGGAATGCTTTTTCTACAAATTTTGTAGCTGTCATACATATCTAATTGATTACAAACAAAAAATATATCAAAGAAATTATGTTCTGTAACAGCTTTGGGGGCCAGATTAGATCTCAAGATGAACAAATAATAATAACAAAATAGAAATGCTAACTATCTTTCATTATACACCCTTCATTGTTAAATTAATGAGTACTGATTTTTACATAGTTTAGAGATCTTTCCTCAGGAAAGAAAATAGTTTGTTATCAAAAATATCTCTATTAAAACTTAGAGCTGTAATTACAAATACAAACTCAATTAAGAACATACAAATAAATTGAAGATGTGCATCCCGTAGCCCAAAGTTATTGATGGGTGCTGTCTGTTACAACTCTAACTCTTCATCTCAGCTGTACCTGGGAGACATAATTCTTATCTGAAATAATCCAGACTATTTCTAACCCAGGAGATCTTTCCAGAGAGAAAGAGTCCCTCCCAAAATCCTAACCTCCCTAGAGGAGTGTGCCTATTGCTGCAGGCAAGCTGCAGGCTTGTTGCTGGTGTAAACCCTTATATTTGATGTGATGTACTCATGTGCTTGTCAAACCTATAGTCACTGTTTAAAACGCTTGGGAACTGTAACTGTGTGGCAATGTCGTGGCAGCTACAACAACCCCATATCTGGGAAATAAAATTAAAAAAAAAAAAAAATATAAAATGAGCCAAATTCACAGCGCATAAAAATATGTAGCAATATGTTAAATGAGGATGTTTCCCAGTATTGTAGTGCAGCATGTGTTTATGTTTTCGGATGCCTGTCCAGTTTTATGCCTTACATTATTTATTCCTTTCATTCCTTTTGTTTTTCCCAGTTAGAAACAAAGGGAAGAAATAGTATCATATAACCAATTAGCTCCTTGTGGACCATAAGCAAATGTCCCACAGATGGTTTGCAGACCGCTATATGTTGTGTTCTTCCCACTCCACAGATCGGAGTCACAGCGTCCCTCTGCACACACAGGAGGTAGAAAGTTCCCAGGGAGCTTTCAGGAGCGTTGTTGCCACGTGGCATGTTCCCTGTGCCACAAACACAAACATGAACGTGGCATGTTCGCTCTCTCGCTCGCTGCTCCGTCCCCTCTCAGAACACAAGAGATGCAAAACGCCACAGACGCCGGCAGGGTACCACCCCGCATCCAGAGCCTGGGACCAAGCACTGCAGGTCACTGGTACACACAACTCTGCAGACGGATCAGGAGCTTGCTGTATACATACATACAGTCTCTTATGACTCCCCTATACTTATTAGATATACCCTTGTCCCGTGCTTCCTTTTTATTTTAGTTATGGGAGCATCGATATAGAAGCCGACTGAGCACATTTCCTTAGAGGGTATACCGCTAAGAGTACCACGCTACATTTTTATCTCCCAGCAGGCTTGTGCCCCTTACACAATCAGCTGCGTGAAGTAATTCAGGGAGATGTTAACACTTACCTCCATTTCAGTTCAGTGTGACTTTGCCAGCTATTTATAGTGAAAGGCCAAAAGGGTCAAGGTCAGAAAAGGTATCCGTAACAAATCAAACATAAATCTATTAAAAGTGAGAAAAATCTCGTACCATCAATTCAGCATATGCAAATGGAGAAAGAAAAAGTAATTTCTGGCCATTTCTGAAGAGAAGAAGCCTTCAAGTTTGAGGGTAGTGTGCTTTCCACATCGCTCTTCAAAAGGAGAAGATGGCAGAAGAACAGGATCAAAGATTTGCACAGCTATTGCTCAGCACGGCCACGGAAGGACTGTCTCCTCTCCCTGCAGATTCCACTGTACCTAGGGAGGAAGTCAGTGCTTCAAAACCAGCAAGTTTTCTCATTTATTGATTTCCCTCAGGTCAGAATTTGTCTTTATAAAATCAAAATTTCAGTTTGTCTCTATACCTGACTTAGTTTTCTTTAATAGCATTATCCTATCCTTCCCTCTCACAAGTAAAAATAATCCGAAGAATATTTGCAGTCCCACTGCAAGAGCTGTTGTTTTAACTCTCAGATGTCTAATCAGTATTCCTAAAAGCGCAGAGACATTGTGCATAGATGTATTATAAAATGAACCAACCTTTCAAGGGAAAGATGTCAGGATTTGACATGTACAAACATGGGAACTTTCCAAGTTGTGTGTGGTTTTTGGTTTTTTTTTTGCTTTAAGCTGGCTTCTGTCACCAATTCATCCTCGTATGGTTCTTGGGTAAGCCACCTTTTTGTTGTTGTTTTTTGTTCCTCAGAAAGAAAATCTATGTACCTATCAATCTATGCATGGTATCTATTTAATCTATGGCAACGATTCAACTTTTTTGTACACAGCTTTCAGTTATTCACTGCTTGCTGTCAAGACTAATGCATGCCTATCAGTTTCTATCAATGCACAGTGGATGAATATGACATTGCATTTTTTCCCGATGTCACCAGGTTCAGTATGTAATAAAAGCTCAGAGTTTAGGCTAAATCATGGTACCCTGGGCTCAGATTTACATGAAGCTGCTTGGTGGGAGGATTCAGGGGCTCTTTCATAGCACTGCCATAGCATCTGCATGTGCTTTATTCCTTGGACACAAAGAAAAGTTTTGGTATGTTTATTTGGGGCACATAGGACCCAGGTAGAGTGCCTTGGTGTAAACGGTGACAATCCTGTTTTCTCTCTCTAAACAGTCCAGGACAGAGGGGCAAGTGCCATATGTTGGGTCGGCTTTGTTCTAGCTCTGCCACTGGGGCAACATTTTACTTAAACCTGATGCCTTATTCTTCTGCTGACTAAGATACTTCCTACAGGTTAGTTCACAGGGCTTTTGCATCTCTACTGTAAACTCATTCTGTTGACTTGCAGTAAGCGATGACCTTTTTGTCAGTTGCATAATCATAATTAAATTAACATTAAATTCCTATTCCAGGAAATCCGTCCAGTTCAGTCTTATTATATTGGGCCAGGAAGAGCTTGAGGATACTCACACAGGTGCAACTTCAAACATAAACTTATCAATATATCAACTTCTCTTCATTATTTTTTACGATATTTCACTACACTGAGTAAAACAATATGGATTGCAGAGATTATCACTGCTGACTATGTTGTTAATTTCTTTAATAAAAGGTGTAAAGTTTAATAACTTTCATTCCAAGCATAAGTTATTCCTATTGTTTGGTATGCATGAAGCAAAGATTATATCTCAGACTGGCCTTATTTATTTATTTGTCGCTTTGCTTTGGTTCTTTCTTTTTTATTTTTATTTTTGCTCTCCAGAAAATCAGTAAAGTCATTACACTAATTGAGGTGAATCATTTAGAGAAATACCGTAGGGAAATCTGATAGAATATTTAATTACACGTAATTAAAATAAAGATGGTAAAACTCATTTGGTTGTAGCTCATGTAGTATTTAAGCTATGGAAAGCATAGACATAAAGAGTAACCTTTCCTTTTGCTGTATTTCTAACCAAAGTCTATGGGATTCATTGCTCAGCAACTGACGCAGGTCAGGTAGAACCAAGAAGCTAAAACAATAAGACCCATGGCCACCTCCAATTTGAAAACAGGATGCATGAACTACCACTTGATGCAATACAGAAAGGGCCTTCTAAGGCTGAATCTCAACTTGACATGCAACAATTCAGGCCGCTTTTGCTCTAAATGTAGAGGATGGTGGATGCCATTTAAAATAGCTTAAAGCATAATATATAGGGAAAAGCTGATGGCAGATTTTCCTGCTTCCAGACATCCTTGTTTAGTCAGTAGTAAGCCTTGTGGCTTGCTTGCGCTGGCAGCTGTATGCGAAGATGCTCATAGCAAAGGCAGTTCTGGAGCATATAGTACTTGAACAGTTATATCAAGTGACTATACTGTTAGACTGTTCAGTACCACAGAGAAATTAAATGAGCAGGAATTCAACCAGTCATGAATGTCATGCTTTAATACCATTCCTATAGCCAAATCAATTTTGTGATGTAAATAAAATGACTTACTAAATGTATTGTGATGTGGCATGGATTCAAGATTTGACACAATGCACTCAAACCTAGTCTTCATGAATATGGACACTATGAATGAAGTGTGCTTTATAATAATGGGGCCTTGTATGCTATAGATTTGAAAGCTTGCTTTGAACTCCTTGAGTTTATATAGTGTGAGACGAAAAGCAGTGAATGAGAACAAGAGCAAAAGGGGGAAAATAGAATCTTCTGGCAGGATTCAGCACAGTTACTTTGTCTTCTCAGTCTACGATTTCTCAAGATCCTGTTTTCAAAACCAACTTTCCTAATCTGGGCTCTTAAGGGGTTTTTTATTGCCCTTCTCTTACATAGAGAATTTCCTCCTTTGCGTTTAGAGCTTGTTTTTCAATGCAGACCTCTTTCACAGTATGAACTTTACCAGTCAAAGCTCCATAACTCATTTTCGTAATTCTATGTCTATATCTCGCACATATCCCATAAAGGAGATGTTCCCAAGGTACTTAAAGCAGCTATAGCAGTCAAAGTTGCCTTCAGGCTAAATCTACTCTAACACAAATTTCATGGCAAAACTGCTAGTACTTTTCACAGGCTACGAAACTATCATGACTATTAGAGTCTCAAAATCAGAATAGCAAATAAGCAGATATTCTCATTTCCTCATCACCAGTGACAAAAAAGAACAACAAAAAGGAAAATAAAAACAAAATCTGCATGCATATTTCACTATGTTTCTAGCTTAGAAAATTTAATGTTGAAAAGACAAAAGATATGCACAATATGTTTTATACAAAATTTTCCTTTAGATTAGTAAACTTTTTTTTTATTTGTTGAAGTGATTCACCCTTGGGAAAAAGGAAAAAATGGTTTTAACTGACAGGGAAAAATAATGTTGGTCCAGTCAACTTTTATAATGTTGGTTTTAGGGATGCAAATTAGTTTGAGAATTGCAAAACTGAGAATTTTCAGTCTTTTTGATGTGCTCTGTACAACAATTACAACTTCGACACAACCAAGTATTCAAATGTAAATGTTACTGTATCTATTAGTAGCTGGGTCAAATGTCTGCATGGTTTTAAATGCCCAAAGTTAGAACACTGTTGATCATTTCTCTTAATTCAAAGCCAAGTTATTTTAATGAAATTTCTGTGTTATTTTCCAGTAACAACAGGCTTAATTTAGTATAATTTTTTTTTAATATGAAAGCATACATTTTGTAATTAAGTTTTCACTACCTAATTATCACTTCCATGAAATTATCTGTGAAATTAGTAGGTATAAAATACTTCCTACAATGCCTGAGCTGGCTTAGAAGAGTACGTCTCATTTTCAGAAGAGACTGAAGAGCTCAGATCATACTGACTTTCTGTAGGACAGAGACTTTTAAGTCACTCGGGCATTTTTGTCAATAGCAGCTGATTCAGCATAGAAAACATCATGAAATGCCAAAATCTCTCTGTATTACAGCCTTGTTTATTGAAGAAGTTAGTGTACACGATTGCGCTTTAGATTATGCTCATCCGTGTGTTAAAACAACACATTTATAAGTGGTCTGATAATTTTTGTTCTGAACACAAGCACTGCTCTTTTGACACCAAATGCTAATCAATAGCATACACTACTATTATAAAATTACATTACATGGTGTCTAAATGTATACATGTACAAGAAAAGCTTAAGAGAAGATATAAGACCAACCCCAGTATGAACATATGTAAGCAATGCCATGAGGGGAAGGCAGTAACTATGGCAATGCAATTGAGACCGCTCAAACGACTAAAAGATTGAGTCATATCACAGGAACACGGCCGTAATTGCCTCTCTCAGTCACTTCTGAGACCCACTTCTTGGGTCATGACCCACATTTATTTGGCTGTTACTGTCCTGAAATACAGTTATTTTAGCAGTGACTTTATCCTTGTACCCTAGCAAGGCAGAAAAAGATGATGAAACTTAATGTTAGAACCAGAGATCATATTGCTCCTCAGCAGTAGGTGTCTTGTGAGATTCTTTGCCTGAAGTGATTTAAATTGGCTTAAACCTAGTTCTGTTCAGATTAGACAGTTCTCAGTCCCGTTTTAAGTTTTTGTGTCCTGGTTTTTTGTATTGATGATGCCATCTTGCCATTGCCCCATAAGCTCAGACTAATATAACAAGTAAATAGTTGGAATTTCTGGAGAAATGGAAAAAGAACAGGATCTTCTGGTTTATAAGGTAGATCTTATAAGATCTGTAAGAAGATCTTATAGGAAGATCTACAAGGTTTATAAGGAAATAATTTGTGAATTGGTAATATCACTGCTGATAGACGATACCTCTGTATACAGCAATGTTACTCATGTTGAGACGAAGGCTGAGTTACTTATTACAGGGGTGATTATGCTGATCTTGAAATGACTTTAGAGCTGTTTTTAAAATTTAGGTAGCAACTGAAATCAAATATGGCTTTAATTATTCAACTTTCTGGCATGTTGATGCAGTGAAAACAGATAGTTCAAATGATTGATATACAATTTCTAAACTGTGAGTATATAGTTTTTATATGATATTTTCATAAAATAGCTATTGATTTGTGTGAAGTGATTATTAATATGGATAAATGATGGATAAATCAAAACTTCAGAGTTAATTATTTTGTCCATGGTCCACAGCTGAATGGTAAATGTTCATTTTAACCTTGACCTTGTAAAGATGTTTGCTTTCACGTATGTCTGCATGGAAATAGAGAGAGTTCAGCTGCTCATACCAGAACTCTGAATGGCTTGGTTATATGGATCATTTATAAATCTAATAGTATAATTTTTATATCTAGATCCTTCCTCTTTTTTTTGCCATTAAAAAAAGATTTTTGACAAAATATTTTTCACAGAAAATGTTTGCTTTTCTTAGAAACTTGGAATTTATCACTGAAAAAATCAGATACATGTGCACGTGTGCACACACCCACCTACACAAGAGTATTTTTCTTGTCACAGAGAATGTCCAGGCACGGTTACTCTCTTATATGCTTGGCTCAAACTATAGATAGTGTATAAATCAAATTTAGTTTTCATGGTAGATGCATCCATGCAGAATCAATGATACAGCCCTCCCTGTAGATATGAATTAGTGGTGGAAATGCTGGCACATCATTAATGATAATATTCCCTCTCCTCCCATTCCCAAGACCATAAAAATGTGTGCTCCATGTAGGGAGCTCATCAAACCTCAAGAGACCCAAGTTGGAGAAATTCACTAAACAGATTCCAGGCTTGTTTTTTTAAAGCCCTATATCAGGGTTCCTGAATAGTTTGAGTATGGTCTTGAATAATTCATTCCCAAACCTTTGTTGTTTCATCAGATAGTAGATTTCCAAAGAAGTCTGTCTCTGTTCCTCAGCTGGCTAACATTATGTCTTGTACATTCCCATCCCAGAAATATGTTTCTAATTAAGCCACATAATAAGAGTTTCCTGTGCAGGGGAAGAGATGGGGAAAACAAATAGTTTTGAAAGTGGAAGTTTTATTCCATTTAGGCCTGTTAGGCTCAAGCCTCATTCCGTTTAAAATAATGAATACAGAAAGAGAAAAAAAAAAAAACCTAAACATATATTTGTTCTGTGAGGTGATCTATAGACTTATTTGTGGCAAGGAACAGAATCTCCCTTCCTGAAATAAAACAGAAGACCTTCCACCGGTGAAATTTATTTTCCGCCACTGGTGGGTAGGAAAAAGACCAGAAACGCTTCTCAAAGGGAGCTTCCTCGCCTGCTGGCTACGAAAGCTTATACTGGAGCGTTAAGTTAGAAAATAGATTGTTGTTTCATTATTCCATCCTTACAGAAGCCCTTCAAGGTGGAAACAGAATGAGTCCGCTGAGTATGAACTCCCATCCTGTGGGACTCTTGAAAAGATGTTTACTCTAAAGCTTTCTACTATCCTTCTGGTTTTGCCACCTTCTAATCACCTACTAACTGTTAATATGTTTTTATTTTCCTCGTGCTTTGAAATGCATTTCTGAAGCAAATCAGCAGATGCCAGCCCTACTAAAAAAAAAAAGGGAAAAAAGAAACGATAAGGATGTCCTAACGCCTCAGGATCTTTTTTGCAGAACATGCAGCATGATCTCTTTTACTCTTTCTTCTTTTTTTTTCATTTCCTCAATAACAGTGTTTGTTAACTAAGAATGTTTAAATCATGTCAGATTTGGTTTGGGATTTACCACGGACAGAAAGTTCATTCAAATCTGTGGTTAGTCTGACAGTGTTTGGAATAGGAAGTTAAAGGAGAACATAAGTTTTTGCAGTTGTTTTCTCAATCAGAAGGGAAGCTAACGGAACTTGCTCATTGCTCATGTGTTCATGAATAACTTATTCAGAACACTGTGTTACTGGAAAAATATCCTCTGGGCTGACACATATCCACATGTCACTGTAGAGCCAGAAGTTGACAATATCAAAATGAAAATACTGCTTTTTAAAATTTATTTATTTTTAAAGGAGGAATATTTTTATTTAAGTCTTTTATGATCCTAATAACATTGGCACAAAAACACACACCCCCTTTTTTGGGGGAGTGATTTTTTTTTTCTGTATCCCTCTTCTTTGAATCAAGTGCCAGATTTGTGCCTTGTGATCAGAAAACCAGTATTTTAGGTACATTTTGCATAGTGCCACAAGCTGATTGAAAAAGTTTGTACAGGATAACTCAGGGCCCTGCCAAATTCATGTTACCTATTTCATATTCCAGGTAAACTGCAGACTGTCTCTCATGAGCTGCTCATCAATATGTTCTGACATGCAAGAACTTCTGCCAGTGAACTCTGTGCCTTGCCACTCAGTGATTTCATCGTGTTACGATGAATATATTAACTGTTGCAAGATACAGCCAAGTACAAAAAGAAATTTAATGTTAGGGCTTAGAAATTTGGATGGGAGTTGCAATAAATATTGCCATGAGAAATTATTACAACAGGGAGACTCTATTTCTTGCTGGTAAGATGCAACTTTAGTATTATGCATATATGCAACTTTAGTCTTATTTGGCCAACTAAAAAAGTTAAAAGACAGACTCTCAAGCATGCAGACTTTTTTTCAAGTAGGAAATAGAAATAGTGTTATTCAAAGCGAAGTACAAGTGGTGAAAAATTGCTTGAGTTTGACTTAATAATATTAAACAGAGCATCTGAGAAAAACATTCATCTTTCCAGAGAGTCTTACATTTCTAACTAAATGTTTGTTATAAGGAATGTTTTGTTTTGTGGTTTGGGGTTTTTTTTGTGTGGTTTTTCTTTTTTCTTTTTTTCTCTAATCGTCTTCAAAGAAGAGGGGAAAATGTCCCAAATAGTTCTTTATCCTTTTTGATATGGCCAGGATGCATACCCTTAAACAAGTTCTACCTTAGGTAAGTAATCCCCTGAGACAGGTTATCACTTTCCATTGTTTTCAAAGGTCCTATTTTAAATTTGATGTACTTTGCAAATATAAAGCAATATGAAAGAAAGAATTCTAAAGGGCAGAAAAATAATTTTTAAAAGTATTGTGTACTCAGAGGTAGCATTACCTATGATAGGGTTACCATTCTGAGCATGAAAGAGCAGAAAAAGGCTTTGAGCTATATTCAGTAATAGATGTCATCCTGTCCTTCAGTGATAGGAACTAATTAATCTTGCACCTTTTTCTATTCCTCCACCAGACAGAAGTTATTCCATTTTTTGACAAAATAACTTTTGAACATGTGCAAAGAAGCTAATTGGTATTCCAATCTTTTGCTGTGTTATGTCAAAGCTTCTATTCTGCCACTGTAGTATTACAATATTACAATCTCTGATCACTACCTTCTTACTTAAACAAATACCTCTAGTGTGACCACAAGCCAACTGTGTACACAAAAATACCAAACTAAGCCATGGTTCTTCCAGAAAGCGGAAATGTACTCCTAGGTATTCCCATTGCCGGTCTTCCTTCCTTAATATTAGAGTACTATCAGACTAATCATGGGTGATGATCTTTGAAGGGAACAGAAGGATGTTCAATATGAAAATGCAGCTAAAACAGACAATGCTAGGCACACAATTTTGATTGTAAGAGCAGATCAACAGTCCATTAAACACTACACACAGCTGTCAGGTTTTTGCATAAGGTCAGCTTTCAATACAACACCCCCCCCCCCCAAATCTGTATTTTATTTAGTATTTTGGGAGGGACTTAGGTCTTACTTCCCCTTTAATCTAATCTTCACAAGAGGCAGACTTGGAGGAGGACATTCACTCCTATGTAATCAACAGTGTAATTAATTATAAGCATTCGTTAGGCATCCCCCATCTAAAAGATGAACAAGCCTGATAGCGTTCATGAGTCTGGACTGGTCTTCAGCAAAAGGTAGATTGACTGCAGACAATGAGATGGAATAGGACAAATGCACTAGCCTGAAGTATTAATAGGTAGCTTATTTATATCACAGCTGAATATTAAAAGCAGGTGTATGTAATAAGGGAGATAAAATGTCAAAATGTAAGTAAGTTTAGCTAACCTAAAGTGCTGGTTTCTTTGCAGTGTATTTTCAAATGTCTTTAGACTCATAGAAATTAACTCAAACTACATTTCTATCCTAGGTAGAGGAAGATCAACTATTTGTAGGCAGTTGGAACACACAGTATCAGTTTCCTTGTTATATGCAGCTTACTGAGAGGATGTATGCATACGAAGTCAGATTTTGGTGGCAAGTCTCCCAAGACCATGAACAAAACCATCAAAGGAGTTGATGAAACCTGTACTGAATCCACCGCCATGTTCTGAACCAACAGGGAAAACAAACACGATTTCTTTTCTGACAATTTGTTGTTACAGAAAACATTAAGGACACACTTCTGTTTAAAGTAAAATTCATCTAGGCAAAGTCATCAGTGTTTAATTAGAGAGCATGAATTATTGACCATGTGCTGCTGTTCTCTTCAAGCTTTAAAACTAGAGCCAAAACATGGCATGACAAAAGGGCATGTTTCTCTGAATCATTTTCTAATGTTCTTTTTTCTTTTTTTGACTGGAACCTTTCAGCAGTAAAATCAACTGAAGACGCTAAAAGCAAAAATATTAAAGGTGAATCTCCTTGTATATGTGCAGGGAAAACATTTTAAACAAACCAAAGCTAAACGATATACCCTTATCAAGTCAAGCTTTGCCACGGTTAGTCTAATTTTCACCAGTTTCTTTGCTTGCAACTACAGTGTCTGTCTGATCCTAGAAAGTACTTTCAGATTTTAATACATGTGCCCACTTGTCAGTAAAAGGTAGCTTCCATACGCATAGTTTGAGTAAGTTTTTCTCTCTGGTGATGTCTGTCCTAAGAAACGTCTTGTCGTAAGAGAGGACTTACTGAGCCCAGTCAGGCATTGCCTGAGGTAACTGACTTGCAGCTATCCGAATCCCTGCGAAGAGAGTAGTCTGCTCTGACCATACATATGAACCTTTTTATAACAGATCTCTGGGTTTTTATTGCACAGATGTGGTACAGTTGCTAAGTAGGAGAGTATTTCAAATAAGAAAAATGAAAAAATGAGTCTTGCCGGACTGTTAAGTTTTCTGCTTATGTTTGTAAAGCAACCCTCTCTGGCTATTTTAGCTATTTTTTCCTTAATAAAAATAATCTTTTTGTTTTAGATTAAGAGATACATCGCTACTTACTGTACATTACTGTTCTCTTTCCCTGTTTCTAGACCACTTCATGTTTGATAAACAAAATTTCTCTGCACATGCTGTACTCCCAGGGCTGGCTTTCCAAACAGGTACAGCATCCCTAAATACTTATGCTTAGCCAATTTTTTTTCTGATTCTATTCCCAGGAGAGATTGTTCCTCACGAGTGTGTTATGAGAAGTCCCATTGTAGTCATGACTCTGCTAGATCCCATTGCAGAGCTGGAGTTCTATATGTCGTATAAGTATGAAGACATCAAGCGAGAGGTAAAGCCTTGTACTGCCGAAGCCAACAGCAAAACTCCAGGGCGATATCCAGGGTTTGGTTTTGAATGTTTATAAGCAACATGAGATTTGTATGTAAGGTTCTTTAGTATGGTCTAGCTCTAACAGCTGGAAAATGCTACATCTCTGAGAGGTCAAATTCATTTCTTTTATTACAACAAATTGCTCTTGCCCTTTTTCATATGAGTCTATATTGCATATAGTAGTAAATAGAACCATTCTGTAATAAGGCTAAAATTAAAATTCCACAGTATGAAAAATATATGATATAGAAAATACAGTGAAATTTTATAAAATATAATGAACAGGCCCTCAGTGAACAAACAGAGATTGCATCTGAACTAAACTACCCTTGGCAAAATCAATTACAAAAGTATCTGGAAAGAAATATGCACTCTATTAATTTTGCATTTTGATGAACATGTTTTATGCATTTATTAAAATATCTTTTAGACTAAGTAACATTTTAAAGACCAAAAAAAGAAGTAAATATTTTATTCAAACCAGTTGTGTCTAACATCCAAAGTTTATTATATGTGCTATGGGTAAGTGATTTAAAATTCATAAAGCTGCTCTGGTTTGTATAAGAAAGCAATTTTGCTTTATACAGAGAAACTTACTCTGAAAAGCATTTTGTCAGAAAAATAACTTAAAACTGATATATCATCTGTAATAACAGGTATGGGTTTCTTTTCTATTTTTTTTATTTGTATTTTTTTCAATCACAGTTAAGTTGCGGATATTTGCCAGAATTTCACTGAGAGCTGCCTTCTGTGCTTACCTCAAGCTAAAGAGATTTGGCTGCAAATCTGTTTCAGGGTTGCCAAGCCTTTACTGGGAGATTTACCTCCGAAGGTTTTCCTTCATTTTGTTTTAAAGAATTTACTAAGACCTACAATTTTTTTTTGCTATATAGTTAGTAACAATCATTAATATTTCCTCACAAAGAGCACCATTGTGAGAGCCCGCAAGGTGTAACGCATGAGTAAAGAAAACATCCTTCGAAACATTCTGAATAAAGGTTTGATAAACCATAACAAGGAAGCAATACAGAACAATTGATTCTGTACCTATTTCTTTCTACTTGACACACTGAAAGTCAAATGAGTATTTTGCACAATTTTCTAATATCTCTTACAAGGCAGCTGAGTCACTGAGAACCTGTTATGTTACACAATATTTAGACTGTTGTACAGTTATACTACAGTCAGATGCTGATTGTTGCCTTCTAACTTTCAGGTACAGCAGGAAGCAATGTTCAAACCCTCGCTGGAGAAACTGGATAGAAAGGTAAGGATTATGACAAGGCTGGACTCTCTGGGAAACGGTAATTAAGGCCAAGGAGAAAGACTAATCTAAATTCAAGGCTGATATTTCTTCAAGTTCTTTTGGGTTATCAGGAGGTTTTGTCCAGAAAGAGGACATATGCGTCAACAAAAACATGTAGAGGAGAGTACGTGCCAATGCCCGAGAGACCATTCATGCCCCTTCTCTTTGGAAACTGTTAAAACTGTTCAGCTGTTTCACCTCTGATGCTGAAAATTCAAAAGTCAGAGCTAATTTAGGCTCTGGATACGATTATCTTAAATCATCTAAATACTATCTTTAACTGAGACTATGGAGTAAGAATTCCTGCCCGAGCCCTTTTCCACTCTGTTTCCCCCTCCTCACACCATCTACTGCTCCATCTCCCTGCTCCCTCAAAAGTCTCCTTCAGGACATGCCATTATATCTCAATACTAGTGCAGAGCAACGTAGGGCTGGTGGACACAGGTTTTAACCTGTATAAATGATCTTTATTCCCATTAGGAACACTTTAATAGGATTCAATGCCATTTTCTATGGTGCACCACTGAATTCGATCTATACAAGGAACAAAAGAGGAGCTGACATTCTCACAGGCTTGTTTTTGCAATACTTTAAACATCTCTGAACTTCTTAAGAATGACTCATTCCTAAATGACTTGGAGCTTTACAGTCTTTGTAAGATACGTTTTCAAGGTTTCTATTCATAACTGTCTTATACAATATAAATGTGCATACATGCACATGTATTTTGTATGTATATTATGTTGTGTGTATATACATATCTCATACATTCTATACATAGAGAGAAGGTAGATGAAAAAGGAAGTTTAGGAGGGAGAGGGCACTGAATTCTCATTTACAATTTCATGGAGGGTGAAAAAAAATATGGCTTGAAGGGAATACAAGCAAAGAACTAGCAATGAGAAGGGTTCTGTGGCATGGGCACATCTATGGATGAGGGAGACAAGAAAAAATTCTTACATGCTCTGTACAAATGTAAAGGAATGGTGGCATCTTGTAATATGTGCCATTTGTTTAAATCTAGCATTAGCTAGTCATAGCTGACTGGAAGTTTTCCCTCTAGCAGCAACTAAAACTAATATTAAGACTAATAACTCATATTCACCAGGCAAAAATCAGGTCTGACCGTTTTCATGCAAAAGGTCTCCTCCTTTGCAAAATCAATACAAAATTAAAGTTTCGCTTTCTCTATTTCTGACCTTTGTCTTTTTCAACAAAAAGCAGTGTTTATGTCAACACAAATCTTCAGGAATTTCATTTTTGTCACGCATTGTTTCAGATTTTCTTAAAGAGGTTTTGCTCTATTTAAAAATATATCAGCTGCAAGAGTTTTGCCTGCCTTAAAATCAACGATCATGTTCATTGTACATAGGATTGTAAGCCACATGCCAGCCTAAACAGGGAAATAGCATAGGGCAAGTCAGGCAAAGACTGGGAAAGGCAGCGATAGACGAGGAATAAGCAGATGGTTTAGTACCATACCTTCCCACTGCTCACCAGATGAAATTTCTTTGACATTAATGACTGCTGCCGGTTTTGTTCTCTGATGGTTTTGTATTATAACCGAACATCTATCTACATGTTATTGCAGACCTAGGATGTGTCTTTGTTTTTGCAAAGGAAGCACCCAATTTTTATGCATTAAGGTTGATAAAATCGTACTTCCAGACACCTAAAGGCCATGAGTCAGATTTTTAGGATTAATTAGGCAACCCAAGGCCTTCTTAGCACATGTGCTACCAACAGCCGGCTGAGGGTGGTCCCGCCTGCCCTGTGCACATGCATCCTTCTTATGCAAGCAAATCATCCAGATACAGACAAGCTCATGCCTACCTCACACCTGAACACGAGGTCAGGAAGCGGCCAGGTGCTCTCCACTTCTGCAGCTTCACCATAGCCTTTGTGGTGCCACGTCTTAGATCTGCTGAAGTTCACATCAGAATTTAAACTATGTTGTTACTTTACATTCCGAACAGCGAGGAGAACTGTCTGCACTGTAAACTTATGCCAAGTGCTAGCTCAACTGCAAATGCAAATTTTACATACAGTTTGTTTCTGCCATTTAAAGAATTTATAGTGAAGCTATTTTAAAATTAGTGCTCCAGTTCCCAATAATGTGGCAATTTCTTCAATAAAGAAATAGCTTTTTTTTAAAATAGAAAACTCTTATTATGGATTTTGCTTAATTTCAAAGGACTTTTTCAGTCTCTCCTGATGTTTTTTTTTAATGTTGCACCTGGTCAAATGAAACATAGTTTTTATGAAAATGAAACAGCACATTACTTTTTTACTATGTTAGATTATGCTTTAACTTAATGAACATTTCAAAAACAAGTATTGTTTCAGAACAAAGACTTTGAAGGTAAACATCGTTTCTTCCTGTTTTATTTATAAGTAACAATACACAGATATTTATTCCTCAGAATGTTTTAATTTCATTGAAAAGGTGGTTTCCAATCAAAAAAATCTCACTTTGGGAAATTTTTGAGCATTGGTCCACAGGGAATGATTTGCTCAGCCTTCTTTTATACCATGCTCTGGTTCTATAACAGCTTACTGGTTTAATGGATAAATGATGGTGCATAAGTCAAATATACTCACAAGGCAATTTTGTCACAATATCTTAAAGGCTGTTGGGTTTTTTTTTTGGGGGGGAGAGGGGGAATATATATGCAGGATACAACCTGGGCTTTTTTTATAAAAAAAAAAAAACAAACAACAAACCAAACAAAAAACCAAACTTATTCACCGTCTCCAGACACCCACAAGTCACATTAAAGTAATTTTTTTTTTTCTTTTGAAAAGCAGACCCAGTTCAAGCTTCCAGCAGGTTTAGAGAAATATCTATTTTTGCAGTTACAGTGATAAAGCTTTCAACCTTCCCCCCACCCCCCCAAAAGAGAGTGCTCCCACTGGCTATGCCGTTTATGAGCCTAGGGAGACGGTTACTGTGCGCAGCCCCCGCGGTGCGGGCCCCGAAACGGAGCGTTTAAGACTACAGAACAAAACCTGACTATAAAGGAGTACAGGGTTCCCACATGACATAAAACTTCCACGTCGAGCGTCGACGTTTTTAGCGCTGGGAAAGCACGCAGCGGGAGTAAGCGACACTATTCCTTTCCATCTGGTGAAGCCGCTCCCCAGAGCCCACAGTGGGAGCGGGGCTGGCTCCTCAGAAACACGCGGCCCTGTGTTTGGGGGCCTCCCCAATTAGTCCTGTAATTTACAGTCCCTTAATAAGACGGACCGAGAAACTTGCTCCGGTAGGGATGGAAAAATCCCGGCCTCCAGCTGGGGTGGGTGTTCTCGGAGCGAGCCCAACTCTCGAGCAGGTACAAAAGGCGCCCACAGCTGAGGCTGGGGACACAGAAAGGAGACCTTCAGCCCCCGATGAATTACACACCAGCGCGAGGCCCCGGGAACAGCAGATCAGCTCCCGCTTTGAAGGATAAATCAAAGCTTTAATCGGGCCTGTCAGTAAAGCAGGTGTTTTGACTGCCTTTATGGTTCATTTTTATGCAAAAGAGTTGTGGGGATACAGAAATCATGGGGGATTGAAAATAAATGGCACTGACAGCACTGATCCCACCAGGCGAGGGGGCCAAAATCGGTCTGTCTTTTCATATTATGAAATATACCTAACGGCAGGCTCTTTAAACCCCGCTTACACAATGCGCTGTCTGTGCGCCCAGGACTTTCCTTTCTCTCGCTTTCCTCCTTTCCTCCCCCGCTTCTTCTTTTCTTTCTTCTTTTTTTTTTTTTTTTTTTTTTTTATTTGATATGCCAGGGGCCCTTTTCTATTCTCTAGTGATGAACTGCCCCAGCAGCCACAGCAGGTTCAGAATGTTAAAGAGCCGCCACTCACCCGAGCCGACAAAAGAATCCCCTTTTAAAGGGCTTAAAGGACACTGTAGACACTACCCGCGGCCCCGTTGTAGGATAATGTCTTTTTCATCTTGGTTTTCATCGTTCAGCCACAGCCACAAACAGAACATCATAAAAATGTGTCAATGCAAATCTTCTAGCATGGGCCGGGGCGAGGGGACGCACCATGAGGAGAGAGGGTTACGCGGCAGTGCCGCGGGGTCCGCGCTGCTCCGGCTCGTCCCTCCCCTGTAGAGGTGGTTTTGTGGGCTGAGAGCGGGCACCCGCAGCTACCCAGATTTGTACTTTAATAATGAGATTTAACTTCGCTTAATTCCGAAGTCTCAATATGAATAGCGGGCATAATTTTTTATGTTATTTAAATAAAAAGTTTGAGCACACTGAAGTTGAATCATTGTAGCGTCCTGTAATATTTAAGTAGTGGTTGAGGAGTGTTCTAATGTAGCACATTTTTCCAGAAAGAAAAAGATGAGAGCCTTTTTCTTTGGTTCTGCTATAACTCAATACTTTTTACAGTGTATTCTGTAACATAATTTGAAATATGACTGCAGGGCTTTGCTAGTAAATTTCATTTATCATTTACAAGTCATAAAGCAAGCAAGAAAAAAAAAAAAAGGCAAGTGCTTCCCCTCCTGTAGTTTCACTCACAGTTATTCATGTCTAGTGCCTCACCACTCACAAATGACAGTTTTTCACCGGCTTTACTAAGGAATTGATTCTTTTCTCTTTCCATATAAATTAAAAAATATATTTAAAAAAGCAACACCCAGCTGGCATATCCTTAGGACAGATTGCCCAAGGAGAACTTTTTAAAAACTTTTTATGGATTACATGTAAATTAAGAAATTCATTACGCTTGATTGTGATCATTCATACTGCTGTTTCTAGACAGAAAACTTTGCATCTTTGTAAAAAAAAAAAAAAAGGATGTTTTTTAGGACAGTTGCATACGAATTGAGATCATTATCCCTTTTTTCAAGGTAGACTGATGCCTTCAGTCTCTATAAATGTTTATGCATCTTTGGGCTTTGACCCACTAAACTACTTTGTGAATTCCAAAGGAAATTTAACTAATACATGAAAGTCACCATACTTTCACTCAAAAAAAAAGTATTTGTGGGCTTCTTACAAGTAATTTAGACTCTGATTTTCCAAACACACGTTTTTATCTTTACCTATATAATAATTCCATTTAAAATAGTAAGATTATTATACTTATAAAATACATATTTTCTACTCAAGACCTAGGTATTGCACATTAACACTGGCACTCATGTTGCCTTTCTACCCAACTTAATTTCAGTATAATTTCTTATGCCAATGAAGTTATTCCATGCCAATAAAATTCCATACATGCTTGCAGTATTGAGCCTTGAAACCCCAATTCTCTCAAATATTTCAGGGCCACAGTTTATGCAAGCTTTGAAAATGAACTGCTTCCAATAATTTGCTTGAAGAAAGATGATACAAGTCATTAATCATGGCAAACATATTTAGGTACTGCGGACGTTAGCTGAAAGTTCATTAACTTTTCTCTCCGGAAGAGTTGCTATGCTCAATAATATTTTGGATGTTTAGATCATTAAGTAATTCCAACGTTTTGATTAACAGTCTCTTCAGAAAAAAGCTCAGCAAAATTTAACAAGAATGAAAAGTCTAATTCAAATTTGCCAAGTCCCTGTTCCTGATCACCTGTTTAACATTCTTGCTGTGAGTCCACTAGCTGTTAGTCTAGGCATAACACAATAAACAGTAATTAATAAATAATACAACAATATTTATTTGAATTCATCTTCCACAGAGTTGCAATGATTTTTCTAATGAAGCGCATTACTGGGATCTGGTTTATAGACCAACCTACAAGTGGCTGCATTGTCCTGACTAGAGGGGATTTTTTTGGCATAAGAAAATGTTTAAACAACTAAACCTTTTTATATACACTGTTAGCAAACGCCTTCGCTCTGAACAACGACACATCACTTGTGGGAGTGAAATCAAACATTCCCATTTTTTTCTTTCAAGTCAATTGTTTCTAATTAGTCTGCCATGGACAAAACTCAGATTTCTGCTTTCCGTTAGAACTTTATCTTACTCATGAGCAATTTGGTATTGACATATTCTCATCTACCTCATATCAAAATGTCAAATCTTTCCATCATTTGTTGTCTCAAATAATTTCAAATATGGCCTAACATGCGGTGATGAAGTCTGACTCACATCTACCAAAATGCCAACATACAGGCATTAATTGGGGTGAATTGAAGGTGAATATATTGCAAAATTGTAAATCAGCTGGGGAATATTTCAGTATAAATCTTCAAAGCTCAGTCTTGAAGATTTCTGTAAATGGGCCCGGGTGAGTTGCAACCCTCATCATTCCTGGCTAGAGCTGTCTTTTGCCCTCACTACCCTTGGTCCAAAGACAATCTACTTCCACTCATTTCCTACCCAGGGGCACGATGTGGCAAGAGTTTATTTTTGTTATGTGTTTGTATCGCTCCTTTCACAGTGGGATTTCAGTCCACAGTGGGACATCTAGACACTGCTGAAATACAAAAAATAACAAACAATATCGCCTTCAAGCTAAAGATTTAGTCCCCAGATGTTCTCGGAATCACTAAAAACTGCAAAAACTGAACAGCTCATCCAACACCAGATAAACCACAAAAAGAAAACAATGTCAGATGGAGAGAGGAGGAGGAGGAGGAGAGGGGTTGAAAAAATTTACTTGCTGAAGATTGTGTTTGGTTGTTGGGTTTTTTTTATTTTTTAAGCCTCATAGACCAATTCTAACGTTCATTGCTTTCAGGTTTCTAAATGGATTATAAGTGCTAGGTTTGATTTACGCATATTTAAATAGACAGGCAGCCTACTTTTAAGAGGCTCTGTCTCAACTGATAGGTAGTAATAATGTAGTTGTCATGACCGTGCTGTGGCCGTCTCCCCCTTCTTTTAATGAGAAACAGACGTGGGTGTACCTGCGTTAGTCTGTTTTTTACTTCGTTAAAGAATCGGGAGGATCTAAGCCAGCTGTATAGGCATACAAGCCCAGAAGCCCTGGTCTTGGTTTTCAGTTTAACATTCACGTCAAACTTGCTGTATTTAGCACTGATTTGTGAAGACATAGGATGGAAATAGTGATGAGTAACATGTTCTCTCCCGGGCTTCTCAGGCCTTTGGGGCTGCTTTTTTTTCAATGGGGCCCTCCCTGGTAGCTCAGGATTGTTAAATACCTAGATATGTTATAAGACCAGCTTTTCCATCCCTGTCTAAAAATAGATGGAAGATTAGCAACAATAATTTAAAATGGACTTTGTGAAGACAGATTAATTATAGTTCACATTCCTTTAGTGTCATTTCACAGGATCTGTTTACATGCTGATGAATATGGAAGGGGTAGCGGAGAGTTTGCAGATGTTGTTTGATTATGCTTAGACTGTAGTTTGAAGAGAGATTAAACTTGCATAAGTGCGTAAGACTCATGGAGAATGTCAATAGCTCATTGACATCCCCAGATGGTCAGAACCTCAGCTCCTCCTCCCATCAAGTAGTCATGATACCTTGCTCAAACAAAAGTTATAAGAAATTACAATTGAATTATCACTACCAGAATAATTGCCTGAAGTTCTTTTATGTATTCCTTAAGGTTGCTTTTCCAACTACAGTCCTAACCCAAATGGTTTAGAAGTTTGGGTTTAACATTGCAATACAAGATCATAATGATCTTAGGCTTATTACTTACTATTACCAACGTTGGCGAGTTACTCTTTAATTTGTGACTAATGTGCTAAAACTGATTTGAATTTTAAGCCCCTCAGCATAACGTGTTCTAACCTGAGTGAAAAGCTCCCTTTGAGCGTTACTTTGAACAGCTATTGCTGTCTTCAATGGTAATGTTTAAATCTTGTCCCTATATGCTGTACTTACAAGTTACAAGACTGATACTATTTGCATTACACAAGACATAAATAAAAATATTTTTGGTAACTCAATACTTGGTTAGCTACTTAAACTATCACTATTAAGATTAGATGATAGGATATGAATAAAAGAACAATCTTTTTCAATAATTCAATTAGTAATGATTAATGATTTGTACATAATTTTTTTAAAATTTATATTCACACTCGCCTAAAGAATTCTGGCTTTTCAATTTAAAAAAAAATATTGAAACAGAGAATGCAAATCAAGTGTTTTGTTGTCTTTCAAATAACATAATGCATCTCAAAACTGCTAAAATGATTCCTCTTAAACAATATATAATTAAGCAGTAGAACTTACTGCCATAAGCACACTGTCATTATGTCAGAAAGCATATGTGAAAAGTAAGAAGATAACGGACAGTCAACACAATATATTTTTAAAAACATTATATATGGAAGCATCATTTAGATTATAGTGAAATAGGGCATAATATAATGTATTTAATTACGAAATAAGATTGTATTTTATTTGCCAGAAAAAAGAAAGTATTTCAGGGGTATATATTACAAGTCATCAAAAAAAAAACCTTTAGTTATCCTGCTTTAACTTTATATTTTGTTTAGAAATATGAACTATTTTGTTTATAAATATGAAAACAATATTGGATAAATTTATAGGTTTTTATCAGAAAAACATATAAAAAATACAAAGTCTAACCTCTTCTTTGCTACTTGTAAAAGAAAATATTACAAAATTTCAAGGGATTTTGTAATTCAAAGCAGTTTTGAAATTGTGAATATGGATTTTTTTCACAGGAGAAAATCCTTCCATATGTCACTGATTTTTTCTTTTTGCATTTACTTAAAATATTGTCCAATTTAGATAATGGTGACTATCAGCCTTTCTAGCAGTAAAAGTATAACACCATTCTTAATAGTCTGATTCATATCTATACATTTCTCTGCCACATAGTCCATCTTGTTTTCATTTTTTTGTCTTTATCTACTTCTGTGTAATAAACCAGCTGGCAATCTTTTGGGAAAAAAATCAACAGGTATTTAAACCTTTCATGATTTGGCAGTAAATAATTAAATCAACATTTGGTGACTTACAGTTGAATACTCATGGAATGTTTAACTAAAAAAAATCCACGACACTTATTTGATTGATTTTCTACTTTAACAGTTTACAATTCCAATGCATGTTTTACAGACTAAAGAAATTTCTCCTTATTCCCAAACGGTAAAGGAAGATATAAGTATAAAGTAATATAAAGAAAAAGTGGTAGCTGATAAGCATTTATTTTAATGGCCTTTCATCATGTGATTATGAGAATATTTATGCCCAACCCCTATTTTCCCAAGACCTCTTCTCTCCTGTCCCCATTAAGAGGGTCCTAAAGCAGCCCCAACTGGAGCCAGAGTAAAAGCAAGAAAAAATAACCCACAATATGAACTTTATTTTTCAGAACATTCTGAAAATATCTATTCCTTTAGGCTGTTCATATTAATTTTAATGACAGTTGTATTCTATGGATATAGAGTTGGGATTTTTTTTTTTTTTGTTTGGGTTTTGTTGTGGGGTTGGGTTTTTTTCATTTGGGTCTTTTTTTTACCCCCAGGAGGTAGAACAGTCTCATTTATCCGATATAATTCAAACTATGTCAGTTTTGATTATATTCTTCCCCTCTGCTTGTTGCTGCTCAAGGGAAAGGCTAACGGTAGCTACTCATCTCCTATGGTGAAGAAAGTGACCATGAGCTTCCCTGGACTTCTCCACCAGATCGCGAGCAAAAAGCTACTTCAGACACCAACAATATAAACCTCATTCTGGATCTCCCCTAGCTTTACACAGGAAAGCTATGGTGGAGTATAAAACCTTGAGTAATGCACTGGGCTGTCCTTTCATTCAAAAGTATCCGAGATGAAAGGCAAGTCTTCCCCAAAACACAGTAATAATCAGTTAATTGGTTTGGCCAGATATTTAGCTGATATAAATCTGCTCAGCTATTATAACTTCAAAGGACATAGCCTTTTTGACACCACAAAGATCAGACCCACAATACCTCATAAACTGGTGACTCTCAGATCTTGCAGACATCGTATGGTAACAATTGCAAAAACATTTGTTGTCCAGAGTCTCAGAGAAGAGTAGTCTATCTTTGCTATTAGAAGACAACTCCAGCACAGTTTGGCTTACTTCACCTCCACCATGTCACATTTCAAGATGCCAGAATAATTCTTTTACCAAAAGAAACAAAAAAAGGTTTCATTAATCTTTAAAGCTGATAACTAGTTCACCTCAGACCTTTCACATGCTAGGGTGAATGATTTGTGTTTTTTAATATTTTTTATGCCTGTTTCTTTGTCCTGCTCAAGTGTGCATACTGTTATTTACAGCAACTGTATGAGTCTGACTGCTTGGGACTGCGTTTTAGAAAGGCACACCAGCTAACACCCTCAGCAAAAAGAGAGGGAGTGTAAGTATAACTGTGCTGTCAAAAAATTAAGCAAACCAAAAACCCAGTCAGGTGGCTTGAGAGTAATCTGCCAAGATATTTAAAAAATATGCAATTGACAAAAAAAATCAAACCCAGATAAACTACTTCAGCAAAATTCCACAGGGTTAAAAAAAAAAAAATAAAGAAAAAAGAAAACACTTAGATTCTTTTCTGGCAGCCGTAGTTATGCCTGGAGTTGGGTGACTGAAAAAGGCTCAAAAAATTACTCAGTCTTGAATTGCTACCCACATGACCTGGCTTTGGTGGTAGTGCTTACAGGAATTTAACTTCAAAAACAGAATAAAAAAAGAGCACAGAGCTGAACAGCAAACAAAGGGAGAGAGAGGCAGTTCTCATTTAGTTTAAAAGTCTGTTATTTCTAGCTGTCAGCTGTTCAAGATGAGTCAAAGGGACTTTTCCCCTTTTACAATGAAACTTTGATATCGCTTTTATCATTTTCTGACTACCAGGTCAAAAGAGCTCAAGTGCCACGATATTTTTTTTTACTTGCAAAATTTCCAAATTGCTGTCAAGTATCCTCTTTGGCACGTCACCCACCGGCCGTCAGAAACGACCTCGGGGCCCCATAGGCACACCTCCAGCGCGGGAGCGGTACAGCTCCCGAGGAGGACGGCTGAAGGGAAGGTTTTGGGGTGTGAGCACAAAGGGAGAATACCTCTTGCAGCAAATCAGATTAACATCGCAGCATTTGGTCACTTCCTATGCCAATAAATTCAATAAAAGCCCTCCAGGTCACAAAGTAAAGGAGTTTCACATCTCTAGGAGCATCCCCCAAATTTTCCCTCCCCTCTCCCACCATTTCACATGCTGCTAAGCTTCCTCTGGCTAAAATTGACTGGGTGTGGCTCCCTCCAGAGTTTATTCATGTCATTTCCAAATATAGCCAGAGGGGACATGAGAGAGTGACATGAGATGTACTTTCCACTTCTTTCTTTCTCTGCTAGCACTGGGAAACGGCCTGCATAACCTAAAAAGTATTTTCTGTCTCTAATTTCCATCCTGTTATGTTTTGCAGGAACTGAATGAGCTGCTTACGCAGAGCTCCTTGACAGTTTCTGGACTAAAAGAAATGTTCTGCTCTTTCACTTAGCTCCCCAATTTTTGCCATTTTTTTTCTTTTTTTTTTTTAATGACTGTATCATTCATTTTACTGTCTTTTGCAGTCCCGCAATTCCTATAAGTTCCTGATTCTTACAGAACTTTCTTGAAAGTCCTGAAATCCTAAACCAAACTGAAAGCCTACATTTAAATTTTAACATGCATCTTTGTTACTCATCACTTTAGTTCCCGATAGCCTCCAGCTAAACAAACACACACAGAGAAGACAAAATTACCGCAACACAGAATAGTACAGGAGATACCGTGGGGATACTTCCTTCTCCCTAATGTTCCCCCAGCCTCCAACCAATTTCTTCTAATGATGGTTGCTGAGGCTATTACTCATGATCCTGTTCCATGATGCTTGTTAGATATCCTCTGTGAAGAGTTGTGTTCTATTCTCTAACTGACCAAGATGGTCCTAAGCACTTCTCTCGGACAACCAACCTCTTAATCCTGTCCCACGTTAAGGAGTCACTTGAAAAACAAACTCAGATGTGGAAGCAGGATGAAGACATGCATTTTCCATTTGTAATGTTTTGGGGATCAGATTTTGTGCTCAGTAAACCAGGTACCATTTTCTTTGTTAATTAGAATTAGATCCAGGACACATCCTCCTCGTTGTCTCTCAACCTTTGCTTTTACTGTTATAGATGCAGACGGGTCTTTTAACATGCCAGTTTTCTGGATTAGGGAACCAGATAACTTTTTATAAACTGCATCTCATTAGAGAATAGAGAAAAGGAGGGAACTAAAACCCAGATTTATGAAGAGTTATATTAAGAGTATGCTCATTATCTAAAATGATTAAGCATTTTCACTATCCAGCAGAAAATTTAATTATTCTGTCTGCAAACTAGCTAAGAGACAGACTTCCAGCATTAAGCTCTTGTAGATACCAAGGTGCTGTTTTCTGTAAGTTTTAGTAGAACCTGCCCTATTTTAGAAAAGTCTTTTTTTTTAAAGTTGATATTTGTCCACCCTGGAGTTCAAACTGTTGGGATATACTGCACTTGGCAAGCTTTCGCTGGAAAATGCCAGTCCGACAACATCAAATTACTTTATTAATACGTATAAGTTTGAGCAAAAAGTAATTGTGGTTTTCCAGAAAGCCATGAGCGAACATTTGCTGCAGTTTCCATTACAAGTGACTCTGCTTAGCCTGAACTGCCTCTCTGTAAATTTTGTTGCGTCTTTGTACAACAGAGGCTTGCATCAATATGACAGAACTAGTTAATCTCCTGGCTGAGACAACTCATTGTCGAGAGCACTTCTCACCCTGTTTTGAGTATGGTTTGGAGCAGAAGGCTGCCTGTTCATACATTAATACCTGCTTTTGGTTTCCAGTTATTCTTTGAACTTGCCTATGCCTGTGTCAGTTTTCTCACCTGTAAAAACTGGAATAATTCTTAAAAACTCTCTAGAATTATGTGGCTTTTCTTCATTGTTTCTGAAAGGAATGATATTACAAATATTTTTGTTTTACCTCCAGTTTGGCTGTTATTTTTCCACCTGTCACTTGAAGTCACTGAGCTACCTGTGTAAGCTCTTCTGAAAGGGCAAGTAAGAAATGTGCTTATCTTCTGGTGTTAGGATCATCATGACCAAAGAACCTGTTGTATTTTCCAATGTACTTGGCTATGGCTGATTAGAGATGTCTTTTTACAAAACAGCTTTTGTCAGTGGTCTGATTTTGTTGTTGTTTTAAATCAGAGTGGCACCCTTCTCCATGCCCTCAAATGTTTAAATAACCACTGTATTCCCTAATTAAGTGCCTTTTAAAGTAACTGCATTTGGAAAAAATATATATCCTTTTTGTAAAGTTAAGAAAACATCCATACTAGTTCATCAGAGTATTGGTATTCACTTTCTGAAAACCTCTTTAAACACTTTTGTATTCAGTCATAGTTTGTTTTTCCTCAAGCCAATTCAATTCACCTGGGACATATCTTTCTGATTTTATTTTTGGTATTTAAAATATTTTACATTGATCTCCTCAAAATGCAATGAAAACAAACAAACAAAAAAACCCCAATCCCATACCAAGAAAACACATCGAAAATAATTTAGAGAATAGTCCTCTTGGTTGAACAGATTGAACATAAGTATTTTGCTGAATTTCATGTTGTATTATAAAATGAATTTGAGTCCTAGCAATATATATTCTAGGTTATTTGCCCAGTAGATTAAACAACCATAAATATTGAATGATTCAACTGAGCAGCCAGTGCTGGCTGGAGTGAATAGCATGTTAACAGATACCGGAGCTCTAGGAGGCACCAGAAAATTGTGCCTAAGCAAGCTTGCTAAATTAAGCTTACTAAATGCTATTTTTCTAAATACTTAAATTACTTGTTTTACTAAGGGTTCACCTGAGAGTTTTCTGATGTGATTAAAACCCCTCATGGGTCACAAACTAATTTACTAAAGCTATGGAGAGGAATACTGGGAGGGGCAAGGAGCCCTTCCAGGGAGTCAGGACCAGACAGCCATCCCCAGGTAGGTTGCAATAAGACAGGAAAATCAATTCCTAACGTGCTGCAACTGGAATCTCTCTCTCATCAATAATCTCGTCTGAAATAAGCATTCTAAACTCCGAGGTAAGAAAGCAAGGATAATTATGTTGTCTCCAACAGCCCTCACAAAAAACGTTCACATTTTTATGGACTCAGAGAGATACCTCTGCCTACTCTCCCTTATTTCTGCTTTCAGGTATCGTTCCTTCAAAGAATGCTTTATGGGAAGATACTGTTAAACTGTGTAATGCTACTAAACATATAACATTGCTGCTAATGTTCTTTAGAAGTAGTCTATCATATCTTATTTAATTTCACTGGTCTTGTACAATGAGTCCCAGGCTCAACATTTAACTGAATTGCCCAAAGCCACTCTTCTAACTATATGTAATGTAGACTAAGTAACTCTTCTGCAAATTGTCTGGGAACATACTGCAGAACAATTCTCAAGAGAAAAACTAGGGCTGAAATATTTTCTCATGCACCTTCTATCCGGGTGACATTCCTCTCTCCTTCCAGATTTGCCCCCAGCATGACCAAACGGACGCTACCCTTTTGCACCCATGTTTGTTTGTGTTTGCCTCCTGTTGATATTTATGAGAGCTCTTTCCGATACCCTTGCAGCATCATCTGAATTTTGGCAGAGGTTTCTGTGTGTTCAGGTTCCACGGGGGATGGAGAGAACACAAGCTGTCTCCAAATTGAAGGAATCAATTTTCATTTCTGAAGTCAGACAGGCTTTCATTTATTGCCTATTGACTCCATAGAGAGATAATAATAATGTTCTGCTTTCAGTGAAAAAGACCATTACCGAGGACAATGCACTCAGTCAAGAAAGACGCCAGATCTCCTTTTCCCCAGACCACTCTTCACTCCCTGAGTTACAAGCTGGGCTCTCTCCAGAAGCACCGTTTGCTACCTGGCCGGCTCAGTCAGAGCCCCCAGGGCGTAAAGAGGGTATGAATCTTTTTGGACACCGGTCCAACAAGCAGGGAGAAAATGAGAGAGTGCGCACAAGCCTCCTCCAGACGCCCACCGCATCAGCGGGCGGAGGAGCTGGCAGAGCCAGCCGCTCTCGTCCTGCCAGCTCGAGGAGTCACCATATGTTTGGCTGCCACCCATGCAGCCAAGAGTCCTTGGAACAAGGCACCGAATTCATTCAGGCTCCTCTCGCTAGCGCTGACGGACATCCAGCCTTTTCAGGCCACAGCCAAGCTTTAAACAGACCCTGCTGGAATCGCTGGGCTCGATGAATCAGCTCCTGCATTAACAGAGTCTACCCCAGTCCTCATCAGCCTCAGCCGAATCGTACCCAGTAAGGCAACAGACACCTGACAAGATTTACCAGTCACAAATTACTAGGTCCAGCGCAGCACCCGACCCAGAGGATTTATCCAGAAAAGCATGTCTGACATCCAGCTAAGTGTCCCCAAACAGGCTCGGTACCTTCTCCGAGGTGCTTGAATCCTGGAGCACAGTCAGGGCAGAGCACTGTTACCCTCCGAGGGCTGTCCAGGTCTTTTCCCTGCCCTTTCTTTTTCTTGGAAGTCTGGGATAAGAAGCAGCTTAGGAAGTGAAGGAAAATATCTATTTTCTATGTGCTCAGTTTTAAATTAAGTTGTTAAAATAATAGTGTCTTTTGGGAGGCTTCTCTTAAATTTCAGGGAAATAGTATCCAGTCTTACTCTTTCAGATGCTAATTAAAGTTGATACTGATGATACACGGTTTGCCATTCTACTGCAGTTTCATTTTCAATGAAACACCATCATTAAAAACTTACTTTCTGTACTCTTAACACAACTGTCTTTCAGAAGTTCTTTTAGTCATGGCAATGGCACCAAAGATGGGTTGTAAGACAACGAAATAACTACAAACACTTAAAAACCTACACAAATTTTTTGCCATAATATCTGACCTTTGGGCTTTTAGTAAAGCTTATATGCCCACACTGGGTTGTGCCCAGCCCAGGAAGAGTAGTATCTGCAATACTTATGAATGTGTTTTCTCTTTCAGTATCTCCTTATGTTTCAATCTAAAAAATCACTAAATTTACTTGCAAAACAGTAATGTGTTCCACATAGAGATTCTCATTTTATATTTGAATATATATACTTCTCAGAAATTAAGCCATCTAAGAACCCCACAGCGTGCACAGTCACTCACATGAACATGATCTTTTTTTTTTTCAATTGGCTGTAAGTAAAGTATACATGGATAAAAGTAGCTATGCTTCATATTTTAACTTCTGAAGTTTCATTCTAGTTTAATTGCAAAAAAATCATGTTGGCTCTTTTCTGACACATTTTTAATACATGCTTGCTTTTGCCTAAACCTTGTATTTTAAGATTGCAGTTAATGATATGTGCATACCTTTTCCATAAAGCAGTTTCCCTGTGGTATGAAAGAATGAGGTAATTTACTCTAATACATGCAAAAATGCAGAACTACATATGCTGACAAATCTTCGCTGTCGCTCTGCACCGTTGACTTGAACTGCTGCATATTCTCTGTGAGTGTTTTGTTGTAGACTTTTGTAAACGATGTTGAAGAAAGCTGTGTTGAGTCATACAGAGCATCAGAATGTACTATTGCTGTCCACCCACGCTGGCAGAAAGCCACTGAGTTTTCAGTTGTTTACAAATGTTTTCAGTGATAAATCTCTTTGCTATTTCCCATACTAAGTTATGCACTCAAACATGCGCAGCATGTACTTTGCTGCTCTAAGTGCTGCGGTAAGTGAGACAAGAACCATCGGAGACACTTGAGTTTTGGTTGCCCTTCAACATACACGTCTACACTTGTGGTTTTGTTTCACAGATTTTTAAGATCATAAGGCACGGTTGTGAAAGCATAACTTGGTTCCTTAAAGCAGTGCAAACACCATTCACCTATTGCACCACTGAAACTGCAACGCCCAAATTATATTACCTTTCTAAAAGATTTTAAAAGTTTAAATTATAGGACTCTCCACAGACTCAGATCAGACATAAGCTTCCACAACAGAAAACAAAAATCCAAACCTGAGGATGTATAAGGATTTTAATATCATCCACTGGTATTTTGAAAAGATGGTAACTTTACCACAAACATTTTTCTAGTCTGGATACAAATCAATGTGTTCTTTTTAGTTAGCTGACCTAATTATTGTAAGAATTTAAGAAAGGCAGATGGGTCAAAATAAACCCAGGTGGTCTCAAGCCTGCCAATTTACCAAGCTTATGTTTTCATTTTATTTGAATAAAAAATGTCCATCATTCTTTGTCAGAGGTGTGCTGAGCTGCTGTGGCTGTTTGTCATCATTTGTATAAAAGCCAACCAGCTTACCTGTCAGTTTGCAAATATTGTGGATAATAGGCATTACCTGAAGCAGCACAGGCCTGATTAACAAGAAAATTGGATTTTTTTTAACCTATTCCTTTCCTTTTCTTCTTGCACAGTGCTATATTAATTTGGAAATGGATTTTTTCCACACACTCTCTCACACACAGGCAGTACTTTCAGCTCATTAGACCACAAGATTCTTACAATTAGCTTTTTCCAGGGCATCAGCAATCAGCCTCTCTTACTACCCCATCCAGGACTAAATAGAAAGAGTCTGTCCATGATCCATCCGTACATGTAAAATTGATTACCAGGCTCACACGTGCATCCCTTTCCATTTCAACCACGTTTTATAGTGATGCATTTTTAAACATGTAACAAATCTGTTTATGTGTAGAGAGCACAACCATTTTATTTCAAGACCAGCTGGAGCCTGTGAAAAGGAGGCACAAACACAACCCTCTCTCATCTAGACTTTGCTTATTTTCCTTGTCTTAGCTATTTTTTCTGTACATAGTACATTACAATAGTAATTGGATAGTCCGAATTCTCCTTCTGAGATCTAAATATAATCATTGCTGAAGTGTTATCTTTTTAAAAGATAAAGACACTAAGCCAAGTTATTATAGCCACAGTACCATATGTGAGAGACTGTTTCATTTTCCATACACAGCAGCAAGAACACTTCCTTTTAAGGCATAATTCATGGTTTCTGCTTAACATGGCCATGGTGACCCTAGGACACTGCCTTACCAGCTGGAAACGAATCTTGCCAAGCAGGTAAATATTGAAATTCAAAAATACCATTTTGCACTGAATAATTTAGTACAAAAAAATTTCAAAGTTATCACTGTCCATATTTGCTGTAAAAACTCTGTGGACTTTACGTGCAGAGAGCTCTCCTAGACCACCCGGGGTGGTTTAGGATTGGCTTCCCAGTCCCTTTAATCCCCGACGCTAGATTTATTTTTTTCCCCAAAAAAATCAGTGTTTCAGTGAGATGAAGGGTATTGGTATCCAAACCAATGAGAGAAGGGACAAAACAATGAAGGAATTATTTGAATGAAACAAATAGGAGGTAGGCTTCCTCTCACACTAATTTTCACAGCAATTTAAGGCTAAATGCACAAAAGAACATATCTACCTTTCAACATAGCGGGATCTATAGTACTCACATGCTTTCTGTGCAACACACGGGAAGAACTTTGCACTTGACAGGGATTGTCAGACCTGAACCGGTCAGCAAGAAAAGTAGATGATGGCAGCATGGATTAAACCTCCAGTCTACAGGGAAAGATCACCCTCCACAGCCACGCCTGAACCGTTTATGCTGTGCGTTACCGGCAGAGCAGCCCTGAAGCGCTGAGTTCAGAGTACGTCACCCCAACAGCTGGGGTGTAACACAGATCCCGCAGCCTGCCCTGCACTCCGTGCTCTCACAGCTGCTTTCTTAGCCACGCTCCAACTACAACAGTTGCGTTTTCACCGGTGCCCAAGAGAGTAGGTCTGTCGTGACCAATGCCAACCGAAGCCCAGGGTACGCTCTACTGGGGACCCACCTCTGCACGCATGTCATCATGAGGAAGCCGTTAGTTTTCAGCCAGATCGACTCCTTGAGCTGTTCCATACTATCTTTGTTCGAGCAACAGTGGCACCAAAGAGCACAGGCAGGAATGCCCGGGGGCTGTTGGAGGGAGAGGATGGGAGGGCAGCATACTGGACTTGGATTAAAGGTAAAAGTTTTAAAAAAAAAAAAATAGTTAAAGCTCAAAGTTTTAAAAAAACTAAAACCCCACCATGATCAATCCTATTTTAGGACAAGAGCTTATGACAATTCTTCCTTGCAAAATACACATATATGAAAGTATAGTGGGTACTTTTATCATTACCAGAGAAACCCCAGCTTCAAATCCCTTTCTCTTCCCAGGAAGCTTCAACTTCTTGTCCAAACCACTAGCCCACCATACAATTTCAATTTTTACCATTGAAGCTGCTGTCTTTGTCTAACATTTAAAACACATATTCTCAGCCACAGAGAGAAAAAAAACAAATGAGAGTTGAGGGGTGACCGCCTGGAAGGGCAGACAATTGCTTTCCAGTGCCTGTCGCAGCGTGCAGCCCTCTTTTTCCTCTTCCTGTATTTTCTCCGGAGTCCGGTCTTGCGTGTTCAGATAGGCAAACCTCTGCAGGACCGAGGCCTGAAATGAGTTAGGCAATGGATTGCTTGCTCCCCATCATTTAGGCACTCAGGCATTGACAGGCTTTGGTATGATCAGGCACAGATATTTTCCACATCTAGGGAATTTAATGTAGTATTTACATGGGAACATATACAGTCAATCATCTATATGTCAAGAGTCATTGGCAATGCTGTAAGTCATAGACATAAAATCAATCAACAAGTAGACATCCATGTTTTGAGATTCTACATTTAGATGATAAAAATTATGCTAGATTAACTTATGGTTACTTAGGAGCTTTTGTAGCTCTAAACCTTAGTATGCTTAAAAATATTTTTCTTCATCTCACTCGAGTCATGCAGCTTTCTTCTGTGAACTTCTGAAGCTTATCTGGCATTCATTGCATGTGGTCATTTCAAGAATAAAAGTCCTTCAAGGAATATCCAGGTTATGTATAAGGGGTGCTGTTGATTCATTATGTAGCGCTTTCTTCTCTCGAATCTAAACCAAAGTCATGCGGTGAAACTGGATGCACGGCGATGCTCTAAATGCTTCACGTAAGCTATAAACCAGTTTGCATGGTCATTTCGCACTGTATTTCCCACAGTGGTATTTGGGCAAGTGGTGGGAGAATGTGTGCACTGGTCAAATTTCAGCTTAGGTTATTACCCATTTCTGTCGGAGTCTCCCCTGAGTTTTAATTAAACAAGGTATTATTTACCAATTCTGTTCTAAATAGTTTTTACAGTAGGGTTTAAACTGTTCCTGTGCGCCTCTTCAGAGAGGCTCCTTTTTCAGTAGTGGGTTAAATGATCCCAGAATTTTTTTTTTTTTTTAACTACTCAGTCATTTATGGTACTACAGCTCCAAGGATATAAAATGCAACAGGGTTGCTAATTATGAGTATTTTTTATCGACTGAAGTTACAATATTATCACTTCCTTTTTTTATTTACATAAACTGCATTACAGAATATGTTGCAGAAGAAGTTTTATGTGCAGACAGTCTGACCCTGGGATACACTTTCAGGCACAATTTCACTCCTTTCTGTAACAGTCTGCATTACTGAAAGAAAATGTATGTATACCATAGTCTCCTAGGGATCTCAGTTGAGATACTGCGTTAACCTAATGCTAACTAAACAAAAGAGATCTCTTCTTGCATTTGTTCTTTAAAGCAACTTGGACTAAACTCCATGTGTTGTCCTTCCTGACAACGTTTAAACATAAGATTTTCTTCACAAATCCAGCCTTTTTTTTTTTTTTTTTTTTTTTTTTTAAAAAAAAGCTTGCAGGCAAACTGTGGCTGCTTATCCTAGTCTAGGTGCTGCAGTATGGAAAGTTTATGTTTCATATACGCAGCTGACAATCGAGGTTTTCAAGTCTTCTAATCTTTGGAAACATCTGACATTCTCTGCAGGTTGCAGAGAAGAGGAGGAAATTAAATTTCCTGGCATTTTCTATGAATTTCAATTTTTCACTAAAAAAAGATAGGAAACCATAGAGGTTAAACATTTTGTGGTAGCTTTTGTTTGCTTTCTATCGCTGGTCTTAAACCAAGTAACTATAAACACAACCAGGGTGTAGAATGCAACAAAGGCATTATTGACAGCCACATCCTCCACATCCTCTCAATGTGTTTATCCTAATGGACACCAAATAGTAAAGTGCGATGCAGTGGTTACAGAAATACTTTAAACGCAAATTAAATAAGTGGCCAAACAACCCACTATCTCTGATCATTATTTCAGTACATTTTTGAGTTTATCCATTTCAGAAGTGACTATAAAAGAAAACATACATGGAGTCTGGAGAAAAATAGTGGTTGAGCACCCATTAATTAAGCTTTGTATTTGCTTAAGAGTCTTACTGATTTCATCTACGGTAGCAATGACAGACCACCAGCACATAGTAATAACCAGTATTTTTTTAAGTAATATTTGCTGACTTTCATGACCTTTTCTGTCATTATGATACCAAGGAGGAAAACCTTCTGGCTTCAAGGATAAAACTGTGCCAAGCATTTATAGAAATTCTAGCAACCCAGTGTTCTGAACAGGATAATCATGCTCATGTTGGTGTTTAAAATAAACCATCCACCCCTAACCTTCTATTAGTTGTCAAAATGAAGCAAATCCAGTTTTTTTTTTTTTTTAATCTGTGTAATATCAGTTTTCCCTGTTCTTGACATAGAAAAGATTTGGTGCTAGGGTTTTTATATGTGTGTACACACATGCACACACACACACATATATATATTTTTTCTCTCATTTATAAGGGAAGCCTGAGAAAAAGAGGGACTCTAAACAGAGTAGGATTAAGATAGATTTTTCCCTCATTTACCACACTCTACAGATCTTTTAGCAAGCTTCCTATCATTAATAAATGCAGCTCAAACTCCAATGCATTTCAGACATAATCTAAGTAAACATTTTTGCTCCTGGAGACAGGTCTTATAACTGGTTTCTTTATATGATAAGATTCTTGCAGCAATGCACATACCAAATACTATTAGTGGGTGTTGGTACAGAAATCCCCTCTAGGAAAACCTTACGTATTTTACGATATTTGGATGCCTAGCGCTACCAGAGAAATTCGTTGCAATCTATTTTTGCTAGAAAGCCCCCTCTGCAAACAATGGCTCTTTAAATCATTGAGACTATCCATGTGACGTGGGCCAGTGGGCATAAACTGATTTAAGGATTTTAAATTTAAAACAGGTTGGTAATCCCTAGTGGATGATGTGACTGTGAAAATGGAGCTTATCAGACTGCCCTGCAAGTCTGTAGAAAGCGCAAACCAGTCTGAGCCTGAAGGTCTAATATTTCCTCTTCTAAAAATGGGAAGCAATATCTATCTGTATTTATTTATGAAGGAAGAATCTGCACCACTTGAAGGGGAGTTTCATTCTCAGCCGCGGATTTTGTAACAGACAGCAATGTTTTATCCATGCCAACAGAAAACTAAAATAATTTCCAAGTTTAATAGCTACTGTCAAACTACCATCTTGTACACTGTTAACACAACCGCCAGTCCCCCTGTACACCTCAGACACCGCGTGTGCCCAGGCTGGAATCAAACAACCAGCGATTTCCTAAGCAGGCACGAGTTTTGTCTTGGGAGCTCCTGTATCACGTCAGCGGTAGGGAAGTGCAGCCGGGCACATCAGCCCTTGCCACCCCCGTGCAGTCACCCTTTAAAAGGCATTGGGTCTGGGGGAATTCAGGAATCCAGTGGAGTTTGCAATTACACATGAAAAATTAAGGCAAGAAAGGATTTTAGGAATGTGTTAACTAGACCCAGCCGAAGAGGCAGAAACTGGGAATTTCAGTCATGGGCGACGTTATTGGGACACATTGTACTTTGTAAACACACGAATACAGCCATGGGCTGTGCAGGATTAGCACGTGGGTAAGGCTGACTTAAGGGAAGCACAGAGAGCTGAGATGGAAGGAGAATGAGGTGGGGGTGAGGGAACCTGGAGAGCAGGACCAAAACTGGATACTGATGAAGAGGGAAACTGAAAGGGGGGGGGGGGGCTGAGATGAGACAGAAACAACCAGGTGGAGGAGGAAGCCATGCCCTTGTGAACTTCAGGACTTGGTAGGACTGCTACAGCATCTAGACTGGTGTCAGAGTCGACCTTGCTGATAAAGAGGCAAGACTTGGGATGAACTTGGGGAAAGAGACGCTGTCAGGGAGCACCAAGAGCAGGGCTGGCCCAGGGAGGGGGCCAGGAGCTGAGAGCAATCCCAACACAGGCAGTACCCTCACTGACATCCTACAGTACCTGAATGCAGCAGGTTGAGCCATCTGCTGGCAATGGGATCCATCGACAGCCCCCAGCATGGCAAGGTGACAAACCAGGATGAGGGTCTATCCAAGGACTCCTGTCAGCAGCAGCTGGATGTGGGGTTGGAGACAGTGCTATAAAGGAAGCCCCAGGTCCATCCAGGAAGCAAGGATAGGGACCAATGCTCATATGACAGCTGAGTGCCCCAGGCTGAGCTTAAATGAGCTCCTGAGCCCTTGGGGTGAGGGGGAGTGGGAGGGTGGGACACAGGTGAGGCTGCTTGGGGCCATTAAGGCCTATTACTGGGAAGGAAGGGAAAAAACAGGGAAGAGGTTTTCAAATATTTAATAAATGAGATGTTGTGACTTCTTCCGCTCAGTAACAGGCGTGGGCTCAATGAGACTGAGGTCTTGTTGGCATTCAAAGGTGCTATAACGACTCTCCAAAACAGAAACAGAGCCTCCACGGGTAGAGGATCTTCTTGTACCAGTGCTGATAAGCCAGTTCCCTTAAATGTGTAAGTCATATTGACAAAATGACATTTTGATAGTTTCATCTACCAATATGGATACTTGGTTAGAAATCTGTGGCCCTGCTATTTCTAACCAGCATAGCTATAATCATGAACTCCTGAAGTGTAAACAAGTTGAGAATCTCTGCATTATTCAGGTGTCAACAAAAGTCTACACATCTACAAATGTGACATCTACAGCACTGTGAAACCAATGATGAGATTAAAGTTTCCTTACACACAGACCAAACAAATAAAGCTTATGCACACAACAAAATTCTGGCTTTTTTAGGTAACATTAAAAAGGATTTTTCTGTATCTACCATTAAAAAATATTCTATAGGGTACTTTACAAGTGCAAGTCTCCAGAATAAAGGTATGTGGCAGTTTTTATGCCCAGGTTCACTTGGATTATTTCAACAGCTTTTCACACTTCTGGTAAAAAAAAAAACCTATAAAAAATATGCACCTGCAGCTCCAAATGAAAGCCCAAAATACCAGTTTTTCTGGCCACCTCTTAACAACTTAACACTCTCCTAAAATGAGCATCAGGAGTCCAGAACCCACCCATGTTTCTCAACTGCAAAATCAGTTTGTTTACTATTACACAAATCTCCCTGTGTACAACAGACTAACTGAAAATGTTTCTGAAAAAAAGGACTTTTACCTGAGAAATGTTAGTTATGTCACCCCCCCAGTGGTGATGGCACCACGGTATAAATGACCGTTTTCATTGAGCTACCTTCAGCACGGGGAGAAGCCCCACCATGGAAGGATGGGGTTCAGCGAGAGCGAATGTACCTGCAGGATAGCTCTTTTCTAGAAAGTTCAAGTATTTTTATACTACTTTGCAAATACAAGATAGGCACACTTACAACAGAGGCAAAATATAGCTGTAATCAGCTGCCTTCCTGGGAGGTGCAACGTTCCTTTTATTTTGGTGTCATTTACAAGGATAAAGCAGTCAATTGCAACTTTTTATTTACATAAATTGAGAATTCAGCTTGAAGTCAGCAAAGCTGATTTTATTGCCGTCTTTCGCGTATACACCGCTCACTTCAACTTGCTTTGCAGCGTAACACTGGCAGAACCAATTTACATTTTTTTTGCAGAGATAACATTGGAAGTCCCATCACTGAATTCCATGATTTGTTCACTGGGGAAAACACTGACTTGTAAAAGAGAGGAAGACCCCAGCTTGCAATAATCCATTAATTAAATGGGAAAATGACTCTGTAGACCAAAAGCATCAAAATAAAAAGGACATTTTAGGTTTCATGGGAGTTGACAACTCTTTATTATAAGAATGAAACATTGCAACAAGGTGTTGGATCATTTATTGAAACTAACGTTTGCATAACTTTTCAGTGGTTTGAATTCATATTTGTAACATTTGAGACTTAAAAGAAATAAGAAGGGAAAGCAATAGCCCTCCTTTTTTTTTTTTTTTAACATGCCTGTGTGGCAAGAATGCTGGAAGTTTGACAAGGGTGGTACCATCTATATACATTTAGGAAAACATGCTTGCTGTGGGTGTACAAAAATAAAATTTATTTGTTAAATTACACATAAATATAAGGTACAAATGTATTTTTAAAATACAGATAAAGATAATCACACTTGCATTGTGTACATATGAAAATACAGTATTTTAATATTCAACATACACAGACACATTTATGATAAATGCAACTAGTTGGCAATGCCAGTTCTTCTCAGTCTGTTTTTTGTTCTTTATTTTTTTCCCTTCCAGTTTTCCATAAATATGGAAAAATAGGCTGTTGAAACAATTAGTTCTGCCGAACGTCTTGCAGCAGCTTGTTAATCTCTGCCACCAGCTCACTGGCATCCATGAGTTCGTGTTTACCATCACTGAGGTGGTTGAGCACGTTGTCAAAATCATCTTCTTCGTAATTCTCCGGGATCTCCTCCATGGCTGGCAGCCATTTAGAGGAAGGCTGCGCGCTCGAGTGAGTCCCCAGAGCGGGCCCGTTGTTGGCAGGGTTTTGGAAATGTGTGCTGGCTGCCCAGGCTGCCACCCCCTGTGGATAATTTACAGTCTTGGCTGGCAAATGTCCCTTCCTGCGCTCCAACGAGTTGGAGCGATCCATCTCATTGCACTCCGTGTAGGCATCTAGCGAGGGAGGCAGCAGGCGCTGGAAGACGCTGCTCATTTCAGAGAGGAGAGAGGAGGTACAGGTGTCCCCCGACTCCTCCTCGCTCTGGCAGTCTTTACCAAACGTTGAAAAACTCTTCTTCTTCTCGCTGGCGTCGGCAGGCTGTGGATCCTCCTCGAGGCCCTGCTGCTGCTGCTGCTGCTGCTGCTGCTGCTGCTGCAGCGTTTGCTGGGGCGACTGGAACTCCTCCCCGGGGATGAACATGTTACTTCTGTAATCGGAGGAGGGAGAGGGCAACGGCGGCATCCAGCACTGGTCGGAGTGCCCCAGAACCCTGCACTCCTCCGTGCACAGCCGCATCGCTGCAAGAGAGGAAAGAGGAGAGTGAGCATCCCCCTCCTGTTGCAGACATCACTTGCATTCGCAGGGGCTAACACAAGGACTGAACCGCTCCAAAGATGTTCAAATCTGGTGTTTGGGTTCACTTTCTGTGTGCAGGTGGCAAATACAAATGGTCTGGATCTAAACGTACTTCCATTTCAGAACGGTCTCAAAAAATGAGAACGATAAATGCAGAACGTTAAGACAGTAATGCGATCTCTTATCTAGGGCTGAAGATAAACATGTAAATCCCAGGTGGAAAACAAGCACTTGCGACTTAAAGCCATTCGTTCCCTTTGTACAGTGCTGTTTCATTAAAAAAATTAAAATAAAATGAAGGTGTTTCTACCTCCAACATTTACTTAAGTTTTAGCGAAGTCTTCCACATGCAATTAGAGAAGCATATCAGAGTAATAAAGGGGGAATAACTGGACAGGGGTAATAAAGAAGAAAGAACAATAACGTGCAGAGGGATCTCCCTCTTCATTAACACACCTCCTTCTGGTCTGACGATGAGGTGTACGTTGAATACGAGGTGACCCTCTGCCATATTACCTTTTTAACCGAATCAGTTAAATTCTAATCCAGTATCAGAATACCTAGGGCTTAATTCACACCCCGTGTGACTCCAGTGCTTATACTGGAGTTACCCTGCGGTGCGCTTGCAGCTCTGTAGCTCAGGTTACTGGACCGTGCTGGATCAGGCGCTGGCACAAGGCGGGCTCTAACCCACAAGGTGGGCATCCAGGCCAGCCAGGAGGGCTGAAGAGCAGAAGACAACAGAGCCGCTCTTTCAGCTGCTTGGTTTTAGTGGTGTCTCTCAGGGAGAAGGAATACGATGGGGCAAGTGACTGCACCCCTGGGAGCTACGCTGGTCTGAACTGACCCATGGAGGGGCACTGCAAGAGTCCTCCGCAGACACCTGAAGAGGTCTGGGAATGGTCCCTGGAAGCAGAGACAGGCAAAGCCCTATCTGACAGACCTGCAAAAAAGAGGTGTGCCAGGAGAAAGGCCAAATTTCCCTCTCCAAAGGGAACCGGCTCTGCAGGACATGATGCCTTGGCTCAGGCTGGGCGCTGCCTGGGTGCCTGGCCAACCTGCTGGAAAAGACCTAGGCCGGGCAGGGGCCACTAACTTGAATTTGAGTCACAGGCTTCAAAAGAAAGTTTTTAGAAATGCCAGACTCTTTGCATTATGCGTATTTGGACCATAAGAAGCTTTTGCCTAATTCTCTATCAATTAATGGTTAGATTAGCCCACGCAGAGTAGAGTTTCTTTTTCTTTCTCTCTTTATATACTGAATACATAAGAAATGTTTGCAGTCATGCCCCGTAAGTTTTCCTCGCTTTCTCATCACGTTTCCCATCTGGCTCTGCATCCACTCAGTTTATCAAAAAATCTTTTTGCAATGGTGTAAGCAGAACTGCACAGAGTATTTCAGCTTAGGACGTACCAGTGATTGATAAAGTCCTACTCTCATCCTGTCAGCCTTATTTATCTCTGTGCTTTACACAGCCTACCATATTGTTTGCTTTCCTAATGCCCTTTCCATTCCTCTGAGTATAAACTTTCTCTGTGTCTTACACGTGAGAGCAGGAATTTCTTCAAGAATACAGGTTCAGGCTGCAGGCTGGATATTGCACAAGCTATTGCAAACGGCTTGCTGATCAGTGAGCTTCAAACAAAGAAAGCAACCTAGAAAATATCCGTGGCTGGAGTTTTCATAGGAGTGACTGCAATGCCTTCAAGTGCTTTGTTCCCATGTATAAAAAGCACACGTGTGCTGTTTTACGGAATATGCCTAAGAGTTAGAAAGGAGAAGAGATATCTAAGTGATCCATGGAGCCTGGACCAGCTTGGAACTCATCCCAGAAGGTGAGGATTACTCTTCTAATTAAGAAGACTCCTGTAAATTAATAGGAGACTTTCAACGGTCTAGCATTAGTAGTGAGGGTTGTCTTACTGTGAGTTGTTATTGATGTTATCAGGATTGGTTTTGGTATAAAATAATAAATTCTGACATTCCTGAACATAAGATCGAAAGATACTCTGAGGAAACTGAGTGCTATCACAGTCTGTCCTTAAATCAGCAATAAATTAAAAAAACCCAGATGCACAACAGCACTTTTTTTCCCCAGAAGGTAAAGCTTATTGGTGAGGATTTAAAAAGTGAGAGAGAAAGAAACAAGCCTTTCAAGGACAGTTATTGAACTTTTTACTCATGTCATGTTTGAAGTTTTGAGGGACTGGCTCCGTTCCCTTCCAGTTCCACCTTAAAGGCACAAACTGAAAGGACCTTCTCACAGCATTTTGCCTGTGTCCAGACTGACAATGCAGAAACCTTTCAAAATGGAGAACAGGAAACCTCCAGGAAGTTTTCTTTTCCTTTTTATTTGTTTGGATTGCAGATCAATTCAGGCCTCATCTGAACAGGTTCAGCATACTTATCCGATGGATTAAGCCCACGCATAGCGGCAAATGGACATCTGGGTGAGATTAAACGCCCGTCTTGATAGCCCAGCCCAGTTCTGGCTGTACTCAGCAGGAGTTTTCCTTACTTGGAATGCGATTAGCGTTGGGCGAGGGCCGGGCACTTTTGGAAATCCTACCCTTTGGCTTCCTGCTTAGAGACCGAATTGCAAGAGCTGAAAACGAGTCATGGGCATCTCAGCTCGCCAGGCGCTCCCGCCTGCCGGCAGCCCCCCGCTGCCCGCCGGGAAGGGGACAGCTCCGGGTGCCAGTGCAAACACCAGTGCGCTTGAAGCTCCCCTGGCAACCGAGAGCTCCAGCGGATCCCTCCCTGCCTCCTTGCCAACCACAGGAGAGAACGAGACGTGCCTCAGGCTACCTGGCAGAGGAGTAAGCAGTAGGAGCTGGGGGAGGTGAGGATAAAAAATATATTAGGACTCCAGATTTTGGTTAAGGATTCTGAAAAAATAGTAGCTTTTCAAGGTCTCTGGTTTTGAAACATTGGGTACCTAAGACTAAGTTGAGGAGATGATAGGTGAATGCCTGGGTAGGTGATACAAGACCTAGTCTGGAGCAAAATATACAAAGACAATTTTAAAGTTAAGATGTGTAAGCAGAACAAATGAAGCTTTTGGGGTTTACTCTTGCCTAGCGTAACAGCTATCTCTCAGGGTACAACGCACCAAGGTCAGGTACAATCCCCTCACCGGTGTTTTCCGTGGCAGCAGAGGGAAGGAGCTGCAGCTCCTCTCTTCCAGCCCTGGGCAATATGTGGGGGTCACTTTAGGAGGGAATATGTGCTGCACCGCCCCATAAAGCAATGTGCCCCCATGTATAAAATGACTTTACTAAACTTTTTAAGTTTACACTCTTGGTTCAGTGAACCATACTGAAATTATCCGGCGCTGTCGGCTATACACTATCTCTATAGTATGATCTGTAAGTAAGTACAAGATCTAGGGTACAACCAGTGGCTGTATAATTATTAAAGTAATTACAAAATTCTCACATCTGTACTTAGCGCGATTTCCCATAGCCTCTTTTATTCAACTTATAACTGGACATAAATTTAAAAGTGGTACTTCATACACATAAATGTTTATCTTACTTTCACTCACGCTTTTCTAGCTTTTTTCTTTTCTGCCCTCTGCCCCTGAATTGTACCTCTTAAGCTCTTTCTTCTAGAAATTAGGGCTGCAAGATTTAAAATCTAGGACACATTTAGGTCCTTCCTTCAATGTTCATTTTTCAGTGGGAAAAATGAATTCAAGTTCATTTTTCAGTGGGAAAAAATCCACTTTTCTTTCTTCTCCATCCATATTTCTAGACCACTTTCACAATCCATTTCTGAACAGTAAAAGTTTGTATCGTATGGATCAAACCCACTGTGGAAACTGTATCTCCCAAATTATAGTTCAGTGTATTTTTAACAGACCACAACTGCCTGGCTTTGCAGAAACATCCACCCAGTCATTAAAAGTCTAAGGACATGGAGCAGATCGTGCTTTTGGGGGGAATTTGGAGCCAGCTCATGACGATGTGAATAATAGAAAAAAGTAGGCATTGCTCTGGGCAGATTTTCAGTTGTGTCTGAGGTTTCATTTTACTAAATATGTGAAGGCTTCAGCTCAGTATTTATCATGAAGCAGAGTAAAAAGGAAGGAAACACAGGACTTGAAAGCTAAAGAATTTTTGCTTTCTCAGTAGTAGCTTTATCAAAGTGACAGCCAGGCAGCACTGTAAATAAACTGTTCAGCTTCCATTGTGCTCTTACCTGCAGGAATTCTCCCATCTGTAAGGAAAAGGTCACTGAATCCTTCCCCAAGAAGTCTGTCAATTGGAGACTCTCTCCCCAAATCATAATCACTGTCTCCAGCTTCACTATCACCCCGGCCACTGTCTTTCAAGCTGAATTTATCCATATCTTGTAGGGCATACCTGCGAAGAGAATTGTGGTGATGGTGGCATTAAATTATTTCACATACGTTGTATTCCGCATTTTGATTAAAAATACATGTTTATATTTTCTGATACATGTACATGCATATGTAGCAGAACAGTCCAGATCCTTACCTGTAGCTTCTGGAGTACTTGTTTCCTCGAAAACTTGGCCTTGGTTGATACTGGCCCTGGTGAAGCATCGAGAGAAGCTGAGAAACCTGCTAAAGAAAAGGTGAAAAGACTGATTCCTTGAAATGAAAGCTCAAATTCCTAGTCGTAAAAACACTAACTTACTTCTCAGGTTTGTTTGTCGGGTGTTTTTTTTTTCCCTTTAAAGTTAATTAAATCAAATTCCTGCACATATATAATGCAGCACAACAGACTATTTTGTAGTATAGTGTCTGCCACAGGAAACATCTGAGGACCTTGTACAATGAGGAAGTGCACTGCTGTTCATTAGCCTCTGAACTCATAATAATTAATTCATTAACAAGTAAAACAAGTAATTAAACAGAGGTGGAGTTTTGTTTTAATAGATGAGAATCAATCCCTTACCATTCCAGGATCCTAATTCAAAATAAAATATCATTGCTCTACATGTAAGGGCACAGCTCTCATTTAAGCCATTACATAGCATTTGCAGTAAAAACTGAGATGGGTAGCCTCAAAGTTTGAGATACTATGACCATGTATTACAACAGCTGTACTTAAACAGTGTCAGTGTTTAACCTTTTAGTTCTCCATCCCCATTAATGAAAGAATTTCCTGTATTGCTTCTCTATATAAATACTCTGGCACTCTTTCTTAAACAGAGCTGTACAGAGGGAAAGGGAAGGCAAGGAAGCAAGAAAGAGCGAGCAGTAAACCAGAGCAAAGTACCGCCTATGTTACACTCCATTGTTTCGGCCTTACAGGGAAGAACTAAGAAATGATGCTGTTAATAATAGATTTAATCCTATTCCCCATGGTAATGGATTCAGTTGATATTGGAGTAAAACTGCAAAGCTGTGACATCTAAAGAGAAATCCATACCACGTTCTCATTGGGCACAGACCTAATGGGCTGTTGCTGTCACAGGTTGCATGCGGAGTACCTCCATGCTCCCAAGTGAATGCATGAGGGAATGGATGTGCAAAACGAGGTATGGACCTTACCTCAACAGCCGGAGTAGCATGGGTGAGTTCCAGTGAGAAATTTTCCGGCACGTGGTTAGAGGAGATTGTCACCAGGCTGTTCAGCGATTGGTGGCTGTGGTGGCTCTGCCGGCTGCTCATTTGTCCCCTTTCCAAGGTTGGAGATGATGACGGAGAAGCTCGGTGGTGAGATCTGATAGGTAAAGTGCCATTAATCGTTGGCACTAACGTAATGTCCCCTTTGTGGATCTGTCTTGAGGGTCGTTTTGGGTGGTGCTGGTAGGTCGATTCTGCCACGCGACAGTTGTAGGACCTGGTGTCCTTCTTCTCTCGATTACATCTTGTAGCAAAGATAACCATAATGACCAACAACACGGCACATATTGACCCTAAGGATATAATCGTTATCATGGAGACATCCAGGGAGGGTTGGCTTACCAAAGTTGCTTCTGTGCTTGAAAATGAATAAACATACTCAAAAACGGTACATTTCAGAAGTGCTTTAGTACTAAGCTGAGGACTGCCTTTGTCCTGGACTATCACAAAAAACTCCCATTGTTTTGCTGGAACGGATTCAACACTCACGTTGATAGAGATGTCACAAGTTTTGGGATCCATCACAAAGATGCTGTTTTCCTTGTCAGCTGCTATGGAGCAGCTGAGTTCAGAGTTCATACCAGAGTCTCTATCTGTAGCCCTTATCCTGGTGACAAGAAAGCCAATTCCAGCATCTTTAGGGATTGAAATTTCTGCTGTGCTGTTGCGTAGTGCTGGCCCCACAATGACGGGAGCGTTGTCATTCTCGTCAATGATGGTGAGTACCACCGTGGTATTGCTAACAAGCTGCTGACTCCCTCCATCCCTAGCTTGAACCATAAAGGCAATTTGATTTACTTCCTCGTGATCAAAGGTTCGCAGGGCATAGATCGCCCCGTTGGAGGGATCGATGGTCACATAGGTGGTTATAGAACTTCCCAAAACATAGCTCTCCAAAATAGTGTAGGTCACCTGCCCGTTGTCGCCTAGATCTGGGTCTGTGGCTGTGACTGATGTGATGTACGCTCCCGGAGAGTTATTTTCCAAGATCACAACTTCATATCTGTTTGTCTGGAAGCGGGGTGGGTTGTCATTTTCATCACTGATTTGGACAGTAAAGTGTTTCACTGTGGAGAGACTCGGCGTTCCCTTGTCCTCCGCTATTACAGTCAAGCTGTATTCAGATCTCTTTTCCCTATCTAGAGTGGCATTAGTCAAGATTAAATAGTTATTTTCGTAAGTCTTTTGAAGTTTAAAGTGACCATGTCCATGGAGCTTGCAAACTATCTCTCCATTCACGCCAGAGTCCTTGTCTTGCACTCTGACCAGGGCAACAAAAGTGTCCAGGGGTGACCCTTCAGAAATGTAAGCTACCTCTTCTTTCTCTGGGGACATCAGGTTTAAGTTAATTTCGGGTCTGTTGTCATTCACATCCACAATTTTAATTATAATTTTGCAGTGAGCTGGAATGGAATTCGGCCCCAAATCTTGAGCCTGAGCATCAATTTCATAGGATTTGGTTGCTTCGTAGTCCACTTGCTTCAGGAGGGTCAGATGTCCTTTTTCTGCATCTATCTTAAAGGTCTCTGTAATTTTGGCAGACACATGACTACTGAAAGAGTACACGACTTTCCCATTAGCGCCCTCATCTGGGTCAGTAGCATTGAGGTCTATGAGCAAAGTCCCAATCGGTGAATTTTCTAAGAGTTGGATTATATATGACTGTTGCTCGAAAACAGGGCTGTTGTCATTGGAATCAGAAATGCTTATTTTCAGGAGGGATGATCCAGATCTCTGAGGCACCCCTTTATCTGAAGCAGTGAGTTGGAGTTCGTAACTTGACTTCAACTCCCGGTCCAGCTCTCTAACCACGATCAGCTCTGCATACTTAGCACCATCAGTCCTGGTTCTCACCTCAATACTGAAGAAATCATTTGCAGAAAGGGAGTAAGTGTGAAGGGAGTTGTCCCCTACATCTGGATCAAAAGCGCTGTCCAAAGGGATGCGGGTTCCTACCGCTGCGCTCTCTGATATTTCGATAGGGATAAGAGCTCTGGAAAACTGGGGAGAGTTGTCATTAATATCCAGCACTTCCACTTCAACATGGAAAAGCTGCAGATGTTCAGTGGGCAGAGTGATCACATCAAACTCTATGGAGCAGTTTAAGTTTTTCTGGCAGAGTTGTTCCCGGTCAATTTTAGCTCCTATGCTGATTTCTCCATTATCCTCACGGACTACAAGCAAGGGAGAATTCCCCCTCTGCATGGCTCGAAAACGAACCGAGGAAGGGTTAGGCATCTTTAATAAAACATCAGCTACATCCTCCGATAGTCTTGCAATTACCGATCCAACTCTCTGCTCCTCATAAATCCTGTATTTCAAATTCTTGCCCAGCACAGCCTTATTGAAAGATACTATCATCAGTGCAAAAATGAATATAAAGTGCATTTTACTGCCGATTCGGTGCATTTGTAAGTTTTTGCAATTCATTTCTCCAAGCAAGTTAAAAAGCAATTATTTCGACTTCCTCCGGTACCTTAAACCCAGCGCACATCTGGTCCTTTAAAACTTGAAAACGCCTTTTCTAGTCAGCCAAGTATCAATACCTTACCGGATCAGAAAACTTTTCTTTTTTTTTATACACACCGTGCCAGGACATCCAGATACAACCGGTACGCAATCCACGCTTTCTCATTTGACTCCCCGCTCCTCTTCCAGGACGAAATGTCTCAGGGCAGCGTGCTCCTCTCCCGCCGTCAGCATCCAGGGACCGCCGGGAAGCCCGCGGGCTCCGCAGCCCGCCCTCCCGCCCAGCTCCTCCGCCTGCCTCTCCCTGCTCGCCGCCAGACTAAACACCCTCGCTCGCCGACTCCAGCCTAAAACCCTCCGCAACTTCACTCCAACTCCCCAGACAAAGCTTTTGCCCGGCGTGTGCTCAGCCCCGGCCAGCCAATCAGCCCCGCCGCCCCGCCGGGGACAGCGCGGCCGCCCCGCAGCCCTGCGCGCCGGGGCGGGAGGCGGGGGGGAGCGGCCGGGGGGGAGCGGGCGGGGGGAGCGGGGGGGCGGGGGGGGCGGGAAGGGAGGGGGGCGGCTTCTCCGCCAGCCCCTGCTCGCCGCCGCCGCGAAGGGGTGGGGGGGGGGGGACGGGGGGGGACGGCACACATAAATGACTAAAGGGCAACTTTAAACCAACTTCTCCCCCCTCCCCCGCATTTTCAGGGCACTTTCCAGCGGGTTTTTGTGATTTTAATTCCTCCCCTTCCTGCCACGAAAAAAGGCGATCGCGCGCCTCATTTACATACTTCTAGGTTCCCTTGTTTAACTAACTGCGATCTTTTTACTGCGTTTGCTTAGTAAACGAGCCGGGGATGACGTCTCTCTAGCCATGCCTCAAGAGCGTCGTCTTGCTGCTTATCTACCTATTACCTGCTTTTCCTCAACATCTGTGCCCCTGCGTGGAGCACGGAGAGATCTCCTTCATTCCTTGAAATCTCTCCCTCCTTCTTTCCAAGTCAGGAACATTTTGCACACTCCTGTCCTTCCCCTGCCTCCCTCTTGCAGCATTTCTGTCCTCAGCGCAGCTGCATTTGCCCGAGCTTGGTTGTTCTGCGTGTCCGTGTGTGCAATCGCCTCTGCCTGTGTTTCTCTGCTTTTTTACTTGCTGTTCCAGTGGTTCTTCAGAAGATCGTTTTCATCCTAGTTGAAAAAGCACTTCATGCTTCACCATGACAATTTGTGCCAAGTACACCTTCTACATGCCAAGTGTTTTAAAGAAAAAAAAGCCACAAGACGGATTAAGTGTTCAGAAAGTGACAATTTCCCTGCCTCTCTGCTATTGCTGAAAACTGTTTTCACGTTTACACTGCAACACATTTGCACCAAAAAAATAATCTTATGGCTCAGTCGAGAATGTATTTCGTGTACACCAGAAATATGCTATAGATCCTTATGTGAGCTTCAGGCTGCACCCAGGTCACAGAAGCTGATGTGTTCTTCTCATTTCAAATGTATCTATTTATGATGTGATTTCTATTGCCTCTTCTTTGCGTTTGCTTTTTAAGTTTATCCTTTCAGCCACAGTCTTACCCTGCTTTTCATTGTTTTTCTGCTAACTTGCCCATTTGTTTATTGGCGTTGCCCACAATCATACCATCGCTCCCTTTTATTGCTCTTTTCTCTCTCTTATATTTCCCCCATGTCCAAAAATGTAAAAAGTGAATCTCTGGTTTTCCCAATTTACTTACTCTCAGCAGAGCTCAGCCAAAGTCACTAAGAAGGTTCTTGCTGAAAAAGAAAGCGGAGGAGGCTCAGCGTGAACTCTCCCTCTTTTTAAGCATTCAAAAGCATTTTATAAGCCATTGTCTCTTTTTTTTTCACAAACCAGCGCCGTGTGGCAAATTGTGCAGAATAGAAATGCCCATAATGAATGTATTTAGTACTGGGTCACGCTGATGAACATTCTGCCCCCATGAATAATACTGTTTTACAAGTTTGCAGCCCTTTCAAATTGCTGATCCCCAAACCCTATAGGCAAACTAGAAAAGCTAACACAAGCAACTGGGACTTTAGAAACCCATAGCCATCTGGCCTAAATCTCTAACAATCCAAGCCAATAATTATATCAATTCAGGCTTTAGTGAACCCCTTTGCAAACACCAAAAGAGCAAAGAAAGGAATTAGTGGCCATTCTAAGTTCTGGTGGAGAGAATTCAAAGGTAATCTAATTCCATTAGTTCATGGACAAGCTTTTTTTGCAGCTCTGATAAATCTTCCTAAAACATTTTTCCAAAACACCAGTGTAAACTCTTTTCTGACGATAATTGGGGAAATAGGTTCAATTAAATGCTGTTCTTAATGTCAATAAAAAGTATTTTGTTGATAAAAGAAGTCACTGCCCCTTTACATGATGAGTACAGGAGATGAATAATTCATAGTAAAAATAATTTCACTGCTTGAAAACTGAAATATCATATATACTCTTAAATGATAACGTGTCCTTCCAAGTAACTGTTTAGTACATTTAGATATGCAGAATTTGCTTTATGCAATTTTTATCACTTTCCAAATAGTAATTCCACTTCATCACATCGATCTTTCTCAGAGACATACTCTGTATATTAATAGGTAGCAGGATACCTACAGACAGGAATTACAGCACCTCTTTTCTTTTTTTCCCTTTTTTAATTTATTTTTTATTTTGCGACTTCACCAGTTAGGTTATATGTAATATTATCACTTAAGTCCACGCTGTCTTGCAACTAACCATTTACACTTGTAATGAAGATAAAATGTCATTGGCACAATAGTCCTTACCTGAATTCTGAACTAAGGCAATGAAAAAGCCTTGATTTTCTTTTTTTTTTTTTTTATCTGACATTCATTTGAAGCTACAAGTGAGAAGGAACACATCTTGGGGTTGTTTGTTTAGATGCAGCGATATTTAAGTGCGTGGCGTTCCTAGAAGTGATACTTCCGTAGGGTGCTTATGAGCAATCGCAGCACTCCCAAGGCTGATTCCTCCCATATCCAGTGAAAGAGTTTTGTCTGAAAGTCTCTTAAACTCCAGTCCACCTTTGACATGGCAGACTTCCCTTACAAAGGAAAGGGAGAGTCCCACGTGCAGCCAGCAGACACTTCTTAGGGAGCGTGGTATTGTGAATGCTGTTAGGCACGTGAGTGGAGTGCTGCTGGCCTCCTGGAGAGTAATCTCAGTTATTCCCACCTAACACGGATCTATTCACCACAACGTTCTTCTCAAAAGTTGCGTTCAAATTCTCCAGTGATGCACCTGAGGAAGAAAAACAAACCGACTCCAAATAGCACTTCCCTTTGCCTACAGTAGGACTTCAGAAACCACAGCTGCAGAGCAGATTAATTAATTTTTCACTTAGCTGAAAGTAGGTTTATTTCTGTGGTCGATATACTTTAAAGTCTGTCTTGGTTCTCTGAGGAGTTTCATTGAGCTCTCAAGCATATATTTTCTTCTAAAAGTTACTGATCCCCTAGATGCGCAGTACATATGCAAAACTTAGGTGACACAGAGTTTTACTTTGAAGAACTATTTTGAGAACCAGTCCCTCAGCAGGGACAGGGAAGAAAGAAAATAATTTTCTTCACAATGATAGAAGCACAGTGAAATTAGCACAGTGCCATTTGGTTCATTCCCCTCCCCGCACACACACACAAAAATGAGGTTTTATTCACTCTCAGTATGATTTATTGCCTTATGTTGCATCATGTTGCAAAATGTCATATGCACTATGCTCCAGCGCACAAGACATAGCAAGATAAAATTTGATTTGACACCTGCGTAATGAATGTGAAAGACAAGTCTTCCTAAGTGAGAAGTGTATTTTAAAAGAACATTTCCATCACAATGAATGACAAAATTGGGGGGCTTCCTCTCTCCCTCTCTCCCCTCTCTCCCTCCCTGTCTCTCTCTGTCTCTCCCTCCATCCCTCTTCAACAAGCTTGTCTCCCAAAGTAAAACTAGTGACAGAGCTCTCCCTGGTCTTTGTATTTTACATTTCCATCTGTTGCATGAGTGCAAATTGAGCGAAGAGTATCCTCATAGGCAAACGAGTGTTGCCATTTTATATACTCACTCTTGGACCCACAAATAAGCTCATCAAAGGTCGATATGATGCTTTCAGTGAAGTGGGTGAAAGGAGGCTGACATTTCAGTCTGATTTTTTGCACAGACAACCGTATTATAGAACTCATCACAAATTAATGCTGTATTTGTCCAATCTACTATCTCATCAGTCATGCTTATACCCGATACCTTTTTCAGACCTGAGGTGCATCAGAGGGTGGATTACTTTAAAATATATTAAAGACAGAATGGGCCATTAGATTATCAAATATGACCTCTGCATCACAGTCTTCTTAATTAAGCCCAAATACATTAGGTAGGGCATATATTTTAATCTGTGGAATACTAAGCAGTGTACCTCAATCAGGCATCAGTTACCTGGTTCACCTGAAAAGGCAGAGAATGGATTATCTAAAATGGGGTCAGGGATCCTGGTAGGCAAATCAGAAAAGCAAAAAATCCACTTGATACTATCAATCCTGACCTCCACAAAATCTATACCTTAACTATATACACGTATACCTATACCTTAAAGTAATCCCGCTGAAGATACACTGCCTAACAGTTGCCGTTCCCAGTCAGAGCACTGCCCCTTCTATGCAGTGCCCAGCACGAGCAGGCTCAAAGGCCACTCTCTGTCACCTCGGAGACACCCGGGAAACGTTCAGTAAAGGTAATAATAGCTATATCAGGAAAAGTATCTTCCTGCCCCAGCAAAAGGCCAGGTCCCCAGAAGTAGGAATAAACAGAGAAATCCAAGGCCAGGTCAGATGGGGCTTTGTGCAGCCTGGTCTAGTGGAAGGTCCCCCTGCCCATGGCAGGGAGATTGGAACTAGATGATCTTTAAGGTCCCTTCCAACTGAAAACATTCTATGATTCTATGAAATTTACTTCAGAGCCCTGATCTATAATTTTCACTTTTTCAACTTGCTTAAAAAAAATCTGATCATTCATTAAAATACATCAAACCACAAAATTCTATACACCTGCTGATGGGTGAGAAATTTTTCTTGATAAGTGAGTTCAAAATTAGATTTTACATTATCATCCATCATCGTGGCAAAGGGCAGGGGATCAGATTTTCTGCTACATGAGTAAATTTCCATGGCAGTTTTGCAATGCAGCATTGTGTATATAAATAGCGAGTTAAACTCGCACATGTTCCATGCATGGTAAGTACTGTACCTCGATATTCAGTTTCTTTCTGAATCAATAAAACATTTATCTCTCAAAGTTTTACCAAGCGCAAAAGAGAAAAATACTTGAGACCTACCGTTTCCTAAATCTCTATTAAAAACAAATGCCTGTAATATATCACTGGATGCTTTCGAATTATTTTGAGGATTAGTTAATATGGCACAGTATATAATGGAAATTCCATTGTTTGATCACTCTAATACATTTGTCATTTTGTTTAGTTATTTCCTTGTAAAGCATGAAGTAGAATATCTCTATTTGATAGCTGTTTACCCAAAATTGCCTTTAAGAGCAATATATGCACTTCAGCAAAATGAGGTTTTGAGTATTACGTGTGCTTGGGATAAAAGGCACCAGTCAGAACTGTGGCACGCTTCTTTCCCACCGCACCTAAGCCAACAAGGGTAACACTGCGTGGTCCTGTTCCATTTTCTCACAAAGCCACCTAAAACCTGTGGGTCCTGTTGTGTACCATGGATATAACTGCCCATTTCCTAATGCATCATTTTTTCCTTCTCTATCGCTGCAAATACAAATAATAAGGAGAGCCAGATGCTTCAGAGGATAGCGGCTACAACCTTCGGTTCATGCAAAGTGGAACTCGAGGAACAAAGATGCTCTGTCACCTCCTGTCCCCTAATGATGCAGCCACCGTGGGGCTGCAGTGGTCACCAGTGCAGTCAGAGACCCCAGACCTCTTTTTCCCCGTAGAGAAAGCACTAGCAACATCTGTGCTCTTTGCCTGAGCTGTGCTTACTGGTTTTCAGCCTTACACGCTGGTGTGCTTGCATCGGATTTCCCACATCTGGTTTTATTCCAGATGTTAACAAATTACTATACTGCATGCAGTGGAATTTGAAATACTTCACATGAATAAATTTGAAAGGCTTTCTGTGTCTTACACTGCTGCTATTCTGCTTTGACAATTGTCTTGCTCTTGTACCCTGCAACACACTTAACTAGCGTGTGATGATATTTTCAAGGCCACTCTTACTTTATACAGAGCAGAAGGAGCAGCTGCATTTGTGATGCTTTTTTCCTTCACAGGAGTGGGGTTTCTGTAAAGGAAGGGTTTGAAGTTTGGTGTAGATGTGAATTTAGTCAGGGCTGCAATACATACTTTGTCAAATTACCAGCTCAACCCAAGCTTTTCATGGAACTATAACTTTCTCCATTGCCCCTGGGAGTTTAAAAAAGGAGCATAATTGCTGTTTCAAGTGTCTTCAGACCAGACAAAGCATGTGTTCAATCTTCTGCTGACAGCCTAAGCCAAATGATCCAGATCCACTCATGTGTACCTACTGCCAGCAGCTGTTTGCGACCAACATGCTCTAAGGACGGCGGACACTCTCGTGAAAGGAAAGGGTCCATCGTCTTCAGCAGAGCCAGAGCTCGGCTGCGTGCAGCTGCGGCGGAGCCAGAGGCCAACTCCAGAGTTTTTAAGACATTTTTGTCTTCTTCTGAAACCTGGGGCTGATGGGAAGCAACCCACCTCACGGAAGGATTTTGAACAGCTTCAGGGTCAGTTTAAGTTGTCTTGAAGAGCACTCACAGGAGTGCAAAGCTGGACACAAAGTCTTGCAGCAAGAAAGGACACTTGATCGGATTTCTCCAGAAATACATGTTCTTGGGCAAATGTTTCGTGGAAGGATCTGAACCTCTGTCTACTGCAGCATTTAGCAAGCTTGTGTTACAAAGGACTGTGATTAAGGGACCCTTAATGGCCTTCCTCTCTTCAAAACCTCAGGCACAATTCACCACCCAGCCTGCTTTGTGAATAAGGACCAAATATGTTGTTTATTTTATTTTACAGTAAATATTTATACAGCGCTCCACATGGGTATCTGCAATTTTTATTCTTGATTTTTCTGGGAAAAAAAAAAGAGAAAAAAAAATGCTCCCTGCTTCAATGTCATGGGAAAACATGTGGAAATGTAAACCTGCTGTAGGAAGCAGGCACAGTGGGAGCTGTAATGGGAAAAAGGCAGGCATGGTTTATCAGCAGAATATGTAACATATACTGAATATCCGGCTTCCCAAGTAAGTTGTTAACAGTGCTCAGTACAAATGTTTCTCTTTAAAGAATCAGATGTTCCCCTTTTTTTTTCAATAGCTGCAGTATGGTAAAACTGGTGCCATAAAGTCATTGCAAGAGACAGCAAACAACTTTGTTATCATAATAGGCTTTTTTTTCCTCCTCCTTTTTTAAACAATGTCTCTAGCAGGTGGCATGTGGCTGAGACCGGGTCTATCACCATCTCCAGGGTGCCAAGACGTCCCTCAAAGTTTCTGTGGGAGGAATTTGTTGGTGGGATTTGGATTGTAAAGGCACGTGAGCATCTGCTGCCTGCTCGGTCTCATTACCATTGACACAATTAGCTCCTGCAGCTCTCAGCCCGGCAGCCAGAGCGGGGACTCGATTTTCTTGCCTCTCTGACAATGCTCATTACCATTCATCTGAACGTACGGGTTCCTCTGCCTCCGAGTCCGGGCCAAGGGGCTGTGAAAACAGATCACACAGAGAAACACTCGGGGAAGGAAGAACAAATTGACATAATAGCTACCAGCAGCCTAAAATCAACTGCCTTGCATACAGCACCACCAATAAACTTTCAGTATTCATAGTAACGGCTCTTTTCCCTTCTATGTAAGTCATTTTATTCCTGAAAAACCACATTCTATGATTTTATGCTATCGTATGCTTTCTGTAAGTAGCTTATAACCTTTTTCCGTGATTGAGGAGCTATTACACAGCAAACTTTCCAATTTTTTTGCATTATGTACAGAAAATGTCCATTTTCCACCTTTGAGTTAATTTGGAAACCAGACTAAAAAGTGAGATTTTTGCTCCTTACAGTATCACGGAAAGTAGGAGTTTATTGACATGTTCCTCTGGCAGCCTAAACAAAATGTTAACACATATCTGCAGATAAAGACTTCACATTCCTCTGAGTGGCCTCACCCCACATAAAACTGCAGTTATTTTACATTTCCTTACAATAGATGCTGCATAATTCCTCCTTGCTGGCCTTATGTCCTTTTATTGCTACAAAGAACCCTTAGCCCATAAATGGAAAATTAGAGAAGTCACACATTTTTCAAATAAATCATTCGGCTAAAAGCAGAGAGGGGGGGAAGGAGAAAGAGGGAGAGAATTTAAACCCATCTATCTCCTGAATATACATCAAGGATCTCTATCTTTGAACAAAGAAAACAGAAGGGCTTCAAGGCCTGAATCTGCCATAATCTTGCAGTTTTCGAATGTTGCATAGATAGCGATTTGTGACCTTACTGAAGAATATTAGATTAAAGCAGAAATATATTTACCACAACATGTCTTTCCTGAGACTCAGCCTTTACTAGGTCTGTGTAACACGAGAGGATGGAAAATATCACATAGAGCTGGGGATGAGGCAGGGGCATGACATTTGCTTTCAGATGTTTTTAAAACTCAAGGAAGTGTTATTGTTTCCATAAATCATTACTGTAGGTTTATTTTCCCCAACCCCCTTGCTGTTTTGTTAGACAAAACGTAAGCTGAGCATCGTCATCACTCAGGGCTAAAAAGAAAGAAATGGGGGCATTTTAGTGAGCTTCTCAAAATGATGCCTGTCACGGTTTTAATCCCAGGTTTCAGGCAGCATGGTAGTTGTGGAAGCCCGGAGAGGAGGGACGAGGGCCATCTCCCGCACCCATGTCCAGAGCCCACGCTTGTTTGCAGAACTGCCCCAATTCTCCTGGCTTTGTCATGGAAATGTGAACCCTGAAAGAAGAGTCTATTATGTCAAATTACAAATCATATTATAGGGTTTTAAGTAATTGTTTGCTGACTGTTGTCATGCGCATGTAGTTTGTTGGAAGTTGATGTAATCATTTTGGCAAATTTCCACCAGCAAGAATCAGCCGAGATGAACTCTTAAATCAGCTGCTGTGGGGGTTCACATCGTGCAATTAATGGGTGAAAGACTAACACAGACACCCTTCAAAGTTAATTTACGCAGACCCATTTTAGAAGTAGTGCATTATGTCTTAACTGTATGAAATGTATTGTGGACTTATTAGCATTCATAAAATCCATTAGAAACCCATTTGTCCAAATGAGAGAGTTCTGTATATATAGTTCTTTCGTACTATATAATTTTATAGTTCTTTCGTACTATAAAATTTAGCATTTTTATGGCCAGCAAAAAGATATAAAGTGTATAGGAAATATAGCAAAAATACGTGCTCTGTTTTTCTGGAGCCATTTGAATAAAGTTTTCATCCATCAGAAAGATTTTTGTTTCAATCAGACATCAATTAAAATAAATATGCAAGATTATTCCAAAATAACCTTAACTTACTGGAATGCATTCTCTCACCAGGCTACATAAATATGGATACACCCACATTTTTTCCCTAATTCTGTGGACCAAAACATCTATGTCAGATCCTGGAACACTTCAGTATGACGTAATGAGGCAGCTGGCATTTCTTTTTCATAAATTCACTAAACCAGTAAATAATAATACTGCAGTGACTGGAACTTAAAGCATAAACTGACACACTCACTTTCCAAATATAGCTGTGTAGACTTTTCATTGAAATAAATTGTAGGGGTTATACATATACACACATATATGTGTATTTGTAGGTATTTATGTACATACAACATTTTTAGAGAAACAAGAAGTTCAGTAAAAAGAACTTTGTAATGAATCTCGATGAGCTGCTTTTGCAGTTTTCAAGTATTTATAATTGTTGTTCGTGGGTGCCTTTTCTTAGGGCATCCGTGCTATTAAGATATTGGTCTTTTGTTTTGTCCTGCCACAGACTTCTATCACAAAATGAAGCTATTAAGCAAATGCAGAATAAATCAAGCACACACAGTATGGCATATGGATAATTTCCATTAAAGAAGTTCAATATATAGATAAAAGGAAAACTTGATAAAAATAAATGGCAGACTCTAAGTGGATTTGGTATATTGCTATTGGGATTAAGTGTTACACAAGTTGAGCTCCATGGCAATGTTTAGTATTATTGCTAGGAACTGTTCTCCTAGCCATCCTGTATTGTTTAAACACTAATTTTTTATATACCTTCTATAACATAGTTCAAATCTTTTTTTTTTTTTAGTACCTTGGTAAAGAAATGGTTCAACAGCTAACAATAAAAATCCCTCACAATTTGTCACTTGAATTCTAAAAGCTGTAAAACCAAGTGATAAACGTACAAAGCACGTATTAAGAAAACCTCAGTGTTTTGACAAGTTCGATGGGTTTCGTTGTTAGCTTTGTTTTATGATCACTTCAGACAAAACACCTGCACTGGTTTTAAACCAGTTAAGTAATATGTAACCTGTCGTACGTGCTGTGAAAGCGAACAGCATGTATTTCCCCAGGTCTGCTGTGGTTTGAAACTAAACCGGGGTGCTTTCTTTTTCAACTGTGGAAACCTTTTTCTTAAATAATTATTATTTTCACTAGGGATCACATCAGCTCATTTAGGGATGTCAAAGAATCCTTTCCTAAGCTGGCTTTAACACCAGCTTTTGTTTACAGCTAATGAAGATAAACTCCAATCTCTTTGTTGATCCGAGCACGAGAAAGACGAAGTCTGTTCACTCGGGTATCTATGTGTACAGATGAGTTAATGGCTTAATTTCAGCCAAAGGGCATATCACTGAATCCAGACCAAGTTTAAAGGAAACTCCATAGATGTCTCATATCTGCAGCCAATAATATTTTAAGAGTTTAGTTTTGGAAGTTATAGTTTATAGATCCTCTTAACTGAGTTCTGTTCATATTCTCTTTCTGATATCCACCCAGGTCAAACAGCACTCAACCACGAAAAGCAGTTGATCCATTAGTAATTCAATATGGTTACAATCCATAACTAGTACTTCAAGCAGACATTATTCTCATAACCACTCCTCAAGCTTCATTTCAGTTCGTTAGTGTTTGACGGCCCAGGACGGTTTGATTTGCTTGTGCCATTAGGGAGCTCCCTGGGCTCTCTCTGGCTCTGGTGGATGTAAAGGGCCGTCTCTCTCTTACCCTTCAGTTAACTGGAGTAAGGCTGAAAACCTGGAGGCTGCAGAAGGACGTCCTGTGTTTCTGGTTTACCTGGATTGTATCTATTAACCAACCTGATTGCCTCTGTAAAGTCCACCTCCCGAAATACCTGCTATCGAGCCAAATCCTGCTGTCACCAGTGAGTGCCTGGGCAGCACAAGTCCCTCCTTTTAACAGGTTTAAAAGGAGGAGATAAACTCTCTTTCACTGTATGACTCCCGATGTGGGCCACGTTCACGTCTCATTTGCCATAAGCGAGTGTAACTGAAGGGAACTCCATTTTTTATAAATTCATTTATTTCCTTGAAACACAAAAGAGGTGTTTGCACTGTAACAGCAATAACCCACCTGAAAGGATATGTCTTTTTACAGAAATAAAAAAGGAAAAAAAAACCCTGAACCTATATAAGCCCCATCCATGTGGAAATGAGACCAAAACGATTGACCTCTGTTCGCAACTGAGGTATAGCCATAGTCTTATGATTCACACATCTATGAAATGAGAAGGACACTTCAGAGATATTTCCCTTTGAAAACTACTAGCCCTGATCTCTGTTACTAGGTTTAATTTATGATGCCCAAAATCACAACGGAGAAATGCTTACCTGTTTTTTTTTAATAGATCTTCCACAATGGAAGAATTGTGAAATGAGCTTCATGGAGCTGAGCACCCTGGAGATTATCAGGTTTGCCATTGTATGTATACACAAACTGAGAGAGAGAGAGAGAGGAGAGAGGGAAAGAGCACTTCTCTGACATCTCATCATTAGTATTTTGTAGGGCAACCAACTTACTGCAAAATCTATTTGCAAAATACAATAATTTCATCATTTATGGATTTTATTCTATGTGCTTTCTTCCTAACATTGTAAAACCATGAAAGCCTGGTGTATTTTAAATCAAATGCACGTACTGAGTATTTAAAGTGAGAATCATAACTACCCCAAGAGGAAAAAAACACAATAAAAGTCAGCCTTCAACTAAAGACCTGTATAAATTTGCATATGAATCCTATAAAGTCAGCCTGACTTTGCTAACAGACAACTGCTATTATGTTATCTTTGTCCCATCCTTCCTTACAAAAATTCCCCCAATAACTTACTTTTCATTCAGAACTGAAAAAAATACTACTTTATAGCAGTTTTCGGTTCTCAGACTCCCAGTTGGTATGTCTACCTTACTACATGGCATATTCCATTTCTAAAGCTGTGTTATTACACAAAATTGCTCTCACAGTATTTTTACCACTTGTTACAGTGGTAAGGGACTGACAAACAAATTCAAGCCTGCAAACATGCAGCCTTAAAGTTATCTCTCAGTCCTAAGTGTTTTCCTTGACGGGGCCTTGTTTCTGAATGTTATATGCTACATAAGGCAAGTATAGTGCACATATTTTGCAACCGATACAATCTGGGACAGTTCCCAAAATTGATGGTTGAGTCGGTCCTTTCAGCAGTTCTTTCTGCTTTATCAAATTAATACTGAAGTGTCTGATACACTCAGTTATCATCTAACAATCAAAGAAAATTACCCTTAAGATATCTGTTTCTGTAACTAATCAAACTGAGAAAGAAATAGGATTACATTCATTTGTTTGGCTTATGGTTTGTGCTGGTTAAACAGTCCCTAAGAAGGAATACCTCTTTCCCGATTAATTAGACTTTTCTTCCCATCCCACATGAATTTCCCCATATCCTTTTAAGTATAAAAAAATCAGTAATTAAAGCCACTGACCATTCCCTTAGCCAATCTCTTCTGCTAAATTACTTCAGTGAATAACAGCCTGTTATGTGGCTTATAGGGTTGTTATGGCACACAAATGCTACAAGCAACTACTATGGCAGTAACAGAGAATACCTACGTAGCTAGATATGGACATCTACCTTGATATGGAAAATCCATATGGAGAATCTGTGTATCAGTCTTGTCTTTTGAGATTTGAGGAATTTTTTTTTTCTTTTTCCCACAATTATAGCTGTGTTTGATCTAGATGCCTTTTGCTTTATCAGATGAGTTGCTTTTGCTGCTTCTCTACTGCTCATTGTGATTTGTTTTCTGAGACAGCTTAAAAGTAATTTATATATGTGTATACATACATCTATACACATACACCTTTCTAAAATTAAATAGATTCTTGATTGTTCCACAGAACCACTTCCATTCAAAGTGGGTGCCATACTTCGGGCTTTTTCCCTTGTAATTTTGTTAGTGGGAAGGAGAATAGATCCTTTGGTAAAAAGGGGAATTTCTGTGGAAGGCTTTACCAAGTCTAAACCTTTGATCTTGGTATCATATTTCATGGGAAGTGAAGAGAGAACGGAGTGCTGCAGTGCTGTTTTGTCTACTGTCTTTATAGCTACACAGGGAATTTGCTGTGTTCCGAATTCGGTGTACCTTTTTCAGGGCCAGTTGACAGGCAAATATAGTCCTCAGAGCATAAACAAAAAAGAAGACTTGACAAAGGCACCGAGAAGGGATGTCATTTTTCATGACCCTGCACAGAGGAGCAGGGCGGTTCTGCTGCTGCAGAGGACCGTACGCTGGGAGCCAGGACATGTGGGGCTCATTAACTCCCATCCAAGTTACGAAAGTTTGAAGCAGGAAAGAGCAAGATTTGAGCAGTGAAACATCTGGGAAAAGCCCACGAGTCAAGAAAATATTTTGTTCGAAAGCTTTTTGTTTTGTCAATTAGTATTGCAAGGAAAGGAAAGGAAAGTCAGGAAGTAAGTTTACCCAGTCTAAATGTATTTTGTTAACAGCATGAAATTCTTCTTCAAAAGATTGAAGAAGCCGCACTATGGAAGTGAAATCTATTAGAGCATATGAATCATGTCATATTTCTTGTACAGGGATCTGCCTACGACATAAGAATTATTTGTAGAACATATCGAGGTTCGCCTTTCATTTGCATGGGGAAACACATCTATAGGTATAGGTGCATATATATATGCATATATATACACATATACATACAAATAAAATTTGCCTTTCAAGTGGGAGACGCATTCCAGGTCTTCATCTCAGGATGAGTAAAGTCATGAAGTTAAGATATTCATAGAAATACAGCTGCTTAAATGTTTTAGTATGGAGTCTAGTTTTGATCAGAAAACGTTGTCAGAACCAACACACTGGCATAAAAAAAAAAATCAGACTTGATAAGTCAGTGTTTTTTAAAAATATATATCATTAAACTACTCCTGAATCAGTGCATTTATGAGCAGCAGAAAACCAGGGAACAAGCTTTAATTGGAGCAAGTTTAGATCCAAATGGAAACAAACGCTACAGTGTGGAAATAGTCTCAATGCCAAAATGCCTCACAAGCTGGCTGCAGCCAAACAAGTACAAATGATCAGGAGAAATGAAGGACATTTAATGCTTCAGCAGCAGTAGCCAGTTCCCATCTCTTTAGGCCACATAATGGTTAAACCTGGCAATGGACAGTTGTTTGATAAAGCTTATACTGCATAGGGAAAAAAATCCTGAAAGCGGCCCAGTGCCTTCTTGGCCAGCCTGATGTTTGTCTTTGGAGTGATCCGCTTTTGAAAACTCCCATTACTTAAATACCAGCTCAGTCTTTGTAGCTCAATTATAATAATTGATTCCTTTTAAAATTAAAACATTTCATTTATAAAAGCTTTACCTTTGAAAAATCAATTATTTATACTCCAGATCAATTCCAAAAAAAACATTTTCATTATCATGATTCAAAACGAACTCCCACAACGCAGCTGAATCTTGTTCACGCTGCCCAGGTACTCACAGCAGCACTTCTATAGCCTATAGAAAGTCTACTCTTTGCTAGTTATGTTTTTGTAAAACCTGATAGAGTATGACCCAATTTCTCTATGTACATGGATGTATTTAACCTCAAGGAATAAGTCACCTGAAAGAAAAACACCCCGCACATCTCCTTGACAAAAATGTGGATTCACTAAGACTTCATTTCCATCACTTTACAGCCCAGCCAAGAACCCACTTGGGTTCTGGTGGTGAAGAGGGATTCAAATGTCTCTCAATATTGTACACATGTAAGTACCTCATTTACACGAAAGTCACATACATATATTTTTACTATGCTTTTCAAACTCAACTTTTCAACGACACCTTATTGATTTGTAAGAGAGGTATCTGACCTGAAAATCCACTTTGTTCCTATGTGGCTGAGATGAATGGCAGATTAAAAAGCAGTAATTTCCTCAGAGAAAAACACACACTGAGTGGAGAACTTCTTCCGAATTTGAAGACCTTTATTTTACTTCCTAGGAAGAAAAAAAAAAAGAGAGAATTTATGAGAAAATAAAAAAATATAATACATATGAACAAAAAGTAGGACTTGAAATACATTGCTGGAATTGATTGCATTTGAAGTTCTTACATTAAGTTGGAGCCTCTCCAATAAATCAGTAAGTATGATCTTAACTCTTTGTGTTAAGTTGTGTTATAAAACAGCTTCTCAGTGAAACCTTGGCTAGGTGAAATTTCATGGTGAATTATTTTCATTATTGTGGAAAATCAAAACAAATGTCAGTAATAAGAAATAATAATAATAAATTGTTTCATTATATAAAAACTATTATATTGAGTGACCTGACAATTTTGATTTTACTCATGGAAACTCCTGACACAGTTGCTTGACTGAACATAAATGTTATTTCTGATCATTGCATACTCTTCCTCACCTAAACCACACTTATTATTCGGTTCTGCAAATTTTGCAAATTTGCTAACAAAAAGATAATCCATTATGATTACCCTTTTTATAGATATGTATACATGAATACACATACATAATCAGCACTATATCTAAATTAATAAAAAAAAGTTACATTTGTAAATTACAATTAAGCCAATGAAGTTACATGTGTTTTGTAAGCTATTTTTCAGTATTTTTTTAAGGAACTCCAATTTTGTTATGGGCAAACAGAAGATTGTCATCTTTCTTTTCAAATGTTTACGCCCAAATTTTGCTCAGAAATCTTATCATTTTCTTCTAGCAGTCCCCAGCAACGGCATATGGTTTCCACACAGTTATGAAAGGGTGTGACCTCAATGGCAGATCAGATCCAAGGGCTGTTTTCTTAGACATTATTGTGCCTACATCTGTATGTGGAAAGGCTAAGTTCATTCATCCGTTCAGGTGGACATTTGTGACAAAATCTATCCTGAATGTAACCATTTTGTCTATATGTCAGAAACTTCTGCCTATGCCATATAGGTGTGTATATATGTATGTATACCATCGCAAATGTGCTTTTTGCACACTGAGCTGCATTCCATAAGGGCCTTCCGGAGGGAGCAGCCATTTTATATTCAGTTTGGATTCACCTTGTTACAGATAGATGCATAGTGTGACATCTTACAGGGAATTTTTCCTTGCTATTTCTTCTCTGTTTAGCAAAAGTAAAAGAAATTCGGGCTAGAGAGGTACACACCGCTCATGGGATTTGAAAGTTTATAGAAGTACGAAAGAAATTTCCCTTTGCATTCTGGACACAGTGGAAGAGCTGGGAAAAATGTTTCAGTGGTAGGAACGTGTTTAGTATCCAAAGCCACAGAGGATGTGCTTATTCTATATAGGTACAACTGGGTAGGAAAGGAATATTATCCTAGATGTGCAAATCAAATTGAATACACAGCTTAGTGCGATTAAATAGCACCTCTGAAATTTCATTGAATAAAATAATTACAATGGCATATAAAGTTTGCAAATGATCTTATCTCAGCCTGGAAAACTGGTGTTAGATTTACAAATGCACGTGGACATTTTTTTAAGGAAACAATCTTTGAAACAGCAGTTTAGGACACTTAAGTATCACTGAGAAATCATCCAATCTTTCCTGGGAATTTCAGAAGTAAAAGCCGTTTGGGTGTAAGTTCAAAGCCTTTACAGCCTGTTAAGAGCTGCTTTAGGGTGAAATTCGAACAAGATCTTGCATTTCCAAGCTGCAAAGCAGTGAAAGCTGTTTGTGCCACTGAGCTGATGGGCTCAGTTCGATTCAGGAGCCGGGATTTCAGCTCACCAGTTGCTGTGCCCTTTTTAACCATGGAGTAAGACCTCTGCCCCTTTCCCTTCGCCCTCTGGCTGGCAGAGCAGTTCTCCGGTCGCAGCCAGCGGAGGCAGAAGGAAGGGAAGGAAGGAAAAGAAAGAGTAGGCAGGAGAACCCTTCCAAGTGCACGCAGCTCTCTTACAGCCTCTTTGACGTATCCCACTGGAGTGTGCACTGTAGGAAAAAAAACATGTCACTGCTCTAAAACTGTCTTTTCTAATTCAGTGCATCCATGTATTGTTATAAATCGGTTTCTCAGCCACTGAAAGATACAGAGACAAGAGAACAACTTTGACTGTTAGCTATCAGCTCAGATAATGAAAACTTTCTTTCAGCATTAAGCCGCCAGCATATGAAAAAAGGACTAAAAATATAAATTAATGCCTGCATGTTTTACCTAGGAAAGGGTTCCTTCTGCTCATGTGCCTACATGCTCATAGGAGTCAGGCATTTACATTCATCCCAGTTCTGGGGTTTTAAAGGGAATTTTAAAAGCATCTGGAATTCTACATTACAAATTGCAGCCACTTACGTTTCATATTCTTAAATCCTAATTATAGTGTTGCTGACTGGTGAAGCTGTTGGACAAGTCAAGGATCCCAGCTGCCATGCTTGAGGTTAATTTATTAAGATTTTGTTAGAGGTTAACATAGAAGCATATTGATAACGCTACACAACATTACACTTGAGAGTCATATTTCACAACCAAGTTCTTTGAAATATATGTATACATACACACATTTCTGCAGGTACACTGGTGATTTTACCATAAACCTATGATATGATGATCTAGAGATTGAGAATATGAATAAGAAATAGGAAGATAATAATACTTGAATCACATTGTTGGAATGCTGTACTTATCCCAAGGTCAAATATATAAACCAAGGAAATTTTGAATGAGTAGAGCGGGTGTTTGTTGACTCTGAGAAATGCTTCCTTCTTACATGTACCTCACCACGGTAGGTAGTCTGCTCTAAATTCTTGATCTTTCTGGATAAAGAGTTAGGAGGATTGAGAATATATATGATCCACCAGCCTCACTTTGTCACCATAAACAAAATGCTACTACCCATGAGCGCTGCATGAAAACGATAGATACTGTCTTCATATTAGCATCTCTGCATTTGACAGCAAAGATATATTTTGCCACATGACTGTCTCAGGGCAGACTGCTTATTTATATAACTTTGGTTTACCAGTTTCCCCCATAAAGAATGAAACCTTTCTCTAAATGATAATCTTTTGACCTCTAACAGGCTAGTGATTTACAGAGCCACAAAGACAACACACTGTATTTAAAAAGCTTTAAGATGCCATTTAAAGCATTTATGGTGAAACCTTGCTTCTAATAATACACTTGCTGCTCTAAGTTCGGACAGTTTTCTGAATAAAGAAATAGCTTTTATATGTTTTAAAATGAAGAATTTACTCATGTTATAAATATATTTTACTCCAACGTGTGAAACACAGCTCAGAAAATATAGCTACAATTTCACAGTACCGGGTAGTAAAACAATGAGCAGTGAGGGCAGAGCGGGAGGAGAGAGAGGCTGCACGAGAAACCCCTGGATGTCTGATGGAAGATAAAATGACATCTTTGATGTAAAAGCACTCTAACAATGTAAACTAGAAGGATGATGTACATAACCATTCTAGTGTAATGGACATGATTTTCACTTGGACAGATAAGATGTTATTTAGATTCTGTCATGAAATATAAGTCTTCATTTTCTTTATACATCCAAGTAACTAGATTTTCCACTCAGCAAAGCAGCACGGTTAAGTAAGTCAAAGGCATAGCATCAGATGCTCAAAGTTTAAACATCCTCTCTCTTGTGGGGCTGTGTTATACTTACTCTACTTAGACAGCTGGTTGTAGTAAATTTATTTCTAGGTATCTCGAATGCATAACTCCTTTTTCTCACGATCACTTCTGGATAAAAACTGGCCTGTGCTCCTGTTCATTTGCCTTTTGCATTGGAATGGGGAGGAGGAAGCAGGACCTTATGTGGCCCAACCTCTTTGTGCTAGCAGCCAGTGCAAGCACTTTTTGTGTGTATGTGTAAGGGAAGTTGGTTAAGATTGGAGCAGCATAAAGTCAAGAGTGGGTAATTTATGGCACGCAAATGTCAAGCTATCTTTTCTATATGGTTAAGAGCCTCATCCAAAGACCCTTAAAGTCAGGGGAGGTCTTGTCTGGCTCGAGTGTTATTCAGATCAGTCTAACAGAGAGGCTATCCGAGCGTTTGTCATTACATGATAACCGTCTAGAAAGGATTTCTTTCATTTGCCCTTTTTCCTTTCCAAGGGAAGATGTTATTTAAATTCTGCCAGGAAATGCAAGGTTTCACTTTTTTATATATTAAAGTAACTAGCTTTTCTACTCATTGCATCACTTTATGAATAACAATCCTGGACATTTCCAGGACATGTTTTCTCCTCCAGCTGTCAAAATATTTAATGCTTTGAATGTTCACAATTAGGCATTGCAGTTGAAAGTGCTACATTTTGTTTTCCTGCAGCGTTGGGAAGAAATTATACCTTGGTCCCTCTGGGTCGTCTAATAGCAGATTTCTGCAAGCTTCTGGGATAAACTGTGGCTAATTCAGGGTACTCAAAGCCCTAAGTGCTGTGATTTTCAAAAACATATTGAGGAGCTCTGGTTATTAGTTTACCTTCCTCTGTTGGACATGTGGATTGAATTATCACTTTCAAGCTCCAGCTGTGTCTTTTGGGAACAGGATACGAACAGATGAAGAAAGGGAGAAATTCCTCGCCAGCTGGAAAGAAACGGTGGGTGCAATCTGGGGATGAGCAGTGACTGAGCTCAAAACAAGAGAGGGTATGGGAAAGAGGAGAGCCTTCAGCGAGCTGTGGGGCATCTCCAGAATGTGCGTTGTGGAAGAAAGCAGTCCCGGGGTGAGGGGAGCAGGAGAAGCACGCAGCGCTGCCTGGATCGTAGCTGTCTGGCTGCTTCAGGTGACCAGCAGAAAGGGGTCCCAGGGTCAACGTTTGAGACCAGTGAACAGAGAGGAGCAGAAGCTGGGAAAAATACTGCAGGGGGGATCAATTAGCAGCCAACGGTACAGGGAAGGGAGAGAGAAATCTGTGGAAGCAGCAGAACAGAGCCAGCCACCTGGCAGGACAGGGGAAGAAAGGACCTGATGAGAAGCTGCAGCTTCTTCCTTTGCTTTCCTGATGATTTGAGCTCGAAGCAGCAGCACACGTCTTGTGCAGATGCTTAAAAAACATAAAAGCATACTGAAGTCAGCAGACTGCAAAACCAGCCTAACAACATGGTATAATTTCTGTGTTCCTGCTAGAGCTGGCCAGGACATTTTCAACTAATGATAGTTTTAGCAAAATATGCTGTTTCACCTAAATTAAGACATTTACTGGAACCTGTTTCTCTCAATAAAACTTTAAATGAAAACTTTTCTGAAAACCAAGGTCATCCAGTAAACTTTGGCCACAGAAAGAATATCTGCTTCTGTTCTGGCCCATTTCTCAAAACATTTGAAAGATTTTGGTTTGATTTCACTTGCTTACCAAATGAAAGTAAATCGCAATTCTGAAAAACTTTCACAAATAGGAATTTGTGAAGAAAACCAAAACAAATCCAGTTCCCAGGTCATAAAGACTAACTTTCAAAATCCTGTTTTATTCTAATCTATTCTCTTCATCCCAATGCCAAGAAAGGAGCATCTGCATAAATCAGCACTGTGTAGACATCAGTCAATACGTGGGTAAATGAGTCATGGAAAGGAGTAGGGAAAACACGGCCACTCTCCTCTCTTCAGGAGAAAGACCTAATAAACAGCAGTGCATAAACTTGAAGATGACTTTAAAAGTAAGATGGATTATACTTGTGGAAGAGCTCCTGTAATTCCTTTTCATATCGATTTATCAGTACATATTATTCATTTGGCTATCACTAACCTCATTTCCCTAGACGTGCACTCACATTCAGTAGTACTTTTTCTGCCAAAGCTGAAAAACAATTAACCTCTCTGAGAGGGAAAGGAGAACAAAACTGTGGCCGTTACTCCTTCATCTGGTTTGTGGGGCTTGTCACAGCCTTATTTTAATGTATAATTTTCTTCTTTTTATTTTGAGAATTTCACTGCTATGCCTGCTATCATTTATTGCTTTGGTGGTTGATTTCCTGATAATATTCAGTCAGAGTGTATTCTTGATATGATCTGTACAACAATGTGTGTGTTAAACTTATTTTTTTTAAATCTTCAAATACTGTACTCATTATCTAGAACAGAGGCATGGATCACAAGAAGATGCATTTAAAAGGAGATTTTTTAGGTAAAACCTGATATTAAGTTGTATAGAATCAATAACGATTTATTTTTTAAATGTTTCTTAAAAGAAATGGGAATTACTTAGGTTCCCTGGCAGAGGTAAACCAGTGATTTCTCACTAAACCAAAGAGAACTGGTAGAAATCTCAGAAATGCCTTAGCAAACTCTGAAATTCCAGCTTTCAAAGGCAAGATTTTTGAAAGATGCTTAAATGTCCAATAATCTGAATGATCGCTGCAGGAAACTTTGAAAGTACACTGAAATCAGTGAGTTAGGCAAAACTGAAATACCAGTCCAGCTAAATATTTAGACACTTAATACCTTTAAAAAAATCTAGGTCTGACAGTTTCATCAGTTATGAGAATACAAATTAAACTCCTAAATCATGCACGTGCTTTTGATAAGTTTACATACTATAATAGAATCAGATTAACTTCTAAATAATTTGATGAGTGGAGGACAGAAAGCAGATGTTATTGGTCTACTGTGATGTAGTAAGTCAGAACTCCGATCGTCCCAGTGGACTGCTGTACGGGGACAAATTCTTTAAATATAAGGACAAAGTCAGGATGGCTAATGCAAATGAGGAGCTGGAAAATAGGAATTACTGCATCCAAAAAGGATACACTCAGAACTGTATATACTCAAATAGGAGTAACTGGAAGATGCTAAGATTCTTAAAGAATTGGTGCAAGAAAACCCTAGTATTACAGCAAAAACTACAAATTAATCAGTCCAGGCCATAGGAATAATGCATGAGTAAGAAACATAAAATTTGTATAAGATGGGGGGAGGCAAATCCAGCTGTAGATGATATTGTGGTAAAGTAGAGAAAGTGAGATTTTGGTTATTCGGATGACAGACATAATCCTGGAATTTACCTTTTTTAACAAAGTGAATTCAAAACAGAGAAGAAAGTTCAGTTCTTCTTAGCATCTCTTTCTGAAGATAACTTGTATTATTAATAAAAGACTAGATTATATTCCTCTGAAGAGAAAGAAAGACTACTGTATCCCAAGCAGATGTGTTATTAGAGCTGACACTTTTCCATATTGCAGCAACTTTTGAGGCTTTTATTTCAGGAAAATGTAAAAGTAGGCTTAAAAGATGATTCTGGAGACAGGAAAAGGGGATAAGCGGCATAAGGGAGAAGTTACGAGGAAATTCTCTTTAATGCAGTGTATTTTCTTTAACAATACTTTTATATAGGTTTTTTTTAATTTTCATTTGTGTAGTCAGATGGTCAGCTATTTTCTTTCTGGAAAATCGGTATGTAAAGAATGAACAAGGGAGAAAGTAAACCTTGAAAAATTTATACGTTAGGGATTTTTTTATCAGGATATAATATATAAAGGAAATTATAACCTGAATTTAATAATAAATAAGTGAATTTTAGAAGAGCAACAGTCGTGTTTCATTAACTGGTACTTAAAGAGGACACTTGTAGTGTCTCCATTTTTAACTTGTAAACATTACTGAACTCTCAATCCTGGCCCAATGATTTTTAATGCAAGGAATAAGGGAAAGATTCAAACACTGAATTGTGTTCCGATTTAGTTCAATATTGACACTATTCTTTTCTTACAGTTGAAAAGGAAGATCTGAGGGTGAAAGTCCCCAGCTAATGGGAAAAATGTAGATGAAAAAAATTCAAGACATTAGTCAAGAGGCGTTGCAAGAATGGCTGATCAGCATCACTCTTTTGTGCTTAGTAATAAATATCCAAATGATGATGTATACCATGCAATAGAGGCATGTTGCATTTATATGAACAGCAGAAGTGTGCAAAAGTTTGCATATGCACCATGAGTTACTAAGTGTACCTCGTACTGTTAGACCTGAATGTATACGTGGAGTTGTTCCCAGGTCCTCTCATCTACACTCTGAAATTCTGTATATAGATAAGCAAACTATCAAGAAAGACATTAATAGGACCATCATGGAACAAAAGTAGGATGCTGGTGACAGAGAAATTTGATATTGTCGGAGAGGCAGAATTAATTCTTGTCTTAGTACTTCCAGAGAAAGCTAAAGGTCACATCCTGAAGAATGCAAAGGTGAAATGTTGAAAGGTTTTATGATAATTCTAAAGCAGACAGACGATTAAAGTATCTGAAGTTTGCAAGCCTTTATAGATTTAAGTAAATTATAAGCCAGGATTGAGGAGAAAAGAACACAAGAACTTTTTATACTTGCTTAATCCTTGATAGTCTGAATAACGATAAGTGCCCAAACAGGGTTAGTAATTTAGAACTGATATTTACAAAAAAAAATCCTAAATGAGTAGTGCAGACCTATGCACTCAGTAACATTAAAGGAGAAATATCAATAAGAAATGAGATACTTACACATAATTTAGAGCTATTTGAAATTGCTGAAGGCAGCATGGTTTCAGGAAATAAATTTTTCCTTCACTGGCATGCATTCTGGCCAGAGGGAAGAAGAATTGAATTAGCCTGTGGGTAAAAGCTAAAGAGAATATTAAGGAGGCTTTGAATTAGTCCTAATCTACAGTACGGCTTCTCCTCGAATTTGAAGGTCACAAATCATTGTGTTCTAGGCCAGTTTTGGGATAATTTCTTGGTAGATGAATGAAGTATTCAATGGGAATTTGTTTTGAAGTCAGCTAGCAATTCAGCCAGCACTTCATCCTTACCAAAGACTTTTATTTTACATATATTATGGAGCCATGGAAGTTATCTGAATCTGTGTGAGCAAACATAAAGCTAAATGAGTTTTACCAGTGATGAGCTTTGCATCGACTCGTGACAGTCACTGTGATACACTGTCCAGCTTTGAGGTAAGCTCAGAATTTCTGCAATGAAATTCGGTGTTTGAAGAACTACTGGTCATCAGTGGACTAGCAGAGCTTCTACTATGTCTTGGGTAGTTCCCGTTGTTTCAGGACACTTTATGATTTATAAGCCAAATAACCTGGAAAAAACAAACACACACACAGGCAAACCAAAAAATGGATTAGAGTAGGAATACTTTATCTTCAAAAGGACCATTGCTGAGGAAGAAATGAAGGTGTGTTAGCTCAGGATATTCAGAAACTGTTTGTGCTTGGAACAGATCAGGTAGAGGTTCATGTTATCAAAGATCTTTTTTAACTGTTTGGTTTCTCAAGAACAGTGAGAGAAACGCAATGGGGAATAAGACAGACACAGGTACATAAAATTTATTATTGCTTTGAACTAGAACAGTTGCAAACAGAAAATCACCGCAGAAGCCCCAGCTCAAACCACCAGATAGCAGAGTAAGTTTCATGCCTGTGGCTATTCAGTATCTTATGCTAAATGTTGTATCTCTCCATCTTAACTCATTTAACACTATATTACCAGACCCATGCTGGAGGTCCATATCTCCACCACTACTCCTCCTCCCTGACTTCCAGATAAATGAAACAGTGCACAGAATAGTTACTCGATTAGCAGAGCTAACATGCAAAATGTAGAAGGAACAGATTTTCATCAGAGAACTAATTTTTCTAAGTGATAAAGCTTTAAATGACAGTGTAAAAGGTGTGTTTGTGGAGAAAAGAAGTGAGAACAGTGCTGCCAAAAGTTTGTCAGTACTGTAATACTGAGAAAGAAGAAACAGTGAAATAAATATATTAGATTCAGAAAAAGTTTCTACAACAGTCGTCACCAGGAAAGCCCTTCCCATCAATTTCTGAAAAAGAATGAATTAGAATATTACACTTCCCATCCAAACCTGAGAAGCAACCATCTAAAGCAATTTTGACTGGTCTGGTTTACTTTTGGCAGGCTGTGAGATCAGAAGAAGATCAAGGAGGTGTCTCACTGGTGCAGACCCTGAGTCTGGACAGATTTACTATTTGCCATAGGTGCTGGTATTACAGAGATGTAGACTTGGCACACTGCAGTCAAAGTTTCAACAGGACTTAAAAAGGGGTACGCATGGAGAGGCTGTTGAATTCACAACCTGGATATTACCCTAGAAGAATAGATTGGGCACGATTCCTCTCTGGAAGAAGCACGCAATCTTTCTTGTACATGGCACACTAGCATAAGCCAACAGTCTTCCCTGCTCAAATAATAAGAGTAGTTCCCTTGACCCATGTAGAGTTATGATTACTTTTAACAAAGCATTCTTTATTTCAGTCATAGAGCAGTTAACCTGGCATGAAAGACAAGGTGTACCTGGTGGACAGGTAATATCTTTTCAGCTCAGCAGTGGCTGGCTCAATAATTCTCCTAATACTCCTGTCATGATTTCAGCACACGGAGAGAAACCGAGGAAGAGATCCGCACAGCCATCTCTGCTGAGAGTGCCGTGAGTGCAACCTGCCCACTTGCTAATTCTTTCCTTCATATTAACAGCATAAACAGTAGTTTATGGTTTATTCAGCCACCTGGATTTTCTTATTCAGATTTTTGGAAATATACTAAGAACAAATTCAACCCCTTGTTGGTTTTGTTTTGTTTTTTTTCTTTCAATGTTAATTACATTAGGTCTTGAGCACTAGCTTAACAGAGTTTAATTGTTTGTTTTCTCAGAACACCTTGTCTCTTGAGAGCCAGAGGTCTTGCTTGTTAAAAGTATTTGCATGTCGTAAGTAGATGATGGACTTTAAAGGAACTGGAATTAGTGAAACACCCTCATGACAGAGAGTTTATAGATATCCCTGAAACAGTGTTATTTAGAAGACGTATTGTGTTTCCAAAGATATTAGATTGGTTGTGCTTCTCCTAGAGATAGGTGTCATGTTTTTGTCTATAAAATATGGAAATTGCTTTCAGGTCTGGAGCTGAAAATAATACCTGGGTGATATATTCAAGAGAGTGTCTGTACTTGTGTCTCGGCTAGTAATCATGTTTATAAGGCTGTCATTATTGCTCTTGGTTCGAGCTCTGTTAATATATATGTATTCTTCAAAAGAGAAGTACAACACAACATTTTCAAGTCTTGCAAAGTAAACTATCATCCGATGCCTTAGTGTTAAGAGAGGGAAAGCGAGCAACGAAAAGACAGGGAGCTGTTTCTCATTAACTATTGTAAGATGTCAGCAAGATTAAGGTGTCAGGGTATAGAAAGATGAAGAAGAAAAGAATTACTTAGCAAATAGGCATAAATGAATATAAAATGTGAATAGAGGGTTCTAGCTCCTTCTAAGGGTAAAAATAGGCCAGTAGACATTACATTGTGCTACAATCAACTCATCCACTCGATCCTGACCTTCATCTTTATAGGTGAGACTAGTGGGAGCAAAATGTTACCATATAGCCAATGCTGGGAACTTTCAGAACCATTATTTCTGAAAAGAAATGAATATTCAAAGGCCCCTTTGACATAATGAAGGTTAAATCCTATATAGAGTTTTGCAGGCCCACGTGAGTGCTGTCTGACTGGGCTCCAAAACAGCCCGAGTTCAGCCTGTCTGTGAGCTGCCTGGGAGCTATATGGCCGTGGTTAGTGCAGGGCTGATCCCACGTTTAAATCGGCGAGAAGCGGAGCATTGCATTGCATCTCGCAAATGCAGCTCCACAAGGTGGGCAGAAAAACAGGTCTGCCAGAAACAAAATACAGACCTATATACATACAGAGAAGTCGCTTGCCTGCAAGTTATTTCACAACTGACTCTTAGAAACCACTTCAGGTATTGGCAGCTAATACCTGCAAATTGCCAGCTCGTACCATCTACGTACCTGTCGTCTTGCCTGGAGAATACTTTAGTTCAGTTAGTGAACAGTGTTTGCAGCTGTACCTGCTAAGGAGAGAAAGAAGACACCATTTTGTCTAAAGGACAAGTAATTCCAGGCAGAAACCACCATTAGAAACCTGCTTTTTTTGGGGGGGGGGGGGGAGGGGGAGGGGGGGCGGGAAGACAACAATTTGTTGGCTGGCAACAAACAGTATAGTAGTAGCATGGTACCACTTCAGAAGAATATTATTATCCTTGTGCAAATGAGACTTAGCAAATTATGGATGACATTTTTTATTTGTTTTCACCTGAGTTTAACTCACATTAGTCAGTTATAAGTATAGTGGCCTTCCATACCTAGGCTGCTGTTCCATGGCCATGAGCAAGCACTGTAAGAAACCTTTGTTTCTGAAACCGAGGACCACTTCTAACATCTTGCATTGATTTAAATTATGAACCAATTTAGCTAAGCTGATGTAAACCCCAATATAATTACTTTGTATCAGATCTATGCAGATAGAAAAAGATATATCTGTTCCCTCAGCAACAGTTTCAGTCCAGAAATTGTGGAGGCAGAGCATACTAGCTTGTGCCCAGCCTTCAGCAATAATAATTATATCGTTTTGAGGCTGAAGCTGCTAGAAGGCGGCTATGTACACATTGCTCGGAGACGACTCTAAATCACACTTTTAGCACTGATGAGATCAATTTAGTTTCCACATAATGTTAGACTATATCAATGAGGAATATACCTCAAACCCATTGTAAAGTATTTACCTCACACTTTCATTAAATTGATAAAAAAATCTTATGTCTCGTTCTACCAATGTACTTGCAGTCAATGTATAGATCAGGCGTGAATTTGCTTTGCATTTAGTGAGGTGCCATTTGATGTATGGCTGATAACTGTGCTGGTGATTGCAAAAAGATGGAAAAAGAAAGCTTCATGTTGATAGCTGAGTTCGTAACCCTTTGTTACCCACATTTATAAAGGTGCTCTTTGCTATGCTTTCATCTTTTCATCTATTTGGTTTGGGAATGTCCCTCTCTGTTCCACTGTATTATAAAAGCTTCGCTCTGTTTCCCATCTGCTGTCTTTGAGAGATCAATTGTGGAGCATTCATCAGTGGAAACATGAGGCTTTTTGCCACAGTTTCTCTAAAATTCATCTTGCCAGTCACATGCAAACTGAAATGGGTCAGTTTTCATCAGCCTTGGCATTAAGCCTCTGTGCTCTCCCAGGAGCCCTGTCCAATAATTTAAGAGGGGTGGGAGTGGGAAACAAATGATGTGACTATTAATTCCAGTTTTCTTGTTCAGATGCCAGTACATCAAAAATAGATCTCCCTGGGCCAGAGCACTTTGTCATGTTATCTGGAGTAATACTAGTTTGTGAATTATGTCTGGTCAGTTTAGTGTCTCAGTTTGGTCACATTAATCTCTTTGACCACTGCCTTAATCACCGAACTCTGCCATCTCATTTTTCATCTTGCAGAAAGAAGCTGTCTGACTTTTTGTCTAGTGCCTGGCACAGTGATTGCTCTGTTGACCCCACAGTAGTCAGAGGAACCCGGAGGTCTTACAGGCGGCAGCAGGACCAGCCACAGAGGGTACTGCCTCATCAAGCTCAACTATCTCACCCATTCCTTAATGACCATGCAAACAGCACAGTAACCCCAGATGATGTAAGCAATCCCATTTCACATATCTTAGCAGGTTAACAAGCTGCATGAACACCAAAAAATCATGAATTCATATATAAAAATTAATTTTTAATTACTAGAGAATTCTATATTTACACATGATTTACATCAGCCACGAGATGCTTATCTGTGTTCTTGTATTGAGAAAATAGCCAGCTAAGCACAATACATTCACTCTGTGTATATAATCTTGATAAGCCCGTGTTGCAGATATAACTTTGAAATTCCATTTTTATGGATCTATCTAGGTTCATTTGCCTTAGATGTTCAAATGATCCATAGATTAGGAAATATGATTGATAATTTCAGTAAATACCTTAGAAAAGTCCATACGGAAGTTTCAGAATACATTTGCAAGTGGAATCTGTCATACTGCCAAAGCATTAATTTTGACTTTGTTGTCAGTAAAAATAAATACTTCAATATGTTTCTTCTTAAACTAATAAGTGTTAAAATATGTTTTTTAAAAATTACAAGTTGTATTTAAAATAGAGCCTTTTTCTATCAATTGTGTGCAATTAAGACAAGCAAAAAAAGTCTTTCTACTATAGAAACCTATAAAAGCTGTGGACGGGAAACGAATCTACCTGCTACTGCTACAGAAGTCTATAGTAAACACAAGCATCTAGATACCGTTGTATGGTATCAACTCTCAATAGTATCAGCTATTTTAGAATAGTATAGTTCAGTTGGAAGGGACCTACAACAATCATCTAGTCCATTTAGAAACTAGCCTGCACACAATGCAAGAAATATTAGGTTGCTTATAATATCTACTTATCTAGAGGCCTTTAGAGTGACATTTTATCAAAGAAAAAAAAATGTACCTTTTAGTCTTTTTCTTGGAAAAGAACTCAGATCATAGGGTTTTATTTCTCCCATAAAGGAACAAGGGAATGTAGTTCCCCATGAAAACATGAGTAGTAGTTTTGGGGTAAAATGAGGACTAAGTGTCACTAAAGGCAGAAAAAAGCCTAGGACATTCCTTTCCCTCCAGTCCCACTTTGTCAGCCCTTTCCATTATTTGTCTTCTACAGTTGCTTTGATTTCTTAGCTTCCTTGATAAAAACAAGTGGGTTTTTTCCTCAGAAACTAAACAAATAGATAAACTACATTCCCATGAGAAAGCAGTCCAAGTTCATGAATATATTCCTATAGCTATGAATTCCTTTGAGCTTTTGAAAATCGCAGAAGTCGATAAACCTAAGATTTTGAGAGAGAAACTTACTATGAACTGAAGAGCGTAGTTAGGCAACAGTCTCCCAGAGATATGTCACAATTTTGAGAAATGTGTCAGGATGTGATTTCTCCTTATATGGAAGTGATAAGTTGTCTTAAAAATAGAAATATATTTATATGTTGTAGAAGGATGACATTCCAGGACACTGCATGATGAATTAGATGCACTCATAGTGCTGGTAAGGGTGCTTCACAAAGCAGCTATATCTGAAGAATCTATTCAGCTTTACGAGAGGGACTGAAGGGGAAGAAAAGTTGTCCAAAGGACAGCAGCTGCAAATAGCATACTTCTTCAAAAACTTGTATGTGATCAAGACTCCCAGCAAATCAAGGGATTTGTTAATAATGCAATATAAGCCACTACTGGCTGCTTTTGAATCTGTTACAGAGGCTGCTACATTGCTCAAAATAGGATAGAATAAAATTGTACAAGCACTAAACTCAGCTTTCTAGTAAGCAGGTTTTAAAACACAGTATGATTTGTTTTAACAGGATCTTCTTCAGTCAACAGTGAAATAGATAGAGAAGTAGGAGAATGGAATAGGTAGTGAAATACAATATTTCCAAAGAAAATCTTATTTGCTTGAACGTGGCAGAGAGCTTTTAAACATTACGAGCCGAACAAAGCGATCAGTAAAAGTTGGGTTTCCTCATGTACTGGGCATGGATGTTCCTTTGGGTATGCTAACAACTTTGTAAAATTCAGTCTATTTCTCCATGAGGCTACGCCCAAAACAGATATTAAAAGGAAGCTGAAATAAAGATTAGGGTCTACTTTTAGGGGAAGAACTGAGAAAAGCTAGGATGTGAATTGAAACCAATTTTTCATTGCCTAAAGGTCAACTGTGTTAAAAATGGTGAGAAATTTAGAGGAAGAGCTAACTTTGAAAGAATCACCCTCAAGACAGTATGTAGCCCATCAGGACAGTAAACCTCCAACTGCCCTAAAAAAGCTTTTTCCAGGAGGTCAGTTACAAAAGTTTATTTCCTCAAGGCAAGTTGTCAGTCAGCAAGTATTCTGTTCAAACACTTCTGAGTTTCTTGTGAAAAGATACACCATAGATTCAGAGACAGAAATGACAAAGGTCAGTTCAAGAGTGGAAGAATATTTCAGAATATCTCAAGCTTTCTAGCTTTGCTTAGCACAGTCAGGGAAAGGAATACCTCTCTACATAAAAGAAGGTCATAAAGACCATTGTGTTAGTGCCCTGCTATATCAAAACCACAATGTTGACAGCATCCCCATGCCAATAGAAATGTGAATGAAATAGTGAAGAATAACTGCATTTATGAAAGGGCTCTATTTATCATGGCTTGGGCCACTTGGCTCTGTCAGTGATACAGTGGTGGAGAAAATATTGCTGTTGAGACTTGCTGTCAGTGCCCATAACCTCTCTGGCCAGTGACAGAATAAAAGTGGGAAAGTTTTAGAAAATTGTATTATAGCCTGGCCTTTGCTTTGGGAAATTCCTTCAGAGATCAGGTGCGGTAGAAACAGGGAACTGCTACTCTACCTAAAGACATTCTCCTGAAAGGAAGACTTGATCTCAGAGTCCACGCAGTGCGTGGTAGACATTTCTGCTATTTGAAGGAAGAAGATTCATCTCTTTATACAGATGCCTTATCTTCCAGACAAGGCAGTAATCAATGTTCAAAGCAAGACTGACATGGACAAATCAAGGTTTTCTTGTTTGCTCAGCATGCGGGGACCTAAGCTGCATGTGTATACGGACGTAACTAGGTTATACTGCAGGTGCCTGCACTCTGAGACTCCTAACTCCTAGTACGGGTTCTGCCTATGCTAGGCAGATTCTCCAGACTTGTCACTGAAGTGTAAAGGTTAAGCAGCCTTCTGAACGGAAGGCTGTGGTTGATCAGAAACAAGGCTGATTTTAACATGGTTTTCATTAAAGAGAAAAATATAGAGGAACATTAAAGTATCATGTCCAGGACAGAACGTAACTCTCCAGGGTCCCAAAACGGCGGCAACTCTCTAACTCCACCCTAGAGTAATCTCCAGGTCGGCTGGGCAGTCCATCAGTGGAGACCGACTCGCAGCCCTCTATTGTAGCTTTCTTATTTATGAAATGGATAGGATTTTTCTCCCTATTTCTTACTAAGCTAACAATGTTTTAGTCATTGGATGTTGTCCCAATTGTCAAATCAGATGATGTTGGAAAGAACTTCTATTTCATTGCTGGAGTTGTAAAACGGATGAGGAGAACTGTAGGGTGAGCTATCATTCCAGCCTAAGGAGAGCTAGAAGCGCCACATATCAGCCATACTGGGAAGAAATGAAACTGAAACTTCTGCCTGGTTCGAGGGGCTCAGAGGGGAAGTCCAAACTGTTCCAAAAGAATTATGTACTTTGAAGTAACGATAAGCAAACAAGTGGACTGACTACCTATTGCGCTGGGTGGAAAAAAAGCTACACTCCTCAAGGTAATCAGGGCTGAGCAGAATTTAACAGAATTAAGACAACACTTGCGAAGTGTATTTGGGTTTCACAGACAAAATTTGAAGAGCAGACTGATTACATATATCCCAGAATTTACTTGTTAGAACAGACATCTCAGTAGAGCAATCACTATGTGATTACTTTAACTACCACAAGAAGGATATAAGGAATGTAATGCAGCTACATAGATGGCTATCTCACATTATTATTTGCAAGAAATTCTATGAGGAAAAAAAAAATCAAATAATGGACAGAAGGACTAGCCGAAAATATGAAAGAAGTGCTTATGGAGTTAGGTGCAATTTGTAATACAGGTTGCAAATGTGTGTCAATATTTTCTTTAGAATCTCAGATTAGAGATTTAAATGATAACTTCGAAAATGGGAACCAGAGAGTGAGAGTTGCTGCTGGGGACAACGCTGCAGCTATAGGACATATTAACAGGGAAATGGTAGTGATGCTTAATCACCAATTTAACACATTTAACAGCAGAAGACAAATTGTTCACAAAATTGAAGCAGTTGATTGATCACCATATCTTTCAGTTGGGTAGGCTGATACAGGCTGGAGTGGCTGGGAAGTAGATTCTTCAATCAATGGAATGAATAAGTCAATGAATAGCTTCATTGTTGGTCCCCAAATGCTCTACCTCAAATTTAGTCACGTTAGGGATCAATCCAAGTCACATTTTTATTTTCTGTTTTCCTTTACCAGACTGGAAATCCTGGGAGTCCTGTTGAACCCAGATGAAGAAGAATTTGAAATTATATGAGCACTGAATTCACACTTCACAAAGAAATACATGTGGGTAGACCAAATGTATATAAACTCTGATTTTCTTTACTTTGAAAGAAATTTTGTGTATTAACAAAAGTTTATACAGCTCTTTTTTCCCCAGTAAAATCATAGCTCATTGATTAAATTCACTGATAACTCTCTGCAAGAGGGAAATTAATGGTTCAGAGAGACACATAAGTACATTTTAAGGATTGCTAGGAAGACAGAGTAGAAGTATGTGTGGGCAAGGGACTATGACAGTTCTTGTGGAGCAATACATCACATAATGAACGTGGTCTAGGCCTGATGAATGGCAGCCATCTGCACCCTCCATCCTGGCACCTAAGAGGTGCAGGCTTCCCAGTGCTTTTTCTCTGTTTGTTCCACACTTACTATATCTTTACAGCAGAATGCACAACTTGCATTGTGACACTAGGTGCTGTAAAACACCTGCTAGTTAAAAGAGAATTTTCTAAACGAAGAATGGCTCAAGCCTAACTAAGTATTGCCAGGATTAGATTATGTTACTGGGACCTCAGACAAATGATGCTCTGATTTGTTCAGAAAACCTTCTAGTGCAGGTGTTCAAAAGGCAGAATAAATAGAATAAATAATAAAATCAGAACTTTGAAGTGAACGTGTCTTGTCCTTGTGCTGTCTTTAAGAGAGACCAATATACGTGCTTTCAAAGGCTGTTCCAGTGGTTAAGAGTAATGAATTACATCTGCATTTGACTTATAGCACATGCAAAGGGTTTATGTCAAGAATCATTACCACTTAAACTAGGGTCATCTGATATTTCAAAAGAAGAAAACCCTTCTCACGGCAGGGATTATGGCAATATGAGCTGATAGTCTAAGCTCGTAGTGATGCACAAGGGCTAGACTGCTTTGTCCTCTCCTGTTAGGCAGCATGACTGTGACACCCAGGGTATCGGCTGAGCTCTCTAACTGGCATTGTAATTTCTCTGGGACAAGGCTGCTTAAGCAGCTTGTATTGTACAGCACCTAGCACTGTGATTTGTGCTGAAAGCACACAGTACAAATAATGTATCGTAATGGGAAGTCATTATTTGTACTATGTGCTTTCAGCTTTCAGCTGAAGTCCTAAGTCAAACATGTCAGAAGTAATGAAATTAGATTGGGGAATGACCACTAATACTAATCATTACAGCTATGATAGATTTGAGAGTGTTGAAAATGTACGTGGTTACTGCTATTTCTGGAGATAATGATTTTGAGAACTGCCTATTTCCTCTGTTAATCTCACTGGTTGATTAATGTTGGCTCTATCATTCTGAACAATATAAATCGAGTAGTAATGTCAATCCGCCTTTTTAACAACTCCAGAGTAACTGTTAAGTTTGATGTGACAACTGTGGTGTCTGCTTAGTTTAGCAGAAGTTATGGCAGACAGTCCTAGAAGGTTTCGAATGTGGTTATTAATTTGATATAAAATGCATGAAAGAAGCACACAGAGTTACTTCTTTGTTTCCTCCTCTCAAAATTGCAACTGGGCCAGTAACTCTTAATACAAAGTTAATTTAGTCAAGATACTTGAGAGCCACTTGGCTCTGTTTCTAAATTCCTCCCTTTGTCCTTCGCAAAGCTCTTTGAAGTGTTACTCTGCGAGGTGGATGTTGTAATGAGCCTATTTCTAAGAGGATCAAAGTAGCAGAGCTGCCCAAAGCAGCATCAAAGATACACAACAGAGAGCCCTTTAATGAGCAAGAGGGACATGACTGTCTTTTCCCCAAAATAAAACCCTAAAACAGGATTTAGATTAAATATTTAAAATTGAAAATTATTTTATTTTGTCTGGAGCTCGCTAGCAGAAAGCAAAAACCTCAAAGAGAAGAGGAGATTTCTCCAGCTGACTCTGCTAAAATTTAATGACTGTCATTTGCTCGATGCTTCACCATCACTTAATGAAGTCCAAATACCTGTGGCCTAAGCTAAAGGTGGCAGCGGCAGCCAGCACGGGCACAGGCAGGATAGCAGCCTCGTGCTAGAGCAGATTCCTTTCCCATGGATATGAAAATAGAAAGCAAACATACGGCAGGAAGCTGCGGCAAACGCTGCGGAGCGAAAAGACATCTTGGAGGGGGAATAGGGGGGAAGGGTGGGAGAAAAAAAAGGAGTGGGAGGGAGGACTGGACATGTAAATTGTGTGCCAGGAAATGAATTCCTTATAATGTCTCTTGCCAGAAGCTAAATCCTAGCAAATGTGAGTCGTCTTTTTTCCCTTTCTTTTGCTCTTTCCACTGTTCCTCTGAGGGTCAGGGAGGAAAGAGCAGGGACAGGAAGAGGGGCGATTCAGTGTTTACTTACTTATTGTGTGACTAAAGTGCTATATGATCCAGCTTTAACATTAGAAGGCATGTGACCCCATAAAAGTAACGAACAGGATAATATCCTGCTTCTCATTACACATGGTTTTTCAACTTACTTTATTTGGCCACAGGGATCCTTCAATATGTTCTAGGGCTGAAATACCAGAAGAAATGTGTTTCTGTTCAGAGGCTGGATGTGCTTATTGCACCGTGTTCGGTAATGAAATGGGGGCTTATTTTGTTTGACTTGATAGCTATCTGTGCAAATATTGCCTCTACTTAGATTTGTGTTTGTTTAAGGAATCACCTACTGCATCTGTCAAGACTGCAGAAATGTATGCCGCTGACCTGTGCTTAACTTGGGGATAAAATGAGAAGACTTGTGTTTAAGGTTAAACCTGTATGTGTTGTTTTTTGGGTTGTTTTTTTTTTTTTTTTCAGAATTTAGCAGAAACCATCTGGCAGAAAGTTAAAAATCCTTAGTAGCGAACCTTTGGCTGCTGCGCAAAGTACACTTCTGGCTTATGAGAAATCAATTATATATGATGCAGAGAGCAGAATGACTAATGAAACTGGACACAAAGTAATTATATAATACATTAACATTTACTGGGCATTAAGCATGAAAAGCATGGTTCTTTTTTCCTTCCCAACCCACACAATTTGGGATACCATGTATCCCAGCACGTGCGATGCCACGGACAAAACCAGTACCAGTTTCCTTGAAGAATTCTGCGGGTAAAAGCGTTGGACACTTCCAGATGTAAGGAACACAGATCTTTTCTTTATTTAATTAACTGCAACACTACAATGGTTATGGAAGTTTGTACATAGCTTTTACAAAACTTTGTAACTTAAGTAACTAAACTTAAGTAAGAGGCTGCTTTTCAGCAAAAGGTGCTGAGAACCCAGAAGTTTAGAGTGAAGGAAATTGGCTGGAAGCACAGCTCCCAATTTCCTTCCTTTACAGGTACAAAGTACACAGCTCTTCCTAGAGTGCTGTTATCTCTGGAAATGTAAATATCTATGAATGCTTGGATCATACTGAAACCAGTACAAATCAGTAAGTCTTCAGAGTTTTTAAAAATCAACTAACTTCCTGCATATCCATTTCTAATCAGGATTTGGGAACCTAACAACAATCTGGGAAAATCTTGATCATTGTGACTTGGTTGACATTTTAATGGCAGATGCAACTTCTAAGATATTGATAGCACATAAACCTTCTAAAGTTGCCCACTGTAGAAATAGTATATGTACATACATGTACATATATGACATGTATTTCATAATCCATATGATCTGGGCTCACCACTATTGAATTGCTTGAAAAGATGTTGATGCTACAGGTGAAAACAGAAATTCTTAGCATCCATATGCTGCTTTTATGTTCCCATTTCTAGCTCCTAGAATTTAAACCCCTAAAGAATATATAATATATAAAAAGAATATAGTAAAATATAAAAAGAAAAAGATAGTCTTTGCAATTTCAGGTAGATGTAAGATAACATATAAACACAAGAACAAAATGAAAAAGGAGATCGAATGAGGTATCAGGCTTTTGAACTTACTTGGATGGTTGAAGGCTAATCTCCACAAAGAGCATCAGTCAAGGCTTTGATTCAGAGGAATTTGTGTGCAGAAGAGATGCAGGGCCTATATCGTTCCACTTTCTTTATATGGTGATTGTCTAGAACTGCCCCATCTCAATGCCAGTTCTACATAGTGTCTCAAAAAAAAAAAAAAATTGTTTTTAAGAGTTACTTATTCCCTGAATGTTAAACCATTTTTGAGCACCATGATTTCTACTGATTTCTTCTGCTTCAATACCAAGTATAACCTACATTACTCAGTTCCGGTAATGCCCTAACTCAGGAATAACAACATAAGAATGTTTTATTTCCTCCATGGGCTGAAAGAATCCCTAAGATTCTTTTAAGCACTCAGCTTGTATTCTATTGATCTATTTTCACTACTGACACAGATTAATTACATTTAAAATTAAAACAAATTGTTTTAATTGGAAAGCAGAGTTCTACTCAGCCTTTACAAACAATAATTTCTTAACAGTGCTAGTTCAAGCACTTTTTGCCATACCTGTAAGTTGGCTACATCTTGCTGTTGGAAATTTTGGGTACAAAATGGAAAAGATGTTTCCCTGAAAACCATATGATTAGCTAGCGTCAAGCTGTGGCATATTGCTCTCCCAGGAATTTACTGTATTAGTTTAGACAGTATCTGAGCTATTTGCTGCAGTCTTGCTGATTTAATGCTGCTAAAATGAAGAGGAGAACATGTAGTAATAGGTGCTCCATAAAATCTTCCATGCAATATAAAACCAACTTGCAACTTCCTCACGTATGTGTCTCTAAATGTAAGTTTTCAGTACTGTTAGTCACAGCTTTCAAAGGTTTCTCTGATAAACTAGTAGTTGCCTAGTCCTTTTTGAGTAGCAATTTCCTGTGAATATAGTCAATGAGAAACCCTCCTCCAACCCCCGCTTATGCTAGGCAACACTCAAGAACAGTTCCAGTTGTCAAACTATAGCAAGGACCTACCTGGTATCTGCAGGACAGTCAAGGTACAATGAGCGCTGTCAGTTACTTCCCCTGAAAAAAAGCATATCAATAATTACCACAGGCTGTAAATATATCAGATTATGTTTAAACATCAAATACACATATCTTTCTACAGATATCCCATACGAAATCTTACTGTCATTACAGTTATTGATGGGACATAATTTTTGTAAAGTGATGAGGCACTTAATTATGATACTTGAATGAATCGGATATAATAGTGCTGTCATTGTCAAAACCATATATGAATAACAGCAACTGAAAACCGATGCATTTTGGCACTTTTGTGCTACCCAGAATCATGAACCGAGATGCCTGAGTAGGGCAGTTCTTGTCTAATGTCCTGTCAAATAATTTTCCAAAACTCTGTATTCAATGAAAATTAAGATGGATGTCATATCCTTATGCAGTGATAAACATTAGTTCAGATCCCATGGCCTCAGGGACTCTCTGTAGCTGCGGTACCCAAAGAAAGCCATCTTTGATGCTGTAGCACCCTTTTTGAAAAACAGGGCAACACTACCCACATGCAATACAATTACCATAGGTTTGTAATAGGGATTCACAAGAAAACCATACTGGAAATACTATGGGGGCTGCTGAAATGTTTTATTTTTGCGTTAACATGTTTTACCTACCTTTGAAGCACTGAGTATCTAGCTCCTTCTCTGCCTTTAAGAATAAGGAAGTTTTACCAGGTAGCCCAAATATAATATTGGGAGAGTAATTATCAGAAACAAAGACATCTGTCAAAAGGAATTTTAATTTGTTTTCATGCTTCTGATGTATCTTGAGTCCTTATGAAAATCAGATTGTTAGATAATTTGCTTGACCTTGTTAAAAACATTTCACTTCACTTGTGAGTCAAAGTTGTTGACCGTATGATACTGCATAAACAGTTTGCTTGGAATATAGCAAGGTGCTAAGTACTTTGACTCTTTTCAATTAAACTTATGAACACTTAGTTTTAAGATTGTTTTATCATAGCTGGCATTCTTGAGACGATTAAACTCATAGCTATAGCTGTTATATTTTAAAATAAATTGTAAACCTGTCTGTCTGAATATCACAAATTATGCTACAGTCAGTTTAGATCTTATGTGTAAATCAAGAGCTATTTGGTCAAATTCTGTGGTTCTATAAAACATTCTAAAATTGTTTAAATGGTGTGTTTTACTAAATAATTTCCTTTACATTGTAAAGCATTGATTTAAACATGATAAGAATGCACTCTTTCACATTAGTTGTTTATTTATTTATATTTCCAATTTCCTGTCTAGAAGTATCAGCAGGTTAAGGATTAGACAGACTCATGGTCAACAGGTCATCAAATGGACTACAAGGGGGTACATTCCTGCCTAGTCCTAAAACAGCTGGTACCACAACTCTGGATGTCAAGGAGTCAAGGGGACTGGACTGCTGGAAGTGCATAGGCTCATGCGTCCTTCCCTATGGCACTTCTAAGAAATAGTCCTGAGATAGGTGGGCCACTGGTCTGGCCCAGCAGAGCATTTCTTCCGTTCTTAAGTGTAAATAATAATAGCAACAACAACAATAATAATAAAAAAATAAGCAAAAAAAAAAAGAAAAATATTACTTACCTATCTGTTCTTTTGTGTAAACTTGTCTTTCTTTTCCTACTGTAAAAATAGCTAAGAAGAATACTGAATAAATATGCTTGTGACTACTGATTTATAATGCGGGGTCAGAATTTAGCCCAAATGCTGCTTTTCTCTTTTCAAAAAGCAGCAGCATTTTTTAAGGCGATTAGTAATTGCAGTGTCTTTTCACTTGACAATATGAATTATTCCTAGCGTGGACAAATAAAAAGAAAAAATGCAACAACAAACAAGTAACACAATGGTGCTTTTGTGACCACAACCAACTCACAAAAATACTATTTTCCTTTCCTTCATTCATTTGCAAATGTATTTATTTGCAGAAGGCAGAACATGACTATATAGATCATTTAAACTCTGAAAGATATGAAACTTGGATGACTCAGTGGAAAATTCTCAGAAATAATCTTGATGAAGTGGTTTTATTCATCTCATTCTACTTTTCTCAAGGGCTGACATATGCATAAAAGGGGAACATGATCCCTTGCACATGTTCTCCATGAGGACTGCGTGCAGCACAATCATTAACTTAAAACAAGCTTTGCTGACTCTTACTCAAAGGCATTGCTGAATCCAAGCCAAAGGAATTCAGACTGGCATTTCTCCATCTTCTCTGATCAGTGAATAGGGTGAAAGGACAATCCTGTTTCACTACACCAAGTATTACAGGGTTTCAGGGGACCTATACGATCTGTCCCAACAGCTCTGCTGTGCAGTGTGGGACATTTTAAAAGGGACCTTCCCTTCTTGTGCTGCTGCAGGCTGAGGATGCTCAAAGACAGAGAGAGGGATGGATGAGAGGGTGGGCAGCTGGGACTGTGCTTCACTAGGCGCTGCTAGCACGGCAAGACCCTACCAACACCAACCACCAACACTTCAGCAAGTCCCCTTTTTTTTTTGTTCATCCCTCAAATAGGGAACAACGGTTGCAGTTAGACCATATACAACATGTGCTGCGTATGTGTGAAAGGGACTTGATTCTCTTCTGGGAGAAACGGAAACCAGAGGGTGGTCACATCATCTCCCAGAGCGACAGCATTAGCTAAGGGCACAGAAATGTATCTGTGGGGAGAGCAGCTCTTTATCAAGTGAGGATTGACAGCAGAAGCCCTTGTGCCTCACAGTCATCCGGCTTTGCTCTAGTGCCCTCTCTGCTGCTTCTGAGTTTTCCAAGGGCTCTGCCTCCTATTCTTCCTTCGACAACTTTCCTCCTTTTTCAGTTCTACCATATGGTCCTAAACCTTGACAGGGAAGATCCACCTCCAGGTTGAAACAAGCCAAACATATGGAATGCTGTTTCAGAAGTGGGGAGTGAGAATCATCTTTAGATGATTAGTAACCCTGGTTACTGTTTTGTGCTCCTACAGAAAGCCATTTGCAATGATCAATAAACTAACCTAACGGGCACATTTTGGGAAATGGAAAATCCAAACTCTATATACAAGTTTTTTCTGTAACAGAGTCTGTAATTTTTTGATTCAAAACTAATTTGTCTGCTATAAAAATCATCTTGGGTCAAATCCAAGCCAAGCAGTTGATTTTTCAGAAAAGTAGTATTTTGTTTTGAGTCAGTTCAACTTTGTTCAGTAGCCACTTGAGCTTCCCATATTGTCTCATGGGAAGTGGACTGGAGTATTCCCCTTCGAGCTAGCTTTCCTTGTCTGATGTATCTCCCAAATGCTTCAGTATCTTCTCCCCAGTTAAACCTCAAAAGTGAACTATAGAAGTAAATGTATGAATGGTACCTTACAGAATAAATGAAGTAAGGAAAGAGCCCAGCTTACTGGAGGTGATAAATATTTTATGAGAACTAAAGAATAATTATACTTGGGCAGATAAAATGTTCATTTAGTATACATTTGTGTTTTTACAGTGGTCAGTGGAAGAGGTAAGAAGATAGAAGAAAATTAGAAATTAATTGCTTCTTCTGACATATTGTCCCAGCTCCCCAAAAATGTGCCATTTCTAGGACTTCCTGAGCTACAGATTGCATCCAAAGCACTGTAATATCAACTTTATGCTTCTTCAAATGAATATGTCAATCTGTTTAAATCCATCTATGCTTTCGGCCTTCAGAACTTTCTGCAGCAATGAGAGCTTCGATTTAATTATGCATAGTGTGAAGAAAGGACTTCCTTGATTCATTTCAAAACTTTTATTTGAAATTGCTATTGGGTGTCTTCCAGTCCTTTCATTGAGAAATAGTGAATAATGATTCCCTAGCTACCATGCCGATCACGATTTTTCAAACTTGTACCACATCCCTCTCATTGCCTCTTCTGTCCATGTATCCTCTTTTCCTGTGGAAATGGTCTGTATCTTTGATCTCCCCAGTCCTCTCACAGGTCCCTTGAACTACAGTTCCCATAAGTCTCTTGAAGCAGTTCAGGGGATGCAAAATGACACCAAATTAATTTAAAACAAAACATTTCAAAATTTCTAAGTAATATTGTTGATTCCCTTCTTATGCATTCTGCATACTTTAGTTCAATCCCACAGAGGTATGAAAATAGCTACATAGATTTAATAATTTTTCCGGGAATAAGAATTGCAATTTCAATCAGTTTTATCAGAATTTTTCCTAAATGGAGTTAAGAAGTTTGTCCTTATACATATTTTTCTGCTCCATATTGACATAAAAATTAAAGTTCCATTTGCCACAAAATTTAAATAATCTCCATAAGAAACTCTCTTAATTAAGACCCATACATATAATTTTCCTTTTTTTTTTCAAGTTGAAATATTTTGCCATCAAATCTGGAAGTCAAACTGACTTCAGGCAGATGTGAAACAGGCTTCCTTCTGAAGCTGAATGAAGTATAAGGCATGAAAAACAACATGAAGTAAATTTGACTTGGTTTTAATGTTCTTTTTTAATAGAGTAGGTCACAAGGTAATGACCTGTAAGTCTAAACAAACTCAACTGATTTTAGTGGATTTACACTCTGAACAGAGAAAAGAATTTATCATCTGATGTTTTCCTTTAAACAGTCCTCTCTAAATGTCATGCTGGAGACAGATATTTTTTGGAACCTTCTAACATTGTCAGACTAACACTTGACAGTTATGCACACATGGTAGGGCAGAGAGATTTTGTTCTCCAAAAAAATGTAAAATTGCAAGCCGAAATGAAGTTGCTGAGGTGCGGTGCTGAGGCATTGGGGCTATAAGTCTTTCTCAGATAGCATTACTAAGATAACAAAAATGCGTATGCTTATTTTCAAGCGCTGCGCCTAGAGAACAAGCACAGCACGGCTGTCATCCGAACAGCCTGCTCGCCTGCTCTGGAGACGGTTTTATATTCCAAGGCATCCCCCCTCTCTCCACCAGTCGTAGTCACTTGCCCCTTTTGCTCGGAAAATAAATCAATTTCATCTGCCGCAGTTCGATTTCTTTCTTCTCTCTGCCTCAGTCCCGCTCTCTTTGAAAGCCTCTTTCCACTGCACCATATGGCAGCTGAGAGAAGGGCAGAGCCGTGATCTAGCTCGTAACAAAAGAGGCTGTGGTGTCAAAAAGCCTCATGAATGCATGAGACACATTCATGTATAGAGAAATGCCTCCAGCTCTGTCAGGGAGGACTAAAGAGAAGGCTGATAGGCCTGACATCGCTTTCGAGTTGAGAAAGGCAGCAGCTCTCTCTGCAGCTCATCCCCTCCTCCCTCCCCCTCTTTGGTTTCACGCCAAAATCCTATTAGAGCTATTAATGACATGAGACACAAAGTCAGAGTGTGTGGCAGAACAAGAAATTAAATCAGGCCACCTTATTTACTCTCTATCACTGTTTTTGAGATAGAATCATACTACTAAAAAAAAAACCAAAAAAACAGGCTTTAGTAGCACGCCTAAGAATAAATGAGCAAGTCCTATCCCCCAAAAAGGGGATTGTGCACACTCCCATACATTGCCTGTGGCGGCAGATTTGCAGAACTGCAAACTGAACGCTTGCTGGGTGACACTGAAATACTGGTTAAAGTCCGCTGTTGGGTTTATTTTGCTTTCTCAACTTTCTCAAGCTGCTGTTGATACAAACGAAGGACTTTGAGGTTGGAAAATGAACTAGACCTATTATCATGTGTGCCCGTTGAGCTGTTACACAAGAACTACACTTAATTTTTGAATAAGATAAATGCAAACTGGCACTTACAAAGCATGCATTCCTTTGCCCTCCTCTCCCTTCCGTTTTGCTTCTTCTTTTTCTGTCTTGGCGATGTTTGGCATGCCTCAGTCCACAGAAATGTCTACAAAATACATTCACGAGCTTTATACACAAAGTTAACAAAATGATAGAATATACACATCTGAAATACATTTATTACAAACTTTTGCCACTGCTAGGGGAGAGGAAAACCCACCACTCTTGTGCAGCAGAATGCAAGAGTGCGTATTTCATGAATAACTTTGTTACCGAACTTAAATGGGGAAAACGGTGCTGCTTTATTTCCATAAAATGAAGCGCTAGTTAAACTGTTAAACTAGACCTGCATTACTATTGCTGTCTCTTCCCCAGAAAGGCCTCAGAAATCACAAAACTCTGTGTCCCGGGGGTTATTTAAAGGAACCTGGGCAAGCTTCCAAATGCTGGTATATGCGACCTTTACAAGTATTCAACAATAACAGTCCCCCGTGAAATAAATCCATGAACATGTGTATAGTAACTCAGCAGTGGCATGGAACTTTCAAGATGAACTTCTATCAACACTGTTGAATCATGTCCCTACAATCGGTTTAGAAGATTTTACTGAATGCATGGCATACATAATTGTATAAAATATGTTTATAGTATCTCCTGAGGCTTCCTTCTTGGAATGCGCTTAATGTAAAGCTATTGAACAGCATTATATATGTATGTATATATTAAAGGTACTATTTATAGGTTCATCGTGAGTCACAGACAACTGAAAATGAGTTAGTTTAAAAAATAAACTACAATTAATTGAGAAATGTAAAAGTTCCACTGGAAATTACTTTGACGGTGTCTTTTTAAAATGAATTCTGCCATACTTTGGAAAAAAACCTGTTGTAAACGCTGCTCAGGAATGCCTCTGAAATGGCTCTGGGGAGGTAAACTAGCGTTCGTGATATTTGATAGACTTAATAAAACTTGAGTGCAGTCGGGGTTTCTTAAATTGTAACAGGCAGAGTTTAAGCTCTCATCTGCGAGTGCGACTTGTGCCGGGTCCCCGCTGGGAAGGCGGGCGGGAGGGCGGGCGGGCAAGGAACAATGCCGCCATTCAGGCTCCCCCATTCAGCCCAGCCACATCTGTTTACATGGCCTGCGCCCACCTCTGAAAAGGGTGGTCCTCCCACCTCCATTTTATCTCGCATGGTCCTGAATGGCGAGCGGTCTGAAAGCTTTTCTGCTGGAAATCTGCAGTTTCAAATTTATTTTATGAGACCGGAGCTGAAAGACAGACTAACAATAACGTTTGCACGTTTCCATAGTCTGGTTTGGATTTTATTGTAATCTGAGAACAACTGTAAAATTGTCTCAAACTACCCGGTTTCAAAATAAGTCTAGCACATAGGATATTGACACTGAACTTGCGGGGCTGAATTTTGCGCTTAGTCTTGCAGTTACATATGTTTTCAAGGAGTTTTTCCTGTAAAAATAATTTTATGGCTCAAATATTTTTGAAACACTGACAGCACTCAGAGAAGGACTAGAAAGTATATTTTACCAAAAAGCATTTTTGCCTTCCATACAACCATGCTTAGAGTCCCTAGCTTTGCATTCTGCACTTCACTAAATAGTTCATGTAGAAATACTGTGACTGCAATAAATTTCAATCTGTTTAGCTACCAGTTCTGCAACTTTCAGACTGAGCATCACTTTGCACAACAGATACTTCAGAAACAAACGTATTTAAGGAATTTTAAAATGGCTGAAGACCAACCCCACATTTTCATTTGAGTCGAAACTTCAGCTGATAGTAAAATGGTGCGTGTCCTTCAGAGAGTCAGAGGAAGTCCATGATAACCAGGGAAAGCAGGAGATGCTCAAAGGCCCCCAAACCTATAGCTGACAACTCTCGGCGTACCAGTGCGTGATCCAGTTTTATGTAGCAATATATAAACATAAAGCAAACTTTATTAATTCAACGTCAGCATGATTTGTCTCCATCAATTAACTGCATTCAATGAACTTACAGAAATTTTGCCTGAATAAGAAATGCAGGCTCATACGTCTGCCAAAGCCATCACAGTAATTGTACCGTAAAATTGCTAAGTCTGCAAGTGTGCTGAAATTCATGTTGTAGCTGACATGATGGTATCAAAATACATTGTACGTATAATACAGAAAAAATCCTGCAAGTTCCAAGGGACATTACAAAGAGAAATTGTTAAAGAAAAACCAGGATAGTCTGCTACTTATGAAGTATTAAATGACAGAAAATGAGATAGAGACAGAATGTGAAAAATCTGAAAAAGATACTCAGGAGATTACTGAGATAGGAACTCTTATTCTGAGGTGAATTACTGTGAACTTGTGTGGTGCTTGGTGATTTGCTGCGCAGACCTTGTTGAACGTGCAGTTCAGTCTGTACCGCCCTGCTTCCAGGTGCAAACTGTATTCAAGATAGCTAACACTATGTTATTTATTTTCCTGATGTTATTCTTCTAGGTTCATTAGTTATCATGATTGTGGTAAGACCCCATAAGTAAGACACCTGAGCAAAAAATTGCCTATTCAGTATTGAACTTGCTCAGTGATGGCTGTCACATTGTTTTGAACTTCTCTTCCATGAAGATATTTAATCTAATGATTTCTTTATGCACAAACCAATAATTTATTGAAAGGTGCTGGCAGAACCAGGGACTATTGTTTAAGTTGAGTATTGTCGTCTTCTCTGTTTTTGTTTTATATAAATATAAATGGGGTGGCCTAAATATAAACAAAGGACAGATAAATCCCCTTTCTTGTTCCTCGTGTTCCTGTACAGTACAAGAAAAGAGAAGCTCCTTGACTCTAGAGAATGTGCTCTGTGGTTAAGGGAGGAAGGGACTGTCAAAGGGCCCTAGGGTTGTAGAGATTTGCCAGGCTGTGCCCATTTCAAACTAATGTTTGTCTGCTCCATATTCTGCAACCACACCACCTACATCACTGGAAGTATGGAAAGAGGGCAATGAATGGCACCAAGCCGTAAACCGAACCATGTTAGTTTGTGACTTAATACAGTCAATATAGATCTACATCCCAAACTTTGTCCTTCACATGTATACTGTTGTACCCAAACATCACAGCACAGCTGGTGAATAAGCACTGTATCTGAGATACATCGTTCAGGAGAATAACAGCATGTGCTAGGTCAGACCAAAAAAACATACGGAGTGAAATCTCAGGCAATAGGAATCTAATCTGATTCCCTAGGAAGCGTTACAGCCTTACCACAATGACATCCTTGAGGGGAATCTCCCCTCCGTTCAAGTCAGAAAAAGCTTTGCCAGTGACCTCAGTGAGGCCAATATATTACCTTGAAAGTTCAAGATTTACAAAAGAAACTTTGATATATCATTAAAAGCTTGCCTGAACGTATAAGAAAACAAATATTTTAGCATCTGAAGTATAAATCATGCACTGTACTACAGCTGCCTGCAAAAATGCTCAGAAGGCAAGTAACTGAGCAAAAGGAGAAAAGTAGAGTTTTATCAAAGCTGTAGCATAAAATCAGGCCATTAAACTCAACTAGCTTTTTTTTCTTCTTCTGCATTTATCTTGCATAGAGGCTAAAATGTTACTTCTATTGAAGAAAAGAGAGAGAATAATTTAAGCCTATAGCTAAAAGTTAGCAGAGTATGACCAGCTGAAAATTCAAGCTACACATATTTTTTGAATTAAAGAAGTGCCACACAAGAATAAATGGTACAGTATTATGAGTTCCATTTATACACAGGCTTCAGTGGCTTTTTGCCTTACCTTTTTTCCCCCTTTAGTGTTTTTTTTTACTAGTTGTTGATGTAAATGTAGATTAACTGTTAAATTAAATGTAGATTAAATGTAGAATACAATCAATGATTATTGCTTTTCATGCTGTTGAAACAGCCTGTAGCCCTCAAGAAAAGGGTTGAAGTCCTTTATTTATCTCCTAAGCAAGCACTACAAACATAGGGGAAAAGATAACTCCTCAACACCTTTTACCCCACGTTTGCTTATATGGTGACTTAATATGTTGTCTTAAGCAGTATGTAGTCTACTAATATTTCCTAAAGGATTTTCACTTACTAACAGTCATGATCATACTTTTATGGTATGTGCATGTGTTCCCCTAAGAAAATAATGGTTTACATCTAATCCTTTCCTCCTAATTGGAGTAAACAAATGTGAGATTTGTAACAGTTTTTAAACTACACTGCTTTCATTTCAGAATGGTGTTTCTTTTCAAAATTTACAAAATGAATATAAGCATAATGACGCCTTTTAAAGGGGCCTGAAAATAAACTTAAACTTTTCAAAGGAAAGATTTCAATTTAACCCAAATGAATGTTTTTCTCTTCATCGGCAAAGAAATATTCACACAGCCCCAGCATATAATTTTCTCACAGAGATAATGCTACTAGATAGTGACGGCTTTTACCGTGCTCCCTGTTGTAGATAAAGACCCTTTAAGCTGTGTCTGTCTGGATGCTTATGTTACTTACTTGAACATTTGAACCTGTTGCTTGAAGGGGAGGGGACAGAGAAGGAAGGTGAAAAGACTATATAGCATTGCTAATCCCTTGAGCCATCTGGTGACTTGAGGCCATGCTTTAGATTATGCTTATATTGAAAACCTATTCCTTTCATTCAGTTCCCTTCCCTGTGCCAATTTATCATTGGCTTTTTTGCTGTGTTAGGATTTCTTGCAGTTAATTATGGTGAGAATCAATTGTCTTTTCAGGCCACAGTAAATATTCATGCTGGAAAGAGACTATTTTTTACTCGTTTCTTTCCCCCTTCTACTACTTGCAGTGATTTGTAAAAGCTGTTGATACATTTTCACAAAACTGAGCTGAAAATAAGGCTAACTTTGTCTTCAGCAAAGAGAAAAAAAACTAATTCCAGTAGCATTTCTGCGTAATCTGGAGGAGTTTTGCCAGATGACAGATAGACTGAAATGTCCATGTTATGCAGGGTTTGAAAGAACTGTACCTAGACACCACCTTATAATGCAGCTATCAGAGGTAACATTTGCGTGTTTAATTATCTAAGAACCAATCTGTACCTACACTTGTACACCACAAGCCTCTCAAACCTGCTAAATTTGCATCCATACCAGTATAGCATATTGCATATTAAGCCTGTCCAAAAGGCTGATGATTTTCTAGAGCGTACATGAATTTTTGATCTATTGACACGTGCAGTTCTATACGAAGCCAAATCAATCGTGTCTCTGCCATGAAGCAGCAATGAGACTTCACAGCTATTTGACTTCATTAGCTTTCCTACACACTTGACAAAATTACTCGTCAGGACTTTGCAGTTAACTTTCAATAATGTGCAGTCTTTTCCACTATTTCTCATTCTGCACATAAGATTATTTTTTATATTGTGTTCCCTGAGATAGCTGCAAAGCAGTTCTGTCATAAATGTGCTGGTTCTGTGCACTCTAAGTGAAATCATGTTCTGCTGCATGCTCCTTCCATATATTAATTAATTCTTTGCAGTCCTCTTCTGGTTAGATGGCAGATCTGATTTGTGAACCTTTCTTTCTCAGATAACCTTCTTTTAAAAAAAAACCTGTCCTTTTCACTGTTAGATCTATTTTTGAATAGCAAAATGAGAAGAGAAAACTGTAAAGCACAGCAAAGGTAGGAAAAAGCAGATCAAAACATCTGAGAAATTAGCAGACTCTGAAACACTTCTGGAAGTTGGGAGTCTGAGTAATTTTTACAAAGCGAGCCAAGGAAGTCAACAGCTGTTTGGGAAGGATACTTGAATTTTTAGGCATTTGTTGGGGGTTAACCCCGGTAGGGAGCTAAGCCCCACGCAGCCGCTCGCTCACTCCCCTGCGGTGGGATGGGGGAGAGGAATGGGAAGGGCAAAAGGGAAGAAACCCGTGGGTGGAAATAAAGACAGTTCAACAGGTAAAGCAAAAGCTATGTGTGCAAGCAAAGCAAAATAAGGAATTCATTCACTATTTCCCATAGGCAGGCAGTTGTTCAGCCATTTTCATCACACATAACGGTGACTTGGGAAGACAGGCTCCATAACTCCGAACGTCCCCCCCTTCCTCCTTCTTTCCCCCAGCTTTTATTGCTGAGCATGACGTCATACGGTCTGGGATATCCCTTTGGTCAGTTGGGGTCAGCTGTCCCAGCTGGGTCCCCTCCCAGCTTCTTCTGCCCCCCCAGCCTGCTCGCTGGTGGGGTGGGGTGAGAGGCAGAAAAGGCCTCGACGCTCTGCAAGCACTGCTCAACAATAGCTAAAACATCAGTGTGTTATCAACGCTGATTTGGTCACAAATCCAACACATAGCCCTGTAAGAGCTGCTATGAAGAAAATCAGCTCTATCCCAGCCGAAACCTGTGCACCATTGTTTCCGTTTCTGATCATTGGACCTCATTCACATACAGTCTGCTTAGAAAGGCGGAGTTGCACGGCTCTGATTCTCCATCACACGCGTGTAATACAGAGACTCTGGTCTAAAGTTCTGGCTCAATCTTTCAGGTCTGAGACAATCAGTGCATCAAATTTCATCTTATGAGACACAAAGGGTCACCATTCTGGCATGAAAGGGAAAACAAAGGATAAGTGATGTGATTAAAAACTAAAAATAGCAAGTTAAAATATACAAACCATTACTGACTGAGAACATCCCACTGCCTGGCCAACAACAGTGCATTGTAACATACTAGTTGGAAGTAACAGCCTGAAATAAACTCACTTTGTGCTTGTTGTTATTTATTAATGCAAAAACCTGCAAACTAGAAATTATTATGAAACAGTTTGTATAGCAGTACCTCCACAAGGTACTAATGAAGGTAGCACTTTGTTGTGGCAAAGGCTGTAGGAGCATGCAGTTAGACACAGCAGAGATCAACGAAGCTTTTGGGCTCCGAGATACTCATTGGACTCAATAATCCTGAATTGTAACTTAGGATTCAATATTATTATGTCTGACCTGCATCAAAGCAAGGCCCACTCAACCAGGGTCCTCTTGTACATCCAGCTGTGGTATTTATTGAGATTTGTTCCAGTTTCTATTCTAATCAGTCCAAAACCAAATTCCCACTAACTAAGGTGAAACAACAAGTCCGAGCTGAAGAACAGGATGGCCAGTGGAACAAATAATGAATTAATTGTATTTCTACTAATGTATCTGGGGTAGCTATGCTGTGTCGAAAATTGCCTTTACATCATAAAATGTAAAATCCTGTGATCATCTCTATTGTCAACTGTAAAAGTGATATTAACTCCTGAAAAAGGTGGAGGAGGATAAGAAATATATTTCCACCATCAGTATTTCCAGAATCTAAGACCAAAATAGTATTATTTAACAATTATAAGATTAAGACTAACTATTGGATAACATAAAAAGTATAAGAAAAAAAAAATGATCATTTTATAAGGCATAAATGAGCCACTAATTGACAGGAGCAGAAAAAACCCTTCTCTTGTTGGCTGGTTATTTGGCTGTGGATTCTGCTGCTCTCTCCTCTGAAGCATCTGGTACTGGCCATTACCAGAGATCAAATAGAGGACCAGATGGTCTGCTGGTTTCACTCATTACAATGGTATGACCACTGAAATGTAAAAGCTCTTCACAGAACCAGAAGGAGAGCATTTACCTCTGAATGCCTGATCTCTTTAAAAAAAAAAAAAAAAAAAAAAGAAAAGAAAAAAGAAAAGAAAAGAAAAGAAAAAAGACAACACTCATCATACCTCTGTGAATCCAAGAGAATAGCAACCCAATTTACCTCAGTGACACTTCAGTGCAGAAGTAGTCAAATTACTTGGGAACTTTTCTCACTGAGGAGGATCTGGCCTTAGCAAGCCTTTCTTTGTGGCTTCAGGCTTATATTATCACAAAATACTATACTGAGGGTGATTTAGGAAGCTAAAGCTGAAGCAGGAACTAGGTGGTGTAGCCTGGCAGGACAGCATCAGCATTGTATCAACCCCTTAGGACTGTGGTGGATTCCTGCGTCGTAAGTCAAGGTGTCTGTGATTTAAAAGCACTGCGTATGATGCTGTGGGTTTGCTTCATCCCAGAGGGCTAAAGGACTAATAGAGGTTAGATGGCTGAAGAGGGGAAAAAATTGGCATCTTAGAGAAGGGGAGCATGAGGAGCCTCAAAAAGTGCTGAATACGTGGTACTGTTTCCTCTTAATTGGCTTGCAGAGTCTTTCTGATGTTCTAGGTATGTGGGCTCATCATTTTAGTTCTCCTTCCTAAAAGTATAGTCACAATAGAAAACATGGACGCGATAGAAGCAGGATAGCCGAAATGAGGTAAAGTAGCCTCATATTTGGGCTTGCTTTGTGATAATGAGCCTCCAGAACAGCATTTCCTCCTCTCTTCTTCTAATGTCTCCATAAAGGTGGTTCCCAAGGAGCCTGGTCCTGAAAGTGCCACCCACCTTAGCAGCAGTGGACAATGACCACTCTGGCTTCTGCATGTAGGGGTTTGAACATATTTCTTCTCTGAGGCTTCTGGTTTTCACCCCTTTTTAACCTCTATCTAAGAATTATTTATGTTTTGGTTACTGTTTTCTAAATTCAAATACCAAGAGTTTAGATGTTTGAAAACAGAGATTAGTTGAGGTCCATTTCAAGTTATTATGTAGCCAGAGAATATGTATCTGGAAAGATGCTTAGGGAAAAAAAACAAGTGTAGGTTTTCCTTGCTTGGATTCAGGAACAGGATGTGTGTTTTCCTTATTATCACAGTGATTTATAAAGGGGAGCTGCTGTCCCATGATACAAACCTTGAATATGCCAAACCTGCATAACTGGCTTGCCTCTTAACACATTCCCCAGAGAGACAACATGTTGCCACCCTTGTCTTCCCTTATCCCCCCCTTACTTCTTTTCTTACTAATCCTAAACCCTGAGGCCATTTTGTGTGCAAAAACAAACCCTGAAAGCTACTGCATTGACTTACAGTGTAACTTGCATTGGGAGCTCTACAGATGACGTCTAGTCTGTCTTGAGTCTTTTAGAAGGAGCTACACGCTAAAAATAAGTATTGAAAAACACTGATTCTTAATAAAAGAAAAGCAAACTACAAAATCACACTCTATCAACATATAAGCAAAGGGAAATACACTATAGCATATGACATTAACACCAATACTCCTAAAGTCAAAATAATCAATGCTATGTAGAAAATACAAAGTCTTCAGCAGCTGTTTTCTTTTCTTTTTTAAAAATCCCTGTGCAAGAGAAGCTTTTCTGAACAGCAAGGATATTACTTAAAAGGGAGGCAGTGCGGACAGAGCTGTGAGGCTTGCCAGCCCTCTTGGAAAGGTGTAGGGATCACACGGCAGAGCTGGGGCCAACCGTACCATGATGCATCCCATTTTCTTCAGGCAACAGGGGGTGTAAATATTCATACGAGGACACTGGAGATTCACACTCAAATCCCATTACTCCATAATATGAATTTAGGTGCCTAGTTTTCCACGTGACCGAAAAAAAGCCTTCATAGAAAACACAGCAAAGTGGATTTGTTCTGTGAATTTTCCTATGGCTTCCCTTCCCTTGTTTGTTCATTTACCAGACAGATCACATTTCCAGTGTGTGATTTTCAGATGTAACCAGGACCGACTTGTGGAGCTCAAGGTAGAGGAAAGTGATAGAGGCAGTGAAATATGAAATAACAGATCTTAAAAATAGCTAGTACCCTGGATGGTAATGTTATCAAACTACTTTGTACCAAATTTTTTCTCACTGCATCATGTTTAATTTTCACAAGGATGAAAAGAGGAGACACTGAGTTTAAGAAAAGGTCACATAGGAAAAAATCTTTAGAAAAATCCCTACTGAGTTATATATTCATTACCATGGCTTCTCCAATATGCTAAGGGTAGTATAATAACCTGCATATTGATGGGAAGGCAGAAGGCTATTTCGGAAGCCTATGGCCAGATATGGGTTTTCCAATACATGAAAAATAAAACCCAAGAACTGTAGCTGGGCGTGACAAGGAATTCAGATGTATTGTCATATTCTTTAGATGGAAAATTGAACCAGCACAAAGAAAGGAAAGGGAAAACAGATAACATCTGCTTTTTCCAGGTAGCATTGTAAAGGAGGCATGATTCTGCTTTTCTTCATCATAGCTTTCCATTTGGGGCTGAGTGCCAATCTACTAGCAAGTAGCAAGTGGTCTGAGTGGCAATCTGTTCAGGCTATTTCAGTGACCCTGGCTTTTGCATTGTATAAATAATGGGGAAACTGCATGAATTTCTGCACTTCACATTCCACATCAGCTCCCAAGGCTCCTTCTTCAGTAACTCAGAAAGCCTAATAGAAAACATACGAGGATACTGGGTGCCTTCCCAGTTACTCAGAGACAGTATTTTAAGAAAGAAAATGAGCTGTGGAGGTGACTCCTTCACCTCCTCAAATTAAGGAAGTTTACTTTGCCACCCACATAATAACAAAAGGGAGTATCTATCCCAAAGTTACTGTTTTGCTCTACAGCAAAGCCATAGTGTTAAAATATCATCTGAGAAATAATATTCCCAACATGGGAGTTCAAAGACCAAAAGGTGTTTATATTCTTAACGAGATTTGTTTCTTTTCACTGAGAAAATTAGTTCCTTTGTATGTATTATAACATTTGTCACATTCTTGTAAGTATTGTTTTCTGGTGAAGTCATAATTACTTAATTAGAGATGATCAGAAAATACTGGTTATTCACACGTGTTCTTTGTGTATTCCTACCAACCGGTGCTTTGTGAAGCTTTAACTGGATACAGCTCTTCTGTTTGTGCAGGAAAAACAAACCATCACCCAAGATGTCTCACAAAGGAACCACAGAAAATATTTTCACTGCCAAATTTATCTATCAGTGCTCACTGGATTAAATAACAAAAAAAAAAAAAAAAAAAAATCCCTACCCTTAACAAATCCCTCTCTGACACTTGCAGTGACAATTTTTCTCATAGGCCTTTTGAGAAGCAAACATTTTGATTTACCAAAGGTCCCAAACTGTAACCCAAAATGACCGCAATGGCTGCAAATGCTAGCACCTTCCTCTGCTCACGCTGATGCAGTTTTGGTATGTTTTGCTGGCCTTTCAACTCCGGCCCATATAGAAAGCATGCGTTTTAAAAATGGCATGTCAGGTGCACAGTTGCTATTATTTGTAATCGGATCTGAGCACGTAAAGTCTCACGTGCAGCCGCTGTATGTTTAAGGTGCCCAGTTTTCCACATGACCTAACATAACTATAAAAAGAGAGCAATTCTGTAAAGAAATCCTGGGATCTTTCACTTGGCTTCCCTTCCGCCTGTCTGTGCACTTCTGGAAAATGCCATGTTACTGGGACTGTGATTTTCAATGGCAGTCAGTCAGATCATCTTGTGAAATCCCGGGTGATAAGAGGAGAGGAAGGAAGCTGAAGTTAAAAAAAAACGATAGCCGCTACTACACCATCGAACTGCTTCATGCGGAGTTCTCCCAGTCAGTCAGGGTAACGCATTGGGAAGGAAGGAGGGAGTCATACATTGAGTTCTTTTAAAAAAGACTTCTGTTTTAATTATTAAAGCAGTGCTATCATACAGAATGGCTATAGGGAATTGCTTAATTTTATGCTTTTTCTTTGGTGATTGGGGACCATGTTATAAAATATAAATGTGTTCTTTTATTTCTTGAGCGTGCCTTCTGAAGGACCCTCATATTTCACATCTATTTCATTCCGCCCTCTTTTCTCTCTGTTTTTGTCCGTGGCAGTAGGGCTTTGGGGGAGAGGAAATACTATTTTAATTTTTTAGTGAGGCTTTTCTGGTATCCATTTCATCAGAACTGTGCCAAATATGTTATTAGAAGGCATCTCTCCTATTTGAGTTCTCACAGGAAGATTCATAAATAAGAAGCAAAAATTCTATCACCTGCCTTAATTCGGGGGGCGTACAACAACCAGAGATTTATAAAACCGCATGTAATTTCCAGTTAAACTTTCTAATGGGATACGTCTGCAAGGGGCAATATTTTCTACGCAACCTTTCAGAACCAGGAAATTTTTAAGATATTACATAAGAAATCATTGTTCCTGTCTTCCCTGTTTTATAACAATTTTAAAATAGAGCTTATACAGTAGAAGCAACACAATGGTTTTGTAGCTTTCTCTGCCTAAAACAGTGTTTCATCGTTCATCCATCTACAGCAATTCTTCCGGATTTGGGCAAAAGCTAGTAGGCTAAGATCATAAAGTTCCTAATACTCTGACATCACTTAGGAACCGAAGCCCCCTTTTCAAAAGGGATCTGTGACATGCCTGGACTATAGCATAAACTCGGATAATTGACGCTGGGGCCCAAGCATCTGGCTTAGTTTAGCAACAGATGTTCACAGACACTTTCTAAAGCCATCCTCGTGCTTCTGTGTTCTGCTGTTGCACTCCTGAGGGTATGTCACTAAATTTCTGAGGACATCTCCTGCGTGTTGTAAAGCTCAGCTGCTCTCTGGTTAGTGCCCAAGCTCCCCTTCTGGGGACATGGCAGGGAAGGGAGGATTTGCGGGAAGCGACTAGAGGATTATTAATACTTGCTATTTCAACATGCCTCAGTACTACAATGGGAGAAAGCACAAATAAGAGCAGAATCAAGGCAAGCTAGTCAGACCTGACAATATTATTATTTGTTGCTGACTTGTACCTTGGTGTATTGGTGGGAATGTGGGAAGCAAGACAAAAAAGGAGAAGTCTGCTAAAACTGTAGTGAGTATGTATCCCTAAGGATTTCTATCTTATTGAAAGTCAAAGCACTTTGGTTGCCTAATCCTCTGAGACAATGTCACCAATTACACTAAATTTCTGTAAAAGTTAGAGGGGGTAGAAGCACTATTTATTTATTTGAGAAAATACAGCTGATAGGGTATTAGAATGCTAAAGGTGAGGAGCAAGAACTAATCACCTCTAGATGTTTGGTTCAAATCAGAAGTGGGGACAGATGTGTATTTCCTTCTTACCCATCTTTTTTATCTATGTATCTCTCATTGTAGTAATTTCGTAGTGTCTCCCTCCTGACAATCCCAGAGATATAACAAGGACAGGGAACTGAATCTACTCACATTGTAAAATTTCACATCTGCTGACAGCTTGTTTCCTCCTCAGTCTCTGTGTTATCACTACTTGGGAGATCATCAAGACAAAGATGCTCATCCGGTAAAAATGCAACTTCTGTAATGTGTCAGTCATGAAACTATCTCAAAGGGAAACCACAATTAAAAAACTAGAAAAGCTTTAAAGGCAGTGACATTAAACGAGATGACATCCAAAAGAATAAGGTGCAGATCTGTTGTGATTATTGACAAGGAAAAACATACCATAGCTTATGGACGACGCTGCAGAAATGTGTGGTTTATAAAAACAACTGGATTTCTCTTGAAAGTCACCAACCATCAGGCCCAGCTATGCAGGCATGTCAGCTTACAAATGAACAAAGCTGCCGCCAATTATGAAAGCATCCAGCCAGCCATGAGCCTGTCTGCACTTAAAGTTGTGGGCAGAGCCTGTAAGACATCATGTGCTACCAAAAGCAATCAAGATAATTAAAAAAAAAAAAAAAAAAAAAAAAAAGATGGAAACTCAAAAAGGATGCAATTAAGGCACCATATTCTTATTCAAAGGGATTTAGTTATAACTTGACACACAGGTCCTCCATGTGACAGGACAGATACGTTTTGACAGCGCAGTGTTTAGAGGAAAAATAAAATATGCAGCCACATACAAGTTACTTGCTAGACTGCGCATTTCTGTATGCACAGCAAGGACAAGGAGAACCCCCTTGGGTGACTGTATAATGTAACTTTGCAAGTCCATAGCTGGATTCATTACTTTGCACAGTATTCAGCAAAAACGAAACAGCCTCTGTCAGCACTGAAGACAGTGTGATTTCACAACAAACTTACTTCAGAACAATATGTTTGTGGTGAGACTTTTGAGCCTACTAACTCTGCTGCGCCTGGAATAATGTGTCTGCAGCTGAACACGGCACCGAGGCCAAAGGCTCGGAAAAGCTGAACCTAAGTATTCGGAGTGTTCTGGAGATGCTCATAGGAGAAATCTGGATATAGACTACTTGCGACAATTCTTAATCACAGGGGGAAACTATTATCCTCAGCAACAAAGCAACTTTATTTCCCCAAGCTGGAAAAAAAGGGTATAGAAAATCTCCAGGTTCCCTAGGAATTGATGTTGGATTTAGTACTGAGGGAATTTTTGGAAGTTATGTGTTCAAAACCCTTTAGACAAGATGCCACATTCATGTCGTTCCATGTGAAAGGAAAAAGGAGAGCATCTGCTTGCCAATTAATCACTATTTAAAGATACGAAATGGGTTAAATATTCAGTTTTCACAACAGAGAAAACATTTCTTTGTCTCAAATCCTACAAGGATCTGTTCTGAGGCCCACAGTGTTCAACACAGTCGTAAGTTATCAAAAAAAGTCAGTTAACAATGCCAAGACAAAGCTTGCTGATAATACAAAACTACTCAAGGTAGTCAATCTAAAAGTGAGCTGTAGAAGAGTTTCATGATTTTAAGCAGCTAGATAATAAAAAACCCAAATAAAACAAACAAGCAAACAAAAAACCGAATCACCCCAAAACACATAACAGCTCATAAACATATCAACTATGGAGTTTGCCTGACAAGTTAGCTCCTGGACAGGTATACCAAAGAAGGGAGAACCATCTCCTTGCTCTGTCTATAGCTTCTGAAAGCATCCAATACTGGCTGTTGTCAGTGGCAGAAGATCGGTGCAGGATGGATCAAGGAAAAAAATAAAAAGTGAGAGTCATACAGTGGATGCTTTAGAGAAAGTGATGTTTCCTTATAATTTTTTTTCCCAGCCTTCTATAATACACAGTTTACAGTGGAGCCTGACTGCAGAAGGGACTGTCAAAATCAAAGCCCTTATCTCTTCCAAATGGACACAACATCACTTGGCAGTTGTCTTACTGTCATACTTGGTCCTTCACCAAGGTTTGAATCATCTTATGTTGTGATACTCAGCTGTCATCACTCCACTTAGATGTGCCTGCCTTTGAGTGCTGCTGTTCCAGATTATACGTTACACTGGTGCAGCACTTTGAGGTCCTGTAAAGTATCCAGTGTGACATAAGAAAACATTTATTAAATGCATTTTAAATGAACTTAGTTGTGCTAAAGATGATGATTTCAGATTCTGCTACTCAGCCCACTCTATTCAGCTGTGTAGGAAGTATTAGCTGTTTAAAATTTTTCTGTATTGCTATGGCAACCCTCATTCTCCAGCAGCCTCTTACAACAGCACACAGCAATGCATTCACTTTTCAGGCAAGCTGCATACCATTCCTGAAAACTGGGGCTCTGTCCCCCCGCAATGAAACGCACACCTAGCTCCCATTACATTTAGTTTGACTCATGAGCACATACCAGTTTACTCTGCAAAATTTATTTAGCTCATTACCTGGCCTATTGTGCAAGTCCAAATCTTCCAGACACATACACTCAAATCACTTGTTAAGTGCAGTTACAGACCGGGAAAGAGCTCTGGTGAGCACAGCACTGTGTGGCTTTACATAGGTGATTGAGCGGCTCCCACATCTGATTTTACTCAGTGTCATTGAAAATCATTTCCTCCTGCATCACAACCTTGGGGCGAGGGGCAGGGCGAAGAAGGGAGAGGAAAACATCACACATGTGGTTCTTTCACCAGTCACGTGAGGAGCACTGGAAGAGGGAAGCGGAGAGGATGCACCACCGTGGCCCTGTCTTGCCATATTGATGGACAGCAGAACAATCTATACCCTTGAAATATTTGGATATCTGCTAGGTGTGAATCCCTGTGCAAAAGTAAGGTACTTCAGGGTCCCCAAAATTGGCCAACGTCTAAATATAACAAATTGCAAAGTGGTTCTCTGTAAGTTAGCAGATGGTTTTTGCAACTGCCAGGTCTGCACCTCACCTGGGATCTGCAGCAAACTGAGTTCTTGATGGCAGACGATAAAGCATAAGCCCAAACATTTCTGCAAACCAAAAGTTGCCTCTCAATTAAACCTGTGCTGTTGCATCAAGTGCTATGTAATAAATAGACAAAGATAAAACTCCTGTCTACATCTCAGGGATTTATTTTCCTAAAGAGCATCATTCTTCATCATTTCAGATATATGGTAAAGAGGTTGTGAAGACTGTTCTCCTAGGAGAAAAAATTGTTCTCCTGAGGAAAATACTTCACAAAAGAAAGAATCCAATCTCTCTTGCAAAGGAGAAACAAGAAATGTTATTTGCTTGTCACAGAAGGATGAAACTATTCCCCTACCATAACTATAATCATCTCTCTAAAGTGAAGACACAAGAATCGTTACTAATCTGTGGAGGAAAGGAATATCCATTTATCCACTGACGGCAACCTTTTTCTTAGGGACCTCATGTATGCGATGAATTACAAAGCTGGCATTCTCAGTGCCCTGTCTGAATTCTCTTCCCCACGCTGAAGAGTTCCCTGAGAACTTGTCTTTTAATAACCATAATCCGAAAGAAATATTATTGTTCTTCCTCCTGTAACTCAAAGGGGAACGGCATATTCAGCCCATCATAGGGTTAGCTATTACAGCTTCCTCTCGCCTAGCTGGAAATGTTTCAGTAGCTGTTTGAACTCAGTTCAGACATTGGGAAGCCATCATCAATGAATGTAGGCAGATGTGAGAATGTATTGATCAGTTCATTCCCAGATATTGCTGAGTTAGTAAAAAATCCCTCGATTTATATGGAACAAGCTGCTTAAAAAGACATCATGAAAATAGTTCTCAGAGATTAAGAAAGGTAAATAGTTTTCCCCAGACCAGATTTTCACGTACATGAGAAACTATTGCATCCGGGGGTCTGTCTTGCTCTGTGAATAGCCAATCCTCTTCCCAAGCAAAGCTGGCTATATAGTTTATTTCATTTTTCTGTTTGTTGTTTTGTTCATAGTCATTTGAAAATGATCTTGCTTCAATAATGGGAAAACATTGCAAGAAAAATGTGGGTTTTCTTTCAAATGTTTTCATTATTGGCTATTCTGTGACCTAAAAAAATGCTCACAAACATGCTTTTGAAAGGATTAGCTAATGCAATAACCACTTCAATAAAAAATTGCTTTTAAAAAAAGTGCCCCAGGACTACTATTTCAATAAATGACAAATGTGTCCCTTCACACCTTGCTAAATACAAGCATATTTGAAAATGAAAACTTGTTGTTTCTTAACGCTTTAAAATTTCAGTGGCTGCAGTTCAGCACCCAGGAGATCACTGCCAGCTATGTTCCCTGAACCATGCTGCCTTCATCTTCTCTCTCCTCGGTTGAGATACATACAGTACCTGTTACCTCAGCTGATACCTACGCCTTGGGCAAGCTTCTTGCTGGTAACCACAGTGCGACTGATGGGAACTCCACTGTGCCGCAGAGAGAGGGTTTGTAACTTCTTGTCTCTGTAGCCCGAGGCCACTGTGGCGAGCAGCCTGCAAGGGTATCGGCTCTCGCTCATGGATGTTGCTTCCTGCAAGAACCACGCTAGGAAATGCCAATCAACAGAAACAACAGTAAGGAGGAAGCATGAGGAAGGCTTAGCACCACCCTTGATCAGTGCCAATCTGCCTTTCCACAGACCCAGATTTTCCCCTATAGTGATCACGTAACTACACCTTTTCAACATACGGCAGTAAATACCCGCCACATTCTCACCTGCATCTCAACTGCTCTAGTCACATCTTCCAGTGTCTTGCCCACAGGCTGATGGGGTTTGATCAAAGGAAATTGTTAGAAATTATTATGCAAATTCACTCATCAGTGAATGTGCTTTGAATGACACTGAAAATTACACCAACCGTGGCAGCTAAGACACCTTGAACCTTGGCTAATGATGCGCAACCCTGTTCACATTTCTCAATGAATGTTCAAGTGAATGCACCCATTTTGAGTTTGAAAAGCTAAAATGGGACAAGAAGTTGGCACTGGCCTTAAAGGGGAGGTTACAAATTGCATCAGCCACAGGAAGCACGGAAGGAAAGAGTGCCTCCCACTCAGAGCAAGGGGTCTGATTCCCATTACCAAGAAGATGCATTTACTTCTTTTTGAACTGCAAAGATCCTGCTCAAGTTACCCCATCCCCCTGTAAGACTGATGTAAGCAGTTTATTACAGCACAAAGAGTTTTGCTGCTTAGATTTATTGGAGATGCAAGAGCAGACAGGCAGACTCAAGATAGGAAATAGCATGCATCACCCACTCTCGAGTTTCCTCTCTACAGCTCCACTAAGTGTGGTTTTTGGCACGCACACTGGAAAAAAATATTTTCCATTAATAGTCTGGACTAGTGTATTAGACCAGTGCACTGCCTTCCAAGAACTGTTAGATCCAAAACATGTTTAATTTAGTCTAAATAGGGCCCCTATGATCTACAGTACTTCCTGGATATTTGTATATGCATGTCATTTTATAGAGACAGGTACAGACATATGGTTTGCATTTTCCTTTAGCTAATTATTTTTTCAGAGGTTCAGCACTAGAACTGGTCAGAAAAACATTGATGGAACCATGTTCTATTGGGAAATGCAAGTGTCTTCAAATAGAAAAAAAGTATTAAATTCATCATCAGAAAAAATCTGCATCCAAACCTTCATTCTGATCCAGCAAGGGATCAGACACATTCTGTGACCTGCGTTTCCAAAGGAAACAGTTTGCATATCAAATAGTTGTGACTGGTGAAATGCTCGTGAACAAGCATGAAGCTGCAAATTATTCACAGAAGTCATTCAGCAAGCGTGAATGAAGACATTGCCCAGCCCTACGATAGGATTGCGAGCCACTTGTGAGCCAAAAGAGAGGCGAAAATCCGTACTAATTATTATCCCAGACTATGAATTTGGACTAAAGGAACGCACTGAGATTTGTATGCCGCACTGTCTCTCTCTCTTTTTGTCAGCTGAATATTGCCATAAGATGTATTTTCCTCTTTAGAGCTTTAGCCAGGTCTCACAGCGTGCTTTCAGACTGCACATGAAACACAGCATGAAATAATCTGTCACCTTTCTTTAACAGGCCATTATTTGCAGTCTTCTGGGCCAGCTTTGAATCGAATCTGCCACTCTTGGCAAACTGAAATGTTAATATCCCTTTGATATTCAGTTGTGTTTTTGCCAGGCTGGATGAAATAACTTATGCTGGAATGTCCACATAAGACAGGGAAAAAAGCTACAGCTGAAGAAATTTCAGATCATCATGATTTCTAAATGGGAAAAATATAAAATTAATTATTGTGTAACTTTGTGATTTATCTGACAAAAAAGCACAGCAGTTCTTTAAACAGATGGAAAGACAAAATTCTTAGGATGCAATCACTGAAATATAGCAGAAAACTGAGCTGAGAAGCGACATGCATTTTATAATCAAAAAGTAAAGTGGGAATGGTAAGTCTAGGCACTTCCTCACAAAAACATGGTCGTGCTTATTGGCCAGATTGAGTTTTCTTGAATGAGGAAGAGCCATTCTCTGGGAAAAGACATAGAATAATCCTTTTAATGTTTGAATACAAAAGCAATGTATACTGACATCTTTCCTCATATCGTGGCTGGGTTTTTCTTGTAGTTGTTATGATGATACAGTATTAAAAATCATGCAGATTAGAATAATTGAAAGTCTGTTTGTGTTTTGTTTTTTTTTTCTGTTCTAACCAAATCCAAATATCTCTTTATGGAGGGGAAAAACTCTGACAATGTAGCCCTACAGATGTGTTTTACGTGAAGGGAAAAAAAAACTTTACTTCTCTGAAAAAGAAAGTCTCGTTCCCAGCAAGCCCATCTACAAGTGACTTTGCATTTATTATAACAAAGAAATGACATAAGCTCCCAAGACTGTTATCTAAAAAAATTTTTTTAGTCCACTTGTGTATGGCTAGAAGATGCCAAATACAGATCCCACAACTGACATTCAGACAAATTGTCTTTAACGTACATGCACCAGTTTTAAAATTTCAACTATTTTTTTTTTATAGCTATCTTTTTTCTGTCTCAATTGAAATATCTTTAAACAAAAAGGCATTATCTTTCCTTTACTTCTTGGCTGTACTGAAAACTATGTGGAGATTTGCAGTTCAGGTTAGATGGTGGATTTTAAAGCACAGCAGCTATGTGGTTCAAAATAAGGCCAAAGTATTGAGCAAACGTAACTCTTAAGTTACTAATCTTCAGAGCAATGACGTCACATGGATCGCACCTATTTCTGTATTCCCAGCTGAGCCTCAGCCGTTGGTCCTGAAGGGTGGAGCTACATTCTGCAAAGTGGTAGCAGAACAGCTTGAAGTGTCTGATTTATTACTTATTGTTTGGATTAACTGGGCTGTAGTAAGGCGTTAGTGTAAAGTGGCTTGGAAGTCTGCAGAAGGTTTGCTCTTGGATCTCATAACAGTCCCACATGAGCCATCTGTAAATAATCAAAAGGCGTCAAGTAGCTGAGAGCAAGAGAAAACCTTCAGGAATTTATTTAGATCTTTGACTAAACAAAACTTTATCAAACTTACAGTTCTCTTTTTATTCGGCTTTTCAAGACCTTTCTTCCTGTAATAAACAACTCACATTCCAGATCTGGCTATATGGACAACTGTAAACATCCTTCACATGCAGCCTGGCTCTGAATATGCAGCTAAGTTCTAAAAATGTGTTTATAAACAAATATTTTCAGATATTCTCTAGACATTTAGAACTGAAGGCTTTCTGAGCAGGAAATGCTGGGAGGTCGGTCCCTCTGCTTTCAAGATACTAATAAGGAACACATGGAAAGGATGTAAAATCATTCCTGCATTGTTTGAAGTAAAAGATTAAATACTGATGTGTGCCAGCATAGAAGCTATATGTAGGGATAACTGCCAAGTCAAGGGGTAAAGTAATAAGAGTAAAGGTAGATGAACTAACAGTTTGATTTGGATAAGGCTCCAAAATTCTGATGCTTTTTAAAAGATTATCCAAATTTGCCTGAACTTCCTGACGTCCTTCTGCCTTCCTCTATGCCAAGCTCCTCTCTACTCATATTCAACTTCATCCATCCATTTTTAGAAGCTCAGATCATCCACCACTGACCAAATTTCCATGAAAAAAAAATGTAACAGGCTTCCTGATTCTATTGTCCCACACTCCATAGTGAAGACGCATGATTCAGTCATCCTACTTTGTGCTTATTTGGAGGTTAAAATTTCATCAGCAGATAAAGACGCTCTTTTCTCTCCACTAATTCCCGTTATGCTTTGTGTCTTTACAACAAATGCCATACCCAGTGCATTCAATGATGTCTATGTCTTTTACTTCTCATGTAGTTAAGAATGCACACGTTCACTAAAACACAGTGGAGAGATTTTATCATGGAAGTATCTGTTAGTATCTTCAGTTTTTAATCTGTCCCGGTTGAAAACGTATTAGAATTCCCATCTTATTGCTGAATTATTGCACTGCTGAATCAAGATCATGACATGAAGTTTCAGGGTGTGCAGCTCCATTTTTTTCCTTCTCTCTGAATAGCTGTTTTTATCCTTTCTGGATAGACAGGATAACAATGCTATGTAGTCAGGGCACAGATGACTGGGGCTTTTATCATTCTATAAGGTTTTCATTATTCTCCCAGAGAATTTTATCATTCCCCTGGGTTTCTCATGAAACTGCTACATCTGATGTTGGGAATGTTGGGAGTTTTGCATCGCTGCTTCAAATGAAACACAATTATCAGCTAGAGAAAATGTGCACTGGAAAAGGTAGAAAATAAGCATGTGAACACATAGAGTCTTCCCGACATGCATGAACATTTCTTCCCAGCCTGAATGTGTCAATATATGTGCAGACAGCATGCAAAGGAGTAGTAGGAGGGAGAGCACGAAAGGGGTAAAGTTGGTGTGAAATAGCAAAATTTATTCAAACAAGCTCATTCCTCTTACTTTCCCCTCAGGCTAAGCATGTTACTTATCGTGAGAGCCCAGTATAAGCTGAGCTAGCCTAAGGAAATGTTCATTTAGTTATCATTCCTGCAAGACCATGAATGCTTGCCTCAGGAATCTGAGCACACGGTGGCAGAAGGCACTAATCATCCTATAGGATCAGTGAAACTCTAATATCTCTGATGCAATATAAGTTCACCTATTTTCTACTCCTTAAAAAAAAAAAAAAAAAAAACCAAATCAAACTAAGACATCTTTACATGTATTAATATTGGTCCCTGTTAGCTCCCTGCTAGTATTGCCACATTACTTCAAGTACTTAAAAATATAAGATATACAGGTAAAACACTTTATAATTATGGAAGTTTCATAAATTAACCTATAATTATCACATAATTGGCATTTTTTCCAATTATATCCATTGAGATTCGCTAATTGGTATTGTGTTACCGCATTACAGAGCCCTAGTAATGCCTTGCAACAGCACTTACTGACTTCACCTCAAGACATTTTGCCGAAGAACACAATGATGCACTCTCAGACTGTTTAAAGCACAGTTTAAAGTAAAGAAAATTTAAAAAGAAAGCCTTCTTTCCATAAGCTCTTGGTAGGTGTTCAGAGATATTGCAGTCAATGTCTGTTATTGCTGTGGAAAGAATATTTAAGCCCCTTTTTCATTCTAGCTTTCTAAAAGCAGCAATTAAGAGTAGAAAAGCAAAAGAAAGAAGGAAATGAGAAGAGCAGCTGAAGGCAAGAAACCGAAAGGGGAAAAAATGGAGAGGCATAAGAAAAAGAGAAAAAGTGTAAAATTAAATGGAAAGCCTTTCAATTTTAAGAAAGTCAAAGCCTCTGAGAGCATAAGAGAAATTTATAAAAATCTCTAACAAGAAAATTACAAAAACCAACCCCTCCACCTCAAACATAAATAAGAAAAAAATGCTTGGAACAGGTAAGTCCAGGGAAAGTCCGTTACATCAGGTATCCAACCATGGAGAAGTGTTTGTGCTTACAGACCTAACCCATGAAACAAATTAGTCCTGTCTTTGTAAGAGCAGTTCCTTTCTGAAGCGTCTTTCCTTTTGTTTTTGCTTTTACTTGATTATCAGCAGCAAATAAGATATGTATATCTGGGAAGTATTGCACTGAGGAAGACCTAAATCTGTCCTGACAATTTCAGTCCTTAATCCCTTTCTATGCTAGGCTATTCTTGAGTTTGTGCACTCCTTAGACATTCATATACAAGTAAGCAAGGGTCATCAGACCCATATAGCAAATGTCAAATTCTTCCACGCTAAAGAAATGGAAATATAGTATTCTGCTTCTGAAAGAATAGAGCTGAGAGCTGAGTACCATGATTTTATTTCAGATACTGACATTTTCCCGGAAAGTCAGATGTCTGGAAGAGTCATCAATTCTGACTGGTTACTGAAGAGGCAGTTGTGAAGACATTCAAAGCCTTTCAATAGTAAGGCATTCCTCTTCTGTCATCAAGTAAGCTTTAGAAGCAATTTGGTCTAGATAGATACTTCTGTCCATTGACCTCTTGGGATAAGACAGCCCCTAGCTCCTCTCAGAAATATGTTTGAAATGTGAATTCCTCAGTGAAGAAAAGCATATACAGACTTACAATAGAAACAGTTCTTGAGAGTCTGAAAGGCCTTTTCACAGACTTGAAACATTGTAAAGGGAAATGCATTCTTGGTTAGGTCTATTAACAAGGCTTCTACAAAGAAACCTGGTGTAAAAAATTCCTGTGGAGAAGTCTCAGAAGAACTACAAATGGAGTAGATAATTTCTACTCCAGGGATAAGGACAGGCCTGGTCTGTAAAGTCTATCAAATGACTAAGAAGGTCCTGTTATTTGTTCTTGCTATTAATTAAACAGAGAATTTACTATCAAACCAGCCTCTCCTAACATGTAGGTTTGTCAGATGACAGCAGTCCAGTTTCAAAGAAGAGTACTTCTGTGAATGCCAGACCCCTGCCCAGTCCTGCTTATGGAAATGTATTGACCCTAGAACAAAGAAAAATATATTTTTTCCCATGAGTCTATCACAGCCAGGCAAGCTTTCCTATACATCAAAAACTGGTGATTCAACTCAAACCTAAGGGAGAAGGTGCATATCAAAGATAGGAAAGTAGGAGCCAGAATGCCAGGAGCAAGAGAGACATCCTACCATGCTGACAAACCTGCTTTTCTCAGCTTAACTTGCTAATTAATTCAGTAACTAATTTAACCCTCCCCCCCGATTCTGGACCTCGCTTGCTGAGGATCCCTCCCCACTGTAAACCTTTGCAGCTTATGGTCAGATGTACATTTTTTCCTGGACGTTGAGGTAAAACTCTGGACCATTTCACTTAGAGACAGACAGTAGGGCCTTGCTATGCACTTTGAGTCCGTATTTGTGGTCTTGCTCTTCCACGCTTTGCTTTTTCTCAAGAGACGATGCTATTTCTAGGTTTTCTGTCTGTCTTGCAGCTTTCACTCTCTCACGTTGTAGCCTCAAACCATTCCAGAGGACAATTAGTGCAAATTCTGCCTTACTGTCAAAGCACACTTAGGCACTCGTAGAGCAAGCCAAACTCCAGAAGTGTGGAAATGAAGTCTGAAGGTGCTTTGAACTGGGAAGTGTTGAGCAGTTCCTGAGCTGCATGTGGGTGGTGAGAGATTAGTTCGTGGAGACTGCCTGTTCTCAACACAGCATGATGTGCAGCATTGCCAACGTTATTGCAAACCCATAGGAATTAACGCAAGGGAAAGTGAAATGATAACAAAAGTCACTTTTCCTCCCTTAATGACTTGAACACTTAGATGGTGAAGTGTAATCCTTCACAAAATCTCAGACCTGTACTTCCACACCGCAGGAGGGTGTTCGTCAGAGTTAGTTATCTGTCAAAGTACAGGCTGGGCAAAAGGAAAGGGGAAAAAAGCTGAACTGAGGCGTGTTATTTGAGAAGTGCCCTGGTTTCCACTTTTGTTTCCACTGAGGTTGTTTACAGAGTTGTGCTACAGCTCTGCTAAGAGAAAAATAGGTGAGTTTTCAACATGCAATCTATATGATCATCACTTTCTCATGTATCTCAGGCCCTTAATTAAAAAACGTCTTGTCAGAAAATTAAAACACCCTAAAACGTTATTTTTCTCTGCTGTAAATGTACAATGCTTAAACCATGTTCAGTAACAAGGCTTCATGTCAGCACTGGCAGAGTCCCTGGTAAACAATTAACTGTTGGACAGAGAGGAAGACACCTTGTATGCGCTAATTTGCACATAGTCCTGTTAGTCCCATTGATACTTTACTAAAAGCTGTGAATTTATTTCTTTGAACCATACGGTAGGCTCTGTGTCACAAATGTAAAATAGATACACGGCATATGCATTCACAAGATCTCTCCAAGTTATCTCAACCCTCGGAGCCCTCAGGGCAACAGGAACTGAGATTGCATATCAGTTTAAGCCTTACCTACTGCACTCCTCCTCACTTCAACATATTTCTGTCTCTTTGGAAGCCAATTCAGAGAAGTAGGAGTCACTCCAGGAACTTAAATTGTATATCAAAAAGTCCAGTAATCCTCTCTGCTTCTTTTATGAAATTAAACATTCAATAAACCTGTGTAAAAGAATATGCTATATTTGAGTGCTTCCTATAATGTCAGATAATAATATATGGCTGCAGTTAATTTACCAGATTTGAACTGTATAAGGCATTTCTCAGCACATAAGAAAGGAAAACTCCTACTGAAATCAGTAGAAGTTTTTTTTTTTAAGAAATACTTGCTGGGATTCAAAATCCCTTACTAGATTGATTCCATAGGACTTGGCTTCAAAACCCCCTTCTCCCTTCAGAATTCCACTCTTTCTGAGTAAGGTTGAGACAGATAATATTCAACACACAGCACCTGACTATGCCAAAAGATAGCTAATACCATGGAGAAAATAAATAGCTGGAGCAAAAGGAGATACAGGGTAAGTAGAAAAAGAAATACTGAGGTATGTTGTAATGGTGTGACTCTGAATAAAGCTCTCTCCGCAGAGTATTGAAACAAAAACAATGAAAGCAAAAAAACCCCAACAAACAAAACCAAGCCAACAAGGTTTTGTTCTGGTTTTTTTTGTTTGTTTGTTTGTTTTGGTTTTGGTTTTTTATTTTTTCAGAAATGATTGATGAATTTTAAATGCCATCTCATTTTTTCTCATCCATCACTCACTAACTCTGCAAACCAAACAAATTCTTTCCTACCCCCTGGTCCAGTTCCCAGAGCCCCAAAGCTATGATGTTTACTAGACACAGCTTCAGGTAGGCCTCAAAACACCATGTCTTCTTTTCTACCTTTCAATCTCAGGAGAGACAAATGACCTTCCAAGGCTCTCAATTTAATGACAGCATATCCTTAACCAAGCGGAGAGCAGAGAACAGCACTTGGATCTGCTAGCACTTGGATCCAAATTTGGTCTTTTTCAAGTCCACACCTACCTTGGTGGCTCATTAAATAGTATATATTGTCTGACCTTGTGGAATATCAGAAATGACAGTATTTTAAAAATATCAACAATGCCACAGAGACTGGCAAAAATACTGAGCTCAGATTTAGGTTTGGATTTTGGAAATCGACATGCACTGGTATGAAAGCTTAGATATTGGCCAGATAAAGAAGTTTCGAGGTTAGCCATTCTACAGCTTTTTTAATTCAGCCTTCATTTTCTTGCAAGAAAGGGTCATATTTATTGGTTACCAATAACATGTCATAGAATCATTGAAGTTGGACGGGACCTCCTCAGGTCCTCTAGTCCAACACTTCTGCTCAAGCAGGGTCAGCTAAAGCAGGTAGCCAGGACTGTGTCCAGGTTTTAAATATCTTATAGACAGAAACTCCACGACCTCTCTGGCTGTCATCTTCCATCTTTTTCATCAAATTATTTTAGAAAGATGTACAGTGAGCAACATGTAGCAACCCAGTAGCGTCTCAATAGTTTTCATTACCAGCATATATGATTATTCCTGAAGATTGTTGTACATTTGATTCCTGATTCCAGACCCTTTCTTGAAGAAAAAAACTCAAATGTGTACAATATCTCACAATGTCTACATCCTATTTGATGTTAAGCTATTATTTATGATGTGACTCTGAGAATAAAACGCAAGAACCTTTAAAAAACATATTTTGACCCTTCTTTCCCTTCCCCCTCCCTGCAGCGTTTTTCCCAGTCCCCAGAAGAACGCTTTCAGATCAGATACAGTTTTTCATACAGATTTTGAGGAAGCATTAGTAGACCAGAAAGAGGCTGTGAAGAGAGGGGATGATTTGAGCTGCCCTGAAGGATATGATGATAACTTCCACTATGACCTCCTACAATGCCAAATTCCTTGCATTCCAGCAACTTTTCACAGAAAGAAAGGGAAACTGAGAAAGAGAGGGCACACTCTGGATTTTGCTGTCTTCATGGGGGTAGTAACTAACTGTTCTTGGAGCTTTCTTTCGCATCTCTACAGAATACCAAAACCAACAAAAGATACCCAGATTTTGAAGCAAGAGAACCAGCTCATAAAATCAAATAATTCATTCAAGAAATAGGAGACTTTCTTTTTGGTTTGGACTTGGCAAAAGGAACAGTTGTATTTATACCAGAGGAAGGTTTACATTTGTAACTGAGGAAAATGTGAAAATCATAAAGAAATTTACTTCTACAAATACCATATAATCCATTCTTGCTCCTGGTTGAAGTCAATTGGAGTTTTGTCATTGGAAGCAGGACCAAGTCATTTCCAAACAAGTGACACAGGTCCTTCTTTCCTATTCATTCATTAGGAGAAATGTTGCAAATATGTACTTTCCTGCCTGAAAACTATTTACAAATACATGTTTTGGACCACTGGCTGGTCAATTTGAGGACCTTGGTGTAAGTCACTTTTCATTGTGAAAAGAAACAAGATATCTGTAATTCATTGACTTAACACTACATAGTATGCTAACCTATGCCATATGAGTTTCTTGTTATTCTTAAACTAATCTATATTCAACTGGGAGCTCGTAATTCTGGAAAGCATTAAATCCTCCGGCATGGTTTTCAGGAATAGTTGTCCTAGCACTCTGGCCAGAAGACCTTCAATTGACTCATATTGGTTGATTCATCACAATATGATTTTATTATGCAACTACAAAAACAGGTGTATATGCTAATGTTCTGACAATGAACAAATGTGGGTGTAGCATAAACTTTTTTTAAAAAAAAATTACAGACTGACTGGGCAGACTACGTTTTTATAGAACTTATTTTCTAGAAAAAGGAAATAGTATTGGATCTCAGTGCAGATTTAAGCAGTACGGCACGTAGGAAAATATCAGTTTAGGAAATATGCAAAATAGAAGAATTGTAAGATGAGTAAGGAACTGAGTGAAGTGGAGATAACAAAGGTTGTGTTAAAAGCTGGGGCTAGAGGAATGTTTCTGATATGGTTCTTCAAGGATCACTCTTGTGAACAATCATGCATTATTTTCATTGATCATCGTGACAGAAAAAGTAGAAGTATGTTGATAAATTTCCTGATGATGCAAACACAAGACGCACTGTAAATTCAAGGAGTATTATACAAGGCAAAAGGAGCATTCTGAGATGTGAAGTTATAGAAAAGGGATGAAATGCTATAATAGAAAGCATAAGGTCATGCAGGTAGGGACTAGTAATAGTTTCTGGTTTATACTGTGATTTTTTCAATTAGAAATAACAGAAAGATATAGATGTCAATCAACAAGCCACCAATGCAGGGAAGCTATGAAAAAGCTAAGTGTAGTTCTGCTGCCTCAGGAAAGATATTTCCACAAAAATAGGGAAGTGTTTATGTCATGTATGAAACACTGCTGCGTCCCTGGCTACAATGCTCTATGTTTCGTGTCACAAATGTTGAAGAAGATGAACTCATATTGAAACAGAGACCTTTTTCAGTAAGGTGTCCTACCATCTAATAAAGGTAAGGGCTATAGGATAGTTTGGGTGGTGAATCTACCTGTGAATACTAAATAAAAGATCTTATCTTGTTCATCCGTAGGTACTAGATTCAGCAATAGCCATTTGTCCTTAGGAAATTCCCTATTCAGATAAACATCATAGAGAGATATTTACTATATAGCATGCTGTTAGCACAAGACCAAAATTGATATTTACTGGCCACTAATACAAGCAAGGTTAGGAATAAGAAAAGTTTTCTCGGAATAGAACAGTGTGATACAGAAGCAGCATTCCTATACCAGCAGTTGAAGACAATCCTCCTGCTTGAAGATGGAGTTTGATGAAAGTATGAAAAAGGCCTTAGGACAAATTAGCTTGCAATTACAGAAACTGGGAATTACATCTGCAAAAAAATGTCCAACATACTTCTATAGTCCATACTGTTACACTACGCACACACTTCTTTTTACTCGCAAACACATACTAATTTCTAATTTTTTCCCCTGATTTAGTATTTATTAATTCTAATTTAAGGCTACAAAGGGAAATAAAACATTCTTATTTCCTCCTTTCATTAGGAGAATAATCCAAATAAATCACAAAGACAGTGTTTATAGAGCAACTTTGATTCTGAAGAGCGACAGAGTTTTACATTTTGACACCCTTGAATGCAGTTATTGCTAAGCTGTGGAGCAACAACTGGATAGCACTAGACTCACTGTAAAAAAGAATGAGGTCTTACTCAGTTTTATTAGAGCACCTAAGGAAATTAATTTTTATGGGTCTTCTTATTTCTCCACAGGGTGATGAAAGTCCCAGTTTTTAAGAAACCAAACGAAACTTTCTGCATTGCCTGTAATCTGAAGAGACTTTTTTCCCCACCTATCTGAAGCTCAGAAAAATTAGTAAGTTGCATTGACACTTCTAGGATACAGTTCTGTGGTTCTTGGCATTCTAGATAATTTAAATCCGATGCAAACACATTAAATCCGAGCCATCTATTACCTTGCATTTTTAATTACTTTCTTGTACATGTTAAAATGAATGGCACTTCAGGGACTATTTAAAATTGGCCACTCCGTTTGTAATGTATGGTAGAATAATACATTTTAAAAGCCTATTAGTATGTCAAGGTCTAGTCATACACAGACCATACATTTAAATAAAAGGTACATTTTTATAAAAATCAATGTCTGTCCCACAGCCCAATATTAAAAATAGGTAGTTAATAATGACCTTTCTTTTTTAATGTCAGATTTGTTATAGTACATTTCTCCAGCTCAGATACTGGCTGAAAGTACCAACAGAACTATTACCGCTGTGCCTAATAACAACAGCAGATAACACTTTCAGGAACAGGCATTTGATTAGTCATTAATGAGAACCAGCTCGTAACAGTGTTAATCTCTGAAGTCTAAAGATTCTGTGAGGTTTAAAAACGGAGAAGGACTTCCAAAAATCATTAAATGTGAATTAATGTTTTGACCTTGCAATAGCCAAGCACTTAGCGCACTGTTAAGTATTACTATGCGAGTGGCACTAACAAGTCTAGCAGAGGCTATTGATGTGCATGTAGTTAAGTATGTGTTTAAAAACACTGAATCACGGCCCAGATGTAGAGTCCATCTATGTGCTGCTACTTTGACAAATCATACCGTCAACATTTCAAGAAGATTTTTTTTTTAATGGTTTTCAGCAGAAAACAAAAAATCCACTATTTTTGGAGAAGTATGAATTTCTTTATCTCCCATATTCTGCTGGACTACATGACTGCAGGTTTTCTACACATTGTAGAACAGTAAAAATCTAATAGGATCTATACTTACACTGATCTCCTTTGCTGTAAACTATCACTGTTCCCTAGATATTAAAGTGCATCTAAAAGAGCACTTTTCTTCTTATTGATATGCTGTTACACCTGTATGTATTTCAGCAATGGTAGTTGTTTGAAAATACAAAAACTCTGACACTTTAACCTTCTCAATCAATATTCCTTTCTAAATATTTTTAATAGATGAGGTGAAATAAATTAAATTGCATTGAAATAAATGCCCGTTAATGCAGAAATCATATCAAGCATTCTTTAGAACAGGATCACATTATTATCTGAACTTTTCCCTGTTATTGCCACTGCTATTTAGTTTCTGTCCTCCATCCTGTTTAATTGTTTCAGAGTTTGAATATGTGTCTGAAGAAAAATGGAAGATCTTAATCCTTTCTGGGGCAGCTCATTGTTCCAAAACTTTTTAAAATGTGACACTTTAAGAATCGTTGCGAGAGCCAAGAATTTTCTGAGCTCTGCAAAAATTAGTGTTATGAAAAAGGAAGAAAGAAGAGGTGACTGAGACTCAGCCAAAAGTAATATTATTAAAGAAATCTTTATAGACCTGACTGGCCAATTCATCCTGTTCTGCAGACTATAGCCTTGTTCCACTCTGGCAGAGCCTCCTACCTGACCGCACGTTGTTCTTTGGTCCTCATCCAAACCCCGCTGATGGACACAGGAGCCTCTCCGGGGAGCCGAGTGCACTTTGGATCGCAGCATAAAAACACCAGTCAGACAGTTTTAAAGGCTTGCTGAATAAGGCATTACCTTCAGGAATGAATTTGTGACTGAAGATTCCAGAGGCTAATGAACCATTCTTTTATATTTTAAGACAGTAAGACTATGGCTTGTCCCGTCCTGCATTTAATGTTTGAAGTATTTTGTCATTTAGTTTTATTTACGTGAAGAACTGAGGCTCAAGATGAAAATGTTTCTGAAAAATGGGAATAGTTGGATCCAAAATGGATTCAGCAAATAGATCACATTCTTGAAATAGGGAGCAGTAAGGGGTCGGAAATGGTGATTCATGAAATACCCAAGTGAATTAGGAGCAAAAATCTCATTATTTGAATGGGACAGAGACAGTAAGAGACAGAGTTTTAAAGCTATTGCCAATACTTAGGGAAATAAAAATACTCAAAACTGCATAGATGTGAAATAACAGTTACTACATTAGCTCATAGTGAAAGTAGGGGACAGTAAATGAATATACAATTTAAGTCACACTCTGAGTTATACTGGAGGATAGGGGGAATTTCCAAAAGCATTCAGCACTGCTTGATTGCTGACTTAAATCAGTAACAAAAACTTACAGTCTTTGGTAGAAATAAAGCTGGTCACCACTAAGATCTTCTGAAAAACCCATCCTTAAAAGCCAGAAGTGCAACTAAGTTTTTACTTTGCCTTAAAATGCAGGCCATATGCCTGGAAAAAAATGATCTTTCTTATCGTTATTAAATATAACTTCTCTGTAAATATACTTCTTGATGACAGTGAGAAGCTATCTTCGATACCATATTTGAAAGCAGTAAATTGAAAATATATTCTCTACATCGGTGATCTATTTCTAAAGTAGGAAGCATACAGTGATATCTGATTGTGTTATTTATAATTCTGGAAGTGTTGCTGCTTTAGTGTTTTGAAATATGGAACAGACAACCCAGGAGATTATTAAACACTTGGATTTCATTCCAGTGAACTTTAGGCAGCCAGCCAGAACTGGTGCAAGCAAATGGTAAAATGTTAGGCATTTTTTAATTGCCTTAAAAACATTTGTAACCACATAGTTAAAGGAGAATCAATGTTCGCTCTCTTGTGTTATTACAGAAGAACTTTCTGTAGTAGAAGCATCCTGGTGCAGAGCTGCCCTGGGAGTTACACAAAGGTCTTTTGTATAACCTTTTTTTGTCATATAGTAGCTTCCTTTGATATCACACAAAACACTGCCATGGACCTGTTTTATGCAACAAAAATCCCCTCTTATATTCACAAAGCCTAACGCGTGTTTTCGCAGTGGTTCAGCTAGCCTCTGCCTCAGGGTTAGACGATCTCAGCCCGATTCCCAAACAAGATTTCTACCCCAGTGAGTGACAAGTTGCCAGGCTCAATGCTTTCCTCAGACAGGCTGTCGTAAATGGAGAGTGAAAGGAGGAGGTCACATCCTGTTGCAAGAGGGAAAAGGAAGCTTGTATAGTATGTTATTCTTTCTAACAAAAAAGCCTCCCACAATCTGGCTAATGTAATCTGCTCAGATAGTACATAAGCATCCAGACCTCTTATCTTAGCTGATACAGCCAAACGAGACCTAGACAGGTCAGTAGTTCCTCCAAAAGAAATAGCAAAATATTCTTAAAGCATAAATACTGTTTAAATAGCAGTCCATTTATTTGCAGATGTAGTTTCTATCTTGTCTTGTCTCAAAATACTAAAATATGGGTATTACAGGCTCTTGTAACCTTCGTTTCTCCCACGATATTGTACGGTCATGAGATTTATCAGATATTGTAACTTTAAACAATTCTATATGCCATTATTTCACAGGTAGGTGAATGCAAATAAAGTGTAAAACCATGAGCGTGCTATTAGCCTATTCTAAACGCTTGCCTTATTTAACAACAGACAGGATGAATCTGAGTGAACGGCTTGCGCTGTGATCCTCCCTTTCTTTTTTTGAAGAAAACAAGTTCTCTTTATTCCCTACAATAAATTTATATATTATTATTTCAGGATAGCATTTTCAAATGCAGCTTGCACTGTTTCTTTCAGGAACAGTTTACACCCACCTAGAGATTTTATTCATGGATATTTCACAATTATGTTATAGATTTTAACAGACAACTCACTTCACACATCAGAATAAGAGAACTGCGAGATACATTCCGAAAGTCAGGCAGCAAATGAGCCCAAGTTCAGGCTCGGATGAAATGAAGTGCATAAGACAGACACTCTGACATCTTGCAAATCCAGATTAAGTATGCTAGTTTGGTGAAAATAATTACTGCATTAACCTTATATCCCCAGTCGAGCCTGAAAAGAATCTCTCCTGAGGACAGAGTTAGTCAAGGAATCAGTGGGAAAAGAGGGAAAAGGAGAAAAGGATGGGCTGACTGGGGAGGCCATCAGGAAAAATGGAAAATTGATCTTCCTTAGGCATGAATATAAGTTACCAGGAACTTGCCTGGCCAGAGCAAAGCGAAGCCTTCTCTCCCTTCCCCATACTGACTGCAAAATGCTGCAGGAAGTTTGTAACGTAGAACCAGACAAGAACTTACCCTTTTCTGCTCTTTCCACCATTGCAATTTTCCTGCCCTGTTATTCAGCTGAAGCTGAAAGTCTTACCGGCTGCAGGAAAGCATAGCTTCTCATCTACTTCCCTGGGGGTGGCCAGCCTTACCATATACTTCTGTTACCTCCTAAAACCTTGTGTGGTCCTCAAGGCCCTGCTATGGTCCAAGCACCCATTCATCAGAGAGCTACACTAAAAGATTTACCGAGCTTTTCCACATTATGAAGCTGGAAGTCTTTGACTGCTACCATACCGGCACGGACAAGGTCCCATCTCCACAGTTCTCCACCGAGAACGCGCAGATCTTGGCAGTTTCTGAGGCTGTGACCTCTTCATCTTTATGGGCTGAGGTGTCCTGGCCAGACCCCCTGATAATGCTAAATAATGTACATTATTTGTACTTAGATAAACAATAAGGAATTCTTTAGAAAAATATTTTGAGCATTGGCTCAAAGAAGAGGCCACACAAATGTGTTCGCTGACTCCAAGGCATGCTTTTCCCCAAAATCTCCAACCCAGATATTGACAAACAGTGGCCAGAGACCTGAGCCCGGTCTGTTCCAGCAGAGTTGCAAAGCAGCCTGTAGTTAAATTCATAAGAAACCAGTCAGGGCAACTGGGCAGAGGAGGCCATGTCTGGTGAGAGGAATGGTTCCTGCGCAGGGCCGGTGCGAGCATCACCTGTGAGAGGAAACTGGCCGCTGGTGAAAACTCTTTCTAGAGGACAGCCTGAAAAAGCACTGGCTATATATTAACGACATACTACTCCATATTGTTTCTGAGTGCCTGACTTTCTCCTGAAGCTTTCTTCTTTGTTCTCACCTGACTTCTAAAAGGGCAAGGTAAGTCCCGAACAGGGGCAAATGAACAGCCTGACTTTACTCTCTAATGCACGAAGCAGGTGCTCCAGGGTGCTGCCTCTTCCAAACTCAGCATCTCATTTGTTGTAAACTACCACAAAACTCCCCTGGGCACGCTGGACCCAAATAATTCCTTAAAACACTAAATGAATCGAGACAGCTTTAGTACATAAAATAATGTTTTTACTTAAGGTGAAGAGATGGAAAAGGTCTGACATTCAGTCTCACGTGACCTTTATCAAGGACAGTACAGAGCATACAGGTTTTGCCTTAATAACTCGCTGTAGCCAGGAGTCTTTGACTTTGATAAAGGTCACTCGGGTCCAAAATGTTGGGTCATTTTCAGTTACCCTTACTTGAAATAAAAAAGGCATTCTTATTAGTACAGTTGTCCTCATTTGTAGCATTACTAAAAAAAGGTCATTTCGTTCCAGGAGGAACTTTTTATGTTATTCTGTATCAAACATAGTCTTTTCTACTGTGCTTGTTTAATTCTGCAAAGCTCTCTTCTCTGACCAAACACGCTGGCCTCTGATCGGGGAGATCATGCGAACTGAGCTCCACTGATGTGAGTAAACAGAAACAAATGGTGGAGCAGAGTACAAACACCCAGTTCTTTTCTTTTTCTTTTTTTTTTTAATAACTCATTCATTAAGCAATGGAACTAAATGGAAATGGGGGACATTTATGGGTGTAGTCACACTGTAGTTAAGATAATGGGACCAGCTGTTATACTTTCTCTGGAAGAACGTAACATTGCACAAAGCTAGCACAGCAAGACGACAGACACAAGGAAGATGCTGAAGCATGTACTTGAAGCTCAATAATTTTCACTGTTGTTCTTCGAAAAGTTTCTCATTCTGGCTGTGAAAGCCATATTTTCAAGCTTACGTTCAGATTTTCATTTTCACCATGTAAATTCCACACACTCTAACAACCATTTTTAATTCCTCCCCTCGCCCCTTCAGTGTTTACTCAAGACAGGCCACCTTGAATCAATTACATACATAAGGGGCAGAGACAGAGTTTACTTTATTGTCTGCAGAGGAAAATCCTGTCTGGAAACCATTTCTTTCTAGTACTGCCTAGTATTGCACATTCTTCCCTTCAAAACTCATTTCGAGAGTAACTTGACAAAGAGTTTCGCTTACACAAGTTGCTGTGCCACAGGAGAAATGCTCATTTGGAGACAGACTGCATCCACTGTCTGTTGTGACTGAGTAAAGGTAAGTAAATGAATTCAGACTGCCTCTTCTATCCCTATCTTGTCCTTACAGCAAGTTGTGGCAAAAAGGGGAGAGAAGAATGTAAAAGGGTCAGTTTTCCCTTGTGATGGTAGTTAAAGGAAAGAGGAGGAGAAGCAGGTGAGCTGTGACTATCAGGCAGGACAGCGCAGCCAACTTAGAGCAAAATCCTGTTCTTGGTAGAGGAGAAAGTGGGAAACAGGATACAGCCTGTATCTCTACTGCAACCTATTCCTAACTTCTTGGGTCATATATAGTGTCCACAGACTGAGATCAATTCTTAAGGTAGCCCACAGTGACTTACCTTAGAAGCTCTGCAGAAGCTTTACTGTCAACTGCAAAATATATGGTATTAATGCAGCCTTCCACTATTAAATAATATACATACAAAACCAAACCTTTGTTTATGTCCACCTTTAGGGATGTTTGCTTCATTGACCTCCTTTGATGCCATCCTCTCAAGTCACAAATAAAAATATTCCTACTACTACTATGATCTTTATTCTGCTGTCGTGGCTTGAAAGAGACACTGCTGGAGACAGTGAACTAGCCTGAAGGTAGCTGCACAGGTCTACCAGCACTAATGAAAGAAAGTAATTTGGCCTTCAAAATTTTTAGGCTGCAGTACATCCTAGGACAAAAATCAGAACAATCTGCAGAAGATTTCCTACCCAAGGCATCTGGACATAAGTTCAGACTAGTTTGAAAACACAGATCTGTTTTTCTCAAGAGATTCTGGACAATTCAAGCTGGATCAGACCCCTCAGGCTATAATGAAAGGGGAACCTGCTAAATAGTCTTTATTAGCAATCTTAAGTCCATTAAATGGTTACTTTATACACCTTTAGCTGAAATAGCTTTGACACTGATTTGATAGCAGTTGCTTGGAAGATAGTTTCAACTCTACTAACGGAATTATGGTAATTTCCAGGAAAAAGCATGATCTCTGTCAAAAGAAGAATCAATATAGGCCTGTTCGTTTATGGACAAAGGATCAAAGATTCAGTTAAGCCTGAAGGTACCTTCAGCCATCTTGTACCTTACTTCATGTGAGCTGACTCCATGCTTCTACCAAGCATAAACTTCCAAACTTCTGCATATAAAACTATGGTCAGCTCCAGAAATAGCATGTTTAAGAAGAATGCTTTTAACTGAGATTATTTTGTTTCATAGAAAGAGCCTCATATGACTATACTTATATAAATTACATGAAGGTTATAGTTTTGATTAGAAGAATGTGTATTGCATTACGTATGCTTAGAAGAAATACACGGAATGGAATTTTTTCTTCCTCTTTTGCCAGAAAGATTTGGGCTCATTCACCTCTGCAGGCATCTCTGTCTGCATCTTCCAGTGAGGCTTTTGATATTCTGGTCCTTTATATCTTTTAGAAACCATATTTGACTGCTGCTGCCCTCAGCATTTATATATGGAGACTCATGAAACCCTAGAGCTAAATTCGAACTCTACGGTGGCTTTGCATTCTCAACCCTACCGACCCTTACACCCATCACATTGCTTCATTTTGCTTCTCTGGGATTTTTCAGGGAAACAGAGATTCACTTTGGAAAACTTCTTAGAAGATTTTAACAACACTATGTGCTTTATATAATCCTACCAGTAGCTGGCATGGCATTAGAGGGGAAACAAAAAGCATTAGAAGGGAAACAAAAGTACTCAGGAGCTGAGAAAGTAACAGTCTGTGGAAGATCTTGCATGGATCGTCCCAACTAAAAGATGTGGATGCTCACTATTGAACACACAGCCCGCCCCTGCTCCCACGACAGCAAGAGCAAAAACCCTTGCCGTTTACTCCATAGAACTATTATTACTGTCCCAGGGGAACAGCAAAAATAGCATCCCATTTTGCATCTGGCTTCCAGCTTTATGTTAGCAGAAATGCATGACACATGGGAAGCAAAACAGGTCACACAGAAGAGGAGACAAAGTCAATCTCATTTTCTGGTTTTGATTCACTGATTCTCAGTTCTCCTCAGCCTGGAGGAACAGTAGCCCTCAGGGAAAAGGTGCTAACTAAGCCCATGTTACCCAGTTTGAGTGGTTAACAGAAGTGTTACGGGGCTACTCAGCACCTTGTCACTGGCTCGACAATTAGTGCATCAGACGCATGACATTTGGCTGGTTGGTGACTATTCCTTTAGCAGTAACTATCAAGTGATCTCTCTCGACCCTCCTGAAAGCAATAGCTGTATTTAAATGAGCCTGCACCAGTACAACTTCAGGGTAAGATAATGAGCTCAGAGTCAGCGGCATGCTAAGAAAGCCAGCACACCAAATCCTGTAAGGACATGCACACGTGCGCTGTGCATCCATGTGCGTGTCTACATACATAAGTATGCATCAAGTTGAAGTACACATTCTGATTTTTCCCATTAAAAAAAACCAATCTACATGCCCTGCTCTTTCCATAAACTGTATCCAGCATTCAGAAGAGACCCTGAGCTGGCACAGACTAATTAAGAAGAAATGGAAGGATTATATTTATGTGTAAATGATACTCGAAAAAGGAAATGGTATCAATAATGTAGGAGTAAAATACTTGAAAGGAAATGGATTTTTGAAGTCAGTTTTTCAAAGTCTTTCTCCAGAAAAGAGAATAATGCTTTTAAATTGCTATTCACGCTGACCGCTGCTACTTGTTAATGTTTTGCCCTTGGGAGAAAATACAGCTTAGCGGTACAAGGGCTCTATAATAAGCATCTTTATCTCCTTGGAATTCTCAGGCCCGTTGTTATTTTTTTTTTCCCCTCCAGAGCCGTACTGTAAACTGCATACCACTTGGGCTGACTCACACAGGCCTCGGGAGGAGGACGCGGAAGAGCGGGCTGTTTTCTCGTGAGAAGTTCAACATGGTGAAATTCCTCTTCCATTTCAGCAGCTCCAAAGCCATTTTGCACCCAGCTTGACCTGGCAGATGTAACCCTTCTGCTCTCGCTCCTTAATTTGTCTGCGTTTGGCTCAGGTTCATAGCTTTTTGGAGTGCCCAATGGCTTTCCTGGTTGGAACTATAAAAAAAGTCTGGGCTCACTCGAATTTCAGCACAAGAGCGATATCGTAGGCGCTCCTTGGAAGCGGCAGAAAGAAAGGGGCAGATGAGCTGACAGCCAGCATTCCTGTCCTGCCAGCTTGAAGGATGTTGCCTGCAGCCAGCCACCATATGTTTGGCTCCAAACTAGGGAGCAGAGAGGCCAGAACGATGCAGAGAATTCGGATGATTTGTTATCTGTCTCTCAAGGGAGACGGGGAGCTTTGAAGCTTGCAAGCATCACCTGCATTCCCTGCCTTTCCTTTCCAAAGCGGCACGTCGGAGGACCGGCAACAGGAAGTTTCCTCTTAAACGCTCTTAAAGGTTTTTGGTGGACAAATGCGACGGTTTCTGAAAGGGCCTTTATTCTAGGCTGTCTTCAGATATATTGCCACTCTTTGAATTTGCTCCTGTTTGTTTTAATCAGGTGAAGACTTTTAACCTGCTCAGTTAAAGAAAAAAGAGGGAAGGCACTTCCTAACTGTATACATACAACCTGCGTATTTACAGCACGCAATGGAGGACACTTCAGAAATCCCTGACCTAATTTAGACCCAGGAAATCTCTACAGTGCAACAAAGCGATCAGCAGGAAAACAAGTGGGATCAGAAAGCACCAAAACAACTGGGTGCAGCACCAGGTTAAACGTTTACACTGTTTCAGACTTGAACTGGGTTGTGAACAGGGATCATGGGGATGCCTTCATGCCTTCACTGTCCTCCCATTTTGGGTGTTGGAGACAGTCAGGGGAGTCTCCAACAACAACAAAGAAGCTTAAGCTATGAAAATTAAAGATTCTGCGAGGTACCAATTTTATGCCCGTGCCACAAGAGCCATCACGTTATATAAACCTACAAACTGATCAACCACCGTTACAAATGCTAGTTCAGATTTTTTCTTTGGTCCCTACATCAGTTTGCGCCCCACCTCGTTTTCCACGCTGGGTGGACATACACCTAAATGCCAAGGCAGAAAATTTTACACGTGCAGAGAAGAACTGAGGAAGGATAAGAAAGGAGAAAATCGAGTTACAGGTCACCGGTGACCTTCCAGCATCTGCTGCAGAGGCAGCTTGGGCTGCCTTGGAACAACGTCAGTGCACCCAGCTGAGCCACTGACATACTGAACGCGGGTGCTCAGAGCAAAGTCAGGCCACGCTTGCAGAGAAGAGTGCTCACATAAAGTAGATGCACACGAGAAGTGTTAGTTCTAAGCCAATATTCACAGATAAGTCGTCACCTCCTGCTATTTCTGGCAGGCTGTAGTTCCGTGTACCAGTGCTGCCACCACTCTGATGTGCTGATAGCATGTGCTCTTCTGCAGCACTTCTGCAGCACTGCTGGTTGCTACAAACATGCATATATTTTGGTTACTAACGTGTGACCTTAGAGAGTTTATTAGTGGAAAACCTTGCAGTTTGAAGAGGAAAAGAGTTTTAGCCTGGAGCAGGCTGTCATTGGATGACTGCTCCATTTCAGAGGTCAGCGAGTAAAGCAGCATGAAGTTAGCTAAAGGTGACCTAGAAAGGAAGAGAAAAAACACAGGATTTGTCGTCTTTATGGCTTTGTTATGGCATACAAGAACTACGTGAAAGGCTTTTTTCTATTTTTGAAGGGATGTTTTTCCTATGTAATTTCTCACAGTACAAATCTAGGTATAAGATGTGGGTGGCAAGAACATTCTCAACATAAATATGCCAACCTAAATAATTTTAAGCAATTTATATAGTTAGTCTAACAGGCGTCTGGACCTCAGAGTTGACATCTTGCTATTTTATTTTTGTTTTTTTTAACAACTAGGTGTAGAGTTCCAGTCCTAAAGCTGTAATAACATGCAGACTACACAGAATTATTAAGGTTACGCAAAGATACTAGTTTAGAAAATGTCTGTGGCAACAGAACACAGCCTTTTCACAATAAAGCAGCCGTGATTGTTTGAAGGGGATTGGATAGTGAATGTAAAATATTCAACTTTGGTTTAATTGTGTGTCTGTAATTTCACTCTATGGACTTTCGCCTGAACGGGTATTGGGTTTTCTGTGTGGAATCACATTCAGCGGGGCAGAGGTATGATATTGTGCTGGGACAAAATGCCATGCATTAGGGAGTTGTTTAGGCCCCAACAGATTGTTACGTTTAACCACTGTTTCCCTCCCCTTCAGTTAAAAGATAAACTTGTACAGGCTGCAAAACCCCAAGGAACAACAAGGAAAACTTAATCAGATCAAGGAATGAGAAGGGAGATGAGCAAACCTATTCCTAACTTGGCTTAGCCACCATCCACACTAATTAATTCAATCAGCAAATAAAACCCAAATCTAGCTTTCAAAAGCAAGGCAAAATTTGTAATCCCTTTCAAGTTAGAGAAATAATGTGTTAATACCAAGAGAAAGACCAAGAGTCAAAGTATTCCCAAAGTGAAAATCAAGTACTCTGGAACCATGTGAATAAAGAAAAGGCAAAAAAGGAAGCTGCAAAAGTCTTAAAAATAGGACAAAGACTTTTGACAAACAACCGTTAAAATATGGAAGAGAAATAAATCTTGAGTGTGCCACATTCTGTGATCTAGAAGACTAAAATAACATTTGGAGAGTCATGAATCAATATGAAATATTTCAGAATTGTTGGCTTTCCCCCAGACACATCCCTAAAGACATATTGTGGGAACATTCTTTGTACAAAGTATTCTAGCTGTGATACAGTTGGTAGCTTCCCATGAAGTTGTAGTTCCAATATTACTGTAAATACAGTATGTTAAACAAATTAAAAAAAAAAAAAAACACTCCCAAGAACACAAAGACAATATACTGTAAGAATACTCAAAACCAGCTGCCCCTGCTTCTTTGAGGTTTAAAAGAGCAGATGTTCAGAAATTCACATGTACAATGGCACCTCCAACTTGAATGCACAACTGCCACAGCCAGCATCGTATGCATTGACTTATGCTTAACCATGTAATTTAATGCTTTTGGGGGGGTAAGCGCCATTTAAGAGAAAGACTCCAATGACCAGCAAACTGGGCTAACATGAGATGCTGTACTTCGTGTGACACGAAGGGCATTTCTTGTTTTAGAAAGCTTCTCTTCTCCCTTTTTCCTTCAGCACACAGCTCCTATCTCCTACCCCACCCCTATTTTTAAGCCTGTTTTTAGTTATTTCTCTCTAATCTTTCCCCCCCACTAACCACCCATATGCAGCATCCAAATCCACTACAGTGAAGGTTTCTGAGGAATTTGCCAGTGTTGAATTTTTAAAAGCAGGCAAAATGAGTAAGCCTGGAGCCAGAGGTCAGAAAAATAGTTGTGTGCGTAAACTCTATTCACAAAAATAGTCTAAAATGATGCAGAATAGGTTCCCAATCCAGCAAGGAAAAACATATGTTCTTTCTGCCGTTGTCCATCATTTCATGAGCGTGGCTGCCACTTTGGCTCATGCTCAGTAATACCTTACTCCCCAGGTAGTCCTATTGAAAACTGTGAGACAACGTGGGGAATAGCATTCTCAGTATTAACAGCAGCAGCAAGGCTGCCCCTTTGTCAATCATCTATAATCTGCGCTTTTATTAAAAATAGTTTGAAGAGCTGATATGTGTGCTGACAGTTTCCAGCCCTGGTGCAGCAACCCATTCGGTTGTAAAGGGATTTAGTGCTCCAAATGCTGCAACAAATCTTGTAACTACCCAATTATCACTTGATGGCCACCACTCTCCGGCACCCTAGGGGCCATGTCATTGAAGATAAGCTCTGTTTATGTTAACTCAGTGTCAGGATGTACAGCATATGTCTATGAAGCTGGATGAGTGCCCTTTTGCAGGATGTTCTGTACATTCACATTGTGCAGCCAAGAGCCCTGAAGGTGTTGAAAAAGAAGAAAAGGCCTTTCATAGAGCTTAATCCAATTAAAGCACATTAATGAAGGTTAGGATCATCTGTCACATTATCCAGACACATCCTTTCATGCATCATCATCTGATTACAAAGTCTGATTTTCTTTTAGGGCTTTTCATCTTCACCAAGAAAATGTGAAGGGAAATTCAACACTTAAAATACTGGAAGCTTAGCTAGGATTTCTGTTTCTTTCCTTTTTTTTCTTCTTCTCTGTCTCTGAAAGAAATATGATGTTTATTCTAAAATAGTGGTCTGTCTCCTCAGGTGGTACAAACCAGCATGCCTCCAGTATGGCCTAGAGAGCAACCCCAAATAATACCCCCTAAGCTTTTGTTTGAGAAAATGTAAAATCTTAGCACCGATGAGTAAAGGAAGAAAAAAGCAGGGAGATTGAAACACCACACGCTACAAATGAATAAAGGATTTCAGGCTCTGTCACCGCTAGAATAATATCAAGCTAGATTTCTCCGATAGCATTGAGTGCACCTTCCCATCATGGCCACATTAAATGCTTTGAGCAGTCGTCAGAGAGAGATCTGCCATCTTTGATCAGAAGAGAGGGAAAGGCAGATTCTCATTTCTGTACAACCCTCTTTACACCACTTCAGCAAGGCAGAGGCGACGAGAGGAGAGTTTAGGCAGCCAGGTGAGCATTTTCTCTCTGCAGGAGAGTCTGCGGGCGCAGCGGAACTGCCCTACCCTTCTGCCTTCCTCCTTGGAGCAGCTGGAGAGCACAAATCCCCACGCTAAAAGGGCTAACGCTAGAACCAGGAGCAGTCTATTTTCCAAAACTCGGCAACAGGTAAATCCACCAAAGATCAACGTGATGAGAATTCTACTGGAGAAAAGAAATTATTGGAGAAATTCAATAATACAATAATGCCCCGAAAATACGTCTTGATCGCATCATTACCTTGTGACACAGGTGTGACAATTTCTCACTATATCAGCCCCCCCTGTTGGTTACTGCTACCTCCCTACAGAAGGCTACTGGTCTCATACCACAGCTGTTAAGAAACATTGCACTCCTTATCCATGTCAGTGCAAATGCCAGTTACTCATGTCACCTGGCAATGAAGGCTGCTTAGATTAACTTTGCACAGAAGTCCTACAAGGACGCCCAAGCAGTCACCCTGAGGAGACGTCCGACTTGCTCACACCCCCTCTCTGTCGACTACAGAAAGAAAATAGGTTATTGTAATTATCCCACTGCTGATCCTCAACCTTCGGTCAGCCTTTATGTCTTCTTGGAACTACTGCTTCGGGCTGCGTGGAGACTCAGGCAGGCAACATACGTGTATTTTTGCGTTTCCACACAGCCAACAGGGCTAAACATTTTAGTTTCTGAAGAAATCACAAAACGCTGCACGATGTGTAGTGCCCGCTGTTGGCTCGGTCCAATTGCTGTTGTCAGGCTCCAGGCACATATGCTGAAATTTGTGCAATCTGTACTCTGGTATTTGCAGTACTGGGTCCGAAATAAAAAGGTGAGCAGCCAGACCTGCTGGGCCTTTTCGACAGAATTACTGAGAGGCTGGAAGGATTAATGGAATATGTAGGGGAGGAACTGCTTATTAGCATTCAAGGAGCATCCAGAGCCTACAAGGAATGTTAGGCTTTTAACAGATATCTTCTTTGGGGTTTATTAACTGTGTACTTCAAGCAAAGAAAGCAATGCAGCATGCATGAACAGTGTGCTTAATTTCTCAGTTGCATTTAAAGTATTGCTGAGGAGCACGCCCTGCTGAGGACTACATACATTTCTGAAAATTCAGCGTAGACTTTGACAGAACATGTCTCATCTTGCATTGCTTTGCTATCTCACATGCGCTGAAATTAATGTTATTTCAAATCAAAGCCAAAACAACTTCTCTCAACCCTCCTCCGTGGAAGGGCGGGCGGACTTATCTCCAATTTTGGAACTTAAAACACATATAAGGACTTATAACTAGGAAGATATTTACAGGAGTGGTTGATGGAAAGCTAAAATGCAATGAAAAGGCATAAAGCATATTGTGCTATTTTGATCTTCTTCCTATTTCTCATGTGTCAAACTAGCGCAAGTAGTACTGCTGTAACCACGAGACCACTCCCCGTATATTTGTGCTTAGGACACTGCAGACATCATCTTGATTAAACCACTATCCATTAACCTACTGGGGACAGACATTTCCTTGTAAGTGGATGCAACTACTAAAGCTCATTCAGCATCAAGGTCACCGTATGCAGCTTCATCCACTTTTCCTGAGCACTGTCTGCCTCATTCTCCAAGCTTTACCCAGCGTAAGAGGTCAAAACCACTACGATCTTACCCCCAAAGCTTTTGGGGAGGGACAAAGTACAAATACTTCGCTGGTCAAGGTCAGTCTAATCTAACATTCAATACAAAGTACATACAACAAGCACCTGGGAATCTAAGGCAACTTGCTATACACATTCTCTCTATTGGGCATATGTTGGCAGTTGAGATCAGTGGCAATTGCACAGCAATATCCATGAAGTCATTTCATTATTAACAATTACTTATTCTGCAGTGATGTATGTGTGCTTTCTTAATGCCTTCAGTGATAAGTTAATGTCCCGATGCACAAGATTTCATTAGCATTCATTTAGCAAATACAGATTTGGCACAAATGTTACTCCGTGAACTTGTAGATTCAGGTAACCTTAAACTTTGGAAAAGTTTGCATCCCATTATAACCCCTTTCTGCTTTTATCCTGTTTCCAGTTATCACTGGTCGCATTAATCATTGTATGAATGTAATTGTTAAATTGTCATTTTGTGAAAGAAAAAGGGTGCCCTCGTGACAGGCTTATATTTCCGTGTGCCCTGTTTTATACCAGTAGTAGCAGATTTAAAGAGTATGTGACCTGATTTCCCAGATGTCTGTAAATGTACTTGGCATTGAATTTTAAATCTGACTGAATTCAAAGCTCTTCATATAAAACACAACTCAAGTTAACTTTTATCTCTTTTTTTCCTTTCTGTCTCTCAGCAGCTGTTCTTCTTTTATTATTTCATGTGCTATATTCAATATGCAAAGTTTCCTTGTTTGTTAGAGTGCATTACACTTTCTAATGCATCTGTCACGTTGGAAAACAGGAAAGTAGCATAAAGCCTCTCTTGTGATTTTTTTTCCCCCCCAGTTAAAGGAAGGCTTAGTTAGAAGAAAAAAAAGAAAGGAAATTTGCCTCTGAGCATCTAGAGAGCTTAAGAAAAGGGTTCTTCAGCCTTATGAAACTTTAAAAATTAAAATACCAGTGACTTTAATGCTTAGAAATGACAAAATATGACTGGTCCTGGGAATTGTCCTTAAAAGGATGATTTTGGAGCTAAGACACAAGACAGACAGGAGACCTGGATTCTGTTCTACATCTACAACAGCTTTCTGGTTAACCTCTCAGGCTGTGTCAGTCCTGGAGATATTTAGAAAAATAATCCACATCCTCGTCTGAACCAATGCAGGATCCTATGGCAGATAAAACAGCTAGACCTGCTTTCACTCTTATTTAAGTTAATTCTGCCAAAATTGAGCCAAAGTCACATGGCTCAGTCCTCCCTCAGAAGTCTTCTTCAGAAGCCTCCCAGAATATAAGCCACGAGAGCTTTGTTGTTGAGTTTCTTTGGAGCAGAGAGATCACCAGGGTTGGATCTGGGTATTTCTTCGCAGCAGTCAGGATTACTGGGCGCTAGGAGAAACCTAGCCCGGGCGGGATGAAACTGTAACTCAGGCTAATTCACCCTCCCTCAGTCCCAGCAGCAAAAGCTCACTCCTGCAGAATTCTGGACAGACACTGCACCCCTCCTTACGGTATCCTTCAGTATCTCCACAGCACGCTGCACAGCACTGAGCAGCTTGCAAAACTATGCACACTATAGGGCATTCTCAGCAGTAAACAAAAATCAAACAACATAATTAATGGACATTTAAATAAACATTAGGTATATCACTGGTTGCTGGGGCACATATGAACTATGCCCATATATGAATATGTTTTGTATGTATAACGTACATATATATGGACTGCTATGAACATAAGCGACAAGTGCACTTAATGTTTTTATACATTTTTTAAAAGCTAGGCTTAATATAATCAACTGATTTTTTTTTTTCTCCTTCACAGTAGTGTTTACAGAGCTAAATGTATTCCTTTTTGCAAATGGCTGTTGCTCGCTTGGTAGGAGCAAAATAACAGCAGAAGGTATAATGATTTGAAGCCAGAGAGCATGCGAAGCCAAACTCACTCAAAAATGTCCTACCACTATCACTGGAATTAAACCAGAACATGCTAAAACTCGATTCCAAGAGCACATCTGCGGCTGAAATGCACCACAATTCCAAAAGCATGTAGTCACAAAAAAATTTCACATCCCTGACCAATGTTCTGGCAAGTTTTGCTGGTTTCTTCTGATTTCAACAAAGTTTCATTGGGACAAAATTCCCTGCAGCTCCCTGTCTGGCACCTGCGTCAGAGGCTGGAGGGCATCCCCGGCAGCCGGCCAGGCAGCGTCCGGCAAAGTGCAGACCCAGATTCTTTCACGGTGGATTTTCAAAGGTTGAGTCTTCGTTTTGTAGCAGAGCGATAACGTTATCATATGTGAAATAGAATAATCTTTTTCCACCCACCACTTCTTCAAGTCCAAATATCCCCACTGTTTTCCATATTATGCATGGATTTTCCTCAGGTTTTTTGGGCATTGACAACTAAAATGGAGTCATCAGGCGAGGTTACAACACAGATGTTGTCTGACTTCATTCAAAGTTTAGTGTTGACAGTACCTAGCTACACTGAGCAACTGAGCTATGACTCTGGCCACCCTCTGCAGCCTGGTCTGACCCAGCAAACTCTAACCCTGTTCAAATTGGGTCAGCGTGGGCTGTGTCGTAACCCGCTTGTTTTAAAAGCGCAGAGGATTTTCGTCTCTGGACACAGCAGATACAGCACGTTCCCTGCAGGACCTGCCGAAAGCTGAATGTTCTCATGCAGGCCAAAAGCACAACACAACCTTTAAACACACTGCAACATTTTGGCCAATAAAAATGTGAACTTGGTACTCACCCTATAGCTTCTTTCTATGTTGTTACCAGGCTATTTGGTCTTTCCTAATGCTATCTTAACATTTTGTAAATACTGTTTTATCTCCCAATCTATCTGCACACTAACATTTTCAAACAATCTGAAGCCACAGTTTGAAAGGATATTTAAATGCCTAAAATCCTTTAAAACTTCTAATTGCCTTTTAAATACAGGTCTGAATGACTCAGAACTAGATTTACAATCAGGAATTATGTGCTAAACATGTTCCTAATTTTAACTATACAGCCACCTAGTCAACATTACCACTTTGATTATCCCTGTAGCGCTAAGAAGTTGTAGTTAAGATTGGGTTTCAGAGAGGCCAGCACACTGAGCTGGAAAATACCCATTTAAACAATACGTTGGAAATTAGGATGGAAATAAAAAAAAAAAACGCTAAGGAAAGGGATGAATTAAGCTTCACTGCTCTAAAGTGCAAAAGATCTTGTTCCGCACTGCAGAGAAAGTGCATATTCTCTTGGTAGAAAGAACAGACTCTTCAGATGACTCTTCTCATTCAGATACATCATAAACATCTATGTAAAGTGTCCTGTCCTTAATCCACCAAATATTTAATTATTCATGTGAAAGAGTAACCATTTCAACAGGAGCGGTTTAGCAAGCTCTAAGCTAATGGCCACGAATGGCCTGATACCCAAGTCACTCCAGACAAGGTAGGAGATCAAATCCCCCCTAAGTGAGTACTCTAACTACCTCTGCATAAAAGGGCTGGGTTTGTGTAGAGTCTCTTTGGGTGACTTCCCTGCTCAGACGTTATTAATATGTCTAAATGCCTTCCGAACCAGGTCTGCCTTGGCACACTGCTGGACGTAGAACAAAATTACCTACGCCAGACCACAGTCGTCTGCCCAGGTCAGGCTAAACTGAGACTTAAGTGCTTTAGAGGGTCTTGGTGATAATCCTTCACTTCATCCCATGGGTGCTTCTACCTCCTGTTAGAGGGGTAGGCGATAGACCAGATGGACAAAGCTGAGACTGAAACGTGTTTGAAAATGTCTCACCCTACGCCAGCCCTGATGTGGCTTTGCAAATCACAACATGGTCCTCTGTTCTGATCCCAGGGTTTCCCCTTTTGTTCCTAACCATATAAGGGAAAAACCCCTAGCCCTCACTCTGTGGTGTAACAGCACCAAAAGCAGCAAAAAGAGTGAAGATGAATATCCGTACCGTTACATTTCTGAGACTGTTTAGGTTCCTGAAAAGCTGCCATCAGTACTGTGCAAGCATTCAGTTTGCAGTCCATCTCCTGCAGTTCAGAGATCATAATGGAACCGCTAAAAATAATAGATCAGAGCAAAAAAGTGGTGCCTGATCCACAGTTTCTTAGGTTCTTCTGTATCCATTAGTTCTTTGTTAGTTCTTTAGGGGGAGTAGTTTAAATCTCAATGTCCCAAACATACCAGCTCTATGTCCGAGAGGACTGGGAAGGGGTAAATAAAATGTAAGACTTTTAGTAAAACAGTAGAAGGAGTAGAAATTAAGCATATATTTCTGTATGCATGTGGGAGAACAGAAATTCAGAGATTGATGTGAAGAGTGGGAAGAAAGGCTGTAGGAGCAGAGAAGCAGGGGGAATATTTTAGAGGTAGGAAGGGCTATTTCAGGCATCTGTCTAGAAAGTGATCAGCAGATGGAAGGTTCACAACATCTGGCATTTAAAGAGAAAGTCAATATTTAACAGGATTTCCTCTGTCTTTCAAAATATTGATTTTCGAAAATAAACAGCCTTTAAAAGGCACATACATACATTCGAAAAACCCTCAAAAGCAAGCTAGCTACGGTGCTGGGTCTTAGCACGTCACACAGCTGTTTCAAATGTGGCTACCACCTGCCCCAAGGGTAGATTTAAAGACTAGAAATTGAGGAACAGTTGTCCTCAGTTGATCAGGTCATATGATTTCCGTGATTCAATCTAACCTTAAAGTCCATCTGCAATTCCCATGGGCCACAGCCAGAATATGTGTTATGTGCATAGGAAAATCCAGGATGGGGCTCGCCTGTCAGGGCTACAAGCAGAAAGCAGGCTCTCATGTTCTCCACACAGCTGAAATGAGCAGGACATCCTATGTTTGTGTGCAGCTGAAAAGTGCACCAGCCACAAACACATCATGCCTCCTGGCCCTGTCACAAGCAGCGGGGCAGGAATGGGGCACATGCCACTTCTCTGCAGCACTCGTGTGCCTGTGTTTCCTACCTTTCCCCCGTGAGACAGAAACAGAACAGAACTGCAAAAAGCTATTTTGCAGGAAAAGACGTGTGTAGTGCGGTCCATAGCTCATCTGTGCTTACAAGAGCTCTCTAGGCTGTGTTGGTTGCTCTCCTGAAAGTATATATTTAGATACATAAAAATAAGTATTTATCAGATCAAGGCCCAGAAAAAAACAGGGTACATTTATCTTCTCTTACAGGAATTTACATGTTTCTATATGTACACATTTCTCAGATGTCAATGGTTTTATAATATAGAGAAATATTTTAGAAAAAGTTTCACTCTTTTAACAGAATATAATAATGAATCTGATCTCTCCAGCTGAGCCAAACTCTCCATCCACTCAAGCCTGTTAAATCAGTTGTGACTATGACCAGAACTGGCACTGTGTTCCCAAAACCAAGGTTCTAATAATCTATGCTGCTATCTTGGAAATGAATTAAAAAAACTTTTTAAAATAGAGTAGTGACATTTTAGTTCCATTCTTTTTCCATAGCAACTTTTAAATCAAGTGTTGTCTCTACATGTCAAGCGAGTGTGGCCAAAACCACCACATATGGATTAAGGTAGATGTTAAAGAGGGAGCAATATCTCAGAAATGCTTTCTCTTTCGGAAGGGGAATTTCTTTTTCTGCTCCTTTCCTTAATCTGAAGTATACGCTTCTTCCAAATTGAAAAAACATGTGCATGGAAAAAATATAACAGGAAACTTGGAGGAAGGAGCCACAACAGGAGGTCATCATTAAAAAATTCTAAGTTTAGAGCTGTAGAAGGCCAGGAAGTGTCATTCACCCCTTACGCCCTGGTAACGAACCTAGAGTTGGGCTGGAAAAATCTCAGTCATAAATAAATTTCAGTATGTGCCTGAAGGGAAAGTTAAATGAAATCTGTGCCATGTAGCCAAAACTGTAAATTACATCCTAAACAATCATGCCCCAAAAGAGTCAACAACCTTAGTCCAGATGATAGCCAGCGTATTTTATACACTCTGAGAGCTATTCAGATGTCCTAAATTCCATCTAAGCCCCTAAACCTAGTGTTTCCTTTTCACTAAATGTTTTTGAAAGCCTGAAGCTAGCCAAGAGAAAACACCAAGTACAAAGACTCATGTGCAATTCAGGCCACGTTAATAAGCCCTAGATAATAAAGGTCTTTTCCCTTCCAAATTTTTTCCCCTGACTTAAGCTTCTTTACCCAAAGCCCCTACACCAAGAGGTTTGATATCTCTGCATGGAAAGGAATTATTAAAAAATAGGAGGATGGACACTGTCATCCCTCAAGGTCTCAGGCTTTCCTTGCAAAAAAGGAAACAAATCCTTGCAGAGTACAGTGTACAAAAGCCAGTAGTGCATAGTTCACTGGAGCAGGGGGTACTGTTTATTCACAAGTTGCAAGCCTGTATCCCCAGAAGAACTGCGTGATGAGGAGTACATGAACGTGAGCCAGCTGAACTGTTTCTACTTAGCAACTTATCTTCTATGTAATTTCTTTCATTTCAAAATCTTTCTTTGAAAAGTGATGTGGAACTAACGCAGCAGCTGCAGAACACTGCTGCTACATACCTGGTTCATTGCACAGGCCACTGTAGAAAGCAACTGAGGAGGACTGGATGGTCTGTCTCCTCTCCTAAAAAAATTATCAGAAGCTGTCTGCACAACTAGCTGATAGCTAGGAATGGTCCAGCATTGGGGATGGCTTTTGAAGATGACTTGAGCAAGCTACAAAAACTCACTGCTGCAGCCAGACAAGCTATTTGTAAAATGCTGGACAAAGAATTTCTTTTGGATTTCTTTCAAAGTTTCTCAGCAGCCGGCCGTATACAGAGCTGCTTACACTGAAGATGTATGATTTCCTGCTATGCATTATATAACTTGGTTCTCTAAATTCAGATGTTAGCCAATTTATTCTAATTTATTATCTATTTTTATAGCATTAAAACCAACAACATAATCTTCAGGTTTATTAATTTGACTACATATTCTGCTCTCCCTCTCCTCTCTTAATGACCTGGAGCTGTGAATAGGCTGTTGTTCTGACACTACTGGGTATGAATGGCCTGTTAGCATTCAAAGTTAGTGCAGGCACTGGTTGTTTGGCATCCCTGAATTTATGCCCATCTGTCAAAGTGGTTTTGTTCCCACTCAAACAGTCATATGTCGGTGGCAAGAGAGTACTGGCACCAGGTGTAAGTTTAGAGTAGGTGCAGCCAGAGTGTTAAAAAAAAAAAAAAGAAGAAAAAAAGAAAAAAAGTTTTGCTTTGCAAGAAGCTTCTTCTGATAGCAAGTAATCAAAACATATGGTGATTACAGACACAGATTTGTTGACACTTTGAGGCATTATGCCACAAACAAACGCTTTTATCCTTAAAATGTTTCATTGCTGGGAATTTGCATTTGAAAAGCCTAATTAAGGGACAATATCGTCCCCCACAGAAAATAAGCAACCTCCACAAATTCAGTGGATATCCTTTGAAGTAAGCTGAAAAACTTACCCTTACATAAGACTTCATTTTGTTAGTGGAGGGCTGGTGTTTCTTGCTCCTTTAAATGAGTTACAGGCATTCAAACAGGCAGAGGCTAGGGAAAGTTGTCCTGTGAAGAAAAGAAAAAGCAAGTTTTGCTTTTTGGGAACACCAGTTTCTTTATTCTGATCACATTTCCTGTTCAGGAGCAAAAGAAAGTTTACTCCTTTGACAATAAGCAAACTGAGATTTTTCTAAAACTGTGAACCACATGTAGAGATTAAGGACACAGGCATATGTGTTAGATATTCAGTAGCTTGTGTAATTGTAAGGATGTCTAGGAGACTTAGTCTAATAGGAAGCACCCAAGTCTGAGCTCTGACAGACTTATTTTTCTCCCTCTCTAGTTATTTGAGTAAGAAAATCTTCCTACCACATCCTACGTTCAGGGGGACAGGCCTCTCTAATGAAAGAAGGGTCACCCCTTAAACATGCTGAGAAAAGGTGGAGGAGAAACAGAAGGGCAATGGGACTTAGTTGAATGGGATGGGGGAACAAAAATTGGCAAGTGTGAGGATAGCACCCTCCAGTCGTACCTTGGGTGCACTGAAAAGAGAAGGTGCTTTGTTGTGCCAAAAGGAAACTGGAGTTCAAAACATTACCAGGTAATTTGGCTCCAGCAGCTGGACCCCTCATGATCGATAAAGCCCTGAAGGATGAGAGTGATATCCCTCATAATTCATATATGTCCAGTGGACATTGGGTAGCGATAATTTAGGCAGCTGGCCTCACAGAATTGATTTAATCTTTCTTCCCATCTGTGCTTACTGGAACCTCCGGTTTTCTCTCTTACTCTGTTACAGCAAGGGCAATGAAAACGACGTGGAGATGGCAGCACCTTAATAGGTCGGTGCTCTGCACCAGGCAGTTTGGAAGGTGATCGGGTTCCCCATTGAACAGCCAGGTGTGACACAGAAGTGTTAGAAAAGCCTCCCAAGACAACTCTGCACAGGTCTGTGAAACAGGTCTGGCATAAAGCTGCTATCTGGTGAGCAGCACGGACATATCTCGAGGGGTCTGGGGGCACCCTCTGGGCTCACAGGCCAGACAGAGCCTGGGTGTCTTCACTGAGACATCCCTCAAGGGCAATCTGTCTCAGCTAGCATGTGTTACTTGGACTTTGGAGGACATATATCATGGTTCTTTGTCCTGCAATAAACTGACCTAGGACTCTTTGCCAGTAAATTTTGGGAAAGGCAAAAGGAGTAATGAAGGAGTGCCCTCTTTGACTGCAGGGTGATGAGTGGGTGAAAGCATCACTTAGATATTGGACTATACTCTCAGTTAGGCAGCAGATCTAGATAGAAAACATCAGACCTGCAAGACAGCTTTGTGTATGAATAGGTACCAGGCATAAAAAAGGAGACTCAATAAAACCTTGTGCTAAAGCTGTAGGGAAAAATATAACAAGCAAACATCTTTCTCCCCACATCAAGGTAACTTGTAAGCTAACGAGCCAGAAACAGATGTTTGGTATCTTACTTTCAGAATCAGCAGCTCCCTAAAATGATTCCTCAGTTTTGTCATCTTTGGTGTTCTGCTCAAAGCCAACCGTTTAGAGACAGAAATAGTTCTGACAGCGCTGTGCTGGCTGGTGCTTCCAGCCATGCTCTCTTGCCTGCAATTAAAACATTATGCTTTATATCCTTGTGATAAAAAGGGATAAAATTTTTTTCTTGGCATCCAAATAGTTACTATCTTCAGACTTTTATGAGAGTTTTGGATATTGCTTAAGAAAACAGGAAATGGAAAAAATGTCAATAAAATAGAGGTGTTGGAATAATCCCATAACGTACCCCTTTCATTCTCATGATGCTCAGTTGCTGAGGGTTGCCAAACCCTTTCAGTTATGTTAACACAAATTAAAATCATATTAAGGTGCAATTCCCAACCGTAGCTCACACATTAAGACGCCTTAACAAAAATGTGGGCAGAATACTCTGATGTTTGTTGGAAAGAAAGGGAGATAGAGAGAGGGCAGAGAATGTAATTCCTTCACAGTAAGTGGAAGCATTTCTGGATGAAATAGTACTAGCAGTACTTATTAAATTTCATAACAGGATGTTCTCAGCTCAAATATCCTCCTTAGTCCTTGATTTTATAACTGAGACTGGCAGAGCAAAACCGCTATGAGAGCAGATAAATATAAAAGTTTTACTTATTTTAAATTGCTTTTTCCCTCTAGCATTGCTGCCCCAGACTCTCTGGATTCCTGAGGTTCAGGCACACTCGTACATATCTCACTTCATGCACCAGGGGAAGCCACTTTTACCTTCCAGATTCCTGCATTACCAGGTCTTAAACGAGCCTTGGAAGTTGAATGTAGTTATCTTCTGGGTCTCTGTCCATCCATCCCTGGTCTCGGTCCCTGTACCCCGCCAAAAAAACCCTCCCATCCTCTGAGTTTTCACAGGAGGTAGAACAGTCTACCTCTGTCTATTTTGCACAACAATTAGCTCTAATAAGCTGGCGTACAATTCTCAGCTTTGTCATAAAAGCTTCACAGATAGAGGTTCAGGGCTAGACAGACCTTTTGTCTTTTATTGACCATATCCCCCTTTGAGACTCCCCAGGTGCAAACACCAGATGTGTTCCCAGCTTCTCTCCAGCACGGAGTAACCCAGTTTGGAAGGGTTGGAACCTTCCTTTCCTCAAGCCACAGAGCACTATTGCTTGCTTTGGATATGCTAATATTTCCTGGGCCTCCTCCAAACTGTCTCCCTGCCCAGACAGATTGTTAATGACTGTTCCCAGGACTGCCTAAGCCTTTAACAGGTTGGTAACTCATTATGGGGAACAATGTCCCTTTTCCAAGGCAAGGAATCACTCCAACATCAAAGTTCTGCCTTTCCATACATTAATCCTTGTATTTCACACAACATGTTTGTTGGTAACCACACTTAATGCATACCTACATGACTAATGCATATGACTCACTACTGAGTATTGATTAAGATCAGACAGAGAGACAGCCAGACACTTCAGGGTGATAGGAGGTTTGGAATGACACCTGTCTAAATAAGGAAACAGGATCAGATCATTAGCCTGCTATGATTTACAACAGATATTGCTGTGACCACCTGCACTGTGCTATTAGATTTTTCTTTTTTTTATTTGCATTATTTTTTCCTACGTTACCAATCTTGCACCTAGGTAATGCTATTTTATTCTCACTTCGGTTATTTCTTGTGGAGCCCTCCTCACGCTTGTTGGATCTACCAAAATAAAATGAAATTAAAAAAAAACAGAAAACATATGGTTTGATATTTAGCCTGAAGATTAGTAACACATTTTAACCTATGGCCACAAACAATATAAATACATATCCAAACAAGTACAGTTTTCAGTGTATCCCATATGTTTTTATATATATACGTACACACACATGCAGAATCAAAGGCTGTTGTATTGTGAGATGAGGTAAAGACTGACTTCTTCTATAACAACAAGTTGGCATAACCTTGAATATTATTTCTTAGGCATCCAAACTAATGGATACCATATTCTGCCCCTTTGCTCTGGTGAGACCCCACCTGGAATACTGCGTCCAGCTCTGGAATCCTCAGTACAGGAAAGGCATGGACCTGTTGGAGCAGGTCCAGAGAAGGGCAACAAAAATTATCAGAGGGTTGGAACACCTCTCCTATGAAGAAAGATGGAGAGAGTTGGGGTTGTTCAGCCTGGAGAAGAGAAGGCTCCAGGGAGATCTCATTGTGGCCTTTCAATACTTAAAGGGGGCTTATAAGAAAGATGGAGACAGACTTCTTAGCAGGGCCTGTTGCGACAGGACAAAGGGGAATGGTTTTAAACTGAAAGAGGGTAGATTTAGACTAGGTATAAGGAAGAAATTTTTTACAATGAGGGTGGTGAAACACTGGCACAGGTTGCCCAGAGAGGTGGTAGATGCCCCTGAAAACATTCAAGGTCAGGCTGGATGGGGCTCTGAGCAACCTGATCTAGTTGAAGATGTCCCTGCTCATTGCAGGGGGTGTTGGACTAGATGACCTTTAAAGGTCCCTTCCAACCCAAACTATTCTATGATTCTGATGCCAAGCGCTACTGGCTGTGGGAGTTCCCTACACTCAGTGCCAGCTGGTTGCTAAGAGCTGATGTGAAGGAGGAGCTGGAAGGAGTCTCAGCACAGGCTCCCCTCTCCTCCCCTTGCCACCAGCTTTCAAGCTGAAGGTCTTGTCCTTCACCCCTGCCGGTGCCTGGTCTCACATCTCCTTAATCCTGACCCTCACCGACTGACTTGACTTTCTGGCTTGACCTGGGACCTGCCTCATCACCACGGACTTGCTGGGCAATCACTGAACTGAGGCTGATCCCAGTCACAGTCTCTGGGCCTGATCACCACCCTGACGGTGCTGACTCAACTCCAGGCCCCTTGTCAATGTGGTAATTGCCCTTCGCCTGCCTGGCTGTCACCCTCAGCACCCAGCTCACCTGCCCTTGCGGAGCTTCCAGCTGTCATTGCTCCCCCACACTATTCTGCCATCAAATTTGTTTCTTTTAAATAGCAGCTGCTCCCAGGATCCGTCCAGCATCCTGAGCACGCAGAGCTCTGCATTACCATTGCCAGTAGCAACGGCATGCTGGACAATCCCACAATTAGCTGCCAAATGAGCGTGTCTATTTGAGAACCTCTCTACCTCTCACTTGCTCTGCGCTCACTCCACTTATTGCTTGTCCTTGGGAAGATCAAAAATTATTACATATTTTGGAGCATAACCAGAACCTTAATTTTAATCCTGGCTCCTCATAATATTAAAAGTTTAAAGAAGATGTTGATACTATGGCCCTTGCATATGTTAGCAGCAGAAGTTCCTTCAGTGCGAATGCAGAGAAAGCAGGTGTTTGGCAGTGAGCAGTTTTTCTCTGGTGTCCACTCAAGAAGACATAATGGCAGCACATATCAAGCCTATTGATTGTGAATGCCAGCTATGAGGCTTACATGGAAATCAGCTCCCAACAGGTTAGGAGGAACATTATACAGCTGAAAGCCAACCGTGAGTCAAGTGATTCATAGACAAGTAAAAGAGGCTTTGTTATGTTTTTCCTCCCTTGAAACAGAATTACGTTTCATGGATGGTGAGCTAGAGAAGAGCCTCTACAGAGCTCCTGTGGATGCCATCCACAGAATTCTAATGTATGCTAAGTTGAATCATTAATATTCATAGATCAGTGTTACTGCCAAAAGAAATAATTTTTACTAAAAATTTAGCTTACTGCATTCTGAGCTGTCAAATCTCTACAGGATTTTGAAGCTAACAAGCTCCTTTTAAGCTCAAACTGAATCCAGAAAACAAAACTATCTTTTAACGTTAATGAACTTCCATTGTTCCACCTTTTTTTGCTCCTTTTCCAAACACACTAATCCTGTGGATTCAGTTTCTCAATTTCTCCAGCTCACCATGAGTTTGAAGAGGTCAGCCACTACTAAAGCCATCAGGGAATATTCTTAGATGGTCCTTTCATATTTTCAAAGGATTTAAACAGTTTTTTGGCAGACAGAAAACACAGAGATTACTTTTAGAATATACTGTTTTGTTCACTGCACTTCATTTTTAATAAAAACTTCTTTTTTTGGTTTTTTTACTAGCAGAAATGTCTTGAACTAGGTGATCATTTCAGTGAAAAGACTTAAATCAGCTTTAGTATAAGCCAGCATGTATTTATTAAGTTCTACTTTTATCTAATGAATTGTCTTTTGAGGCTACTTTATTCTCTCCAGATACCACTGTGATTTATCAGGCTGTTGTTCAAACCTGAGCAGAGGATGCTATAAAATATCACAGCATAAGTCACATGGTGGATTCCCTGTATCCCAGTCGCCCAATTCTATTCAATAATATCAGAGCAATCCAGCTCTGAAGAAGCCATACATCATTCTTCTCTAAGAAAGAGACAAGCAGCAAAACTGTATGTTGTTTGTTACACTGAAGAAGAATAACAACAAAAAGGAAGCAGAGTTACCTATTACAGCTGATGTCTCAAACCAGGCTGGAAAAATTCTTCTTCCTTTCACTCAACACTTTAATTCTGTTTTTATACCTTAAAAATTAAGATTTTCCTTAGATGGAAATATTGTCATAGTATCAGAGCTGTGGCAAATTGCACTTCATGGTTATGGAAATCCCTGAAAATGTGCCTAAATTCAATCCTTGCATGTGGGTTTCTTTAGAATTAGATCATGGGAAAGCTCTTTTCTGAAAATATGAATATATTTCAAAGAAAAACTTAGATGCTAGTTCTCACACCAAAATAATCTCTCAAAATAACCTGAGGTTCAAACACTCTGATGGCTAAGACAGAATTTGAAGATGAACAATCTTTGAGCACAACAGCCCCCTGAAACTAGAGATCCTTTATTCGTGTTCATCGTCTGTATCAGACTTACTAGTGTGGGAGGATATAAGAATGTGGCCTTGAGTCAAAGCAGCTTCACTGACATGGCAACATTTTCATAATTGATCTGGCTGTGAAACTAAACCGGAATGCCACTGATCTATTTTCTTTGTAGGCTTACAAACCAGAGGGAGAGGATTCCATGCAAGCTCATTGCCTAATTTGATTTTCAACCAAATCGCAATTTGTAACAAAAGATTCTGGAGAACGTCACAGGCGTGTTTGTGGCAGAGATTCAAACTGTTGCAAATTCACGTGTTGTTTGTTCTGTAAAACAAACATAAATCAAGTAATGGTAGATCACGTTAATAATACTTTAAAAACAAATTGTGAATAGTCATCATAAACCCCCCGAGTACGTAGACTTGCATTTGTTCACTGTTTTATACCATAATTTCCAACAGTGGAGTGGCTCTCCGAAAGCTGCTACGACTCTCCATCAATAATACAGCTATGTTTTTCCTAGTCAATACAGACAAGTTCTGTCTGCTTGGAATAAGTTTCTACATCCTGCTGAGACCTAAATAGGAAAAGGTGTGGGCTAAAGATGCACTGCAGATTTTTGTGCTTTGACTGCTTCTGTCTAATTCTCTTTTACAAATCAGCCCCTATGTCTTACAGTGCAACACAGCACTGTGTGGCAATCCCCACACCATTCCTCCGCAACCTTGTGCTGCACAGCACAGTGCGGTATATTGCTGAGTATTAATTGGGCCGCAGAAAATGTCTACGTTAGCATAGCATTGCATACAGGGTCAATCAGCCCTGCATCACCAAAGGCGTCATGATCTCAAGTAGCACTGTGCGGACCCAGATGTATTACCCCCGGTGTTGGAGCTGTGCCAGGGCTGGAGTGCGCATCCCCTTCTGGATGCGACTGATAAAACCACGACTCCTGAAGCACTCCCAGTTCCACATCACACTGCCTTGCCAACAGTGTCCTTTCGATCAAAGTTGGACCTATAAAGCACACTGGTTAATTTACTAGGTTATTCTATCCTGTTCTTTCAATAGAAAAAGATTGTGAAGCACCACACTCAGCAAAACCCTCAAGGGTGAGGGACGAGAGGGGGAAAAAGAGAAATAGCTAAGGCAGAAGCGTCTTCAGCTAACAGAGCTGTATCTGCAAGGAGGTATGTGAGCTATTGCATGAGTCCCAGTAGGGTGGCTACATTGTATAATGCAGATATATCTACATTACCTATTTCATTGCAATAAAATAAACTCCTATATGCAAATATGTACATCTATCTATATTATGTTCCCCAGGAATTAAATATTCTTTACTGTTCTTTACTAAAATGGCATTGCATGTAAAAACCGAGACTTCTACAAACATAGAAGTAATTAGCATTAATGATAATTTACTCTATGGCCTGCATTCTCTTCCTGATTAGACTGTTAACTTTAATGTAAATGTCTATTTGTACTCTGCAAAAGATATTTTAATATTTGTGTTGTTTATAGCTAGAGTAGGGAAACAGTTTATGGAAAGCAATTTGTTCAATTTAATTCTTCAGTTGCCCATGAATACACCACATTCATCAGTGAATTTATTTTGTATTAAAAATCATGGCTGAAAAAATGTTAGCTTATAATTCTTGGTCTATAAATACATTTCTAAGCACTTCATTGCAGACAACTCATATTCTACAGTCTAGAGTTATATACAGCTCACATGGCATTACTTCTGGATATCTTTCTATAGCTATTTTGCATTACCAATCTAGCAGTTATGCAAGCGTTTTTCTGGACAAATGTACTTACCAGAACACATATGTAAAGTGAATGCAAGAATACTCAAACACAAACTTTTTAGAAAATATTCTCCTAAAGGCATATATATTGACCAATTCTCGTGAGAAAACACTGCACCATTTCCTACCACTCGTTCGATTTTTTTTTTTTTTTTTTGCATATTCTGCACACCATCACAACAAAAAGGACAGAGTGACAATCAAGACAGGAATACATCACTCAAGCAATTGCTCAGAGATCAAGTTATGTTGAGTGGAAAAACTTATTTATGCATAGTGTCACCCTTAATGAGAGCAGAAAGACTCCACCAATGTCTTTCGGCAAAAGAATGTAAGTGGCTCCACGAATGGAACAGTTCAGAGCCACTCTTTGGGATAACACAGAGGGGCCAGAGTGTACGCAGTATTCAGTGCCTAATCTTTCTTTCTGCCCTCAAAGTGGCAGTGATTTCAAAAAACATATGAGCTAGAATAAATGATGCATCTAACAAGGACCAAATTCCTAAAAACACACAAACGCGTAAAAGTATAACTGAAAATTATGTCCATAGGTAATTTTTAATCTAAAAGTGCATAAAAATCATAGAAAGTTTTCCCCATTAACGGGGCCCATACGGGAGGATTTGCCAGACCAAAAATAGACATCTACATTGCAAAAGTCTAGATTGGAGATGCTTCCCCTAGGATCTCATCATACTCCGTGGAGATAAGTAGGCGCTACAATGAACTACACATCTCACCCTAAAGTGAGATGCATCTAAAACAAGTCAGATGATTTACGTCCATTAGATATAAGCATATAGATTGCAGACATCATAGATAAGATGAATCCTATCCCATGTTAATATGGAAAGTTGTGACTGTGAAAGCCCTGCTACTAAGTACTCTTCAGCAAGTAGAAACACATTTCCTGGATCATTTTAAGGGGTTCTTTTTGCCCGCAAATAGAAACCTGCATGCCAGAGAAAAGTAGATTCTTGTAATGTATTCAGATGGACTAAACAGGAAGAAGGCTTCAGATTTTTCCTAGAGTGTAATCAACCCAATTAAAATTCAGAGGGGCTCTTTTTAACTTCTTCCCTATTAAGCAATACAAACTTCTCCATTTATGGAAGAAGAGTTCATCTTCTAATGTAAAAAACGTGAAACAAGATGGTTTGGCGCAGATCTAATTTTGCTTGCATGCATTTCTTAACTCTGTTTCATCAAGCTTCTATTCTTTGTATAAATACTCAAGTTGCTACATAAGCAAATCTTGCACAAATAATGACTGTCATTAAACTGCTCATTTAAACAGTCGATTCAAGTGAAATATCAGGGATCTCTAGTCTGCCAGATAAGCACTTGGGAAGTGTTGCTCTGTTATTTGACATGTTTCCCTTTTTTTAAATCCTAAAGAATTCCATGACTTGCACGATAAGCAGCTTTACATTTTAAACTGGATGAGCATAGATACTGGAAGTAAATGAGAAATCTATCATTGAAAGAATAAACAGCTCTGTTGATGCTTCATTGTTGACAGGCTTTCTTGAATAGAACCAAAACATTTTCTTGCTTTGGGGCACAAATGGATTTAAAATCTCACAGTGGTCAAAGCACAAAATGAATGCAAGTTCAAGAAGCACGGAGTACCTCTGTAAAAGGAAAACCTATGAACAAAGGATAGCCTGTTTCAAAGTATTATTGCCAAGGAAATTAAAGACTCTCGCATTTTTACCCAGATGAATTCCCAACTTAGTCAATCCACAAATATCTTCATTGCTTAATTAAAGAAAAGGACACATAACACTCATCAGCTGACAATCCAGACCTTTTCCCTCTCTGGTAGCATGACCTTGGTATTTAGGCACCTCTGTCATGAAAGGTGAGGACACCGCAAAGGACTCCCTGTGATTTAATGCATACACTGAACAGGAAACAGCATTTTTAAAGTCAAGCTCATAGGCCTAGAGCAGAGCTTATATGTTGCCTTTATCGGCAGGCCTCTCCCTGCCAAGGCAAAATGGACTCACATTGCTCTGCTGGCGGACTGGACTCCAGCAGGCTTTTCTCATCAGCTGGGAGGTGGCAGCTTTGGCCTCATGCCAGGGGCATCTCCACACCTCCCTGCTTATCCTTCTAATTAATCATTACCCAGAGATTCCCAATGTGATAAAAGATGTTAAATGACAGCAGAAGGGAGGGGAGCTGGATACAGAGAGTTACTAGGCAAATAGTAGGTAACGCTGTCTATTAAATAAGATGCTACGGTTTAGGATTGGAGGTCAGTTGTTTTCAGCACTTGCTTCAACAATAGAAAAATTGAGAATAGGCCTAAAGAGAAAGAAGCATTTGCACAGCAACAGCATGGAGTGAGAGAAGACTCCAAAAGGATAAACTTTAATGGCAATCTCAGATTTCAGTTACTTTTGTTCACTCGCACGCTGCAGGTCACTGTAACTATAATCCTTTGCATACATTTACATCACCGAGCAAGAGCTAAATGAGAAAGATGCCGATTTCAGCCAATTCTCAGCAGGGAATGATCTTACTCTCATTTATCTCTCATTGACTTACACCTGCAAATTGAGACATGAATTGCCCAACAAAAGTTGAAGGAACCAGTCACGACCATATCAACACCAGGAGTCCTACAAAACACAAGCAAAAAAACCTGCTGTGGTTGCAATAGCTCACAAACAAACCTTGAAGGGAAGACAGATGCTCTTTTTGTAGCTGGAAGGGAGCATTTGTGACTCACTATGCAGAAAAAAAGGGTTTCTCGGTCCTCCACATTCCCTGTTGCATTGCTCACTGAATATTTTTTGTGAAAATAATTCCTCCCTCTCTCAAATTTGTTGCAGTCTTTCTTTGCAAAATATCAACTTTTTTGAGAAAAATAGTGAGACACAAAATGTTATGCTTGAAAAATATTAGTTCTAAACTAAAAAGCAGCTTGACTGCCTCTTTTTCCCATTTCTCCTTTACAGCCTGGGTTCTCTGGCTGTACCACTGCCCCAAAAGCAGTGACATAAAACTAACAATCTCAGGGTGCTTATGTAGGCTTTAATTGCATTTTAAAGTAAAGAGTAGCAGTACAAGGTATGATGAGGAAATATTGCCTATGGTGAAGCTTTCAAAGGTTTTGACTTGCAAAACTAAAAATTCTTCTTCACCTAGTAAGCAGCTTTGCCCAGGAGGAAAACAATACTGACCTTTAGGTATGTTTATAAGCTGATTATGCATGAAGGAGGTATGGAGGACTTTTCTATTTACTATGACTTCTCCATAGGTATTATCAACGGGCAAGTAACAAACTTGTATAAAGCTGTACTGCTGTGCAGGACTAAATATCTGTATTTTGTATCTGAAAAAAAGCTTATTGAATATATTGAAGTTCCCTAAAACATTGTTCAGCTTGGAGAACTGGAGGAAGAAGAGTAGCAAGGACTTTATACATCCTTTATACATATCTTTTATATGCAAAGTAGGACAGATGAGAGGATTGCAAAGAACACCATGTGCTTAGCATTTACATACAGAAGTGGTGCAACGTAACCATCATTCACCCTCCAAGTAAATCACTTTAAGAACTAGCTATAATCCAGTACTGGTATCGTTTAAGCATCAAGGAAAAGATTTATTATTCTTTCTTTGGGTTTCACTCATATAAATTTTAGAAGCCTTTTGCTATGTATAACCAACTCTTGTAAATCATCTCCTGCAGAGGTAAGTAAACCCATCCTCCAGAGCAGGAAAACTTCCCAGGTTTCTTTGCATTTGGATGGCATAGCTTTTAAAGGGGATTTACTTAAACTCATTCCCCACATTCCCTTCTTCCCCAGCAGGTAATTTCTCAGAAGAATTTGGCTGTCTTAATTGGTCTCACCCTTGATTCTAGAGAAGCTCAGTTCCAGAATGTTTATCCAACAGTTGCAACATATAGACCGTGTTCCAGTCTCCACCTGATAGCTAGTCCAACTTCTAAGAAGCCTCAATTGCTTTCCATTTTGAAGTAGAGATCAAATATTGTGGTATAGCTTCAAGAAAATCTCTTAATTAAATCTTGGGAAGTACATAATACCCAGGAGGCCACAAAGGCATGATAAGATCAAAATCAAGTTTACACAAAGGAGGAATTACAAAAATTGCTTAAAATTAAAATTCAAAAGATGAAATAGTTGGAAAAGAGAAACAATGTGAGTTCATATTTTGCTTCTTTGGAAATATTTCTTTTTATGAATATGCTCATATGGTACAGTATAAGTTCAAACATTTCAACACAGTAAAAATGTCATTTTTACCATTGTGCATACGCAAGGCCAAACAAAAGTCACTTTATATATCCTTGAATGCTCTGTTCAACTGTGTAAATTACTCAGGTTAAGGGAACACAGATGGTGGAAGTTGTTCTTATTTTGTTAATAGATGAAGGTTTCAGAAAATTTAGAAAAAATGGATTAAACAAGACTCGCATTTCTCTTTACCAGTGAAAACCAATCTATTCTGAAACTGGCTAAATGCAGCATTTTAAAAATAAGTGAGAAGTCTCTTACAATAACTGAATAAAAACAGAGGTTTAATATTGAGGATTAATGTGTATCCTTTTTCTTTGTGTATGACTTACAGAGAGTACAATTCAAGGCACAGCTTTATTACAGTTAAATGGTAAAATAAATCTTGTTTATGAGAGTTTGTTTGAACCCCCTTCTGAGTCATATATTGATATATATAAGTGCTTCTGTGAAAGATTACCTTGCAGTAAGTATTCATCCTCCTGAAACATAAATTCTGCAAATTATTTTTAGATGTGCTAAAATGTAGCTCATTCAGCAAAGAATGAGCAGCTTGAATAACGAAAAGGAGGGATGTAAAAAAAAAAATTTGCAAATAATATAATCACAGTGTATCTGCCTGGTACTGTCTGTTCATACTCTTAATTCTCTTAGCCAGATTATATCCTTGAAACAACACTTGTGAGTTTGAGGAGAGAAGAGGGCATCTCCATGGCAGCTACTAAGACAGTGCTTTTACATAGAAGGAGAGAATAAGGAGCTTTTACTAGGTAAGTACATCCTTGACTATGATGGAGAGAAAGGTGTAGCAATCAAAACCAAATAGTCACCCTGTAACATGACACACAAAGGAGGAAGCTGCAACACCACTGGAGTTTTTATGAGAGTTCTCCAAACTGCAATTTACTCCAACGAAAGTATCGTTTGCAAACACTGAGCAAGGCACCATCCATAGAGTCAAGCAGGGCAGGCAGATCCCCAGGGCTAACCATCTGTACTGGTTTTGGCTGGGATAGAGCTGATTTTCTTCATAGCAGGTCTTATGGCACTACGTGTTGGATCTGTGACCAAAACAATGTTGATTACACACTGATGTTTTAGCTATTGCTGAGCACTTCTTACAGAGAGTCAAGGCCTTTTCTGCTCCTCACCCCACCCCACCAGCAAGGAGGCTGGGGGTGCACGAGAAGTTGAGAGGAGACACAGCTGGGACAGCTGACCCCAACTGACCAAAGGGATATCCCAGACCATATGACGTCATGCTCAGCAATAAAAGCTGGGCGAAAGAAGGAAGAAGGGGGGACATTCGGAGTGATGGCGTTTGTCTTCCCAAGTAGCCATTAGGTATGATGGAGCCCTGCTTTCCTGGAAATGGATAAACACCTGGCTGCTGATGGGAACTAGTGAATTAATCCCTTGTTTTGCTTTCCTTGCATGCATAGCTTTTGCATTACCTGTTGAACTGTCTTTATCTCAACCCGCAGGTTTCCTCCCTTTTGCCCTTCCCATTCTCTCTCCCATCCCACCGCAGGGGAATGAGCGAGCGGCTGTGTGGGGCTTAGCTGCCTACCGGGGTTAAACCACATCATCATCTAAGACTGAAGTTGATTAGATGACTGATCATGGTTTTAAACAAAAGGCTAATACAAATACAATCCTTTCAGTGCATGTCTTCTGGTTTCTGTGCTTCAAAAAAGTGAACCTCTTCTAACAAGTTTTTTCAACTTGTATCATTATAGTATCTAAGCCAGAGCAGTATGAACAGCAAGACACACCTAAGGAGAGGAGACTGTAAAACACAAGACAAAGGCGTGCTGATTACAAAGTCAAGGAGGAGGGAACAATAAAAAAAAAGTATTTGTGATGGTAGTATGACATACGACCCCAGAATTAACTTGTATTGTACCAGGCTCTGTATAGACATTGCAGAAGAATTTTCCTACCTCATTTAAATTTGTCAAATGATGAAGAGAAGAAACAAGCAGGTGAAGAAGCAAGTTAATATTACAATTACACAGAGGAACAGAACATTTTTGTTACGCTAGTCATGAAAGCCAAGTATGCAGATCAGTGTGGTAATTTCTAACTACCGAAAAGGAAAAGAATAGAGCCTCTCCTCAGAGTATGAACACTACAGCATCAATGTTAATGACTACTCTGCAATTGCAAAGTAACGGTGTTTCAGTACCACAGCTACCACTTACCACCTCATATTTAAAAAGTTCTGCTAAAAATGAGTGACAGCTATACATTCCCACTCCCAGCCACAGTTCTTGCCAGGTAAAGGCACCACTTGCAGATGTGAAGTGTCCACAAAGGAGAAAAGAATCCTTTTCAGACACAGGTAAACCTTAACTCTTAGGAGACAGTTAAATATACCAAGAAAATAACATTAGAATGTGAATCCAAGCAACTTCTTTGGAAAACCTTTAGCTTCCTATAAACCTCCTATGAACTTCCTGACTTCTGCAGCCCTTGAGAGCCAGACGATAAGCCATGCAAATAAATGCTACCCACATCTACTGACTTTTCCAACTGTCCAACCTTTATTTAGTAGTATAACAAATTTTGAAGGTCCCTCCAGATTTTCATTTGTCTGCTTCTCCACATTGTCAGGCCCCATTCCTCTGACATGCAGGCCAGTGGTAGAATACTTCACGCCCCTACCAGCAAACAATTGTGGCTTCCAGAACAAGGAGACTGCACCCAAGAGCACCTACGAGAAATGGTCCTTAGCACAGGGTGACCATTAACCAAACCAGGAGGGTGGTAGCTGTCCTGATCCAAAACAATGACAAAGACCATCTGAAAACCAGAGACAGCTGAGTGTCTGGGCCCACAAATGTTCCCGAACATGTTTGGTTCACTGCCCACTAAGCATGCTGCATTTCAATACTATCTGACCTGTCCAAGAGCTCAGGGTGACCTCAAGATGAAAGTCGGGACAGGGTTTCCACTTTGCAGTGTCGGACACTCAGTTGGTGCAAGCTCAGAAGGGTCGCTCTTCCAGTTGGCTGCATGGCTTAGTGTTTGGTACATAGCTACCTCACTAGTCAAGAACAGCACAGATCTCGGCCCAGCAGGGCCCTACAAAGCATGGGAACTCTTTGGGGTATCTACTGTTGTAGGCAGCAATGCTAACACCTTATCTATGCTTCTCTTCCTCCAAAAAGATGTGGGGGCAGATCCTCTGGCAGAAAGCGAAGCGCAGTCGCTCCAAATGCAGTAAGAGTGACGAGACCTCTTGTTGCCCGTTCACTGATCAGTGCGGACACAGGAGAACATTGCTAGCCTTTCTGTATTTCTAAAGGGTTGTATGATTAGTGGCGACTCTGCAATCCTACTCTACAGAACACTGTTTAGCCAACAAGCATGAAATGCTGTAAGAGGAAAGTAAGGCAATTATAATCATCGGAGTTTGGAGGGGAAGGGGGGAACTGTTTCTTTTGAAGGGGGAAGCAAACACAAAAAATCTTCCAGCACATTCAGCCAAGCTTACTGAGGCGAGCATGTGTTTTCCATACTCTCTTCTCAAAGTACATGGAGATCCTGCCAGTAAAGCTCTAAACTGATGTTGTGTTTAACTACTACTGCAGCCTTTACTTCATCGTAAACTTACCTCATCAAAGCTTTTTATATTAACGGGAATAAGGCCAGGTCTTACTTACTGATGTAAATCCAGAAAAAGCATCACCAAAACCCATAGATACACCAAGTTTCTGTTTGTGCATGTAAATCACATACTTACTTAATACCCACTTGTTTACTTAATTTAAGTCCATACAAAAGGAGGGCCAATTAAAAACTCCACATAAGGAAAAAGGGAAACTAGTAACACATATGTAAAATAAATTATATAGGAGCACTGTTATTAATTTGCAGAGTCAAGCTAGAGTTAGGATTTAAATGCTCATTGAAATATATATACAAGATATTTTTCCTGTCCCTTGTGTACTATAAAGGGCTTAAAAATAGTATGACATTTGGGATTGCAGCTTTGCTCTCACAGCTTTTAAAATATATAAGCAAAAGTACTTGCATAGCTATTTTGGTCATTCATTGGGGGAAGTTATTTGAATTTTCACGTAGTCTGGCAACACATCTGCCATTATTTTATGTTATTTAGAACACATGTTTCATGAAACATAATACCAGTTAAAGAGCTGCTCTGTATTTAAATTTGACCATTTATAATATTTTTTAAAAGGCTGGGTCTACGTGTTTAAGTTAAAATCATAGAAAATAAGAGGATTTAAATGTATTAAGGATGGTATTATCATTATCACTGGTTTCTGTTTCTATAGCAGTTTTTATCCCAGGATTGCAACATGTTAATTAAGGCTTCTGTTCAGAAGAGGTTTCGTCTCCAGGAAGGCTGTTTAGCACATGCTTAGTGAGACTCATGCATAAGCTTAAATTTAAGCTCATTTTAATGTGACTTCCTGAACAGTGATGTGGCTTTAGCACATAGGTAAGGGAATTTCATCTCTTTACAATTAACTAAATTTCATACTACCCCTGAGGTCTTCTCAACTCACATAGTCTAGTCTCTTTAACGAATTTTGTTCTACTGTAGTCCAGGGAAATGAAACACAGACAGACCGAGATCCACATTTTCCAATCTGGTCCTTAATTTGGGGGAGGATTCCTTTTCCAGACCAGCCTAGAATCCTAGGGATTTTTCTGAAAATGAAGACCTAACTGTGTAAAATGGGGAACTCAAACCCAGGCTACTCAGGTTTACTGGTTCTTTCATATTTGGCTCTAAAATTGCAGAAAATTAACTTGTTATAGAAACATTCGATCTCTGGTCACCATTAATGTCAACGAGAGTCATTACAATTTACAGCCTCACAAAGTCAACAAACACATAAAAGAATGTAAAACATTTAAAGGACATAAAGAAAAGCAAAATTATGCTCTATTTGATCACTGTTACACGTGCTTCAGGAGTTTCCCTTTAGGATATATTTACAAGTTCTGCATAGAGTGATTTAACCGAGTAACATGTCGAAACCAAACAGTTCCATTCCCAGCACTGGGAGCCCAGTCAACACAAACCTGATCTCCTCTAGAGGCGTGCAACCACGTTAACGCAACAATGAATCCAAGTTAACTTCCTAAATTGCACGAAGATGGCACTTCTCTTCCTGTCTCAAGTTGTAACTTGAAGAGTATTGCAATGCGCTGTAGGAAGGGTTTAAGAGTGAGCAAAGGGACTGAGAAATACCCTTTCCATTAGTTCATAGGAAAAGTGAAGCACATCTGACCCAGAGTCCTACCGACCCTGAACTGTCCTGGCACATTTCAAGAAAGCAAGCAAGATTATACGACCAAGAGCAAACAGTTAATATATTGCATCTTGTTGTATATGTGTACATAGTATTTAATATTTTTCCTCTTTCTCTAGGGCACTCAGCCTCGGTCTGGCAAGCGGGCTGCACACCGCAAGTTGCATGCTTGGTTTTTGTCATTGCCGAGTCCCAGCAGCGCTCACTGGACTCCTCTTGCAAACCAAAATGCAATCGCCAAGCTCACATAAACTTTTGTTCTCCTTTGCACTATGTCTGGCCCTCAGAGGTAGGAAAGATAACAGCATTTTATGTGGTCCAGCTGAAGTCTTAACCTGCACCTGGTGTTTGTAGATCAGCTCCAGAAAAACGGATGTTTTAATAAGGTAAGCGTTGATAGAGTTTTATGTCTCTCTAAAATCTGTGGTCTTAAACACATCTTTGGAAGTACCACTTAGCCGCACTTCAAAACTGATGCTCTTGAGTCCCTGCAAGTATAAGTTCCTTTAGAACTATATGTCAGGAAGATTTCTCAAAGGAAAAATCCACTCGGTCAGAAAATTCCTGCTGATCTCACAAATAAGCAATGTAATAGTAACTAACTATGGCAGTTAAGCACTTTGGAATAAGTATATTTGTACATCCGCTTCCCAAACACACAGGAAAAGTGGTGAACTTTGCTATTTACTCAGAGATTAACAAGCACCGTGAAGTAGGAATCCTAAAAACAGGCTGAAGAGGGGAGAGGGATTTCCGATAAACTCTGCCGACAGCTCCTTCCTGCTGCAACCACTGGCAGCTCCCAGGCAAGCACCGTGAAGCGCTCACTCAGTGCAACACCTTATGCATAACCTTGCTGAAAAATGCACTAGAGGTTTTGTCATTTCAAACCGCAACTTTTCACTGTCCCAGAAACACAAAGGGCCCGTGCAAAGCGGAGAGCTAGCAGCATAGCGCAATGCTTATTAAGCCAACAGTTGGATTCTGTCCCTGACTTCAATTTCTAATTTCAGCTTAGCCTCAAGCAATGTGTCATTGCTTGTCTCATACTGAAGTAACAGCAACACAGATAATCACAGTAACACAATTTTTGCAGAAAATCTCATTTCCAAAAGTAGAACGCAAGAGAACTTGCCCGGTCCCCGCTAACACTCGCTGTTTGAAACTCCATCTGCTCTAGATGTAATAAAACTCTGAAAACATGGACTTACTGTGGAGCTGGCAGGCAAATTTCTCTACTCAAAAAGTTAACATGATCTTGAACATTGAGAGTTATTTTTTCTAAACGTGGCATTCAAAGAAGGTACTTGAGAAGTACTCTCAGTTTGGGCTTACAGTTCTGGTGCGTCTGGCGGTGAGAGGTGCACTAGAGATCAGCACTAACTCTGGTTTGCCACTGACATCTGTTGAACGTTACAGATTTAATACTACCCATGATCTGAGCACACAAGTCTATGGGCTCTCAGAGATGGCAGCCTTTCTTCTGAAGGTCTCAAACAGCTTTAGATCTGAAGGGAAAAGATAATATAGACCATTCTCCTCTCTTTCAATACTTTGAAGGAGAGACTTACTGGTACAAGCTGAAGATCAACTCCCAGGTGCCAGCTAGAGAGACCTATACATTGACAAAATCACTCTACTGAATCTGTTTTTTGTTCATCTTCCAGGTGCCTATTGTCCCGGTTAAGTTCACTGAAGAACAGTCCAAATACACAGGCACCCGAAACTCCTATGCTGTCATGCAACTCATGCTATGGTGCAGATAACTTAGCTGGCTACAGAAAGTCAGAAGCTGCTCTGATGTGTCACACCAGCAAAACATTATTTTGCAATAAAGCTAATAATGGCACAATAAAAACCATTATTAATATGTAATTATAATTAAATTGCCAGTTTATTAATATTGAAAAATTTTCACTACATGTTATTTCTTATATTATTGTCAATAATAATAAATATTTAGCATTATAAACCTGCACACTGGCAAAAGGCACTTTCTTAAATTTTTTTTTGCTTGACATCAAAAGCAGGAAGCCTGAACTGTTTCCCACCAAGAACACCCTGGAAAACCTCTTCAGGAATTGCAGCCCCCTCAGAAATACCACACACCATCACAGAACACTTATTTAAAACACTTGGAAGAATGCGAGGCTGACACCTTGTATGAGATCATGCTTTCAGTCTCCCCAGCTTGCTCTTTTGTATGGCATTTGCCACCTTGCCAAGACATTTATTCCACCTTTCAGACCGTTATTCATAATGAGAAGATTTATTTTATTTGTTTGAACACTGCGCTTAACACTCAGCATCATTTTGCAGAGTACGCATTGATCTCTTTAGATTTGTGTTCACAGAAGTGTCTCGAGATATTGTGAACTGGCAGATGTTGCCCTCAGTGACCAGGAGCTTCTCCCAAACACTGCAATCAAATATTAGGTCTGATTACAATGTTGCATATATATTATTTTGTAAATTGTATTAAGTCTATTGAAATAATGGCATTTTCCCAAGCCAGTCCCAAAGACAAGAAGGCTCCTCAGCAGCAGCAAAGCTCCCCATGGAATTCTAGCAGACCACAAAAGGAAATGTGTTATGGGCTAAATTAAATCCATCCTTTACATGGGCAGAAAAAGACAAAAAGAATACAAGAATAGTTCCTTCTTGCCATGCTCTGAGCACCATGAGCTGTAAACAGATGAGGGGAAGCAGCATTGTGGCCTTATCCTGCACTGCTCTGGGAGCTAACTCAATCCTGCCACCCCAAAGGGTGGTAGAGCCTGTTATGGAGACACGTCTGGAGCACGACATCTCTGTGCTGCACATTTCTGAAGGACTGGGGAGCGTTCGGGGGGAATATAGCTACAAGTTCACCTTGGCTTTATCCTTCCTCCCCCTCCACAAATCTGCTACTGGCCACTGCAGAAGACGTTACGCTAAGCTAGATGGACCTTTGGTCTGCTCTGGTGTGTCCATTCTTATGTTCAACCTCACACAACTTCAGGACTTTTTTAGGAGGGATTTTGTTTTCCTGAAGTGCGTTTCTCTTTCTTTTTTTGAAAAGTGAGGCTCATCAGACCTGCTACGTCAGCTAATGTTTTTTCTCTCTCCCAATGACCCATCAGCTCATATTCTTCTTCCAAAGCATTTCAAAGTATCTGAAAGGTATGTCTAGGTTTCATAGGTATTTAATCTTTCAAATCTGGCTTCTGTATTGCCTATAGCTTTTGAAAAACACCAGCTACTTCCTGCTATTATTTCTTCTGTTATTTTTAATAGAGGCTGCTTCTGTTCAGTGTGCTTTTGAAATCACCCTAATTACACAGTTATCTTCTGGCAGATCTGCACAGATGTATGCAGAAAGACCTCCCTAGAAGCCTTAAGGCATATTCGCTCACCGTTGATATTTCATCTGTTTCAGCGCACAACAGGTTATTCTGGGCTGGAAACCAGGTGAAGATGGTTTCAGCCAGATGCTGCTGCAGCAGAGAAGCTGCATCTCCTTCCCCAGGCAGCGGGGGCCCTACATCCCTGCAGAAGGGGAAGGTAAGACCTTAAACTGCAGCGGCTAAATCCACCCAAGCTTTCAGTCAGAGCCCTCCTTTAGGAAGTCTCACTCTTAGATCTTAGAAAAGGTCACGTATTTAAAGGGATATGAAACAAAAACGTTGTTGCTGCCTAATTTTCAAGGCCATAAGCAAAAGGTTTCTCAGGGGCCTTGAAGAAAATGTCAAGGTACAGAGAATTTTTTTCATAAAAACCTTTCCTGCCCAGATGAATGTTTACTACTCTCAGCCTGTAGAGGAAACAAAGGAAAACAAAAATAATGTACATACTATAACAACCCCAAGGCACAGCAAGGAAAAAAAAGGCAGAAAGAAATAATTCACAGCTAGGTTAGAGAAACAGAAGAGAAGAATTACAATAATGTAACATAACAGGTGTAAGAAAGCAAAATGAATGCATTAGATAGGGCTGGATCAACATGAGACACTAGGGTGGCCTGACCTTTAGAGCAAAGGTGTACAAACAGTAAATTAGTGCCAAAAGCAGTTTGTGATCCACTGCCAGTAGCAGCTAATTTGCTCCAGTGGAAGAGGAGGGGTGACACCAGATTACAGCTGCCGTTTCTACGTGGGAGAGGACAATGCAACGCATATTTCTGGGCAGCACAGTGCTAGCCAAACAGAGCTGGCAGGCGACTTTTTGGTGCATTCCTCGTCAGGGTTCAGGGACATTTCAATGGCCCAGCTGATGTCTGAGGCATGTAGGAGAAAGGAAAACAAACCCAAAAGTTGCTGCACACAGATATGAAGACAACAACCTGTGCTTGGAGTGGTGCAAGGGTAATGACTGTGAAATGATACAGACGAGGTGAGGTAAATGGTTTTTGCACGCACAGTGTATGTGGGCAAATTCCCATGAGAACAAGAAAAAGTTGAACGTGTCCCAGCCTTACTGTGTTTGCTATATATTTTATATCAGGTGAGAGACTAGAAAGCCTGGTCTTACATCTGAGAAAAGATAGCTACTTATGACAATAATTCTTAAAACCATTTCGGGTTGGACAGGGGATGGACTGTAAAAGTGCTTGTCCTGTACAGAGAAACAGCAGATGATCCAGGGTCAGCAGATTGACAAAGACTTACTTCAGAGATGTCTGCGAGAAGATAATTTGGAAAGAGAGACATTATCTGCAGGTCACGCTAAAAGATTGTGCTGTATCCCAAAGTGAAGAGAGCAAAGAGGACTCCTAAAGAGATCTCAAACACTATTCATGCTTGAGCTTTATTCATTTGGTCTGATGTCATAAATTTATGATGCCAGTAAATGGATATTGCTCCCCAGTTGGTCTTTATAGCGGCTCACAAGGTAACACACTGACAGCACTGCTCAGCGTTTCCATCACCGCCTTCTGAGATGGATACGAATCATAGATATAAATGATACATTTGCATATAAGAAGGACCCTTACTTAGGCAAAACAAAGTTTTAAACATTAGGAGACAGCCAATATAAATATAGCTTTCCCTGTGTGTTTAACTGTTTTAATTAAATGAATCGCATTTCTCTATCATGAAGCTGCTATTTAGTCACACACACTGGAATGCCACTGTGCTTAGCAGAATAAAAATTCACTTCCCCAAAGAGCTGACAGGCAAGTCCTCCTGCGAGTCAAGTTAGTCTAGAATAAATTTAGAATTTAGCAGATGCCATAGGAGTTTGCAGTTTTACTAGCAAGTAAGAAATCTCCTTGAGGTCATAATTTTAGGAACCTCATTGTAAACCAAATGCAATTATAAAACTATATATTATAGGGTGTTATTAGATACTCTCCAGCTACACATCAACAAAATTTCCATTATAATATTATTTCATTCTACATTCTTTGGCTTTAAAACTGGTTTTGGTTATAGCAGCCATATAATTTCTCTGCTACATTTAGATGTGAGACTAAAACGTGACATCCTATAAATACATCTGAGAGAGATAAACTTCCAATATTTGGTTGTTACTTAATAAAGGAGGAGAAAAATGGACAGAGAAAAAAAGAACTTTGTTTGGTGAGGTAATCTAGTACAAAGGAACGAGACTAACCGATTCCCTTTGACACTTAAGCCATCTTGTAATAGAGTGGGAACAAAAGTCTTTAACATCTGACTTAAGCGCTTTGCAAAAACCCACTTCTCAGATAGAAACTCACAGTAAGATGAAATCACAGGTACAGCAAATGCCCAATTTGGTATTATGTTTTCTAGTAATTCTGCCAACAATGGTTAATAGGATTTGAATATATTCTTATTAGGAGGTGTTTCAACAAGGTATTTTCAAAGGATGGTGCTTTCTGCTTTTGGTTACCAAATATTCCTCTTTGTTTTTTTTCACAGAACTTGAAAATGATCCTACAAGGAGTTATTGACAAATGATGTTTGTTATCTAAAGTGGCTAGCAGAAGCGTATCCTCCTCACAGTGTGAAAGCACATTATACTGATACACTGTAGAGAGCCAGAAGCCAAATGAAAATTTTCTCCCACAGCCTATGGAGTCTAACAATGATAATACTTTAATTATGAAACTGAAATTCAGGCTATGTTGGCTGAAAGGCTTCCCAGAGCTCACCAGTCATTCTGAGTTCATTTCTTTTTTCAAGGAGAAGCCACAGAAATCAGAAGAAACTTCTGAGGCTGCTCGGTTTTGACCCCATGCCAAGCGCAGCTTGAGGGCACAAGTTCTGATTATTTGGGGGTTTAGTCTTGGGTTCCACTCAAATCCCCCAATACCAAGCAAAATTCAGAGAAAATAGGAAGCCTCCCACCACTGTCATACCCCATCTCAGCAATTCACTGGGAACGCTCATTCTGTGACTCCTCTTTAAAACCGCATGATAAACCTCAAAGCAGCTAATTGATGGAAATTTATCTCTGCATCTTTGCCTAATGTGGCCACCCAAGATGCTGTGATATTACTAAATATGTAACAGAGAAGAAAGCCACTAAACTCAAGCCAGAAGCACGGTCATTGATGAAGATACAGGCTTTTCTGTGAATGCTCCTCATAAATGTTCATTTACAGACAAGAGAAGTGGAGACACTACTTCAAAGTATGGACAAATGGGACAAAAGTCACAGTAGAATATATGTACCGCACGGCTTCAGGGAAGCTCTGAGCGTGGATCAGCAGCGGAGAGGGGCAGCCTCTCTGTGAATGAAATTCCCATCTGGAAGAGCACTCCCGTGACCATGTGGGGCCCAGGCACATCTCGCCTCCAGGGGGTTTGGCTCCGAGGATCAGTAAATTCACTCACCTAAAGTTGTTCTAGACATTTTTTGACTTATCTGTTTCCCCCCCTACAAAACTAATAAAATTCATTTCCAGTCTACTATTAAGAGATTTTCACAGTAATTTGCTATAGTCAAAGTAAGAAAAATTCTTAGGCATGGTTTAAATCTGAAATTAAGCTTCATGTTCTCTGTGTGGCTTTGTAGTAGGCTCATATAGCAAAAGCAGGTTTACACATAACAGAAACTAATGTTGTTTAGGCTTTTGTTCAGCTCTCAATAAACAGATAGGGAACTTTGTCCCTTCAGAGTGTCTGCTGCACGCCTAGATAGTTATTCAGGTAAGCCAAAAGAGTAAAAGAAAGCTCTCCAGAACTGCAATGAAAGGCAGAGTAGTAAATACCCTCAATGTGTGTGAAGAGTGGAGGAGAGTTGCTGATATGCTGGACTGGTCTTCTGCTGCTACTCATCAGAAATTTGGAACAGATTTTCCTTTACATTCAAGCTCTGCTTAATGTATGAGAACAGGGCTGGGCACTAGTTACATCTTCCTGACTCTTACGGACAGTCTACACTCCTGACATAAAAGCTTGATCCAGCAACACATGCTTATCAAAGTACATTCAATAGCCAACGACTGTTCAGCTCAAGCTGACCCCTAGTCTGCAACAGAGCCTAAGGTGGCTTTGCCTTACGCAGATTAAGAAATCTTCTGCCTTCTCACTTCTTCCAGTCTGAAACTCTTAAATGAGCATACCTAACTGAGAACCAAGGCCAAGCTGGTTATAAATTATAATGATAAATGATAATAATTATTGAGGTTCATTGCAGCTGGATTTGCTGAAGCATATACACAGTTAACCAGTACAACCAGTGAAAACTTCACCGTTCCTCCTGATTCCAATTTTGTCATTTAATGTCATGAAAAAACATGGATTTTTTTTTCCATTGAGGAGATTTGTAACATTGCACATCATTCCATTAGCGACTGGGGGACTACTCTTTCAAAGAACCAGTGGAAAGAAAGAGTTCAGAGATGAAAAGAATAAAAGGATGAACAAAGGACATGGTGACTTTTTAAGGTGATGCAGAAGTCTTTTCTAAGTGCTTTTGAGCTGAACTTCACACATGCCTGTTCCATTCTCCTTTCTAAGCCAACTCTAATGGCTCTTTTAGCATTGTGATGACACATGCATATGGATGGGAATCTCTCCTGAGCTCCCTGAATGCTTTCAAAGCCCAGGAGATTGCATTTTAAGTATTTAACCAGAGCATTTGCTTTCAATGTATGTATCACCTTGCAAGTTCCCAGTGCTACAGAATATTCATGCCAGCTCATATGGGACCAAAGTTATGCTAAACCTGACAGCAGCCGGGCTGCCATCACATATGTTCTGAAACAACCTTTGGTCAAAGCCTCAGAACTACAATTTTGTAGGCTTCCGTCTAACCAATCCATCATTTATTTTGTTTGTTGCCCAGCACTAAGACTTGCAAACCATATCTAAGTTTCACTGCAATGCAATTACTTGCTGATATTGTGCCAAGTTCAGACTAATGGTTTTCATGCATCATTAAACATATTTGGAGTGGGGATCCTACAACAGGTTTCAAACTAACCTGAACAGATTTTATTATTGAGTTTTTCCATAAATGGCCCACTTAGCCTGTGTTTCTGTCCTCATAAACGTTTAAAATATATAGCTAATACATCAGTTTCCCAGGAAATGCCATATTAGCTGTTGAGGTTTTTTCAAGATGAAATTGATAAAACAAGTGCCTAGTAATGACCTCCAAATGAGATAAAGATCTCATTTTCTGCCTTCCATTAGTATTGTCTGGCTTATTTCTCCACATTGGCTCATTGTATGTATGTATATATAGGTAGATAGATAATATTACAGGTCCGTGGCGTTTTTTCACACGAAGGAAAGTAAAAGATCATCGCAATTTTGTATGAGCTGTCACTAAGGAATCAAAACGATGCTCCAGCCTTGTCTAGCTTTTCCTCACCTCACCATTTTCTACTGCACAAAAGGAAGCAACTCTATAATAAACGTACTTATCTTTTACACAAGATCCCCATCATAGGTATTTAGCAAAGTAGGAGGGCTTAAAGGAGGCATGACAGTATATACCCCAAGAGATAGAAAGAAGCCTGAGCATAAATATGAGGCTATGATATATGTCTTTCCTATGATGACAAAATAAAAACCTGTATTTTGACTAAGGCTTCCTTGAAACTGTAAGTCCAGATTCCCCACACGTAGCAGTCTATAAGCAGCTTAAACCTAGAGTGGGCTAGCGAGCTGGATGAAAGTCTGGCTTCTGCTCCAATTCTGGCTCCAGCCTTCCTGCTCTTCGAGAGTTTAGAGGAAGAACCGGGATTGAGAGCATAGGCCGGCTAATCTTTCACTTCCGAAGTCTATTTACAAATATATTTTTGGTCTTTATCTCCCAGTTGTCTCCTGGGCACTTGAGTATACTAAAAGCTGAGAAACTTAACATTTATGCACATACCACAGCTTTATTTTGACTTGTTAATAAAGAATATTATTCAATTTTCTTTTCTAACTCAATGGAAGTTGTCATGCTACGGGGGAAAAAAAAAAGGAGTATGTTTTGAGTTCCCTTAGGTGTATAAACCATGAGGATTAGCATTTTTTATATCAATATAACTGCAACCACATATGGTAGTATTACAGAAGGTAAACTTTTTTTTTTAACCTATGCCAGGATAATCAAAAAGTTATGAACCACACTCAGAGAAACTGTGAAGGCAGAGTATCTGGTAATAGGCTGTTTTCCATGGTTGTATTCTGCCTGGAACAAGTTCCCTCCTAATCAGAAATAGCCCAAGTCTACTAACTGCCAGGGCACATTGCAAGGTGCCTGTATTTGTGCAGAGTGTGGTAGAAGATAGGTATTACATCTGTGTGTGGGAGAAGCGTTGCAGTTTCTGGCAGAGGTCTGATTTCTGCTTGCTGCTGGGGTAAGCTGCTATTTAATTTCACGGTGAATTGTGTCAGAGCTCTGTTTTTCTTTGCGGTATAAATCCTAGTAAATTGCCAAACACAATATATGTTTGCTTTAAACAACCTATTCTCATTGTCCATTGATGGACAAAGTTCTAACCTACTAAAATAAGTATAATCCACTAAAATCACTTTACCCTGTGGAGGCAGCAGCGCATCAACAGCTTACGTAAAGTATCAACCTCTCTCTTTCATAGTTAAATTGTCCGAGTTTCACATGAACTGCCTATCTCTATTTTTAATACACATATCCCCATAGAGCCCTGTCCCGTAGAGAGCGGATATAACGACATCCACTTTAAAGATGAAAAACTCTGACACAGACAGGCTATGGGCCAAATAAACTGTGCCTAATAGGATTTTCAAGAAGTCTTGCACGCCTCTTCAGAGGCTTCAAACACTGTGACAATCTGGCTTCTCTCCGCTCAGTCACTCTTCTTGTTTTGTCCTGCATGCATTCTCCCACGGGTGGAGCGGTCTGAAGCAAAGCCTAACACAGTTTCCAGACTGCAAGGACATTTTACACTTTAAAAACAAGGTACTCGGTAAGAAATATCACCATACCAAGAACAAAGCATACCAAGTCTTTAAGTCACGCGTAATATATTGGTAGTTGTTCAAGGTTATTAATTCGAACCAAGCTATTTACCCAAGGAGAGACAGTAGCAGACAGAAGTATAGTCATACAGAGGTTACAAGAAGCCCAGGTGCACAAAAGTGTCAAAGCTGAAAGAAAACTTCATCTCACTCGTCCTACCACAGGTGGATCTCGTAGCTACTGAGGCAGAGGAGGCTGATCATTTTATCAAAGTTTCCCCTTCCTATGACTTTTTCACTACACAAGCTGGTTTTCACAATGCCATTTTTCCTATCAGCTCTAAAATTTCTCTTTAAAAACCTCTACTGATCATTTTTCCCCTCGCTTCTTGGCCCAAATTTTCTGATTTCTGACCAACAGTATATTGCATTGACAAATGCTGGCATATGAACGTTTACTTAAAGTGCTTAAAACATGCCACGTTTGGTCAGCCCAGCAGCCTGGACTAGGTGTTTCTGGTACTCTATCGTCCATTACTGTTCTTTGTCAAATTTTAGAAATCATGTTGAAATAAGGTAATGAGAACTACCGGCATACCACAGCTTTAAACAGTCACATAACACTGCTCTGCTTTGCTCTCGCTTCCACTGCTCGTTATTCTCAAGGCTAGGCTTAATTTTTGAATCACCAAGCAGCAATATTCGTAACTTCACTTTTTCCTGTGAAATGCTCAATAAAGCACCCAAAACATTTTATATAGGAAGGCTTCCTGACCTTAGGAATTTTTTTTCATAACTGGGGTGGCAACATCGTGGTAACTTTGGTGCTCTAAATCGAGGATGCCATAGTCCCACCTTCACCTTCTGTCCCCTTTCACAGCAGCCTTTCTTCCTTTGGACCAGCTCTAGTCCTTGTGCAAATGCAAAGTGAGCACTTCGGGGCTTTTCAGATTGATCAGGGCCTTGAACCCTCTCCTTAGTAGCCAGGTAAGCACAACAGGTTGAGGTTTGGAGGTGGAAACTCATCCCCACATTGGCTGGCTTAATACAGACAGTGCTCTGAGACCAAGTCCAGTTCAGACTAAAATGTTTCAACGCTGAGCTAACATGACTTTCTATGACACAAAAAAAAAAAAAGATGGAAGAACTTAATTCAGTGGGGTTTGGATTGAACAGAAAATATGTGACCTGTTAAAAAATGGTAATTTCTTTCTAAAAGACAATGTCCCTTCATCCTCTCCATTGGAGTACACAATGTTCATAGGCATAGGTACATCTCACGTAAATTACTGATGGTCCAAACAACATATGGTTTAGTTTGAATATTTTATTGAGCTCTGTCATGGGATTTAACTTCAAGTGAAGTCTTAATTCCATCTGAAAGGCCCCCAAGACTACTTCCCTAAAAACAAACCAAAATCAAAGAAAGTCTTGGACCGAATCCAGGCAACCCGTTATAATTTAGAATTCAAAAGGCAATGTCACAAGGAATGATCTAAAGTCACAGGAAAGGGCAGAAATAGCACAAGAAAGGTTTTTCTCACACTCTGTCTAGCGTATTTCATTTGTGTGAGAAATCGTAAGGGAAACAGTAGACCTCAGATATTTTCTGTGGATTAAAATAACATATGCTGTTCAAGAGTATCCTCTTGAACAGTCTCTAGCAGGCTTTGTCTGCATTTAAGAAAATTAAACACAATATATTGTTACTGTCCTCATCAGAAGATATAGGAGTGGACTTACCTGTTGTCAAGTACTCCCTTAAGGTAGGCTGAGACTAATAGAAATAGGATATGAAGCTCATATACCCATTAAGCTCTTATTCAGGTTGTGAATAAGAAGTACATTTTGAAAATAAGAATAAACATATAAATGAGCATCAGATATGAAAGATTTCATCTACATTTCAGCTCCTGAGGGGAACTTTCCCTGCACATATATATAAATTCTGTGAAAGCCTGTCCATGTTTCTCTCTGAAATGGTTAACAGGAAAACAATTTAATATCATGTATTTTACATTTCCATTGTAAAATTGTCATTCTGAAGATGCACATGAGCGAATCCCACATTGTTGAGCTACCTGATTATCACCCAGTTTGACTGATCTTTCCACACATGTCTTTATTTAGCAAAGCTTGCTTTACCTGACTGTCATCCAGGAAAGCCGTTAAGCACGCGCCTAACTTGAAACATATAAGCCTGGCCTCTCACTTCCACAAGCAACCCGTTCTGCTGCTCTACTACAGCGGCATAAGCGAGTCCTCAGAGACCCCACGGTTACCCAAATATGAGGCTCGCCATTGATTTCAGTATGCTGAGGAACAGATCCCATTTTTTGCTCTTTGCTCATCTCAAACATTCATTTATAAACCTGTAATCAAGCACACAAGGGTTGCCGTTTTATGCACTGACCAAAGCATCCTAAATCCCAAAGTTACAATTAAGTTTCTTCTTCAAGATCTGTCTTGTAAGCAAGCTGCTAAAGTCTTTTTAATGTAGATTTTTGTTGCTGCCACTTGTTAGTGGCCTACATTTGATTCTTTTCTTACCCATGTTGCCTAGCAGGGGAAAAATATATAGGCACCTAATAATGAACTCAAAATAAGATTCAAATCATCTAGGCTTCATTTTTAGTTCTGCGAACACAAGGCCTCAGAGCATTCTAGTTTTGTCATTTATTTCGTATTTGTAAATCCTACTCTGAGTGTAAGGGGATTATGAGAACTGCTGGGGACAAGGGAATAATAATCCTTACCAATATTTCCTTTGAAACGCAGACCTTGAGTTCCCTAACGGTAAATCTTTCCAGTGGATTAGTCACAGACACTCACTGCGAGAACATCATATCTCTGCTAAAGTTAAAAGTCTCTTCTAAACATATTTAAAACCATTTACTTCATTTATAAAACAGCTATTTTTCAATTGATGTTGTTCTGCTTACTGATTACTGAGAAAAGTTATTAAGTTTTCATTTGAAGAGATTCAAGGTTAAAAAAGCTTTTCTTTCATTCATTAAGTATCTACAGGAAAATGGCATTTTCTACACACAGTTACACTAGAATAAATATCGAACTGTTTCACTGTTTAAATTGCATTACAGGAGAACTCAAGAAAGGCCTGATTTGGGGGCTTTTGCCCAAATCATGAAAATAAATATATGAGAGAAAGAAAGTAGAAGAGGATTCTTCAAATGACGATGTGAATCAGATAACTTCATCAAACACTTGATTTAGGTACAGTATTAACAGGCTAAAGAACAATGTCATAAACAGTGTCCTAATTAGAGGCAGAATGTATATTCACTCAGTGTCCTAAAGACTGTCCTTAAAGGCAGTCTTTCTTTTAAGACCAAACCACAAGTAGTTCCTTTTTGCCACTAGTATTTCAGTTAGCTGTCACCATCATAAATTAATTATATTTGCTCATTTAACTAAAGTATAAATCTTTTATTTACTGAGTGATTTCGGTCCAGTGCTGACGTGAAGTAAAATGTTCACTTGTGAAAAAGAAAACAAGTCCATTTTTTATAGGATTATATTGAATCACGTGAAAGAAGGTGCAAGAAACCCACTACACCTAAAAGGAAGCTTCAGACCATGGCTGGTAGACATCATCTAGTCTTTGCAAACCAGCTATCTAAATCAAGGCGCTCCAAACTTAAAACAGGAGGGAAAGGACTGAGATTCCCCCTGACAACTACTTACGAAAATATGAGAGAGAAGAGCTATACCACTGCTTGTCAAATCAAGTATGGCTGGAAAAGGAAAGGAATTACTCCCATATACAGAAAATTCAGATACATCAGTTGCAGTATTATGAGAAAAGAGAGGGTTAATCCCAATAATAACGTCCATGGTATTTTCATCAGCCCTTATAGCAAACTATGTGGCATAAAATCCATTGTTCAGCAGCCACATGTTATCAAACCAACCTGATAGCAAATTCTAAAAGCACTTTAATAAGATGCTTTCACTGTGGAGACAGTCCAGGGAACACATGCAATGAGAAAAGCTGAAATATTATTACTATGCATAAACTGCACTATTATCGCTCCTAGCTCTTTGTTTTGTTGTGTGTTCATTGTTTTAATTTTACAAAAGCATCATGTTCTTCCTTAATCTCAGCTCCATTTATACACACCACTAGTGAGCATCTCACTAATGAGATTTCTAATTTTTGTGAGATCTATCTCTATGTCTCTGTTGCTTTCTCTCTCTGTCTCATTATTTTCAAATGAAATGCCATTAACATCACCCTTAATAAAAATACTGTTCTCAAATGCAGTCCTTACAAGTCCTGCTCTAATACCTTCATGAGATTTATCTTTGAGCAAAGACATCATGGTGGCAATTTAAGACTCGGAACGCTAACTGTGCTTGAATTCTTTCCAATCCAAGTACAGTTGGCTGAGAATTGATTTTCCATTGCAATGTGGTGTTGGCATGCCTGCACTGTATAGAGCAGGCTGCCTGCCAGCCTTACCACTGCCATGCAGGAGTAATAACATAACATTATATAGACTTACAAGTTTATTTCTTTGCAAGCTACCACGAAAAGAACTCAAACTTTTTCTTAACTAGGAGCAATATTGCTATTTGATTGACATTCCTTCCAAGGGAAGCTAAATCATCACAAATTTCTGACTCTGAAATATAACTTTAATGGACTCCATAGTGGAGAAACTCTACTACAGACACTTTTGTGCAGTCTGATGTAGGGTCTCCACAACGGTTTCTAAGGCAAGGATGGTGCATTTGCTACCTGGTCATAAATCCCGGTCTGACACCTCTTGGTCTTATAAGTCTTTATTCTAAATTCTATGCTTGACACCAGTGACTGTGTTTCCCCAGTATCATCTTCTCATGGGTTAGACACAGGGTAAATGCTGATCCAAAGCCACAGTTTCAGAAGTATTTTAAGCAGGAATAAGGTAGGAATTTCACTTAAAGACAAAGATTTATACTCCACTGAGCTACCAGCCCCTCACCTACAACTAAAATGCTTCCTTTGTGCCATTAGAAGTGTTGGAGGTACAGTGAATAGGATCAGAAATCCATTGGGGCTCCAGATGAGCTTCCTGGATTCATTTCAGCTCCAAACGGCTCCCCAAGACGACTGTACTGGCACAAACAAGGGAGTGGGAAGAAACAAAGAGGTAAAGATGGATTGCTTCTTTTGATGGTGTTCCAGCATAAAGCTACCACCTAAGGGTCATTTTGATGCTTGTGATACCCAGTGAGGCTGTGGTTCCACAGACATTTTTCATTTCACGTTCATTCTCACTGCACCATCACCTCTTATAATCCCCTTGGTGGTACAGGTAAAAATATTGGGGAATGTACGTAAAGGAGCACTTTTTGGGGGTAAGGAAGTGAATATGTAACAGACATCATGACTTCTGGTGTACAGATGAATTTGAGGGGTATAATTCAGGTCCCAGTCTGTACAGAAATTCAGTGGATTTTCTAATTCTTTTATTTCTTCATTCAAAGCCTTCCTTTCAACACAGTATTGAAGAACAGATCTAGAAAATTAAAAGAAAAAAGAGAGAGGGAGAGAGCAGGAGAGAAGAAAGCTCTATGGATTTTGAGTATCAAAGTCTGAACCTGTAATTCTGAAAACTCCCATTCAGTCTCCATCTAATCTTGGGCATGGTGTAGGAGAATTCTGTATCTCTTCTGTACTTTTGAATTCAACTTTTCCTGACTACCTGTACCCTTGCTCAGCCCAGAACTGCCGACTATGATAACGTCGACAAATCTGAAAATACATTCTCCCAGCGAGGACAGAGAAATTCCTCTACCTGAATTGCTTAAGGATTTGCAGACTTTCTCAGGACATAATAGGACTCTATTCCTCAAAAAATGCACTTTGGTACCACTCTCAGAATTCCACTATATTTTGCATGAGTAGGTTTGGAAAGTCATTCTATGACCTCTAGGCAGGTACAACAGCAGCACTGTTACTTCACAAAGCAGAGAAACTGAAGCCCACTCCTCTTCCCCACTGAGCTCCCTGATCATTTAAATGCCCTAACCACTGGGCAATGATGTACAGTCACAGTCTGTCTTGTCCTCTCTTTCTGATCACATGTTTTCCTGAGGGTGATCAAAGACTAGCTATACATTATTCTTTCCTGGAGTTAAGGAACTACCTTGGGAGGAAGAAACTGAATTCATGTCCTGACCTCCTAGGTAAGTGCTCTTAAAAAAATGAACTACTGCATAACAAAAGAGCACCTTGCAGATAGGTTTTAAAAGAAGAACTTAAATCTTTTTTAGACCTTAAAAAAAAAAAAAAAGGCACTTATCTTCACCAGCTTAAAAGAAATAAACAGAATTTAAGGCATATATATGGTCAGAAATATTTAAGCATGTCTGTGGTGGTATCATCTACCTGCAGCTGGATTTTGAACCATTTCGAGTGATTTCTTGCACAGAGTTCATGCTATTCTAGATTTCATTTTGAGGAGACATACTTTCCCCGTAATCCATTCACAATTGCAGGATGAAAGAAATTTAGATTTCACTATGGGTATCGGGGGGGATACTCATGCTGCCTATCACAGTACCTAAACCTTTCTGTGCCCATAATGACTTGTGAGTTGTAGGTGGTGAGTAAATCTGAGCTATTAGAACTTCACGCTTCGTTGCAGTATCTTGCACACACCTGCCAAGTTACCAAAGGCACAAATTTCAAGCTGCAGAGAGTATCCTTCTCTCTTAGCCTTGGGTTATAGCAACGGGAATCACTTGTGATACAAAGAGTAGCTAAGCTGAATAAGGCCTAAAGACTTACAAATATACAAATGTACTTAACGTTTTATGTGGGCATCTAGAATAGGACATGGACCTAATTACTAAACTTAAGTGATATAAAAGGGACTGCTTGTATGCTTAAAATTGAGTGGATGCTAGAGTTATCTGTAGAAATCATAGCTCAATGTGGATTTACAAAATTAATCCTGATTTTCCTAATTTCAATTTTTAGTTTAAGCAGTTGTTTATTTTCAAAGATACTCCAAAACTTTCCATCACAAACCTATTGAAAATACAATCAAGGTAAAAAGAACTTATTTTTTAGTGGTTTGCACAGAAATACTGTATTGTGTCCTCTTTCGACTTCATCAGCACACTATCAAATAATATCCACAGAGCTGTGCTAACATCATTCGAAGATGCTGCTGCAGGAAGATATTAAAGTACTATTTAAATGGAAGTTGTTAAATAAAAACAGTCTTGCCTGGATTCTGTTACATTTAAGAGACAGGAAAACAAATCAATGTTGCCAAGTGGGAAAGGATGAGATCAATAAGAGGAGAAAGAACATTTTCAAGGCATTAAAAATCTGAAAAGTAAAAACAGAAGTTTTAAAACTCTGAACAATTACCTGGCTGCATCCTTTTAAATCAAAGTTCATGGCATTTATAGAATACTAGACATAAGATAAGACCTAGCATCTGAGTGCTTAGCATTGCAGTTTTCTGATAATGTACCTCTAAAGGCCTAGACCTTAAACAGAGCTTTGTAATCATCAGCCGTGATTTATGGAAGCAGTAATTCCCCTTCTCCCTATATTTCATGCCATTAAAAAGAAAGATTGGTCTGTCCGTTGAAATTCTTTTTCTTCAGGTAGAGTTAAAAGAACAGTAAAAACTATAGGTGACCCACATTTTGGCAAAGTTATTTTCTGAAGATTAGGTACATTGATACTGAATAAAAGCCTGAGTTGTCTTGAGTGTTATTCACAGCTCTTTCTCTTGTTTTTCTGTGCAAGCTTCCAAAAGGTACATGGAGCGATGCCACTGGAGCTGGGGGGAGGAAAGTATACCAAAGCTCTAGAAGGGCAGACAATTTTATAAAGAACAGAGTTTGGTTCTTGGCATATAACCCTAGTTTCCATTACGCCATTGCATCATATCTTGGTATGGACACAGACCCCAAGTAAAACGAATCATAGAATACCAGGTTGGAAGGGACCTCAAGGATCATCTGGTCCAACCTTTCTTGGCAAAAATTGAACTGTTTGGGTGCAAAAGTAGTTTTTCTTCCTTGTAAAAAGAAACATAAATCACAGTTTCAGGATCTTCTTTCAAGTCTATTTTGGGTGCATACACATATAATTCTGTTTTCCTCTTACTAAGGGTAGCCACAGCACTAAAAGCAATTGCAAAGCTTAAGAGAGTTCAGAGAAAACAGATGTGGTAACGCTTACAGCAGAAACTCACTCCCTAGTTCCCAAACGCCAGACAGACCTTTTCCATGCATCTCCATAAACGTGTGAAGGTACCTTTCTACAACCACTAAAGTCTGGGATGCCACTAAAGTTAACCCCCGCTCTCTTCAGAAGTTCCGTGACGCTTGGCTTGAGGCAAAAATGTCACACTCAAGCTTTGTTGATCCTCTCCATCTCACATGTAAATCTGGATCCGATTTTTACTGCAGATGTGTGTAGCCGTTAAACATGCGCTCTGTTTCCTCCACCTCTTTCCCGCAGGCATGGTCAGCTGCTCAACAGCAGGAGAGAAAGCCCTGAGAGGGGAGCGAACAGTCTTCCGGCTCTCAGAGCAATGTCCCAGTGATGCCAGTGGAAAAATCAGGGACTGGTTTTGCTGGGCGGAGAGTATACTCTGTCAGCTTAACCTGGAAGTGAGCTAAGCGATGGAGTGAACATAGCTTAAAAGTATTGGTTCAAAATGGTTTTCGTGTGTATCCATAGATACAACTGGCACTCACAGGCATACACCACGTACCAGGACAAGGCAGCGTAAGAAGATATAAGAGCACGCCATGTTTCCGTGTGTGGAGAGGCATTTTACACCTCTTTACATCTGCCACATCTCCCTGCTACAAGGCTATTTTCATTGGACCTCATATAGCAATTATGCCATTTTACTGACCACTTTCTATCATTATATACTGGCTTTTGAGGATTTTCTCATGTCTAATGCACATCTACATTTATTTCACTCTTAAGCTTTGGCCTCCGACTTCATATCAGCAAATTATAGCTATCATTTTCACTCAAACAGCTTGGTTATCTAAGTGAACATTAGGTCAGTGAGACAGGTGTTTCTATGGAGCTGTTAACCTTAGCCATTAATTTTTCATTTATTTTGGAGCCTTTGTCAATTCTATGCCTTTATTGCTATTTCTCTCAGTCATAAAGGAAGGAGAAATGTTTAACAACTGCCAACTAATTTCCAAATCAGAGCAAGGTTCTTGCTAAGGCACACTGTAGATTTGTGAATGGAAGTAGGGGTAACATTTTAGCAGCTGTGGACGTTAACGTTACACCTACAGAGTCTGTTAAAATAAAGCCAAAATCATCCATATGTTCTTATATTGCTGTGTCTGTGAAGTCATTCAAATATTGCAGTAGATTTATTCAAAACTTTCCAATATAAAGGGAAGAAAGAAAAAAGGAGCCTGTCTGAACTGCGTTGAGAGACGGTTCTTATTAGGTTTTGACAGAAGTAGAAAGCTGTCACTTTAGCAATACAGAAGAGAGACAACCGATATTACAGACATCATTGAGAGACGGAATAGAAGCATACAGCTGATGGATTCGAAGAGCGAAGATTCTTGAAGTTCCTCATTAGCCCCAGTCTGAAGGAGCACTTCATTCTTCCCTCTTTCTTACTTAATTTCTGCGTCACCCAGAGCACTTTCTACATAGAAAACTAATTCTGGGAAATAATTTCCATGAATGTCTTTTGACTGTGCTCTATAGCCGGTAGAGAGGGGCGACCTACTTACAGTACGATAAGCCGCATTTCCTGACACCTTGCGACCAAGTGCCATGTGAGCATTACCCGCTTGAAAACGCCTGCTGAAGAGTTCATATACTACGAATTACCAGGCAGATCGGTACGCCCCTTGCTTAAATGGCAGAGTTCTGCATTCACAGTCATTTAGATCTGCTGGCAACATTAGGATTATCACTAGAAGCTGATCAGAGAACTTCTGCCAGGTAAGACTTAAGCAGCGTCGCAGAACCATTAAAAACCTGAGGCAGTACTTTGGAGCATGTAAGAGAGGATTGTTTTTCTTTTAAAGGGTTTTAAATTGTGTTATTGTGGTTTTATACATTATTTAATGACTTTTAAAAGAGTAATACAAGTCTCAGCCCTCCAGTCACACAGCCCCACCACTTTTTGTGTTTTTTTAGTAATTGGTGGTAGAAAGCATCCTAAAAATCTTTTAAATCATGCAGTTAAAAATATAAAAACATTATTTTAAAGCCTAACGAACAAGTCTCCTTTGCTTTCATTCATTCACCTATCCATTATGCAACCTACCTTCCTACGAAGCCTGGCCTAGCTACCACAAAAGTAAGTGGAAAACAAGAAGGGGACAAAATTGGCTTGACTTTCAGAAATCTCAAAGCCAGCCAACAGACCGGTTCTCAAAGATTTCCTTGCACAAACGGTCCACTGAGAAACTCATTCTTTGCCTTTCCCATTACGGCTTCCCAGCCCTGTACACCTGTTCCCTGTCACATTCGTTCTCCATCATCGCCTGCCACGTGAAAGGAATACTGTACAGTGCACCACCTGCAATCAGAGGGGAGCTTTCAACATGCAGCCATCCAGCTTTTTGTGGGTCACCAGTTAATGTGCTGGAGACCCTGCGCCAGGATTTAACAGCCCACAGGGTGCAAAGACCTGACAGAAACAGAGCTTTTGCATATCTCCTCCTGTAAGGAAATGCACTCATCTCAATAGTGACTTAAGAGGCAGCAGTACCTAATTCCTAAGTACCTCTGAGTTTCCCACTCAGCAGGAGCCAGCTTCTCCCTGTTATAGACTGAGGACTTTGCAAGAGCCAGCCTCTCCCAGATCTGGGATCCTGCTGAACTCAGAGGTGTAACACCAGTTCTCCTCCTTCCTCCCAGTTAGAGTAGTACGTACCAGGAAAAGCAGAGCCAGCAGATATTGGCCTGCTGATAATAATGAAGGGCATGTTATAGGGATGGAGAAAAGCTACCACAAAAGCCATCTAAAATGGATGTTCTAGACAGGTGGTCGGTGTTTCTGCACCAAATACTGTCCTACACATTTCTGAGATGAAAAACTGCTCGCTTCAGTTAAAAGTGCAGGTTCTGTTTTCTGAGACATTGACAAATAATTTTGATAGAGCCCGACTATTTCACAGTCTCTGCAAAAACCTGGCAGTTTTATAGCACCTTTCCATCTTATGAAGCTTACAGTATCATCACATTGTTTTGAAAATGTTAAATATACATCAATCAACATATATGTGTGTTCTCTTGCTCAAAGACAAGTTTTGTTCCTATAGAAATCAAGTTTTCTGTCTTCAGATTGTAAGTAAGCAGCCAGGACTGACTGACCCAAATTTCCAAATACATAAAAATAAACTAAAAGAAATATAATAATGATTTAAAAACAGTAACTACAAGGGAGGTATTCCATGAAATGAGAGGCAAGGTATGGGTCCCACTAATTCTATTTACTATTGGCTTCCACAGATAAAAGATTTTATTCACCTTTCTAACTTCTGATGCAGAGCAGTAACAAGAGAGAATAAAACATACCGATTGGAAAGGGCTTAAAGAAACAGAAAACACAGAAATTAAAGCAAGCCTTGTGTTCTTTATTCAATCTGTCAACTTTACCCTGTATATTTAAGTATCTACGGACACTTCACATTCATTTTACAGCTAATTCCCTTTACACTGAGTAGGGAGAGTCCCTTTACTAGGCATAATGTAGTAATAATCATGAACTTCTGTACTGAGACATTGGTACCTGTGACTCTGTTGCCTTAATGCACCGTGCCTCAAGAATATGGACAGAGAAAGTTTTATTCGTTAATCTTTGCCAAACTCAGCTAGGCTATCCCAAAACAAAGAACTATGAGAACCAAAGTACATTTCTAAGAAGATCCTTTTGAAATGTTTCTACCGAAGAACGTTATAAATATTTTATTGGAAGAATAGATAGAAATTTCAATTGTCCCTTGAAAAGCCAGTGTGCCAAATTTAGAGATTAAATTCAACCATTAAAGTATCAAATGGAGAGATTTTAGTCCTGCCTTTATTGAAAATCAAAAAGCAATTTTAAACTGTGGAGTCCCTACTGATGCTTCCATAATAGAAGCATTTTGAAGCTGGACTCAAATGGCTTATTCCACTCATCAAACTGACACTGAAAAGAAGAGATTTAGTCTTGGAATAAAACAGCAATTTTTCCAGACAAAAAGATTGCTGGGAAGATTCAGTTTTATTAAAGATACAGAAGAGGGCAGCTGTTGTCTTTGATTATATTTACAAAGTATGAATCAGTTTTAACACACAAAGATAGCAAACCAGAATAAATTAATGCTCACCATGTGGGGACATATGCAGATGATAAGGATGATCACAGCTCCTCATTTCAATTATAGTTTCAGCATGTTGCTGCTACAGATGTCTGCCAGGCTTAAGGAAACAATTTTAGACTATCATTAAAAACTTCATTCAGGAAGGCAGAAAAGAATCCAAGATGGAAATAAGAGGTTTTGTACACAAATAAATTGAAGGAGGAATCAAGTGTTCCATATCTGAATTCACACTATTTGCCAAATGACACTTGGGCTTTCTCCTGACAGTGAAATTCTCACGTAGTTAAATTTTGAATATGTGCAACACAAGGAAACATTTTATCCCTTACGGTGACAAATCCTATGGCAGTACTTGGGTCACAGCACCCAGACAGAGCATCCCAAGACAACCGACACTGTGTATTAGTCAAGTGACCACTTTTGCGGATGCAGAAATGAGGACGTTAAACTGAACTATACAATTGGTTTAAGGTCATAGAAAATAAATGTCTTTAAAGTTACTGCAAATAGGGAAAAAATTACTTCTTTCCAGCATTGAGATGCGTGCAGATTATTACAATATTCTAAAGGTTACTTGTTAGATTGTGTTCATCCAGTTATTTTAAATGGTACGGTAATTTTTAACCTTTGCTATCCCATGACAAAAACTATAAGTAACAAACCAATGTTATTTACAAATTTATCTGTGATTTTGGATTAAGGATTAATATAATAGAAGGGGAAATTAAGAAGTGCTTTATGCTGTATAGAAAGTGAGCAGTTCAAATTTGTGTGAATAAGAAAAGACAGACATAAACATAGAATAAGTCTTTGACTTTCTGAACACATTATGCAGGATATGGACTTACATAATAGGAGAAATTTATATCTGCCTACTTTTCTTTTCACTGTCTAGTTGAATATTGATACTCTAGAGACCGTCACAAGAAACTCTACGTAAGTCTATGAATTTCATCACAAATTTGCAAGACTGCGGTGAAGCCAAATACTGTGAAGGAGAAAGCAGTGATCTCTGAACAGAACCGTTAGATGCTACATAAAAAATAATTTATCTCCAAATTAGTAACCTGATCCAAACTGATTTGCGAGAAACATAAGTATTTAGTCCTGTCTGAACATGAGAAGAGAAGGTTTTTTGAGAAAATAGCTGGAATGGAAAGACTGACTTTGTGTGAGTGTGTCTGAATAAGTCTATTCCCCTTTGTAGTAAATTGTATAGCAATACTGTATATACATATACACACACATACATGTAGCATGTATTTCCACTATACATGTAATGCTTTCATTTGCCTCATATAATCAGTTACCCCTAAATATGAGATTAAGACTGGTGTGCTGTCATCACACTCAGGATTACTTTTACCGTGGTAGAATTACAATAGAGATCATACAGACTATGAATGTTTTATGTCTGTCTATATTATTACTGACCAAATTTAAAAATTGCATATCTAGCAATATCAGTACTTTGCTTGCTCTCTCTGGTCTCCAATCCAATCCAAAGAAGCCAGCTTTAAGTCAAAGTAATTAACTATTTCCACACACCCCCCAAACTGCCATAATCCAGATGGTTTGTCTGTTGCTACCTCTAGTATTTATAAACATCTACTAATAACTTCTGCTTATTATTCTCATTTGACAGAAAATCACACAAGTGTACTGAAAAAACAATTACTAGGACTGGGGACTGCAGAAAGGTCACCGGTGACCTTCACCAAAGGTGAATTCACATCCGATAGAGCCACTACTTGAGAAGATAAGGGAGGAAAAATTCACCTGGAGTTTTCTGCTTTGGGGAAAATTGAAGACACACTCTGTTAAAAGAATGGATCTCAAAACTGTGTAGCAGAGTAATCTTTGCTGTGTTGGCAAGCGTCTATCGGAATGTCCTGGGGATGCAACAGCAGAATGGAGAAGGGAAAGAGCGAGCTGTCAGATGCAAGCCTTCCCTCAGATTGTCCCAGATGAGTATGTCAGTAATTCATTCAATAACTCATGTATGCATTGCATATTTGAATGAAGAGATACACTACTACACTCTCCTCTCCTCCTTTGGCTGACGAAGTCAAACCCCATATTGTTACATGGGGGTTACCTCCTCTCCATTGTGCCTTACCTATTGCACTCTCCTCCACACCTTCAGCATTTTGTCTTCCTCTGCCCAGTGTGCTGTTATAAGTATATAGTCATCCTCTTCTCCCTCCTTAACCTTCTGTTTCACCTTATTCTGTCTGTAGAAGACCTCTTTCCTTCTCAATCCCCAGGTCACAGTAGCAGCATTAACTAGGGTAAGCAGAACACAGCCCCAGCTGCTCTGTACACTCACCCGCGCAGGTTAAGCCAGCAGCCTGTCCTCTGTCTCCCTCCCTGGTTGCGAGAGGTACACGCAGAAATCCTGTCAGACACACGCATTGTGCAGAACACCCAAGGGTGCACCAGGTTTGGGTTATTTTGGATCAATTTATTATCCTTGTCAGACCCTGAAACTCATCATCACTGGTCCTGAAGACTTCTCCGGGGAGCGCGGCCGGAGGCTGTCATTCAGGGAGCAGCAATTTCCTCCTTCCTCTCCACGTGGATTTATTTTGGCAGCTATCTGTAAGCTCTACATACTGGAGAGTATAACCTGTTCATTTCAGAGGAAGATTTCATTCTATCAATGATTTCTGTTTCAATCTACCAAGGTGTCATTTTTATACACAGTTTCTGTGCAGGGTATACCAATATTTCAAGTTTAGATTTCTGCTGCAGTCGCCTTCTTGGGGAAAACGTGAAATGATAAAAGGTGCTCCTACCAATATTGTATAAATATTATGCATATGTAACTTAATTGTTTCTAAGGCAGCTAATTTCTTTTTGCTACTGCATAGGTTAATTAAGGAAAGACAGTCACATAGCAAAAACAACTTCATTGTAAATCTGTATTAAAGCAGAGTCTGTATGGCTTTCACATGTGGTTAAAATCAGACTAATTAACAATAACAATACTCCATGATAGCTCATTAACTAGAAGCAAATGTAAGCTCAGTACCACCATTAAGTGCCACAGGCCAGCTAAGGTGATATTCATGTGAAAAATCATGAACATCAAGGGATGCAGCTCAAGTACTGTTGATGGCAAGAACGAAGCTTGGAGCATCTGGTTCTGTGTCACTACTCTGTAGCAGCAAGATTTGTCAGACATTGTTGAGTGTGAAGTTGTTCATAGGCCAATTAAACCACAGCCCTCAGGGACAAATGTGAGAGAGCAGTCAAAAAAAATTTCCTTTTTTTTTCTGATGTACTCCTTGTTATGAGAAGAACTCTGACATAGCACTGTACATGGACTGAACATTTATACCAGCATAGCAAAATACTAAGTAAACCAATTATGAGGCTTAGAAAATAAGGGGAGTGTCAAACCACATTGACTTTCTGCTCTCCCTGGTCAGGAGAATATCTAAGAAAATCTTCACTTTAAATATTTGAATAGTGTTTTAAGTCCAGAGGCTATAAAATCACATATTTAATCTTTGATTTATATTTAAATATCTTGCTGAAGTAAGGTATTTTGTACCCTATGTTGATAGATTGTTTAAGAATTATTTAGGTATGTTGTACAAAGCACTTAAATTATTCTATCAGTAATCAAAATATATCCATTTTAATCATTTCTACTCTCTCATTCTTCTACATTCTATATTACTGTATTCACTATTAATAACCATAATTTATCTTCTGATACAACCAAGCCATTAGGAAATATATCTATAGATTCATTCTTTGAATAAAATTAAGACATTACTCTTATCCATTTGAGCTAATCAAAAAGATGATTTTAGCCTCTCTGTTTAATGAAGAAAAGTCTATTGCAGAAACATGACCACTGGTGCAAAGCCAGGAAAAACACAGACAAATGACAATAGCTTTTAGACACATTACATAAATTTCATTCCAGCAACACCACCGCCTATGAATTTAGAAAGAAATATCCATTGAGTCCAGAGTCTTTTTTTAATTCAAGACTATGTAATCAAAACAATTGCCAAAATGGAACGGACTTAAAAGTGCAACTATCTTGTAAAGTAGAGATTCTCATCAACTTCTAAAATTTATTCCAGAAAGAGTTGTAATGAAGATTTTAAATGCTCCAATTTATATAATGTACTGACTTATTACATATAATAGTTAGTTCATACACAGCAAACCACATGTTTTCAGATAGTTATGTTGCAATCAAATCATATATTGGCTATATGTTTGAATTATCCTCTCCTAAACATGTCCTGAATCTACCCCACACAATTTAGCATGGCTGAGCTAGCCAAAGCAATTTCATGGGATATTCTTCATATGTTTACCAGGTATAGGGATTTTAAACAAAAAAAAAAAAAAAACCACCAACAAAAACAAACACGCCCAAAAAAACCCCAAAAACCCAGCACCTGTTTATTTGGTGATATTCCCTAGAAAGCCATAGCACAAGGGTTTCAATTCTTCTCCTAATAAATATCCAATAAATTCCATGGAAACTAGGACAAGTGCAGAAAGATGAGAAAGAAACCCGTTTCAGAATATCCCACTGGTGGTTAAGCTACTCTCCTGGGTCATAAGAAACCTATTCCTTTACATTAAACTGGGAAGAAAACACAAATGCTTTGTGCCAGCGTAAAAGGATGGTACAAAGTAGAATAATTTTTATGAGGAATGGAATCTAAATCCCCTTAATCTCACTCAAAGTTTTGTTCTGGTTTTTTGTTGGGTGGTTTTTTTTTTTTGGCTTTGTGGGCTTTATTTTATTTTATATATTTTCAGTAAGTATATAGGGGTTCCATATCAAAATATCTCTCTCCTACTTAAGATTATTCTCTAGTCTTTACTCAGATTTGAAACTGGTATCTCTTCGGCCAATTACATGCTTCATCAAGAACTACACGCTTTCGTCATCCAGAAAAACACATCTACGTTTCACTAACTTGAAAGCTATTAGGCACTGCAATAGTTGGATTCCTGTGACTTACAAACTACCAGGATCAGTAAACAGTAAGAATATTTTTAAATCTAGACATTAATTTAGGGGGGGAAAGGTGCAAGTATTCAAGAACAATAAACTTGAAATGTAATAACTGATAAGATCCAAAGGAAAAAGAAATGCATCCTAGACATCATACCCAGGCACATCATCTTTCCCCCTCAAAACCCTGAAGCTCATGGACATTACAGTTCTTCACACTACCTGAAATTAAAGTTACTCTTGCAGATCGTCATCTGTAATGCTCTCAGAGTACCACAAAATTTCTAACACTGTCTTCCATGTTCTCTGGTATGGAAGTGTCTAGAAAAGTTTGTGATTTTGAATGTCTGTCTTCATATGTATGGTTACCTCCCTGTGCAAGCATTTTATATTTAACACAACCGCAGTGTCCTTGGCTTTCACTCCAGATACATCTCTTAGCATTGATTTTTATCCTAACTGAGCAGTCTAAGAAATGAGATACTCCCAAGCCTGTGACGAAGGGTTTCTAAATATGATCGTGTTCTTCTGTGTTAGTTGTGATTTAACATAGCACCTCCCTTTTGTTCCATCATGGCAAACCTTCACTCTTGCATTAGTCTTAGCTTGGCCCATCTGCTAGGCATAAATACAGCAGCTTTTACAGTTTAACTCATTTAAATTGAAGATAATCAGTACTTTAAATAACATAGCATGTCTACTCAAAAATCCAATAGTGACCATACATTTAACAGCAAAACCTACAAAGCTTTTAGGGGGTTTCCTCACCTTTCTTCTGTATTCTTTGTCCTGTTATCTTCTATTTCATTCTTCTTCATTTTACTGGTAATTATCATATATAATTACAGTAGTTTAGACCTGAGAGAGGTTGATTTTTACATAATTCTGGAAAATATTAATAAGATAAGATGTTTTTGTGCTATTTGATTGGGAGAGTAAGGGAAAACTTCAAAGAGCTCAAACTCCCCGAGGGTTTACATACTTTAAAATAACAGTATCTCTGTATTGCCAAGAGCGGGGAGGGGGGGGGGTGTGAAACAACAGACCTTCAAATTAATATTACATTGGCAGCAGGTTTTTACAGACTACTTTCAGGGCTGTGTGCTGACTCCCTGGCATAACGAACAGTTTGATTTAAAGCTTAAAATTATTAAGTGTTCTACCAGAGTCATAAATAATGCAGTTTATAAGATTCCTATCGAGCATATAAAACTACATTTGTCTTCCATTAACAACACACTTTTTAAGTAGCCTGACCTCTTCAGATATATAAGAACATGCAATTAGTGCAATTTGTCACAGGTCCTTTACATTTTAATAAGATGTAATTAATTGTCTGTGTAGTCTAATTAACTTTGAAACCCTGACAGTTCTTGCTCTCTGGTATAAAGCACAGCTCCTTATTTGAATTGCTAATATCGGACAGAGTGCCTCCATACAACAATAAATTTAAATCTGTGTACCTTTGCAGACTAAGAGACACCGGACTAACCTGCCAATATTTGCATTAACTTTTCCACAGCCTTTTTTATCAATCTGTGCCAATATATAGGAATCGATAATATATGGGGGTCAATGTGTTTGTGAAACAGCTAGAGTTACTGTATAGTACTATTAAAATTCTATTAATGATCCCACAACGGAATAATTCTGACTCTTTCAGTCATACCACTCATGTTTCATACATGATTTAACAAATGTGTTACAGACTCAGGCCAATGGAGATGTAAATCCTTTACATTCTTTGAAGTTAACCTGCAGCTCATGAAGAATGTAGTGAGGTATTAAACAGATGACCCTGAAAACATGAGATTTTACTGATCAGAGAAAGGTATCAGCTGCATGGAACTAACATTGAACAGAGTTAACTGTTAAAAGCTCTGGAACTCAGATTTTGGGATTTTTTTCAGCTGTATGAGATTATGATAATACATCTTGATTTTAATGCAAATTATTACTTTAAAATATAACACATTTATTTTATATTCTCTCCATGATGATTTTAAGTACTTAGTGGATTGAATTTGCAGATGATAAATGACACTTAATTCAACTGAATAGTAAATAAAGGGCAGATTCTGACATCCTGTCCTCTCCTGAATAAAATCATTCTCTGTAAAACACATTGCAAAAGTTAATGATCTTCAGAATGGCAGAAACAGGAGAATGTGAGAATCTGTACAGAAAAGAGCATGCAGAGAACAGAAACCATTCAATGAAGTGTTGATTTATGTTCAAAAAGAGCATATATAATACATTCAAGGGAAGTTTTTGCAAGTTGAAATAATATTTTTTTTTTTTATCTGGAAAACAGGAATAATTTCACAGTCTTGGGTTCTGTGCATGGCCCTCACAGAATGCCAAGTAAGGGGACGTATAAATCACGCCTGCTATAACATATAGACACTGACAGGGACAGAATGAGCACCAAAGCAAATATGAGGTAGAAATGATTTTTTATTACTTTAGGTATTTCTAGATGTCAGATAAAAATGAGTGCGTTGCTAAAAATTTTACAGAATGACAGCTGTGCCTTATGGATAACATTCTATAGTTTGATGTATGAGGCAGAAAATGTGAAAAATATTGTGAAGTACCACCTTGACATGATGATGGAATGCCACAGGAAGCATGCTAACTCCGGAGGAATGTAATAGACCACTGTTAAATAAAAGAAGGCGGCTTCATGTCCAGCCAAAAAAAAGAAACATCAAATACTGTCTTTAGAAGAACAAAAGTTGCAAAACTTTGTTTCTTTTTTACACAGCTGCCCAAGTTTTGATGCTCTTGTTTGAACAGGATTACCCCTCAGAGTTTCAATAGGTACAGAGGATTTTGCAAACATTCCTACTACGCCTTTTACAAAACACCAGAGGATGCAGCATCTCCAGCATTACAGAATTTATAGTACAGGCTATTACAACAGACTACGTATTTTTTAAAAGCACTCAAAGATAGCACACGAAGGCTCAATAGGCAGTAGTTATGTTGCTACAGCGATTTAAAATAACTGTTATAGTTTCATTTATCAAAGTTTGCTCCAAGCCTCACTATAAACAGTGAAAAGTCGAAAATGAGTAAGTACCAAATCCACTTAACATCCATTTATGTGTCCACTTAACATCACGGATACATACCATAAAACAGATGCATCTGTACATTTCATACTTTAATATAGAGTATTGTCCTGTGCTCTTCCCTTAAAGCAAGGGCCACATGTTGAACCCCAGTTTGTGCATCAGGAGGGTGAGAATGGCTGGGTCTGCCCTGCAAGGTGAGGCCACGTGCAAACCCCATTCCCAGTTTAACACCAGGCTTGGATGAGACCTGCATCAGCAGCATTCCCCTACGTACCTGGCCGACTTCAGGAGGAGGCCAGGCCTGCAAGCAGAAGGGGCTGCTGGATGGCACGGCGGGTCCCCCGACCCAGCCAACCCAGGCACCAGGTCTGGCTGGGGCTGCAGAGCCCGCCTGCCTCACGCTCTGCCCGCACCCTGCGATTCCTATTTACAGAGCCCCATCCTCACCGTGCAGGGGCAGCGTGATACAAGGGGTGATGATTATTAATAGTATTAGCAGTTAATGGTATAAGCAGGCACTGTACATAAAGAAATGAAATATATGAAAATATTGAAAATAGGTCAACATACTACTGTGCACAAGACTCCACCTAGTCAACACTTAGGCTCAATAAACCTCAGCCGAAATGTTGTGTCTGGCATTGGGCACCCCAATTTAATGAATAAAGACTAATTAAAAGAAGCTTAGAGAGTATCAGTAGGAATAAGGCCTATAAAACCTGACCCAAGCAGGAAGGCTGAAAGAATCAGTTTACTAACTTCAGAAAAAACGTAAGGCCAAGTCACACAACAACAGATTCTCAAATATGTAAAATTTGTTCTAAACTGATAGTAAGTAACAGATCTCTACTGGGGAAGAAAGGAATTAATCATTGCATATTTGGGAGCTGGGAAACAATCCTTAGTTTAGACATTAGGAAAACTGATTTTTAACCATAGTGTTGCAAATACATCTGTCAGGGATGCTTTCTGTATATTTGTTTCAGAGCACGTAAGCAGATAAGTTCATCTTTTGAAGTCCCTTCTAGCTCAACCTTTCAAAGAGTTCTAATAATAGAAAGAAAAAGTCATTCCTAATATACAGCAACACTTGAACAGAAGCAAACTTGTATCAATAGTGACTTATAGATATTCTTTAGTTTCGTAACATATATTTGAGGTGAAATAATTTTTGTCTGCCTATAAAAAAAAAAATCACAGCAAGAGTTCTTACATTAATATATTCTAAATTAATGTGTGCCGGAGGAGAAATCCACTGAAGAAGTTTAGCATTGTTGACAGTCGTTTACATGCAGGTATGATTGATGTCTGCCTTCCCTCCAAGGATGAATGGAAAGCTGGCAAATGCCACATATACATAATGCGTTGAATTTTAAGCCAAATTGGTTTTCAGACATCGTACTTGACATTTCCCCCTCATACTTCAAATTATTCCTTGATACAAATTGCATGTTTATATAATGTGTTATGCTGTACAGTCTGGTTTGATCACATCTCCTTTAGGCTTTCTCCAGGCAGCTGCAGTTATAAATAGGCCAAAAGCACTGCTTGTAGTAGAGATGAAACAGAGATTACCCCTGCCAAAAAGGGGGCGGGGGGGGGGGGGGGGGAGGGGAAGCCAAGGAAAAGCTGAGGCCTTTGTATTAAGCCATTAGCAGTACGCTGAATTTGTATTCCACTTACTCTGAACTGCCACCCAGGCTACTACTGCTTGCTTCTATTAAGAGGTGGTAAAATAATAAAGGAGAACTTTGGCCTTTCCGATATGTGTTACAAAGTTAAAACAACAAAACCACAGGGAGGCATTTCAAAGGGCTCATTGACATATGGATGGTGCTGCTGTAGCGGTCTACTAAGGTTCAGGGAAGAGACAGCCTGTGTGATCTCAGGAACATGGATCCAACCTCTGGACATGAGAGATGCCAGTGAAGGTTTTACCCCGTGTCTCCTGCGACACTGCCGCGCTGCTGAATCTGGTTTGTCATACTCCATGCTTGTTACTGAATAAGATAACCTGATCTGTGCCTGAGGGCTTCCTTCTATTCCTGTTTCTGTTTCATCAAAACAGAAAAAAAAAAAAAAGAAAAAGAAAAAAAAGGCAGAGTTTATAAGCTTACAGGTTATATATTTATTTCTGGGAGACATACACAAAACCTAAGGCAACAAATTTGTGAGTGATATTTGCTGTTACAATTCAGGTCTGCAACTGCAATTTGTAAGTGTCTGTGTTGCAAGAATTGGGTGAGCTAAGGTCTAGCTATGGAGTGGAAAACTAGAAACTGCAGCAATATCAGGCGATCAGCAAAGAGACAGTTGTTTGCTTAAACACTTCTAAGCATAGCACATTGATTTGCACTCTGCCATATTCACACATAACTAAGAGAGATAAAATCCTGAGTAAAGAAGGTGGAACTCCAGATATTGATCCCCAGACTCATATTGACAAGTGCCAGTTGAAACGTAGATATAAACAGCCTGAGTTTCACCTCAAGTTAAACCCCCAGACATGCTGAGAAAATGTGAACTGTGAAGATTTGCCCACAGGCAAAACAGTTTGCTGAAACTGTAGCACTCCAGTTAGAGGAAAGGATGTGCGAATAACTGTAAAACACTCAGTTTAAGAGTGTTTTAGCCATGGCCCTGTCTTTCTCTTCTCCACCAAAAAACACTCAAAAAAACCCAAGATGCAGCTCTGTCTGGCTCTGTTAGGTTAGCGTTTGCATTTCCTGCAGCCCTGAAGAGTAAAACACCAAAACCAATCTTAAAATGGATACAGCTTCTTCTTTCAAAATTTAGGGACAGAAGAATCAGTGCTTCACAAGTTACCCATTTTAAGATCAAGCTAGCTTGCATCAACTTGTTTTATGGTAATCAAGTTTAATATTATAGGTGAATGCTTCATACAAAATTCTGATCCCATGATCTACTCTGAAGCATTTCATTGAGCCAAATGGCAGTCTTCTCTCCCTTACCATTTTTTGAAATTATATTCACTGCACTAATCATGATGAAAACTGTCCAACTATGTCCTGGAGTTATGCCTTTGATGCACATACAGCAACTGTGTTAAGAATACAAAAGGAGAGATAATGAATGAAGTTGCTCATTCCCAACTCTGGAAACTGTTGGAATATACAAAAACTGATTGATGCATTGAACCCCCATTCATTTTAGGTCAATTTTGTTTGTGAAGTGCTGATAGGATTGTTCCCTATCCTAGATTCTGCATGCTAACTATTAAATGCAGGATTAAAAACGCCAAGGAGCACTCGAGGGGTTGGAGCTGCATCACATCAGATGGTGTGATACGATCCTGCTGAAAACAAGTTGAAACAAAACTGCCCTAAGCTACGGTACCCAATCATTAAAGCTAAACCTAAGTCAACATTGAATGCTATTAACTTTCATATCTGTGTTAGCAAAGAAACACCCTGATGGAGGGCTGAGACATAGTTTTAGCTATTATTCCATCTTATTTCTCAAAACTGGATGAACGCTTTAAAGGTCGAACCTCTCATTGGATACTTTCCATGTTTTGTTACCATACTTAGCTTTCTAAAAGTACAGCAATGGAGCCTTGCTTAACATCTGAACTCAATGAATAATTAACACGTACTAGAAATCACTGAATAGTCTGCATTTAGATTGTATAATAAATGCAACAAATATGTACATTCATGTCAGTTATGCAGTAATTTGCCTCCTTGATTGCCATTGATTTGCCTGGGTTTCACAGAACCTCTAAAACTTAGGTAGCGGGTTTTGATGTTGGCACTCAACGACCCTACAGTAACTGCATCCTGAGACTGGGTCAGAAGTCAGTCTCTCCCTCTGAGCGAGCACATCCATTGCGTGTAACCACATCAGACTTAAGTCTGAGTGAGCACATCTACACAAATGCAAGGAGGTCTGTGTAACCCTCTGTTCATCACTAGCTTATAACGAATCTCTCTCCTTTTAATCTAGGACTCTTGCTGTCAGAAGGAGTTAGCTAACCAAAAGTACTAATCAAACCATCTCTCAGAGGTCCTAAAAGCAGCATCACACAAAAGCACAATACGCAGGGAGCTCTTCAATTCCCTTGCTTTCTCTGCCACCAGACTCCTGGCACATTCACTTTTGGACTTCGAAAAAGGGAAAGAAAACACACATCCTTCTTTTCAAAACATTCACATTCAAACCACCAATAACATGAGAAGTGGCAAGAAGAGGAGAACTGCTGCTGACTGGTATCATAGGCTATAAAGCAATCATTCCTGTGTTAAAAAATTAAACCAGGTCAAACCAACGTTGTCCCAAATTCGTTTAATAACCAAGTCCAAAATTGCTTCTTGACATTGACTCATACCTCAGCATCTGAGGGCGATACTATGCACGCTTCAGTTTATACCTATCAATAAAAAGTAACGATTTAGACAACATGCTCACATGTAAGACTGTTTTTCAATTTTGCCCCTTCTAAAAATAAGCAAAATAATAATTTTCTTTTATAGGAGCTATAGGTGGGTTATATGATAACTCATTAGTTCATACATGTGTTAAGTGTATGATCACCTTTCCCCCCCCCAAAAAGCATAGCTGTTACAGAAATAAAAAGTACTATTAAAAACATTTACCTGCATTTCTCATGTGAATTGCAATGGATCAGAGATGGAGGGTTTTGGACTTATTTTGAATTACACATGTTGAATTTTTAATATATGGAAAACTTAATATTTACTCTCTGTGGAAAAGCTTGGCTGATCAGCAATCCAATAGTCATTTCCTTGCCCTGGATCAAAACCTAAGGCATTTACTTAGTTTTTATTTGTTCTTTATTTAGGCAGACTTGCTGACTTCAGTGGGAGTTTAGCAGAGCAAGAACTGGCAATAAAAATTGAATGAAGACATTAACATCTGTTCACCTGGAAAGAGTATCTGGATTTTTCTTGGCTTACTTTATATACCTGCTGCTGAATAAAACAGGCAATAGCATAGTTATTCACCGAATATTGTAAAATGGATAGTTTTATACAATCCTCTAGAGAGATTAAGGGGAGATACCTGATTTTTTTCTGAACTATACATTGAAATTCTATCATCAGATAGTAGCAGTCTAGCAGAGCTTCAGCTCTGTCAGAGGGGACTACATAAACACTTCTGACGTAACTCAAAACCTCTTCGTTATACTGCAGTGTCCTGGTTTCAGCTGGGATAGGGTTAAATTTCTTCTAGTGCTGTGTTTTGGATTCAGTATGAGGAGAATGTTGATAACACACTGATGTTTTCAGTTGTTGCTAAGTGCCCTCCTAGTCCAAGGACAGCTCCCGTGCCTACTGACTGAGCTAGGTACACAAGATGGGAGGGAACATAATCAGGACAGCCAGCCCAGCTGGCTAATGGGGTATTCCATACCATGTGACGTCATGCTCAGTATATGAATGGTAGGCGTGATCCAGGAAGTACCGATCGCTACTTGGTTATCGGTCAGCGCGGGTGGTGAGCAATTGCATTGTACATCACTCATTTTGTATATTCTATCATTATCATTATTATTTTCCCTTTTTCTGTTCTATTAAACTGTCTTTATCTCAACCCACGAGTTTTTCTCACTCTTACCCTTCCAATTCTCTTCCCGTCCCGCGGGGGTGGGGGGAGTGGCGGGGGGATGGCGGGGAGTGAGTGAGCGGCTGCGTGGTATTTGGCTGCCTGCCAGGTTAAACCACGACATGCAGAGACAAACTCAGGTAAATAGAAACTATACAATGAGCCTCATACATTGCTGAGTTTTCTACTAAAACCACATCATGACAGTAACTTATAAGCACCCTTTGTTTTGTGTGGACTGAGTGCACTGCTTATACCCTCATTCCTCCTGTCTTCCTGTAATGCTAAAAATTACAGGGTTTGGCTCTTTGTCTCTTGTACCACAGGTTTCACTTCTGTTTTGGGTTCTCAGGAGAACACTTTGGACTTGTATTTTGCAGGGACATATAGTACAAATGTTCCGTGGAGCCTTCTAGACTACATGTCTATTTACATCAGGCGTGTTATGCTAAATGAGTAGACTAAATGACTTCTTGTCCTTATTAATATGTGTTCTTTAGGAAAAACCTTTAGCTTTAAATGCTCAACCCTATTGGTTTCTACTCTGCACCTTCCAATTTCTTTCTTCTCACTGGAACGGGTTGTTTCAGGAAAAGAGCAATAAAAGCAAAGCATAAAATGTAACGTAGATGTCCTTTATGATGCACTTCTCCAAAAGCAATTGAAACAAAACTTCATGAATTCAAACCTTTTTTCCCCCCTTCACTCTACACCAGAAGATATCACATTGTCAGCTCCTTGAGATCTCTAAGTGATATGCTTCTACTCTTGCCTGACAGAAGCACCAACTCTGCCCATGCAGACCGAGTACACACAGCAAGTTGGCATAAGGTTTCCAAATCTAAGTGAGCTAACTGCTGGATTTTGAAACAGAAATTCAGCACAAACCAGGGATATGGTACCTTGAACTCTTGTAGGTAGTAAAAGACTGATTTCTCCATAGGAAGGTCTGAGGTGTTTCTGTATCTGCTTTTGTTTCTTTAATAGATCAGTTATTTCCATTATATTACAAGCATCAAGCATCTATTACAAGCAAGAAGGTTGCAATGACCTTCTTTACAACACACAACTCCTCTGTGTTTCTTTTCTCCCCACTCCCATTTTGCTTTCTTGAGCAGGAGTCTGTCTTCTGCCATACGAAAAAAACACGATAATGGAAAGCTTACTGCTAATTTCTGTCAGCTTCTTTGTAACGTATTTATATTTTATATCATGCTCCTTCCCCTGATTCTGTCCAGCAAGCCGCAGATGACCAATTAGTCATTTTCTCAACCATTAATTCTAGATCAGGCCTTAAATCTCTTTGAGACATCACCAGGCCCTTGAAATTTCAAAGTTTGACAGCCTGAGCTTCCCATGTCAAATGGTTATGAGCATACTTCTGCGTCTCCATGGATTTTACAGCACCACTGCTGTGCATTCTTAATCTGAATTCACTTTCTGCCTGAGGCTGGAATGCAAACCTATCTTCCAAACAGATGCAGAGCTAGTAGTCATCTAACTTACATTAAATGCCATCGAAGTTATATTATGTTTGCATGTCTCTGGAAATTAGCCGATAGATAAGAAAAAAGTAGTACGCTTGGTCTATTTGGTTTAGCCAAATTGGCCAATAAACAGGGATAAAAACCAGCAGAATATCCCAGCTGCTGATCGTTTGGGCTGCTAACAGACTCCAGTCTTGTATGACGATAATCACCCAATACACTCCCAGGACTATGAACTGTCCAAACAACAAAATAATCTGTCATGGATCAAGGAGAATATTTTATGCATTTCAGAGCTGTAAGAATGGAATATAATTTAAGTAAGACTCTAATGAATTTGAATTAAACTGAATGGGAGAGCATTTGTGGATGTAGGGAGAGAATTATAGTACAACTGTGAAAATGTTTGATTTGCAGAAGTTCCTGCAAATATACCTAGCTATCTCTACAAGCTTATTTGCAAGTGTGAGCAAACATTTTGCCTGGGAGATTCAATATTGAGCCAAAAGGTATAGCAGTGGCTGGAAGTGACCACACTGAAGCTGTTACTTATAAATTAACAGCTGTAAGTAACATATAACAACATAATTCTTTACTCCACATGCTTGAGGAGGACTGGTGTGTTTGCTGTAGTTCATGATCTTTCTTTTACGAGTAGCAAGAATCATTTTTAAAACAGAACATAAATTGCATTTCCATTACCCACTTCTACAGACAGACTTGAATTCCTCCTGATTGTGTATAGTCACTCCACACAGGTAAGCAGTATCTGCTACATACAACTGCAGAAAAATAAGTCTGAAGGGGAACTCAAAGGTCTTGTCATCCATCTCTATATGCCTCTTAGTAAATTGAATTAATCCCGATATAATTTCTCCCTTATTTGTTAAGCCTATCTGAAAGACAGCCAATAAAAAAAGATTGTTTTGTTTTATATGGGTTTTTTTTTTGTTGAGTTTTGTCTGGTTGATTGGTGGTTGTTATTTAACCAGATCCTTTCAGCTAATCAAATCCTTAACTGATACTTAGGGCTGGCAGAGGTTTTAGTGACTCACCTAAAGACAATTGCAATTACCTTCCTTTCCCCAGTCCAGGTGAAGCCACTTCAACACTACAGCAGGGTATTCTTGCTCCCCTTCTCTGAACTTTAAGAATATAATCTAGCCAAGTCAGACACAGTATTAATCCATGCTCAAAGTGGACACCCGTGCTCTGGTACTGAAGGGGCACGAGATTACTCTGCAAGTGAGAATGTTCTGTCCACAAAGCCAGGTGGGCTGATTGTCTTTGCTGGTTGATTATGCTGCTGCAGCAACATAGCATTGCGTGTCCTGCCTCTAACCTATTACAAACCTGACTTAATAAAAACAAACAAACAAAACCCCCAAAACCACAACTATTGCCTGTTCTGAGTTCATGCGTTTGCCTGCTTCTGCCTAGATCTAGAGAAGTGCTTTTGTCTCTGTTGAACTGCATCCCTTATTTATCACTTGAGTTTGTCAAGTTGAATCTAATTCCTTCCTCAATAGCATTTGCAGACCTTCCCATCTTCCCATCACCTGCCACCAAGTAAGGAAAGTAGTACTTTCCAACAAATGCCAGCATAGCTATTTCAGCTTATTGTGGAATGTTTGTTACAACTAGTGCCTTTAACTAGGCAATGAGGGTTCATAGGCAGTGCAATATAGCTAAGATTTCAATCCTGGCATAAAACTTCCACTGGGATGTCAATGAATGCCTCTGTGACACTGAAGGGGAGACCAGCTTCTGTATCACACTAGATTTATGAAGTACTAGATCACGGTCAGGCTATTAAGTCAGATAAAAGCAAAAGTGGCATTATTTAAACCACTTCTCAGTTCCTTGGACTTCGGTCTGTGGCTGACTGTGCATTAGGGAATTATTGAAGAGGAAGCTATTATTGGAAGAATATATCTCAATTTTCCATCACTTGACTTTTCTTATCTTTAGGAAGAGAGGGGAAACAGTGAGTAGTTTCCACATGATCCATTTCTTTCATTTGTTTGGCAGAGGAGTTGACTTGAAATTTGAAGTTGAAGGCTGAATTCAAGCTCTCCTCTCTTCAACACTTAATGCCTTTAAACAAACCTCAATCTCATGAGCTTACCCTGTGACATTCTGGCTACGTGATAAAATAATGTTATGTTATATACATATAGGGGATGATCATGAAGCAGGGGTAGGAAGCTGCTACTTGGAGCACGGCACACAGTGTGATGCCCTCACTTTGAAATTAGTACTTGCTGTGGGAAACCTTTGAAAGCCACTGTCTCATACTTATGACAGTAAGAACAGTCCATCACGCTCCCAGGCCTAGTTTTTCACATGCTAGTCCCAATGGAAATCTTCACTACTAGTCTTGTTTCGCTTTCTTCAGCTCTTTACTTTCAAAGTTATAAAATCCAATTGCAATATCCCATTGAGTCACTTGTGTACTCAGAGGACCAGTCCCCCATCTTTCTTGTGATGTGTTCTCCCACTTCTCCGTAACCTTGCTAAAGTCTGAAAGTGAGAATCCATGCGATGACTGGACTCTAAAGGTTTATCAGCACTTCCTTCCTACAAATCGCTGCCCTTTTGGCAGTATATATAAAAATATGAAAAGTACAAAGCCAAATTGGAATAGGGAGCTTAGCTCAGAGTATAGGAGGACAGTAACTGGTATTTTATACTGTATGGGCTCCCTAGTGTTTCACTCATATGGAGTATACCTTGGGATTCAGGGGTATGCAAGAGAATTTACTATTTATCTTAATGACCCTAGGAAATCTCAACTTCCCAGCACCTCATCAAGGTGCTGCAGAGTAAGCTGCCTAGGTTTCAAGAATATTCTAACAAGTATTCAAATATTTATGCAGTCTTTTACTTCAAGGTTTCCAAACTATTTAGCAAAATAATATTGTATATAAGAATTTAAGTATTATTATTATTAAAAATAAAATGCATTTTATTGGTTTGATTTTTGCCAGAAAAGCAATTGTGATACATTATCATTCCTGGCACTGTTACAGAAATTGGAAATGGAAAATGTGCCATACAGAGTTATTTGCTTTCTGCATTAGGCAGAGACACATTTTCAGTGCCAAATTAATTTTGACATTTAATTTGAAACCCAAGATACCTTAAAGTTAACTATCCAGGAGTAATAATGATAGAGCACAGAGCATTCCATTTCTAGGAATGGATTTTTCTGGTTGTTTTAAGTAAATGAAACTACATCTTACAGTCAATACCTCATACTTAGAAACTGTCTTTTCTTCAGCAAACTATTTCGTCTGTTCAAGGACTCACTTTGGGTTGAATCCTCTGTGCATTCTGTTTTGGATTGGGGTTTTGTTTTGTTTAATGGAGAGCCAGCTAAAATATTAAGAGATTTAGATACATGTTCCAGTTACCTTAGTATTTTTTTTAGCTGTGGACAAAGTCTTCCAAACAAAACTTTTCACAAAGTACGTTTCAAGCTGAAACATTTTGTGAACTTGTGCAGAATCTGACTTGTTTCAGGGAAAACTTTAATAAAAAAAAAAATGTCATGCTCAAGTTATATTTCATGCCTTAGCCCACTATTACACACTGGGGGTATATAGTCCAAAATTTTTGCTGCTTTCTTTGAAAGTTATTAAGCGTACCTGAAGGTATTTAATTCCTTTGAATTCAGATATCCCATACGCATTTGTATTTTATCCTGTCCTGAACCCTACAATATTTGTGGTACCTTAAACAATTGGCAAAGAATCAACCACAAGCAGGACCACAGCCTAATTCAGACAGAATTTGCCAGTCAAGGTTGTGAGACCCTTACTGATGCAGCGAAGCACTTGAGAGCTACTTTCAAAGCAAGGTACTGCTTGAGGTATTAAGAGTGGCAGAAAACAGTGCCAATAATTTAAAGGCAGCGGTAATATGCGTACAGAGATATGACATTATGTATGAACACCACTGTAGCAGCTCTTAAAGAATTAATTTTACATAAGTGTTGAAACTTCCTTAATGACACATTAGGCAACAAATTAGCATCTCACAAGAAAAAAGTGTCATCATTTGAGCTACATTAGTACTGACATCGGTTGTGTGCACAAGAAAAAGTTTCTTTGTCTAGGAGAGGTCAAATTAAGAAGCTGAGCACTTAAAATAAAAGAGAGATGTAAATTAACTATATAACATGTACATGCAAGGCTCTTCATAAGTAAGGGCAATATTTAATCTTTTAAAAGAAATTTTAATAACCATCCTCTTTTAAAAGAGATTTTAATAACCAACCCCTTTGACTATTTCTTCCACCAATGTTTACTGAGGCCACAAAAAAAATTAGATTAATTTCATGTTTTAGCAGCATAAGCACAATCAATTACAAGATTATATCTGTTTGCTATATCTCACAAATGAGCAGTTCTCATCGACACTTATAATGCATGGTTATTTCACATAAAATTTGTTCCTCAAGCAAATTACCCAGCTTAGAATTTCACTGGGGCTGTGCAAGAATGTCGATACAACAACTTGCATAGGCTTGCAGATAGAAACTTGGGTTATCTCTTATGAGAACAATAATCCATTTCTGACCCAGTCTGTGTTGTGAACAATAAATAATCCATTTCTGACCCAGTCTGTGTTGCTTTCTCAGTCAACAATTATTGTTTTAATTAGCATTGCTTTTTCAGAGTTTTAGTTTGTTTTCTGGTTTGCTCTTTATAAAGCAGAGATGGCATATAGTATAACTAACCAAACCACCAAAGCATAGGCAAAAGGAAGCAACTATATGTGTTTATGTTAATCTCTTTAGAGACCAGGATTATTTGGATTAAAAGGAGCAGTCATTCAAATAGTCTTTTCCTCACCCAGAGACAACTAATAATCTGACTAGAAATCCTACAGCATTAAAAAGAAAGCCAAAACAACTCTCTACTAACAAAGAATGTGTTTCAACTGCATAAAATCCTTTCCCATGTGGAAAACAAATAGTTTTATTAGTTTAGAGCAAGATTTAAAGTGTGAATAACAAATTAACACATGGCAAATTCAGTCAAATTTTAAATATACCTCATCCATCCAATAAAAATTCTCCCTGCAAATGAAATTCGGAGCAAGACAAATGAAAGATGATGGAAAAAGTGTCAGCTAGAATGAGATATGTCAAAACCGCAGTAAAATAATTTAAAAGCTATCTGTAAAAATGATGTATCTGTATGTCCAAGTACTCACAATTTAAAATCACAGGTATTAAACAAAAGTGCTTTGCTTCTTATTAATGAGTAGCTAAGTAAGTTTAAAAGTCTTAAGTCCAACAGAAACTAAAGCTCCTAAATGGGCACATTACAATTATATTCCCACTTCAAGGCCTACTAACGAGTTAATAGAAAGAGAGGGCTGGCTTTATAAAAAAATTTCATCCTCCAAGTCAAAGTCTAATTCAGCTAATGTATTTATTTATTTTAAAAGTGGGTATGGTACCCTAGTGACTCCCAGCAACTGTAGAATTTGACTGTCCCATTTTCTCCTGTTCACCCTTGGGCGCAGCTCCCCGGCCGGAGGAGCACGTTCACCCAGGGCTCCCACCTTTCGGTCAGCCTAACCAAAAACATAGTCTGGGTGGAGAACTTACAGTCCGTTCAAATTGGCAGCGAATGTGGAAGAAGGCAGAAAGTCAATAGTTCCCCATCAAAGACCTTGAAGATTTTGTCACAGATATGTGTCTATCTTAAGTATATAATCAAAATATCTAAGCAAAGGGTGTTTGGTTTCTTGCCAAGGAAGGATTTTTCAGCTAAAGAAATAGTTACTGTATTTGCCTTTGAAAACCAGTTCTGATGAACATTTATTATTACTATTAGTATTTGTTCCATTTCTGTAGTACAGTTACCAAAGTAAAAGCAGGGTCTGGGTTTATTCCATGCCTTAGCCACCTACATACTTCCTAACTACAACTTTCAGGGCCTAATTCCAAAATTTGGATCCAAAAATGAAGCATAATATGGCATTAAAAAGTATGAATCAAGCTAAGATTTCACTGATTGTGACGGGTTCTTTGTCATAGCCCCTGAATCCACGAAAAGAAAATGGAAAGTCATAGAGTCATAGAATATTCTGAGTTGGAAGGGATCCTGAGGAATAAAATAAATCTGATAATCTTCCTTTGCACAGTACCATATTCCTAAGCACTTTTAATGCTATAGCCTTCCAAGGCTGACTAAAATACAACTTGCTTACACAACTGGCCAAAATACTGTTTTACTCAAACGCACTTCAGCTTATTGTATTTAAGAACGCAAAGTTCAAAGTCTGGAGTTTTCTAGAGATTTATGTTGCTTTCTCTGGGGTTCAACTATATATATAGTTTTTTATATATATATGCGCATGTACTTACATAGTTAAAAGCGGAAGATAACTATTCAGTAGCTTCCTTTCAAACTAAACAATTTCATTTCTAACCATATTGTCAAGATTATGATCAAACTAGATTCAACTGTAGCAAAACACAGTTTAAATTAAAGAATGGGAACAGTTTTAGGCACAAATTTGAAGTGGGAAAAACTAAGTCTAATAATATGGTTCACTTGAAATGGAATTTCATGTTATGCACAGAACGAACTCTGGCAAAGCAGTTTTGTGTCTGACTCAATTCAACATTTCATACTACAATTCCCCAGTTTCTCCTTTCTGAAAAATCCCATTCTCATAATACTAAGGGCAATTTCAGATTAAACTAAACACTAGGACAGCCACTGTGACACTTGTTTTCAGGATCAAATTATCCATTTCCATAGCTTTTTAAATTTCCAATTATTCTTAAATGTTTTCTTACATATGAAATACCACATTTCTCTATTAAAACTGATGAAAGGCTGAGAAGCATAAGTTTGCTTCCTGCCCAATGCATTTTATATGGTTCAGAACTACTCAGGCATAGAAGGATCTTTAACTAGGGTGTGGAGAGAAAAACAGCTAGATGAGCTGAAGAAATGGCTTCTTGTTGGGGGCAGGGAACAAGAGGAGCTGCCTCTATGCACATTATGAAGATTGTAGAGAGCGCAAATGTAGATAGGGGCAATTCCACTGCTGAAATAAAAGTAGTTTAGGGGTTACTCTTTATGGTAGATATAAATCAAATCAGTGAGAAGTACCAATAGTGTTATCAGAAGCCATCGGAATTAGAAATGTAGATGTTGAAGTATGCTAACAAATATTAATATATTCAAGCATTAAATATACATATATACACACACACCAGGGGGTTCCATTCAAATTAATGGCTATAACACCCAGAGCACCTATCCAACTGGGGCAATATCCTGTTGCTGACACAAGAAAACAAGCAAAATATTACACAAAACACCTAACCAATCACGCAGAACTGTGCCTTGAGTAAATACCTACAAAATAAACCTCATACACTATGGAAAACATCAGCACACCTTATGACTATGGCATTTATTGTTGCATAGATAAAAAAATAGTAACAATAAGACAGAGGAAAACTTAGAAATATTATTTTCTTCCTTTTGAGTCCATTTAGAAGAACTACAAATTACAAATGCACTGAAGTATAATTTTTAGTGGATATAAATATACTTCTAGGAACAGTTTTCCCCTTCTAAATTCTTAATGCATTTAGCACTAAACACCTAGGAACCTACCTGTACACTTCTACAAGTGTCCGAAATCCTAACAAGGAACTAACCTGAGGTATTTATATCAACTATAGCTGATACATACTTCAAACAGTTCACATTCTTCTCATAGACGTGCAGTGAAAGGACAAGAGGCAAGAGCTGCAAGATGCAAAATGGGAAATTCCCTTTGGGCACAAGGAAAAAATCTTCACTGGAGTGGTCCAAACACTAGAACAGGTTGCCCAGAGGAGGTGGGAAGATCCCAACCTTTGAAATTTTTAAAGCTTAACTGGGCAAGGCTCTGAGCAACCTGACCTAATTTCAAAGTTGTCCTGTCTTGAGCAGGAGATCGGACTACAAAGATCCTTCCAACAACCTTTCTCCAATTCTAACTAAGTTTGGTATTCACGTAAAGAAAAGGGGGCACTGACTTTCAAGAGGTAAGAGTTAAAAAAACCTAAAATCTCCTTCTCCAGCTGATCTGACTTAATTTGCCCCAGAGAACTTCACTTTCTGGTATGAGAGGCCCATCTTTTGATTGACTATTTATAGGAACTGATGCAGCAGAACATCATCTTTTACCTTTTTCCTTCCCATGACCCACATATTCCTTATACGGAGCAGCTTCAGACTAGATTTTGCTGGGGAGGGAAGGGAGAATTGCTGGAGAAGAGAGGGACATGTAGCAGAGTTAGACATCTCCACAGCAGGTCAAGCACGATGCTACTGTCAAAGTGTTTGGTTGTCACATGTATTTGCAATCAGAGCTGTAATGTGGCACCCCGGTACTACTGCAGCATTAACCCATCGCAACGTCTGAACGTTGCATGGCATGATTCAGAGTTCTCTAATTACTTGCCTCCGTTATTTGCTACCTCACAGACCTTTAAGTCATCTGAAAATTTCACCAGTAAGGATTTTACATCAATGTCTGGATCAATGATAAAAATATAAAGTAGCCCTGGCCCCCAGGAGACCATCGCAAAACTGGCATTTCTCATTGATCTCTCCCCATTAGCAACTTCATTTTGATACCTGTCAGTGAGCCAGTTTTTAATCCATCTGCTGTGTAGCCTGTTAATGCTACATAATGCAGTGTTTTAAAATTGAAATGTTATGTGGTACTAAATTAAATGCCTCAGAGAAATCAAAGTATCTAATATTGACACAGCTGTCTTTATCAACCAGACCTTGAACTCTACTGAAAACAAAACAAAAGCAGATTTGTCTGAGAAGAGGTTCCATACTGACAGGCCTAATTATATGTTTAGTTTCTAATTCTTACTTAATAGAGTCACAGAGTAGCCATTTCATTATTCTACCTTGGGTTAGCAGCTGGCTAATGGTTTACAGTTCCACTGACTCATTCTTTTTAACCAGCAAAACTATCTTGCCTGTCCCTTACATCTTTTGTCAGCTTTCCAAGCAGCACAGATAAATACCAGGGCAAGACTGGGTTTCTCAATTCCTTACTGTCCCACATGATATATTCCTAATGTTCATAACATGCTTTGCCAAGCGTGCTGTCCTCCTCCTGGACCTCATGGCACATGGCCACAGCTATGTAAAAAGCCACGTTTAATAGGGAAGGGGAGGTTACCCATAGGACTAAACAAAAGCAAACACTTGCTGTAACTTCTAAAGCCAATTCATATAAACTGGGTAGAGCCCATTCTTCTACCCAGGAACTAGTTTCAAAGCAACGGACTGATTTCTTCCTCACGACTTGTCATCTGGGCTCAGTAACAGCTCAAGTATGGAAAACTCTTCCCTGTAATCTCTGAAAGGATCCTTTCACACTCCCGACATACACACTTTGGCTCTGCTGCCAAAACCAGTGCCAGACCTGATGTGTGGGTCTCTGAGGAGTGTTGGGGTTGGTTTTTTTCTCCATTTTGTTCCAAAAGAACTAAGGTGTTCATTCCAACTTTTCTAAAAGAACGTCAAAATTTTGAAGTCCTGTACAAATGAAAATTACTATTCTCCTGACACTTCCCAGAATCATTTCCAGCTTCTTTCTCACTTAGTTCCCTGCTAATGTTTTAAAAACATTAAAGCTCTGCTCCCAGCTTGTAAGTTATTTTGAAATTCAAATCCTGTGACTTTTGAAGTAGAATTGTTTCACAGCTGTCAGGAAATACAGGGAGGCAGCATTTTTTTTTTTCCCAAGTCACACAATGGCTTAGTATCTTACCAAGAATAAATATTTATTTATAGGTCAGATCATGAACCATTTTTTCTCTTTCATACAATTACAGACATGTAAATAGTCATGTTTAATAGAAAGGATGTTTAACCTGAAGAACTACTACATAAAAATGGAGTAAGTGCTTTAAAATCTGATTAACAATAACAATCATATAATACAGCTTCATAGAGACCAGTGCAGTATTCATGCTTAAAGTTGTTATTAGAGTAAAAATATCCAAATGCTTTCTTTGGATCCTTTATGCATTTAAGATGCAGAAAAAGAGAAACTCAAGAAGAGGAAGACAATTTAGACATTTATCCAAAAGGAAAAATTAGATTTCAGTGTTCACTTTGCCTCATGTACACTTCAGGGAAATGTGTGACATAAATATGCATGTATTTGTGCAAATAGGCATAAACCCCACGCATCACTTTACACTGCAGCTTTCATTTAAAAATGTGGAGCAGCAAGACAAACATCTCTTTACCATTCCCCTTTTCTGCAACACCACGTATGGGATTTGCTTTTAAAAGTTATTTGACTCTCAAGGAACTGCAATGTCCTCTTTTAACTGTGCCATTGGGAGCCATCAAAAAACTAATTTTGTCAGCCAGCTTGGTAGCTTTACACACCCTGCCTCTTAGTGGCAAGAAGTTCAGGTCTCCACTGACTTGTCTGTGACAGCTCTCGGCACTGCAGCTCCATACAGCTGTTTTCAAGTCCATCATGGCAAGAAACAAGGTCTGAGGTGAGCGCTCTCTCCTAGTATAAAAAAGGATACTCTGTAGTTTGCAATGAAACTGCTTTATATAGCACGGGAACCACACTGAGCAGGACAGAACAGCGTACAGGCAGGTGGACACTTCCATTGTACAAACAAACCACAGTCAATTAGCCAAAGGAAATCTCCAACAGAGGAAAAGTCAGATGGCACATGTCTGTCTATCATGACACTCCAGTGGAACTTTACAGTTTCTTTTCCCCCATCAGGACGTTATGCACCAAACTAGGGTCTGAAACCAGCCTTGCCCACCTCGCCCTTCCTTTACTGCACATGTAGGGAACATAAACACCGAGGACATCTGTTTAGGACACCTAGGTGTACTAAGCAGTAAGTTTGAGGACAGTGGAAGACTTCAGTCTAAACCTCACCTGCTTAAGTGAGCCAAATAGTGAGACAACTCAGGTAAGCATTAGAAAACTGGATTACAGATACTTTCTTGTACGTGAAATACATTTATACTTAGAAGTTTCAGGTTTTGAGAACCTGGTTCTGTGTCTATTGTATATGGGTTCAGGCTTACAAATTACTGTATACTGCTGAATAGGAATTTCTTTTTTTTTTTTTATTTTGCAAAATATTGTGATATTTCAACTGTTCTATTTTGTCCCCAAAAAGAAGTGATGGCCTTTAAAATTTTCTCCCATTGATAAAGATCCAGCACAGAAACGCATGTGCCTCTAACAGTCACCCTTAAACACGAGATACTGAAATCTACATATCCAGCATCCCGGTTTTGAGTCAAAGACCAGACTTCTGTCTGTTCTAAATGCCTACACATTCTCTCAATTCTTCCTCTTTGTGTGTGTTTTGAACCAAAATTTGATCTTTGAACTGAGTAACCTCTCCTCCTGAAAGTTTAATTGAACTTTGACTGACACCTGTTGGGAGAATAGTGGGTTCTAATTGCAGCTTTACCTAAAAACTCTGCTGAGCACCTCCACAGTAGTGAGTATCTTACAGCAACTGCCGAGCAATTTGTAGTATCAATATGTTATAATATTAAATATCATAGACACTATAAATTAGTTTTCTGCACTTTTCAACAAAACCACTGTTATTCTCTGCCATGGGTATAATATCATCCTGAAGTTCAAACCATACATGGACTTGCCAGACATTCGCCATGCCCCTTTCTCACCACTTTGTGCAAGAACAAATCATGAAATGTACAGGAACCATATAAATTAAGCAAATAAAGATACTTTTCATTTGACACTTGAATTAAATCTCCCCAGTTTCTTCTGTTTATTCAATTAAGAAAAGCAATATTAATTAAGAATTAAAAAAAAAAAAATTTTTCTTCTTACCTCTAGATTGAGGGGCTTTTATGTATACTGGTCATTTCTGAAAACATTAAAAATTTATATACCTGCAGTTGAAATATTAGCTCTTGAATGTTTGAAAGCCAGTCTAAAATCTACTAGCCTTGGAATGAATATTATCAGACTTTTAAAATAATCTTCCATTATGTTGAGAGCACATTGGATATAAGAAAAGGAAATAACATTTCTAGAAAGTTTGATGACTTTTATCTGATGTGTGGACAAAGCCCAAGAAAAGCCAGTTAGACAGTTTCTGAAAACTGCCGTGTCCAACACATCAGAGCAATTCTGAAGCCAAAATTTCAATGTGTTAGTTATACATAACTTTCATGAACATTTTCACTAAGAGTAAAATCCAATTTTACTGGTGGGAACATAAAGGTAAGAAACCTGCTTTTCAACCTGCTTTTACCCCTGAAAATGTTAGGCGTTTGGCACAGTTACAGCTGCATTTTGAGGCTAATTAAAGCTACTCAGTGTTTCCTGAAGGTAGCATTTAATAGAGCACTCCTCAGCAGTATCTGTTATCTTCTGAAACAAACAGCAACTAGAAAAACAGTTCCACCAGGGATACAAAGAGCCACCAGAAATGAAGCAGTACATTTTGACTGTGAATTTAGGTTATACAAGCCAGTTCATCCCTGGTATCATGACACTTACTTTTTTGGAGTTCTGCTATGAATAAATTTAATTTTTCAGTACAGCAGAGACTAAACTTTCTCTTTACTTTGCAAACAAATCAAATTACCCATTTTCTCTGTATACGCTGGCTTTCAATCACATCTTAAAACTTGTTATTCTTTCATAAGAGACAGGCTAGCATTTCAAATATCACAGTTGTATACACTCTAGTTCGTTTCCTTACTAGGTTATAAAGCTCTAGCTTCTGAATATCTCATCACATATCAGTGCACAGTTTTTAACAAGCCTTTCCCCAACTATTAAGTCCAGTCCCCTGCCACAACCATATAGTTCAAAAAGCACAAAATGCACCAGCTCTGCAATAGGTCTAATTTATAAACTCGATCATATCCAGATTCCACAACTGGATCCACATATTCACTTATATCTGAGTCAGTAGAGCAGCATATGGAGAAAGTTTTGGCTGTAGATCCAAAGACAGATGAAACAGAACAGGAATATCATTATTTTCTACCATCTACTGAATGGTTTGGGATTCAGATCTCAGGCTGCCTTACTGATCTGTAAGGCTGCACAAAGTTTCCCACACTCTCCAAGGCAGGACAGGGTAAGGGAACCCATGAGGCACATGGGGCATTCTGATTTCAAGCAGTTGTGCTTACAGTCAGACACTACTAAAAAGTAGTATGCTAATTTAGTAGGTCATAGGAATAAACCTTTTACCAACTCATTCCCCACTATACATCCATTTACTTGTAATTTCAGCAAAGATGCATCCTATTTAGGAGCTCTCATACCTGAACAAGTTCTACAGAAAACAAAGTCACCAATCCAAATGAAATTCACATCAGCTTCATGCTGCAATTTAGGCATTCCCTCAAAACATGTTAAATTACTGCAGAATTCTGCATTTCCAGAGCCCAACATTGTTCCAAGATACTGTTCTTGGAAATCAATTTGAACAGGAAAAATGTACAGTCTTAAAACTTTTCTGTAATGGTAAAATGGTCCCACTGCCCCCTTCTCCCCTGGCCTTATTTAAATACACACATGATTTTTTTTCCAATTTTCGCTGATTAAGAGCTTTTCTCTAAGTCTCATCTGGAAATGTGAGGCAAGTTCTATTACAATTTATGAAGCTTTTAAAAGATTTCAACCTTAAGTGAAAAGAACTGATTTGATATTGCTGGACTAAGCCTAAAGTAATCTAATCATTCAGAAATTATGATACAGGAATGTTATTAAACTCCCTAGACTTTCTTCAGTAACTTAGTTAACTATCATAATTTTAGACAGCATTCTTTCTAAACTCCAGCTCTCTTCCAAAAGCTCTACAATTCAGTTTTTCAGAGACCAGAATTTCCTTTCTTCGTCAAATTAAAGTTTCTTCAACATATTATTTTAATCATTGGAAAGCAAATATTACATTTAGTGTGCATCTCTGCTTCATTTTTACTACCATTCAAAAAAAGACAGCGTTTCCAAATCGGACTTAGTCAATACTAAATGCTGAGTAAGGAACTTGCTCTGAGACCTCTTCTACTGCCCATGGAGTCATAGAATCTGCTCTTATTCACACATATACATGTCTATATAACTTTTAAAACTTTTTCTCCAAAGAATCCTTAACTAACTGTATTCTAAACAAATAGCATGTCAAATACAATAGATAAGAGCAGCGGCACAGCTTTCCTCCAAATGTCAGAACCACTATAAGGAGATCAAGCATTCGTGCATGATGGTCAGGAAGTTTATTTTTGAATTCTGTAAGAAAGACAAAAAATATTTGATATGACTAGTTTTTTTTCTTTCTCTGAAGAGAGCTCCCTGAAGTCATTGCACATCAGTCCTACTGATGATCTATTAAAAGATGTCCTGCAGTTCTTTAATACTTCTATACAGAGCCACACAAAGTTGCATTTATTTGGACAGTGGACATTTATTTGGATCAGGGAGACCATGCACCTCAAAGGCAGATCTGGCAATAAAGCCAAGAGATAAAACTAATATTCAGGTCCAAAGTGTTGGCAAAATTGATGCCAATTAGATCCAATTAAAAATATTTAGATCAGTTGCTGGATGACCAGCAAGACATTACTATACTAATTGAAATAAGCATTCAGAGAACTGAAGATCTAAAGGCAATGAGAATGCAAAATGTTTCTGGGTAAAATTACTACTTCCCTGCAATTCTCTTATCTCTCCTTTTACATCACATGCCATTCACTCCTCTTTTAGAATAACTGCCTTCGATTTTTTTTTTTTTAATTGTGTCTAATTAATTTATTGCTGGAGTGATGCAGTAGCGTTGCTCCTTCTCATGACACCAACACAAGACAAGGTTAACTCAAGATCTAGGCATACATACCACATCAGTCACATTTTAGCTTTTGTGGGAAGAAATCTGGCTATGCAGACTGAATAAAAAGCTGCTGGTCACTCCAGCAGAATAACAGGATGATCAAGAAAAAACATATTGGGACACAAATCTGTCATACATTTGACACCAATGTATATACACGTATCACTTCTGGACCAAGAAATAGCAAGAATACAGCACAGCACTTTATAATTTTTACAGAAATGTTTTACAGAGAAGAAATCACTGATACAGCATTTGTTAACTCCAATTTGATGCCAATAAATAAGACACGTCAGTGCAGAGGCATGCATATTGGAATATTACGAGATCTGGGCACAACTACAGTACAATTGCCAAAATTATATGCCACAGTAAAATCCCCCTTGGATGTTTGAGCACTTACAGGAACCTTGCAGATTTCTTCTTGCTCTGGTTAATCCCAATTTCATAACTTGGCTTGTGCTGATTCCCTTAGCTAGCTATCTACTGACTTTGTTTACTAATTTCTTTAAACAGAGTAGGCAAAAACCAAAGATTTCCTCAAGTTTCCCCCAACCCCAACACAAAACTCCAATTGCGTGAAACAAACTTTTTCTTATTATTTTATTACAGAGCAAATGCATTGTGCTCCTGAATAACGTCTTTAACTTTTTCATTAATCACACTTTTTGCCTGTGAAGATCTAGTGGCTTTTCCTTCACACCGATAATTTGGGTTAAGCTTTGGAAATCAGCAAGCTCTGGAAAACTACAAATGCTGAACAGTTTTAGAGACCTTGTGGCACAGTAGCATTTATCAATGTTTCTCAGCTGAATATTTATTCTCCTCTCACAGAGCAATGAGAGTGGTTGAAGCCACCGTGGACCTGGTAGTAAATTATCTGATAAGGAACTGGGTGGTATTGCATCTTATGTGCCACTGGAGTCTCTTATTGTTCTCGCTATGGATGCATGGTTCAACTCTGCCCTTTGTTTTCATTATACCACACTGTACGTTCTAAAGGCATATTTTAAAAGAGACACTGTGGAACTCAGGCATATGTTGTGCAATCACAGGGTTTTCTACAAAGGCCACGTCATTATGGATGCTGAAATTAATAGGTATTTTTATATTTACTTCAGTCAGGTTTGTATTCAGAAGGAGATGTTTAAGCATTTCCTATATTTCTAAGCAGTGTTTCAGCAGACAATACTCTTCCCTTGTGGAATTTTCACAGAGAAATTAGAAGGAAAACTAAAGGATTTTCAGCAGAGTGAGATGATACCAACTTTTCAGGATTGTCTGTATTTTTGTCCATAACTTGGTGTAATATTTTCATTATTTCTGTAAAAGCTTCTGATCTACAAATCCTTTAGAAACCATCCGAAACAGTTTTGAGCTTTTTCCATCTATATTAAAGACTGGAAATGTTCATTCCTACCTTGCCTAAGACCTTGATGAAATCCACCTTCCTCCTATCAGTTTTGTGCAAGTTGGTAAGAGAAGAAAGAGGCTGGGTTTTTTGGGTTTGTTTTTGTTTTTACTTTCCCCTAACAAAACTTGAGATTTTACTCCAGGAAGACACATTAGTTTCCAATTTTTCTTTTGCTACATTTTTCAAACAGCAGAGGGCCCAAGCTATTCTACAGGTCAGTAGGCAAAGAACAGACTTTGTTGGAGTTACACAGTTAAAAGGGTAACAATTTTGATCAGCCCGCTGCTAGGATAGGCAAGAAGCTCAGTCAGGCAGCCACAAGATTAGCACAGAGATAGGAGTGCATCTACACCTCTACAATAGTACTTATGATTAAGAGTCAAAAAGGTAATAGCCAACTCCTGCGTCATGTCCTGAAGCCTCTTCCTTCCACCCCAGCTCTGATGGGTTAATTGGGACTTCACTGGCTATTCACATGGGGTAACTCCAGCACTTTCTATACAGCAGATCAAGATAGGTTGTAGTTTCCTACCTGAACACACAAATTCTTCTCAGATAAGAATTACTCTGAAATGGAAGAAACATTAAATCTGTGAATAGTTAGCAACGATATGAGTACAGCCTTGCATTAACCATTTGCTACTCCTTCACAGTAAATAGGCTTATGCCATATATTTGCCTACTAAATTTCCCATCCACCTGAAAGTAAACTCGGTCTAAATCTGGTAAGGCAAAGGTACAGAGTATTTGAATCACATTTATTATGCTTTTACAAGTAGATCACACATTCTACCTGCCTGATCTTTTACCTATCAAATCTCCTAATTTGCATCTGATTTGTGCAACATTTGTAGAAATGCAGATGCATCCATACATTCTTTTTACTGACTGGCCCAAACTCCAACTTAGTGGACCTTAATTAAGAGTAAACCAAGACATTTTCTGATAGGGCTAAAGCATTTTTTTTTTTGCTCACCCCATAACTCTCAGGAATGGTAGTTTGCCCTCACAGAAACAAAACAGAAGCCACCTGAAATGTACCTGTAATATATATATATGAGCCAATGTAGAAATATCATGTATGCAATAGTAAATTACCTTCACAAAAGTTCCATGAGGAACTGAGTACAGAAGATTTTTTTTTTTTTAAAACATGAAATGCCTTTTATTGCCTTACATCAAGGAAAAGAAAAGCCCTCCTAGGAAGGAGGTTTTTTCGCTACAGACAAACGAAAACAGGAAAGAGTTTTATATAACTAATGACTTGCATTTCATTTTGAAACGCACTCACATTTTTATATAACAAGTGCAAATAATCCTTTCTAAGAAAATGTACCCAAATAACAAAACCTGTACGGGTTAGTAAAACAATATATCTATATACAGGCATTTTTTAAAGACTAAGACTAAAAGGTACAGAAATTCTGAATCCTAAGTTACTATAACTGCCACCTCCTCCACATTATCTGGGTCTCTGCAGCTACATATCTCTGTAGTAATGCTAATTCTAAACCTTTTCCTAAAGCACCTCAAAGAAGGATTTTCCCAAAGGCAAGATGCTCTAGAACTTACACATCTGTACCAAAGAATGGCAAATTTCACAGCTGCTCATTAATTGCCAGTTTTCTGAGGGTAGGATTATTAAATACCAAATTGAAATGCTCCTGTACAGTTACACTGGACCAAGCTCGTAATATTATTGTCACACAAGAGAGCAAGTAATAACATTCTGAAAAAGACTATAGCCTTTGTCCTATCACCAATACCACTTATTTTTCCTCACAGAGCCTCTATGCAAGTGTAGATGAACTCAGCTTGAAGCTGCCATTGGACTTGCGCATGGCAAGATGCTCCATGCCAACCTGTCCTATGAGGAACTCTGCAGACTGGCTTTAAACATGCCAGGTCCAACACATTAAACATACTTGTTTTACTGAAGGTTATTTTTCCCCTGCTAAATAAATATTATATAATAAGATAGGTTACAAAAAACTGTGAAAATTAAGCCACATATGGTTGTTGGAGATAGAGTGTTTAAATTGCTGTGTAGATTGGATATTCTCTAGCGATAGCTGAAGTTTTTTTGCCCACTGAAATCCCTAAAATAGAATCTAAGTCCTTTAAACTGGTAATGATTTTCAAATGCCCAACAAATTACTTTTTTGATTAATGACTAATTTGAATACTCAGGGGTAAACTCCCCAAGCACTTTGTATTAAAAAAATCGTATTCTCCATACAGTTCTTCTGTAATGATGTAGTTTAGAAATTTAGCATTCAGGGATATTCAGAACTTGGCTCAGAACTGATGTGGAAGCCCTAATGATTTTGCTACCAATAACGTTCCCCAGGAAAAGTAGAGGAGTTTTTTGTTTGTTTGTTTCAGGAAAAAAAAACCCACAACACACCAAGTACTGAATTACCAAGGTTTACTTAATCATGGACTCCAAATAAGTACATACTGAACAGATTTATCGATTCTCAAGATATTTATTCAGCACTCTGCTCTTTAGCAGAAAAAGATCAGAAAACATTACAGGATTGATTAATAATGTTCATATGGGAACACTCCTGGGGAATCTTCTTGTCTTTTCAGTATACACATTAACATTTGCTTGGATTATAGTAACAAAGAGTACTGGTCAAGAAAAACTTCCAGCATCAAACACATTTCCCTTGAATGCTCATCATGGATGTGTCCTTCTGGGCACTTGGACTGCTGTTTTGGCCCCATACATTGTTTTAATTCATGTATTTTTCTGTTTCAAATCACAGCCTTAGCTCTGAGTTTCCAAGAGCACTCCTGTGATGCAGATCCTCCTCGCACCATCCTCGCGGAGCTGAGAGGCTGTTACCCAGTTGCCTTTTCTGTCAGCTTTACAGATTCACCAGTGGCAAAAAACCCATACCTTTCTCAGAGTTCATATATCACTTACACACTTCACAGTTTACTTGAGGTGTTCCAAATAATACTGGACAAAGCACTACCAAACGACAAAACACCCAGCATCATAGCATGTGCCTTTAAACTTTTAACTGGAAATTTAACTGAAAGCTTCTGACCATTTATTCTGTCTTATTTGGAAATGAAGCACTTTAAGAGCAAATCACCGTCCTGCTCAGGGTTATGTTATAGTTGAAACAAAGGCTTTTCAAACTCTAAACCAGACACACACTTTACTAGTACAAAAAAAAAAAAAGGCTTTCTACAGGTGTTACAGGTCATTTTGAACACTACCAGTGTCAAAATCAATGCCATTCAAGCCACCTCTGACTTCCTTTGGGAATCTGAAATTCCTGCTGAGGTTCCCCCAGCTGATCAGCTGCAGTGGTCAAATGACTGTAGAGAGACAATTGAATTCTCCCTTCATGAAGTTTCTGGTCCTTATTTAATGTGACAGCCTACTTTACCCCTTCCATCAATCACAGCAGCTGATTGAAATCAGTAGGTCATCTCCTCCTGCTTAACAGTCTGCTTACAGGAACACAGGTTCTGGGCTTGGCTGGCTCTCCATGCAAGGATGCCTATCTTGGAAAAGTTTTAATAACTCTTACAGCTGAGCCATATTGCAAGTCACTGGGCTATGATACTAGTAAAGCTGGTCATAACTGGAAAGACTGATCTACAGGTTTCTTAAAACATATATCCACTAAAAAACTGAGCAGAAAAAGCTCTTTATCAAAAAGCCCACAAAACAACAAAGACCCAAAAACCATGGAACAGGAGAGAACAACTCTAGCACAAACTTAGTTACACTCCCAGCAGTAGGAGACAGTGACAGCAAATGAGCGCAGCTATTTTTCTCAGCAGCGTTAAGTATCAGCAAATTACAACCATTGGAAACAAGGAGACAACACATGGCATATTCTGGTTCTCAACGTGCTTTTCCACACCTGCCGCTCCTCGCTGCTATTCCTAGGCTTTGACCTGAGACACAGTCTAAAGCATGCTTAAAAAAAAAGGGCAATACCAGCATGAGATTTGAAGTTCTTGAATATATTGAACGTCAATGACTTTGTAACAAGTAATAGTGGCTGCACTTGAAGACAAGCATAGATTTTTTCCATTGTAATCTAAAATAAAAGGCCCCATTTTTACACTGATTTATGCCAAATAAAAATCTAAATCATTTAGGAAAGTAATTTACTAGCAAAAATAAGTTATCCAGAATAGAATAGGTTTGAGTGAGCCCTCTCAACACATCAAGTTTAGCATAAACATCCCAGTTAGCTTTGCAGTAATAGACTGTTCATTGTTTTTAAAACCTGTCTAGGTTTAGAATTTAAGTCCACACTGATTCTATAGTATCTGCTTGCTAATTTTGCTACGCTATGCTTTAACACAAAATGTTACTTTACTACCAATGTGGCCTATTTTATCTTTCCGTATATTTTCCATTCTGGTGTTTGGCATGGCATTCATTATTTTCCCTTCCACTAAGTTTTCCATATGCCTAGTATGTCAGCGTGTCTCATTCAGAGCTCAATGTTACAGCTTCATCTTGCCAAGAACTATTTTCAGAAGCTTCTTAGACCCTAAACCAAAACAATTTCATAGCTTAAGTTTTATGGGAGGATGCCTTATTTATGCTTACGTGTTTCCATCAGCTTTAACAGCTGGTCACCTAAATCATTTTGGTGTTTTGAAAAATTTATAGTTACCACAAAATTACAAATCACATTTGCTTAATTGTCTCTTCTACTAAACTCAGACTACAGAGGAATGAGGACTGGTCCATAGATTCTAGGCAAAGGATTCTGAAGGATGGTCTAATTTTGCCTCCTACGATCGCATGCAAAATTCACCAACCACTGAACATGAAAGGACTAATTAAATAACAATGTAGCTTATTTATGATCTTGACTTACTGATTGCTTGTTGCTTTCATTATGCAGCTATTTGAAAACAAGAGGTTCCCAACGTTTGCACACAAGCACCAACAGTTGATGGTTAGGTTATATCTCCAGGTTGGCAGATTTACTACAAAAGTGTAACAGGCTCAAATACCACTTCGTAGCTCTCCAATATCAATAGGAATTTTATGCTAAGAAAATAAGATGTATTGCTGCCTCTATGAAATGGATTATAGGGATTGGTTGAAATGCATTAACTATGAAAACATTAAATAGATAAAATTTTAGGTATTAAAATGCTAATCCCAGAGGTCCCAAATCATAAACTCCTTAGTACATTAAGGAACAATCAATTTTATGTTCTCAAGGTTTGTGAACTGAGCCATAAACTTTTAAACCAGTGAACCGTAAATACCATCCCTATGAAAATGAACACAATGTACCATTTATAACATTGCAGTCAAACTACTTGGCTTGTTTTTAATCCCCTCGGATAGAAGAGAGGGGAGCCAAGGTTGAGAGAGAGAAAATAGCAGAAGTGATTGTTTACTTCATGAAGAGTTCCTTACAAAAAAAAATTCAAAGGAAGTTTGAGAAATACCTTTTTTGAGCATTTTATGTCATCTTCTTAGATCTTGGGGTTTTCAGAAGTTCTGCAAGCATCTCTCGTTATTAATATTGACTGCCTAGTGACAGAGCTGCCACAAAAGTGACCTGGTGAACATAGTGACAGAGAAGGACATTCCTGACAAGCTCACCCCAAACCTCTAGATGGGGAGTAGTTGAAACCCTAGTAACAAACTTAGCTCCCAGGAAAACAGGAGTCAGCAACAACTATTCCAGGAACTGATGTCCTATACCCACTTACGTATCTACACCAAAAAGGTACAAAAAAGTAACTTTCTACCTACCCAAAAGGAGCCTTTCTGCACGAGATCTCCCAGACAGACCAGACCCTGGCCTGCCTGACTCCAGCCTCCGTGATGCAGATCGTCTTCAAGTGAGACTTTTCTGTCATCAATCAGCTCCACTCCTGGGAGCAGTCTGGTGTTTTGCTGGTAACACCTCACATAATGTATTTATATGTGCACACAAGGAAAGGTTCATAAGCATATACTTGCTTCCGTAGTTGGAAATCTGTAACAACTTGTAATATACAGATATTTGCTTTACTGTTGTTAAATGTATACTTGCTTTCCTAGTGATAATTTTGTAGTAAGTTGTAGTGTGCATATATATATGTATATACACACACACATATATATAAAATGTTTTTACTAATAGTAGTTTTGTAGTAACTTGTAATAAAGAAGTTATCAGGAACCCAGATCTCTGTGTATTGCAGAATCCTGAGAACTCTGTGGTCATGACCTTTACACATCCGTGGGTTAGGTAAGCCTCATAGGTCATGACCATGGCTGCTGCACCTAGATGGTAGGGAAAGTGCAGCTTGTGACATGCACCCCAGAGCTGTGACCAAGATGATCCAGACCAAGTGAGCTGTCAGACATCACCACAGATCCTTTCCTACACTGAAGCCAGGAGACAAAAGCATCACACAGTCCTATTATAGCTGTAACTGTAACACCTAGTCAGGGACCAAAAACCCATAGTAGCTGATATCAGAAAATATTACCAACCTATAATATGCTTGCTTAATCAAAAAAATGGTTCTGGTCAGAAAACTAAAGTGAAACACAAGCAACAGAAGAGATGTGCCTGCTATAAACCCCATCAAACTTGTTTATCGCTTAAGATGAGTCCGATGATTCTGGTATATCACCTGCATTCTTGGTCAGTGTCCTATTTTATGGAACCTCCACCTGTAAGAGTTAGGGTTCAATATTTTTGAGTATTTTTGGTCTTAGATTATACCCAGCTGTTATAGCAGCTAACAATCACATACAAACAGCAGTCATTAAATGAAGCTAAAAGATTTAAGACCACAACTGAAATCAGCTCAGAGCTCTGTTTTAACACCACCTTCACTGCTCAGTCCTACAGACTTAAAATTCAGATGACCTTCAGAGGGCTTTTACATGAAGAAGGAGGGAAGATCTGGCCTTTATTTGATATTCTTCTGTCTTCTTTTAATTAACCTTTAGATAGTTCAGAGTCATCCCTTCATTTCTGCAGTCAAGTGTAGCAATCAGAAAAGCCGCTTGCACTATCAGGAAAATGTCACCATTACCTTTCAAGAGGAATAGAGTAGGTCCTAGATCTCTAATTTGGTCTTATCCAGTTGATTCATAGATCAGTCCAGCAGTTAACCTGGTCTACTCTTTACCTTTGTTGTGTTACCATTCGCACGTCAGTGTGCTTAACGCATAGCCACAGCGCATCACACTAAACAGTTATTGTGACTCAATATTCTTACTTCTATAACTATTTTCCAAGTCTCTTCAGACTGATGTTTGGTAGGAAAAAAGTTAGTGAGAAGAATTAATATTAAGAAAGAAAAAACCAAGGAAATAATTTACGTGTTTTTTTTTCTCTCCAGTAAATTTTAAACAAAAAGAATTTCACTGAAAAAAGTTGTAAGCATCATGTTCTTCTGTCAGGAGGAACTTTGCCATCAAAGCAATTACTGATATTACACCTGGAAAGTGATAATTTCTAAAGGAGGTACAGAACATACCTGCTCGCCGAGTCGAGCTGCTCCGGAGCCGGCCCGGCCGCAGGGGAGCGGCGGACCCGGGCGCACAGGGGTTTCCTCAGGGGGCAGAGACCCGCCGGCAGCCGGCCGCTCTCGCGAGAGCCGCTGATGAGGCCTGGGCCTTGCCGGGGCAACCGCAGCCACCCACGCACCTATCGGAAGCGGCCTGGGGAGCGCGAGCAGGCGGGGCGGGGCGGGGCGCGGCAGTTCGCGCGGGAAGGGCAGGCGAACAGGGCGTCACCACCCTGCTGGCTCCAGAGGTCATCCCAGTCGGTGGTCATCGCCCTCCCCGAGGGAGCTTAGCTATGGTGACCACCCGGCAGAAAACCATGTCCTCTGCACTCACGAGGGTGGATGTGGCAACCCAGGCAGAGCTCCCAGGAAAACATGCAGCCACCCAGGTCCCTGGGTGCAGGGCATGCCAGAGCCCCTCACTAGTCCCTGATGGCAGTAGTGAGATCAGCTGTGTGAGGTGTGACCAGGTAGATGACCTGCTGGCCCTGGTGGCAGAGCTTTGGGAGGAAGTGGACAAGTTAAGGAGCATCAGGGAGGCTGAGAAAGAGACTGGTGGAACAAAGCTCTGCCCTCCCTGAGACAGAAATGGCAACATCCACCAGAAAAAAAAAAAAACAAGATCAAGGGGATCCTGTATCTTCCCCCCTGCCAGGCAGAAGGCAGTAACTTAAAGGAAAGGAGTGAGTGGAGGCAAGTCTGCACTCAGAGCAGCAGGCGAACCCACTCCCTGCCTACCTTGCCTTCCCAGGAGCCTCTGTACAACAGGTATGAGACTCTGGATGTGGAAGGCCAGTCAATGGATGATGTGGATGACGGTCCATCTACACCAGAGGTGTTGCCAAGGTCAGAAGGGCCTACCCCCATGTCATGACCACCTCCATGAGGAAGAAAAAACAGGTTATAGTTGTAGATGACTCCCTTCTGAGGGGAACAGAGGGTCCAATATGCCAGACAAACCCTCCTCTTAGGGAAGTCTGCTGCCTCCTTGGGGCTCGGGTTAAGGACATCACTAGGAAACTTCCTAGTCTGGTACAGCCCTCAGACTATTACCCACAATTGCTCTTTCATGTGGGTGGCGATGAAGCTGCAACATGTAGTCCAAGGGTGATCAAAAGATACTTCAGAGCCTTGGGATGGTTGGTAAGGGGATCCAGGGCACAGGTAATTTTTTCTTCTATCCTTCCAGTTGCAGGCAGTGATACTGGAAGAAACAGATGGACCCAGTCTATTATACATGGCTCCCTGGCTAGTGTCACCACCAGAAATTTGGGGTTTTCGATAATGGGATGGTCTACACAACACCAGGCCTGCTGGCTCAGATGGGATTCACCTTTCTCAAAGGGGGAAGAGGGTCTTTGCTCACGAACTAGTGGGGCTCATTGACAGAGCTTTAAACTAGACTTGAAGGGGGAAGGAGATAACATCAGGCTCACCCGTGGCAAGCCACAGGACAACATGCCAAGGTTAGAGGGACAGGGTGCTAGCGAGGGCCCTCAGCTTGTTGCTCTGAGCCGTGCTGGGTACACTGGAGCACACTTGAAGTCTTATGGAGAGGAGCCAGGGGCTCCAGAGGTAATAGGAGTCAACAGGGGAACACTGGTGAAATACCTCAAAAGACCTAAGGGGTGTTCCTCTAAAAAGGTGACACGGCCGATGGCCCAGCTGAAGCGTCTCAACACTAGTGCATGCAACATGGGCAACAAACAGGAGGAGTTGGAAGCCACTGTGCTGCTGGAAAGCTACAACCTAGTTGCCATTACTGAAACTTGGTGGGATTAATTCCATGACTGGAGTTCAGCTATCAATAGCTACAGGCTATTCAGAAGGGACAGGCAAGGAAGGAGGGGCAGAGGGGTTGCCCTCTGCGTGAAGAAATGGATAGATTGTGAAGAGCTGTCTCTGAGGAATAGCCATGAGCAGGTTGAAAGCTTATGGGTAAGAATTAGGGACTGAGGCAACAAAGGGAACCTTGTGGTTGGTGATTGGGCAGCCTGTAGTAAACAAGGGGAACCTATTCATGAAGCCGCCTTACTACTCCAGCTACAGGAGGCACTGCGCTCGCAGGCTCTCTTCCTGCTGGGGGACTTCAATGACCCTGACATCTGCTGGAAAAGTAGCACGGCGAGCTGTGGGCAATCCAGGAGACTTCTGGAATGCATTGAGACTAACTTCTTAAGCCAGGTAATAGACAGCCCCGCCAGAGGAGTTGCATTACTGGACCTGTTGGTCACCAACGCAAGCGAGCTAATCGGAGACACCAAGATTGGAGGGAGCCTGGGCTGCAGTGATCATGCACTGGTGGAGTTCACAGTCCTGAGGGATATGGGACAGGCGAAGAGTAAAGTCAGAACCCTGAATTTTAGGAAAGCAAACTTCCAGCTGTTCAAGGAGTTAGTCAATAGGATCCTCTGGGAAACTGCCCTCAGGGACAAGGAAGCAGAACAGAGCTGGCAGATCTTTAAGGACGCTTTCCATAGAACGCAAGAGCTCTCAATCCCCATGTGTAAGAAATCAGGAAAGGAAGGCAAGAGTCTGGCATGGCTGAGTCAAGACCTGCTGGTCAAACTAAAGGGAAAGAAGGAAATGCACAGGCAGGGGAAGCAGGGACAGGTATCCTGGAAAGAATATAGGGATGTTGCCCAGTTTTGTAGGGATGGGGTTAGGAAGGCCAAGGTGCAGCTGGAGCTGAACTTGGCAACGGTCACAAAGAATAATAATAAGGACTTCTATAGATACGTTAGCCAGAAAAGGAAGGTCAAGTGTACCCCCCCCCGATGAACACAACTGGCAAACTGGTGACAACAGACAAGGAGAAGGCTGAGGTACTCAACTTTTTTGCCCCAGTCTTCACTGGCAATCTCTCTTCCCACACCTCTTGAATGGGTGGACTGCAAGACAAGGACTGGCAGAGCAAAGTCCCTCCCACTGTAAGAGAAGATCAGGTTTGTGACCACCTGAGGAACCTACATATAGGACCTGACAAGATGCATCCCAAAGCCTTGAGGGAATTGACAGATGTAGTTGCCAAGCCACTCTCCATGACATTTCAAAAGTCATGTCAGTCAGGTGAAGTCCCTGGCAACTGGAAAAAGGGAAATATTGCACCCATTTTTAAAAAGGGTAGAAAAGAAGACCAGGGGAACTACCAACCTGTCAGCCTCACCTCTGCCTGAGAAGATCAAGGAACAGATCCTCCTAGAAGCTATGTTAAGGCACATGGAGAACAGTGAAGTTGTTCAAGACAGCCAGCATGGCTTCACCATGGGCAAGTCTTGCTTGACCAACACCATTCTATGATGGAGTGACTACATCAGTGGACAAGGGAAGAGCTACAGATGTCATCTGTCTGGACCCCTAAGTCCTTTGGCATGGTCCCCCACAACATCCTTCTCTCTAAATGGGAGAGATATGGATTTGATGGGTAGACTGTTCAGGGGATAAAGAATTGGTTGGATGGTAGCATGCAGAGAGTAGTGGTCAAGGAGTCAATGTCCAGATGGAGATCAGTGATGAGTGGTGTCCTTCAGGGGTCTGTATTGGGATCAGTACTGTTTAATATCTTAATCGATGATACAGCCAATGGGATCAAGTGCACCTTCAGCAAATTTGCAGATGACACCAAACTGAGCAGTGCAGTTGACACACCTAAGAGATGGGATGCCATCCAGAGGGACCTGGACAAGCTCAGGAAGTGGGTCCATGTAAACCTCATGAGGCTCAACAAGGCCAAGTGCAAGGTCCTGCACCTGGGTTGGGGCAACCCCCAGTATCAATACAGACTGGGGGATGAAGGGATTGAGAGCAGCCCTGTGGAGGACGACTTGGGGGTAGTGGTGGATGAAAAACTGCACGAGCCAGCAATGTGTGCTCACAGCCCAGAAACCCAACCATATCCTGGGCTACATCAAAAGAAGCGTGGCCAGCAAGTCAAGGGAGGTGATTCTGCCCCTCTACTCTGCTCTGATGAGACCCCACCTGCAGTACTGCGTCCAGCTCCGGAGCCCTCAGTACAGGAAAGACATGGACTGGTTGGAGCAGGTCCAGAGGAGGACCGCAAAAATGAGGGGATGGAACACCTTTCCTATAAAGAAAGATGGAGAAACTTGGGGTTATCTAGCCTGAGAAGAGAAAGGCTCTGGGGAGACCTCATTGTGGCCTTTCAATACTTAAAGCAGGCTTGTAAGAAAGATGGGAACAGACTTTTTAGCAGGACCTGTTGCGACAGGACAAGGGAGAATTGTTTTAAACTAAAAGAGGGTAGATTTAGACTAGATACAAGGAAGAAATTTTTTTATGATGAGGGTGGTGAAACACTGGCACAGGTTGCCCAGAGAGGTGGTAGATGCCCCATCCCTGGAAACATTCAAGGTCAGGTTGGACGGCGCTCTGAGCAACCTAATCTAGTTGAAGATTTCCCTGCTCATCGCAGGGGGGTTGGACTAGATGACCTTTAAAGGTCCCTTCCAACACAAACTGTTCTATGATTCTACCATGACCAGGAAAAACTTTTCAGTTTGCATAATTCAATATATTACTTTTCTAAATTAATGTCAAACATTTCATCTAATACTAGCTCAGTTCAGTGGAAAACTTCAGGTCAGCAAGCAATGAGTTCAACAGAAGAGCCCATCAGTTTCAGATTAGGTATGAAATAAATAGCTTGCAGAATCAAAGCCAAAACAGCTGCATAGGTAAGGTCCTTAAGTATGGAATAATTACCTTGTCCCCCTAGCCTGGGGCATGTTTATCAGCTTACTTTATGAAGTTAGGATCTAATTTATTCAGAATTAAGCATACATTTGAGTACATCTGTTTATAAAATGACCCATTTTTTGAAAGAATGTAGGTTTCCAGTAACATATAACAGACATTTAGAGTGGAGAGAGAAATTCTACTTCCACAGAATTCCTATGGCCAAACTGACTCCAAGGGGCACAAAATTTCGTCTGAATTCTTGGATATCAAATTGCTTTCCCAGGCTTGGAGTAATTGACTCTGCTACTTCTACTTTTCTTTGCTCATCTGAAAGACATTTCCTTTTATGCTCATTCACTAATAGCATCTTGGAAATGCTCTTTATATGCACTTTTCTCCCAGGTATGTTTTTTTTATTTTTTCAGTGCTTTTGCTCCACATCCTGTGCTTCCATCACTTTGGATTCATTTTTTATCTGATAAAGTTCCCAGAGTGACCTTAGACTGCCTAAATGCAACTTCCTCACCTCCCAGGATGTTGTTCCCTTCCTCCAACATTTAGGCTCTTCACAATTCAACATACCTATCTCATCATGCCTCAGAGACAGAAAAATGCTTTTACTGGAAGGGAACTGAAATGCAGGCACAAAACAGCACATATCCATAGTAGCTTGAAGGCAGGACTTGTCTCGCCTAATTGGAGTCATCTAAACCATCAGCATTTAATGGAAGATCTGTATATTGAACAGAAGTTTGCCAAAGACCATTCATTCCACCTAGTGTTTAAGTGAGATCACTCGCACAGAGATGTCTACTTTTCTCCAGCAGCTACTGCAGGACCTCAAATTAATAATTTGGATTAGGGATCAAACCTTTAAATAGATGGTTGTGTTGATGTCAGTGGTGTCTAAATCTGGAGGCCCGGGGCTAAAGGAAATGTTTATCTATAGAGGTGTGGGTGGACATGAGCTTACTGCACTTGCCATGTTCAGCAGCTGCTTGTGCACCTACTCCTCCACAACAAAGTAACACACACATTATGTCCCTGGCAGGAACAGAATCAGCACCAAATTCTGGCGTTCTTAATCCCAAATTAACCCTTTAACCACATTCTCATCTCTCCTCCTTTTAATTTTTTATTTTACATATTGCCCGTTCACATTTAAAACCCAGGAACAGGAAAAGTAAACACCAGTGAGTTTTCCCCTCAGCCCTCCCCTGGCCATTTGCACTGGCACTACTTTTGCCCCTTAAAATAGAAAAATCCTAGGACACCTGAAAATCTAAGAAGTCTTATGCAGTCTTCTGAACTTATGTTGACAGAATCTTTCTAGCTGCTAATAAAAAATCTGGAGTGATTTAATCCAATGCATTTGCAATACTGCACAGCATGCAAGTATGGATGACAGGCAGAAAGCTTCCTCTCAGGAGACAGGGGAGAAAGTGATAATCCCCCTTTTTGTGGTGCTGGCATACATGATACACAAGGAGACAACATGGCTTTCCTACGGGCTTTTTCATTTCATTCTCATTTCACTTACGCTCATTTTAGAGATTGAAATCACTCCGAAGACCAGAGCTGAAAAGTAGTCATGTCCCATCTGGAGCCTAGAATTAAGTCATGCAAATAGTAAAGTAGGAGAAAATGTACAAATAAGAAAAGCTAGATGAACCTTCTCACATGACAGAAATAGCACAGTCCCCATCATATTTCCCGTTGAAGATGAAAGAGACTAAATACGCACCAACATATTGGATTTCTCCCCCCCATTCCAGCTTTCCCATGAGGATCGTTAAACATTACCTCCTCGGTATCAGACTGAAGGACCATTACTGCATGCAAATCCATAGACCTGTAATATTTCGACACACCTACTAGGCTCAGAAGAAGAAAAGTTGTAATGTAAAGATATTATTAGAAAGGGGGTTAAGCAGCCTTACTGGAAAAATACACTGGTGACATCAGCCTGGATCAAGCTTTTTCCTGGTACTAGCAGGGTTTAGTCTGAGACAAACCCTCAGAGTTATTTTCCTTGCCTTACAATCTGTCCTCACATCTGACTTCATTCTTCAATAGTCCTAGAAGTTTTCTTTTGCTCCCTGCCACAGGCTACCGCCTCTCTGCAGGCCAGGCTGACCTTCCATCGCAGACATCCGTCTCCTCTCCCCAGCACACACACCCCGAGAGCACTCCCGCCTTCGCCTGTCCAGGGAGCAGCCATCCTGCTGTTTCTCCACATGCTTTATTTTTTTCCTAGGGCTTCAGATCCCCCGGTGAAACAGCAGCTGGTCTTTTGGCTTTAAAGGATACCTTTAAAACAGATATTCACACAGCCTTTGATTTCGAAGGCTGGCTGAACAGCAGAAATAAATACTTCAAGAAGGGAAGGGAATGAAAAATTAGCATGTTCTATCTGTTTTAATAATATGGAAGCTACATTTATAACATCTCCCCACTTAAAAAATAGACTTTAAAATAAAATAGTTAAATGAATGCTAGCTTAGAGAACGGATATAAAACATCAGCATTTGGAATGAGAAGAAATCAGTAAAGGTTTTATTGCTAAAAGGTCAACAACACTTACAAAGAGATTCAATTCTTAAAGCCCTGCAGAATTTCATTTAAAAAACAAAACACCATGGAAAAAGAAAAGCTCTGAAAATAGGAATCTGCAAGTAGTTTCTCACTTCGTGACCCCAGGTTGGAAACGCTGTTGCACAGCGTATGCTCACTGCCACCTACAGACAAAGATAAGTGCACACAGAGCCAGCGCAGGGAGAAGCTTTGCCTGAACCCAGGATGTCGTGATTTCCAAACATCAGCCACTCAGCAGTCTTTAAGAAGTGTGCTAGCTCAGCTGTTGCACTAGAAGGCTGATAAGGCTTTCAGAAACACTACACACATTCAAAATTGCCTGTGACAAAAGTAGCAAGGAAAGCATAAAAGACAACAATAGCGTTGCACTTGATGTGTCTATTGGCAGACAATAGTACAGAAGAAAACCAGATCCTGTTAAAAAACACTCTAGATTTGAAAAAAGCAGTTCTTATACGCACGTGTACTGTAATCATGTTTACGGTTGGTGAAAATTGACTGGCAGCAGCTTTTAAAACATCATTGTGGGAAACAGAGACAAGGATTTTAAATGGAGGGAGCTGAAAGAAAGGAGAGTCAACTGTGTTAGCAGTAACATGTGATAGCATTGATGCTTTTCCTACAAGCAGAGTCTTTTCTTTCCTTTCTAGAGCAACATTAAATACAGTTGCATGCAATGTTGCCAGCGCACATGTAGAATATTCCCATTGTCTTCCCTTCAAAGCGACACATTCAATAGCATGATTGAGTTCCATGCAACTCACAAAATAAGAGTGTAAGAAATGAGAGTTTATGATGAATTAAGGAAGTCCTAATTAAAAAAAAAAAAAGTAGAACAGTATGATTTAGAATTCTGCCTCCAGACCAAGATAAAGGCTTTGAAAAGCAAATAGAAAGCACAATTTCAAAATCATTCCAGCATTATGATTTTCCCCAGTTAGAAATAAAATTGGGCTGAAGTTTCAGACAGAAACTTTTCTAACGTTTTTAATGAGCATTTCAAACACTTTTTACAGAATGTGCCCTTTTGTTTACTGGTATGCTGAAGTACTTCAACGTTTTTTTCCTTCCCCCAACAAGTGACAAGCAGTGTTTAAATTTTCATTTCATTAGGTTAAAATATGTCAATTTAATGAGATTTTGCATAGATCAGAGAAATAAAAGCAACAACATTGAATCAAAAGTGTAGAGCCTTTAAAATACCACAGTTATTGTCAAGATCTTACAGCAAGAACATTTTTGTGAAAAGCAGTTATCAGGAATATTACACAAATTGAAATAAATATATACATACACTTTTTTTTTTAAGACTGGTGGAGCATTTACTTTAATTCTGTTTGAAGGAAAGGCCACACTTGCATCTCTTTTTTTTTATACAATGGGACTGTTACAAATGAGCTGAAGATCTCCTATTTCCTTGGAAAATCAGATTTATTGAACATGTCTAAGACAACAGCTCTTTTCATTCATAATCAGCTTCACACTGCTGAAAACACGGGTTACCACATCATGTGTAGGACTGGTATGGTGCAGATATAGAGCAAATCCTGACAGAGCTCCCTGAAAATGCTTGACCTCCTCAAGACATGATGGAAGTGCTGTGCTTGTGTAGTAATGGCATGAGAAAAACAATGTCCAGATCTGAGACTGCCACAGTTGCCTTTCCTAAGCCATTTTCACGTGCAAACTTCTAGACACAAATTAGTCTAGCAAGGCTGCACGTTGACCAACTCTGCCAGATTAAAATACTGATAGCTATATTACTCACTTATACTGCACTTATCCAAATAGGTTAACAAGGTAATTTTTATAGCATCCTCAAAATAATATTTAAGATATTTAAGATAACTCACCTTACATGCTTTTGGTCCTGAATATAAAAAGGAGCCCCCCCAAAAACTTTACCACAAGCATAGAATGGATGAACATGTATAACTGAATTCGCAAGTTCAATTTGCACCATCCACGATGCACCAGCAACCAGTAAACTCATTTCCCTTATGTAGTAATTCCTGTGGGCACGGATCAGGAAGTATCAGCATCACAGGGTGCTTCAAGTCATCTGATTCCTGGACTACGTAATGGCCGTACTTGGAGATGCATACAAACAAGTAAAAATTTCCATTAGCTTGAGATTGTTAATTTATGCTTGAGACCATAGGAAGTTTGAACCCCTGTCACAGCAGAGCCCCAGCTCCATTTCAGTTTGAGAAGCACATCCTTTGTAAGAGTTGACTATCTAAGTACTCTTGTTGATCAGGTCTACCTTAGATTTCGGCGTGCTTCCTGTAGCAGAGATGGGCTGTGATTAAAACACAGGCTCATCTAGGCAAGAATCCCTCTGGTATATCCCCCAGATAAAGCAGCATAACTAAATAAACCTGAATCTAGGATGACCAGTCCTCATCAGGTATGAGTCTATTCTTGTCAACCAGATCCTGCTCACATGCAGGAGAAAGAAATGCAAAGGTAAATCTCCAACTTGGAAATGCAAAATTAAGACAATTTCCCTGCAGGAAAAGGGCTTCGATGGGTGTGATGGGACCAAGGGAGGAGAGCACGCCCTGAGGCTAACCATCCATACACCTGGTTCGGATTGAAATGAAACATTCTCATTTAGAGAGATGCTGTTTGTTAGATTTTGGGAGTTAGCAGAAGCCTGACTGGGAGGTACATACAGGTTTGCCTTCCTTCTTTCACAAACTGTAGTGTGTGTTAATATACCTGTTATGTTAAAAACAGAGGTATAAGCTCTGACTCCTTCTTAATTTCTATCCATAAGAAGAAATGTAGTGAATGCTATGAGAGCAGAGCTGGGGAGACCTGGCCAAAAACAGGTGGGAGGTGCAATGGGCAAGATGTAGTGGAAATAGACCCAAGATCAGTGAACACTTCAGCAAGCTTGCAAAATGCACCTGCAGCCAAAGAAAACGCCAGAAAACAAGGAGCAACTTTATGCATGCGGTCATAGCGTGCACAGCACTCTGTTTAACAGACTAGAAAAAAACACAGTTATAAGATAACATTGTCTTGGATAGAGGGGGCTGTATTTTATGGAAGAAGGCTGGAAGCACATCAGTCTTTTCTCATATGCTTCAAGTTACTGTCTTTACCGTGTAATAAAACTGTCAAGTTTTTTTGGCTATAGAGAATTCTCTGCCTCTCCTGTCAGCCACTATAACCTATAAATATTTCAAAATATACCCTATTTATCTCTGTTCCTCTTTAAACTGTACAGGAGTATGGAGAAGCACTTAGGAATCACATACTCTTTTGTATCTTTAATGAGCTGCAGAGCATGATAAGCATATGCATACACGTCAACTCCATCAGCCTCATTAAGTCTTAAAAACATTTCTTTCTATTGAAGAAAATTAAAAATATGGAGTTCACTGATGAAAGACTTAAAATTGAAGTGTGATAATTAACCTGGAGGCAGCTTCTTACTAAAGAGACTGTATTGCTCCTGGAATCCGAACCACTGTCTCCCAATTACTGAACACAGCACTGTGCCATGAAGACTTTGCAGCTCAGCCCCGCATCTCCAACATTACACTGACAGTCCGGAAGATGTGCACAGGTACAACTGAACTAGAAATCAAAACTACTGCTTCCCAAAAAGATTATGCCACCATGATCGAATGCCTCAAATCATGTGCACCACATACAAGAACAGAGGCAAGCACTTCTGTTACGATGTACGAGATGCTGCATTAACAAAAGGGCAATATCGAAAAGGTGTTTAGTTTCTTCATCCCATGCTTCTGTTTGTCCAGACAACCTGGGGGCCTTTTTTATTTTTTTAAAAAAAAAAAAAAACACACACACATTGGCATTCTGGGAAAGCACTATACACTACCAGCCAACCTTACCACTTCCATACTGTCATTTCCTTAATGTCATTTTTGGCATTGAAATAGTTGCTTTTTCTGCAGTCTTTCACAGAGGAACTGTCAAATCAAATTTCTTTTGTCACACAAAGTATTTCTTTTAGTCTTTCCTTGTCCAAAGGAGTCAAGGAAAAGATCATGTAGTATATTCCTTTTTGAGGCTTAGGTTGGCTTTTTTTGGTCTTTTGGAAGTCAAATAAGGACTGTGTGCTGAAATAAAGCTCATGACCCAGAAAGTATGATATTTGAATGAAAAGACAACTCTGGCACATCTCCACTGATTATCAAGTGTTTCTGTAGTAGATAACATTTGTTAAGTACTCCACATTTTATATAAAAGATGAATCCAGAATTCACAAATAAGGGGGTTTTTTTGTTTGTTCTTGCTGTATAACCATTTCCTCAAGAATTCCCGTGGCTCTTGGTTCATATTCCTTCCTCAGATTTCTAGCTATAAATCATTAAATAGGTAGTACTTGCCCAAAACCCCATTTCTCTCAGAGGTGCAAAATACAAAGTACCAAACTTTCCATTGCTAATCCAAGTTCCCATTGCTTAGGCAGAAACTGAGATTAACAAACACCAGCTGTGAAATTACTTTATTTCCAAACTATCAATATGTAATAGATGATTAAGTTATCATAGCATGCTTTTTTCACAGCCTAAGAGCAGTAGTTTGAAATGAACTGTGTAATGAAAGCCAGTTCACAACTAGAGGATCACATCCTAGTTCACATAAGGGCAGAAGGAACTCTGGCAAAAAAAAGGAAAATTTGCTAATTTGTCAGTCAGAATAGTCCCAATGACTTCAGGGTACAAAACAAGCTACATAGAGGCAAAGGGAAATGGCATTTCAAGCACTTTGTGTTGCTAAGGATTGGGCTAGAAAATTTTAAAAAGTGGCAACACAGCATTGAATTCTGAAAGACTTTGAATACAAACCCATGCTTATTCATAACAACAATGTATTTTACTTAGAATGGCTGATGAGCATATTCCACACTAAACTGCGGTCGTTTATGTCAAAATAGTGAAGTCTTATGAGAAACCTCATGACAGTACTTCTAATCAAATATTTGAGAGGACTCGGGTTTTCTTTCATGAGAATGACTCTCGTCAGTCTCAAAAATCAGAGTCTGGAGGAAAAAAGTCACCTTCCCAGATTTAAAGCATCAGATTAGAATTGCCAGCATGTACTTTACTGAGAAAAACAAAATGTCTGTTTTCAGATGTGCAGAGGAAATTCAGATCTTGATCCCTTCTGTATAAATCTCAAAGACCTTCTGCACTGACTTTTTGCTGTTGACACGTAGTAGGACAGTTTTTTATTCTACATTTGTGGATTTATTTAGAAAAGAAGTGAACTTGTCTTTAAAATACACTTTGCTCTGCAAAAGACAAGCTACTGTTTTAGCACAGGCGATGAGAGTTTGTTCCACGCTCCGTTAGGGGGACACAGTGTCCCAAATTGTTTTATACAACATGGTCACAAATTTTTAGCTGAGATGCCCTGGATCAACCGTGAAAACCTCCAAGCCACAGCAGGCCTCACAGATGATATACCCTGCTTCCAGTGCAAAATAGCAGTTTGGATTAGACAGAGACACACAGGTCCTCATCTGCAGCATCTCCAAGGAGTACTGCTGTGTTGTATTGTCAGAGTTACCACCTCACTGGTGCATTTTCTCCAGCTATCTGCCTCCTGTGCAGGAAGATTACATTACTTCTTCCAGGCTAACCTACCCATGGGATCAAATGAGGGTTTAAAAATCCATGCCATTTTGACCCTTTGGGAACAGGAGACGTTTTCAACATAGGATTTTAGAAGATACTAAAGGGAGTGGGCAGCTTTTCATTCCATTTTTCAAAATATCAATATTTTCGAAACTTTAGTTTTCTTACAGCAGAATAAAGAAAAGTTATGCTGACTCTACTTAGCTCTTTTTTAGTTGTACAGTTGCATGCTGCCTAATTTCTTGTTCTCTAGACATTTTTCCTGCCTCTTGGACTTTACCCCTTCTTTATCTGATTACAGCAACTCATGCCAATAGTAGAAGAAAGCACATCGTGCCAGAGAGCTCATTGTGATGCCAAGGAATTTAAGTTAGAGATTTGGATTCCTATGACCATGAAAACTTGACACCAGAGCAGACTGTCTGTGTTAGGAATAAATGTTGAACTTTGGACCCTTGGTGGTAAGCGGGAGAATATAGGGGCCCAAAGGCACATGCTGAGAGACATGCAGACGGAAAGATGAGGGAGTGAACTATAACCCCTTCCTTTTTATAGTTACTTGCTAGAAACCATTTTTATCCTTACAGCTAATTTAAGACCTTTTTATGAGGAGGGAACCCAAGAGTTTACTTTTCAAGTTATCTGATTTCAGGGTTATTAAAACATGCTTGGTTTTGATGAATCAACTGCATGCTCTGCCCTTTTAGGACCGTTCTAGGTTCTAGTCCTGGCCTTGGTTGCCGCAGCTATTCAGAAACAGAACCACTAAGTAGAGACCTGCCCACAAAGTTTAAAAGTTGAAGGATCAAGGTTATGGCCTCCTCTGTCATTCAGGAAGCAAGAGCCCAATCCACCTGCGGTTTTCCTGCTGGAGGTCCCAGCAAGCACAAGCAGACTTCTTCAGGGCCTGGGGGCATGGAGCAGGGAAGAAGGGAAAACTAGTAAAATGCCTGAATGGTTTTAATGGTATTTCATATCAAAATGGAGAAGACCTGGGGTTGCTCTGCAATCGTTTCCTTCTTGATCTTGTGCATCCTCATAAAATCCACCAGGAAGACCATTCTTAATGCAAATTCACAAAAGAAACATTCTGATAGAGGCTTGAAGAGAGACTCCCAAAAGACACAGACTACAGTAACAGTAGATGATCACCAGACTCCTTCCACTAAGCCGCTGGATTTCAAGTTGCCTGCTGTTTTGAATATGTTCATGGATGGTATTCCAGACGTAGGTTGTGGTAGTAAAATGTGATTATTTACTACTTTCCTACAAAGAAAGTTACAGAACATGAAGGCATGGATGGATACATTGATGTTGGTAATATCACTCCCAAAGATTATGACTTCCAGATGGAATGAAGGTGAGACAGCATTTCTCTATTAGCTGATATAGCACATTAGTAATCATTCATTAGTATTTATCTCACTGATTCACACTTCAGGAGACCAGACAGAAGCATCATACAAGCTGACATGAGTACCTTCAATTCCCGCATACAATCAAGTCCTTATGAACAGAGAGGCAGTTCCAACAGCGTCTGGCAAATTCCTGGTACCGGAATTACAGATTTGAGACTAATGCCAATGGCTTAAAGGCTGTTGTTATCCTTCTGCATGAGGAATATTTATTATACTAAACATTGTTTAAAAGTGGGATTCACTTTTAAACAGTCAGAAAGAATCTAGATATACGGTGCTGACAGAATAATAGACTAATGCAAAGTTATTTGTTGTAATTCTTCTCATGGCTTCAAGAGTTTGCCTCTTCATTCGATGTAGAGAAAGGACTGAAAACATAACTTTTCTAAGACACCTACAGTTTCCTTAGAAGTTTTTGCCAAATACCAGGAAGAAAAAAACCATACTGTAGCAAGGAGGTGATCTAAAATAATATACATATTACACAGACTGGTGATAAAGTCACAGTGCAAATTTCATTGATGATTCAGCCTATGGTATTTCACCGACCTGTCCAAATATATTGTGTTCATACTAACAAATGGTTGCGTGACCGCCAGCTAAGCCCAGGAACTCAGAGTAATGAGCATGCAGAGAAAGGTTTTGCCTTACTGAGTACAATGACAAGAATAAAAATCTGTTGGCAACATGCTTAGGTAGTTAAAAATCACCTGCCACATGCACAAGCCCTCTTGCTTTTTGCTGAGGTACCATGTCCTGCTGATTCCAGTGCTGCATGAAAGAAAAAAAGCAAGGCTCAGAGGGTCAGTTACACTAAAAGAATAAAATCAGATTATAAAAATAAGCTACTATGTAATGTAACAGCCAGTCTTATACATAAGTTTTGTGAGACAGGCTCAAGAAACATTCTAGCACTAGAATGTATATGGAAAAAATATTAATGAGCCATGCTCTAGCTAGACAGCTGTATACTTTCCCTCTCTCTGGATTTTCCTGTTGTCAGTTTGATTAATGGAATGTCTTCACGTTTATCTGCTTTTGGATATCTTAAATCTCAACAAGTCCGTTTCATGTTCTTGCCACCAACATTTCCAGTAGATTTCTTCTAGCATGTCAGAATGACAGATAAGTTCCTGCAACCAACCTTGTAGAGAGCTCATTATTGTTTCAGACTTGTGTACTCACCCTGGAGGTCCTCTGTACAAAGGCCTCCAGAGTTTTAGGTCATTTTAAAATCTATGTTGGGTAAAGGTGCCATTTCTCTACTAGAGAAAGCTTTGGAGCAGAGGTCAAGACCACATTCTGAATTTTATACTGTTTTATATCATCGGTCCACATACTAAGTAACAAGAATAGAAATAACTGCAGTAAATGCTAAGTAACTCAATGCAGCACACCCTTGATCTATTTTATTTATTCATATGGTTGTCTGCTCTATGTTGAAGTGCTGTAAAGTTATTTATGAAAGAGTTTTATTATTTTTCCTCTGAAAGTTTCAAGCTCTCACTGGCATCACAGCAACATTATCAGTACACATTTTTAATTCACTTGTAAAGTGTTGCAGGTTTGAAGCTCGCATACAGTAATTGCTTTCAATGTTTAAAAAGATAATTTTGAAAAAAGCACAACTGAAATCCCTTATACTAATTCCAAATAAACTAATTCTTGCCCTCACTATGGATTTTTATCTACAATAGTGAAGTCAACCAGGCTCCAATGTAGCTGTATCAGTAACGGTGCTTTATTATGATCGTCATTGTTTTCACATTGAATGAGTGAATTTGTTTGTGAGCAATGAGGAGAGATCATATCCTGCCTCTGCTCCACACTGTGCAACCGTTTTCTTTTCCACACAGCTGAAGGATCGATTGCCCATACTGTCTTGCAAGGTGTTTTTAACATCACAGCATGATTATCTGACATGATTGGAATGTGCTAGATCGAATTTATAGCTGTTATTGCTGTTTAGCTATTAATCGGCAGGCTCCTGTGCTTGCCACAGGGCTTGCTTGCCTCACTGTATATTAGAGTCCAGTGCTCATTAGTGGCTGCTTTTTGCTTTCGCTGCTTGCTGCACTGCGCACTGCTGATCATCTCACTGTGCTGTGCCCGGACAGTTTGATAACAACAGTGGCCACACGCCTGGGCTGGCAGGTGGCCAAGGCATCGCTGCTGGACAGGTTGGAACTCCAGTGTGAACTCGAGTCGAAGGGACTGTGACCTGTGGATGAGTCCAGGCAGGAGCAGAACACCCCGAAGCATCTGTGGCCGTGGATAAGTCCACGCCAGAGCAGGTACACCTCTGGAGGGACTGCAGCCATGGGTAAGGCCATGTTGGAGCAGGTTCACTCCTGAAGGGACTGTGGCTCTGGGTAAGGCCATGCTGGAGCAGGTATATCTCTGAAGGCATTGTGGCCCATGGATAAGGCCATGCTGGAACAAGTGCACCGCAAAGCAACTGTGGCTGTGGATAAGTCTATGCCACAGCAGGTGTACCCCTGGAGAGACTGTGGCTCATGGATAAGGCTCCACTTGGAGCAGGTACACCCTAAGGGACTGCAGTCTGTGGATAAGTCCAAGCCAGAGCTGGGGCAAGGGGAAGAGTTCATTGCAATGTTAAACCCTATGGTCTGGCCCAAAGGGACCAGGGGTGAAGACTGTAATGGAAATACCTTTAAATTGTTGTAACCCATGATTTGAGTTGCATGTTACAGGAATTACTATAGCAGGAACCACGTGAACCAGTGGAGGACAAGCCTTACAAGAAGCAGTGCAAGTGCAGCAGCGACCCAACCTGAGCTGGCTTTGGTGCCCAGTAACTGCACGGAACACACCACCTCTCCTGTCCTGAGTGACCACCATAACAGATGGAGCCCAAAGTCATGGACTAAATGAACTCAGTGGACATTTTGTGGACATTTTAAAGACATTTTACAGGGGTGGTCCATAGACTAAGGGAATGACATCTTTGTATTATATCAAAGGATGGGAAGGGTGGTGGTGGTAAATGAGGATGTATTGGATAGTGTGAGACCTGAGCATGATGTAAATGGTATGGAATAAGGGGTGGAGAATGTGCTGGGTTTGGCTGGGATAGAGTTAACTTTCTTCACAGTAGCTGGTATGGGGCTATGTTTTGGATTTGTGCTGGAAACAGTGTTGATAACACAGGGATGCTTTCGTTACTGCTGAGCAGTGCTTACACAGAGTCAAGGCCTTTTCTGCTTCTCACCCCACCCCACCAGCGAGGAGGCTGGGGGTGCACAAGAAGTTGGGAGAGGACACGGCTGGGACAGCTGACCCCAACTGACCAAAGGGATATCCCATACCAAATGACATCATGCTCAGCATATAAAGCTGGGGGAAGAAGAAGGAAGGGGGGATGTTCGGAGTGATGGCGTTTGTCTTCCCAAGTCGCCGTTACGCATGATGGAGCCCTGCTTTCCTGGAGATGGCTGAACACCTGCCTGCCCAAGGAAGGTAGTGAATGAATCCCTTGTTTTGCTTTGCTTGCCTTTGCTTTACCTATTAAAAACTGTCTTTACCTCAAACCACAAGTTTTCTCACTTTTACTCTTCTGATTGTCTCCCCCATCCTACTGGGGGGGAGTGAGCAGGCAGCTGCGTGGGGCTTAGTTGCCAGCTGGGGTTAAACCACAACAGAATTAGGATACATCTTTAATTGTCCCCTTTTTCCTTCACCCCTAACAGGCCCTTCCAATATTCTTTAAGCTAAATTTTGGTATTGAGCCACAACTCTCTACTGGAGAGCTATTTGGTGTATTGCCCTGGGGTAGCTTAAAGGAAACTATACTCATGGAGGCATAAATGACTCATCACGCACAGGGAAACGCAGACGTGGAATTTACTTGGAAATTTTGCCTTTCTAAGGAAAAGGAACATGCATCTCGGGTACCTTTGCTGCTCCTACATATTAAAAAATAATCACGGTTCATATTCCAAAACTTGTGACGCTGGCCTACAAATTTGGGAGCAGGAAGGAAGGAAGAGGATATTTGGGTTCTTTTATTTGAATTCTAGGGCCATGCCAGTCTAACTAGAGCCTGCTACGGACAAAAAATTTAAATCATGTAGGTCTTCCAAGTAATCAGATCACAAGTAATCAGATCAAGGCAGAAGCCCAAGATGGTTACTAACGAAGTTGATATTAACTGCAAACAAAACACTAAGTTAAAGCTACCTTAATGAGTTGCACGGTCAGCTCCATATATGTTTCTAGAAATTACTACTGCATTTAAATCCCATCTACTGCCTAAGAACCATGCAATGCAATTTAAGGCACCTATCAATCACACACAGAAACAGTGTCATTAATATACAGGTGTAGACATCAACTTTCTGTTTGTATCCAAATATATAAATGTATGTATTTATAAAAATATATATTTCTTGCTCTTCACCCCATCTCAGAATAGTCATCTGCTTTGTAAGCTGTAGCTACCAGCCATATACCAGAGATATTTGTGAAAATTCTCCTTCCCTCTTGAGCAAGGGAAGGCTCTTCCCTCCATTTAAGTGAGGACCAGTACCAAGCTGTTTCCTTGGAAAGCATAAATTTACCGTACAAATCTGAACTTTCATACATAGTGAAGAGTTCAAATCTCATCCTTTTCCCTGCATGATTTTCTGAACTGGCTTACGATCACCTGACCAATGCCTTTCAGCCCATGCAATTATAATTCCTGATAAAATAATAAGGAGCTCTGAGTATGCTTCTATGTTAGTATATAAATTGCTTCTGCCTATTTACCAAATGCTTTTGTTCAATTTACCTCCTGAAGCTGTGTGCTTTAACATGATTAACTAATTGTTTATTTTGAGAAGATAATCACTTTTTTCACTTAGATCTACCTTTCAGTGGTACAAACAAGCAGTTAGAAGTCTAATGATAATGATGCCATTTGCTAGTCAAGTCTTCTTCCTTTTTTTTTTTTAAAAAAAAACAGTAAAATGTAACGTACCCTTTAAAATTAAAACAAGAAAAAAGTAAACAACTAATAAATTTAGATTAGAAACATGAAAGCCAGAAGCAGAAAGTCAAATACTATTAAATTTCAGGTATTGGTTGACCTATATCAGATCTGAAACTGCCTCTACAGTTCTGTTCAGGTTGAAATAATAGTTGGATGTGCCCAGTTTTTGTTCATTGATCAGATTAAATTCAATCTTCCATTAGTGTAAATAAATCCTTAGGTATCAGTTTTCCATTTTACAGTATTAACTTATGGACACTGCTTACAAGGAACAAATACCTGAACTCAGTTCAAATCTTGAATTTAATCTAAATTTTATATAATATAGTTGCACAAATTTCTTCCTCAAACTCTCCAGAAAATGAAAAATGGTATTATTTATAGAAGTTCAACGCTTAGATGAAAAAAACTTTGCTATGATGGGGAAAGAAAATATTTAATAGCCTTCATTCTGAAAAGTGATTACCACTTTCCACAGTGACTTTTTTCTTGTCTAGTTGACAGGACACAGAACATTTAAACGAGAACATCTGCAGCATTCTTTCAATACTCTGGGGAAAGCATGAAAAGCAATATGTTAGGGTAAGTGCATAAGCAATGGGGATTCTTTCTCTGCAACTCGGTCAAAAAGATGCTGCATGTAGGCATCTTTAATTTTTAAAAATGAATTTATTTAGAATTCTTAAAGAAACCAGCTGTTGCTACTGTATCTCTGCTTCAAAATCCTCTGAGTTTAGCAGTTGGAAACTGACATACTTATTCCATTAATTTAGATGTCTGTGAGCATTTCCCATAGAATAATTGTGCTGCATAATGCATGACTGTTCGTTCCCTGGTAACGTCAGTTGAAAAAGGAACGAGACGGGGAAAGGGAATGGGCAATTTCTTTGATTTTTATTTTTTTTTTTTTTTGCATCAGGGTCCAAATGTTGCACTTGGAAAGTATGAATAAAGTTTAAGAGCTGCTTTCATAGGACTTAAGTTAACATGGTCCTGCCAAGGTGTCTGAATGATCATCAGTGTTCCCTTTTGATTTATATTAGCCACAGCATCCCATCTTTTTTTATAGTCTGAGTATCTGATTACTTCTGAACTTTAGATCTGTCTTGAAAAAGGACACAGCAAACCAGTATCCATGGACCGGTCATCTGCCTAACCATCATTTACTTCCTCAGGGAATTCAGTTTCCAAAGTGATAGTAAATCCAGGAAACACAGCTTGCTAAATGCATTTGGTTTTGGTACCCTTAAAGCAGAAGAAAGTTTTATGGGGGAAAAAATACCTCCTGAATACTAATCTTATCCCAGCCTTTTTCTTTTTGTCTCCCAACTTTCCTTCTGGATCTGTTGAAGAAATGGCTTCCCTAGGATATTGTAAGACCCTGGACAGTGGAATCCCCGAAAGAGGTGGTCATTTGCAGAAGCTACAGTTTTCTCAGCTAAAGCCAAGACCAAGAGACTTCCAGGCCCTGCCCCTTCCCAGTTGTGGCTATAAGCACTCAAACTAATCATACTCTAGCAGAACTCGTAGAACACTGCTCTTCATCCCTCATCTATCAGAATTGCTTCTCTTGGTTGAGTCCAACACAGCTGTCGGGTGTAGAAGGGCTCCCATTTTCATATCATGCCATACATACCATAATAAAGAAATATGAAGGCTTGTACGAGGAATGAGAACGCTCACTGAACTGCCTGATTATGATGCAAGCTGTGTTCATCTACTTTCCTATACTCAAAAGTCATCTAGAAGTTCCTTGTCCTTGCTCTCTTACCATCCCCGTGTATTTCTACACTGAAAGTTTTAACAGAAGACACTTAAAATACTTGAGTTTGTATAGACAGTGTTTCTACTTGACCTTGCTATGAATAATACAAGATCTCTTGGCAGACATTATCCAGTAGGAAATATTCCTGGGGTTTTGGGCCGTATGAGGTGCAGAAAGTTGCAGATCTAGGCCTCTTGGCAGGTCAGCCTGTTCAAAAAAAGAGGGTCAGAATGCCATGGGAACCCATAAAAGCATCCCGGTGCTAGTGTTAACTTGCAGAATGGATCACAAACAGAGCACAGAAATGCTGCACTGTGATTCCTAGTGTGGATAGTTTCCCTCCTCTCAGCCTTGCTGCTCTCAAAAACAGTCCAATATTAGGGTGCAATTAAGCAATACCTCATATCTCTGAACAACAACTATGAACCACCTATTTAAAAACAAATTCAGTCTACCAGCTGCAGGATTTCTTTTGTTTTAATCCAATGTACTAGGTGTTTTACCCTGACTGACCCAAGAAATCAGATCGTGTCAGCAAACATCATAAGGCCCTGCATCAACACCAGCGTTCCCCACAGCTCTCGGCACAGACGCAACAACAGTGGGAACATCAAACTCATCTGTTCAGAGTCATCTGCCAGGTGCTCTTAGTTCAAGAAGAACTTGTTCTTGCAATGGTCTTTGTATATGCCACCAAGGCGAGAAGTAAATTAACTGAAGAAAACTTTTATTAGAACAAATTTTGGTTGACTGAAGTGAAATGGAGATACTGCTAACAGGAGCACAGAAATTGAAAGAGGTAAGAATGAAATATATCAAGATTAAGGAGTGAAAGATTGGCCTGTTCCATTTGAGAAGATGGTAAAATGGATTAAAACCATCCTTTCTGCCAGGGAACTGTATACTTTATAACAGCAAAATCCATACTCCTTTTCAAAAAGCCTTTGCAAGCCACTTTACGGACTCAGAAACACGTAATTTCTCATCCCATACAGGTAGCTGCCACTTCTCATTATCTTTAATCACAGCATAAGGCTATAAGAAAAGAGTCAGTGGCACAGACTGATTTGTCCCATGGATCAAATTTGGCCAGACTGATATAAGCACTCTGATCCATCCGTTAGCTTTAAAAAGATGTAGTCATGGGCTACAAATCTGATCATCACTAATAGCAGAAAAAAGAATCAATGAAAAAACCATGAAAAATTTGAATAGACACTGTATAAATTGAGGTGAACACAGGCAGTGGGAGAAAGAAACAGAAGTTAAACATCTAGTGAAAATGAATGAAAAAATAGCATTCCTGCATACAAACCCTAAAGCCTCCTCACAACATACACTGAAGAGAAGCAAAATCTGTACTGGCTTTTGTTTTTATGCAGGTTTGCTGTTTGTTTTATTTAAACAGAAATGGCAAGGAAATTCTGAAGAATTAGAGACTATCAGCTCTTAGTCTGCACTCTACAGTATTTCAAAATACAAAAAAATTGGTCCAGTGTGCTACTAGCTATCAATAGCTAGAGACCTGAAAGTCCCCTTCCCAGGAAGATTTTCAACAATAAACTGCTTTTCTGTGATCAGTCTGCTTCTGAAGACAAACACGATTCTACCACTATATACAGTATTCAGCACCTATACTAAAGATTCCCCTTTCATGACAATAGTAACAACTATGAATTTAAGCTCTATAGATAACCACTCTGCTCTTGAAAATTAAACATGAAAATGAACAGGCACCGAAACAGCTATAACAAAGTCATGAACTGAAGTGATGAACTGAGGTGACAGCAGGAATAAAATGACCACGTTGTATAAAAGGAAAATATCTAGAGTGCTCAAGAATGAAATAAAAACATCCTACATCAAATATATGATGCAGTGGAGTTAATACAGAAAGCAGGGCAGTGTTAACCACAAAAAAATCACGTGGCTTATCACATGCACAAAAGATCATTAAAGAGAGAAGTTACTACGCGGGAGAACACAACACAAACAAAACCTCAGGAGAGTCTACAAAGGAGAGAAATAAAATGTATCATATACGAGAGTCTAGAGTATATTCAACGGAAATGGAAAATGTCTTCAAAAGTAGTTTTAAAACACATTCCCATGGACAGGGGTTCTGCAGCTATACCATTTCATAAAGAGTAACCTGCTGTAAGAAAAAAAAAATGGAAATTTCACATTGTTTCAGTACTTCAGCATTTCTCACTATTAGCATTACCTACAGTGGGTTATATAGTATTGCTGATAATCTTCACAACTCTTCTGTAGATCACAACAGTTTTGGTGATGTTCATATTTTCCCTTTGTGCTTTAGACACTTATTTTTCTTTGAAGATTTTTCCATTCATTGAAGAACCATAAAGGAAATTGTTCCTTAGGAATTACTCTCTCATTTTTATGCTAGTACAATTTTTTTCTGTGAAAGAAAGTCACATATGAGCAAAAGTGTTTAGTTTTGTATATTGATAGACCAAAATTGCTTTAAGTATTGAACACTGAACTCTGTTTGCCTGAATGATATCAAAATGGAAGGGCAATTTTCATGGTTTATTCCACATGATATTTAATACCCCCATCCCAGGTCTAGAATGCCCCAGAAAGGCTTTTAATTTTTTATTTAGTAAAATCAACATTGGAATTATTCTCAGACTTTCTCTGTTAAAACTGATCCACAGTTCATCATGATGTTTATTACCAAATTGACTATTTACCAGAAAAATGGATTAGGTATTCTCCAGAGTTAATTTGTTTTCATTTTAAAATGTTGGTACCCAGGATTAGAAACCTATCATTTCCTCCTCTCGGTTTACTACTTGTATTCATCACTATGAATCATGTATCTCAAATTTATTGCAAATCTAACGATGAGCATCAGGAAAAAAGTTTTAAGTGGATGTCAGTGATTTTATTGTTGTTTTAAAGAGCACTATAAAGAAAAAAGAAAAAAGGCACAAATTTAATTTCAGGTCACACATCAGCCTACCCACCTGACATAGTTACCTACTGGTTAATAAAAGAGCTCAATATTGATCTGTAAATTCTCCCCCAAAGGTTTAAGCACAAAGAAGCGCCCAGATCTCCAGTAAGGCTGCAAAGGCAGCCTCCCTTAATGCACACCACCAGCAGCAAGGTCAGCGAGACTCCAGTTTCAGGGATATTTCCTCTCTTCCCACATAGAGAGTATGAAAATTAGATCATGAACGTCAGACACCCCTTGAAGCAGATTTGGGCTCTGCCTTTAACTCTAGAGGGGCCGCTTTTTAACCTGTGTCTCACAGAAGTTTGGTTGCCAGTGTATTAGCCACAAATCTTTCAGCAGTTTCAGTATCAATTTCAATAAGGAAGCATGTTCATGTAAGTGAATTAAATTAACTCTTAGCTAATGATTTCAGGGTGTAAGGACTAAAACTAACCACTATTTTGGGCAACTAGACCATGGCTGCACATGCAGTGTGAGCAGCACCTGGGCCCCTGACCTGTCCATCAGCTGCTTCTGGCTTAGGCAACAGAGTTTTCCTACTTGTTAGCCCCTACCCTGCCACATCAAGTCATCTGGACCTGTGTATTTACTGTTGCATGCACCACTGAGACCAAGATCTACCTCAGCCTGGTATGCTGCCTGTCCCTTGACCCTAGAGCTATAAAGAGTTTTGAAACCTTTGGCTAAGGATACTGTAGAGCTCAAGACACACTGCCAGATAAAACATAGGGCACAAGACCAAACTCGTACCCAGGCTAAGTGCTCTGCACAGCATCCCAATAAAGCGAAGCTTCAACCATTGGTTGAAGTAGAGACTTCCAACTCTACCTTCAAGTAGAGGTAGGTCTGTACTCCACCGTTACACAAAACCCTCTACACCGAGTGCATCCTGTCTATGGAAGTGATTCATGACTAGAAACAGGAAAAGAGGTTATGAAATAGATCACTAGGAAAATAATGAAAAAATAAAGCTACCCCAGTAGAACACTTAACAGAAACATATCTGAATTAATGCTGTGTGTGGGTACAGGATATTTTCAAAGATCTCCCATATAGTTGCAAATGAAATTTGCACTTTCAAACAGTGATATTCATTCTTCAGGACATTTTTTAAATAGTCAAGTTCAAATCTGGGCTGGAATACATACACAAGTGATGGGAGCGGGCTTTGAAAGAGAGCAGCACATATAAGCAGAACTACAGCTAGCTGACTGGCTACAGAACTGCCTCACCACAGCAATTTAGACCAGTGGTCTTTGCAAGGTAAAAAAAAAAGAAATATACATCTTCTCACAGAATGAGAAAGCGTGAAAGAGACCCACCGCCCAGTAAATTTTCTCACCAACATCACAGAATTGACCCTTTTCCACAGGCATTCACTCAGAGCACAAATACATGTAGATGATGGACATGACCTATGCAATTCTCTCAATTCTGGCTTTATCCTAGCAAAGGAAGACACGCATTTGTTCCCTTATGCAAGGCAGCTATAAGAGAATTGGACTGTCCTTTAAAAATAAAGGATAAAGCTGCTTTTTTTCCCCACTGGGGTGGAATAGGTGATTCTTTGACTCAGGGCTTCAAAAGGCCTCTTTGACCAGTGGGCCTTTTTGAACCTGAATTTAAATGCTTTTTGAGGAAACAAAAGTGATTTTAGTAGACTTCTCACACTTCAGACTCTGCAGTCAAACCATGATAACCTTCAGAGGAATTCACTGAAAGATGCAGATACTGCAGTGGGGGTGACAAAAATGGGTAGGAGTATTCTTTTCCACGGTGCTATTGTCTGATTTTTCAATCACTAGCCCTGGCTATTAGCCTTTCCTATTTATACATTCTTCATTTCTAAATATTTTCTGTGAGCAAAATTTATCAGAAATCAGGTTCCAGTTTTCACAGGGCTGAACAAAACATGTAAAATTCAAATGTTATGATTAAGGCTGTTTTTGCAATATTAAAAAAACCCAGCATGAGTAATTAAGCTTCTGATTCTACTGTGTCATTAACAAATACAAACACTGCAAATTCTTTACAATTTCCAAAGTAATGACTGTGAAACCCGATCTGCTATTAATAAAGTTTCCCAATCACCACACAGATCTAAGATACAAATGGCATTGGATGTAAAAATCCATAAATAATGATAAAAAGCCACTGTTCTTGTACATCTCAGTTCTCTCTCAGAAAAGTGTTAAGTGTACCAAATTTAATTCCTGGCTCTTTGTATGCACAGTAAAGATTCAGATAACAGATCTAGTTTAAATCAGCAATATACGGGCACTCATCTGCAGCCTCTCTATAAATCAAGCAATGACATTCAGCCAGTTAGTGTTATAAATCTAAGATAGAAACTCCAAATAGCAGATAAGCAATTCACTCTTAAAAGTACAAGTGGGAGACATAAAAGATTTCTGTCTATGCAAAGAGATGATTTTTTTTTTAAACTAAAAGTAATGATTTGCAAATTATTTTTGCTCAAGTACAAGAGAAATTGGGTTTTTGGAAGGAGGATGGTCCACATTTAAAGGGCTTCAGGATTGTCCTACTCAGCACTGCAAAATCCTTCATAATCTACCTTTGAAATGGAGCCAGTGTCCAAGATCTTATACACAGAATAAGGAAGAATCAGGGCCCATACTGCACTTCAGCTGAGATTTACACATTTAATATACCTCCAGCGTAAACCTCATGTGACTGTAGCAGCTGAGAAAACATTTATACCAACCACCCGCACCTCAGAGTCAAAGCAAAGTGAAAGGCAGCGAGAATATCTTCAAAATCACCCGGTGCAATTTGCAAGAGCTCGTTTATTGGAGTCCCCGGTTTTCTGGCAAGGGTAGGTGGGGTCTTCCTGGATTACTTCTTGCAGTTTAGGCTTTAAATAACACAAGAGCATTCTAGATTTCGAAGGGGTTTTTTTGATGCTGGTCCCACTTGTATAAAGCTACTTATTGTGATTGGCTACGTTTCACATGCAGACTAATAATAAAAGGATCACTACCATAACATGAAAATAATACAGTTCTGAGTTCAAGGCCTCTTGCCTCCCGAGAATGACAAGGAATTGAAACTACAGCAAAATTAACTAGTGGACTGCCAAAAGTTAGAAAATAAATAACCTTCTCGAGTAATTTTTAAAGTGTAGATGATGTAAGGGAAGTATTTTAGGCTCCAACAGTATGTCATGAAGATGATGTGTGTAGTATTTTCCTATTATACAGAGCTTGAAACTAAACGGATCGCTGTTCCACAAGCAAGACAAATGCAAACACTGAAAAGCACCAGTCCGGAAGATTTGCAGCATGAGATCCTAGAAAGCCATTTCCAATTTTTTGTCCTTAGGATGCAGAAAACAAAACAAAGCAGAAACAGAAAATTGCAAAAATCTATTTGGATAAGATATTTCTATTTGTGTGCTTTACACTGTTCACATCTAAAGAAGTCAACTTTGATGTTGTAGTGCTGCCATATTTCACCTTCAAAGTCATCAGTTTTAAATAGTGGGCTTTGACATTCTTACGCACTAATTAGCAAGTGATCGAAATCACAGAAGCTTAAGTTTATCATTTGTCAAGTATTTTTACTCCTAACTCAAGGAATGTAGGATTGAGGCTTGCCAACCCTAACTGTTTGGTAAAGATCAAAGCAGCAGTGACATGGCATATGCTTGCACCTTAGTTTAACATCAGCCATAAGTCTGTTCCCTTCCAAGATTTGCAGAGCTGGGAGTTGCTAGGAATATGTTCATTGCGATGTCTAGCTCATTTGGCTTATGAATCTGAAGCAACTTTTCTGCCTTAGCAACATGAACATAGGATAAATTAACAATAATAGGCTATGAACAGGCACAGCTAAGCATAAAGCAAAAAGAAAGCTGATCTACAAGTATTGTAGCTACAGCGTCCTAAATCAGTGGAAACACTGCAAGAAACAAGACAACACAGTTTGAGTTTTGTGGGTGGGGGTTTTTTTGGTTTGTTTTTTTTGTTTGTGGTTTTTTTTTTTTAAAGAAAGCTTAGCATCTCAAATAAGTGAGGAAATTGAGGAATAAGAACTATTTTGATGCCTGCTTTGACACAACATGTCACAAGGGTGAAATCAAGCATTCCAAATGAGAAGATAATTGGATTAGGATCAGAACAACAGCAAGTCAAAAAGTCACTTGATTAAAAGGTAAGATTAGGTAGTAGGTGCATTCTTAACTTCTCTGCTGTATTTCTATTGAGAAGTATGTTAAGGTCTTGTTTGCATAGGTGCACTTTGCATTTCATTGCTTCTCATTTCATTATGCACTGCGATTCTGCATTGCCAAAAATGGCTTTTTATAGTTGAGGGGAGTTTTTTAATTCTGTAATTTAAAAGAAACATACAGAGAGCTCAGCTAGCTCTAGCACTAGCTCATGATTTATTTTACAAGCAGTTTCACACAGCTCTTTACTAAACAGACATTCTTTGTGCTTTATTACAAGTTTGCTCCATTGAGTCATGCTCTCTGTGGGATGTTGCGTCTATATTTTATTTTACTCTAGCCATTAATTACCTTGTGGGCCTGTATCATGTCTCTCTGTCTCATTTATTATAACGGCGCCTGCTAGTGTTGCTCAAGTTAAGAGGCTGTCAGTATTTCCATTAGAAAACCCATCTCAGGGGTTTATAAGTCAGCTGTAAAACTTTACTCCTGGCTGATGGTTGGCATACATGGCCACAGCCAGAAGGGTTCTTTCTTTTCTTAACACTAAATTTAGCTAGGAAAAAACCTCAATATTTTAAAGTCATAGAATCAGACATGAGTTTTGACACCTTGTTTTTGAAACTCAGAAACAGCTTAATTTCTTTAAAGCAAGTTTTGCAGGCTATTTGCTGATATCAGTGCTTGCGAATTTGTGTGGGGTTTTTTTTAAAAGGATTCAAGCCATCCTTTCACCTTCTTTTCTATCATTGAATTTCCATCTTCAACACCTTGCCTCCGACTAACAGGTCCAGGGTCTGCCTCTCTGTAGCTGCTGCTGTCTGAAACAGCTTTTGAGTATTTTTTCACATATCTGCCCATTTAAGTTCAACAACAAAGACAAATTGCTCTCTTCTACCCATATCTCTACAACCACCATGTTCACTTGCATTTATTAACTTTGTGTCCATTTTGAGCAGAACTGGGAGGAGGCAACCCATGAGACTTCCATACACGAACACCTGATTGCTTCTCCCCATCAAAATGGGGACCCCAAGAGCTTCTTTGTAAGGACTTCGAGGCAAGCTAGTTTGACAGCCAGCACCCTGAAAGTCCAAGCAGTCAAGGAGCTATCATAAGCCTCAGAGAGCCAGCACTTGCCAGTAGCAGTGGTGGGGGTCTCAGCTAAGCCAGGAACTTAGCACCATAGCGTGCAGATGTCTGGAAAAACCTGTCTGGATTCCACCACAGCTTTACAGAAACCAGACCTACAGAACAGATCGACTCTGACTGACAACTCAGTAGGTCCCAGGCTGACAAACACTCTCAGCATAAAATTTAAAGCCAGTTCTTCGTGTTTTATTCCAATAAATCAATGAAGGATTTTTGTGTAAACTTTCAATGACAGGCACTATTGAAAAAAAAAAAAAAGACCTTACAAGCTAAGTTGTATGAGTAGACCTTTGTACAAAAAGCACAAGGCTCAGAAACTGGAGATGTGTTTTTGCTTAGTGATCTCATCATGGGAAAGCATCTTTACAGCATAAGAAGGGTACATATTCACAACTGTATACTATAATAATAGAAAACAAATGGAAGACTTAGTGTGGTCAGTTGTCTGACCACAACTGTGTGTGGACAGTTTAGTAAAAACAATGTTTGAAGATTTAGCCTAGGTCACTTCTTCCCAAATAGTTTGCTGAACTTATACCACAGCTGGTTTTCGTGTGCTACACAAAGGAGCTTATGGAAAATAAGCCCGAGGTATTTAGTATTGGCATGCTGATTGTAAGGCAGTAACTATAACCCAATATTACATCTGATAAGTTTTAAGGAATTCACATTCATCAACATTTACCTTTGAGAGTGATTTGCACTTCTATTGAAAAACCTTCAAGAAAGTCACACTTTGACCAAAGTTGATCAATTTACTTAGAGTTTTAAAGAGACCACAACACTTTTGCATCTGCTTCAGAGCTTAGATAAAGCACCAAGGAAGCCATCTCTATATTGTTTTTCTTTTTTAATCACCTAAACCAGCAGCAAGGAGATGCACCATATCCTTAAGAATACCATGACTGCACAAGGCTGTTAATATCTCCATACATGGTTCAAACGTCCCTGCACTGTCCTTCTCTTCAAAAGACAGCAGGGGGGATAAAGCAACCTATTAAAGCAGTTATAGAAAGGAAACAAGTTACAGAAGACTATACAAAGTCTTGATTAATCTGTATTTTATTCACAGATTGATTAACTGCATAACGGTGGAGAATAAGCCAGCTGTCAACCACAGAGAGAGAATTGAGAATTAAATTATTTGCTACAGGTAGGATGAAAGTGAACACTGGTTTAGCAGGGCAAGGAATAAGTAATGAGACTGATAAAGACCTGAGCACCACTAAATCAGATGAAAAAAATTCCAGTTAAATAGAATTACTACCCCTACAAATCAGCAGCCCTTGCCATTAAGCTTCAATTGTCTTCAATTCCCTAGGACGCATCTTGGTTAAACAAACTTCTTGAGTAGATGTTAGGTTGCTTATTTCTATGCTCTCAGTTAAGTGAAGTGGCATAACTTTTGGAAATCCATTATCCTCATTTTAGATTTTAACTGGTCAGAATATTCTGCTATGTTTTTGTCATCTAAAAAGAATACAATTGCCAATCATTCTTCAGTTCTATTTTATACTATTATTAAGGAAGAATATCTATATGTTACATGGAATGGAAGATGAGGTACAGAGACAAGAGGACAACCAATGTATAGAAAATAATCTACTTTATCCAGCTGAAAGAACATATGAGACCCAAGGGAAAGGAAAATATTGCTAGGGAAAAAAGTGTCCTTCAAATGCAACACTAGAATTTTGTCTCAAAATATACAATCACATTAGATTAGGAAATTAATCTTAAAGGCTTAGAGCTAGCCTAACTGAATCAAGCCTTTATGACCCTCTCCTCTAAGAGCACCTGGACAGGACACTTAAGAGCAGTACAGCTATCCACAGCCTCTCATTCAGAGAAAACTATTCTCTCTCTGGTTAAAATGTAGCGAGTTAAGACATTTTACATCACAATAAATCTGAGGGTTTTTCTAGCTGCAGAATCAGAACTGACTGTTGCAAAACTGGCCATAGGTTTGAAAGATAGAGCTGGCAGTTCTTGGTCCTCTGTTGTTCTAGGATTTAGATTTGTTTTTTAATTGCTGTTTTGTGGGTGGCTTCAGGATTGCCTTAGAACATGCATGCTCAAGTAACTGGAAAGATCCTACCTTCCTAGGTAAGAAGCTGTATTGACTCAAGCACCAGGCTAGTAGGCAGCTAGTTGTGGCTTTTACTCCAAGCCTAAATACATCATCATCCACAGAAAATGAACACTTAAGGATTTTTAACAAGCAAGATATCATACAAAAGTAGATAAAAACAGGGTTATTTTTCTTTTCCGCCCTCCAAGATACAAATTTAAAAACATCATGCCTGTAACTAAAATACAGGTAATAAATACTCCTGGCTTTGTAGCACTTTGCTTCATTAACTCTAGCTGCTCTGGACATCTCTTGGACTTAAACCCTGAGAATGGGACTGAACCTCAGCTCGATATTGAATACTAAACAAATATTCACCTTACAAAATCTCCTCACTCTTGTAGGCCTAATAATTTGGCATCATCAAATTAATTTTGTTTCCCAGAATTTTGAAGGGAACAATCTTGTATGCAGCTGGAGTTGATATTTTCCTTTATAATAAGCTTGTTGGCATTTTTGTGTTCCAGGACTACCCAAACAACATTTTTGTTTCATGAACAACTTAAGTATTTCCAAATGTGATCTTGTCCCAGTGAAAGTGAGAACTTTTGGATTTTCTAAAAAGAAAAAAGTCAATTGTATATGAAGGGAGAATATATTCAGAGTAGATTGCTCCAAATCAAGACAAGGAAAAGGTGTGAAAACTTGCTCATCCATTTCCTCAGTGACTCTTCCCAGAGCTGAGAAACCCAAAGAAAGTTTTGACTGAAAATTATAAGTATTCTGGTTTTGATGAGTTGGCCACTGGCAAACTCCCACAGGAGACACTGGCAAAAGATCCCCAAGCTGTTCTAACAGGTGTTAGACACATAATACCTAGATAGCCTAACACTGGAGTTCATGTCTTAAGAGTGAATCCTCTGACTTCATTGGTGTGTTGGACCCCTGCAATTCACATCAAAATATAGTTTCATTTCTCATAAGGATTCCAGGTTTTTGGCTGTGCTAACCTTACAAAATGAGCCCAGTTATGTAGATTAACAATCCATTCTCTCTGCATGTGTCTGAATTCATCAAAGACAAAAATAAATCTTTACATAAGAACAATATAGGGCAAGAGTGCAACCTTTGATCCCAATTTCTTTGGTTGATTTTACATTTCTACTCCCAGCTCTTTCTTACTGGGATGTAAGAACAGTGTTTACTTATTTTTCTCCGCAAAGTTTACACTGGCATTAAAGATTCACTTCAAACAAGAAGTGGTAGCTCTTATTTAAGATCCATGTTCATATACAATCCACAGCAAGCTTACTGCCCATAAATCAAACTGATATTTCTCCATAACTCCTCTCAAGCTATTCTGCTCTCTTTTCTAATCCAAAGAGAAACTGTCAGTCATGTTTATGGGTCAATTTTCAGTTTATTACTTTGGTTGACTAACAGGCTTCCGTGCTAGATCTGACCTATACTTGCCATTGTAAAATAATTAGAAGTGATGCCTCAAAGTATTTACTGCTGTGGGTTTATTAAAATTAAATTTTGCTCAGAAAAATAAGCAACGTGCCTGGCTGAAGATAACAAAGCCTTCAGTGAGGAGAGGAGACTTCCCCAGCTACAGATAGCTATGGGCTATAGCCACCCTTCTGCAATTCATGTCCCTTATTAAGCAATAAAAACAGAGTATGCAAAAATTACATATTGATACAGTTGTCTCTGCTCCCCCTTATGAAATTCAGGAGGCAAACTGACAAGTGATGTAAAGCTCCGATATGCCAACATTCAGGATTACTTCCACTGGCCACTACTAGGATAACACACAAGTCAAACCATTGCCAGAAAAATATTGCATTATCAACATCCCTTTATTTTGTGCACCTCACGTCACTCTCCACGTAGCTACGGAAAAGGTGGTAGCATGCTATTCTTCCTAGTGGTGAAACCTGTGAGGAAGTCTGTGAAACTCATTCAGTTTAAGTCTCCTAAAAAACTCACTGTGTGATAGAAACATAAGAGAACAGAAGTGGAGAAGGCATCTTGAAGGTTTTGAAAAAATGGTCTTAAATGGAAGATGTTACGATGCACTATTTTGAAAAGCCTGAGGTAGTTGAAAGGGACCTCAAACATGGGATTGCTTATCAGCAACATATTCTATTAAAGTAAGATCATATTAAACATAACAGAAGCCTGCTTGTTTAGTTTTGTAACCATTTTAAAAAGTGACATAGTTTAGAAGAATGAAAAGCTCTCGAACCCACAGCAAGCCTCAAAAACTTCAATAAGGAAAGAACACATTTATTGAAAGAAAAATATTTGTGTGCCTGAAGCTTGCTTTTAAAAAAAAACTGTTATAGAGCATTTATAAAACAATAGAAGTTGGCTCTAGAGATAGATTTATCCAGGATGCATCAGATGGAGTTTCCGAGGTGTTTTTAACCAGGTTAGCAATGATTACAGAGCCATCCTTTGCATTGCTTTGTGATTTCACTGAGGTGTGTCATTTGGAAACAACTGCCATCTCTGAAGCACTCTTTAGCAGGGATAGTGACAAATATGTACCTAAGCCACTCTTTGGCTGTCGCTAATAGTTGAATGGGGAGTTTGCAGGGCTGAAAGTCAAATGAGGTAGAAAAGAAAGCCTGAACTTCTGCCGTAGAAAAGAGAAATTCATCAATTCAGAGGTGATAGGGGACCCAAAGATGCTTAAAAAATTCAGAGCTATTTTTCTTCCAATCTAATAGCAGACCCATAGCTTTTGGCTCCAAGGGTTTCTTCATTTTAGACCTTTCATTCCACATGTATGTGATACAAGTGATAGCCAGGTGCTGCCATTGGTCACAGCAAGCTGTGAAGACAGCCTTTCAACGTGGCACTAAGATACTGTCCACGGGGAAGAGAACTCACTTGGCTCAGTATCATTTTGTAATCCTGCAAAGATACACTCAGATTAAAGTCTGGGAGTAATCTGCGGACCTCTGCAAATGGTCCTAAATTCTTCACCTCCCCACTTCAGGCACAGGAACTAGATGGGTAACAGTCTTTGCTGCCGATTCCTAGTCAAATAAAAATTAAATTTGCTCTTGCCACTTCCAGTAAACCAATTACATTTAAATGAATTTAGACATAGCCACCAAGTATATTTGTAAATAATTAGTAGCACATGTATTGCACCACAGAGGAAAGTGCTGAAGTTGCTTCAGCAGTCAGCCTTTTTAATGCCTCTTCTGATACAAATAAAAAACCCATGTCTTAATAGGCCAATACCAAAGGTGAGGCTTCGAGAGATCTTAGGTACACTGCCTGCCCAGGGGACAAACTTGGAGCAACGAGAGCTCTGTGTACATGAACAGCTCTGGACTGGACTGTCGGGGTCCCGCAATAGGGCTGGCAGCGACCACCGAGGTACTCATGGCAGCAAGCAGGGAGCTGGAAGGGGAGGAAAGAGGAGGCTATCTGTATTCACAAGTTGTTTATACCAAACCCTACTGACCCTGAAATACAGATGTACCCGAGTCTCATCCCACCAGCTTGTTACTCTTCAGGATGGGAGTAACTTAGGGGCACAATAGTGTCAAACGGCTGATTCTTCAAAGTTTAGAGATCTATTCTACAGAGAACATTCAATAATTTAATTCCTTTTGCCAATACTAGACAGCATGGGAAAGCATAGTCCTGCAGTGGGTAACATCTGCAGGGATCAATCCCACACACAAACTATTTTATAGGAGTACATGGACTGAAACGTGGAGGATTCGACTGCTGAAATATGAGATTTCATTAAGTGACTGCATGAACAAATTCTTCTCTTAAACATTTGCAGAAAGTGAACTAAAATGGTAGAACAGTTGAATTAACTTCTCTAGAAATTCCCCACAAGCCTTACCCAGGGGTGTACATTACTCAAATGATGTACATAAAATAAAAACAAGATAAAGAAGTTTTTTTCTGATTTTCATACACTGATGAAATGCACTGGAAGGATTAATTCATTCTTTGTTGTTTTCAAAACCAGTACACCGTAATAAATATGTAAATGCTGACTCTAATTAATGAATTACAATTCAAACTGCAGGCAAGCTGTTGCTTTTTAGGTATTATATCGATTGAATTCTCCACATCTTTTTTTTTTTGTTTTAAGTGCACCATTATCCTCCAGCAAAATGTTTGATTTATGATACAGATACAGTGGAAGTTTTAAGTTTTATCCCCAGATGTCTCATAAAAAAATAAAGACAAAGCAAGCATCTAACTAGGAATGACACCAAATGTCAACATCCCAGCAGTTTATACGAGACAGGTACTCTCACATGGGTAGTGCTGCAGAGGACCAGGGTAAAACAAAATAGATGGGTCATCCACGTCGGGGTGATTATAGAATACATTTTTTTGTGGAACCTTATTCATTCACACATGGCTTTTCCCCCAACCAAAATCAGCATGTCTTTTGCCCACTTTGATTTGACCTTGCTCACTAGCGTATAGAACTGCTTATCAGGAAGGCTAAGTCAACAATACAAGTTTCATTATTACCTACATTTTTTAACCAGACAAGATTAATACACAGCCCAAATCTATGCTTGAGACCCTTGTAAGCTACAATGATCCTTCTGTACTTGGAGGGGCTTGAAGGTGAAGCAGTATGATTTGGGGTGTCAGAATTTACATAGTTAATTTAGCACTAGCGTGAGCCTGAAATTACGGAATGTCATATCAGAGCTGACAGACAGGTGTTATTTCAAACTTACAGTTAATAGCATAGTACTTAAAGTCACTTGATAATTATTCAATGGCCAAGAAACTTCGCCTGGTTACTCAAAAAGGGCCTAGCTGGCCATGATGTCCCACCTAGTTACAGGTAAACGGAAGCCTGTTGTGCATGGGTAAGCAATCCTAGCAGACAAGATGCATGTAACAACTGCAAAACCCTCTGCCGAAAATAACAAGTATTTCGTTTCAGCCCAGCTGCTGTACCTACGCTATCACACACTGTGCTAGTCATATCAGAGATGTTACAGCCCATACACACAAGGAAAATGAGCTCTTCTCTTAACTCTGTGTGGTGTGTTCATATTTATAGATTAGCGTGGAGAAACCTGCATCGTCACCACCAAAACTCTTGAGGGGACACCACACATCCCTGTAGAGCTGTCTCGTTAATGTTGAGGAAGGTGTTATTTAAACATTGAAGAGCAAATCTATTAGATTGCCTACTGATTTTACAGCAGAGAAATATCTAGATGCTCTCTAAAGGGTAAGTTTAGACTTTTTAATAAAATCTTTTTATTTACATGGAAATATATAAAAATTTGATCTTCAAATGGATCTGACATTCTTTTCAGATATTGATGTGAGGAAAAAAGCAGCAGAGACATAATATGGAAAGCTGATTGAAGAAAAAATAATCACAACCTAACAGTGTCCTGTAAAATTGAATAAGTGAAACCTTGCCAAATCTTTATTTTTGAGACAATCAAGAAGAAAAAAGACACCAGTGTTATAGTAATGTCATAAAATTCTGTATTGACATTTCCAGAACAAGTGTCTCAATATTTCCCCCTAAAGTATTTTTTTAATCATCTACTACTGTAGAAATAAGTCAACATTAAAATGAAATAATTCCTTGTCCAAAACTGCTTTTCCACTGGATTTGATTTGGAGGAGAACTTGGAACTCTGTGAGCTTATTTTAAAAGAAAAGCAAGTGTTGCATCCTCTGCAAGTCATACAGTCAAATTTAAATACAGCTTAGTAACAGCCAAAAAGCAAACTGGCAAAAAAAAAATATCCCATTAAATTTCTCAGGACAGTTGCTCTGGTGCTGATCCCTGCCTGACAGAAGATGCTAACTGGAAGTCCCAGTCCCAGCGCTCCGCTTACCAGAGACTGATGAGGATTCGTCACCTTTGCCAAGCACGGGGGATGCCCTCCCAGCAGATCTGCAAAGCTCGGGTGCTTATTTGCTCTCCACATATGCTCTAACACTTCAACTCTGTGTCCTTAACTGGCCCCTTCCCAATCTTCTGACTGTAGTGGACTTCTCAGCAGAGTGCTGACCGCTGCACGCCAACCTACAGGGCCAGGCAGGAGAGGGAGCTCAGTGCTCTGCTGGTCTAGCAGAGGAGAAGCAGCTCATGGCATCAGTCACAGCCCCAACCAGCAAGTGGCACTAGAAAAAGTGACATTAGATGCAGGGTGGCATCTGAAGGGGAGAAAAAAACCCTTACATGCTAAAGCTCTGGGAGAGCAAGAGCTATAAAGCTGGTTTTCTTTCCCGGTGGAAAAGGGATGAAGTTAGCCCTTGCCGTTGCTGTTTCTCCAAAGGCAAAACTCCACGGAGCAGAGGCTGACTAAACTTCCCAAATTCACTCTGTGGCTATGGGTAAGCTTTTTGGACTTGGACTAAGAGCCTGAACGCATGGCTGTGATCAGAGGCTGTGCAGAGGGAGTATCCGTGCCCCAGGCAGCCCAGCGTACTCCAGGTGAAGAGAGAGCAGAGCAGCTTCCGTCTCCATGCTTCAAATGGTGCAAAATATGTCCCCACTAATGCTACTCGTTCTGGTCCTAGGGCTAATGGCAGAGACTGCTGTTTCTATTTTTCCTGATCTTTGGAGAAGCTTTTGCCACTGAGGGCTTTAAGCTCATGCTTAAGTTATGAAGAGGTTGAGATTGTACTTAAACACTGCAGCAATAGGTGCAGATGTTAAGTAGCAGTGATTCTGCTGTGACCAGAAAAGCTGTATTTAGTCTGAGTGCAAACACTCAGTTTTATCAGTAATTCAGCTTAGTTATTCGCTTCCCTTCCCACTTTGAGATAACTCTTTAAAAAAAAAAAAGAATTATCACAATTCATAACAGAAGCGGTGTTCTTTTATCCAGCTTTGAACCAAGGTGCCCACCTACCAAAATAAATCAGAAGGAGTTAACTGGGTCCATTCAAAAGAGTGGGTCAAAAGCAAATCTCTGCCTGCTTGCATTACTGCTATGTAAAAATGCACTATAATTAAGTTTCAATATACACAGGTACCAAAAAGGGGGTCATTACACCTGCTCCTCCTAAGAAGCCTGGGTACCATTCACTAGTTAATTGTCTACTTCTGCTCTCCCAAAGGTGAAATGGTGGTTATAACAAGTATTTATCTTCAGTCCTTGGCTGCTTGACAAGGATTATTCAGTGCTTAAAAACACAGTTGAAGTGAATTAGCAGTTGAACACCTTTTTTTAATTATTATTTTTAATGCTGAAATGTCTACCTTAAGAGTCCCAGGCTTTTTCAGAATAGCCAGATGCTGTTTCTTGACACTGCCTCAGACTTGCAGCGAACAACTTGAGGGGGCAAGAGTGAAGGAATGAGAACTGCCCACACAGCAGGTGGGGGGGAGCAATATAATTTCAACTTGCAGACACAAGCTTCTATCTCCTATGTTAAACACCAACCTTTACTGTAGAGAGGCAGTAAGCCACATCTATTCTTAAAGGACTTGTTTTGTGGTGGGCAGATGCAGGTGTTAACTTTAAAGAAGGAGAAAGTAATAAATATTTAAAAACACCCACAGGTAGTGTGTGAATAGTAGTTAACGTCTGTTCAAGCTGCAGAGGATGCTTCAGAGAGAGAAGGCCATAGGCAGCTTGCCCTTCACCACTTGCGCAACTTTCACTTCAAACACAAGATGCTTCACTTACCTTCCTGCAGTTACATCTGCCAATATAATTTGTCTGTTTGGAACAGAGAAATGGCCCATCATCAATGTCTCATTAAGTATTAAGAGCTGAAACTGCTGTCATGAACCATTTGAAATGCAATTTCCTCTACTCTGGCAATAAGATTTAGATCTGCAAATTTGATGTCTTAAGATGTTAAAGATTTCCCTACTAATGATACACAGGAACACACCCGAACTAAACCAAGCCAAAGCCTTTGACATATTCCATGCCCTTTCAAGTTTACCTTATATCCCATCTGTATTTTATGTGACCGAGATAAAGCGAGTTAAACTTGGGTGAAAATGAGTGGGAAAGCATTGCATCAAGTGCTCTTCGGAATCAGTTGGTTTATTTCACTTATAATTTTTTTTTAGAGGTAAGAGAAATGGTTTATATTTATAGGGCCTAGAAACTTAAGACTGAAATGGCTGTGATTCAGATCTCATCTTGTGGCTCGGGGAATTGATGCCTGACAGTTGACAGTCTGCCAACCACAGGTAAGCACCTAATACAATTTATCTCAGTTGGATTTGGTCACTTAAATATTTTGGGAACCTGAGTTAGAGATGAGCCTTTAAACTGCCCTTGCTCAAGAAAACAAGTAAGGCGACAAACATTGCAAACTTTCCCTAAAACGTCACCAAGTTCTCAGAGCAAAATGAATCTCCGAAATGGAAGGGAAGGGGCACACAGACAAGTTACACTGAGGGAAGCTGTAATGCTTTCTGCAGCTACTAGAGCACAGTGGCAAGTGGTGGCTTACAGTCCTGCCACATACGCTCCACAGGCCTGACTGCCTAAGGCTCATGACCCAAACTCAAGTCAACAGAAGCTACTGGGAAGGTGGAAACTTGTTAGTAGACTTACCACCTCTGTGGTTTTTGTAAACTTGCCTGTAAGGCGAGATGTACAATTTTGGTTTGGTACAGCCTTTAAACCATCGCTGATGAGTTTTATATACACATTGGACTTCCTCAGGGCTATTTAGAGAGCAGAGGAATTTATATGCATGATTTGACCCCAGTAACATCCATGGAATAGAAATATTTCTTTCTAGCGAGACTGAAGTGTGCATATATCCTAACACAAAGCTTGATAATAAGGAGTCACCTGACTAGGTTGGCTACGTATGACCTTGCTTCCAGATATTACGAAGCACAACGAACAATGCTTAAATCAGAGTCCACGATGCCAGGCCTTCACATGAAGAAAATGAAAGAGGCAATTCTGATAAAAGAAGCTGCGACATGGCACGTGCATGGAAGACCGGCCGGCAAGGTACATGCACTTCCTCATCAGGAGAGACCACGGCATGCTGCAGGTCCCCCATGTCCTCCCTCAGGCTGGATCTCCACCGCTCCTACAGCTACGCTTTCTCCTTTATAAGATCCCAATACACACTCGAACCCCGAACTCCTCTTCCACCTGCTTGGCATGAAGTCTACCAGTCCCAAAGCAAATCAGCAAAACACTGACAGAAGGAAAGCAGAGGACACTCTCTCCCCCTGCAAAGCAGCCCGGCCTCAGCCTGCAAAATAAGATCATCACAACAAGAAAGCCAAAAGTCTCCAACCTGGAGCACCCTACCCCTAACCAAGACAGCCATTGCACAGACCCCACCCACTGCATCTCTGGGCAGCACTGTAAGGAACTGGTGCAAGCTGTTCTTATAAGGGACCAAAAAAAAAATCTTACCTATTCCTCCACTGGGAGTGTCTGGCTATATCCAAAGGTTTTTTCTGTGTTCGCAAGGCCCTAGATGTTTCAGAATGAAACACAAGCAATCTAAGAGACTTTGCTGTTTAGGTGATGCAAAATATGGCACAGATTATGAGCCAGTGAAAGCCTTACCTCTCACAGTTTTATTAAATCATACATCAATCTTTTTTGCAGCCTAGTAAGAAAACATTTACAGTCCGTACAAAGTATAACATGAAACTGCCATTATTCTGGTTGCAATTCATACATATTGAAAACCTCTTTCAAAACATTGCTATTTTGCCTGTGGATTGCAAGAATCTCTGTTTTTCCAGTGAAGCATATTAAGATAAGACTGCGTTTTTTCCTAAAATATGCCAATGCACATACCTAGTGGGTATACTCCTTTCCTTGGAATAAAGTAATTTCTGAATTATAGCATATATATTACTAAAAAAGTGGAAAGATGAAAATTCAGTGATTGACTGCTTTATTCTTCCAAGTCATCACAAGAGCGAAGGAAACTATTCAAATGGGTAAGTTTGTCAGTGTGTCTAAGGTTATTATATCATCTGGTTTTGGTTAGAATCTCAAACCAAAACCATGCTGTCATTGTGATGACTATGTCCCATAGCATAGAAAGATGACTACGGATGTCAGAAGACAGTGTGCTATGAGCATATATGTATCATATGGATAATGTAGTTCTGAGTGTTGCAGAGCAGAAGTGAACACAGTATTTTCCAAAATTACTTTTCCTTCTAATATGTTGGAGATTATAGGAGAGAAATAAGACAACAGTTAAAATGTTTGTCACCTGCATTTTAACATTTTGCTGTGAAATGATAATGTGACATTTTTCTGAAGTTTTAAACTGTGTGCAACAGCTTGCTAGAACTATGTGGGAAAATACCTCCAAGGCTTTTTTCCAGATTATTTTATTTCCTCTATTATAACAAATATGTTTATCTTAATTTTCAGAGCACTGATTGTGAGAAAAGAAAGGGGGGAGGGAGGTAGGAGAAAAGAAAAAGCAACTTTGAGTTCGCTGCTGTCACCAAATGCAGAAAACTTCACATGTTTTTAATCTAATGACAACTTGCAGTGTAATTGTTGCTTCCACACTGACTATTCACCAAAAAGACAATAAGTGATGTTGACACAAGATAACAAGCCATGGCACAAAGCATCTAACACACAGAAAGAAAACCCTGGAAAGGATGTAATGATGGTAGTTCACCATCTCAATTCTAAGACACCGGAGTTATTTGTGGATGGGTCTCCATCCTTTCACCAAGCCACTCTGACTTTTCTACTTCATTTTCATTCCCTTCCCTTTGATCTTTCACTTACTCTGAACAAAATGAAATGTGGACTAAAAGGCTCCATCAGGAGCTGAATGTATTGTAAACTTTAGAGCTGCCAATGTTAGCTCAGACGATTGCGGTGAATGGAGGGCTGCACAGCGCCAGAGCTCTGCCAGGGATCCCACACGCCGTATGTTAGGTCAGGACACCTACCTCTCCATAGGGGCAGTCAGCACCCACAGCACACAACTGTCTCAGTATGACAAGAGTAGGACAAGGACTCCTTTGCTGAACCCAAGCACTCGCAGGGGCTGTGGGCATTTGTTTATTCTTATTCTACTATTGATACTAATGGCAACAGCATAGTGATGTTTGCTCTTTAAAATATAAATGTGGAAGTGAGACGCAAGAGCCCAAGTTCAGGTCTTCAGAGATATCTAACCATATAACTCCTAATGAAGCCCCTGTGAGGCGGGGCACCTAATTTTGAGGAACTGGACCAATAAGGCTTTCATCTGAAGTCAGAGGCAAAGTCCCTAAGTGAAGTTTCAGCTATGCTGACACCTTAAGATTTTTACGAAAGAGGGACTATTTTCAAAATAACCCCAAACACACAACAGAATGAATTTGAAAATTTCACAAGAACTAAGGTATTTTCTTAATCTATTTTTCTCCTGATACCAGAGGAAAAAAAACACACTAAAATTCTGAAATACTGCACTTCTAATAGCATCTGTTATCCTGAAGTACTTGAAAAACTAGTATATGCTTCTTCATGAACATCACAGCTGGTTTTGCATAACACAGCAGTACAAAATTAAGAGGAGAATTTTGGTTGTAGGATGTCTTTCTCCAAATGTAAGCAGTCCAGTCTTCACAGTCTAGAGCTAGATAATGCTCTAAAGCTGAAAGATAGCCAGTAATGACTTCAACCAATAACATTTATTTTGCCTTTTGCCTAAAATTGCATATCCCCCAGAAGAAAAAAAAAAAAATCCCTATGGCTGAAGGAGATTTGTTCAGTACTGTAAATCAGGGACTTCCAAACAACCCAGCAACATTTGTTCCTCTATCCTCTACACTGTCTTTGAAGTCTCCCACCCAAGCACAGATCTAGGCAAACCATGATTACAATAGCTTGTGAAATCTGTCAGATCAAAGAACAAGGTGGGAAGGAAGGCTGCAGATTTTCCCGACATGAAGCAACTGAGGGCATTAAAGGATGTTTCTGGGGTTCCCAAGAACTCGTACAAGGACAAAGAGAACCCGCATGGGGACTGTGGCTCCCTATCTCCTGACAGTTAGGTAAGTCTAATAGAAAATACAAACCTGATCAAAAAAGAACCACGCCACACCCCAAAAGCAAACCCAGCTCTAATTACATGCTTGCACTAAAAATTAGCTGCACTCATATGCCAGCCAAAGAACTGAAAAATCAAGTTCAGACGAAGATGCAAGGTTTCCTCACCACTACACTGAGTTAGTATACCAAAATGTAATTAAATGATTTAAACAAACACCAAGTCCAATTTGTACTTCTTTCACAGCAGATTAGAGAAGCTGCACTCAAAGCAGCTTGTTAAGCAGTAAGTAACATTTTAAAAAAGGCATTTAACAATCTGTTCTTTATACAACTCCTTTCCAGCCATATTGCACCTATAAAGTTATAACAGAACTGCTTTGGAATCAAACATGAGTTGCATATTTTTATTACATGCGAGGTGGTTAGTGTATTACAATTCAATTAGCACATACATACATAGTTTTCTTTCACTGCACTTTATGAACACTCCAGCAAAACCTTTTTATACATTTACAGTATGAAATTACATTTAAGTCTGATATGTCCAATGTCAGGGAGTTGACATGCACAAAATAATGGGTTTTGCTTATCTTCTTTGCATTGTCCTGTTCACCTAACTTTCCTACAGGTTTCTGAATGTGCATTTTTTAAGTTTGCTTTAAGTTTCAAGAGCAATTTTTTACCATGACAAGTTGGTGGTTTCCAAACCACTGTTACTCGCCCAGTTCCATATACCATGGCAGGCTGGGCTTTACAACAGTATCATCTACCAGCTGAAAGCACAAGGTCCCGGCGACCAAACACAAAAAGGCATAAGGTACCACAGGGAGCCCTTCCACTCCAGCATTACAGCTGGCCTGGAAAGAGCAGTGATAACCAGAGAAGCAGGGCTTAGAGCAGCTCTGCTGCTCAGTCCCATGGTCAAGCAGTTTCATTAGGGCTCCGGTGAAATTTCTACCTTCAGACCAAAACCTTGCTCAAAGTAGTTCATTCTCTTTTAAAGTGGAATCTACTTACCCAGAGAGAAAAGACCCCAATGCATCCCACAACAAATAGTTCTTCCAGTCATTCCCTCGTCGATGCATAAAACACTGAGGCAACTTGTGCCTGGGATTTTCGTTTACCCACAGGCAGCACCGAGCTGCACATTTGCATCACTTTGTGCTCAGTTATTAACATTAAATATTGCTGGCTCTTTTTTTGTCATAAAGGGTCACCGGTACCAGTGTAGTGTAGAGAGTCTTTCTGTCTCATGAATAATCAATCAAAAATCTGTTCTGCCCTTCTATAGACAAAGCACATTAAGGATAAAAAAAAAATCCTTCTCCCCATGTGTGTTCTCAAGAAAGTTTTGGGTAAGCTTCCCACTGGATCCTGCGTTCCAGTGGGAAACAAATTTTATTTGTGTTTATGTGGACATGTATTTGTGCTTACCGATGTCAGGTGGGTGGTTGGAGAAGAACCGAGGAATAGATCAGATTATGAAAAGCAAAGCTTGATGTCATGCACCTATTATCCAGCATAAGTTATGAATTGCCATTTCTGAAGCATCGGGTCACTGCTCTCATGTGCTCCCACGTTACCTTGCAAGATAATCCTGGATGATCTGAAGACATCAGACATGCTCTCCTCCATGACTTTGTCCTTCCCTGTCACTCAGTATGTGACAGCACAGCTGTTTTCAAAAGTTAAGTAGAAAGAACACATGGATGTGTGGACAGAAGCACAGGTACTGTCTTCCTGGACAAGTATAATATACGCTGAATTTCTTGCTTTTGTAACAGAAATGGTCTTTCAGAGTGGGCACCAGCAATGTCTTTTTCCCAAAATCAAAAGGCTCAAAGTAGTATGAAAATATATGAGTAAGAATGAAACACTAGTCCTTTTCCCTGAAACTTAAGATATACTCTAAAGCAAAGAAAGCTTTTCTACTCTTAAGCTGCATTTGTAAAAGGCTTAAGGAATTACAGAGTGTTCAGGATCACAAAGTAGCTGTACTCGTTCTCTTCATCTAGTTAAGTCATTATTCAGCCCCCCTCAGCAGAGGAATACCAAGCCTGAGAGGTGCTCCAGGCAGGGAGATACCTGGCTGTTGAACACAGAAACGTATATTCAACTTGGTAAGTGAATTCAGTCTAGGTTAAGTTTAGTTTCCTGGGGTTGTTGGAGGCAAAAGAACTTAATAATGTACTTGAATGGGATATGAGGAAAAGTCTGGGCTTTTTACTTTTGCTAAACTGCTTTTTCCTCTATCTGAAAGATAATTTGTACTTTTTCAATCTTTTGACTTGCCAGTTTAGATACGATTGGTCTAATATTAATTCATCATAATTAGCAACACCCATCCTGTTGGAGTGTCTGTAGAATTACAAGTATCAGGAGGAGTCAATGTACTATTCATCTTGCTATTAACAAGAAACATTAAAAGGGTTACAGCAGAAGTTCGAGAGCCAGAATTTCACTGTTCCACCCTCAGTTCTGTGACAACTCATTCCAGAAACTCACATGGGTCATAATTCCCCCCACACACACATACCTTTTTTAAACTGTTCAGAGAAAGAGGATACAATACTAAGCTGAGATATTTCTGCACAATTTTGGGCCACTCTGCTTGAGTTTCACATCTATGAAATGGTAAACATGGTAAAAATCATTATACATCATTAGACATTTGGTTAGGGTAGTAACCGATCATATGTATACAATAGGTGAATTTTTAAGTAAGCGGTATTATGAGATTGCAATTCATACATTTTATAATAATAAAATTACTACTCTAGCTTTCTGTAGTTTAGGCTAGGCAATGTCTTCTGAGCTGGCCTACTGTGCATGGTAGAAAGTTAGAATTTGGAGAGGGCTCCCTAAGAGCATATTTTACATTTTCCTCTGTGCTGACACTGTTACCGATGAGGATGAAATTCATAGAAATAGCAGCAAAAGGAAAGATGCAACGAGCTTGTTAAAATCTAGCTGGACATTGAAAAGATAGAGGCAGACAGAAAGCCTATCAATCTGTTTGACATTTACAAATGCCACTGGGCAATATTTTTCCAAAGTTGTTATTTTGCTTCGGACATATTTTAAGATTCATGTGTATACTATAATTAATGTTAATTAGTTAATGTTTGTCATCAGTATTTTAAGGTTTATAACTAAAACTACATATTTGATTTCTTCGCTGAAAGTAGAAGCTAAGTGTAGGAGATAAGGGTGTGCAAGGAGGATAATTTGACAAAAGCCAATGAAAAACTAAAGGACACAAACACATCACAAAAAAAGGGGGTGGAGAAGAAGAACCAGTTCCTTCTCTCCCTGGAAAAACAGGAGGGATTTGTCAGGAAGCCACTCTTTGTGCCCAAGAAGCAAATAGAAGTCCTTCATTCTCAGGCAAATGCTTCCCTAGGACTGGATACATGGGAAACATCTCCAGCGAAATTTGTCTACTGGGACTCCCGTTTCAGGTTCCCTTCCCCTTACACCTCAGTATCTGAAGCAGGGAAAAACCAAAGTCTGGTAAGAGATAAGAAGACAGAGGACGCTGTCCCCTGATCTAGCAGTGTGTGTCCCTGCTAATCACATCGGGATGATTCATTTCTTGCTCATTGAATAGCAGGCGTGGAGTTTTCAGTACTTCATGATTTGGCAGCACTGCTTGAAACCGTTTATGAAGCTTCCCCAGTTTCACCACCTACAGGCCTGAGAATAGGTATTATGCACAAAAATAGTCAGAGATAACATAGGTTTCTCTTGATTCAGAAAACAAGGATGTTGCTATGGAATATGTCAGTGACCTCTCATTCTGCTGTTTGCCCTACAATAGCGGCCATCACATCCATATGAAAAAGCCCTCAAACAAGAGCAGAGAGGAATAGAACTTGAAGAAACACAACCACGAGTCTCAGTAATGTCATCACTCCCTGTTCCTAGGCAATATCCTAATTCATCAGAACATTGAGCACATACTCAAGAACATCCCTACACATCTTAACATTTAAATACATACTTAGCCACTACAAAGGACCTTCAACTGAATTTTGAAGGTAATACAGGTGTCAGTTTAGTGCTTTTAAGATGAAATGGCATTATCGTTATACAATTATCAGAATTATAATTCACACCTACAACATTATACTAGCATCTTGCAAACACTGCCAGTTTTGATCCTCCAAAATATCCCTATCTTGACCCTCCGAGAGGTTAAAAAAAGGCAAAGGTCATATACAGATTAATTAACACTGTTGTCTGAAAGCCTATATTAACCCCAAGATAAGGGCAGTTCAACAGAATGCAACTACTTAAGTGAGAACCAGTTTTGTTTTAAATCAATACCCAATTAAATATTTCCTGCATTAGCCATTAATTGCTTCACAGTAGAACAAATAACATTTTAATTGCCTGTAGGCTGATATGATAATGTACATACAGAGGTAGAAAATACATCTTCTGACCACGAAAAAATGTACTGGGATAAATAATATCAAGTAGAAAAAGAGTACCTGAGAAAGTGATAAATTTGATGAGAAACACGTCTCTAATGGTTTTTGTTCTTTATCTGCGAAAGCATCTCAATCTCTTTTTTTCAAATTTAGGAAGAAAGTTATCCAGTTTTCATAACCAGAAGTTTTTTTTAGAATATTTAAGTTTCTTTTTTTATATAGTTTGTAATTAAACGAGGATGATTTCAATCATATTATTAAGTATGACTCAAAATATTAAAAAGAGGGAGTAACGAACATCTATCATCAGCCAGAAAGTAAATATGCAAAGTTTCCAATGCCCAAATCAGGAAAGAAGTTGCTTGTTGGCGTATTATTCCTGCAGCTCACAGAACAGCAGAAGTCAATACACAATGCTGGACTTCATTCACATCATATGAAAAGCATTAAAACATCTGTTCTGCCTGAAATGAAAGGACTCATTTTTCATTTAGAAATTTCATGCGTTCCCTATGTCACAATGTCACCTGTACAAACCTCTGCCATTACTTCATTTCTGCAGAGAACTCACATGGATGTTTTAATTTCCTCTTTCCCAGAGTGGCGAAATACCCTCCTCTGTTGCTTTCCCCGTTCCAGTGTGCTGCTCAGGCTTCAGAAACACATGGGCTAAAGGACTACATCAGCACCCACTTTCAAACAGCTCTATTGCCCCCTCGTTTGTGGAGATTAGTTTGCCCACAGTTGTAAAGCCTGAGTAGACTTGTTTGCAAGGACATCAGTTTCTGTACTTAATCTCTTACCTACCCTACCCCCATCCCTCTGAAAATATGCATTCATGGCTTTCTGCAACCCTGATCTAGAATATAAGGGCTTCACTTGGCTTAATTACATCAATAAAAGAGTTGCACACTACCGTTTAAAAAAAAAAAAAAATCACACACTACTGCTGTTTCTTCTCTTATGTAGTCCATAAAACGTAGCAGGAGATAGATGATTAGAACTGATGGCATGACTCTACATTACAAAGGGTAACTAACCCTGATAATACAGAGTACCGTATGCTGTTTAAATTGTTTTTATTAAAAGCAATGATAAATGGTAAAACTAATTAATGCAACAAATTAGAGACCTTAATCTGATGCTCAAGACCAGGACTTCAACAGGTGAACTATGACTGATATTCTCAGAGTCTCAATGAAGGCCGAGAACTCTGAAAACACAGCTTATCCTATTTTATCAATTAAAAATAGACTACAATTTATCACAGTGTGTTGCAAGTGCAAGCTGCAGCACATGTTAAATTCTTATGTCAAGCACTCCTAATTAGGACTTTAAGTTTTCCCCGCAGCTTTCATTCTTAAAATAAAAGTTCTACATATCTACAAAATATTCTTCCACTAGTAACCACCAAGTAATTTCCACACAAACATCTAATGAGGAGTCACCAAGACTGATCTTAGTGGGGTGAGCTACCATAACTATTTTTCCAAACCAACCTAACTTTATTTGCTTCCACCAATTTTTATGTGGTTGCCCACTTCTGCCCTGTGTCCTGCCCCAGCCCCAATCACATCCAAGATGAGAGAGGAAAATTTCAGATCAAAAAACATTTGCTGGGAAACCAGAACGTTTTCAGTAACTGAAGAAAGTAGAATTCAAATTTAAATTGGAACCTCAGACTTTCTCACACTTTCCAAGACCATAAGCAAGCATTCTCTTTTAACCATCTGATCTGTAAAATGCAGCTAACTCTTCATAACTCTCACCTTCAGGCAGTTTTAAAAATACTTATATAGAATAGAAATTTTATAGAATTATTTAAGCCATTTCAGAGAAGGGAAAAATTGTTTTTAAATTACCATTATAAGCACATCATGTACTATGCCATTTAAAACAAAAATGACAGGCTGATATATAATGAAAGATAAGAGTAATATCTAGCACAAAGTGCACACAAGTTGATTTAAAAGTACTTAGAAGTAGGTATTTTGCAAAGGTGCTTTACCTTTTCATTTTTAGGGTTATTTTCCAATTATTATGTATGAGAAATATACACAATTTAAAGTGATTTTCATGTACAGGGTGTAAAAGAATAATAATTATAGTAAATCTGGGAAGAGGCTTCCGTATAAAGCAATTACAAAGGAGGAAGAATAATACCTGGTATGCTTAAAGAAAAAACAATGGTTTTAACAGAACTTTATAGTTGCTAAGTGAACGTGTCCTCGTGTAAAATTTAGCTGGATGGACATTGGGACTAGAGCTCTCTGAAACCAAAAAGTAGGTACAGCTTGGGCAGCAAAAGCTTCCCATCAGCACAATTCAAGCTCCTTCTTGGGAAAGCACAGACAATGTGCCATATAGGCAGATCTCTTCAGGCCAGAACGGAGGGGCAGACGCTTCTTTCCTCTGGAAGATTATGCATCAAAATGCTTACACAAATACTTCAGGTTCAAATGTGTTAGAAGTTTGTTTCTGATAATATACGTATAACTCCAAATAAAGTTAATTCCCCTCAAAGATTCTCGAAATCCGTTAAAAAGGATTCTCAATAAGCTGTTAGTATCAAAACCGCATTTATAAATATCTTCTATGCTATTTTTTTTTTGATGATTGTTTAAAAAAACCCAACAGTAAATTATTATATCGCTACCTGGCTATCCTACTGAGGTATTAAGAAGAGAAAGGTTGAGTCCACCCTTTGCTACCCCTTCCAGCAAGTTGACCACATGAAAATAAATATTTATGCTTTTTCAGCATTTTGGCTTATCATTTCAGTCCTTGTCACCTATTGTTTGTAAAGGACATCCATCCCACCTTCCAGCATGCCCGATTCTGTTCAGTGATGGTCCTTAATGGTTTGTCTGTCAGTATTGGTTAGCTACACGCCGGATCTTTAGTCAACGGGCTCATATTGGCAGTAGGATCGTACATTATCATCACACATAACACAATGGCTTTTATTGCCAGAATGGAAAGGTGATTTTTCCAAAGAGATTCTCCAGCCCAACACAACTGCCCAGCCCACGCGACTCTGGTCTGCAGCAAGAGTGTGACAGCTCTGGTGTGTGACAGAGACGTTACTTCGGTTCTCTTCACATTTGTCTATGGGTGTAATTGCCCTCTGACACTCCTCTGATCAAGGGCCTGGTTTAACAGCATTTTATAGCTAGTTTTCATAGATAAAGGAGTACCAGGATGAAGAAGAATCAGATCCCAGTGGCAGGTGTCTAATGAAAAATCTCTAAGTCTGTAAGATATTTTTGCAATACATTTTACCAAGTTAGAACAAAGGGACAATAAGAACAGTTAGGACAGATTTGCCATCAACACCAAGATAAGAAGAACAGAGCATAAAAATCTTTCTATTAAGAAACTAGAGTTCAGGGTTTAAAAATCAGCAATGCTTACACGTACTGTAGGGATTTCCATCTAAACAGCCACCGGACCAATTACCACTTCAACTTCAAAAGGACCAATTATCACTCCAACTTCAAAAGCCACACTGTATTCTTACAACGTGCATCTATACAACATGCTACTCATTGAGATAAACTCATTAGGGACAAACACCTCCAGTAGTTTTCTGGATGGTCCCACAAGGGACAGCAGTCACACCATGTTAATACAGAGTATGTCTGTGAAGCACAAGCAGCACCATGCACAAGATGATCTAAAAAGCCAAACAACCCTTAGAGGTCAACATTCCGGCTGTCTTTGCATTGACAGGTCTTAAAAGTCCTTCAGACCAGACAGTTCTGCCTCAGACTGAATACCATAAACCTCAAAGCCTGCCACCCATAATCAGCTTTGACTCTGGACATTGTAGAATAAGTTGACTAGATCAAATGAAGGTCATATTCACATCCCAACTTCACACAAGTTAACAGAAATAGATAAATGCTAAGTTACACAATATATTAAAGCAATTGAAATCAGTGAGGATACCCGCTTTAAAATCCTGCCCTTAAGGCATCACCAATGGCTACATTTCTAAATGGTAAGGGCTTTTCAGCTGTAATCACTCTGGGGACCAGTGGCTATGTTTTACATGGCCCCAGTTTGACACCTTACCTGGTGACCTTCCAAGAACTTGGGAACTCTCTCCCTAAAGTTTTTTTCCTTAACAGAGCAAATGCTACAACAAACCTAATAAACAACCCGGTCATCTTCCACTCCCCCTCCTGCTTGCAATACTGGCGAAATCTATCCCGTAATGCTACCCACCTCTCCCCGTCGCCTTGCCACGTAGCCTGGAAATGAGAATCCACAGCTCTCTGATGTTATTCCTGCTGTCTGGAACAGGGACACACCACCTAAGCACATAGGCTTCCTCTGAAGCTTTATGAACTCCTTCATTTACATCCACAGCCAAGAACCATCAACCCAGTTTACTGATCATTTCACCTAGCCAATTAAAAAGCAGAGAACATGTACCCTTTTAATTACTTAAAGTTGTACAGGTGGACCAGGCCAGTAGATTTAGTCCTCACTTCAGCCATGGGATGGGAGGGGATAATTAGCTGATCAGCAGAGTCACTGCTGCCAGAGAGCACACAGGAATCATTCATTTAGTTTAATTATGCTAGGAATCTTACCACTGATGGAAAGCTTTTAATAAAACTAAAAAAAAAAAAAAAAAAGAAAAAGAGAGATTTCCACATCCTGTCTGAACTTCTGAAGTCAGCTGTGTTCCTGCTTTTCAAATAGCAAAATTCAACCAAAGTGTTCAAACACAAAATTACTAATTCCAGTCCTCTATGTCACTGTTCATCCTCACACCTCCACAAAGTTCTGATCAAAAACTCACAGGAAACCAGTGTTTAGCCTGTAGCTTGTACCGGGAAGGGACACACAGAGGAACTGACCTCCTAGACTCTCTTATTGTCATTATCCCTTAAAGCTCACAAGTTTCAGAACATATTAGCTCCTTCTGGAGTGGCAGACAAGCCCTGTCAGGCTGTTGACACCTTGATGTTGCCCACAAACACCCCAGGTTCTGGCTGTCAGTGGTTATTTGTCAGAGCTGGCAGTCATCCTGCAGTTTGGATGGGATACTCTGTTTGGATGCTCTTCTTAGTAACCTGTCACCGGTACATTCACGATTACTCCTTAAGAAGAATAGTGGCATCTGCTCCTCACAAAAAGAGAGGGTAGATTGGGCAAGCTATAGATAAGCTATAAATGCTTACCATTTTTTTTCTTCACCAATTGCTAAAACAAATTGTTTTAAAAGACAATTTAAAGATAACAGGAACAAGAATAACTCTTAAAATTGTGGGCACAACACCAGTTTGGAAATTCCACTATTTCTCTATTCTTTCTTTCACTGCTTTAAAGTTCATTGATTTCATGGAAACATTTTACCTGCTCTTGTAACTTATGCTACCTAATGCAATGAATATTGGGGAAAAAAAAAAGAAAAGAAAATGAAAAAAAAGTATAGTTCCCCCCCTCCCCATGTATATACTTCACATTTTTTAAATGTTTGTACCATGTCCTTCAAGCTTCAACTTTTCCACTAGCGTGGATTTCCTATATAGTTAAATTTCAGGTTACATATATAAAGATAGTTAAGTGTCATCAATGAACTGTTGGTGAGTAAGTGTCTTGCTTTTGACTTGTGAATGCAACAATTTCAAGACTACTTCTATTTTTGGAGCATTGATAAGCCATTGATTGCATTCTCTTCACCTAATCTGGGAAAATCCATCTTTCTTTTATAGACACAGTCAAGGGAAAGAAGACCTTTCTCTTTTCCAAATAATTTGTTTAACTATGAGAAGCAATCTCAAAATCATTTCGGACCTTTTTTTCCCCTGGAAAATCTGTTGAGGGTGTTACGATCTTCTTTCTTCTAGATGTCCCATTTGCTCCATTCTGGATGGAAGCCATCTATTCACTAGGACAGCGCTTAGGATCTAGCAGGCATTGGACTTTGTTTACCCACAAAAGTAGGAGAATAAATTATATATAAGTAAATCTAGGCTATATGGTGACACAAAGCACTCAGTATGGATTAGTTAAGAGCAAATATGTCCAAATAAAGGTTGAAGTAAATTTTTGCTTGTGAAGAAGCTGCAGACAGCAAATAATAAATGTCTCTGGTAGGCTGAAAATAAATAAATTTGAGTGGAAGATAATGGGGAGGAAGATTTCCTACAGGCAGCCTGAAGAATGTTAGTGTCAATAAATAGTAACATATTTCCATGCTGTAACATCTATTAATACTCCCCCAGGAAGTTAGGCATGATAAAATAACATTCCTCCTTTCCAGAAAACTCTGAGAGGAATCGGTAAAACTCATGTCATCTGAATCCAGTGTCCTTTGTTACACAGTTCCTGTTTGAATTAAGATAAAAACAATACCTAAGCCTGGACTTCTACTAAATGCATTAATACTTTTTTTAGGTGATTAGGTCACATGAAAGAATAATAGCTGAGAAATACAATGTATAGAAAAGAACATAAAAAGAGACTAAAATGATGGTGTTCTATGGCAAAAAGGAACCAACCAAACTAAAACACAGTAAATAGAGTACAATAAATAAAATAAAAAACAACCCGAAGTTGTATCACTCTTCATAATGAAGAAGAGTTTCTCTAGAATAAAATGGGACTCTGGCTTCTTTGACCATGTATTAGTTTGGGTAATTACATACTGCCTCACTATAGCCTCAGAATCTATGTTCACTAGACGGTCATTCACTTTTGTATCGAAGAGTTGTCATGTTTTATCCTGCTGAAGGCCGCATTTCAACAGGGATGAATAGTACTTGTGTATTGCTTGCAAATCATTTTGAGTTTTTAAAGCTTCACAGGGCTACCTGGTCATTCGTTCCTTACAAAAGATACAAGGAACATATATAAGCAAAGATATACTTTCTTTGCTCAGGGATCATGTGGGAAATGTCCCCTCCACCACAATGACCATTGCGCTATAATGGTAAAATAACAAGTTAGTTATTCATTGTTATGAAGGACTGATGTTAAAACTGCCAATTAAAACTTAAAATCCCCCAAATGGGAAAGGTTTGGAAACTGTCCAATGTTCTTCGGGTTTTTAAATCATTTCCTCAACCTCAATCTTTCTAATATAGCTTATGGTAAATTAATACAAATAACATAGCCTTAGGATTCCAGTAGTTTCATAACAGTCCATGCCACGTGAGATCACCTGCAGCAAGAGCAAACACATAATCGCGATTTTGTTTTTTAAATAAGCCCTTACTATTCAACAACAAAACCAGCATCCCGTATTTTGCAGAAAGACTAGATTCTGATGCTCTGACTCCTGCCAAGCACTCCTTCCTGCACAAACATTTACTCTGACTTAACTGTGGCTATGCAAATCCTTGAACCAGCAGGCAGACTTGAACTCTGGCATGTAAAGAAACCCCACTTACATTCTTAAATGTAAGCATAGGCATAAATTGCCTGTTGAATTTTGCTTAAGATCATAGTCAGGACTAAAGCAATTCATTAGAATTTTATCTGGAAGAATCTAACCAGCCAGAAGGAAAAAAATCTTACTGTTTAACTGTGCTTAAGATGAATAATTTGGTATCCAAAGGCAATGCACCTGCGTCTGGTTCTGAAAAAATACTGTAATATAGATAGGAAACCCATTCCCCATCTCTTAACTATCCTTTGAAAATATCATTATAATTCCAAATTTAAATAGTTTCACAAAGTTCTACAACATAATTATTCTCCTAAGGACATAACTCTGGAGGGGAAAACAGTAAAATAAAAAATTATGGAGATTTCCAAAGACTGTTAGTTTAAGTAACACAACCTGAGCAATGCATTGGTTATACGTAATAAATAATTATGCAAACCTCAGAAAAAGTACGTGAAAATAGACACAGTCTTTGTCTCAAAGGCTATTGAACACGCGAGCTAAAAACCATACAATCTGGCATTAGCAGAATTTCCCCGTGCTCCAGATTTCCCTTACAAATGTAGCATGGTTGATTTGTAACTAGTATTTTCAGGGAAAATAGGATGAAGCAAGTGCATCCTCCCTTTCAGACAGGTGCAACGGAGAGGTAGCCCCGTCAGGGCGGCCTTCAGGCCACTGCAGAACGAGAAGGCGGCCTCGGAGCACGTTCTCCTGGCTGACCTCAGGCTGAAGGAGCCAGTCTGAAAACATTTTCAAGGTGGGTGGGTCTACATTTGTAAAAATCAAAAAGAAGAATGCCACAGGCAAAAATAGTCGTCGATGTTTTTATAAGCCAATGTTCTTTTGGTAGCGTGATATTTTTTTTTTTGAGGAAAACACTTGCCTTTTTGCCACAGCGGCATGGTTAATAAATCTAGTCTCTCTCAAGAGCTTCACAAGCCCAAGTCTTCCTTGCCTTGCTCAATGCAGAATAGCCCGTACCTCTGCCAAATGCTGCCACAGGGGATGTAACAGAAATATCACAGGCTTGGTGACCACCTGCAGCGTCCCAGGGCACAGCAAGACATGAGGCAGGAAAAAATAAGCCCCTGAATCTCTGGTTAAGTCCCAGAAGAGGCACTTCCAACTACTGGAGCTTTTAAAATGAAGCTATCCTATCCTCTGGCCCTGACGCAATGGTTTTCCCTTCTCTGCAGTCAGAGCACCCTGCTTCTTATCCCCTTAGCACCTTAAATGCTCCCCCAGCAAACAGCATATACCAAAGGGTCCTTGATTTCCACAATGCCTGTACTAGCAGCAGTACCAGAACCAAGGATGAAAGCAGATGTACTTCTTTCCTGAGTCACACGCTGTTTCTTTCGCTGAGTTTTGACCTTCAAGCTCCCCATTAAAACTGTTGCTTTTGGCAGAAGCAAAAGCTCTTGACCACAAAATAAGGAGGAGGAGGGAGAGGAGGGAGCAGTGATGAAATGGAAAAAATCAGGCATCTGACCAGAATTTAGGCTGTTGGAAGAATAACATTTCCAAGTTATTTTTCCCACCAGAAATAAGGGAGCGAAAGACCATGATAGTTTTTGAAACTGTGAGCTGCAGGAATGGTGGGATTTGTGGTAAAAAAATAAAAACCAGTGGTACTTGTATTTCATCCAACGCTCTCTAAATTCTGCAGAAAACGGAGAAGTGTTATCATTCCCTTGGGGATACTGAGGGGACGAAATGATATCATAAAATAAGTCTGCCAGATGACTTTCCTTTATGCCTTCCCCTTCCCCTTCTCGTCCTGCCACCCACCTCCAGTTCTTGTCGCAGCCGGGTGAGCACCTCCAAAAGAGCACGGAGCCAGCCCGGGTCCCTTCCCCCCCGCACAGTGCCTTCCCCGCTCACCAGGGTTTCCCCCAGCAGGAGGGCCTTCTTCTGCAAGTAGAATACATGGCTCCAGGTGATGCCTTATTCCAGCCTTGTCATTTCCTGACTGCCTCGGATTCAATGACAAGAGTCTCAAGGATGATCTTGTAAAGATTGTGTTTTACCTATCACGGCCCGAATACAAAGGGAGACATCAGTCAGCGCCTCGTTGTGGTGGTCCGATGGGTTTGTATCTCTCAGAGGAGAAAGTCGGGAAAGAGGAAGGGAAGGAGAGAATAAAAGTGTGATTTTTAAAAGATGGCTGGTTTATGGTAGCAGTCATTAGCCTGTTTTGCTAACCTCCTTTGACTGCTGCTGCTGTGGTCTTACAGCCAGTTCTTCTCTGCTTCTGCCCTGCAGCGCACGCCCACTGTGCGGGATGAGGTGTGTGCACGTCTGTAGGTGTGTGCGTGCGCATACAGCTTCGCCTTTTGCACCACCACGGCAGAAATCCGTTCTCTCCTTTTCAAGTGATGTGGGGCTGGGATAGTTAGCAAAAAAAAAAAAAAAAAAAAGCGCTACCAGCTAAGGATGAGCGTCAGAAAGATCAGCTTTGGAAAGGAGAGGGCCACGCACTTCTTTGAGTCTGAAACTGCCTGAAGTTAACAGCTCACATAAGAAGAATAAACTGGCGGTGCTGTAATTGAATTTTTATGGAAATAAACAGGTGGCAGATTTACTATGGCTGCGGGGATAGCAGGGGGTGAAATGCTGCAGCCACATTAACCTGTTTAATTTAATAGCCTCTCTACTCCAAGAGAAAAAAAAAGATACTGTGCAGTTAGTTCAGTCAGCTGGATGCCAAATGTAAATAACTACAATTACCCTACTATGCCCATGTGCTGGATGGGAAAGGGGCTTTGTGCCAACTCCCACTTAGTTGTCATGTTTATTAATTAAGCGCCAGGAAGTTTTGAAAAACCAAAAGTTTTCCTGAAAAATCAAGACACACAGGAGGAGCATGCAGATGGCAGCAAGCGCAGGGTTTACCTGGGTCCTCTCGGCAGCGCCTGCTACTTAAACCCAGCACCGCAGTCTGACTGTCAGAGAGATGCGACCCAGTCGGTAGCTTTGTGCCAGGCTATCGCCTACTGGGCTATTGAAAACTGGTCAGCATTTAATAGCAACCTTTAATGCTCTCAGGGAACCTGCATCAAATTAGCACAGGGAATCCAAAACCATTATGTATTTATAATCAAGGTAATTGTATGGGGAGGGCTGGAAATATTACATTTAGCTTCTTTCCCCTTAACTGCTGATGCAAAACAAAAATAGGCTGAGGCATTAGTAGTGCTATATTTGCATCCTGGCAGGTTAGAGGTATATGAAAGAAATGCTGCAATAATCTTCGAATAGGGCTCCAGGGCAGCCCTATAAAATTACACATTAAGGGAATGGGGAAGCTGCACAATTAGGCAGCCGCCAGCCAAAAATGGGTTCCAGGGCTCTGTCCCTTGTGCATATGGATGATGATATAGTCTTTAAGTGTATGATCAGTCTTTAATGGTGAAATATAATAACAACACACTTCCCGGTGCACTGCTCTCAGTAAGTTTGTGTAACCCCCTACACCTGTGGGTAAGTAGCCGTTAAAATACTTTACACATAGTACTTCTTTTAATTCAAGCAAATGAAGGTACTTCTCCAGAAAATTGCTCTGTTCAAGAAAGGGAGTCACATTCGCTGTTAGTGTGTACCGGCATTGGCTTTAATAAAGCTACAGATATTTATATGCATTGAAGATCTGGTCCAAGCGATCATGTAATTAAAGACTGCAATGCAATCGCAACTCATTAGTATGGCTGAGATAAAGCTTTAATTTTGTCACTACCTGCCTTCTGAGCAAAATATCTGGGTTTTTAACATACTCTCACTGTTAGTCTTTATGTAATTTCCTAGCTATCCTTAAAAGAGCATGCCTGAAAACAAGAAGATCCCATAATTTGAAACACTTCAGAAAGACATGACTGGAAAAATGCACATTGACCCATGTCTCATTCACTATGCTCTGCGCAATATACAGACTGCACACACAAGAATCCTTCATTATTCCTCACTAATCTTCAGTAGATTATTGCCTTTTCTCATTTATTCACGGATAAAAAAAAACTCTCTTCCCCTCTGAACATTTAACAGTTGCTGCTCAGCTTACTAGGCATCTTCAAAACCCTTCTCATCACGCTGTTTTGCTATACCTGCCACTCTAAATGACCTAAAAAGGTCAGGAGGACAGCAAAAAGGGAAAGGAGTTTTTAAAGAAAAATGTCTTTTAAAACACAACAGGCAACATTTGGCTTGGGAAACTGAAGTCCATTTTTCTATTGTTCTAGGTATTCTCTAAATGCCAAGAAGAAAAGCAGGAGCTTGCACTCCTGGCTCCATTTTAAAATTGTACTTTCTGAAAGAATACTGATTTTGAGTAGTTATGGTGATAAAAGTATAAAACAAATGCAAAAGAAGGGCGAGGTTTTCAGTCCCCGATGATGCATCTAAGCAAACAGTAAATTTAATCACCGGTAAGGATTGCAGGTTGCAAACTGTAACTGCTAAAATATAGCTCATTTTCAGACATTATTAATGACCTTCCTCTTAGCTGTGATCGATCTTAAATATTGCAATACACAATTGGGGTATGCAAAAGATACACGGTAATGAATCTGTAAGCTGAGGGTAAAAAAATATGCGTGGTGCGTCCCGTGGGTGCATCCCCGGTCCTGAGAGTCATTTTCCCCCCCTAATAAATGCTAGCATCACCTTTCACGGTGAGACCCCTCCCCAGAAGCAGCACGAAGCACGACAGGACAGAAAGACCACCGATTCCTGCCACGAAAAGGCAAATCACCACCGCAGCGACATTTTGAAGGCACACCCAGCAATGCCCGGAGGAGCTTGAATTTGCAGCTGGGTTGATGCTACCACCTAGTGGGTATTGGTGGGAGAACGAAACCACGCAGGGAAGGAAAAGCCGCTCCGACGAGTCCAGCTGATCAGCAAATCACGGCAACTCTCTAACAAGCCTGCAATTTGTCTGAAACCGCAGTGAGAAGGGTAAAAAAAAAAAAAAAAAGTGGGCTACAGAGTAGCAGTCTCCTGGTGTTTGCTCTTTCTCAGGGAAGTCTCCAACCCAGCAGTCAGACTTGCTGGAAAATGTTTTCTTTGAGCAAAAAGCAAGTCAGGCCTCTTTAAAAGCAGTCAGAACTCTGTCATCCAGTGATAGCAAAGGATGATCCATGCTCTTTGTCTTCGGACTATGAGAAACAGCCTCAGTCTGCAAACTGAAAACTTGATATTTCTTAATATTGGAGCTATTACTAAAATTCTGAAACGTTATCGTTACAACTGCAAATGAAAACAATATAAACTCACCTTATTGGCATTAAATCTGAATTAATTTTTTTAAAAATATAAATAAATAAAAAGACTGTTTCTCTTTTTTTCCCTGAAGTTCCGTTAAACTTCAGGAGGGTTGCTGTTCTGGAAAAAATATCTTCAGGCTCCCCGGTCCCTCACAACAGTAGGATTTAGCATGCAGGGAGATGTTTTTATGGGCAAAATATGCAAAATATTGCACTGATGGGGACCTTCTTCCTCAAAAACCTGTGTCTAAACTGGCCACTACAAGCCATAAATGCAGGAAAATCATGCTGCTCCTCACAGTGGTGAGGATAATGATAGTGATAATGAAAGTGTTGAAACTAGAAAAATATGACACAAGTATATAAGTATCTTGGGAGTCTGAAGATATCATAAACCACTCACGCTTTTCTCTTTTTACTATCAGAACCCCATAATGCCTACATAGTGTTTTATCACCAGTTTTTCCTCAGTTGGTTCTTTATATGTAACGGATACAAATAACTCTTAGAGGTAGTGGTGTAGTATTCAGTTATGTAGTACTGGTAACCTAAATACTCAGGTTTTATTTCTTCTTCAGGGGAACTGTTTTTTTAATCCAGGTTACTCTTTGGCACACATGCCTGAGAAGTTAATATTCCTTTGAATGAACAAAAAAATTAAAGTAAACCAAATAGCTACTAAAATAAATTTGGAAGAATGTCCCACTGACAGGATGATAAATATTCCAAGGAACCCAGTTCTACATAGCTACAGGAAATTTACAGCTGTTTTGATATGCGTTCAACAATGTGAGTATAAAAACCACTGCAAAAACAAAAGCCAAAGAATTTTTTTGTGTATATCTGCTTATCAAATTCCCCAAATCTTTTTACATCTTTTGTGCTGTTGTCTCATCTTTTTCTGGCTGTCTCTGTCTCATCTTTTTTCTTGTTGTTTCTGTATTTGGTTATTGTCACTCAAGCATCTCATGTTTATTTCCCAGAGCAGTATTTTCAATCCCGAATAATGTGTGCAACTTATATTTAGATCTTGTGATACTGATTCTTGCTTTGTTTTGGGGGTTTTGGTTTTTATTTTGTAACTTCCACAATGGCTTCTTTACAGCATTATGCTTCGAAACATGCCATAATCTCACTTTTAGAAATACATTATCTTTTTCACATTTCGATGGATGCATGAGCTCCATAGAATATTCTCCATTCTTCCATTGCAGGAGTGCTAAAAAACCTGTGCTTTTGGTTTCAAAGAGTTTTGGTTTGGCTTCACAGCATTTTATGTAAAATGTTCCTTCAACTCTAATCTGAATGTGATATCCCTGAAATTCACTGTTCCCAAGCACATAAGGGATCCGACCCTAGTGAAATTCTGTCTGAACTTGAGTTTAATCTGAATTGACATCACCTTTATCCAAACTTCTTTTTTTTTTCCAGATATAGTCGTCCAAATTTTAAACCAAGTGAAACGCAACTCACATCCAACCTAACATCAGTGCACAGTCATCTGAAATGTTTGGGAAGCTCTTGTAACGGTGAAACAAGCACAACTTCACTTATACTGTAAGCTGGATGACAACTTGAATAGCAGGCCAGAATAAGTCCCATGCCTCTGAAACTTATTTCACAGTCCAGGTCTGAACCACCAATTTGCGTGTTTGCATTTGTTTGCAAATATATCACATTGCTTTTCTATTAAACCAACCCAGGTGTGTGAATACGGACATGTTAACTCGAAGGGCCCAGAATCCCTGTTTATGGAAATCAGTTAACGTCACTGGAATTGGTTAATTTACGCCATTTAACCATCTGTCCTTCTGGCATTTTCTATCAAATACAGCTAGAATAACAGCCGAGTAGCTAAACATAGACTAACAGATAGTGAACCTATACAAAACAGTTGTACATTTTGTAATTGGAAAGTAAGAAATAGATTTTCCAGATGAGACTTAGCTCTCTGTCTGGCACCGAAAGTGCCTTCACCTGAAATTTAAATGCTGAAAATACTGAGCTATAATCTGCCTGTTGGTAATACACAGAACTATTGCAGGCTGGGCACACACAGACCTACCCAACATCTGTGCCATGGCAGATCCCCTGGAGCGTTCACCAGCAGGCGTTTCCCTCACCACCTAGGGGCACGCTGAATTTCTCCTGCTGAAGCGGCTCCACTTGCAAAAACTGATTGAATAGTAAATCAACAAGGAACCCCAGCCCTACGCTCAGGGCGCTAGCATCTCTCTTTCTCACAGTAGTGGTAGAAACCAAATTCCCTTCGAGCCCTCAGAGAGCTTGGAGTGACACTGGTGGCCTCTCCGATGTTTATTGGGCTTCTCTGTTCGTTTGCTTGTTTGGAGGGGGGGCATTGACCAGCCTTTGCCCTTACCTCCTAGCCAGCCTTCACAGTTGTGCACCCTGAACATACAGAGACCTTTCCCTCCCTCATTTCTAAGGCATCTAAACCCTTCTCTTCCTTTCTGCTGGTCAGGCTAAACAGCTTCCTACTCAAAATGCCGGCTTTTACAAACCCCGGTCTTAGTCCTTTAAGATATATCTACAAAGCCAGGCGGTGTTCAAGTCAGCGTGGGTATGAGGAAGGCCCCGGCTATGTCAGCACAGCACCCATCGGTAACCGGGCTGTGCGTGCCCAGGGATGCTGCTGATCTAGCACGGCCCCGCTCCCTCCGGTCCTCCATCCAGCTATCGGAGCAATGCAAACTGCCTCTCCCTCTGCATCGCCCCCGGGCCCGCAAGCATCGCAGCACTAAGCCCGCTTGAGAATCTAATCTTAGTTTTTCCGTGGCTAGAACAGACTTATTTGTCTGTTGACGTGGCAGTAAGAAAACTGGGATATTTGTTCTCTTTTGGGAATCTGAATCCAGACATAAAAACCTTCCTCAGACTCCTATCACCCCCTAAAATCCATTCCACATGTGTCTGCTGAAGCTGTTTGTCTCTGCTTCAACAATCACAAAATAATACGGTCATTGCCCAAATGCCAGTCGCTGCCATCTTCTCAGTAGGAAAAAAAGGATCTTTGATCTGAGCTAGTTATTCATCCTGCCCCACACCTACCACTACTGTTAAAAAACATAACACACTGGAGGGAGATTGTGCTATATTTCATGAACATTCATTGCTGGCGCTAGGGGACATACCCATCTGTTATTTGCTCTCAGCTTTGCTTACTGATAAAACAGGAAAGACAGCTTGCTGATGGGCTCTTTGAAGCAAAAGGCTTCTCTCTTTTTTACAATTAAAATCTGCAAATTATTTTTTCAGCAGCCTACCTCAAATCCAAATTACCACTACTAAATTAAAATTAAATATTCTGTACGTTTTTTGTATCACATGACGTTGAGCGATGGAACCTTACATCAGTGTGACTCTTTTTAAAATATATTGAATTGGTCTTTTTCCCAGGACAATCTGGCTTTCTGTTATCTGGGTTTCAAACATACGCTCTAGTGTGTTTTTCAGCTATGCTGTCATATAAAAATATGTGAGGGAGTTAGTGTGTTCTGGCTCAGGGACCCAAGAGGGAATTAAGGGCAGGCAGAAGGACGTAGCTGCCTGTAGGACGGAGGCTATGACAGACAGTGGGCTATGTCCTTTCAGGGGTTCTCTCTGCTCATTTTTATGGCCATCACAGATCCCAAGAACATCCCAGTACTGAAAACAGACAGCCCTTAGCCATCCGACACAGCACACAAATCCCCTCCAGTCATTACTCCATCCACCAGAACCGTTGGAAGTCGTCCTCCACTTTGGGCTCTCTCAACACAGCCAGGGGCACTGGGATAGAGAAGGTCCTGTCAGAGCAGGTCCGTGCAGGGACTTTGGTCTTGCCATGACGAGCAGGCACTCCTATCAGTTCGTTTCTAGGCATCTTGCTGACCTTTCCCACACCAAATGTCTGCTCAAAACGGTGTAGATCTCTACCGCACAAAGAACAAACATAAAGGCATAAAATTGATGCCAGGAATACACCTCCCAAAAAAACTATAAAAAACACCCTTGTTTTTGCTGTGCTTCTACTCTGCACGTGCTCAGATACTGCAGTTACCTCACGCTTTTTGAAAAAGGCAGTATCTGAAGATTCCAGCATCTAAACAGGGATGGTTTTCACTTCCAGGAACATACAATCAGGGATAAAGCACACCTTATGTACGCGGGAATTGTGTTTTCAGAGCGAGAACCGGTGCCTCCTTTTTGTTAATCGGAGTAACAATTGCCAATCAACGCCTATCAGTGCATCAGCTCAGATTTAATACCAAAAAATATTAAAAGTCCCCTGGAAAGTTTCCAGTTTTGCCAAACAAACCCGTAACGTGGCAGCGACCCATCTGACACGCGGTACCTGTGCCACCCTTCAAGTCCCGTCAGTGGACCGCTGGCCAGGCACTGGGCTGCTCTTCCTTCAACATGGGAACATTTGGCAGTGACAGTTCTGAGGAAAGGGAGATACTCAATGGAAAGGGACACCAGCAACAGATGATACACAGTTTCTTTTGTTATATAGTTCAAAGCAACATTCAAAGCTTTGTGATGGAAAGCTAATTTTCTGACGTGATAATGCCTGCTGGTATTATACATCCAGGAATGATTCACAGTCAATAAGTTCTGAGCTTTCCAGATTTAGATGCACTATCTAATGAAGTGCAACAGTTAGCAGCATACTCTGTGCACTTCTCAAGATATTTGAGAACAACTCATTGTTCTGACAAGGTCATTTCTACTGCTTGGACCAATTAAACCTCTTAAAGAGAAAAAAATAGATTGCCCGTTAGCACAGAAAATTCAGCTGTAGATTCAAGATATTTCAAAGTGCCTGCGTAGTTCAGAATAAATGACCTTATAATATTGGAAAAAAATTGCTAACACAAACATCTCTGCACAATCATTTTCATTTTGCTGAATGTGATCAATATACAAAACGCCTACAATGGAGTCCTATGGGTGTGCAACCTCTACATAGGAGATACCCAAATAACTAGACCAGTAATCCTTCCCCATTCTTCTTCCCCAGCAGGAGTATTGACTGGTGAATTCCTATTGCTTTGGGAGGCTGAAGGTCTGCGTAAGCTGAGTCACCATGCCACAGGTGGCGTCTTAAAATATCCTAGGAAAACATTCAGGGAAGAACACCAATGCTCTCTGGTTGTATTGCTGTTCTACCTTTCCTACACCAACAAGCCCTCAGAGAAGGCTGACGAGTACTATCTTACTAACACCAGTCGAGTGTTTTGAGATTCTTGATGAAAAGTGTTGCTGAAGTGCAAGTCTCACAAGCAGCCAGAGGTTTGAGCCACCGGAGGTTGGCTACCAGAGCAGCTGGGCGAGCGCGGTCCCCTAGCACAACCCGGGCAGCTGGAGTCTGCTGAGAAGCTTTGCTGTGCTTCGTGGAGGGGCAGGCGTCACAGCTGCAGCGTGCAGGTTCACCGGGTTTATGCTTAAAAGGTGACTTAAAATGGAAGGCAAATGCAGGCAAATGCCACGCTAAGTGCAGTCACTCCCTTTTGTGCCTCTGGCTAAGGAATTGGTTTGCCTGAAACACACTGTACTGGCGGGTCACCTGGGCTCAGCTGGACGTTGGGGGATCCATCGGTATGTGCAAAGTCAGGGTAACCTCACAGTGGAAAAATCTCAACGGTGTTACTGCTTTGCCTGCAGCAGTCATTGTTCTCTCTTCTGTAAGCATATCTGTCATTGTTGCAGCTGAGCATAATTACGATAGCAATTTGTCTACACTTTGAAAAAAATGTGTAGTTTGCAATGGTGTGACCGCGCTGTCACAGTCTGTCTTGGCTTCGTTGTTCTCCTCCATATAACATCATTGCCACGTTTCGGGTTTTTTTCCCTCTTGGGCAGAATAAACAAAAAAAGCACGTAACAAAACCTCCGCCAGCCCTGAGGCCCTTAATCTTTTCCCAGGCAAACATGCCTTTAAAACTCAACTGATATCTGCCTCTCTTCAGAGGGACCGGCCCTGAAAGGGCAGGTCTGGTTTCTCCCCGTAGACTTCCCCGTTCAGACCAGCCCTGGGCACTGGCCTTCACCTGGGAGCACCAAAAGAACAGCATGGGTACACTCACTCTTTATGAAGAAGACCATCACCATTGACCAGGAGGTCTCCCTTCCTGCTCCAGGCAACAGTGACCTTCCTCTTGAGACTTTCTGGGGCCATGGTACACGGTTCCTCTCCCCAGAGGCAGAAAGGGCCACCTCTCTCTCACAGTTGAGGTGGTGCATTCCTTCCCCCCGTTTCTCCTGGGCTGCTTGTTGATCTGGGCTGCTTGTTGATCTCACAAATTCCCATGAAACCTTGGCTTTCGTGTACTGGCTCTGGCGGTGGAGCGCTCCTTGACCGTATCAGAAGCTCTGCATAGCTGAGGCTGGGAACGTACTCCTACTGCCTGGCCCAGGTGTCATCTTATCTGAGTCATAGCTCAAGTGGAACAACACTGAAATCTTGAGAATTCTTAGTAACTACTACCTGGGACTGTGACAAGGATGGAGATTTAAGGATGACTAAAGCCAACCATCTTGCGAACCTATAAATGGTAGTCCTAAGTGAGACCCTTTGAGCTCTCCTGGACCGCAGTGGGCTGCGTCCAGCATCTCCCTCTGAGTGGGACGCCTCTCAGAGCTCACAACCTCTGGAGTCTGGGATATTCAGAGGATTGTCGTCCAACGGAATCTGGGCTGAAACCCCTCACTCCTCAAAGCTCAACCCTCGCCCGTTGAGAACTGCTGAGACATTTGGTGTGAATATTTCTTCACTGAACTCGAGGGGAATTTTTAACAGGTACCTTTTGTACATTTGTATATATTTCTCTGTGTGTGTGTGTGAGCTAATAGTAAGCATAATCTGTAATTAAGTCACTGTTGTGACTGTAGTAGACTCTACTAACTTACTTTGTAAACGTTAAATTAGTTAATGATTAAGTGCTGCTAAAATCTTGTGATCCATCTTAAAACTGTGAATGAACCTTAGACTGCTGCGAAACACATATAATCCCTTAGACATAAACCGTTGACCAAGTCTGAGGGGTAGATCTAGCCGGGTCTACTCTGAACCTCATGACTGAACTCATCTCTCCTTACCTTTTTCATCCTCGGTCTCTGTGCAAATCATTCTAGCTCAATTATAACATGATTTTACTTCGTATACTTCATCCACGTAGTAAGTGATAGAGTGAACCTTGCCATCGAACTCTGTTAAGTCACGCCTTTATAAATGTCTATTAAAATCACTTTCTGCTGAAACCTTTGACGGTGATTCTTTAAGTGGCCTCTAAATCACTCATTCACGACAACAGTCCCGCAGCATTTCCGAGGCACCAGAACAGAAAAAGGGCTTAGGTAGCATAAGGTCATGAAACCTCGAGTAATGTGGAAAGGGCGATCTCCTATGCCCTTTTCCTTGCTTAAGAAAATTAAAGAAGGGAAGGAACGAAAGACATACACAGGCACAACTGACGTAAAAAAATGTAGATTAAAAAGTAGGCAGAAATACCTATACTTGTGCATTATTTATTATAGATTAACAAATGCTTTTCATCTCTCGTCATCTAATACATCTAATCCTTGAAATATACCTACTTTTTAGCAGGGCCTGTTGTGACAGGACAAGGGGCAATGGTTTTAAACTAAAAGAGGGTAGATTTAGACTAGATATAAGGATGAAATTTTTTACAATGAGGGTGGTGAAACACTGGCACAGGTTGCCCAGAGAGGTGGTAGATGCCCCATCCCTGGAAACATTCAAGGTCAGGTTGGATGGGGCTCTGAGCAACCTGATCTAGTTGAAGATGTCCCTGCCCATGGCAGGGGGGTTGGACTAGATGACCTTTAAAGGGCCCTTCCAACCCTAACCATTCTATGATTCTATGATTCTATATGTGTGTATATATACATATATACATATATTTCCTGGTATCATTAGTTCATTTGTTAGCCTGTTTTTATGCTGTTGAGAGCCTTCTGGGAGAAATACTAGGGATTTCATGGATAGTCTGAACTTTCCATTCCTTCCTTTCAGATAAAGTCTATGGATTATTTATCCCTTCAAGTGTGTACACATTCCATCATACATTATTACATGAAGCTCCTTAGGGACTGTATAATGCAATTAGATCCCCTTCTGTCACCTTGTTTCTAGGCCTGGAGATATTGTACTCTCCAAACCTCTTCTCATACATAACACATTCATTTAATTCCCCGCAGTACACTTTTTGCTCTTCCCTGCACTTCTTACAGTATTTAAGTACCATCTTCACACTTTTGTTATGAGATTAGCCAACAAAACAGGAAGTAGTCTAATTTTTGGAGACGACGTAAAGATGTTCTCTTTTCTTTGACTCATAACAGTGCTCTTCCTGGTCTTCTGGCACCTCAATCCTTTGAGAAAAGGAGCCTCAAAAGCAAGCCATTTCTAAAAGAGAGATACAGCTTGTTGCTTTCTCTGGTGGACTTCAGTCATTTTCAGGGCTGTACTGAGTATCCTGGGTTATATGATTACCTTTTGCTCAAGCGTGTCATCAGCATCTCGATTCTGTTCTGGCACTGTTACAGGCAGCACACAAACAGTGCAAGCAATGAATTTCAAAATAGATATGATGGGAGCTAAAGGGCATTTTCTTAGTTTTCAAAGTGTTGTCACAAAGTGCTAAAACCTTGAATACCTATCAGAAAGAATGAAACATCTGCTTAGGAAAGGAAGGTTATAATTTGTAACAGCAAGAGTTTCTATTCTAAAAAAAAAAAAACAGAACACAAAACTGAGGGAACAAAATATCAATCCTTCATCAAGCAATCCTCTGGAGAAATCAGCTATCTCCTTACAAGCAATACCACTTACGAGTGAAGCATTCTCCACTTGTCTTTCTCAAATGAATTTTGTGCTCAATAAAAGCATGAATGTGTGATTACATTACACTTCTTACAGTTGCCAGTGCCTGACTATATTCAGTCTGCTTCTAAACCCTGTCAAATTTACATTTTCCCTATCGTTAAATAGACTATTTTGTGCAGTTTGTTTCTTCTGCACAATAATGAGCAGACTAGTATGTATCACTCCTGTACTGTCATTAACAGCGGACTGGAACGAGGCCATGCCTTGCTGGAGCAAAGCCAGACCAGAGAAGTGTCTTAATAAATGCCAAAGCTTGTCCAAGAGAATACCCCAAACAGAGCGAGCCAGAAAATTTCCAGCAAAATAAGTTTTCATTGAAATGCGTCAGGTTCCTCAAACACAAAATACTAAATAGAAACATGGTGATTTTGGTGAGGGGGCCCCTGAGAAGTATGAATGGTTTCCAGTCAGGTGGAGCAACCCTCCAGAATCCAGAGTGTGTTCTGGAAGCATCTTTGCTATCAAGAGCCCAGCAGTTATGCCATGATTCATAGCCCAGGAGCAGATCCCAATTGCAGGCTGACACAGGTAAGGGCTTCCATTAATTTCTCAAGGAGTTTTTTCCCTAGTTTTTCCTATTTATTTCATTGGAAGTTTCACACATTCTTTTTTTCCCTAAAAATAAAATAAAATAAAAAAATCCAAAGCTCCAGGGCTTCTGAATACCTCAGGCCTGTGAAGAGAAATCTCTGTTTTCCACTAGCTCTGTTCTCCAATATTGACTTCTTCAGAGAGCTCATAGTAAGTTTGAAATGCAGGTCTACACAACGCAACACTGGGGGTGAGCATATGCTTTAAAATGCAATTGCTTTGGTTTCCCTACAGGTAGCGGAAAAACACACTACTAATGGTGCAGTGTTGCCCGCTCTTATGTGTTTCTCATATTTCTTTCTCTTTTGATGGAATACCCTATATTTCAAATTTTTCACTGGAGTCATCAGCAACACTGTACAACCTCATAGTCTGGGAAGTAGGCTCCTTGCAGAGTTAGCTTGGATTTAATGGTGGGTTTAATGGTCTAGCTAGTGTGCTTCTCTTCTTAATCTGAGTGTCATTACAACTCGCCTGTGTGAAATGACATGAAGATCCAAAACAGATGAATCGGTACTACATCTGCAAAATGAGTATAGCATTGAACTCTGGTCTTCTCACTAGCGTAGCGCAGCGCAACTGTAGAGATGACTTATGAGGCAATTCCTCTATATTAATTTAGATGACATGCTCTCCCCCTCAAAAATAACTTAGGCATTCTTCTGCCCATGCCGCAAGTACATTTTGCTGAGTCAGCCTTTAGCTAGCTCTTTATTTCAATGCCATAAATTTCAACAACTGGTGATAAAATACATACTTTTTCTTGCTTAGGAGCACCAGGAGTTTAAGGTCTACATTTCTCTAACCCTGGAGCTGGGTTTGGTCATTACAGTTGTGCCTGGGGGTAAAAGTAACTAATTGTTCCTGACCAATACTTTTCCATAAAAACAATTCACCATTTGTATATATAAACATACATATGTCTGTGTTGGAAAAAAGCTTTTAAACAAGCCAAAAATTCAAGAGATGTGAAAAATTGCCTTATACCTGGGGCAGGGGTGGTGGTGCTGACAGCCGTATTTACAAATGAAACTATGCTCTCTTTTGGTTTTAAGATCCAAACTTGCCTTAACTATTCCATTAGCAGTAGCATCAGCTTTTTTCTAGAGGTCACTTATACATGCCAAATCTTAAAAGTAAGATTTTATTTTACTATTATCCTGAGTCAGACGTGGGCCTGGGTTGCTATTTCTGCCATTTTAATCCTCTTATTTGCTGGCCACATTGCCTGGCATTTGTGGTATCGTGCCACGCAAGGGGAGAGGTTTGCTTTCCCCTGGAGCGCTGCAAACGCTGTCTAAAGGTTCACAGACTCTTAGTGGTAATAATTTCTAACGTCCCCAGTTCCCTGTCCTACTCACACACGCAGTATCAGCCTGTAAGCCAGATTTCATGTCTAGACAGATTTTATATCCTCTTGGCTTGGCAAGGACAAAAAGATGGGGGCTATAGCTCTCTATTGTGTGGAGTACAAAGTGATCCCCAGGCTCAGATGGGCGTTCTACCCGGCAAAATGCTGTGCTATGGGGACATAGGATACTGGTGTTTATGTGCCTATACATACACATACATATAGATAGGACCTAATCTCAGTCTTTCTCTGTTTTTGTCTCTGGCTTCTCTCCAGTGCCGCTTCCTGTGGTTCATTATTATTTTTGCCTTTGATTCACTTACCGCAAGTCTGATGTTGATTATTGGGCATCAGAGTGATTTGCGACCTGTGGAGGCTGGTGACAAGTGGAATAGATGTTTTGTAGACCCTTCTAACCCAGACATCAATAGTACAGTTGTCTCTGATAGTGATCAGATGATTCCCGCATTCCTAACATATTTGAGCAAATGTTAAATGCATCCTGCCCCTTCCTTCTCTTTGTTTTTCCTCTTAAAATGTCATTTGTAGAGTTACACTTGTAAGACAGAAAAATATTTGAAAATATCTGTTTTAAGGCTAAAACTACCTTTGCTCATGAATATCTACCCTGCAGAGGAAAGGACTGTAGCACCTTGGAGGATACACGGTAGTGCCTTGGAGGAAAGAATGAGAATCAAAACACACATTTTGAAGAAAATACATACCCAGTTTCACATAAAATATCTGAAGGTGTGGATGTGTATGTTGAACCTTACATTTAACTTCACAGGGAGAGGTTATCTTTGTTTTGTCTGTAAATATAATGAAGGACCAAGCCCAAAGGCACTGATTCAGCTCAAAGGTGGCAAATGCCCCTCTGTATTGTATCTCAAGCCCTGTAGGTGGGGTTGCTTGCTTGTTCTGAACCCCACCGCTGGAAATAGCCCCTCGGTGCAGCCGACCATAGTTAGTGTCTAAAGTTAATCTTTATGACTATTCCAATCTACTAATCAGCCTGAAGTAGAAGCTTCAAAAAATTGCAGACAACTGAAATTAAATGTTGTACTGGAAAACATTCCTTCATTGAGCTTTATGTTTCTTCCTCTCTAGTAGTTCCAATTTAATTTATCTCTAAAGTATTCACTTCTCTTCCAATGCGAGTTATCAGTATGCTCTTGTGGTGATGAAGGTTGACCACAGACTGGGCTGTACTGGTAAGACTGGAGGCAGCAACTCCAGGAAGTGATTATACTCCTCTTTCTAGCACTTCTGAGACCACATCTGGAGTAGTGTGCCCAGTTTGGGGCTCCCTAATACCAGCAGGACATGGACATACTGGAGCAAGTCCAGCAAAGGGCTATGAGGATGGTTGGGGGTCTATGAGGAGAGGCCGAGGGAGCCACTCAGTGTGGAGAAGGCAAGAAGTCTTCAGCTGTCCAGTGGGTGGTTTTACAGAAGAGAAAGTCAGATGCTTCCTGGAGGAAGAACAGTGAAAGGACAAGAGGCAAAAGACATCAGTTGAGCCAAGGAACAGAATTTCACCACGAGGGTGGTCAACACTGGATCAGGCTGCCCAGAAAGGCTGTGCCACCTCCTTCCTTAGAGGCATTCAGAGCTCCACTGGGCATGGCCCTGAGCAGCCTAGTCCAGCGTAGAAGTTGCCCAGCTTAAATAGGGAGGCTGGACCAAACAATCTGTAGAGGTCTCTTCCAACCCAATTTTTTCTGTGATTCTGGTCTGCAAATCTAAAAGTCGTACAAAGAAATGGAACAACGTGCAAATCAACAGGCAGAGGTGTAAAGAAAGGGAGAAAAACAGGGCAATTTTAATCCTGAGCTGAATCTCTTTGCCATTTGAGATGGTAAATTATTTCATAAACATAACGAGGAAAATGTCCAGTTCCTGAGGCCCATTTATAAAATGCACTGACATTGAAAGAAGTCTTCCAGAACAACATCCTTCCCCCTCTCACAAAATGTGCTTGGATTTTTGATGACATTTCGCAGAGGGACAGCCAGCCCTGAGAGAGCTGATTAATTCCACTCCCTGTTCACCGGGGGTAGGTTAAAAGCTGGAATGCAGGCATCTAGCCTAGCAATACCAATTATAATAGTAAGATGACTAATGAGATGAGTAATGGAGGATATCATGGCTTAAAATTTCACCTTTCCCAGAGATGAAAGGTTGAGGGAGATAGTTGCATTTATACTCTAATTCCTCCCATATAGGGACCAGATGGCTTTTAGAATTGATTCCATTGATTTTCCTTTTTTTTCTTTTTTATTTGACATTCCAGCAAGAGAGCTCTTCTTTCATAGCAGCTGTGTGACTTATCTTTGCATAGTCCTACAACGGTCCTTTTTTCCCTTTCCTTTTTCTAATCTGTGCTTTTTTTGATAACCAAAAAGCCAGTTTTGCAAAGTTTAAATGTAGCAGCAGTGCAAGACGGGAACATTATTCTTTTGCTTGTTATTAACATGGTTTGTCACTTATGCTAAACAAAAATTCTGCCCTCAGAAAAAAGGTTACACGCAAGAGAGATAAATGGTGGCTTACTGTACAGCATGCTAAAATATTTTGCCTTCTACTAGGCCCACACTCTGTCCAATATTGTGTGTTTAAGTCACATCTGGAAAAGCACCTAAGCACATACCTATTCATAGGTGGCAGAAGTAGTTTGCTAACTAGGAATGGACTACTCAGCTGGGGACTGCATTTGCAAATTGGACATTTATCAGCAAATCTGAGTCAGTATTATAAGAGGAAGCATCTGAATAGCAGGCGTATTGCGCAGAAATTGCCATACCGCCAGAAAGGAAATATACAGCGTGGTAATGATAATCACTATTACTAGTATTTTAATCAATGGAAATGATGAGTAACTAGTAATAATGTACCCCAGTGTTTTGATTTGAAAGGGTTTTTTTTCTGAGATTAGGGGTTTCACAAAAGTTTGCACTATGAAGGGCAATGTTTTAAGAAGGAAGGCAGGCTTAATGCCGTGTTTTGAATATCAGGATATCTCAGCAGTTCAGGCTCATCCAAGCATGATTTTGCAGGGCGTCACGAGGTGGCACTGCTAGATCCCACGCCAGGAGGTCTCCTGCTCCCTGTGAATCCCTGACCGGCCCTTGCGGCAGTACTGACTGCGCTCAGGGCTGCGACTAAGGGTCTCTCCAAGTGGAATGAGGGTGTTGGAAAAGCAAGGTAATTCACATTCTGCTTTAGGCTCTTTGTCTATGGACAGCTACTGAGGTGAATAAGTAGCTTCCAAAGATTTTAGCATCTGCGTCAGCGTCAAGCTCTCCTGAAAAGGGAGGTTTCCGTATGCTGTTTTACAAGCTTTGCAGTGGAGATTGTAGCAACAAACAAGCTCGTTTCACACGGAAACTCTGGCCTTTATATCCCCAACTTCCCTCTGATGAGAAGACAGCTTGCAAGACTGTAACATCTGCTGCCTCTTAGAAATAGGACGATGATATTAGCCCAGCCGTATTGCACAGGCAGGATACTTGCATCCATGGAAATGTTGAGATCTGACCGTAGGGAGTGCAACGACCTCCTGAGTCACTTAGAAACTTTTGAGAGTCTTGCACATCAGGTCAGAGCCACCATTCCCACCAGTCTTCTTTTGCCTCAGTGGAAACCATGACAAATATGTTCTCAGTTTTTACTTCACAAAGCGGGACAGTGAATGGAGAGTGCCAGTTGTCTTTGCTAGGTGACTCAGAGTCTTCAAATTTCTGGTCAGGAGGTCTATCTTTCAATTTGGAAGGTTTTTTTGTGTTTTCAATTTATTACTCTGAGTTACTTTTTTCTCTGAGACACTCAGTATAAAGACTTGAATTTATAGGCCTTCTGTTAATAACTTCATCTGACTACGGAGTGCGAACAACAATGGTAAAGACACAGAGTAGTCATAGCAAGATAGCTTTTGAAAAAGTGAAGTTGAATTTATGCTAATATGGCTATAAATAAATGGAACTAGTCTATGACATCTCTACAGAGAAAAATAACGCAGCAGGGGTACTTCTTACGGCCTTTCTCACACCTCTTTTTGTGATTATTCAATGACTTCAACTTCACGCACTTCAGAGAAGAAGTGCAGTGATGCCTAGTTGCCATGGCAGTACTAAAAAACTGTTTCAAATTCACCATGAGTGTAGTCTCTTACCTGTACAATTTTTTTCTCCTAGTATTGGCGGCCACGAGAGGCATGGTCCCAATCCATGCATTGCCGATGAGAAATGGAGAGTATTTACCCTTATGAGTGCAAGACATGAACCCTCATGTGGGCCAAGATCTTGCCTCTATTCCTCTAGAAGCCATTTCTGTTGTCACTGGTGTAAGGCAGAAAACCACTGGCAGATACTTTGGACAAAGGGGCTTTTCTCACAGCCCTTTCCTCCCTGTTCCCCTTCACTTAATGGCATTGCCTAACATATCTGATAAAAATCATAGAATCATAGAATAGTTTGAGTAGGAAGGGACTGTTAAAGGTCATCTAGTACAACACCCCCACCATGGGCAGGGACATCAACTAGATCAGGTTGCTCAGAGCCCCGTCCAACCTGACCTTGAATGTTTCCAGGGATAAGGCATCCACCACCTCTCTGGGCAACCTGTGCCAGTGTTTCACCACCCTCATTGTAAAAAATTTCATCCTTATATCTAGTCTAGTCTAAACCTACCCTCTTTTAGTTTAAAACCATTGCCCCTTGTCCTATCACTACAGGCCCTACTAAAAAGTTTGTCCCTATCTTTCTTATAAGCCCCCTTTAAGTACTGGAAGGCTGCAAAAAGGTCTCCCCGACGCCTTCTCTTCTCCAGGCTGAACAACCCCAACTCTCAGCCTGTCCTCACAGGAGAGGTGTTGAAACCTTTCACTTGTACTGCCCTTTCTGACTTGCAGGTGGAGTTTTGACTGCAGCTGAACTTAGATATGTCTCTGTTACCCATTAATTTTTTCTTTCCGTAGCTATACTGCAGTTCAGCCACCAAAGTCTGATCCAACTACAGTATCAGGAACTGAAGAACCAAGAGGGCAAATTGAAAGCATCATACAGGCAGCTCTGCTACATACGCCACACGTGAGAGAGCGCACGTGCACACACACACACCCTGCCAATTGCTAAATTACACTTTTTTCATAACTTCAGTCTAAGACAAATGAAATCGCCCCCCAAAAAATAATGAAAGCCAAATTGATCTCCTAAGTGGATCAATAGAAGCGTAACTGAAATAGATAGGGGAGTTTATCAGACCTGATGTAGTAAAACACTAATAAGATCACTTCCAATTCACACATATAGGACTAAATTTTAGCACAAATTGATCTCATTGCCAAGGATGAATGAGAACCTTTAGTAATGGATTAGGGCTGTAAAGCATTCTTTTTCTATACAAACAGTAGATTTTCCTCTTATCCTTACTGATTGCATATTTTTAATGCTGTCTTTCTTCTGCACAAAAGAACAGATTTCTCTCTGAAGCGCTTATTCTTTTCAGAAAACAAACTATCGGTTCATCAGCTGCACCATTTTGCACTGCACGGTACCTGAGAGAAAGAGGATGGGAGTAAAAAACACTTCTGGCCACGAATGTAAAAGCGTTGCTCTCGGAGTCCTTGTTGCTCCCCCTGCCTGCAGTGACCACATAAGGGGTTTGGATGAAGTGGAGCAGCCTCAGGAGAAGGGACAGAGAGAGTCCCCAGTAGCGCTGCAGAAGAGGGAAGATCTGAACTGGAGGCTCCCATCTCTGGCGCTGACCACTGGCTATTTGGCACCTTCTCCTTTAAATTTTTGGTTCTGCAAGAAAGAAAACTATTTTTTCTCTAACTCCTTGACTATGAAATCTGCAAAAGGCAGGTCACTCCCCCTGCCCCAGTGACAGGCACCAAGCCACAGTTTGGAGTGAGGCTGAAGCACCCCCTTCTCTGCATTCCCCCCGGCGAGCGAGATGCTTTCCTCCCTCAGCACGTTATCCTGGCTGCTTACCCAGGCATATGTGCTGCTGGTTGGATGAATAATCTCGTTGGGTTTATCACTACTACTTCAAAGAGTGGGATTTACCTCATCTATTTTCAGCTGCCCTAATGTCCGATGTATAGCTTACGTTCTTCAATAGCCTAAGGCTATTCAACGGGGAAAAACAGGCTCCTCCAGGAGCGATGAGAAAACCCACCGTACTCAAATGGCTGTGAGCTGAGATGTGTCAAAGAGCATCGGTGTGAAAGGCAGCACTGGAGAGACAAGAAAGTACAACTCCACTAAAAGCAGAAGGCAGGCAGGTAGAAATTAATCCCCCCTACACCTACACATCGTCTCCTGGAAGGACCACTTTCTCTCCAGCAGCTACAGAGATCTTCCACACTTGCACTGACTAAATGCTTAGTTTTCAGATGGTTAGAGGCAAGTGAAACGAATACAACTTTGAAGATCCAGCATCCACAGCTCTGAATCTGAGCCTATTTTTTTCTGGAAGGCTGTTCATGCAGCTGGAATATAACTTGTTTGCTGCAGGTTGATCCATTTAAAGGAGAAAAAAAATGAGGGGCAAGAGTAAGCATTCCCCTTCCCATTTTCAGTTATATGCATGTAAATAGATGTATTAAAAAAGAAGACAGTCCTTGCACAGCTTTACCTTTCTCTGTCTGACTCCTAAAATATAAAGAGAGAAAATAAAAGGAATTGCCAAGAGAAATCTTCTTATGCTATAGAACATGGGAAAAAAAAGGAGACAATAAAGTATGTAGATGAAAAAACCAACCTGAGTTTTCATTTGTAAAGTTTTGGTAACGTTAAGAGTACCAGCAATTTCTGACCCATTGTGCATAGGATAGAGAGTTTTGTTGTAACCCAGTCTGAAGCAAGCGTACCGTCTGTGAAGAGTTACCAATCCTTTTGATACAGAGACATTCAGAAAGGAGTTTGGTATGCTCTGGGATTAGAGGATCCAGAAGACTTTCAGCACCACAGGGGGAAGATGGCTGGATATTTAGATCCCAAGGTACCACATTTAGAACAGCTTAGATGAAATTATAACACGGCATAATAACAGCCTTTCCTACTTTTTTTTTTTTTATAAAGCAATATTTAACAGGATCATTCGTGCTTTTTAATTGTAGAACCAGCTATAGATCATTAAGAAAATAGAATTCATAAATAAATACATTTATAAAAGTATTCTACCGAGGTAATTGTCTCTTTGTTAGGAAACCCTGGAGCAGTGTACAAGAACCAACAAGGAAAGCAGAACAATACTGAAGATTTCTGACAGTAAGACAACTGGAGACCAAATGCAGGACTCTCGGCATTACCAATTACTACAAATAAACTTAATGAAAACCAGACAGAACTGAAGAAGATAAGATTTCGTGGACCAGAACATCTGAACATGAATTGTTGTCTGAAAGAAGCATGCTGAATATGGCATATTATAACAGATGGGAAAACGAACTAAAGTGGAGTTACAATCAATGTTTGAAATAACAGAAACATAAATAAAAAAGCAGCAGTATAATGATACCCATTGGACCTGTATTTTGTTAATGAGGAGTAAAGGATTTCTGCAAAATAGGCTGTTAATGTAAAATCCATAACTGTGCCTAGGCTCAGATAGCTGTCTCTGGAATGATAGCTCCTGGTCTGCTCCTAGCATTGCCAACAATACAAGAATATAAACTATATTCAGAGCACAGACAATAAAAAGAAAGCCTTTTTTTTTTTTTTAATGAACAAAATCTTCTAGTAATGGACTTGAATTGCAGGCTTTGCAGGCAAAAATTTTGAAGCACTTTTGGAACCCAATGAGCGATATGCACATTGTTCAGAGGGAAAAAAATAAACTTACTGCTACAAATAGAGTCCACAACTTCTAAATTAAATTAATTTCTAAATTAAGGAACTACGGAAGTTCCTCTTAACTCTGAAAATTAAGCTCAAAATGTATCAAATTAGATGCTCCGAAACACAGACAACCAAAATCTGTTGCTGTCTTTTAATACATTTTTTTATTACTTCAAAGGCATAATTGTAACTGAAGCACTTTGTGCATGCCCTTTCCATTATCATTTGAACTGAAATGTTTGGAATAGGTGCCCCAGCAGAACAGAAACAATATTATGTGCCTGTCTTAATCAATCACAATAGTTTTATGGATATAATTCCTCAATTGTAGACTAAAGAATTCAAAACAATATTTCTCGAATACGCTTGAATATGAGATGAGTCTCAGGGAACCACAATTTGTTAATTGATACAATATTAGCAGAAAAAGGAGATGCAACTGCCAAAACAATCATTAAAAAATGCATTGTCCATGTATTAGTTACAAACCACATCAAGAAATTAATTCGTATCAGATGCATGCGCGTTGAGGGCAGGATGGGGAGCCACAAATCTTACCAGACTGAATTTTCGTGGTGAAGAAAGGCAGGACAGAAGCACCTTCAAGAAAGCAGTGCTGCAGGGAGGTTTACCCCCCCAGGAAGGCAGCGCACTTTTACAGGTGAGGGGAGGGGGGATTTGTGCGCCACTTCAGAAGCACCTGCAGAGGAACACGGTGGGTGCCCGACCTGCGAATAACCCGTCTTGGGCCGTGTCTCACCTTTGTCATCCGAACTCAGCGGGATTTGTGTGAGTACCTGCTGAAGGTTCACGTCCACCCGGTCCACCTCTGAGGCTGTTGCTTCTTTCTTCACCTCTTGCCTGAACGTTTCAGAAGATGAAGCGACTGACTCTGGTCACGGCAGAGGGACCTGCTGCGGACGGGCTTTTTGTGAAGTTCGGCTCAGCCATTTCGGAGTCTGAGGAGGAACATTTTGGTGGGAACGTTTCGGTGGGAACTCATTAACGCTCAGTTATTTCTTTAAAGCGCTTTGCATATGGCACAACTATCTGTTAGGTGTCTCTCCCTTAGCCAGGGCCAAAATAGCATCTGTTACACAGCTCATTAAAAAACGTTGCTGCCTCTCATGAAACTTGGAAATATGTGGTTTGTCCTAATGATTAGTTCTGACCTGAAAGAAAATTAAAGTAAAAGAAACCAAAATGGGAAAAAACCCAACCCAAAACACCAAACTACTATTCTTTAAGCTACGCGGTAACAGCACAAACAAAAATGGCTATCTAACTTTCTTCCTAGATAGGTTCAAAAAGGGAGAGACAGCACGTTTTTTGAGGCCATGTTCCTCACAGCTATTAAACACCCTAGTCCAGACGCAGCCGCTGGCGCAGGGAGTCCTTCCCCCCCCGTCCCTGGGAGGTAAGTCAGGGAAGCTATGTCTGTCCCTCTTGCTGATATTCCTTTGTTGTAGGAAGAAAAGCCACAGGCAGGGATAGGACACTAGATTATATGGACCTTTGCACTCAGCCAATACGGCAACTTTTATATTCATAGACCTGTATCATCCATTTATATTATTTAAAAAAAAAAAAAAAAGAAATAAAAAAGGTTAGATTGCACAGAATACAAAGAAACTTCTGGGTCTCAATTTCTTCCTTGTTTCGGTCCCATCTGGTGGCTGGAGGCTCCTGGGACACACACATAGAGCCCAACCAGACCTCATAGTGGAAGTCACCCAAATTCAAATACATTTGTTGCCTGAACGTAAATAGGGGAAAAATACAGAAGGTAAATCAGAAGATTTATATGAAAGTTCATTCTGTTTTTGTACAAATGAATGCCACAACAGCTTTGACCTCTTTTCAGCTCAGCCCTAGTCAATATAACTTGTCCCAGGCATCTCTTACCTGCCCTCAGGTTTCATCCATCAGCCATCCGTTTTCTCTGGCAAGGAGAGATAGGTCTGTCTCTCTGGCATCCTCCTTTAGGAGGACTTTAAGCCTGTCGGTGCCTCTTCCAGTCACCGTGACTTGAAATTCACGGGGACAAAACTCTGCCCATTCTTTCCTACAGGCAATGGCTCTGTCAGAGTATTGCCCTGATCCTCAATTTAGTCTGTCTCCCTACTGTTAACTTACTTTTTTCCTCCAGCCTCCTAAAATAACCCAGCTTTTGCAACTGCCCTCAGGAAATGAGGCTTTTTTTTTTTGTTTGAGATGTGCTTACCTCTCCAGGGAGTTGAAATAATTATCCCCCATGGAGGCAGGAGCACAGAAATACGCACAACACTGGCAGCACCGATACGTTCAGTTTTGGGGCCTATTTCTTTTATACGGCCCATTGTAGCTCAATATAAAAGACTTTATAGTTTGCAAGCTTCCAGTAGCTTACATTTGTCACAAACACCGGTTTCTGGGTGGGCTCTCAAAAACCACCTGTTTTTCCCCAGACTTTGTTCTCACCAAATTCAACAGCCTCCCTGGGTACGACGAGAGCAGGAACCAAGCGGGGCGGGGCGGGGGCCGCCTCTCCGCAGGGACCGATGGCTTTCCCGGGCACGTTGCTGCCGCTGATGCTCTGCAGCCCCCATTTCCTCCCTCCAGCCGGGGACAAACCACTCCAGCCAAATTTCTCCACAGTGTCAGCACCTGAAAGGCTGGAAGCACTCGGGAGGAGAGACGTGACTATGGGAGCGACATCCCAAAATTGCAGCAGCACAACTCTCCGGCTGCAGCGCCCGCTCATCCCCTGCGGCCGGTGGCCGAGAGCTCAGCGCTAGTTCACAGAGCATTGCTCTTGTGCTCTGCTTCCACCCATAATGCTTTATTCCCTCTCTCACACACACTCATACACCCACACCTATCCACATTTATTAGAGCGAAAAGGTTTTATATAAGTCTGGAGGATTGGGTTTTGTTTTTAAAATGTTTGCAGTAGTACTTCTGAAGCATCCCTATCATCTGGCAAAAACGGGAATTTAATGCAAACCCATATTTCAGTCACTCTCCCAACACTGCTGCTTCCCCTACAGAAATTGTTTTATTGAATTTGATTTTTTTGAAATGAATTTGGTATTCATGAAAGAGCTCAGATTAATAGCTTGGAAAGCGATGGCCAGATTTCCACGCAGAACCCAGGTAGCAAAACTGATTTCAGACCCACTGCAACGACTGCTTGAAGAAGCTCAGTTTTTAAAGGGGTTCAGCTGGGGTTTTGGTTCTAATCCACAGAGAAATATTTCACCCATGTGCACAAAGTCATGGAAGGCAGTGTTCCCACTGACACCCAGACTTCTTCCCAGGCTCATTTTAAAGGCTTGGTGCCCGCTTTGGGCTCTGTCGGGTAGCAGGCTCCGCATTTGGTGCCTTTGGGAGGCGGCGTAATGACAGACAGTGACCAATAACGTGGTCAGTGATTCAAACAACCGAACCAACATCAAAAAGCTGATTTATTACCTGACAGATTCAATCCCCTCTTTCATCAGTTTAGTTAGAAAGAAAGGAAACAGTTGTATTTTAAGAGCAACGTCGAAAAATATGGTACAGATGAAATATGAAATAGAAAACAACTTCTTTCTTTGAGTATTGGAAAAGACTACCCAAAACCTTAGCCTAGTGGTTACATCCTCCAAAGGACTTCAAAGTTTGCAGCAGCATTTGTATCTATCCAAGAGCTGTGTTCCCAAGACCCGATATGCACAGCCACTTTGATATGTGTAAACACAGGTGCAGATTTGCATCAATCAAAAAAAGATAATCTGTGTTATGTTTTTCCAGTAGCTCCCTTTTATTATCTTTTTCATTTCCATCTAGCTTTGTTCCAAGTTCAAAATAACAAGCCTCGGCTTCGTGCACAGTTGTGGTGTTTGGCAGACCGGGGGCTGGTGTGATACCTTACCAATAAAGATGTTCCGTGCGTAAGGAAAGGAGGGTCCATCTTATTTTGTCTCATTTATATTGGGGAAAAATAGATTCTGAAGTACTGTAGATTTATTACAGAGAGCTTGAAAGAACCTCCTAATTATTATTCACTGCTTTATAGATCATTGTTAAAAGTGTTAATTTCAATTATCTAAATGTTTTTCTGGCTTGTATGTCATTTGCAATAAAATTACTAGGACCAGATTTACTGGTGTACACCATTTGCTGTGTGCAATTCCAACCTCAGGTTTACGACTGCTTTGTGTTGCTGGAGTGGTGCACTGAGCTTTCTAATGATTCTGGCTTATTGCCTTTTCCCCACACATTCTATATCAATTTATTATTCCATGGTGGATGGTTATATGCTTTCTGCAATTTACTTTAGAAATAGTATTAAAAATGAAGTTGACATGCATTAAATAATAACACTTTATTGATTTCCTTAAACTTGCAAAACAGAAATGCACCTCTGCATCGCTAGCCCTAAACCATACATACATACATATATATGTATATACAGAAAACCACATGTATAATATAAGAGAAAGCCAGATGAAAGCCATACAAGTTGAACATAAATACATCTCAAATGACATCTTGAAAAATTGTGAGAAAAAAAAAAACCCATTGTACTGCACCAGTCTGTGTTTTGTATGCGGGCACATTCATAACATGAATGAAATACAATTTCTCCACGAGCACAGCTTCCAAATGAGCCACGCGGTTACAATGGCTACACAAACGGCTCTCCAACAAGCCCGGGAAGGGGAGACGGCCACATGCTGCTCCCCTCGCCCCCTCTGCCCAGGGAAGTTGTTGGGTTTCAGCCCGTATTTCAAGCACAGAGTTTTGGTGCAGACATCCATCGTCAAGAGCCAAACAGCAACAAATCAAACCCGAATCTGCAGGACTAGGTTGTTTCTGATACTTGATTAGACAGGTTTTTTCTAAAGCAGGAATAAAGGGAGAGTTTGGGTGACCACCTAACCTTTTGACTAACGTATAATGATTTAATTTCTAAAAGTCACAACTCGTAAGTGAGCGCAGAGACTAGGTATTTTATTACCCACATGTGTCTGCTTCAGATAAAGGCTTTATATATCCATTTTGGAAAGGGTTTTGAAAACAATTTTCATTTAAAATATGGGTAGAGGAATAAAAATGGGTCAAGGTGTATTCAACACAAGAGATAATTATTAGCATGAGCTACAGCCTGAAGCATTTTCGAGTACACGTGCCGCTAGATAAATATGACTCTGGTGCAGCACTGTACGCTATCTTCTAAGCTAGCGTGCTTTTCATCATCCAGATGCCTTTGTATGATCTAAAGTAGGGCTGCATGAGACTTGCAGTCAAACGCAGTGCTGTCAGAAAGGTATGATCAATCATCTCTGCCAGGCTGACAGTATAGGATCTGATTGATCCTGCCTCTGACTCATATATTTATTATAAAATCAAAGGTAGCTAGAGTTTAGCATCAGTACAAAGCACTGGAGTTTTGTTCAATAGTGAGCTATTGCATGTGGAACAAGCATCAAATCTCCTGGCATTTAATGATTCATTTTAAATATATCTGGCACATGAATTAGCAAACAGAGCTGTGAAATACTAACAGCAGCCAAAAGTAATTTATGAATATTGAATTGCACTGTGCAGTATGTCAAGTGAAAATACAGCAAGAACTCCCTTAAAAGCTTCTTTGCCTGTCCCAGCTTTCTGGTAATAAGAATACCTGAGAGAACTGCGCTGAACGTAATACTCCAAATAAAAAAAAAAAAAATTAAGAAAGAACAAAAGAGAACAAACCCAGAAAACCTGAATTGGCCCCCTAGAAATGGATAACAGATACTTTTTTAATGAAGCTGTTGGTAATTGAAAATATGCAAGCAATTAAGTATACATAGATGGTTAATCATAAAATTCACGGCTGTGCAGATAGTCTTTCAGTTTGTCCAAATCTATCGATATCCCCACAGAATTTTCATAACCTCTAGCAGGACTTGTCATGTGTCCAAATTTTCTAATGCAAGTTGGCCGTGTCAGGACCTCTAATGGGGTGTTGAGTGTAAGTGCAAGGATTCTATTAAAACACTGCAGAGGATTCTATTAAAACTACCTTAGAGGAGCTGAGTATTTGACGTGATAAGCTTTAAGATCCTCCGGTTGCAATCTGCAAACAAAACTACATGAGCCTGTAAGGGAGGAGCTGCTTGGAAAGGCTTTAGATGTTTATGTGACCATAACTCGTGATCATGTTACTTTTTAAAAGTAGTGTTACAGCCTGGAAAACTGGTTTTCTATGACATGACAGTTTTCAGATGAAGAAAAATATGAGGCTTAAAAAAATCGAAAGTGGATTGGCAAGAATAGCACCCAGCTTAAAATTAAATACAGATGTCTCAGAAAGCTGGCTTGCAGAGGAGACACTGAAAGGAAATGCTTTCAGTGAAAAGTTATTTGTAACCTTCAGTCAGGGTGAATGTAGGAGAAAGCACTGGGGAAATAGTAAGAATCATCATCTGCCTAGGAGCTCTTATTCATACCTCTAAGACTTTCCTCATTTTCTTCCAGAAATTTTGCCAAGTGTGGCAGAACGCGCACATATACACAGTCTAAAACACCTCAGGCTTTGCACACGCTGTGTCACAAGCCCTTCTGAAAGCCCCCGTCCACTTTAAGCCAGAGATCCTGCCTTGATACTTTTAAACAGCTTAATATGTACCATGAAAGCTCAAGTTCTCGTGAAGACTTACTGATTCATCTGTACAAGTCTGTCTACTATGTTATGCATATTAATTGATTAGTATCCTTAGAAATCAGCTGGATGTCATAATTAAGACAAGCCAGCATTGCTAGCAGCAAATTATACACGTACTTTAGATCCAATTACACTGTAATGACTGAGTGGCAAAGAGATACTGGCAGCTAAAACTGCATCAAATGGCTTTCTTGAGGCAGAGCCAAGAGTACGGGGTAAAATCGGAAAACTGCCCCGTAACATTTCAACATCTCACAACAAACAGGGAGGGGAAAAAACAACTCTACCAAAATTCCTAGGCAGCAATTTTATAAAACATCGTAAGCACAAGTCCGGGTGGCGATGCAAAAGCTAGCTACTTTATAAAAGCCAGGGCTCCGGCTCCCCTGGAGCAGCACAAGCTCTGGGCTCAGCAAGGCGCCTGCCTGCAGCCGCGGGCCCTTCCTAACAGCCAAAGCGCCGACTGCAGACGGTGAGTGCACCCAAAAGGAAGGGATGGTATTTCCCTTTCGAAGGAGATCTAGCTGAATTCCTGGGAGGAGAAAAAGGCCTGCAGAAAAGCTTAGCAGTGGGAAAGTTTTGTAGCTTGCGTTGTGAGAAGAGAATGAGCTACAGAAGCATAAAACTGACTGTAGCCACAGCGCTTTTATAACTATGTTAGATCATCATCAATATGATATTTAGAAAATACCAAAGCTTTGGTTTAGATCACAACACTGTAGACATTCCTGTTACAGAGAATGTAAAGAGGATCTAAACTCTCTCTTGATAAAGTCAAGCCTTTGTTGAAAAAGGTGTTTTATCTATTTGGGTCTTTGCACTTCAAGGAAAAAATTATTTCAAAAGTTCCTTTGAATAAAAAGGAAACAAGAAAGCAAATGTAAACAGAATTGGTGTCTCAATTGTAGACATGCTCCCCAGCAGTTCCCTGGCAAAAAGACAATAACAGAAATCAAATTAAACATGGACTAACACGCAAGAAAAATATATAGGCTTCTGAAGGCAAGCAGGAAAGTCAGCATCAGTTTGCTGCGTCTCAACGAGTCACCAGTGTTTAAGGCAAGGAGACTTTCCCGAGTCACTCCAGACTCATCACCACAGAGAATTGGATAAAAGAGTGCCGGGGGGACGTCCGAGGGGAAAAAAAAACACAACTGCCATCTTCTGCAGACAAGAGTTCCTATCTGGGCACAGGGATATCTCAACTCTGCCATCTCCCTTTGGCATCACCGGCCTTCCCTGGGGACCGATCCTGCCAGGGGGGAGAGCCAGGCTGAGGGGGAATCCACAGCACCTTTGGCGGGATACAAGCTGGCATGGGCACAAGTCTGCTTTCTTAGGATGGTTGTCCTCACTGCTGTTACGAGGCTTGCACAAAGCCACCTTCACAGACTACATCGAGAGTGTGAGTTTAAGAGAGCAAGCCAGTTCAAATGTCCGAAGGGCCAGGGATGTTCCTGAACTGGCGTTTGTTACTGGCCTTATCCGCGCCAGCGGCCGTACGGACACTGCAGTCGCTGCAGAAAAGACCCCAGTCTTAGGATGCAGCCCTGTAACCAGAGGGGTTATCACACGTTGTCCTGCACGTCCCCCTGACCACTTCTTCCTGGGTTCAAAATGCTGGATGTTGTCATTCACATCCTTCCCAGACATAAATACACTTTTTGCACTGGATTTCAGTGTGTTCCCTGCTACAGGCTCTGCTATACGAGCCATCTGTGCTCTGCTGGTCATTAAACACGATGCTTGATAGGCATGTTGGAAAAATGACATATCTACTTCCTCCTGAAGAAAGATCAACACCCATTTTTCTAAGATTAAAATCTGTCTGGATCCTAATATATGTCTAATGTTTGAACCAAAAATTCTGGAGGTACTGAACGTTATGGAAAGTCCTTTTCATCTTGTTGCATCAACACAATTAGCTACCTACCTTGTGAATATAGGTAACTTCTATGTTTTTCTGTAGAATAATGTTTGAAAAATATTCTTAAATTGAAGGCTGATTTTCCTCTGAAAATCAAAAAGCAGGAGCATACACATTCCTCCAAAGAGTTATATTTATATGTACATAGTCAAAGGCAGATGAACAAGCAACGTTTTTTGGTTTGGCTTTTAATTAAATTTTAAAATTTCCAATTTTAATTCAAATTAGAAAATCTGGAAAATGTAGTCAAAAGAAACCTCCATTGCAATTTGAACAGAAAATAAGTAATTCTTAGGGGATAACTGTGATCCTCAGTATCAATCAGTTTAGAATATAAGGGGTTTTAGTAATTTTACTATACCAGCTGCAGTAACTTAGGGTTCATTTCACTCCCACTCAGCTACCTAACATGTTAAGCACGCCTAAACTAGTCATCCCATCTCCTCCTTCAAGAAAAACAGAGCTAGGAGCAATTCCAGAGATCAGTTCATCTCACCTACCTTAAATACCTGTCTTAGCACGGGATGCATCACATCCTGGGGCAGCTTAGTTTTCTCGGGCTTGTCTTTCTCTAAGCCAGCTTGGCCCTTAGTTTATGATGTCAGATGCATATTTACATCAAATTAGATTAAATGCCTTTGTTACTGTACACTAGCATTAAAAGACAACTTTTGAAATACACAACTGAGAGTAAAAATAAGCAACAATTTCTGTATAAAGTGAAAAACATACCAACAATTAAAAAATGTGGCATAAAAGTTATGACAGTTGCTTCATTTTGAATGGCTTTTCCAAAAGTACTTAAAAGTTTTCTCGTAGAAGTATAACTTGAACATGTTATGGCAATATATACCGATACATATATACACACGCCGCTACGAGACACTAGATGTTTAGCTGCTGAAGCCGCAGCTCTGAGCTACCTACCTCTCTCCGCTGCAGAGAGGCTCCACAGCCAGCCCCTAAACCACTGTGATTGATGGCGCAGTATTTTAAGGCAGACCAAAATCGATGCAGGTTAACTTAAAACACTACATGGCAAACTGCTGCAGCCTGGGAGCTGATTGACAAGGCAAGGAGCTGGGGACAGGCTAAAGCATCTTTGCCCCTCGGCCACAGCCGAAGGCCCCAGTGTGCCGAGGAAGGTGCTGCCCGTCGGCGGCGTGTCGGCACTACTGCTTCGCAAACCCCATGCCGTCGTGACAAAAAGCACTCCTAAAACTTTGCGGCTGCCAGGTCACGTCAAAGACCTCAGCGTGTTTTGTCTTGTACCAAAAATGTCCACGTACAACGATGCAAAAAGGGCACAATACCTATGAAAAGCTCTATAGGGTGGATCTGGAAGTATTGCACACGACATACACAATGCAGGTTTTATCAGCCCACAGGCAACCTCGTTTAAAAACTGAGATTCTCTCTCACCCGCTTTGATTCCTGTGTATAAAGGAGATTATCTGCCATAGCAGAAACAAGTCGTGAAAACCCTAGGACCCGACAAGGAATGTATCGCTGACATAGGGAAGGAAGAGGGGACCCTCCGGCTCCCATCCGACAGCCCCTTGAAAGCCATGGCAGGCTCCCGGGCTGGGAGGGGAGGGCAGGGACAGACCTGCAGCACGTGGCACCAGGGAAAAGGTCGGCCACGCTGTGCTCGTGCAGAGCTGGGAGCAGGCTTCAGAAATCAAAATGTGCCCCTCTGATAAAATTATGCCTTAGGCCACATTAGCAGTCCAGATCAGGAGGCGCGAAGATAGGTCAGCACTTCGGAGGCTTCAGATGCTGAACTGTTTCTCTCAGAGGTGCTGTACTAAACCTTGTCAGTATTCGCTACTCACGTAAAATATTCACTTCTGTTGCCTTTGGTGACACTTCTGCCTATACCCCAGAAGAGCAACAAATTCAAAGAAGAAAGACAGCAGCACCCACCTAAACAAAAAGAAAGAAATGTTTTGACAGGGTCCAGCTGATAAAAAGGTGCAAAGGGCAAGGAAAAAAAAAAAAAGAAAAAGAAAAAAAATTAAGGCTCACTGAAGTTCTTCACAGAAGTAGTCTCATTGGCCTGACCACCTCAGGCCCCAATAAGAAAAATTATATATAAAATTTATCCTTTATTCTAGAAGAATTTCCTTTATGTCTCTGAAGACAATACTTTTTTAAAAGTCTTTAAAAGTAACTCGATGCTTTACAGAAAAATTTGTAACCTGTTTTTCCTCTATTTGTGAGGATATGCTTCACTTCCACGTGTAATAAAAGTCCTTAATACTGACTTTTATAACACATTGGAAACCCAATTACAATATTTTGTATTGTGATTGAGTGTGCTAAAGAAACTAAACCTGAAATTAGAATCCCTGTGCATTTTTTAAAAAATAGTTTTTTATTTTGCAGGTAATTTTTGTTTTCTTCCTAAAACATACAACTTCACAATCAATGAGTCACAGGATTTCCCTTGGGACAAATTAACCCCTTACATGAAATAAACCTAGTAAAACGTGGTCATTGAATCAGGCTTCAGAAACATTTCTAAACTTTAAAGTCGACGACGGGAAAATAAAGCAACATTCAGTTATATTTACAGAGCCCATTTATTTCTACAAGTTAACACTGCCTACATTTAAACTTTCAAGTAATGTGGCACAATAGGAGTGAATACGTGGAATGAAACAGTTGGTGTCGAAAACCTGGCATCCGCACTCCCAGTGTTCAGGAGGTTTTGCTTTGGACTAGCTCCGGTGGGATCCCGCGCGCGCGGCGGCCCTTAGCGGAGGAGCGTGTTCGGTGCGCGCTCCTGGAGGGCCCCAGGCAGCTTATCTTTATCCCAGAGAAATGCGGTTTGTGTGCTCTGAAGATGCTCCACGATGGCACAGGCCAAACCCTGGTGAATTGGGATGGCAGGAGATGGCCTCAAAAGCAGAATTCTGACCCAAATGTCAATAGTAATTAAACACGTGCACTGTCAACATAAAAATCTCTCTCAAAATGTTTGCCTGAAAAAGTTTCAAATAACACTTTGTTATTGTAAACAGAAAACATTTAAAGAAAAAATTGTTTGCAAAATGTTTTCCGTGTCTTAAATTACTGCTCTTCTACATAATCAGTTACTCCCATTTCCCTACTTCTATGAAATTCCATCGTAGAAATACAAGAAAGAAAAATGTGTATAAATTTTAAGACATTTTACTGTACACCCTTAAAATGGTAGATATTCTGAATATATACAACATATATACAATACACAGTCTCCCTTTACTGTAGTGGTCTGGCTACTAGTTGTGCTTTTCTCCCAATTTAGGAAGTTTAATGCTGCTTAGTTCCACAAAAGTTTTCATGAAACATATGACTTGCTGATAGCAAACAGCTCAAAAAGTAGTGCATTCAAAATTTAAGCATTATATTCTTAACAGAGTGATAACAAACCTTAATCTTAAGGCTGAGTAGTCTTCCACTAACAATATAAAACTGAATTTCTAAGCATTAAAAAATTTCTTTATCTACAACTATCTTAAAAAAAGGGCAAAGCTTCAGCTCATGTTTGAGCCAAATCTCAGCTCAAACATCATTCTGAAGATGAATTTCGTTTGATTTTATCAGTTTTGATGGCCTTTCTCTGTTTCAGCTGAGATAAAACAGGGAAGAAGACATTGGCAGAGCACCTTTTCCTTGGTGCTTCAAAGCCCTGTTACCTGGAGTGTGCTTGAATGAAAAGCGCCACAGATTAGGCGCTTATCCTACCCAAATCGACAAATCTGTCGTAGCTTGCCTTATACCTTATTCATAAAACGGTATTGCATTCATTGCCATGTCTATACAGTATTCCCACCAGCGACTATTCATTTCTACCCACCGACAATGATATAAAACTTTAAAATTAGGTTTGCCGGACTGATAACTGCAGGTTCATGTGCTTCCAGATAGAAAATATTCATACAGCAAATGAGGTCGCATTCAAATGTTTTGACTCATTTGAAGGTGATTACTCAGTTGCTCTATTTCCTATACACATGTACACAGAGAAACCTTGCTAAAAACAGTAATCGCTTCCAGACTGGTAGAAACTTTAACATGTATGAAATTACTGCCCTCCGGGCTAAAATATTCCTGCCCCACTGGCAGAGTTATTAATTCTCAGATGTTCCTATCGGCTATAGTATAACAACTCCGGAATGAAGAAACCTTGAACTTGCCACCACAAAGGTGTGGAAACCGCTGTGCTTCTCCATCAGTGTGCTGGTGCTCCCAGCGAGCCAAAAGAAGTCAAATCGGGCTGCCAACCCGAGCGACGGGAAGAGCATTAGTAGTGAAACTCAGCAGCTTTATCTCACCCTTTCTCTGGTGAGAGTTGGGTTCTTCAGGGACAGCAAGCAGGATACATTCTTCACAGTACACCTATTACTTACACATCGCTTAAACCTATTTTCAGTGACAATGCAACCAAAATCCTAGTTTGACGAATCTACGGTTTGTTAAAATATGATACTGTAACAAAAGAAATAGTGAAGAGATGAGTTCCCTCATAGCACAAGTTCTTGCTTTCTACAGATAAACCAACCACATCAAAAAAAAATTTTGCAACATCGTAAAATACAGTTCTGGTAACTGACTTGCTCGGTATCCATCCCAGCTGTCACTTGTTCCTCCAGTTTGCAGAACATTAGGTAGGGGGAGAAATCTCCCTACCCTCTCCCTCAGGTTGAAATGAAACACCAAGCCAAAAGCTGTACATGAAGATCATGATTTCTGGTCTTCCTCTGATGGGACGACTTCCAGGAGGATTTGCAATGTTACAGTTACCCTGTCTGCAAAGACAAAAGCATACGCATGGGAAATTTTGGTGGGGATGGAGAAGGCAGAAGCAGCCAGGAAAATTATCTTAGCTGCTATACAGCCTACTTGCACACATGGTTCACAGCGGTCATATATACCAGGTGCATATATCATTTAAACGTCTGATGCAAATTTTTTTTCTTTTTACCTATGTTTTCTTTGCCTCTGATCCAAGGCTATGCATATACAATAATAATGGAAGGGTATGGAGGTATAAACTTGTTCAATAAAGGTCTGCATGCATTTAAAGGCTATCTTAAAGCATGACTACTCTGCACACCTGCTTAGTTTTAACAAAGTTGCAATGTTGAAATAAAAGTCTGGAAGAGTTCAACCAAGTTAATTCAGCTGTGCCAAGATCTGCCTAAGCAAAAAAGAAAAAAAAAAAAAAAAAAGGCAACAATGATTACAAAGCTTCACAGGTCTAAGAATGTCACACATCCAAAGCAACTTCACGCTGTCTTTTTGTCGCTCTGGACATTTATTTCCTTCTGGTGTTTTTGGTGGTTTTCTTTTTAGGGTACTGATTCATAAATGGCACAGTTAATTTACATACAGAATAGTAAAAGAGCATTCTCTTACTTTCACTTGTCACTTTTTTTTAGTAACCCATTTAAAACAAGCAGTTGTAAGAGAAAGTTCTGATTTTCCTTGCCTAGCACGGCATGTCGGCATTTACACCAGCGTAAAGCGAGGAGGGTAAAACAGAGCAACTCGCAGAAGATATGAACTGAAATGACTTTCCTGCTCCCCTGTCTCAGCAGACTCTACCACCTTTTGCTCTGCTCTCTGGAGGTCCCCAGTTCCGTGCAAAGCCAGGTTGCCCTTAGACTACAAACTGATGGGGTCAGAGAGGCTGAGAGTCAACAGGGGCTGCATTTTCCTCCCGCCTCCCTCCCCTACTCAGCGGGGACTTCAGAGCTGGGCTGAGCATGGCCAGGATGGGGGGCAGGAGGAACGCCAGCAGCGGGAAGCCAGGAGCCCAGCTTCGCCCCTGCCATCCCACCCCTTCCAGGTTTGAGGCTGAGTAAAGGAAGAAGAAGAAAAACAGACTTTCTCTCAAGGTGAGCTATGGTGTAACAGCTTTTGGAAAAGGGCACGGCAGCAGAGGGAAAGCCTGGGCATCCCGAGAGCCGGCTGTGATTTTAATATTCTGTTCCACCAACTGGACAGAGCCACCCGCAGCCAGCCCTTGCCCTGGCTGGGGGGCAGGCGGCTGCCACTCTTCCCTTTCCACGGAGCAGTTTTGCTTTGCGCTGGGATAACGCCATGGAGGAGCAATAGACAAGTTGCGGGGGCTGCGGGGCTTACTTGGATTTTTTTGGTTGCAATATACTCAGGATAAGACAGCATAAGGAGTATTTTCCAAAAAAAAAAAGTTCCAATCTGTCTCCAGTCAGTACCTCTATACTGTCTGCTTTGAGTTACAGGACCAGCTTCACATTTGTAACAAGACAACTTAACATACCATGGCAGTAAAGACAATTTACACCCACCCCGCCCTTTAAACCCTAATTTTCCCTTTCAAGAGAAGAATTCACTGTAAATAGGTCCCAGGGGACAACCTTTACAAAAAACGCAGACCTCGTATCTACACAAGCACCACATAAAGCTTGGGTGAGGAAAGAAAGCAGTAATTTACCGCATAGTATAAGACTGGACATGAAATCTGCCACAGCAAAATCCTGAGATTATTTTCTTCGGATCCTAGCATCACAAACTCGACAAAGAGGAGCAAACCGAACATGTAATACTATGTCCTCAATGAGCAAGTGTCATCCTCTGGTGTTTGTAAATAATGCTGAAAGAGACATTTTGTTATATAAACAGATCTCTTTTCCAGCATGGGCTCAGGCTTTGAATAAAGCAGGATTCAACTTTTAAGCTCCTTGCAATTCAATCCACTGTAAAGAAATAGATGTTTTAAATATGAGTCTAAGGTTGGGTTTTCAAGGGAGGAAGCCCAAATGGAAGCGTGCTGGTGCTGCACGCTTTTACACGCTGATCTGCTTTGTAGGATTTGCTAGGCTTGACTTTTTTCATTTTCACATTAGTTCTACAAAAAGCAAGAAAGCAGAGGTCAAATGAAGCCTGTACTAGCTGGAAATTATTTGTCCCAGCACATCTGGTGCTACAGCAAAATTTCTTTGGAAGGGGAGAGAACAAAATGTTATTCTCACTGCAAAATACCACCCAGACCCTATTAACCCCACAAACTGTGAAGTTACCTTTTGTTCAATACAGCAATTTGGTAAGGAGAATGGGCAATGTAAATGTCATTAAGGCCAGTCAAAAAGTACAGAACAAAGACATTCAGCCTTGGAGAGGATTTCTCGGGTAATCCGTTCGAGGGCTCCGCTACTGTAACCAGCCTGAAACCCCTTTCATAAACGTACTCATCTTCAGGCTGGGTCTTTTATCCCACTACTCATTCTGGCTGTTCAACATCCCTCTCCTCTGATCCTTACAAAACCTGTTCTGAATATCCAGTCTAATTTTACGTGGGGCTGGTTTGTACCCATGTGGTTTTGCGCCAGTGCTGTCCTTTACTTAACACGTTCCACGTAGGGTTATGAGCAGCGGTCACCTCTCCTCTCCGAAGCACGTGGGGAGCTGAACAAGTCAAGTTCCCCAACAAGGTGACTTTGCAAATGGGTATGGAGAGCCCCCCCCCCCCCCCCCCCACCCCGTTCATGCGCTGAGCTGCGCAGGAAGAGTCTTGTTAGCAGGGTGCGATGTTCAGAGTAACGGGCTTTGACCCCCCGGTGCTACTACACGAAATGCTTTGTTGAAGTCTAAGTAGATTGGCTCTATCACGTTTCTCCTTTGTCTAGAAAAATCAGTTATCTTCTCCAAGGAAGTTGCCCAGTTAATCTGGCAGAAATCTACCTCTTAAATGACAATCACATTCGTTCATGTTGTCCATTTACCTCATGTCTGGAATTACTCTTTCATGCCTATGTACACCTAATGCATATTGTTTCAAGGTTAGAATATCAAGCTTGCAGCTGCCCAATGACTTCTTTTCTATATCTCACAGAGGTACCTTAAGTGAATTTATCCTCATTCGATGCCTTTGAAAAATGCTCTCAGGCTATACAATGGAGCTCCCTTAACACTCACAAAATAATGCCAATTTAATGACTGCACAGAAGGTTTATTGCTTCTTCTGAGGAAAAAAAAAAGAAAAATCTTTCTATTTAACCAGTAAATCTCCACTCTGCTCCACCCCAAAACTGTCAGCATCAGTTTTCTGTCATTACTGTTGTTATTTTGGGAATAATAATTACAAAGCAAACAAGCTGTTTCACCCACTGACTGGTGTCCCTCTGCTTTCCCCTCTGAGCCAGTACACTGTGTCCATCCATAGGTATTACATAGGCTCCAGGCCTTCTTTCTAGGAGGAGAATTTTGTTTTATCTGAAAAGCTTCACCTCCATAGTCACAGCTGGCAGAAAAAGCTTCACATCTACCCAGTCTACCTTAAGGAGAATATTTTTCCTCTCACTCAAGTAATGTAGTTCAACACTGGCATCCTGTGGCCAGAGATTCAAGTAACTGTATTCCAAAACCTCTGAGACTTCACAGAAAATGCCAAAAATCTCCTGAGCTTGATAAGGGAAAATTTCCTAGTCCCCAAATGTCAAGGCTGAGAAATTACAAACAGACAAAAAACCAACCATTTAATAGAATGTCTTTTTGCATACAACTGTTTTCATTTGCACTGGAGCTTTCTGCCCATTCCCGGGACATTGCAAGTAATTTATAACTTTATGGATATAAAATGAAGAAGACCAGACTGTGCTAGCCTTAAAATCTTTTCCTGTAAATATTTTCTGCCCTGTTGTCAATGGACGTCCCAGTATGAATTGAGAGGGCAATTCATAGACTCTACAGTAGATAGGATATAACTATACAACCTGTATTTATATAGAGAAAATACATATAAAAGGTTATAGTATAATAACATACATATAAAAACCCCATTCTTTTATTGTGAGCAGCTCATTTTAAATCATCCCTCAAGACTGAAGCACAGAAGACAATATGCATTTTTGATTCAGCATCTATACGAATAAACTATTTTTAATTGAAAACTTTCACGAGTTGATTTTTTCTTTTGCAGCAGAAGAGATTTTCTTTCAGTTTTGTTTAATAAATTATCCATCATTCCTCAAATCTTTTGCCTATATTCTTGTTTCATGTTTTGAAAATTACCTCCATTCTGAAAACTTCCTATCATGTTCAGTAACAAAAAGGAGAAGAATGGAGAGCTGTAATAAATGATACTGACTTCTTTCTAATTGAAATGCTCCAAATAACCCTTCTCCAACATATCAGAACTCCCACAAATGCTTTCAAAGACTTTCAGAAATGGTATAAAAATGATTCTCAGTGTATTTCAGGTGTGAAATACTACAGCCAAGTCACTCGGAAGTCATTTTTCGTGGAGCACAGAAACAATTTCCACAGAGGTGTGTCAGGCACGGTATATTTTGCTATCATTTTGTTGGGAGACGCCACTAAGGACAATATCCCCATACCAAGGCCGACGGAGCCTGTGCCATTCCAAATACTCCACAGACCTGTGGTCTCAGCAGGGAGCACTGAACCCATCCTGTCATCACAACTGTGATGTTTAAGTTTCCAAACCGATTCTCCTAGGAGTGAAATACTTTCTCTGTCAGTGTAGGCCAACGGCCAGGGGAGGGAGATGGGTGATTTAAAAGGAATCAGATGTTTGTAGGGGAGGGAGGGGAGAAGGGGGCAGGGGGAGAGGCATCCAGTCATCTAAAGTCAATCACTAGCTGAAGAATAGGCTTGCTGTAAACTATCTCGTTAGTTAACGGACATTAATTGCAACCGGCAGAGCAATGCGCCAAAAAGAAACTTGCATTGTCATCCCCAGCTCAGAGCAGCTGAGAGGATCGATCGGAAAGATTTCACAAGACGGGGAGCCCTGAGAAGTTCCCGGAGTCAGTGTGAAGGAGAGGAGTCCCACCGGGACTTACCTAGGAGCTTTCTGAACCACTTTGGCTTCTTGTCCCATACAATAAAGAGGTAGTAGGCAGGAACTCCAGTCAGGGTTATTGCAAACCCAATCCCTGTATTCACGGGATCAGAGTAAAGTGACAGTGCGACCATGAAGAGGCAGGTGAAGGAAAACAACGCTGGAATAAATAGAGGCACCTGAAACATAACCACAAAGAACCATTACTGTACATTGACCTTGTTATTGAATGACAATGGCATTTAATGTTCCATGAAACGTAAATTGGATAAAACCCAGCAGTACAGGATAGTTCTGGAGAAACATGGGTATCTAGAACATGCACAAAAAATGTCAGTGACTGCAGAAACGAAGCTATGCAGAGTGCTAAGCGGTGAGTACCATAGAAGTCTTTTAATTACACACTAAAACACTACAGTGTTTTACGTCCTTTAAAACGTAAGGGCTGTAAATAAGTTACATTGCGAAAGTCCTTTCTCTAATCCCCCAGTAGATAAGTAAGCAGCACTAACACAGTAAAGATTTCCTCTTTGATAATTACCTATTAAAAAACATTTTAAGACACAATCAGGAGCTCAAGTCACCTTTTAAAACTATTAAGAACGTATTGATTTTCTTCCTAAGGTAAAAATCAAAATCTAGCAGGAAGAGAGCAAATTAAACACCAATTTGACTAGTGATAAAGATATTTGATAGCATTAGGCAACTGATAGCTACTGAAAAAGCACTTTCTGACTGTATGACTGATAGCATTATCAGTGTCACTGTTGAAAGTACAAAAAATAACAATATCAAATTAATTCTCTCAATTTTCAAGAACACCACTACAATCACTATGTTAGCACCTCTCTGAAGGAAACGCCTACAGGCATGGCTTATGAGATGTTCGGTGTAACGGAGAATTGGAGAATTCCTTGGAGATTACTATCTTCCTTTCATGCCTTGAAGCATTACCGTTCCTCTTTTGTACACTGTCAAAGCATTTTTTTTTTTTAATCAAAGCAAAATAGGTTGTGCTGTTGACCTTCCTACTTACAGATATACCTACAAGAATGCAACAGCACACAATCTTAGTTCTTCACAAAATAGGCTTCTTGGCAATATATAAATAGGGATAGATTCCTCCATTTTTTTCACGATGGACGTTATCTTTCCAGATACACAATGGGACAACTTTGTAAGATGTTACTTAAAATAAGCATGAAGAATAGCAGAACCAAGGCCAAAACAGCTACTCTTCAATGGGCCAGACTATTAGCATTTTCTTTCTGGGTTCACAATGACTGCAAATCCATTGCAAGTCCCAAGTGTCATAATAATAGCACTAACAACTTATCTGAACATCAAATTGGCATATTTGATGTTGGATAGGCAATGAAATAAATGTTTAATATTAATGCTTACGCTTGACATGAATTCCGGTGGCAAAATTATTCAGGCCTTTATCAAAGGAGACATTAAATAGAGGACTGGCTGAAAAGCAGGTTGGCACATGTAACCCCAATATTTGCAGTTTGAACCCTATGTGACAGGACTAGAGGTATTTTCACACAGCTTGCATCACGCTGCCTCAATGCGACAGGCAGGCAAAACTGAGCAAACACCTTCACTTTGGCACAGCAGCTTCAGTCGCTGCCCCCCAGGCACCAGGGAATAGCCAAGAATTATCTTTCAGAAGGGAACGCAGCAGGGGCCGCGCTGGGGAGCTTGCAGGAAAACACAAGGAGCCCCTTCAGTGCAAAAAACTATTTTCTACCCGCTCTGTTTTTCTCAAAAAAGAGGTTAGCTTTCTACATCAGAAAATGCTCCTTTACTGTCTGACTACACAATAGATAGGAGGGAAAATGATTCATGTAAAACAGTAGAGAGCGGAGGTTACCTTGAAAGGACGAGGCATATCAGGACGTTTATATCTGAGATAAATCAACCCAGCAACTACTAGTCCAATAAAAAGCCACCTGGCAAAACTGAGGAAATTCAGGAGGCTGTAGAGATCCCCGTTGAATAACATTATCATTGTGAGAGGATGCTGCAAAAGAAATTCAGAGCATAAGAGGGGTTTAGTGGATTGATCTCTATTATTTTACAGCAGCAATGTCAAATTTTTCCATGGGGACAAGCAGCACAGCCTTTTGCAGAGACACCTGAGGGCCACAGACGTTGGTTCTGCCTTTCCCGCGCCCATCAGGTGTGTGATCGGTACCTAGCTGTCCCCCGAGATCACATTCGATCAATATATACCTGTCCCAGGTGACCACACGTGATCAACACATATCTGTCCCCTGTGATGCAGACAAATACACGGGCACACAGCCCACTGCGTCACCAAAATGCTTGAGCACCGTTCTCACGGGCCCTGACAAATGTATTAGCCCACTGCAGTTTTACTCGCTCATCACGGATGTAAATGATAAGAGCAGTTTGATCACATCTGATCATGTGAAAGCGGAAGTTTCTAGGTGTCTTGTGGAAGGAAAAAGTCTTATTGTCCCCCAGGCTGCACCAGGGGAACTGAGCACAGCGGGCATGGTAAAGGGTAGCTACACACCGTGGGATGCCAGCTGGGCACGCCGGGTTACCAGCAGCTTGTATTGCAGTATGCCTTTCAGGCTTGCAGGGTATGGATTTATTGCACATCGGAAATGCAAACGTTTCTAAGCAGAGAGAAGCATTTAGCTGTCACTCAGGTGACTACTGAAGAGCAAGAAGGAGAGGGGACACTAGAATAAATACATTTCCACATTAAAAAGCTGTTCTGAGATACAAGGCTTCTGTGAGGCAGGCAAAAGCTTATGTATAGACTAGAGCGTTGCGCCTTGGGTTAGATGATTAGTGTAGGCTACAGGGATCTATTACAGGGTAATCTCTGGACAAAAAGAGAACATTTGTAGCTTGGATCAACTCTGCAGGATAGTCCACACTCCCCACGGGACACCCTATGCCCGCAGCAACACAGTCCTTGCCTTCGGGGATGAAGGAACGAGTCAACTCCACCGTGGCCCTTACTGTTCGGCAAGAGGGAGGATCCTGGCAGTGAGAGCCTCTCCAGGTTTATAACGAGGCAACAGGTGAAATCAACTGCAGGTGCAGTAGAACACTGGGCTAAATCTTTATGTAAGGAAAACTAACTTGTATTAATTATCTAGACCCACAGCCTCTCTCTCTCTCTTCTTCTTTCTTTTTTTTTTTTTTTTTTTTTTTTTGAAGCAGTGAAGACAGCATGGATTTGAACCAGAAGGATCCATATTTCAAATATGGGTCTCGGGCTTCCAACCTCTCATGGCTTGGTTCTCTACACACAGATATTAAGCAAACTCCTCCTCTGTAAAGGTCAAAGGAAATTTTACCCCTGAATTATGTTGGGCAAGATTTCTTCTATATAGACTCAGCCCCTAAAAGTTTAAAATCTCAGTTATAAGCATGATAAGAAAGGGCCATGGACAGTGAAGGAAAGCTATCAAGAAAAAAAAATAAAGTAGGGTTACAATCAGATTGCACGATTTCTTGGAATTGCTACACACGTATCTATCAAATGCCAGGACATACATACATAAATTGATTTCTTAATTCCTAAAAATGCTTTTTTATTTAACAAGCCTCAAACACTGAACATGCTCATTTTCTCAGTTTCTCCTCAAGAGCTCTTTCCTTTCTTACAGTGTGTAGACTTTGGCAGGAGAAATAAAATAGGAAAATGCTAAAATGCAGACTATTGATGCAGAATATATCCTGCAACTACTCTAGTTGCAATAAGGTAAGAAAAAAAATTACAATCTCTGAAGGGAAGCCATCTTCATACGAGAATCTGACTTTTTCAAAGGAAATCAATGCACTGGTGTAACACGACCAGAAAACGTCTTTTTAAAAAAAATAATATATTAATACATCTTGTGCATTTCATTCCACAGAAAACAGTCAATGCAATTTACCCAAAAGGTATGACTATTTCAGCCCAAAGAAATAAAATGCAAAGTAAATGCTTATGTAAAATGAATTCCATTCAAACTTTTCACCACAATCACATTGCCTAATTTTCAAAATTTGGATGCCTACAGTTGTATGTGCACATATAAAATTCAGCACTTCAGCTGGCACTTCAGAAGTGAGCTTATAGGCATCTATAGCAAAAACGGATTTAAATTCCAATACAAGAATCTGATCTTACTAGCATACACTCATAGATGCACACACATCTGCTGTGGCTAGAACTCCCCACGGATGCAGAGGTCTGTCCAGATACATTACAGTCATTGGTCCCAAAAGAGGGGCTGAACACCCACGGTTATGAAGTCTGCAAGTTAAGTGGAAATCTTCTTGGCACTATGCAAACTGAGGTTTGCGGTCGGTATTTTGACATTTTGTCCTAACATTGTACCATACAAATTAGTCCGCAATGCAAACACATGGTCAACATTTAGCTCTGCCGCTATTTTAGAAGTCAGTAATAGAATTTCCACTATAATACTGGTGTTTTTCCTTAGACAATTCACAGACTATTGCCCAGGCACACATTCTCTCATTTTTTAATCACCGCTACACTGCACTGCTGAGGGTTCCCCTTTCCATTATCTTAGTGCATAATTGTTTGCATTTTTCACTATAAGGTGGTATAATGAGCCTTTAGGGTGCTCCCAGATGCTGCTGTTTAGCTGCACTTTCAGTTAAATGAATCCCTTTTTTGTTTGTTTGTTTAACTGGAATTTGTTTCTCTGAAAGGGAACTAGCTCATCACTAGCAGGTCCTTAGAAATAAAGGGCAACACGACATGAATTAGGCTGCAGCGATAGGCAGTCAAGTGCTACTGACAAGACAGCAAGGAGATGATAGAATAAGAACAACTCCCAAATCTCATTCCTCTCTTTACTGTCCTCTGCCCTGCCCAAAGCCCACGTACACGTTAATAAATGAGACTCAAACAGTGCCCAAATTCTGCTGGAATCCTCCAGAGCAAGCCTGTAATATGAATTCTTGTGCAGGAACATTTGTTTGTATGATTTACCAAAACAATGACAGCTGGCAGAGGAGTGTGCTTGCGGACATGAATCATGGAGAGAATTTCCGGAAGGTGACCCTCGCGGGATGCAACGAAGAACATCCTGGTGGGAAATAAATGTGGACAGACTTTAAATGTGCTCATTACTGTGACTAGGCAAAGCGGCTCATGAAAGTCACAGAGCACAGCGGCACCTCTTAGGCTTGTTTGAGGTATTCTGAATGCAAAGACTAGCAGGAGAAGCCCATACGCAGAAATCAAAGTCATCTCTAAAAAACGTATCCCCTCCTGATCTTGCACTATGATCGGTGTTTGGAATTAGTTAATATTTTCCCCCCAGTTTCCCTCCTTCACATGAAACAAAGCAACCCCTAATTAAGCGCTACACTCAGAGGGATCCATTTCCAAACCATTCTAAGAGTTTTAACAATAAGATACTAAATTCAACAGGAACAAAGTGAGAAAAAGCCCCACACCTGGTAAACATTATAGTCCTTTTTCATTTCCTGCTAAAGGAATGAATCCTACCCTCCCTTCCTCTTGCTTCCTCACTTTCAGTGTATATCCCATGCCCTTCACCCCCAGCAATATTAGCAACGCTCACCTGGAGACCGCAAAAATGCCGCCATTCATAGATCCAAAGCAGGAGAGAGCAACAAATACTGGTACAGCTAAAGAAAAGTTTCCCATTAGTCGTTCGGCAAAGGTCTGTTGGAGGAGAGAGAAACATACAGTGATTTTTCTTAAAACATGAATGTCATTTTACTCTATTAACAAATTATTAAGAAGTATGGTAAGTTTTACTTATGCCCCTTTTCTGCATCCCTCACTGAAAGTTGTGCTGTGCGTTTGTTACCTCTTCTTTTGTGACACCAAGGCTACTGCAGATGAGGTCCCCACCCTTACTCCTGACTGCGCGTGGAAGATCGCCAGTTGAGGCGATGCTGTGGAGGTGGAATCAGGCCCTGATTTATGTCAGTTTAGACCATTATGACTCAAAAAAAGAAGACCCAGTCTGAATGGATCAAGCTCTGATCTGCACACCTAATATTTTTTTTTTTTCCCTACAGCCTTCATTTTACTTAGCTGATGCTACCCAGTGGTATAGTCCATCCATTCACACTTTATTGTTCCAGGTTACCAGAAGAGCCTTAATTGGAGTTTTGGGCACCACAGGAGACATGCACAATTTTCTTCAGGTTTGCAAAATGTTTTGTTTCTAAATCTCCCATGAGTTACAGAATTTGGTCATTTTTTAAATGCCACACCAATTGAAATAGCCACAGGCAGTGTCACTACTGGAAAGTAAGCGGAAATTCTTATTTCCTCATTGCGAGTCAGATACCATAAATATAAAAAGCAGTGTCATCACCACAACTCAGCAAGAACAATCAAAGCAGTATTTCCAAGCCAGGTTGCCTTGCAACTCCTTCCCAAATGAACTCCAGTATTCACAGCAACCCCCTTCCTAAGTACTTGGGATGCACGTTGTGCAGAGACAGCGTTACCGCTTCTTGCTACAAAAAATAGTTCAGAGCTCCCACTTCCACAAATATCTGTGTTTCCTGCTTCCCAGGAGTTTGGCCTACAATTTAGCAAAGAGTTTTTCAAGCATGTACTTGGCTATAAAATTTAAGTCCTATTGACTTTGTTATATCAGGTCAATAAATACGGTCTAACATTACATTACAAACACTATCGATGGCCTTAAGTGCAATCCCACTTGTCAGTCAAAAATCAGACCAAGTTCACCGGGATGCTAATAGGTGGTGTAAAAGAAGGGCCATAGAAAAGCCTTATTGGATGTGTCCCCCCGATTTTTTCCCCTGGAAATAAGCATATATCAACAAACACAACTGCAGCAGGGATATAGCTTTGTATTTTTCTTCTGTAACTTACCACTGCTACAGCTTTTGAAAGCAGCAATTCCCCAGCACTGATTGTAGTGAAATAAGCCACGTTTGTTAACACATAGCCAACTGTGACGATAATCATTGAAATGCATATTGCGAGGGGTATGTTTCTGAAATACACAAGGTAGCTCATTATTTTGCAATCTGGTTGCTATTCCCTGAACATGAAACAAATAACATGAGAAGAAGCCACTAATGATGGCGAATGCACATTTGGTGATCCCAAAATATCACAATTAGAAACTACCAGTAAAAAAACCCACATCTAAACAAAACCATCTAGACAAAGCAAATAGGTTTATAATGAAGAGGTGAGAAACCATTTGAGGGAGGAGTCCTTTGGGGACGTCAAGGGGTTGTGGTCCCCACGCTTCCCATAGGAGAAGTATGGCCCATTTGAGCTGCCTACCCGTATTGACTTTCAAGCTGAGCCCAACAGGAAGGCAACAGGTATCGGTGCTTGAACCAGCAATAAGGCAGATGACAGACGCAGGTGATTCAGCTCTCTGTCTATCAGGAGAGCAATCACAGCGGCATCTCCAACATACCTACTGGTACCCAATGACTGCCCACCTGGAGGCGGTTCGACATCTTCCCCGGGATGCCAAAATGTCTAGCATGTGAAATTCTGCCCTCTCCTCCTCTGTGCAATTCTTCCCTCACACACCTTACCATATCCCAGTTATCTCGCTCACCATTCAGGGAATACATGAGGGCAGAATATGACACAGAAATAGGTACAGCACAAATTTGTACTGTTAACACAGCACAAATAGTACAGAACAGTACAAAACCCCTGACATCTTGGCTAAAAGACAGAACAATAACACACAAATACATAATAACACCGAACTTTTAAATAATATGTTCTCCCAGTCAGCAAAGCAGAAAAGCAGAATTATTTCTATTTTAAAGAAAAGGAACAGAGGTACAGTAAATTTGTCCGAAGCCACACTGCAGACAAATGTTTGAGTTAGGAACAAAAAACAGATGCTTCAAGTGTTACTCTAGTCTCTCTCCGCTTGATATCATTGCTTGATATCTGCATCACACCAAGAAGAGACTCAGATGTGAAACCAATGTTTGGTCTTTTAATTCCAAGGCTGAGAGCTGCAGTTGGAAAGACGCAGTACGTGCGCTCCCTCTGAGGAGAGCTGGGAGCTCCTGCTTCATGGCCGGTTCCCTCCAGCCGTCAATATTAAGATTGCTTTTGAAGACATGCAAAGGTTGCCACATTTACAGAACTTTGTTGTGAAGGTCACCCCATCAGGTGGGAGAAAGGAGAGACAGAATGAGGAATTCTGGTGTCCCAGAAGAGACCACAAGCACAGTCCTAAAGGACTACTGCAATTCCCTCAAAGGAAAAGGTGTTTTAAAAATCAACACAAAGATTCCTCATTTTCTGATTTTTTTCTCAAAGAAACACAGCTGGGTCAGAATTTAAGGATCTTCTTCACTACCAGTCCTTATTTCACAAAGAAATCCTTGACATCGCTATGCCTGTATAGAGCTGAAAAGAAGCTCTAAACTGAGACTAAATAAATAAATCAAGCGGGACAATATCGCTGTTGCATATCTTGCCCGCCTTAGAAACCACGGTGTCAAATACTGTCATTAGCCCAGACGCACGGGTCGGTAAGAGGATTATGCCGTATTGCAGCACCAAATCCGGGCAGACACGATGATACTGCATTAACCCACGGCTACCTCACGCACGTGGTCTCAGGTGAGGAAGCTGGAAGGAGGGGAGTCGGTCCGCTTGTAGGATCTGCTTGGTGACGGAAAAGGCCACGGCCAGGACCAGAGCAAACAGCCCAGAATACAAGTGCTGTATTGCTGGGAAAACTACTCAAGAAATACTGCAGAACTGTGTGTTGATAATATGTCTGTGCAAAAAAATGGTTTTTGTAGGTCAGTTGCCAGATATTTTGCAACCAGTTGGGTTAAGCTTCTTACCTGACCTGGGTGTAAACTGAATTCAATCCACTTAGCATCTGATTCAAGGTAGGGTTTCAAAGCCTCTCAGAACTGAGATTTTAATTATAACTTCTGCATCATAGATGAATGCTTCAACCACCAAGCTATTGGATAAATCAGCACTTACTCCAACCTTAAAAAAACGTTTCCAGCCAAAGATAGCAAATTTGTACTATTTTCACAAATACCATTTGAATGACCGCATTCTTAAACTTAACAAACCATCTTTGTCCATTCTAACTCTTACCAAACACCTGCTTGCTCTATTTGCTTCTAATTTAAATCCCAGTTTAATTGCCTCTAAAACAAAATGGCAGTTCAAAACTCAGGGGGAAAAAAAAAAAAATATCATGCTTCCAAACATGACCGTTTGCTTAGCACTGCGGGTCCTGCCTATCCCCGTTGGATAGTGATATCAACAACAACAAAAAAAACTCGGGAGAAGAACAAAACCCCCAAAACCAAGCCAGAACTAGCCAGCAAGCACTATTCATTAACAAGCCCGCAGATCATAGCTCACGCCCGGAGCAGCACAAGGGATGCTGTGACTTCTAAGCTCCCGAGTCCTTGTCTTCAGAGCGGAACAATTGCACTCCTTTTGTCTCGTACGTTCGCACACAGCCCCTCCAAGTGCTGCTTATTAGGCACTGCTTTCGCTGACAGATTTAGACAAAAATGAAAGGCCAGTTTCAAGATTTCAGGAATGAGGAATACAGTACGGTTTGTTTCTCACTGACACCTCCGTTCAGATTTACACTTGGTCCTCGAATCGTCTGAAAGCACAGACAGACAGGTACAAACTATATGTAAAACCACTAAGTGAGAGCTTTAATCGCATCTTTTCTATCCATCCAATTTAAGAGGCAGCTCCCAATTTGCAACAGGATACCATTATCAAACTCTCTGCTATGAACTACAGTCACCGCACTGGAATAAAAACTGTAATGCCATTGGAATTAAAGATTACCTCCTTTCTTTGGAGGATCATTGTACCAATTTTCTTCTATTTTAGATATTCTCCTAGACGTCCAAATCTTCTCTCCAAATCAGGAAAAATCATACCTAAGTACTATTCTCTGTTAAATTGCCTCTACCGATGCAGATTTCACCTTTTCACTTCTGCATCCTATGAATCAAACACAACACAGGGTGTCAGCACACCAATAAGCCATGTTTCCGATATAATGCAAATTCACAACTGCCACACAGCCAGCTGAGAATTTTGGACTAGAGGGAGTCAGAAAATTCAAGAAAAAAATATTTTTCACTTTAAGACTTTGATTCATTGAAGCTAAAACTTTTGGTTGGAAACTTGACCATTTCAGTATGACATTTCTTAGGAAAAAAAAAAAAATCTTAAGACCAAGACAGAAATCTTATCCAACCAGTAAAGACCTCAGAATGGCCAATGGCTTAAATACCATAGCATTGTGTGTGCTCAGATACAATATTTTATCTACTTAAAGCAGGCCCAGGACTTCAACTTTCATTGAAGTGGCTACTGGTTACTGTAGGGCAGTGCTTTCATCTCAGAGTGAAATCTCAACAGATTTCAAAATCAAGAAAAACTATTTTCAAATCAGCTGTTTTCCTGAGTAGACCTTCAGGTGCTGACATTAGCCCCAAACCTATACAATGACTTAGAAGTGTCTCCTGCATTACTGCCAAGACGATATTCAAGCAGGGTGTTCCTCAGGTAGAAGGGGAAGCCGCTGCCAGCAAAGTCTTTTGCAATATTCATCTCTTCTCCCAGAACTTTGAAGAAAAATTGTATCAAAAGAAAAAAAAAAAATCTGAGGAAAACTGAATAAGGAAAATATTGACAATATAATTTACAAAGTCTTTATAAAATCAGATGAGAGATAATTAGGGTAGCTTCTAAGCATCTGAATGCTGATGAAACTGAATTGAATCTCCACACGTTTTAATTTACCTATCCCTAGCTACTATTCAAAGCCAAATCTTCCCCTTCTGCTCTATATACAAAGCAATTGTAATGAAGAATCACAACAGCTTAAACGAAGAGCACATCTACCTTGTGCTTCCCAGAAAAAAAGTCACTGAGGAGTCTCCCATCACAGAGAAATTCAGCTTTAGTAACACAGCTAGTCCATCCTGCAGCTATACAGGGCTGAAATGCATTGCCAAGCTATGCTGTATATGGCTTGGAAACAAATTTCCTCCTTCTAGAGCCTGTAAAGGGCCCCGGAGCCAGGGCACAGGGTTCAGTTAATCAGGATATCCACTGGGTTTTGGATTTGACCTTTGGTGTTGCAGAATCATAGATCTTCTGATAATCTGCTCTGGTACTGCACTACCTCCTACAAATATTTTTGAGAGGAAAAACACAGAGCAGACCGAGTAAAGGGGGCATGGGGCAAGAAAAATAGGGAAAAAGAAAAAGAAAGCCAGAGCTAGAACCTGGGGATAAGAACAACAATGTCAATAAATTAGGCGAGGAACATTCCCAGAAGTATACAGCTCATATCCCAGCTTAATGACAACTTTTATAACAACAAACAGTGAGCGCTAAGAGCTGTGACCACTGCGGGCTGTTCTTTCTACGAAACAAGCAGCACACAGTCAAATATGCCCCACCGAGCCAGCTGAGTTCAGAAGTATGAAACACATTGTCACCACATCCTTTGCTGTTTAGAGGCCGTGCCAAAATCATTTCCTTGCATCCATTTGAAAGCCAGGTTTTACAAACGCTCAGTCTGAGTCGACTATCCTGGAAAAAGCTGCTCCAGTGGGATCCAGCCGAGAAACATAAATAAGAAGGTCTGAACAAATCAATTAATTACTGGTAAAGTTAGGTGAGATAAACCACATCTTTACTGTGCTATGGAAATTGTGAAAGATAGTTTCTGTTACATTTAAATTAAAAAAAAAAAAAAAAGGAAAAAAGGAGAGAGGGAAAGTCCTAATTCCTTCACCTGGTTTCCAGGCAAGGATTTGCTTGGTTTTCGTGAGCATGAGCCTGTATATGCTATATTTCTTTAGTTGAAAATTTACCACCACAGGAGTTTCAAGATCCTTTTCAAAAGTTCCCTTATGCAATAATTTATTCACCATTTGCAATCTGTTAAGCAATTTTCCAAATGAACTGTTTCCAGATTTTGGCACTCTTAAAAAAGTCTAATCATCCATTGCACTGTCCATAGGGCCAAAGCTTGGCAGAAGAAGTCACAAGTGCAAATTTATCCAAATAACCTGACACTGGAAAAAATAACCAAATACAATACAGAAAGCAGCAAGAGAGCCCTGGTAATTTAGTATTCCCAGGACTTCGGTGCAAGACCAGAAGACAAATAGTCTTGGCTTAGTAAGCGTCAGGTTCCAGAGCCCGACCTATATCTCTCGCCATTCCCGGGTGTTCATTCTGTGAGCTGTGGCAATCCTGAACCCTGGACAGCAAAGCAGTATGTTTTGATATAAACTTACTTATGTCTGATGCATGTTTTTCATGTGAAAAGCAGCCTACAAGACAGCCTGAAGGGATCAAAGGGTTCTCACCATGTCAATGTTTGAAAAAATTACAATCTCACCCATCTGTTCGGAGAAAAGGAGGATGCAAAACTTGAAAGGAGGCCACCTCCCAGGACAGAATCAAAGCCAGGAATAGAGAGGCAAAAGGGATGGGAATCATCACAGCACCTCTCGAATCCACATATTTGTAAATGCTAATACGGGTCTCAAAAATGACTGACTTTAGCAACGAGCTATTATTATTTTGTTTATTGTAGCGAAGGTTCTCCTCAGCAGATCATCGCTTCTCCCCCTTCACTGCCTCCCAATATGTTCCAGCCTTATGTTCCAGACCGGAGCTGCTGTTTGCGGGCTTGCAGCTCAGACACTATTAAATTACGTGACTTCTCTTCATCTTCTTTTGCTTGTGATTTTCCAGGGGAGAAACGAAAAAAAAGGAGAGACTAGTTATTAAGCTGCACTCTCATTTACGCCACCAGACGCTCCACGGATGTTACTGCTGGAGCGAGCATTAAAGGGCTCCCTTCTCCATTTCGATGCATTGGTTCTGTACCCCTGACATCTGCAGAGACACAGCAGCACGACGCTGGGATAATAGAGTGAAGAATCAGGCCGCAGTCTGCATTTAAAAACCTGCTTGCTTTCTATCACCTAGCAAGAGAAGGAAAGACCTTCTGCTGTGCCTAATTACTTGCTTTCTTCCTGGTGTTTGACTTCATTGGTTTGGTTTATAATTGGTTACAGTTCATAAAAGGGCTCTTCTATGACCAACTGACTTTAAAGGGTCAAACTGCGTTACAAGCGTGCTGGGAAGGGCAGTAGATTTTATTAACTTCTCAAATCTTTTCAATACCCTTTCCAGCAGGCTTTCCTAAAAAGTGCATTAGCATAAATACTCTCTTGGCTAAAACTTAAGACCTAGAAAGGTACCAACTGCACAGGGTAACACTGTTCCCCATAACATCTCCTTCTAGGCAAGCCCTCCCAGCTGAAGTCCCAAGCAGAAGCAGATCTGTCAACAGCCCTGGAGAGACTGAGGATAATTGTTACGCTTACAAGGCGATTTGCTTTATTTTAATAGAGATTTGAACCTGGCTGCGGTCACATCGTGTACCGACTCAGGTTGGCAAGCCAGATTTCGCCAGAGTTCCGTATTCATTTACGCCACGGCCCAAGCCCTAACTTGTCAAATTTGTTTCATGAAACACCTTTCTTTGAAGAGCAGAATGGATTCCCCTCCAACTTGGACTACCAACTAGAGAGACCTCTCACGTTCAAGCAGGACCCTGAACCTTTTCACATGGAGTGGATAGCATTCCTGGCGTTCCCAAAGAAAAGCCCAGACAGCAGATATTAAAGATGACAGCTAAATCCACAAAGGACTTTTCAGGTTGCTACACTAAGTATTAGTCACGCTGTCTCTGTTTAGGCATGCACGTTTCTTGTGCAGCAAGCGCGTGAGCACTGTTAGGAGCCAGAAAGCGAGCACAAGAGGCAGTACACAGAGCTGCTGAAATAATAGGAAATGCAAGTAAAATGGGGGCTTAATTTTTAAAAATATCTCTTTAAAAAAAGAAATGGAACACAGACTTGGAACATAAGATATAAATCATCCCCTGTGACTTCTCCATCAACTCTTTGATAAACCATTTCCATATGTCCATCAAGTACCAGTACCCAACATCTTCACCTTACCTCATTTGCAAACTTACTGTACAAAGCTTATGACTGTTTCCAAGACACGTATGAGTAATCAGACCTGGCTTTTATCTTGCACTGTAACTTGATCCCAAGTCACAGCCCTCCCGAGGACTTAAAGGTCCCAAGGACCTAAGCTGGCTTTTCTTTCCCTTTGTAATAGTCAGGCCTAGCCACCCCTGCATGGAGCTAGGCTTGCCCTGGAAACTCAGGTGTGCTTGTCCTCAAAGAGCCTGGGAGGCTTAACTGGAGAAGAGTCAGGTGCCTGGAAATGTGGGCAGCAGCAGAGCAGGACCTCTAGTAAAGGGTCGTCATTTAGCATTTCAGAACCTAAAATTACAGTGAAGATGCTTGGATGAAGATGCTCCTTTATCTAGGGTATTGCAATTAAGGTGTGGTTTAGGTTGGACCTGTAATTAAAACAGAGTCTGCCATGCTCACAAAAGCTTGCTTTTTAAAAAGCAGCATAGTCTAAATTCAGAGGATTCAAATACAAATATATTGTTGCTCCCGGGTTTGATGAATGACTTCCATGCTTCTACCTAACATCAGCGTTTTGACATCCTCCCTTTTTTTCATTTGTGGGAAACTTTCATGTACTCTAGGAAGTTTGTGACCTCTTCCACCAGAATTGCAAAAACTCAGATTTGACTTTTATTGCCTAGCTCCCACTCAACCAGGAGATGAAAGGGGCACCTCTGCTCTTTCACAAGCTCCAGCATTTTATTTTCTTCCGAGACCTATTCGCTGGAAGTGCTTACAGCGCTGCCAGTAGCGTAGATTATGGTGAGAAGCAATAGTAAATCACGGTGCTTGCTTGGAGGCAAGGAAGCTATAACTACAAACCTGACATGGGGCTGTAAAAACAAAACACCCGCCTACCAAGCTCACGTATGGAAATGAAGGGGAGTGGGGCAGAGGCGCGATTCCAAGCACCTCCTCCAAGCTGCCTGATCTAGCACGGGATCACAGGTCTAACTTCCTCCTAACTGCTCCGCACAGACACGAACCTCACCGCCGGAATTAAAATGTAAAAAGAAGGGTGTGATGTAATTGCGTATTAAAAGTCGTTTTATTTATTACAGGAGGCTCTCCTGGAAATTTGAAATTATTAATTCCCTGAACACCTGATTTATGAACAGGGTCTACTTTCCCCAAGCAGAGTCACTTTTCGTAGGAAAGAGGGAGTCTCCTGAAGTTCCCTGCAGACTAACAAGCAGGCAGGGCTGCCGTCCTGCATGCCCACTTTCCCACGAAGCACAAAGACAGCAGTCAGCAGAGCACTGGCAGTAGTCGGGGGGAATATTTAGCAGAATAAACAAGGGAACCTGAGGTGGGAAATGAGCAGATCAGGCCTCAGAGCTGGGAAACCTAAGCCAGCAGATAGCGGCTACCACATGATAATAATGTCACGGCCAGGGAAAGAGATTATGGTGGTTACAAAAGGAATCCCACTAAAAACCGTGCTGCCTGTCGCAGCACCTTTCCCATACTACTGCAGGTACCCGAGCATCTGCAGGCAGCAGGGTTGGGGTGGAAGCGGAGCCCTGCTTTAATCTGTATGTATTTCTATTGTCTACACTGAGGACATATGTTTCTGATTTATGGCACGGCAAATGGCAAAGCAACACTTTGAGTAATGCAAGGGAGCAGGCTGGCGAGGCTGCTATCATTCCCAAAACGAGTCGCTCAAGTTCAGAGCCTGGGAACAAGCAGCCTGAATACAAAACACCTCGTTCAGCTCCGGCGGAGGGTACAGGAGGGAACGCCACCCCCTCGGCCCCGCAGCTGAACTTTTTAGGAAGCATCGCTGGTAGCATATTAATGACTTCTTATGGTAACAAGGGAAGACAAATGCTTAGGTGCATAGAGGGGTGGAGGGAGGAGCGTGTGTGCGTGTGTGTGTGTGTGTGTGCATAAAAGGAGTCAGATTTTTCATACTCGTTAAATTCTTTGACATTTAATTTTGAGCAGGAGAGTTTCCACAATGCCAAGGATCATAAAGGAACAATTTGCTGCTGTATGTTACCATTGATATTTCGGCATGAATGAAAATTGCACTATTCAATGATGAAAAGAGCAGCTACTCATAATAAGGAGCACCATGGAAACTGAAATATCATTTACCAGGAAAGGCTCTTCTTCTGAAGGAATTCAAAATGAGAAAAATGGTAACTGCGGGTGCCTTGAAGCATTAGCATTTTAAAAGATATAAAAGGGTTTAAATGAAATTAAAAGGAGATGTCTTAACAATACTGCACTGCCATGAAGGGGGCTGTCCGGCAGATAAAGAGTTTTCTCCGCAGAAAGGAAGGAGATGAGGCTCTTGCTAAGGACAGCCTGGCAGACTGGCTACAGATGTGGGACAGCCCATATAGCACACTGAAATAACTCCGTAAGAAATGACTAAGTTCTGACACAGAAAAGAAATCCAGAAAACTCCAAGTGTGAGCTGAAATATGCCTTTGTAGCGTGCAGTAACTGGACGCGCTTGAATGGAGTTCAAACGGAAATATCAACTTTTTCTATTTTATTACCTTCAGTGCTTTGAGAAAGGAAATATCGGTAAGCTGAAATCCTCTCTTGCTAAAACTTCGTAATCCTTAAACTACAATCACATGCATAGGAGAAGAGCATATCCTTTTTTATTTTAAGAAGTGATGTCACGAAGATAAATATAGACAATTTTCAAAATCACCAGTAAGGCTGGATTTTCCTTTTTCTGTGCCCAAGCTGAGAAATCTTAAACCCTTAGATAGTTAGTACTGAAACCCTTCTGCAAATCAAGTTCCTTCCAGTTTGGATAGCGACATAAACCAGACAAATTTATTAATCTTTTTCAATGATCTTGGACAGTATGGTCAATGAGACTTAGGATTTTAGGGCTGACTCATCTTTGCAATTGCACACTGTTCAGTGTACCCTCTGTCAATGATGCGCTACTCTTCCGCGCTAAGATCTTAAAATGAAAGTGATGATGATGGTTTACACAGAACTTACTGCACTGCCCCTTATTCTGACTCAAAATCAACCTATGAAAAAACGTGTACTGGTGCCATCAAAGAGCCCTACATCCTGGCGCTCCATAGCACACTGCCCAGTACCAGCCTCCCCGACATCTGCACCTGAAAGTCAGCCTAGAGAAAACACCAGCTCTGGGGAACAGGACAAATTTATGGTTTAGTTTAGCAAAAGTGCTTGCAAGGCTTGTTTCAGTAACCAAAATAACCAAAATAAGCACAAAGCAGATGGCAGGATTTCAGCCACTGTGGGGGAAATTATTTTCTTAGGAGCAGAGAAAATATGTAATTCATTACGCTTCAGGGCAGTTCCTCTAGGAACATCCTGACTCTGACAACGGTCAATACCATGCCCAGGTGGCCTACAGTTGCGTCTGGGATAGCCTGCAACTAAGAAAAAGACTCTCCTCATGGCCTTCACAAGCACCAAGCACGAATCCTAAAGTGGTTCTGTTTATTTTTCACATCTATAGAAATATTTTGTCCCTAGACCCACAAGAAGCTCATCCTCCGATGAAGTTTTGCCCAAGGAGAAAGAATTTCATGGTCATTTATGCTTTTTGTGGATAAATCTTTACTTTTATCTGGGTTTGCTTAGCAGCTGTTTTTTTTCCTGTAATAAACAGATATGAAAAAATAGAAGCGCCTGTCATTCCTTCACTGTAGGATAAATCTAATTCTTTTCTCTAAAATAACCCCACACATAAGTTAAACCCCTTGTCAGACTAGAGTGCTCCCTGTTCACTATCCATTCTCATGATCTGTAGAGGAGGTCTCTCCATTTCTGTTAGATCTTTTCAAATGATGATATCAAAACTACTCTTCTAAGGGACATTTCATTCCATCATACTTCAAAAAATTAAATACTGTTATTATGTAGTCCATTTTTTTGCAATGAACAAAACATAATGACAAGGTGAAGATGCAAATAACAGTACTTGCTCAACAGCAAGTGTTACAAGTGAATGAGGACTGACATAATAGACCACAGCAGTGCAACTTGTAAAATGCAGATTATTCACTTCACAGCTTCTCTGGAGCCACTAAAATCTTATAAATCCTCTTAGTTCACAGTTCATGGATATAGGCTGTACAGTAATTTAAATGATTGAAAACCCTTATGGCTTGTTAGTTAACAATATTCTTTTCTTAAACAAAATATCACTGTCACTGTGTATTTAAAATTGCACCACACTCACAGCCAAATATCAAAGTATATGCTACACTGTACGCGACCCGCTTCCAGAACATCAGTAAACCCGTAAGCACACACATAAAACAGCTACCACGTAGGGAAGGGGTGTGCAGGGGAATAGGAACCTGAGCACTCACTGGCTAAGAAGAACCTACAGCCGCCTCTGATGGAAATTCTGCGATCACACGGAGAGGGATATGCTCATCTATAGGAAAGATGCACAAAGCCAAATTGTCTTGTTTTGATACGACTATTACATATCTTAAATACAAGTCAGGAACTTCACTATTTATTAAAGTTGAACAATCAAATAAGACAAACCCATTGAATGTCTCATGCAAAAAGACTGTGTCAAAGTTGACTAAGTTTTTCTGCTAGCTGAACCAAGTGGAATATATTCCTTTTCTTGTGTATGATAATACCATCGCTATTGATATTTTGACCATGCTGTTCTAAAGGGTAAGTACTCTTCATGATATGGCACGTGTTAATAACTGTTTGTGCAGTTATAAAACTCCCATCTGATGCACATGAGTACAATAAAGAACATACTATCTTTGCAATTTTAGTAGTCCATTCCTTTATTTGCAGTTTATTCTCCCATTTTGTATTTTATACCAGTAAAAAATGCTATCTCACTTTCTCTGTCAGTTGCCAGCATCAGCCTATAGAAGTTTTAGATGGTGCTCTGATAAAAGGTTACTGTTAATGGCATGCAAGACGCCGCTACAGCTTCTGGTATAACACCGCGCTCACCTAACGCTGGCTTCGCACGCGGCACTTTGTCATTTTTGAGGCTCAGCATTAAAGCGAAAAGGAAACAAAAGGGTCACAAAGAGGCTCATCTTCTGCAGCCAGGAAAGGATGCACCATGGTACAGATCAGAACATCACACTGTGAATTAAACTAGCCATATATAGCTATCCACAGGTAGTGGGTGTTGGCTTGCTTTTACAAAAAACAGGAAAAATGGCTGTGAGATTCCCCTTTTTTTCTGTGCACAGGATGTAACCGACACTGACAGTACCCATGAGCAAGGACTGCTCTACACCTGTGCAATTTCCTAAGGAATTTCTTGGCTTCTGCGGGGTTTTACAGGGAGTGGGAGCCGCAGTGACTGTGCTCTGTATCAAAAGGCAGGCTCTGAACCCCCTCCCCTGGACACACACTTTGTCACCTTACCCAGCTGTTAGCCCAAAGCATAGGCTGATAGCCGTTATCAGCTGAGCGCAATCAGGGTTTTCAGGCATTGCATTAGCATACAAAGAGGCAATACATCATAGCTAAATGAAAAACTGCTTCTCAAGCCAGTAATTCTTACGTAGACAAAATGTTTGCTGATTTGGCCCGGTATGTTTGGCATGAAGGGCTCAGTGCCGTGGCTGACGTTGCAAGTGTACAGATACGGCTTTATCTGATCCCTGTTTGGACAATTTTTTTTTTTTGCCTCATCTGGTTGTAACTGATCTGGTGAGTTCACTCACTTTTCTATCTGCCACTAATGCACTGCTGTCTCACCTCTTTTCCAGTAAATTCAGTCAGGCCACCTGCTCATGAACCACCGAAAAAGCATGAAAATGTCTAATGGGAGCCTGAGACCTTCACTGCAGCCAAGAGAAGAGCTAGCTTAGCCCCGAGAGACCCATGATCTCTCCAGTAAAATACAGGATGTTTTACAGCTCTGGAGCTTTAGCGGTACATCAGTCTTACAAGAGATTTTTATTCCTGCAATGAATATTCTGCTGAGCAGCTCAGGGTTCCCATAAAAAGGATACTGTCACCCTTCTGTACAGGCACTGCTATGTCCCTCAGTGCAAGAGAAATAGATGTTGAAATAGTCTTACATGTATTTCAGGTGGTGAAAATGAAGGAAAACGCAGGGCAGTGGGAACTTCAAAGGTTACGTTGTTTTGCTGTTACATTACGTTAGCCTGCTGGTAAAGCAGATCAGGATTTTGCCAGCTACCCAGGGGACACTGTGAATAAACGTTTGTTTTACTTCCTTAGCAGGGCTGATACACAGTAACAATGATTCACATAAACAAACAAAAAAAGCAAAAAAAAAACAAAAAAAAAAAGGAAAGCAAAGACACCTTGCACTCGGCAGGTCATCGCATCAGCAAACTGAGCCACCGGGGCTGGAAAGGAGCGACTCGCTCCGCAGCGATGTGACGCTGCGCCAGGCAAACAAAACAGCCACCGCAGAGACAGCTGGGGCGGCCGCCAGCCCGAGCCCAACCCTTACGCCTCGACGCCACCAAAGCTCTGTGAAACTCGGAGCCAGCGGTGCTGCGAGACTCTCCGCGCCAGCCAGCCAGCTCCCACAAACCTGCGGGGTGCTCGGCACCCCGGGGAGACACCTCCACCGCTGGGGAGGAGGAGGGAGGGCAGGAAGCTCCAGCCCAGTTCTCTGAACTTTGCTTCCTCTAAAGAGGTGCCACGGGCTTGGCAGAGGATGAGAAACCTGGTTGAAGGTTTGCCTCTTAAGTGTCCACTTCCGTGTAGATGTTTGCCTTTTCCATGTATGCTGCGGGCAATAACTTCACCCATACCCGGTCACGACACCTTACATCATCAGCATTAAATTGACAACGGCAGCCGCTGCTAAAAATGAAAATGTTGAAGTATCCTCATCCCCTGCAGAAGAGATTAGCCCAGACCCCCTTTCTCCACTAGTCTTGGATCAGAAAAGCTAAGGCCATACATCACGGCAGCCCACGCACCTGCTTGTCCACTCATCCCCCCCCTCCAGCCGACACCTTTCCTTCGGCAGGAGCCTGCCCCAATCCTGCATTTTCAGAACTACAAGGAATCTTCAAAAAGTTTTGACTGTTTCCAGAATTCTGAGAGATTTCCTTCAGTCCTTTTCATTTCGAGTTGGGCCTTTTCTCTTAAACCACAGAGTCCGCGTAAACAGGAACAAACATATCACAGCAATGGCTTTGGAATTGTTGCCTGAACGTAGATGCTGTCTTAGCGGGGAGACCACCGGGCAGGCAGCCTGCCCCCCCGTCCTGCCTTACCCTCCTCCCGCCTAGCAGCACAGGAACAGAGCACTACTGTGTCCTGGCATATATCAGCCTGGTATTATGGCCTCTGCCTTTGCAATTTATCTTTTCCCCTCTCTTTCTCCTTCCATCCTCCAGCTACGTTTGCTGAAGATCTTTGATTTTTCAGGTAGCTGACGACCTTCCTGATTTCTATGCTAAGATCTTTGCAATATCTTTATTACATTCTTGAGACATAAAAGGAATTGGAACCAGATCCTATTATCAGACAATTAGGAGAAAAAGAACAGTGATAGCACTATTAATTTCAATACACATATCCACAGCTAAAACCCAGCACAGCAATACTGATTCTAACCCTGCATCTACAGCATTCATTTTTGTTCTTCCATTTTTCCACTCACTCTTCCTTAAACACCCGTGCCAGGCATGTGCTATAAGTTAATTTTGACTGCATGAAATAATAAATCATACTACAAAAATCAAACAGAACCAATAGGTAGAAAAAGGCAACTACACTTTTTTTTTTTAGTATTCCCTCAAAGGAAGGTAGGAAGGTAGGAAATCTGCATTTCCTAGTCCTGAATATTTCCATGGCCATCAGCTCAACTTTTGTGTGAGTAGGAGCATTTTATACAAGGAATATAAATGTTAGAACAGGTAATTGTACAAATGACCTTGCCTTTCTTCATTCGATAGTGAATTATTAGTCTCCTCAACTATAATTTTATGAGACACCCTTATTGTCTTAATTAATGATCAAGGTATGTCTTTGAAACCTTTACAAATGCTATAGATTACATCAGTCTCTCTTCTAATTTACACATATTGACTGGCATATCAGTTTAAACCCTGTCACAGGTAGCTCTTCACTGCAGTCAATTTCTAAACAGAACATCACATTTCTTTTTGATTTTTTTGGTTTGGTTTTTTTACATTAAAATAGAAAGGTAATAAAGTGGTAGTAGGAGATAGAAAGACGGGAAGTCAGCTGAACCAATTCAAATGCTAAACTGGTGTTTAGAAAGCAGCTGCCAATGACAGAGATACTGGTGCCTGAATACTGCACCCGAGGATCCTCTCCCTCTCTCACGGGGTGGAACTGCACCACAGGACTCGGCACTGACATGCGCACCAAAAAGCACGGGATGGGGAAAAAAAGAAACCAAACCGCACAAGGGAAAAGAAAAAAGAAATAATAACGTATGTTGAATGTGTGTCACATACACATTCCTGAACAGTACAGGTTGTGATAGCATCCATTAGAACAGTCCCTAACTAAACACGTAAGGAAAACACGCAACCTCTGGACAAGAGTACACGCACACAGCAGCCACCCCCGACTGTCTGCAGAGGTAAGGAAGAGAATAGTCCCCAATGAAATCCGCAGCCTTTTTGTTATCCCTGCTGCTGAAGCCTTCGCTCTCTGTGATCCCTATTCCAGATGACAGGTGAATTCATGCAGTGAATCATCTTCCCAGCCCCTCTGCTGTCTGCATATATTGCTCCGGTGAATTCGAAGCACCGCTCAGACACAAAGCGCTCGTGTCAAAGACAAGGCAGGGGATTCAGGTTTGCAGAGTGTCTTTCTGCGTACATCTGGATCACTCCAGACTCAAAATGCATGGCACACCACGTTTCCCAGCTGTGCTCACTGTTTCCTCCCTCTTCTGACACAGCACTGCTCTTGAGGAGGACGCGCTGCACCCGTGGGGCAAGGGACACCCAGATGTGGTAGGAGAAATTTGTGTTCAACAGCCTAGAACAGGGAAAGTAAGAACCAAAGGACTGAATCTGCATGCTCACTTTGCTGTGAGATATTACATATGGTAGCTAGTGTGCTGGAACTCTCGAAAATTGCAGAGCCAAAGAAAAGTCTGCGCTGCAAGAGCACAGGGTAACCCACATTATAAAATCCAAAAAAAAAAAAAAAAAAGAACCCAACTACTTGGTATTTAATTTGGATTACCAATTTCAATCCCATCCTGACCTTCTCCCTGTTCTAACTCAAGCTGCTAACACAGTCAAAATCATAGTTTCCCTTGTTCACTCCAGCTGGTTGGAAACATTTTGTGGATTCAGTGACCCTCACCAAATCCTAACACAGACAGGCCCCAAGTATGGCTCACAAGCAAGTTGCAGCCCTTGAAAGATTTGCATGTCTCACATGTAGCTCGCTTAATCACATCCATCCTCAGCAGAACCAACAGATTGTCAAGGTTAGGGCACTGACAGCGCGTCTCGCAGGGGGTGGGATGGAGAGGGGAGAGAGAAGCAGAAGCTGGAGCCAGAACTCCGCTGAACCTGCCACAGCATCTGCTGCTCCAGCACAGACTTTTCCTTCAAGATCCTTTCACTTGTGACTCTAAAAGTTCCACTCACTGACAGGCAGGACAATGCAGCAGCAAAAGCAATATGTCCTGAAGGAAGTCTGGTGGCTTTTTATAAAAGCTTATTATTCCTTCTTGATTTACTGGCATCCCCATTAGGAATTAGGAGGCATTGCAAGAAAATCTGACTGCAATACTACTATGTCTAAGCTGAGACCATAGCTGGCCAAAGAGTATTTTCAATACGTCCCTCCCCGGCTTCGCAATTGCTTTTGAATCCAAGCTGCCCCAAACTATCACCAAAAATTAGCTGAGATCAGGTGCAAAATTAAGTAATAATTACTCCTGCCTATCAGCAGTTGTATTTATGAAGCATATCACGTCACAGCTAATGACAGCATTGCCTCCCCCATAATATTTTGTCAAGCAATTCTCAGCCTGATGTTGTACCCATGGTCTTCAAGTGACACTGTGTACCAAACTATAGCACAATTAAAGTCTCCCAGACTAGGAGTTTTAGTGAAAAAAAGATTATAAATAAGTTCAAAGCAACTCAGAATATTTGGATCCCACTCATAAGAGAATTTCCAGCCTGCAGCAAGAGAAGCAGCAGCATCCTTTAATTAAAATTTTTTTCCCGTGAAGTGCAAAAAATTAGTGCCTGTACTGAGATTTCAGAAATCTGAAGCCATCAAAAACATGCATCCAAGACTGAAATACTTAGTTTCAGAAATGAATTATCAGTCATTTACAAAAAACTATAATGGATGAGTTGACGATGTGAGGCATGCAAGCAGTAAGTAGTTAATAAGGTTAGCGAGAGAGCAGAAGTAAAGGGAAGTTCATTTTAGCAAGAACAGTTTCCTGCTGGTGAGCCAGCTCCCCTATGGGCTAGTAATTGTGTTTGAGAGAGAGAAACAGACCCACAAATACTACTGAATTACATTCTTAATTAAATGCTTTTTCATACAATTTACAAATAGCAAAACCCATGCTTGGTTTTATTTAAGTATATTTGATCTAGTAAATTAATTTGTTTTCTTTATTTGGCAGATTCAGCTCCCCATTAAAGGATTTTAGAGTTCTGAAGGCGTGATTGTGAATCCATCATTTTATCCCTCACGCAGGGCACAATTAAACTGTGCAAAGTGATGTTGGACTCACCAGTGTTTGGACACCTCATCTTCTGAGATGCTAGCAGATAACTGAAGGAACTTAGGTAGCCTGTTATGCTGTTAGGTACAGCAAAATTTAGAAAGAATAAGATTTCTATTGAAGTGACACATAAAAATAGCTGGGGGAAGGGTTATTAGAACATCCTCATTCTATGATGGAGAATAAATATTCAAACAGGAAAAAAAACCCAAGACACAAATATATTGAAGGAAAAAATGCAAATGCTCACTTACTGACCTGGCTTTCCCTTTAAGGTAATCTGGTGAATTCACATGAGCGAATGGGCTTTGCAAAAATATTTGAAAGATTAACATTTGTCTCTTTTGATTATCTTCAGATAAAATATCACAATGTAATCCTATAACTTCTGCACGGAATATTTGGCACTGTAGCCTGACATGAGGAAAATGAATTGGAGTCAAATGTATCTTTTAGGAGTAAGTGGAACAGAATAATGCAAGAAAGATTTCAAACTCCAGGTACCAAAGCTATTCTGCTTATATCTAGGCAGGATACCTGCATCCAGTGTCAGACTTAAAAGGAAGGAACTGTATTTATGCCCAGATAATGTGAGAAAGGCTTGTCCAAACTTTATTTAAAAATAAGATTGTACCCCCAAGGGGAACACCCCCAGGTACTAGTTACTCGCATAGGGACCTACACAGGTTTCCCTGCTCCACTGATACCGTATGAGCCTTTACAGGACTGGGACCTACAGAAGCCACACCCAGGGTTGAATAAATCTGCTAAAGGTTTCAGTTCAAGGAGTAGGCGCTTAGATTTTTAAATCCGCATAAACTGTTTTTGGTTCCCGTAGCCCATGGCTTACCCTCGACCTTGGAAGGACGTAAATACTCCAAAAATGAAGCCAGGAGGTGATACCTGCCCACTCCTTAAAGTGGATAGAGAAAAGGAGGGGAGGAGAGAAAGGAGGGAAACAGGAGGAAAAGAGGTGAAGTAACCCACCCTCCATCTTCACAGCAAGTTTGTGTCTGAGCCAGTTCTCCCAAGTCCCAGTTCAATGCTTCAACTACATCGTCTGTCTTTCCTGAATAAAAAGCAGTGGTGAGGTGTGTTGGCAATAACAGCATAGCTGCAGGGAGATAAACTTCTGACTTTATTCATTTTCTGGTGCCTAAGATAATCAATATCAATATTAATATTCCCCTTCAGAGTAGAGCTTGTCATTAAATTATAACATAACAAAAATGAACAAAGAAGCAGAGAGGCAGAAATGGCAAAGGCTTGCATCCTCTCAATTAACATTAAAAGTATTTTTCATTGTTATGATTACTAAGAATAACTAGTCAGGGTCTAGATTGGTAGCGAGCAGCAGTGCAATTCAAGTTTCTGATTGATTTTGGAAGCGGGGTGCATCCTAACGTGCAGTGCCAAAAATCAGATGGCTACAAACAACTGGAGCTGGAAGAGTTTTAGTGTCTTAGCCACCGTTCTCCTCCCAACCACCTGCATCTCTACGGTGCTTAGACACCCTGAAAAAAATCTCTACTACCACATTTCTCTCCTTCAGTCCTCGTAGATGCAAAGTGTGACTTTAAACATTAATTAATACAAATGGGTGGTACATATTAGATTAATTAGACATGACATTCACATTATTTAAACCCAATATAAAAGCAGATTATATCAAACATTTTGATGTCCCGATTTTACAAGATGTCTGATGACATCAAGCGTTGGTGACTTGCTATACATCTACTGCTTTTCGGTTCCTTAGAAAAGAAGGAATAAATGAAGTGAGAAGAACACTGGAAAAATCTAATAGACAAACTGACTAATCTCAGACCCCAAGGTCATAGCAAAGCAATTCATTTCTTGGCTTTTCAACAGCACAAGACATGATTTATCAATCCGAGACCAGGCTTATAAACACTATACATCTCAATAATATGTTCTTTGCACTGTGTAACTTTTTAAACAATGATAGATTGCCTGGGCTGGACCAAAGTTATTTTACAAACAGAAACAGAATATTTGCAAATGAAATGGCCCAATAAGGGAAGGAAAAAAAAAAAGAAAAAAAAAAAAAAGGAAGAAAGGATTATGCCAAATAGCAGCTGTACTTAACTGCAACTGCAAAGGAATTTAACTTTTTGCTGTCAAATATTTTCAGAACCCACATACCTTAAAAATCTCCTATCTATCATTTTATACAACTGAAATTGAAGACCACTAAAGGAAAAATATTTCCTAAGTTCAACAACACTAACAAAAACTTACACTGCCAAAGAAATAATATGATTTTGAGTTAAAGGAAGACTGTGAATCAATACCTCTAGTTGCCCACTTGATCACAGACTTCCTTGAAGTCATTAGGAATTCAAGTCTTAGCTTCCCTTCCCTTAAAGTGAAATAATATTTCCTTTCCCTTCCAACAAGAGCCTAATCTTCATAACGCGAAGCGTTATTTTTGTGTTATTTTCTCATCTGGAGTCCATCAAAATTCCTGACAAACTAGAGCGCTGCTCCTGGGCTGGGCTCTGCCTGGGAAGGGAGGAGGGGAGGGCTGCTCGAGCACGAGCTGCTTATAGGGTCTTGATTGAAAAAGCTTGGTCTGTTTCTTGAGAGTACAGAGTGGATGCTCAAGAATACAGATGAGCTCGAAGACTATGTATAAGGAATGAGTTTGAAAGTTCAACATGCTTGATTTCCAGTCCTCTAAATTTACTGCTCCAGGCAACACGGCTCCTGTCAATTTTCAGGTGACAAATTCTCTCTCAGAGACCCGGCTGTTCCTTCATTCACTTATTATTTAGACAATACAATATGACCTCAGTTTGAGTAGGGCTGATCCTTATAAAGTAAGAAAATCAAAAAGAGCAAAGCTGCACGTGACGTGGCTGCATGAGGTTAATACAGTGAGGCTCTGCTTCAAGGATTATTCAGATATTTCGTTTCAAACAGCAATAGCTATTGACCCAGCACACATATGCAAAGCATAATTTTCAAAAGTAAAAGAAATTCATTATTACACTTCGATGTTGTTCCACATATTCTCGATAATAAAATTATTTCAGGCTCTTTTAAAAAAAATTCTACATTAAAGCAGCTGAACACTGCTTGTAAAACAAATATCAACTTCATGTTGCTTCAGGTCCTATTAATGCTGTATGAGGGAAACACTTTAACGAAGAGGAATAAAAAAAATGAGTCCAAGCTTAAAAATGAGACATCAAAAGGGGGGTTAGCAGGAGACAGAAACAGCTACTTTTACATCCTATGATAACTGGCGCTATAATAACGTCCTTTTTCTTATACAAAAGAAGGGACTGTAACATTTCCAAAGTGAGAATTCAGCACTACTTCCAAAAATCTGTTCAAAAAGTAATGGCATTCACTTCCAGATTTTTTCTTCCTTTTTCCATTTTCCCTTCTATAATTTAAAGGGTGCTTCCTCTCCACTTGGCTCATTTCCACTGTCTCTGTGTCAGCTCACTCTATCTAGGATTTCGTATCGCCTAGGTATCTCAGTGCCTCAGGCCCATAGTATTTATCCTATTTATAGACCTAAATCTGCAATTTACTGCACCTGGGCAGACTGCTGCACCTACACAGACTCCCACAGCCTTCAGGAGCCCTTTCTGCCTGTACAAACAGCCACTCCAAGGGAGCACAAAGGCGGCTTTCAGCTGGGCAAGGTCATGAGCATCCCCCCCTCTCCTGCCTCTCTCCTACATCTCCCGTGGCACTTGCTGTACTCCAGCAAGCTTTCCTGGGGCCGCACACACCCCAGCAAACAAAGCGGTCCCTATCTGGAAAACTTCAACGTCTAAAAGTAGACGTTCCCACCTTTTTCAAGATTTCAGGATATACTCTAAGGCCCTGACCCATCTCTCTCTCACCCTCCACAATACCACAGGAGCAGAGAGAGAGTCCAGTTCTCACCACATGAAAAGGGGCTTAAAGCCAGGTCTCCACAAACGCGGGCCCTCGGCAGCTCCTCTCTCTGCTAGAGCGTTTCTGCATTCCCCCTGCTGTAACTGCGCGATCCTCCCCGCAACTCTTTCGGTAGACTTCACTGCGGGTTTGCAGCGGGCTGGTTAACGCGGGGACGGTGCTGATCATTCACCTCGGCACCAGCTGTCAGTTACTTTAAAAGCTGCCGCACACCTGGAAATACGCAACTGTGACTGATTCTCAGACAAACATTTACCTTGGCAGGCGCAGCGCAGAAGGCATCACCGCGCTCACCTCTGTCGTTGTAAGTAGTTTGCATCCCTAATCATTGACAAACATTACAAATTGCACACCTGGAGCTGTTGCAGACTAAGTGGTTCAAGCCTATACTTCCCTCTTCCCTTTTAAAAACTGCTACATAATACCTCCGCAGCACTATACGCAACCTTTAACATAAGGCATACAACAAGAATGAAAGGAAAGACAGCATTTTAGGTTAAAAAATAATTAAATAAATAAAGCAGTCGAGTTCTAATACGTGCCTACAACAGCAGGATGATTACCGGCTCACCCAACGCCTGCACTGAGTTTGATGGGAGCTGAGACAGTGGCCCCTGGGTTTAGTTTGCACTATTCCCTTGCCCTGTATCTTTGGAAACGGTGGTGGAGCGGGCCCCCCGTTCAGCAGGACGTCTTTCCAAAAGAGCAATTTATAGGTGGCAACTGGATAAAAAAAAATATTACAACTGTTTCATTTCATCACTTGTTTCAGGCTAACAGCGTGCAGAATCCCCATTTACAGGTGGTGCAGAGGTCTCCATCAGCACGGCAGGCAGCAATCCACTTGCCCTGCCATCACCCGCCACTTATTTAGCAATGTTCAAAATCCCAATCTCTTCTACTGTATATCGGTACCTGCGCGTGGAGATTGAGATCCCAGGCACCCCGTTGTAAACACCGGGCATCTTCCCTTCTCATCCTCTCAAAGTCCCACCCCAAGAAGAAGAGTGATGAAGGGAAGCTTTAACAGCTTTGCGACAACATCGCACGTGTAACACTGAGCTGGTTTTTCCAGAGCCGTCCTGGAATACACCAAACCACCCAGGCCACATGGCTTGCCCCCGAGTCCTGCATCCCCACTAGCAGCACAATTAACGTCAGCAGCTCTCCAAGGGTATCCTGGAGAACAGAGAAGCTCTCCCGAGATGGGGGCAGAAAAGAGCATTTCCCTGCCTCACATCCCAATTGCAACAAAGAAAACCCCCAAATCTAACCCACACTACTTTTCTTAGCTGTGATAAACATGCTTCAATGGGTGTTTTAAAAAAAAAAAAAAGGAACTATGCCTTTCTGTCCTACGCAGCAGAGAACATCATGTTCAAAAATATGCACTCTTCTGACTAAGACCACATGAAAAAAAAGTCAACCAAAATAGCTGTAGTGAAAATTACCAATAATTTCAGTTAATCACCATACTTAACAGAGGACTGCAGAGACACACAAGTGTATGAAACGTCCCAAAGGGTGGTAGGCATGGGCATGTTTAAAAACATCACACAGTATTGATGGCAACCACATGATAATTTACAAATTATATTGCTTCTAGTAAATGCTTTTGAGCACATCTCTCCAGAATTTTCTGAAGCAGTCGAAGTCTCGGTCTCGGACCAGAATCACTTCACTCCTTTATTTAGTTTCACCTTTTTTTTCAAGTCAGTCTGCCACACAACCATTTTTCAAAAGTTAAAAAAATGTGGATTTTTTTAAATGTCTGCCTCCCCTGATTTAGAAAGCACACAGCTCCTTGGTATTTAAACGCAGATTTTCTACTAGATCATCTAGCTTGAGTTTCCGAGTGTCCCAGGCCTGGGCAGTATTAGCCAGCTGCTCTCCACCGAGCCAAATGACTTGTGTTTTACTAACACATGGCTTCTAAAAAGGTGTTCTGTCTGAACTGAAGACTACTGATGAAAAACCCAATTTTACGTAGGTACCTGTGCTAATGATTAGTCAACCACCTCGTTAAATATTAATGCTGTTATTTGCTACCTGCATTTGTCCGGTTTCAGCTTCCAGTCCTACATTCCTCGGTATACATATCCTGATCACATTAAAGAGCCCGTTATCACCCAAGACCCCTCAAAGGCACTGAAACAATCTGTCAGTCTTTCTGCCATCCTCATGTTTTATCATCAATTTCTTTATAATTGTTTTCAGGTCTCTGATGAAAAGTCCAAACAGCACCAGGCTTGGTTCAGACTTTGAAGAAACGAACTGAAAACCTTCCACATGCTCCCCGATGGCTGTTCGGGTTTTTTTTTTTTCTTTCTTTACATGTCTCAGATATGTAGCTTTATATTCTCTGAGTGTACAGTGCTGGGGGGTCTGTTTAAACAGTAAGTTATTTGGAACCCAGCCAGGTATCTTATTTTAAAAACCTAAGAAAATTATATCTACCCATTAATTTTTGATTAAGTAAATTGTTAATTTCCTCAAAGAACACAATTTGATTTGACAAGGCATATTTCCTTTAATTTTTAGAAAAGCTTAATATTGTTTTATTACTAGTTGCATGTACCAAAACATATCTACCAAGATAGATCTGCCAAATCAAACTTTCTGTAACAGGACAGCTTTTCTTTCCATATTTTACAGACAGGCGCTGTGAGAGGATTCGTCTCTGGTTTGAAACAGACTCCCACCAATATCCCCTGTTAGGCTTAATTGGATCGGATGCTGTGCTATGTGTATTCAACATCCTGTAACTCTGAGACATCTAAAACAAGTAGAACTAAGTATTTGATTAATATTTAAACATAGCAAAACTGCCAAATATTGCAGCAGATAAGTTTCTTGGGCAAGATTTCCCTGACGGGATACCAGTAACTTCCACTGAAAGGAGCCACTGATAGTTACTTGTATCCTGAGGGGGAGAATAAGAGCCCTGGACATCTACTTAGTTTTCTGCTTTCTGTGCACATAAAAGCAAAATACATAACAAGGTCACGACAGGCCAAAAATAGCAAATCTTCAAGCAGTTGCAATTCAAATAGATACCAGATCTGCTGGAAAGCAAGCAACTTGACCAGCATGCAGAATTTCTGAAGATCACTACTTCTATAGCATTTTAAATTTTATGACCATTTTTCAAAAGTCAAGAAAAACATTAGGTACATACTTTTCAGGGTTTTCCACTTCTTCAGTAACAAAATTGAGGTAAAACCTAGAAAAGAGTTATAAAATATATTATAAGGGCTTAGTAGATTTTGATTCTGTATTTCTTTCCCAAAGAATCAAGATTATGCTTTTAGTAAAGCACTGCTGTTAATTATAGTAGACTTTGCAGACCCATGTTTGGATTAAGGAGAGCGTGAGATTTAACCTTCCCTCATCCCCACACTCAGGAAGGGAATTCTCAGAAAAGACAGCAAAGCAGAAGAAAAGACAAAAGCTATGCAATGTCCATGTAGAATGAAATTAATTTTTTTTTCCCCAGCATACTAGGTAAATTATGGCTTACCCTAATCCTATACACAAATGTATGCGCACCCTCAAGCCTCATATTCCATTTGTGGCTGTAGCCTTTTACAATTTCAGGTTATATTGGCAAAAATTCTCATCCAGGTACTCAGCAAGGACTTCTTAACAATAAAAATGAATGAAGCCTTAAAAAACCCTCCTAAAACCAGAGTTTTGACACTAGAGTGTCGCATACGATCACAAACCCGGGCTGCTAATCCTGCGTGCTCTTGCACAACCTCCAGTACAGGTTGCGCTCTGGTCGTATTCCAGCAGCGTGCAAGAGACAGCTCCATATGGGAATTCATAGGAACTACTCACCGGGCACAGCCCTGCATACAAAGCAACCGTAAGCCTCAAGGTCACTGAACCCTCTGTTCTGCATTTATTAGCACTAGGTCTGTGCATCGCTGGATCACACAGATGTGCCTGGCTCAGATACGGGCACAAAGTCACATCCTGACTAATTAAACAGAGCAGTCAATACAGTGCTTATGCTGGCTTTCTACTTTTAGGACAGATACAGGAAGACAAATGATATCTGACCCAACAGTGCTACAGTGAGTAAAGAAATGGTACCTGATCTGGCAGAAAGTCTGGGAACTTTTCGTCATCACAAGTCTTGGACCAGATCTGGCTTAGCAGAACGAGTTAGCGCTGGCTCACCGTTTTAAAAAATGTGATTTTGTGACCGAGCATGACATTCTGTAAAACTAGATTTACCATCTGATACAACCACCTCAGTACTTGTTTCTAAACTTGGTAGTGCACAGAGCACAACAGAAGGGGTTGGGATAGTTCAAAGGAGAGGTGGCTTCTGACAAGTAAGACGTTCAGCTGCTTCTTTCTGGTCTTAGTCCTGCTTCTAGATAGAAGTAATTTGACAGCGCTGCATCAGTCCTTTTATTGATGCAAAAGCATGTTTCCTTGCATTCTTTTCTCTACTTGACCTTCTTCACTCAGCATGTTATACACCCAATAGTCTACACTTGCTCTTCACAGGATGAGCCCACACATATAAGCGATACACCCTTTGTTTTGTTTTTTAAAGCTGTATCATCAAAAGTTTATAGTCTCACAGGCTATGCATAAAATTCTGCCTGCGTCCTGGGACACACCACCACCACTTGCAACGCTCCTTCACGTTCAGCTTATTGGATTGATTTAGCCCCATGAAACCGATAGTGCAAGGGTATTGACACTCCACTTAATGGTCTGCTCTTCTGTGCTCCGAGGCAATCAATTTGAGCTGGTGACAAAGACAAATAGGCAGCTGGGAAGAACCACTAGCCAAATTAGGTCTCTTCCTGCTAATTTCTTTTATAAGTGGCAAATAAGGACCTTGAAGTAAAAGTCAGAAGGTGTAAAGGAAAAACAGAGATTACTTTTATTGTAGGGGTTTGGAACATTAGGTGGAAAATGGAAAGAAATGGGAAAGAAGCAATGGAATAACAGTATTTTTGATGTAGCATTTTACAGTAAACAAACTCTCAGTGATGAATAATATTAAAGAGTTTTTAAAATCACCTTCATACAAAAACATACAGTTAGGTTAATATTTTAAAAGTGAGAAACCATCATATGTATGGCTATGAGAAACAGAGGTGGTTATATGAGAGAGAGACAGAGAGAAGAAGGTAAAGACTGTCTGCATAATGAGTTCAATTTCTTTGAGGCTTCAAAATGCCAGGTTCTTTTCTTATATATCTATCACAGATAAAAGCTTTGGACTCTCTGGGGTTCCCCCCCCCACTATCTAATATAAAAGTTCTGTTCAGTACTTCAGTGTGCATGTTTATAATGCTCCTGCAACCAGGGAGTTACAGACAGGCAGAGAACTCAAATGCTCGGCCCATTGTCCCTCCGAATTAAATAAATAAAACCCTTATCTCTCAGCCCTCGCCTTTTGTGTGAGGTAAAGAACTCGGCTGCCTGTGAGGCTATGGAAAGGAAAGGGAAGACCTGCAGACAAAGCTATCTCAGAAGAAGCCCACTCTGTGCATTGTAGTCTTTTTCTCCCCTCCCGCCCCTGTTGCGCTGTGCGATGGGGAGCCCTGGCTAAGCATGAATAAATCGAACGGCAGATTCGAAGAGCGGCAGCACCTTTCAAACAGGCTGCTGTGTACTTTGGTGGGGGAGAGGGAAAGAACTTGAAAGAAAGTTCTGAGCAGGATACTTGGAGGCAGATTCTCATACAGTCAATAGCGCTTGACTTCTATAGAAGCCAGTTGCACTTCTTGTTAAGTGAGGTCCAATTCCCTTGGAGTAAGAGGTGCAAGAATCTAGTTTTTTACCTTGTTTTGTGGTCTATACTGATGTTATCGTAGTTTGCTTCTTATTCTTCAAATACTGCTTTTATAAAGCAGAGGCTGAGCTCCACACAAGGGGGATGGAGATCCACAGGTTTGTAACAGTTCACAGATTTTTCATGTAATTACTGACTTGTTCAACAAAAATTAAAGCTTATCCCTTTTATCCTTTTATCAAAATACGTAACAAAAAATTAAGAACGTTCCTTTCTTGTTGCCTTTATTTCTAGTCTTCAGAACAGAAAAAAAAGTCTGATTTTTTTTAGTGTTGAGTGCCTGTTTATCTATTGTACGCTGTAGAAGAAAAATTTTCCCTTTGTAGAGTTGCTTGCAGAATAACTACTGAGCATATGGAACAGTGGTGAGATCTACCCTTACTGCATGATGTAGTTTGGCAAAAGAGGTAAACATGCTATTCATTTCTTCATATAAATAAATGTCTTTGTTAGAGCATATTGGTGTCTGTTTTCTGGACAAATTCTTATGGGTTTCAACAACTTACCAGCCTGAATAGGCATACATTCCTGAATAGAAAGCAAGTGGTAATCCCATAACACTGGCATCGTTCCCCGCAAAGGCATTTTTGAAGTGCTGTGTTTCTCCTGCAACGTCAACAAAAACAATATTGAAAAATAAGCTCTTTTGTCACCTACTACTTTAAAACAAATAAATATATCACACCATGGAACATTTAATCACCCAAGAGTTCACTGACTTCAAGTTCTGCCCTTGACCTTAATTTCTGACCCAACCCTTGCAGCTGTAGTCTGCCAGCAATTGTAAAAGGTTTCGTGGCATCCCTAGTCATGCAATAGCAGAATTTGACCTATTAGTTTTTTTCAAAGCATTTTGAGCTTGATGACCCTCACTGCACTGTCATCTCCAGCAGCGACTTACATCAACATGAAAGAGCAGAACGAGCTCTGTAGTTTTTGCTGTGGAAAATTTCACTTGTTTAACATTTTAATCAGAAGGAACATTGCTAGCATTTCACTCACAAGCAACATTTTTAAAGTAAATAAACCCAATATCTTAAACGTTTTTGCCACTGAAAAATTTAGTAACTCCCTACCACAGTATAGTCAGTACTGTATTAATATTACACTAAGTAAGAAATACATATCTATAAATGCAAACACGTAAGATTTGTGTTATGCTCTTAACTCATTTACAAGGTGCTCTACGGTATGTAAGACCTCCCTACAATATCCCAAATTTCCTGAGAAGCAATGATCCTCCACAGAAAAGGGAGCAGGAAGAAGCACAATTCATTCAGACTTAAATTAGCAACGGGTCAAATCCTCTACCCTTTACTCGATTTTTACTGAGCTCTCAGTCAAAATTCCCACTGAAGCAGAGGCTTTTTGGGAAAGGGAAGAGCTGTGGCCAGAGGAAGGTCCCAGTGAGGAATCGGGGACACCATCTGAGCTACTTAAGGGCAGCAAAACCCATCCTAACCTGGTTCTGGCCTGCTAGGAAAAATGGGGCGGATGGGAACAGAGAGAAACGTTGCACATGAAAGGAGGTGAGGGAAGAGGCATTGCAACTGCCAGAAAGGAAGTGAAAAACATGAAAACAGAAATAGTGAATCAGCAGAGTGCTACACAGGAAAACTTTTATTTCGGAGACTGTTGCTAACCACAGAGAGCCGAGAAACTGAGCTCACCGCAGAGCCTGACGCTGTGCTGTTGCCTCCGACGGGAGGCTTTGTGAAGCATCATAAAAGAGCATCCCCAGGGAGAGAGCCAACAACTGTGATGATTTTTGTTAGACAAAATCTGCCACCAATTCATTAAAAAACTGCTCCCCGCTCTGACCCTCTGCACTGAATGGCTCCTCGAGTTTTGTGTCGGTACATCTAGCGTTACTGTAACGAGAGCGAGCTGGGGCTTGTCACCATCTCAGCCCCGCTGCCGATAGGGCTGTAATGGAAAAGCCTCTTCAGGTGGCTGAGCGTACGTCAGTGAAAAGAGTTTCTCTGCCAGCATGGCTTTACCTAAACGACTTCCAGAGAGCCAAGGAAAGGCCTGCGCAGCCGCGTCTGTGCTGGGCGCTCTGGGGAGAACTGAGGTGTGTTTTCACACTCCTTGCTTAGGCAGCAACATTGATAAAAGTCTGTAGAGTAATTCTGGCTCTCCAAACACTTCTGCTTTCCTTTCCTACGCTTGGGTTAGCCTCGGCCTATTGCCTTTTGCTGCATGCTTTAGTTTTTCACTTGGAAGCAGCAAAGCGTGCATGCAGCATGAGCATCCAGCACTTGCAGGCAGGAAGCCCATGAAAGCAACAGCTAACTACAGTTTCTCTGCCAGTGCAGCACCTTTAACTTCACAATTTACACCACCGAAGCGGCAGAACAGCATCCGTGATACTGTTTCTTTCATATATTCCCCAATTCTGAGCCCCCTCTGCCACCACATACCCAGTACTGAACAGGACCAGGCACTAGCCCAGTTAAAGGAGACATAATTCTGCCTGGACTAGGCATGTGCTTTGGGGAGGGGTATGCCCATCTGTCATTAAAACCCATCCTGCTCCTTTCACAAAGTTCACACCAAAGGCAAATTACAGAGAAGAGCAATCCTGTCGCTCATTTGAAAACCGAGTCTGATCTGAATAGACTCATTGGCATGCTGAAAGAAATACCAGTTCCTCCCAGTGTAGTTCCACTTCTAATCAATTACATGACAGTATAGAGCTTCAGTTAAACAAGCACAGACTAATTAAGAGATTTTGCTGCTCTAAGCATTATTTGGTGGAGGCAGGTGGGGAAAGACTGGGGAGGGTGAAGATAAAAGCACTTTAAAAGCATTTACTTTTCATTTCATACCTTTAATTAGCTGGATAACTCCAGGGACTATAATTATCAGAATTGCTACAAGCTTGCAAAAGGTAAGGAAAATCTGAATGCGGGCACTCCAGCTGACACTCGTGCTATTCAGGACCATCACCAGCGCTGCAAGGGGAAAAAGAAAAGTCAGAAAGAAATATTCGTGCCGCTGAAATGGCCACAAAACTCTTTGCCAGCGGAGAGGCCACACACAATGGATTCGGATGCATTAAAGGAAGTACACCCCGATAACCTTCTCCAGCTGCTGCCCTCCCTCTTCTCACGTTCCCCTTCCAGACGCCACACAAAACGCTTGAATTGAGCCCCTCTGAACCCCTGTGCAGCCCATCCGTCGCCCTGTTCTCTGCCTGGCTCCCTCCACACCAAATTACAGCTTCGTTTACCCAGAATCGTTAGCTGTTGGTAGACGATGGGCTGGCAGGACCCTGCCTTGGATGAAAGAAATTAATTGCGCCACCCCATCAGTCCAGATTTCTGTATCAGCGCCGGTTTGAGTAGAGATTTGCATTTTGAGAAAATAATAACAATTAATAATCATATTAAGCTTTCTCACCCCCATTTAGGCCCCGCATAAATTTGTCACTCACTACCTTATTTACCCCCGCTCCTCTTTTCCACTCTTTCTCCTCCCTTACGCCCGTACCACCGAAGATGCAGGAGGACCAGAGTGCAGGAAATGTCCCTGCCCCTGTTGGGAACTGGTGAAGAAAGAGAGACCTTTTACTTCTTGAAAACAAAGCCCAGGTCTGCGCCTCACCATCACGCAGAGAGCCGAGAAGGGCTTTTACGTCCCGCCTGCTCGGCTCGCGGCTCCTTCTGGGTCAGGGAGGGCATCTCCTGGCCTTTGCGACAGCTCTGACTGACAAGATGACAGTAGGTCTTATCATTTGAGTGCCAGTTATTCTAGCTTATTTAAACAATTACCCTGGCAAAATAGAATCACTAAAGGAGTTCAGATATTTAAAAAAAAAAAAAATCACCTAGAGAACGGAAAATGTGAGACATTTCACTGGTTAAAAAATCCCTTGCCCCTTCTGCTGCAGGGAAAGGCGAACGTAGTCAAACAAACCTGCTCGCTCATCTTCTCTTTCTTGCCATCGTATGGAGCTAATGAATTAGCTCCTCATCCCAGTCTTCCCGTACTTCAAACTCTCTCAAGAGCACCGCTTTGACTGTATCATCAGCCATATCGCACATCGTGGGACGCATAAAAACACAAGTTGCTATCTCCCTCCAGAGTCTGGGAGCTAGTTTGTATGAGCTAGTATTGTAAATCTGGCATGGTACGAGCTTTCTGGCGGCAAAACCTGCTGATTTATCCCAAGTCTTTTATACAGATTCTGTTCACCAGCAAGGCCAGAAAATATATCATAAAAAATTCTTCTCAGTTTAAACCAAAAGTAGTTTTGGTTTAACGGAAAAGGGAGAAAATTCCAAGTAATCTGGATTCCAATGTATTTTTTTAGATATTTTTAATAAAATAAAAATTCCAGGAAAAAATACAAAAAGTATTTTCTCGAATTTTTGGGGGGAAAGAGAGGGCCCCACTCTCAAATGAACAATTTACCAAAGTCAACATAAACTTGCAACATCACTTAATGTGAATTTTTCACCAAAAAAAGATCTTAAAGGTCAAAATGTTTTTCCAGTTCTGTATTTCACTATATTTCAGAACTGAGGTGTTCTTTTCTAAGTCACAAAGAAATAACTTGGACTTCTGCAAAGTATCACTTGAGATCCAATTACTTATTTTATGCTTTATTACTTCCATGTATACCTATACTTGGCAGGAAACAGAAAATCCCAGGGGCCTGATTCATCACTCTATTGTCCCAAAACTACCCTGACATATCTTCACTTATTTAAATGTTGAAAGATCCCTTTAGGTTGCTGCTGAATATTAGCGCTGATTGAGGCTCCCTCTCTTTTCCTAGGGCTTGATTACCAGGAAGGTTAACAACCATCGTCTAAGCAAAATATATTTAAAACATTCAACAGCGTTTAAGTTATAAAGAAAATCCAGTGCCATAAACAAGCACTGGCTTATTTCAAATTTCCTAGAAAGTTCAGGACATCATACTTTTCTTTCCCAGAAGATGAAGCCCAGGCAGGGACCGAGCCACAAGGAAATGTCAAGAAAGAGTTTTATGTGTAAGAAAGTATCTGCAATTTGACATCCAGCTTATTCAGAGTTCAAGCCGACTGCAGCAATCGGCCTGTTACCTTACACAGGTCAGAATAGGTAACGTGAGCATCCTCCCTGCAGAGAGCCCTCCTCGAGGTTTTCTAACGCATCGGTTTCACCTTTCTGATACACGTACGAGAATGTCGCTGGGTGGCAAACTAGTACGAACAACGTACCAACGTCAACTCACGTGGAAACTCGTAACCTTCCTTGCTGGCCAGCCACACACAAATCACAAGCCCCAAATCTGTATAAGAGCTACACTGGCTTGAAAGAAAAAAAGGCAGGCTGGTATTTTCATTAAGAGAGCCTGCTTGTGAGCAGGCTGTGTTAAAACCTCCTCCATCCCCAACTGTGAGTTCAAGCCAGCCAAATGTTTCATCTGAGGCTATCTAATCAAATAGCAGAAGCAAAACGGACACTGCAAGGACCTTCATTTAATCGGGAAGCTGAAGGCGTGCTACACCTGCAGTCAGTCCGGGGCACGTGCCGTTAGTTTTGATAGTCCTCTATAAGAGTAAGTCCGTCCCTTGCAGATTGGACCACTGCACAAATATAGTAGTTCAAGTTGCAGGGCTGAGACTAAAGTTCTTAGAAGATTTGAGACCAATCGGTATTTTATGGAATTTCATTTTATTGGACTTAATAGGCTATAAGAATTTACAGTCGTCTTATAATATTCAATCCCAGCAGTTCTACGTGCATAACAGGGATGTGGGGCTTATACTGCTATCTCGTATCAGCACCATTACTGGTTGTGTTAGCAACGGGATAGTGAAAGGAGCAACGGAGAAGAGGAGTCATGAAGAAACCTGCTAAAGAGCAGGAAAAGAATATGACAACTGTGCCAGGATTCAAGAAGGAAATTATACCTTGGGACTATGGTCATTATTCAACACCTCTCTTCTATGAATAGGGCCTTATGGAGATAATTCTGGTCGCAGAAGCTTTGATACAGGATCACAAGCAAAGATCAGAAGGAAGCAGCAACTCCCCAGACAAAAGGACAGCGAAAGGAGGACTCATCTCTAACTTTGCTAACTAAAAGTCAGGCATCTAGTGTGGCTGCACCCTCAATGAAGTTACCTCCAGAGGATGAATAACACCACCTCTTTCAGATGCCTATCTCAGGTGAGATGAGTTGCCTTCAGGAAGTGTCTCCCTCTTTCTCCACTAACTCTATGGGGAGGCATAGACAATTACCTTAAACTAAACACCTAACTAAAAGCGAGATGAATCCTAACGGAGGGGAATATGGGGGGAGAACAAAATGGGGTTCATGAACAACGAAACACAATGGTAACACCGATCACGTTGCTTTTCACAATCTCTTTCCTTTACGCAGCCACAGCTATAGATGGATAACGAAATCTAATGGGAGAAGCAGCAGTAAGCGTTACATCCTGGCCTACTTTTCAAGAATATACGTACCATTGCCTCAGCGGGAAACCAAGGAATCTGCCCTCCCCTAACTTGTCAGGCTTTTAGGGTCAAGGCATTCACACAAAGCAAAAAATACCCTCAATTTGCAGATCTTAATGTGTCAATTAAGATGAAGTCACAGGAGGCAAAAGCACCCATCAGAGCAGCTTTTGCTATCCCTGCAAGCCAAGAGATGTCTTAATTTAAACTGCTTGTCTGAAAACTGTCAGCGGTAGAGAGCAATGTCTGTAACATCTGCCATGATGAAAAAAAAAAAAGGCAGCTAACTATAGCCTCACATACACACCAAATTTATGCTAATAAAGCTTTGGGCTGGAGTATTTTCCAGCAAGCACTGATAGTTCTGTACAGCTGACCTTAGTTTTCAAGCATAATATTGGTTCCAACAGCCATAGTTTGGGGTATTTGAGTTTTTTTGGCAGACCTCCAAAAGAAGTGGGCAATTACTGCAGCGGAAAATGCCCAAAATATGCAAGAATGAGTGTAAAAACTTTAAGAACATGTGCGAGTTGGTAACCTGCTTTCAGTCTCGCAGTTTTTAATACCTGAAACCTGTTTATCTGCTTTCTGATATGGAGGCCAAGTGAAAAGATTAGAACAGGCTCAGTTAAGATTGCATATCTATTCAGGTTACATACTGATAGCACAGTTCAATATCTTTGCACAGTATAATTTATCCCTTCCTGTTACCAATATATTTAAGCTTACCATTAGGAGAAGAATTAGAAGATAGAAATAAAGCAATATATCAATCTAGGGGTTTTTTGCACTGTCTATCACCATATGCTTTGCAATGGTGATAGGCATGGTAATAGGATGTTTCTTCATTGGAAGAAGCTTTCACTTAAAGAGAGAAATGAATTTTTAACTCTTTCTCCTAAAAAGACCATCTTCAGCATCAGAACAAAGGGGGACAGCATCCCTTCTGCTTTGCGTGCTGGGGCTGTTGTGTCCAACTCAAGCAAAGTTAGGCATTTAGAAGTCCTCGTCTCCCGTTTGCATTTTCTTCAGCTGTCCTTCCATATGCTGGGGCACATCCAGGTCCTCTCTCCCCTACCTGGCTGCTTATTTTCATAAAAATTGTAGTAATTAGATACCTTTGAGATGTCTGTTCTTCTCTCAGGTACAGTTAAATTGACGGAGTTTAGAAAAAGTTTATGGCAGACTGACAGATAGATTGAGATATGCATATCCAGTATTTGCCTAGGTTTTTCTCCTTGCGGAAATTCTCTTGAGAAATACCACGTGAATTAAAGTTATTTCTAAGTTTGAAAAGAACAGGCAGCCTTTGCTTCAGAGGTTCAAAAAGCTGGGGCATCTGAAGAGAACCTCCACACAGCATTCTTCTCTCCAGTGAGCCATTGAAATGTTTGGACTTTTTGGTTGGTTGTTTTTATTTAAAAAAAATAAAAATGAAAGCACCATATTGTGGAACTGAAAATTTGCTTCTACAGATTGTTCAAAATTGCTCAGAACAGAGATGATTTTGAGGGGAATTTTGTGCCCAGCATGTGCTTTTTTCCTATAAATAATAAACCAAGAATGAGGGGGGTTTTTTTAAAGGTCACCATCTCCAGTAGTTCCATTTTAGCTCTCATCTGATCTACATCTTCTCTGCAGCACCGTTGTTCCTTTTTCAGTGCAGAGGCACTGAGGTGGAACGGTGGGGAGCAGAATGGGCTGTAGCCCCTCTACGAGAAGTACTTGTTTGCAGCTGGTAGAGGAACAACAGTATTTGCCACTCCCCATCACAATCCTGGTTGCATCCATCTCAGGCAACCTTTTAATAATAGGCTTAAATAGCAGAAAAGGAGGTTTAGGCGGGGGGAAAAAAAAAATGAGAAAAGCTGTCCTGTGACAAGGATAGAAAAAACTGGGCTACAGTATTAGGTGAGGCTTTAGAAACTCCCTCACCGGAGGTTTTAAGACCAGTTTAGACAAACATTTGTCAGAAATTGTTTAGATATGGTGTGTTTGGGGGCAGGGGATCACCTGGAGGTTTTTCAAAATCTCTTCCTGCCCTTTCTAGTACGATCAGAAATGACAAGGTAAAACTACAGAACAAAGTCTCACCCAAGGACAGCGTTTAGTGGTGCTTGCCACTACCTTTCCCCCGCGCAGTAGAGACAGATATGCAGTGAACACTCTGTCGTCAGGCACAGGAGGAAGAAGGACCAGGAGTGGATAAGAAGACAAAAGGCATGTCAGTTCACTTTCTGATTAACTTAAAATTTTCGGTGGAAGCAAACACTGCCTTTGGCGCCATTAAATTGGATTATAAGATCTTCAGGGCTCCAATGTGTCTGTTCAGCTCAACACCACCTTAATCTTACCTATCACTCTGCCTACGTGCACAATACAAAACATTCATAACAATTACCACCACAACAGCTAATTCTTACCGTACAAGAATAAGAGTCATACACTCTGGGATCCCTAAGCTTAAGCATAGCATATGATCAAAAACTACTACAAATGAAACTCCACTGTAAAGCATACTGCAAACAATAAAGATAAAGCCTCAGTCTGACACATCAGTGTTTTCCTCACCATTGTCCTATTCACCATTACAACTTTCTACAAGAATCCCTTCTTTCAGTGAAATGACAGCTCATCCTACCTGTGCTGTACGGACCCGCGCTCACCATAGGAGCAGTCTGCTGGGAACTCCTCTCTCCCTTTAGGCTGTAATTTTTTCAGCATAACTCCACCCCTCCTGCAATGCTACTTCTTTGTTTAATTACTTTGCGAAGCCCTGGCTTATCACACAGATTTTCAATTAAATTAAAAGCAATAAAAACCTATTTCAAATTGTTCACTTATTGTGCTTGAATCACATGCACTTAACAAAATGCTTTGATGGAGTCCTCACTTAACATTCCTTCTGTCTCGGTGACCTTGACATTACTGAACATCTGTTTCACCCTTATCTTGCACTGAAATATTTTAGACAGATGTAGCTATAAAAAGTCATTGACCTCAAAATTCAAGCCCTTAATTCAATTATTCCTATGAAACCTATAGTTTGTGCATAATTAAGTTAGAAAGAAATGCGGTCACAAACTGATTTTTTTAACACTGCTGGCAGAAGGGAACTCTTATCAAGCGAGCTCCTACAAAAAGCCACAGCAACCTGCAGACTGGAAATATCAATATCAGTTGAACTCCCTACCCCAAAGAAAGAAAAAGTCATCTGAACCTATTATTGTGCAAAACCGAAGGGGTCTCCTGTGTGCCTTTGATCATTTTGCACGTCTTAACTCCTTTCTCCGGTCCTTTTGTTTCTGATACGTGCACTGACCAAATTGAAAGGAACAATCTGTTACTGATTACTCAGGTCTACCCCACACTCTCCTCCCAACACAGCTGAACGCGAGCGTGAGCCCACGTGTGCAAGGACCATCATCACCAGTGACCAGACAGAACTGGAAACAGGCACCCGGCTCCAGAGTCCCATTCGCATCACGATTTGCAGCCTCCCTCACCAGCCCAGGTACACTGTAAAGCTCCTGGTCTCAGGGTAGCCCCCCTCTTTCCACTGGCAATTATCAGTTCTCTGTAGCCCTAAATGGTCCCTTTTACACTCATTGCAAAGTCAGCAAGAGTAGGACAAGCTGCTGGTAACAGACATGCATTTTCACCAAGCCGTACGCCCGGCTCCCGAAGTCATCGGTTGGGTTCCTGCTTCCTGCACCGCGAGCACCTCGCTAAGTTTTATGGCTATGAAGGACAGAGTGGAACTAGGGAAGATGATCTCATGTTGCCTGTGCTCCACTCAAGAGAACGACACTTCTTCATGGCATCATACTTGGCACTCAATTGCCTCCTAAAACAGAGGTAGAGCAAAGCACTTAAAATCAGGTAATCATTCTTCCATATCTCTGGCAGTGGCTCACCATCTCTTAGGGACTGAAATTGCTTCCACAAAAGTAATGAGAGTTCTGCCATTAATTCAAGTGGCAATAGAATCAGCCTTGGCAATAGATTTTCCCTGCCATTAATAAAGTCTGCTATTCTTTTCACTACTGCGTATGTTCGCAAACACACATACCCAGGCAAAAAGTCACGCTGATGCCCTTGGCATTGGATGCACAGTCGTTTTGTAACGATGCACATCAAATGACTACCTGTTCAAATGTTAGGCGTGCAATTTTTTTTTTTTTTTTCCAATTTACATCATCTTTACCCTTCCCTGAAACCTAAAATTGGATACTTACTGATGCCAACAGCTGTAATAAGTTTAATCGCAAGTTCTGGGATTTCACACTGCATAAAGAAAGGTTCCAAAATGTAACGTCCAAATGCCAACGATATCACTGCTGTGGCAGCAGGGCTAGAGTAAAAACAACACAACAAAAAAAAAAAAATCACAAAATGAATCTGCAATAGTACATAGATAATACTCTTACGGGATCATGCTGTAACTTTTTTATCACAGAACTGTGAACCGTACTTAATTTTGGTGCCTGCTTGTAACTATGCCGCCGTGTACCATGACTTCTGAACGTAGCAGGAAACCACAAGCAGTTTAGCTTTGCTCAGCGGGTCTGATCTCGACACCAACACTTCTTACCAGGATTGCTCTTACGACTTCCATGTTGTGAAGCAGCCGTAAACAGAAAGGAAAGGTATCAACAGAAACCTTCATTCGCTCACTTGAAGTGAACATGGCCAGAATTAGATTACGTGGGCAAAACCCTGAGTAAAAGTCGTTGAGGACCAAATTTTAGTGGCCAGGCATATCTCACCCTTCAGAGACACGAGCAAATTAATTTCAGTCAAGCTGAGAATTCTGCTTTACTAAGTATCCAACACCTAGCCAAGTCCGTTATTAAGATCTGAGATAATGCAAAAAATGAATGAAAGTGGGACTTCCTAAAACGCAAGCAGAACTTGTTCCTTTTATTGACTAACATCTTCCTAGCACTGCAAGTGAGAGCAAAAATCCTCGAAGTACAGAAAGCACCTACCACGAAACAGAGAAATGTAAAGAAAGGCATGCATGCAGTTGTTGCATTTACAAATTTGAAATACTCATCATATTCATACAGCCTTCCTCTTTGAGACAAGCTAAATGTTTGCCAGAAGCCTTAGCACTGACACATATTAACAGCAAATTACCCCGTGCCTCGGATCAGACACTGTCTGCATGTTACAGTTCCAGTGGTCTGTTCACGTGTGGTTTGGGAGGACACTTTCACCCTACTTAGGGCAGCTGGTGGCATCTGTGCTTCACCCCACGCTCACACACAATAAGGACAAAAGGGCATATGATTCTGCCTCAAAGGATTTTTGAGTTAAACAAGAGTCCATGCAAATTTCTTGTGAAAAAATCTTCAGTATTTCATAAAACAATGCCTCACCTTACAGAATTTTAATAAAAATATAGGTGCTAAAAATGCTATGGAACAGTGGAAAAATTCTGCAGAGAAGTTATTATTTTCCATCGAACGATAAAGGAATTTTCCACAAGAAAGTTTCGCCCTTAAAACAAAACCCACTTTCTTAGCGTTATGAGTCAACCAAAATGTCACACACTGTGTTGGACCAAACTGCAGAGGAGGACAGAGCAGAAGTATCTTCCTCAGAAAATTTCTGCGTGGACAAGAGAGGGCTGCTGCTTGCACGTCCCCCACGCACGAGGACTGTTCCTTTCACCGGCCAACAATTGGCTTTGCAAATTTTGCCTTTGCTCAGGGACCGAATGTCCTCTGCGCTGGATTTACACATACATTCACTGCCTTTACCTTGGTGCAATATTTCTAATTTACGTAAGAAGATCACCAGACTTCCGGCTTTTAAATACCGCAGCCTGCCAAAAGTAGTTTGAAGTGTCCTAGATCAGATGAAAGATAAGATCTTTGGAGCTTTCCCAGACTTTTTTTTCCTCTGTCCTGGCTCCTTTTTCCAGAACTTGGATTTTTCCCTCTCATTTTAAGAAAGGCCTTTTTAAAGAGGCAGCCGCTGCTATCCACACCACTAAGTCTTTAAAAACATAGCTGCTCAATTATACCTCTAATAAATAGCTGTCTCTCTCGTAGTCCCACGTTTGGAGGGAGATGTTGCTGGCAGCCTAGTCGATCAATGGAGGTGGAAGCTGAAGGAATGGGGCATTTTCCTTTTGACTGCCGTCCTAAAGACAGACCGGCAGCCCCCCAACAGCTGTCTGCCCAGGGGCGGACAGAAAGCGCGTCAGCAGCTTCCATCGAAGGGCAAGAAGCACAAAAAGCCACCGGGGAAGGCGCAGGGACAGTGCCCCAGCCACACCACGGGTGGGTGACTCACCTGGCAGCACTCTCGCCCAACCTGGGTTTAGCAACCGCCGTAGTTAAGCACTACAGACCATGCATTCACACGGTCGTCTTCGCTTGTTTGAAAACTAGCTTTTTGGTTTTTTAAAGGTATGTAATATACCTGCAACCTGACTTTTGGGGAGAGAAAGAGTTCCTACTTGTACTGGATGAGGAGCAGCGTAGCGTAAGGCACTTCTAAACAGCAGGTGATGCTGGCACAGTTTGATCCGTATGTGGGCAGAGTTTAAGTGTGTCCTAGACTGTAAAATACTGGCTGAAAAGATATACGAGAGCAGGAGATGCTTATTTTGGTTGCGGCTGCTCCACCAGCCCGTAGGTGTGACAATCCTGCAATCTTTCAGGGGAAAAAACAGCTTAGCTGAGAAGTGTGTGTGCAACTTCACCTCCTGAAAAAAACCTAGATACATACTAGGTCTCAACTTCTTTGATAGCAGCAGCCAATTAGTTTACTGATGCAGGAGTCCGATATAAAACTCTACACAGAGTTTCGGCAGCGCTGCTCTGATCATCGCAAGTTATAACAAGTACGCCTCCCTCGCTGCCTCTCAGATTTGATGATTAAAGAATCCACTGATGTTCCTTCCCATGCAAGATGATTATTTTCTGGGTGTGGAGCAAATCACGATGACTAAGAGTGTTTTCATGACACTCCTGAGACACTGTCATGTATAAAAAAAAAAAATAATTTTACGAGGAGAGGAATTTATGAAGCCTGGATTCTTGTGGGTATTTGTGCCTAGGTTAATAAGATCCCCCTGCTTAGGAAGGTGCAGGTTAAGAGCAGGATTTCTAACACTGTTCTCTCTTCTGTTGGTTCTGTGATGTGCAATGGTATCGCTACGTTCACAGCACTGCGCTTCTCACAGTGAAAACTCTATCTGGTTTTCCTTTTTGGCAAAAAGTTAATACGGTTAAGCCATCTGCTCTTTCACCACGTTTGATGGAAATTATGCAGTTAGTTCAAAGGTTACGTACGGGTGGGGAGGATGTAAAGGACCATCTGACTTACACAATGATTTCCTCCGGAAACAAGATAAGGATTTATGGATTCATAATGACTCAGCACTGTCAGTGCTTTTAAACAGTCTACGCCAGAACTTGTCAATATTATGTAAACATAGTTGTGATTTGAAATGAGGCTTGCACTTTTGTGACTAATTTGCTGATTCAGGAGGAGAGGGGAAGGGAGTGCTAACTAGCCTGAGGCAGGAATGGAGCATTCCTGAAGTCATTTTGCATAAGCGAGTTTCCCTGTTCTACATGTAACAAGCTCTCCAGCCTCAGCAATACTTTAAAAAAAAAAAAATTCAAAAGGCCACATCTGAGTTTGATACAAAGATCCATTTATATTATGAAAATTTATTTGATATGATTCAATGATTTGGCATCTTCATATAGAACATCAAGGGCTGCACGAGCCACAGGCTTACCCACCAAAACAATACTTTGGACATTTTAGATACGTAGACTTAATGTTGCTTTATTTGGCCAGTTAGTGCTTTTCATAGTAATCAAGAGTTAAATTCTCCTACACCCCACAAAAAACAAAAAATGGGGACCTGAATGGACATGCAAAGGATACACGGTGCCCCCAAAGCTGAAAACTACTGGGCAATAGCTTCACCAGGAGTTATTCCTGTATCCATAGACTGTATCCACAGCAACCGCTCCAAAAGTTAGTACCAAGACTAAGAAAAACATAAAGGTGACTTCCCTCTTCCACTATACTATATGTAGGCATGGGTATTAACATTATTAGTGACATTAATGGATACAGTAAGCTTAGCAAAATTAAAGCAAGTAGCTGAATTCATGTGATTCTCCCTTAGAATCTGTTTTTCCCCCCATACATGCACGTATGTCCTTTTGAATGTTTCAATGCTGACAAGCAAAATAGCATTGTTAAATTCTCTGAAGCAACCATACTAAAGAACACAGCTCATTGATCAAGATATATTTGTTTTGCACATTGGAGATTTTTCTTTATGACTGAAAAGCCATCAGAAAAGAAACACAGAAAAGCCAAAAAACACTTACCGAATGATGAGTAATTCAACCCAGACTCTCACAAAAGCAGGTAACGGGCCAAAGGCCTCCAGGATATAGGTGTAGTGACCGCCAGACTTCTTAATGCATGTTCCTAGTTCAGCATAGCAGAGGGCACCTGTGAGAATTAAACTGCGGCATCACGAGAGATGTCCAAAAATACCTTTCAAAACATTTATAAGCTAAACAATGGAGCTGCCGTAGTATCACAACTACTTTTGATATATTTTAATCATTTTTTAAGCAATTTTATAAGTTTTAATTCATTCAGCTAGACCTGCAGTTAACCCAACTGTGCATATATCCAGTTACATTTACGTATAAGCCACTGAACAAACTATTTGCTATCAACACGTTTCATTACTCATCCGTATCTTGTGAAAAGGGACAACAAAACGCTGTGTCACGCCAGCTACCCCCGCTCCCCAGCAGCCCGACTGCACCACCGAGTGAAAGCCTTCTGACACATTTGCTTGTTATCAGTGATGATCACCTCCATTCAGCCTCAGAGATGCCTGGCTCAGCCTCTGAAGAAAAGCCTGAAAACTGTATTCCCCCTCCTCAACCACGGGCGAAGCAATCGACCGGCCAAAATAGGGAAGAAAGAATTGCAGATTAAGAACTTTCCTCAATAGTACTCCCAACATCTTATATGCAAAATTCGGGGGATGGCTTAGCCCTGGCTTTTCCACAGTGGTGCAGTGTTGTTGTGTATTACTACTGCAATGAAAGCTCAGTTCATTTCTGCATTGCCTTAAATACAGACCGCTTCACGTTTTCATAGCAGGAGGCTCATTTCATCCTTTGGTGCATTTCCACTGACCGAACAAAAACCCAAATCGTTATCACATAGCTGCATTAGCTCATGCAGAAGTGGTTCAGGCCCCTTTGGAGCAAGTGGTAGTGGCGTTCCCAGCAAGTAGCAGCTCTCAGAGAGCTCCCCGAGGCTGCTGCCGACACAACGCGCGGCCTCTGCCGTTATGGAGCAGGCAACGGCACGCTGCAACTATGAGGACCTGCAGAAGCCTTCTTCACCCATGCACCATCTGCTACCGTTGCTTGATGAGCCACCACCCAGTGACAAAGCCAGTGGATTCTCGGCTCCGCGGGTGGTCCGCATCAGTAGAGAAACGTACCACGGCCGATAAACGCAGGCAGCTCTTTTAGAAGAGTCTGAGAAGCCAGATGAAAACAGTAACAAAGTTTGTAAACACCGCATCACATAGAGTTAAGATCAGCAACACATATGAACTCATTTCGGCTCTGTTCCCTGCATGCTTTTATGCTGCAGCACCTTAAGATGAAAACTACAGTTGTCAAAGTCACATAACATGTACAAGCCCGTTAAAGCTGTACCCACATTATGACAAATTCCATCCTCGTTCACTTGCTTTGTTTGGGGCTTTCAAAAACATGGCAGCTCTTATTCTTCAGCTTATCTGAAAATGTACTTAAAGGAATTCTTACAGCCACATTAAAAAAAAGCTATTGATAGGTTTTCTCTTGCCAGCCTCTTCTGTTGCGGTTCATAGAATCATAGAAATGAAATTGTGTTTCGATACATGTTACACACACAGCCTCAGCAGGACCTTAAGTGATCTTTGCACGTGATTTTACTATAATTAAGTCATGCAGGGAATTAAAAACACCCACGGCACAAAAAAAATATGAAAAAATAACTGTAACAGGTCCATTCAGAGAAAGACATAGTATCTTTTGCTAGGCCAAATTACACAGTTCTTCATATCTTGAGATCTGGAAAGTGACCTAGAAAATCCATCTGATACAAGAGATTTTTTTTTTTGTACAGACTTTACTTCACAGCCAGAAAATTACTACTATTACAGCAAAAGCCAAAAATGCAATGCTTAAGCAAATTCTGTTTTGACTAAATCTAAAGACCAAGGTCGTCTGACAGGGTTACAAATTGTATCTGAGGTCTTTCTTTATAGGGGAATTTTGGTTATAGCAATTTGTACAACAGATTATGCTGCACGTTGTACCAATACATTTAACATTTGACCAAAATGGGTCCTAACGTGCTTGCGCTGTCTGTTTGGCTTGGGTGGACTTAACCTGTGAACAGTCCATGTTTCTTTTAAGCTCAGAGCCAATTTACACAGGGTGGCATTTGCATGTTCCACCTATTAAGCAGACACGTGTTAGTCCGTGTTTGTCCTCTTTTCCTCCTGCCAGAAAACAAGTCGTTTCTGTTTTAAATAAAGCCAATATTCATGTTAGTTCTTCAGCTTCTTTGAGATTAACTCATTAAGTAGGTCAATGGACCCTCTGTCCCGCAGAGGCCAGGGTGGGGTTTTCCACTCTGAATGGGGGCTTTGTGAACAGAACAAATAAACTGGCATTTTTCAGAATTTAATACTCTTCAAAAATACACAAAATTAGTAAAAACTGACACGATAGGCAGGCCAGCAATAAAACTCGCATTACAAATTTGTTTCCATCACACTGGTTTTTGCAGCGCAATCTTTCAAAGCACCATCGTGAGCGAGGAACGAAGTAAAGAGCAGTAATACAAGACTAGGGAGAGGGGTTATTCTGTTATTACTTTGCTCTCTTTCATGCCAATACAGCTTAAGTCCAGCGGGAATTATTCCTCTCGGACCTTGCTCTAGCCTCCAGGGAACTAACTCGAGCTGTCTAAACATTTCACCGGTGTTCGAGCAGAGTGACCCGCATCCCCAGCTGCTGGGGGCCTTACAAGCAAACCGTAAACTGCCTCTTACAGCCAGAAGAAAAACATTATACATACAGCACATTGTATGGCATAAAACGGACATTTGTTTTTCCTGTTCCTTTAGGGACCCGTAAGAAACAATAATTTACGCTTCCAACCTTTACCGACCCAGCGCCGGGGGGACAGGGGTTGCATACCTCCACGCAACCTACCACGCAGCAAAAACCTTCTGTAGCCCTATTGGTCCTCAAGCTCCACACTGTGCCTTGCTATCCAATGGCAAAATCAGACAAATAGCAGCAATGATCCACCGGCCGCCCCTCTGGACCAATTAGAAACTTTTAAGGGACTTACCGAAGAGCGAGAGGATGCCACACACTGTCCAGACAGTCAAGGACATGCCCACGCTGCCCGTGTTCTTCAGGATGCCTTTGGGAGAGATGAAGATGCCAGCTCCAATGATAGTGCCAATTATGATGGATATCCCCCTCAAAAGTGTCACTTTCTTCTTCAGCACAACTTTTCCCTCCTGGGCTGGCTGTCCGCTGTCCATAGAGGGCAACCTGCCATTAGCTTGCCCCTGCAAGTAGCTTCCATTAGAGACGGTGGTTACAGCAGCTTTCCTAAACATGCTACAGTGCCACCAGCACACCGACGGCAAGCGCAGGCAAAAAAGTTTGCAGCAGAAACTCAAGGGTTTTTTCCTCTCTGTGTAGCCAACTACTGAAGTCTCTTCCTCTGCCCTCTCTTATCTTTCCAGCGGCTCCTACGCACAGGTAGCAAGCTCCTAAAGTGTATTTGAGCCTTTACTGCGATCCGAGCGCTGCTCGGGAACACCTGCGCTTTCACACTGCGAGCTGGTACTGCCCTATCATTGGAAACCAGCTCAGCTTCCGCGTGGACTTGTATTTAAGCTCTTGTCATACCAAGTTACTTCAGCTGAATGATGATGCAAATTCTCCAGGTTTGCATCAGCCATTTGAGAAACCTCTGGCATTACTCAGCATTTCTCTTTTTTTTTTTTTTTTTTTTTTTTTCTTCTCCCTTCCTCCTTTTTAAACAGTAGGGGCATGTTGCACAACCGACCTGAGGGTGGTGGGAAGAACAAAGCACTCGCAAGCAAACCGAGCCAATCAAGCTAAGCACATCACCCTCGACACCCCGAGACACACTCCCAAAATTTTTTTAAAGCAACTCGGAGCCAGAAACAAAAGCCTGCCTAAACACAAAGCTCGTCAGAGTGCAAGGGGAAAAGAAATCAAACAGGATACGTCATCCCTGGGTCTAATCCAATTTCTTTCTCAAAAAACTCCTCTTAACGAAAGTTTGCCGGGCTTAACTTCTTGTGTCGCAGTTGATCAGCCTCTCTCACGTCTACGTTACTTACCTGGAAATCTCTACAGGGACCTGTACCTACCTAAAGAATACATACCACCCCCTTGCTACCCCGAGTTGCCTAGCAACACACCCAAATCAGCCTAATGAAAACCCGGGGTTATTTCCACAGTACAGTAATTTTCACACACGCAGCGTGTGTCTGGGATGACGGTAAGCAACGCCGCAACGACACTTCCCCTTAAGAAATACTATTAACATTTACAGCCACCTCACGGGTGTGATCTGGCAGGAGGAGGACAACACCCCGGAGCACGGGATCTCCGGCGGCTCAGGAACCAGAAAGGGGTTCTTGTGTTATCGTAGAGCTTCCCTGACCAGATAAACAGGTAATCAGATGCATAAATACTTTTGTTTCACGACCTGATCATTCAAATTCAAACCTGAGAAATTAAACTCTTAAAAAGAGGAGCTTTCTCATAAAACAGAGCAAAAATCAAGAGCCTTCAAGCACTTGTAACCTAATCGAGGGACAGCCTGTGCAATATATGCCAAAGGGGAAAAATCCTTCGTAGCGTAACTATTGCAGCTGCTCATGGCTTCAGATTAGATCAGTGCAAAGAGAAATGATTACTGCAGTTACTGCTTTTACAGTTACTGCTTAATTAGGACCTAGGATTGAGAGGAAAAAAAAAAGATAGCCGTTAAAACATTTTATCATTTGAAAAGCAGGCACTGAGCTCAGAGCACTACTGTGCTTTCAAATTTATGTGAGAAAGAGGAGATCCTGGAGTATCAACACACTGCAACTGTAAAACTACTGAGTTTTTAAAGCCTCATATTTTCAGCTATAACTTACTTGTAATAATTTGCACTGAGATAAAAATAGGCGTAAAAAAAACTTGTCTGGTTTCAGTGCATGCAGGTAAAAACCGCAGTGATTGTAGCTTTTGACTACATACTGGTGGTGCTTGCCTGCTTTCTGAAGACATCCTACTTCTCCCTCCAACTGCTGATGTGCGCAGCAGCTGACCCCTCCCTTCCCTGTACAGCTCAAACTCCCGTTGTCGCTGCAGCGTGTGCCCGACCTTTCGGGGAAGCGATTGCCCCTCCAGCGTCTGCCGCAGGCGACTGCACAGACCGACCGCGGGCAGGACCTCCTCTGGTCACCGCACACCCCAAACCAAGCCGGTTTTCGTGGCACCAGTTACATGCAAAGCCGTGAGTAGGTGGTGTGCTATGCAAACTTGTTTTGCCCTGATGTACATCTCATAGGCTGCCCCCCAATAAGATTATAAATGCCTGAAGTAAGTAACTAGATCAAATCAAACCAGGAAAAAGCATTAACCACAGAACTGGGTTGGGCTGGTGACCTTTATTTTAATTTTCAAAGGCTGTTTAATGAAGAAATCTTAAAACATCTAACACTTTAAGGTAATCATTCTTAACTAACGCTTACCCTTTATTTACCCTTGACGCTTCCAAGATCAAACCAAAAGCTCAGTAACCTCCCAGACAATCCCGAGGCAGCTCCCACCAATCCAGCTGTCTGCATCAGTTAGTCAGTAAAAACACTGGGCAGTATAATGGCTTTCAAATTTCATTTGACCACTAGCCAGAAGAATGCATGTTTGCCCGTTGGACATCGCTATTAACGCTCTCCCACACAGGCAAAAGGGTGCTTGTTTCCTCTGTGGTATAGGGATAACACTCATGCAAATCTTAGGACCATGTGAAATTCCCAGTGAAATTTCTAAGGTGGGAACTAAGGAAGGCTGGACGCAGAAAACTCTTTTTCCTAAATACTGGCAGCTTGCTGGTGATCACGCTATTTGTAGCCTTCCCAGTGAGTACTGTTGTGTACACTGCTTCTCAATGCTATCCACGAAAAATAAACAAAAAAATAGGAGCACTTTTTCACCTTTGAGTTCAAGCCTTGTTTCCAATTACCAGTTCCACCCAGGATAGGGAATACTTATTTGGTGTTGGGGGATTATTTGTTATATTCTGGAAATTTCATGAGAATACTCCATCACCTGAGCCCAGTCCTGAGAAGGGCATGAAGCTGGAAAAAGCCCATTACAGTCTGCTGGCCCCCATTATACAGTATACTCACAAAATCTGTTCCGATTATTTGTAGCCCACCAGCCACTTTCATTTGAATTATTCATCACAGAGCAAGGACCGTGGTATCGCTATGCAACCGCAGCACACAGTGCTCAGTGTCTTTTCAGAGAGCTCTTCTAAAAGCGCAGGGCTTAACCTGTCCAACACTCAGAACAGCCCTGTTCTTCCATAAAAATCCACTCTGAAAACAGAATAAAAAAGGTATGAGGTGCAATTTTCTTTAGACCGATGAAATTATTTGAAGCCATATTTCTAAAAACGATGCTCTGAAAATAAACCTTCAATGTCTAATGGCAGCTGGCATTGTGCACAGCCTTTTATTGTTTCTCTCTGGCTGGGTTTTTTCCCCCAATTCATAGACATTTTCTCCCGAGCAAACATTTTAAAGCGTAACTAAGATCATCATTGTGAAATGGTTTCCTTTTGAATCTCGCCATCAACCCTGAACTACCTATCCACTGTTTGTTTCAAACAGAAATCCTTACCGGCCAAGCCCGCGAGTCCTCCTACGCCTACCCCCTGCAAAGAGCTAAACCGCCCGCCGAAGGAGCCAGCTCCCCGGGCTGGTTGCCCGCTGCCGCCGGTGGGCTGTGGCGACCGGGACCGGCCGCGCTGCTGGGACCTTGCACGGTGCATATAACATGGCCTTTCTGTCAGCTGCACCGCGCTACTCCAGCAAATGAAATACTCGAGCATCACGGGGAAAAATGACATTACAGTGTTTCACAGGCTGAACATACCTGATACGGGGGCACCCCCGATTTTCACACTAGTAGAGCTTGTGCCAAATACCTGGACACGGCTCCATCTCCGATTCCAAAGCAGCTACAATTTTGGTATTTCCCCTGGGGAATACTACAAAACACACACACACAGAGCATTCCCTTTTATGGGAACGCTACAACACACACAGAGCAAAGTGAAGGACCTAAAATTCAAGCCTGGACTTGATTTTCCACTTCTCAAGCCCACAAAAACTCCTTAATTTCTAGGTGTAGCGAGCATACCTTGACAATCCTTCCGGGCATTTGTATATCAGCTTATTGCATCGAGCAAATCCAGAGAGTCACAAGCCAAGCCTCCAGGCCACACATTGCCGCACTGACTGGAGACTCGGGAATAAAAAAGGAAGTATATCAAGACTGAAGAGGCGAGGAAAACCCCAAACTCTTTTGTGTGGGTGGCATGGCATGAAACAGTTGTTTAGAAAACCGAGCTGAGTCGTCTCTGTATAATGCTGAGCTGTTTGCGAGCCTCGGAAGGCAGCCCTGTAGGAAGGCGGTAGTCTGGTTTCAAATGTCAAAGGAGGGCAAAATACCTAAAAGTATTTATTTCATGTAGATAATCTAGCATTGAAAAGTTTTGACTGGGGATTTTCTGCTCTTTTTGTAGTGTTGAGAAATAGTTTAACTAGCGGGGGGGGGGGGAGGGGAAATAGTCTGTAAGCAATTTAAGAACTAAGGTGTCATTGGGAATTAAGAGAGAATAATATCATCCATGAAGTATACAAAACTCTCAGTAGATTGGGACAGGATTTTCAGTTATAATGTAAACCTAGAACTGTGAGAAGAGTAAAACAATTTGTTATTGTCTCTACTTCAGGTCAAAGCTTTAATTAAAGAGGGAATTACTGAGAATGTTGGGGGGAGTGTTATTTTGTAGTCAGAGATTCACAAATTACTTAATTATTTTGCATTCCACTTTGTGCCAGATACAAAGAAGATATTTAGAAGAAAAACAAAAAATACAAAGGAATGAAATACACATCCAGCTCAGAGGCTTTAAAAATAAGACAAAATCCTATACGAAATCCAAAAGCAATTCAAATGTTATTTCTTGTCTTTTCGGTAAAAAGCTTCCAACAAAATGCCTATGCAGTCAGCAAATAGAAATCTGGTTCCAAGAAGACTGCAGACAACGATAGCAGTTTAGAAGGCAAATACTTCTAAAAGTTTCCCTGTCTCCAATTTGCTGATAGCTGCCAGTCAATTTTCAGATGGAAAAGAAAAAAAAAAAAAAAAGACATTTCAGAAATCCCTCCTGTTTTTCTCACTATTAAAGCTTTATTTCAAAAGGCATGATGATTTCGGCTGAACAGTTTGACATTTAATGATTTTTTTTTTTAAGCAGACAAGAATCATTAGCGCCTGGTACCAAGCAAGAAAGCTCCACATGAGAGAAAGCCAATTCTTACTGAAGCCCTGTGTGTGTGAAAACATGATTGTGTTTTATACCATCTCATTTTTCATATTCAGGATATATGGAATTATAACCTAAGCAATGCTGTACATAAATATTATTCTTGAGTTTTCTGTGTTTGCGTTTCTCATCAGCAGAAGGAGGCAACAATTTTCAGAGTCACTATGTTATTGTTCCTCAGCTTTTGGATGCAAACATTGAGATACCCCACAGCTTTCAAGAAATCAAGACCTCAGGGTAAATTTCCATCAAAACTGCATGTGCCAGATACCTGGCACAATGGCAAGATTGCTGTCGGCTTCAGGGAGTCAGGATTTTACTTGAGCCATCTCAGGCTAGGCTGGGCATGTGAACAGAATTAATCAGCACTTCTAAAAAAAATTAGGATTTCTAAAAAAAAAAAAAAAAAAAAAAAAAATCAAGATAGAGACAGAATTAGCACCGAGAGCATTTTCTTTCCTAGCTCATTTCTCCATTTTCCTGATGAGAATTATTCACACTAGATAAAAAGCTTATTGTATTTTTCATACAACTTATACAGTATCATGTATACAAGAAACAGGATCCTGGGGCATTTGCCTTACTCCTCTATGGCCAGGTGCTGTACTTTATGTGATTCATGTTTTGCCACTATGAATCAAATCTTTCTTCTTTTAAAAGGGTTAATGATACTTATCCCAATTCACAGGTGTGGCAGACAGATTCAGCCACTGAATTCTGTTACCAAAATAATCTACACAAAATCTTGGAAAAGGGAATTTCAAGAACTTAAGCAAAGTTTTTAATTTAGTTACTTTTAATTTAATTTACTCACTTTTAATTTAATTTACTCTATGGGGAAATCTTTCAGGTCACTTGTCTTAATCTGAACTCCAGTTCCTTATTCTCACCCTTAACAGAAGGTCACCCTTCTTTCCGGTCAGGTTCAGCAAGCTCATTCCCCTCCTGTTACACACAACTCAGACTAGACGGAGCATACATTCAAAGTTATTTGATTTTTCTGAAACAGAAAACTACACTCTTACCCAAGAATAATTGTAATGGGATTTTTGGTTCCCTTCTCATTCCCCTCTCAATTGCCAGATGCAGCAATAGTTGCATCTATGGATTTCTCTTTTGGTTCATTTAATGTAGCTTTTTGTCCGGAGACCAAACAAGGCTTGGCTGCGGCCCCTGGCAGGTCATGAACGCAATAAGGTCAGGCTCCAGTCAATAAACTGGTGGTTTAGGGCTTCTTCAGCATCAGCAGCAATGGCACAACACGTGCATTAAGAGAGACGGACAGAAGCATCTCAATTAAGGGCTGAAGTGGTGACAGAGTTTACCACAAGAAGGGATTAAACTGCAGAAAAGCAAAAGCACGTGCGTGCAGAAATGCTTCACTGGCGATTGGTGGTCAATCATTCACACTGTCATCATAATTCAGCATTGAAATGCAGCCTATGGATCCTACAGGGAATCATTTTATTGGCATCTAAATGCACATACTATGTCTTCCTGAAGTATTAAAAACTCCATCAGAAAGGGCACTCGTTTGGAGCACCGCCAAGGCGCTTCAGCAGATTGTACTAGTGCAGCTCCATATATTATTCCCACATTTCAACAGAGAGGAGCATCTTAGTGCTGAGGTCAGCCTCTGTTTCTTCTTTGAAAATGAAGTTCCTCTTTTCCACATGCACAATACCTTCTTTAGAGACACCGTCTATTCAAGCGTAGTAATTTTATCATGTTTTGTGACATTTAGTAAGAAGATTATGAAGCCAATGTACAGCAGACACATGCAGTGCCTGGGCATGGTGAGGGTATCTCTGTCTTGTCTACTCTAGACTTTACAACTTTGCGCAATACAGCTACCATGTCAGAAATCTGACCTCTTCCCCCCTCACCACATTTACAGGTTATCCAGAGCCTCAGAAATCAACTCTCCAAGACAATAAAAAGTAGTGACATGGATTTCTAAGTACATTTCAAATTCATGCTACACATACAAGCTTACAAACAGCCAGCAGTGTATAACACCCCCCTCTGTGTATAACGCACCAGTTCTAGCCTTTTTCCACCCCTCCCACATTTAATCTAGTCAAACATTAAGAGAAAGCTCTCTACCAAATGCCTCCACTTTTATCCTAGGCTCTTTTACAACAAAATGGACACTAACTACAGTGGTTTATTCTTCTTTGTTAGTATCTTGCTTGCACTTCAAGGAGGAGAGTTGAGAGGACTCTATAAGAGCACACTTTGAGGACTCCTGCCTTAAAATAGATTGACATAATCAGTAACGCTCACGCTTTTTCAGAGGGTCCAGGCCCCTCACTGTAGGGAGGGTGGCAGAAAGGGGTTCAATGGGACGAAAGACTCCCACTCCTCTCTCGCACACACGCTGCTGAAATTTGGAGCCAATACATAGAGTAGAAAATGCATACAGTCAGCTGTCTCTATAGCAAAAGCAAATCCTGCCCACTGCATAACCTGTCACACACAGAAGGGACCTTCCCCTTAAGTATACAATCCTGAGTATATAGATATCTCCATTACAGGGTACGCCATCCGCTTTATGAGTCAAAGTACAAATTGTGGTTGAGTAAAAACAGTACATGAAGTTAACTATGGTCATTTTCAAGCAGCACAATACCTCCCTGTAAAAGGTACTCCCTTCTGCATACAGAAGGCTCGAAGAGGGAGTACAGAAAGATGCTGCGCTGTAAATCATGTGAACGTTTACCAGAGAATAAGTCAAAGTACCACAGAAATTTAAGTTGGGGGAAACTTGACCTGCTCCTGTACCAATTTCTATTCAGATTACAGAATGCAGGCTTTTATTTATTCTTAATTTAAACAAAAAAAATTGGAATAAATGTTTATTTGGACAGGAGTATAGTCTAAGCAGAGAGATCATGCTAATCACCTGAGTATATTTTTTTATTAATAATTAATTAACTTCAATTTATTAAACCCTTTCAGAGAAACTAGGGAAAATATCCCAATTCGGTTTTCTGAAAACAACATAGATTTAAAGGCACCTCCTCAGACATGGTAGTAATGAGTTTGGTACATGAGGGATATCTTGCCATTAGTTGTTGCTTTATTCCTATTTTTCATCTTTATTTCTCACCTTTTCTCCCACTTAAAGCACACACTCTAAATTCTGAGCTAAAGTAGGAGCCATTCAGAATTTCCTCTTATTTTTCCATGCCCCTTTCCAGGGGGCAGTGAATGCCACATATTCCACGAATAACACAGAATTCACTTTTTGATCCAGGTACCCGTCATTATCCCAGATAGGTCAGGTAAGCCTGCACCAAGCAAAGCATTTTAATCCAGAGCTTTTTATTGTCCTGCCTGCCCCTCAGGCTACGCCAGCCTTGCACATTGGAGGAGGACCTGACCAGCCCCCTGAGCCAGCCTTGTGTGTCCGCGCCAGTGCACAACCAAGCGGAAACCTCAGTGAGGAAAGAGCAGTTACCAAATTGCCTTTTGGCATTGGTGCCATTTCTTAAGCTACTCTGGGGGCTGCCGCATCTGCTTCCCTCCAATGCAGAGTCAACTCGAGTCAGTACAAAGACAGGAATTTCTCTTTTTCTCTAGACAACACAGCAAGAACGAGCAGTATTGTTAAAATAGGAACTACTTTATTACAGGTAATTTGGGAGTAATTCCACCGATTCTCCCCTTCCACTGGTCCTCCCCTTCTAAATGGGAAAGGCTTCATTGTTCCTTTATCATCAAGGAAGAACAGAAGAGGCACTAACAGTCAAAATACCATAAAGTGCCAACAGATCCTGTAGGCAGAGAAGAGCGTTTTTTGACGGGCTCTCCTCTTCATATGGACAGCCTTGCTAATCTTCACAGAATGGAGGATATCACCATGAAGCATAGTGCAAAGGACTGAAAGGTCACAGTAGTAAAGAATTTTATTTTATAGAATGTATTTCGCATTATATTTCTAATATTGCTTCTCCTGACAAAAGCTATTCTGAACACACTGGGCGACAAAATAGAAATTCAACCTCCTGACAGTTACTCTGTCAGAGAACTGGAAATGAGAAACGATTCTCTGAGCCACTGTCCATCTTCCTAACTCTCCCTTGATCTCTCCATGAAGGGTACAAAGTCCAGTTTTCTTTGAAGAGTTCCCTTTCCTCTTATCTTCTGCATGGCACGCACATGCAACCACGTACTTGGGAACCTACGCACCAACACAGTGGAGCCACAGGGACAGACAAGTCTCTCCAAGATTCGGGAGAGCTTTTTACATACCCTGTTTTAATTTTATCTTGTGAGCTTATCCTACCCCAGCCTTATCTATCCAGATATACAAAATATAAGCTATAAGCTTCAGGATCTCCTAATAAGTGAATTCATCTCGTTCAATCTGAAAATGAAGTAATCTTCCCACTCCAAACAGTCCAATGTATCATCTGCTTACTCAGTACATTTTCTTTTGATTTAAACAAACAACACAAATGCAATTTTCATTGCATTAATTGCAATATTGCATTGCAATAATCATTTAGGCTAAAAACTGAAGCTAAAACTCCTCACCTCACATACACCGGGGGCAGAACTTCTTCCATCACCTCTTATGCTACCCTGAGCATAATAAACTCAAATGATATGAAATCACAATATGTCTTGTCAGAAAGCGAGCTGCAACTCTTTGGGGAAAAAGACCCATGTATTTTTATTTCCTCTCGCATGGCCTTGCATTTACTGCCTCTTCTCCACTTCCGATAATTACTGTCTTGGGAGGGTGGAGAGCAGAGAGAAAAGTGGGGAGAAAGGCCAGGAATTGTGCCAACCTCTGGTTTGAAAAAGTTTTCTTCTTCTCTATTTTGGCAGGAACATTTTGCATTAGTTTTCTTGCATTCCATAACATGCTTCCATTCTTGCTATCACCGACTTCGTTTATAAGGGAAAATTGTCAGAGTATGCAAAAGTAATTCCAAAGCTAAAAAGCAAGAATGCTTCAGCCTCTATGTTCTGGATTTTCATATGTCTGTTGGCAGTTTCTGTAATTGAAGCAGCAGATTCAAAACTCAGCACCACAAAATATATAATGAGGTGTAACAGTACAAAAGTTTACTGGGTTAAAAGGAAACCTGCAACTATTTTGTTCAGCAAATAAAGCCAGAAAGTAAAAAAAATTCTGGGAACAAAACCAAATATGCATCGGTTTGTTTTTTCCTTGAAAATAAATGTCCAGGTGCTTAGCTATCACCCAGAGAGTGAACATTTTGGCACACCAGGGAGTATGCAAGCGTGAATGAAGGGACTTTTGGCTCCTTTCTCTGCAACCAGTTGACAGGCTACTCTCTGTGTGTATTTTAACAGAGCCTAGGGATTACACGCCCTTCTCCCTGTCCAGATATGAAAAAAGCCGGCCATACCTGAGGCATTGCTATAAGGACCGCAAGACAGAAACAGCAGCCAAAATGGCAGGCAGGCACCAGCACCACTCCGGCATGATCAGTGCAAAAGTAAAAAAAAAAACCAACCTCTATTTCAGTGATCACCTCGTAGTGTGGCCTGTCAACTTCAGGTTCAGAATCTGCCCCTGCACAAACATTGGCCTGGTGGCAATATCTATCACGTTGAGAAAGGGAGGCTTCTTTCCTCCAGACAACGCTGATGCACAGTTTAAACCTCTCAGTTACCAAAATTTCCTTCCTACCTAGCTGCCAGCTAAACTAGTCAGCTTTGCACGATAACCTGATAACATAAAGTGCAGTACATCATCTCTGGTATTTAAAATTAAGATGCTGCTTACAGTTATGCTCAGTACTTAACTTTATCTGCATAAAGGCTTTTCTGCTTCCATACTCCTCTTCTGATTTGAAATTACAGACATTTATTTGCATTCAGGGCTCCTCAATATATTCTTTTTGGTTCTTTTTCTGTTCATCAGAAGGATATTTTCATCTTCTAGAGTCTGACACCATTCTGAAGAGCAAAACATTATAAACAGATTACAAGCAGTGTGCATTCAAATAAATTACATGTTTAAATGCGTCAGTTAAATTATAATGCTCAATTAGACAGCTAATTATGTTGAAAATGCAGTTGTGTGCATAAATTGATGGCCACTCCCTCAGCCTGCCTGGCTGCTTCCATTCATATATTGTCCCTTTATAAGTTTTATCTTTCAAATATCACTTGGTGGAAGGTTTATCTAAGTGCAGTCATACACTGCTTTACTGTTACTTCATTTTAAAAAAATCATTTCAAATACAATTCAACATTCGCACTGAGTTTTACTACCTGCCATCAGAATTTTAGTGGCAGTAGGATTTGTGGACCAGGTTCCCAGACTTCTCGGGGTCACATTCCCAAAGGGCTTTCCCTCTGTTTATGATGTCTCACTTTCCAGGATGCTTTTTAATCACTCTCACTGCATCATTTGACAAGGAAAAAATAAATTTCATTTAAATTTACATGCACATGTGAATTTTACAGATGACCTTTTGAGTTAACAAAGAAGCTGTGCATGAAACCATAACTGACACACTTATATTTATAAAACACAGCATTAAACTTGCCATTGCATTCGTTAATAGTAACTAGGATCTGGAAATCAAGTAGGATGAAGAGTCTGTCAGCATCAATTAATCAAAATTTAAGGATAATACCTTGGTATGACAAAATACATCCTCATACGTATTCATGACATCTCATCCCACAATCATCATGCAAAATAATTTTTTTCAGATATATTCTCCATGTTTCACCTTTCATTCAGTTTCTATAGATTTACAATGTTTATTGGCAACCAATCTAACTGAAGCATTTATACACAGCAAAATCCAAGCTCTCGTAATTGATGAGATTTATGAAGAGCTAAATGACTTGTTTGGCGTTTCCAGACAATTACATATCTCATTTCTTACAATATGAAAGGAGCCATCAGTAAAGTCCATCAGCATCACTGTGTTAAAAATTTAGGCAAAATAAAGACAGTATGACACCAACAAAGAAATAAAAATAAACTCCACTCAAGCTCAGCATACAGTAGCGTTTCAGGCAGTCAGCTGTTCTTTTCAATTCTTATGCTTAGATAATACAGAAAAATTAATGGTGGGGAAAAAAAACCCAGCCTGACCATTTTCTTTCTTTTCTAGCTTCTTGGTCTTTCTTCTGAATTGTCTGAAGGTAAAAGTTTTATTTTAAGGTCTAAAACCATTGTCGTACAGTTTCTCCATACTGTCAGGCCATATGAGCCATAATTATTTGTGAAAGTGTTCTCGGTCAGCCCATATTTCCTGATAATCCAGTTAAGATACCTCACAGTAAAGAAAAAACAACTGAAATAACCCCGTGTCTGTAGCTCTGGGCATATATGGTAGTAAAATCCAGCTCCTTGAGACATCTAAAATTAATCTGCAAATGACGATGTATGAACCTACTCCAACTTTGACAACGCAAGAGACAAAATGATCTATTGTACTACATCTTTTTTTAATTTATTACCTCTATGCCTATTGAAGAGGGAAAGCCTTCATAATTATGCCCTGCTTTGTCCTTTCAGGACTTGTAGTAGCTCCTCTGAAATATCTCGACAACTGAAATTAGGGAATTCCAGGCTATGTTTTTTATGGCACATGCTACAAATTATTAAATTCCACTTTGAAACTAAAAATTCTTTTAAGTCTCTTTTCAAAAATGGCATTAAAATCCACCCATCAATTTCTGACATGTCATTTTGAACCACTAGTCATGGTACAACAGACTATTTGAAATACATAGAAGCAGGGTTACTATTTATCATTTGGTCCTAGGTCTCTGAGCAGTGCCAGTCTGCCAGCCTACAGGGTCAGAGAGTGACACTGAGAGGGGCTAGAAACTGCTTAGAGATTTTTAAAGGTTCTTATGACTGTCACTAAGCTCGCTGCTCCACAACAGATTGAAAAATGCAAGAGGTTTTCCAGCTGAAGTCACGTGTGTGTTAAAGAGGATTAACATGAACAGCCAACTAGCAAATGCCAGTTTCTTTCTCTCCATTTTTTTAATCCCCCTTTCCTTCTATCCTGCAATAAAACCTTTTTTTTTTTTTTGCCTCCTATTCTATATATTTTCCCCCTTTTGGAATAATGCATAAAGGAAGCTGGAAGTAATTTAACAGATGCATCTAGCACAATGAAATTCTGTGCTACAGACTCTGAGGATGCAGACTGCGTAGTAAATCTCACTCAAAGCAGAGAGTGTTAAATATCAGAACCACTGGAGCAACCCAGTGTCTGTTCATTTACACAATTCAGTTGTTGCATGCTTATCTCTGCATTCTCTCCTGTCCCCAAGTGTGTATGTCAACAAAACCCGCTCAGTCAGAAAAACACCTTTGGGGTAGCATCCAAAGCCATTGCAGACAGAAATAAAATAGAAATGCTTTCGGTGAATCTCACGAAAAGGCAGCCTTCAGAGTGACACCTCCACCACGGTAGAACGCAGCACCGCTGCTTTTGGACGTTGTGCAGCCTCATCCCATCAGCTGGCCAGCTTTCACCTTCATCTACATCTCCAAAACATTAAAGACATCACAGTTTGGCCCAGTTCTCGAATTACTATTCACACACAGTAGGTTTGCCGAGTATGGCAAGAAAATTGGAGAAACAAACGTTGTAACTAACAGATCTCACCATTTTTTCAGGTTTGAATAGTTTAATCAATTATTTGTATACTTCTTCATGTTGAAGCCTTTCCATGATGATCTGATGCGTCCCCTTGATGCACTCTCAACTAAAAGTTAAGGGAAATTAAAAATACAGAGGTTTTTTCCTAGTGGAAAAAAGTGAGACCAGAGGTCTGTGGTTAATACTGAGCCAGTATTATTCACCTTTCTCTTCTAGGAATATTTCTTTTCACAACAAAGAAGTCATTTCTGGTTACCTCATTAACTGCTGTATACCAGCTCAAACCTCACAGCTGTTCTTCAAGGCCTGGTAAATTGGGTTCCCCGACAAACGCCATCCGCCTGCAGGCCACGAAGAGTTGACTACAGCTGCAGTTCCAAGATTTCTTGACACAAAAGTTGCATCTGAATTATCACTATTTTAATTGCCAGAACACATTTCCACCATGAATTTGCATAAGCCCTTTTCAGACATACTTCAACTCTGGAGGAAAAAAAGATGTTTTCTTTATTTTTGCTTGAAATTTTTTCTTTTGTTTTAGACCATCCACTCATATTAAAAAAAATATGTGATCTTTAAATTCCTTGCTTTCAGTTTAGAAAGCTTTCATTTTCTAAGATATATTTTTCAACAACTTGAAGGAAACATATGAAAAAAGAAAAAAAACCAACAAATCTTGATCTTCACTAATTTCTATCAGAGGATTTTTTTTTCCATTAACATTGTTGAATATCATTCACAAAGCAATTTGACATCTGTATGCACTTAAACTATGAACATCTCAACATTTCCCTTTTAAATTCCTCAGGAAGTAGTGGTCAGATTTAAATGCCAGAGATGAGGAAGATAAATTTCTGAATGGGACCTCCGAGAGACAGATTATAGCACATTGTAACTATTACATTAAGTTTTCTCCAGGTGGAAAAAAAGCCAAAGGTAAAGGAGACCCCTGGGTCTCTTATACTGTTCAGTTAGGTCAGAAACCTTTGTAGTGCCTAAATATTTCAAATTAATTCCCCCAGAAAAACCTCAAACAAGTAGTATTTCACTTTTTTTAGTAAAATTCTCTTGAAGTACAAAGTTGGCTGAGCCAATCTGAGCTGTAGATAGGAAGGAGTGGTATGTTAGTACGGTGAGAGACTGATCTCATAAAAATATTTACTTACTATTTAACCAAAAGACTAATGCTTTCGTGCGGTATCTCCTCTCATGCTCTTTTGCGAGTGAACTTGATTTGGGCCAACTCTGCTCTCAGATATGGCTCCAAAAATTGATAAAACAAGCAGGATTTTTTCCACTGTAGTTGCTTCATTTCTTATAACTCATATATTCTTCGTTCAAATACCTTACACCAGAGAGTCTATGTTTCAGACCTTAATGAGCACATAACACCCTTCAAGAGATACCTGTTTACTGTGTTTAAGGCATTAACTATTTGAACGCTACTGAGTTCTCACAAAGATCTTAAACTCCTGCTTATTCAGATAGAGTTTTCTAGATATAAAAAGCACCACTTCAGCAGATTATCAGCCATGAACTTTTTCAATATATATCCAACAGGAAATTTAAAAAAAAAAAAAAAAAGCATTTAGACAGATTTCATGGATCAAAGTAAGTTTGGCAGATACTCATTTTGAAGCAAATAACATTTGTACACTGAAATTGGTAATTCTACTCTTACTCCCAGTACGTAAGTTACATGTGAAAAACACAGAAACCAAATTAAAAGGAAGAAAAATTCAGCTTCATGTTCTCTTGGGATGAGACAGGGATGAAGGTCCATAAACAGCAAGCTTACGGATGCAAGAAGCATCCAGTTGTTCAAAGAAATGTGCACTGGCTGCACGACAACCTCTGTCATGAACCATCAAGAAAATGCTGAACCTTATAATATAAACCACCTCCACTGCAAAAGTAACTCTACCAGCTGGCAGTAATAATCAGGAACACAGTAAATTTATTTATCATACCACACAAGCTGCATGAAAGAAAAAGGGAAGCAGTCATTACATTTACTTTCTGCACAGCGGTGCAGAAAGAAATGCATGGCCGAGTCTATGTGATTTAACTACGCTTATTCCAGAATCTCGTCCAATGAAATTATCACTGACTAATCTCAGCACGTAACTGATGGTACTGATCATTTTATTTTTACATGGCTATCAAGCAACTTGTTTTGTTTTAAATAGAAAGCAGTCCACCCTCCTTTGACTGTTGGGTTCAGTATACCCATTATTAATATGCAATTTGCATCTATTGCTTTTTTCTTAACTTTCATCATAAACTTGTGCTTGTAGCATCATGGTTTGCTGTGAAAATCATTATAGATTAGTGAATTATAAACAGCAAAACGGGCTTATTTTAGAGTACATGTCAGGTTTTCTAATGTAAAATTTTGGTAACTTTCTCAAAACTTCCCCCATGTGAGTAACAAACCAGAGGGAATTTTTCACTCTGCTTTTAAAATGAGGAAAAAAATTTATCGCTTCCAAATGACTGTAGACCATGGGAGGATCCTGGGACTTCTGTTTTTACCACCTGCCACTTCCCCTTTCTTGTATTCACAGCCAACATCACAAGTCCCGCTGCCTACCCAGTGACTCCCATACTTAACTTTAATCTGCTAAGTAGTCCCATATATTTCAGTAAGATTTAGGCTGCAAACCCTTTAAGGCAGGGATTGGGTCTTTAATTTACAAATGTAAACCAACCTACACACCAGAAATTACTCAGACCACTTTGTTCATGGGCACACACAGGCATCTTCTCACCCTGGCTATTCATGCTGATGTGGCTACTCCGGTGCCACTGTCCCTCCACACCGGTTCATTGACGTGGCAGGCATCTCTTCCCTGTAGTATAAACACATCAACGAGACTCGGTCAGTTCTCGAAACCCAGCTGGACCCAACGCTATGGAAAATAAAGCCACATGGTACAACATGCTTCCTCGTCCAGCTCTACTGACGGACCAGAACCAGACTTCCTCATAACGTGGGAAGCTGAGCAAGATCATCACTGCTTCACTAAAATTGTTGCAATCAGCTACGTAAAGCTGGGTGACCACTAAAGCCTGTGTTAGCCTCTATCTCTTCCCCCAATTATTAGATGTGCAAAAGCGGCTCTTTAGACTGCTGTAATTCCCATACTTTTGAGAAGAATTCCTATTCTTTTGAGAGAATGCTGTCTATACAACAAGGTTTGTGACTACAACTACACCCATTGGCAGTGGAGAAGAGAATAAATCCAAACAAAGATAGCAAAATCCCTGGTGTAGAAACAGATTTCACTAACAGCCAAGTACTTTTGCAAGCTTAGGTTATGTCATTTGTCATTTTTTGTGCTATGCAAATACTCTGCACCTCTGCTGGACAGCATCTCCACATTCACCATGTTAACATCGTGACATATGCTAACGTACGTTACCATAGCCATTCCAGTGCTGGCAAGGTCAGCATGAATGCTCACCAACTCCGACATTTTTTTTTTTTTATTTGCATCTTTTCTACAAGGAATAGAAACCCTGCCTGGAGAAGGTGGATTCATTACAATACTTCTCCTTTTCTTCTTTCAGGTATGGGTCATCAGAGGCAGACAGAGGTTAGACTGGGCTCATAAAAAGACACAGAACATGCAGAGCGTAATGCAAGAACTGTCTCGTTTTCACCCCTTGCCCTGTTCCAAGTTAATATGAAAACTATGCGTGATTAATTTTTTAAAAATTGGAAAAGATGATGCCTAAGGCATCTCTAATCAACTTGCTGGTGAGGTACATACAATTCTGCTGCAGTCCTGCACGGCAAATAAGCTACATAGAATTTTAATACAGCAATTACTGCCTGCCACTTCAAGATAATGATTACCTACCAACCCATTTAAGACGTGTGTGTATGTGCATCAACAAGAGGGATAAATTGCAAGCTCCTTCAGAAGAGGAGGCGGCAGAATGAGGTTTTTACCAGATGAACTACCCCATAACACTCAAGGAGGGTAAAAGGAGTCATCTAGGTGAGGTAAACTTGCAGCAGAGTATATCTGCTACAAGGCCCCCTTACAACGCTCCAGGGTCAGATAATGGCGGCGTAACAAAACCAAGAAACAGGTCCACCCATCCACATAACAACACCTAGCCTTAAAGTAAAGCCAGTAGTCTGCCAAATATACTGGCGTGGACATATCTTTGGGCAGAGAAAATGTTGATAAACTGAGGAAACTGGGAAAAGTGAAAAAGAGGGTTTGGAGGGCATGCCTACTACAGGGAAAAGAGGAACTTGAAAAAATTGCATCATTTCCCCCTCCTGTGCTTGTCTTTCTGGCCTGTCCCTGAGCTCCTCTGCCTTTCAGACACATCAATACAATCCTTCTGGGCCATAAAAGGCTCTCACAACAAAAGGTGGTGTAGTTCGTCTGCTTATCTAGCATTACACAGCCCAGCTTTAAACCAAGTGCAGGCAGATGGAAAGTCAGAGGTCACTGGTTATTTTTAAGCTCCATCTCTCTAGGAAAAGCTTTTCCCATGGATGTTAACTATTAGTTCAAGTAATTGTGTGTACTCTAGTGTATGTCAAGACATTATTATGCTAGATCCAATCTATGGCAAGCTTCTCTCTAGCTACACAAAAGTAACACTATGTATTATTATGATATAGTGATGGACAAAATTTGGCAGAAAATGTTGTTTAAGGCAGAAAAAAGCAAGAAGCTGCCCTTGGTTGGCAAAAAAATATATCATTACCCATATAAGCACTGCTAGGCACAATTTGCTCATACTTGGGACTAGCAGACCCTGGGAACATAAAAGGAATCACAGAAGAAACAACTTATTGTTGCATGCCTCCGCCCCAGTCAAGCAAGGGAGTATCTGGCTTTGAAAAACAGCCCAACTTTCTAATGAGTTTCACAAAAGTGCATAGATGTATTCAGAAAAACAAGAGGTGACAGTGAGAAACATTGTAATGTATCAGAAAACTGCAGGGGTTTTACCCCTGTGGGTAGATGCTGAGATAATATATTTGATGGAGTCTTTTGTTTTTAGGGTATGAACCCAATGTGTGCACAAAATTCTACTAAACCATTCTTGGTACTTTATATAGGATATTTGTATATATAAACACACAACTCTATACTACTTAAGATTAGTAGGTTGACAACCACTTGAGCTGTAGACTGCATGAAAATGCCTACACGAGAATTTTCACTAGAAATTTCTGAGCATGAGATTTGTCCTCCTCCTCTAGACAACTGCAAGAAATTCCTAAAACAGAAACAGAAGCTGGAAGGTAGATTCAGATTCAGAGTTTCAAAAAGATTTTTACAGATTTTTCGCATTCAATGCAATAAAGTAAGTTCAGTAATTAAGGAAAAAAAAAACTTCTGTTATGGATTAAAAACTGAAAAAAGAGTGCTTTTTAAGGCAGAAGATCATTGAGTTACAATATACTCAATGGAATTGTGTGGTGGGTTGACGCTGGCTGGATGCCCGGTGCCCACCAAAGCCGCTCTATCACCCCCCTCCTCAGCTGGACAGGGGGGAGCAAATACAACGAAAGGCTCATGGGTCGAGATAAGGGCAGGGAGAGATCACTCGCCAATTACCGTCACGGGTAAAACAGACTTGACTTGGGGAAATTAGTTGAATTTATTACCAATCAAATCAGAGCAGGATAATGAGAAATAAAAACTAAATCTTAAAACACCTTCCCCCCACCTCTCCCTTTCCAGGCTCAACTTCACTCCCGAATTCTCTCCCTCCTCCCCGCCAGCAGCACAGGGGGACAGGGAATGGGGGTTGCGGTCAGTTCACCACACATCATTTCTGCTGCTCCTTCCTCCTCAGGGGGAGGACTCCTCACACTCTTCCCCTGCTCCAGCGTGGGGTCCCTCCCTCGGGATGCAGTCCTCCACAAACCTCTCCAACTGAGTCCTTCCCATGGGCTGCAGTTCTTCACTGACTGCTCCAGCGTGGGTCACAAGTCCTGCCAGCAAACCTCCTCCAGCGTGGGCTCCTCTCTCCATGGGTCCCCAGGTCCTGCCAGGAGCCTGCTCCAGCGCGAGCTCTCCACGGGGTCACAGCCTCCTTCAGGCATCCACCTGCTCCGGCGTGGGGACCTCCACAGGCTGCAGGTGGATATCTGCTCCACCGCTAACCTCCGTGGGCTGCAAGGGGACAGCCTGCCTCATCATGGTCTTCACCACGGGCTGCAGGGGAATCTCTGCTGGATTGGTGCTCCAGGTGTTGCTGGAACAATACCTGAAGCACCTCATCCCCCTCCTTCTTCACTGACCTTGGTGTCTGCAGACCTGTCTCTCTCACATATTCTCACTCCTCTCTCTCCGGCTGCAATCGCTGTTGCGCTGCAACTTTTTTCCCCGTCTTAACTCTGTTATCCCAGAGGTGCTATCCCATCACTGATGGGCTCGGCCTTGGCCAGCGGCGGGTCCATCTTGGAGCCGGCTGGCATTGGCTCTATCAGACATAGAGGAAGCTTCTAACAGCTTCTCACAGAAGCCACTTCTGTAGCCCCCCCCCGCTACAAAAACCTGGCCGCGCAAACCCAATACAAATTGTAATAACACTAATGCTCTCGGCTGTGTTTATTGGTGAAGTGGGAAATGGGTTAAAACAGGGAAAAATTGCTGATGGCACAGAAGTAGTAAGAATTATGAGGAAAAAAAATTCTACAGTCATAGTAATAGTGAAGTATGTGGCAATACAGTGCCAGACAAAACTGAGTCGAAGCAAAGGCCGTCTATGAACAGAGATGTCTTATGAATTACTACAGTTGCAACATCTCAGGACAAAATAAGTGACAAAAATTACGCAGTTACTGAGGAAAAGCAATAGTGGGGACTTCTACTCAATGCATAGAAGAGGCCAGAGGAAGAATACTCAATGACATCCTTTAGAATATCCTTCCTGAACATCTCCAGAAATACACTTTTTATTACCATCTGCAGCTTTATGAAGACCTGGAGCTCCATTTCTACTCGACACCTAATGTTTTGATCTCCTATACGCAATCACACATTTGCCCAGCTCCCAGTTGTGCACAGAGTCCTTGGCTCTGTTTCTTTCAGCAGTTCTGCTCTCACCACCCATTGCCCTCGGAGCGTGCCACCAATTACATCGGAAGTCAATGCAAACATGACTGACTTTGGAGGAGTTACACAAGTACACATAGGATCTGAGACAACAGTGGTATGTGGACAGCAAGCAGCACTTAGTTAAACAAACCTGTTGACCATTTTGACCATACAACACAGCACATCTTCCCGAGTCGTGTCACTTGTGCAGGGCTGGCAGGATTTTATGTTAAAAATGGACTTCTGTTTTGTTTTCCCCCAAGGACAGCACGTATGACTCTGAACACCTGACAGAAGCTGAGACAACTCTAGCACCTTATTTCTCAGGTTTTTACAGAATTACTTTGCAGAATAGATCTTCTGCTTAAAGATTGGTTCTTCCTGTGTTTAAAGTCTACTTTAAGAACAACACGTGAAACAGGCCAGCAGACAACATTTTCCATTTAAAGTCTACACTTCAGCGCATAGCTCCTGTACTGCTCCTCTGCTGAAAACTCTCTATATGAATAAGTGTGGAAGATGGACGTTCTATAAGGTTAGAACATAACACGACACATGCCTGCATTCCTCACTCTCCCCTGACAGCTGCCTCATACTCAGGTCTTCTTTCTGGAAATTGCATATCACTGCATGTCATGAATGTCCGGTCGAAAAGATTTGAAGTCCATGAGGAAACATGTCCACTTGTTCTGACTATGCTGTTAGCACTTTGTCCATCACACACTCAAACATACTTAAAATCAAAATGAAGATGTTATGGAATTATTCATCGTCTTTATAGGTAATTAAACAATACTGTACATGGGTTTTTTTTAGTTTTACCTCCACTTCATGTTAAGATTAATATTTTCTTTTTCATAGAAACATCTTCACTAATTTATAGCATAGCAGGAGGAAATCTTAAGAAAATTTAATTGTTACGGTCACACTCCCAGCTCTTGATCTTTTGGTACTTAAAATCGTCTCCCCAAACCCAGTAGTATGCCACCAAAAGAGGAGGAAAATAATATCAGAATAGAACGCAAAGAAAGAGGATCAGCTCAGGCTGCAAACGAGGTCAAAACATTCAGCACCTCTAAAATTGTAATAACTGCAGTAAGAAAAGATATTGAAAATCCATCATGCGAGGGAATCTTTAGCCACATAGGAATGACCAGAGCAAAAGGCTAAGCTGTGCGGTCACCTTGCTGCTATGGCAGGGGATGCCAATGCTAGGTTTTTTGCTGAATAGGAAACTGCTGAAGGACCACCTTTGCGATGAGGACATGGCAGTAAGTACTTCTAATCTTGTGTCCTGTGGATAGCTTTTGACAATGAAATCTCTAATATTCTTGGCTGTGCTTTTTTTTTTTTTTAAATTATTATTATTTTTTTACTATGGCAGGCAGTGATTTTTTGTGTTAACAGTGATATCAGGCAATACTAGCACCAGTACTTCTAGCTGTAGGACAATGGGAGACTTGTAAAGCTATCTACATTCTGCTTCAATGTAGTGTTGAGATTAGTGCTAGACAGTTGACACCAGCAGCAGCTTCATCAAAGCCAAATAATTATACAGTTAGCTTTCCTTTAAAATACATTTCATAGCTGCTATAACCTGTTAATAACTTTCTGCAATGTGTGAAATATCTCTGAAAGTCACACACTAGCCAAAATATGTCTGGTCTCCCTTTAATCCCACTGATAAGTTTCAAAAATGATGTTCAATTACATTATTCTTCTGGTAATATAACAGGAGATGAGGGTGGGTATTAAGTCATTACTCAAGTCTCCAGTTGCACTTCAGTGCTTTTTCAGCACTGATGCAAGGGAAAGATGGTGTCACTTTTAAAATCCAACAGAGAAAGTTGAAAAAATTCCAGTTATTCCCAAATGCACAAAAATAGAGGAGGCTGTACAGGTCTGAAATTTCCATTAGCAGGCTTATAATAGAAGACAAAAATAAAAAAAGCATAAAACTAAATATAAGTGTGAGTACTTACTTTATGTGGGTAAAAATTACTGCATAAATATTACAAAATCCCTGTGGAGAATAAGAATTTTCCTAAAACAAAGGTCTCTCACTGGTCTAAATGGATGTGCTAGTCTCATCCCTGCAGAAAAAAAGCAACCTCCATGTATATGCATTGAAGGGTTGATTTAACAAGTGAATCCCCTAGAGTTTTCTTGGAGCCTAGAGACAGCAATTTGGACCCAGCAAGACTGCTGTTCTTACTGCAAAAATGAAAGCCTGTTGAAGATGAACAAGTATGTACACCTTCTTTCATTTTGCAAGGTCGCAAACATGCTGATTGCAGCACAGGAGGAATTTTTGAAAAAATACTGCCTGCATACCTGAGGGATGTGGTGAGCCAAGAGATAACCTTTCTGCGTTCCACCAACCTGTTGTAGAGTTACCAACAACATCTCTTTGCTATCACAGAGGCAGTTTTCTACTACGAAAATATGAGAAAGGACGGTGTCTTATTAAGAGAGGAAACTGAAGACGTCTATTGTCTACATAAACGATCCAAGATCATCATATGCGTTAGGAGCATTTCCCCATCCCAAAGCCACCACCTAGGATTATTTCAAAAAGCACATCACAGGCATTACATAAAATAGCTGGTGTTTCAAAGGAACAACAAATTCAGAGTCCAGTTAGGATCAATAAAGATCAGGTAGCAACTTTATAAAATCAACTGTGTCAGTGACAGCACCCTAATTAAATTTCTACTCAGGTAATTGCGGTTCAAAGACCGGCAGCTCCTGCAGGCCCCCTGCTCCCCTCCCTTCCTACCTTCTCCATTTCTTCTCTGAAACTTGTCAATGCAGTCGCACACTCTTAAGAGACTATTGCATTTCAGGGGTGGTCAAAGTTAACTTTGTATAGCTCAAAATCTTTCCATATGCTGGGGAGACTCAGTAAGTTAAAATAAGCACACCAATATGAGGTTTTGCTCTCAGAAGGCACCATAAACACTTGAAGGAATGGCTTTATTATCTTTAGACTGTCCTGAGGACAACTTTTCTCTTTCTAAATTCAAAACTTTTATTGAAAAGAAGAAAAATTCCCAACAGGATAACTTGCATCAAATTTTACTGTATGTTTTTCTTAATATTGCCTATCTTATTTTACAAATAGCCTTTCTTGGGCGCCAGGCAGAAGAGCTTATGAGCTCCTAGCACATCCCAGTTCCAGTGGCCTTCACAGATTATTCATGTCTACACACCCCCTCCTATCTAGCAACTAAACATCACCATAGACACACTAACAAAAGGTACATAAAGTGAAAAAGTTTAATTGTAAATCCAGTTAAATTGTAAACCTAAAATCCAGACTCATTGATACTCTGTTGTTCAGCAGCAGCTTTCTTTCAACTGCTACTTTCTTTGTACCATATTTGCTTTGGTCTACACAAGAGGCAAAAGTCCTTTCCTACATCAAAGTTATTCTGAAGTAAATCCACGGAAACCTGTGTGGACATAGCACCTCCTGATCTGAAATCAGACTTAGGCCCAAAGTCAGGATTTATAAACCTGATGGTAAAATTTATGGCAGTACTTAAAATGACACAGTTTAATTAAAATGAGAAATGCTAGAGTGGATTTTTTTTTTTTCCCTTTTTATACTTTCATGGCCAGACTGCTGCGGTAATTGAGGACTCATCCTACTATTATGATCTTCATCATAATTATTTTTCTTTGTTTAATGTTCAAACAAAGTTTCGTTTCCATCTGCCATTTCATTTTACAGATTTTGATCTTACTAGCAGCCTGGAGAGCCTTGTTTAATTCTCCTACATGTTAGGACCAAAGAAGAGAAATAATTAAAAAGAAAAACTGGGAAGTACAAAGAAGGTTCAGGGGGGAGTAGCAGAACAAAATAATTACCAATAAATGCACACCTAATCAGCAAGCAGAATTATTGAGGTATTATTCCAAGTAGTACTCTTTTACCTGAGTAGTTCTGCCTTTCCTCACTAGGTCTGGAAGTGCGTTTCTAACTGTATTTTCATGAGGCCCTCACACATCTAAATTTCCTGCCTGATGATCTTAGGCCACATGGTGCCACAGGACTGCTACAATAAGAGTTTGTCCAAAACCAGGAATTATTTATGTCACAGATTCCTCTTTTTCCCCCATTTTCATTGTAAAATTTCACCCAGCTTTACAGAGTCTTGCAAGACTAAATCGTTATCGTTTAAGGCACTGCTGGAAATTAAGTGATGTATTAACAGCTTACATCTGTACATTCATCTTGTCCTAAGATGAAAAATGATGTTGTATCTAGGGAAGCAATATTCTGAAATATAAAAAAATTAATTTGAAAATAGGCTTAATTTTACATGTTTTCTCTGAAAATAAAATGGAATTATTTGCTTTGACTACACAAAGGTGTAAATGATTGTGTTGGCCGTGCACTTAAAAACTACTACCCCTCTGTGGCAGACAGTAGTTCTTGGACAGTAGTTAACTATTGTATAGGTACTAAGGTAACTTATGACCTTTTTTCTGTACCATAGCTTTTCCATTTTTATCAGCTGTAGCAGCTCTCATTTTATAAGGCAGATTTGATACAGCATGGAACCAAAGAGGCGCTTGTTTAAACAACTTCTGGAAACCTTACTGTGATGTTTTCCTATTTATTCACTTACACGCATCTTAAGAAAAGCCACAGAACAATTTAAAGAGCGTATAGCCCTTCTTTGTGAACTGAAAACAAGTACAACACGAAAATCTTCTATTTATTACAGCAATTATGAGTTCTGAGTATGAATTATGCTACAGTAAAAATATGTCAGCCCAGCTATCTTTCCCTTATAATGGTGATAGCCAAAATGTTATCCCCAAATTTGCCCTTGCTGACTTTTTAAAAGAAGTGCTAGCAGACATAAAGTACTACTCTGCCAGCAAGGGAAGAGGAGATCAGAACCTGTGATGCTAAGGAGCTTAATAAAGCAGAAGAAGGGCCAGGAGGTCACTGTTGAATTCTCACCACTTTAAGAGGAATTTACCTGCCTAGACACGGATGTCTAGTCCATTCGCAATGCTTGCAGGTATCTTGTGCCTCAGCTGATGTTCCAACTGGGCATAGGTATCCCATAGACCCTGTATCACATCTGCCAGCCATACAGAGGTTATACCAGCAGGTATAGGTGTCTATTACAGTTAAGTACCTAAATCACTCCTCTCTGCATCGTCCATCACAGTCCATTAGCACTGGGACACGCAATATTTTATCTTAGAAAAAGGTTAGGTTTCCTATTATAGAATCATAGAATCATTAAGGTTGGAAAAGACCTCTAAGATCATCGAGTCCAACCGTCAACCCAACACCACCATGCCCACTAAACCATGTCCCTAAGGGCCTCATCTACACGTCTTTTAAATACCTCCAGGGACGGGGACTCAACCACTTCCCTGGGCAGCCTGTTCCAAGGCCTGACCACTCTTTCAGTAAAGAAATTTCTCCTAATGACGAGCCTAAACCTCCCTTGGCCAACTTGAGGCCATTTCCTCTCGTTCTATCACTAGTTACTTGGGAGAAGAGACCAACACCCACCTCGCTACAACCTCCTTTCAGGTAGTTGTAGAGCGCGATGAGGTCTCCCCTCAGCCTCCTCTTCTCCAGACTAAACAGTCCCAGTTCCCTCAGCTGCTCCTCATAAGGCTTGTGCTCCAGGCCCTTCACCATCTTCGTTGCCCTTCTCTGGACACGCTCCAGCACCTGAATGTCCTTCTTGTAGTGAGGGGCCCAAAACTGAACACAGGATTCGAGGTGCAGCCTCACCAGTGCCAAGTACAGGGGCACCATCACCTCCCTGCTCCTGCTGGCCACACTATTTCTGATACAGGCCAGGATGCCATTGGCCTTCTTGGCCACCTGGGCACACTGCCGGCTCATGTTCAGCCGGCTGTCAACCAGCACCCCCAGGTCCTTTTCCTCTGGGCAGCTTTCCAGCCACCCTTCCCCAAGCCTGTAGCGTTGCCTGGGGTTGTTGTGGCCCAAGTGCAGGACCCGGCACTTGGTCTTGTTGAACCTCATACAGTTGGCCTCGGCCCATCGATCCAGCCTGTCCAGGTCCCTCTGCAGAGCCTTCCTACCCTCAAGCAGATCAACACTCCCACCCAGCTTGGTGTCATCTGCAAAATTCTTGCACTTGTGTAATACAATATACCAAAAAGGCATGCCACATTTAAGCAGACGGAAGTCAGACCGCCCTTGATATCGACTATATTTACTTCTCAAATTTATGTATCAAATGGACAAGACTGGGACAGATCACATTGCAAGATGCTTCAGAACAAGGCATAATTTAAAAAAAAATCACATTGCCCTCCATGCCCATGCCTATGGTCCAACTGCATCGCAACTCCACCAAAAGTAAATCCAGGCACCCGGACTAGCCAGCAGCTATGGCACGTTCCCCCAGGCATCTCGAAAGGGGATCCGTGACTCCAGGGCGCACTGTGGAGTTCCTCTGCAAGTTACCTAGATGCCACATTCAAATTGCATTTCCTCTCCAAAATGAACCCTGACTCCCATGTTCAGAAGGAATAAGAAGAAAGAAAGATTAGAATTTAGAAAACAAACAGAATTATTCTCCCTAACTATTGGGGTTTCAGGAGACTGGCAGAAATTACCAGCAAAGACACTTGCTTTGAATTACAAAGAGCAACAGGGAGACAGACTTCTTAGGCTTTCAAAATTGCTTTCATTCCATTTACACCAAAGAAATCACACAGTGCTCAACACTTCTAATTTTCAATCACAGCTAGCCAACCCTGATCCCGTGGTCTCTTATTAATTTTTCCTTCTCGCAGTCCCAAACAGCTATATTAGTTCACCATTTTAACATGCTTTCATCCTGCGTGATTTAGATTCCAATGGCCAAACTGAGAAGTTCTATTACAGGTATCACTTAAATTGGATGAAGGACTTCAGACTGCTTCTGTTAACAAAGAACAGTTGATCATTTATTAGTGATATGTTTTTAGCTTGTATTTGAGACACTGCTGCTGTTTTGCGTCTAAGAGGTAATTCAGCAGTTTTAACATTGCCCAGAGCCAAAAGGTCAATACATAAAAGCTGCATTATAATGTAAATATCACACAGATGCAAATCTTATTCCACAGACACATCCTGAAACAGAGTATACCCCTCTGCCTTTTTCTTTAGGCGGAGCTATGTATGACTAGTTCCATACACATACTTTCAAAGAAAGTGAAGGGAAAGAGGTACCAAATATTCTTTTTACAGAGTAAGGGTACATTCAGAAATAGCTATTGCAGTAATTAATATCCTATTGTCTGTAGGTATAGATGGTAAGACACATGAAAATCAGGATTAACACATCAGGTTTTGTATCAAGTTATCTTCAATTGCCAGTGCAAAGACAGTAAAGACTTGCCATACCTTATGGTCTATTTTCTTATATGACTGTAGGCCTGGTTTACCTTATGGAAAGCATAAAATCATTTGCAATTAAAAAGAGTATTATTTTACTTTACAAGATGGTAAACGGAGAAAGGCCAACATTTTCAAGCAAGACTTGACCTCAAGTAGGTGAATATTCATATACACAGCTTTCTGCTCCTCAGGCTACTACTTCTCCTGGGTTTATGACCATTCTGAATTTCCCCAAAACATATATTTAACTGCCAACATTTAGGTTCAGATGATTAAGCTTTGACAGGTCATGTAAGGTAGGCTTCGTAACATTCAACTGTAGATTGCATCATAGGCTCTGTTAATCGACAAAGGAGAAAAAGGCATTTTTAGGGACAGGGTCATCTGACCTGTTTCACATATCTACCTTCAGAATGAGACCAGTCACGCCCCAGACATTCATCCTTTTTTCCATTGACTGCAAACGGAGTCTAGCAGTTTCCTCAGATGGAGACACACCATAGAGGTCAACATTTGAGCAAATGAATCCCAGCCAAAGAGGCAAAGGGCAAACTCCCACTGTCCAGTGGATGGCTGGGTGGAGATCACTGTACCAGTGGTGACCAAGCTGGTATACGGACAGACAGCGGGAGAGCGCCACACAGCAAAATTAGTCTGGGACCCAGGAGCGGCAGAGTGCTGCACTCAGGACAGCGAGTTCCGCTTTCCAGACAGCTCTGCTTGCAAAGCCACCTTCACAAGGAACGCTCCTCTACATCAGGAAAGTGTACCTTATTCCTATTTGTTGAATATAAACAATCTGATACTATGCAGCTTCAAGTGAGGCCCACTAATGCACTGTTTATAATGACTGCTTGCTGTCAAAATGCTTTCAGGCATATATTCGAGGTTCAATTATATTTTACATGTCTAGAAAAAAGATATTATTCATAATACTAAAAAAATATGTGACAAGAAAATGTAAATAAATGCCCCTTGTACTGCAGAATTGGACTTTTTAAAAACTGGTACAAACCCTGTATTTCAGTATCTCTGGAGAGCTAAGGGTAAACAACAGTTTCATTTTTTTAAATGCCTAATGCTTGACAGCTTGTTAACTTCACAGCTGTAGATCATTATACCTCACTTCTAAAATAGAGGTCTGCAATCCTACATATCACTTTATGAAAATACAGGTTAGTTTACAAGACCTCACATTTAAAGTTTTCTGGAAGTGAATAATGAATTAAAAAAAACCTTACCAAACAAAACAACAACTAAAAACTTCTGCAGTAAGAGTCCATGTAAACAAATACTGGAAAACAGCAAATCACCTTCTAACAGTACACAATTAAATAAAGTCTGCTGTTATGCTTGGATGTGCCTTGTAACTGGTGACTTCAACAGAAAAGGTTTTGCTGATCTTCCGTCTCCGGCACTTACAAGCTTCATTTCTATCCGCTTTAGGTGCTAATGGGGGTAGGAACAATAGTTATTAAGAAAGACTTACTTGAGGGTCTTTATTGGAGCAGCATGTGGTTTTCTTTTTAAAAAAGTACTTGAGATTTGAAGTTAAAGTTATTAATAACTGGTGAACAAAAAGTCCGTTCTCTGTATTTGTTTCCTCTAGTTAGAGTGTGTCCATTTTCGGGGAATATGTTTTGGATGTGACATAATGTAAAATCTAGACGGCATTTACTTTAGGAATGTCTCCAAACTGCAACAACTTCATCACAAGTTAAAATCTGTTTGGAAGTTACTTAATGGCTCTAGCAGTTATGTTGAGACTTTACTCAGAAAATTAACTTCAGAAACTGTTGAGCTAGAGATCCATGTCAGCAGTTTCCAGAACAAGTCTGATCACTCAACAAACAGCACTACATCTATAATAACTGTCAGTCCTATAAATTTAGCCTTAGGCATTAGAACTCAAACATAAAAGTCATGTATTTTGTTTCCAGCACAACACAAAAAAAGGATTGCGTGTGCCCGTTGTCTCCTGAGGAAGGACAGAATCATACTCCCAATTTTATACCCTCAAGGTCCCTTCAGACGTCCATCAGGATTAACTACTCATACACGTGAGGATTAAATTTGAAGAAGTAATGAGAAATGAGACTGAGAATAACGGGATGAAATGGAGAACAGGAAAACGCATTAAACTTCCTGCCCACGTGCTCAAAGGGGGCTGGTTGGCTTCTCCTGCGTTTTGCTGAGTTTCTTGTGCTCTCACAGCAGAGAAGCTGGGGGTGACCACAGTTACAGACTCGCATGCTCTTCTGGAACCCTTGAGCCCTTAAGATATTAAATACCATAACAAAGTGTAACATCTGCCCCGGAAAACAATCCTCGCCTGGCAGAAGGAGTAACTTTACTCCTTTATAGACCTCTTGCATTTATAATTACCAGAGCTTTAGGAAACTAACACATGCTCTACAACACAAGTAACCCAACATGTCAGTGCTCAGCAAAACACTATGGGCTAGGAACACTATAAACAAATAAATATATAGTCTTATAGCAGCTTTATCTCATACTTCAGAATTAATCAGACATTAATCGTTTGTTTTGCTGACTACTCAGTCCTGGCCTTCTCAGGACAGAGTAATTCAGTTTTGCCTACGTGTCTATGAGCATCACAAGGACAGGAATTGGAAGAATATCTTCTATAGAAAAATTAAGCTCATTTAAAACCTGAAATTTTTTCTAGATTAAGAAATTTCACTGTATTGCAACTGTTTCACATGTGGGATTTTCTTTCTTACATGAACAATGTATGATAGAATAATTTCCCTAAAAATTAATAAATTAATCACTCTTGCCCACATTTCTATGCTCTTCTCCATTTCTTTGAAATATGGATGATCAGCCTAGGATGTAGTTCAAAATGTGCAACTACGGACCATATTTTATAACAGGATCCATTCAAACCAAGTAAAAATCTTTTTTAAAAAAGATAGCAAATATTGATCTCTTTTTGTTGCTTCTATGTTAATTTCCTGAACTTACCCTTGAAGATTTATGTATATAAAAGGTGAATAGCTAGAAAATACAGCAGCTGACAATTGGAATTTTTCATTATTATAATAGGAAATATGCCACAGCAAGCCAAGCATTAAGCACTTTCTGGATTTTCTTTTTACCTGGGGAATGCCTTGCTCTGGAATACAGAAAGGATTTTGGTTTGCTTTTATTTAAAGAGAGTAATGAATTCTGCTGTTTGGATCACTGATGACATATTACCAAATTTGATCATTTTGTTATTATTTATGTATCTGCTATTTGTCCATCAGTATCTTCAAGAGAACAGAGATTAAATAATTTGACCTTTTATCTCAACAAAGGGGAAAAAAGGTGGTTTCCCAATCAGGACTACATAGATACACACAGGAATTTTTCCAGTGAAAAATTCCAAGCTTCCAAAAAAGGGTTAGCTTAGTTTGATGGGTGATCAGAGTTTTGACGTACTTCTCCTTTTATCAATCTGACCATAATAAGGCACATATCAAGACTGCCACCTGAACGACACATTTTTGAGCTGGCCATGATATCTGCATGCAGAGAAAGCTCTCAGTCACTGAGTGACAGCAGCTATTGCAGCCACTCATCCTTAAAGAAAACATATTTTCTGTTAATACCTGCAAGTGCTCTGCTAACAGGAATTTCCAAAATCTGGATTATAAATGGCTTCAACATGCTTTATTGATCTATTTTATTTCTTTATTGGAGTGTGGCTAGAAGCAAGATGATCTGTTTTATATAATGTCCTGACCTTCCCCTAAGCTTGGCAAAATCTCAGGCATAGCTGAAAGTATGGATGTCATGTAAAAAATAGATTTTGAAAAGGTTTTTGGAAGAAAAAAAAAAAAGAAAAAAAAAAAAAATCATTCTCCAGCTAAAGGTCACTGAACACTAGTTAAATTATATAAGGGGACTGGGAATTAAGATTATGCACCTTTGGCTGTTTTCCTGCTTCTCAGAATGTGAGAACAAATAATAATGCAAAGAGCTTACAGTATTTAATGATGCAGAGTGCTTAGCAGAAATACCCACGCTATTTCCAAGACACCACAACAAAGACTGAACCATCTGAAGGAGGTACGCTTTTCTGCCTGCACAGGATATCGTCTTGTTCCTTCATGATTTTTGAAAGTTCTACCCCACTGACAACTTCTGTCCTGAAGAAGAAAAGACAAACACAATCCAGATTCCTCCTGCTTAATTAACTTCTTGTGTAAAGAACCCAAAGGTTTACATTCTGTCCTCAATTACACCTGAGCTTCCAGTTAACTTCGAAAAAAGTAACCAGGAGAGAAGCAAAGATCCCTTCCTGGATTAATAACCAATTAAAAGATATGAAAAGAAAGGGCCAGTTTTTGCGGCAGAGGGAGGCTACCAGTGGGGTCTGTGCTACACCCCGTTCTGCATCCCCAGCGGCTGCATAAACCAATAACCCGAGAAGACGGAAGACAGCAAAGTGCCAAACTTTGTCCATGACACAAAATCATTCAGGTGAATCAAACCTAAGCTGACTACAAAGAATGGCAAAAAATTGCACGTTAATGTATTATAACCCTGTCGCTTGATAAGTACCACATTAGCAAGTGCCCCGTGGTACACGTGGAAACAGTAATCCTCAACACGCGTGCGCGGTTGTGGCTCTAAGCTAGGTCGTACCACCAGAATGTCCTGAAGTCACTGTAGAAAATGCTGGCTTAGCATCACAAGCTAGAGAAAATGTTTAAGACCAGGAACTATTAGGAAGGAAATTGAGAACATGGTGGAAAGGCTGCCCGAGACTGGAGGTGAGGCAGATGCAAGCGGGCAGCCGCCTGGCACTGCCCGCGCCCCAGCAAGGCAGAGTCCAAGAGCAGGCTCTAGCAGACACGGTTAAAAGTCAGAGGGGGGAACCCAGCTCAACAGCCGCGGTGTGATGGCTCCGTGCACCCTGCCTGGGTCTCAAACTCGTGTACGTGCTTGATAGAGAAAGAAGAGAGGCGGGAGCTGCAGAAGTCAATACGTTGTTTTAACGCTGCCCTGGGGCACACGCTCAGAATAACAGATCTGAATGAGAAAAAAGATGGGGTGTAAGAAGTAGCAAAGCTTCAAAGGTGATAATGAAAACATTTGGTTGACACCTTCACTTACATCCCCTCAGTAGCAGTTCTTACAGTGGAAGCTGAAAAAAATACAAAGCCGAACATAGGAACACAGGAGTCGGGGAAGACTGGCTAGGAGGAAACGAGTAGAAATGCCAGGCACTTCGGGACTTGGGACTGGCAACACCTTCCCTCTTCCCCACTCTCCTTCCGAGGCAGGTCATAGCTGTGGATTTTAATCCCTCATTACACTGCAATTAGACACGCTGGGATGCGCTGCGTAGCAAGGGCTACGTGGAAAAGAGGTTCGGGGGAGTCTGGAGGGGTCTAGTGCAAGTCTGTCCGTGGCTGTGGTGCCCTTTCTGCGCTAAACCGTTTGGAAGCCCATGGGAGACGCCATCTGTTCTAGTTATCTTCACCCATTAAACTGAGGCAGAACAAGAGAGAAAGGCCCTGGTCGGAAGGAAAGGAATAAGGAAAGCAATGGAGGGAGTAACAACAGACTCAACAGCGTACCTGACTAATGCAACACTAGCACTCACTTCAGAGAGATAGAAACAGATTAAATATCTGATGACCTTTATTCACATCTTGCCTTTTGTACTTAAAAAAAAAAAATCTAAAATAAAATTCGGCACAAACCCATGCCAACTCCCACATTAAACAAATGCTTTCCTGAGCTATACATATTCACCTGATCAAATCTTTCTTACTCACTCTAAAAGCAGAGTGATTCAATAAAGTTGGGATAATGAAATAATCTAGTTAATAGTTTCAATTAACTGAAAACAAATAATCCTTCATTCATTTAGGGCGTCCCCAAAAGGAAGAACAGAAAGTAAGCAGATGAAAACAGAAGGGGAACTTTTTATTTCAGAGAACTAGCAACTTCTCTGGGGAGTTTTGAACAGATTTTTCCTAACTATCATGCAAGTGTATTTCATGTATAACTCATCTGAATTTAGCCCTGTACTTCTACAGAGCCAAGTCAATCTTGGCTCATTACTGGCAGATAGAAATGAGTGAAGAGATACATCAGGCCTAATATTTTCCTATTCTAAGGTATATATCTGACTCAGCATCTTTGAAGAATAATAATCTCATAACTGTAAAATAACGGGATGCAAACTGGCTATAGGAAAGGCATGGGGCTTTTGTCAGAACAAAGTTTTGGAGAGTATAAGGGTGTGTTTCACTGGGACTTTTTTTTTGCCTGTTCCGGGCATCTGCATTTTTATTTTTCCAGTGCTTGGAGTGAATGGGAGTTGAGAGGGGCTCCACTCCAGCTTTTACACTTCGGCAGGGGCTGAGCACCAGCAGTATTACTCCTGTATTTCTCACTAACTAATACAGATAAATAAGAGGCAATGGCTGGAAAACAATTTTTTTAAAAAATGAAGAGAACCAAGGAGAAACATTTGTTTCTGATGAAACCTCTCATGAAATGGCATGTCCCGCTTACCTCTGCTTTCTGATGTTCTCCCTCTATTTGTCTCGGCTGAATAAGTACTGCCAGAGCATCCTACGCTGTGGTTCCTTCTTTCAGCACCACATCCAATGCAACTAGTTTCTTCAGCATAAAAGACAAGAACAAATGTTTGTCTTTTCTTTTTAATGGATTTCAAGCCGGGAAGAAAGGCAGTACTATTTAGCAATGCTATTTTCATTATCATAAGCAGAAACAGAAGTAGTTTGATCTACATCTGCATTACCAGGCTTGGCATGCACTCCTCTTCAAGGCAGGAGTGCATACCCTCTTCCAGTTCTGCATCTGCATGTGTCCCAAGTGATCTTTTACTCCTGAAATCTAGCTTCTATGCAGAGGACACCTGGATACACTATATTTGACCCCAGTCTAGGTGTAGCCTATGTAAAGTCCCGCAGTACGCCACCAGCCAAATTTCATCAGGCAAATCAACTCCTTCCATCTTACTTGAGTTTGGGAGGTTGGTCAAGAAAACACAAGCATAACCGACAACTTTCAGCAACTTCTGCTTTACTAATAAAGACTTTGTCTGTGACTGAAATTTCTCAGAGGCTGGCAAGACTTTTCAGAGGATCAGCACCCCTCAGCCTGTGGTCTGCAAGATGTCAGGAAATCGTTCATAAATGACAGTTATCATTTTTAATAAAACCACAGAAAGACTCCTATAGATAAAAGCAAGCCACCAAACAAAGCAGAAAAAAATTCAAATTACACCCAAATGTTTAAAGTTAACCATTTTGTCTACAATGTCCAGGACTGACCATGGATTTTTGTCCATGATAGGTGGTCCTTAGATTGAGAACAACTGGGATACCCTAAAAGAGAGTAAGCTGTTGACCAGGCTAACCCTGTGGTATTTGGATGGCTAACTGCTGCCTGCAGCTGCACGAGCACAGGGTCTGAACAGGGAAAAGATTTCCCGAAACATGTTAGAAAAGCATAGTGCAACATAAGCAGAGAAAATGACTGAGCTTTGTAAAATTAAATGCAGGTATTGGCAGATCCAGTAAGGTGGAGAAGATGTCAGAAAAACTGAAAAAGCAGGAGGAAAAGGCAGCTGTTGGAGTTTCAAACCGCAGTCCTCCCTCTCCCCATGCTGAGGGCTGGAGAAAGCATCGCACAGCTCGGGCTCATCTGGTAGGAAGAGTCCGCTTTTGCAATAGGCCTGTGGCCATATGTCGAGCAAAGCCAGAACTTTTGATCCTGTAAACCTCAATCCCACTGAGAACAATGAGCAGCAAACTCTCAGCCTGGGAAGGACATTTTAATCAAGGGCAACCTGTGACCGCAGGGCTCCGATAGACATGCAGCAGCAGATGAAAATTGGACAGCTGAAGCTGCTACCACTCCCTGCCTTCCTCCCCACCTGCCTCACAGATGTTGCTGCCCCAAGGCAGGGATGTCTGATCCACTCATGAATCAACTCCTAACTCACCCCACTTTTCAGCCCGGCGCTTTAAGGTAACCTGACATCAAAGCTGGTTTACCACCGGCGGGGTGGAACAGACAGCCACGGGCAGTAACAGCTTTAGCCGTTTGATGCTAATTCACTGCTGCGTTCCTGACAGAGCTGCCGGCCCCGCTGAGCGGCCAGCCGTGCCCGAGGACCAGGATGGCGGTGGTTCCTCCTGGAAGCAAGCTCCGGCGGAGGGGGTTCACCTCTCTCTGCCCAAGGACCGACTTGGGCCTCGTTGGCAAATCTGCTCCAGGCTTCAAAAAGGACAGCGATTTAGGGAAGAATTCACAGGGGCAGAGAGATTTGAGCTCTACTGAGCTGAGCCCTTGCTTTAAGCACAAACTCAACCCTAAACGTATGTCCTCTTATGCTATAATTTGGCGTTTCGGTGGGTTTCTAAGACTAACCAGAAATAACAAATTTAATGCTTACTGATCTGTATCCACACATCAGTTGAGGCCCAATAAGCATCTTCTAGAGATGCATATTTTTGTACAATATTTCTACTATAACTTCACAGGTTATTTAAATTATTATTAGGCTATTTAAAATAACTACTTCAGTAGGGGCTTTTTTTCAATTTGCATTTGCGTATATGTACACTTGTGGTCTTCTTTAGACGTGTGAGATCTTGGGCAAATTTTGCATAGTAATATGCCTTGGATGAAAATGGAAACAAAAGTCAGGGAAAAACATCATATTCCTTTGGTCTGCCTATATTGACCACCATCTCCTCCTTCAGCGTGGACCCTTCATTCAGAGCCTTTCCTCTCTAAACCCCACCCTTGGAGCTATGTTTCTAACTAGCTCCCTTCAGAAGCCAGCCTGGACAGTTAGAGACAGCATACTACCAGGAAAACAGTTAATAATAAATTGTAATTAAATTGGCAGTCAGGGCGCTTTATATTTAAATCTAATGGAAAAACTAAAAGCACAAAGGTTTGGGGATATTGATCTAACAGTGTCCATATAAATCCCAAATAGATCCTTACATCAACGTGAAAATATACCCAACAGACAATAACATATAGAAAACAGCTAATGAGAAGCTGTGCTTCGTCTCGGGAAAAAGATATCCGAGGGTGGTTTTCGCAACTTTTTCTCTGAGCCCTTTGACATTGGTAGCTCTTGGGACACCACCCTGGGTTAGGCTAACCATTGCCTGGTGAAACATTTCAACACCTGAAACAGGGTTTATGTGGGAACAAATAACAACTTCTTCATTTCTGTCCTGCCTGAACACCGCCCGCGCTTTTATGCGGGCAGGCTGGTACCATTTGGCCAGAATTTCTGATTCCAGGTCCAAGGAGGTGGTAAGAGCTTCGGGCTCTTCACCACTCACTGGCCAGAAGAAAAATACTGGTCGTGGTGGCCACAAAACCACTCGGGACCCACTTCTGCCTCAGTACGAATCCTGTACTAAGCTACAGAGTGTGCTGATACACAAAAGTGCTTCCAAATTGTACACGAGCAGTACAGAAACTACAACCTACCCATTCACTTCAACAGCTGCGTGCTTAGCAGCAAAAGGCCTGGTTTCCTCATAACTCCACTCACAAAATAATATCTTTTATACATAAAATTACAAGACTTACTTTACACTTTGTTCTTCCACCAAAACAACTGAAAAATTAGTTTTGTAGGTATCCCAGGGACTGTCTCCCTGCTTAGCTCTAAAAGGAATATTCTGAAGGCAATATTTTATTCTTTAGCTATATCTATCTGAACCAGGGCCAAAGAAGTAACCCTAGAAAAGACAGCCATCCCAAAAAAAGGGGGTAAACTTCTTTAGGGGAAACAAACACAAACATAATAAGGATATGGAAGTATGTGGAACTTAGACACGGGCAGCAAAAACCTGAGCACATTGAACTCAAATTCTGCTCCTTAGAGTTCCCGATCTGTTTGCCTGAGGACACAATACTAAGGGCAATATTATTTATGACACACAATAAAAGCACAACTTTAGGCCCTTTTAAAAAGTTAGTGATATTGATCTTGGGTTCTTTATACAAGACAATATCTGTTACTTTCCTAAACATTTACTGGATTGCAGCTAAATTTATTCTTTCATATAAAATGAAAGTGTGTCTAGCACAATTTACTTTTTTTATTTTTTTTTATAATGCCATATTAAATCAGTCCAGAGACATCGACAACAGAGCGGTAAATATTTAAGATTGCATCTTCTTTCCTACAACATTATTCTTTTCCTTCTTTATCAGATCTACTGTCAAATAACTCAGTTCCTCCTTTTATTCTCACTCTTCAAACACTCTCAGCATCTCAGCTACACTAAGATCATCAGATTTCATTGGAAAGATGAGCAGAAATCGAAAGTCTGAGAGAGCACTTACGGCACGATCCAAAGTTACTGGAGTCAAAAAGAAATGCTCTCTTCCGTTAGACCGTCTCAACATTAAGTTCCAAATATTTATTGCCACTTCTAGTGATCATATGCCAGAGCCTTCAATAACATTCATTATAGCGAAGTGTTTATTAGAAAATGGCAACACAGCTAATTGGGGAAAATATGTCCAGATAGAAAATTTAATATTCATAACCTTTCTCCTCTCTAGGGACTGCTAGAAGAGCAAAACAAGTATTTCTTTCCATTTCTCCATCTAAGACAGACGCACAAAAGACTTCAAACAAAGCTCAGGGAAAGCATTAGGAAAGTAACATCGTCCAGCAGAGCTAGGATAAATTCTGCAATTATTATTCTGATCTGGAATTCCCAGGAGGTTGACAGCTACCTTGCAAGAAACACTGGTGAACATCAGGCAATCATGCCACGCTTCCTTTGGAAAAAAAGCAAACCTTAATCATCCAGTTGTGCTTAGATACCATGGCACAAGACAAACACTAGCTGCCACCCACAAACATTTCTCCAGAGAAAGGTTTCGTGTTCGCATTTCTCTGATCACGTGTTGGGTCAAGCAGGGGGTTGTGTTTGTTGGTTGGTTGGTTATGGGCTCCTGCTGCTGTTTTGTTTCTCCTAGATCACGGACTTGCTTCATTTGAAATTCTGATGCAAACCACAGCACTAAGGCAAAGCTCAACATTTCAGGGATCTGCCTTTGGCCATAATTATAGGCTCACCTTTGTGCTCTGCACTTTCAAGGGTGGCAGTTGCGTATAAATTACCACAGGTAGAAAAAAAAACTCACAAAAGAACAGCAGCATTCTTGAGGGGGCACCAAACAAGCTACAAGTTTGTCCACTGACATTTTCCTCCTGGATAACTCAGGCCAGGAGGTCAAAACAATGGCTGACTAACAAGACAGCACGCAGGGAAAAGGTTACCATTAATAATGCAACAGAAGAGCTCTGTGTGGACAACTAATGTAGGAAAAACATACCAAATTGACCAGTAGGATACAGGGGTCATGCAAGAAATGACTAGACACTAGTCAGAGAAGCGATTTTCTGAAAAGGATGCCATGTTGTTAGCTAAACGTCCTTCCAAGTGTTCAGTAACTTACGCTCCCTATGTATTTCCTTCAGAGGTAGAAAATACAGATCTACTAATGTTCTCACTTTATTATTAACATAAGTCAGTTCTTTGATGATCTTGCTAGGTCCCCTGACTTGCTTAGTCAAAACAGATAACTCAAGAAAAAGAAGGGGAGCATGTCAATGGTGCCATTCAGGCAGATCTGGAGTAGAGCATTCCCTGCCCATGGCAACGACAGCACAAGCAGTGGCGGGTCAGTCAGATGATGCCACCCATCCCACGCAGTCATCCCTAACAGTTTCTCCAGTTTACACACTAATTCAACCTTTGGTCTAACAGACAGATACTGATATTACCAAAAAAATTCATGAAGGATTTCTGAAGGAAGCTAATGTCCGCTAACCAAGTCAGCTTCAGACGTAGCTGAGGAAAGACTCCGTATCCCACCATTTCCAGACCTATGAAGAACTGAGTCCTGTACAAAACACAAAATTTCACAGCAGCATTCTCATAAGCAATATTGGCACATAACAACTTTGCATCTAATTTAGATATAGCCTGCACGTCTGGGTTTCCTTTCTATGAACACTGGGGTGCAAACCTTGGTAGTGGAAATCCAAAAGCTCCAAAAGCAAGCAGTACCAGCTGAAAAAAATAAATGTACTCTTCTCCAGGCATTATTGCACTTAAAATCCAAGGTGGCAGAGACTTGGAAGCTTACCATTTGAATGGTGTAGATTCCTGATTTCCAAAACAAATTCCATTAGCAGTGTTCTGACAAAGAAAATGCCTTCCTACAAGACGCACATAATTTTAAGGTTCTACAAACACATAATGCCAGGTATTAGTGAACTGCAAACCTGTTCCATTTTCTTGAAGCTAAGTATTCTCTGACTCTTCTCTTGCAGTACTGTAACCCAGGAATAACTTACTTAAGTGAATTCCCATGAGTTACAGCAGTCGAAGGCTTATGTAAGTGGGAAGAGAATCATGCTGTGTGCGCTTCATAAACTACAAGCAGGGCGAAGAGTTTACATAACGGGTTTATAAACAAAAGCCCTTCACATCTATAATCCATGACCAGAAAATGAATCTGTCCTGCATGAAAAAGTAAAGATGGCCCACCTTACAACCTCTCATATGAATAATAAACATGAGGTGCAAGCCAGTGATTGATAAGAAGGAATTACAAGATAAAATGTGAACATGGTTTTCCTTTCCTACAACAGCTTTGGAAGTGTTTTTGCAGTTTATTTATATGCAGACAGTTCTTTTGGACAAGAAGGTATGTGTGTGAGAATATGTAATTGCAGTGAGAAGATAGAGACAGTGTGTAGGTAAGCTCCCTGTTTAGTAATCTTTATTGCTAAACAACCCCATCTCCTACCAAAGGCAAAATGGAAAGCAGTTTCAGAGTGTCCTTGAGTTGTCTTTTGTTTGCTTAACAAAATATACTTGCAAAGAGGCTTTCAATCACTGTCTTTAAGTACGACACAATAAAAATTATTTCAGAACTGCTTCTGGTGAGGTAGGTAGGAAAAGCAGCTTCGGCACGGTATCCTTCCCTTGTGAGCGCCGTGCGAGTGAGGGAGATAACAAAAGCTTCAGTTTCCTAATACTCTCTTAATTCTGATCCCAGTCTTGTGATTTCAGCCGATCCTCATTGCAGGCTACTGAAATAAAGACTTAATGGGACTTTGAGTGGGGCTTACTAAAAATAGCTAAGTGTTACCTATTTCATCAAGAACTAGCGTATATGCTGTATTAGGTCAGAAGCCTATCCTAGCTATAATTGATGATGTCTGGAAGAACAAACCAAGTTTCTTCACTGCAATGTGTCTGAGGTCTAAGCATGAAAGCTGAAGAGAGGAACTGAATGCAGCTTTTTAAAAATAAACCAATTAGAAACAACTATACTTATTTCAAGGATATTACTACTTCAACAATGATAACAAATTAACATGAATATGACAACATGCACAAATCAGTAAATTGTATTGCTGCTTTATCTGCAACATCCCCCAGTTGATATGCATTTTGCATTTCTTCTTTCTTCTGTGAAATGTCAAACATTTTCCTCAGAAGCGCAAGGACTATACTACAGAGACCGACGAGAAGACAGATTTACACCCATACCCCAACTGACTCATTTCTAGAACAATTAAGCCACATCCTGAGACCTTTGGAACCTTTAACAGTCTATATGCTTCATTAGTTTTATACACAGCCCTAAAACCACTGTATGTTAAGCCACAAAATCAAAATTGTCTGGACAAAGCGTTCTCAACCAGTGACGTTCCCGCTGCACTCCCTCTTCTGACAGTGCAATATCGGAGGAGAAAAGATGGAGAAAGAGGTGGTTCCAGCCAAGGAGCTAGACAACACTAATCTACCACCCTTCAATGAAAAGGAATAGTTTTGCATAAAGCTGAGCCTCTTTCTAATCATGTGGATGTCTAATCTCCATATCAGAGACATACTAATGAGAACAAACGAGGGTGCCGTAAGTTTTGCTAGACTTTGAGTGTATGAGCTCCAGCTACCTTGGGGTTAGAAAGCCAAAGCAATGGGGAAGCCAAGGTGTGGGCAAGTAAAAGTGGTTTTCCTGTGACTTAAAGACTCTCTGAAAAGCACACAGAGAGACGGAGGCAGCAGAGCATCCAAGTCACTGCAAACATGACAATCTGAGTTTGGACTGGCACGCTCTTTTCATCCTTTATTTAATGAACCAGTGAATTCAAGCTAGTGTTAAAGCACACTATTCATGTCTCGAGCGCTCTGTTACACTGTCAGATTTTATTCACAGTGACAGAAAACAAAGTTTATCTGAGCATAAATGAGGAAATGATACGGTGCCAATTTGTGCAACAATTCTAACGGGGCCAGTTGTCCTTCTCCTCTTCTCATAAAAAAGCAAGAAAAAGAGATGCAGAGAGGACGAGCCAGTGAATGAACACTGAAGCACCTACCTTTAAAGCGCCTAACCCAAACAAAGTGTGTGACAGGGTACGAAGGAAGCCTGTGCTCCTTCACGACCACACATCTGTGCAAGACAACGTGAGCAGCTGTTCCGTGCTGGGGATCAGGGAGTAGCAGGGGTAATTGGGGAAGGGTTTGGTTAACACAGCAGCAGCCCTTAGGCTGCTCAGGAGGGAGGAGGGCAGGCCAGGAACAGCCTCAGCTGTCATCCTGAAGCACACGTCTATGAGGATTAAGCCTCCATCTGGACTAAAGTAAAATGCCACCAGCACCAGCCTCTCTAAAGCTTCCAGCAGTGCCAGCAGCAGCTGATGGTGCCCGGACAACCTGCACCGCCAGCGGTGCTGCACATCTGCCAGCCTGGTCCTCCCTCCCCAACATGAGAGCTCATTTCCTCTCCTCTGTCCACCAGCAACCAAACTGAAACAAAACTCTTGTAAAACGATGGACATGATGAGAAGGGGGCAACTGAAGTGACAAAGAGGACGAGTTCAAAGGAAACAAATGTTTATTACAGAAGGAGTTACCATCTCCCTTTGTCAAAGGGGAGAAGATACTGCTCATTTTGCAGTCGTCCCACCAGGGACAAACAGGCACTGAAGAAAATCTAGTTCCCGACCCCTTCCAGTCCACTCCACCCCTGTGCTGGTTTTGGCTGGGATAGAGTTAATTTTCTTCACAGTAGCTAGTATAGGGCTGTTTTGGATTTGTGCTGGAAACAGTGTTGATAACACAGGGATGTTTTTGTTATTGCTGAGCAGTGCTTACACAGAGCCAAGGCCTTTTCTGCTTCTCACCCCACCCCACCAGCGAGTAGGCTGGGGGTGCACAAGAAGCTGGGAGGGGACACAGCTGGGACAGCTGACCCCAGCTGACCAAAGGGATATCCCAGACCATATGATGTCATGCTCAGCAATATAAAGCTGGGGGAAGAAGGAGGAAGGGGGGGACATTGGGAGTGATGGCGGTCACAGTTATGCATGATGGAGCCCTGCTTTCCTGGAGATGGCTGAACACCTGCCTGCTGATGGGAAGCAGTGAATGAATCCCTTGTTCTGCTTTGCTTGTGTGCGCGGCTTTTGCTTTCCCTATTGAACTGTCTTTATCTCAACCCACGAGTTTTCTCACTTTTACCCTTCCAATTCTCTCCCCCATCCCACCCGAGGGGAGTGAGCGAGCGGCTGGGTGGGGCTTAGCTGCTGGCTGGGGTTAAACCACAACATTCCCGCTCAAGTTTTACAAACTTGTATAAGAAAGATAAGGATCAGAAGAGACTGTAGTCATGCCTAACGTTGTTTTACACAATAGCCAACCCTGAATCAGCCAAGACTCCTGCAAACCTCACATCTTGTACTTCAGCAAGAATTTTCTTTGAAAGGGAAGTAAAGTAACTTTGCATAAGCGGTTGATCAAAGAGGCACACCAAATTATTGTTCATATGACACCTCCTTTTGTTAAGATGACCTCCAAATGAAGCATGGGCCCATAACTGGGTAACCAGAACACCCAGCACACCGCTGAGCGTCAAATTATTAAAAATCTAAATGCAACTGTTTAATATCTGAAAGATTATCTTGCTTTATAACACACGAACAATCAGAGGATCAGAGTAATTGTTTCACAAGCACAGGCACTTTTTGTTCCTGTAATCCACTAACCAGGAAGAGCATCTGACCTGCACAACAAACAGAGCAGATTAAATTGTAAGCTGTCACACACAAGATAAAAGGGAGAAGTCACTTCTGTGCCTCCAGTTGCACAGGTTGAATTCAGTTCCAGAACACAGACAGTCTTGCCAATTCCTGGCATTATAAATTCATTAGCCAGCCTTTACCTCTCCTGAAACAATCCCCTTCCTCAAATGCCTTTTAAAAATATCTGTCTCCTGATGGATCCCTTTGTCTTGTGGTGTCTGGACACTGAGGAGGAATTAAGCTCGTATTTTCAGGCTTTTCCCTGCCGAACAGCTGAGCCAAGAGATCTCAAACACACTCTCCTCTTCTTCTACTAAAAAAATGAGGGGCGCTACTCCAGAAGTCAGGGCTTCCAGAAAACTGCAAAGGTCTCTGATGAAATGTTGGCACTTGTCAACTCATATACTTCTTTGACGTGGTGAAGAGAAACCAGTGGTGAAGCTAATTTTGACAAAAGAGTATCATTATGAATGACATTTACAATAAGCATTAAATTAGCTTATAGTTTTGTAAAGGTTTTATATGAATCCATGATACAATTAAAACATCAGAAATTGATTTTTATGTATGACAGAAAAAAAGTGGAGAACTGCAGAGAATTGCATCTTTAAAAGAGTGGCATAAGCCAGTCAGAACCAGCCGCAAACCAGAAACAAACCACGTGCCTCTAATTCAAGCATAAACTATTGGGCTCAGTCTAGGCACAAAGGCTAAATCTCTGCAGCCTGAAATATCAGTTTTATAGATACAAAAATATTGATTAATGTTTTCCATTTAGACTAGCTCAGGAAGTTCCAGCACTGAGACAATATTTCAGCAGAGTTGTTCGATTTACCTTTTTTTTTTAAAAAAAAAAAAAAGATAATTCTATAGCTCACAAATTAACAGGCAAGGAAGTTTTGATTATCCTTAATTGAAACTAAAAGTAGAGAGCATCTCCACACACTAGAAAATTTCAGTCATCTGTAATCCCAATCAGTCCCGTGTTTTGTGGCTATGGTTGATATCTGTAGGGTACCCTGGACTTCAAAAACTTCTCTGAACCTGTACTTTGCAACTGAGCAAACCCAAAATAATCAGGAAAATCTAGCCCACACAAACACATAGAAAATAAAGTTGTAGAATGAACTTGTAGGATTTCCTTTGGGCCTAAGCCATTTTTTATGCGTTAAAGAGTTTGTACATGTGCACAGAAGCAGCACTTCATCGAGAAACAGCACAAGCCAAGGTAATTGTGTTTGAAAACTTCGATTTCAAATTCAATTCTAGGGGAAACTATTTGTTTACCTATCTATTTAGATGACCACCCATTAAAAATGTCCATTACTATACAGAAACGCGTCATTCCTCTGACAAGGGGGATATACCTACATCTGGTATCCCATACCCTCCTGGACTTCTGTTAGAGTCAATGGAAATAAACAGGGTACAGGTCAGAAGGAACTGAAAATGGATCAGGGGAATCGCTTACTAAAAATACACGTTTCTCTCCTTTGACTAGACAGGCAGTGTAGGGTGACTGCCTCCGATTCAGGCATCGACCCCAGAGATATCTGAAGTCAGGTGAGACGAATCCCAGCACAAGCGGTTTCCTGAGGGCACCTGTATGCACTCCATAAGCAGGGACCTCATCCGACTGAGAGGAAGGACAGATAAGCAGCTGAAGGAGAACCTTGCCAGAAAGTGTTGCTGGAATCTGGGACTTCTCTGACGCAATCATAAATGTACACACGGAGAATATAAAACAAAACAAAAAATCAGAATAACCAGAGGGAATAGTCTTGCTGAGAGCTCCTAGCCTTGTCGACTACCATTTGACTCAAAAGATCACTCCCATTTTTTTCCACAAATGCCGTAATTATATTTACGCTATAGTCAGATTTTGGAGGGACAGGCTCCATTACTAATCAAGTTTGTTTCACCTGTTCTCCAGCTAAGATGTCTTTCCTCCCTAAATCTATGTTTATTATTTATCTGCATTTTTCAATGCAAAGTCAGTCCAAATGTGTCATTGAAATTCCCTGTCCTTATTTTAAATGAAGGATATGTGTTATATGTATCATTTTTAATGAAATCTATACCAAAATGTGTCTGTAGAATAATCTCACAGAACTAGACATCCAACCAGCAATCTAGAAGATAGCTTAAATGGCCTCTCTAAAAGTGCACTTCAAACTCAGAAAGGTATACAGTTCATAAATTTTGAGTAGCCACTAAACTATTATGCAAATGTCTTTGCAGGATGGGGACTTTATAAAGAAAGAGAACGGTGATTCTATTCTCCTAGGGATTTGTTAAAAAAAAAAAAAACACACCCACATATAATTAGGTAGTATTCAAGAACTGCATATTATTCTAAGCTATTCAGAATCCAGGTTTCTGAGAGAATACAGAAAACTTCACACTGTAGTGTTTTAATCACCAGGACAGATTCTACTTCCTAATAATTTGTCATGAAGAAATAGAGAGTAATTAAAGACAATTTTTAATACTGGGAGAGAAGAGAAGAAAATTTAACAAAAGATAAGCATTCTGAATGAACACTAAAAAGGGAAGAACAAACTTTTCTTCTATTTTAAATTAAAGGTTTTTTGCATTTTCCTTAAAATTGAAAGAAAAGAAAAATACTTTGAAAAATGATTGGTTTAACTATAGTTAGTTATAACTAAAAGCCATCCAAAATAACAATGTAGTATTTAGGAAACTGCATTTCAGGTAGTGACTGTTCAGTTGGAGACTTATCATATATAAAATTAACCCCCCCCAAAATTAACAACAGAATGCATTTTACTGATTTGCCTAGAGTGAAAGAGTAGTTATTAGTTCCAGCCCAGTCTTTGCTGTAATCTCATTATAAATTTCTGAAAGAAATTTATATCCTTTCATTCCTGCTGAATGCGCTCTTCCTTGTCTTAGGGCATTCATCTCCCATTGCTGCTACTGCTGTTACCTACTGGCATGGTTTTCACACAGGTGGTACGCGTATCACCACGCACAGGTCTGGCAGCAGTTTGACATATAGGGTAGGTATTTCCTATACCTCCTCTTCTTCACTATGAAAGGTCTGTAATAAGGTTTGTTCCCATACTATGAATTATGTGATCTAGAAAGCCAAGAAGTTTGACTGTAGGTTTGGGATGGCCATAAATCACACTTTAAAAGAAAATCTCTAATTTAAAAGGCTACTTATGGGCCTGTCCAGCTTCCTATTTCTATCTCATGAAATTCCCGTTTCACTCTCATGCTCCAGGCTGTACCCCCTCACTGCAACACATCCTCCCATTTCCTCCCTCCTGAAAGGGGAAGACGTATAAATCTAATCTTAGCACATTAAATCTTCCAGCTATTTTGTCTTCACCAGGACTTGACTCTGTTTTCAGTCATTCAGAAAACATTTTTCCTAATGAAGACCCAGCCCTCTGGGAAATGAGGCCCAAAGTTGCCCATCGCAGCTGTCATTCACTCAGGTACTCAGCACATACCATCACCTGAGACAGGACCAGGTCATGAAGGAGAAGTACAGAGAGCAGCCTATGAGTGCCAATTAGTGTTCAGATTCAAGCTGACTCAGCTTCAGCGGCGAGACACCGTCCAAGTTTTTTTGTATACCAGCAATTTTCTGCTTCCTTGTGCCTATTCGCCAGCTATTACCGTGCTTCACTATTAAGATCTATTTTCTTCCTCAACTCCAAATATAGCTACTGCTTCCTTAGGCTCCTGCCTTTTCTTACTTTTTGTATTACAGGCTAATGACCCGTCAACTAATATTAAATTATTTGCTCTCCTAATTGCCTATTTTCAAATAATAGATTGTGGAGTAAGGTGGCTACCTTAGCACTTTCCCCGTATATTTCAAAAGAAGAAAGAATTGATACATTAGAAACGAAAGGCTCAAACCCCAGGAGAACCTTAGTCCTATTTATTACTCTCAAAAATATTTCATCCACAATATTAAAATATTTTACAGAATTTCTGTAGTATTTATTTTTTCATCCCCTTCCAGTATCCATTACTTTCATTCCAAAGCCTATGAGGTTTTCTCATTTTCAGATCAAACATTCAAAGCATCCTGAAAATTTAATACCACTATAATGCTGTATTTGAAAACAAACAGAAAAAAAAGTATGATTGAATCCACTGATATTTTTTCCACCTTGTAAGAATTCTTCCTGTATGCCAATAAAAAAAAAAAATCCAAACCACCAGGTTACCAGTTTGAGATCAGCTCTCCTCTCTGACACAGGGGCTACACAGATAATATATTTGAGAACTCAAACTTTCGAACAGTTAAAGAGCCTCAGCAGATGAGGCTCTCCCTTTATAGCAGGGAAAATACGGAAAGCAGAGGTGCCGAAGGGATGCACATGTACAGGAAACAAGGTCCCCTACCTGTATCCTCCAAATCCCGTAATTATTTTTCTTGAATGGATTTTTGCTCATATTTTCTTCAACTCTTCCTGGACTCTACAACAAATCAATTACACCAGTGGAGCACTCGGGTGACCCTGAACCTCTGAACAGACTGAAGGTGGAAAAAGACATGGAAAAACACTGACTAAAGACCTGCTGGCAACTCAATAGAGACACATTGGAGGGAGCCAAATAAAGCCCCTCTCTTTCAGACCTTTCCGATTCACAAAACAAATTTACTCCAACACTCCACTGAGAGCTTCGTCCTCCTTTCACGACGTGCTGCAGTCTAACAAAAAAGAACGTGTGGGTTTGGAGAATAGAAAAATGAAACCTTGCATCGTCACAGGGTGCTTGCAGAGGTAACGAGAAAATGGTGTAACATCAGAGTAAAGTTGTGGCATTAAAACCATTCACAACAGCATTCCTTCCTTTTTGCTCAACCTTTACCTCTGAACTCACGTGCTTTATCAAGTAAGCTATCTCAACAGAGAAGAAAAAAATCAAGATTGCATGACACTGAGTTAAGCCTGGTAACATTAAATATTTATGATTTCCTCAAGGAGATAATCAAACTTTGTAAACACTTTTCACAGATTATTGGTACAGAGTGATAGTTCTACCAAAATTATCTTCCTGGTAAAAAATAAAACTCACTTTAAAGGCTAGTATGACAGATGGATTAATGCAGAACGTTGCTTAGCTTTCAACCATTTGTTTTAATTATTATACTCTAAAAAACTCAGTAAAGATTCAAAGGATCCTCAAAGTTCTTAGCAATGTGTGACATTGAACACAGAAATCCTAAGAAGATTTCAGCTATGCCTAATATTTATTTCTCAAAATAGGCAGAAAAATAAAATACAAAATAACCAACTAGACCTTAAGCCAGTGTAGGTAACCTAAAATCTTCAATGACCAAAAAAAAAAAAAGCTAAAAAATCCTTTCACATTAAAAAAATAGAGAACTTGAAGATAACTTTAGATTTCCTTTTGAATGACTGTTAATTACTAACAAAAATATCTGCATCTGTCAACAGTTAACAGTAACCGAATATAACTTCTCAAAAACTTAATCACAAGATACTTCATCACTAATGTAATGACATAATCAAAAGATGATGGAGAAACACTTACATAAAGCAGCCATTTTCAAGCAGTCCGTGAATCCATAAGCGCGAGAGATGACCACTGCTACAGACTGCACAATTTGCAAAAGATACTTTGACCATACAGGTTCAATGTTATAATGAGAGGTGTAGCACAATCTCGTTGGTGTAGCATCTAACGTCAGGTCAGAGTTTGTCATCTGCAAAGACAGGGAAAGCCTTTTGCACTTTTGTAAACATTTCATTTTCACGATTTTTCTTTTTGGGGTTGTTTTGGTTGTTTTTTACATGTTTGTAATCGAGAACGTTAAGATCTGACTGTAGTTGCTAACAGCACTGTCGGCCTCTTTGCACAAAGTTTGTGGGTGGGCAAGTCACACAAATATCCATCGCTATATGCTTGCATTCCCAGTAGCATATAGCACTTTCCTAATCAAGGAAAGTGACCTATGGTCATGCCTCATGACTTCAGTCTGAATCATGGACTATGGCTCTTCCACTGTGCCTACTGTGAGTGAAACTGTTAGTGAAAAACAAGTGCATATTATTAGACAAGGCTTTGCTCACATGCTTAGACTCACATTTTCTAAGTGACTAACAATAAAACCAGATAGACCCTAATGTTAAGATTTAAAATGTTACCTATCAAACTGAGAAAAGCACCTCCCATTCTGTTGGAAACTCCAACTTTCCTATAGTTACTGGGAGGTCACAAAATCAGAGGTGCCAATGGGAAAATAGGTTCCCCCCCATCTCCTCCAGCTCCCGTAGTTTTGGGTTTTTTTCATGGATTTCTTCCCTCCACACAAGCATTCTAGTTCATATTCTACACAGTTTTTGGGGATCACCCTTTTAGAGCACATTTCCTTTTAAGAAGGAAAGAGCTTGAAAATGTAGTTCTTCAAAACAGAGGCAGGTACTGCACAAAGGCAATGGCTAAAAATTATTTTAAAAATTAATTCCAGTCCAGCCTTAGTGAATGGAGTTAGAATTTCACTAGGAATTAAGAAGTGGTTCCAATATGAATTCGAGTTTTTGTGTTATCTGTAAAATGGGATGCCCATTCTGCTCATGCATGTCATTTGGGGGGGGGGGGGGGTGTCAAAAAATTTAAAAAGTTTTCTTTTCCTTCTCAGTATGGGAACAGGGGAGAAAACTTCCCGCGTGGTTCACTATAGCTGACTGCAATTAATAGCGATACCTTCAGGAATTTCAAGCAGCTCTGAGCGGTCTGACTACTTGCACGACTGCCTGTGCCAAAGGAGACCAGCCGCGCCGCGAGGCCACCGGGCAGGGTCGGGATCCAGCTGAGCGGATCGGCCGCCTTCTTACCGAGAGCATCAAGTAATCATGAAAAGCAGTAGGCCACCGCTCCCTGCCCCTGTATTTTTGCAACAGTTTTTCAAGTCACTTCATCCTTTCCCTGCGAGCCGAAGTCAGATGTAATAGTGTTTTTTACTGCCATGGAGAATAATAAAAGAGATGTCATTAGTCTTTAATTTAAGGTTTACGACACAGAAAATTTTAATGGGAGTTAAATTAACTATTGACATTTATCACAATAATTTGTTCTGTAGCCTCTGACCTGCAAGACAATAGCAGGATAATAAAGGCTTCGGGACATGACTGAGCTGGGAGAAGAAACCGCCAGTTATCAGATGCAAGTAAGCAGCCTGTCAAATGTGAGACTTCTTGTTTTACGGACAAAGAAAATCCAGCGGTGACTATTTTACCTCTGAGATATGTTTACACACAAGCAATCACATTGACTTTCACATCCATTCATTTCACAAGTATATGCAAAATGAGTCCTGAAATGTCTTTTTAGAGGAAGAAAGCTAAATTGCTACCGACCATCATGGCATACAAAACAGCCAGCATGACATCCTCATGAGAAAAATGCTTAAGAACTTTAAAGATGATTTACAGATGTAAGCTTAGCTTCAAAAATACTTACCATATGAAGCAATTATGTTTTAAACAAATTTTAGGCAGTGCAATATAAAGGAGATCAGAGACAATGAGAGACAGTCTTTCTGACTTAATGGTTTATTCCAAGTATATTGTGAAAAACTGGAATATTGTGGCTTTCCTTTCAAAATAATTTTTAACACTAGCTATTAATAACACATCGCAGGCAGGCAGGTCTATATTCATCCGATGTAATTTCACTGGATTTCACATCATGGGTAGGTAATTGTAAATGCAATTTTTTTTATATTAATAAAAGGATAATACCACAGCATATCACTGCTGAAAGCCTCCATTCTGGAATTTTCTAATTAAAATGTTGGTATCATATCAACATGACAGAGCTTGTGCAGCCCAGGAGCAAAAATATGGTAATAAATATTCTCCGCTTACCAAACAACCCCTGTGGGTTTGCATTCCTGCAGGAAGCCTCATCTATTAGCATGGCTCTACACAGGACTTCATACCCGGATCCTTGCCCAAAACTGTTCTGTAAAAGAATGGCCCCATCGAAGCTATTAGCGTAAACTGGCTTTAACATCACAGGGCAGGATAACTATGGCATGTCAAGCCAAGTGTTAGCTGTTTCACGAGAACATTTTCCCAAAGAATGGAAGCAAGAGAGACAGATTTTAGCATTAAATCCTGTGTTTAGGCACTGAGCGGTATTTATTTAAATACACTTTTTCCTAAATATACAAGGGCGGAATGATGAAGCTAATCACACAGGCCTTAATTAGACCAAATTCTACTGAATTTAAGAGAAATTTTGCCTTTTTAAGAACTCAAGGCTCAGATATTTCTTCCTGCACCCGGCAGTTAATCATTATTTTTCCCTTGAAGCCTGATTAATTGCTCATATAATGTAACTTTTTTCCTGGCTTGTGTAACTGAACTCCTTTTTATGTGTGTCTCGTCATTTTTATTACCTAACTGAGCTATTGGCAACAGCATCATCCTGCCTCAGCAATTTCTATAGATTAAATAAATGTTGCATGAAAATGTGTTTCTCTATCTGTTTTAAATTTGTTGCCTTTTAATTTCCATATCGCTTTGTTCTTTTGTTATGAGAAAGAGTAACAGCTAAGCATTTGATCGAGCTTCTCCATACCAGTTCATATTTCATACGCCGCTAATATCTTTTACCGTGTCCTTCTTCCTTAACTAGGTCAGGCAAGCCTTATAAATATTTCTTTGCTTGGTAGCTCTTCTGCCTCTAATAATTTCCATTGCCCTCTGAATCTCTTCTATTTCTGCCATGTCCTTCTGCTGTAACGCAACTAGAACCGAACGTAGCATTCAAGGTTAGGAGAAAGATATGCTTCTCTTTAGATAACACCAATTAAATATTTCCTGGGTTATTTTGCGTCACTGTCTAATATGTCCCACTACCTCACGTGCTCTGATGGCTACTGCAAACGTGTCCCCACCCCTACTGAACTGACCCTAGGTGCCTCATAACCCTACGTCACTCTTCCATAAGTCAACATGTTTCAGTGAATTCAGTCGAGAGATGAAAACTTAACAACGAAACACTCCAGCTCGGACTGTCTGCTACAGCTCGCGTTTTACCACCCCACCCACAGAGAGCCCATGGCTCTGGCTGTGGTCCCTAGGCATCACCGTACAAAGAACAGCAATTACTTCACCCTGGAGGCACTGCAAACCCAGACCCTGCCCAGGCAAGCGCTTCCACATACATGTTCACAAGAATTAAGTTACACCTGTGTCCAGAAGCCTGCTAGGGTGACGGTCATATTTATTTCTATTCCACAATTTTGAATTACCTATTCGTATGCTTGGTATGTGGCATCTGCTCTATCTGCATCACTTCCTAAGGTACTGGTTATTTCTATAATAATAGGTGCCCGTTTCTCTTAACACATAGGTTACCTTTTTTACACTAAAAGCAAAAATGTTACCTACAGATTACACCTTCTCTGCCATAAATTATTAATCGCTCTCAAGAGCCTGTTTGCTTTGGAGGTAGGGAAAACGGGTTGTTTACCTCATGAAGAAGCAGCCTATGATCACGTCAGTAGTTTTCAACAGAGATTTATAAAAAAAAAAAAGAATTCCAATATTCTTACAGTATTGGCAAATGCAGAAGTATTTATAGTTTTATTTAGGAGTATTTACTTTTAGGTTAAGACACTGTTTTCTCCAGGTGCTTGAATTTTTTATTTGTTTTTGATTCGTATCTTGTTTCCCACAGTGTGGTAGATTAATGCAGAAATATATGTAATATACTATGTTTAACTCCTTTGCTGCCCTCTGCTAAACGTATTATGAGATTGTATTTACCATTCCGCACACCACTGCCCTTAAACCTGCTCCAGAGTTTAAGGCATAGCCTAAAGGGCCAGTAAGGCCTGTCTCATATTGACCTCTAGCAGCGAGCCCAGCGCTAAACTCAAGGATGGAAACGGTGTCAGCAGCAGCAGCAGCTGCCCCCCAGCCTGCCCACTGGATTCACGGCTGGTCTCGTCCAGTACATGGGGACTTGAAGTTCCTTGAGACTGGCCAGTTCTCAAAATGCCAGAAGATTTTCTAAGCAATATTGCAATAAAACTGTTACATACAAATATATATTTTAAAACCTTTTTAATTCCTCTCTTCAGGAGGGGATTTGGGGGGATTTGTGGAGGGGGTTACTCTAGTATTTTTGCTCATCAATAACTCAAAAGCAGCTAATCCACTGCATTTCAGACACGCCATCATACATCTCGGAGATCCCACAGCTGGAGATGATCAGATGTTCATCATCTGATGACAGATCATTTGCAAAAGCAGGACCATAGCTATGGAGCAATCTGCCAAGACAGATCACACTTGGGTCTATTCATTCTCAGAGACCAAAATCCACACATTGTTTTTCAGAAAACTTCCCTAGAAATAGCAAGCTGAACATAACAAAGAAAAAAAGAGAAAAGGAAGTGCAAAGTCACTGACCTCATCCATTATTACCTCTCATGGCCCTTCCTCACATCTAGTTGTGTAAGGCATTTCAAAAGCTTCAGTAACAAATTCTTTTGAAATATCACGGACTGGATTAGATTTGTAATCTGTGATGAAAAATGAAAGGTAGATACCTAAAGAGAAGAAAATGCAATTAGACACAGGTCTAGCAGCTGTTTGAGGAATGAGGGGATATATAATTGGGGCAGTAGACAGCAAGGCAACATCTAAACCCCTCCATCAGGATGAGATGTGGAGGGCTTACTGTACCAAACAGACACTTTTCCTCTCTCCTACGCCTCTCTCACTTTGCTCAGGTTTCAGGGACAGGAAATCAAGGCACTTGGATTAGGAATGAGCAGTGGTACTCCATCGCCGGATCAGCAACGCACAGGGTCAGGAAAGAGGCAGAGATTTCAGAGTGCACTGGGGATCCACCATTTACGTTTTTTTTTCCTCCTCCCTTAGATTACTTACTTTGGGTTTTTTTAGCCTAAGGTACTTGGAGGGTACAGTTATGTACGCGTCTAAGGCTATAGACCTCCAGCAGCAAAAGGAAGAACAATCTCATTAGAAGCAACTCAGTGAGCAAGGGCCAGAGTAAAGAGGAACTTAAGGAACAGCAAGCAGGTGTGTATAGGGCCGCTTTCTCTATAGAAAAAGAACGACATTGAAAAGCAGCATTTTTGGCTATCTTCAAAAATGATGAAAGAGTGAAGCTAAACCATTAATAAAGGAACTGGTGGAATCTTGATTTTTTTTTTGCTTGTTTTACTAACTTTTATTGGTTTTATGCAGAACTCTTCCAATACCTGTTCTATCTTCAGATTATTTTTTTAACAATCAAGATAAACTTTTTGAACTCATAGAACCTTTTTTCTTTTGGAAAAGAGGAACTATGTGTTGACCAAACAGGAATGAAACAGAAGTCTTTTTGTGGTTCTCTACCTGCTGTTGCTGGTTTTCTTTCATAAATATTCACAATCCACTGAAGTCCTCTTTGTAGATCTAAGAGAGGAATTTTGGAGTTTGTGTATGAAAAAACATAGATTTGGATACTACTGAGAACATAAGAAGCCCATCAGAGCTGCTGTCTATGGCAGCTTTTTTGTTTCTGGAAGAGAAAAGACGACATTTGCCTTTTGTGGAAATAACCATACAGCTGCCATCCAGAAACAAACAGGTATCGAAGTGATGAAACCTAGCTTTCTGGGGCGAGTACACGCTGTATTGCATTACAGACATCCAGGCAAGTACCAAGTCACTTGGTGCACCCAACGACACAGCAAGAGCTGTATAGAGGTTTCCTTAAAATCATATGAGCACAGTGAAATGGTGTTGATGAGCTGAGCTAATTAGTTCTGGTTCAGCACTAGGCATACATGCCTACAGTTCTCCAAGGGAACTCTGCTCACTGGTGTATTGCATGAGGCAGTCGCTTCCTAGAAAAGTGTTCGTGGGAGAAGCTGCACTAGCACGATTTATCAGGCAGTTTAACTGTTCCCACCGGTGCCGCTATGGGACCTTCATCGCTGGTTTCAGTGGGAGCCAGTTTACGCCAATACTCGCAGCTTTTAATCAGCCCACCCTACAGACACAAACATTTAGGACCAAACACTCTCAGCATGAGCAAATAAAAATTTAAAAAGAAATGGAAGATGGAAAGGACAGCTCCAACTCAGCCACTCTGCAGGTAGCAACAACCAGGCAGGACATTTGTTTGAACAAACAGTTGCAGTCATTTGGAAGACAAGATTCATGCTGGCTGTCAGGAAGGTAATCTCTATACAGCAGGCACTGGGAATACCCTCCAAATTGCTTTATTCACCATCAAGAAGAGAAAGTTCACAGCCTGTTCCTGAGCCAGTTGCCATGTAAGAGATGCTGGGCAGGATGACCAGAAACTAGAAGTCAAGATAGATAAGAAAGCAAAAGCAAGAGAGAAAGCCAGCTCAGGAACCCAGAAGAGACAGAGTCCACTAAACTTTCTCTGATCCTTGAATGCCACAAAAACATACAACTAAAGAGATAAGATGATCATATATTTCTTAACACAACCTTATGGAGGAGGTAGCCTGATTTGCTGCATGGCACAGTGGGAATGGAGAGTCTTAGGTCCTCTACCTTTACAAACCCAAGTCAGTCAGTCTATTTTATAGCCCAAAGAGAATACAAATAGTAATAGTGTAGTAATCACTTCTGCACAAACACCCCCATAACAAAATAGATAAATCTATATTATTCATTTGAACTAAGAGAAATTAAGAGTATCTTACAATCTCGTTGTAAGAAAACACTGTCATACAATCAATCTCTCCCTGCCTTGCAATCAATAAATTTGCTCTGCTTTGTTTTTTCTGAACTGGCAGGAGACCATTACCTTGTGACAACATTCTTCCATTTACATCTTGCCTCTTTGGAAACTATAGAAACACTCCATTGGCCAGACTTTACCAGTAAATATTGATTTAAGATGAAAAAAATAAAATCCCAATAGCCATCGCCATTTAAGCCATCTGACTTGAGCAGAAGCATACTTCTTGAAAGAGACTTATTTTAATGAAGAACAGTATGACAGAGAAAAAAAAAAATCTCTTGTAGAGTTAAAGCATGCTTGCTGCTAAATAGCCTCTTTGTTTAATTAGGATTTGCAAAGTGGCAAAATACAATCCAATTAAGTGAGTTGGGTTCATGTGATTAACATCAGACTGGCAGTGTTGCTCTCATAGTTCATCAATAGCTTTACTAATTAGGACCTTGCTAAGCAGAGACATCTGACCTTGCCTCAGCCAGTTCAGATTACGGTTTACCCTTCCGAACCCTGCACCAGCCTCACTGCTTGCTTCTTTCTTTACTGGTGGACACTTTCCTGTGCGAAAGTCGTCCTACCGGTCATCAACCATCATCAAATAATTAGTGCCTCTCTGCTCACTGACTGAAGGACAAAAAACTGAAAAAAAAATGTAAAAGAGCTTTCGACAGGGATATTTTTCTGCTCATACTCTGAATTCGCTACAGTATTAAAATCAGCGCAGGCTGAGTAGAAAAGTGGCCAGGAAGCGATTTTAAGTTTCAAGCAGCAAAAAATGGAAATTATCTTTGCTCGCCAAATAGTAACCACAAGTGGAAATGGTGTCGAGTGGAAACGGTGTCACAAATGTTGCTCAACAGTGGCTCAGTAATCAGAACAGAGAGGTTACCGCAGGGGAAACGGTATCTGTGATTCCAGTCTTGGCAGCATCCCTGACCCATGACAAAAGGACAAACCATAATCACCGATTGCTTTGCTTCATCTTCCGCTGCAGGCAGCTTCCTTTCCTGTGCTGCTGTGGGTGTGACCGCAGCGCTTGTTATCAAGGGCCAATTATTTCTGCCAAGTAGAAAAACAGAAAGAAGATTTTCTAGGTACTGACACATTATAGCTTTGTGGTTAAGTGCCCCTAAAATGACAGCCAACAGAATAAAAGAGTTTGGAAAGTATACCCAACTTCGTGATGGTGATGAAGCAGTAACTGATAAACATAATATAGAAGCTCTAAGTATCAAGAGAAAATACTATAAATTTTCTCGAAAGCAATTCAGCACATCACATGGTAGGTATCATAAACAGAATTGCTTCATAATATATAGAACTTATAACTTTTAGAGCACAAAGAACTCCTATTTGAATCAGTTTCTCCATTTGACATCAGAATTCTCCTCTATATACTTCCAAGCAATGACTGCTATGCTACAGAAATAAAAATACTACATAAAAATTAACTGTAGATCTTTGAGGATAAACCCCAGCAGCCCAATGCCAGTTACAACCAAAATATACCTATTAAAAAGATGGTAATAAATGTGTTAGCGACAGGAAGACAAACAAAGAATTAAGCAAATTAGTGGGGAAATGAAACCTCTAAATACAAAAGAAAACTAATTATGGGATTAGAAAAGATTAAGTGACAGAGCCTGTGATGACAGGGAACTTTACTCAATAGTCCTTGACTATTGAGTCCCTTTTTGTCCTGCGTTTCAATCTTTCCAGGAAAGATTCTAGAAAATTTCACTGCTGCATAGATCTCTCAGCAGTCTTTTTAGGTTCTCATCTAACCAAACTGTTTTACAGATGATGCAAATAATTTTCCAAAGAAAGTACAAGCAGCGTACCGCGCTCTCCACTCCGCTCCTTCCTCTGCTTAATCCTGCTTTGTGTTCTCTACTCCTCTGTCTATGTCACTTTAGCCATTAGAAACGCAAATGCCAAGGATGCTAATCCTTGCATGGACCTTGTAGCTTAGTTCCTGACTAGCCTGATGCCAATGAGTTAATCTTCACTTGTTTCCTAGACCAAGGCATATTTTCAGATTCTATGGTAGTGTCTCAGAATATTGCTGCAGCAGTGAAGCTTGTCAGAAAGTCTTTGTGTAGATCTCCACAGGAAAAACAGATTTAAAAAAAAAAATCCATTCCCTCTGCTCTCCAGTAATATCGAAAAAGCACCATAAAGGCTAATTCCAATTCTAGTTAACACCTGGATGCAGAATTCAAGTGCAACGAGTTGTACTGCGTCCACATTTCGGTGATAAAGAAACTGCTTAAGCTAAAATGCTTCACTTGCACTCTATCAATTTCTCTAATAAATAAGTCAAAACAAATCACTCTGCTTTTCAGAACTTGACTATACATTTTGAAAGTATTCAATAGTTTAATTTCCAGTGGGGGAAATGTTTTCTTAAACTCTGTGCCCACATACACAAATATAAACCCGCAAAATAAGTCTTGGGATGACATTGAAAAGAAAATTAATTTCAGGCTGGAGAACAGATGAAGAGATAGACATAGGTAACATGATATACAAACTACTTACTATTTCACGTGGGGACTTTTTCAGCATGTTCAGTGCTGCATATACCAGTTCACGTTTATTGTCCCGAACACTGGCAGGTGATGCTGTCTGGGCGAGCGAAATGATCCCAGAAGCTTCCCTTTCCACAGAGACCCGGGCACAGGGTTACAGGGCGATTGTTTTACTGTGCACCTTTGCTTGCAAGTTCCTTAAAGGATCACAGCACTTGCTGTATGACAGGCACATCGTGGCTATTTCTGTTGCCACCAAAGAGCAGAATTAAGGCTGGGTGGATCCATTTACAGTGTGTTTTAATAATGGATGGTATTTGGGATAATTCAACCTAAACATACAGCTTTGTTTTAAATCATAGAGTTACAGTTAGGAGATAAGCCAATCTAAGAGTTTTTGAACTGATATTTCTAGGATACTGATCCCAAGCCTATTGACCCACAGCATTTGCAAGAGGCTTTGGGTCAGGCTTACGGTTGTCAGGATTTCAATAACTTCACCAGAGACAACTCAGGAAAGAAGGATTTGAAGGCTGCCAGGGATCTATCTTTGGCTGAGGGAACTGCATACACAAATGCAGGCCAGCTACTGAGGAAGTGGGCCTTCATAAAAAAGAAGGTGGAAACCATCAGTAGGAAAAAAAGGACTCGCTTTCTGAGCTACCTTTTGAGAGGCATCCTTACAACAAAGCGAACGAAAGTAGGATGAAAGACTGCTTGCTTGGATGCGAAAATGGATCTAAGTCAACTAGACATAATACAACCAATTCTCAGACTATCAAGACAAATCACCCCTTAATTGGGATCCAGATAAATCAGTCCTTCCCGTAGTGTCTCTGTGGTGTTCCTCTGTTTCTGCTCTTCTAAGCACAGTGGTGACTCCGAGCCTTCTGCTTCTTTCCTCTGTGTTCACATTATCTGTGATTTTCTGCTCTAGATCACATTGTTGTAACTTTTTCTTCCCCTTCTGTAAAGAGGTGGAAACCATCTAGTCCCTTTTTGTTCCCAACTCTGACAATTGCCACGACTAACCACCTCACACCACCATCTTCCCCCTCTTCACCAGGTCCACAGCGAGCTCTGGTAGATGGAGAATGGTGGGTGGCCTGGTACCCGGCACAGCCTGGGAACGCTGGTCAGAATTACCGTTTCCAAGAACGGTTGTATGAAACCCAGCATCGATCCACCTGAGACGGGAAGCTTAAGGAACTGAAGGAACAATACGTAGGGACTGGACTTCACTAAGATAAAAAGAAAAGGTTGGAAAATTGAAACTTCACTATCAATCAGGTTACAATGCAGAGTTTACCCAGCCCTCAACACAGGGCTCTCTCACGCCTTGTTCCCCACCATGCCTCTCAAACCAGACTTCCCAGAGGTACTTTCTGCTCAGCTCCGTATCGCTGCTCCACATTCACAACAACAGCCTTCTGCTGACTCTCTCATCCTCACTTTGGGCACCACAGCCCGACAAGCCTGACAGCTTTCTGGTTATCTCTGCAGAACCTATAGTTTGGCTCCTTCCTTTGACAAGAATTGTAAAATACCCAATTGCACCAAATCTCCCATAAACCTGCTTGAACAGAGCTCCAGAAAAAGAGGGCATGGCCAGGAAAAAAAAAAAAATGAACTGATAGTAACCCTAACCACGTACAATTTCCTACCATGGGTGACACTGCTAAATGAGGAGTTGCGTCTGAAAAGGAACTGTTCAATTAATTTTCATGAAATACAGCCCCTAGTGCAGACATCACGGACCTTTCACCTGCATATTAACTTTACAGAGAAATATTCCTTTGACACCACATCTTGAGATAATCAAGAAAATCTCATATTTTCTTGTTATTTTTCCACTTGAAATTTTCTGCCTACAAATGCAACTCATATCTATAGATCTTGTGCGAAATGAATGAATGTGCTCTTATTGCATTGTCAGAAAACGGCCATTTAAAGGTGTGCTAAAAGTTAACCGGTTTATATGGATGACAAGAAATAATTTATTGTGTTCCTCAAATTCAGAGGACCTAGCCAAAAAAATCTTACCTTTATGAAAATCAGCTCACTGAAAACATTGTAAGAGAAGACAATGGCATAGAATAAATTTCTACACTAATTTTATATAGTGACACTGCATTACTTCGTACTTCTACTACACGCATGTAAATTTAGTCCATGCTACTTGACACTATGCGCACATGATACACTTGGGGATTATCCTAAGGCACTTTCTGTGTTATTATGGAATACACATTCCATTGTAATTGATGCTAATAAACCAATTATTACAGGGTAAGGTAGTAAGACTTTTGGATGGACATTTGTTTTAACATTTTCCCAATGAAAATGGTATATAAACAGATCAATTTTATAATGAGCATTTAGTAGCAGAAATCTTCAACATTTTGCAAGTTAAAAGTACTCTTCCTCGAGAAATACGATTCTATATAGCATTTAGAATGAACTTCAACAACCAGTGTCTATGATTTGGCATCAGTTTATATCACACAAACTTCACATTCTTCTCTTTTTGGCCCAAATGGGTGTGCAATATTTACCTTTTTATAGGGCTTGATGTTTCAAAAATCCTGAAATATTAGCAGCAAAAAGGAGCTGAAAACGTCAAGCCTTCTCCTGCCTTCCTTCCCCCTTTCTTTAATCATTTTATACACAATTCTGATGAAATCTCTAAAAAAGTCAAGACTCGCCTAAAATATTTTTTGTAATGAAGCCCAGGACAGAGCACATTCATGTTTTCAGCTTTGTGATAAGTATTTCACACAGCATTCATAATTAGTTTAACATGTGTTTGCCTTTTGCTGATCTTTCTGAAAGAAACTACAGCTTGCTTTTTTTCTTTCTCTTTTTTTTTTTTCATTCCACAACAGCAAATCGTAATTATTAAGCAGATTAGATAAGATGATCATTATGGTCCCTTTTGGCCCTAAATTATGTCCCCGCTATGAATGAAATATTCCTATCTTTGATTATGGTTTGAAAGGACAACATTTTAATATGAGATAAAACAGTCTGCTTAAGAATTTCAACTAAAAAGCAAAAATAGTCTCCTGCCTCTACCTATCCAATACATTCTTGAATCCTTCACAAGAAAAACAAGAAGAAATGCAGGAGGGCACCTTATCAGCACTACACAAGTCTGTCTTCACAAGTTCTCCATCTTGCCAAGATCGTCCATTTGCTTCCGGAGCTTCGGCTCTTGTAAAGAGCAAGTACAGCAAAGGCTTTCAAAGTGTGCGTAGGGGGGAAATCAGTTCTGAGTTATACTCTCATTTTTTCAAAATGAGATAATTAGCTTCACCAAATGGAAATGACATCTCCCCTGGTCGCAGTGTTCCTTTAAAAAAAAACAAACCTCTTTTTTATTTGAAACGTATGCATTAAATCTGGTTTAATAGATGTTCTTCCTGTTCTCTGCTCCTCCAAAGAAGGGGTTAATTATACGATATAGAAAATCAATCTAACATGTACTTATGCTACACATTAACGAAAATAAAGTCCCAGATTGTAAAGACGACCAAGGAACCTGAAATAGGGCTTAAGAACTGGAACACCAAAACTGCAAATTGTCACAATCACAAGTCACCTGGCAGCTATTTGGGAGAGTGTGAAGTCCCACCACTGCTTTGAATTCACCTTCTCTGCACATTGCCCTAACACCCACATCTCAGCATACTCTTCCTGTCCATGCCGAAGTCCCTTGGATCAGGGGAATCTCACACTGCATTTGTACGACACCTGGAAGAATGCCTTCCTAATCTTCATTAGAGGCTCTGCTGTGCAAATAAAAGTCAGATATATATATATCTCCCACTATAGTTTTCTATATATCCCTCTATATATCTCCCACTATATATTTTTGTATATATAAAATTCATTCAAGTTAAGCTCCCTGTATTTAAGCAAACATAATATAAAGTGCATCTTGCGCTTTATTCTTCCACTTGCAGAATAATGCAACATAAGGGAGTGTAATGTAATGGATTAGTGAACCGAATCTCTGAAATGTGCCAGAGGTAGATCACATCTGTTATTAATAGTAGCAATCTGGCTTTTATAATGCCTTTCATAAAGAAGAAACCTAAATGCTAGTCAGTTTTAAACCGACAGCAGCAACTATGTCAAATATGTTGGACTCGCTCTGTGCACGGTTGAAATGTGAGAATGCAAAGGCTCTAGCAGTGCAAAACGACCTCATACAACCAGAGCATACCTTACCCAACTGGGAGATTGTACACAGTACCGTCCAAGGAGTAAGAACAAATCATTCTTTTGCCTCTGAATAATTTTTCTGGAGCAGCAAGGTTAGCTTTTATCAAGGAGATTTTGCTTACAATGCACTTGAAAAGGCATGAACAGCTAATGCAGTGACCCAAACTAAATGCCAGCTCCATCACCATGAGTTGATGTTAGCCCCTCTATCAGCACAAAAGTTTTTGTAATAAGTAGGTTTGCTCTCCATATAAAATGAGGCTCTCCGCACAAAAGATTCAGGATGCGCCCAACTGGAAGAATGGTGAAGACATCTCATCCTGAATACATTTAGGTGAATGATCAATTCTAGAAAATGTGCATGCTACTGATTGTTGTCTTATGTCTGTGAACAAGAACAAAACCTCAAAGCAGCTCAGCAGAAAAGGAAAAACATTAGATCTACAGCTAGGACCTTTATTACAGGCACAACGTGGTACTAAGGGTATCCAGTGACTCTCAGGAGGACGTGCCAGCCAACATGACAGGGGTCTTTTTTCACTCTTGCTTGCTTTCATCACTCTATTGAAATTATGGCTGGAACAGTTTCCCCAAGTCAAATACTCAGAAGGCTTCTTCTAATTTCCTAACTTTATCACAGTAAGACTTTGTGCCAAGGAGTAAGTTTTAGCCCACCTCCAGCATAGCAGATCTCCCACATCTTTAGTAATTACTGCAACTGTTAACCCCCCCGTTGGGGTGAGGCAGTATTCCCACTGCTTCCTTGGCTGTGTACTAAAATAGCCAAGGCTATCATGTTTGGGTAGGCACTGATGTGTTTGATCTGCCTAACAGATCAAACTGAACAGATCAAATATCTTCAAGGAGACAGGTCTTAGGCACGAGCTGCCAAAAAGCGATAGGAATAAATTGCTTTTAGGTGTATGCACAAACAGATTGTAGCCAGCTGGGATATCGTCGCACGGTCATAAACCGTGTGACCTACGGGGATCTAGCCCAGGCAGGCTTAGGCTGGAGCTGCACACAGGCTTTTCAGGCTCACGGTTCTGGATGTATCTGACCTGTAGTTAAGACCACCTTAACCAACCCTTTCTTCATCCCGCATCTTTATGAACATCTGCCCATGATACTAAAAGCGTTCATACGTATTTTTTCACACCATTTCTGATTCCTGACTTACCTCTTTAGCACCCAGAGCGGGGAGCTCATCTAAACCAGAAGAAAAGTAATGCAGAGAAAAGTTCAAAAGCAGGCATGTGCATTAGCTGGGGGAACTCAAGACAACATGAATTACCATTCTGAAATTTTCCCTAATTCCACTGATGACCAGAGCATCTTCAGCTATCACATCAGCATAATCCCAGCTTTGCAAAGACTGAGCTCAGCCGCTTGAAAAATACCATAGGTTTTCCAAGTGCATTTACCACTTATGTTAAATCATCAGGGATACAATACTAATCCCCAGAAAATAATAAACTGAGCTGTCCTGTCAAATTTTTATTTAGGCAGCCAGCAGTACTGTGCCATAAGATCTTAACGGGATTTGAAAGTGCCCTCTCAGCAGGCTGCCATAAACATTTTGCTTCACTTTGAGAAAGCTGACTAGTATAGTTTATACTAGATAAGTCACACCAGCCCATTCAAGGACACTTCTTCTGTGGACTGGATGCCAGAGAGGAGTATAGGCTTTGGAACTGGAGCTTTGCCAACTTGAATACTATCAAAAAAACCCCACAACCCACCACTTTACCTTCTTCTTTCAAGTGTGGATTTAGTACTTTCAATTATTCTTTTGATCAGTGATCCAAAACGTACACCAAAGACCAAGCAGTAGCTAAAAAGTACAGTAAAGGGACAGAGGCTTTGGAAGTATTAGACGAACATCTTTCCATACAAAACACATTTTTCCATAGAAATGAAGGGATGTGATCTGAAGAGAAATGCTACAGTCAGCATGACACACCTGTCTATTTGCTAAGTCTCAAAGAAGAGCATCAGCACTCCAGCCCAAAAAAGTGAAATGAAAACACCGCCATCCAGTTCTACAGAAAAAGATCAAATTGAGGGGGGCAGGAGGGGGATGGGAAGAGAAGGGGAAATACAATGTGTTTCCCAAATAACAGAAAAGATTAATAGCCATCTTCAGCTTTCCAAGCTCTCTAGTTTATAAGAACAAGCACTAGAAAGAAAAATATTTTGCTGCTTAATTGCCTGGTAACTTAAAAAACAGAGTCACTGGAATTGTTCTTTCCTAATTAACAACAAGAAAAAGAGAGGTTCTTGTAAGGCAACATTAGCATCTTGACAAATATGACAAAACAAAAGACATACTTGTCCCCAGAAATTAGGAAACTTGAAAACTATTACAATAAGCATAGGAGAGAGAGACTGCCATGCACTGAAGCTTCTTTGCAAAAGTTTTGACAACGGCAACAAACATTTTTTCATGTGATCTTTTGGCAGACTAATTTTCACAGCTTGACACTGAGCAAGTTCCAGTCTCCAAGCACATTCAGTGCAAAAGTGAGGTTTTGCTTAGAGAAAGGTTGGGCCGTGTCCCTCAGCACCCAGCACTGTCCTCTGGAGCCTGCCTTTGCACAACACAATAGTCGCATCCCTGAGCCACTTTGGGCTGGCTTCTAGGCTAGGACCTACATGACTCGGGGGTAATGGGAAACAATCAGCCAAGCACAGGCTGGTTAGCAGGGGTGCCAATGTGCCAGAATGGCCAATATCATCTTAAACATACACATTTGGGAATACTAAGATTACAGAGGAACAATGTCATACTTGCATTAAGAACTGGAACGATTGCTACTGAGTTGGCACGCATGTCGGCAACATCAACCTGCAGAGCCAGTTTACAGACTAAAGAGGATTTTACCATCTCATAATAAAAGCAAACCTGAATTTTCTTTCTCTATCAATATTAAAAGTTTCAGATTTTACCACTTAACATGAACTTAACTTTGTTACTCTAAGAGTGAAGTGACAGTTTTGTTTAGAAAAAGAACCTGATTTATAAGATAGAAAACAACCTGGGTTTGTTCAAAAAATGAAGTTTTCATAGAAACACTGGAACAGTACATAAAATACAATAAGAAGTCCCAGTTTCGGTACCCATTACCCTTTCATTGTATTTTCCATCACACTCCATTTGCACAGGGCCCACTTGAACAGGAAGGCAGTACTCAGCAGGAAAGGGAGCGAGTGAAAGGACTCGTATCGAAAGCCCTAACTTCTGCCCTTCCCAGGCCACTGACCTTGTGTGATGCTGCGGGCACGAGCATTTAACCTTTCAACACCCTGTGAAGGAATTTACTAACATTAATGGGTTGCTAAACATCTCTCTCCTCATACATTTTACTCGGCGTGCAGTCATTGCTGACAGACTGGTTTGCGGCTTGTTTTCGTTTTTAGCATGAAAAAACATCACGAAGAAATGGAACGTGTTAGAGGTGATAGGAGCAACAATCACTTAAATTAATAATTTTTTTAAGTTCCACACTGCATCGCTTACATCCTTCAGTTTCCACTTTAACACCCATTAAGGCTTTTCTGCATTCTATTTCATGTATTTTGAGGAGGATAAAGAAGTATTGAAGCTTCCAGCAAGCTCATAATTTTGAGCACCTCTACAACTGTACCTTTTTAAGCAGCTTTCCCCCTTGAAGTTTGCTCTTTAAAGTCCAAAAGACCATGTAGCCTATTAGAATATATAGCGGGGAATAAAATTAATAGAGTAACTGCTAGAGTATTCCAGCAATCAAATAAGATGAAAATGCTTCTTTCTGAATTCCTTTCCAGTTAATTCCATGCAGCAGAAAGAATTCAAAATAGAATGCATTTGTCGAAAATTCTGCTAGCTGTCATCTAACAAGTTTGTAAATCTTTATAAATTTGCCAGTTAAAAGGAATGTGTAGTTTATATTTGACGTTGGCAGAGTTCCAGGTACTATTAACCAGGCAATCCATAACACTTGCAGGAAAAAAAAAGAAAAAAAAACCACACACCACAACAAAACCAACACAAAACAAAAAAAAACCAGAATAAATTATGCCCACGTTTGCATTGTTTAAAAGAAGATTTAACTAGGCTTTGCATGCACAAGTATAATGTGATCTCGTTTTCCTCGTGTAATATAATATTTGTATAAAATACAAACTAAAGAACAGTTACTATATAACAGCTACTAAATCTGTTCCCTTCCCCTACATTTCAGCCTCTACATAGGAACCAGTGTCCTTTAAGCCTTCCACTAAGAGATATAAATTTTAGTAGACAAGACTTATGGAAAAATTTTGGACTAGCCAATTTGGTTGCTCTCAGTGGAATTGGCAATAATCAATATTCTGCTCCCCCAGGTCACCACCAACGCGTGTCTGCCAGGCAGCTCCCACATGTCCAGCCTTTCCTTTGTAAAGCTGCTCCCAAGATAACCTACAGAAAGCAGTCGTATCACGTAAAGTGGCTGACAGCACCCACCACACAAAATACTAATGAAGACGCCCAGATACATCGCTGGACAGCAGAAGTTTCTAAATACGTTCCCAGCATGCTGCAAAAACGCTACGTGTAGAAGTCTGATACAGTGCCAAATGCCATCAAACAGCTGTTTCAGATGCTGCTGCCAAGCTGATAGGAAGGTGCTGTTGTAAAGCTGTGCTGGAGTAGCATCCAAACCCCCAGAAACAGGGATTGGTTAGCTTCACAACATCCCCGTTCTTAGCATCCTTCAGTTTTTGGGGGGATGGGGAAGGGTTTAAGATGTGCAGCTCCAAAAATGCACCAAAAGATCAAATAGGAATTTTCAAAAACTTCTGTCATCAAAAGAGTTAATCTACCCTTTGAAGATTTACCCTTACACAAGAACCGCAGGATATATTTATGGCAAGATCCTTCTCCTTTAGCTTTCCTTCTCTTTCTAAAACATTCCCATGACTGTGAACCACCACGCACTCTGTAAAGTCCTCATGATTCCACACCGTTATTGTACAACCATGTGAACTACCAAGCGTGTTTGTACATATTTCAGGCAGAACCCTGAGTTATTACACCACGCTAAAGAGAACCTTGACCTATGAAGCAGAGACAATTTGGCAGCAGGCAGAAGAGGGACTGCGACAAACATTTCCTCCCATCACCACCCCTTGCATATTAAGACTGCATCTGTCCCTGTGATGTATATGAAAATATGACATCTCCTCCCAAACTGATTTTGCCTTATTATTTCACTATATCTGGTCTGAAAACAGAAGTTTCTTTATTATGTTTTGTAATAGATATATATATCCTGGAATAAGCAACCATTGTCTTCAGGATGACAAAAATTTCAAATATTTGCAGGATGGGGCATGAATCTTAGGAAAAAGTAGCTAAACTTTAAGAGAAGATACTTGAAAGGAAAGTGACTGTATACCACTAACTATGGCTGTTAGCTTTAATAATCATTTGCCTATTCATTTACATGGGGGGGATGTCTGTGCGTGCGTGTGTGTATGTTCATAATTCTTCATAAAAAAGTGACAGTGCTAATAGTCTAGAAAAATTTTATGTTCTTTTTTAGGGCATGTTTTTTTCCATCATTAACTCCGAATGTCAGTGGGGCAAATTTCCAGTGTTGTTCCCCTTCAAAATACTGTAATTACAACAGATCTTAAATGTTTCTGAATTTTTAAGGCAAGTGCATTATTCAAACCCATCTCAGCTTTTACTTTTCTCCTGACGGGTAACAGTTTTGGGAGCATATAGCACTTTCTTATGTGCTCCCAGCAATAAAACAATGAAAGTAAGAGACTTATTTGCTATGGACAAGCTGTGTTTCTTGAAAGCGATACAAAGCTCAGAGAGCTGAAAGTGCATTACAGGAGTCAGTGGCGCTCTCAAGTGACGGATCTCAAGGTCACATTTGGCCCTGTGCCTCAGAAGGCTACCCAAGAAAGGCTGAGAAGATTGCCTTAGAAGTATATAATTAAGCGATAACATCATTGCCCCTGTGTTCTGCAAAGCGGTAGTCCAATTCACTTGTGATAAACTACTTGTTCTCCAGCCTCATAACTCAGCCACTGAACGTTCAATTATTCTATCATAAAACAAATGGGCAATGATTATTGTTGTTATAATTCCTCGACAAAAAAAAAAAGTCACACTTCTAAGTGAAAACAACTAATAACCCCTCAACTCGTTAAAATGGTAGCAGGTAAGCAGATGAATAAGTCATTTCAGTCAAGTACCTGGGAAACAGGTGGCAGTCTTGGTGATATATACCTTGATAGAGTCTTGTGTAAATTACAGAAAATAATAAAAATCATCATTTTTCAAAGCATTCTTGACCTTTCTTCCAACGGAAATTGGGCCACTCGGAAGACAACACTCCCACACCGGCTTTTCTGCATCCCTAGGAGCACCTCATTTAACTGGGCATGAGCAAAACCGCAGAGCTGGTGCTTGAAACTGTGGCTATATTGCCTCAACTTTGCCCTTCTCAATAAAATACAACATATCCTGACACAACTTACAACAGGGTCACAACAACAAGATTTTAATTGGAACAGAGGGAAAAAGGCAGATCTCCTTCAAGACAGCACCACGTGATCTTTGTCCCCATATTCTCTTCCTAAGGTTCTCCTTTGGTAAGGAAGACACGCATACTTCCCACATATATATAGGATATCATTTCTTTACTATTTCTAGGTATTTATCTGGCAGTCTGGTGGTACTGAAATTCTCAATGTATGAAATATAAAGTGATGCACAAATTAGTAACACTGATGGTATCACCACCTCAGCAGTCTTGTCTCAAGCTGTGTGACATGCATAAATTCTGTGTCCCCTGAGAAGAGGGATTTCATTTGGGTAGTCTCTTATGAGAGTTAAGAAAAAGGATGGTAGGCCACTGCCACGGTGTGGTCCAGTTGCCGATAAAGAATTAAATCTTTCTGAGTTTCATTGTCAGCCCCTACTTGCGAAATTGGGTTATTTGGGGAGTAAGAGGTGAAGCAGAGCACAGAGAAATTCCCAGTCCCACCCCAAACGCTGGATATTATTGCTAAAGCCTTTATAGTCTCATTGTGCTACTTGCTAGTACCATAGCTTTCTTTCTATATCAGTGTCATGAAAAAGCCCCCCCAGAGTCCTAGAAGAACCGATCTCATCTTCTTCAGTTCAACATGTGAGCCAACCTAAGTTATTGCAGATCCAAAATGATACGCAGACACTGAATTTTCTCTCATAACTCCAAAATTGCTCTGATCAATGGCCGTATGAGGCTGGGGTATGAAATTTTCCTTACATGAGCCAACATAGTTTGCAGCCTATAAAATCCCACAAGAATCTTAATGACAAAAACTGCTGTGGTCCTTTATTCCCTACGTAAAGCCAGGAGAACAATTTCCACAATAATTTCCCCGAGAATTATGTGAGGACAACATTCAACACCATAAAAACATACAAACAGCATCCACTGAACTGTCAGGATACAGTTTGCCTTCCCCAGCAGCAACGTGGGCTCTGAAGGAGTCCTGACCCTCAGCCTGCGTTCCTGCTGCTCACTCCCATGCCGAGGCCCTCCCCTCGGTTGTGCCACCCCTCGTAACGCTTTGGTGGACCACACAGTAACCTGAATTCCTAATCTCAGACTTTTTGGTATCATTATCTTGGGTCTTGGACAGTTTTCTGGTCTGGATCTCCATAGGAGGCCTCACAAACTATTGCGTTTGTGCACACGTGGTGAGGGGCCCCAGAAGGGAAAAGCAAAAAAAGCAGCTGAGAAAAAGGTGTGTAAATCCCCGCCACGGTTACCTCTCTTTCAAGAAGCTGGGCATTACATACTGGCTTTTCAGCACAACTCTGATCTCATCAGAACTGAGACAATCTCAGTTAAATCTAAGTAAATATTTAGCACAATTCTCGTCAAGTTCTAAACTTTTAAAACAAAGTTCTAAATTTGGAGTCTTAATGGTTGGCAATATTCCTCAGAGTAAAATTTGATATATTCGCAAAAGATATATTCTAGGCACCAGAATCTGACACCAAAAAGTAGCTACCGGCCCTTTATAGTGGTGTTTAATCTAAAATTTCTTTAAGTGGATAATTATTTCAGTGAGAAAATCCTACCAAGATGAGACAATGTAGCTTTCAAAGACATTTTTTCCTGTTAGTTTGGACATTTTGCGTTTGTTGTAAAGTTTGAATGCAAAGCAGTAACACAGAGGGGGAAAAAACACCCCATGCCTCTGTACGTAACATCACACCGACTTTGTGGAACGCTAAACTTACATTCTTGTTGCAGATAGAGATCTAAAAATAGCTCATGCCTCCATGTGTTTTACAAACCAGGAAATATTTATGCGAAGTATGGGCTGTGAAAGAAGATGAAATAAAAGCACATTAGAATAAGAGTGTTTGGACAAATTTTTATCTTATTGATAGCTGGAAACAGAACAAGAATTGCTGTATGCACTCCAAGAACATATGTGGGAAAGCATACCAAGCACCTAAGCTCAGCCCTCCATTGGATGATATTTAAAAAATGATTCATTGTTATGATTGATAAAGGTCACAGCATACCCATTTCTAACGTTTCAGCCCTCAGTCTGTGAAGTTTTGTCGCTATAACACAGGTTTTATCACCAGAGATTTGTGTGTGGACACTCACAAATTCAGAGCAAGCCAGCAAAACTACTTTTTTTTTTCCTTTTCCACTTTTTTTTTTCCCTTTTTTTTTTTTTTTAAATCAGCAATATCATCTCCTTAAAAGCCACAAGCCCTCAGCTAACAGGTAACTATCACCAAAACCCCACCGCAGTCACAACTGCTTGTCTGTACTGTGTAGCGGATGAACTCTGCAGTAGGCGCTGCAGTCCTGCTCCAGTCGTGTCACTGGAGCAACTGGAGTCACTGGATATGACTGGAACGTGCCATGACTCCTTGCCCATCCACTGGCCCACATTTCATTCCCAAGGAAACCACGGCACAGGGAGGGGGACGCAGTCAAGGCATACATCAGGTATAGGTGTTTGGAAACAATACTCTGGCCCCACACTTCAGCTATAGGCTCTGTTTTTTGTGTTGAAGGCCAGCTGCACCCAGGGCTTAACCCCACAACACCCACACTTTCACAGCGTCATGATTTCAAACTCCGCTGCCTAGGTCTTCTGCACTGGGGGTGAGGTGGGAGAGAGACGGTGCAGGGCTCCTTCTGGATCTTAGCAAGAAAGCCCAGCGACAAATGGCTTAATAAAATAGCTTTTTGATAAGATTGAACAAAAAGAAGAATATAGATAGCAAGTAAATTTTGTGACCCTTCAGACACTGGGAACCCCGCGTTCGTGAGGCATCAGACAGAGACTGGATGGATTTTCCCACGGCACAGATGCCATCCATGGAGAGATGTTCCTCCATTTTGGTCATTTGAGCTACTATATAATTTTCTTACAAGGAAACAACCCTCTTCATCATTTCTGCTGTCAAACAGAAAGGATGTTGGCTTGAGAACTCGTTGCTGCACAGTTAGATAAAGGCAAGACCAGGCAGGTGGCTCCGAGTGGGAGCTGCCCGCCGGCTCCTCTGCTGCCGCGAGCGGGCTGAGGCGACCCTGCGGCCAAGGGGTCCGTGCGGCACCCCGCAGCCTGAAGGCCCGGCTGGGCAGGCAGCGTAACGCAGCACGGCACGGGTAGCTGTTACGCGGGTCACCGACTCCTGGACGTGCAACGGTCCCCCCGTGAGGATCACTGCTCCAGGTCAGGGTGACCGGCAGCCTCGCGCCGCTGCCCTCCTGCCTGCCTACCACCTCTGCAGCTCCCGCGCCAAACCCTCAGGGTGATTTTAAAGCAAATGGGGAATAATATTATAGAATCATAGAATCATTTAGGTTGGAAAAGAACCTTAAGATCATCGAGTCCAACCGTAAACTTAACACTGCCAAGTCCACCGATGCTCCATCCAAAGAAAAAAAAACCCACCTACGTTTTATACTCCTGCCTGGAGAAGAGAAAGAAAATAAATCCAAGGGGGTCTCAGCATGGAAAGGGGATTAGAGGCAGGCGAGGACAGCTCAAGCCCAGCTGCGGGGAAGAAAGGGACAGGAACACTTCTGAAGACATCTCGGGGAGGGCTGCGAGCCATGGACTTCGACTAGGACAATCAGCAGCTTCCAAGAGGAGGTCTCCGAAACTGGCCTACCACAAGAGAACGTCACACAACAAAACATCAGAAGCCAGCCCAGCGATTTTCCCTTTCATACTCAGGAGGGAACCACCCACACTCTGTTCCATAGCCCTGATTCTTCATGTGAACTGGATAACGTGCTCTTTCAAGTACACAGCGAGGGAGAGGAAGGAGATGCCAAGGGTGACGTTGACCCGTCTGAGTGCCCCAGAGCTCTTAAAAACACAACAGGACTGCAACCACGCAAATCACAAGGAACAGTCAGGAAAACAACTGATTTCAGAGATGCCCATTTTTCTTCACTTTGATGCCCCTTCTTATTTGAAAATGGTAATTCTCCCTGACTTCTGATGTTTTTTGTTTTCATTTCACAAACATAAGATTACTAGTATTGGATTACTAGCTATTCTAAGCTATCAGAAAGTCATTTCAATGTAAAGCATTTTACAAGCAAAAGAAAAAAAAAAGAGTAACTCCTTATACTATACTAAAAAAAAAAGAGAGAGAGAAGAAACAAATATCTCTCTGCAAGGGTTCGGGTGCCTGCTGATAGGAGAGAATGAAGCATACAAGGAGCTGTGAGATTTACCCTTTGCAAAAAATACTGTGCTGCAAAAACACCGAGGAGTGGAAAAAAACAAAAAACCATGACCTGTTTTTCCTTAGTATTCCTAATTCGTTCATGCTAATCCGGTATTGGACAACACACTGCTTGAGTGTTCCATGAAGTATTGCACCAAAGCACAGAAAGGAGGTCTCTGCTTTTTCTATCCAGAGAATACATCAGCTTCAACCGCTCCAGCAATCAGCCGCAAGGTGATATGTAATCACCATTAGCATCCTGATGTCACTATGTCCCCAGAGCACGTGCGAGTTAACCGTTACAGGAAAACAAAACTTAGAGCAGCACAATTTTGCAGTGCGGATCTATGTCTGGTGATGAATCCTAATGACTTCTGTAGGACTTAAAGAGGAATGTACTCAGAACAAGTGAGCATGCCGCATAAGATAGAACATGAGTAATGATTGGAAGTCACAGGAATGCAGCAGATAAAACCAAAGTATTGCACTATGACTATTCATCATAGAAAATATTAAAGTACAGTGTTAAAAACCAGGTTTGCCTCTTGACAAAAGTCTGCAGGACACCTGTACCTTTGCAGGAAAACATTAATAACAGCTGAAGACTGAATCCCATCCGCATTTCTGCTTGTGGGTGTAAGTGTTGCATCTTCATATTCTACTGAAGAAGAGAAGAGCAAAATTCAAATCAGCCAGACACTTAAAAGTATGCTGGCTCCTATATCCTTCTTCCTTTGAAGCTTCCATCTGCAGGGGCATCAAAGGATGCGACTTTGTTTTTTGTTCTTGTTGTGGCAGATCTAACAAATTCTGTTCTTCTGAAAGATTTTAACAGGCTCACAAAAGGTCGTAACAGTATGCAAAAGATCTGGATGGGAGCAGAAGAACATCAGCCTATCTTGCTGCAACATCTGCAGGTGAGGCAGGATGGGCCTGAGGAGGGGAAACGGTGTTGGTAATTTAGCACTGTAAAGACTGGGATGGTCTTCAGCGTGGTTGCAGGATGAAGGAGTCTGTAGACATTTAGAGGCTCTTCAGGAGACACAAGTTTGGTGGAGACTGTACTACAGGGCTTGAAACTGGATTTCTGACACATCTAGGTGAGCTTCAGAGACATGGGGCTGGTTTATTTCGCTGCTGAAGCAGGAGCCGCTTGCCAGCTTTGGCTCCAGTTCACAGTGCCACCACAGGGACTGGAATATTAATATTCGGGGAAAGGCCAGAACCTGAACTTTTTTGTTGTTCTCTTTTGCAGACAAAAAAATAAAAAGCAGCAATGATTTTGCACCAGTTTCTTGAGAGCTTTTATAAGCTCAGAATTAAAAAATTACACCTTTTTTTTTGCCAGCTAGAATTGTCAGTTCAGGTGGTCATGTCTGAAAATGTATCAATGACAACATATGCCAAAGATATAGCTTAAGTTTTTACAGATTTTTTTCCCCAGACTTTTCAAAATAAAACAATGCAGTTAAAAGCCGACTACATACCTCTGTGCTAGACTCACTCTGTTAGACTCATAACTATACTGTCTGATGGCAGGACTCTCAAAAGAAATCTCTTAATAAATCTAAATGCATCTATATGCCTGATCACGACCTGCTTATTTCAGCTTGTTAACAGAGCCTGAATCATCATGTTGATAGTGGTTTAAATGAGTCATTTTTGCTCGTATAAGTGAAGCCTGTCAAATATCTCGACAAGTTTTCTTTGAGGATTTGAAGCTGACCCACATCTTACACAGCTGGAAGGCAAAGTCCGGTGATCCATGCTGCACCCAGCCTGACAAAGTCATCATGCCCCACTTTTAATGAGAGTCACACTAATTGCCTGTGCAGAGCAAAACAAACAGGGATTTAAGAAAAATAAAATACAAAGAAAGAAAGGTGGACTACAGGCTCAGACTTGAGGTGGAATCCAAGCTCTTGCTCTGACAATGTTGAGTATTACACCTCCAGGGCTGAATAAAACCACAAATAGCAATCACCCTGACATCAGATATTAAAAACACCTCTAAAAGGCACCTTACTTGAAAATATATTTATAGCCCCAGCACAGGGGAACGGTTTCCCTCCAATTTTTTTGAGAAAAATAAAGCTGATGTCCATTAAGTTCTGCTAAAAAAAACCTACCCCATACTAAGGGATCTGTTTCTCCTGAAACATATTAGATCTTAATTTCTTCAATCTATTCAATACATGGCTTTTGCACTACTGGAAAGCAGTGGGTGCCTGTTGTGGAAGTATGGAGATCTTGGAGGGTGCTGTGCAATGAAATAAAGCTCAGCCAGCAAATGCACAGTAGTCCCGTTCCTCTAACTCACGGGAGCCGTGTCAATTTAAGCGAGCTGAGGACTTTGTCAGGAGAGCCTGCACTGCATTAAAGCCCCAAGTGAAAGTCTGCCACTCCTCTGAAGCCAAAGGTAGAAAGAAACTACTGACAAGCCAGAATTCTTTGCGTGTGAAAGAGCCAGGTTAGAAAAAACAGGCTAACTCCTGAGTTGGAAAAACACTCCTGTTTAAATGGCTGTCTGTTATAGACATAGTAAACCAGAAAGCTGGTTTCCCTCCAAACATCTCTTTCCTGCCTACCGTATTTCAAATATCCAACAAATTTCTTGCTATTTCTAGCAGATTCAGATCACCCTAAATCCATACAGCACCCTGCAAATCCCCCTGGAGCTTCCCCGACCTTCAGTCTTTGCCCACGAACAAAGAGGGAGGAGAAAGCGGGCAGCGAGGGCTTCTTCAAATTCTCTCCTTCATCTGTGATGCTGAAGTTATGGCTCCCTGTGCCATGGGAGTTACTTCTACAAGGCTGTCCCAGAGACAACCACAGCCTGGGGGTCCCCAAAAAGCAGGTCCTGAAAGCTACTGAGAAGTCATGGGGCCATGCAAGTCACACACGACTTTCCCCACAAATGACAACATAACTTCAAAACAAATCTCAAGGGGATATCCCAGCTTCTTCAAGGGAGGGAAAATCCCATCCACTGTTGGAGCGAGTTCTACTTCGGCATCATCTAACCCAGTTATTTCCATACATGACAATGTTTTGTTTGAATTCCTGTCACACTGGTGGCTGACGGGGGCTTTTTACCAGCTGGATGTACTCTCCTTGAGCCAGGTTTCAAAGTTTTGACCTGCAAGTCACTTTTGACCTTCCAAGTCACAGACCAGCAACAAACAGGAGAGAGAGCAGCAATACAACAGCACAGCTAGGAGAGGGACAACACGTTTACGGCAGGGAACAGAAATGTCCGTGATGAAATGCAGTAGATTCACGAGGACATAAATTTTGTCTCCAATTACCTGTGCACTCTTGCTTCTTCTGCACACTTCTGTATTTGTGGGGAAGAGAAGCTTGCCTCCTTGATTTTGGCACACTCCAGCTCTCTTCATTTGCCCTCATTTCACTTCAAGCCTCCAGTACCCTCCATGAGTTATCCCTACCCCCAGAAGGACACGGCAGTCGGTGCACATCAGTGCCACTGAAGGTGGTGGCCAGCAGATAGACATTGTGCGAGTCATGCATGTTCTCACTAGTCTCAATACCCGCTTTCCTACTGCTTTGCAGGTGACAGACTTCTTTGAGAGCATGATTAAAACCACTAGAAAGTACAGCCGCTTCTCCGTGTACAAAACAGATCCCGCTGCTTGCAAGCCAAACAATTGATTACTAAAGAAACTTGCTTTCGAGTTGTGTTTGTACCAGGCAAACGGTCACTGGTGGAATCAGGGGTGGAAATCTGTGCGTTTAATGTGCTACGTGAAAGCTGTGCTACTCGGACCGCCCCACAAAAAAAACATACCTTTCATTTGGAGGAAAGATAAAGGATGCACTTTGAAGAACCTGATGTTAAAGGAGAAAAAAGAAAAAAAAAAGACAGGATGCTGGGTGGCTAGGCTAAAAGAGGGTCCTCAAATGCAGTACATCAAGAGAGTAGAATCTGAAGCATAATCTATATTTCTGCCCTGTAAACAAATTTCCTGGCTTGGTATGGGTAGGCTGTGATACTACTGCGCTTTCTGCATCCTAGTATCTTCTGTTCAGGGAGTGACAAATAGACCGGACTTGACGGAGAACGTTGAAAGCGTAACAGTCTGCAACCACACTGCTGAATCGCTTGCTCTCCAATTCACAACGCAGCATGGCCATTTTCCTTAAACGGAGATTACAAGAGAAAAGTAAAGTAAGACAACTTTTTTGTGATTTGAATTTCAAATATGACACAGTGGGGTGGCAGAAGTTAATAATACACATTTTACAGCACACTAATTGCATCAGAAGCACTTCAATATCTTTTCAGCTTTGTTTTTCCTCCTCACATCTAAACCCCTTTCCTTGCCTTCATGTTCATCAGTATTTCTTCTGGATTTTTCTTTCTTCTTTTCCATATTTTTTAAATTAATCTCCCCTCTTCCCTCCTTATCTCTTCTAATCCCTGGCTTCAGTTATCCATCCATACAGCCTGTCAGTTGGATTTTGTTTCTTCTCTCTGAGGCGAAGAAAGACTTTGTTTTCTTTGCTTTTCTTGCTATTCTTTCTCTGCCAGTACAGACAACATTGAATGCCAAAGCCATTGCACAGTCTAAAGTAGAGACCTTGTACGAACCCTTCTCAAATATATTTTCATGAGTATTTCTTCTATCATTGCCTTAAAATCATGTTATACTTCCACTTTTCCAGCTTTCCATCAGTTATTTTATCTGATTTTCCCTTTGAGTCAGAGCACATTTGCAGGCCACGCACAAACGCTAAGTTGGGGGAAGAAGAGGAGCTGTTTAGGCTGGGTGTGCCTGCCTGCAGTCACCAAGGAATTAAGCCAGACCCAGCAAAACCAGGTTTAGAAGTCAATGTTCCTCAAGTTGGGGGATGTTCAAGGCCTATCTTTAATGTTTATGTTTAATGGCACACCAGAAAGGGCTTACAAAAGAAAATACTACTGTGAATCTAGATTCTTCACACAAACAAGATCCTAATCCAATTCTCCATCAGCTTCCAGAGAGCAGCGTGCTTGACTCCAGAAGTTCAGACACTCACCCACACACACACTGAATTATCTGCTGCCTGTTAGCACTCACAACTTAAGCTATTTTGTCACCTACAACAGCACCTGAGTGCAATACACAAATACATGCTGTTTCCTGATAAAAGTAGGCCAATATCATTATAAACAGCAGCTTTCATTGGCGCTGCAAATACCCCCTCAGTCTTCCCTCTTTCATAAGACTGCTGATAGTCTGGAGCTACTCCGCATTCAGCAATTAAGATGAGACCACCACTCTTTCAGAAACAGAAGAGAAGTCGTCTGGCTTCCTGCTATGAAACCACAAAATCACTCTGTCCTTCTCTGAATCATCACACACCACAGTGGAAGTTGGCCTTTGATTTTGCAAACTCAACAAATAGCCAAGGATACTCAACATCAATTTTCAGAAATCATCACATGTTCCTGTTGTGAATGAGGTACTTCAACACGGCCACGGACGTTTCAGTGAAGGCAGCATGAGAAGAAGTTAACTGCACAACCTGATGTACTGAAACAAGTCATAAGACTAAAACTTGAAATGGGGAAGTGGTGAAAAACAAAGAACACCCTCCTCTCTTTTAGGCACATTCACACGGACTCATGACTGAATTTCAGAGACACTAATCATGACTAATTTCAGAAGAAGGGGCAAAGGGGGCTGTGACACCTCAACAAAAGCACGGGAAGTGCTCCACTGCGCCCACTCTCACCAGACAGCCTGTTTCTCAACCTAACACACATTGCAGCTTTACCCAGCGTCGATGCGCAATACTGCATCAACCTGGCAAGATGGGCATGTGCTAACTGTGGACCTCACCTTTACTGAATCAGATAAAGTACATTTAAATACAGTAGAAGAAACTGTGACTACCGTACCATATTTTAGGATGAGAAGGGAAAGAGCTACCAACAGAAAAGATTGTGGCATAATACTTCATGTAGCCACAATGTCATTATCCAAACTGGACTTAATCCAAACAGAGTTAATAAACTTCCTATTGTGAAAAATACCAAGAAATTTTTAGTGACAACAGGTGATTAGGACCACGGGTTAAGGCTCACACTACAGTAGCTCACAGGTCTTTGCTTCAAGAATGCTGCCAGCACACTGATGAAAACAGTTTTTAGTCACAAGCTCAAACAACTTTTTACTGAGGTGCATTTTAATGCTCACGCACAGCAGCCAAGATATTTTAGTACTGAAGTACCAGTACCAGTACTATTATAGGATTAGGAGTTTACATCTGTGTAACGTATCTATTACAAGGAGAAAACAATTTGAAGTATGAATTCAGAAGCACCATCTTGACGTAACCCTATGCTAGCATTTTTGCACATAACCCAATCCTCAGGACAATAAACTGCTTTTTCTCCAAAAAGCCCTGAAGATCAGGACCCATGTGCCATTTCAGGTGAGCTGTCCTGTTGACTCCAAGCTTAAAATTGCATTCAAGCCGAAAATTGCATTAGGTTTAAGGCCTAAAAAAAAAAAACCAACCAGCTATCTTCGGACTAGCCTCTGTATTTTGTTTATTTCATGATCTGTTTTGCCACTATGGAGGGATGTAAGAACTCCCCATGCTGCCTTCCATTTTATGTATTACAGAAATTACTATCTAAATTGTATTACATATTCCAGACATTTTAAATGAAGGCAGAAGCGTTCATGCAACTGCAAGGAATTCATGAGAAGATATTTAAAATCACATATGCCTCCTCCTGCGGCGAGCTGCAAAGCCAGGCACGTGCCTCTTGGCCGCACAGCTCAGCAGCAGCCCTCCCACTCTCCTCACCCCAGCAACACTTGGGGAAAGAGATAAATGCCGATAACCTGGCCCTGCTCTGCCTTCCCAGTCAGCTGTGCAAACTGTGCAGGAATCCTACTAAGAACAAGGTTTTAATCTTGTTCCAATACCCTTTTTCTCCCAACCCCATGCAGGCAGGCAAGCCAACCCATCTCCTGCGTGCCTCTGCTAAGCCTCAGAAGTCCTTTGTTGTGCTTCCGACTGGGTTGCCTGTAGCCCAGTGTTTTTCCTTTGAAGACTAGCATCATAATCCCTCTCTCTATGGTTCTAGTGCTTCGGTAAAGAGTTTTCTTTGTCTTAAGTAAGTGTTTTTACAGACCCAGAAGTATGTTTTTAAAAAGCATCTTCCCTGTTTGCAAGCCTGCACACTGTGATGTGACATTCCGTCCATCAGATCTAGTGTTACTGAAGGAGGGAAAAGGTCTCCACACATTATCAGAATACTCTTCTCGCCACTTTCCTTTGTTTCTAAATCCATTTACTGAGAAAAACTTTTAATTTTACAGTGTCAGTTGTTTAGTGATACACCACCAAAAATCAAAATAATGCTTGCCACAAAATGCAGATATTTATATTCAGAAAGGTAAGGACTTAAAACAACTGATCTATACCTGGAAATATGAAAGAACAACAGGAAAACTTGTATTTTAAATGTTGAGTCTTTGTCTTACTGTAGCTTCGCCTTTCAGCAGCTGGTCTTAACAGAAATGGCTTTGCACCACTTTGTGACCCAAAGCCATGCAAAACACAATGGAAACAGAGCAGCTCAAAACCAAGTTTTGAATACATCTCTGCTTCTCCTGCCCTGCTGTTGGCATTTGCTTTTTTTGCACCAAAAGGAGAAAAGGTGTACATGCAAAACGGGGTCTGAACTGTGCACTCACAGTTCAGAAAACTGAGGCTGAACATCATCTAGGTCATTGAACTCAAAAATTTATTTCAGCCGTATAATCTATGTGACAAAGTGCACCTCACCTCGCTGAAGCTCGGCCACGACAGAGATGGTTCTCTCATCGAGCTTTTTGTCAACAGGACAAAGGAAAAATGTCACAGAGCTTCCAGAACTGCGTGGGGCTCATCTACATCATGACGGGATTTCCCTCAGAGTAGCAAGTGGTTATTCACCGAAGTAGTTAATTCATAAATGCCAACCTTACACCCGGGCTGTCGTGGCAGGCTGACAGTGAAGATGACGCCCAGCTGTAAGGACCAAGGGAGAAGTGTTTACTCCCACCGTGCAGGACTGGGAGAGCCCTGTTCCCCCTCAGGCAAAACGTGACCCTGCCCTGCAAGACTCCTACAACTGAAACTCAGTTTATAAATCAACTGGGGAGATACTGAACCTCCCTCACAGCATCAGAGCTGCCCTGCACAGAGCCTTTGGCTGTTCGGAGGGAGCAGAGGAATGCGGGGGGCGGGGAGGAAACGTTGGTAATTTGTGCTTTTTAATACAGTGTCTGCTTCTGCTGCAGGTAAAGCAGCTCACAGAGAATGTATGAACTGATTTGGGATTAATACTTAAAGGCCTTTGAGAATTACAGTTCTGCTAAAGCCTCTTTTAGGTTATAAAATATACTTTTATTTAAAAGCCATTTATGAAAATGACTGGGATTTACTGATACACAAATGTGTGCAAGACCTTGGAGAGCAGCCTCCCCAAACCTGTACCCATTAATATCCCTCTCTATCATGTCGCAGGTGTTTTGAACTGCTCATACAAGGTTTCCTGCTCAGTAAAAGACATCTTTGTTAAGGAAGTCTTCTCCTGAGCCTACGATGGTTGGGATGCCAGCTAATAAAGTCAGATGGAGAAGTGGGACAGAGATTCAACGGGAAATGGTGGCAAGATAGCATTTTAGGATCCAGCAAAAGAATAGGATGGGGGAAAAGATACAAAAGCTGACTTTTTGAGCACGCATTTGAGGAGGCTGTTACATGGAAGAAATTGTGCTGAGTCTAAATTCTCTTTGTTCACATTTGCCCGAGATGATGACAACCAATGCCAGGAATAAATCCGTGCATTAGCTCTAAGCATCCCCCAACAGCCAACACAAGCACAAGCATGCTTACTGTTTGCCCTACAGGGCTGCTGGTAGGTTCTCCACGAAGGCCTAAAGCTCCAGGACCCTGCTCGGGCTGCCAACCACAGCACAGCTCCAGGCAATCAGGCACATCCCCAGTCAGAGAGTCTACTTTCCTACCCATGTTACTTTTTTCCAAGCTATCTTCATGCTGTTCCAGACATGAAGCTCAGTGCAGAGCTTCAACCAAAATCCTGTCCCCCTCCCTCTGCAATTCTGGAGCAGTGCTAGAGGTGTCATTTTGGTCTTTGATCTACTACTCCCACCTGCTGTCTCGCTGCAGCCCTGCAGGCTACCTCACTTGAGACCAGGCACAAGGGTGATTAGCTTCTTGGTCCCCATATCTGTTACTCATCCTTACAAGAGGAGCTGGGGTATAATCTTCAGAGAAGCCCAGATGTAAATACAAACCATCAGTATGGCGAAGGGGTCGCTAGACAAAAATACATATATTCTTGAGGTATCATGAAACCATCCATTTAATGAAAGCAGGGTGTAGGCTGCCTGGATATGAGGTGAAGACTCCACAAAAAGGAAGTCGGAAAGATAAGCTTCTTCGTGTGAGAGACAAGGCAAGCGTCACGTTGGCCCCACACTCTTCCTTTCCTCCTGGCCAACTTCCCAGGCATACGCCACAGGCCAAGAGCCTCAGACAAGAAAATCCTTTCTAGAACAAGCAAAAACCAGACAAAGTCCCAACAGCCTGACATTTTGCACACAACGAGAATGCAGGAGCAGACCATAGGGAGTCTGGGCAAATCCAAAAAAGTATTTTTGGCTTCAACCCAAACAGGTAGAAGTCCTAGCCACATGTAGTTCAAGGGCTAAAGCAGATGTGGGCAACCTAACCATGCTGGTACCTCACAGATGTCTCACTTCTGATCACAGAAGATGCAAGGAGCACAGTTACAAAGCACTCCCATAGCAGAGGTCTGGTCCCTTTCTTGAAAGTCACAATAGCGCATCGTTAGACCATCAAATTACTTCAGTACAAAGGGACATACAAGTAAACACAGCTATGCTGTAAGTTGATTTAAGGCAAAATTATACCCACTTCAAAGAGGAACAAAATTTCCGAATATACTCCTGACTCTATGCCACAACAAGGAGCTGCATTCTGCAGGCTCAGGCTTTTCCACATCAAAGCAAGGCGGTTTAAAAAGACACTGGAATAAACCACCCCAGGGTTTGATACACAGGGCAAGAGGAAGATACAGCCGCGAACAAAAGCCCAGCAGCATTCTGTCGCCCTGAACCACCTAAGAGGTGAGAACAAGGACCTTCAGTGCAGAACGTGTCGGTACGTCTAGCCTTTCAAATGAGACACATCCAGCACAGGAGGGCGGGTTTTTTCATGTCTAGCACAAAAATCTATATACAGCGATAAGCAATAAAGCAGATGAGAAAACATGGTCTCAGAGCAAGAGGTCTGATTGTCCCAGAGACTCTCCACTCTCTTCCCATGGTCTTCCAAGCTTCATTTAAAACCATATGTTTTACTACAGCTCTGAGTGCTCAACGCTCTGGAAAATTGCACCAGTAAATTAGAGGTCTGTTTATGTCTACTTGTACAGAAATCCTTCCTGTGCTGGCTACAGTAATGACCGAGTAAAGCTTTTATTTGCTGCAATATTGCTAACTATTTCTCTAATGCATCGCTGCTTAGAGTTTGTGGAAAGATCAGTCCTTGGCGAGACGGGAACTTTGCTAAACAAGTACCTACAGGCCCACTTGGAAAAGGTTTTGTCTAACTGCATTCCCTCTGTTTAAGCTCAGGAAGAACTGAGAGCCCCAAATCTGCCAATACGGCTCTATTAATATTTGGAGAATTTCTATTAATATTTGGAGAATTAGCTGTTTTATTAGAGAAAAAGGCCAGGCAGTCAGGAAGAGATTTTGTGAGCTCAGACTAAAAATAGTAGTGAGCATTTATTCATCTGTAAGTCTGTTTATCTTGGATAGTTTTTCATTGATTTTACTGGGGCTCTTCCAGGTCTATAAGCTTGAAAATCTTTTAACAAATAAAGGTACTACTTTGTCAGATGGGCTGTTTCCAAGCTTTCAAAGCAAGAAGCTCCCTTTAACCTTTGTGGCAAGTCCATCAATAAAAGGGATGATCAAAGAGGGCAAAATTCTACCCTTAGCAGTACAGATCTGTATAATCACACATCCCCAAAGAGCGCAGGCACACACGCAATAGCCAAATAATCAAACGGGAAGCAGGACCCAGACATGTATGCCACAGGCACATTTAGCTGTGTCCCGATCTTCTAGCACCACCCTGGATTATTGTAGGAAAGGAGGTGATTTAGAAGATGGTACAGAAGTAGGTAATATGCTGCTGGAACCGTACCTCCTTTTGCATTAGACCTAATACTTGTCTAGAGAACTGTACCAAAGCATTAATTTAATTTGCGCTATAAAACACTCAAGAGGTACTTAGCTTGAAGGATTCATAACTGAAATGCAAATCCTTCTGATGTAAAAGGTAGCAAGAATCATAAATCAAACGGTAACAGAAAAGCTGGGGGAGAAGGGTAAGTGTGCTGCTGTCCTGAGGGGAAATTTAGCAGATGGGGAATTTCACCAGCAGAACAGGAGCACTGACCATTCTCAGGTACCAAAGCTCCCGCGGCACTTTCTGAAGTCTTGAGGCTAACGCTGCTGTCTTAGTCAAAACACAGGTGCTTATACTTTGCTTTCTTCAGCTTTCTTTACAGCATTAATTACAGAAGTTATCCTCTTGCTTTTGCATCATGCAAGTTTCCGCTAGCAGCTGCTGAGTTCCCCAGGATCAGTCAGTGATCATCTGTGGTGGATTCAATCTCTAGATCATCTGTGGGTGGATTCAGTCTCTATATACTGTATACACAACCGTTAGTGTCCCAGTTGGATCCTTTGGGGTACAGGGTATATCTTAAGTGTCCCATGCACCATACACTGTAAAAGTAGCTTAACATAGAGCTTAATACCTAAGCTAAACCACTTTCAAAACTTAAGAGGCTACCTCTGCTTGTGATTTAAAGCAACTAAGCGTGTCTAATCACAAAATCTATGTCCCACAAAAGAGATCTTGTCATCCCTATTAAACAAAGGATTATCCATTGAGTGTCAACGGAAATAAACTGGCTGTTTGAAGAAAATCCGTTTAAACATACTTCTCAATTACCCATTTCCAAAACTAATTGGAGTGTACTGTATTACACAAACGAAGGATGTTGCTGATTAATGTCCCCATGGAATCTTAACCTACTTTACTTCAAAGTTTCAAGGCCAGAGTTTTGAAGTACAACCAGTAATACAAGCGCTGTCATTTCTGGGTACAAAACCTGGGGGGTTTGAAAGAGAATTGCTTTTCAGAGAGCGCCAAACCCCTTATTTTTTGAGAATTGGCATTCAATGCCCAGCCCATGAAGTCAATGAAAAACATTTTGTTCGCTCTAGAGAGGGGAGGATTTCACATCCCCACCTTTTAACTTCGTCGCAGGAATAGCAACTGAAAGTAGACAAAGCAGGCTGGATCTGGGGGGAAAAAAAAAAAAATCTAAAAGTAATTACCTGGTAGAGTTTATTTAAACTTAATTTGTAAAAAATTCTAAAGTGATCATTTCAGAATGTCCTCTGATCTCTTATACGTGCCTTCTTCACCATGTATCAGATAAGACAAAATGTGTATCTACATTAATGGTCTTCTATATAAGCAAGTGTATCTTGTGCTAGCTCTAAAATAAATTCAGACCATGACTACTTGGTGACTATTATTAAAATGAAAAGCACATAAAAACGACCATCAAATCAGACATAATAGTCCTTCGTCTTCACAGAGCAAGATAAAATGTACATAAGTAGTGATGAACTTCAGCTTCAGTTGTATTCCCAGTTTTTCACTTAAAATTTCATCTCCTAGTACAGTCTTTTTATTGTCAAGCTAGCCCTAATGTCTCTATTTTAGCATTTGGGTACAGATCAGAAGTGCACTTTCAAAACAAGTCTCCCAATAATCGTCTCTTTCAGCAAGCTTCAGATTTCAAAGATGGAGTGATAGTTTCTTTTTTCTCCCTACCCCCTCACCTCTTTTTTTTTTTTTTTTTTTCTTCCCCTCAAGGGAATCTCCCAGAAACATATTTCTTACTGTTTGTGTTGCGACCACTCAGCGTATCCGCTCCGCTTGGCATTTGGAACCCACGTGCTGTGAACGGCCACTCATCGCTGCTTCAGAGGGGGTTTAAATGCCGATAGGTACAATTACAAGCAAATAGAGATGCTATAATAATACCTACTAAAACATTTTATGTCCGAAGACCCTACGTGCTGATGCTGTTCAAGTACAGAATGTGGACTGCTATTCTGTCCTCAATGTATTTAAACATATCATAAGGACATAGAGCTAATCTCATTTCTTAAAATGACATAAATTGGAAAAAAAAAATTTTTACTGTAGGGTTAGTTCTACGAAACCACATAAAGCCAGTGTATATCATTTATAGGTGCAGATTTTATTTAATTTACAGTAATTTTATTACTCAAAGTTTCAAAAATATCTTTATATCTCCACTGCCTACTACTCTCTACCAGATTGAATTAGGTCGCCTAAAACTGTCACAGAATTTTCTGGCAAATTATAACAGGCATTTTCATTAATATATGTATATATACATTTTTCATATGTATGCATGTTTAGAAACACACCTATGTTCAACTCCCAAGGAAAGCATAAAGCAAAAGCTTCATATAACCTTAAAGGGAAATCAGTGGGCTTTGATAGGCTCTGTGGCTGATTTCTGTTTATTTTAAATACTATCATGAAGCAAGAGTGGAATACACGTTCGTAAAATGAAAATATATAGTTTACCTTCTGTTTTTTATAAATTGTTCATCTTATTATTGCTGTACACCATACATAACATTTATTACAGCTTCAAGCAGAAGCATTCAGTATTATTGGTATCTGTGACTAACAACTAATATGAGGAGAAATTGTGACTAAATTATCAGCTGATACAGGTTTACCACCAGATTAAGAATCCAGCTTATGTTTTGATAGGACTGGTCAAATGTTCATTTCGAACAGAAGAAAAATCCTTTAAAAACAATCATTTTGATTAACCGATATGGAGCCTCAGCATACACATTTTCAGATCCCTTTGAGAACTGTATTCTACCATCAGAAACACTATAATGTAATAAATAACATCTGACCGAAAGCAATGACATTTAGAACTTATTGCTAGTAAATGTTTAAAATTGAAATGCGGGGCCAGACTATCTGCTTCAACCATACCATCCAATTTTGTAAGCAATGCTGTAAACAGCCACGCACATCAGCACCCGCAAAGCAGCTGCTTGTTACCCACCAAATCCCTGACTCGGCAAAGCTGCAACGCACACGCTTAGAGGAACCCGCCAGAAACTTGCTTCTTCACCATATTTTGGTAGACCTCATCCACAATTTGAAGGGCTCCATTGCACCTCAATTCCAGTTTTATCAGCCCAAGCATTCAAAAATCAAAATTTGGGACCTTGAAGTAAAGATAATGTGTAAACTCTCAGAGTTTAGAAGTTAATATGGTTGGGTTCTTCTTCATCTCTCTGAGGACTCAGTCAGGGCCCTGAGAGCACCAACAGGGTCAAAGCACTTAACGGCCCCAACCAGCCTCATCTGGGAACCCCACCCATGCCAACATGTTTAAGCTACAGGTTGCAAACACACACATACAAGTAAATGAATACTCATATATGCATATACTTCTTGAAGATCTTGTTTTCCCGTGTAAAATCTCATGGTTTTAATTACTGCAAGCATTGCCATAAGACAATTTCTGTTAACATGTTCAATACTCTAGCATGATTTATCCAAAGTACTGAGAATAGCAATACATGCTTTCACCTTTTTAAGATTTGTGACTATGAAAAAAAGAATTTAATTTTTAAAAATCCCATAATTCACTCTAAGCTGATGGCTATCAAGAATTATTTAAACAATTATTTAAAAAAAAAAAAAAAAAACCACAACTAATACCTAGACCTTGTCCTCACTAGGAAAACAGAGTGCTCTCAACTGGGTTAGCTCTAGGTGGCAATGAGTTAGCTTGAACTGAAGGTAGCAGACCAGATTAAACCTTTTGATTCTCAGCGCATGGTAGGACAGGACCGACAGCTCCGCGAAACTGCAGATCCTTCACCTCCTGGTGTGCCAACCTCTCTGGATCCCCTAACCCACAAGCCTGTCTTTAAGAAAGGCTTTGACCACCCTGATCTACCTGGGACGACAGGCCTGCTTTGAGCAAGAGGTTGGACCAGATGACCTCTAGAGATCCCTTCCAACCTTTTTTTCGCCCCTGTCCCCAGAGGCTTTTCTGAGACAGACTCTGCAGAATAACAGTGTCTCAACAACAGCTACTCATTCACCTTTTCACTACAGGCACGACCATAAACCTGTAAAACTAGAATTAAAAAAAATACCTTTTGTAGTCTTTAGACAGAGGTAGTGATATAAGTCTTAAGCCCAGCAAGCTTCAGGGTACATTTCAAAATACACTATCACTTTGAGAAGGACTGATTAGTGTAAAAATGGGAAGAATAAGAGCTGAAAGCAATGCACAAGCAATTAAAGCCATTGTTTGGACGAGGAAGGAATGAATGCAGGTGAACATTTCACTCAGGTGGGTCTCAACTATTTCAGACAGTGTGGCAAAGAGGTGCTGCGTTGATTTCTCAGCTGCTATAACCAATATCTCTAAAGTGTTACGTGGGACTTATAAGTGTGCTAGAACTCATATCTAGCTCCAATAATAGCATTGCAAACTGGTGCATGGACAAAGTTCAAACGACCACTCTTTCCAGAATGAAACCTTTTGTCCTTCTCTCTCTCTTTTTTTTTTTTTTTTTGGTCAGAAGTCATAGCTGAAGTCTTTCCAAACCATTCCCTTCTACTGATCACAGCTTAAGCCTCATAAGATTCAGTGGCAAAAAAAGTACAAAAAAAGTCACCCTGCAAAAAGCTCCCAGTGATTCTCAAAGCTTTCCTGCCATCTTGCTTTTGTCTGTCCCTTCAGAAACGTTTCCACACTATCCACTCCTTCTATTTTATGATTTCTCTGATCACAAAACTGGCATAAGGAGATCCTGGGAAAGGGATCAGGGTTCACCACTCACAGTTGCCCCCATATTACAGTGTAAAGCTCCCTCAGTTGTTCCCATTTAATTATTTGTGATTCATAGCCCAAACCACAAATCCCCACTCCACTCCCTTTTCTTTAGAGGATTAGACCTTTAAACTGACGATTTCACAGATCTGGTACATCTCTCCATCTATCAAGTGAAGACAATTTTCATTCTGATGTAGGGCATTTATGCATAGGTTTAAATAGATCATGTTAAAGAGATCTGCCTTTCAGGGCCCCTGTGTTTCAGTTCTTTTTTATTCTGAGTAGGTACAAACCAGCTAAAGGAAAAAAATTCATCCAAGACTAGTGAGGGAGAGCCTTGTAGTAAATTTGATAGAAAGAAAACATGGCCTAGTAATAAAAATATGACTGGAAACCCAGAGACTTGAATTATAGAGTTCATTTCTCATCTGACTGGGTAAGTTGTGTTAAATCCTATGAGTTCCAAGTGAAAACATTTTCTTGTACCACTGTTATAAGCATTGCTCATCAATGCTTACAATCCTCCGAGATTCCCGAGATAAAAGACATCACGCAAGCTACAAAAGTCACCCAGTCATATAGTTTTTTATTTTCCTTTGCTGGCTTAACGTGTGATAAATGCTCATTGATTCTTCTGTATGACATAACTGCAGGCATTAAACCTCCTGTACCGCTGTGACACGTGTTGCAGTTCGCAGCTCTGAACCTCTCGCCTTTAAATTGTAGGCGAGTTTACTTTTCCATTATATAACGCACCAGGTATTTTCTGAAATGCGCTCAGGATCAGTACTGACTTGTTAAGCTTTCTTATTTCCCAAGCAGACTAAATGCATCTGTTTTCTTGATTCTGCAGCATATTGAACTCCGACACAATCAAAGTCATGCAACAGGCTAGCGGAAGAAGTATATACACAGACTGGGTCTCCTAATGACTGACAATAAAATGCGCATAGTAGGGATCCTGAAATCCAGGATATAAAAAAAGATTTTTCTACAAAAAGGCATGAAACAAAAGCTGCTCAAAAAGATCATTTTCCCCTGTTCTAAAATGTTGCTTTGAGAGTTAACAAAAACTCCCAAAGGAAGTAGTCAGCAAATCCACAGAGATGGCTCTTAAAAGATTCAAGTAACAAAACAACTGAAAAGTTTTAACAGGTCTCTAAGGCTGAACAATTTGTTCTCACCAGGAGATTTCTCTGTGGAAGTCCATCTTATATTACAAGTGACAAAACACCAACAGAGCAAGTAATAAGTGTCTCTGAAATCAATCAAATGCAATTATTTTACTGCAGCTATATTTTTTATTGTCGTTTCTAAAGATTACAATATTTTATTAGTGCTGCCACCACTATAAACTTATTTTATACCACAATTTTACCTCACAAAGAGACTTGGCAATTTCATTTTTTGGCCTTCTATTCTATTGTTATTTTGTGTTTTACACTTTTACTGTGTTACAGAATCACAGCAGCGAGCCCTGGAGGAAGCCACTTGGTTAATCCATTTTAGCCTTCTGTATCACAGAAGATATGTCGCTAAATTCTCCTCACTAATCTCAACTAATCTTTTCAAGTTATTTTAATTTTAGATTTATGCAGAGGAGTAGAAGGAGAAAAGTAATTCATTGCAAGAAGCAGCAGGAAAACAACCTCTTGTTGCAGTATTACTACACTGTCAGTTCTTACAAAAACAGACCTGAGGTCCAACACATCTGATGTGTGAGAAGCTCCCATACGGGGGAAGATCATGCATACAGAACGAGTAAATCTAATGATAAGAACTAAATATTTCTCCATCAGGTTAGGTTTGCTCCCATTCCCATTATTCCTCCTACAGAAGAAGCAAGTGTTTTCAAGAAGTTTATGAATTGTAAGGGAATAGTCGATTTTCTTCCATGTACATCAGTATCATCTCCTGGGACACTAGTGAAATTTCTGTTTTCTCTCCATATGTGTTTACTCTTAGGCAACGCCTATTTCTCAACCTTATCAATATTCACCTGCCATTTCATGAATGACAAATAAACAAATGAAGGAAGGTAATATTTCTGAGAAGTGTGAAGTTACTTGTTAATAAACTTGTGAAAATCGGCAGGAATGCATCTACCAGTGGCTTCACAGAAGACCTTTCCCGAAAGCTAAGTAACAGGCTAAGCGAAAAAAGCTACTGGCTCTCCACACCCAGTAACCCATGTTCCTTTACTTTCTCTATCCAATGCAGAAAACATGAGCTGCTGGTGAGAGCCCTGCGGGTCTCCAGTATTTGATTTGGTACCTTTCTACTCAGCTATAAATCAAGAACACCCCAAGTATAACAGAAGAAGGGAAAATCAGGTCCAGGCACATCTACAGAGGTCTGAAAAAGTTTTTCTTTGTCTTCTGCGCAAAGCTGTTTTCAGCTGGAGGTCAACTGCTTCAGACTAATTGCAGTTTTATTTCATGAGCATTAACTACCTACCAATCACCGTACAGCAGCACCAATGAACTATAAGTATTTTGGGTTGCCCTTTTAATCACTTCTCATCAGTCATCATTAGTTGCTAGCTTCACTGCAAATTTCATCATCCATCCTGGATGATAAGCACGCACTTCTGTGCCACTGGTACAAGATACCAAAGCAGTGACAATCTTTGTTTTCTCAAACCAAGAAAAAAGAAAGCATCGTAACGGTCTTCATTTTTTCTCAGAAACCCTTTCACTCAATCCCCTGCAGTCTTTCTTGCACATTAATTTATGCTAACTCGAACACTGAGTGACTTTGCTAAGCCTTACTCAACTGATCACAAAGAAAACCACAGACACTGGAAAACAGCACACATCTAAACCCAGACAATCTTAGGTCTAATAAAAACATGCAACTGTTCTTCATCAAATATATCTCCTCTATTCTTCTATCATTTCTACATAATGTTTTAGGGTGGGAAAAAATGCCCCAGGTTTCCATTTCCAAGGACGAAAAGGTAAACTGGTTTGATTACTTTCAATAATTATTTAGGGCCATAGCCTCAAATAAGTGAAGAATTCTTACTTGCTTCTATCCCCAGATCTATTCACTCTTACACCTACCATCTGGTTCAGTTTTGTCCAGAAAAACGCTACTTTTCCTTTCAGAGTCAATTCTAATTTAAGTTTGAAAAATGAACGTTAATATATAGACTGGGAAGCAGATAAAGATAATTGCCGCTTTAGTTGCATGTGATTAGAACAATTCAAATGGCTCACAGCTAATTCATTCTCTTGAATTCCACTCTGTTTCACTAATCTTCTCAGAGCGTACCACACCATGCATAGAAAAGACCATCATGGGGTCCTAGATGCTAAGCTAAAATCAGAATGTAATAACAAATATTTAAATACAACATCTTAATTTTATAATCTCTTGCCTTTATGTCAATTATATCCCCACAGATGGTTTCTTCACAGCCCTCTAAACTTCCATAATCCTTTTCCTCATACATAAATCCTTTCACTCTCTTTGTCATGTAGATGCTCTAGGACACATGCTCTACAATTTTAGTACATCTTTCTTCAAAACAGAGTGAACTAAGTTGGGCAATAAATGTCAGATGAAGACAAAATGAGTTCTACAAAGTGACAGCATAACACTCCTAGACTTACAGCCCACTTTATGCAAGCCAGCATCTTATTAAACTTTATTACTGCTGCTCACTGGTCAAGGAATTTAAATAACGTGTGTATTAATACACCTCAATCAATTTCTTCTTAGGCGTGTATGAACTTATTTGAAATTCTGTGAATTGAAGCCACCGATCATCCCTCACATTCTCCTTTTAAGAGCTGGCTGCATCATCATACAACTGTACAATGCAGCAACAAAAGACGAACCTTTGTGTGGATACAGAACTATTCCAAACAACAACAAAAGGAGCACAGTTAACCACTGATTGATTCCCCTCTGCTACGTGTAATTGTTCCCTCTCCTTACCAGCTTGCTTCGGTGAAAAAGCTGCTTATTTTATGCTTTTGAACAAGTTTTCAGAAGGGTAAGGAAAGGACAACTTTGGGAAATTACAAGATCTTTGTTCTGCATGACAGAATTATGACAGAGTGTGAATTTGCATAAAGTTCACTTTCCTTCAGAGAAATTTAATTTCTCTGCAGAGGTTTATACGCCTTAGGAATTCAGAGACTGGATTTGTTTGGCTTTGTGCAACACTCACCATCTGGCTTCTTGTGTCCCTTCCATAGAAAAGTTTACTTTCCTGTCAATTCTGTGTATTTGAGATGTTTTTAATCTTTCTTTTGAGATCTTAGAAATGGCTCCACAGAGTCTGGCACGTAGCAGCATTTAGAGAACTTTGCTGAGTGAAAATTAGTCATTTATTGTGCTGTGTGCCAGCTGTACTTTTGCCTGTTGTGTCTGTTTTCCGGACTGCAGAGAGGCCATTGAATAAAAGAATACAAGCATGAAAACCCCCTCTGTTCTTCATACACTGTGGTCTGCCAGTGGGCTTGGAGACCCACCAGGATGCTGAAGTTGCTTGCTTTCTACTACCTGTTGAAAGGATAAGGTGAATCTTCAATACACAGAGTTGCTAAGGTGTCATTTGCATTTTAGCCAGTATATCTACAAACACCAAAAAAACCTCCCCAAATTTAAAATGTTTAAAATGTCTGCCTCCCTAGCAGATAGCAACTACTTATCCAGCTTGTAGTCTGTTCCACCGTAGTGGGGAGGAAATACTTCTCCCCCATCTGGCTGTTCATTCACTCTACACCGAAATCCACAATTTCCACCCATTTGGGGGCAATTTCTGTTCCCTTTTCTAACCAAATCTCTCTTCCCACTTTCTCAGCCTTTCCTTACACACCCTCCCCTGTTACCAGTCTTATTCTTCACTTCCTCCAAGTCCATTTGAAATGGAAACAACTCCTCCCTTTATCTCACTCCGAAAATAAAGCAGGAAAAGGAGAGGAAAAGGAATAAAGAAGATGAAATGTGAAAAAACAGAGGAGATCATTAGAAATACATCCATCTAAGGACAATCAAGAGGTAGCGGCAAAGCTGGCAGCAGAATAGCGAGGAAGTCAATGTGGCAACGCTCTTGGTAGGGGAAGGAAAGTGCAGCACTGCCGGACGGGACAGAGATCCGTATCCGAGTGCTACATTCGGCAGACATAGGTCTCGGTTTTCCTTCACTGCCTTGAAAAATTATCCTTTCCCTTCCACCGACAAACAAAAAACATCTCACGTGAAAAAACAGAAATCCTCTGAAACGCTGACACTACACACTGTTCTTGGAACGTATGGCTGCGTAACTGGGGAGAAGCGTTACGTTTACTTGCCGATAGCTCTCCCCGTGTGCAGCCATCCCACAGGAGAGAGTGGCAGCAGGAGACAAAGCCCTGGCAGAGTCATGCACCTGACAGAAATCTCTAAACAAGTTGTTTAACTGACATGGAGACGTAGACAACCTGCTTAAGGCTCCTGATCCCAAGTGACTCACATCTGCTGGCCGTATATGCCTCTACAAGCATTTGTATATGAAACTCTCCCTTTGCGTGGGCAGGAATGAAAGATCAGCAAACACTAGCCGGGGTAGTGGCCTCTGACTCACGCAGAGGGAACACAGAGGTGCATTTGTGGGAAGCAGGTTACTGCAGCATCTGAAGTCTGAAGCTGCGCTTGTTTGTTTGTTTACCAACAGACCTTAAATTTGAGTTCATCCTCATTTCCATGCAAACACGAGCTGCCGCAGCGGTGTGAATCAGCGCTGAGAATCCTCTCTCCTGCGTGTCTGCGTGGCACTCCATGTTCTCCAACCCCATTCCTGTCTTCACTACAGAACTTTTTTTTTTTTCTCCATAAGCACAGAGAGACAGATGAAGTGCAATGAAAATAGGGGACATTCGACATCCATGGTTAGATGTAGTCCAATGCCATACAGCCTGGGACACAGGGTTAGGCTGAGCCACGTAAGCTCCCAGGTGTTCGCATTACAAACATGACAGCAAGTGACCGTCAACTAAAATTTTGCGGAAGAGTCAAGAAATATACAGCGCAATACTCTATGCATAGTATAAAAAATTGTGGGTGCAAAGAGGGGCTTAAACTTGCTTTACACCCATCTACGCAATCCCAGTTGTGTCAGCAGATGCCAGCTGGGCAGCCAGTAGTGGCCATCTGAGAAGGGCTCTGCCCCAACAGCCCGAATCCAGCAAGTTCCTCGGGCGTCCCCAGGAGAACCTACGTGAGCATTACCTGCAACGCACTTGTGTCTCTTCTGGTGTTTTCCCTGTGTCAGCTTTTCCAAGCCAATTCACAAATTTAAAAATAATTCAGCAAATAACCTATCTGGGGAAACACATTGCAGGGGCTAGCTTGACAAAGCAGACAATATTGACATCGATGCTCAGCACAGGGGAAGTTCCCAGGGAAAAAAACCAGTAGGCAGTGAGTTTCAGAGAGAAGAAACCTGCAGAGGTTTAAGAGAAGCGTTCAAAGCAAGACAACATTTGGCAGCCTACCCTGACGCCACTTTCTCATTTTAATAACGTAACACCAATTTTTTTAGGTAAAGCCTTGCCTTTCAAATGACGACTTAAGTTTTTTCACAAGTTCCTGAACTGCCACCAATACTGCCTCCACTGCAGCAAGGCACCCAAAGAGGCACGATACAAGTGACATGGTCTACACGGCATGGGTTAGAAAAATGTGGAGCCTTTCAGGCTCCAGCGAAAACACAAACTATTTCAACTAGTAAGTAACTAATTTTGTACTTGTTTTATAGTAATTTTATGTTTGTATTTATCACCTGCAAACCAGCACATTTTCTTTGCTCAAAACGCCGTATTGTCATTATTATTCCACAGCTATTTTCACAAGGTTAACCCACGTAACGGGATATCAAACTAATCATCAGAAGCACTTAGGAATATGAATATTCATAGCAAAATCTGGTGCATACCCCAAATGGGGACCATTTCCATCACTGAGAGCTAAGTTATCATGAGGCCAGTCAACATACAGGTTCCCTACACTTCGGATCCTTCTCATACAAATAACTTCCACAAACTTGGAAAACAAAATGCCCTTTCTACATATGCAGTACACAGAAGGAATTTCCTTGCTCACATGTATGCCAAAGCCCATACCAATACAGAGATATATTTTAAGCAAAAAAAAAAACCAGAGTAAAAGAAAAGTTATGCAGACAGTGTAAAGTCCTCCTATCCTCCTTGCAGGACCTTTGGCCATCTGACTCACTTTCAACACAGCGGTGTGCCTGTCCCTTCGATAACTGTTGCACGACTACATCCTTTACTTATCTACCAAAGCCTACTGGCATCTGGACAAGAACACAGTATTTGTTTCTTGTTGGTCTCCAGTCCTAAAAGCATTTCTACCTAAGGCAGTTTAATGATCTAGATATCACAAAAGTTTTCTGCTCTCCCATGTACTCTTTCATGAAAATACCTAATATGGTTTTCATCCCCTTCTTCACCTTGCTCGTAAGGAGGAAGGGAAATCAAGGCACTCAAAACTTCTCTCTCAGTGACAGTACTCTGTACTCTTCTGGCAACTGCCCAACCATGAACGAAGTGTTTGTGTTAAATAGCATATATAAAGTAAGGACTCTAGGGGAAGACCTGCCGTTTTCCCCAGCAGATGGAGCAGAGAGCTCCCGCACCTAGAAACGCAGGACACGCATTTCTGGCTTTGTTTCCTGCTCACAAGTTTTCCAATCTTCCTACCTGCTTTTTGTAAACTCTGCTGGATGAAAGAGCCTGTGCAAGAAGCAACTGATTTTTCCTCATGCAGGAGAAACGTGAGTCACCTTTTGGCTCCAACTGCAATGCCTGCGGTTTTGCAGATTCCAGATCCAGCAGGCTATGTCTTCTTCAGGCCCACTAGCTGTGAAGCCCCTTCTGAAGTCTGCATAAACTCTAAGTTTATTCTAAAACTTATTATTCATATGCTAGACGTTATGTCATTTATGTTCATCTCATTCTTCCAAATTCAAAGCGGCTCCCAATATAGTATGTACCTGTGTTCAAAGCATGGAAAGTAGAGTTCATGCAAAGGTTTTCCTGCTCCTCTGCCATTTAATCACCATGCATAGGCAGAAGTGATCTTAGAGAGCTCAGGTAGCAGTTTGTTGCAAGAAGGGATATAGCCGAACTTCACCTTAACGTTGTCTTTCTCTAAATATAAAACTATTCCATGAAAACGCCTTTCAAGAATACTGACTTTAAACAATACTACATTCATATATGCAGGAGCATATATGTACATGCGTATACATCTAAAATCATATATTTCATATGTGTGACATATATTACGCATATGATACACACACACACAGAGCTTAAGCCATCTCTGGAGTTGGTTTTCTGAAGCTCCTTTGTGCAGGGTCATTTAGTTCTGCATTCAAAGACCACAAAAGCCAGCAGGGAGGGCAAGGTTTTGGAGGCTCCCTTGGCGATGGTTGTTAGCTGTGGCAGGTAAGCAACCACCCGCAGATATAAATTGCCAGTGGAAGCAGCCAGGTGCCCAGCACTTTTGAAAATCACATATTTAAATAGGAGCTAGGGCAGTATTCACAACTTTAGGTACCTAATTTCTGTTTTCAAGTTCGACAGCTTTTCTTCCTGTGTTACCACTGAATAGAAACAGCTCCTAAATAGGGAGGTTTAGACATTAGAAACATTTAAAATTATATAGTGTGAATACTCTCCCCTCCTCCCAGAAAGTGTAACCTGAAGTTCCTATTAAAAACACAGTGTCAGATGGATGTATTTCATATATAGACACACAATTACTATACATATATATGCGTATGCACTTATACTAGGCAGGGAGAGAGCTGTCCGGTAATTCACCGCTGCTTTGTTTAGTCTTGGGCCCCAGAGCAACAGATAAAATTACCCCGGCACACCCCAGGTACCACCGTGTCGTGCTTTAACCCCAGCCAGCAACTAAGCCCCACACAGCCGCTCCCTCACCGTCCCCCCCAGGTGGGATGGGGGAGAATCAGAAGGGTGAAAGTGAGAAAACTCATGGGTTGAGATAAAGACAGTTCAACAGGTAAAGCAAAAGCCGTGCACACAAGCAAAGCAGAACAAGGGATTCATTCACTCCTTCCCATCGGCAGGCAGGTGTTCAGCCATCTCCAGGAAAGCAGGGCTCCATCACGCACAACAGTTACTTGGGAAGACAAACGCCATCACTCCCAATGTCCCCCCTTTCTTCTTCCCCCAGCTTTCTATGCTGAGCATGACGTCACATGGTATGGGATATCCCTTTGGTCAGTTGGGGTCAGCTGTCCCAGCTGTGTCCCCTCCCAACTCCTTGTGCACCCCCAGCCTGCTCGCTGGTGGGGTGGGGTGAGAAGTAGAAGAGGCCTTGACTCTGTGTAAGCACTGCTCAGCAATAACAAAAACACCCCTGTGTTACCAACGCTGTTTCCAGCCCAAATCCAAAACATAGCCCTGTACTAGCTACTGTGAAGAAAGTTAACTCTATCCCAGCCAAAACCAGCAGACGCTGATCAGAGAAATGTAAAGCACATCCCTGCTGGGCTGTGTGATTTCTACATTTTTGACATCTCTTCAGTCTGTTCTGTCACACAAGTCAAGCGAGGAGAATATAAATGTCAACAAGTTCCTGCATATTACCTGCTCCTTTTTCACTTAATCCCTTTTTGGGTTTGTGAGCTTCAAGCAATTGCAAAAAGATGGTGGTGCTTTTGTGGGGAGGAGTTACCATTATGCAGACCTACACTTCTCTAACAAGGTCCTTGTTTAACTTCCACTCTCAATACAGGCTCTGACAACATCTGGGGCACACACAGGGATGCTTCATATTTAAATTCTAAGGAGAATCAGCATCATCAGTATCAGATTATCACAGCTCTTTTTGGTATAATCCAGTTGCAGCTTCATTTTCTTGTAGTTATGTTAAGCCTTACACAAATCAGCAAAATTACTTGATAGGTATTTCTTACCTTTTTCCCCCTAAACAGTTCCTTCTCCCCTATTTCTCTTCATGGAAAAATCCTACAGAAAAACTCTGTTGACCTTCTTATGCCACTCAGTAGAATTTAACTGAAAATTGTATTCCTCTTAGAAAAAATCTGTAGAATTGCTTTCAGTTGAGACCGTGCAGGTTGTCGTTTCCTTTAGATTTTTAGACCTGGGTTTATGGAATAACAGTATGTTTCTGTATAAATAATTGTCCGATTTTGTACACTGATTTTGTCTTTATTAAAATCATGGAAATCTGGCTCTGAACTTTTGTTGGTTTATTTCTTTATTCAACTTATCTTAATAGTTGTGAAAATACACCTGTTGCTCTATTTGCCCGCAAAAGCTAGACAGTAAAACAATTCAAGTGCTGTAACCCCAGAGCTGAAGATAACACGCTCGAGTAGACACTTCTATTCCTGCACCCCAATTTTCCCTGTGCCAAAGCAGCCAACAGCATTAAACCCTCCTGGGGGCTGAGACGTGTCTCTGGGCACCTGGATGCAGTGAGCAAAAACAGCTGTTTTGTGTAAGAGCTGTATTTTGTTCAGCAACTGAAACGGTATCTTGGGGACAACTGAATCTATTGACTAATGAGTTGGCTAGTGAAATGGCAAAAATGGAAAAAACCACCCTACACTGTTTAAATGAATCCTTTCCATTTTTCCAACTAGAATCCCAAGCTTCTGAGGTTACGTTCACAAACACAGAAAGAAACAAGTCTCCAGAGCCAACGGCTTTCTTTTCCCAGTTCAGCCAGTCCCCCCACTGCTAATTCCAGACAGGGATCTGACACTCAAAAGAGACGTGAGAAAAAATTATCCTCACATCACCAGATATCCATGCAGCTGGACTAGATGATCCTTGTAGGTCCTTTCCAACTGGAACTATTCTATTCTATATCTGGATTTCCAGCTAAAATAACATTTTCTTCATAGACTACAAATCTTGGAAGAATAATAATGTGAATTGCAATTTTCCGTGAACACCTTACCATACATTCCAGCACAACTGTAGGCAACAAATAACTATCCAAGTATGATTTAAAATCTTGGACCAATCTAGGTTCCCAAACAGAGTTTGACAAATGAGTCCATGACCAGAGAACATAAATGCCAATGGCTGGCCACTCCAAATGTCTCCTCCTCGTTTCTTTGAGCTGTGCAATTAAGGCAGACTAGCACAGTCCTTTAATGCCTCTAGCAATAGGCAATGACATTTTAAACTGAGTAACACCTTTCTTATCCACCTGTTCATTACACAGGTGATTGTGCTAACTTCACAAATACTTAGAAAGCTCCCAGCTTACAAAGAGATTTTTGTCTTGAACCTTCATCAATACAGGCTTTAGGGATAGGCATGCTCCTTTGATGTAAGCTTACCTTTCCATCCTAATTAAAGGGAAGGGAGAAAGATCTGGGCATTACTGGTTCCCTGAGGGTTCTGGGGGTTAGTCCTTACCTGCCTGTAGTTCAGAGACCTCCTGCATAGCTGATGGTTTTCTGAACATAGCAGATTGAGCAGAGAAGCCAAAAGAGAGGAGAATTTGACTGCAAGCACCTCTTTAGTTGAACCTTGATATTTTAAACAATGCCTGATGTTATTAAATCTCCATACACATGCTTATCCTATAAGCAGAACAATTATCTTTGATCTTTATACACAGTCACATGGGAAAAATAATAAAAAAGGAACCATATTTTGTTTCCTGTTTTCATATCTATGAAACATAATGCAACAATGCGAGTGATGTTTTAGTCTGTTAATAAAAAACACATGAAAAACCTACGAAAAAGTTACATAAGATGATACTATTTCACCATAAAAAAGCTTTTTTTCTGCTAAATAGCGATGTTAAATCCTGTCATAAAATCTTCTTGAGGATTCTTCAGGAACCTCAAATGTTTCCTAACAGTTAGGCTTGTACTTAAAAACCTGTAAGAAGCAGCAACACCATACCATTCTCCAGTGTTCTCCAAGATACTTGATTTGTTCCAGAATTAGTACAGAAACAAAGTGGGTTGATGGAACGGAGCTGAACTCCAGTATGCCACATCTACCTTATCTACTTAGGAAACAAACCTATCCACCGATTGCACAAACAAATTATCATTATATTAAAGACTTTGTAACAGAATAAATATAAGCATTCATTGTAAATATATGGTATGTTTCACAGGTGTCCTGGTTTTGGCTAGGATAGAGTTAATTTTCTTCCTAGTAGCTGGTATAGTGCTGTGGTTTGGATTTAGTGAGAAAAATGTTGATAACACACTGATGGTTTAGTTGTTGCTAAGTGGTGCTTACGCTAAGCAAGGACTTTTCAGCTTCCCATGCTCTGCCAGCGAGGAGGTGCATAAGAAGCTGGGAGGGGGCACAGCCAGGACAGCTGATCCAAACTGGCCAAAGGGATATTCCATACCATATGATATCATGCTCAGTATATAAGCTGGGGGAAGTCAGCCGGGGGGCAGTGACCGCAGCTCAGGGACCGGCTGGGCATTGGTTGGCAGGTGGTGAGCAATTGCATCGTGCATCACTTGTTTTGCATATTCTTTTATTATTACTACTATTATGACTTTAATTTCTTTTATTTCAATTATTAAAGTGTTCTTATCTCAACCCACAAGTTTTCTCACTTTTACTCTCCCGATTCTCTCCCCCATCCCACCAGAGCGAGGAGAGTGAGCGAGCAGCTGTGTGGTGTTTAGTTGTTGGCTAGGCTTAAACCACACAACAGGTTGGAAAATGGTGTAACAAACTCACCAGAAGATACTATATACGTAAATTCTTTCAGATACAAAATCTTCTTGATTCTTATATTACTCTTATATCTAAGGTCTACAGGATTCCACATTCAATAAATGGACTTTCAAAACCAGCTGCAGTCACACCACAAAGCTCTTTTAGTAAAGCTATTACAATCTACTGTTGCTGCCTGGTTGTTAATAAAGGCTTGTTACCTTTATTTACTGTATGTAGTATTACCATGCAGACTGCAGGGTCTGCCACGCCACCTACCCACCCTACCCACTCTGGGAGGGAGGATGAAGACATAGGATTCAGGTGTGGAGGTCCATCCCATCAGGGAAATTATGCCTGTGATATCTGTGGCCAAGTAAAGGAATGGCCACCTGTACTGTAAGGCCATACACTTACTTCACAGTAGTGCAGGCTATAGAAGCACAGGCTGTAGTTCAAGGGCAGCCAAAATCTGTGGCCAACTATTTTTAGAATGAAAGGCAACTCATGCAAACGCAAAACTTTTGTACTGGCAACTGCATTTCTGAATGCATGTTCCAGTTCTGTTGGACCTGGGGCTCCGAGCGATGGACTCGCTACCGAATTCGCCACAACTTCTCTCCTAATTGCAGCAACCCATTTTGGTGTCACAGCCTTGGGTCTGAACTAATTTGGATAAAGAAGCAGCTCAACTTCCCTATGGGGGGAAAGAAAAAAAAAAAAATAGTTTCAACTTCATTTTATGTAAACTATCATCGGTTACTTCATCACTTGTTCAATGAGACACCAAGGAAGCCACCAGTTTAGTGGAAATGGCCGCCATTCGAAGCATAAAGGCATCTTTAGTGCATAAAGGACAAAAAAAACTTCTAGTTCTGCTATCATTGCCTCTGAAACAAACTAGCAGATGGAAAGTATAGCGGTCTCTCCTTCGCTGAGCCAGTCACTGCTCGCTATTGGAAGTCCTCTAATCAGGTTTTGTTCATATTCTTTCCAGGACTGCTGAGTCGTGTCAGCAAAAAGTGTTCAGAAAATGCTAACATGCAGCATTTTGCGGTCAATTTGGTGTTTTCATTTGAACTACCTTTTGCAACCCATGTACCTCCTTCCAGCATGTGAAAAAAAAACCACACCATAATCACTAACCTTGAAAATAAACTTGTTAAGTTTTAAAAAGACATAAGAACTCCTGAGGTTGGGAACCGGCAAACAAGCTCTTAAATATTTTGCCCTTACGTATTCTTTGAGACAGATAGAGACAGATATCTGCTTTATATGTTAAGGAACAATAAAGAAAGCAAAGGCTGGACAGTTTGGCAGAGATGCACAGGAGTCGTCGAGCACCTTGCACAGGTGGACCAGGCAGGTTCCTCAGGGGCATCGCATGGACACCTCAGTCACCAGGCCACACCAGCTAATCAAATTTGTATAAGAAAATAAATGGGGGGAAAATAAACACACAAGGGAAAGAGGTATTCAGGGCATTTTGAACTAAACATGCCATGTAAAGCAAAACAAAAGTAGTAAGAAAGTCCTGGGGGGGTCTCTTTCCACACTGGGTTCTTTATGAACCCCATCATCAACGTTTTAAGGTAACAATCATTAAAAGACAAAATACTGTGGGAGCAAACCTGTAGTACCTAGTTAGAGACGGTTGTTTTCTTGTCAGGATATATAGAAATGCATACACCGAGACCCGTTTTTATGAAAAGGTACATTATATACTCATTTAGTGGAATTATAAATGCCAATGTCCTAATAATCCTCCACCTTACTTTTATCTAAGAAATAGTTGCCTAACCTCTTCCATGCTATTTTTCAGTTAGCCACATAAAAAAGAAAAGCACCATTTCTCCTTTTTTTCTACTTAATACTGAAAAATAAGAAAAGAAAAATAATTTTTCCAGTGTATAATGTGAGAAAACTAGGATTATTTTTTCATTTTCCATTTATTTTTTCTTATATTCTTCGCAGGTATGTTCTTCCTCTCTTGATACAAAATGCTACTGATGTTGCATGCGGTTCACAACATCTGAAAGGTGCTGCAGGGTTTAAGTGTTCTTATCAATATATGTTTTTGTGGCATCAGTCTCTAATCCTTGGAGTTCTTACTACCTCCAGAATAATATTTCTACAAGCAAAGGCATGCATTATTATCTAAATCACAGCAATATCAACGAACAAAAAGATACGCCACTTCTGCCATGAGGAAGACCTAAAAACATTTCAGTAAAGTAAAATATCTCATTTTATTCAAACCAGAAAAAGCTTTGCAATAAATAAAAGACAGGTTTCATTTACAAAAACAAGTCCCTAGTACGTAACTTTCAGAATCTCTCAAATACAGTGGTATAAATACATAGAGCCTGTGGGTTCCTTTCCCCTACTTTCTGCTATTTCCTAGACTGTTTACACTGTATGTGCTGGGGCAGACTTTTCAGCTGTTACCTACATTTGGATGAAATATACGGCAGCAAGAATTCCCATACCATTCTCTCTTTTCCCTCTCCCCACCTGGCACAGGCTTTTTCTTACACTCAAAGTATCATTAATATCTAGGATGGTTGTTAACCTCCTGTCAAGCAACTTCTGGGAATTGCTTGATAGTTATAAGGAGGACGAGTTGTAAAGAGCTGCTTGTCTTCCACGCGCCTTTTGATCCAGGCTGATTCCCCATAGGAAATTATGCCTGCTGGACCATCTAATTGGAAAGTCTCTCCAAATATAATATAGTATAATACAATATAATACAATTTAATATAGTAATAGTAACTGGCAGCAAGTGAAATTAGCTGCTGCCTATTTGGCAGAGTCCCTGCTTGCCCCCTGAGCAGCTCAACACAGAGGAAGACTTCGGGCTGCTTCGACAGGGTTGCCGCCCCATGAGATGTGATCCAAGAGGTTTTCCACCACTTAGGAATGCTTGGAGCTAAAACCCAGGCCCCATTCCCTACAGGGAGTAGGGAAACAGTCCCAAAGATCAGGCGAGACAGGTTAAACAAAACTCCACAAAACCAAAGCTTTTGAACTTGGTTGTGCTGGGGGCAGCATTTACGAGCTGACCACAGCCGTGCACAATATCAGCTGCCAAAGGCCAAGAACAGGAAGGCTTCAGTCACTTCCTGCTAAAAGAAAATCTACAGAAATTAAACAGTGAAAACAAGTAATACTGGGAAATCAACCTGGATTGATTACAAAGCATAGAAGTATCCTAGTCTGTTTTGCATGAAAGTGGCATGAAAAAGCTCCTCATCCTTCTCCAGAAGAGGAATGAGTGGGTTTGATTGATTTATTCATTTTCCATGCATCATTTTAAAAAGTGCTGTAAAACCACAGCCAAGCCAATGCCACTGGTTAACTATGTCTATGCAGACGTTAGGAGATAAAATGATTCCAACATCAATCTCTTCTTCCAGTTTCCTGCTGCAAAACACAGCAATAAATTGCAGACTGTTCACCACAAGGCTAAGATGTAATGCTGTAAAAACTTCCGTAAAGCTTCAGTACCAAATTTAACTCCAGCGATAGCCTATATCACAAGGTCCTCATGCTGTGGCAGGAGATGGCTTTGCTAAACGGTAGCAGCAAATCAATTAAAAGTTGCAGTAAATAGCACAACCCCTTAAAAGCACTCACAGTACAAACATGGTAATGCTTAATGTTATATTTAGGAATAGGATATAAATAACTTACAATTGCATTTACAATGCTTCAAGCTTTGCTTAAGGATAAAACGTAACTGTATAGTAATCATAGCTGAGGAGGCTTAAGGAAGTTTCATGGAGGCTTTGTTATAAGCGCATTTAAAATACAGACTAGCTGCACTATTGCAGTATTAAAACTCTGCTATTCTGCGTGAACCTCCTCACGCTAACAAAAAAAACATACTTTGGTATACGTTGAAATATCACTTGTCTGTCTGGTAGTCCACGTCTCTTGTGAATGAGGGGTTGTGTTCAATAGAAAAGGCTTCACAGGGATGTCTGCCACGCCAGAACCTCTGAGGGGGCAGACACAAGTTGGGGAGCACGAGTGGGAGACGTACACGTGGGGCAAGGGCCAGCTCCTGGCTCCAGCGCACCAGTGATGAGCCACAACATCCTCCCCTTGAACAGCAAAGGTTGCTTCAGCTACCCTGGGTTATGACTCCAGAAATGCCAGTACTGACCCATGCATGAAATACTAACACGGATAATCTGGAATTACTATATATTTATATGATATTTTCCAAGTAAAGGCAAAAGTATAAGTATGGGTGATATCTGCAATTGGGACATTAAAGAACTGCTATCTTATTAATGAAGCTGCTTTACAAACCTTGGGAAACAAAGAAAATCAATGAGGCAAAGCGATCACAGCATTTTCAGAGACAGGTCTTTGAGTTGCAGGTAGTTAAATACAGCTCAGTATTTACATAACCCACACTAAACCCCTATGAACACTCCTAAGAAAAAGAACTCACACTTTACAACCCGCACTAACACAGGAATCCAGCTAGTAGCTAATGAAAGCATGCCATTTGCCCTAGAGTCTACCGCAAAGGAGCCTGACTGAAAAGATGAAAAGAACTCAGGATAAAGTTTCACCATCTTTCATCTAGATTTAGAAAATTATGGCCAGCTAATAATCATGGAATGAATCATATTCCCCTTTAGCAGAGGGCCTCTTCTACAAATAAAGAAGAAACAATAACTGATATTGGCAATGTTACCAGCCCAGCACAGAGCCCCACGTGGTGTCCCCCTGGGTCTTCATTTCTACGAACAGAAAGTACGTTCTTGTGCGTGCTGAAGGTATCTCACGTGCAGGACCAGGTGCGGATACATTAAAAGATATGGCAGCCTGCCTGCTGATTTCTCTCTTACTGAATAACTTCACAAAACAGTAAAACATACTTCCCCCTTTCTCATGAGCATCAGCCCCACGAGAGTTTAATGCATTTGTCTTTTCATGCACTAGAAAGTGCTTCAGGAGAACAGATGTGGACAACACAGAATTCAACAGAGAGGGGAAAAGTAGAGAGAGAAACGACCACAGGCTAACAACGCACATGCGAGCATAAACACGTATATATTTTATAACCTCAGTACATCACACTTTGCCAATTACTCATTTAAGGATTTGGCAGCATAACTGGCAGTTACAATGACCACTATTTTCCTACTGAATTAATTTTTAAATTGAATATATCTTTTGTACACGGGTGTGGGCAATTTGAAGACATACAAAGTTCCAGCACACTGCAACAGAAACCATTTTTTTTGTGTACATCCACGCAACACCAAGACCAGCAGAGCCCCAAGAACAACTGGAGCCTTTGTGTACAGCTATAGTAGACCCAAATATATACTTACCCTTTTTAGGTGATTTTTCTGTGGCAGAAAATTAGGTCATAAGCTTACCCATTTTAGATTAACAGCTTCTCTTCAGCTCCTTACCCACCTACCAAGGATATTCTCCAAGGGCACTTTGTTGAAGATTATGTCACTTTAAAAGGATTTTAGTGTAGAGGCTAATTCATTAAAATTGAGAGCTCCTACCTGTGCTTCTAAAAGGCCATCTCATATAATGTCTATGTATTAAAAATACACCCTGGCATTAACAAGCAGAGAATTAAAAGTAGCAAAATTGGTAGACAAGCAAGACTGAGGTGGGACAGTAAGCCATAAGCTTTTTTTTTTTTTTTAAAGAAACAAGCAAGGCAAGAAATAGAGCCGATAGATTTGTGAAGATTTTTTGAGCAAAACTCTATACAGCAGTGGGACATACTGTAGCAAGGACATTATCTTTCTCATCCTAGGAAAATATATGTTAGATACGCTCAACTCGCATAATTGTTATGTCTGCCACTGTAAATTGCCCTGTTACCCGTACGCTTGCCTCCTGTTCCTCGACACAATGCTAAGAGTTGCGGCTGTTGTTCCCTTCTTTGTTGCTCAGACTCACATTTGGCACCACCTCTTCAGTAACGAAATAAAACCACCAGCAGCAGCTTTCCTCCTTCCCCTGACGACTTTGTCCCGTGCGTTTCCAAAGCACCTCTAAGGCTCCCCCGAAGGTCACCCCATCACCTCTCACATCAAGAGCAACAAAGGACTGAAAATGAACCACAGGGAGAAGAAAAGGACATCTGCCTGAAGAGCTCTGGTGTGAACCCCTAACATTACAGCAAATGCCAAAATATTTTACCGCCAATAAAATTATCTCTTTCTTCATGTAAAGGCATTCCACAAACAGAAGAGTAAACAGAAGAAAGCTGAACACATTGCATTCTGCTTTGAACTTCGTGTGCGTTTCTTGTAGAAACAGCCACTCTACGCAATTCCAAAACCTTGTAAAATGTTAATTGAGCAAAAATTAATTAAATACATCAACTGAGGACTTGAATGGCCATGTATTCTGTGGACAAACTAGAATGAGCACATACAAATTATGTCAACTCTACATACTCTAGACATTCATATAACTTCTATGCATAGTTATCAAATTCGTCATGCTAAATACATTATAAATCCCATTTTATCTAAATTGTATCACAAAAAAACACATTTCTGTGCCACAATGTAAAATTATACAGGTTACTTTTTGTTTTCTTTTTTGCATTTCATTCTGGAAATAAATTGAGATTCTACAGTTAGGTGATTTATTGCAACAGACTTTTTCACATCTTTAAAGTGTCATATAGTTTCAAGAGATCAGAGTTCTAGAGATAAACCTCTCATAGGCATTTACAATTACTAGCTTATCATTTTTTAGGACCTCCAAATTCATACCTGTCACAAATACACTTTGAAACAAAAGCAATACCCTCCTCTTTCCTTTTCAAATGCTAAAGTGATGCTTCAAAAAAACCCTTTGTTGTGCTCAAAAAGAAATCAAAGTAAATAAGGAGAAATGTGTAGGTCTTGCACTGTACTGTTATCAGGACTGAATTCGTTAATTTGATGAATTGTCACAGTTAGGCTATAAAGTGCAGAAAATGTCTGTAGTGTACAGTAAGAGATGTTCTGGAGTTTACAACTTCCCACTACCACTTACTTTGAAACTCCATAGTCAGCAATAACTTTCATGCCAGAAAGCTAAAACTCACATTTTTGGTTTTTATAGCCAAAGGAGGAGATAATACAAATGCTATTAGACAAGGCTACTTTTCTTTCCATCCACACTTCCTAAATAATCCAAGACAAATTATATTTTCCATATTATCCTAAAAAGTCAAGATCCCACAAGTGTACTATCTGAAGTCCTAAACATATGCCTGTTTTCAGGATCAGGATCCCACAAGTATAAAACTCGACATTTATTTTGGTATACTAACACCTTTAAGACTGCCATAAATGGGTGATTACTTTGCACTAATATGTCATGTTGACAGCTCTACGTATTTTAAGTCGTTTCCCTAAATAACTTAAAGAAGGTCACACAGTCCACGTCAGTCAAGAATTTACTCCCAAAATCTCCAGGGACCTCAAATCCTGCCAGTCTCCATTTTTCCCCCCTGCAATAGACAATTTTCTAAACAACTCTAATTGATTCACATCTGCATTGAGAACAAATATTTGACCACTTATCTACAGACAGGTAACTGGTAATCAAAGCGCATTTCTCCTTTCCTTCCTCTATTTTCTTTGATTATCACCATGACCCATCCTTTAATTTGATCTTCTTGAAAAGAATAATTTGGAAAAAAGCTCCTAGAATCCACCGATACATTTTGGAGTAACCAAAGCGGATCTGTTTTTACTTCTGCTCTTTACCCTTCTCAGCTGCCTAGTGCAGTAGTGCATACTACCTGTTGCTACCACCAGCAATGCTCAAAAACCACCAGCACCAATTTTTCCGTGTGTAAGTGCACTTTAGGCACCTTATCTCATTAGTAATCTACAAACAGCCAAAATTACAGCATTATTTGCATTGCCTAGAGGTGAAATTCCCCATTACCATCTTCTTCATGAACCAAATTGAGATTCAGAGATTAAGTATTACAAAATTCAGATCTGTAGCGAGACTTGAGTGCACCTATCACACACCGACTGCATGGCACAGCTATGCGGCACCTACACAGCTATACAGACAGTCAATCAACTATGCCAAAGGTGTGTGCCTGACTCCACCAAGAAAGATTAGAGCTGGGGTTCAGTGCTTCTCCTGAGCTCAGGAGAGTCTCCTGGCATTTGCTGTCAAAGATAACAAGTAATGGGCACCTGAAAATAGGAGAAAAAGGGGAAGTATAAATTTGTCTTTAGAAAAAATAAAGGTCATGAGACTTAAATATTTTTTCGAACAAGTGAGAATTTGCACATTGGTAATACAATGGTGCAGGTATTGAGCCACATTAAGAATGGGCTTTCAGGGCACCTCTTTTCTGCCTGTCTTCTGATGGAAATCAGTGTGATATATACACATTGCACAAGTTGAATTGCATCCTCCATTTTGTGAGGTAAATGGTCAGTAGCAAATACTTTCCTCATCGATTGCATCTTGTCTTCACTTTTTCATTTGTTAGCAAACAAGTGCAGTTGCGTGTTCCAGCCCCAGAAAACATTATGCTGCCACAAAGATATAAGAACTGGGTATAAGCAGCCTGAATCTCTAGACATCTGGAGCCTTCTTTCTGCTCAAGTAAAGAGAAACAAACAAAATAAGATTGAACTGCATTATCTACTGCGTGGCACATACAGTGGTGCGAGATTATCGCTTCAGAACCCTATTTCTGTCAGCTTTATCTGAACTCTCGTATTATTTGCTTATACGTTGGATGCTACGTACAGTGCTTGAGAATGACTGCATGAAAAATGATTTAATGTGCAAGCATTATTAATAGTATCTGGAGAGGTTGTTTTTGCCTTAAAGATTACTTAAATGTGTGTTGGACTCTTTGGGGAATTCTGATCTTAATCCAGCAAAGCATCTTAAGAGGTTGAAGCCTCTCATATGCTTAAAACCAAGCGTATGCGAAAATGTTTTGCCAGGCTGCAGCTTTTAATAGCTCCACATATGCTTATAATTAATGCTCTGTGGCTATTTTTCATTATTGGATTTTTGTGAAAACTGCGGGAGACTTGACAAACCTGTCACAGTCTGCAGTCACTCCACAAAAACTAAGGCAGCCCATATTAGTGACATTTAAGACCATTTGAGTCTGGTAACAGCAGAAATCCAAGCAGTAAAAGAGACAATTTTACAGTGCCTGCTTAACGAAACAACATATAGTCCTGGTGGTGATCAGAATAGCTAACTACAGCAGGAGAGTCACCTTGCTAAATAGCTGGATGCTACCCAGTACTAAAACTGCCAGGGCTTTCACTTACTTAGCTGGCGATCACTGGAGGGATTTGTCCTTTAAAGTTTTCTGCAAGTTTGACTTGAAGTGCTACTAATGGGTGCCCTGAAACAGAAGCCCAGGCAAGACAAGTAGCATGGGCCTCTCCTTCCTTGAAGGAGGGGGAGATGCCTGGGGCAGAGAGAGACTTGTCCCCACCTTTCTCTTTTTTTAAATATTTCAATTAACTAAATACTAGGTTGACTGTTTTTTCTTCAAGAGCAAGAGCAATACGTGCCACACCATCACGTGCAGAGAAGATGCAATTCACAGTGAAGAGAGAGATATTTATAGATATAGATACTCTGCAGCTGGAATGGGACTGCAACACCCATAGGAATACCTGCCCCCCCCAACCTAGCCAGCCGAGGCCGGAACCAGAGAGATAGGAAGCAAAGGACTTTGGCACAACTTTGCAAATGAAGAGTATGCCCAGGGGTCCCCAGAAGCCCTAGATATCTGTTGCTAGCATCCAGGTCACCACACCTTTGCTGCAGCAGTTAACCATGCTGAACATGGCAACAACAGCGTCAGGGCGCCTGTCACTGCTACAGTATGTCCTCCAGATTCACAGCAGGCGCCTCTTTGCAGCTCCGAAGGACAGCCACCTTCAAGGCCGCGGGAAAAACCTTCTGCCAAACGAGACTCCTGCTTTACTACTGCCCCATGCTTCCCTTCCAGTAGCAGCACCAGCAGCTGGGCCAGGGCTGCGGCGCGGGGCACGTACATGGGGTCACATGCTGAGACCGAGTTTACCACCTTCGCTGCAAGCAATAGCCATGAAAACATGTTTGCACCTTCTGTTTTACACTGTACGCTGGGAACATCTATCTGTATATTATACTCCTATGTATACATGTCACACTTTCAGTGTGGGCATATTGCTTAAAAATAATCAATTCTATTCAAACCAGTTCCCTTTACCAAAATTATTCCAGTTTTGGTTCAGCTGCACTCCTCCCTGCCATTTCTTCAGGAAGAGGGGTCACCAGAGATGGAAAACCAGTGGAAGCACATGGTAAGGGAAGCCTTTTAAGGGAAAAGAGCTTTCTACCCCATCTTTTGATCAGACGCATGACAAAGGCATGCAGCAAAAATTGTTACCTGCTTTCATTACTAGTCCTCTGATGAGAAGGAAAGCTTAACTTCTAGTTCCTTCTAGGCGTAATTGAATCTTATCCTAATCGAATATCAAAAGATCCACACAACATCCTGCGCTGGGAGCCACCACGCTGCAACCAAAAAAGACAGGATGGTGGAACTGGGGTCACATTAAAGCCAGAGGGGAAAGGGGGACACATGGCCAGGACGGAGGCACCAGCTCTGCTGGAAGCTTCTGTGCATGCTGGGTTCCTTCCATGGTGTGACCACAGAATCGATAAGAGATTCTGTTTTCCTATAATTTAGGATTGGGAATGGAAAGAAGTCTTATTTCACACCTCTAAAGAGGAGCTCCTAGAAGATAATACTAACATCCTTAGATGGGATTGCACACATATCCCCCCCAAAATTACCATGTCATTGAGATCAAATCATATTATTTCGTTATCTGTACAACAACCGTAGTGAAGTCAGGTGTAAATCAGAGTTTCCGCTGTTGGGTTTACCTGTAGGACGGTATTCCCAACTCGGGAACTCTGATCCTCTGCAAACACCACTGACAAAAGACGCCGGCTCCCACAAGTACAACCCATGCCAAGAAAATATTTTGTTGACCAAGTGCTTTGATTCCAGGCCATTACTCATGACAACTTACAGTGAGAGACAAGATTATGGAAAATAACGAGTCTGTATACTTTTACCTTACGCATCTGAGCAGAAATTAGTGTTTTACCAGCCACAATACACAGGGAATGTCCAAATGCAATAAAAGGTGTACAACTCATTTTATACCTCACTCCCCAAAGTCCACTCAAAAACACAGATAAATGCTGAGGTGCGGTACCCCCAGCAAAGACCTACTCAGTCTGTGGTGCTTGGTTCTCACAAGCACAAAAAGAGCCTTTCACTTTGTAGAGCCAAGACAGAAGAAGAAACAGTACCAGGGTGGGATGCTGGTCATCTTCCAGTAGAGTAAGCTTATTTTCAAGTGCTCTAGCATATGCAGACATTCAGGAATCAAAGAAAGGAGTCAGAATAAACACAATCTGACTGGAAAACTAAACCAAAAACTTTGGATACGTGAGGAAAATATATTTAACAGATAGAGAAACACTTAAGTTATGTGGTCACGCGTAAACCCCTCCAAGACTCTGTTTCATCTTTTGGTCCTCATAGGCCTTTTAGCAGGGCTCCAATCTCACATTAATACCAAATCTAACAACTTTGTTGTTTTAAAAACAGCTTCTTGGTGTCAACCAGCTAGAGCTGTCCAGTTCTCCAAGGAAAAAGGCATCTCAATAATCAGTCAACTCTGATCTCCCTCTTATTGACATGCAGAAAAAGAAACCCTCGCTTTTAATAATAGGACTTCCTTTCATGCAAAGATAGTAGAAGCTTTCAAAGGATAAATAATTCATCATCTTCCAAGCTCTGAGAATAAATTTGTCCCTTTTCTGTTTTACTTTCCTTCAAGATATGACATCTGAGGAAAGCAGGGGGAAGGAGACTGCTCTTTGCTTCTAAGGATATAAACACGCTCAATGTTTCATTCCCCACTGCAACAAAACTGTAAGATCAGTAGACAAGTGCTGAAAAGCTTTTCCCACCAGGCAGAGACTCTGCCATCTAAATAGTCTCTCAAAAGATATAATCTCACAAGCAGCAACAACAAAGAAACATCCGACACATAGCTAGGGAGCATGCTCGGAATAATCTCACACAGGGACAACTCCACAATAAGACATCAAATTAATTAAGCTTGATCATATCAGTGACTGGTGACCTATAGTTCTGTCTCCATTCTTTTAAGTTTTATCTAAACTCCAAGGGGATACGGGAAAGTTGTTTTACTTATTGTGCCGGGTTTTTTGTAAACAAGGAAAGAAAAAAAAAATCTGTAGACCAGGTTGAATTAAAAAAAATGCAACATACTCTATCTGGCAAGCTGGGCTGGGTTTATATAGGTCTAAAAAAAACCTGAACAGAGCAATCACCATTTTTTACCAGTGACCGATAACACCAGCAGACTAAGCGTCTGTGTGCCAAAACTCAGGGGGGCTATTCTCCCGCATGGGAGTCGCTCAGTTCTCAGCCCAATTGCATTTGGCAAAGGATCCGAAAAATCAGCTTGGAGATGAATCTCGTGGTTCCTGTTTGTAGCACAGCAGGAATCACCTTGTATTAGGTTTGTTCATGAATCACAAAAAGTAGATGCAAAAATATAAAAGCTGCCATCTGGTCAGCTCAAAGCCAAATCCATCCCAGGAAAGTATTTCTCACAAGGAAGGAGGCGATCCCGAGGATGGTGTGTGAGCAGGAACACCAGAAGAAGTATTCCCATCCATCCTGCAGGATTATTCCCCAATACACACTTACTAATCTCTGTGTGGTCACAGTTTACATTTATTAAAGAACGGAGCTTTCAGTACTTACTTTTAAAAGCTCCCCCAGCATTATGCAGACAGGTCACTGCCAGCAGCCACAGGATACCAAATGTAGACACCGTTCTGCAGATGACAGGGTAATATTTTCTAATGATAATTTTAAACAATGTATCCCTCTTCAGGAGACTGAAAGTGCATTAATATGAATGATTTGCTGGCCAAAGAGGGAGTAGCTCCATTTGAAACTTACAGCTGCCTAGTACAAAGTAATGTTGGGGAGGGTGGAGGATAAAATCGCTATATAAGTGATAAGTCATTAATTTATACCTCAGCGCTGTGGATTAATTATTTTCAGCAATACTGACAAGAGAAGCCATGGAAAAAAAAAAATCACTGCCAGACATTTTTTTTAATGACTGTTATTGTCAGCACTACTAATCCAGTTAAGAGTCTACTTAAAACGATTAAGGAAATGCAAGATAAGACTTCCACAAATACAGTCCACCCTATGAACCAGTTTCAAGCTGGTTCAAGCCCAACTCCTTCAGCGTGCTGGTGTCAATGAAACTGCAGCTTTTACAAACAAGGTGTTATGAAAAAGGAAAAAAAAAAAAATCAAGTGGTTGATTGCAAATACTTTGCATGGCAGCTACTATCATGCTGCTGAGACGCACTAAAAGGTGAGGAAAGAGAGGAGGAGAAATCATTTACAGTGACAACACTTATGGCTGTGGATGTCATTTTGTCTGTAAGCTCTGGGGGCAAAGAATCGGAGCCATTATTGAAATGCTATTGAAAATGCACTCAATGCTTCTCTTCACAGGAACTGCAGTTCCAAAACATGGAGGTTTTGCTAGTTCTAAGGATTTATTTTCACCATTTGTGTGTACTTGGGTGGAGGAAGAGGCGACGGATATCTTCCCCTACTACACCCTGTTTATTCCTTGTCTCTTTGTTGGTTTTGCTCCCACCAGAGCAGCAAAGGTGAGGGGAGAACCCAGCAGCACCGAACTGACCTCTTCGGCTCAGCACACCGTACACATCATTGATCTGGTATCATGGTGGGCATTCAGCACCGTCCACTTCAATAACCTCTACGTATAGATATAAAAAGATAGAGAAACAGAATTTCCAGCATTCCTTTTCCAATCTTCCCTTTATGCCCTGATACAAAAATAAACACTATCACGTCACACATAAGGCAAACTTATCCGAGAAAAAACATTTGGCTCATTTCGACATCAACCATAAAGGAGCACTGGAAGAGCTGCCACAAACCATGCTAGGAGGACAAAGAACTGGTGCAAACAGCACTACCCCAGCAAAGATTTTTCTGCCTCAGCACTGTTATACCCCCAAGGAGAAAAGAGGCTGCCAGGGACATAAACAGTCTGCGCACCCAGAACACAATTGCTCCAGGGAGGAATGGAGGGAAGGAAGGAGCCTGGGCTTTGGTCCTGTTAACCAGCAATGCAGCTGGTAAAAATCTCATCTCTGCCAACTCCGCACTGCTAGGACTAGAATACAACTAGTACCCAAACTGACCACGTTAAAATTAGTTCGGGTCATTCTATCCCTACAACATCCATTAAAATGTAAGTGTACTCCCGGCCTAAAAGACACTGGATTTTCAATGCCTCACTGATACAGTCAAATGGCCTAAGCTTATGCATTTTACATATATATATGTATATATTTCTTAGCCAGTATATGTTTTAAAGCAATTTGGCACATACGTTTAATTCAAATCCAAAGGTATTGCTTCAAAGAAATTTAACCCGATTAGCTTTCCTACCACGAGCAAGCATCGTGGCATAATCCCCCTGCAGCGCAGGTTACCCAGCGTAGTGCCGACCCTGCCGCCTCGGGGCTTCACTTTCCCCAGCACAGTTTTAATGTATGTTCTAACATACGAGGGCGCAGGGGAGCAAGTGCATTTCTCTGGCCGAAACTGGAACCTGTTCCTTAAAACTGAGCTACACGACCGAACGAGCCACGCTGCTGTGCATACAGTTTTCCAGCATATTTTTCCAGGCCAAGCCTTCTCTCCACACTTTTGCCGGTGTATCTGTATCAGTCAGAGATCTGGAGCCAGAAGATCAGCATCAGGAAAAGCTGCCAGAGAGGATGCAAGCTACAGGCAAAAGTCCACCAAAGTTAATTCACTTTAGAAAAAAGGAATAAGACAGGCTGACAGAAGCACAGTTTTACCATACCCTCGCCATGTATAAGAAGTGCCATTATAAGCTGAACACTGTTACAGATCTGACCTGAGCAGAGAAGTGGGGCAATTCATGAGAAATTAATTGCACCAGATGACTGGAAAGACCTTTCGCTTCCCAAAGCGAGCGCACTTTGTCAGGTCACTAGGGTTCGGCTAATTAGAACAGTTTCCTGCTCTTCCAGAATTGAACATATCAAACAAAACTGGTTAGAAGAAAGAAGTTTTCATCCAGATATTAGTTTCAGTCCCTCAACATAAATTTTTCCCACATTCAAGTGGCTCTCAAAAAAACTGGAAAAACTGGGAACATTGGTAATAAAGCCTACAGAGATCAGTCCTAGATACTCTGCCTGTGCTGACATGCACACAGAGCTTTAACAGCTCCTAGTTCAGTGCATTTTTCAAGATTTTGGATGTCCAACAGCTCAGTTAGCATCCCAGACAAATGGCCACTGTCATTTGTGCAGCGAGTGTGACGCATCCTGGACTTACGCTGCATGCACTATAGGGTCTGGCTACACGGCCACCAAAAGACCTGCAGTTCCTATAGACTTACCGTTTCAGCTTCCTCTACAAGCGCAACACACGCATGGTGCATTTGGCCTACTGACACAGTGATTTCATTGCACGTGAACCCGAGTTTTTGCCCAGGATTTCTCAAGAGCAAATATGGAAACTTCCTGTGCAACTCACAGGTCATATAGCTCTACAGCCCCTTGCGCCTCCCCAGCTCCTGCCCCTCTCCAGTTTGGATCGCCCCAGCTCAGCTCACACTGTTAGCACATAGCCGTGCTTTTACCATCCCTGAAAAGACATTTTCCTGGATTTGCACCTTCGTATCATGGGGTGCCTTCAGTTCCCGAAGGAGGAAAGTCTTCATCCTCTTCTCTGTTGAGGACTTTATTAATGTAGTTTTGCACAAGCAAGACAGGGTGCTTTCTATCAAAAAGTAAGGCAGAAATGTCCGTAGTATATCAGATTCCATAGTCTCGGTTTCAAAATCTATAATGCCATTGCCCTCACATTTTGCTCAGGCTTTTTCCAACATTGAACAGTTCTGCTCTTATATTACCCACTGACGACGGCTCCTCCAGTTTGACACTGTAGCTCTTTTTGAGATCTCACAATTTCTCTCCCAAGCTGCTTCTGCCCCAGCCTCCAGAACACGGCTATCAGAGCAAACTGGCTACAACAGCACGGGGTATCTGGGTTCCAGCACTGCATCACCTCTCCTCAGATCCCTCCCCATGTAGAAATCCTTTCCAGTTATTGTCTGAAGAAGAAAAAGTCTCTTCAGGTCAAGTGTTCATTCTACTGAATTTGTGTTAGTGTTTTACTCTCAAAAGGCACTCTGTGCAGAAGTCGGTGGCTGCTTCTGTTTGCTGTCGTGTCACAGAACAAGTCAGTCCACTTCTCGCCCACGTTTCTAAATAAATGAGCCTGTTGTCTTTGATTAATATAATTGGTTTGCCTTCCTCATTCATATGCTTACATTTTTTCAGTGGAAATGACAACCTAGAGCAAGTTTTAAGACAACAGGTTTCGCTACTCAGGATTAAACAAGCAAACACACACAAAAAAGGGGTTTCTCTCCAGAGTTGTAGCCAGGGCTAATGGGACTCCAGAAGGTATTTACACACTACAGGTCTTCTGGATGTGAATCTGGGCTATATCCAAATCCAGCTGAAGCCGGCCTGTCCTGCCAACAGATCCTGGGCAGTCTTACACTGATAACTTAACTGTTTCCAAGATCAAGTCAGATCTGGAAAGTAATTGATTCCTTGTGCGCTAGAATAATTAAATAAGAAGAATCAAGGACTTTCTGAACAGCCTGGAGGGACTTGGAGCCCTTTCCCCAAAACTACATTAAAAATAGTTCTGAAAATATTTAGACCAAAAGTCTAGAGCTTTTCCCGCAAACAGTCTATAGGAGCCCGTTATTGTTTGCCTTCGATCTAATCAGTTGGACAATAAATAGTAAGAGTTTGGACTAACTTTAATAGAATCATAGTGAATTATTTTTTCATTATTCTCAGATTTATTTTCTTTTACTGTAAGTTATCTGCTCTCATGTTCCCTAAAAACATTCACTGGAACAGAAGAGCAAAACTAAAACCTTTATAAGCAGCTTAACTAGTTCTTACAGAGATCTTTTAGGGTTTGAATTCAGTTAGCTTGTAGGGTGCACGAGCAGATCTAAAAATAAACATGTTTCAGAATCTTTCTTCATGTTCAAACCAATCCTTCAACCTCAGTGAAAATTTTGGATGTATGAGAAACTCGAACTTGGTTCTCCCGTGTATATTCTTTACAATGATCTATAATTAAAGAGGGAGGGAAGCAGATTTTCATGCTTACCTTTGAAACATGCCATTACAAAATTTAAAGGAGAACACAGAGAATCCATGCCCTCAAGCAAAAAACACAAACAAAACAAGGGTTATTTAATGGCTGGGGGTTTATTTCAGTTTCCTTCTAAAAGAGGCATTTTGCATTGTGGTTGTTGTGTGGACAGCAGCACCTGGTCATTAGCTGTTACTGCGGGCTCTGGGCTGGTTTCCAAAATACACCTCAGCTGGGTAAAAAGTGCACACCTGATTTCTAGGCTGTAAATGCAGCTAGAAAATGGGTAGCTTGGTTTTGATGATGTTCCTAAGAGCAGAAGGTAAGAGTCACTAGCTAACCCCTGACATACTTGCATAAGATACTATAATGACTTGTTGTACAACCCACAAGAGGCCCAAAGACATTTCAAAAGAGTCTAATTTGCCCCAGAAAGGACAAGGTAGCACACTGACCAGAGGACCAGCACAACTTCAGCACTCCCGCACACCGCAACATTTGCCTGCTTGGGCATTGCACCCGCTGCAGACCCGCACCTCAAAAGCAAGATCTTGCAGCCGCCAAGTTCACTGTGACATAACTTTAGACATGGCTGCTCCAAAGAGGTTGCATTTTGGGATGTCTCCTATGGCGGACAATACCAGGAAGAAGTCTGTAAATCATACAGATTTTTTTCTTCCAAATGTGATCACTCCTGTAGTTTCACCCAAGCCTTTAATATAATTAACCTAGACAGGACCACGTACACACAGCAACATGGGGTTTTACTAGCACTGTGAAGCACATGTAGACTAATGCACGCCACAGATCACAGAAAAACATGCTGCTTAACATTTAAAGCACTAAACACGCTGTCTAAATAACTCAATCCATGCCTATTTAGTAGGCTGATTGGGTACTTTCTCCTGGGGAATATTACTGGAAACAAGAGGTGTTTTAGCAATCAATTTTTCTGAATTCTTTTCCTCATTCACAAGCAGCATGGAAACAGTAAAGGTATGTCCTGCTGACACCCTGCCCTCCAAAGGGACAAATTCCTACACGTCCTCACTCGCTCCTCCAGTGCTGCCTGATTTCCCCAGCACCCCAGGGAATCCCCATTCCTGCCAGCATCAGGCTTTCAAAACTATAGCTCTGATATAAGCATGTTTATTATGCCCGCAGCTGAAGGCGGGCCTCTAAGATTAAGCTTTCATCAGAGTTCAGGCAGAAGGAGCAGGATTGTGAAGGATGCTCCTAGACCAAGTTTCTCCAGGAATTGCAAAACTGGTAATTTTGAAAGAAAATAAAGACTTTTTTTTCCAAGTTTTAATGTTTCAACATGAAAATTATTTCAACGGAATTATTTTCAAAAGGCTAGGGGAGCAAAAGGAACTGAACAAGGAGAAGCAATAAGAGAATTACATAAAAGAAAGCAGATGATTAAAAAAATAGTCTATTAATAGTTGCACTAATACTTTTAAATGCTGGCTTCAAGACCTTTCCCCAAAACAGTCTTGAAGCTGAATAAAACTTGTACAACTTCATATTTGGAGCAGTCTCATTCAACACAAAGGAAAAGACCAGCTGAAAAACAGAGATACTGATCTATTTACATGGATTCAAAGCACTCTGGGATGGTACTAATTAAGGTACCCTGGGGATCGATGCATACTCAGAAGAAATGTGGAACGTTGACAGTAAATATAAATATACAGGATCCTTACACTGCTTTGCACGATGATGAAATTCAGTCTTTCAAAGATTCGTGATGATATGTAAGCAGATTTCCTCAAATGTCTAGAGATTCCTGGGTACATGACAGGTGCAACTGGTTCGTGGCAACTTGTATAAATGCCTTCTTTAGAACATTTGATGACAGATTTTGTAAATTGAATAAGCATTTCAAAGATAGCAAAGGGGGGGTGTTTCTTTTTCTGCTGGAGAAGTATCCACTGACTACGATGGGGACTTTGCGTACTGCACAGCACAAACCACGTTACCTAAGACGACACAGCCTTATAGCAATTACTAGCATATGAGTTGCTTCTTAAAATGCAAAACACAGAATGGCTTACTTTAACTGAAGCTGGAATTGCTTGCCCAAAATCTTTCAATTTATGAACAATGCAGCGCAATTGTAAGAGCCAGCATACAGGTTTCTAAACAAGCTGTTAATATATTTATCGAGATTGCATTATGATTGATTATTAATTCATTTCCTATGTGACTAAATCAATATTCAAAGTCCAAACTTAAAGCCCCCTGTTAATTATGCAGGAAGATAAATGATCTTATAGGTTAGCTTTGTCAAAACCAGTTGCACCATCTGTCAGAGATTAATTAGGAAGAGATTTATAAGCAGAAATGAATTTGTCACATTTACTAAAGAAAAATGACTTGGCTGATGAAAATTATTTTCTAATGAATATAAATAATAAATATGACTGTAACCTCTTGAACTAGACATGAAACTTCAATTCAAAATAAGGGAAGAGACAGAAGTATGATTTCAGAGCTCTGGTCGATTTTTATGTATGCCACATCAGGAAAAATGTACTAAAGAAGATTCTTCTTGAAACTGTTTAATTTGCCTTGTATTTTCTTAGTTAAGTCTACAATTCTTCCAGGTCCTTTTCACAAGATTCTTTCTAACTACTCAGACAATTTCAAATCCAGCAGTAACTGATCAGTCAATAGATATTTGCATGTGTACAGAAATAAAATGATTGTTAGCTTTTAAAATAGAAATCAGAGAAAGAGAGAGCATTCAGAGAGAGAGAGTGCTAAACACAAAATTTTGCCTCAACTCTTCAAAAAAATGCAGGTACCATACCGAAACCAAGGTCGGACATTTGCACTCAAGTACACGTTAAGGTAATCAGGCTGTTCTTTCTAAAACAGGATTGGAAATTTTGCTTTATCTTTTTTGATGTAGTTAGTAATTATTACTTACAATTCGTATTGCATTAGCCCCTAGCAGATTTGTCTGCTCTTACACAGAACTGTTTAGATCAATTCAGTGATAATGGTTTTTCTAACAATCATGTGAAAAATCTTATGTTCTCAATCTCATACAAATCCATCTTCTGACTTCTAATTTTCCACTGGCTTAATCATAGGGCATTTGCTTTACCAAATAAGGCATTCTGAAATCTTATATTCCACACTGCTTTAAAGACCTGACAAAAAACCACCCTCCCCACCCTGTTTGTGTTCCATTTTCTTCAGAAAATACAGTTCAAGTTGTATATTGTGTTGAACGCCTGCTAGGGCAACAGCTTGGGAGGCGCGTCAGCACTGACTGCCCTGGGTGCTTCGAGGAGCTGAACTACACGTCCTAATAAACGTGACTAGGAACAGGTACTGCAGAAGACGTGTTGCTAAGGCCATCACACCCAACTCTCGCTGCAGACCTGAGCATCAAACATGGACGGGTCTCCCAAGCCCTGGCAGCCTGAATGAGCATCAGGGTTACTCTTGAAGCAATAAGTGACATCATTTATTTAAAAATACTGGGGGGAAAAAAAAAACACATTTAAGTTGCCTTTTCCAAACTGTTTGCTTTCATGGTCTGCTCCTCTTTGTTGCATCTTCTGGACAGCAGTACTGACACACTGCAAATAGTTATCCTTAATGATAGTGCCGTAAGACCTGCCGCACGGCTCTGCAAAGCGCAAACTGCCTTTCCACGCTGTCCTCTTTAATTAGCACTGCTGCTGCTGTTCAGCAGTTGTAAGATGAGCGGTGTCAACAGAAAAAGCAGGGCCAACGTTTCTGTTGAGTTAATTGAAAATGTCTCACAGTTACTGTGGAATAACATTTACAAAACACTTCAAGGCCTTTCAACAGGAATTTTTCTTTAATTCCCATCTATAGGCTCACTTAAACAATTCATCTCCACTGGCTCTTTTACATTGTGCAGCAAATTTGGGCTGCAACAACAAGAGGTCTCCGATACACATTTCCAAGCAGCTGCAATTTGGCCATAAGAAAAAGTGAAAACAAGGAGCGCTCTGTACACACACACACGCAGTGGGATGGTCAGAGAGCACGAGAGCCAGAGGTAGCTCAAGTGGGAAGAATAGAAATAAATTAACGTAAAAAGGGAGGCAAACAGAACACAAGGCTCTTTTGGAAGAAGGGAAAGGAAAGGACTTTGGTTTGTTTATGTAATAATGAATTTTTTTATGCACTCCGAGGCAAACGTTAATGGTGAAACCTGTAACAGGCAGCTCAGGCCAGCTGAGGCAGTCTGAAAGAGAAGATGTGAACCTTTCTTGTCATCCTCAGAAGAACCACACTGCTCTCAGCCCCAGTGACCATTTACAGCAGTATTGGTAATAAGGTATAAATTGTCATCCCGTCGGCAACACTGCCAGCGCTCGAGTTAATGAAAGCCTAAACAACAGAAGGACCTTAAGTGATGTTAACGACAACGTTCACTCTCTCTTGCAAAGAGGTGATGTTCATTACTGCTCTTGATCTGGGGGGTGGACTTGGACAACACTGTTCATTAGCAAGCATAAGAACAGATGGGTGAGAAGAGAAAAATAAATTGTTTGTGGCTGCCTAAATTTTATACTGGCTCTGTCCTCAGCACAGTTTAGGGCAACTTCAGGGGTTGTAATACAGTGAAGAATCTGACCTTTTTTTCCCAAGTGCAGAGAAAAAAAATTAGAAACAGGGCTCTACTTCATGCAAACAAGAGAATTTGCTCTTTTCCTTCTGCCCACTTATTTTATGCAGCAATCTGCTCTATCACCATTTTAATAAAAATCAAACACCACCATTTTTTTTCCCCCCTGAGAAACAGAACTAATGAAGTCCGGCTCCTGATTCATCTGTATCCTCTGACCCTTGCCCCTCTGTTTTCTACCATTTCCATACTCTCTTCAGCTCTCTCTTGACACTTCCACCAGACTGAGACCAGTCTGAAGCTGCCCGTGGACTGGCCAGGCTGTGAATTATCTCTTCCTCAGCAGCAGCACTGATGTACATCTCTCCACTCCCCCCTATCGCAAATTTTGAAATGAAACTAAAAAAATTAAGATACTTAGTCTTTTCTAATTAGGTTGCAGTTGGCCCCCATTCCAAATTTATGAGGGGAATAGAGGAAAACAGACAAACTGCACCATCATATAAAGTCTTATTTCCCAGGGAAACCTACCTAAAAATACTTCGATATAACACATCAGATTCACATACCAATATGGACATCGGTTGCTGTTTCTCAACAAAAACAAGGCTAGACAATGGAAAGAGAATCTAATCAAAATGTACAGGGCATACACATGCCCAGTGTCAGTGATATTAAATCAAGGATGAATCCAAAGAGAAGGACAGCAAGATCAACAGAAAAACATCTAGTGGGCAGAGTTCAAAGCTTATCTTATGTTCTGCTTTCAAAGTAGACTTGAAAAACTTCAGCAAAGAAGTCATACCAGACAGTACATTAGAGTTAATAGAAATCTGTTGGATTTCTCCGACTCTAACCACAACTCAGATCTGGTTTAAATGGTTCATCAACAATCACTTTGATCAGCAGCACAGGTGAGTCCAAATCTGAGCAGTAGGATAGCAAGAAGGTCATCGGTAACTTTCGTACTGAGGTTTTAAACACTGGTCAGTCTGATCCTTCAGATCAGTTCCCAGTGGCCTGCAAGATGTAGAGTTTAACATACAGCTAATTAAAATGTGTAACAGCCTTGAAATATCTTGATAATCCATTGGGGGGGGAAAAAAAAACCTTTTTTTTTTTGCAGAAAACAAGACAGGCTTAATTCAAGGATCAACCCAAAGAAATAATTTACACAGTCCTCATTTTTCCTCTCCTACCTAAAAAATTTTGTCTGAGACTTAAAAATACTTCAGGTATTACGTGTTTTGTTTATAATTTAGGGTCACATGTACACAGACTTAACTTTACATTTGTGAAGGTGGTAATTTAAGAGGACTATTATTTCAATAAAGCTAAGCACAGCCATTAAAAAAAGTTTTGTGCCTCATGACTTATCTCATGCTTTATGCTGCTCTGGAAGACGTTAAAAGGCTTTGTCTTTTGTGCTAATCCTTAATTACGAGACTCTGCCTTTAGTTGTATAACTACTATACATGCACATTTACAGCAGGAGCCTAGTGCGCTTTCCCGGCCCACGGAGATCAGCTTAGACACGTAGCACGGAACTAGAATAGCACCATTGAGGACTTGAACATGGATATTTTCTTATTAAAACCCAGTTGCCCTCTGCTGTAGTTAAGACTTCTTTTTGCTACCATCAATAATCCATCACAGAAATCCAAGATATATGTGTTTGTTCTGAAAGTGCCCTCTGACACCCCCTTGTCATCCAGCTTTACCCCCACCACAAGCTCCAGGACTCTCCTTAGAAGAGCTCCGACCGCCATACTCCCTTTGTAACATAAAGGCAGTCACAGACTATAAACACATACAGTAGTCTCGGAGGAAGGTGTTGCTACAAATATATTACTGCTAGGTGGAATTTCACCTTCTTCCTGGCAGTTAATCAGAATGTGTTCAGAGTTACTCCACTACAATCGTAATAAATACCAGTGGTCCAACAACAGAAGAGTTTTCTCCAGACATTTTTCTCAATAAAACCCAGCAAAAAAAAAAAAAAAAAAAATGCTGTATCATGAGAACCTATGAGAAACAAAATGTAAAAATATATTTTTTAAAAAATTTTATGTTTACACTAAAGTCCAGGTAACGACTGTAACTAATTCAAAATATGTCTTAGAAAAAGTAAGGATAAATTTATAGAAAATAAACTACGGTTGCCACTATTCTAGTTAGTGCCTCCTTTGAGGTGCTAACTAGGGAGAGCTGCATGACCACCTGGTAACGAGGGCAGGAGCAGGATACAATCTGCAGGAGTCTTAGGTTTGCAGGACCACATAGCTACATCATACCTTTACAAGCAGTAAAATTTGCACCAGTTGTCAGTCTGGTGCAAGCCATGCATGTGCAGAGGGCTAACTGCTGGAGGACCTAGCAGCCACAGGGCAAACGGGGCACTCCAGATTGTGCCCTGCTGCACAACTTCAACTTCGGTTTTGACCATGAGGAAGACAGTTTCAAGTGGTGTGCTGAAGTGCATGCCACAACACAGATTCAGACCAAAAAGAACACTAAATGGGTAAAGTGAGCGACACTCAGTGAAACCTAGACAAATAAGCAAAAAATAATCCTGCTAAAATCTTGGAGTGTCAAAAATGGGCAGGACTGCCAACTGCTTCTAAAATCAGTTAGGTTATAGAACAACCCAATCCAAAAATTAACCAAGTCAGTCAGAATAAAACTCTGAATCCATGGACATCCTGTTGTGTGAGAAAAACGCTACTCCCCAAGCAGAGACAGCAAATACCCTAAATGCCAGAGATTGACAGCTCTTGTTGTTTTTCTTTCTTTCTTTCTGCTTTCCAGCTTATGCGACCATGTTTTCGTTCTCTCTGGTACTGCATGTTTTAAATGTATCCACTGATGGGACCCCATGGAAAGCAATGGAAAGAATTACTCCATCTGCTTTGGGAGAGGAAAAAAAGGAAGTCCAAGTTTCTGCCCTTTCAGAAAAGCACTATCTTGTCTTCAACATCATCTGTTTGTAAAGGCTCCTTTGAGAAACCTAAAAGTTTATGGAGTCCTTCAAGAAACAAAACAGTGACTCTACTTTGCTGGGATTCAGAGACCTGACTTCAAGAAAGGTAGGTATTTTGAAGTTTGAACTGAGGGCATTTATCTTTCTCGCAAATTATACATATATACACGTATTATATATACATACACACACACACACATTCTTCTTACACACACATTCCTCATTTTCATTCTGTTCTGCTTCTTCTAATTTAATGGAGAAAATTAAGCAGTAATTGCAGCCAGGTCCTGCTGTTCTATTCAAACCTATTTTCATCAGATTATCACTTCCAACAGTGATAGAAATATTAATGATTTTTTAAAGGGAGTGTATTTAAATATTTCAAAACTATTGGTTTGTTTGTGTCAATGAGAAGGAAACATATTGACTGGAAGCTGCAGCTAATGCTGCCTTTTATAAATCTCTTGTCAGGCAAAGAATGGCTCTCCATAGATTCCAATATGATGTAAAGCTCTAAAGCAAACACTCCTATTGCCAAGAGGCTCAAAGGGAACTGCCACCACAATATCGTGGGCTGAAAAGCGGGATTTTAGTTTGTCTTCCCCACCATAGAAGCGGAGCAAAAAGAGGAGATGACTCAGAATGCTTCAAGTAGAAAGTTGATTGATTTACTGAAATGCCAAAAACTCTAGATAAGCAAAACCACTATGCTGAAGTTTACAAGCAATTTCATTAGATGACAGCACAGCAGAGACAATGTGTTTGAAGCCTGCTCTTCCTGGCACTCGGACTCTTACTAATGCAGAATTGTACAAACGTATGCACATGTTGCACAGGAATGTACAAGTTATAGAGCATTCTGGCTGTATAGTGCAGAGTACTTGTAGTGAAGACTACAAGTACACTTTCAGCTATCTGGTGCAAAACCAATATAAGGACCACAGCTACAATAGAAAATGTAAACGTAAGAAAAACATACATTAGCATGATCTAGGCATTCCTAACTGCATAGTAGGAGAAGCAAAGAAATAAATCAGCAACACATGGTAACTTACCTAATTTAATCTCTTATTATGATTTGTTCAGACTAACTTCTGTGAGTTTTAGCCCTATTTGCACAGGTTCAGCAAGCTCTTTGGGAACTACACATCACAGCATACTTCACAAATTTTTTTCAAATATTCTGACTTACAAGTCATTGGAGCATCAAGTCTTTCAAGAACCAGCAGAAACAGGTTAGAGAAAGTGCTGCCCTATGCCCGAGAACCGTCTCGTTGCTTACAAAAAGATGTTTTTATAGGGTGTATGCAACCACGGCGACTGCAGTAGTTCGGGTTTCTGTCATCACTCGCAAGATACGATATCGCTGAGGTGCCCTGGCCATGTATATTCTGCAAGATGTAGCGCTGCTTGTCACAGGGAAAAACAGCTCATCTTGCATGGTTTAAATCAAATCAGCATTGAAGTGGTTTATTGATTTATTAATGACACATAATTAACCAGCAATCGGTGAACTATACATTCAAGATCACTATCAGCAACACAAGGGAGAAACCACAGCACAGGACTATTTCAAAATCTTAATAAGCACATGCAAATTTCTAACCACCCTTTTACAACTAAATCCTAACAAGTCCCTACCCCCCCACGCAGAGACGTGTGGGCGCACGCTCGCTCCAGTGATGCACGGCTCCCCCTCCCACAGGACCCCCAGCCTCGCCTGCCCCACACTGCTCCCCACAGCAGCAGATGATTTTAGGTTTTCCTGCCACACACGGTGGGTACAGCTGCCATCCAGGCTGGTTTGCCTGGGATGAGCCACGAGACGTACCCATGCTACCTTTCTCTGCATTTCACAGGTTGAAGAGTTCAAGTTTTAAAGTTCTGACCTTAATTCATCAGAAAAAGTTGTCTCCCGGGATTTCAGACCATTGGGACCAGCAAAGCCTCCCTTTCCACGCAGAGGCGGGTGCTGCAAAGCGGGCTTCGCCAGTGCCCCAAAACGTGCAGGCTCCGGTCAGTGCTTCCTCTGGGAGAAACACCTCCAGCCCCTCTCCACCAGACGCCTTCCCCTGCGTCTAAAATAGCCAAGTTCACAAAGCGGCGTTTTTGGGCTCCAGCAACACGAGTCTTCTCCAGACATCTATTTTCATAAAATTCATGAGAACCGCCTTAGTTTGCAATTGCGACTGTGCGAACAGGTAAGGGTCACAGGGCTCAACAGTGACAAATATGCACACAGGCAGTCTGACACCACAAGGTTGGTTCCTGACCAAACCATTTAAACACTAGAAGAAATAGAGCATCTTGAGATTATAAAGGCTCGGTCAGGAAGAACATTGCTTTTGTAATAAGCAAGAACCCTGCAGCAAGAGTTACACCCCAGGCAGCCTTCCCACTGACCACGCAGCGGAGCGCCATCGCCCAAGGACCCATCACAGCGATGCTGTGCACAGCTAAAGCTTGGAGCTGAGCTCTGATAGAAGTGTTAATACCAGGACCTTTCCAGAGATACCTGCGTATCATTTTGCAGGAAAAAGAATTTGGAAAACCTTGCAATCGCTTTTAAAACTACTAGGCAGTAAATCTGCCATTGTTCTTTGTGCAGATTTCCCCGTGCTGTTGCTCTTACTCAGACAAGCACCTGCAAAACTACCGCAAATACAGGTATCCCCTGCACATACTAGCTATTATGAAAAATCCTGCAATCTAACAACCAATTTTTTAACGAGTTTATTCACAGTGAACTAATGGATTCGACAAACGAAATTCTGTTCATAGCTCTCCAGGAGCAATTGTTTTGATTACAAATTAAAGTGATTTGGTCACTTTCTATTCCCCAAGTTCCTTTGCTATGCAAATCTTCAAAATACATTTTTTAAACACATCTTACCACTCTGGTGACTGCTTCTATTTCCTGTGCCAAAACCCCACAGGAAGCAACGGAATAATAATTAAAATATATACTTGTCTGAATTTTTAATTAATAACATGCTCTGTTTGTGGTTTATTGACAAATAATTCAAGCACATTCATTAAAAGGTTCAATGAATTTTGTAATAGATATATTGCACACATCTGCCGTTCCCTGAGGATACGCCTCCTACCAGTCATACAGAATCCTGATCTCTGGTTTATGTGCCACCAATCATCTTGTTTGCTGGTGAGCTGGCTGACATGGAGAGAGGACTGATGTCCAATTGAAGTTGCAGAAAGTCAGAAATCCCCGGAAACTAAGGAGTTTCCTTCCAGAAAATCTCTATACCATCTGAGCTCAAAGTATAACATAGCAAAACCAGAAATCAAAAAAGACTTAGGTTTTAAAGCAGCATCACGTTTTAAAAAGGGCATGCCACTCAAGTAATAAGCTGGTTTCTGGTTAAAGTTTTCAGAAGAATATCTGCTCAGCTGCTGGACACTTTCTGAAGAAGATTAAAATAAACCTTCATCTTCTGCTACAGGCTCTGGTTACCAGTTTCTGATTTATTATCCATTTATTTGGAGCAGAGGAATTGCCTCTAGTCCTCTTATTCTCATCCCAGCTGCCTACCCTCTCTATATACGTGGACAGCAGAAATGGCTCCATGTTCTTTCAGATGGGGCAATCTTTTTAACCTTGATGGGTTTAAGTGACAGGAGGGAAGCACTGCTGCAGCAAAGAACAGTTTCTTTCTTGCCTTTATTGCTTTCCAGGACTGTAAATCTACCAACGTCTAACCTAGTTTCCCCAACTTCTGGTTCACAAAAACCTCGTATTCAGTTTCAGATCACACTTTGACCTGGCAAAAAGAAACACCTGCTACTCCAGACAAACAATCCTGCTTATTATCTACACAAACAAAAATTTGGTTTTCAATTAAGTTTCATTTCGCAAGGGCAGAGCTGTATGCTGCAATATAACCCGCGCTCTTGCATCCACAGTGCAAAAAAGTTTAGTCCTTCAAAGTGGAGCAAATAATAGTAAAATACTTCAGTCAAGGGTTTTGGGAAGTAGAAAATAAATGTAATAAAATAGAGGAAATCTCTAAAAAGACTGCAGCCCTAAAACACCAGTGTAGCTTTCAGTGTAGTCCTGTGGCCTAGGAGTTGCAGGGGAGCAGCTCTCCGATAGCTGGCATCAGCAGTAGAAACACGTTTGTTATCTACCTTTGTAGATGTGTCTCTCCATTAAAAATGCATTTAGGCTTGCGCTGCTTGAACAAGAGCTCCTTGAACAGCACAAGAACAGAACTGTACCTAACTTCCCTGAAGCGAGGCACCTTCCTGAGGAAAACCTGTTCCCAACAGCCTTGCAACAGCACATACATCACAAGAGGAGAAATGGGAAGTATGTTGCCGTTTTGCAGAGACAGGAATTTCTGGTAGCCCCAACTATCCATCAAGTGTCCTCTCCCCCCATCCCCCTGCTTCCCAAGGGAAGCAGGGAAGCTGGCACCTCAGCCAGAGGTGGGTCAAGTTCAGGGTTCCCACCAAAGCTGCAGAAGACAGCAACGGAGCTGAGGATGTCCATGTGAGGATCTCCCTTTTCAGTGCCCGGGTGGCTGAAAGGAAAGAGCTGGAAGAGCAGCACCGTTGGACTGCAGCATCGCAGGCTTCACTCCTGGGCTTGGAGGCAGCCAGACTATCTCACCGTTGGAGGCACCGACGCAACACAACCAAGCACTGAAGCATTCTTCATAGTAGCCAACCAAAGTTACCCTTAGCTTCTGGAGGTGGGCTTGCCAGATGCATCTGGCATTTCACTATCAACTGGTAATAAGCAGCAAGTGAAGCTAATCAGGAAGGTGGTATGTCAAAAGGCACAAAACAGCCTTTTCTGCATAGAATAACACAAACGTCATGCCGTGACCAAATTAATGATCTGTAACCATTCATAGTCCAGGAGTCAGTTCCCATCTGCCTGGAAAACGCCATGTCAGCATGACCAAAGCACACTAGGCATCCAACCCAGAGCAACCCTGGAGATACAGGGAAAGGGAGAAGGTGTTACTTACTGTCGCCAATATAGCGCTGCTTTATTGCTGTTAACTCCATGTGCCTTTCCCTCCGCAAGAACATTTTGTTTGCCTTCCCATAGCATCAGTGCTCGCAAGAAAAGAATATTTGCTTAGAGTTTTAGGGGATTAATGGCATGAACAAGGTCTCCAGGCAGACGCTAATCAGAGGAGCTTTGAGAGGAGCCCTGGAGCTATCTGAACCTTACTATTGCTTCCAACACCAGCCGATGGGAATTTTACCGCCTGACAGACTGCTTATTGTCCCAGCAACCTGAATTCATATTGAGAATAATAATTCTTCTTATACTTGAATGTGTGTGCTTTATATTTTCACTTGTGTCCACTGCAAGAATTTTAGAACTAGTTGCCAATAGCTGGTCAATATCTCACTTGAGGAAATGCTGTATTCATTCGTAAAATAATTCTGCCTTGCATACTGGACTGAGATCCTGAGAAAAACTGCAATATGTTGAAGCAATACGCTAAGTCCTGTAATGAAGTACATTTTTCGAAACCTTAGGTCACATACTATCAATAAGCATTGCCATTTAGCTGAAGATGCCATTTCTCTGGAAGTTAGATAAAATGCAATCAATAAGATCACTGCGGCAATATTATCCCTTGTGCTGATGAAATGAGAAAGTTTATTTTAAAGGTAAGTTGTAAATAGAAAACCAATTATTAAGCAGAGAAACCAAATTTTGCCTCGTTGGACTGATACAACCCTGCAAGCCATCAACATACAGTGCAAGCTTGATGAATGAACAATGCCATACAGGGTCAAGATGCAATAAATATTACTAATACAGTGTCACAGAAATTGGATTGCTTCACTCCCCTCTTGTTCCTGATTCAGAAACTGCCAGAAAATCTGTAGATGGCTTCTAAGTTGTGAAGGCAGCCAAGGAACCAATAAAACCCTGCATACAGCACTACTGATATTTCACAAGATGGTGGGGCATAGCATCCAAAGTTCAAGCCCTGCATCATAAAAGTGTTCAGGAAGGGGAATAACAGCAAGTTAGGTGTGATCAGCTGGGAGGTATAACCATAGGGTGACACGCAGGCAGGCGACTGTTCAGAAGAACAAAAATCGGCTCTTGTCACCAGAAAAGTGCAAGGTGTGCCCTAACAGGGGTGTAACCACACAACGTGTTTCAAACCACTTCCCATGTGTCCCTCAGCCTGACACAACAGTGACCGCCACAGCCTGCTTTTCCCCTACTGCTTAGATAGCGCCCAGCACAATCACCACGGAGGGCCCCATGGCTAAGCCTGTTTAGTCCTGGTAATCAACAGTAGAACATTTTCCATAGTGGAGTTACATATTAAAAAGTTGGCTTGAAACCACTCTAACACCAGTTAATTATTAATTGGTACATAAGCCAACATTTTGATACGTGGGTTGCAAAGCTGCACAAATAAGTTATTACAAGAGAACGTTATGTGTTATTATTACCTGAAAACAAGAGTTGTAGGGCACCATGAGATACCATCAAGTGAAAGGAGTTGCAGCACAAGGACCAGACCGAGTGGCCGGACAGCCCGCAAGCAAGTGAATAAGCGGCGTCCTTAGGAAAACAAAAGAGTAAGCTAGGCTCACCAGGCAGTCCGCTAAAGCAAAGCAACATCGCTTGCAATGAATTACACATCTGAAAACGCTGCACACTATTAAACATCTGCCTGCCACATACCCTGCCGGCCAACCAAAGTCCATGGGAAGTTTTCTGTGACTTCAGTACAATCTGCCGCTAATTGTCACTGGGTTTAAAAGAAAGATTTTTGTCCTTTCAGTGCAACTTTGGAATAGGCTTGGAGTAGAAAGAAAAAGGTCTTATTTAAGGTGTGAGTCAAATCACAAGAAAGCTAGTTGTCCAAGAAGGAAGACATCTTCCGAAGAAGGGAAAAGGCACTGAAACAGAGAACCACTCAACATTTTTATATAGCTCTTATAAACCAGACTTTGATCCCATTTCAAAGCTTCTAGACTCTTCTGGAATTTGAGTGAATAAACAATTACAACAACTGCCAAATCCTTCAATAAATCACAGCACTCCATCAATTGTAACAAGTGTAGTCCATCAGTTAAAACTGACATGAGACATGCAAAAGGCACAAGGATAAACCATCATTCCAAGAAATAAATTTTAATCCCTCTTCCTATTCAAACAGGGGGCAGGAAGGTTAGGTACAAAAAGTCACATAAATTAAACATGGGAGGGTGGGGAAGAGAACAAAATCACTGCATTCCTGGCCTCGAAAGCTAAAAGGCAGCACTATGATTAAATAATTAAACTGTCTCACCTTGTGCAGTCAAGCTAAATTTCAACAGGAGCAATTAATCTTCATGTGGTCTTTTATACCCTGCCCTATCTGTACTTTCAGCCAAAGTAAAACATTTCCTCATGTTGCCTCTTTCTTTCCGAAAGGTATAAATATATGAGGAAAGAATAACTTCTCATTTAAATTAAATCAATGCCATTTACAAGGTTGCTATTCAAACATAAAGGCTTGTCCTTGTGAGACTTTTCACACACTTTGTAGAGCTTAATGCGGGATGAGAAATAGTTTGCTCTTCCTGAAAAAGCATTGAAAATTTCAAAAGATTTCCTATACCATGTCAGGACAAGTCTTAACCTCTGGAATTTTTTTCCATAAACAAACAAAAAGCAGGCACAAAGCAGGAGACCATCAACAGTTCAGAGCATAAGGTCTCACCTGTTATGTGGGATACCAGACCCAAGTTCCCTTGCTGAATTGGGTAGATCATGGACTCCAACCTTGGTCTCAGCCAAGATGATATTTTCTTTCTTTCTCATATGTTATTCCCAGCCTAAGAAACTTGTCCCAATCTAAGACATTCTGAAGAAAGCTTTGGCTTTCTAGACTCAGTCTTTTTGGGGAAAAAAAAAAGAAAACCTGTTCTGTCAAGTTCCTGCCTGACTCCATTTAAGCTACAGGAACTGATGCTGCATAAAGACAACATGCTGGACAACAATCAGACCGACCACCACAAATCCCCAAGGGCTTGTTCCACTGCCATTCCCACAGCACCAGCAAGTCCTGCATTGCACTCAAGCACTCTCAAGCGTTAGGCAAACAAGAGGACATTGACATGAAATGGCCTGAGCCAAACCATGGGTTCAAATTACATACTAAGGGAAGGGTATCACATGGGAAGGGAATGGTATTGAACTTGCAATACCAAGGCCAACTTCATGCAAAAGTAGCTTTGTGCATCAATATTTGGACTTGACTCTGGATTACAAACACTTTGACTGCCTCTTTGTGAAGAGCCACAGTTTCGTGTCACACAAGCCCACTCACAGAAAGCCTCAGAACACCTTTCAGACCATGGATGGAACTAACAGAAAGTGAATAATGAAGAATTGTAGCAAAAGGTTGCACACATATTGCACCAGCCAGCAGCAGCCTGCTGGAACGCAGGCAGACCACTGCAAGCTACCACGCTCTCACCTATCTAACCTGGCATTGAGGCTGCACGTTTACTTCCCCTGGCTGACATACAATTCAGATTTGAATGAGATGAGGTCAACTAAGAGTGGCAGCAACAGAAAAAACAGGGGGAAAGAAATAGAAGGAAAGAAAAGAAGGGCTTTCAACCTAGTCCTCCCTGCAGCCTTGAACCATACAGCTCTCATCAGGCACAGCTGGACCTACAGCATTCTCAGGCTGCTTGTTTTAAGAGGCAACTTGCAGACAAAGCATGCTTCTAGTTTAATCTTTTAGCAGTTGTTTTAAATGAATACTCCAGGTGGCTGTTTAGAAACAGAAAAGATGAGAAGGAGATAGATAAGCAAGGAATAACAGGAGATCATGTCGAAGAAAGGGAAAAAATAATAGTTTTCCATTTCAGGAGGTTATTAATTGTCCAATATAGCATATCCTGGCATATCTCAATGCTTTAGTATTAATAGTTTACACACTCTGACAGGGAATACATAATGTAAAAAAAAAAACCACACACCACAACACACAAAAAACACACCCACACAAAAAACCCCCACCAACAAAAAAACCCCACACCTTTTTTAATCTCCCCTCCACCCTGTCATGACCAGTATTCTGGGTTGGTGTTTCTTTTGCTTTTTTCCTTGGGTTTTTCCCTCTTTCATTCGTTTTGTCCCTGTACCCCTGCCCCCCACGCACACTTTATTTTATTTTACTCACTTTTTCATTTTCCATTAATGAAGGAGTAAAGAGTAAGCCTCCTCTCATTCAAAGTGCAATGCTGCCCTCCAGAGCTATCAGGAAGAAAATTACTTCAGGAAGCATGAAACCAGCTCGAACTAAACCGCAGTCGTTCAGAGGAGATTGCTGAATCTAGTCACATATTTATTCTCTGGATTGAAAGCCAGTCTGCACGGACATGTTATCTGGCTTAGCCTGGTTTACTAACAATCATTTTGCCAGCTCATCCACATATACAATCTGTGCACCAACTGCAAAGCAAACAAGGGACTTTTCTCCTGTGTAAGATTGTGGAAAAAATCCAACTAATAAATTAAGTCATCGCTTCTTAAAGTCACACAAAATAAGGAATGATCTTAAAACTTTCCAAATCCTGATTGGAAGGTTTATTCAGAAGATATTTACTGAGAAGCCAAGCTCCAGAAGAATCAGTGTTTGGGTCTGACAGGAATTCAGCTACCAAAAGAAAAAATATTTTATTTTAGATCGTTCTTTAATCTTAGTCCCGAGAATAGATGTTCCTACTGACACGCCTGGAAATGATGGTGCTGGTGCTGTATCATAGCATATCAGGTATCTGCTTTCTACAAGGGATAAAATTTTAGCTATAATTGGAGAATAAAATTACTCCAATGATTTATAATGAAAAAAATGCACAACTAGAACAATATTGTTAAAGTTCTGCCTGGAAGAGCTGCCTTGTTTATCATCTGCAAAACCATAATGTACAACTTGCGAAGAGCTTTCATTTTCTGTAACACCCGGTTCCAAGTCAGCAATTTTCACTAACTTAAAAGATGCATCACCACAAAAAGCAGACCTCCCTCTTCTTTTCATTAATATCACTTCCTAATGGCTTCCAGGAGGTAAAAAGCAACAGCAACAACAAATAACATGATTTCCAAACTGTTTTCTCTCACCTCTAAAGTCTGATGAAAAAAAGTCAGTCAAAAAAAGCTTAAACGTTAATATACAGATGTGGATTCCAACCCCCCGCAGAAAAGTCTGAGCATGATGGTACGCAGCCATTACGTCTTAGAAGGCTACATCAAAATTCATTGTCAAGATCTGAACTCTTGCAAAGCTGAGGACTATTCCAGTGCAGGAAGACAAGAAGAAAGCAAGGGAAGGGCTGGTTCAGGGTACCACGTGGGGAAAGAAAAGAAGAAAACAAACCCTAAACGTTTCATACAGCTGGTTCATATTTATTTTTCATTCTAACGGAATAGGGTAAAATAGCTGCCTTCCTTCTCGTGACACCACCAACCCCAGAGCTCATTGTTTAGTTCTCTCATCAACGTGCAGATGTTCTTAACTCCTTTACACTCAAGCCGCGATGGGTCAGACCCTCGCTGGTATAGATCAGCTCATTTCAACAGAAACACGCCAGGTTATGACAGATGGGATTATGGCCCTGTTTATTTTGCCAAAGAAAGCTGCAGTGCCAAGCAAGCACAGCTCCCTAATGTTTTGGGCTAAGTGCATCTAGGCCATTTTTGCCATTGCCAGCAAAAATGTTCAACCCTTTCAAACATACAGCTCTTCAGATACAGGGACCAGAGAGGTAGGCAGGAAGCCTCAGAGGTCAAACGCCACGACACAAGGATGCTGTGTCATGGCACAGAGAACCTAAGGGCTGATCTGAGCTTCCCTAAAGCGGACGCCCTAGAAACAAACCCAAGGCCAGATTTACAGGTTGAGCCCCAGCGTAAGCATTTTATGATTCACACATTTACTGCTGAATTTAAATGCCAAGCAGGGCAAGCGAGAAGCCAGGGAAGCACCCCAGCTCACCGGGCACAGGAAGAGGATGAGAGACCTTCCTCCACCCAGCAGCGTGCCAGCGGGCTGAACACAGCGCTGGGAACAGTCCCCTTCCAGATGCTGCACTACCTGGTCACCCGAGGTTAATTGCTCTGCACTTTGCAGCTCCATTTTTCGATCTTCAAAAACTCAGAAAAAATGCTTATTAATACTTATATAGCCTCTGCAATGTGCTGAGATGATCTCTGGAAAAAAAAAAACAAACCATTAAATAAGCAGACCTGGAAGACAGACAGAATGAACAGCAGGATGTGTCTTGATTGTTGATTATCTATTGAAGAACGCAAAGTTTCTGCTAAATTTTAATTCAGGTACCAATTTGCCAAGCTCTGAGGGTCTCCTACACGATAATTTACCTCCCTCATGCCTTTCAGGCACTTACCCCTCACATCATAGAGTAGATATTTCATCCTATGTATCTACATACTTTTTAGGTGCTATAACCAATTACGATCTAGAAATACATGCAATCAATTTTAATACAGAGATTTTAATTAATGTTACAGGAACATATTTTACCCACAGCTTTGGGCAATGGGACAAAGCCGATGGCTCTGTATCTTTTTATAACTGTAACACTAAAGTTCGGACACAACCATTTTTCTCCATCACAGTTTTTTCCATTTTTACTTAATTTAGATTTTTTACTTAGTTATTGCAAATTTTTATATCTCTCTTGCCCCACTTCAGGCATTTCTGTTAGCTATAAAACCTTAAAAGAAATACTGTGTGGCTAAATTTGTTTGCTGTAAAACCACAAATCATGAACATACACCAAGGGTATCATATTTAGTGTAGAGGGACAAGAATTCAATTAAAGTATTTGCCATATTCCAACCTAGACTCCACTGAGAACAACAGTTGGAGTTGAAAAATAGATGACAGCTTTTTTAATTATTATTATCTGTTTTAAAGACCAATTTTCCAGATTGTCTCCAGATGGTGGAATTTTAAAGCCAATTTACCTATTCCCTTCACTGAGAGTTTTGCAGTGGTTTTCTTCAGAAAGCTCTAGTATTTGTAAAATTATAAACTGCTTCCAGTAGGAATAATCCAGTCAAAAGAAATGCTTGTTTATTTAAATTGGTATTATGCTAGATAATTATGGACCAGTCTTGTAACCCTTTCTGCATTAATGGATTCTGAAGTGTTGTTAGCAGTGCTTGGGCCTCATCCAGTTCTCCTTGTGGCTCTTCATTTCACATCAAATATTAGCAGTGATTTTGCCGGCCTTATATACAAGGACTTCTTTTTTTTTTTTTAATTAAATAAAATAAATGCCACTTTTCCATACAAAGTTTCAATAGTATCATAAAACCACCCAGAGAAGGCATATCTGTGTGAAAAGCCCATATTTAAAAAAATAAAGCTGTGGCAACTCTTCAAAAAACATCTCTTCTATGAGACACAGCCAGCTTTCCAAGAACACATTGAGTTGCACCTTGTGGTCCCTCAGTTGATGCTTTGGTGAGTTCCCCAGAACATAATCAAAGTACAAACAGGTGAAGAGCTGCATATCTATAGTTAGAAAATCTAAATCATCGGGAGGATGATACAGCAACTGAATAGCAAGACATCTATCGGTACAGAGTTTCCTCTTCCTTAGCAGCATGATACAGGTGACCCTTAGCGATCCTTAGACAAATGGATACCCCCCGCAGCTCTTTAAAACCCCAAACGCCTGAAGCTCCAGAATCAACAGTTGCACCACAGTTTTCTGGAAACTTCTGGAAATTTCAAGAGCATACAGGCACCAATGCCATACGTGACTAGGAAGACACAAGGATACTCTTTCAGAGGGTATTTACAGGGAGCGAGCAGATGAAACTGCAGATCTATATGAGTAATAGACAATGGGATCAGAAGACCCCAGGACCACCAGGGCTGGAAGGCATGGCCGGGCAACCCCAGTCCCAGCCCTGCCATGAGCAGGGCTCACCTCAAAGGCAGGTCTGGTCATTCAGCACTGCAACCAGCCAGGCTCTGACCATCTCCAAGGATGGAGATTGCCCAGGCTTCTGGACGAACCCGTGCCACTGCTGAGCCACCTTAGCAGGGGTGAGGATCCAGTCACAACCTGCCTTGCTGCAGCGTGCAACCACTTGTCCTTCCACCATGCACCCAGAGAGAGAGGCTGGCCCCCTCTTGCCTATAAACCCCCAGCAAGTAGTGGAGGACTGCAGGGAGATCCCCCCAGGGCTTTGGGTCAAGCACAGTTGGGTCCAACAACCAGGGAGCAGCACCAAGGCCACGGCTCACCCCAGCTCACATGGTAAGCACGTGCTGCAGCCAGAAAAAAGCATGGATGCAGGAGAGACCATGACACATTTATCCGGACTTATGATGTTTATCTCCTGTAGCGGAATAGCAATAGCAGACAACTGGCACCTCCAGAAATAATGTTGGTAAGCATACCTGAAGGACCACCACGGAGCAGAAGTTACCGAGGACTAAAATAGCACAACACAAGGACAATTAGACACCCTCACAATGATTAAAAGTGATGAATGTGGTAGGAGGTAATGAAGTGGAGTTAACTATTAACAAATTTCTCCTTCCTTCTCAAAGCCTTGGTAAACCGGCGGTGGCTGGGGCGGGTGACGGTTTGCCTTTGCAAGGCGTGACAAACACCGAATGAGAAAGATAACATAAAAGAGCAGAGGTGGCAGCCTGAACTGATGTGGGATCAGTGTGTGTTATAAAGCATAAAGCTTTGTATTGCCAGGGTTTCAAGATTCAGCATTTCTGGCGTCCATAAATTACAGCAACACACAGAGTCAGAAGCCAAGCAGGGTTGTGAGCGGCAAAACAAAGCATGGCCCCAAACAGGAGCAACGCGACACGTGGCAGTGAAGGGGATCCTTTTTGCCCAGGCATTTCCTGCTGGAGAAACAAAACAAAACCAAACACCTGGGCTTAGAAAGGCACCACCTCATCCTGTCCCTAATAAAATCCAACCAATGCACAAGCGTAGCCTTTTTGATGAGAAAAATGCAAAATATTTTTGAGAATTAGTGCAGCCTATTCAGAAGCCTTCTTGTCTAAGGAACCTGTTGATTGCAACACTTCTATTTTATTTTACCAGGGGAGATGCTTAAGCTGAAGCAGGTCTCTAAGGATGGGCAGAGGGAAGAAAATGGGGCTGGGTGAGAGGGAGCGAAATTAATAGGAGGCAATACTACAAACAAATCATCCATCTTTTTGGCTCTGCTCTGCCAGCAGCAATAATGCAATGCAAAAGCCTTATGTCCTGTACAACCTGCCAAGTACAAAATCAGTACAGCACATCCTCTCTGTCACCGAGATGCAGGAAGAGATAAATTTCTTGAATCTATCTGAACAATAAGTAGATGATGTAGTGTCAATCCCATTAGGAATAAGAGAAAGAAATCATTCATGAGTTGTGAAAGCCAAACGGGGGCGGGGTATTACTTTTTTTTTTCTCTTTAAGAATAAAGTGCATTCTTCATGAACATGAAAGAAAGAAAAAAAAGTGTCTTCTACTGAAGTCCTGTTGATCATTAGTAACCTGAGGCCAGCCCAAATCCGCTGGCTTTGGAACAAAAACGGTTTAGCAGAACCTTGTCCTGGCTTGAGCTGAGTGTATGACACCAGGGTTTGAGACAAACAGCGCAGGTTGTCTCTGTGGAAGAGGAGAAACACTAACTCAGAGGCAGAAGGCCAGCACAGAGAAGTTCAAAGGTTATAGTAACAGAAAAACAGATTAGAAGAAAAACCCATTCTGCACTACATGAGCTCGTCTGTCCCCTGAGAGCATAAAAGGAAATATTCTATACCACATTTGGGGGTGCAACAGCTTAAGTATCTCATCTAAAATAGTATCCCTAAATGGTATCACCATTTACTGATGCTCACTGCAGCCCTGCACCTCCCTGCTGCCGCAGCTGGCACCACTGCAGAGTGCTAAACCCCTCTGTCTTTCCACCTTTTCCCCCTTCAAAGGCTGTTATCAGACCCCCAGCTGCCTGGAGCCCAGAGCCATGCCAGGGGACCGTGCTCATTCTCAGTCAGTCCCGCCAGGCAACTGCTGGTGGCGTTTCGGTGGCGACCACATCACCCCTCCTCAGCAGAAACAAGTGCTGCCCTGGCACCACCAGAGCCTGCAAGTCTGTGGGTGGAAACAGGCGGTGGGGGGACGTAAGCAGGGCTCTTGGAGCAAGTGCAACCTGAATAAAATCCTGTTTAAGAGCCAGGTGTTTAGAACAGTACTCAAAACACTCAAAAAAAAAACCTCTTTTTTTTTAATTAAAAGAGAAAAGAGCCCATCTTTTTTCAAAGTCCTTCCCCTAATCTGGAGAAAAACTTCAGACCAAGGAAAGATACATTTTAAAAAAAAAATAAAAAAAATATTGTCCAAGGGAAAGCCATTAGGAGTTTCAATTAGTGAGTATTGTTTCACTACACACAGGAGTTCCTTATATGATTATTTATCTAAATCCCGTAAAAGCACCCTCCTCTGTAGAACAAATTGCCTATGACCAAAGTAATTGGCTCAGATGTGAGAGATTTCCATTACATGCAGCACGGAGTTTGTGGCAGCTGGTAGTATCAGCAGAATCAATACACACGTGATAAATAGACAACATTTGAGAAGAAAACCTCCCCGATCTACCCACGTGGGTTGAACACCTCTAACTCCAGACACCCGGCACATGCCCGCTCCACCTAGCAGGGGCATAGGGATAAGCACGACCCCTGGACCCCCAACCCCAGCTTGGCCCTGCAGAGGCAGGAGGTGGGGAAGTGCAGGCGCAGAGAAACGAACCACGTCTCTGCCCACAATGCTCCAAGTCTCTGTAGGTGAGGCCTGGGATTCAGGTCCATGTAAAGAAACGGACTGTGCTATGTGGTACCAAAACTATCCACGGCTTTATTCCCCTTTGGTCCCTTCTCTCCACCTATCCTATCTCCACTTATTTTGAGAGTTTAAGCAAGGTTTGGGTTTGTATCGGCTGTTTTAGACAGAACCATATACAACATACTTTTTCCTTATTTTTTTTTTTGTCATCTTGAAGGCTTCAGCCAAAGCCAGTCGAAGTCAATTGAAAGACAACCAATGACTTCAATAGGTTTTGGCTCCAGCCCTAAATGCACGCCACATGGCAGACGTGATGACTGGTTCTATATCTGTCTCTAGGAAGCACTTAAAAATTGAAATGAGGAAAGGGAAGAAGAGAGGCAAGTCATTGTATATCACACACTGTATGTTCAATTGGCTTCAATAAATTTCAGAAGCAGCACACATGCTGCGAGTTGTTTTCAATCAATAAATAACACAGAGGTTGAATTGTTCACCTGCCACCTCATTACTGCCCCCCAGCAGAGGTGGAATTATCTTTTAGCCTCAAGGTTACTTGCAAACTAAAAGTTACATTTACAGAAACATCTATTTGCCAGCCTTTTCTTTTTTTCCCCTTTATTTCCATTACAGACAGCAGCAGCATTTGACACCCACAAGGACCCTTCTCAGCAAGACATTATATATCACTCCATGGAAATACATAAATGACAAATTATCCCTGATAGCATTGTGTCTCTGCTGACCTGCTCAAGGTTTAAAGACAGCTGGCAATTAAATGCCATGGCTACAGACCTGTTAAAGGCTTAGGCAGAGTTGTATTTATATTAAGCAAAGGGAATTGTACCTAAAGGTATTTTGTAGATGTATTTCTCAAATGAATTTGAATAGTACTCATTCTTTCACTTCTCTTATTCAAATTGTCTCTCCATCTCTCATGTATTATTGCTTAACAAGCTGAATTCTGACTTGCATGGGCAATTGCTGGGTCTAAAGCAAGAATGTTGCTTCCCTCCCCCCACTGCCCCCGCCAAGTAATTTGCCAGGGACTGAGAAAGTAGAAAGATACCACTTGCCCCGAATCTACAAAAGCTAAAGATTCGTTAGCAAAACTGTGCCAGGGAGCACTACAAAGGGCTGGGGGCTGGACTGATCCTATGGAAGATAAAGCAACTGGCAGAGACTGGCTTTTTTTTTCTTTTTTTTTTCAGTGCAGGTACTTATTTTAACTATTGGGCGTCTTGGGTTTTTTATTAAATGCAATAGCATTGCCTTCCCCTGGGAGCAGGCATATAGCCTAGCCACTATTCAGTAGTCCTAGACACAGGACTTAGACTAGATCATCTCACCCTTGACTCTCTTGGAACAGGCAACACACTACAGCAGACAACTACTGCTCTGCTAACACCTTCGTGGGTGAACCACAAGGGATGGAAGAGAAATGCATCACGCGCTGGGGTATTGGGACATCCCCAGGGTGCAGACAGGTGGGGGATAAATGGGGGGACACTTCTGATCGAAGACAACCTTATGTGTGAGAGTAATTGCCCAAACCTCCTGGCTGAGCAGGAATGAGAAGGGAGACCTGTCATCGTCAGAAGAAACAACTGATAACCAGAAACAAGGATTAGAGCAGCAGCAGCAGCCAGAGGAGGAACAGAAAGTCCGTATTTTAAGAGTTGGGAGTGAATTTGAAGGTACATCTACTCTGCTTGATCTGCCACACGTAACCTGAGAACTTTTTGAATTAGTTTTATCATAGCTGGACTGTTCCCTGTGTTCTAGTCCTGATATATTGATGTCTCAAGAAATTAAAAGGTCAACGCTCTAATTAGCCATGCCACAAACCTTCCCTCTCCTCACCGTCCACAAAAGCCCTCCTAACTTAATACAAACTGTCCTTGCTTCAGCTGTTCAGCTATAGCAAAATAACTTTATGAGAACAATTAGGCCTATAGAAATAATAAAACTTTCAAGTTTTCTAGCATAACCAGGCTTAGGCTGGCAATACCCCTCTCAAAGCGAGAATGCATTACAATTCAGACCCAGAATAGAACAGCCTGATGAAACTATAATTCTCTGTGCACACATCATTAATAAGCCTTGGCCATTTAATTAATAACCTTATGATTTGCAGTAAACCCAATATCACAAAGATATATTTAATCTTCCATCCACTTAAAAGAAAGCCCCTTCCACATCAGATGAAGATGACACAACCACATCCTCAGCTCTTAGCGTTCCTAGACTTTTCCCTTAACACTCAAACAAGAGACATGAGTAATGGAGTTTTCAAATGCATTCAGTGCCAGAAAAATCTCTGCTCCTATCCCAGTCAATAGGAATTTTCCAACTGATTACAAAAGAAGCAAAATGAAACAAAATTTTGCGCACTTCAAAAAAAAAAAATCTAGTTCTTTATGTATAGGGGTTTTATTGGTTTGAGGTTGGTTTTTTGAGTGTGTTTGTTTTTCATGTCCAAATATAATTGGAGTTATAGTGTATAACAAATTTAAAAAGTGAACATAATTCATATGTCACGTAATTCATTAATATAATACACAGGGACCTCAGAGGCTACAGCTTGCTGTTTTATGATCGGTATTCCTACCATGCTTATCAATTAAATACAGCAATAAACTTCACAAGTCACACAGTTTTTCATATCATGTGTTGGAAAAGAAAAGCTATTTGATTTTATATGATAAAGTATATTATTAATCATGTTTATTGAACCACTGCCTACAACCAACTAAGACAAGCTAGGTCCTCCTCCTATATGTGCACTGGACTAAAACTAACCCTCCCTTACACAAGTCAGTCCCCATCTCAACATTGCTTTTGCTAAAAACTATCAAGATCTCAGCATGGCATAGCAATCTTAGTCGAGTCAATGGCTCTTTTCATACTAACAGAGATCTGAAATGTGCCTAGCATTAAGAAAGCTGCAGATCTGACAAGCCCACTGACTCAAAGGAAGATAAGACCATGCAAAATCTTTAGTCAGAGAAAACCCAGCAGAGAAAGCTAGAGAAATGCCAAGACATCCTTATGTTACAGATGAAACGTCACAAGGCAGTAAAGGATTTGTTGGAGAAATAATTAAGGCATCCAGAGATACCTGGTCAGAACAAGGAGAGGAACCCAAGAACTAAAGTCTTTTAGGAACAAAATGGCACTGAGGAACCAAGGCGTTTACAATTGGTGCGGAAATGAACTGAGGACCAAGGTGCCTTAAGAGACCGAGAAAGGGATTGAAGTAAATTAGGATGACTGGGAGAAAGACACACATTTGGGCAGACTGTGAATGTTGAAGGAAAAGGAAGAGCTGGTAAGTAGTCCGAGGAGAATTTTCTGAGTAGTGCAAAAAGTGTCTTCTAAAAGAAAATGAAAATTGAAACACCAAAATCACCTAGGCCTTTTCAAAATGTCACTATTTAATTTCAGAATGGTTATTGTGACCCAAAGGCTTTTTAAATTTTTCAGTCATTAGTCAGGTCAGACAAAGTTTTGGAAATTAAGGTTATACAGTTATATTTATAGGTTGCCCTAGGAAGGGAGCTACAAAGAGTCTGTGGGTTAAGAATTTTACACGAAAGCTGTGCATCTGGTTTCTTTTATATCTCCCTTCTGCAAGGAGGATATAGTTATTTACACCTTTTGGACCCAATCCAAAACAGACTGAATGCCTGTAGGGATACCTTTTTATATGGTACCAGGAGACAACTGAATTCAGTTCCAACATCTTTAGAAAGAGACAGGACATGCGTAATCTGTGGTTGTCAATAAGCAGATCAGCAAGGAAAAGAAATGCTGTAATCGAAGACTAAAAGAGTTTGCAGACAGGTCCCAATCATTTAAAGCCTGAAACTGTTAAGTTTTACTGTCCTGGCACATACTCTGTTATTTGAAAGCAGTCAGTGTGAGTTGAAAGCAGTCACTTCTAAGCACTGCTTGGAAAGATTAGCTTCGTTTGTACCATGAGATAGAGGGGAAGAGTCCATGTGGGACTGAATCTTTGTAAACTAAAAATGATATATCAACAGTTGGAACTGGGTGACTTTCATGTGAATTAAGAAGAAAAACCATAAAAATAGCTTTGGGAAGAAAAACTAATGATGTGAAAGCAAATCTCACAGAGCGCTGATACGAATGTAGCCAAATACAAGTCATTCGTCAATTGACCCTCTTTTTAGTCCATTTCAAAGAAGAAAAAAGTATCTGTGAACATAGGGTACTACAAAGTTTTTATATATAAATATATATATAAAAATTTGCGTGGGCATGCATGCATGTGTGTATGAAGTTCATGTTACTGCCTTGAAAGCCACCGTATAAAAGCAAGGGACTAGCAGAAAGATCACAAAAGCACCACTTCCCCACTTATGATTATCACACAGGAGATGCTTTCTTGCTGCCGTTTTGCAAGGACATTCCATTTTATTCACACACTTTCCATCTTAATTGTTCAGCAATAAAAAGCAAATGGTTCTACCGTACTTTACTACTAGGACTCTAGTGTCAAAATGTCTCTTCACTGAGCCTAGAGGTATTTCTCTCTCACAAACCTTATTCAATCTGTTCTTCCCACGTAAGACAGGTGGGTGGCAATTGTGTCTCTTCTATAGAAGAATATTCTATTTTATTAACTGCTTTTCCATTAGAGGAAGACATGTCAAAGTCATGCACTCTCTCTAAACGAATAGTGTGTATGTGCAAAGTACACATCTCTTATACTGTCCATTAGCTTAGAGTATTGCACTTACAGTTATAATAGTCTATTTTTCCTTCTTCCACGGGTAATGGTGCATGGAATGAATGTCTGAATCTTGAAATGGCACTATAGACTACTAATCTTTAAAAAAGTTTCCAACAGCAAGAATGGCACAGGAGAGCAATTGTTTGCAGTGTCTTCCTGATGGGGGAGAAGCCATCAGCTCAGTTTCACTGCAAGTCAAAAGACTCAAGTTGCAGCTTTAAAACAAAAAAAAAAAAAACACCAAACCCAAAAAAAAACCAACCAAAAAAAAAAACAAACCACACAGAAACCAGTCTTCAAGGCAAGATGCAAAGCACACTTATCAGAGAAAGACTTCTAGGAAGATTTTATTTTGTTTATTATGTTGCTGCTTAAGATTCTTGGTACAGGACTCAGTGCCCTAGATAGTCGATTACAGTCCTACACTTATGTTTACCCGGTATTCAATCTCCTATTGAACTGTTCTCTCACCCCCTCAGTTTTGCTGAAGTTTTTTCTATACAGTAGCAAAAATTTCAAATAATTGCCAGGAGCTGCCTTTCAGTTTCAGTACACACTGTTGTAAGCTGAAAAAAGTACAAAACACATCCTGTGAATTAGCTGCACCTGCATGTATCATCACCTGCTATTGTTTGACTTTTACCATGTTAGTACCTGAGATGTATTGCACTTAAATTAATTCTAGACGCCTTTCTAGATTAATCTTAGACTCCTTGATGCAATATTAAAGTCCTGAATGGCCTCCTGTCAAAGTGACACGTCTCACACCAAATAGAAGCATTGCAAATGAAAAGGATGATTACGAGTCAAGACCGTACTGTGATGAGCATGAACACTGGGCGATAAGAACACAATGCTAGAAAAGGGAATTGGGATGCACGCAGCTCTAAAACGTTATTTCCCCCTCCCCCACCACCATTCTCATTGTTGAATATGGTTTTAGGAAAAAATTACAACACCTGAAAAATGAAGCTTTATTTCTACAGAGTATACACACCACCTACGCACAGAAGTCATGCTTCAGCTCGTACTGTCTTTCCAGAAAACTTCTGTCCTTCATACCTAGAAGTGGGACAGCAATAGCAACTTAATGTCCATTCAGTCCATCGCCCAGTGTCCCCCCTTCGACTCTAATGGTAGCAGCTAGTTCCTGCAGCCCAGGCACTCACCTACTCAAAAACAAGCTGCAAAGCTGGTGCTTGAGAAAGCCTCTAAAAAACAGTTATTTAACAACAAATCCTCCCAGATAGTTCCCTAGAGTTAAAAATATGGGCAGCTGACCATTCAAGTGACCAGGAAGCAAAGAATAAGATAAAGCTGAGGCAGGGGCCAGCAGCACTATGAACAAACTCTCCCAAGACCATACAAAGGCCCGACATTCACCACCTCCTGAAGATCCTTCTCACACACGAAGGTACAAACACAACCTTGTGATGACCAGCAGGCTGCAATTAACATGGTCCCATTAGCACACTCCTCCCTACAATGACCAAGAGGGCCCACGTGTCACCGTAGTGGTGTAACATGGACTTGACTGGCTCTGGCAGCCATAATGCAAGATGAGGAGCGGTGACAAGTGTGCTTGACAGATGTAGAGCAAATACCTCCTTACGTGATACGAGTGACTTACCAACTACTGCCGTTCTTTCAGCTAGAGTCAGGGCTCCATGTAATTAATTAAACGAATGACACAGTTATGAAAGTGCAGGGACCAGCCAGCACAGTTACTGAACTGTTTGCAAAAGCAGAACGACTGGAGAGAAAGAAGCAGAAGACCAGTAAACTCCAGTAGTTGCTAACTGTCTTACAGTATTTGTATAGAACAGGACAAGAAAGGAGCAATTAATGTTATGTTGACATATGTTGTCCCAAAGGACAACTTTACAAAATGGATTTCGTCCACACAAACGATAATCAAGCGAGATGACATATAGCCATGATACAAGTGAAGATCAGTTAATTCCACCTACTTGTTAGGTCTACAGTATGAAATACAATGTTGTGTCAAGAAAAATATGGGCAATCCCTCAAAACTCCTTGGCAGACACTCTAATGCAGAAGCTTCTGCCCTGAGAAATGCAGTGACAAAGGGCTGCGCGCTTTTGAAAATAAAATTGTCACACACACGTAAAGGCATTTTGTCAGAAATTATCTGAAAGAAGAGTGTGATATACTGTCTGTTACACCACTGGTGATAATTATTCCGCAAAATTGCTTTTTTCCCCAGCTTTTCTGTCTGTAAAGGGCATCTGTTGCCCTCATCCTTGAAAGATCGGCCTTAAGAACCAGGAACCTGCACAACTCCACACCGCCCAAACCTCCTGCATAACCTAACACGGAGCTCCCGGCACATGGTTAACTGTGACTCCTCGCCTGAGGGCAATAAACCTGTCTAGCGTCAGCTAGAAGATTTCAACCATTACAAATAACAAACAGGTCTGTGAAATACGGGCTGTTCCCCAATATCTCAGGAACAGCAAAACAAGACATTATGAAACTTCCAATTAAGTCATTTTTTTTTCCTCCTCTTTGACGTGTCTACAACAGGCAGGGCACATTAAAAGGATGAACATCCAAGAAGGAACAATAAAAATAAACCACTTTGCAAGGTTATTCTAGTAAGGCGATTTGAACAAATCTTCATATTAAGGTTCTTCCTCAGAAAGCTAGCGTGTTCCATTTTTCTGTAGGAAACTGCCCTTTTAGGGAAGGTGTGGCAAAGCTATCTGCTGCTTTATTGCAATGGTTTTTAGCATGGTGGAGCAGGGAAACAGTGCCGATGACAGAAACAGGCTGTTCAGCCAGAAAGTGGCGCCTGCCACAGACTCTTAGCCCACGTGCACTGAAATCACAGGCTGCGCTTGCAATTTTATGGGTAAGTATTTTTTGTATTTATTGGGCTGGAACCAAGTTCAGCTCCTACAGGAGAAGTGTGACAGATTTCATCTGTTTGACAGCCAAGTCTAATTGTATTTTCTGTACGAAATGACGAAAGACAAAAGTGCACATGTCTAGGTACTCTAGCGATGTGCCATATGGAGGTTTAGATAAAGGTTTTGTTGGTTGTTAGAGCTCCCCATAATAACTGGGCATGGCCTGCGTCCTGAGTAACTGGAGCAAAGAGGACAGATCTGAAGGCTCTTCTGGAATGGAGAATTAAGGTATCGTGTTATTTTTCCATGAAAAGAAAGCAAGGTCTCATGCATTTAACTTTTCAGCAGAATGCACACATTTATCCTGCTTCTTATCAGAAACCTATACATGCACCTACATCTAAAACTATATAGAGCATTTGATTTTAAATATGTAACCATCAGTATAATAAATTCTGACATGTGATAATACCCCTTTCATTACTTGGACCACCAAGTGCAGTGGAAAGAGAAGTTAAAATTGATCAGACATCAACACTGCTGATGCGTAGACACATCAGTCACCAAACAGTAAATACTTAACTGGTGAAATTCAGTTAAAATAAACAAAATCCCATCCAGTCTATCCATATGGAAAGCAGCAATCCAAACAATCTGAAAGCTTTGGATAACTTTTCCTGCATGAGATGTACTCCATCGCATCACAAAAACAAAGCAAAGGACGATGTGCCCGAAACAGTGATCTCCAAACACTAGTCCAACATCATGCTCTCAGTGACTATAACCACTTGTATCCTACACACACACCCCACACCACCCTGGCATTTTTCTTTGTTTTTTAACTCTTCTCACTTGGAAATCAAATTTTCTTCCCCTATCTTCATGGCCATCTGTTGGAAAATGAGCATCATCTTAAACAGTTAGACCTCTTTAAAGCAGAATAATTAAGTTCTCTTTCCTCAAAACTTCATCCTTCCCCCCAGAAGTCCCACTTTGACATACTTAATTTAGGAAAATAATTTTTATATCCACCATAATCTGGAAATGCCACATTACTAAGGTAACTCAAGCTATACTGCCCAGCTATACAGCATCTGTAAAACTCCTACGGATGTGTCATTTCTAATTAGCAGATTGAAATTAAAGAAGTCTTTGTGCTTCAAACGCAAACTTCTATTTAGTAAAAGGGCTATTAAGAGGAGGATATAAACTTTCAATATTGATGCTGTTAGATGAACAAACTAAGGTTTTCAGTACATCATCCTCATTACAGTCATTGTTAAAAGAATGGTCTCATTTGTATAATATAATATTAGCCATAGAGTCCTTGTAATGAAAACAAGTAACCAATTTTATTGTCCAATATATTTTGTGAATAGTAATGTGTTCTAACACAATGGCCTCTTTCATTTTCTCTGTGTTCGTCGGTCTCTTTCGTTGCAATGGTGAAACTCCAAACCGACGTGGAGAAAGGCGCCAATGAAAGATTCCCGCGCAGTCCAGAGTGCTGTAGCTGCGGCTGTAACTCAGACAGTATATGGAGTCTTAAAACAGTCCTGCCCAGTTAGTGGGAGCAGATCGTAACGGCAACAGAAAACTACACTGTTTTAGCCTACCAGTATAAACTTCCCAGGAAGGCCCTATTCCAACATTTATTGCTGACGTGGTAAGAGGGATGTTAAGATTAGAAGTGCCTCCATTAACGTTAAATTCATGTCCCTCCAGCCAGTCTCCCCTGGCCTGTCCCAATGAGGCTTAAAGGTGCTCTTACATTTTCGAAAAAGAATAGCAGATAACCAAGGAGTATTTATCTAGTGATGCGGCAAGTATTGCTCAATACAAAATGATCGCTCTTGGAGTCCACGCAATCAAATTTCTACTAACATTCAAGACATTATTGCAATGTGCTTTTTAGATACTTTGACCTTCTTGCTGAAGCAGAAGAGGGAAAAAAAAAAAGAGTATCTGACATAAGTATCTGAAAGCTGCTCTGATTTTTCCAGCTAATAAAAAACCAAACTTCTTTCTACAAGCCTTTCTTCACTTCAGACAACCACAGCTACAAGAACACTGTACATACTTGATTATAAAAGGCACTACACAGATTTAAAAGGCATCCAATAGTAATTCATTGATCTTAGAATTACAATATCCTGCAATACTATGAGTGCAGTTTTGGTTACAATGTAACTGGACGGGTTCAGTCCAGTATATCCAATATGGCCATACAAACACATAAAAAAAAAAAAAGAACGTACACATTGGGCTCCCTGCTTGTAACTACGGGTAACTGCCAGGTAAGATCTAGGACCATCCTATGTTGCAATTAGTGACTTACAAGTTATGGAGCACAACAAATGACCGTTCTCCGATATATCCTGCAAGACATATGTTCTGGAAGAACATGAAAGCAAATCCCTAATGTGCTTACACTGATGGCCAGCATGAGGTAGATCCCTGTGTAGAGAAAAGTCTGTCAGCATGGAGCGTCACCTGAACTCCCCATCTGAGATCCAAAGGTAATGGCTGGAGTCTTTAAAAACCTTCTGAGGACAGTATTCAAAGAATAAGACATAGTCTTGTCTTGTTTAAAACGAACAAACAAAAAAAACCTGAAGAGTTTAGGTTTGTTTGAATTAAAAATGAAAATAAAGTCTGTTTTTAGAAGCCGATAATTTGTTTCAAATACAGCAGTCTTTTTTGCAGTGAAGTAACTCTGAGTTTCTGCATAAGTATTCACAATTAAATAATTCCAAAAATATAACTGCACTTGTTTTACAAATCACAAGCCCAGATGCTCTGTCACAGTGAAACTGGACTCATTATTTATCACTCAGCAGAGAGTCCATGAACCCTCCATCATTTCAACAGCCAAAGTAATGCCCAGCTCCGAGTCAAACTCTTGTTAAAAAGGAGCAGCTCAGGCCCATTGTTTAGGCAGGAATCTACTCACCACATGGGCATCCAGGGAATGACGCACCCTGACTGAATCTGACCCCAAAATACCCTGCCAGTGACAGGTTTTACTTCTTATCTTTGCTTCTCAGCAGCAGACCAAGTTCTTCTGCATTTTTTACAAATAGCCATAAATTTTTCAGCTCATGACCAAAAGCACTCTGCTTCCATTTGGTTTCCATTCCTCTTTGTTTGGCATTTGGATGGCAGAAAAAGGAGACGTATCTCTATCAGCAGCGTACACTGTGTTTTCCAGAAACTGTGCACAAATCCTGAGGGACAGCAATAAAAATGGTCTGTAAGTACCTTGGATGAGTTTTCAAAGTACATGCAGAATTTTTAGCCGCATGATTCCCATCTATCTTAACTGCTTCATTGCTGCTTCACAGAATAGGCACACCATGTCAAATGTATCCTCAGAGCTTGCCAGCATACACATCACCACATGCCATCATTTTTCAATCATGGATGCTCCTGTGTTCTGCCACAGCACAGACGTCTCCACTTAGGCTGTGGAGAACAAACAATCTGCTTATTATAAGACCTAGCTAAAGCTTTGAGCTGCACATCGCCTTCTCCTACCAGCCTTCCTCATGCTGAGTGGTATTTTGCTTCAATAATAGTCCAGCTGATTTCTGCGAAACTATTACATGAGTGAGAACAGCAGCTTCATAACTTTTCACGTAAACATCATCAGGCTAGAAATAGCTGGGCCTCTTGCACCCAGGAACAATGAGGAAAATACACCACTCCTTCCTGAGCGTTTTGTTAAAATTGTTATTGAATAGGAAGGGGGGGAGGGGGGGGGTGGAAATCAATTTGCTTCTAAAATATAAAATGATGATATATCTCATTCCAAAAAATTAGCCAAATCAACTAAGAACAGGCCCAACACAGCAAGGAAACACATGGGAATATACCTGCACACAGAAGGTACAGATCTTGCCTAGGCAGAATAAAGTTTCACTAGTGCTTGCTGCAAAACCTATACTATGATCACCCTAAATTCAGGTGGTGAGGAGATGCTCTTTTGGAGCACCATCATCCACCTCTCCTCCCAGAGTCGCCAGGCAGGAGCAAACACATTGCTGCATGCATGGGACAGCAGCCGCTTTTAGGTAAGCAAAGGCTGCCCAGAGTTCTCCACTCCGACTCCACAACAAAAAAGCCATCCTGCCTGAAAACAGGCAGTATTACAGGGGATATGGAGCTTGCTAAACGCTAGCACACAAATCTTGCAAATGGATGTAATGGGAGATTATTTCGAGTGCTAAGATAAGACTTCCTCAAAGATTTAGCACATCTCTGGCGGGACACAGACAAGCTCCCCACACAGTTAACAGGAAACCGAGTTTAAACTATGCAGAAAGCTCCTGTGTTGCACCACACACCTTGCTGATTTTCCTCAGAGGCTCTCAATTTGTACAAATACAATTTAATTAAAAAAAAAAAAAAGAAGAGATATGTAGCATCCATAAAAACTTGAGAGAGTCATGCTCAATATAGTCTTTATTTTATTCCAAGCCAAACTGACAAAAAAATTAGCCGTCCAATTCTTTCCTTGCAGCAGCCTTTAACTTCAGTGCTCACATCAAAGCTTTCACCTTTGCAGTGAAAGATGTTGGGATTCTCCTCAGAGCTCTTTCACAGTGGTCTTTAAATCAGGCAGAAAGGTCAACCTAGAACAACACAAAGCTTTACTATCCTCAAGCCTATGCACACTAAATTATTAGCGATTTTGTGACAGAGTAAATGTTGTGTTTACTGGGAAGGATAATAAAACAGGTTGGCTGCACAGAACTTTTAAGGATCTAATCTTTTTTTCAATTAGTAAAATCATGGCCTCTTTATAAACCACCAAAAATTGCTGAATGTTTGGTTCGGATCTGCTTTAGTCCTTCATCCAGCAATCAAAAATTAATCTGTTCATTTCATTTGTCAGAGATAACGATCCCAGGCTAGTCTCTAGGGGACAACATCCATACCAGTGAAACAGTCAAACCACTTTCCAACAGCTTTCATGGCTGTCTCAGCAAAGGCCATAAAATGTAGCTTGACATCCAGATTAGATGTATAAATACACTTGGGTTGCAGATGATTAAGTCAAATGTATCTAACAAAGTACCTCAGTTACGGTCCGTTTAGAACTTTTCTTTCATAGTAAATCCATTTAAATAAAACAAACAGATTCCAGAAATTAATTTCAGTTATTAATTCAGTGATAATTTGTTTCATAGAGAAAAAATTTCTTTGCAAATTTTGGAAACATTGAAATAACCATAGCGTGTATATTCTTAAGTAATTCATTCAGTTAAGAACATATTCCATCGCACACTTGCGATGCTTCCTGTTCCAGTGTTATATCTCGCCATGAAAGATAATAAACCCTCCCCAGCAGAAGCGCTAATAACAGCGTCACTTTCCAAACACGTTCTTCTCCATTTTCCTAATCTTTGGTCGACATTTGTAGTAAGCTCATCCACACTAGACAGAACCTATAGACACCCTTCTTCCTGGGGCCAAGGCACTCTCAGATCAGCCCACTATTTTCACCGCCTAGAGTCAAAATTTTATTCATCATCTTTAAAATAAGCCAACATTTATTCTTTCCATTCAGTCCAGCATGGATAATTCCCTCCAGCAAAGGAAAATTGCTTTCATCGCTGTGTTGGCGAGTCCTGCTACAAGAATGTAATATTTTTAAAGGGCTTTTTCTCAGGAGAAAACGCCATAAGCTATATTTATCTCTAACTAATCCATTTCTAGCTCTTACTCTAAGATTAAGGAATTAGAGACTGCTACAGCTGCTGTCCTTATCACATTAATTACTGTAAATTGGCTGTCATCTCAAAAAAGAAAATCCACTTCCAGGAGGTGCCTGGTTCCATGCTTCAAATACCGGGCAAAGAGCATATTGAATAGATCATTGTAACACAACGCTCAACAAAGGATGTTGCACAAAAGCGATTGGTCTCAATACTGCTATCCCTGGCCTGTCCACACTCCGGTTGCGGAACTGTAGATCTAACTCCACATACTGTTTATGCTTGGTGTCCAACTGGGACAAATTACTTCCAACATCAAGATTGGAGGGGGGGGGGGAAGGCATGCTTTGTACAATATACGTAAAAAGCACTAACATGCCAAAACTGAATCAAAAGTACAGAAATTTCCTATAGACTTTGGGCACGGAATTATGCCTTCTCCTCCTAAATATGATTGCTCTTCAGAAATGTAGCAAAATTAAAATTTATAAGCAATGCTAACATTTATCACAACGTTGTGATAGCACTTCAGATGCTTTCTGTAACTCAAGGGCTGCGTTTTTGCCCTAGTAAGATGAGGACCAACAGTGTTCATCTTAGAAACGCTTTTCATACTTGCTCAGTGAGATTCTTTCTGAAGAGTTCAATATATATAAAAACACTAAGAAATACTATTTCAAATAATTCAAATGCAGTTTGGGGTTATTTGAAGCTATTAAGTCCTCCCATCAATAGCTGCTAAAAAGCTGGCCAGCTCCTCTGCTGATGATATCTACAGGATGGTGCTGTGAGGGGGGTTAACAGCGTTAGGAGTGCTAGAAAACCCACAAACTCTTTCTTCCTAGTCTCGTGGGATGCACAGGCAGTACAATAGTTTCTCAGCAGGATCAGAAATCCAGGCGTGAAAGAGAATCTATGTATTTTGAGACTTATGCATTAGCAGTGAAGAAGCAAACATCATGAATATTAAAGGACCCCTTAATTCATGCTTTCATATATGCTAAAACAAATGTGAAAAATCTTCTCCTGCTTTTGCTTTTTTATTCAGTCCTTTACAGGCACATAATTTTGAAAATAAATTCTTAAATGCCAATGTAGAAACCAAATTATGAGGGAAACTGAATACAGTATTCTGTAAGTTGTATACTTTGTAGAGCTTAACATTAAAACCTTCCAAAAACTTACTCTTTATAGGAAATCATAGGGGATTCTTCTGAAACTACCACTGAAGAACTTGAGAAACAAGCACAGACTCAACTTTTAACTTTGATACTGTCTTTTTCTTACAAACTAGAAGTTGCCTCAGTGCTTCAAACTTTTGAGATTCAAATTACTATAACAACACACTAGAAAAATTAGGCTTTGGGAGAACAGATTTTTCAAAAATCACTTTAGCACAGTAGCTAAAGTGACTGTCTTTTATGTGATCATTAATACCTGTAAATAGGACTATTTCCAATTTAAAAAAAAAAAGTAGATAAATTCTTAGAAGAAACATGGTGGAAAAGTAGTAAGCGTTCACCTAAGATAGAGATTCAAGTCAACCAAACAAAGCTAGGTAAAAGTTCTGGTTTTCGTTTGATGTCTGAATAGCAACCTGCTATATCGTTGGCCATATGACTGAAGCCCAAAATACCATTCAGATGTAGAATTGCCAGATAAAGAAATTTCATTCAGACAGATAATACTCATGCACTGGGTGACTCTTCTGGGCTTCAATGCTATTATCTTTCATTTCCCCTCCACACCACTTCCCCTCCCTGTAGCCCCTGTACAGATTCATTACACAGCCTGCGGCTGGCATTGCCAAAGCTAAGATGTGAATACAAAGAATTTCCTAATGAGAGCTAATGCAAGCTCTGATACGGGAGAGAAATACCATCCTCCCTGTGACCTTTTGCCTTCTGCAGCCTAAAAAGGAAAAGTCACACAGCGACTGTCCTCAGACTAAACCAGCAAAGATACTTTTGACAGTCCAAGCAATTGTCAGCTCTCGTTTCAAAAACTGAATTTCAAGAAAGACGGATTCAGCTTTTATGAGAGATGTCATTCTATTGAAACTGCATTTATTTTTGGAGGTGCCATAAACTGGCTGAGCGAAATCTTAACTGCATTAACTTTTTAAGATACTTTCGAACAACTGTATTTCATGAAATAGCTACAAAACCCAGACTTAGTGCGTATATATCATCTGCTGAAAAGAAATCCATTTTGACATGTTTTATTGAACATAACCCAATAATAAACCCAGACTCTCCAGACCATACCCTGGATGCACGGCTGTATCGGTGCAGGATTCCCACTGCACTATCAGATTAGGATCTGGAATGACAGATTCAATTGCCTAAATTATGTGGTGGCTGCTTGTGGAGATTAGGGGACTGCTGGTCTTATTTTTCATAAAACTACTAAGTGTTTAGCCTACTCTTTCCAGCAAGTCTCACAAAAGACATTCTACACTCTCGCTAGCTAAAAGGAAGCTGCTGTTGTATAAACCAGTTCATGGTTTAAATAGTTTAAATACAGCATCCCATTCTCCAGAGTATGGAAATTCGTTATCATACCCATAGATTATGTGGCAGCCGCAGCTTTGAGAAGTATTCTTCAGTGACCCTTATTTATTCTAAGCCCAGGGAGCTTCTCGGGTATCATCCAATGGAGCAACAAAAATATCTCTGAACGTCAATCATTCTTGGCCCATGTGCACTTTCTCACTCATGCATCTTAACTCTAAAGTGATTGGTCTTTTCCCTCTGGAGTCAGGCTGAATGATATAGCAGCTTTCTCAGTTGTGATATTAACATTTCAAGTCAAGCCTCAATCCACTTCTCCATCTGAGAGACAAGATATGAGACCTTAGGCCTGTACGCACTCCAGGGAAGTTTATTTTTATTCCCAAAATCTCTAGCGTTTTAGAGATTGGAAGTCTTTCAAGTAACCAAGATGCCTCAAATTTAAATTCCTCCCCTAGAACATAGAAATACGCCATTGAGATTTATAATCAACACAGCCATTCTGGTTTTGGTAGGATGCTGAAACCCTGCTAGTTTTTGGAAGCCCCCTAGCAAGCACGTTCAGATGGCACGCGGTACTGTACCAAACCTGACCGACAAAAATCCACTTCATCCACATCACAGTTAAGGCTGCCCGCGTTCCCAGCAGCTCACGCAGCAAAGCACATTCCTCCATAGACAGATTAGGCTACATGTTGACTGGCCATGGGTCAAGCCAGTGGATATAAGCCTCAGGACTGGTAGATTGCTTTTACCTCTTTTTCTGGGCAGCTGCAGCAATCTGTGGCAGCAGCTGAAGCAAAAAAACAGGGGTTTGGGTCAGTCTTAGATGCAGAGCCACGTGCCCTGGTAACACTTCTAGCCAACGGCAGCAGCTGCAAGCAAGGTGTTGCTCACTTGAGTGGGTCAGAGTTTTACCACAGAACAAATCACAACAAAAAGACAATTTTTCCATGGGTCATTCAAATCTATTTTTTTGGCATGCTGGTTTTACAGAGGCTTCACTTATGTTATTTCAAGAGGAGATTTTCATCTTGAACTGGTTCCCAAAGACCAGCCTGTTCTAGAAATAGATGTACCATCTTTATACTACTCCCATTTTCTCAGGATATTGAATGCAACTGAAAGATGCCATCTATTTTCCCAAACACACAAATACATCTTTTGCTTGTTCAGCTTTCACTCTAGCTTTTCCAAATTCTTTCAATATTGAAGGAGATATCCAGCTATCCAGAAGAAAAATCAAATTAAAATCAAGAAAAATCAAACTTTTCCACTGTGTAATCTCTACAAAGTTGAAGGAGTTACGAAAAGTTAAAGGTCGTTAGTAATGTAAGAAACAAAAGGTAAGAACCCTCAGCATTTGCTTTATTTCCCCTAGAAAAGAGAAAGAACGATGTTTGCTTTCTCTCCCCCTTTCTTCTCTACCAATTACACTTTTAACTTTCCAAACTTTCAAGTGATAAGGGGCAAAACTAAAAATAAAGCTCTGAAAATAAAACACTCACGCCAAAAATCCTGGGGGGAAAAAAATAATTTATGTAGTATTGGACAGAAAGAAAAAAATGTGGTTTTCTATTTTAAATCATGTGAAAGAGAGGCAACTCAAATAGTTGACAGAGCCACATGGCTCATTAGTTGTTTAGCTGTAGTTCTTTATAGTGTTCTTTGGACCAGAAAGACAACTCAGCCATACTCAGAGATAGCTTTAGAAGAGGGGGGGAAAAAAAAAGTAGTAGTTACCACTGGACTGGCCATGGCAGTGCAGTGCTATGGGTCACCTGGAAGAGGAACTGCAAAACTAACTTATTCTGAAAAATTCTAGTACTGAAATTCAAATTACAATAAGTAATCTTATTATTACAACAGCTTAAAACTACAGCATTCAGCATTCAAATGTCATTTTACAATCACAGTTTGGCAGTAAAGGAAATTAAGTCCCCAGTTAGAAGTCCAATGTTAAAAATCCACACTATTAAAGAAACTTATTGAAGGAACTAATAGATATGAGAAAATAAAATATTATTTAACATAGTTCTTAGTCTTGCAATACCATTCTACCTTAACTCGTTAAAAAAAGCATACAGCAATAAGTCATCTAGCTGGGTCTTACTTGTATGATTTGATTTCTGCTCACCTGTTAAAAACGTGCATATGCACCCCTACACCCAACAACCGCGTGCCTTTTGTTCCAGTAACGACACAAGTGCCTTCTACAGAGTGTCCAACGTGTCAGTTTGGCTTGGAAACCAGTTCACGATGAACAGCGCTGCCCTCTTCCCCTCTAGCTCCACAAACGCCCCAGAGACCTACAGCCGAGCACCTACGGAGCCACACAGCTTTACTACAGCATCTTGCCTCTTTTAGCTACGTGCAGAAACAGATTTCTCTACTTTATTTTAAATTATTCCAACCATACCCTAGGCCAGGGTCTGAAGGCAGGTGCTTGAGCCAGACTCCATCAACTTAGAGAGGATGGGGCTGGGGGAAGCCATGAGCTACGCTCCCCAGGAGCCCAGGGTCAGTGGCCGGGGAGCAGACCCTCAGCAGGGCTTTGTCTGGAGTGGTTTTATGGAATCCCACCACGACTGGAGTTTGACATAAGGAAGGAAAACTTCCTCACCATGTTTTGTATAGGGCAGGAAACCACTTAAGAGGGGAAAGGTAAGATCAAACAGCTCTTGTTTCTGTAACACTCCTGCTGGCACCTGGAAGTCTGGATAAACGTCCTGTTACACACTGGAGAACCACACATAAGTGAAAATAAAATGATACAGCACTGGCAGGAAACAGCTTTACCCGGGTTTAAACTCTGTCTGACACCCAAGTTAAAACATATTAGACAGATTCTGGCTTCACCGTAGTCAGTGGAAAAGCTCACATTCAATGAATGTGAAAAGGGACAGGGTTAAATTAATGTTATTCACTCCAATCGCTGATGTCTACAGAGGCAGAGAGAAACGGTTCTATAAAACAAAGGGATAAGTTTTACATTATTCTGTAAAACACAACCATAGCTGTAGATGCTGAATAAATAAGAACTAGCTTCAAATATAATCCATACTCTTATTTATTTATATCCTAATGAAAAATTCTCTTTTTGAACTAAAATGTTCCACACTTGCTCTCAGCTGTAAGGTGATTTTTTTCTGGAATTCTTTGACACATAGATATCAAAGCACTGTGAATAATAGAAACAGACAAAGAGAGAATCCTCTATAAAATGTAAGCATACGAGGATATTTTACAAGTGAAGTGAATCTGCTTATAACATATAAAGGAACTGAAAGATAGCATTGACTAATGTCTTATTTCCCAGATCCCTAAGCTTTTGTATCTCATCCTGAGATTAGCCCAAAGCAAACAGATACAGACTTTAAAAATATTTCTTTTTTCTTAACATAAGCAATCCGTCAAGATAAAAAAAATGCAAAGTCTAAAAACTATAAGTAGTAAAGCGGGGAGAGGGCTGGACTCTAAATGACTGACTTGTAATTGCAGTGCCCACTCTCTGCCTGAAAAATTCAGATTTTTCAGAAGGGCTATTCTCCCCTTGACATCCCCAGCTTATCCCAAATTTCAACAGCACCTAATGTATCTCCATCCTATTCTACCAAAACAACCCAAAGACATTAGAGCATGTGACATAGCAGTGTAGAAACAATAAATAACCACCGCAGAGGTGGCTCCTGTGCTAGGACTACCTCCCTGACTGCTGGCAGCACTGCACGCCGCGGGGCCACTGGATCATTCAGATCCGCAATCACGGGAGGAAGCGGGACAGCGGGGGTCACTCGGACCAGCATCACCCAGTGCTAGGGATGTCTCGCACACCCAAACCCAGTCCATCCCCTCCCCACCTCATCAGTGGGGCACCCGCTGTTCTGTGGCCATCTCTCACCCTTAGGTATCTCCAAAACCTCCTCTTTTTCCAGCCTCTTCCCTGCGGTAAGCACCAGGTGCTCACGTGAATACTTTGGTACCTGGTCACCAGGCAAGGAAAGTCAGGTACACAGCTTTTCATCCAGGGCTTAAGGACCAGAGGGAAGCACTATTAATATCTCATGCGCATCTCTCGCTGTGGCAGTTAAAGAGTTGTTGTGTAGACCTGGTTTGATTACATCATTAAAACAGCCTACTTTATCTCTTAAATAACCTTACAATGGCCTTCTTCCCCCACTTTTTCACTTTGAAAGCAAGAATAAAATCACCTCAATTTCCATATTACGCTCTCAGTGAGCCCAGCAGACTGTACATGAGGAGTTTCACAATGCCACCCATGATTCGGTGTTCGGAAACAAGGGGAGTTACAGAATAATTGGGGTGTGGTGCATGTATTTTTTTTTTCAGGTTTTTGGACGGCACCACCATCTGTGCAGGCGTGCCAGAAAGAACAGGAGCCAAAAACAAATGTAGAAGTCTCCATTCCCTCGCCAGAAAAGGCACCGAAGCTTTCCTATTCTAATCAAGACCAATCTTTCATACAATAATTAAATTCTCTCCTATTCAAGGAGAGAATGACAAAGGTTGAAACAATTAGCTGATGAAGGCAAACAGCACTAACTTCCATCCTCCCTCACTAACAGTAAACATCAAGTTTTTCTGAAAAAGGAAGAAAAGTGCACCAAAGCTGAAAGGCAGAAAACAAAGCAGACACTTAAATTAGAAATTATTTAAATTGAATTTTATATGAGGAATGCTCAGAAGCTGGCCTGTTTAAGACAAACCTTGAGTTTTCTGCATGGCTGGAATCGCATTAGCAGAGGAACGATAGCCTCATGTATTCGCTAATCTATTACCGTCAAGTTAGAAATAGAATATTGCATTAGCATGCAAAAGGACGCAAGCCGGCACTACAGGGGAAACCAGTATTTCTGTAGTAAGCACCGCAGAATGGCAGTGCAGATTTGTATAAATAATGAGCGAGCTTGCACTGTTCTGAGGCTTATGTGCCTTGATTATAATATTGATATTACATTCATTTTAATGTGTCAACTGTTCTGAATAGCCTACCAAAGGCCAATGTTTTACGTTGTTATGACGGGAGCCTCTCCTTCCCTCTCTCTTATTTCCAAAAAAAAAAAAAACCAAAAACCAAAAAAAAAGAAACCCTAAAAGAATTAAAGCTCAGATGTCCTGAAATCTTTCATCCACTGATGACTGCCAACATTCAGATTAAATTCAAAGGGTTTACTGCAGCTCTCAGTTTTAGCTATATAATTTACAAAGCCCACTCAGAGTCACTCCAATCTAATTTGCAGTTCAGTAGTGATTATCATTTCCTGACTGCACTTACCTGAAGTTTTCCTTTGAAGATCAGAAAAAGAAAAAATTAAACTTTTGACAGCAATGGCTTTCCTCTGGGAAATGCTTCAAGAGACATTACCAGCAGGTAGCCTGGCATGCCACTTGCAGCCTGATGCAAGCTTTGTTCCTACCTATTCTTATCATCTTTAACAGAAATGAGCCAAGTCATGACCTGCGTTCCAGTCCCCAAAAATCCAGGAGAGTCTGGACTGTAAATTACATTGCTCTGATCTCAACTGATCTTCACTACTTCTTCCTGAAGAACTTTTTTCTTCATTCTCAGAGGATATTAGCAGAGATGCCAACTACTGTGTCATACATGCTACTTATGTTTAGGTCTTACACACCCCTCAGAGTAAGCTCGTATCTTCCAGCAAAGTCCCTAGAAATATTAATGTAGTTCCTGGCTCTTCTGCCTTTTGAGGTCAAAACTCTGCTGACTTGGGCAGGAGGCATGCCTATATTGTTTTTAACAAAGGGGGGGAACTAATGATTTGGTTAAAAAGAGGGTTTAAACTATGACATCTACCTATAATGAAGAGTTGCTCAAAGGAGAAGGATCTTGCAGTGCTGCCTGAAGCTAGTCAAACTGCAGATCCACTTCTCTGACAAGGTTCCTGGAAGGCCACGCACTGTCCCAGGCTAGACCCTTGAAGAAGGCTGTGCAGAAGGCACTGGGGCACATTGCTGGGCAACATTACAACCACGTGTATTGCGCTCCTAAAAAGTGCAGGCTTAAGGCAACTGAGACTACAGATTATTTTAATACCAAATTTGGCAAGTCATTTTGGCTGAAAGTGTGTTTTGCGTTTAACACTTTTCATTTTGACATTATCCAAATTCTTGGGAACATTTCACTTCAAAACGCACTGAAGCGTAAACACTTAAAAACAGAAACATTTCTGAAATGGAAGCGTTCCCAAAGACAACATTTGATCCAAAAACATCTTCCCCCCTTCGGCTTTTCATTTTCTTCAGCAAAAAGTCAATTTTTCACTGGTCCACCTGGGAATCTAAGGGAGAATTAGGAAAAATGAGAGAGAGGAGACAGCAAGAAACCCTTGGGCCCTGAGGCATCCACACTGCTAGGTCCCATGTCATTGAAGGCAAAAGACCAAATAAAGAGCTAGCCAGTATTGCAGCACCTCAAGCAAAATAAAGCTAAGAGTACACGAGTCCCAAGGCATAGGACCCAAATAAACAGCCTGCCGAGTGTCCAAGCAGAAAATCTGCTTTGCTGTTAGGTTCCAGTAACTTCATGTCCTCTTGCTTCCAGGTTAAATCGCTCCTACTTTCATATAAGCATCACAAAAGCAGAGATCCTCAACACATCACCTAATTACAGACTCAGATACCCCTAAATATTAGGCCTAACATGCAACTGCCAGAGATGCAGGAAAACAGGCGGTTCTCTGTTCAAAAGCCACTTAGCCAGCTGTCAGAAGGCAATATGTCACTACCTCGGCGGTGCATCCCACTGACTTGAAGGCACAATCTTGACAGATTTATGCAACAGCATTTTTTAAAAATAATTTGCAACCTGAAACACTTTCAAACAACATAGTTTGAGGGCTTAAAAACAGACAAAAATTATTCAACTTTCCCATACTTGAATACATGACAGGAGATTATTCTGATTATTAATTACAATGAGATATGAAAGGAAAAAAATCACTATACATATCTTCAGTGATCACCCTCTCCTTACAACGTCCATCTCAGCTGAAAATCTGGTCAGCTGTATTCAGTCTTGCCTGAAGGGGGAATAGATATTAGCATAGCCAAAATCAGCAATTTTAATAAAGCTAATTGTATCTGCCTCCTCATGCAGATGTGCTTACGCTGGAATAGGATTGTTCACAAAAGGCAGTTTTCTAGTATCGCTGTGCTGGAGTAACTTGTAAAACTTTCCCATTCAAATAGACAATCTGTGAGAATCTGTTCAGTAAGGAGATAATTTTATACTGCACATCACTATTTCAATGGGGCAGAAAGGAAATGTGATAGAATAACATCAGACGCTTTAGACCCCAGTTCTCCAATCCACTTCAATTTCTTCTCCCTTATGACTTTTCAAGACCTACGGTAAAAGGGTTATTTACCTGTTCTCTCTGCAACTTTGCAAGAGAAGTTTGAATTGCCATCTCCATGTGGACACTGCTGGCTATTAAGATGTGCATACCCTACAGGGGTGTAATTAAGGAAGCATTAAGATGTTTTCACCAAAGGACAGTTCATTCATTGCAGCTGCACTCTTTTTTCAGCAGGTTAACTACTTGGCAGCCCTTGCATGTCCTAGAGTCAATCTGCATCTAAAGGATGGAGGTGAGTGGGCAGGACCGGGCAGTTCATCTTCTTGTCTCTCATTTATTACCACATCGCTCAGCAGTGCTGCTGACCTTCCTCACCTTGGAAACAGAGACCACTCACTGCTGGGGGCGGCGGGACAAGACAAAAACAAATTCCCTTTGAAATAATCTACCTAATAAGTAATAAAAATATTAATGGCGCAAGGATACCCAAATAGTCCAAATATGTTAAAAGCAAGCTGTTATTTCATTTACTTCCTTGCTTGCTTCCTCTCCTCCCACTAAGTGGTTAAAGTACTGGTAATTGTGCAGCCAGCCATAGTTATGTGCAGTTACAAACAAGATTTTTACATTTTGTCTTCAGCTTGAAACAGCAGTCACTTCAGAAGGGAGCACTGGCTCACGAATCGAAAATGTCACACTCTGTCCTGACATAAGGGCCATCACAGTTTGAAACCCTTCTGTGTGACAATCTATAGCTTACAATGGCAATGGCATTATAGGCATCACGCACCATGTCACATCGTTTATACATCTCTGCCACGTTCCTGAAGCAGCAACAGAAGGCCATTAAGAGGAGGCAACAATGAAGGACAGTTTTCCGTGAAAGGAATGGACCATAAAAAGTTGAAAGAGAAAAAGATGGCTTGAGCTCCAGTCCCCCGCAATCAGGGTGTGCCCTGTGCAAGGGTGGCGTGTCCCCTCTTCACCCAACCCCACTTCATGCACAGGGCTGCCCACAGCTCAGACGATGCTCACAGAGGAGCAGAAGGGAAGAAAACCGCTGGTAGCAGCAAACACTGCGGCTCAGTCTCTCTGGGGACGGGAATCGCTGCAGGATGCAACTGCAACTGTTAAGAAAGTAGTGACGCAATTAGCTTCATCCACTGCAGAAGCTCCTAAAGGGACTTAAACCCCCTTGTATACCTGGAGGGAGACCATTGTTACTATCACGGGTGCTGGCTATGCCTACTATGCATAGCTGACCGCTGCTGAAACCCAAGGTGACATCCCAGTCAGCATTAATAAGACTATCATTCAGCACCAGCAGCCTCATAAACTGAAGCACAGGAGGCTGGACAATGTCATGTCAAGCTGCGATGAAGAGCAGCAACAACTCATCTCCAACACCATAATTCCCCGAGTCTTCTCATTTAGGTTTTGGGATGCAATAAAAAAGCAGGGTTTGTTTCTCTGCTATGTTTCCTCCTGTTTTCCCCATGCATCTAAACTCCTCCTCCTCCTCCTCCATTTTTTACCAAATACCAGTAATGGCAAACTACTCCCATTTCCTTTGAGGGAAGCACAGATCCCCTTCCCAGGCTCTTCCGCACAACCCAAGCCATCTGCAGAGCAATCTCTTTGAAATAGCTGCACGGCAGCTACTGGAGAGCATAAAAGATTAATCAAGTACAGGATGGAGCCCTATATACAATTTGGTATTTAAAGTGCTTCTGCATTAAGAATCAGATAAATCCTGTGCAGGAGAATGAACTTCTCGAGCAAGTTTAAATGTGCTTAGATCCGTGATTGATAGATATGAGTGACTGCTTCATACTCTAGCGTGACCCTATTCATGCTCTCTCCTCTGACAACAATTCCAGAATAAATTGCCCTGACTGACAAAGACATAATAAAAAACATTATTCTGGAAACCCACTCACTTAACCCATACCTCCATGGCTGTAGTTAAATTACCAGGCAAGTCAGTCTAAGAGTGATTAATTTTGGCAATTTAATCATTTTTATTTTAGGGAAGCAATGGTTGTGATGCATAATGATGAATCCATTTTGATCCATCTGAAAAATGACTTTCAAAAAACATCTAAAAAATTAACCCTTCCTTTATTGGCATTCAATGACTCCTGAAATACTTTCAGGAACACATTTTGAATGAGTAGAGATTTTGTTAGGAGCAAACATCTAAGGAGATCAAAGCGGGTAATGGCAGAAGGCAATTTTAAAACAAAAAATGTCAGTTCTGAAGTCACTACTTAGGATCAAATTCATTGTTGTTTCTTTAGCACTTTTCTTGCCTATAGTTCAGTCAAGTCTGAACACCATGTGCAAATAGCATACCCCAAAAACAGTTTTACATAGAAGACAAGTCACAACAACTGAGTTAAAACAAATGGAAAGGGTAGATAGAAAGGGAACAGTTTACAAATCTGAAGCGTGAGCTGTTCTTTTCAATCAAGAACTGGTATCGCAAGTCAAATTCGCTTCTTACTGTTTCTGACCTTAGCAGGAATAAAAGTTATTTTAGTGGAACCTTGTTAGCAATTTGGCTGAGGCTTCAGAAAAATCAGAGGAGACAGCCTAGTACGTTCTTAGCTGTGCTAGCTTCAGAGTATCAAAATACTTTAAAAAAAAAAAAGAGACTTGATTTTTATCCCTCAGGTAAGCAGCTATGACCCAGTCAGTATCCTGTGAGGAAGCAGCTGTACTGAGCAAAGAGTCTATTTACATATTCACTGTTATTACCTTAATAGCACTTTAAAGGAATTGAGCAATCCAAATTTAATATGTAGCGAGGATTGCTGTTAGCACAGTTAACTGAGATAGCGATTATTCTTTGCTACTGTTAGGGAAGAAAGCCAAAGAGAGAGGAAAAAATGCAGTGCTCCGTGTAAGCAAAAGGGCACGCGGGGCTGCGATTGCCCCTGCCTCCCAGTACTCGCAATAACAGTTCCGTGACTTTCTCCAAAACTGCCACATCTGACTGCTATACAGGCTAGAAATAAGCAGCTGCGATTCAACACGCTTTGAAAAATAATCATCAAGCAAGTTCACCAGTGTAAAAGGTCTGTGAAAGAATTAAACACAGGATACACAAACAAACTGCCTGCCGACAAAGCACAGTTTATTTCACTTATGAGCAAAGTAACAAGCGATGGGACGAGAGGAAATGGCCTCAAGTTGCACCAAGGGAGGTTTAGATTGGATATTAGGAAAAATTTCTTTACTGAAAGAGTGGTCAGGCCTTGGAACAGGCTGCCCAGGGAAGTTGTTGAGTCCCCATCCCTGGAGGTATTTAAAAGACGTGTAGATGAGGCGCTTCGGGACATGGTGTAGTGGGCATGGTGGCGTTGGGTTGACGGTTGGACTCGACGATCTTAGAGGTCTTTTCCAACCTTAATGATTCTATGATTCTAAGTGGTAAAACAGAAATCATGGCATTTTCGTGTAAATTGAAGACAAAAAGCTAAGGGTTGAAATCCAGTCCATGGAGGCTGCAGTGTGAAAAAGCACAGCTGGGAACGCAGCTTCTACGGCAGCAGAGGCAGCTCTCTTCAGAGCACCGAGGGGGAGGGTGAGCCCTTGCAGAAAGCTGGCGCTAGCAAAGGGGCCTGGGAGGAAGGGCGGGCAGAGGCAGGCAGGGCCACCCCACGCTGCTGCTCCACAAGAAGGAGTCATCTCTGATCGCCTCTTCTGCCCACTTAACAAAACTCAGCGCTAGGCAGGAAAGATGCCATACCATCTGGCTACAGTGCACCAGCTTTTCAGTTCTTGCCTTTCATAGGTATGAAAAGAACCGCTAAACAGTAACATTCCCAACTCTAAAAATATGTCTATTCAGATATCTAAATTACTACATCTCAGAGCTAACGTCCAGTCTATTCTCATTCAGAACAATCCCCAGACATATTGCTTATGCAGCTTCACTGGCTCTGAACAGTACAAGAAATCTGGGGGGCAAAAAGTGTTTTCCCCATAGTCCAGTGCACCAACAAGAAATCCGAAAAAGCATATTTTACAATGAGGGTGGTGAAACACTGGCACAGGTTGCCCAGAGAGGTGGTAGATGCCCCATCCCTGGAAACATTCAAGGTCAGGTTGGACGGGGCTGTGAGCAACCTGATCTAGTTGAAGATGTCCCTGCCCACAGCAGGGGGGTTGGAGTAGATGACCTTTAGAGGTCCCTTCCAACCCAACTATTCTATGATTCTATATTTTCCCACAGTCAAGTGTACCCACATTACATCACTATGTTACAGCACAGCCTGAAACAAATGAAGAAATTGCCTCCTTTTGCTGAATTGAGTTCTCTCTAGATATCAAGCAGATATTATGAATAAATATTTACAAAGTTCTCAGTCTTTTATCAAACCATCAGGGACTAGGCCTTAGATAATATAACTATCAATAGATAATGAATAGCTAGTAATCATCTCCACCTGTTGTTACTTGTTTTCTTTACTTCAAAATCTTGTGTACCATTTGCTCCAGCAGCATGAAAGCCTTAAATTAAGGTGTGCTAATAAGGAATAAGCTTCCCTGTATTTTCCTTACATTGGCATCCTAGAAGAGCTCCCTATTTAGGTCTAATTTCATGGCCCTGGCTTTTAGCAAATTTAATTCATTTAAGGGGTTAACTGTGCTTTAATCTCTTGGAGAGCATCCACACTTGAGCTACCAGCTAACTAAATCACTTTCAACAAGAGCCTTGTTAAATTGGCACATGTTCAGTATGCAAGGTAAATTGTACACATCAGTACACAAGGCCTGCGAGTTGTTGCCTTTATTATTTACTCCCCTGTTGAGTCCTTTCCTTGGTAATCTCTTCTCACCCCTAGAAAAACATGAACTGCAAGGATAAGTGTAACTCGGGGCAGAACCACTCTTGCTGGGACTGATCCTGCAGGGTGCTGAACTGCTGTGGCTCTCGCTGAAGCCGCTCAAGGAAGAGAAACCCATCGGAGGTCTCTCCAGTTACACGCTGCAAGTGGCAGAGCAGCGGGCGAAGTGGGATGCTGGGCTGGGTACCAAGGCTTTCTCCTCACAAACCAAGCTGGGTATGCTTCTGGGGTACAGCCAACGCCGTGAGAAACAAGTTGTTTCTATAATTCTCCTTTACATATGGATAAACTGTTGTGTTTGGTTTTGTTTTTTTTTTTCCTGGCTGCATTACAAATGCTAAACGGCATATAATACAGATGATAAAGCTCCAAGCAGACCACGCAGAAATTGTTTGCCAAATAACACACCTTATGGACTGGCCGCATTAGCGCAGCAAGGAAGGAGAGGAGAGTGCTGGCGAGGCATGAATAATATATGCTGCATACTCAATTCTGTAATCGCACTTAAACTATTTGTTTTCCCTATTACCAATGGAAATAAGCAACATAAAATCGTAGGGTTTAGTAAGTGCGTATTTTGTTTCACGTGGAGGAATATGAAGTCATGGGTACAATAAGAGTATTAACTAGGCTTGCATTTTCTAGGTGCTGTAACTTCAAGCATAAAAGATTAACAGTTATTGGCAACGTTACTGAATTACGCTGACAGGTGAATAGTTCACAACTAGCCAGACATTTCACCGCATTACAGGCGGTCGGCATGTACGAAGAGCAAAGAAAACAGGATTTAAGTACACCCCTTGCTTCATTGGAAGCCTATTGCAGCGAGACAGTAAGTAGCCTTATGGTGCTCCTCCTTCTCTCTTTTCTCATCCTTGCAGCTGAGTGTCCCTTCTTTATCCACAGGGAGCAAGGCTAGCAACTGATGCAAACCAAACATTCCTCTGTAATGCGCCGGGAAATAAAAAAAGTCAGTGTCAACTTTAGAAACACAAAATGAATATTGCTGGCAAAACTAGTTCACAGCCACCACGTGCACTGTGCATCCCTTGCATGGGATAGACAGTCACTTCAGGAGAGCCAGGCAGGAGAGTCAGAGAGATCATCACCTGTCAAATCCCTGCTGCATTTGCTGAGGAGGTGGCAAGCACGTCACAAACGACAGAGAGGATTTCAGGAAGAAAAGATAGTTTCCCTGTCATGAGAAATGAGAAGGGGAGCCTTCATCCTGGCGTTTCACAGCTACTCCTGTACCACTGCCACCCTGCCACTTGTGCCCTTTGCATCCGACCCGATGGCTCGTCCCCCGCGTCCCAGCGCCTGCAGGGCAGGCAATGTCTCGCAAGAGGGATGAGGATGCCACGCACCCCGGTAGCCAAGGGAGAGGCGACTCCCTCAATAATCCTTTCCTCTGCTCGCTTCCCGGAGCCTGTGCCCGGTACCCAAGAAAAGAGACAGGCAGCTGTAGCACCTAGCCTGGACATGCAGCCGGTGGCAGTGGGACCCCGTCCCTGCAGCCAGGGACCTGGGGAGCACTCCCCAAACACCCACAGGAGGAAGCTGCCTCCCCAGCTCTGTCACCCCTATGCAGGATGGAGACGTGCCTGCTCGGGGTCTGCTGGTCGTTGTCAGCCCCCAGGCACCCAAATCTTTTGAGGTTTGGGCTGTAAAGCCATGGTGAACTCCCCAGGTTTTTAAGGCTTGCAGCATGGCCCAAACAAGCAGGATTCTCACTGGGGTTAAAAAAAAAAACCACACAACACACACCACAATGAAAATCCACAACAACAACAACCCACATACCCCCAAAGAAACAAACAAAAAACCAACCCCAAAACAAAAAAATCCACACCAAAACACCTCACTCACATATGAGGGCAGACCCCCTGCAAAAAGCTATATTAGATCTGCCCTGAAGGGCCAGGGGAAAGAAGAGAGGCCAGGCCTCTAAAGAGAAAAGGTCACTAGGATTATTTCCTTAAGAAAAACATTTTCTCTGCTTTTCCCCCCTCAAAAACAACAAACAAAACCACCCAAAACACTGAAAGTTCTTCTAAACAAATGAACACCACAAGAGCTGGAGGCAGTCACCCAGCATGGAAAATGAGCTCAAATCCTGGAAAGTTATCAAACGGAACAGAAAATAGTCTTATAATGGGAAGTGTCAGGCAACCCTAGTAAAAAGTGGAGCTTCCAGTCCCACCTGTAATCACCCACCACTGCACTCTTAATAGGATATCTACAATTATACACAGATGGTGAGAAATGGTGCAATCTTCTGCTGATGCTTGTGGTTGTATATTTTGTTTAACAAAATGCTCAGGCAAATTAAGGGCACTCCTGGAGATTTCTCCTTTATCTCTTAAAAGATCACCTCACACATCAGAGGGTGAGACTTAGCAGCCATTACAAACAGTCTAGAGACAACTCTTATGACAGATGATAACTTCTGTTTTATGTTATAATTTTATATTACCTATTGTTCTAGTGTATTCTGAAAGATGATGTTAACATTTATTTTTATAAAGTCTATTTCAGTATAAGTCTCTTTTACTGCACATGACAAATAGATTTTCTAAGAATCCTGTTTTGGACAAAACACAAAGGAAAAACAAAATCATCTTATGGACAACCAGGGCATGATGAGAGATCATTTTTGAAATAAGTTTGGTATAAATAGAATTTTATTTCTGAAAAACAAATTTAGTAAGACATTTTAGAAAAGCCCTTTTGTGTTTTTAAAATAAATTGCATTGTGCTCAGAATGCTTCAAGGAAGTGTTTGGGTTGAAATCCATACTTCACCAGAGTTGATATTCAAGTATTAAGTTAAAGTGACTCTGCTTTTCACAGGAAAGCCTTATTTGATTCCCCATAAAATTTGCACAAAAATAATTTCCTTTATAATCATTCTAAAATGTTTCCTTCTTCCGATATCAAAGAATATAATTTACACAGAGAAATTACTCGTAGAAGTTCTTTATTACCTCTAATTGTTTTTTCTGTTTAAACATGAAAACTTTCATTTGCTTCTTCGACATTTGAAGGTGGTTTAATTTCTTGAAGACCGATTTGCAAATATTTTTCATCTAAAGAAAGAATTCTATGTGGCAGCTTCATTATATCAAAACTAGATAAATGCTTGTAATTGCCAATACAACAACTTCAGAGTAAGTGACAGCTAATACAAGAGGCCATTCGAGGTTAAAATTATGAAACTAGTTACCTGAGAATACTTAACCAGCCACTTCACTAATCATAGAAAGTATGAGCTACCTGTTCAAATTATTCTGGAAAGAGCTGACATTATTTAGTTACCATTAAAACTTTCAAAACTTGCATTTTATCTAATTTATACTTAAAACTCTTTCTGTAAGAGCATGGAGCATTTGAAATGTGTGATCTGCTCTTAAACCCTGGTGAAACTTCACAAGATAACACAGAGAATAAAAAGAAGTTAAATTCTTGTGTTAGAAATGTTCTGATAGCATCCTGTCATAAGATAAAGTCACTATAATTAAGGTGGATTTTGTTGCACACCTACTCACAGATCAACTATTCATGAGAAGAGACAGCTAACAAGGCAAACGCACAAAGACACTCAAGGAAGGAAAGATCAGAGGAACACATTTTGAATACTGTTAAACCCTAACAAAGGTATGGCTTCCTTCTTAGTTGAATATCCAGAAGGAAAAAAAAAATGCAAAATTTTTCTAGACTGAGCAAGCAAGTGGACTCTTTGCACATCCCTCACCTTACCACCGCTTTTTCTGGTCTTTCTGCAAGCAAACCACTAATTACCACACTCAGAGAGAGAACAAAGAACCACAAACCTGAACCGAGAAGCAGCCGCTTTTGAATTCAGCACTGTTCTTTCATCATCGCCAGCAAAATGAAGTTAGCTTGAGCAGAGGCAAGCAATTATACTCATTATGAAAAAAATTACATGTAGTCAGATATTAAAACATTACCCTTGCAGTTTAAGATAATAACAGCTTCTCCTGCTAAACGCTGTAAAGCTTACACTACAAATTCCTGGAAATGAGAATAAATGCACATGATAAACACACAAATCTAAAGAAAATTTAAAATGTTTAGTATTAGTTCATTTACTAGTCTTAAAACTGGCCTTAGAATGGAGAAACTTCTGTGGAGTAACCAACTCTTTGATTTCATACACCTTGGGTAAGATCAGTCCCTTTTATCCGCTGGAGTTAGCACAATATATGTGACAGAATGCCTTTATTCTCAAAATTATTTTGTCCATTTAGAAACAGTTTAGTTAAGCAAGGTAAGACAAAAAAGTTCACAATCAGTTGCAGGAATATTTTGTCCCCTTTGATTGCAAATTCATACTCAAAACTGCCACCTTTGAAGTCCACATACTAACCATTACCGGGTTTGGTTTTATGGTTTTCACTTAAATTGTAATGCTTTCTTTTTTCTTCCCCAAGACGCCCAGACAACTGGTATCTTGTCTCTCAACATCACAGAAACAAGATTTGGCTGGTATTTTCTTGTGTTTCTACAGACTATACAATTTTTATTACTTTTTTTAAAAAAAATATAGTATTCAATAAATTTTAAATACCTCTCTGCAATTTTCATACCTCATGACCTAAACGTTATTGCAATAATTACATCACCTAAAGACCAGGAGAGTCAAGTTTGAGGAGCAGTCACAAACACCACTGTACAGTGCACAGACGCTCTAACAGAGTTAATATCACGGCTCAGAGCAGAGTAACCATAGGTCTGCAGCCCTCAAAGAAGATAGACCTGCACAAAAGAAAAGGGCTATCAGGTTCTTAACCTGACAGTATTTGCTAAATTAAAAGCCTCAGTCAGAGCCACAAGAGCAGCAGCGGGATATGTTGAAGTTGTGGTAACTCTGAAAAAAAAATTAACATAAGCAGAAAAAACAGATGCCTCCCCTCAGATCATCAGCTGTATAGTCACATATCCTTAAAATAACATCTCAGATCTTTTTGTCTCATTTCCATTGATGGCTTATGCCACTCTGTTTGTTTTAACCAAAAACCTTTTCCTGACAAAAACTTTCTTCCGTATCTAAAGGAAAATAGTTTGCTTGATCTAGCTTAAAGTTTAATTACGCACCCTCTGGGACTTTTTCTGATCTGAAATGCAATGCCTTCCAGGCAACCCCAAGCACGCAGGTACTAAATAGCCCTGTCAGCCAGGAACAGCAGTCAGCCTGAGCTATAAGGAAAAACATTGTGCAGAAGTGTCTAGGCTCAGGTTGGAGGGCTGCAGAAGAGCCATCGAGAGTGTAAGTGCAAAAAGGTGAGGCAAATGCTTGGGCTAATTAGTGAATGAGAGACTTGAATAGGCAAAAAGAAATAAAGGAGCCCATTCTATGCTCTCCTGGGACACATGCAGACCAATGATCAGCATGGCACCAGCAATCTTTGTACCAAATTTCTTCAGATTATTACACAGAATGAAGGGGGCAAAGGAGATTCAGATCCAAGTTTCAAAAAAATGTTTTCTGCAAAGATTGCATCTGTAATGCTATTTTAACAGTGGTTAACCAGGACTATGCACTCACTACAGGTCAATTTGCTGGCTTAGACTTTGCTAATCACACTTTTCATAGAGGACTGCCAAAAAAAAAATATTGAATCCCTTCAGTGGAGTATTAATCCACCTGCTACACTAGCTCCTGGAGACCCATTCCCAGCATCTTTTGTCAGCAATGGTTCAGGTCCCCAACGTCAGAAAGGTTTTTAATTCATTAGTCACCTTTATGATGAAAACTTTGGCTGAAAACTTTGTCTTTTGGGAATTGAGGTCACCGCCACATGCAAGACTTTCTCTTCACTATTATAGAAGTGGTATTTCTAGATAACTAAACATATAGAAAAACAGAGCAAAAGTAGAGTAAATTGGTTTTACCTCAGAGGGAAGTTGAAAGCATTAAAAATAGAGGAGATCAGCACCATTCATCCAGCCACAGGTCAATTTTCTTTGCTTAGTTTGTTATAAAACAAGCCTCATCTTCCTTGTGTTTTCACTTTGGGATTCTTCACACACATTATATATTACAAGTCAAAAAAACCAATCCTTTCTTTAGCAGTGAAGACAAGGTTCTTTATGGCTACTTTACAGGGATTTAAATAGGACAGCACAAGGTGAAGAAGAGAGTTGTGCAAAACTTGCTGACTGCATTTTGACCTAATTCTCTGAATTCCCAATCTTGAAGGGACTACACCACTGTTTGAACTCCCAGAGGCACAGATATCAAACTTCAGAAAACAAACCTCATCAAACGTTAAACACTTCAGACTCCGCTCCAGATTAAGAAGTGGGATTTTGGCATAAATCCTTCAACTGTTCAGGATCACTAATGCCAGCAGAGGGTTTGCTCTTAGAATTAAGAAAGGTGAAATTACTAGGCAAATACAATGCAGCAAAATCATTTTTAATTATTACTTAGGAAGAGCAGGCTTCTGAAGAGCAGCCTTCCTTTTTGCCTGCCAGCTCAAAGAACAGATCAGTGTGAGAAGTAGGAAAAACCATCTGACACTTTCCTTCTCACACTTGTCAATGTCAAGACCTTTTGTACCTATACAAATTTTTTATTTTTTTTTAATCTAAAGTGCAACTAAGCCCAGTCATGAAGCTCAAAGCATGAGAAAGAAAGAACAAAGTCTGTATAAGACGAAACAAAGCATGATCCCTCTCCCTGGACATCTGCTGAACTGAAAAAAACTGTTCTCTCAGAGACAGTGGGCACTAGGGCAGCTGGAAAACAGGACATGGCAAAGCTATACATATAAAAAAAAAGAAAAAAATTCTCCTTTTTCAAGATTTTTTTTTTTTTTAAATGGAGATTCCACCCATACATTGCCAGGAATCTCCTCTCTGGTGAAGAATCGGTTGCTAATCTGTCTTTCAAACTAAGGGGTTGAGCCCACATCCTATTTATGCCCCTTTCCTATAGCCTATTCTTCAAATGTAGGAACTCTTTATTGTTGATTTCATGGGGGAAACCTCCTTGAAGGGCTTCATTTCTTTCCCAGAAGTCACACTGAATGTAAGCAGAGCAATGGCTACTCTAGCATCAAGTGAGAAGACTCTTCTCCAAGAACAAACACGTTTCTCCTCATTTACTATGCTTCCTTCTATATCATGTGCTACAGTAGCAAATTATCATATTCAGTTCAGTATTGGCCAACCTTGACAGTGACCCCATAGAAAGACAAAGGGTGAATTAGTTGAATGTACTCTGAATAAAGAAAATCATTCAAATAGAGAAAAGTGGACCTACACAGGTCAGGGTTTCATGCAAAACCCACTGAAGTTGATGGAGAGTGTCCCACAGAGCTGGAGCCCAGGGCCAAATGAGGTCTAAGCAGCTGCATGGGAAAATGAGCACTTCCATAATTATTTGAAGTTACATTACAGTTGGAAGATGCCTCAGTGAGCACTCCCAAGGCAAGCAGCTTATCACCAGCCCGACATGCCTGCTGGGGGACCAACACAGAGCCAGCTATGGAAGGGGAGGCCTGAAGGGTTTCATAAGTGGAGAAGTCTTTCACAACTGAGGAATAAAATTGAACCAATGCTATTCTGAAGCCTCTTCTTTTAGCTCTGGCAACTTCAACTGTCATGTAAGATTTCAAATGACACTGCTCATGCTGTGTGATGTAGAGATGCAAGTGTGACCTTGAGCATGCAACATTTCTTTCACACACTGTTGATTGCATCAAACCAACCAACCAAAACTCCTCCTCCTCCCCCCAGCACGGCCACTGCCAGAGCATTCAGACCTGTTCAGGATACCAAGAAACAGCTCACTGCAAAGGAAGGTGAATCCTATTTGAGTGCATGACAGAAAAACCTTTATAAAGTAATTGCTGAACTTCAGCTTTAAACTCAAAGTGTAGTGTGGAGAAATAAAAACAATAAATCAAAAAAAAAGCATCTTCTTACCAAATACAAATGACTCTTTTAAGTGATTATAAATATAATTGGTGAATTGTGAAGACCATAAATACTTCCCAGGGTTCTGGGACTATCATAATAAACCATAAGAGCAAAATTCATGTGGGATATGATGTCACCGTTGCCATGAAATGTATTGATAGTCCAGTTCACTGTGTTCCCATATTTATGTTCCTATAATACATGGTTGCAACCACAAATTTTAATGGAAAAAGAGTTTTATTTAGCAGAAAAGTATAACTTAGAAATCAAGGTCTCTCTCCTGGCACTTATAAATTGTGTACATTAACTTCCACATTATCCAGAAAGGATTGGCAATACACCAATACAACACCTATTGATACAAGGTCTTGCTGACAGCATACGAAGCCCTTCATAGTTATCCCTGGACTACCTAAGTGACAAGATGCCTAGGACAACTTGGCTGAGATTGCCTTTTTTTATTCTTCTTTTCTGTCCTAAATTTCCCTCTGAAGCTTGCAGAGACAGGACCTATCCATACCCCTCAGTCAATGTCTTTACAGTTTGCTGCAACAGAACAGCACCTCCTTAACCTGCTTTGCCTCTTTTCAATTGCTCATAATCCTCCAGACCCTTTGTTTTGCCTTTTTGCTTAGATTGCTGTTAGAGTGGTCAACGTTTTCAGCCACTGAGTCCAGTTTTATTTCTATCACGTTTGCAGCATCCCAGATCACTAGCTATAAGCACTTTAAAACACAGTATCAGGAAACAGGAGAGCTGCACTGACTTTATTTAGGCAGTAATTTAAGGGGACTCCCTCTTTATAATGCAATAATCAACTTTAGGGACAAAAACTCAGAGGCATGGTGCTTAACAGGGGAGGATACAACTATCACCATGTACACATGGAGCACCTTAAGGCCATTGCGTTGAAACATGCTTTGTCTCAGCCTTTTCCCATCTCTCCTCTTCTACTAAATGTGCTCCCCCCACCACCATGAGGACGATTTCTTTTTTTTTTTAAATAATCAGTATTTTTATAACTCTGTCCTCTCTTCCTTCCCCATTTACTCCACAAGCAATACTTTGCTTTCTCTTATTAAACTGTTCAAAAAAAACTGAACCAGGACAGCCAGAGATACTACTCCAAACTGCCGCACTGAGGGTCCAAAAGCCCTGGCTTGCAGCAGAGTAGAGCGCTAGTACAAATCCTGCTGCTGACTTACATATTAGTTTTGTGTTTAGCCCTCAATCACAGATACTCAAGCCACCACCTTTCATTATTTAGCTGCCACTGCCACATTTAAGAGTCCAGCCTCAGATGGTCTCTCTACTGGACCATCATATAAATACAGATTAAATTAATCCACCTTCTGTGCCTCTGGTGAAAGCCAATGTGAGGAAGGAGGATCAATGCATACCATACCATTAAAAAGGAAGACAACAGAAAGGCAACGAGGAAAAGGTTTGACACACAGTGGCATGGCTACTCTATGCCAACAAGGTTTTACTGGCACATACGCATTGACAAAAGCCTGCAAGCTGGCACAGAGCTTGTGCAGTCACACAGAGGGTTTGTTGACAGTGGAGTTTTACCATGCCCTAAAGGTCAAAGGCTATACAGGGCACATTTTTGCCCACCTGAAAACCTTTGCACGTTGGTGTAACTTCTGGTTACAGACATCAAAAGCGTTGTTTCACAGACCCCTTCCCAGCACTCCCGGCAACGTTTTGTCATGGAGCCCAACCCTCCCCTGATGTAGCACCGGGGCACCACTAACAACGAGAGCGGCAGGGGTTTAGCATCACCCTCTCTGACTCTTCTCAGCTGGCTTTAAAGCCATGATAGCCGAAATGACTGTTCTCTTGCTGCACAACAGCGCCTATGAGAAGCACAAGCACACCACCACCAGGGTAAGAGTGGGGAGACTTCTTACGAAGGCCACAAAGATGGTCACCACCTACAACAGCTGCCTCCTTCAGCTAAGCCTGGTTTTATCAGACATACTTCCGAGGAGTGGCAAGTTTCAGCCACATAATCAGAAAAATGAATTATAGCAGAAATACCATCTTTGCAACTATCATTTATGATCTACAGGTGTTTCTTCAGCTATAGACAGAAATTACAGATCCCAGGAAATGTAAACAACCATCCTTTGATGACGTGTACTTCAGCTGATACCATTTATTCCTATTTTGTAGATCTGTAGTATACTGTTTATCAAAAGGAATTGCTTCTAGTTACTTATAAGTGCTTATAAGTGCTCTGTCATAATTATTTTTTCATAGTTGAACCCCAGTAAACTTTTATCCAGCCTTCTCATTTCCCTTTCACCACCATAGCCAATCTTATATACTAATTAAAAACAGGGTATGCCAATTAAATCGCACTTTGTTTTCTTAGTGATATCTGTTTTTTTTTTACTTGTTTGCTTATTATTTACTTCATAAAGAAACTATAAAGTTGCATGACCTTCAACATCATCAGCTCTACCTTCTGTAGTAGGAGAAACAGACTGCCTTTTCCCCCTTCCAGTCCACATACCATAAACATCAAATTCAGATCAGCAGCAAGTTGCTGGCAACTGCCAGCTTGCTGCTTCTGTTTCGTGCCGCTGTTTCTAGCTCTAGGCTCTATTGCAATAGAGGAGCAAAGATTCTGGTTTCCTCCCTCTCCTCCATAACCTCAGAGCAGTGCATCCCTGAACCGCAATTCCTTGTCCTCACCTTTCTCTTGGCTTAAATTCTATCTAAGTGTAGCTGATCTCAGTGTTAGAGGGCACATTTGAGGAAATATGGATTCTAAAATGGAGTGCTGGCTCTTTATAGAGGAAAATTTCCAATTGATGGGGAAGCAATGAAATTTTTATTTTCTCGGGTACATAACTTGAGGGACAAGCATTCTAGCTGACCCATAACACCATATTGGTTTTGAACTTTGTAAGGCTAAGGCACTTATCAGCTGTGGAGCTCCCATGCCCTTCAGATTGCCTCTTGCTATATACTGAACATGTTGCTTCCATGTTCTCCATGGAACTGCATGGTTGGGATAGCCGTTTTCCATGAAGCACCCTCAATTCCAGACCTTGCTCCCAGGCAACAGGATACAGCCAGAGCCAGACCCATCTTCAAGTCACAAGACAAGGCCCACATGCACATCCAGATCTCTCTCCATGAGAGCTTTTTTTTGTTTTAACAGCCAAATTCTGACATCTGATTCTACTATATTCATTTTGACTTGATTTGCATGGATTCTGTGAACATCTCCAGGACCAAGCATGTTGAATAAAATGAAATACATGTATTTCTTAACAGTTCTGTAGCAATGAATCCAATTATTCATACCAAAAAGACATGTTCATGTGGCAAATGGAACTAAGGGTACATATTGCAGTTAGAATGTTGCACCCACAGATTACAAGATTTTTATAGCACCATAACTGCAAATTAGTATTTTTTCCTCTGCTTCTGATCATTTAATTGAATGGGATATCCATCTATTACAGCAGTCTATTATGACCATATCATTTGTTTTAACGGCTTCAGTGTCCTTGTCTAAAGCTCCATCACTGTACAGCAGCTGGTCCAGACAGAACTGTTCATTTAACAAAGTGGTCGCAGAAGCTACTAACTAGGAATCCGAGTCCTTCACTGTGAGACCCAATATTGCTTTGCAACATTCTTTCTCAATCTACTCATGATTTCCCCCCCCCAGACCCTCATTTGTCCCCAAATTTCTGACATTCATTTTTCCTCACTTTAACTCATTATTTTACACAGTGATTCTCACTGACAGACTTCCACTGTGCCATAGCAAATTCCTGAAGAAGTTACCATGCCAGTAATAAATACATCTGTAAACAAAAGATGGTCCTAAATTATAACATTGGGTCTGCACACTCCCTACTTTTACAGCCAAGCCCAAACGTGCCTGAATTTTGCAAGTGGTTCTTCCGTTGATCAAAATTCCCATTCTACTTGTGAAATCTTCTTACGCTTTCACCAGCTGACTACTGAAGTTTATGTACGATCAGAGTTAGTAAAGTTAAATGACCATGAATGATTTCACCTCTAGGAAACAGGTCAGGTTCTGGAGGAAGTCTGGTCAGCAATGTGCCCTTCCCTGCACCGAAGCATCCTTCCACCACTCAGGAAGGGTTGATGACTTGTCCCTAGAGGTGCCACTCCTAAAAGAAACATGAGGAGAAGTTGCAGGTAGCTGCGACAGGTATAACCTCAGAACACTTTTCACATTAATATAGCCTGCTCAAACTCCATCGCTCCAATGGTCTTTGTGCCACTTTACTGGGCTAGATCATTGTTAACCCTTTGGCCTGAGAACCTAGCTCATGTTGCAAGACTTGTCAGGTTGTTTCTTAGCCTGCAAGGTGGAACTGTATGCACTCAAGTACTCTTTGCTACAACCTCGTTTGTCTACAATCCCGCACAGTAGAGGTCAATGACAAAGCTCTGAGGTGGATGAGACCGGGGTGTGCAGACACAGCTAAAGAGAACCAGTTCCTTCTCCCCACCCCTGCTCCGAGTTTGCCACAACTCCCGGAGAAATCCGTCATCTAGCGTATATTATGGTGAGGTTTTATAACTTCCCTGCTGCTGGAAAGCATAGTGTTACCCCCCTGGTTTTTGAGTTGGCCCAGTCAACTTTCCATCTGAAAGTGAACCTTCCCCCTGGACTACCAGGTCTCAGCCATGTCAGCTCACCCCTGGCTGCAAAGGCGCACAGAAGCAGGACACAGGACCACCCCCCAACACACGCTCACATTAGCTAACCTTTCCATCTATCGCTTTCTTTTTTCCCTTTCTTTAACCTGACCATCACCCTGCATCCTCAGCATCCGAGGCAGCCCTTGCTCCTGGCCCATTGCCAAGGAGAGCTTGCTGCTCCCTCCAGCGCTCGCTGCGCAGAGGAATGTTGCATTGCTTCCTCCACATTCTGGGAAACAGAGGGGTTCAGGACTCCCGTCACCTTCAGCAAAACCCACAACCGCCTGTTGATCAAAGACTTGCTCGATGGCAGCCATTAACTCCTCTCCAAATAGCTTTATTATTTTATTCACGCAGTAGCGCTGCTGTTAAGCAGCGGGTGGTTCACCGTGGAGGGTGCATTGTTTTCCCATTGTGGTTTCTGTAGCATGGTGCTATACAAATAAAGATCATTGTCATCTTAGGAAACTCTTCTCAGGCTGCGGCAAACATTTTGCCATAGGACAGCCTTTAAAAACTGTTTAGGCAGCCAACACTGATTGTAACCCAGGCTACCAAAGTAGGGAAAGGCCTTGCACAACCTCTGGCTGTTTTATTCTGTCACCTAAAGCTGCATTTAATCAGTATTATTTCTAGGATTTACTAAGCTTTTGCTGCCTCAAGAAGAAAACTTGGCAACTTAGAAGAAAGTATTCAGCGTATTATGTAAAGCTATTCTTAGCGCACACACAATTTTTAAGAAGCGTATATCACAGTAAGTGATTAAGGTACTTAATAAGAAAAATGGTAATCCAATAGGAAGTTTCTACCCTGCCAGTCTAAAGCAGGTAAGTTCACGTAAAACTGTACACGTTCTCAGTAGGAATCTGATGTCCTGAGGGATCAAGGACAAGTCTAGATCTTGTGTGCAAAAATCACATAACAGGGATAAGCTCAGATTGCCGTGCCCAAGTACGTTTGTTCTGCCGAACAAAGTGGTTATTGTCGCTGGGTCAGCAGCATGGTAAGCTCATCTCCAGGGAACAGCCCGCACAGGTGAAGTAGGGCAAACAGGTTAGAGGATGACTGTGCCCCTTCACAGCTTCAGCTGCCAGAGGACAGCGCATTCCCGGCTAGGCATTGCACGTGAGGCTTTAAGAACAAAACTGAAGAAGAAAATACCAAGGAAGAACTACCTTAAAAGTTTAGCACAGACTGACTTCCTTTCACGAACTCCTGCTTTCTTGAATTCTTTATGTATAGATAGCTAGATATCTTCCCTGTCACAAGAGACTGACAGGTGAGCAGACACCCGAAGGAGCAGATGGCTCACCTATTCTTATCCTAAAAACCTAAAGTTCTTGGCATGATCTCATATACGAGGGCTATCAATACTAGGCTCTCACTGCTGACAAATGCCTTCTCCTTTGTCCCCTGTGTCCTATATTAACGGGATGTTTTATCTTGAGGGCAGACTCATTTACTGTCATGAAGTCCACACAGCCAGTGGCAAATTGCACCCTGTGTCTAGACCACAAAAGGCGGTCATCATACTTGCCGGGCCAATTACGTGAGATGAATGGAGCCTGAATGCCCAGACCAGAACTGAAGATAGAGAGGGTATCTGATTAAGCAAGCCATTAAGGATGAACCGTGTTTTAAAATGCCCTACACACGCACCTTTTTAACTTCTTGCTGCAATTGCAATTTTTTATTTGGAAGCTGGGAGAAGACCAGGTTGTGGCCCTAGGCTGCCACAGTAGATGTATATTATGGGGAGTACGCTTAGGGTGACAGTTATAAACACACTGTCTCCAGAAAAACACTTCATTTACAAAACAGATTTGACAGCTCGGTTTGTTTGCAATGCAGAGCACTCCTCCCAAACCCCCACATGGCCCTGTGAGCCTTGATTACTTCTTTGATGCCAGCTCTTCCATAGAGACCTCTGAAATGGAAGTGATGAATGAGGTCCTGTCAGGCTCCATTCCCTGGGTGGCCTTGAATCCATCCAGTTATCTGTTACACTGCCAGCCCTGACAGTGATGAACACAATGCAGGCAGCTGACAACACCCCTATTCATTACAAAAAGAAAAAAAGAGATAGATGGAAAGAGGTATGTTTGCCACCCTTCAATGCTTCACTCATCTACACTACCTTCAGAGGACCTGCTTGGGGAGGAGATGATAAAGTCTGTTTATACAATTATGTGGAACGGGAGATCCAACATCCCTCAGCTCCATCCACTAAGGCTGAGCATCAAACTGCCCCGATGCTGGCATTTCTTTTTCTTTTATTTCTTTAATTAAGTTGTCTGCGGTTCACATTTATTACAGACATGCATTCTGATGGGTCTGTCACATGCACAACAGCCACAGAGCAGCCTGATGACACTTCTATTTTCATGTGTCACGGACATGGTGTCTCCACTAAGCAAAGAAGTATCTCAACAAAAGGATGAAAGCTGGGAAGAACTGCTAGCCTGGTTTGTTGCAATTATGGCAGATTACAGAGCAGGATTATTTTCTCCATAATCCTAACGTAGGAGCAAAGGTTCCTGCATGCAAATTACTCCTCTGGGTATTCTCTCTCATTTCACATCCAGCAGGTTGTCCGAACCACTCGGTGCCCTGCTTTTTGGCTTGTGTCATCAGGATTGACCCATATGAGCTCACAAAAAAGTTGCTTCATTAATGGAGGCTGGCAAGGTGATGTATATCACCTTCTAGAGCCATCGTGCTCTTCTGAAGCTACAGACCAAGCAAGAGACACAAACAAAACGTTCAGACCTACAACACACAGAGCTTGTCATCTTTCACCCAGATGGATGATGCCTCACCTCGCTCTTTCCTTGCCTACTCCTCAAATTAAAAGTCAGTCACACATGCCTGAATTTATACCTTAAAACAAAATGCACACCACAGCACTCATATTCCAGAGATGCAAGACTCTCACCCATAAGGCAGGCTGAAAAATTTCCGTCGAAACCACTATGAAAGAAAACTAGGGGGGTTTTGCTTTTAAACCAAAAGTCTTTTTCCATGGCATCCTTTAATTTTTCCACCACTAACACATATAAAACTGAAAACACAGAAGCGTGTGACCCCCCCATATGCCACTTCAATGTTTTATTTAAAAAAGACCAACCGAGTTATTTCCTGTCCTCATCATGACTCAGATTTCTCAAGCGCTCTCTCTCATACCGTACCACAGAAAGCTCATATTACACTGGAAAAGGAGGCATTGCAAAATAATTCCAGAACAAATATCATTTCAAACAAATGCTTACACTTTGATTTTGCTCAGAGCTCACAATTCTCATAGGAAGTTTAAATGAAATGGTTTTGTTTATTTTCATTTTCCCAGAAGGGAGAACTTTCATAATGTTGGATTTATCCAACTGATACTAACCATTTAAATGTAGGCATTTACTTTTAATCAGCTACCTGAGCTCTGTCTATAGTCACTGGAAAGAAACATCTCCAAAAGCAAATTGCATCTTAGAAGCCATTTTATCTTAGAAACCTGTCTTTAGATGGGCCGATCCCTTCAGGTGCTTCTCTCTTGTCATTTAGTATTGAGAGCGCGACAATATCTATTGTAGACTAGACACCTAAGTTTGGTTAATAGTGAGTGAGATGTCACAGTAATGAGTAACATACTGCAGAGACCTTTCCTTTGTTGTCTCGCATCTAGGCACTAAAACTAGAGCTGACTGAAAAAGCCATGCTTTATTTCAGGAAGAAACTGCTCCTTCTTTACAAAAGATATTACAGTTCTTGAAAATTCATTTAAAACCAGAATATTTCTTGCACAGAAAGTGACCACTCTGCTTATCCTGTTGCCGTAGGACAGCCCTCCAGGCAAATGTAGTGGAAGAAATACAATACAGAAAGTACAACTGATGAAATTTTTGCAGAGGCAATGCAAAAGACCCAGATAATAATGGACAGTTATTCTGTACAAGATAATCTGTACAGTTGTAGTTTTAGTTTCATTTCTTTTAATTATTTTGCCTGTTTAATACACCAAAATATATTTCGGCTCTAATCACCTCACAAATAGAAAACTAACCCACATAAAGCTGAGCCCATAAATTAGTGGTTACTCATGTATATCTCAACACCTCCCTCTGCTGAGCTTCCACAAACCACTCAGTAAAACCTGATGACCTTGGTAAAACCTAATCTAATACAAAACTCAACGTCTACTTAAATAGATTGGTGTTTAAACATTTATGAAAAAAACACAAGCTTTCATAAACCCTGGGGACTTACAGATTCAGCCCTCCATACTGACACAACTGTTGCAACACCCCATAAGGAGTGGGCAGCTCCCAAGCTGTACAAGCCTGGGACAGATTTATCCTACAAATTGCACGACCCACTCCCACGCCCACAGCAAGGACTCCATTTTCTGTGCTGCTGAGAGCATAGTACAGAGGATGTTCACCACTGAATTAACCTCTGGTAGACACTGCTCCACTGAGGACACTGAGTAAGCCCTGTTTATGGCAGTGGTAAATTTGGTGCTCAGACTATAAGCGAAAGGAGTGTAAATACCGACTTATCTTGAGTTGGAAGACACAGGAGAAATGGCTTTGTCTGCTAATGAGATACTGTGCAAGGTCCGTGGTACAATTTAGAGACCCAGATTAATCCAGCATAATTCTGTTCTCTCAGCCTTAAAGATGCAATCAATCAATTAATATTTGTATCTGTATTACCTGGATGCATTACTGAAGAAAAAGAACATTGTAAAAAAAGTCATCTTTAAGACAACTAAATCTTTAACTACTGAAGGAAGCATGCTGCAAGCAGTTACTGAACTTGCTTGGCCAGCAATAAGCAAACAGCAGAAATGCAGGAAAACAGGAGAAATAACCAACTAATACAGGGTTTTTTAAATGCCAGAACCAGAAATACATGTTAGGTGATAGTGACCTCAAAAATCATATCCAGACCTGACACTGGACCTCTTGAAAATGAGTTATGGTTCTTTGGAGGTCTCCCCATGGAGCCAAAAGCACACGTCTCACAATTTCTTCTGCCCAAATCCTAAACAAAAACCTATCACTTAGCAGATGCTGATGGATGTACAGATGGGGAGAGAGCTGCAATTGCATCAGGAGACACAAAATTACATGCCTTACAGACTGGTGGCAGAGAAAGACATTAAAGCCTTTATCCTGCCCATAAGCCTGCCCAACCCTCCCCCATAAACCTATCTCCAATGGGTGGATGTAGTGGTAAGCCTGGACCTACACCACAACCTAGTACCAGTATAAGCACAGAAAAAAGGACTGGAAAGGGCACCCCGTGCGCTCCCTCCCCAGGGCAGCGAGCACAGTTCCTGTACTACTCTCGATAGAGTTAACCAGTGATAGTCATTTACTGATCTCCCACGGCTTATCACCCAAAATAATCTGCAAAATGTGGCACGGAAATGTATTTATTTTCTGTTCCAATATAAGCACAGCATATGGCACTGCCATTCAAGAGTTCCCAGAAATGCCTGCAGTTATCTTCCCCGGCTTATCATTTTTGAGCAAGAAATCACACTTGTCTAATTATTGGTGTCTGGGATTGTGCAAATAAACAAAAATATATACCACCTAAATTTTATCCTAAATGATCTTTTCATAACACAGCCTAGAGCATTACATTTAGCTAAAGCTACTAAAAAGTAATGTGTGGTGTAGTGAACATGTATTAAGCTCAAATGACCTTTTTTTGCAGGTAACTGAAATTAAGAACTCGGAATTAAGACTCTCTTGTATCTGTCCCTTCCTCCTCATCCTACTTAATGCAGGAAATATATACTGTCAGCACCTTAAGGCAGACAAGAAGGAACACAAATCAAGCCCCAGTGCCTTTTCTCCTTTATCCCACTTCAGCAAAGGAAGCCTGCACCAGGCTCACTGCTTTCACACTACTGGGGTTTCTGCTAGTCACCAAGTCATAGGGCTGGAAGGGACCACAGGGAGTCATCAATTCCAGCCTCCTGCCCCAAGGAGGACTCCTCTGTACCTGTGTTACTCCCCATAGACTGTCGCAAAACTCTTCCTAGAGGCCTCCAGCAAGGAAGAGTCCATGACACCTGAACAATATTTTCCAGTCATTTACCATCGTTGCCTTTGGGAAAGCTTTTCAAGTATTTTATCCAAATTTGCCCAGTTGCAATTTAAGCCCATTTTTCTCCTATCCTTGGTTTTGATGAGCAAACAATTTTCTTCCTCTCTGCCTATTTGGAAGCTATTACACTATGTGCCCTCAGTCTTCTCTTCTCTAGACCAAACAAGCCCAGTCAACCCAACCTCAGCCCTCCTGCACCATGGAGGGTCCAGGCACTCCTCTTGCTTTACTTAGTTGACCTCTTTCTGAAGGCATAGTGACAGTCCGAGTAACTGTGATAGTGTTGGTTATGACTTTCAGGTTTGAACTAAAACCAGAATCAAACCTACTCCTCTGCTTATTTTGATGTCAGATCTGTTATACACTCTTTTACATTGAAATACTGGCAGAGTAAGCCTTTTACCCTCGTATTTTCATACTATACTGCCACAACAGAATCTAGGTGGTCTGGAGGGCCACTCTGACAAGCAGAATAAACAGTTTCCAACAAAAAAATAAGGTAATCTGAACTTTTAAAGAACTACAAAACCTGGCAACTTCTTCATAGATAAGTTATTTTGGGCTCTACGGGAAATTTTTATGCAATGCCAATCCACTGAGAGCTGCCTCTCCTAAACTTGTGGCTAACTCAATCCCTGGTGTAACTCCTGGATTTACACCAGAGATTAATTTTACTCTAGAAGTTAAGGATGGATGGCTGGTTCCTTCAGCAGCCAAAAAAAAAATCAGATTTCTCACTTCACAGCTCAGAGCTAGTTGTTGAGCTTCCTGCCTTTTGCTGAAAACAGCCACTGAAGTCTGACTAATCTGGACCCATTTCCATTGCCTTTCTATCCACTAGTGACAAATAAACTTCTTCATTTGCAAGTTCTCTGTAAAGCGTAGAGCTGATGGACAAGAATGAACTGTCAGTGTCACTACTGGAGCAAAAGAATCCATCAATCCTGCTAGGACTCTTTTATTCGAGTTAATCAAAAGCATGGTAACATCTTAAACTCCAAGAGTCTGACTCAGAAGCTTCCAGAGCTTCCCAAAAATGATTCTGATCAATGGACCATGTTAATCAAAGAACGGAGGAAGATTCACAGCTTGCCGCTCAATTACAAGGGTGATTCACTTCTAAGGGTACAAGGCCTTAAAATGGAAATAATCTGAGCAAAGGAAAGGAGAAAAATCAAAGCTCTTGGAAGAGTCCTACCAGTGCAGAAGCAGGGTAAAGACAAGAGTTATTTTTACTCACTTCTAACTCCCGTCCCATAAAAATTGAATGTAACTCAAACAGAGGGAGAAGTGTTTAAACGAAGACCTAGGTTTGTAGCACCTCCTGACAGAAATGTAAGGTAACTCAAATTACTGTGGTGTCCAGCCATCCCACCAGCCCTCGATGCAAGGGCAGGCAATAACGCAGAGGCACCGGCACGCTCTCGCACCATGCAGCTGAGCCCCTAGAAAGCACAGCCCGGCTGCCTGGAGCTTCTTACACTTCTTTGACTTTTTAAAGATTACATACAGGGTTTGAGGGCCTGTTTCATCAGCCGGGCAATGATCTGCCTTTGTTGCTGAGCTAGCTCGCTTGGCTTTTAAAGTTGAGCATTCTTTAAAAAACTTCTCAGAAAGGTAAGATTTGGAGACTGAAAGGAAACTCTAAGCCGGTGTCCTGCTTTCCTCTCCTCTCCCACTCCCTGGAGCTCTTCTGTCGGAGACTGTATGTGTCTCCATTTGTCTTCAATCCTGTTTTTCTGGTGCTTCTGATTGCCACTTATGCACATACAGGTCTCTCTTAGGCTAACTAGTGGGGTCCTGCTGAGGAAAGTCTTTTACTTTTTTTTAAAAAAAAAAAAAAGAAGGAAAAAGAAAAGAAAACCAGAGTCAGAACAAAGCACTTGTTTAACTTGAAGCCCAAAGTGCCTTTCTTTTCTCATACTGTATGTGCTATTGTTAACTTTTATCAGAGGAACAGATATTTCAGGAATCACTTCAGAGTTACCACCACAATGATTGATGACCGGTCAAAAGAAACATCCAGAAAGCAATAAGCTGTAAAAAGGGGAATGCACTGAGCCCGGTTCAGGATTGCCTAGCTGTGCCTTTCAAATTTCTTTCATCACATCTGTGACTGTAAGCACTGCAGGGTGAGAACAGGCAAAGGACTTTGTGGAATATTTGGAGGTGCTGATAGGTAATCCGTATTGCCATTGGTACCAACCCGAGGATAAAAGATTTAAAGAAATGGAAACACAAGGACTTGGGGGGGTTGCGAAAGAAAAAAAGAGCAAGAACAGCAAGATTTATGTAAACCCATTGGGAGTGCACTGGAAATCTCTTTGATGAAAGATTGAGATTGCTTTGAAAGAGACTTTATTGAAGAAAAAAGCAAGTGTTGTGTACAGGGAGAAAGGTTAGCTGGGTCACTTATCAGTCTGTCCTGATTTTCCCTGTTCTTACCCTGAAATTGTGCACATGCCATACGAGTGTCTCATACCCCAAATCTTGCTCTGAAGTGAAACATCACGCAGAAGGGGAAACTTTTTAGAATTTGATTAACTTGGGCTGCTGTTAGTGTCAAAGCCCAAGGCAGTTTATGTATGGGAGGATGGAGGGGGGGAAAAAAGACCACAGCACAAAAGCGACTAAGCTTATATGGGGAGCATGTACACAAACATGTCTCACAACAAAAGCCTATGCAGTCAATGGGATGCTGGTACTTAGAGCCAAGATTCAGCCCAATACCAGCTAAGCTTTTGCATGCTACCTACCTATATATTCCTTCCACGATCCCAATACGGGTGGTTTATTTTTTCCCCCCAGACTTCCTCCTGTTTTGGGTACAGTAGGAACCTTTTTCATTCTGAACTAGAAGATACAGAATTAAGTTCTGACTAGAAATGCCTGCCAGTGAGCGTGGCTGACCGGCTGCTATGTGCCATTGGTTCCCATTACGGCCACGGATAGCCATAATCCAATCCAAGTGGCCAGCATCCTTTGGAAAAAAGGACACACTATGTAAGCGTAAGCCCTCAGTGTTATCTTTGGTAAGCTAGTCCCTTTGGGTTTTGCAGGAAAAGATTAAGGATATTTCCTCTAACATAGACAATTATGGCTTTAAGAACATGGGCCAAACTGTTAGAAGTTTAAAACTTTTAAAGGTACAGAAAAGCAGAGAAACATGCACCATCAGCTATGAAAGCAATAATGGAACTTTGATAGTGTAAGCCAGACATATCTGAATTTGGGTGTTTAACATCCCCCAAGACTTTAATTCTCGTCTTTTTTGGTGTACATGTTATGCAGAAGCACAAAGAGTGTTTCTTATATTTTCTCACTGCAGATCAGTGTACTGTTCATGAGAGGCAGGTACACTTCTTTGCCCTGGTTCTCTTCCCTTTATGCTAGTAATTGTTGGAGGTTTGTGCTGAAAGACACAATAACCTGCGACACTGGCTTTCAGCAATTTTGAGGCTCTTCTGCCACCTGCACCAGCTTCCTGAGATAGCAAGCAAGCATCTCAAATCAAACAATGTAGAATCTAGAAAAACTTCACACCACTATCAAAACTTAAAGCTGTCTGGCACTTGAAGGTAATTTGATCCATTTGCTGCACTACTAAGCTGATCCAAAAAGAATCAATTACATCTCCACCCTGCCTACTCCACTGAATCTCTCACTAGATTTGCAGAGATTATTTTCAACATAAATACATTGCAAAAGAGAGCATAGGTTGAAGTCATGTCATTCTGTGATAAGCATGGGAACCTGTTTCTACAAACAGGTCATACACAGAGATGTATACTGACTTCTGCAGATCCCACTGAGAAATCAGTAGTTTTTCAGCCAAACACGACCATTCTACCAACAAAAATGGAAGTATAGCAATTGATCCTTATGACAAAGCAAGAAGACCCAGCTTCCAGGAAGATGGCTGTAGGGATATGAACTTCACCTGGATTTAGGTTTTACTCTTTTAAGAGTTAGGTTGGTAGAGTGTGCCAGCAAAAAGCACAAATCCACTTGCATACAACTCAGCACGAGATAATTTTTTCCCTGTACAGCTCAGGACTGCTTGCCTTCTTCATTATTTGGCCTGTATGCTTGTGATGTTATGTTTAAAAGGAAAGAAAACCTTCCTTACCAAGACTGGCAGAAAAGTGCTGATAGGAAGTTTGGTTTAGCTTCTCTTTATTTGGCAATATTTCTCTACTGACAAATCAGGACACCTTCCCCCTGTTGTTTGCTATCAGTGTCTCCACTAACCTACATCTAACAACTATAGTCCCAACTTATCAGCAGACTGTACAGCACAAGAGGAAAGCTCAGGAGGTTCTCCCTCACTGCCAGACTTCTCATTAGATACAGTAAATTTACATTTTCTTCTGATTTACTGCACTATTAAAACCAATATGAGAAACTTCCTGTTCTTAGCAATTTGTCTGATACACCTACAACAATGTCAAACATGATGTAACACCACCTTAAAGCAAGTGCCAATCATGAACGTAATCCTGACACTGCTGAATTCAGTAGCAGAAGTCGGTAGAAGCAAGTCTAGTCAAATCCTTTCACACCAACTTCAATGGAATTGGCCTCTTGCTGCTATGAAGAGAACTGTGTTCTGCAAGAAGCATGGCCACCAGTATCCATCCAGGACAGCAGGAGCCCGTGGTACAGCACAGAGAGAGCCAGGCGATGCAGTAAGTGAGTCAGCAGGATTTACCCCACTTGTTAAAGAGAATTGCTCTCTGATACAAAGATGCTGCTTCTAAGTGCAGGTATCTCTGTGAGGTACCATACCGTACTTTTGAAGCACACCAAAAGATATTCAAGGCAAAAAGTAGAGCCCATGCGGTAATCGGATGAATATCTCTCTCGCAGCAAAGTCTTCATTCGTTCAGCTGACTACATTGCTATCTTTTAGCACGACTTCTGTGAGATTTTGCCCCATCTCAGGCAGACTGAGGAAGGGCAGGTACAGGTTAAGCAACATTGGCCATGCTGCTGCTCCTGCACTCTGCACAGGTCAGCAGCACTGCCTACCGGTGCATGAAGAGCCAGCCCCCATCATCTGCTCTCTCAGCAAACAGGAAAGAAAAAAAAAGTGCAAGCTGCACTAGGGAAGGGTTGCAAAGCAACCACCACTTCTGCATAGGAATCAGTGTCTTGCAATGATCCTACCCAGGAGAATGGCTGAAGAACAACAATCCAGCCCTCACAGTATTATGCAAAGAGACACCAAAGGATAGTTTGACCACAGATACTTATATGTAAAAATTGTGCCGTAGAGAGCCTCATTTTTGTTTGCAAGTCATAGTTATCAAACACTCATTTTTCACAAAGATGTATCTCTGCCTAACTCACTGAGACTGATTAGCATCAGGATGAAACAGGTTGGCTCGAAATCCCAACCATTCTTTGGTGGGCATCTCTGAGGACTTCAAACAGGGTTTGGAGATGAGAGTGAGAGAAGCTTAAAAGGACACTCTGAAGACCCAGAGCTGCATGTGATCAAAAACAAACTTTGTTTAGAAATTCCTCCTGATCCTCAGAAATCTCTCAGTCATCCAAAACAAGAGCTCGCAATGCCAAATGATCTTCTTGATGCTCACCAGTCCCTGGGTTTTCTAAAAATTGCAGGCATATCAAGATAAACAGTGTGGTAACTTGCATTCACATCATGCATTTATGGTCCTCTAGTTTGAATGGCCTGTTGCAAATATGCTAAATTGTACTATGAGAGTATGTTTCTGAAAACACACACAAAACTCAAGTAACTGGAATCTGAGGTTGCCCCTTAAGAAAGATTAGAGAAAAATATGCTTCTGCAAACAAAGGTCCAAGTACGGTAGTTGATTCTCAGCAGCATTACTGCGCATCCCCTTACACTCTCTGTACAGCTGTGCCCATATCTGCATCAGCTCGTTTCAAGTCCTTTTTCCAGTTCACTCTTGCCTTCTTCTCTGAGACCACCCATATGTAGCAGAAGCCAACCCTCTTCACTGGACACATGATCTGGAGGCTTTTCTGCACAGCCACACAATTCCTCCACCCCATTCCCCCAAAGACAAACAGAAAGGGTAAATCAGTCCAAGAGGTAATTTTAAAACCAAACAGCTTGGAAATTATTTCACTGTTAAACCCAGGTTTGAAGGTCACCTTTATATTACCTTTAATGCTTGCAAGACAAAAAAAAGAAAGGTTTCAGAGGTTCTAAGTGCTTGCAACTGTCCGTGGTCTGTAATGTGTAACATCTGTGCCTTCTCTCTCTCTGTGCAACTAGAGATGAGCTACCACATGTAAGTGAGGCAGGGTAATAAATGCATTAGCAACACATCTACCTTTGAGAGGGCATCGTTCCTTGTATTTCCAGCTTGCATTAATACATCTCTCTTGCTCAGTTCACATAGTTCTTTCACAGAGAGATATCATTAGCTTTTCAAGAGACACAAAATAGAAGGGCATGCCTTTGAACTTGGATCAGTTCAGTGATATAAAGCATTATCCAGTAATAATCCAGGTTTTTCTGAAACCTCAAGAGATCCAACAACTGCTATTACATGCAGCTGCTTAGCAGACAATACCAGGCAACATTTACACCTTAACAAATCATTATGTGCATTTTCCACCTTCTGCATGATTCTCCACTGAGTCACATTCTTTTTAAAAATTGCAGCTTTCCAGTTGCAGACAAATTTTGATTACACCAGCCAATACCACTAAAGTAATACCTACCAAGGAAAACACAGACAGACTAGCGAAGGCACCTTACAAGAGCTCCTGAAGCACGATTCCAAGTCATGCCCTGGGTTCATGCTACCGGCTGCTGCCACTGAGCCCAGCAACAAGCGGATACAATTCCCAGCTTTCTGACACAAACCACTACATGCCTTCACCGTGAGGGGCTGATGGGTCACCCAAGCCCAGGCAGGCAAAGACTGAATAGGCACGAGCAAATTTAGGTCAGCTGGATGGGGTCCTTAAGGCTGCTATTACATTTGTTGCAGAGGATAAGCCACTGAAAAAAAGCTCTTGGTGTATCTCGCAGCAGGCAGATAGCCTTCAGCTGTGGGAGGCATTAACATCTAGCCATTGAAAGCAACGGAGCCATAACAATTTACAGAGCTCTGCCCACAGGCCTGGGGCTTCTCGCAGGGTTATGTCCTAGTTGGGTTTTTTTGTTTTGTTTTTGTTTTTTGGGGGTTTTTTTGTTTTTGTTTTTTTTTTTAAGAGGTCCATTACTGCTTAGTGATGAAAAGCAAGGGCAAATGAGTTGTATTAATATAAAAACATTAAAGTGATAACACATGCAGATAACAAGTGCTGATTTGAATTATAGTCATGTGTACAGCAAATGAAATTTTTTTGTATATATTGATTAGCATGCTTAAGAAATGCTTAAAAAATACTGAAATGTGAAATAGATTAAGTTTTAAAAGACACATCAGCAGCTGCAATTCCTCAGAGCTTCCCCAAGTATGAAGTTTCTAGATACCTGCTTCAACTATGCACTGCAAGATAAACAATGTAAATAGATACTTTGCTTTTCTGAAGTAAAAAGAATTGATCAGCTTGATTTCTGCTGAAGTAAGCCTGCAAGATTTTTTCACTGCCACCAATCAGGAAAAAGCACATTAAGGTTAACAAGTGTTATGCTCACTAATCTTAATCTAAACTAAGAGTCAACAAGACAGATCCACATATTCTCAGAAGGATTTAGATGTAAATATGAGCTTCATTGCTAAAACAAATTAGATATTAGCTCAAATACCTGCAGGATCTCTTTTCTTTACTAGTCAGACTAGAAAGATGCTCAGAAAAGACATGAATTTGTACTCACTTTGTCAAAAGTCCTCCTTTCTGCTTCACAGCCTACCTACTGATAAAATCCTCTGTAACCTGCTGGTTCATTAAAAAAAAAAAAAATCTTAGACTCAGTTTATGCCATCCATCCTTCTTCTGATATGCGAATTCAAAGTGGTGCAAGTTTGCACCCCCCTATCAAAAAAGCATTCTATTAGACTCCCAGGAATCTGAGGGTAGAGCACACCATTGCAAGGATTTAAATTAACGCACCTCAAGGAAATTACTGTGCTTTCCCTGGATGCTACAAGTCTCAGCTAAAAGGCAGCAATTTATAACAGGAATGTTTCCAACATGATTGTATACCCAGAAGCACGTTAATATAAATCCCAAGATTTTTTTTTTTAATCATGCCAGAAAGCTCTACTTTTAGGCTTACCTGTTTTATTTCCTCTTTGCAATGAACTGGAAGCACGCAAGGTCAGGCACTGCTTCTCAGGAGTAAATGGTTGCTAAGCTTGACCTGATCATTTATGGTTGTGACCACACCTGGAAGCTGTTACCTAGATTGGTCTCTCTTCAACATTTTTTTTTTCCTTGCAGTAAGTCTTTCTTTTTTTTTTTTTTAACTTATCATTTATATGAAGCTTTGAAAAAAAAATTAAAACTGTTGGTTTAAAAGGACTAAACTGCATTACTAATACAGAAATGTAGCTTACCTTGAACAACCTACACATCTGAAAATAAGAGTTCCTTGTATTCAAAGAACTTTTGAAAAAAAAAATAGGAAAGTATGAATTTTATAGCGGACACAATTTCATTCTCATTTCCTTATGGGATGTGCTTACTCTGGACTAAAAATTGGGATTCAGCTGATCAGATTTAAATCTCTGTATCTGACTTGGTTGTCAAGGCTCCTTTAATAATTAATGAAAACTAAAGTGGCACTTCTAGGGCACAATTAATCTCATACTAAAGCAGGCATCTGAAGAAAGTTAAGTGAAGAACACCTATTTCTCTTGGGAAAGGCAAGCTGACTAACTCAAATGTAGACAATTGCCTCGTACATGCATAAAGCTAATAAAATTAATTCCACTCAGATATGATCTGTGGTGTACAAAGCGTTGCTTACAAACTCTAATAAAAAAGCCCACAGTGTGGAACAGCTGTTCTATGCTGTTTATCCACAATAGTTATTCAGGTCCCTTCTAAATAGAAATGGGAGTCACTGCTTTATGCATTAAACCATCTGTTCTCCCTACTCTGGGTAACTTGAAGCTCTTCTTATATTTTAGAAGAGGGGAGATGCCTAGATGAATAACTCAAGGAGAAGACAACAGGCATACAGTGTCCTAATAGCTGATCTCAGGAACTTTGTTTCAAGAAAAACAGCATGTGGTTGGTGCCCTGTGGATGGTCGTGCTCTGGCACCGGGTGGCTTCTGGTACTTCTGAGTCTCAGTATGCTCAGAAAGTTTCCCAGGCTTCCAAGAGTAAATCCAGAGGAAATCATTTCGGTGTGAGGATGTGAAATTATTAGCTCAGTGAGGTTACCACCAGCCAGTAGCTGGACGGTATTTCCAAAGGGAACACCACAGAAGGTGAATCACAGATGTGCTGCTCCAACTGCTGCTCAGTAAAGCTTTCCTCAGTTCGACATTCCTTTTGTATGATAGAAACTATAGACTGAGACAAGTACTTTATACTCCTTTTTATACTAATTTTATTTGGGAGGTTGGGAGAGGAAATAATGTGAGCTATATGCCAGAGATATGCAGTTGCAATTTGATGTTTTCAGACTCTAGTCAGAAGAATCCCAAGGAAAGACTTGTGGGACTGACAACAAGAGGGAAGTGTGAGAAGTAGAATGCATTATAAAAGTTTGGGGAAAAATATGATTCAGTAGAAAACGATGCCGCACAGTTAGTATGGGCTTTAAGGAGAAATTATGGAGCAAAGTAATGTTCATATTGCATTTGTTTACCCACAGTATTTCAGAGTTTTGTATCAACAGTAAGAGAATAAAACCAGTGAGTTTCCTGCATTGTAATGTCTGTGCTTTTTGGCAAATTAATTTTTGAAGATATTTTACATAGATCCCACTTTTTTCTTCTACTCCTACAACTATAAGCTTATTCTGCACGTGGGCTCTTTTTGCAATACCCTGCAACAAGAAGTATAAATACAGACGTAGCAAAAATGGAAGCACCATCTTCACACCTTCACAACAAGAAGAGAGAGATTTTTGACCGATGTCCAAAAGGCTGTGCTACCACGCACCCCAGAATTGAGCCCAAATCACATCTGCATTGCTTCCGTAACGTTATATCTACGCATCAACGTCATGTTATCACTGTGGGGAAAGTGTTTGCTTTTTCCCCTGTAACGATAACAGAACTTTCTTCCTAATTCATTCTGGAGATTTGAGTATTGCAGGAAGGGGATGCTGTTCTCTGTGGCTGGCTGTGAGACACACAGGGACTCTCCACATTATGCTATGAGGACAGGGGTCACTTGCATTACTTACAGTGTCTGTAGTTTACACTTTTCGATTAGGAGGTAATCAGCAGGCCATTATGAGTAAAAATTGTTGGAATGACCTTTGGACTGTTTTTTATCTGGTGAATCCCCAGGGGCAGCTTGACTGAAGGAATGACAGGAGAATGAGCTGAGCGAGGCCCATGATAAATAAGAACAATTATCACACTTATTATCTGATAAATAATGTATCATGATTTGCCATTAATCTATCACAAAACACCTACTTCAGGAAAAAGCCTGCAGCCTAGCTTCCTTTTATGCATCCCTGCTTAGTGTCAGGTATTTGTGCTAAAGGAACATAAAAGGAGTGTTTACTTAGAAGCAGAGAGCCGCCTCTGCATCCTTGATCATTTCAATCAGGGAGGATGAATTATGGCCCTCATAGAAGCAACAAATTGATTCTTCTGACTCACTGCTGCATGTTTAAGTATCAGAGACCCATCACAGGAAAAGGTACTAAACACTCTGACCCTCTAGCTCAGAAAAGACTTCAAAGCACTTCACACATTACAGAGATTATTCTCCTTTTTTCATGGATAAGTGCACTAAGATACAGGACAGGCAGGCCAATTTTTATCCAAATGCGGTGCCTGAACAGCAGAACGCAGACTCGCGAGCAGGGCAGCCTGCCCTGGGATTTCTCCAGGGACTCCCGTGTTTGCTGCTCCTCAGCTCGTGGGTCCTCACCCCTGTCACCGGGATGGATCAGGATATTATACTGCACACTAACACATATTAGGGAAATCAGCTCTGATATCCATTTTCCATAGGGTACATTAGCCACTGCCCCACAATCAGCTGAGCTGTAATGGCTGCAGGGATCAGGGGCACTGGGCTATAAAAGATAATCTCTGTTTCTGTCTAATTTTATTCTGTCTGCATTTGTGAATGAAGCTCTTTGCTTTCTAGCATCCTAGATGGACCCCTTCATAAAATGTTCAGACTTTTGAGTTAAGTATCACCATTTGTATTAGACACCCAATCTTAATGGAAGCAGCTTGACTAAAATCACGGAAGAAATCATACCAAAGCCAGCACAAAACCAGATTGTACACTCCTGTCCCTGTTACGGTTATCTGGCACACAGAGGTCCCTTTGCCTGAATGAAGTCAGTGTCTGGAGATTAAGCCCAGAGTAAGAACTCGCCAGCTAAATAATACTGTCCTCTAGAAAAAATAATACCGACTGAATATGTATTTACTAATCATATGAAACTATACATTATCCATTACATACACTCTAAATGTAGGAAGGAAAGACAAAATATTTTCCTGCTATGGGTTTTCATTGCAGCAATTCCAACAAGCAAAAATGCATTCTAGTCACTGACATTGAGTAAACAACCTGGACTTTTTGGAAATTCACTACCTTTTTTCCAGGGTGTTTAATTTATTGATTCATTTTTAAAGCATGTGGTTTTCTTTTTTTGTTACTATTAATAATTTTTTCCCTTTCAACTTATTTCTGCTTTTATATCCTTCAACCCTGGTCCCCATTATAGTTCTAGATTTGAAACTTGATATTTAACAGCTGTGCATATTTGCTCAGGCATTTAAAAAATCTTGCAGACAGCTGTTCCTGATTTTTTCAGGAATTTTCTTCATATATTTCATAGCATTTTTTTTCCATCTTCACATTTCCTCTTGCGTGCCCCTTATCCTCCTAAAACTGTGCTTTACCTCCACACATAAACAATGAAGCCCTAAGTAAATCCCTAATAGTCAGGCTAACGGAAGAAGAAGAAAAAAAAAAAAAAGAATAATTTTCATGTAATATCACTAGTGGAGAGAAAAAAATTGGTTTCCATTCCAAAACACAGAACTATTCAGCTTTTTCAACTACTGTATTTTCAAGCCTAACCCAGAACTCAGCAATATCTCTTTAAAAAGATATTTGAACATAGGCTTTCAGGAAACATGTGCTTTCAGGTAACTCGCACAAAAGCAGAGGCAGAACAGGATCTGAGAGAGAAGGGGAATACTGAGGAAAAGGCAGCAGGCTACCAGAGGAAAGGACCAAAAAAAAGGAGGCTACCAGTAGAGGAAGAGTCTTAAGGGAAATTTTACCTTAAATTTTACTCTTCCACGATCGAGACACAAAAAGCCCTCACAGCAGTTAACCTGCAAAGTGGGGCTTTCTGATTAATTAGCCCCCCCACACACACACACACAAAAAAAAAGCCTCATTTTTATTTCTGAAAATATATTGATATTTCAATATATTTTCAATATATTTTGATATTTCAAAAAATATCAGATGCTTTACAATGACCCTGTCACTTTTCCTGCAGGTGTCCAGCTGTATCTTCTCAACGGTCCAAGTCTTGAAGGCTTCATGGCCAAACATAGATGATCTCAAGGACGAAAATTAATTTTTTAGAACTTTTACTCCTTTGCTGAGTTCCTAGCTTCTTAGAAATCATTTTTTTTTGGAGAATTAGCTTGCTATTAAACATTTTTCACCAATAATCTGGCTCAGCTGGAGTTTTTATTTAATGAGCTGTATTAATCATTACTCAACTTTCCTAGAGCTCCATTTTACTGAAAGAACAACATCTTTATAGACTATTCTTGCCACGTTTTTTATACACCAGTTACAGTTACACCAAATGGGTAAACACATTTTGAGGGAGTGAGATAATCTCAGCAGTAAGTCCAAGATGGCCACTTAAAGGTAAGTACTTTTCCCCTTTAAGTACCTGCTTTCATGTACACATTCACGCTTCTCTGTTCAGCACTCCTAAAGTTTTAGATTATAGATTTTTGTGGGACCACCCTGTGCCTAAGTATGATATTTCTGGCTTTTACATTTGAGCAAAGCCTATTCAGCCACTTGAGGAAAATAATTCCATTATTCTTTTTTACTAACGTATCATCAATGCTAAAGGTTGAAAATAAAAATCTGGCAATAATTGGAAATTTCTGTGGAGAAACCTGAATCTGGTTGTCCTTAAAATACATGCAACTTTATGATATTCCCATTATTGCATTCAGCCTCCGTTTTCTTCAGCCTCCTCCCCATTCTGTGCATCAGACCTTCCCCTTTGCAGGGAAGGCTCCAGAGAACGCAGCTGCATGGTGGAGGCATTTAAGTACTAAACCATGACCAAGGCACTAGCGTATAACCCTGTGGTGACAAAGAAAGACAACAGACCATTATGCCTAAGACTGTTGGGGTAATTCTCTTTCCTAAAATTTTCTGGAACATTCCCACAGTAAAATAGAAACCAAATACATTTGGGGTGGGACTGAGAACACTATCATCTCATCTTTGAGTAGAAAGAACAGGTAGAGGTGAGGCAATTTTGTCCATGTATTGACTAATGAAGGAAGATAATCAGGAATTTGAAGGCAGACAGCACAGCCAAAGCAGGCCCTGGCTGAGAAAGGCATTTCTCCTGTTGCTCCTTGCTTGTCGTGCTATTATTCTCACATTAAAATCCAGCAGGGGAAAATACTGAAGCAGAATGAAGCAGACATTGCTAAAAGGCAAAGGAGGGGAAAAAAGAAGGTTTACTAAGAAAACATGGTCTAGAGCACTAAAAACTGAGCAGCTCTTACTTAGGGCACGCTGTGTCTCCAGGGAAGTGCTGTGCATCGCAGCTCCGACTGTCGTTAATGGGGTTCAGCTTCAGCTGGGCTCATGGGATCTGACACTGCACAGCATCTCTCAAGAAATTTCCAGCACCCAAATAGTCAAGCTGGGAAGTAAAGTAACAGAGAGCATGAAAAGCTAATATTTTCAGTCTTACATGTGTATGCACACACACACAAAAACAAATAAGAAACGTGACAACACCACAAATTAAAGGCTAAAGATGATTTACATAAAGAAAGAACTGATAAGATGATTGAGAGGAGAAAAAAAATAAAGTGTATAAAATCAGGAAGCAGGTGCTAGAAAGATGCCACAGTTTTTAAAGATCTAGTAGAAGGAATAGCTAGTGGCAATGACTTCCTAAAAATCTTTGAGAACAGGCCCAGTCTCAAGGGGCTGCAGTGAAGGAAATAAACTGCCCGTCTTTAGGAAGGAAAACCCAACAATTTAAAAGACCAGGAATTAGAAACTCACATTCCAGTCATTGACAGACGTGCAACCGCAGCAACTTTGAAGTATGTTGGGAGAAAACAGATCTAACAACCTGGACAGCAAAAAATGTGGGAAATGTTGGGTAGTGGGGAGTGGGAGGAAGTTACACAGCCCAAACACTGTTCCCTTGCCATCATGATTACATCAGTTGTATTACTAAAAGTACCTTCTATCATTCATTAAGGTAGAAAATATTTATTACACACTAAGCGCAAAAATTATAGCCCTCTATCTCCTTGTCTTTCTGCCTATACTCAACAAGCCATTGAACACGATGGGATTATTTAATGATTTCAATTTTGATTTTCAATGTTGGACATGCCACAACACTTCCATTTTTATCCTCTTCAAAATTAATGATGCAGGATGGCTGGCAATGCAATGAGCTGCTGAGTTCAGCAGAGAGAGCAAAGGAGGATGGGTCATTCTCTCAGATATTCTGGTGTTAATTTGAAGTTTAACTCCCATTAAAATATTAACTGCAGAACAACAAAAAAAAGAAATTTGCATTTAAGAACTCTACAAAACTATAGATTAGATTAGACTGCATTTTATCCTGTCTTATGATGGACTGAGAATTAGAACAAAAGCTAAAATTGCAAGCATTTCCATAAGACCAGGACTTTTAGCACCTTTCTGCTTCAAGTTTGGACTTGTAAAATGGGAGACATAACACTTGTTTTCTTCAAAATATTTGTGTTGGGGAAAATATGTTCAGATTGTCAAGGGTTCAGATGTTACAGGCTGGGGAACCGTAGATATTCCTTAGCTCCCCTGGATGTGACCCTTCAGACTGCAACCACTGAAATAACAAAACAGGATTTGGTCTGATATGTCAACATCAATGTGGTGCTCCTGACATCATCTGCTCAGCAACACCATCAGCACAAGCTCTTCCAGTAGCTTTAGGCAGAATTCATTATTGCTCTCTCACGTTGGCTTGGCCAGTACTAAATGACTGCAAAATATCTGTAAAGTCTGGGTTTGGGGCTTTGCAGAGAGGGCTTCTGGAAGGAAACCTGAGAGTTGGTGCCAGGTCAAGAAAAGGAATTGGGAGTATGACAGGATGAGGAGGAGATGCAGCTACAGCTACACCGGTGCCCTGGCTACGCCCCAGCTCTGGTTCTGTGCCACCCATATCAAGTGGGGTATCATTTAGGGGAGCAGAAAGAGCTACCTTGGCAACACAGGAACAGGAGAGGAACAAGCTGCCTCACCCAGACCTTTGCAACGGGCTGTGCAAGAGCACAGGCATGGACTATAGCTTCTCCAGCATCTGAGCAGTTCTGCTGAGCTGCTAGCATCAGGTTTGAATCGCTGTTGCTAGCACACTCATATTCGCAGGCCTAAGCTGATAGACAAGAAATTAAAACTGAAAGGATCCTTCTGCTGATGCTTATTTTCATCAGCTTACATTTCATGAAATGTCATTCATTTGCATTGTGTGGCACCGCATTACTATACTTATCCAGCCATTAATTGCAGAACTGGTGCATAAAGGGCAGAGCAGCCTGCTGTCCTCTCTGCCTGCCTGGAAAACTCCAGTACCCACGTAGGCTGGGGAGCTGTAACCAGAAAGAGCAACAGCCAGAAGCTGTGGTAGCCTCCAAGTAATAGTCTTGGTATACAGTGACTCTAAGTGGGTTTTTGGATCTAGAAGCACAACAGGTGACAACTCTGCAGCCAGTTGCTCTTTTGGCCTCCCTGTCTTTTCCTTCTCTAGTGTCTTTTAATCTGCCTGTCAGCCAACTTGCTCTGCTTTTAGCGCAACATTTGAAACAGGAGTGGCTCAGCCTACAAAGTCTGAAAAGCAGCTGCCCAAGCACGGCAGCTTTCAAAAAAAAAAGGGATGTGAAACTTGCAAACAACATTTAATAAATCTCTGTGTTATTTTAACCAATACTTAAGGCCAAACAGAATAGATGTCAAGTGTGAGACGCAGTGTATTTGTGGAACGTTGTTTATAAAACTCAGTCACTCTGAGCAGCTCCCAGATTGCTGCTGCAGCCTTGAGGTTACACACTGCTGTTTTTCTGTGACAGTTTAACAGATCTGCAAAGCGACTGAAGAAGCAAGGCAGCTCCAGCTCTGCCCCTTGTCCCATCACGGTCCACCCCACGCCTGCCTGCGCAGGACTGCCGGGTGCCTGGGGCCACGCTAGGAGCACAGCTGCCCCCGCCATGCCTTGTGGCTCTGCACAGCGTGACTGCATTGGAGGTCACTGTGGCAGGAGATGAAGAAGGGGCTCCTCTGAGTATCATCTGTCACTCGTGTTGTCACTAGAGAATTAGGAAGATCAGCTCTATCAAAGACCCCTCTGACATCCTGGGAACAGCTTAATGCACTCCATCAATTCTGCGAGAGACTTGTGTCAAACAAAATTCAAAGGCTGAGAGCACACACAGGTTAAGAACAAGTCAGAAGCTTTCCACCAGCCAGTAGGGTCCACACACCACACCACCTTCCTGGAAGCTAAAGGTAAAGAGATAAGCATGGGACCTAATGCAGCTGCATGCACACAGACGCACACACACCCTGCCATGACTTCTTGTCCTGGTTTCAGCTGGGATAGAGTTAATTTTCTTCCTAGTAGCTGGTATAGTGCTGTGTTTTGGATTTAGTGTGAGAATAATGTTGATAACACACTGACGGTTTAGTTGTTACTAAGTGGTGCTTACGCTAGGCAAGGACTTTTCAGCTTCTCATGCCCTACCAGCAAGAAGCTGGGAGGGAGCACAGCCAGGACAGCTGACCCAAACTGGCCAAAGGGGTATTCCATACAATATGACGTCACGCTCAGTATATAAACCAGGGGGAGTTGGCCGGCGGGCAGCAACCGCTGCTCGGGAACTGGCTGGGCACAGGGTGGCGGGTGGTGAGCAATTGCATTGTGCATCACTTATTTTGTATATTCTTTTCTCATTATTATTATTATTATTATTTTCCCTTCCTTTTCTGTCTTATTAAACTGTCTTTATCTCAACCCATGAATTTTACTTTGTTTTTTTTTCCCAGTTCTGTCCCCCATCCCACTGCGGGGAGAGTGAGCAAACGGTTGTGTGATGTTTGGCTGCCTGCCGGGTTAAACCACAACACTTGTTCTCGTTTCAATGTAAATAATACCCATGCGTCACAGTAAAACCAATCCCGGGCATGCAAAGATTGCACTGCTGCCTTCTGCTTTGCAAAAGGAATACAGCTCTGCAAGAGCAGGAGGCACCAGAGGCCCTTCTCTTCACCCCGTACCTCACCCATCTGGGGTAAGCAAACAACGTAGATAAGAGCCTGCGATTAACAAGCAACAAACTCTTGTACCAGCACACTTATTTTCCATTCTTTGGCCTCAAGAGGTACATTTCAGGCCTGTTTGGTCCTCTACTGAAAGCAATGTTGTATTGGCCCTAATTGCTACTTTCCGTAGTTAAGCCTTTTACAGACAAACATAACTGTTATGCCTGCACTATTACCAGCTTGCATCTGAGTTAGAAGCATAGGCCCAATCTCACCATCACTGGAAACCTCAGAGTCAATACTCTAGTCTCTCCCCATTTTTAATAACGCCCTTATCACTGTAAGTATCTACTGCCTTCTAGAAATATATTAAATGATGCAACAAACTCATCTCATTTTCATTCCCACTGGAAACTGATGCATGGGATTTTAATTATTGATTCATTGTTGGTTTGTTGGTCTGATTTTTTAAAATACACTGCTCTGTGCATGCTTGTTATTGAAAACAAGCTCTGCCTACACAGAGCAGCTGCAGGATCACACACTGTGGGAAACCTCTCCCATGGGGTTTGATGTACTGTACCACAAATCTCTTGCTTCTGATTTAGCACCTTTCTTCGGATTCATGTAAGTTGTTCTTTGTTGGTACTGTTGTGGTTTTTAGGAAATTAAGAATCAAAACAAAGACTAAAAACTATTCAAAAGAATTTAGAGCAGAAAATTATTTTGCTTTAGAATATATGGCAATCGCAAAAGGAGCTTTAATTAAGAGGAACTGAAGAAAAAAAAAGGCTGATCCTTCAAAACTAGAGATCAGTGATGAACTTCAGGATCAGACATTTCAAAGACTTCAACCACTTTAAAGTCACATGTCCCAAATTTATGTGCCAAAGCTTTCATACCGTCGTCATTGCGAAAAGCTAGGGCTAGACCCTCAGCTGGTGTCAGCTGGTGGATGCAGATTGAATTCAGTGTAGCCATACTGGTTTACACAAACTGATAGTCTCGTCCTTAGATTCGTATGCTTGCACAAGCTGTAATTCTTCATCCAAATCAATAGGCTGTAGAGCTTATTTGCATTAGGATTAGTTTTCACGTAAGAGTTCATATGGTGAGATGTACATGTTACATCTCAAAGAATATGTGCAGTTGCGTGAACAACCTCACCTGTTTCCCTAGGTTTAAAGATCATTTTTGAGGACTTGGCCGTATGTGTTTCCAAGACCCTGGAATGTCAAGTATAAGAAAAATGGAAAAAGTCATTTTATATCTACAAAAAAAGAGAGAGGAAAGTGCTCATAATTCTCACCATAAGCAACGATTAATCTGATCTTTTAACCAGCCACCTCTGTCTTACTAACACACAGGGGAACTACAACTGTACCTGCCACACACCTAACACCAGGATTTGGAAGCCCTGCTAGCAAGCTGAATCAGCAGATGCAATCATCTATCTTGCCAAAAATGATTCAACTGAAAGCCGCCCTAGTTACAGCAACAGAGCTCTGCAAGTAAATTAGTCGGCTCAGAGCTCCATATTGCTGCAGCTAGCCTGTTTCCAGCATCTAAGCTACCCAAGCGTGATGTGTTTATACCGCATGAAGGAGTAACCTTGCCCTCAGATGTGCCCTCACGCATGGTTTCTCTTTGACTTCGACTTCGTAGTAAGGCATAGTAGTTTATTGCTGCCTCACACTACCTTTTGTGGCCAGTAAGGAAAGGAGTCTTTAGTCTCCTCTTTACTCCAGCATCCTCTCACATTTCTCACCCATCCGCTCTGGAGAAGAAAGGCGCCTAGCACATTTGAATCAATCCCCCATAGCGACAGCTTCCTACCGCAGGTATGTGGTCCAAGGCATAATGTCATCCTTAAAGGTTGTGCCCATCCCATTCACTTTCTTTAAGAAAAAAAAACACTTTTAATGTGTTTCTCCTGAGAGGGAAAATGACCTTTCATTGCAGAAGAACATACTAGCTGCACCATTAATGCTGAGGAGTCAAGTCCTCACTGCTTTGATTGAAGAGCTGTGTGAATAGCCAGCCTCCTCTCACTGCTGTAAAACTGGAATGCCGCATTTTGTGCTGCTTACACTAGCTGCTGCCAGTTGCACTTAATGCAAATGGCACATACGCCGGTTACTGTGCATTGTAAGATTGCCTTTTATTTAATAGAAAGACCCCTTTCCACCCAAAAGTCATGACATTTAATGTGCCACATCAAGGAATGCCAGACGTGGTCTGGTATCAATGGTTTCAATATTACATATGTACCTATAGCTCTAGTAGGCGTGTATGTTAGAGAAAATCTTTTAACAACATATGATACGGCATCATTATTAAAGTACCTTATCACCTTGTTTATGATACCCAGTTTAACTGATATAGTTCATTATTACTTTAGTTGCTCTGTGCAGAGATGTTCTTCCCACTCCAGATACAAAAGATAAGCGTTTGGCCAGTCGAGCCATTTGAATAGATAAGTATCCTTGATTGTCTTCATTCCTAAAATAAAGCTCTGACTATATAGGGGGGTGGGGGAATACTGTGTTTCTCTATTTGTTGCCTTTTTGTCACAGAAAATGCACTTTGGAATAATGAATAATCCTTCTTATTGTGATGAGTAGTAAAACCGATACTATGGATTACAGGGATGTACAGGCTGTGCCTCCCTTTAGCTTTGGTTTAACGTATTAAACTTTTGAACGTTACCCAGAGTATAAAGACTATTTTACAAACATTAATACCGAGGAAATTAATGGCAGGTATTAATCATACAACCTCCCTGCTTTTTGAAGACGTGTATCTCGGTATCACAGATGATGCCTGAAGAAACCCGGGCACTCGTGGAGTGTCTCAAGACTGGAGGTTCCTACAGACTGGAGTTACCCACTGCTGTTGCACATCTGCTTCCAGCTCAGTAACAGCAGGGACAAGTACTGGTCTGTACAGAGTGGCACAGACAGAACAACACCTGTAAGTTATATTTCATATATATTTCTACTAGTTGCTGCTTCTCCTATGAAGAAAGGCTGAGAGAGTTGGGGTTGTTCAGCCTGGAGAAGAGAAGGCTTCAGGGAGATCTTATTGTGGCCTTTCAGTACTTAAAAGGGCCTTGTAAGAAAGGTGGGGACAAATATTTTAGCAGGGCCTGTTGCAGGACAAGGGGGAATGGTTTTAAACTAAAAGAGGGTAGATTTAGACTAGATACAAGGAAGAAATGTTTTACAATGAGGGTGGTGAAACACAGGCACAGGTTGCCCAGAGAGGTGGTAGATGCCCCATCCCTGGAAACATTCAAGGTCAGGTTGGACGGGGCTCTGAGCAACCTGATCTAGTTGAAGATGTCCCTGCCCAAGGCAGAGGAGTTGGATTAAATGACGTTTAAAGATCCCTTCCAACCCAAACTATACTATGATTCTATGATATACTCAAGGCTTCAAAATTGCCAAGGTTATAACAGTAACAATAACTGAACTTTGTTCAATATTCCTTTGCCCTAATATGACATAACAGTAGATACTTTCCTCCCTAAAATGCCCCAAGTCCAGAGTGTTATTACTTCTTCAAGCAGGGAGGGACTGTATGGTCTTTCATGCATTCTCCAGGATGTATTTGAAAGCCATTGCCCTGCACGGTGGAATAAGACTTTTCTGTGTCTTGGTAAGCTCACATGTAAGTGCCTGTCTTCAGCAAGGCTTGCCCCCTGCGATTATGGTCCCCCAGCAATCTGCAGAGATGAGCACAGCCTTTGAAACCTGCAGGAAACTGAGGCATACACCCAATGCGATACGAGGGAATCGTAAAAAAAAAAAAATTAGTATGAATAACTTCATGTTATTCAACATTAATAACTTGCAGGATGTTTTTCACTTAAAGGCGGTCAAATGAATAGCTAAGCTGGCATTTGAAATTCAGGGGGCAACTGGTGTTGCTCGGGTCTAGTATTCGGATGTTTATA